>NC_066251.1:3395000-8195000 GCF_024542735.1 Bombus huntii
CATCGTCATCGTCATCGTCATCGTCATCGTCATCGTCATCGTCATCGTCATCGTCATCGTCATCGTCATCGTCATCGTCATCGTCATCGTCATCGTCATCGTCATCGTCATCGTCATCGTCATCGTCATCGTCATCGTCATCGTCATCGTCATCGTCATCGTCGTCATCGTCGTCATCGTCGTCATCGTCGTCATCGTCGTCATCGTCGTCATCGTCGTCATCGTCGTCATCGTTGAAGTTGAAGTTGAAGTTGAAGTTGACGTTGACGTTGACGTTGACGTTGACGTTGACGTTGACGTTGACGTTGACGTTGATGGTAACGAATAGTTTTGTAAGAATAATATTTTGCATAATATGAACAGTTATTTATAAAATGTGCAATCTATATTTTCAAGTACTTTATCGTAACAGATACTCGTAGGAATTTAATTAAAACACTGTTTCTGCGATCTAAACGCATGAAAAGTTTATAACATAGAGATACGAATATTTAAAAGAAATATTGATCATATAGATATTTGTCTTAATTATCCACGAATTTACTGAGCAAAGTTTCAAAACTGTTCGTGATTCCTTGCGCGTAACATCCGGCTCACATGGCATAAGCCGAAAGAGAACAAAATCGTTTAGTGTTGTTGACACGGTCGTCGATTAGTTTCGTGTAGATTGAATAAATTTGCAAACGTTATACATATCCCATATATGCATATCCAGCGAGGATACAATGGATCATAGAGAGAGCACGGATCATTTGGGAGTTACGTGAAACTTCATTGTTTAGTACCTTGTATGAAAATGGTAATCGATAAAATACGGACGAAAGATAATGGATTTCAATTAATTCGTCGCGTGGTGGCATTACCGGGAGTAATTAGAAGCCTCTCATGCGTCGCTTCTCCAATTAATCTTGAAACAACAGGCTCATACGTTTTCACGATCCAATTACAATTACATTTGTGGTGATTGCTCTTTCTGCATTAAACTGCACCATCCTTTATTTAGTTATTTGTTCGTTGAGAATCAAATTATCCAGTTAATTAATTGCTCGTAATCGGTGTTTGAATGGAAAATACAGGCCGCATAAATTAAAATACATCATTCTTGTTGACAATGAAGACTCGATAAATGTTAAATGCTAGATTATTATTCCTTTATCAAGTTTCTGACCAAATTTATTCTCTGGTTTCTGTACTTTTTCTTTTCTAATAGTTCAAATTTAAAAGTTGATCGAGCAACTATTTTATCACGCAAAGGTATACGGAGAGAGCTTCGCTAATTATCCGCTGTTGATAATTAACAGCGTAAGTGAACGAAGATATCTGTATACATCGTATACGTATTTTGTGCAATGTTAAAAGTTTATAGAGTAAAGAATGCAAAAATATTTACAATGGTTGTTTCAAACTTACAGACATCCTTAGTTCTATGGATTTCTCGTCGGTAAGTTCGAAACGAGCAACCCGAAATCGAGGCTTCAAGACATAAGATGGCACCACTCCTCGTCCCGTAAGTTTCACGCTCCATCTGGTTCTCGTTCTGGAACTGGAAACTTCGAAATATTCTTGATTCTAGCAGAAATTAATTCGCTTCATTATTTGTTTCTAATGTGGGCTGCAGATTCGTAAATTTACAAAAATTTTATATCGATGGTAACGTAATCCAATTTCTGTTGAAAAACGTGAAAGATTCTAGAATTTATCGATCGACAGATATCGTATGAACTTAGTTCCAATCGCAGAAGGAATTCAAAATTTGTGTTTTTACTTTACTAACCTTGTTAATCTCGTTAAAAGCCTTTGTTCATGATTGCAATATGTAATTAAAGAAATATTTCCTAGGTAAGGACAATCAATAAGCAAGAAGATAAGATATCAGAAAAGGATAGTTATCGCTAGACGTGGATTTTTGTCCACTTGTTGGAAATTTTCTACATAACGCTACATTATATAAGATATATAAAACTATACAGAGTACGGTACTCACTATAATATTCATTATAACATACGAAATACAGTTTATAGCATTATAGTATAGCGCTCATTATAATACGTAAGACAAATCTTTTTAATTATAAAGAAAGTTTAGTTACAAAAAAGTTAGCGTTGAAAATACGTATTGCATAAGTATCCGCAGTCATATTGTAATCGCACACGATTAATGTTAAAAATTTGGAAATTAGCAGTTGAGGAAGATCGATTAAAAAAAATCACGATGTCTTGTGGAACCAAAACGCAGTCGTTTAAAATTTGTCGATGTTCGTGCAAATGGCGATGCCAATGCCTAATTCCACGCATGAAGAAGCCTGGTGCGCCATTCGGCACCGGATCAAAACGCGGCACACACATTGGATTACACCCAAAATTCTACACAAACGATCCAGTGTCATCAATAGCAGTGGGATCGTACGATCCTTTGATTGCTAAAAGCAAATCCACTGGCATCAGGTATATTTCCATTAAATGCTATTAACAATTAACTCTTTGTACGTTTTTATAAAAATGCCACTACACCATTTTAGATTTCTTTACGACAATTCACGTCTTTAAGATGAAAGTTTATGCACAAAATTTTAAGTAACAAAGCTTCGGACGATAAAGGTTCAGATATATGGGTTTAACCACTCGTGACTGCTTTTCTCATTTCTATATCATCAGATTATAGTACAGTTTTACGTAATTTTCTCGTTCAGATTGCTTAAAATTGTACTTGGTACGATGCAGAATGAGAAAATTGAAAATTTCGGAGATGTAAGAAAATTATCGCTGCGTATCTGATGTACCAAAATTCCTGCATGAAATACACTGGTTACCCAAGAATCGTGAACGTTTTGGTCATCTGTACAAGAGTTAAACCTTTTCCTATTATATCGCGATTAATGTAGAGAAAATTTGTTTCAAAATGAAAACTAGCTGGAAGAAGGAGTTGGAGTCTGAAGAATTTTCGAGGACAATGGGAGGAAGAGTAGAAAAATATGCGACGCAGAGATACCTGATGAAGACAGGACGTGGTCCAGGAACCCACGAAATACCCCAGTGGCCTGATATCATCCTGAACGGAGCTTGCAAAGCTGTTAAAAGAAACGTTGGATTTGGAACTGTTCCCCTTTTCCAACCTGCTTGGCCATCGACTACTCCTGGGCCAGGTGAATGATTCGAAATTATTTCTTTATAGATATAAGTTGCTTGATAAATCTTACTAACTCTCTTGATTGTTTGTTTCAGGGTATACAAGGAAGTGTCCTTATTACTACGTGGACAAAAGAAGACGCGAGGGACAGTCTTGCGTGCCAACTTTTGAATACGATGGTTTGCGGCCTAGATTCCGTACTCTAATGAAACCTTGGACACTGCCATGCAATTTGTTCGTAATTTTCAATTTTACTATCTGTCAAGAAGATATGAACATGAAAATTTGGAACTGACGAATTATTTGTCTTTTTAGGTACGACGTGAGACATCCAAAATCTCTTGAAACTTACCTGGAGAAGGTTACTGGAAAAAAAGGACCCTACAATTTGTTCACAGGTTATTCAAGATCGGTGTTACGCGTTTCAAATATTCTACATCAATCGATTTGTTTTCAGGGCCAAGGGATGAAAGCACGATCAAGGGCTATTTTGCAACTGTAAAACTGGAGGATCGTGGAGACTGGCCCAGATCGTTGCCAGCAGAAATGGACAAATTGTTGCATAAATCGTATTATTTTAAGGGACGTTGGACCACCTGTCCAAGGTATTATTATCAAAATTTACATTTATGCAATGTGAGGTATTTATTCCGCAAAAATATTAAGAGGAGAAAGGGAGTTAAATTTCTATTCCCCCGAAATGAATATTCTAATTTTTATAATAATCAAAAAATAAATGGTTATCTTTCGATAGATTTCCTAAGGTATCAGGTACCAGAGCGATGTTGAAAGATCTAGCGTTATGTTACAAAGATCCAAAGGAACCAGGACCTGATCATTACGACCCAAAATCACCAAAGAAACCAAAAAACACGAAGAATTATCCTTTCAATATAAACGTTGAATTTGTCAGGCCTAGTCCATCTTGGGAAATTCCTGGCCCAGGAAGGTACAAAATCAAAGATACGCGAACTATAGAAGGAAACGGATGGACATTTCTTTTCAAAAGCAAGGCGCCACGGACAGATTTTATTAGAATCCCTACCTACAATGCTTTTTAATTTTTCCTCCCAATTATTAAACAAGGGATTAAATTCAATTTAAAGATAGCTCACTTCATGTTCGTGATTTTCTTCCGGCTGATACGTAACTGGAAGCTTCAAGATGGAACCAGTTTCGATCGTCCTTCCAGGAGGCACGAAAAATGGTCCAAATGGATCTAATAAACTCACGTCTATCTTCACGTTTCTAATTGAAACGAATACCAATTTTGAAATCATTTTCTTAAATATTCTCATATATATCTTATAACATTTATAAAATTATTATTCTTCTAATATTTAACATTCGAATTTTTAATATTAAATATTGTTTAAAAGAGAAGGATGACAAATTCTTATTTTAGAAATCGTTCGTTTTTTATTTATGTTGGTACTTACTGATTGGAAATATTTTTCACGAAGAGAAATTTTCTGGAAGATGTACCAATCGCTGTTGGTCCAAAGGCAATTTCACGATCCTCGTTCAAGACCAAGATTTCCGGTCTACTAATGGGGCAAATTAATTTCACAAAAAGTAATTCATCGCGTTTCGTTCCATCCTTCATTTCTAAATCGATCGTGCATGTCACGAAAATCGTGGAAATACAACGTTCGAAAGTTTCCAATAAGCTGATTTCGCCAGTTACTTTATCAACTTCAGGAATCTTCTTCTCCTCCACTTCTTTCTTCCTCTTTTTTCTTCTTGCTTTTAGAAAAGTATAATTATTTTTTTCGTTGTGAATTTTTCTTTTATATTTATTACTATCTCAGTTGTACTTTTGAAATGTTGGAAATTATTGAATTTTCTTATAAATATCGTAGAAATCATATTTTTTAATTTTTTGACATGGAATTTGCATCCGAAATTGACTGGTCGTTTTAGCGTTAATAAAAATACCTTCTTTTGCCGATTCGTCGATTTTTTCAGTCTTCGTCTCCTGCTCATCGACGTTCATTTTCAATTTAAGATCCTTTTCGAAAATCATATTTTTCGGTAACTTTGGCTTGAACATGAAATTTACAGCGATAAACTCATTGCTCTGTAAAACACCAGACTGTGGCATAATCTTGAGTCTATCGGAGGAACTCTTAAATTGGTAACGAGCTGTGAACTCTTTACGTTGATTTTTTATAATTCCGCAGGTGCAATGAGGATAGGAAGCCACGTTGAAGCCCCTCAGATGCACCGAAGCCTAATTTCGTTTATTACAACAAATTGATTGGTTAATATATTTTATTTTATTTATTTATTTATTAGATACTTGTTTATCTATTTTACCATTGAGAACGAACCACAAGGGGTTGGAGGAAATTCGATAATTTGCTCGCTCAGCTCGCAAAATGTGTCTATAATGTACACATAAATTTCTATCGAGTTCTTCTCCTTTCTTTTATCCAAATAATGGGACTTTTCTATCATAGCATCCGTGACTTCTTTCTTGTCTAATATTCGTTCATAAAAATTACGATTTCTTACGACTAGACTGCGAATTTGTATGCAAATTCATTTTTTTATGAATATAATTAAAAAACTGAAGCGTAAGTAGAGAATTGTTTTACCTGCTATCACTATAAATTTTACAATCAGTATTATACTTTAGATACTCTATATATTTTTGTATAGTATGAAACCAAAGATTTCTTTAAATCTATTTTTAAGCTTGATTTTTTATTTTTAGTATCTGTGCATTCTTCAACCTTCGAATTTCCAATAAATACGCACAAATCCGCAGTTTACTTCTATTAATTTTTATAAATTGATCTGAGAATAATCTTTTACCATCTGGATCTTTTTCGTTCATCACAGAATCATTGCTTAATTGATTTTCCAGATTATCTTCGTCCCGGTCAGTCATTCGACGTATTACTTTGGGAGTTTTAAGGTTCATAGGCACTGGTGGTGGGAGTCCACGATACCGTGGAACTGTCGATTGCCTGTTTATTTCATTCTTCAGTTTATTCAATATTGTTTGTCCTTTACACCCAGCGAGCTCTGCCAAAGTAACTACTTGCACTTGGAAGCTGATAAAAGAGATCATTCATTGATCTTTGTGAATGTAACAACAAAATGAATCTACGTTTTCTGAAAGAACTGCTAAACCTTCGTTCACCGGTCAATCCATTTTCTCCAATCTCATTCCCAGGAATGTCTGTTAAGCATGCAGAGTAAATCAGATGAAGTTTGATAGTTTCTCCAGGAAGAATGGCACCAAAACCATGGTTTGGATGTATTTCCATAGACGGAGGTAAGTCGATAAAGGCGTATTCTTGAATTAATAAAGACTCGTTCGTTAGTGTTAATTCTGTGTATACAGATTCGTGCGTGTGGACATATCCCAGCTCGACATACGGTGGTTCTGCAAAATAAATAATACAAAAGAAACCTAAGATCTTTTTCATCTAGTTTTAGGCTCTTATTGCTAATATTTTATTTTTATTTTAAACTGTTTTCCCATCGACTTTAGTTTTACTAATTTCAAGCTCTATTTTGCTATCTTTGATTTGGTCAATGCATTTTAAGATTTATTTATCTATTTGAATATCCTTTGGCATTTTATTCTTTTCTTTCTTCGTTTTTTTAAATTAATGACTGACCTAATATTAGACCACGACACGTAGTTAAACTAGCAAGAGCTTTCAGTATCAATGGCGGTGGTTTCTTCGGTCCTTGAGACATAATTTGTACTTGAATGGGAAATTCTAGCATGCTGCACGTTGGATCGTAGAATCTAAAAATACAGAACGAATGTGTGAGTGACATATTAATTAAAATAAATTTCAATTAATTTCTACTATAATTTAGATGATTTATTGTACCGTGTAGAGATATCAATGATACTGGATTCAGGTATGAATCTCACATTAACTTTCGAGAACGATTCAGATTGTACGATCGTTGACTTTGGATAAACTGACACTTGATTTCCCAAACTTTTTGGTGTCTTCGTTAAAACTTCCACACTGTTACGTCCTAAAATACCAATCGCATTCTGATACTTTAATTAATACCGTAGCCACCTTTGATTATAAAAAGGTTACCATTATTAACGATAGTAAAAGATTGCTGACAAATGTCAGAATCGATCATTACGATGCCTAGATCAATACACGGTGGATCTAAGTGGATCTGATAACCAATCACTTCTGTCCAAATTGGAACACTCTACTTGAAAAACGAGACAATTTTTGTATTCTCTAGTCTTTAACTATTCGTATAATTTGCATTGTGAGTTACGAACCAATTTTCCAAGTGTCCTATTTTCAGTCAAAAAACAAATTTCCAACACTTCGTGGTGAAGACCTATGTATCTCGGTCGAAAAGTGATTTTTAAACGACACTTGAATTTTGGAGGTACTTCGATTTCATACATTTTTCCAGATTTCTGATTAACCGAGACGTCTTTGTTGTCATCCACATTCCCTACGCTTGTTTGTTCAGTCTCTTCTTTGTCTAAAAACACGTATACGTAATTTATCAGAGATGTTGCTGACCTTCTGTTGCTGTTAAATATTCTAAACGTTTAGACTGACCGAAGCACGAAATGGACGATTTTACGCTTTGTATATCCGCCTGATCGAAATGCCATAAGAAAGAATGGTCACGATCGTTTCTTTCTTCAATTACAATGGAAAAGGATTTGCTACCATCGTTGGAGATAATAAGAGTTCTCTCGTTGAATTTTGCGTTGTCGTATCTCCAAATCGGAGCTGAAGGGAACCTATTAATATAAATCGTGGATGTTCATGCATTCTTGGGAAATTTAAAATTTTAAAAATCTACAAAATCCGGACAAAATGTATAAAATATCTAAAGTGGAACACTTATAATATTTAGCGAGCGAAGCGAAAATTACAATTTATTTTTTCAAGCGTGTTCATAATGATACAAAATTGTATAAATATCTGCAGTCTATTCATCGTACTTTCCCCGTTGAATTTTGTGTCGTTAAATATAAAATACAAATTAGAACTGCATTATTCTCAACGCGAGAATTAATTATAATTTTAATAAATAAAAAAAAAAAAAAAAAAAAGAACTGCATTAATCGAATGTGCACTCAAATCCTGGTTTTCATTTGCGAACCTGACTTCCTTAGGTTCCAAAACAGGTGTAGCACTTTGTGGAGCGCAACGAACTGGAATACGAAATTCATGAAAAGTTTCGGGATAATCTGGACTCAGAGTAAGGAACGAGATTTCTGCTGCCACTTCTTCCTCGTAAACTGGTGAAAATTTTACGTTGACCATCACGTCCAGCCCAGGTTTGATCCTTGCAGCGTCCATAATGTCGATCTAAGTTCGAAATATTTATCGAATACGTTCTTTCTGATTTCAGTTATAAAATTCATAAATTAATCATTCGGGAACCTCGATGACTGCAGGCTCCCACACTTCTGTGTACACTTTATGGAATCGCAGATACGCCCATTTTGCTGCTTTGTTTCTGACTATCACTTTACGAGAATACTTCTTATTCGCTTCGAAGTCCTGATTAAATATACTGCGTGTTAATTAATTTAGAATAAAAATTCAAGAAGTAGATCAATTGAGAATACGTTCAGAATTAAACGCAAACACTAATTAAATTAGTATTGAAATTTCTAAGGGAACTGAGTTAAAATATTTACATCAAAAGTGACGATGCTTGGAATTGCAAAGAAGCAAGTGTCTTGCTCGAATACTTGTTCTATCGATGATTTGGATTCTTTTACTAGGAATTTTTCGAAATCTTCTTCATCTTCCAAAGTACGTCCCTCGTTTTTAGCTTCAGCATCTTTTTTAGCTTCAACATCTTTTTTATCTTCTTCAAGTTTCAATCCTGAATCTTCGACCTTGCGATCCTTTTCACTATCCTCCGGAACAGTTTTCTCCGTAATTAGAGATTCCTCCCCTTGAATCTCCTCGAAAAGGATTTCTGATAAACTTCCTTCGCTAATCTCTTTCAATTTCGTCTTCTTTACACACACGTCTTTTGGCTTCTTCCATAAACGAATACCATTGTTCATCTCTTGAGCGATCTTCGTGATGATTTTTATCAATCTTTCTTGACGAAGTCTTAGTTGTTTCTTTCTCTCTCGTTCGTGCTTCATTATCTATCGTATTTGATTAAAAACAATGTTTATATTGCACGTAGGAAGTTGTAGAAAATTCTGGGAAAAAGATTTCTCAGCAAAGAAGAACTAACTTTGTCGAAAATTATAGAATCAGACGACAATGCTTCGTCGATTTTATATTTCCATCTTATTCTGCGAAAAGAAGTGAAATTTTACTGAGTATCTTTTAATAATTATATCACGAACGATCGTAGAATACTTTAAAATATTTTCCAAATGGATATTTTTCCGAATAATTGCTCTTTCCTTCAAATGACAAGTACGATGCCATTCTTGACGCGATAAGGAAACCTAAAATACATCGAGATTAAAATGTAATTCTTTACCATTGTTTAGAAGACGCTTTACTTTTAGTTTAATCAAAGCTGCACAAAAGATCCAATTTTTATGTCGTTTCAAATACTCCTGCCATTTTTTATTTTCTTCCTTCTGTCGAAGTATCTTTAATTTCGACCACTTTGTAAATTTGTAATCTTTTCTCGATTTTTCTACTAAACGTGTTTCATCTTCTCTGGCTTCCTATTTTGAGTAAATTAAAAAAATTGCGATATTTTGCAAAAAGATATTTCCGAACCATCTAACCTTTCCCTCTTTGTGTTCATCTTCTCGTTGCAATACTAGTTCCTCTTTCTTACGAATCCTTCTACGTTCTTTCAAAGATAACAATCCTAACAGCAGGATAAAAGCAAAGGTATAATACTATATTTTCAAAGGCAGCTGATCGTAAAATTTACCTTTCCAAGTTTCTTCATTTTCTCTTTCGAGCCTTGCTCTAGTTTTCTCGTCGAATAAACATCCGCAACGCACCAAAAAACCTGGCTTATTCGACAAACTTTCACACTTTCTTCCTTGCATAATTGTTATCCTTACGATACGAGGAAATCTTGTCAAAATATCGAGCCGTCAAAACGAAGAAATAAAAGACTGAAAAGAAATCAGTCGAACATTGTCATACAATCCTTTCCACATATTTTCCTATATCACAATTTTCCTATTTCTTCAAAAACAAATTCCATCAATTTCTTCCCAAGGGTTCTAACTCTTTCAGCCTCTCGACGACTTATAACTAATTCAATTAATATAAACGAATCTTTCCTCGTAAAACTAATTTTAGATTTTAGTACAGTAATATCTTCTCTACAAAACATCCAAAAATATATCTTCTTTCTATTATTTTATTTTATTATTAATAATTAGGAAGAAACGAAGTTTTCCTATATCCTACAAAATATTCAGTCTTACTAAATTAATATCACAGTTGTTACAATTTATAATTCTTCTCCAGCCTTTGTTAACTCGAGACTTAATTATCATCGATTGTAACGTAACTCTACACTGAAAATCCCAACCTGTTTTCACCCGTATCAACCGTTTAACAAACAGAAATCACTTCTTCGAACACTGAAACCGTAGACTTCGCGTAACCAATGATCAAGCGTGATCCAAAGTCCCGCAAGATCATAACGATTCATCCTCTAAATTAGCCTGCACGGTACACTTCGTGTTATCCGTAGCTTTTTTTCGATCGGTTCCGCGAGATCGCGGCGAGATCTCGTGCCATATGGAATCGTAACAGAAACTCTCGGGATAATGATGCACCGGATGATTACACACAGGCTGTGCACCGAATGCATAATTCATACGTATGCCACGAACTTTGAACCGGCGCCTCTACGGAGTTCACCCCGTGGCCCATAAGCAAGGGGCGTTGTAATCACGCGTTTTCTCTTTCCTTCTTTCGTTTTTTCAAGCCTTCTTCAGGTAGGTTCGACCTCTTTCGTCGTTTTCCTTGCCACACACGTCACACGACGTCTGTCATAAGTGCGGACGTTTATGCATTTATGGGAATTTTAATGGCGTGGAAACGTACGAATTGCGAAAATATACGCGGTATTTACAGTAAGGTATTTGTTAGAATTAGACTGCGGATTCTTATGCAGTTGTGGAAAACTTAAAGGTTTAATATACAAGCGAATACAAAAACGACGTAACATCGAAAATGGAGTATGATATTTAGTAGGTGAGATGAATCTCTGTTTAGGTTCCATTCTTTTTAATTATGTTGGTAAAAATATAAAATTGCACGTAATATATTAGATATTTTCAGATTCGTTTGCGAAATTATTTTTTCATTTCTGATCTCGTTCGATCAACTCATGTTCTCGAATTCTATCTTCGAACATACGTGCGGCTATGAAAGAGAATTCTAAAGATTCGCCTGATATTTTTATCGTACTTATTTCGTCTATCTAGACTTTACAATTTTATGAAATAGAAAGAAAATGATGCATCTGTAATATGATAAACCATCGGTCAGTACTTGATCATTTAAACAGAGAACAGGAATAGCACAAGCTGTCTAATAAAAAAAACAGATCAGTAGTGAAACCATTAAAAGTCAATTCGAATTAAGTTTGGGAACGTTCCCCGTACAAATAGCTGTAAATCTAAATGTGCCTGTTTAGAGATGCTTCCAATGAATATTCAAATAGTAGACCGGAAGTGGCACCTCTCGCGCGAGATGCGTAAAAAAAAAGGTAGCAGCTTCTCTAGCAGCCATATGTCGGATAATTTTGTAGATTGATGGAGAATTTCACGGAGCAACTGACACCCGTATAGATGTTCCCATAGGCGGAGGCTGTGTTATGCGGTTGTCGTGCGAAGCGTGTATATACGTTCATTTGTCTGGGGAAATTAATCGACATCCAATTGCCCGCCTAATAACTTTCTAATTTACGAGCAACGATCGCAATCGTCGGGCAAAATAGTCGCCTCTCGACACCTCGTTTTTCCCTATTTTATCAGGGATAAATGGTTTCTTCTTTATGGTGCTTCTATTGTGTTTTCAGCTACGAAAACGATAGAAAGCGAATCTTAAAAAGGAGACGCTTGTTCTTTGGCATACATAGTTCAGTATAAATAATAAAAATAAATAATGTATTCGTAAAAAGATTTTCAACGACGTGTACAATTTATAGTCGTTTTAATCACGGGAATGAAAACTAGATCTTAAAAACAATTCAGGCTCACCTTATGAAAAAAAAGATCAACGTTCAATTTGATCGAGTATTTTATTCGTCTGGAATATCCAACAATATATTCGTGAAAATATTTCTATTCCAAAGAAGTTTGTACTTATCTTTCTAATCAAACAGACGATGGAGAATGGACCTCGAGGACAATATACACAAAAAAATCAATGTCTTATCGATTAACTACACGATACTATATACATAAAAAAAAAAAAAAATAAAGAATAGAGAGATGAAAAAATCATGGAACGATCGCGATAGAACTATAGAAATTTGAATGCCTCGACGAGAAAGTCTGCTGCTGTCGAAATTACATATCTGTCACCTGTAGAAAGATAATCAAGAAAATTTCACCTCAGAGAAATCTCTGTAGGGGGTGGTCTCGACGACCTTGAGAGAGAAGTGCGCGACACGGCACGTGCCCCTTGTCAAACAGTCCCAAACATTTTGAAAACATCTCAATCGGATCGCGAAAGTGGACCACGGGTGGGCGAGTCTCTTTGTCGAGGTTATTTGTCAAATGCCTTAAGGGGGTGGCGATCTCTCTTTCCATCTCGGAAAGAGGGTCGCGTGGCCAAACAGAAGTCGGTCGCCTCCAATGGAACCCTGTAAATCATTCTCGCACTGTAGGAGGAGGAGTGCGAACACGTTCCATTGTGCACAGGCTAAGAACACTGTGAACATCGGTAAAAATTCCTCTCTTTCTATGGTACAGTAGCTCGTGCCAGTTTAGTTTCTCTTTGAAGGTTTATCCTTCGAATTTGCCCCGAAGACCCAGTGGCCCTAAATTTTTGGAAACTGTGTCAAATACCTTCCCACTTTTACGGCTAGCTAAAGCTCACAATAGAGGTGTCCCACGACGAGCTGCCTAAAAATGAATTCACATTATGCTGCGATCGCTACCAGTGTTCGCACGGGTTACAAACACATAAATTCTTCCTTGCCTGTCTCGTTTTCTCACGCCCACTGATCGTGACCTGAATTTTTCAAGGACGCTCGAGGACCATACGGCTGGTTTCCGTGGGCGTCAAGTTGGCACCGGGACTCCATTTCTTTCACATTTGAAACGTTTCAGAAGTTCAGATGCTAGAGGCGAGGTTGAAGAAGTTTGCTCCTGATATTTCATTCGATTGATCCATGTCTCATTTATAATACGATATCGACTCGCACATTTTGACGGAGATCGTTTCACAGCCGGTTTGCGAATATCATATATTTTCTCTCGTACGGTTTTCATTTTCCCTATTAGAGCGTTTCATGAGCTCACTCGGATTACGAATGGCAGTGAATTAATTTTCACCGAAACGATTGAAAGAAGACAGACAATCGTGATATTTATAGCGAGATTAGCAAACAAGCTTTAATGGAGATTAGCTTTCAATTAGTTTGTTGTGAATATGATACTTAGATACATACATACGATACGACACAAAAACCTACGTATATATTTCTCCCATAGGTTTTTCGTTTTTCTTATTACAGCGTTTTTACGTACTTAGACTAGGAATGGCATGGAATTAATTCGCAGCAAAATAATTGCAGGAAGACAGGAATTGTGGGATTCGAAACGCTCGTCCAGGTACGTCAACAGTTTTAAAACGAAACGCAAACTTTCTCCGACATGTTGGGAGTAAAAATCCATTCGGTTACCGAACGGAAGCGGCGGTCACGCAACAGCCATCGTATTATCGATGCACACGTGCCTTTTGTGAAAAAATTCCGCCGCGTAGATGGTGGCCAGCAGTGGCACGAGGCCGCAAAACCGCCACAAGGGGAGGTGTGATGCGTTACAGCTGGTTAAACAGCTGTACAGGAGAAAGATAGCCGTGAACGCCGCGACAAATTTCAATACCGAGCCTCCAGAAAACCGCTCACCAAATCGGACCAGTCTTCCTTCTTCTTGTTTCCTACTTTTTTTCCTCTTTTCACTCCGATGATGATCTTCTTTCGTGTTTATTTTCGGTGAAAACGGCAACGTATTGCTTTGACGGATTCTGACTAGTTCAGATTGATATATCGAATTTTACTGATAAATCGGAATGGAAAAATTTGTTAGTTTATTTGATAATCGTTAAAATTTAGAAAAGTATTAGGCCTGAAGGTAAAGTAAAGTAAATCCTGCTAAAAGTATTATAAAATATTTATATTAAGGTTCATAAAGGTATTGGAGATTTTTGTTGATAATAGCAAATTACGAAAGTGATTACTTGAGATTTTATTAGGCTGGTGGTGGAAGACTTGAAAGGGTATTTCTATTTCGAAAAATTTTTGGGATAAAAGATTACTACGTAGAGAAAATTATAGATCAAGTGACTTGAGATGTTTCACACGTGTTCAGGCATGTTTCAATGAAATATGTCATAAGTTTTATGTAATTATCTTTATTTTTGTAATACGGTACAAAAAGATTCTGTTTACATGAATTTGTCAATGGACAAGCAGTTCATTTTGATTTCTCACTCGTATAATATTCTGATAAATAGATTCGGTCGGCAGGAGTTTATTTAATCAAACACTAATTACAATTTCTCATTCGAATAAATGAATTTTGTATAAACAGCTATTTTAGAGTAGAATAGTAACAGATTAATTACAATATGATTTAATTAATTTCATTTCCTTGTTCTTCGGTCCTGGACCTTTCTTCCAAAAAAAAAATCAAAACCCTTCAGATAATCTTAAAGATACTTTTACAATAGTATAGAAGATTTTAATGTCCCGGTAACCCACATTGGTTTGCAGAAATTTTCAAGGACTCAAGGTAGGGTAGAAGTCGCCCTCTGCGAGTTAAGGTTCATTGAACGGAACAATGGAGCGGAGAGTAGGTCAGCAGGGGCACCGCAGAGTCTCGTAAATTTTATTGGCACGCAGGAGCTATTGGTCTTTATAAAAATTGGCCTTACGGTAGCTGTATCTTATAACCAACAGAAAAGACGAATTTTTAGGTTTTATTGCCGGCTAAGATGGACAAAGAATCGATTTTTATCTCAAGATAAATCAATTTCTGGCACGATTTCTACTATACGATTTTTTATCGTTGATTTTGAAAAAGGTTTAGTTATCTAAATTAAGCATATTCACTTACTTATAATACTTACTTATAAATTATACTTATCTATAATAAGTATTAACTTATTATAAATAATCAGCCATGTCACTGCGCCACGCCAGAAAAATTACTGAAAATTCTCAACGCGAGAATTTATTGTAATTTCAACAAATAAATAAAAAAAAAATGTTGAAAAAGAACAAAATTGTGATTAATTTCGCTACTTGTTGAATTCCCAACTCGGTTCCTCGGGTATATACGTACGAACAGGAAATATGAAATATTCGAGGAAAGTATAGTTTCATTTTTGTTTATCGTCTTTGTCTCTCTTCAATCAAGTTGGAATACGAAAAGTCCTAAGTTCACTAATAATTAAGATGGCGATTAAAAATACGAATAGATGACTGTAGAGTTCATGGATTCGATCTATTCGGCTAGTTACAAACGGATACCGTAAAAGCTGCCGTGTCATGCTTCGAAGAAAAACGAAAGAATTTTAGAGGATGCCGAAACACCGGTAGCTACTGTTAGGTTTTTTTTTTACTATAATTAGTATCATCAAGAACACCGCAATATTCATTCCCTGGCTCGATACATGATCGACATTTATGGATATCCTTAAACGATTTTACTACAAGCATGGCGTAACAAGTTTTAAAATTGGAATGAAAGTTGGGTCCTTTTCATTTCATAATTTTAATAATACCACTCATTATTCGCAAATAGATTATTCCTTATATAACAAATCTTACTTTTCGTATTAATTTTTGTCGGATTTTATAATTGGAAATCTGCAAACGTTGATGTTAAAATAAATTCTGTTATATAAAATTTTTAGAAAAAAGAAAAATTTCATGTAATTTTTCAAGAAAACTTTGTAGCGTACGATTTTCAACAAGGACCATTCCATAAAGCACATTTTCGAAAGCTCATGTTCGTTTCAAAACCGTTGTCCTCGAAGTCAAAAAGACGAGGACTGACAATAGACATTTCACGGAACTTAGTTATAAAATTGGCCATAAATACGATCGTAAAGTCCCATTGCACGTCCTTCAGGACACGTCTTGGGTCCGTCCTCTTGTTCTCACAGCTTTTAACTTCTCTTGCTTTGCTTTTTCTCAATTTCTCTCTCGCTTTATCATCCCTCCCTTCCCTGTCATCTGCAAGCAAATTGACTTCTTCGATAAGTTTCCAGCCACGCGTGTGTAATATTTTAAGTATCCACTTGAATTGAATTTTATCCCATCGCAAATGTTTTCAATCTCCTTAATCACTGAAAAATTCAATCAAATCGATTTTGTTTATAAAAATGGGAAATAGATAAAAGTCTGACAGTGGATGGATGCTTCCTTTAAACGTAGAATTTCCAATCAAGCGTCTATAACATTCGAACTATCCACTCGAATTGGACTTTATAACATTTCAAATATTTTATTATTAGCAACTCGATTATTAAAGGTTTCATCGAAATATTTTTATTTGCAAAAGAAAGAAAATAGATAAAAATTTATAGAATTTTCACGTATATTAAGAACATTAAATATCCATTCAAAACTAAAAATTTTATTCTATTTTATGTATTTTTAACGCTCCTTAAATTTCCCCTTCTAATTGTTAACTAAATTACCGAATAATCCAACTAAATTTTATTTATAAAAAAAGAGGGAAAAAGTTTGACAGTAGAAGCGTGCTTGAAAGTTCGTGCAGCTAGTCTTTTTTTATCTTCGGTGCAATAAATCAACAAATGCAAGAAATCTTGACCTCGAAGAAGAGAGAAGAAGGGAGTCCCTTGACGATGAAAGAGCGAAATTGTGGAATCCACGACCGATTTCCTCTGGTCGGACGACGGCCACACGCCGGCCACCATCGGGTACCCCCATAAACTCATCAACTCGTAAAAGTAGATTTTCGCACACATTTCTTGAACTACGACCTCGTAAATTATAACACGTAATAATGTCCACGCGAAGAAAATTTCACGAATGGACCGTGACATCTTTTTTTCTCTTTGTCTCGCCACACGCCCTCTCCTAACAGAAGTTTTCCTTGGCTTTTTTGCCTTCCTTTACCTCCCTTTTCCGGGTTTTAAACCGTCGTAGGAGCTTTCCCTTTTCTTTGTATCGATATCTGTTAATTTTTGATACAGATTTGTGGGATGGTACGATTACATTCATTTTGCTCTTTCCTCCGTTTTCTTCTTTGGACTGTGACATCTTGAAGATAAATTTCAGGGATGTTTTAGAGTACATTTAGTAAATGTACATGTACGAAATTCCAGAAGATGTTGTAACATCTGAAAAGAATTTACATTGCAATTTTTGACAAGTTCTTTGAGAAAATGAAGAGAAAGGAAATAAAGGAGAGATAGGTAATTAAAGAATCAGAGCATTTTTTTGTGCCAAAAGATATTTATCAAAGTTGATGAAAATTTCATTGACAAATTAAATTAAGAGTTAATAGAGGTGGATTAGTTTTAATTACAGTAGCTGTAGCCTTCCTAAATTACTTTAAAAACAGAATTATATTATATTCTGAATTATTTAGCTCAAAAGATACAGAAAGAACAATTATCGCATTACATCCCCCTAACCAAACAGAAAAGTTGAGAATACAGTTTTGAAAGATGAAAGTTTCAAGGAACACGAACTGATAGCCAGCCGGAAATGCTGCTGTGTTTGAAGTAACTTTTGATTTATCGATTCGATAAAGATGCCGTAACCACACGGAAATTTTCGAGATTTATCGCATCGTACACAGTAATCGGTAACTCTTTACCCTATGAGATTCGTGTCGACCGTGGCCCTTTTCCTCTTCCCGTTCCTCGCTTTCTGCAATAGTTTCGAAGGGACCACGCTTTGTATGAAACGAGGAAGTCGTATTTCGTCCCTTTGAGCGCGCCGTGATCGTACGTCGCGTTTGATCTCGACTTCAATGACGCCTGAGCACGACGCGTACTATTTCCTTACCGTGGAAAATCAGCGTTGTGGAAACTGTGATCGTTTTTTGGAGTTTTCTGCTGTGCTATAAACGGATCACGATCGTGGAATGATAATTTGCCGTGGAAAGTGATGTATTTTATTCGACACAATTTTAGAAATAGTTGGTAACTTGTTTTTATTTTTTGTTGGTAAAAGGGAAAGAAATTTTAATAGTTCAATTAATTGACACTTTTTTACCGTATTAAATTAAATGTTAATCTTTGACTGGAGAAGAGCCTCTTTGATTAGACTTTTTTTAATATCGAGTCGCGTCCGGCTATGATTCGATTATTTCACGTAGGAGCGTTAAAAGAACAGAGGAATGTATTGGTAACATTCCTGATATATTGCGATGTTTCGAAAAGAAAGGATGCGATATTAACAACGAGATTTGATTTTGTACATTTCATTATTGATTGTAGCTTTTTTATTTTACTACTTTGAAGATATCCACAATTTTGGGTGATTTAATTTTCACGACTTTTTCGGAGTTCTACAGTTCTACGTCTATCATTACACAGTATAATTTTCATAGCTTTCGTAAATATATAATTCTTGTTCATAACCTTCGTAAATTTATAATTCTCCTAGTTTCTCCAGTTACGTAGCATAAATACGGGGCAAAAATTTAAACAATAATGCTAGAAATATATTTCTTAATAACGAAGAAACCCATGCATAATTCCGTCACAGTCATACGTAATAGTGTTAACGTAATAGATCAGAAACGACTCAAGTAGATACAGTCTTCAATGGTCAGCCATCAAATGAAACATTACACCCTCATTTTTGTCTCTATGAAAAATAAATAAATGAAATAACGCAACAATGAGCGACCAAACGCACCGATTATCCCTTACACGAACATAAATTTCCACGGTGAATAGTACCCTCGTTAAAGGAAACTCTTAAATCACGGCGCTCTCATTAGTAGATTTTTCGGCGACTTTTTAAACATTTTCGTAGCAAATTTTCAAAGAGAAACGAGGGATCGAGTAACTTCCCAGGAAAACCGATACTCTTAACAAAAGGTGCACTTCCAAGGATCCGAAACACCCACGTCGTACACTGCCCCCGATGGTGGGGTTCGTTTGGCCGGCCTCCGTAACGCCCACACTTGCTCGCAATCGTGTTCCAGGACTCATGGTGGGGCTCGCCATCGATTCCAGAGGTGGGGAATAAATGTCAGTGTATGACTTCACGATAACTCTTATCCGTGGTTTATTTTAGCCGCGAGAAATCGGTGAATCGATTCTGGCAAAGAAGCGACACCATTTCTTTTCCACCTTCAACGCGTCCATTGTCACGGTGGTCATCGGTGGCCCACGTTACACAATTTTTTAGAACGATTGAAATAAGATAAATTTCATGGGAAGAGATTTTTAATAACAAAAAGCAGTATTTTACAAAAATTCAATGTTAGTGCATATTTCAATTTATCGCGGTTTTCACGACGAAATATAGAACATTTATGTGGCAGTCAACGTTAACTTTGCTACGTTCCTTCGCTCATTTTCGACGCAATCGTATTTTCTCGAAAAAAGATAGCTCGAGCTTGAGCGAAATATCGGAGAATCGTTTTCGGTATTTGTGATTTTCAGGTTCAACGTTCTGTTAAATATCTTCTTAGGAATTAGAAATCTCTTTTGTTTGCTAAAGCGAAGTTGAAGTATACAAATTCTAGGATTGCAGCAAGGTTAACCCTTCGAACATTTTATCGTTATACAGATCGTAAAGAATGAATAGTTGTTACAGCGTAGGATGACGACAAAACCCAACCGAGGCTGCAGTGGTGTTCGCGAGAAATTTCGAGATTAATCAAGTTCGACACAGTTCGTTGGTATCTCCTTAATCATGGAATGTTCAGAGGTTTCGTTCGACGATCGGAGCAAGTTCGAGTTTTCACGGTTCGGTTGAGTTCGCACTTCAAAGAATTTTTAGTTTGTCATCGTTGTTGTCCGATGTCGATTCTCTGGCTGATCGACGTTGCTTTCGCTTTGAATTGAATGTAGGTTAATTTTACGCTTCACGAAATTCAACCTCATTTTCTATTCGGATATCGGTGGAGTAAAAGCAACGCGAAGCTCGGTTTTACGACTATAGAAAGTGTATCTCCGAATCGCAGCATGCTTCATATTGTTTGATTTTGCATCATAAAAATTCTGCATCATTCTGTACTGACGCTTTATAATTTACATTGTTACTTTATTTTTAGCAAAAAGGATTCCTAATAACATCCCAATCCTAGTCGCAATCGTATACATCGGTGGTCAAGGAATTAATCATTAGTCTTTTTCTTCCAAATTTTGTTTGTAGTTGATTTTTAATGGTCATTTGAAGATCAAAGTCAATGGCATAAAATTTGTGGAAAGCTCCATTCATGATCCCCGAATTAGGCTTGTAATCCGATTCTTCGTAACTGATTCGTAGTTTGGGTGAATTTGGTAGAATGGTAACCAAAAACCAATCTATTATTAATTTATAACACAAAATGAATGAAACATAATTTCGAGCCTAGTTCTAAATATTCCCTAGGAATTCCAATTTCTAAACGATCCTAGACCTCGTTAACATCGATAAAACTATGTCTAAAATTTTCTCCACTCGACCAAAGTCGAAACGACCACTTTCGCAAGCCTGGCGCCATCGCGTTACCCTTCTTCCTTACAAGCTCTAGAATGTTACAATGGGCCAGTTCGCGTGCCATCTTAAAAAGCAGTAAAATCGGCAAGCGCTTCTTAACGAAGGGTAATAATCATAAATCGATCCCTGGATCCACCAATAAACGCATAAACTGGTGTCGTAAACGCGCGAACCCTTAAGCCGGGGATCCGCAGAAAAACTAAGCTACGCTAAACTGTGTCGTAAGAATGCGTAAAAGTATGACACGTCCAAAGTAGAGAATTGATTAAAAAATTTAGTAAACAAAACTGCCCATGTTCTACCTTTTTGCTTCTGTTCGGAAAAAATATGATATCGCATAAATATCCACAGTCTGCTTATGAGCATTGTTTGTATTATGAGCATTGTTATTATGTTGCATTATGACGTAAAATATTAAATAAAGCTTAATTTAAAATATATTAGACGAAGCGAACTTCGTAGAGTCTTCTGCTGAGTGTAGATGTCCCAATACTTGCGGAAAATATTTTTAGCCTTGGCATGCCATATAGTAAGTACATATAAATCACCTTAGTAAATCTTCTGCTTTTCTTTTGGGTCTGACGGAAATCAAGTGACCGGAAATTTATGATAGTTCGCCCGCACGTGCCGGCCAAGGCCTCGAAAGAATATGCGATCACGATTCGAAAGTTCACGCGTACATCATAAAACGTTTTATACAGGTAATAGTTATATGACTGGAGAACAGAAACCGGGACAGATTATTAGCCTACAGCCCTGATTTTTAAATTATGGCTAATTATTGCAGACAATGGTCCTATCGGTTCAGGATTGCCGCGTTAAATGCCTGTTTATTGCTTCTTTTTTATTTCTTCCAGGGTCATTCATGTGGGATGGGGTGACGTTAGCGAAAAACGTGGCTGATTGTTTATAAACATTGTTAAGATATGTTAATGTTGT
Organism: Bombus huntii; assembly: GCF_024542735.1. Classification (NCBI taxonomy): domain Eukaryota; kingdom Metazoa; phylum Arthropoda; class Insecta; order Hymenoptera; family Apidae; genus Bombus; species Bombus huntii. The sequence goes on from NC_066251.1 coordinate 3,416,923, forward strand.
CAAGGAGTGTTGTGAGCGTTACCAAGGTTTGTTACAGGAAAAGTGAGCGTGGTAGCATTACCATGCCGCATGGCCAGAATTGAATTAATCGTGGACGAGAGAAGTTCATCGTGTTGCTGTGACGTAGAAATAGTGTTAAGCGAATTCGTGAAGTGCGATATTATATTCAATTTTGTGAGAGTGTTACAATATTGTGTTTATCATACTGTCTTTTCTGTTAATTTATAATAAACATTCCTACAAATTGGGGGCTCGTCCAGTTTTAAGTCGTGTCAATTTAAATTTCGGGAAGCAGTGCGATAAAATATCGTTAGCTGTTGTGAATAATATTGTGTATATTTGAAGAAATTATTGTGAAGTTAAAGATGGCAAATTGTGAGGAGGAACAATTTTCGAGCGAAGAAACTTTAACGTTAGAAGAATCGAGGAATAAGCTTGCTCAGATGAATCTTCCGATATCTGGGGCTAGGTCAGTGCTGGTGGCCAGGCTAAATAGAGCAATTAGTGCAGGTCAATCAATTCTTAAAGAACAAGTGAGTAGTGAAAGATCCGTGGAGAAGCGAGGTACGGGGACGAAACCAAAAAATAAGCATGGTCGAGATGTAGACGAAAGTCTCGAGAGGCTCAGGACGAAGGAATTGAGGGAACGTCTAGGTAGCATGGGGCTAGAGACGAAAGGAAGAAAAGCAGAATTACATGAGCGTTTATGGGCGGCCTTAGAAGAAGATGCGTCGTTGGAGGAGGAAACCGACTACAAGAGTGAAACGGAAGAGGATGAAGAGGATGAAAGTGAACGCAGAAGGAGCGTGCGAGATGGACATCAAAATTGTGATAGATGCTGTAGAAAGACACGTAGGCGAACAACATTGAGTTTTCAAGATGTTCAAGACGCTTTGGAAGTTTTTACAGGCGAAAATAACGAAAATGTTAACCAATGGTTCAGGACATTTGAAGAAACGGCGAGTATGTGTTTGTGAACAGAGGAACAAAAAGTAATCTATACAAAAAAGCTGATGAGAGGATCAGCTAAAATATTTGTAAACTACGAGTGCCGTGCAAGAACTTGGTGTGAATTAAAAAGAAGTCTAATAAAAGAATTTTCAAAAAAATTTAATACATGGCAAGTACACCATAGACTTCGAGAAACGGAAAAAAAGAGAAGACGAAGGATGTACAGCTTATATGTATCGTATGCTTGGCATAGCAAGTCACATGGATATGGAAGAAGCAGCAAAAAATGCGGTACATCGTAGAAGGAATAAAAGATAAAGAAGTTAATAAGGCAATACTATATGGGGCAAGGTCAATGAAAGAACTTAAGGAAAATCTGATCATCTATGAGGAACAAAAATCTCGCATAGCAGAGTCATCTGTGAGACAGGTTAGACCTGAGGACAACAGGAAATATAGGCAATCTGCAAGTGTGGTGAAGTATAGAAGATGTCATAATTGCGGCGATAAAGAACATGCAAGTGCTGATTGTCCAAACAAATCGAGAGGTCCTAGATGTTTTAAATGTAGAGAATTCGGACACATTTCAACAAACTGTGCGAATATACTTGTCGGAGATGAAAGGAAAACCGGAGCCTTCCCTTTGCAATTTTGAGGAAACCTTCTAATGCTTTAGCCTAGATTTTATCATAACTGTAATTAAGCAATTGTCATTTGTGAAAAGCGAAAGTGGGTTCGAGGTGACAATTAGTCGCCGAAGGTAGCCACGGTCATGGGATAAACGTTTTGCCTGACGAAGGTGTGGATCGATTGTATTGTTCTCCCTAGAAATCACATAGAATTGTACTTTAGAGATGTCGATATAATGGGACACACGTTGTATTAGGAATCAATCTCCAGACAGAAACTGCCTAGTAACGGCGTTTGGATCTTTCTCGATGTTTCCAAAGAGTATACAACAAACTTTTGACAGAAATCGCCTAGCAACAACGATTGGAACCTTCTCGATGTTTCCAGCGAGCATATAACAAACAAATGCAGTCATATAGCGAAAAAGATTTTCATCATATATTCATTCGTGTGATCGCCTTGGAAAGTGATACATCGAGCAATTTACCGAGTGTCTCAGCAATCGTATTTTTGTATTAAAAATTATTCTACGCATAGTAAAGAGTTATCCCGTTGACCGTGGATTCGTTTGAACCCCGGAACATTGTTAATAGCATTAATTAAATTCATTATTCGTAAAACCTATCAATCGTTAATCTCATTATTCGTTAAATTTATTATTCGTAAGACATATTATTCGTCCCTCTTATTGTTCGTTAAACTTATTATTCTTTAATCTAATTATTAGTTAAACTTATCGTTTGTTAATCTTATCATTTATAAAACTCATTATTCATAATATTTTGTTAAATCTTGTTTATTCGCGTAAATATATTCTCTGTTTCGTAAAACAATGGCTAATTCAAACGAAGAATCATTACGCGCCTTAAATCCTAATGATAACCCGACAAAAAACCCGTTTCGAGAAAGAATCGGTTAACAAGGATGATATTCAGAAAGAAAGAAGAGAGCAATTTGTGATAAATACTGTAAATGAAAATAAGATCAAGGATATCGAAAAGCTATTGCTGGAAGAAAGAGAACGTGTCGGTCAGCTAGAACGTGTTAGCATAAAATCATTCGAAACCGAGGAAGAAATGACACGTCTACGCAATGAAGTCTCAAATGCTACTGCTCAAGAAACGCAGCAAATCGAAGACTTACAGAGTCGCAATAAAAATTGGGAGGGAAGTAGAAATAATCTTGACAATGAGGTGCAAGAGAAAAGAAAAATTATGGAGCAATGTATAAATCAAAAAACTGAATTGCAATCAAAATTGAAAGAAAGTCGACAAGAAAGCGCGGTTCATAAAGAATCAGAGAAAAGTTTGAGGACAGAAATAGAATGTGCGACGAAAGATTTGGAGAAAAAGAATACGTTGATAGAAGATATGAAAAAGTAATTTGAACACAGTACAAATACTTTGAAGGAGCAGTTGCAAAAAGCTGCAGAAACGATAGAAAATATTAAAAGAAAGATTGAACAATTTAATCATAAGATGGAGTATAGACCAGGTACGAAGATGCGTCATGTGGATGCGCTTAGTCGGAATATAGTAGAAGAGGTGTTAGTGCAGGAAGGCCGAAGCGGTTTGGGTGATCGAGTTTGCAGAGCTCAAGAAGTAGGTAACGATTTTGAAGACAACGAAGGAATCGTTATCCATTGAGGTTGTTAATCGATGCAGAATAGCAAGAAATCAGAAGCGCAAGTGTAATTAGTATTATTGGATACATCTGAGGGCAGATGTGTGTGTCAGAATGGCCGAAGTTGTGGGATGGTGTGACGTTAGCGAAATGCGTGGCTGATTGTTTATAAACGTTGTTAAGATATGTTAATGTTGTCAAGGAGTGTTGTGAGCGTTACCAAGGTTTGTTACAAGAAAAGTGAGCGTGGTAATGCGGCCAGAGTTGAATTAATCGTGGACGAGAGAAGTTCATCGTGTTGCTGTGACGTAGAAATAGTGTTAAGTGAATTCGTCAAGTGCGATATTATATTCAATTTTGTGAGAGTGTTACAATATTGTGTTTATCATACTGTCTTTTCTGTTAATTTATAATAAACATTCCTACATTCATAAATGATCTTTCTTCGAAGGATTGTATAATCTCGGAAGTAAGGATTCGGAAGTATAAATTTCAAGATGAAATGCGTGTGATAAATAAGCTTGATAGCCTACAACTATGGACATAGCCCGTAGTAGATGATCGGACCAAATGTAAATGTTACGTGCATAGCCTTTAGTACGATGATCGGGCCAAATATAATATACAGGGTGGTTGGTAACTGGTGGTACAAGCGGAAAGGGGGTGATTCTACGCGAAAAAAGAAGTCGAAAATATAGAATAAAAATTTTTTGTTTGAGGCTTTGTTTTCGAGAAAATCGACTTTGAATTTACACTCGGTGCGCGTGCGGTACGTTATAACGGATCTCACTGTAGATCGTTGTCTCGATGGAAAAATTTAAAAAAAAAGGAAAAAATAAAAAAAATTTTTTTTTATTTACCAGTTAGTTTATTTTTTTTAAATCATAGGTTAGGGGGTTATTTGTCACATAGTCAAATATACTGACCATTTGTATTATGAACTAATATGACGATGTTAAAGCTGTTTACAATACAAAACAATACAAGCTGTTAAACAATACAAAACAGATGTTAAATTCCAAACTACAGTATAGATAGAATCTTTTCATTTACATGTTTTACTTAAACAACTAAACGTTTCGTTACAAAAAATTAAGTGACAAGTCAGAAAATCATAAATCTTCTCCTAATTTATGTCGCAACCGAAGTAAACAATTTTCAAAAGCATCGAAAGGAAAGAAAGTCAGGACTGGGAGTCATGAGACGATTATCCATCGACAAAGGGAATTTTGGAAAAAGAGTTATCTCCGTTAGATGGGCATGGTGAGGGACAAATTTGACAGTTTTACAGTAGACCAGCTTGTAAAATAGCTCCGCACTATATGTATCAGCGATTTTTCAATAGCATACATGAAACATAGTTTTAACAAGAAGAATAAAGAGAATCCCTTTGCGACCAAAGTTTGTTGCAATAAGTCATTTATATTGCTACCCCATGGCACTAGTTAATGGACACTCGCAGGGTGCGGTCATATAACAAGCACCAGGGATTATGGGATTAACCACGAATAACAGACAAACCCCTGGTGTTCAACCGAGACTATATTAGCATAGGACTAAGTGAAATGTTGGCACTCAGGTCTGCGTATTGGCTAAACTTTCGACATAATCTTATTAACGTTGTGGACAAATTTGTCCAATATCTACACAAGTATTTACTAACAACACTGTTCAGAGTGTAGATCGTCTTTCCGGGGTAGATTATAATGTAGTATTTGGATTGAAATTCAGGACCATTTATCCTTCCTTCCGTTTTGCCAGATATCACGCTGACGTTTAGGAAAGAACAGGGTTCTTATGCTATTTAACAAATTTTCTTACAACGAGTGTGGTTAGAAATCCATTCTTCGACCATGCCACGATTTCGATTGGATTTGGCTAAAAAACTAAAGGACACACAGCGTGGCGGTTTGTAACAGAATCTTAACGGTACTTTGTTGACGAAGAACAATCAAAATTGCAAGATGGTTCGAGTCACTTTTCTCAAATTGCTTTTGAGGAAAGAAAGAAAGAAATCATCAAGTCGGAAATAAAAATTACACGCGTCTTTATTCAAGCTCAAACAGTTCAAACGGTTTTCCGCTTTCCTCGGAAAGCTTGTTTGAGTTACGTCATCTTTGAAATACGTGTGCGATATTTGCCTCGTCACCTAATTCTGCATGATAGCTCGCTCGAAAAGGTGACAGAAAACGAAAGGTGACCGGAGGCGAGAGACCGACGCGCGACGTCGAGAATACACTTTGACGGGAGCATAAGCGGGTGCAATTAGGATGGTAGGAAGTTTCCACGGCGAGATAGGCGAGGCGAACGCGCGTTACCACGGATACATTCCCCGTGGAAAGCGTATCTCATTAATTGCCACTAATAATAGGTGAGGATCGCGACGACGCCGACACGTGCTTTTGCTTATTTATAGTCACGGGAATCGGTCTTTACACCCGATGGCATCCGTGAAAATGGCGGAACGCATCCGTACAAGACCGAAAACCAGCGAATTGAGACATTTCTCCTGGATCTAGCCTTGACTGATGCATACGCGCTCCGTTTCATCCTTTTACCTCCCTCTTCGTTGGGTGGAGAGAATATTTTGCTGCACCTCTCGAAGAAATTATTAACGACGCTACTGGAGTATCTAAATCAGCGATGAACGACTGAAGCGATATTTATTTCACTCTCTTGAAAGATTATTATATTATCTCAGATATTGATTAAAATATATGTCGATAGTGTATTCTTCTAAATTGACAGAAAACATATCAACAACATCGAATGTATAAAAGAAGTACCTAGAAGTCTTAGAAGAAGTTTTCCCATAAAATAACCTTGTCAGGGTTGAGTTTATTAAGAACATAGTACTTTTTATCTCTCTAAGTAAATATACATTCACTCACACTGATAATTATCGATAACCTGAAGATAAGAGATCTACACCATAACAGGGCAACTCCATAAACCTTAACACGTACAAATGTCATTGCATTACCTAAAAAATTATGCTACAACGATAATAAAGAACGAAATCTTTTTAATCATAACCCTATAACTATAATACGTTCTAATTAATACGACAATTATACGGAATATATATCCTACATATTTTAAAGTAGCATTGCCGAAACTTAATACCAGGTGGCAGAAAAATGTTCGAAAATCATAAAACCATAAAACGTACAGACGGTAGCGGTCTCAAGTAGACAGAAAGAGGGAAGAGTGTGAGAAGCTAATGTCGGCAAAGGAAACAAAAAGAACGCACAAAGCACGAAGATGCGTTTTCATCGGGGGACGAAAGCAAAAGCGTCGAGAAGCGGCGGGAAGCAGGCAAGAAAGCGTGGCCGGCGCGGAGGACTCGCGCGTCCGCCCCTCCCGCGGACACGATTCGAAAAAATTTCCTTAGAGCTTCCTATGGCGACGATGCTCATCAATCTTACCGCGATTTCGTCCCCGAGACCGGACACCGAGGCACGAAATCCAATTTTCTTCGGCGGAGGAACAGCGAGAGTATCAGCGGGGCACCGATCGCGCGCGGACCAATTGGCTCCTAATTTAAGGATGGCCTCGAACAAAAAAGCCAACGTAATTTCGTGGCTGGTCCAGCCGAACGACGAGCCGCGACCAACGAAATGCAGGAGTGGCCCGCTGTTGATAAATTAATTTGCACCGGAAACGCCTGACAAGGAAATGACGCCATCACGCGCTACCGGCTCGGACCAACCGCTTCCCTCGCCTTTGTTCTCTCACTGTCAACGATCGATTCCATTCTTTTTCATGTTATACCGATTTTGTAAACCATGGTCTTCGATATTTTTTGAAGAATCGAAGCAAGATTGGATTTTTAGTATCATTATATCGTGTAGGTATTGTAGGCTGAACTCTTCGAGAAGAAATTTATTGACTTGGATCTTCGGAGATTGGATTACACTGTTCGCGTTCATTGGCTCGTTGATTTGTAATAATATTATTAGTAATAATGTTATATTTCTAATAATATTATCGTATGAAATATAGTTGTGATTCAACAGAAGCAAATTGTATTTACAACAAAGTTGAAGTTCGATTTCCAGTTTGGCTTCAATTCTTCAGACTGAAGATTCTTAAATAGTTGCAGAAGCATTCCTGAATCAAACAAAATGCCAACCTACATATAAGTATAACTTAACATGAAACAAATTCATGTAAAATTTCTACTATAACTCGGAGACTTCGTACATGTACTTTGAAAAATTCCAGAAATTCCAGAAGATTCGATTCTGTTCAAGGATATAGTAGTTACAACTTGACCGAGATAAAGTGAAACTTCTATACGATTCTGCGTACATCATTGTAAATAATATACATATTTGCTGAAATAAAACCAACTATCGAGAGAAGCCTTCGAAGCGTCTTCAAAAATTCCACGGAATTATATTACTCTCGTATAATGTTCGATACGAATCAAACGAGCCTTCAAGCGAACAGAAATAGCATTACCATCGATTCTCAGGAGCTGCTTGGAGATTTCAATTCCTCCCCTAGTCTGTTCGTTTCTTCGTAACTTCGTGACGCAATTCAAGGTTGGAAGGCGTTGGAACGGATTCTAATATGCAACAAGGAGGATCGTGATACAGAGGGGGGGGGGGCAAAAAAGGGGAGAAACATTGGAAAGAAAGAGACGAAGAGTGGAGAAGAATGAAGAGAGAGGGTCGATCGTACGAGAGAGAAGGGAGACGATCTCATTTCGAAACGTGAATGAGCCGGCGGCTACCTCAAACGAGAGCTCTCCGGCCTCCTTATGCTTTTTCTTCTTTTTCCGCCACTCTCCACGCCACCTCTTTTTCTCTCCGTCTTTCTCGGCCTTTTTTTCCATTCCTCCCCGGTAGATTCGAGTTTTTCCCGGCTACAACAATGGCCGTCCGCCGCGATCTCGCCTGGCTACCTGTTACACGGCAGAAGATCAGGATGATGCACCACCTATCTAGATAATGACTAATCAACCCACCTCGGGAACGAGCCGACCGGTCTTCATTGTTTTCTCGATCGACCATCAGCGTTGATACTCCAGCAGGATGCGTTTGTGACAATTTAACCGCTTCGAGGATCATTCTATCGGGGCTAGAAAAATTACTTCTAATTTTGTACAAACTGCTCCTATTAAAAATTTATTCTCAAGTGATCATCGAGATAAATAATATTGGAAACTATATCGGAGCACGTAAGAGGAATAATTGTAGCTTCATTTTCGGAGTTGTTGCCATTAACTGACTCCAGATTGATGGCCGTTATGACTTTAACGAAACGTTAAAGAGCACGATTATCTTCATTCGGAACAATATAAGAAATTTTATTTGATATTTACATTTTAGTTTTTTAGATATGTCATAAATTCTGAGACATTTTAAAGTAAAACCGCCGACAATTTATATGTAAGAAACCTAAATGCAAGACGCAAGAAAGAATACAATATAATACTTCCTTCCACGTATTTCACGAGGAATCATTCAGAATCATCGAAAAAACGTACCGTTGTAAATCTACAAAATTCCAGTGAAAAATCACAAAACAAAATTGCTCATTTTTATCATTCTAGAAATTCCAGAATTAACGATACAGTCCAACTCGAAACCTTTTAGATTCGTCACACGCGGCAATAGAATTCCTTTGGATACCGCAATTGTTTGTATTTCCTGCGAGCCCCGTGACTGATGTATCGTGAACGAAGGAAGAAGTTTTCGCTGAATTTCACGTGGCAAACCGGCGATCCGTCGAAACGCAAAAAGAGAAGAGAGAACATTCTCAGAACAATGTATTGAAACGGTGATTACCGGTTCTATTCCACGGAGGACGATTTAATCGAAGTTAAAAGAAAAACCGAAGAAAAAGACTAGAACGGCAAATACGATAACGTTACCTTGGTAACGGGTTCACGTCATCGTGGCGCTGGTTAATTAAAAGCATCGCTCGTCGAGATCAGGATCATTTGTTTAGCGATCGTGCACGGAGAGTTATCTGGCTGTTACGATCGTTCCGTGTCGGATCGCAATCAGCTACCGGATTTAACATACGAAGAAATCACGGCGAGGGGAAGAGAAGGAAGACGAATTCGGCAATGAATGGCCCGTTCGGTTAACAAGGATCTGATACATCGAAATTAAAAGAAAGATCCAGGATTTATTTGAAATTCCGTTTGATAATTATCGCTATTTAGTAAATTGCGGTGTTACAAGGTCGAGCTATATAATGGAAGATTAATGGTTGTTGGAATCCAGTAGAAATAAAGTCGACTATGAAGACACTCGCATGGAAGAAACTTGAAGACGTGATTAATAGAGTTCGAAAAATTAATATAAAACCATTGCACAACTATGTTCTCCGTTATGTTACTTGCAACAACTAGGTTAACTTCTTCTGAAGAAATTGAAGATGCTTGTAGCGTCCGTATGTTGCTACTGTAAAAATCTAAACGTTTACTGTAAACGTACGTTTTAACACATTTATACGAAATCTTTTACCTTATACACTTAGCATCTGCAACGAAGAAGTCTACAAAAGTTGCCTGATAATTACGTGAAGCGAGTCTTCAATTAAATAAAATTTAAGTTTAAGTTCTATAACAATCCGCACTTTCCATCATCCCCTATTCAACTATGTACATTCGTTCGAAAGAATCAAAGAGCCAGTTGAAAAAAATCTTTTCTCCGCGTAAAACAATCAACACCTCTGCACAAAAAGGGCAAGAAAAAGGCAGAAAAAAGCGAAGGAAAGTTCGAAACGCAGGGGAAGAGAATCTTCCAGAGGCGTGTGAGACGAATTCTCATAACCTTCGATGACTGTGCTAGAGCGGAAGCGCGGAACATCCAAAGACTATCCTCCAGTTGCCAGATTTTCGCGCTTGGATCACAGTCGGTGAACGTCAAACTTAGACTTAATTACCGCAAGCCCATTATCGCATACAATGAGGTTCGGAGGGTCCTGCAACACCTCTTCTCTCGCCTTTTCCGATCCTCCACCGCCGCTTCTTCTTCTCCTCTTTTTCAGAGAGACGGAGGGTGAGATGTTTTTGTTTTTACCTAATTTGCCCTGAGACGGTCTCCCCAGTGCAGCAGTGGCGTGTAGGAAAGAAGATGGGCGGGAGACGCTGTCGCCTCAGCCGCCATTTCTCGGCCCTACCAGGATACCCATCCGCGGTAACTTGTCCAGTCATCGACGCTTGATCGAGCCGACGCCGATACTTCTCCTCCTTTCTGCTCCTCTTCTTATACTTATTTTTATCCTATTCTTCGTCGACCATACTCTTGTTCTACTCCTCGTTTCCACTGTGTCCTAACGGTATAGTTAGAAATCGTACGATAGGCTGCTTCGAGAAAAAGTAGATCGACCTTTGAGAATAATTGACCAATAATGGCTTTATGGTGCTTTTAAGCTTCAGACTACAGTATAAGATTTGGTGTAGCTGGGCAAGAGTATGACGACGCATCTATTTATTCGATGACGAATCTTGGCAATGGCCCGGTTATCTTTGCAGATATTAATCAAATTTTTACTCCTACATGTCACCCTGAAATTTTCTAACGTTAATATCTCCGTGTGATATGTGGTGGTTACAAAGGCTATTTTGCATACCTTGATTGGTATCATTGGATCGTAAACGATCCATAGTTTGTATCAAAATCAAAATTATCTACTAGGTAGTTCAAAATTCATGCTTCTATTTTCCTGATATACGTTTGAAGCTACATATGTTGACTGACCATATTCATAATTCGAATATTAATCGTCGATTAGTATCGTCGAACTACGTGGCTGATCTATCATAGACTTTCAATGGCCTTTACCACGTAAAACACAGGATATTCGAGTTAAAATGAAAGACCTGAGAAACAATCTCAAACTACTATGATCATCTGTGATACCAGGGTAATTATACGTATAATAATACTTGGAAGTTTGGAAGATTCAATGAGAATCGAAGGGTTCCTAGGATCTTTGTAAAATAGGAATTCAAGGTCCTGGCGGCTAGGTATTACGATCAACCGGCGAGAAAAAACGAGTTGAGTACCGCTAGACCGGTAGCCCGAAAGTTTAATTAATGATGCCGAAGTCGGGGTTCATTCATGGAGCGAAGAATTCCGAGAGCGCTCGCGTCCAAAGCAAAAAGGAACAAAGTCTGTGGAGGCCGGCGAAACGAGCAACGAGAGGTTCGAATAAAAATTGGGGCGCATTGTGGGCCCCTGCCTTTTTTTAAGGCGGCGACCCGCTGTGCCCCCGGGGAAAATTTCATATTCTTTCGACGGTGTTGTTGTCTCCTTTTTTATTCCTATTTTATTTCTTCCTTCTTTTTTTCTTCGCTCCTCGCTGTTCGTGGACGAGCTAATTCCAGAAGCTTGATTAGTTTTACCGTACAACGAGGCTTCGCGCTCAACGCCCGCCGAGAGCCGCTCTCATTTTCGTGCATAATGCCGGACGAGAACTCGTGAGCTTGATTGACACGTGCAATCGACGCGCGCCAGATACGAGTATCGATTAACTTTGTTGGCTCGTTCCCTGATGGGACTTTTTTCACTCGATTCTTCCTCTGTTCCTGTTTTTTTGAGAAACAGTAATCCTTTCGGTAAGGTGTGACGTCTGGTGGAAAAGACACTTTTTAGTTTGAATCTTTCAATGGCGATGTATTAGATTGAGACTTGTAGATTGAATTTATGTGGATAAAAGTAGTGGCGTAATATCTACTTTGGAGAAATTGCTCGTCATAAAGTTCAGCGAGTTTGAGATGAAAATTATCAATTATTCGTAATACGACGTTACGACGTAATATTAAGCGTGATGCCCTTTTTTGAAACAAGCGCTTCTTAATTTCAGTTTTTGAAGGTGTTGTATATTGAGAATTCAGAAGAAAGTACCGTGTAAATGTGCGGTAGTAATTCCGGAAATTTTCATTTAATTTTTCTGCTTCATTTACTGAAAAGAAATTGTAGCGAATGCTTGATTAATTGAACTTTCATCCATTGAATCCACTTACCTGTACGTAAGTTCCTATTATGTGAACGAAAAACGATTATCGCGGAGAATGGGTAAACTGCAATTATATGTGAACTATTTGTCCCCCACAAGTTCAGGTAAATGGACTTCCACCGTACAACCTCTCTCTCTCTAAAGAATCTTTTATTAAAGCGTTCTTTCTAATTCCATCGTGTTCGATCGACGCATACCAGGATCGCGATTTTGCCGTGTGGCGGGAATGGCAAAAACACGAGGAACGTGGATGACACGCGAGAACGTGTCGCGCATTCCGTGGAAATAAGAGATAAGGAAATAAGACGGTTTTCATCTCGGCGCGCTCGGCGAACGGGCAAACACGTGTGTAATACGCGTTTCCTTTTTTCCTTCCGTTATTCCACTTTCATCCGTCGCGATGGAGCAACAGAAGCCTTCCCAGTGTAAACAGACGAGGAAGCGAGACATTAGAGTGGAATGAATGCCCCGGGGCGTACAAAATCAGTAATCTCGCCTCCGGACGCCCAAGCTAACCTGTGTGCACGTTCGTTCGCCTTAATGCTTCTGCTGCAACACCGGTGCACCGCGCAAAAACGCCAGCAATATCGCTGTAACTGCCCGACCAACGGATCCTACGAAATCTTCGTAGTCGGGGGAAACGTCTCGTCTCTTCTTCCTCAGTGTGTCCTGATTCCGGAAAATCTTCCAGTCCCGTCGAGATAGAACACGAACACGATGATTGTATTAAGTTTCTCCGCGCGGTGTTTGAAATCAGATACATGACTCGCGAAAATTATACATAATCGTTGGTGTGTGGTTTCCACGCGCAGGTATATTGCCAAGTTCCCAACATGTCTGCGACGCGTATATTTGATTATTTTTAACTATTTTACTTTTTGCTTCTTTCTTTCCTTATGTATTCATTTTGCGCAGTTCTTATCGGTAGAATTTTAATTTGGAAGGCTGCGGATTAATGGGAGGATTCGCCTGATGCGGAGAACTATTGCTTCCTTTGGAAAGATTCCGTAACGCGAGCTTTCAAGCACTTCATAATCATATTACGGTTGAATTTGTTCCTTTCTGTTAATTTTCAAGTAACTTCTAAGTTTTTAAAATTTTGATATAGAAGAATATTACTTCCTGTGGAAGATTTATGTGTTCCTTGATCTTTCAACATCCTATAGTCATTTTATCGCTTTGGAAAGCCGTTGCTAATTATCGATATAGAAGTCAGAAGGTTTATGGATCGTTAAATCCAGAATCGAAGCGTCCTATATCGCGTACCGCGTAAGAACCACGAAGAGTTAACTTTACTTCAAGTTCGTTTCTGAGCTGCGCATGGAACTGTGTACGCGCGTCGGAAAGAATGTAAAACGTGACAGGAAGAAGGGGAACAGGGACAGGTAAGAAAAAAAAGAGGAGGAAAAGGCAAAGAGAGCCGGACACAGGTGGGTGTCGGCTTCGTTTGTAAGGCGAGAGCTGCGAAACCTAGCTCGCCCTTCTCCGCTTCTTCCAGCCTCCACCCCCGCAAGTAAGGGCGATTCGAAACGTCTCCTATGAAATCGAGATCACAAGGTGATAGAATTTCTTGTTTATACAAGCTGCGTTCGTAGGGGACGTGGCTTGTTCCTCTCAGGACTCTCAGACGAGAATATTCCTCTGCGTCGAGGCTTCTGAAAATCTTCCTTGATATCTACTCTGTTAAATCGTTAACTAGGTATTCATAGCAAATTTAAGAGTAGTTGCGTTACACGGAGAAGTCTGTAATTCTTTCTATATAAATTTTTATTTTCGTAGATCTAGGCGGGATCTAGAGGTTGTTCATTAAGCTACTAATAGAGTAGAAAGTTTGACTGATATGGTGGCGATCGGTTGATGACCAGTGGTGCCATGAGGGTCAATCAGACCGACGATATTGGAATTAATCGAAACGTTTAAATCAAATAGTTGGAGCCGTAAAACTGCCAATATTTTTAATGAGACAGTGATGATGTAAAATACCGAAAGAGAGAACTATCGAAAAATTTTATTTTTTAATAATTCACGATACATTTAATGTTTTACACTACTGTCAAAAGGTTTAGGAATTTTCACTTCCTTCTTCGTATCTATACTAGTTCTCTTCAATTCTTAATTCCTAAGAAACATGGAATAATTTCAAGCTTTTGATTGCTAGTGTATTATGCTACGACATATCGTAATAAAGCAACAGCATGCCGATGCTATAGATAAGACATATGGAATTCATATAATCGCCAACATATTAAGGAATCAATGACTAGCAAGATCTGATCAAAAGTCGCAACCAGTTTCCGCCGCCCGAGAGCTCGGACGTAAAATGCCGTCGGCGCGGATACGAGACTCGTGGATCACTTCCACCTTGGTCATTTCCAGTCACGTCGTTCGCCAGGACTATTCTTGTATACGCCATCGCTTGCTGAACTTAATCATCGAGACTCGTTCGCATTTACTTCACAGTCGCCATCATTATACGATTTCATCAGAAGATCCAGTAAAAAAAGAAAATAAGATAAAAAGTTAAGACACCCTGTTACCTCCAAGGATATAACGCCACGTGATATGAAATGAATCGATAAATCGTCGGAGGGCGGTGCTGTGGAAAATAGATAACGCGATTAACTTTGACGCGATATTTATCCGAGAAATAGCGAGAGACGCGTTTCATCAAGCTTTTTCCTCGTTCGAGTCGAGAGTGTGACTCGTGCTATGCAGAATTATCGGTTTCTTCGCGTTTCAAGGACTCCGAGGATTCCTCGACAGCGCGTTGCATAGGCGCGCTCGCTGCGAACTCAATGGGCTGTATCGGTATGCATCGAGGAGCGAGATGACGTTAGCGTTGGAATGTTTGCACGTGGTTCGCATTCTTCGTTAAAAGATCGAGCGCGCTTCTAGCGATCAGGGAAATTTAGCTGTGAAACGCGAGAAAAATGCAACGTTCTTTGGAATAAAGAATTTCTGTCACGCGTATAATGTATCGTATTATTTTCAGACCGCGCGACTGGAAATTTGTGAACCGTGAAAAATGAAACACAGTAGAACTACGTTTTATATGAACTTGTCGTGGGACAAGTAGTCTATGCAGTAGCGCACGTTCAAATAAGTATAAGAGATAGTATAGTTACTCCCAGAAAATGGACAAAGTGGAGCTGGTAACGGATATCGACACGATTCCCACGAACTGTGCAACGTGGTAAAAAAGCCGTCTAATCGACAAGGTTCGAGGACAATTCCTCTGGCCGATCTTATGAAACACGGTGTACATGGCCGTCGATTTACAGTTTCTAGTTAGAATCATTGTCTGGCACGGGCAATCAACCCGACGATGGTTACAATGCTGGATGGTCGGAACATCTAGTCGTTTTTTCGTCACGGTCAACCGAAGTCCGGACGTCGCGTCGCGTCGTCGATCGTGAACTCCTGATTGACTTTCTTTGATCTTATTTTCGTGAACTACTTCGAGAAAAAACGTGGAACAAACTAGAACGCAATACGAATGCACAACGCTTCGACTATAAACGTTAGTTGAATAAAGTTAGGTTTTTATATTTGTCGGAATCAAATGAAAATAGTATTGTTTGTATTTTTTATTTTTTTATTACTTTGGTCAGTTTTAATAAGTTCTTGGTAATCTGTCAAAGTTCATGTTGCAATAAAATCGTTCAATAATACAATTTATCGTTACGTTCAATGGCGTGATTGAGTATTCTAATAAAATGTTAAGAATATGAAAGATGTTTGTTGCATGGGATCAAATGACAAATGATTTTGGAAGTCTATAATTTAACTTAGTCATCCAAAATGACGATGAAAAGTTTCAATAAAAAATAAAGATAATATTTATGTAATATACGTTAGTGATATTTTTTATTGAGGATATTTGAGGTATTCTATTTTCATGATCAATTTTCCTAAAATTGAAAACATCATGGTACATCGTCATATTATATTACGTATGAAGTTCCGAGTATACTTTGAGGGAAAGTTGATTACATGTTGCACGAAGCCAGCATAGGAGCAACAAGTTTCCCGAATTAAGGCTGATCAGTTGGAATCAGACGCCCACGTGACTACGTCATATTCGTGACAACGTAGAATTTTCAATTGCAGGATACGCCCGGCTGTACGAACCGCGGCTAATTTCAATAAATCGAGCATGGACGAGCCAGGCCCACGAGGGTGTCGAACGAGCAACCATGCTACAAAAATTAATCATCGCCACGTTAATTGGCGCGCATGATTAAGCTCCCGGGCGGCGACAGCCTGATTTTCCTTGTCTCCTACCTCGTCTTCTCTCTCTACCTTGGATCCTGTCTCTTTCGTGTCATCCTCTCGTATTTTTATTAACATTTTGCATCAAAAACTCCATTAATCTTAAAATTAACCTATTAAGACAAGAGACTACAAAGAAACACCATAATACTAAATTTTACAAAACATATCTCTCTCCTATAATTAATTACATACATCGTGGTCCTAAATAAGAAAAGATTGGGGATTAAAGAGAGTAGTGGAGAATAATTGAGAGATTATGTTAAATTACGTTAAAGAATAAGATTCTTCGTTAGTTGGATCTCGTTTCTAAAAATCTTTTCTATTCTCGCGTCTGTAATTTCGAAACGGAGGAAGCTATTCGAACGCATCTTGCGATACGTAAATGGCGATTATAGTTGAACGTTTAAAACTAATCGAAGGAAATGATGGTTCGAGGAAGAAATGTTCATTTGCAATTCTATCCACGTCTAGCCTCGATATTAATGCCAGAACGTTCGACGTTGAAGCCAGAAGGCTCATTAATCTCGAAACTCGCGGGAATCGTCGGGCAAAAGCGCGCAAAGCATCGCGGCGGATCGAAGTTCCGCACGAAAGTGAATCAAGAAGCCGATCCGAAATTGCAGCCGGAGGATGCACATGCAGCGTGTGTAGCGTGTGTGGTCCCCCAATTCATCACGTGGCTCGCTCTTCTCGTCGCAACGGTCTGATGTGAAGTATGGCCGAGCCGGGAAATGATCCCTTAAATTGGTCCGACACTGCGGTGGGTCAGTTACAAGCCATTTGCATCGCGAAATTTCGCGGCACGCTCCTCTGTCATATAGTCGATAATATTAAAAGGAAAAGGAAGTGGCGAAGAAAAATTAGTATCAAATTTCGCTCTCAGCAAGTGGATTTAACGCTAGAAAGATTAGCTGGCTCACCTTCGCATTATGAAATCGATGAAATTGATTATTTTGGCTAAAAAGTATAATTACTTTCGAGTTCTTGATTTTTTAAACTGTTTGACTGTTTTCTTCTCGTAGTTTATTACAAAATAATTGCAGGTAGTTACTTTTAAGGTACATAAAGAGTATACTTGACATTTTTTCAAATTTTGCTACACGATATTCTATGATATAGTTAACGATAATTGAAGAGAAAGGAAGTGGTAGTGAAGAAAAATTGGTATCAAATTCCTCTCTTGAACTTAATTGTTTCGCGAATACGAATCGATAGGTTTTTATCAATGTCGAGGCGTTTATACAGAATTTACAGAAAATTACATCCTGTTATAAAAACACACGAGGAAACTAGAAATGTTAAAAGAAAAAAGGACGATAGATAATAATAGAAGAGAAAGTTAAATATTTAAAGAAAATCGATTTGCCCAGGAAGAAAGTAATAGCACACAGTGGAAAGGAAAATAGAGGCCCCAAACGTTTTGTTACGTAATCGATAGTTGTTAAACAGTACTCATGCAGATATGAAAAATTCCAGTGTTCTTGCTACTTTCGGTCAGTTTCGATCTCGGTTCATTTCGTTGCACTTTAAAATAATTTAATAGTCTATTTCGCATCCATAGTAAATTCAATTTCTCCCCTGTTAGTTTTCTCTTTCAACAAAATAGTAAAGTTCACGGATCGAAATTGCACAGATTGCTAAAGTTACTCAGTTTAAAATTCCTAATTGTTTCACAAGTGGCGGAGAAACAAAAAGAAGCATCGAAATCTACTTATTAACGGAACGAGGGAAAAGGAAAAGGAGTTCTGTTACATCAGTCGCAGGTGAATTTCAACGAACGGTTAAACGATGATCTATAGGAGGAAACACGTTCAAAGATGGTCGTTGAGGAAGGAGGACGATGGTTTGCTGGAGGAGGGGTAGTCAGGGTCGCGGGCTTTCTCACACGAAAATCCAATTTTACAAAAATATCGGCCTGGTAATGAGAAATAGCCGCTGAGTCACTCTGGTCGCCGGTAAAAACTTGAAGAAGCCGGCTCGTTCTTGGCTCGTACACGGCACCGCACCGTCCCACGCCCCTGGCCAATGAGAAAAATCAACCCCTCTCTGTGCTCGCTTCTCCCTATGGCCCCCTTTCACGTTCGCTCGTCACTTCCACCTTCGATCATTCTCTCTGCGCGGGGGAAACAACGTTTCTTGCCAATTCGCGACTCGATTCGGCATCTTGGAACGTCCAGAGATTCTTCAAGCATGTATCAAATACCGCAATTAAATTCAGTTACTAGTACAGTAGTATTTGTGATCGAGAGATCGGGAAAATGCGTCAAGTTCTTGATCCTTGCGATGTTTAACTGAAATCAAACAGGGGTGCGAAATACGATAGGGTGGATTTGAAATTTCGAAAGATGGAATTGTTTGGAAGAACATGGAAAATAATAAAGTTACGACGGAGGTTTGATTTTGAAGAAAATCGAGTTCGAACGATTATTCTCAATAGAGCGCCAACTTTTATGCAATTGTGATGATATGCAGATTTGAAGATAGAAAAATGTATGCGCATGATATGCAAAAATATATGAAAAATATTCAAAGTATAGTAGTTCATAATGCTTAATAAATAAATCAATAATATTTAATCGGTAAACGTATCTATGAAAATATGATTTTGTACAGAAATTCGTAAGCTACTTATAAAGCATATATACAATTCTATTGAATTTATCTAACTGGCTCAATCTCACTTTAGATGCGAAATTAAGTTGAAAATGTAGGACAAAGTTTCTTCGTTTAGGGCCTCGTTCTTTTACATGAAATTGGGATGATTTGTGATTTTCGAGAGATTTTAAGAGGACGTTTTGCACGTAGAGAGACAGAGAGAGAGAGAGAGAGAGATTGAAGGCTTCCTGGCCGAATTATCTGAAATCGCAGCTGTGGAGCAAAGTAAGTGACAACGTGCGGTACATAATTCAAATTAGACACAGCTCGCAATTATCTAGGGGATTCCGCTGTCTTTGTTCGCACGGACCAAGCCACGAGGTAGTAGCGTAAAACATTCAAATTTCGAAATTGAACGTTGAAGAAAAACGAGAACTGTGACGAAGAAACGTCCAACTCGGACGCTAAACAGAATTATTAATTGTTTTTGTAACGAAGCAAGAATAAAACGAGGTTTCTTTCTCCTTGTCGAGCAAAAAGTAAAACCTTCATTGAACTACATTGTATATCATACGCAGCCTGAAGACGTTGTTTTTCCATTAGCCAGTGTTCACGGAAGCCACGGTTAACCTCGCTAACAATACTTGCAAAATTGTAAGATCTTAAACATGCGATGCACATATAGTGGTGCCAGTTGAGAATTAATTATCGTGCTTTGTTCATATACTGTACGTACAGTATGTTCCAATTTTTTTCCTGCCATAAGCTGTCAGTACATTTCATAGATCAACATAAGAAAAAAGTATCATAAACATGTGATTGGAAGCATTGCTAAAGAGTCGTAACAAAAAACGATATACAAAATGAGCGGCAACGAAGGTGTGTCACTATGGTATAAAGTACGAATAGATCAGGAATATTTACATCTAGTAGTAGTCAGAAAATATCACAATAATTCTACAATTTCAACTACAACTACATTTCAGAATATTCACCATTCCTGTTAATATAGGTTTGACTGCGGTGGAAAATTGATTTTATTACCCTTTGAAGTTACTTCTTTGTCTCGTTGTCGCTGAAGTTGCAGAAGCATTGTGATATCTCCTGACTGCAAATATTTACAGATAATATAAATAGCGATAGATGCTTACCGTATCGTATTTGTACCGTAGTGATGCAACTTCGTTACCATCCATTTCATATATCGTCTTTTTGTTCTAATTCTCTAACAATGCTTTCAATGACATACGTTCATGTCACATTCCTTTCTTATCTTGATCTATAGGATGTATTTGACAACGTTTGGCCAGAGAAAGCTGAAACACCCTGTATATTACGTATACGTGTTATGTATGTATTGGAAAGTTCGAAAGATCGATTTGACAACTAATCCATTTTTCAAATAAAAGAAAAATTATTTCTCCGTGAGTTTGTAAAGCGTTGCATCATAAATCCTCACTTTCCAAATATTTTATTACGCCGGAAAGACCATACATTTAAGAATTATATGAACGAAAGGAGTTCACATACTCACTTCATCTTCCAGCCACCTATCCAATTCCCAATTTTCGAATTATCTCGATCCCCGCGATCCATCTTATCTTCGTCGTATTGCTTCAATTTGAACCAGACTACCCTTCAATTACCCTGCAACGAGTCGCTAAACAAGTAGCTGTTTAACCGATACAAAGTAACATGAATAACAGGCAATAACGAGCAGTCTCTGTCGAGAGATAAAAAAAAATACGCGACGTTCGATGATCGCAGCCGATGACAGTCGATGGTGTGTAAGAAAATAAGATGGATTTCTGGCTTAAGAGGCAGGCAGCGTTATAATTTCGTGGCCGTCGGCGGATCCTTTAACGCGTTCACGAACGGTGCACGCGTGTATACACGACACGATACGAGGAATGAACGAACGAACGCGTCCCTCATTTGCTGCATGTCGGCCGGCTCGGATGCATTTATCATACGGCCGCCTGCCTCGAAGCACACACCAGTTCCTCCTCTTCCATCCAGAGGCGAAAAACGGCCGCCCGTTTCACCTGGTCGGTCTCGTGCGTGTTTGCGTACACGCAACGTGCCGCGAGGAAAACACGAGCGTCCGTCGCTCTCGACTTCCACGTGTGGACTCGAACGGACAATGGCGGCCGTCACGGTGAAACGCACGCGGGGCTACCGTCTTACGCCTTCTACCACGAGCAAACAACCAGCCCAGCTTCGGATATGACGGTTGTATTCGGTCGGATTATTCGTTTGCGAGGTCAGCTTGACGGCAGTGGAAATGGATGAGATTGGACGTGATGGTGATTGGAGAAGATTGGAATTTGGAATGTTCAGTGGGTGAAGGAAGAGTTTCTGATTAGGTGGTTTGGGGAGGAATGCATGTGATCGCTTTCTGTAGAGATTCTTCTTCCTGAATAAGAAAACGAAGAAAGAGGGAATTAGGTAACGAGGCTGACTGGTTAAAGCTAGTTAAAGCTTGCCTTTCAAAGCTACAAATTTGGTAACTTGAAAACATTGACTCTTATAACGTTTAAAGAGATTGTCGTAAAGTTTAAAGAGTAAATTTTGAAACAGATCGTCCAAACATAGATTAACTCTTCGTATAGTTTAAATTTGGATATTCCCAAATTCGAAATTTGAAATTTTGAAGATTACCTGATTATATGTTAAAAGCTCAAATTGTGGTAACCGTAAAGTACGATGCCCCGAACTTCAATCGAAATCAAAGGAGAGCAACAAAATTCTCGGTTGCTTCGACACAGAATCGGTTGAGACGATTCCAAAAAACAGAAGCCGCGTCGTTTAGCCGGCAGGAAGGAATAAAAAAAAAAAGAACAGGAACGGAGGCCTTCATCGTCTGGCTGGACAATGTGCGTACAAAATTACATCTCCCATCTTTATCCTTTTCTCTGTCCGTCTCTTTCTTCGCTTCGGTTTTCTTGATCTTATTAAGGCCCGATAGATCTGGACGGGGCAGACTAGCCGGGCCTGAAAAGAATTCCTCGATCTCGTTATTGAATGAAGTCGTGGCTACCGTGGTAACCCGCGGTGAGACCCGACATGATGAACGGCATTCCGCGATGGGAGGCGTCATTGTGATCCGGATGTCATATGTTAGCGTCCCAGTGTTTCACATTCCCGATCGTAATGGCTGCTGGCTCCTCGACTCCTCGCAGTTACATTCTTTGTTTCGCATTCGTTCGATGGAATATTTTCAAATTGAACTTCGAATGTAAAGCTAATTACTTTTGGATAGAAATCAGGTGTCTTTTATACTCAGCTTTTGCAATTGGGGTAGTTTCTTTCTGATGTACGGGAGTTTCAAGTTTCTTTACGCTTTGGAATAGTTTGTTGTGAATGATCAGATAAGATTCTTGTGAGTTGTTACGCTGAAACGCGCGCAATTGTAGCGAGGAGTGCGCCTCTCTTGCCAAATTATTAAAAGGATGTGTGAACGGAAGACAGATATGCGCGTTCCGCGGATTAGGAAAGATGATCTTTCCTCGTGCGAAATGTACTGTGAAATACATGTTAATATTGCATGATCAGGATTCTATCGTTTCTCTCAACCGTAGAATAAGATCTTCCGGTATTTCATACGACAAGATAAATTTCAAATTTTTATTTTGTTGCTAAAAAGAATTTTATGTTTTCTTCGTATTTTATATACGGTAATGTAAAACAAATTTTTCGATTTTTAGATGTCGAATATCGTTGAAGGAAAGACTTTGGATGTAAAATTAATTATATATTAGGGCAGGAACCAGGTGTTTTCTACGCTCAACTCTTTTTCTTTTGCATTTGTGAAATTTGAAGATTTTAGGTTCCTTGGACTTCATACATACGCGTGTACATATGTATATGTATATGCAGATTTCAAATTTTCATATAAATTTGTAATTCGTATAAACTGTCTAAAATACCTGTATCTTCTTTCTGTATTAATCGGAAATCGAAGTATCATAAAAAAAAGGATTTCTTCAATTGTCTCTCATTGAAAATGTACGATTAAATGGCGGTGCTTTTGAGGAGACCAGCAGCGAACGACAGTATTCATCGACTATTTTTGAATACTTACGACTTCGACGATGCCTGGAAAAAAGTCGTTTGCATATTTTTTCACTTAGGCGACTTCATCAACGCCGGTCGTTAAGCGGTGCAATTTTATCGCCTAGCAGGAGACGCATGCAAGGCGACACACGAGAAGACACGTCGCGTACAAGAAATCACAGTGTTTGAATTAATCGACCATATCGTGCCACAGTTTGTCGTTCTATTTTCTCAATGAGAAAAATCAATATGTACCTCCTCTAGAAGCGATTTAAGAGCTTCAAAACGTTGAAGCTTAACTATTCCGAATTATAATCCCAAAATAATTTTAGCAGAATATAATAAAGAAATAATATTTTGATTTATTTAATTCTCTATCAAAATTGTAAAAAAAAAAAATACTGATTTATTCTGTTGGTACAAAATAATACTCGAAGCGTATCATGACAACTAAAAAGTATATCTGATAAAGGCTATCCCAGGCCATTCCAAACTATCAAAAGTAACAGAACAGTATAAAAGTAATTCTCTAAAAACACACACACACAACACATACACATTAATCTTCCCAGAAGATAAACTCATCAAAAGTATCAGCATTTCCATCGATCTATCGTCGACAGAAATTTCCTTTAATCGCCTCTTACGTCACCTGTAAAGATCCCAATACTTCATCAACTGCCTACATATTCCTTCGACTAATGACCGTATCCTCGTGCTCGATGACCGCGTCGATGTGTTGCTGGCGATTAGCGAGATCGATCGTGGCTGTAATTTCGCGACCGGTGACGTAACACACGATTACTCAACGTCCGAGTCAGCGAGTGTCCAGCGGGAATGTGGATCAAAGTCACCACGCCAGCAGGTGGTCCGTGAACTTCCTCGACGCGGTTCCACGCGGCTCGAGTCGCGTCGTCGATGGAATTTCGAGTCAGCGAGACAGGAAAAAAAAAAAACATATGGGCGCGTTGACAGACCGCCGAGCGACTTGGATGGAAACGCGACTATTCTGGAGGGAACAGAAGGAAAAAGGCGTGACTAAAGGGGGTTAAGATTAGAATAAGGGTGGAGGAACTCGGAGAGTTCCCTCTCTCAGAAGCGTTGAACGAAATGTTCCATTGAGTGTTAGCTTTCGTGTCGGGAATCTTTGTTTGGGGATCTTTTTATGATAAAAAATTTGTAGAATTTGGAATGTTAGAGATAGTAATCGCTATTTGGAAAATTAATGTTGTCGTGAAATTTATAAGATCGGAGTTGGAGATATTTTCAGAATACAGCGGTCACAGTTGATCATTTCACGGTGTTTCCAAGTTCATACAAATCGGACCATTAGAGTTTCGAATCTCGCAACATTCGTGAACTTCGTAGAGTTAGACATTTTCTGGCAATGCGATTAGGAATTGTGTTATACAGGGATCGGTGCGTTAGATTTCCGAGATTTTAAAATTGATAGAAATCGATTTCAAATATTGGAGTGAATTCTACGTTGGATTTCTAAATCATGGACTTTACAAGACCAAGACACCAGTATTATTTGCAAACCTCCGATTAGACGTGATCTTCCACAACCCAATTCTCTCGTATTTAATGATTATTAAATTGACAAGTGCAACGCCAAATTCTCCACTCTGTATTCTTAACAAAGAAACGTATAAAGTACCACACTCCATAAAGCTAGAATAATACAGCTCATTAAACACGGTTTACGCAATAATTCTTCTAGATTTCCATCAATTTACGTAATCATTCCACATCTGCCATTCGACGAAATCAGCAAATATCTTCGATTAGAAAATCCTATGCATTCCACTCATTGTCAGCAGTATATAATTAAAGTGGATATCCATAAGCAGATTTATATTTTTAAGAACGTAATTTAAAAAATACAGACTCGATATAAAATCGTTTTATTATCTATATCATTATTATACATACTTTGGGTATGAATTTTCTATATTTTTTCATATTATGTGCATTTTGTATAATTTTTCACTTTCAAATCCCTATATTAATGCATGAAAATTCGTAGTCTGGATACAACGCTCATTCGTTGGAATAAACTCTTGTTTTTCTTATTGCTCACTCTGGGGTGATATCTAATTAAACGAGCGTCTCGGGGTGCACGGTTTGACGCGATTCACTGTTTTCTCCGGCGGGCAAGAAACGTTTCATTGCGGCAACCGTGGATACGCGTTACGACGGTACGTCACAAAGTATCCGCTGCTCCGACAAAAACGATAATTGCTACGTTATCCGCTATAATAATGTTTAATCGTCAGAGAAGGCCTGCCCGTGGCCATTTCCGTCCCGGACTTTACGCGATATTAATTTTCGATTAACCTGTTCTGCAACGTTCACCGGTGAATCCGTCACGTGTATGATTCTTCGACATCGTTCCTCGACGACGCGGGCCGTTTATCAAACCGTCCTCGTTGAGAAATTAACGTCTTACGTACTGTTGAATTTCTTGATTCCTGAGAACTTATCAGAATAGTTAACATATTCTAGAGAGAACAAGTTATAGCGCAGGTTTCTTTCGCTTAACTTTGAGTCACTTGCAGAGGAATTTATTAGGCGCCATGAGTTGTCGAAGAATGAGATGTTTCCAATTTTGTAAGACTCTTTTTGTGTATCGTATTGACTGATACTTAATATTGGAACTATGGTCTTCTAAAGAAAATTTGTTCATATATATTTTGCGATTTCTGATCTTTATTTCAAATCGTTACAGTTTCTGCAGAAACTGCTTTTACGAGTTTTGTAAATGAAAACTAAAAACCGGCAGGAATAAAGATACGATACGAAGAAAGATAATAAATAATAGGAAATTTCGAAATTCACGAATATTTGAAAAAATTAATTACCACTTGAAGAAAAACCCGTATCGGAGCCGTTTATCACACCTACAACACGGTTGCAAAAACTTGTGGCTAAAAACTAGCAGTCACTTAGCAACTCTTTATCGAAAGGATCTTTCTCACGGTTCAGTCGAAACGATAATTCTCGACCGGATGAATTTCATGGAAAATAGATCGATAGATTGATCCGTGGCAACGCCTACGATCTGAACCAGCGAAGAAGCCGATTCACGCAGCCTCGATGTTTCGCTTAACGATCGTTTGGACGAGCCTCGATAGCGATGGAAAGAAAAATGGCGAAGATGGTGAGCGAATTTTCTTCATCGAAGCCGGAAGACAATTCCGACCCTTCCAGTAAAATTGCTTCTTCCTTTCATGGTGTTCGTCCTATTCTCGATCGGGGTCGATTATCCTCGTACAGAGAGCGGCGTGTAACGGGAGTGACGTGGTAATTGCTGATTAACGAGCGTCGATAACGAGTATCGAAGCTGTATACAGGAACTGAACAAATCTCGCAACGTTAATAACGTTTGACAGAGTGTGAGGTGGTTTTCTTTTTGAAAATAGGATTCTTTTGTTAATAGAGATGAGTGGAGCTTCAGGCTGTTGGTACATTATTTGTGCAGTCACTATTCTTGATTGGTAGAAAAGGGAATAACATTGCGTGTGATATATTTTGATATGGTTAGCTAATGTTAATCTATGTAGATATGTTTATGATCCTTTCAGACGGATAATTGCGAGATAATATTTCCATTTATTCTGTGCAATAAATACACAACGAATAACGTTTGTATAGTGTTTGTATTTATTTATTTATGCTTAATGAGATGATAATCTAATGATAAGTAGTAGCACGAGAATTGAATCGTTAGTTATCGGTAATTTAAATTAAAGAATAGCTACTTTAGAAAAAAAAAAGAAATACAGAAGCCTGAAACGTTAAGCGATTCCAACGGCAATGTGTTTTTTCTTTTGAAACGAGATCTGAAAGGGTTTGCAAAGTGTAAAAATGGTTCGAACAACTTATGGTAGCTGCCACGTTTCAAGAGTCAAGCACGAGAGCAAAAAATTAGAATCGTAAATTTCCAGAAGATACAGAGGTCAAAATGGAATGGCAAGGAAAAGACAAGAAGATCAGGTACCATGATTTTTTTTTCTTCATAATGTTTCAGGCGCGTTGTGGCTATTTTCCTTCTGTCAGATTTTTTCATTCGACTTGAAAAGGGCTAGCCCCTTTTTTCAGAGGCCGAACATCGACCAGTTCATCGACAACAATGAGAATTATGAGCGATGATGACAAATATTTATGAGTTTACTGTCTTATGACTTATGATGCAATTTTACTACCTACACAACGTTCCGTTTCAAGGAAACAAAGTCCTGGCAGGATGCCCGTCACGTGCTCGAAACCAGAGCATCTTCTTACCCGTGAAGAACGTTTTTCTTTTCTCAGAAATCAGAAAATTCAATTTTCCGTTTCCCCTTATTTGTCGAATTATTTTTCGTGCCGAAGATTTCAGTCAACAGTTATTTATTGGAAAATTTTCTGATAATGTCTGTTCTTCGTTTGAAAAAAATGTTGCTTTTCTCAAAAATTAGAAAATTTTAATTTCTTCGTTTTTCTGATTTTGTTGAAATATTATTTCGTGTTGAAAATTTTGATCGAAAGTAAACCATCGGGGAGCTATCTTTCTTTTTTTAAATGAAATTCAAAAAAGTGTATAGTTCGCAAGAAAATTATTTACAAATATTCACATGAATTATTGATTAAATAGAAAGACAGCTTGCTATCGTGTGTTTGCATATTAGTGTTCGATTTGCATATTCGTCTGGTAAGGTAGGTACAAGAGAAAGGAAATACACGAGTGAAAAAAGAAGCTGGTGAATAAGAAATTCATCGTAGAAATTGTAATTAGTACGATCAATGATTATGGGTTTACAGAAACCGAAAGAAACGCCAGATTTTTTGGGCTATATAGCAAACAGTGTGAGAAGATTTCACCGAATCGATGGTGCGAAGAGAATCCGGCAAATCGATGCATTTAGAAACTTCTATTGGAGACCAATAACGACCAGATTCACTTGTTATTTATTACATCAACATCGAATAAATTGAAAAGAAATAAAATCCAGAGAATATTTTTGTAATTATTTTATTTTCTATGATCTTGATCCAAAAGGTACAAATTTTATTCTACTTTTATTCTTTCCTTTCCTTACTAGTCAAGTTGCAAATTATTCGCGTACAATAGTACATTTTTATAAAATATATGGATGATAACTTGTTCCTCTTTTATACAAACCTTATCTCGTAATCGTCGGTAGCTCTAGTCTCAAATTTCGAAGGTGCTTCCCGAAATCGTCGATTTCTACTATGTAAAATTCCTTTCGATATTTCAAAATAGAAACATTTCAACGTATCTTTCTGATTTCTTTAAAATTAGATACTTTCTAAAATACTTTTGAAATACTTTCTAAACTACTTTCTAAAATACTTTTAAATACTTTTAAAATATTTTTAAAATTAAGTACTAATTAAATACTTTTTTGATTTCTAAAAAAATAAATATTAAAATTATACGTACCAATTTTTGATGTTTCATAGAAATTTTACACATTTAGAACGATGCATTTTTACAAAATATACGTACTTCTATATTTGATTCGTCTGGTAGTAAAATTTCATACTCTTCTCGTAGCTCTAGTGTTAAATCTCGAAGAAATTCCACGAAATCGATCTATTTCCATCGAATAACGTCCGGAAGGTCCAATTTTAACGAGGAACATTTACGTCTTAACTCTTCCGCGCCGCTAGTTTTCAACTAGGTTTCGCAAGCAGGCTGGCCACGAGGAATTTTATAAATCGCCGGCCGGTTTTCTCGATTGTCGTCGAGGTCGAGCTGCTCGTAATAACGTGGTAATAATGCGTTAAAACCTGGCGTTGGATCTCGAAGCTGGATGATCAGAGTCTGACTCCCGGAGTCGTATATCAGGAATGATGACTTTACGGCCATCCTCGTATAGCTATTATGCTTTAGTTCGTCCTTCTTCATGGCAAAATATTTGCGCACAATGGCCGATTCGAGCTGCGTCAGATTTACGATTGCACCTGGAACTCGACCTGCAGGACGTTTATAAAGTGCCTTCCTTCCTTTCTTCCTTCCTTCCTTCTTTTCTTCCGTACAGTCTTTCAACATCCTTCGAGCTGGATGTCTACAAGTCCACTGGTATAAAAATGTTATGGATACTGACGAGTGATTACAAATAAAAGAATGAAAAATTAAAGAGCAAATAGATTGGATTTAGAGCACAAGTGTTGTGATGGATCACGCGCGAGGAATATTAGAACATTTGAAAATTTCATTTGAAAAAACATTTGAACAAATCATCAAATCAATAATTAATAATCGTCATAGAAGGCATGTTCGTCTATTTATAGTGACCGGGGGGTACCAGAAAGTTTGAATTCGACTCCGGTTGATGGTTGCACGTAACGGCGTTGATACTCCGAAGCAAAATAATAATATGAGTCACTCTCGATTCAAATCATCCTATGACTACAATAGAAAATTATGGAATGGTTATAGAAAAATAATAGACAATATTATATATTGTAGAATTTATTTATATATTTATTTATTTATATTTATTATATTATATTTATTTATATATATTTATTATAATATACAAGAATCATGGAAGAAGTGTAAAATTTACAGAGAATCAAATATTCGACGGTTCGACACGGGTCATAAAACAATGGTAATAGGGTTTTCCCAAATAGGTCTATCTGAAATTAGAATATTTGTCGAACCCAATATCATAGAGGAGATAATCAAAAGATATTGAAAAAGGATAAATCCTAGTCAATAAACTTTCCCAACTCCTTAGAATATTCTATACAAATTACAGTTTTACTCCGAAATATTTATTTCCGAAATATTTTTGGTACGCCATTGTGCGGTAAAGAGAGACTTGTATAATTTTCTAGACGATGAACACGACAGTCTGTGACGAGAAGTGGCCAAAAGTTAGGCTTTAACGCAGTCTAGACTCGCCTTCTGGCTCAAACTTCCAGGAGCTTTTCCAGCTCATACTTGGTGGAAGTTTTCTAGTTTATAGGATATCCCGCTGGCCACCCGTCAACATCCCTGACGGGGTTGCTTTTAGTTTATCGTGACGGGAACTGGAAGATGCAAAAAATTGAAGGGCTGCTGCTGTGATGTTGGCACGACTCCTGTCGTTAGTTGTCGCGCATTTAAAGAAACGACTTTTTCATCCTCTACTCCTTTTTTGAAATGGTAAACTGTTTTCACTTATCGATCAGCTTGTTTGCTTTGTTGTCGAATTTGTCTTATCGAAGAAAGAAGTTATTGGAAAAGTCATTTTGACATGACTGATCCAGAGCACCAGAGAGCTACTACGACGATCAGTCTGCCTATCTGTAGATCACGTCGGGGTCACCAATGCGAAATAACGAAAGCGAATTATTGCCGTCGCAATCCGTTAAATATATTTTCGAATAAATAGATTAATTACAGGCGAATTGTTAGTCTCCTAGTACAAGTTTAAGACACGGAAGAAATACCTGTTTATACGTCAAAACTCTTCGACTCTGTTCGATGAACTCTCTCGCGCATGCGTCTTGGTATCCCACTGGGGGTAGCCAATCACATGTTATATTACTATATCACTAGGCTATAATATTTTACCAAATGTCCTACTGGACAAATTGTAAAATGTAAATAAATAAATAAAAAAAAAAATGATTGCGTCTGTTTATTTATACTAGTCGGGAGACAGCCGGAAAATTTGAACTCGACTGCGTTTTCATTACTCCTTACAATAATTGTGACCTAACGGTCTTGATACACCAAAGTCAAAACAACAACAGGATTTGAATTATTCTACTCGCATGCCGCTACATAACTGATCGACAACTGACTGTAACTCATATGTACTGTTTCGCTCGCAAATTTGTCGTTTCAATGCAAAGTAAAGCACCGTCCGCTTGTTACCGCTACGGATACAATGCGTAAGATTTTGTGAATTTTTATCTTTATTAAAATAGAATCAGAGATTTTACGAATTATATCGTGAACCATATATAACATCTAACAAATTATTACGTCTTACTATTTTAATGAACGAATAATTTATTATTTTAATAAAAAAAGGTTTAACATTTAGTTGCCGACGAGAAGGTAGCGTTAACTGACGTTTAATGCAACTGGCAATAAGTTCCACTTTCGGCCAACCTGCTATGTGCTGGAATACTGGCACGGGAGAAGATTAAAGTTGTTCGAAAGTAAATTAACGAAAAATTCGATATTGACAATTGACTGACTGATATGAAATTCTTCGGTTGATAAAATGGTAATTCTTCGGTTGACAAAATGATAACTAACTCTTCGAATGGTAATTATTCGGTTGACGAACGGTACAGGAACGTGACATTAGTATAAAAATATTAATATGCAGTAATCTATATGTAATATCCAATGGAATGTATAAAAGTATAAAATCTTAGAAAACAACTTAGAATGTTTTACACAAGTGGAATCGACAGAATCTTGACAATACGGTCTAGAGAACCCCTCCGGTTCTGCTGTTGCGAATCTGTCAACATCCTCGTCAAAATCGCATTGAAATCCATTCTTGTGGGCCGACAAAGAATCCTCGACAGTCGGGTTATTTGCTGGCAAAAAATCAACTCCCTTTGGAAGGTGCTGCGTGGTCCTCCGTGTCGAGATCGATCTTATTGTGTTCCGTGAAAAATTTCGATAGCGGCCAGAGTAGCTTGGTCAAAGGAACCAGCCACCTTTGCCTGGCCAATTCTTCCTTCGATTATCTTTCGGACATCAGGCTATAACTCTATATCACTCCTTTAATTGCGTCTCCTCCTTCTTTTTTCAAATCAACTTATAGGATTTGCCTGAAATATCACTTCTTGCTTGATAAAAGAATATCACCTTTTCCAAATTTTATTGAATTACAAATGGTAAAGTTGGTTTATACTTTCTAACACAAGAGATATTAACTGTATCTGTTGCATAAAAAATTAGCGAATCATAACTTCAAACGATAGTTAAGATTCTGATGTACTTGTGGATTAGGATTTGTAGTTAACACTTAGCCAACCTCGCGCGCCACAGCGAGCTATACGTTTCCATCGCACTCGAACAAACCAACCTATACTCTGTCCACCGCGCAATTTTCCAAGTATCCAGGACTAATATTCACTACTTAAAAAACAAAGAAGTCTAAAAATTATTTAAGTAGTTAATTATATTTTGCGGTAATGATTTTATTTAACGATTTCATATATTGTTTATACAAAAATTCAAATTAAAAGTGTACATTAAAAGTACAAAAAACTGTAGGTAAAATTAAAAACTTTTATTAAATTTAATTAAATGTAGGTAAAATTAAGGATGATTAAAGATAAATAACACGACTTGAACGTGAAATTAAATATTCATAATGGATTTTAATATTTTTTTACAGTATGGTGTCGTTCGATTATAATTCCAGGTAAACAATAACTGATAATAATAACAACAACAACAACAAAAAAGCAAAACGCGTTGCTAAAGTCAAAAAGTGAGATCTTCCCGTTCGGTTACGCAGCGATGTTTTTTACAGAGAGAAGATCTCCCTATTCAGTTAGCTAAGTGTTAAGAATTCCGTTAGAGTCCTGAAAACTTCATACCTTTCATTGTTCATTCATTCATACATTCATATTTCTACTTACATTTACAATCTATATATTGTATTTATCTCTATTTATAATCTATAGTTACCCTTTAATACCACGTCATAGTAGAGTTGTAATTATAAGAATTACGCATTATATCTAGTACATTCAATGAAACTTTTCCTCCATCTTTTCTCGTCACAAGTATTTTATCGCATCCCCAATTCCCCATTAAAACTCAGGTCTTTACTTTACACCTCTACCTTGTTCCTTCACGTAATTTATAATTCTACAAAAACCTCAAACATATTAACTCTCGTAGTCCTCTTTGTCTTCTTTTCGGCCCTCCAACTCCTATTCATTCATTGTACAATAGCTCGACTACAAACAATCGTCAATATTAGCCAGAATCGAGTCACTCAAACAATAAAAGTCTCGAAAACCACGAACACTGAGAGCTCGAAAACCGCAATTTCTTAGATCATCATAGAACCGATTGCACGGAAGTACCTCGGAAACCCAAGATGATTTACGGTCTCCGGCATCGAACCGCATCTTCATGTGGAACCATTATGCCGCCTTGCCAGATATTTACGATCCCCTATTTACACATCGAGCCCTTTGCGACGAATGGCGGCGCTGTGGAAGAGAGGCGCGAGGAAAGGGCGAAGGAGAAGAGGAAGAGGAAGAGGAAAAGTAACGAGAATGCACGAAGAGGAAGGGATTCGATGCTCGAAGGGGGTGGATTATTTACGGCGTAACGGTGTTCCGGGGCTGTTGAGTTCGTTGTCAGGTGGGCGGATCGCAGGTCTCAAGCAATTTGCATTTATTTGCGGGTTCCTGACTACGCCCCCTTTTCATGGCGAGCCATGAGACCAGATACGTATCTCTCGCACCGCTGTTTCACACTTACGTCAGCCGAACCTCCTGTTTTTTGCTCACGATATTATGTCAGGATCGGTTACACACTGGTGCCAGAGGTTTTTTCGGACGATGCTATACGCGATGATAACGAGCGATAAGGAATTTGACAATGAGAAAGAAGGTGTGACAGGTGTCCAGCATGGGATGATCTAGGACAGAGATTTGGACTGGGAGGATTGGAGAGACTTTTTATTTGGACTCCCTAAGTCCTGTGTTTTCGCTGGTGGCCTAAGGTTAAGGGGGGTCGATCAGAGCCAGAAACCAGATTCATCAATTCTAGTTTTTATTGATTTCTTAATTTTATTTCACAACGACGAATTCACGAACCACTTCCATATGTTCATTTATAGAAATACGAATGGCTTTAATAATAAAGGAAACACATATAACATACAATAATAAAAAAGCATCTATTATCTTCAGTAGTTAGTTCTCAAGTTCCAAAAGTTGCTCAACCTCCAAAACACCTAAAACAAGGGCAAATGGTCGTGAACGATCTCTGGTCTTTCGCCTCTGTTCAATCCTCCCTCTAATCTCCATACCTCATTCGAAAATTTAGTGAACAAGGGAAGGCGTTCAAAAGGACGCCTCTTGTCACCGCTGACAGCCCGAAAACAAACACGCAGAAGTGGCCCAAAGGCATCCCCGTAAATCAATTACATCTTCATCCATCCCCCGTTGAATTCTCCTCTCTTCACGCTCTGGCCATCAACGATATTCTGACGATACCGTGACGATCTCGTCGCAACCTTGGATGAGCGTCTTCAGCGTTCCTCTCGGTGCGGTAATCCTCGAGCAGCTACCAACTGGCTGCAACGCACTGGACAAGGGCTGTTGAGAGGAGAGTTTCTCTCTCATCTTTCTCTTTCTCCTGCATCCCCGATGGAGGATGGTCCGCGATGAGTAGCATGAAGACATTAGGGAGTTTGTTTTGTCCTCGCCGCGGGATACCGTCGAACAGG
The DNA here is from genome assembly GCF_024542735.1 of Bombus huntii. Lineage (NCBI taxonomy): Eukaryota > Metazoa > Arthropoda > Insecta > Hymenoptera > Apidae > Bombus > Bombus huntii. The sequence continues at coordinate 3,451,482 of NC_066251.1, forward strand.
CAGCTCTGTTAAAAGTAACGCCATATTACTTTGGCCAGGACGCCACACCGGGTGGTCCTCCGCTAGTTTTCTTCCGCTTTTCCACCCCCTCACAATACGCTCGGTGTGCCTTCTGTTTGGTCATTCTCATGCTCCGGAACGTACGGTGTGCACAAACACCAACGATAATAAACATTGATGGGACATCAGCGACCGAGCAAGACTCTCCTCTCCTCTTCTCCCCTAGAACAATGAACTCTTTTTTCTGGATTTTCCCTGAAAGTCTACTGTGTCCATGTTAGACATTTTTCACGGAACGAATCGACGCTACGCTTTGGAATAATTGAAGGAAACGTTAACCATCATTTGACTTAAAGATGGATCTCTTTAGGGTGAGTTCAAGATGTTTAGGTTGCATCTGTGAGAATTGGAATTTAGTCTAAGTACAATACAGTACTTTTGACCAGCAGAAGGCGTATCTTTCACCATATAAAAGTTTTATTTCTTTTATTTTATAATTACATTATCGATTCCATTTGTTTGGAACAATTACTTGGGATAAAGAGATTGATAGTGATATAAAAATATTTAGATTAGGGTTAGGGTTAGGGTTAGGGGTTAGGATTAGGTTCTCTGAGGACTTAGTTTAATTTAAGGGTGTAGGGTTAATCTGAGGGTTTAGTTTAATTGGAGTGCGAAGTTTCAAATTACGGAGTGCGATATCTTCGATTATATACAAAATTATTGTTTTATCGTGAAATATTAAGAACCATCAGTTGAGATAAGGAGATGGAAAATGATCGAAGATATTTGGCTTAACATTTTGAAGATTTTGACTTAGTTTAATCACCACGTAAAAGTATCAATCGAAACAGGTAATGTCTTTTATAGTAAAGAAATGATATTTCTTTCACTTAATCGTTATGATCGTTATAAATCTTTGATTTAATCGTCTGATGATGAAAAGAGAAAAAAGGGGAAAGACTTTTTGATTCAATTAAACTTCTTACCGTGAACATCGGGTGTCACGTCCTGTTTCGAGCGGAGCATCGTCATTTCCTCGCCGGTTGCAAAAAAAATGGTGGGCCTAAAAAGCGAAAGTTAGTAGCCGTTGATCTTTGATCATGCGTTAACACTCGACACCCCCGGTTAGAGAACGACTTAAAGCGAATCGCGTTATTTGCGCTCGTCGCTTGCTTAACTTGTTCGCGGTCGACTGGGCTGCTCAGCTCTCGCGACGACTTCGGGAATTTTTCCTTCTAATCTCTCATCCGTGAATTCGCACATGGCCAGGAACAGGAAATTTATCGAGATTTCTTCGTTTATTAGACTTGCTACTCATTTTCGCTATACAATTCCAAACTTTTGTCTATGAAAATATGTACTTTTTCGGTATTTAAAAATTCTTCTTGATACGAGAAATCTAATCTACTCTGCTAGAACTCGCTCTATGATTTGGTTCAATAAAAATCGATCTAGTCTACAAATCCAGTGTTTGTAACCCTTGTTCCGCGCAACGAATCCACCCCTACCAAAACATACCCGAAGAAAGATGGCCTTCACAAATGTTCGTTATTGATTCCCATAGAAATTTCAATCCTTTATAAATTTGTGGTGGATGGTGTGGAGAGGGATTAGTAAAATGGAAACGTGAGATTGCTGGTGCAACCCGTCAAATATATTTGCAATAAATGTCGAGAGACGCTCGTACAACGTATTCGCAAAGACAGTGTATGATCGCTCGCGGATAACTCGATAACTCGTATTATACCCGTTAAGAACTGTTAATACCTGATCGACAACTGACTGTATGCGACTGTATGAGAGTCGAAAAATTCAAATTCGTCTTTGTTCGACGGTTGCATGTAGCGGCGACATTGTCTTGCCCGGAGTTTATTTATCGTTACTTTTCATGGATTAAGGAGGTGTCAATATCCCGAGGCAAAATAACAACATCCTTTGACTTTTGTGCAGCTACAAATTGAAATGGAAACCTTCTAATTCCTATGTTGACTGTGTCGAATTAGAATCTACAGGTTTTCCTTTATTCTAAGAAACTTCCCTTTTACCTGTAACAATGTAAATATAAGCCCTTTACAAAACCACCCTCGAACATTCTCCAAACTTTCATCTTGGAATCTATCGATTTCCACAAACCACTCCCTACTACTGACTGACCAATTACTTTCATTCTCATTTTCTACCAATTACCGCTCAGTGATTTCATATAAAAGTTCACACATTCGCCTCTATCTCAAGGAATTTCCATCCCAAAATGTCGCATCCCTTAAAACCCACCCTCGCACCAATCATCCTGCTATGAAATGCACAGAAACTCCGTCCACCCTCTCGCATCAACCAAACATTGTCCAAACCTCCGTCATTTCATCGAATCTGCCCCCACCACGAGATATCTGAAAAAGGAGCAGCGTTCTGAAAGACAGCATGGTCTCCACAGTCCTTCCCCGTTGATTTTCGCTGTTACGTTACTGGGCGTGCCTTCAGGGGCGCGACCAGTAAAGCCTGTGAAAGCATGGATTGGTCGACGATTGCTGAGAAACAGATATGAAAGCGGCTCGAGCACGTTTTCCTCGGTGTCGAGCTGAGAGCAGCCGACTGGTGGCCACAAAGTTTCCCCACTATCGTCTACCTTCAAGAAGACCTGAATGGGAGTGGCCAAGCGTTAGTTATCCCGGTGGCGAGTGGTTCAGAAGACTAGTCAGGATCAGAGAACCGACCTGTCCAGGTCTAGCCCAACCGTAGAAGAACTATAGTGGTGTCTGGTTGATCCTGATCGACAGTGAGGATACGTACGAACTCGGATTTTGAGTGATAGTTCGTCAGCTCCAGCAAAACTGGAGGTTCAGTGGGATACACTGTGTTCGTTCGATTGCCATGTGATACAGTTTTTAATTTTTGTGAATGCTGCTGCGCAGCCAGGAACAGTGGAGGGAGAACTTTTGCTGGGTTTCATGAGAGGAGGCGCAACCGCGCTGAGATGACGGTGACAACAAACTTTTCAATGATGCGACCTTGTTTTACTGGATACCCTTTTCAAGGTAAGAGGTTTATCAACAGTTTCCCCTGAAGTTTGGATAAGATAAATTTTAGCGCGCACAAGGGTATTAATAAATTTGGAAGTAGTTGTTGAAACGAAAAATTCCTCTAATACTCGGAAAAAGAATCGTATTATCTCGACTCTCGAATCATCGAAAATTATTATTTTCTTTAACAAATATCATTGTGAATTTTTGATTTTCAAAAGAAGATAAGCGATTTTCTCAAAATTATTTCTCGTCCATTCCCCTTGAGGTATCGTAAAAGAATTTCCAGCGTTAAAAAAGTACGTAGAAGTGAGAATTAAGGATGCTAGCGAGGCATACTTTGATTGGAGTTAATTATAAAAATTTAGTAAAATGAAAAGATAACTAAAAAGATGATCCAGTGAAGATATTAAAAACATTTCTAAGAGATTCGTGCAACGGTTGAGATACACAAAGTCGTCCCAAAGTTAGATTAGTATTATGCAATTGAGATGCATTGTAGACAACAATCTTACCATTCACAAAAAAGATCTTCCGGACTCGGATGTCCTGTAAGACATTGAACGAGCATTGATATATAACTTTACCTGACTCAAGAAAACCGGAACAGTACCATTAATGACCGCCATAAATAATGAAATATATCTTTTGACGGGTTTGCCGTCGCTCACAAATACTTCTTGTCGTTTTTACGATTTTACGCGCCTTCAACCATTTTTTTCTTTTGCTAAAAGATATCTTCGTGAGCCTGAGTATTCTTTGAACATTATTCGTACATTTAAGTCTTTAGCTTTACACTTTGAAGATAAACTTACTACCATAATTATTCGGAATGAGAACAAAAAGGAATTGTTCGAAGATTACAATTAATAATTCGTTCAGTATTTAATTGAAGTTCATAGCTTCAGTATATTTTATTGTATTTTATTTCTTACTTTTTTTTTTTAATTAAATTATTTTTAAAAACTGATTTTTATTTTGCCGTGAATGTCTGTTACAAACTTGTACGTGTCCGTGACTCGAGTTTATGTCAGTTACCTATGAGATAATTAGAAAGTCGTTCGGGATTCACCAGAAGATTTCTTCCCCTGGCTGCTCATGTCGAGAAATCGAAAATGGACCGTGTAATCGTCAAACTTGTCCGGCATTGTTGGCCTTCGTGCTCAGAAAATTGCCGATGCGGAGGACTTCACGAGCTGCTCTCCTCGAAACTTTCAAAAATAAACTTTCCGTCTCTCGTTCATAGCTTCGTAAATTTTCATACTTTTCCACGCGGTGAACCTCCCATTTGATCATCCTGGCGTCCAATCTCGAATCTCACGAAAGTTTCGAATTAACTGTAATTAATCAAAGAACAAATGTAATCTGCAATAAAATAGAAATCGATATACAGAATTCTATGTAACTAACTATAACTGGACTGCAGGTGTTTACGCAATTTGATGCTTTCATGAATGTAATTAAAATAAGGAAATCTAAGCGGAGATTCCTTTCACATTTTTCTATTAAATATTATAGTGTATACTATACTTTGGATATTTCGTATCCTCTGCAAATTACGACGTATTCTATGTATTTTCGCGTCTTAAATTTTCTACAAATGCATAAACTATCCGCCCAAAGCAATCAAACGCGCCGAGAAAGAAAAGTATTATACAATATGTACCATCAGGATGCAAATAAAGAGGTTGCTTGTGAATTTCGCATTCTTGTTTGTCATTTGCTTGGACAGTAGCCGATCATTTGTCACTGTCTGGTATTACGCACGGTGTTTAATTGCATGCAACGATTAGTCACCGAATCGTACTCCCGCGGCTTGTATGCAAAATGGAAGCGTTTAGCGGGCGCGTAACGTGTAATTAAACATTCCTGGGAGATTAATAATGTTGCGGATGCGTTTTCGCAATTACGCGTACGTCCCATCGGTAATCGTTTATTATTTTATAGAATGTTGAAACGCGCGGGCAGCCGTGAGAAGTAAAAGCTGGTGTTCCCTGGCAATTTATATTTCTCGGAAATCCTGCTTCCTTTATTGAAAATTAATTGCAAGAACGATTTCAATGGCAATAGAGTTACGAGTGAATTGATAAATCAACTCGTCAATTTCCCATAAACGCATCAAATTCCAATTTGGCTAGCTTCCTTCGTCATTCATAAGTTTCTTCTTATTTTCAACTAAAGTGTTGAATTGTTTGAAAAATTCTCTGAAAGGAATACAGTCAATTGTTTCAATTGAAATTTCTATATATTATTCATTCGATATAGCATTCATCGTTACTTATAATTGTCTTCCAGCTATCTGTAAATTCATTTTTCAATTTATAATTTTTCTTAGTAAAATGTTGTATTGAACATTTTTCTTACTAATAAACTATAGAACTATATTTCTATAGAACTATAAAGTTCTAAAGAAACTACTGATCTACCTAAAAAAGTCTATGGGAAGTAACCTAAATTGTAAATTTCTTTTCACGAGACTCACGTGAGATATACTTTATTACACCGAAGCGTCCTGTTTTGCGATCAAGTTTTCAGGACAGAAAAAAATAAAAAAAAAATACATAAAAAAGCTGCGCTCCTCAGCGGCTTAAACCCAAAAATTGTATTATACAACGAAAAATGTAAAGCGCCGACACATAATACAGCATGGCTACGTCGTACTGCTGCGTATCGGTACCTTTGCCTAACATACCATTACAAGAATTTACCGTTTATTGTGAATATGTAGCTAAAACTGTATTTTTGGACTCAATAAACTTTATATCCCCTAAAAAAAATATACTTTATTACAAAACAGTTTGTGGATCATTTTTCAACACCAAGAGAAATATTAGACTGACATTTTTTAAAAGTTCTGTTTCCATGTTTAAAATATAAGTACATTTTAACTAGACAGGATTTGTGGCCGTAGAGATTTTCGATCAATCAAATACAGCAAGATTGAAACTGAACAACAGTTGGAATGTTTAGAGGAGTCGTTAGCGAGATTTGTGGAATATCAGACTTGGAATTGCAAGTTGTGATCGGGGAAATTTAAGAGAGAACTCGGAGAATTTCGTTGCACTAAGAACTCCGTTTTACTTGAAATAGAAAAGTGGAGAAAATTTCCTGGACATTATTCTACATTCTTTAAGTAGAATCAAGATCAAACGTTAAATTGAGTCTGACATCGTCTGTTTCAACACGTCATAAAATTAATCTCTTATTATCGAGCAGCAGCATAAATGAACGTAATAGAAATTCAACTAAAAAAGGATTTAACAAAATTCATTGAATAACAATGGCTTCGATTGGTCTAACTATTAGCAAACACCAGCTTTCTCAACTCTCCCTAAATCGCAAGAATTAAAGAAGAAAAAAGTTGCGATGCATTCGTAAAACGAATTCCCTCATTAGTAAGCAAGAACGTATATTTTTCAGAATAATTTCTTTGGCCATTGAATTTTATAAAATAGAGACAATAATCCAAATAGTAAGATGTAATAAAAGAACTTAAATAATAATTAAAATTCATCTATAAAACAATTTAACAAAATCCACTTATGAAAAATTGACTTAATCAGCCCAAGAATTAAGAACACTAGTTTTTTCCATCCCCATCATTTTTCGGTTGTCGAGTACGCTCGATGCATAACTCGACTTATGCAACCGATTCTGCGCAATCAAAACCGTCGTTTCGCCTTTTTTCCGGTTGCTTGGCGCATTTTTCTTCGTTGGTTCGTTACGTGAACGTCGATTCTTTGGTTCAGTTCCTCTTCTTTCCCCGTCGAAGTAACCTGATCTAGCTAACACCGTGGGAAATTTCTAATCAACAATATTAGAAACATTGTTTAACAATTAACTTTTTCCGCGGGTTTTCCGCTTGGAAGGATCAGGTATGCGATTTCTCGCCATCCCCTCGAAAAACTCACGAATTTCTAACGCGCTAGAAAAAATTGAAAGCGAAGAAAATCGGGAGTTACCTGTAAAGGACCGCTTCCTTTTACAGGTGACCCTCATCTATCGCTCTGTGCGCTTTTCCTTTCATTCTATTGTTCCGATATTTTGTTCATAATTATGGTAATAATTCGTTTGAAACTTAATTCACTTTAATGGATGTTTTCAAAGTTTCGCCTTATTTCAAAAATTTACCAGAAACATAATTGTCTTTAAATACATAAAAATCAAGTTTCGTCAGAAGTTCCTAACAGAATATTTTACTGTAGAACCGTGTCTTCCGACTTTTCTTTGGTATTTTAATATAAAAAAATCCTACAACGTTTTCCCTCAGTTTTATTAATATTTAACAATATTTATGCTTTAGTAGTATGTCGAAATTTATACAAAGACGAATCAGTATCTTTAGTGTAATGTTTCGAATAGTCTTGGTAAAAAAAAAAACATTCTTCAGAGTCTTTTTTACAACAAAATTTGCTCAATAAAACGCAGAAAAGGGAAATTGATTTTTGCAGAGGTTCGCAGTAAAATATTACCTTACGAAACATTAACTGGTATCATCAATTTTACATTCATTAAGCAGAGTCAGAATTAAGAGTAAAAGTCGTTAAAGACGCAGACGTACGTTGATTCCTTAGAATCCTTCACGATTTATCAGAAATGTTTCCCATAATACATATGTAGATATTACAAGAAGTTTCCATTGAAAAGGATAAAAATCGTGTGGTTGCTAATGTGGTCAACAGCACAAAAAAATGTAATTACGATCGAAGTGTCTACTCGAGCGTGTGAAGATTTTTTCCAATGTCAGCTCCCTGCTGTAGCTAGATAGATAGATAATTACCAAGTGAGTGGATCTGGGAATATTAAACGAACGACAATAATAATGATAATTCGTTTTTCTTCGTGTCTCGCATCGACGATCTTCCATCGTCGGCCACCTCGTTTTTCCTCTCGTTACTGTGTCACAAATGTGAGTCACACATGTATGGTGTATTTCTTAACACTTTGATCTATGTGACCAGAATATTCAATCCAATTCAGTGAGAACTCTACTTATTCAAATATAGCGCAAGATTCGCTGACTGATGTAAGTAGATCTAGATTTCACGGTCAGACAACTGTTTGGAATTACTTCCTCAATTGCATCTACATAGAATCAACTCCTAATTTTATTATCAATTTGAAGATAGTACTACGAATATCAATGAGAACATTTTCTATTTTGACAAAATTTTTACCGAAGAGTTCTCTAATATTTTAAATTGATTTTTTTATTTAAATTTTCGTCTTCTATTGGAACACTTAACGATTCCAAACTTTTTGTCAATAACGTACGTCTATAGAAAAGATTTTAACTTTTTCACCGAAAATTAGTTGCGAATTTACCAATTTAAATATTGTCCTATTGATACACTTGCAAATACCACGGAGTATACCATTAATATACAAACAATTAAATAATTACTTATATTTCAAGTTTTATCCAATTTGCGCTTTAACTTATTAATAAGACTGTCTCAAGTGATCGAAGGCAACTGTCAGAGAAATGAAGCGCGTTAGAGAGTACGCGTCAGAAAGTCGCGACGAAAAGAAATCGCAATGCAAGCAGTTGTTTCCGATCGCGATCGCGCGACATAGATTACGGTGAACTGGACAAATTACACGCTATCAGTGTTGTGCGTCGTAAACCCTTTAGATTCATTGGCCTTATCGTTATTTATGTGACTGCTCGCGCCAGTCTATTGCAACTCCTTCTTCGTCGGTTTCCTCTCTTTTTTCCATCGCGTCTCCCCTTTCGTCCTGTTTCCCCTCCCGATGGAATACACAGGAAATACGTGGAGGTGAAGGCGGAACGATAGATCCGAGTTTCTCTTTATTCTGCATCGAGTAACTGTTCTCTCGGCTGGTTCGCGTGAGCAAGAACAACACAAAAGAATTCCGCGATTTCGCAATCGACCTTCGATCCGCGAATCCTTTCTGCCTCGGGAGACAATGTTGGTAGTCTTAAATGATAAGAGAGGGGGAGAGAGAGAATACAGTTCTTTTGTTAGAAATGTCTATGCTCGACGTGTGATTGAATTTGAAATGAACGGAACCAAGATGAAAGAAAATCGAGATAATATGAAATTTTTGAAGGAAACTAATAAGATACTTAAAACATTGATAAATCGAGGACGAAGAAATAAAATTTGAATAGAATGTCTTATTTTCTAATGTTTTATATTATTTATTTTATTTATGATATTTTATGTATAACTTTGCGTTTTACACTTTACATAGACGTGTAAAAATTTACAGTCTATTGATGAGACTTTTCTAATTTATTTAATGCAGCTAACGTTTTTTAGAATTGCATTTGATAGATTAGGAACGTAGTGTAAAATGAAACGATAGTTTAGTATGGATTTCTTAAGGTTTTTTTTTTAATTCTATGCGTTCTTCTTTGCAGATTTGGGATCGATACCAGGTCAAGGACGCGTTAACCAACTTGGTGGTGTCTTCATAAATGGGAGACCTTTACCAAATCATATCCGACTAAAAATTGTGGAAATGGCTGCAGCTGGGGTCAGACCCTGTGTGATTTCGAGGTGGAAACCTCAATAATTTTCTCAATTCGAAATTTATAGACTAAAATCTCGTCCTACTTCCCTTTTTAAATCCCTCTTAGGAGTTTAAAAAGATATCTTTTCTTGAGACGTTTACTGTGCTCTATTTTTTAAAAAATATTACATCTGTTCTAACTTATCGTGACTTTCTTGAGATATTTAACCTTGCCATGTGTCGAAGAAATATTTCAAGAAAGTTCTAATAACACTTCATTTGTAACTAATGTGCGACTTTCACGATCGGGTTATCAAACTTTTCCGAATAACCGCGGTGGAATGAACTGCAATGTTGACGAAACGCCGATTAACGAAGCAACGTATAACAAGGTTGATAACTCGATTATGATGAATTCAAAAATTAATTTGTGGCTTGTTTGTTCAAATAGACAGCTAAGAGTATCTCATGGGTGTGTTTCGAAAATTTTGAACCGCTACCAAGAAACCGGAAGCATCAGGCCTGGCGTGATCGGCGGCAGCAAGCCTAGAGTCGCCACGCCAGAAGTAGAGAGTAGAATCGAAGAGTACAAACGTGATAATCCGGGAATATTCTCGTGGGAGATACGCGACAGATTGATAAAGGAAGGAATTTGCGACCGAACTAGCGCTCCAAGTGTCTCGGCGATCTCAAGACTATTGCGTGGTCGCGACCCCGAGGATGAAACTAAACTTGGCGACCGTGATGGTAAGTATCAATTAAGCTTTCTTCTGTATAAAAAGAAAAAATTGATTGTCTGATGAAAACACTTAAATTAATAATTAATTTAGAATTCTGATTCTAATTCTTAGTTCAAAATTGCGCTCATCTTTAATTCAAATATAATTATAAAATACACGATGAATATCATTATATGCAATTTTTTAACAAATAATTAGCATTTTGGCCCAATATGTATCTGAAATTATATGGTTAATATTTTGATCAAAAGATTAGAAATAATTATATTCTGATTCTAATAAATATTTTGAAAATTAGTACTGAAAGATATTTTTTCATGAATTCAGAAAACAATGTACGAGAAAGAATTGTTAATCCCGAAATATTATTAGTAGAATTAGTTGTTCATACTACGGTTGTTCGACAAGTTTTTATAATTTCACCACATTCCAATCTTGAACTGGATAATTTCTTTGATAATCACTGACAAGGAAAATTGCATATTAAACACGGTGTATTCCTTTCCAATCGCTTTGGCAAAAACTCCTTTGATCGAGAGCACACCGGACACTCGGTGTCTCTTCCCAGCCAGTCTGACCAAGATTGATGATCCAGGTGAATCAGTGAATTAGCCTCTCGCAAATATTCCCGTAACAGCGCCACCGTGCAAAATTAGATTATAACAACACCGACTCATAATTTGGTCCTCGGGGCCCTCGTTATGCGAGGTCCCTCGAAATTGAATCGGCCGGGCCCTTTTTGCATTCCCTAATTTTCTTCGCGAATAACAGGGACATTATTCTTCGTATTTATCCAAGATATCCTGGAAACACCCTCGAATTTTATAATACTTCCAATCGGCGTCATTTAGTCACTTTGGCAGAATATTTCTTTCCAAACTACACATTTTTCTTATTTTGACATTTATCTCCAGTGTTTTATATTTACTTAAATATTTATGTGAGATGGTGTGACGTTAGCGAAAGACGTGGCTGATTGTTTATAAACGTTGTTAAGATATGTTAATGTTGTCAAGGAGTGTTGTGAGCGTTACCAAGGTTTGTTAAAGGAAAAGTGAACGTGGTAATGCTGTCTGTTAATTTATAATAAACATTCCTACATTTATAATTTCTATTTAAATATAAAAATAATAAACGTGGTAATGCTGTCTGTTAATTTATAATAAACATTCCTACATTTATAATTTCTATTTAAATATAAAAATAATACAAGCTTAAATTTTATAAAATTGAAACTGTCGTGTATAATCGAAATTGCCTATTTTCACCTCGAAGGGTGAAATCTGTTATCTTTAGTTCCTCCTGTAGATTATTTGAAATTCATTCACATTTAATCAAAAATTTATTTCTATGTAGGATACATTGAAACTATCGCAATCTCGAATCTTGCAAAATTTCAATAATCTCGAAGCATAAATATTGCCTATTTCCCAGTTTGAAGGCTGAAATTTAATCGATTTTAATATTCATTCAGCTCTTTCGAGTTTTATCTTGAAAACTGGTGGTATCTCGAGGAACGCCCAGTAGCAGAGGCAATTTGTCGACAAAGTGGAACGCGGTGTTAGCCGAGGCAACTCGCGTGCGTAGAATTTTATCGTTGGTGTATCGGCTTATAACATTTCCACGGCAGATTTTGCGATCGCGCACGAAAAATTCGCCGTTTCGAAGGTGGGACGGGAGGAGCAAAAGAAACAAGAAAGAAGAAACGTGTCCACGATAAAAGCGACCATTAAGGTAACAGCTTCCTGCGCAACGTAATATTCCAACTGAGGGAAAATTACCACGCAGGCAATTACCGAAGGGGATCAAAAGTGGAGCTTAGCGAGTAGTTCGCAGTTAATTCGCACTCGACGCTGAAACTTTCCTCTCGAGGCTCTTTAATCATCAGCGGAAGATTTGAAAAAAAAAAATTTCTTGGCGGTCGTGTAGTGCCGTTTTCCTTCATTTTATGTTTCACCTCAATCGCAGGTACACCTGATTTTGTGAAATAAAGTTATAAAAATTATCCCGCGAAGAACTGGTTTGTGTTTCAGTTAGAATTTATGTTCCAGATTCTAAGAATCTTCAAGTGGGATATTCCCATTTGCAGGCATCGCGACGACAGCGTCACCTTAGGTGCCATTTGGAACACAAAATTATTATATACTCATGGACTAGGAAGTGTAAAATTGTTTACATATCTTTGGTCATATTTCAGGAAGACACAGAGTAGATTTTATGCAATTATTTTTTATTATTATTTAGGTTATTGCTTGGGTTAGGTCGGTGCTTGTTTTAAGAAATCTTCCATTCTTACTCGCTACCACAACTGACGTTGTGTTACTTATTCAAAGCAGAAAAAGTGAAAAAATTCTTCATCTATCCCGTAGTCTGTACACACAAATCTCAACATACGTCTTTAATGTTTCTACTAGAATAACACGAAAGAAAGATATATTTTACGATGATGGCGTCTACAAAAATCATGAAAGAAAGCTATTAAGATAATCCTAGTATTAGATAAACATCTGTTTTATATGTATATAAAATTTGAAAGAAATTTATTGGTTCGCTCATTATTGGGAAAATGGCAGTCAATCATATTATTGTGCCTTTGAATACGAACGATTTTTTTAGTTTACAAGGTCTAGAGGCAAATGAAATCGGGACAGATTGTTACTGCTGTTTCTTGTAATCTTCAGCCTGAGTTACATAAGAAGGTTAACTTCTTGTGGTAACGTCCGTCGGTATAAATGTATAAACGTGTTTCCTAGGAGATTATTGTTATCCTTTCTTCGATCGGCATAATAACATTGAGCAAGCGACGATTATAAGTGGCGTACAGTGTCTCTTGTACCTATACTAATTTTAATACAACTGACTATTACAAATTCATCCACTCGTTACATTATTAAATATACACACACGTTATAATCAACTCACTTTATACATAATACGATTGCAACTTACGCTCAGCTATTTGCAAAATGGTGCAATCAAAAAGAGTATTTGACAATTCCCAAGTTAGACGGTAGAATAAGATGACTAAAACGAGAAATTATGATCCTGATTTCCTCATTTTCTTGAACTTCGTTCTAATATCTAAAGCTCTTATTGTCGCGATCCACTTATGATAAGTTCCAAGAATTCACAAGCTTTTACCCGCCAAAATAAAATTATCAAAGCGACAAATTACAATCCACGCTTCCTTCCATGGAATTTCCCTATTCCTTTACATGTACAGATACATTACACGAACATTTAACTCTCTGGATGAAAAAGGAAAAAAGAAAACGTTAAAAAGAAGATGTTAACGAAACACTTCCGCGATCACGCGAGAATTTATCTTTCTTTTACCTACGTGGAAGATTTAAAGAGAAAGGAAAGAATAATAAAGAAATAGACAGAAAAGAAAGTGGAAACAGCGCAAAACGCGATATAATCGCCGCGAGCGAGTAGGATCGTGAAGTGGAACACGACGATACATAGTCGAAAGAAAGATGGATCGCGGCATCGGCACGCCCCATCAGCTGGCCGCGTTAGACCACCAAGGATTCGTGGTCCGGTTCTTCCTTGCAACGGTGAATGAATAAATTAAATGGTCGCGCCATTAATCAGGCCCGCGTTTCTCGATCTTTGAAATTACCGGTTAACGTTCGCCGACGCGAACAGTCGGTAGCTCTGACGCGGCTCTGTAATTTTCTCACCGCCCTATACATGCCCACGTGCACGTCCGAAACGTTCGATAGCTCGATACTGGAATCTGATGCACGAAACCATTGGATAAATTCCCTCGATTCTTGAAATATTCATCCTTTCTTTCACTTTGGTTATTCAACTATGTTGTCAGCGATGATTTAGACAAGATACAGATATTCGAATATTAGCAATTAGTATTTGGAGCCATAACTGACAGGATAAGTGGTTTGTAAAAGCTTAGAAGTTTTTATACGTGGATAATAAAAAGGGTTTGAGGTACGAAGAACTTGATTTTCACTTTTTCAGGTTCTTTACTATAGACGAAGGTATGCGCTGTTTGTAATGAGATCAACTCAATTTAGGATAATAGAATAATTATTGATTTTACAATTCATAATTATGTATTAATAATGAAAATAGACAGTTATTTGTTTTCTAATGACAATTTCGAAATGTCTTTAAAAAATGAGACAATCGAGTGATTTCTGTTTTGAAAAGGTGGAAGAAGTGTCTTCTATGGGAAATAGGGGCATAAAATTCTTCTTTTTTTAGGTACCGAATTTTTAAATTCCTCTTTGTTAACCGCATAGTATGCACCAAGCTTGCACAAGTTCAAACAAGTTGGAACAAATTGGAACTAATTGGATGCATTTTGTACAACCCTTAAATACATAAGGATAAAATGTAACAATCATCGTCAAAAATTTCTCACAACTTCGAAGGGTAGTTTCGAGTCCGAGCGACAAGACAAATGAAAGTTTTACAGCCGACGGTGGTCCATCGGTGGGGTCATTCGGAAATGCTTGCCGGCAAAGATGAAAGAGCAAAACGAGAAGAAACTGCTCGTAGATTTGTAAGTCGATCAGCTCGGGATGGTCGGTTGCCCTTTCAAAACAAAAAGAGGAGGGCAAAAACAACGTGTTACCACGGAGGGGGTGAGAAACCTAAAAAGGCGCCGACCATTGAACGTCTCGTACTTGTCAAACTACTGTGAAAATACAGTTTCTTGGTTTTCTTTTTAATCTACCGGCAGGAACGAGCTTTAACGCGTTGCCGTTGGCGATAAAAACAATAAAAATCGAACTTTAAACACGTTGATTTTTATTAATCGAGCTCAACATATAAGAATCGATATCGAGGATAGTGAATTCTGTGAGTGTGAAGGAATTCAGCATATAAGAATCGATATCGAGGATAGTGAATTCTGTGAGTGTGAAGGAAGTGAACCAGAGGAAAGAGAAATTGAAAATTGTAGTGATAGCAGTAATAGTGACATTAGTGACAAAGAAAATAAGTCCTCATTAAGTGAGTCAGAGAACATTTTGAATGTACGCGAAGGAAGACGTGCTCGGCTGTTTTCAAGTTCTGAAAGTGAAACTGAAAATGTACAAGCTAGTTCAGATGAAATTGCCGTAAACGGAACCAAGTGGAAAAGAATTCAAGAAGGGTCAGCTTCTGAGAGATTGCGCTTGCACAATATATTCAAAGACACATCCGGCTCACAGGATATGCAAAATAAGTATCATGAAAGATAAAGTAAATAGCGCATCTTCCTTACTAATTGACAGCCATATGTTGCAATGTATAATATCTTGCACCAAATCAGAAGCCTCTCGAGTTTTGGGTAAAAAATGGACCATTACAGAAACAAATTAGAAAGCATTCCTTGGAATATTGTACGGGGAACATACGAAGCGAAAAATTTGAAGCTTTCATATTTGTAGAATACAAAATGGGTACCAAGCTTCTTTCCCAGCACAATGAGTCAGAATGAGTTTGTCGAAATATCGAAATTTATTCAATTTGACAAAAAAGATGATAGAAGTCAACGTTTGAAAAATGACAAATTTGCACTAATATCAATCGCATGGGATAAGTTTATTGAAAATAGCCAGAATTGCTATAAACCTGGTGCAAACATTACAATAGACGAGCTACTTTTCCCAACCAAAGCCAAATGTAGATTTACGCAATATTTACCGAATAAACCCGACAAATTCGGAACTAAATTTTGGCTGGTATCTGATGTTCAAACAAAGTATGTTGGAAATGGATTTCCTTATTTAGGAAAAAGCGAAGGGCCTAATTTAGGCCCTTTTCCAAATCCATTTGCAACATAGAATTTTATAATGAAACAAAATTTGGTAAGAAATGTGATGAATGATGAATTTTGTACCTAATAATGTAAGTTATATTTGTATTTTATTTATTCTATTACGCTTCTTATTCTATTATACTTATATTTGCTAATAAAAATTTATTTTAACATTCTTGTTACCAAAGGTTTTAGTACTGAATATTCTTCGTATTTATTGTTAAAGTTGTTATTATATAGCTTTTATGATTTCAGAACATGAAGTTCCTTTTTTAAGATAATAATAGATCAATAAATAAAAAAATATTCTACTATTACGTATTTTTTAAAGCTAGTCATTTTGTCTGGCTTTGGTAGAGATAGTTACGTTTCAAAAGCCGATAGTTCTAATGTTAATATTATCCATCAATCCGATTTGTATACATTTTCCAAACATTCCTTTCCTTCAATAGATATTTTTATATTTCCATGTAGACGAATTTTCTCTTTTCTTATATAATTTAAATTTTCTAATATTTACGTATATAAATGCAATCTTTTTAGGATTCAGTAAATTCCAAACTTTCATACGCTAAAATTTGGTATTAAGTTCGATTAAAATAGAATTTTTTTCCGAGTTTGTGTTGTTCTTTTCTTTCATAAAGTTGCACTATGTATTTCGTAAAAGAGAAAAAATAACACGTGTCGTGTACTGGTCGACGTCTTTTGGTCCACGTAGCAAGATCGTGCCGAACAGCAAACTAGCAATCTCTCAACCCCCTTGGGGTTAATGCAGGGTTCGAAAGTTTGGTAATTACTAGCCGCTCGTGGCCGCTTAGTTCCATGAAATATGTAATTTCTGTCGTGATTTTGCAAATTTGCAACGTCCGATTTCTACTTTTAAATGAAACTGCTTGCTCAATGAGCGTCTTTTTCAAAGAACTCGACGAGAAGAACTATAAGAATTTTCTGTTCGAAGATTGTTTTGCTTCTTTTTATTACTTACTCCCTTTATTTTCTTATATCTTACTTACAGTACTTGTACGATTATCTCTAGTAAGAAAGTCTACAAAAATATACTTATCATGTACTTTATAGTTTCCGATTGTAGTACCCAACAAATGTTTCTAATCTAGAATCCAATAATCCCATAAAATCCCATAAGAAAAGAGGCGAACAGAGGGCGGAGTGGCATGGACTACTCGAAAGTTCAAAAAGTCCCCAAAATCTGCTTAGAGCCGAATCTTTTCATCTTTCAAAAATATGATCGATAAAACTAAAAACTAAAAAATGAAAAGAAGAAAGAGAAGAGAGGTGAACAGAATGTAGAGTGACACGGAAGCCCGCGGAACAGGAGAAACGAGACGACGCGACTCAGGAAAGGAAAGGGGAAGAAGCGGTCCGTCCGGGAATAGAGTCCGTGTCGAATGGGCATGAACGCGGGGCGTCTCGGCGTCAGGCGTCGTCGGCCGATTAGTCGCGGCCTGTGTAAAGCCAGTCGACGATTTCAAGACGTTTCGCCGGCCCGTTCGCCGGAAGAAACAACCTCGTTCCTTTTTACAAGCGTGTCATCCGTCTCTGCTTTCGCGGCTCCGCGATGATGAATCTACGATAATCTAAAAATGCGACCAACCGACCGAGCACCCGAGGACCTTCGTTTCTTTAACCAACCACAAGAATGCTGGGGACTTAACGAACGACAAAAGAAAAGAGAGAAAAATGGATATTATCGCGAAGGGAATGGTAAAAAAACAATAAAAAGTAGTACAAAAAGTTTTATATTTCAATCTTTTAAAAGCCAGTGGTAACTGTGTGGATGAGAGCTGAATAAATATTATTTCAGGAAATAACAACAGGAAATGGTAAGTGGCTTTTTATATTAAATCATACGTGTATGAAATTAAATAAATATAAATATAAATACTGTCAAAAGACGTTCGTTCAATGTATTCGCGACGATAGTGTATGTTATGATAGTGCTCGCAGATAACTCGATAACTAGATACCGGACAATAGCTCGGACAATCTCGAAGATGTTGATCGCTAATTCGTGGATACTCGGTACATACTGTTTCGCTCGCGATCATGTCTGTTTATTTATACTGGTCGGCGGGTTGTTTTATTATTATTTTTATTATAGTTTTATTATTATTATTATTAGTTTATTCATTATTACATTACATGTATCCTAACGATCTTGATACTCCGAGGCAAAACAACAACATGATTTGAATTGTTCTTTACTCATGTGCCGCTACAAAAGTTTTATCAACAATAAGAACTAATCGCTTTGCGGAGACACTTCTTATTGCTAAAACTTCCCAGACGAAATTGTCAGTGTAAATTTTCGTTAGACGACCTGTTTCGTAGCATTTGCGGTAAATGTTGAAAAAATGGAAATGTTCGGAGCTGATTGATTCGTAGAGTGAAGCGGTAGAATAATTCTGTTGGAAAGACACAACCAGCGGTAGAAAGATTCATTTTGTAGCAATCTGTTGCGGAACAATTTATTTCGTAAAAAATTAGTCGTATTAAAGTGAAAGCAAATGTCAAGTAATGAAATGGACATTGAACAATAGTAATACAAAACGATGCATTTAATCACTGTGTTTTTCCTAAATTAATATACATTAATGAACAAATAAATGAATCTGAATGATCGATGAAAAGTTAAATAATAATCTCACTGTATTAATGAATAAATAATTGACATGAAAAGTGTGAAAATTTATTAACATCAAATGAAACGCATTAAGTCGTAGGAAGGTTGAATCATTTGGTTTAGTCGAGGTTAGTACTCGTATCCTTGTTATCAGTCTCCGTTCGACGATCGAAGGGAAAGGATCTCGGAACGTGTTTTTCTACTGTCATCAGTCATCAGTCATCAGTCATCACTCGTCACTTTTCTTGCCGTTGCTCGGTGTCCTTGTAGTAAATCATATTTCTTGTACTCGCTCGTGCTCGCGGTCTATTTAATTCTCCGATAATGGTAATTCCAGGTTCGAAACATCTTTCTTTACACATTCTATTAACACTTTTGTCGTATTGCTCTAATGCGTGTTAACTAAATGCGTAAATTATTCTGTACGAAGAGATCGCCAATAATATTTCCTACAATTTTTTAAAATATAAATGTCAAATACATGTTTGGCGTATTACTTTACATATTCTGAATTATTTTACATGAAAATACCATCAGTCAGCTACTACAATTTTTTTTTAAGTACGGATAACAATTCTCTGTTCTTTTAAATGAATAAGTGAATTGCGCATGTTATATATACCATATATACCTAATAATATTCTGAAATGCAGATAACATTATTTTCTTTTATCTCGAATAAATAAATAAGTAAATAGAATATACACGTTAGTATACACTGCAAGTTACAGCAAGAACAAAATGAAAGAGTATTTCAATCGTGAAGTAAAAAAGAATAAAATAGAGTAATATAACGGCAAACAAGTCGATCGTGAAATCGAGTGTGAAACAAGCAGCAGAATGGGAATGGAGTGCGGTTCCTTTTGAACTCCTGCTCGGCAAAACAAACCATCAACCAGGACGTGCATTCACCTGCAGAGACGTGGCTGAGCAGGTGACACGTGCACATGGAATTAATAATTATTAGACGCGTCCCTTACTTTATTCTCATACTTGCACACTCAATTTCATAAAGTGTGTAATTTTTGTATATGTAGTTTGTTACCATTTGCATTTTCATAGTCTCTCACACGAATTACTACTGAAATTTATCGGTTGGTAACAATAAAAAATGTAATACGTATCTCTAAGCTATAAAATTAGATACTGAAACCCGCAATCTCGAGCAGCTCAACCGCTTTATTTCATTCGTGGCGATTTAAAAATCTGGGATTGGATTTCTTTGTCACGATACGACTATCATTTATGTAATATTCACATTAAAAAACTTTCACAAATAGAATCATTTAAAAGTCCAAAACTGCATGTCGATGTCTTCACTGACAGAATAAATTCACCAATGGTACTCTACACTATCAAAGATTGATTTGACATTGTTCCAACAAAAATGAATCACAGAAAATAAAGGATACTAAATTCAAGTCAGGAACTAAAAAATACCAATTTCAATGGTGCAATAAAAAATTGCCTCAAAACCAATACAAAACATCTTATTTTCCAGGTAAAACGAGTTCCGGGTCTGATTGTGAGAGCGAGCCAGGAATTCCTCTAAAAAGAAAACAACGCAGGAGCAGGACGACCTTCACAGCTCATCAATTAGACGAACTAGAGCGGGCGTTCGAACGAACACAATATCCAGACATTTATACCAGAGAAGAATTAGCTCAGAGAACAAAATTAACTGAAGCCAGAATTCAAGTGTGGTTCAGCAATAGAAGGGCCAGGTTGCGGAAACAGCTATCTTCAACTTCTGGTGGTTACGTCAGTTCAGTCGCATATCCTGCAGCATCTTATGTTTTACATCCGCCTGCTGCGCCTCATCCACACGCTGCAACTGCTGTTCCACCGGGTCATCCCCATCCTCATTCTCATGGGCAAACTTTACCTGATAGCACATTCTCGTCGAGTCAAGGTAAGACGATTTATTTAATTATTGTTTTCTTTTTTGGGAGGAGGGATGATTTAGAAACGCTGATCAGTCATGTTTAAATCAATTTCACTCCTTGATGTACAATTAACATTAAAATGATGTTAATATTAAAATATTTTTGTAAACTAAATAGATTGCAATGTAGATCGAAGTGTATAAATACAGCGACACTCTTAACTGTTCCAATTTCCGCTATTCGTTTCGTAAAGGTTTTAACTTGTTAATGTTTAACGGTAACTTGATTAGGTTTGCAAAGTGGTAGTAAATATATAGTAGTAATCTATTTTGCAAAGGATAAAAAAGAGGTAAGTGCTTTATAAGGGACCTAATGATATGCAACTTATGTAATATACACTGTACAGTCGGGTTCATTAGGAATCTAATGACGGGCAGATATAGTTTACTACAAAAACACTACTCGAGTTCAGAAAAGTTCGGATAGTGTAATTAACAGAATTTAAGTCAAGAATATACTACAAATTCATATTTATGGTATGTAAATCTATAATATATACAGAATTTATATTTTCTTTGAAATCTTGTGCTTGTTCTTGTTTTTCAAACCAGAAACACGAACACACTTTAATTTAGATTTCAGATATAATCACTCCCTAATCAAGAAACCAACGAAATCTTCAGCCACATACAATCTTTCTTTCTCCAGTTCCAGAGCTTTATTCTTCTCACCATAGCACTATGTCTCATCAATTAACTTCGGATTCAACTCGTCTGTCTTCATCTGTCGGATCCACACCGGCTTACGGTCTTCCAGCATCGGTAACTTATCCCAGCTCGCTGTTACCAGCAACATCGTCAACCAGCAGCACTCACATGAGCCATCAAATGTCTTCAGTAGCTGAAGCTTCCTCTTCAACGTACCAACAGGCCAGTGGTCATCAACTTCCATCAACACCGAACTCGTTGGTCACCATGATGGGTTCAAATTCTGGAAACTCAAACCCAGCGTCCGAGCAATTAGCTTCGGCGGATCTACCGATTAGCTCGGTGTCTCCGGTTCAACAGCAACAACAACAGCAAGCGAGTCAGGGAAACTCTTCGCCAACGTGGAATCTTCCGATTTCTAGCGGAGGAAGAGTTGGACTTCCGAGTCCACCAACGAGTTTGCAGCAGTCTCATGCTCACGCACATCCTCATCAAGCTTTCGCTAGTCATTATAGCGCTCAAGGTTTTCAGCAACCACCCAGACCTGCTCCTCATCAACCGTTTTATAGTTGGTATTGAGGAGATTAGGAATTTTGAGGGTTTAAGGACAGAAACTAATGAATTAGAAGTGCAATCGAAAGTACCTCATTAACACGTTGACTGTCACGACACCCGTATTCGTGTGTCAGCAAAGATTCTGTTCAGGCCACGTAATCCATATTCGGGTGTCGCTTATTTGATTACTTACGAAGGATCGTCGTAGGTATTTGAAAAGATATTCCATAATAATAAATTGTTTATTAATAATTAATTGTAATAATAGTTGAATTGTTATAAACTAAAAATACGAATGTAGCGGCACTTGACAACAAATACTCGACACTAACTTCTACCGGATGACGATAACGCAGTGGTTAGCGCCTTAGGTTACGAACGTCCGAGAACCGAGTCGAGTCCTGGCGCCCGTAATCCTATTTTTCTTCCACGTATGTAAAGTAGAAGAAAAATAGCAGTACCCCAGCAGCGCGACATCTTTAGTCAGCAGCTACAATTATCACGAACAACACTTACACCTCACGAAAATGGTGTTTTTTAAGATAATTATTTAGAATGTAAAACTTTAAAGCATTCTATACGTAGTTGAGGTTGGTCGGGACAATTTGGACAATAAGTTGTTGTTTTCGTCAAATTGTTTTGTGCCTTTGTTCGGCCCATTTGACATCTTTTATTTGCGCATCTAATGCTTCTTCCGGAATCATTTTTCCAAACGGCGATGTTCTGCTGATTCCGTCGAAGACGGATTTTTTTCGAAGGATTTTTTGTATTTTCAGACAATCCTAATAATTTTGTAATAATTGTCTAAATATTTTAATATTTATATTTTTTCTTGTTGCAATTTTGTAAATCGTCAAAGCATTTACAACAGAAATTCCCAGAAAGAATTGAATGCCAAGTTTTCTGTACCATTTGATTCTTCATACAGGATATAACCTTACAAACACGAAGATGGTACCCCGCTGGGGGTAGCCACTCACATGATAATCAAACAGCCAAAAAATACCACCAAATGTCCTAATTGGACAAATTATAAATGTGAAATATTAAATAAAAGAAAAGAAGAATTTGGTTCCTTTTCTAATTGTGATAGCATAAGAAACCATTTGGTCGGAATAATCTATACCATACTTTCCTTCAATATATTCAACAACAGCTAATGGTTTTTAGCATTGCGAACAAATGAAACGAAAGATTATTCTTGAGACCATCACTTGAGCGATTCGCGTTATTAAAATATCGATGGGAGCACTTAGCAGAGAACGCTTGGTACTGCTGTACGCGTGGCCTGACAGAGATCTCTTTGAAAACACGCGTGGCAGTTAAACATTTGGATGAACGAATGCGTATGCGTAAACGAATACGAAATATTCTCTCTTCTTTCTCTTGTTATATAATTGTTGGTTGTAATAGGAAAACTGCAATGAAAAAAAATTTACATGAATGATAGATTTAAAATTAGATTTAAAAAAAGTTTCAGATGTCTTGAAACTTGAAGATATTTGTTGATTAAACAATAATAACGATAATTTGTTGATTAAAATAAGATGAAAGGAAATAAGAAAATGAGTAAGAATGGAATAACAGTAAATAAAATAACTATTATTAATTCAGCAAGGAAGCATAACAGCGGGAGTCCTAAATTCCCGTTACGATTAGATAATCGACGCTACGAACTGATCGATCCCCTTATTTCTGTTAGGATAATATGAGGTGGTTAAAATTGAGTTTATACTGAATTAACAGGTATAAATTACAACTATTTATAATTTCTACAAGTTTATGTTACTTATTGTGGAATAATCGAATAATATTCCGCAATAGTGAAATAAATATTTGTAGAGTAAATTCTAAAATAATCAAATGGTAATTTGCAAAATTTGTTTGCAGAATTTGATCCCTTTTATTGTTAAATTTGTTGCAACTATGCATGAAAATTTATTAATATTAATGGCTTGCAATTTGTGAGTTGTGAAACTTCACTAATAACATTAGTTCAATCGTACAAAGGACTCAAAGCTTATATTATAAGAATATCAAAAACAGTGATTAAAAATTAATAGCTATAAAAATACTGCAACGAGAAAATTAAAAAGCGTGTAGGAGAAAATTTAAATATGGTTTCTGCCATCGTCATACCGACTAAGTGTTACATTTAAGAGCTTAAAAAAATTACTTCTGAGATTATACAAATTGACATGATGATAAATTCCTTCGACAAAATTCCTTGCGCATGAATAAATCCAGTGATTGAATTGGACACTAAATTCACGGGTCCGATACACCTGGCACAATATTCGAGCAAGTTCATGTAATTTAAAAGTTTCCCCATTGATTTGACATCGTTGAATTGTATTCTTTCAGACACTAAATTCACATCGAAACTATGTAGGACTATATTGTTTCTTTTCTTGTAATAATTGTAAAGTTTGTTTATTTTTTGTAGATTATAAAGTAACCAAGAATAGTTAATTAATTAAACATTGTAAATATTCGCTTGTTTTAGTGTCGGTTTTTGGGTTCACACTTTAAAAATCGATTATTTGATCGTAATTCGTATACGATCAAAAAGTATATTTAATAATATAAATAATTGGTAGTTCCTAACTTGGCAATATGAGACTAAATTTTTCATCGAACGTTGAATGAAGACGTTCAAATAAATGAAAATTGAAGAGAATTAAGAATAGCGTTGTAAAACGGAAAACAGTTTCATTTGAATTTTCACGAAGTATTGTTGTAAAGTATTATTAAATCGTATGTACGTTGTATTAAGCATGTATGATATCGTATCTTGAGGAGTAAGATTACTAAATAAAGTTTCGAAAAAAATATACAAACACTACGATGATAAATATCATTCAAATTACTATTAAGAAATATAATTGCTCAATAATAAATAGTTTATGTAGATTAAATATGAAGGAAGCAGAAACTTTTCGAAACATTTCAGTATATACTGCATAAATACAAACATACAATTAAGTGCAGCAAATCAATTAATTAAGCTAAAGATTGGTCTTAGACATAATGTATTCTACTTATTAATAGTTTACATAGATGGTTTTCATCGAATATTATATACAATAATATAAACATGTCTGAGAAGCAATGTACAGTCTTCAAGTCTTCTGCTTTTTCGCACTTGATGCTCCATCTTGCTCATCCGACTGGAATATTGTTTGTGGTTGAGTTTTCTTATACGCTGGGGCAATCCAGTATGGATTCTCTTCTGCTACTTTTGCATATTTCAAAATAGCCTCTCGAGGATCTTGGTCATCTTCTATTCTCTTACTAAGTCCCAAATTTCGAATTACATAAGAGCTAAGCGTTCCACCAGAAGATGCAACTCTGCCACCCTGCCCAGAAGTAATCGGTAAATCTGGTCTTCTTGATTTAACAGGATCCAAACGATCTTTTTCCATTTGTTTACGAACAGATTTAGGCCTGTCCTGCCTGAACAATGGAAGTGCATGTGGTGTAATAATCTGTTGGGTTGACATTACTTCAATGTGTTTTTGTTTCAAATGCGTTTTTACAACGCACAATTTAGCTCCTCTTAAGCTCTTCTTAGAATCATAATATACTTTAACTATTCCATTTCCACAACCAACAAATATTTGATTTAGTTTTGGATGCCACAATGTTTTAATAACATGCGAGTTTGTTACGTTTATTTCATTAATTAGATCAAAGGTCTTTGTATCATAAAATAGTATTCTACCAGTATTTTGATTCCTATTCAATGATTCTCCTGTAATGAGAATTGAATCATCTGGATTAAACATACAATCAGTTGTATCATATCTGGAATATAAATTGTTTGCTTCAAAGACAGGTGTTTTAAATGCTCTCAAATCCCAAAGCTTCAACGTATCGTCGCAACTTCTGGTTGCAAGCATTTGTCCAAGATAGGAGAAACTTAAACTCGATATCTCACTACCCTGTGCATGTGCATTCCTCTGAATCAGCGATGGATTCACAAAATTTTTTCTATGATCCCACATCTGTATAGAACCATCTATACAACCACAGGCAACTACAGTACCCTCTCTGCTATAGCCACATGTAGTTGGTATTGTTTTAACTCCATTTTGTGCTCTACACTTTATCAAATGTTTGTGAGCACGTGGCCTATATAAAATCCATATTCTACAAGTACTATCTTGTGAACAAGTAAGGTATTCTTCCTTTGTAAATGGATGCCAACAACCACTGTTTAATCCTGCTGTATGACCTTTTGTACGTGCCATGTCTGATATATATTGATCACCTTTTACAGTTTCGCACTTTTCAAAACCATCTCTGTCCAAAACTTTCGCTTGTGCAGAACCTGATATGACTAATATAACATCACCAGTCATTGAATATTGTAGACATTTAATCGGATGATTTTCACAAGGTTGTAGCGTTCTGAAACTTCTCATAGATGAATCCATACCAGCAAAATCCCAGAAACAAACATCATAATCGATAGAACCTGAAGCTAATCTTGCTCCAGAAGGATCAGCTGCAATAGCTGTTACTGCTTTTGTTCCGTGAGTCATTGTAACTTCATGACTACATGGAACTTTGTCTTTCAACTTTAATTCCTCTTCAGTATCAGATTCATTGTCATCTTCGTCGCTCTCGTCATCATCATCATCTTTATCTTTTACTTTTGTAGATTGTTCTGACAATGTTGAATTCTCAAGCCCCTGAGGTATTGGAGGGCCAATAAAATCATCCTCTTCATCCTTGCTATCATTAGCATTTTCATTATCAGCAGCGTCGCTACTTTTAGCTTCCTCTAATAATTGTGTTTTAGTCTCTTTATCTATAGCTTTTGTTTTCTCAGACATTGCTTTGTTAGTATTAATAGTTTTTGTAATATGCTCCAACATTTCTTGTACATCAAAGGACTTGGCCTTTTTACCAAAACCAGTTATGCCCATAACCTCTTTCAAATTTTGGGATTCTTCTTCATCTTCTGGTTTGATTTCATTCATTTTTGTTATATTAGTTTCTAATGATTTTTTACCAAACGTACCAAATCCAGAACTTACAGATTCTGTATTTTTCGCTTGTTCCTGAGATAAATCTTTACTGATCTTTCCAAATGTTATAACCTTTTTCGTGTTCATGATTTTATTATATTCACAAAATTTATTCTTCTTCGATAAAATCAGTTTTTTATTTAAAATTTTACTTCAGACATTCCATAAGATTTGACATATTAAGTCAAACAAACATTGGAGGTTATGATGTCTTATAATTTGACACTTGCTTAATTTAGGAGGAATCTTAATAGAATTGATACAAGGAGAAAGCTTAAACTTCAAATAAGAATATACGATCACAAAAGTTCATAATTTTATTCCTGAAACACGTATTTTTTGGAATTAAATATTTGATCGATTTGCAGGCACACAAATGCAAACAGAAACAGAAAAACAAAGACACAAGTCCAGCTACTTGCTCTGTAAAGTTTGTCGGACAAATTGTGTACTGCCATCTATGAGGAAAAGGCGGAACCGCAACTTGGAGTATTCATGGATAGATGGCAGTACATACTTTTTCCGAAGACAAAAATCGAAGCCCCTGCTCCGAAACTTCTGTCGGACAAATGACGTCCTGCCATCTATTGGGGAAATGAGGAGTGGTTATGGAAAGTAAAGGTAACAAGATATCCTTATAGAATAACTATAATTAAGTAAATTATTAGAATATCAAGTAATATTTACGTAAAAGAAGGACAATGCTGTAATTTCAGCAGAAATCAGTATTATCACTCAACCAATATGCATTTCGTGTAAAATTATAATTTTTATTCAACAGTTAATCAAAGATTTAAGTTTCACATTTATATTATCTAAGAATCGTACGTAATCTTCTAATATATTCTAGCCGTATACAAATGTAAGCAACTATGAACGTATAAATTTCATTTGTTTGATCTTCTCCACACATTACCTAATTTCATTCTCTTGAAACCGATAGAACAGTAATTCTATACACACAGAATGAAGTAAATAAAGTGTCGCAATAAATTATTTTCTTCGAAACCATTGCAAATATCGATTTGCTTTATTAAACAAATTAAATAAGACAGCAGTGATAATTCTTTCAGATTGGAATACATTGTTTTAGGACTGTGACGAGCACGAAAAGGGAATTATACTATGCCATATTGATATACTATATTAATTTCTCTTATATTGTCATTGCAAAATATAGCAAGTATAGCATGTATATTAAAATAGAGTAAATTACATTATTCACGTTATATTTTATCCATATCAATATTCATATTTATTTAAATTAATCGATTCTTTGTTATTCGAACAACTCTTACATCAAACTAAATAATATTCGTTTATAGTATTCTGTTTCTTTAGTTTTCATAGTTAAACAATTAAACAAATGCCTTTTTCACAGAGCATCGAAAAATAAAAGGAATAATCACATCTTGTAATAAAAAGAATTTTGTTAAATGTTTGAAACAATGTGAAGATATCTCGATATAATATTAAGAAAACGTATCTGCAGTAATTCCTTAGAAACTGGCTTGTAACACTTTATTTGGCTCACCTTATACGTATGAATTTGTCTTTTCTTTAAATATCGTCCTCTTCTCAATTTATAATACGTAATAACGAATATATATCGCTTTTTTCAGCATCTACCTGTTCTTCGGTTGCGTAAGCTTCTTCTTCGATGTCTACTTCTGTTCCTTCAACTGTTATCTCTTGCATTCATATCGTTTTCGCCTCGAAAATCGAAGAAACTTTCATCGAGGATGGCTTTCACCGCCTGGTGCAGTAAGAACGAGGTAAAATCGTAGGATAACACGTGGCAGGTGGGTAGTGAGGCACCAAAGCACGTGTCAGCATAGTGAAAATACGTAATAAACATATTTTTATGCGATATACGAAAACTCGTCTAAATACGCGCTCGCACATGCACACACAACGAGGAATTCGTCGCTTCCGGAACAGTGACCATCCCTACCACTTCCTGCTCGCACCACCTATCACCCTTTTCGTATAATTTCTTTCCATACCTTTCTGAGATATTTGATTAGATATTATTCATCAAACTGTATCATTTTAATATCCTTTCCTATCGAACGATCGACCGGAGTATCTGAATCGACGATCAATAACTGAAAACTAAAATAAAGTAGTTAATTTTATTAATTAGAAAGTGGAAATGATCAAGAAGCAAAGTCTAGAATTATGAGGTTAAATAAAAACGGATAAAAAGTAGTTGAGTTTTGATTTAGGTTTTTTTTTTAGATCATTTTTTATTTATTTCAGATGTTATTAAAAATTGTTTGTCATACAGAAAATTGGAGTAGATAATTCGATCGAATTTCTTCTGATCTAATTTCTCTTCCATTCCTCGATCGATATTATTGGATCACTAACTAATTGCAATAGTTTGGATCATTGAATTTTTACGTGGCAAAAATCTCTGATCATCTTTATTTTATAGGACGCAAGATACAAATTAAAATTGTGGCTATTGATAAAGTAAACAGAGGCAAGTTGAGCAAGGCCATGGCATAAAAGGAAGTTGGTAGAGCGCCGAGGACAAGAATGCATGAAATTTACGACGAAACGTAAAGTAAGAGTAAAAGTAGTGGGAAAATGTCAGAAAAATTGTCGAAAGCAAGGTGTTTGAGGCAAGACGGATACGATGGATTTAAAGAGAGGAAATGTTTAGAGGGCAAGCAATAAGATGAAAATAAGACATGGTTCTAAGCAGATGACACAGTACTGCTAGCAAAGGACCAACATAAGAAACGATGAAGAGGAAGAAGTGTTACCTGAAAGGAAAAGGACTAATGTTAAACGCAGAAAGATCGAGAATATTAATATTCAAGAAGGAAAGAGGCCAAAAGACGAGAGGAAAATGAAAATAGGAGCGACGAAGTGATGGAAGAAGTGAAAGACTTTAACAACTTAGGATACATTCCTAAAAAAAAAAAAAAAAAAAGGCTGTAGACACGAGGATTAAAAAAAGGAGACTAAAAAATGTCGTGAAATTTACTTTCTATGTTTTGTACTCGAAATATACAAAATTTCCTATTTTATGTTTACTCGATTTATCGTATTTCTTCGAAAAATGTTTTCAGATATCTTCGTCCGATAATCTTTCGGACGACGAAAATTAATTAGAAAAACAATGAAACCAAAGAGCAAAAGAACGTCAGAATATCTTCTTTCAGAAGTAGAATGAAATAGACAAGACACTTTGTTGAATGCGAACATTTTTATTGAGCTACGCTGTAAAAAATTCGAGGCGATATTTTCTTTCAAGCGATTGCTCTCCATAATTCTCCATATATTTTTGTATTCATGAAATCTTTGTCGATGAGGGGTAAGAATAAAGACACTCGTGTAATTTTATTTTAATCGGAGGGTGCTCGGTGAAGAGCAGGAATTGATTTACGGGGGTGGTACAAAAATCTTGTGTCTTCTCTCTCACACGTTTCTTTCTCACTCTCATACACTCTCTTTCGTTTTTTTCCCCACTTTCATCATATTTCATTCGCACTCAACTTTCTCTCTGTCTCACTCGCACGCGCTTTCTCACCTTTCCACACGAACAAATCCTTTTTCTCTCTTTGTTACGTGTTTACAAATCAGTGCGCTCACTGTTATAATCGATACGATCCAAGATTATGTCATATGTATGTATATATGTATATATATACAGAACAATCTTAAGTTGCATAATCTGGGAAAAAACGCGAGTAAATTCATCTACCGCGGATGTAGGATTTCGTTTCGTCCCTCTCTCACTCTCACGCTTATTTTCTCCTCCTTCTTTTTGTTTTTCTTCAAATTTCATTCCTCTTGCTCTTAACTTTATCTCTCGTTTAAGATTCTCTTATCCACTTTACAAACGAATGACGCATTCGCGACGAGTGTTCCTCGAATTATCTTCTCGAGATCATTTTCATCGATTTATCTTTTAATTGTCGCAATAAAACTGCAAATTACTCGGGAGGTTCTAGAGAATCTTTTTCGGTACTATCACATTTGACGTTCCATCGAGAACACTTATCACTAAATTATTGCGAACCTGGCACGGATAGTTTAACGAATTATTGCCAATTTCTCACGTCGTAAGTCTTACATTCCCCAATTATTTGTCACGAATATTTCTTTGTAATTTTCCTGTTACAGAAAACTATAAGGGACCCACATAAACGTAACATAAACATTTTGATATTTAGGAATGCGTAATGTTCTTCCAGAAATGGAATCAAAGAATAATATTAAATCGTGTGACCTGCGTTAAGAGTGAAATTTCACTTTACGCGACAAATTAAGAGAATTTTTCGTGAATTCAGCTACATGTTCCTAAATATCGTTCTTTGAATCTTTAAAGTATATAAATTACGTCGATTTCCATATTTAAGTGTACAAATGAATCATAAAAATCGTATCGTTGCACACGAAATTAAAATTAAATTTCACATTTACCTATTAAATACTTTCAACAACCTTTACAATCGCTCTCGAGTCTCCAAAATTATTTAAAAATCCTCTCGATAAGTAGAATCAACCCTCGAGTAACCTACCTCTAAAATTTCCCTCGAGAAGATTAAATCAATTGAATCAATCAATTCGTTTTCGAATCGAGAAACACTCCTGACGGAATCTCGTTACACAGCCTGACGTCGTGACAAACTGGAACTCGGTCCTGGCACGAAATCTACCTCGAACAACGACCCTCTGAACGTTTCGACTCTTTTGTCCCTCCCCCAATTTATTTTCTCTCTCCCTGTCTCGGTACGGCCGCGGTAGAATTCAAAAGCGAGAGGCAGCTTCGATAAAAAACGAACATACTTTTATAATACGCACGTATGGAATTATAATTATCGATGATTTTCTGTGTACGTGTCCTTATGTGTATAATATGCGTGTGTTGGTTTCATAAGATTCGATGCAGGCATACGTAGTTTGTCTTGCGATCTTGTAAAGCTTGTTATTTGTCGCGTAAGCGTGTGTTGTAGCGTTTTTTTTTTTTTATTAGAAACTAGAAATTAGAAGTACTAGAAGTTAGGAGAAAAATCCGACTATGCAATACTATAGAGATACGACTAACAGCAAATTATTATCGAATTGTTATTGCTCTTCTTTTTGGAGTATTATGAAAAATTAGAAGATAAATGTGGTTACGACGAAGTAGTATAATATTTTATAGTCAAAGGGAGAGTCAAAGTGTTAACAAATAAGTAAATAACTTCTGGGGATGATAACCAGGATCTTTAAGTGAATTATATGTAATAAAATTCACGATATGATATATAATAAAATACACGTATGTTTCTCCATATAATGCAGTGTACTGCGACACAAAATTCATTCGTCTGCATCGAGTCTTACTCAGCTGCATTTAATGGTCGTCACGGAAATGTTCAATGTTTTCAATCGAGAAACTCGAAGACGTTCGTGCGACGACTGCCGGTCCAAAAATTCCTATCCTTCGATAAAAATCGTTCTCAGTCTGAAGGAAACAGGTTTGACGAAGGACGAAGTGACGATAAGTTCAAACGTCTGTGAAGGGAATTACGATGGTCTCAAAGAGAAACGAACGCGACGTCGTCCGAATTTTAATCTCGGATCAACATCGTGCAACTTGTTTAATCCCATGGTCGATTTTAAGGAATTTGAAGAATTTCAATTCGAATTGAAATTTGGGGAAGTTTCAAGTCAAGCTTGGATAGGTTTGATAATTCCTCGTAAAATTTCTAACGCAAACTTTCGTGCCTTTTTTATTAATTTATTTCGACTTTGGAAGCTTCTTCTCAAAAGGCTTGAATTAAAAAGTACAAAGCAAAAACTTGCGTTGGAAATTTGCCAGAAGAAAGATGAAACACTGCTGCAAGTATCGTCCCTATTCTTCTTCTGTTGCTTCTCTCGGTTTTGATATTCTTGCGGTCAGAAAAAAAGAGCGGATCTCTATTGGGAATCATCGCGTTTTGCATCATTGAGTCGATCGTTTTCTAAACAAATACAACCGTATTTTTCCAAATATCACGACTTACTCTCGTTATCCTAAAATGTAGAAAACGAGTTTGAGTTGCTGGCGAAGTTACGTGTTGACATCTTGCAATCAGAAAAACGAATGATTTTTCTCACCGTTGTATCATTATAATTAAAAAATTTCTTCGAAAGATATACAGCACGAGTCTCTTATATATTTCATCGTCGAAATATTTTAATTATTGCTATTCACTCGTGATATTTCTAAAAAATCTTCGCAAAAATTCGATGTTCGAAAGGGTATGGAGTGAATTCTGGCGATTTGAACGAAATCTTCGCGGAATATTCTTTAAGATGATGCAATGGACGTTTCTTTTTTCTTTTTTTTTTTTTTTTTTTTTGGTATCCGACTCTTTCAGCGACATCAATTTCGTCGACGATCGCATCTTTTATAAACGGCTGGTAAAGAAAAATCGGATCTAAGAAACATAAGAGAATTTTTACTGTTTTCTCTTCATTCTTGGACAGATACATTGATCAACGATTTGAAAATGAACAGGCATTTTTTTCTTGTAGACACTTTCGACGTTTGACAGGCTGGTTATCCTTAGAAATAAAATTCTACTTATCGTTGTGCATTCATCGTTCAACACACTTGGATAAATTTTTGTTAAGCGTCGTTCTTCGTCCATCACTCGATCGAATGAAATCGTTTAAAATTAAACAGAAAAATTCCCATCTAGTGTGACAAAATAGCAAAAATTCGGTGATACTTGAAAAATAATCAACGGTCGTTCTTAGAATTGAAAACATTCAATTATATCCATACTTTTTCAAAAAATAGGATTTTTATAATAAATCTGTGTATATTAATTCGTATAAACATGTTGATTAGAAAAGAAACGAACGAGAACTGTTGTTTTTTTCCTCCTGAAGTGATCACTGTTGCCCTCATTCTGGACCATTTGTCGAACATCTGTTGCTTCTCTCTCTCTTTTTTTTTTTTTGCATTTTCTTTTTAAAGAACAATAAATCCGTATCGTTTCGCCGTGTACCTAAGTGCGAAAATCCACGTGTGCTGCGTGTACTACTGGTAGTAATAATAATCAAAGATAATCGCTATTTGTAATTAAAAAGCTGCTTCTCATTAGCGCTGCGTCGCTGCTCCTCTCGTTACAAAGTAACTACGAGTCATTTAATCGTTACATCGAATGTATCGGTATCATTTACAGCCTAAAATACTGAGCAAAGAACGAATAGATCTGTGATCGATGATCCTCGATCGAGCCTCCCCTTTCCCATAATCGCATTCGGAATTTACCTCACGCAATCCATTCTTTCTTTCACATTCATTCCTTACAATTTTAATATATGCGTACTTTCTTTTGAAAATTTCGATTTTCAAATTTAGTTACTTTCATTTAATTTCAATGGCGTTTCCTTTTGTTCCTCGATAATTAATTCAAATATTGCTTTGAATTAAATTCAATATTTAATATATTCACTTGAAGTGATATGTAATTTCGATCATCTATTTTCCGGGGTTTTTTTTTTTTTTTAGATCGATGCTTTATTCTGACTGGAAAAATATAATTTATTACTCATTTTTTTCCTCAGACTGTTAAATAATTCGAGATCAGTTTCCAGTTATTGTCAACGGTCATACCAATCGATAATCGAACCATAACACCTTCGTTAACAACATAACATCGAAGAAAATCGTGATCAGAGTTCGATCAGCGTGGAAAACGATTTATACGGGGATGATCGGGGATCATCGATCATCGCTTTTCACCCTTATCACTGCGTGATAAATCGCCGGAGGGGGTGAAAAAAGTAAACTCGGGAGGTCGAGAACGAAAAGAGAGGAAGAGAAACCAACGTACGCTTACGAGCATTAATTAATTCGAGATATCTTGTAAAAAATTTTTTTACAACGTGTATACGCATAGACATAGACGCACGCATAATTGCTCAGTGTATATACGTACACACGCACGTGTATGTATAACATGTAGGTATATATATATAATTTATATACCGTTATTGCGCAGGCAATTGTTCATTCATTAGACTTTTTTTGTCATTTTCTTTTCTCTCTTTTTTCTTTTTAGTCGTTTCACCATTTTTATACCCGTCGGTATATTTTACTATATTTTCCTCGCCTCTTCCCCCGTCGCGCTTGCGTTTTCATCCCTACGTTTATGGCAATAATATCAATAATATAATTATAATATAATAATAATATAACAATAATAATAATAACCGTAATAATAATCATAATAATAATAGTAAGAATATTAGTCATTATCTAAATTCTCTCCGTATTAATTTTCCCGTTTTCTTTTTCGCTTGCCTCGTGTGTATTTTTTCTCTCTAATCGTTTTATTTATTTATTTATTTATTAATTTATTTTTTTTGGTTGTCTGTATAAAGGACATTGCAGTTTTACTTCGTAGGTGGCACTCAGAATTGTATTTTAATTATTTAATTATCCTTTGTATTTCTTTTATTACTCCCGAAATATCTAATTGTTCGTCATGGGTCGACCAGCCATTTTCTAATTCGCCCCCGACAATGCCCTTGCTTTTATTTAACTTAAACACGTATATCTCCCGAAGATCGCAACACTATGTTTCCCTTTTTTATTTAACGCAATTTTTATCATCCCCCGCTGCTTTCTTCTAATTTCCTCGTATAATCTTATTTTTTAAACGTCGCTTATAAGCAATAAAAAAAGAAGGTGCTCTCAGTCGATATTAATCTTAATTTTGAACTTAGCTACGTGTATTTATCGTGACGCGAAGGACTCCGAAAATTTAAGAAACTTTCTCTCTCTCTCTCTCTCCACGAGCTGCACATTGTAATTTCTCCTTTAATTATTTTTGTGTATCTTTAAACATTATTTTTCGTCTTACTTTATGAACATCGATCTTCTGCCTGTTATCTTGTACTTTCATTTTATTTCTTTTAATTCTTCTTTAATTCCCCTCGCTGTTCGTTTCTTTTATTCTTCCTCACGATGTTACCGAGTAACGAAAGAGAACTTTCCACGTGCAAAACAAAAAAGCATCGTTTCAAGAGGGGAATACATAGTAATTTGTGTATCTGTGTATGTGTGTAGATGAGTGTGTATATCGATTAACACGATTAAAAAATTGCTCAAAGGAAATGTAGCGTTAATACGGGGTAGAAACCTCGAAGGTAAGTTCACGTTCCAACGGTAGGATTAAATGTGTCGATACCATGGAATAATTGCGTCTATGTAATATGTACCTGTGTATGTGTACTTGTGTCTTTGTGTATGTACGTGTATAGCTTTCTGAAACGCCGCTCGTGCTTTTCATTCTCACTCTTTCCTCTCGTCTTCTCGCTCTTTCAAACTTAAAAACTTCTTGTACCACGACGATATTGCTGTGCGCTTGCCAATCGATTTTCTCTTAATCATTCCATCAAATTTATCGACAATGTTGTGGTAACTCGGCCAAACTAGTTGGAGAAAATATTTAGAGAATATAAATAAGTCGCTTTTCAACGAAAATTTTGTAAAAATTGTGTTTGAATAGGTGTCGTTCCCTTAAAAGGTGATATTAGTCAGAAAAGAAAAGAGCAAAAATATCTTTTTTCCTTGAAGTGAATGTACATATACATATAAATGATCAAGTGTAATAATAGATATAGTGCTTTGCTTATAATACTGAAGTCACTAATCATTCATAATAATGCCTCGCGATTAGTAACGCAGTGTATAATAAAAAGCTTGGAAGAAACCGAAAATGCTACATTACGTGAAGATTCTACTTAAAATATTAAACACATAGATTTAATACAAGTAGAAAAATAAGTGATCGAACGAACGAAGAAACTCTTAGGCTTGTGCATATGAAGTACTGCCTTTTTAATTGAAATAGTTTAATAGAAAAAATGTGTTGAAAATAATTTCCACGTGCTTTGTTCAGTATACTTTTTCAACGACTGATGTTTCATTAAAAATCTTATTATAAATCTGAAAATAGATTTGTTTCTAAATGAAAACTCACATGAAAGAATAACACGAACATTCTGATCATTTATCCTGACCAATAACGAGGTTACGACTTTTTATTACAAATCTTCTTAACACTAAATACACTTAATCTATATCAAATATCTTCTTCTTTAATATATTTGATAATTGACATTAAAATAAAATATATTTCCACAAGTCCATCAAAGTCAAACTTAAACGAAACAAAGTTTCATATGCATTAACCTAACAGAGTGTTATTATTATTCACCAACACTCGTCAAAAATCGAGTTTGACGAATCACAAATTGCCAAGCTCAACGACACAGTATCCAAAGTGATCTAGTTACTCCATAAAAGAAGTACATGAAACCAACTCCAGTTAACAAATCAAAGCCAAAAGGAATCTCCAGGAGAAAATCGATCGGCGGACGCGTATTCTATCCTGGCGCCACATTTTCTAGATCCTCCAAAAGGGAACGGAAGGAGTCCACAGCCATCCGAATGAATCATTAGAATCATTATGTTGTCGATTGCTCAACAACGCGTCGCGTTTCAGTCGTAAGCGAGCTGCAATTACTTCAAAAAGGAAGGGGAAACCTTGGCCTTAACTACCGTGATCCTGGTCGAGTTCGTCCAACGATTCTAATCTCGCGATCGGCGCCTCGTTTATCGTGAATTCCCAGGAGATGTCTTCGCTCGTTTGCCTCGAGGACTCTTGTCGTTGTCCCGACGCTTGACCTATGCCATCCTCTCGAGTAAGTTGTCTGCCATCTGAACGTTGACTACTTGCTAGATCGGTGGAACCACGATGGTTCGTTGGTTCTTTTCGAGACTCGCTGCTTCGAGGACGTTGAGAGCTTCCTCGATCCGATACGGACACCACGCAGCTCCACGGATCGTCCCCTTCCGGTTCTGAACGCTTGTTAAACGAACTGTACCTGACGAATTAATTGCGAGATTAAGGCGAGAGAATACTAAAGACGGAGCAGTGTATGAAATTTAGAATCGAATTAGAGAATTGTTTAGAATATTCGATATCAAACATTCTTAATACCTTGTAATCGACAGAAAAATGTAATTTTTGTCGACTTACCCACTCCTGAACTCTCCTCTCCTAAATGCAGCAGGTTGACTATGCCACCCGTGCGGCAGATGTGCCTGTTGTGTGGGTGGTGGCACGGCTAGATCGACGGGTTGGCTCTGTGACCTTGTGGGTGCTGTTCTCAACGCTGTCTGCAGGGCCGTCGCCAGGGCGGAACTATCCGACGTGACTGTCAATCGTGACGTACCCGAGGACGTTGACGCTGGCTCCTTCGTTGGAGGCCGACTGCAGATGGAAATTAAGGAAAGAATTAATTGGTTTTAATCGAGATCTACTAGCGGCCGTTGGCGTCCGCTATGAGTAGCAGCGAAATATACTTGAAGCACGTGATTTATGTACAAAGGGATTCGGTTAGGCCTCTAATTCCTCTAAGTGTCCCGAACAGTGTCGCAAGTCTGCCTGATTGGGACTCCTATACAAAAATTCGCGATTAATCTGACATCGACATTATTTAATTTATATTTCTACGGAACGTGGTCTGTATCGACCGGCTCCATCTCCTCGTTCCTTGGTACGCTAGTGTTCAAAAGGAGAACGAGTCTTGAATTCAGTGCTAAAAGGTATACGGTAGAATCTCGATAGTTCTGGGAAGAAACGAGTGAATCAGATTTGGATTCCTTTGTTTTTTTATTGCGAAGACACCTTACGACGAATGGCTCGAAGATACTGATCGCGTTTCCAGGATTATAGTTTATTCTCAAGACATGGTTGAATTTAACCTGTTAACTGGGAACATCTTGAGACTATCGAGACTGTACTGCACTTTTCTAAATGGAAACTAGCAAAACATACGTATGCTTGTGCACTAATGAAAACATATGCCCTACGTAGTGGCGATTCATACTCGCGGGGATCAGCTACATATTGAATCTCTTACCTCTGTCCATCGTGATGGGATATTTTTAAATTGCTATGAAGGCAAGTTCTGTTAAGATGTACAAAGAATGGTAGTGTCGTGTGGATTACTATAATATAGACGAATTGAAAACTAGAATTTTTTCCATGGAAAATTTTAGACATCCTTGTATAAAACTACAAACATTCGTGTTTGATATTAAAATTTAATATTTTAGAAAATATTTTGAGACAAATTTGAGAATATCTTTCTATCTTAACAGTAATAAAATCTTTTTGGAATTAATATCAAATTTTTCGATCTCCTAAGTGTGTATCTTGTTACAAAAATTTATACACGTTTACAAAAGCTACCAATATTAATGTTTGATATTGAAGATCAATATATGGACCAATTTGGAAATATTTACTGACAAAATATTTAGGTGTATAATTTATGATTTCTTAAAATGCGTATTTTAGTACTAACTGTAAGCATTAATTAAATGTTTGTTCTATCGTGTGGAGAGAAAAGTACAATGGAAAGCTCTATCTAAAACGATGATCTTGGAAATTTTCCTTCAAACAAATTGACAATGGTGTCGTGATTAATTTGATGTCGTTAACGAGCAAACGAATCGAGGAAACATGGCTTGACATACCCCGCGTGTTCACCTTCAAGCTTCGAAAACGTGCTACGTCGCAGAATAAATAAAAATCCTCTACGCACGCGTCGTATGAAAGAATGCTCGATCGATATTCTAATTAAGGAGATAGAAAACAAAAAGATAGGCTCAGCAAGTTAAACAAAGAAATCGATCAGAAATATGTAACCTAACGAAAGATCTAGGCACTAATGATCGAGAAAAAAGAAAGACCATTCTAAGTAGTATTTCAAAATGATTCTTGATTTAAATGTCGATGTCAATTATTCATTCTATTTGATACAATATATTAAAAAAACAAATAAAAAAAGTAAAAAATGATCGAAATTACAAGGGCAAAGATTAGTTAGAAGATAAGGAGAGTGGAAATGAGATTATTTAAAGTCACAACGGGACAAGTTTCAACTAGCAACAATTTTCGCAAATGCAGAAAACTAGCAGCGTTACTTTTATGCAAATTTTTATCTTTATCTTGATGTTTTGCATTAATATAATTATGATACTCCTGCCTCGGTTCTACTTGCGCGACACTGCTCGCAAAAAAAGGGTTTCAAAGAAGAGTATGAGAGAGTATGGTCACCTTCGGAACTTGTCCAACCTTTCCAAAATAAAAGACGTCGAAATCAAATGCAACTGATCCAGGGATTTCGAAAGAAAGCTTTCCAAGAATAAAAATATCGATTACTTCCTAGGAAAAACAGAATCAGTTTCTACTTGAAAAAAAGAAGAAAGAGAGAAGATAGAAAGAGAGAGAGAGACAGAGAGAGAGAGAGAGAGAGAGAATAATGGTTTAAAGAGAGAACAATTTATCTACGGTCCTGATAATCGATGCCGCGACTTCGAATGTTTCCAACCACGTCGATTTGAATTCAAAGAAAGATAGAAAAGAGAAAGAGAAGACACATGTTACATCTGCTGTGACGAACAGTAAAACAATACGGTAACATGTGAAAAAGATGGCGACTTCTTGATATTTTAAGATAAAAATAAGGTGTGTTTTGAGATATCAAATATTCACAAAGACATTGACAAAGAATAAAGAACCTAAACTTCAAGCATTTTCCAAATATAGTAATATGCCGACAAAGTTTGGAGGCACTCTGCATATGTAGTATAAATTCTCTAACTTTAATAATTAGACAGCAATCTTTTTACCATGTTACTGTGCGAACGATAGGATTTCTAATTTACCGAATTGAATCGCCAACACTCACCTAAACAAACTGTGAGACGTGCTAGGCTGAAGCTTTCCATTTCCATTGTTCGACGGCGGACCTGTCGGCGGTTGCGGTTCACTGGCCGATCGTTGGACTAATGCTGGAGCTCTACTACTTTTCGACAGCCCGGCCGAGGTGGTTCCAGGCATCATCTCGATGCTGGAACTTTCCCTCGATGAATTGAGCGTCTGTTGTAGCAGATTCAAAATCAATCTGATGTCCTCACCCATAGAATGCTCCAGTGAGGTCACTTGTCGCGATAGTTGGTCTATTCTCGCGTTTATCTCTTCTACAGGCCGGCCTGGTCCACTTTGAAAGTCACCTAGAATTAGAAATAATCGGATAAAAAAATCTGTTCAACTGGAACTTGAGAAATTTTCATCTCAAAATAGTTTTAATTGATGTTAAGCGTGTACCTATTAATTCGGTACCTTTTTAAAATTCAATTTTTAATTCAAATATTTGTCTGTCTTACGTTTCGAAGAATTTTGTAAAAGTGTCATCTGCATTTATATGTAAAAAGTTCGTATATATTGGTGCGATGTAAATGTCTCGATGATAAATTTAATATTTCGAGATTCATAGATAAAATTTCAATTTGGTTTAAGGGGCACCTTTTTAAGCGACCTCTTCAATATCTATTTTTCATTTCTCAGCAATTTTCGGATAAGTCTCCTCACGTACATGACAAACACATATGATTCACGAGCAAAGGTGGCAACATTCGATCGTGATACAATACACAAACGACGGGGAATGAAACATGGAAACACAATTCCACGCACCATGAGATTGTGGATGTTGCGGTGGCGATGGCGTGGTATAATGACTGGATGTCGTCGAGGTTGGATGCACAGCGTTTTGGCTGAGGCAGCTTTCACCGGCGGCTGAGCTTCTCCGTGTTGGTTTCGTCAACGGCGTGGTCACTGGATAAACCCAGGCACAGAAGTATCAGTACCACGATCCGGGAAGTCAGACACGAACCTTCCTAATCTCTAAAAGTGCCTCTTATCTCCAAAGAAAAGAAGGGAACCAGAAGGAGGAGACAGATAGGCAGAGAGCCACAGAAGAAGAGAGAAAGAAAAAAACTGAGAAAGAGCGAGAGAAAAAAAGAGGTCGACAACTCTTGTATAAATTATGTTATTTTCCAGGGACTTAATTGCAATTGTGTCCCAGTTTCTTCAGCATTGGTTCATCGCCAGCTGATTATTGCGAGATAAACATTGTGTGTCTGTTCCGTTGCGACGATTTAGAAAAACTTGGCCAGTCTACTCCGCCAAATGGATACTTACTCTGCTTGGCAAGGTAATCGTGACTCGTCAGTGGTTGAAGATGGATCTTGTGCTGACGTAGGTCCGGTATGCTGCGCTTGAGATGGGTTAGCATGCCTGAACAACCAGGTTTCAAGGTGTTAACGAACTCGGGAATCAAATGCAAACGCAAAGCTTATAAACGCTGCACGCTTAACCCAAACGCCTCTGATTTGCTTAGCTCGAGATGTGATGAGACGAGCTCGATTGATCATAAAAATAAACTAAAATGTTTTAAATAAAAATATTGTAGAATACGACTTTTAAGGTTTTAGAATTTTCTGAAATAGAAATGTTCTAGAATATAATTTTAGAATGTTTAAAGTAAAAATACCTTAGAAAATAATTTTAGAATAATTTGAAGGCAAAATATTTTACAAAATTTTCCCCCGTCAAGCTCATCTCTTATATCGAAGATAAGGATAATTCTTTTTTATTTTAATCTAGATTTCACATCGTATTCTATTTACCTTAAATATTAATCATAAAAGAAATATCGCTTCGTAAAACGAAGGAAAAAAGATAATACTGGCGATCTTGAAATCTTAAAAATCTATATTTTGAATACTTTCATTCCAAGAGAATTCCCTAAAATATATACAAAAATGTTATATGGTTACAAAATTGTTATGTATATACGTGATATGAATATCTACAAAATTATAATTTCAGAGACTTCAAGATCACATTACAGATCATACTACGTCGATCAAAGCGATTGGGCTAAGGGGATGTTTTAGCGGACAGAAAAAGAGGGAAAGGTAGAAAGAAAGGAGGAAATATGTCGGTCGAGTAAAGCTCGTGATAAAATGATCTATGCTACAGAGACGAGATCTTAGAAAAAAAAGTGTCTATGGTGGAATGAAGATCTTTATGAGACACGAACTAGTAGCAATTGAATCAAGATGAATCTGATTGAAACTGTAATTTGGCGATCGTGAAGTGGAAAGGGGGACAGATTTGTAATTTTCAAGAAAGTTTCTATTTTTCATTAGCAAGATTTTATCTAATACAAAGTGAAATTGATGTACGAAAAATTTGCTACTTTAATATTGTATAACTAGACTGCGAATACTTACGACGAGAATATACAAGGATGTGTACTTACAAATGTAAAGATATATAATATATCAAAAGTACTACGTTTTATTTAAGTTTCGATACTGTATTTTGCATAAACATTCGCAGTCTATAACAATTCAGCATCCACAAGGTTTCTTTAAAACTTTCATATTTACAGATTAATTTCATAGAATTTCTAATAAAAGAATGAATTTACTAACGATAAATGAGCGGAAAAGATCTTGAAAATACTAATAAGCTCTTTCAGCAGAATTTTCTTTCTCTCAACACAGTTACTATTCGTGATTAAAGCAAGTGAAAAAAGTGGGTGAAAATTGCACAATTTCCAATCAAGTGTTAGTAAAAAGGAAAAATTCACATCCCACCGCTTCCACTCCAGGACTACTGTATAGTTGGAGGCAACTGCGATTACTGCACTCTGCTAGATAAGATTCGGAATTACCTTTCCACAATAACGTTGTTAATCGGTCCGGCAAAATCGGTTCTCTTCGGAGATTCTAAGCGGTCCAAACTCGTGTAACGAGTAATAAGTATATAAGATAAATAAAGGAATAAAGGGGCAAGCTGAGCTTCTCAATAAATATATACAACGTTCCGAGAAGTATCTATATCTCTCAAAATATACTTTTTAAATGATAAGCGATAATCGATGTGGCAGGTGTTTGCGAAGCAATGATTCAAAAGTACTTTCCTGAATCATAAGGATCTTCCAACGACCACATGTATAGCAAACGTTCGAAACCGAGTAAATCGTAACAGAAGTCCTTACTCGAATATGTATTAAGAATATTCTATTTATCGTGCAGAGAACAACATTCCTCAGACAGTAAGTAGAGGCAAACAAGAGAAAGAGAGAGTTACAGAGAAAGAGTATTACTCCACTCCGATGGGGAAAAATGGAGTAAAAGAGAATCGATCGACCGAATACACGCGATTTTTCTCACCGGTTATGGAGTTCAATGTGGAACTTCTTTGCTTTGGCTCGTCGAACTCTAGGTTCAATGGTGTCACGTCTTGGCCGGCTTTGTCGGTACTGAACTCCAGAATTCCATGACCACTCCCTTTGTCGCTGTTTTTGATAGCAACGAAGAAATATGTGAGTTTGAGTGAGAGAAAGCATTTATTCGTTTGTGTGGTTTTGATTGAAAAATTCTTACTAGTCTTCCTGATCACCCTGTAAAGAGTCTTGTCGACCAGTAGGGATAAGATTGGTGCCAGGACCACCGGGTC
Source organism: Bombus huntii (assembly GCF_024542735.1). Lineage (NCBI taxonomy): Eukaryota > Metazoa > Arthropoda > Insecta > Hymenoptera > Apidae > Bombus > Bombus huntii. The sequence continues at coordinate 3,495,719 of NC_066251.1, forward strand.
CTCGACGGTATCTTGGTGGACGGAAAGCGAATCTCCTAGCGTCGACATCGACGTCCGTTGGAGTACTGACGGGAAACCTTGCTGATATTGGATCAACACCAGCCTGTTCCTCCTGTAAATTAACACGAAATTTCATTAACTCTTCCAAGCATGAAGTAAATACAAAATTCTATTCTTGTATGTTACATATTATTAACGAATAAAGAAGAATAGAAACGCTAGATAGCGATTACAAACGCTGAATTGGCGTTTGACACTGACCAGCGCACACGTGCGCAGTTTGCGTTAGGTCAGGGAAGAGCTACGACAAAGACGGACATAATAAAGGATTAAAAATCTTCCATTTAAATTACAGTATCTCAGGATAGATAAGGGATATCGAGTTAAACTAAAAAGCATTTTAAAAGGGAAGCTTCCCTTATCCATTACCAATTATGAATAAAAGGATATATAAATAATACGTACATCTCTCAGATTAAAAGTGATCTCGAGATTCTGGCTAAAGTGATTGGAGAACTCCGGATAAAGAGCCAAAACGTCGAGTAAATCATCCCTGTGTATCTTGTGCAGGTCACAGTACGTCAACGCACGCACGTTACAAGACGCTTTGCCGACAGTCGGATATATGCAAGGATTCTCCCCGAATATGTCGTCCTTGGCCAGGATTGCCATCACAACGTCGCCCTTCAATATCTCTATGCTGCCGCGCGATATGAAGTACAGGGACGTTAACACGTCTCCTCGATGAACTAACGTATCACCGGGTGGTGCGTGTGTCGTTTTAAATTTTAATGATAACGCCCTAATTAAAAAAAAAAGAAGAAAATATTAATCAATTCATTTTTTCATTTTGTTAAACATCTAGCTATATGTATACCCTTGGTGAAAAGATATTAATACATTAATTAAGACATTAATAGTGTTTTAAAAGATATCTAGCTTACGTACCTTAAACAACCAGGACTGGCACCCTCGAAGGCTCTACAGTTGTTTAAAAGATTTCTATTCAAATGAAGACAGATGTCCGCCTGAAGGCACTCGGGGAATCCTTTTAGAACGCTGTTCATGTCGATTCCGTTCGTGTACGTCCAAGCATGTTGAAAGTACTCTTCCAACCGTTGACGAAGCGGATTAGGGATCTGATGGAACTTGATGAACTCTCGAACTCGAAGCATTTGCGTATGGTATCTTGCTGTACCGCTGTAAAGCCTCTGAATGATCGCTGAGACGTTACCGAAGATACTGGCATACATCAAAGCTGGAACAAAGTATAGCCGAGTTAATTCGTCGTACGTACATTAGTCACTAATTGAAACGATTACATCATTCTGATCGATGCTTACATCCGATTAGCATAACGATTATAGTAAATATCTTCTCGGCATCCGTGTTTGGAGCCACGTTTCCAAAGCCCACTGATGTCAAACTACTAAAGGTGAAATATAGTGCTGTGATATAGCGGCTCTAAAAATGGACAGAGGTAAGAGCTTTAGTCGAAACGACTGATGAAGAACTATTTTCGATTCTAGAATAATAAACGAGCGTTCGGGTCGTTTCGCGTGACATTAGATTAGCCACGAAACGACGTTAAAAAGTTACAGTTTGATGAGTTTATTCACCCTTATACTCGGCCCTCCGGTGTTGTTGTGAAAATAAAACTGATGCGTGTCGTTGGCCAGAATATCGAGCCAACCGACTTTGCTCTTCAGCGTTGGTCTCTCAGCGTTTCCTATGGCGTACCTTCAACAAAACGATTCTATCTTTTATCATTTTGTTTCCATTTGAATCTATTACAAATTTAGAAATAATATTTCCTTCGGTACAAAATTAACTTCTTTCACAAATTCTTTTCTTCGACTCTTAAAGGAAAAGAAAAACGTGATACGTACGTCAGTCTTCTGACTTTAATATCATTTTATGAATAAAAAAGTATTTTGATATGACATAAATAATAAAATGACATTTCACTATATCTAGAAAAAAATTGTAAAAGGTATAAAAAAAAATAATTTATTGGTGAAAGCTAAAAAAATGCGACATATCGTGTTCTTCTTTTGTAGTCTTCAGACATAATAATACATTTAAACACGTTTTTAAATTTGTGACATATTATCAAGTAGAAACGCTATACATTTAAGGATTAATATCTCAAATTTTTTAACAGGAAACTCACCATATACACGCCATCCAATGGGCACTAAGAGCGAAGGTGCCCATCAAAAGGAGTAAAACCGCAGCTCCATATTCGCTATACCTGTCGATTTTCCTGGCTACTCTGACGAGTCGCAGAAGACGAGCAGTCTTCAATAGTCCTATCAAGGTGGTCGTCTGTAAAGAACACGTCACACTTTGTCGATCTCACGCTCGGCCGTACGACACTCTTGGTTCTGTGCTCGAGTTTTCCGTGGAAGCTAAAGTGAACTGACTTTGGCCATCAGTCGAACATCAGCCACGAAGAATACCAATTTTATGATAATTTCATTACGGACGTTTCAATAGGATTGCGTTTGGAATTTCACCCAATTCTTTCAAACGTGATTACGTTTAATGCTGGATATTAAATTTTGATTTTTATTCTATAGCACTTTTGAAGAACGAATTCCTATTGCTACAAGCAATGGGATCATGTGAATAAATTAATTTTGTGCATAGACTGAGAAGAACGCTGAAAAATACAGCACATAAATAGAAATGTTTCACTCTTTCTTATTTCGCCTATATAGCTACTAATTATCACGATAAGTATTTTATTTTGGCCTTTTTGTATATTTTTGTATATTATGTTTTGCAGCCTTAAATTTATAACAATTGTCTTATCTCAAATATTTTCTATAATTTTGCCCACTATGTATATTTTATACATTCTTGTATACATAAATTTTCTATGTATCATAAATATAAAAACATTCGCAGTCTGCTTGCATATTTCATATTTTAGATACACTATCTTGGTTGAATGCAGTGACCCGATAAAAAATGTAACGCTAGATAGAAACGTAATAAATAATTGATCTGGCCTGGATATACAGACGTTCTAGACTAACAATAAGCATTCCACGTAATCAGGTTTTTATCGAACGGTCTTCCCTTGGTTGCAACAACGCCAAAGTCAGTTTGACAGTCTGAGTTATGGGTTTAACCGTAGTTCTTACGAGGAATCTCTAGTACGCCGACTGTTGTCCTCGAGTTCGATCGATCGAGACGTCGGTCACTTTTAGGTCAGTCAGAAGCTTTGCAATACTTAATATCCTCTTTTCATTTTTCAGGAATATTTAATCTTCATAAGAAAAGAAGAGTGAAATAAAGAAAAAAAAAGTTTTCTTCGTTTCAATGTAATCTTTCATTTAGACAAAAAGAAATTGGAACCTGCATTTTTATATGTGTCAAAGAGGCGAGGAAAAAGGAAACTGCAGAAATTTCAACTGACTTTCGAGCAGATAGTCTCGTCCATTGCATTCCCAAGGCAATTTCAACAGAAATGGTTACCCTCAACTTTGTAAACTTTTACTATTGAAGTAGCTACGTTCAATTGAATTTACCACTTTATGTGTAAATTTCTTATGATAGAGACAAAAAGCAACAAAAATGGTAGGCATAGTACTTACTAATTGTAATATCCACTCGAAACACATAGTGATTAATACAAGGAGCGAAGGAATACATTTTATAAGGATGTTATCGATGTTATAGCAAAGAGTATAATTGAAGAAATAATTACAGTTTCGTATAAATCACTAACATGCCATTAACCGCTTCGCTACCACAGACGAGATATTCCGTATGTTTTTTTTATTAAGGCGGAAGTTGTAATTACGGAAAAACAGACTCGTGGGATATTTCGTGTATCGTATGAACAACATTGTATGGCGAGATATCTCGTACATGGTTGCGAAGCGGACCGAAAGTTAGGAGATATGTACAAAATGAACATAGGAGAAGTATCTTGCATGATTACAGCTAATCTATCAAAGTTTTCAGAGCTGACAAACTTCTTCATTTATTCCATTTGGATTATTCTTTGTATTTTGAGTAAGTATACCTTGGAGATTCGATACTTTGAAAGTTCAGTGATTTATAGATCTGTTGATCTGGGAATTTGGTACATTGGAAACTCAGTAATTAATGGATTTGCTAATTTGGGAATTCGATTATTTATGGGCGGCACTGTGATTAATTAACGATTCATAGATTTATCATAACACCCTTTGCAATTTGGGGAGTAATTTAACAATTTGCGGATTCGATACGGTGGGAATTTGGTAATTTATAGATTTGTTCATTTGAAAATTTGATAATTTAAATACACCATAATATTAATAATTAACAATTTGCGAAGTTAATGTAGCACTTTCCGATGCATTGAAATTAGATTATTTAATTTGGAAATACGATGATCTAGAACTTTATTATTATAAGATTGCGAATATCAGTGAATATATTTCAGTGAAATTATTCAAATTGTCTGTAACAATACAAAATTTCCCACTTATCGGTATTTCCTGTATTATTTATTATTAATGACCATAAAAGATGATTTATACGAAACCTGTGATTATTGTTTTACTTTTTCTCTCCTCTCTTATACGCGTCAGTCAATACAAATGTATGTACCAAACATTTCGATTGATCGAGATCGACATCGCGAATCATTGATCATTTTCCACGATCAAGATTCAACATCGCCAACAGTCAGTCGTAAGGATCGTTATAAGTAGTATTATGCATTCACAACCATATATCGTTACAAACATTCTGCTCAACACAGACTCAGTAAATACTCATGCTTTCTCTTCGATGGAATTTCTTACCTGTCGTTGGTTCGAGATTCGATTAGCCGCATCGAAGAAAAAAGATCGTTCGATCGAACGATAATTCGTTAACGATTCTATCATGCAAAAGTCGACTACACTCCAACCAAAACTGAACCATTCGTCTAAATAACTTTGCTAACGAGTAATCTCGAACTTGGTACTTGGTTGCACGGGTTGCTCGGCGATAGTTACGCTATTTCAATCAATGTAGTAATAAACAAATTAATTTGCATTTTGAAGCAATTATACAGAGTATCTTGAATTTTTTTAGTCCAACATTTTATTATATGCATTATCGGTGCCAAACTGTATGAGAATAATCTACAGGTGAAGACAAAATGACGTTTTTTTTTTTGCTGCAAATATTGTGTTACAAAGTTAGAAGCAAATATCGATCGTAGCCTGAAACATGTACACGTATAACAATGTATTCTGTATTATAGAATAATAGGAAGGTTGATTATATTTATTTTCTATATATTGCATAGTCGTGATTGATTTAAAATTAACAATTAAAGCTTAAATTGTCATATCAGACTTCATGCAGCAGCCTGCATATAAACGTAGATATTTTGACAATAAGTACAAGTATTTTCAATAATTTGCAAGTATTTTACAAATACAAATATTACGATATAAATATCTTAAACAGTAGAATCAGTATACTTCGATTACATAAAACGTCATAGTACAATCGATAGACTCGTATTACACAAACTATGCTTTACAAATATTTGTCTCTCCAAAAATTCAGGTAAATAGACTTTCACTATATACTACCTATCTCTTTAAAATTTTCACCTGTAAATTATATTCAAACAATTTAGCCAAAAAGACAATGTATAAAAATCATTCTGTACATCCTTCGAACCGTTTCCTCATTTTTTCTTTTCTTTTATAAGCGATCGAAAAATCGTCATGCTCGTGCCACAATCATACTAGAGTTTCGGTCGAACGGAAACAGAATGATGGATGGCAACGCGATATTTTTAAAACGTTATTATCTCTGGTTTTGCTTGGATGGCCACGGTGCTTTGAAGACTCGGTCGCGATTTATGGCCTGGGACGAGCTAAGCGATATATCGGCCAGAGATGAGAAAGTTGGCCGTCTTTTATCCGGCCTCGGGATTACCAAGAATATCCGAGGACGTTTGATAGCAACGATTGATAATACGAGAAATGTTATTACGATGTACACGCGAACCGGTGCATCAAAGGAAGCATCGTGGAAGCTTCGAATACACAACGTGTTCCATCTTATTGCCTAACGCGATCTTATCTCACTTCTGAAACGACTTCAACGTCGTGGATGCTTGCTGACTTCCAGATAAACTATTGTCGAATAATTAGTACCTTGAATTGTTGGAATAACGTTGGGTAATCAAATATCTGAATGATCGATAGTATGTTTGCAGTCGTTAAAGGATAGACGGCTAATGGCTTGGATAGTGTATGGAGGTTTATGATTATAGTAAGATATGATTGTTTGAGTCATCTAAACAATTGATAATTTCTGAATAGAATGTGGCATTTCTAAAAACTTTGATATTTAAAAGTTTAGTTATTCAATAATTTCTAGATTCGGCATTTTAAAATTTCATACATCTGTTAACTTGAGAATTCAGTACTTTAACACTTCAGCAATCCTTTGTTAATTTGAGGATTCGATAATCTATCATAATTCGGATAATTTGAGTATTATACAATTTATAATTTTAATTTGGTAGTTATTAGAAGTGCAACAGATTTATTAATATGGGAATTCGTTAAAGTCAATATACGATATCATGATTAATAGTCAATTCATAGATTTAATTCCCTTTAGATTCCAATATTACAAGCTTCCACGAAACTTTACGATATGATCCACATGTGGGTCGCTCAGAAACCATATTGATCAAATGCATAAGAGAATGACCATTATTATATACACTATTTTCTCAAATTTTCTTTGAAATTTTTAATTATTTATGCTATCTTCTTGTAATAAATAAATTTATAAAAATAAGATTTCTTTATCGAGAAGTTGGATGTTAATTAAACCTGGATGATGTGAAGAAATAAGATATTATATTAAAAAATGTAATTAACAATTTAACAAAAATTTGACTATTGAAAGACTGATACTTCGATCAGTATATGGTATTGGATGAAATAAATTTAAATACAAGAACCTTCGAATATACGGTGATCAACCAAGAGCCAGCAGCCAAAGAGAAAGGAAAGATTTCTACATCTTGCCGTGTAAATATCTCCTAGCAACCCGCTGATCGTTATACAAGGCATATTATACGTAAGTAGAAAGAAGACGAAGCGTTCAAGCGATAGAAAACACACATGATCATTTATCGTGTACAAAAAATATCCAGATGTACAATTATAATAAAACATGATACAACAAGGAATATGAATTCTCGTCTTTTTTGTATTAAAAGCGTAAAATACAAAACAGATTTGTTAAGAACATCGAATGAGGAAATTACTTTAAATGGTAATAATACGTATACACACAAAAATTATCATATTAGGCCGGGCTTGTACGACTTTCTTTATGTAGCTTGCAACAGAAGCGCAATTAATAAAAATGGTAGAGAAAAGCTCGACAACGTAAAAATAGAAGATCAACAGAGAGAATTGATTAATGGATAATCCAGAGAGAAAAAACGCCAAAAGCTTACATACGATCGTTACAAAATCCCGCTGAAAAATCTTTCGGTTTCGGGGTGTGTTCGTTGTGTTACTGTGTGATCCTCTGCGTCTTTCGCGTGTTTCTATGCGTTTGTGTATGTATTATATATCATTTTATTCATGTATATGTGCGTGTATTCCGTATACGTGTGATTTTTTTTTCCTTAGAAACTGTCTATCTTTAATTTATTACTTTGTATTTCTTTTTAGACTATGCTACATGGTCTAGGGGTAAATCACGATTCTCAGTTACGATTTGATCAGAAGACGAGCATGTATTTGGTTATATTTTGGTATCCTAGAAGAACTGAACAATTATTCAGCACATCACAAAAGTGTTCGAACACTTGCAGAAACCTTATGAATGTATTCTAATTAATATTACATATAAGGAGACAGGACTATCATAATCATACTGGTAAAATTTGAAACAAACCTGGAAATGTATATAGAAGTTAGAAAATATTTGCAAGTGTATATTCTGTAGAGACCATAAAAGTACTTAGACAGTCAATTATTCGTTAGATAAATAAACTTCAATATTTAGTGGCACCATATTTAACATTTATCATACGCTTAACATAGCTATTTTTTATTAATATATATTTGCAATAAACATTTTATAACTTCTCTATACGTTTCCAGATTGATTTCAAGTTTCACCAATATAATCATGATACCCGTACCTCGTTATAGTGGTAACAGAATTTCAAAATCCTTTGTATAGATATAAAAATTTACTATCGTATGGTAGAGCGTCATATACTTTCGTGAACCATTGTATGTACGTCATTATACGGTTATACGTAAAAGTACTGACAAGAGTACTCTAAACCATGTGTATCGTGTGGCCGTTTATTGATATCAGTGAATTTTGGAACAATCGATTTGACTGCGAGAGATCGATTTTCTTTGGGATTATTCTTTACGAGCTATCATTTCTATTTCGACACTGTTTCTTTCACATCGTTACATTAAGGGATGGTCGAAACACTTATAAGTAAGCACGGATAATTCTGCAACCCCGAAGCACAAATTTGATTAAAAGGTGCGGTCACAGAATAATAGTTAAAACAATTCATTATAGTACTTAATATAATACTTGGTAATCTACACGATACATGACAATGATACATCAAATAGTTCGGAGAAAAAGATTGAACAGATAATATTGAATATGACGTCCATAATTAAACGCTTGAAGTTTCACATTTGCAATATTTTCGATATGATGAGATATTTGATATTTTAACTAAATATTTGTTTACCCTATAGTTTTACTAAAGTTTTTCTCGATATTGTGAATTATTGCAAACATTTTATCCGCGAACGCAGAGTATTTTAATTACTATGAAATTAACAATTGAGGTTTTCCGCAACTGCACCTTGTATCCTTAAAAAAAAAAAAAAAAAAATAAAGAAAGAGACAGAGGGAGAGAGAGAAAGAGAGAGAACAGAAAAACAGAGAAGCTGAAATGCAACAGATATAAACGAGATAAAACGTACAAACGTTCCCTGCAGGTTATTAGAAACGTTCGAAAATAACGAGGCTCTTTTAGCAAGCTCTCTTGATTCCTTTTGTTAGCCAGCCATTTCTCTATCTCATTTCATCTTTGATCAGGCTTGAATAGCTCCGATATACAGTATCATCTAATTCGTGCCACAATATGTATACAGCACAATTGAGGCAGATCACAATCGATGAATGGATGTTCGAATTATTTCGATTAAATCGACCATCGATATTTTTGGTAAAAAAAAAGAGGAAAAACAGGGGAAAAATTCGTTGGTCCACTAACTACAGAAAACACTCTCTAACTATTTGCATTATTCTCAACAAGTATTGATACCCAGATAAAGTCTCTACGATACTATGTGAAAAAAGGGGAAAGTGAGAAAAGGAATAATAACGACGAAAGATCGAGAGAAAAATTGGATGAAGTGAAAAAAATGAAAAATCGATCGTTTTACGTTGTAACGTAGGATCAATATTTGTTAGGAATAATTCATCTAAAACTATCAACTACCTAATCAGGATATATTATGTGTATATATATATAATATGTGAGTGTATATATATATATATATATATATATACAATACAATAATTTTATGAAACATTGATTATGAAAATATCTTTCATCTTTTTTTGCGCTTCATTCATACTTCGTACTATTGGTAAAAAAATATATATTTTACAGAAATGTTTGTATACTCGTAAGGATATGCTAAGCTCAAAAAGAAAAAAGGTAACAAAAACAAGTATCTCTGAAAGCTACGGTTTTATACTTTGATGCAAATCGATTCTCCTACCAAGAGATCGTACGTGAATACATAATTATCACTGATCATTATCGTTATCCTTATTATTATTGTTATTATTATTATTTACAGTATCGCTTTTTCATTGCAAAATACTTTACTGTGAACATGCAGACGCTCCCTCAAGGTTCATCGTCGAGAAATTTTTCACGCCGCAGAGGACGGGAGCAAGTCGATCGACATTTCTCGTTTTCTTTCTACGATTATACCGAGGCAAACGAATGCTTCCAAAAATCTGGAAACAAGATTTCATCACCGATTACTCTCTCTCTCTCTCTCTCTGTCTAACATGACTAACTTAAACTATGGAAAAATTGAATTTAACTCTTTTTCCTTCCTTTTATTTTCTTTTTTTTTTTTTTTAACTTTCTTTAATGTCGATCGACTTCGCTCTAACTTCCTTGATAAATCGTGGGGTTGCAGTTGGTCGAATTTTCTTCTTGTATGGTTCTTGTGTGTAAATTGATTGTGATTCATGTACATGTATATGTGTGTGTGTTCGTGTGTGTATGTACGTGTACAAGGTGGACACACACGTGTACGTGTTAAGATCGTGGAGGTCGATGGCGGAACATCGAGAACAAAATAGGTTTGATTGTATAGAAAAAAATTCTGTGCAAGAAAAAATATCAGACGTGTTTCTTATTTGCGTTTGGTGAATCTTTAATCATTAGTGTGTAAAAAAAAAAAACGTGTGTAAATCGAAACCTGCGTTTGTATTAAAGAAAACAACAAAAGAGAAAAGGGAAAAGAAACGTCAGCCTGTGAGTAATTTTTCTGTGTGTATGTGTGTCAACTAACCTCGTCCTTGTCCAAGCCGAGCTACGGAAACGTTAAACTGAGGTTAAAATTCGTTCGTTTATGATTTCGTGATTTAATTTGTTGTATTTTATTCTTTTTTTCTATTAAAAAAACAGAGTAGGAAAGCAACGGAAAAAAGGGACTACATTTTTTCATTTGATCTTTCCTTCTATTTTTTCGGAAAAGAATTACTGAGACAATGGGAATTAATTTAATCGATACATTCGTAAAAAAATTCACATTTTCTCTCTTCGAAGATCTTGGAAAAAGAAAAATTGTTCGACGTATTTTAGTCGATTTTTGCCGAGACATAAAACTTTCTCCTAGATTTATTTCAACTTACGCAAAGTGCTCGTGAAATAAACTCTCCTGCACGCGCAATTAAAATTACACTGCCCTACATTTGCTCCTCCACCAAGAAACACAGGGAAGAAAGGGGTCATATAGATTACTCGCAGGTGCATCATTATTTTCTACATTTCTCTCTTTTTTTTAACGTGCTCGATTTTGCGTTTTGAATCGTTTCCTCTTTTTCTTTCTAAAGAGCACCATGGGAAACAAAATGAAAAAAGAAAGATTATCTTGCGTATAGGCATATGCTAATATCCTGTCACGGAGGAGAGGCAAAGAAAAGACACGAGAAATCATGAGGAAACCAGAACAGAACGGTTCGAACGTAAAACGATAAAAAATTGAATTGAGAAAAACTGAAACGGTGGAAAATAAAAGAAAATAATAAGACACGGGACAAAGAATACAGAAGAGAAATCTTGACAAGGAACTGACAATAAAAATCTAACATTTCGACAATCAGAGCAGAAATCTTCACAGCGAGAGAACTAAACTTACTTACACATGTATAGATCAAGTGTGTATGCATACGTGTGTGTACAGGTACAAACTCAATTAAATGCTATTATTACAAATTTATCTTTTTCTTTCTTATATTTTTCTTATATTACAAAAAAAGGAAAAAAGTATTTCCATGTTAAGACGCGAATGCCAATTTGTATCTTTCTTTCAAAGTTCAAATGAATTCGAATTTGATTGAGACATATATTTTTCTGTTCGAGCAAACTTTCTTTCTTTTTTTTTCTTTTTTATTTTCTCGATTCTTTCTCGATATTGTTTGATCTATATAACGTACGTGTACCATATGTGAAACTTGTGTGGAGTCGTTCCAGACAACGAGAATCCTTAAAGTTAAAGTTCCTTCTCGTTTGCCGGTACGTACATTGTGTGCACATTTAATATACGTCGAATCGACTAACTTTCGACAAAGAAAAAAGAGAAATCATTCAACACCGAGAAACGTCGAAAAAAGGGAAAACGAACTAAGCACCAATCCGGTAAGACACACCTATGGGCACTTAACTTGGGCTCGGCATGTCATCCTAATCATATTTACGAGCTAACATCGACATTCTAGAAACTTCAGCCGAAAACCTGATCTTAACGTCAAATCACTTTTGTTTAAAATTTAACATTCTTGTTTGGAAAAATTAATTTCAATCGACGTTTCACATCTTGAGAACGCTCCAACGTCAAACAATATCCGAATGAATCATTTTCTGAGTTTTTCTGTGAATCTTATTACCATTCTTTCTTTTTAATTCTGCTACCACATAATTATCGTCAAACGTTTCATCAAAATTTGTCTTAGGTAACTGGGAAATTCTCTGAAACAGAAGTGCAATTACTTCGATATAATTGGAATTTTTTCAATCACGAGGTTAATGAAATTTCTTAGGGGGGATGGTCGATTGATAGGAAGTGATTTGACGATGATCAGATTCAGCCTGGAAAGAAGATTCTCAGAAAACGTGGAGCGTGCGACGAAACTTACCTCGTCAGTGTGAGAGCCAACGAGAAAAAGGTCGAAGGGTATAGCGGCCACTAGGTCGATGATGAACCAACCCTTCAGGTAATGGACGGCTATCTTTGCAGGATGGGACACCACTTCATCGTTGCTATTCACGAAAGTCGTGCGAAAATTTATGATGATGTCCACTATGAAAGTGACGTCGACTGAAACATCAAACATTTTGTCAAGAATAATAATTCGATTTAAGAAACAATAGTAAATATTCTATCGCTTGATCTCGAGTCGGTAAAAAAATTCTTCGAAAGTAAATGGACAAGAAACAAAGCAAAAGTTGAAAGATATAAAACTTCGTATTATTTTACTCAAATTTTCCATGATAATTTTTCACAAAATCTAGTTTAAGGATCAACGTTTTTTCCCATATTTTTATTGATATAGTAAAATATGCTAGAACGAATGTGTGTTACAACGAGGAATTTTTATTCATAAAATTTAAATGCTATAATAATCGCGGTTTATTAATTTACACTCATTAAATGAAATTTAGTATATAAATCAACTAGAAAAGATTTGATATTATTTTTATTATGCTAACGTTATTCGCTGCTAATCCGTGGATATGAAGCGAGTTATTATTCCTAAACGCATATATACACAGCAAATGCTGTAACAAAGTTCTACAATCGACCACATTCGTTGTAATAAATTCTATCATACTGTTCAAAAGTTACTAGTCTCGCAGTGTTTCTATCTTTGAGATTATTAGGAAAACATCTACGTATTCCGTAAACTCTGACCTTTTCTGAGTATAACACAAACGCTATGAACTTTCTGGGCGCGCAGTGAAATAGGACTCTATTGGTCAGACAACGTGAATTCCGGCTTGTGTTAGGCCATGGCTACAATGGATACGTATTCGAACGAACTGGCATTCTGACGAGTGAAACATCTAAAGACTGCAATGCATACACTCATAAAAAATCTATATATATATTTGATTAACTTTGGCATATGGAGTTCGTCAGAATGTCAATTCGTATCGAGTACGCATTCATTGTAACCGTAGCCTTACTTGTCCAATATCGATCATTGATTCCGTGTCTCACCTATGAAGTCTATGATGACGATGGGATCGTCACTGTACTTTTTGTTCTTCCTGCTGTTGTAATCCGGATCCGACAGGACGAAGGCGGCGACGTACGGTGTAAATATAGCGGTATACAATACGAGCAGCAATATCACCCAGTCCCAGACCGCTTTAAAGGGTGAATAGTGTAATATGGTCCACTTGCCGATCCTAGGTGACTGTAATTTGTACTCTGGGAGGATATCATTTCCAAGGGACAGCACCTGGAGCACATATTAACATATTGGGGAAGAATATATTCATCATTCGTTCCTCTTTTTCTTCACTTTCTTCTTAATGAAAAGAAACGGTCAATTTTCGTAGATCTGAGTTTTTCACCTCCTAATTTTCACTTGGAAAGTTATTCCTATGTTTCTTGTTGTTTTCTTAATTAAATAACTCACATGAATATTAAACAATAGAGGAGATTTAATTTCTAGAAATTATTGAATTAAGAAAACAAGAATAATTCAAGATGTAGGAGAAGAAATAGAAAATAATTCTTCTCTGGAATAAGAAAAACGAAAACTCGATACATTTTTATTTCTGTTCGATCCTCTTTCCTCGATCGTTCGATTATTTTTATTATTATAAGTCAAAAGGAAGTACGGAGATTATTATTATTAGTTTTTAACATCGGTTCTTCTTAATTTACGATGTTTCGGCAGACTTTGCGCGAATTTGTTTTTGAAATGAAAATATCTTCGCCGAAAAACAGATTGGAAAAAGAAGAACATGTGTCGATCGTTGGTTTATCAAACAATTGATAAAAATTCGATGGAGAAGGACATGGCAATGTTATTGCTATGTTTATAGGAGTTGAGAAAAACAAAATGTCCCGTGTTTGTTTCAATACCGCGTTATTTTCCATGCTGAATGGCCGAGCGAACAATATCAGAAACACCTTTGTCTTGTTCTATATTTTCAACTTTCCTTCCTTTCTGTCGAATAGCAATACGGTCAGAAACGCGAAAAATAAACCACCCACGCTCGCTCTTTTCTATCACTTTGCGCCGTATCATTTTCCTTTTATTCAACAGAGTGGAAAGGAAGATTTGTTTCTACCCCGCAGTCCGACTCATTTAAGCGTCGCCGCGTTTTAACCTCGTTTCTCGACACGAAATCCATTAACAGAGAGCGTTCACGTACGAAAAATTTCGAATGCTTTGCTCGTTAGTAACGCGTTTCTCGAAAAAATGGTCAGAAAAAACGTAGGAATTCTATCGTATTAATTGATCTTTTCGTATGGACCACGATTCGAAGTGGTGACGATTAATCCCGTCGTTTATCGCGAGAGTTGAGCTCAAATCCCGACGAAATCTGATTCAGCCGGCAGAGTAATCGCTTTAATAAAACCGAACGATTGAAAAAGTGGAAAATTTACGGCGAAGGCGAAACGAAGTTCTGATAAGGGATCATCTGCTACTGTTCGTCGGGGAAAGTTTCTGATCGCCGAAAAAGAAAAAGAAAAGAGATGAATGAGAAGAACCGTGATATGGAACACGCGGAGGACAGCTAACCTGCCTGGCACAGTAGCGTTTCGAGTTGCTAATTGGACTCTCTGCCATTTAAGCCGGCCTTTGTGGAGGTTCTACAACGAAACCACGGCCACCGATCGACCATAAGTAAACACTTGGCACACACTATGCTTCCCACTGACACACACCTGGCACACGTGCCCTTTCACCAGCGACCGGCGGAACTTATTACGCGAACCACAGGTAAATAAATTCACTCGTCGATGATCCACATTTCCTCCTATTGCTTCTGTGTGCGTGTCCTTATATAAGAAACAAATATCCAGCCTCTTATTCCGCGCTATGGAACAAGAAAAAGATATATATATGGGAAATCCTTTCTGGATTGGTTCGTGTGCTTCCTGTTCTTCCGTATAGGTATCACGCCCTCGAGATCCTCGTCACCATCACGTTTTATCGAGCGCTTCCACGAGTTGAGCCGAGTCGGAAAAGCGGCGGTAAAACGACTGTCGATCCCAGTGAAAGCTCGACGACTCGAGGAACCGGGGATATCGATCCACTGGACGGAACGTTGCCCCAAATACCGGAATATCAGTTGTTTACAACGCGGAGAGGAAGAACCGGAAGAGTCCTAGTCGAGTGCTAGCCTCACACTGATGCAATGCGGACCGCGAAGGGTGGCGGCGTTCGATTGGCGAAGGGGAGGACGACGAAGAGAGCAAGAGAGAGTAAGAGAGAGAGAGAGAGAGTGAGAAGTAAATGTGAGCGTGTACACAAGTATGAGTGTACGTTGTATGTGCATGTACGTACAGAGAGAGTACCCTTGTACGTGTATGTAGAGGAGGAGTATTGGTTAGGGCAACCCCGTCGTCACACCCTACGCCGGCCACGTTTCGAAGTATCCAACCTTAGCAGGGTTAGCCTTATTACCTTAATAGCGGCTGTCTTCACGACCTCAGCTAGGCCAATAACAAGTCTTCCGCAGGCATACCGTGCACCTTTCTAATCGGAACTAATCACCAGGCTGCTGATGATCAACCGTTGCCTCGCTTTCCTCTCCGGCTCGTTTCCCGCTCGTCTAATGGCGCTGATGGCGCTCCGCTCCGTTCCATTTATTTTTCCATGCTGCCGGGCGCAACCGTTTATTCCGCCACGTTTGTTTGTACTTCCTTGTCGACTATTCGCCACACGCCACCGTAGCCCCTCTGTTTACCTGGCCGATCAGGGATCTGTTGCTCGAACACCACGTGAATCTCTGCTCTGCTGCTTCTCGAGATGACGTTTTCAGTAGATGATATTGTTAATAAACGTCCGCGTATTTTATTCTTCCTTTCCATTTCCACGATTCTTGAAACTTTAAGAAACTCTCAAGAATTTGCACGATACGCAGTTCATTTCCAACACCAGTGGATAGATTTGGAACGTCGACGTTTCTAATTGGAAACAGTTGTCGGAGATTCGCGATACAGACTGCCGTAACGATTAACGAGCACAGAATTTAACGAGTATTCGATATTTTCTGTATTAATCGCTGCAGTAATTCCTTTCGAAGACCACCGATAAAAAAAAGCCGATGCTTTAATTAGAAAAAGACCTAGAAGATTCACGTACCGTTTGATTAATGCCAAGAATCGGTTAAAACTCGAACCAAAGATCGTAAAACTAACGAGTTTTAATGAAATTTTATAATCGAAAACGTTTCAATTAGGAAACATTCTGGAGGATCCACGCCTTGTCGGATTAATACGTAAGACTGATATACCGGCTAAAGATCGAGCCCGAGATTACAAATTTAACAAGTTCCAAAGGGATTGCATAACTTTAAAATATAATTTTATAACCTGATCTAATAATTTCTCTAAAATAGAAATATTGATCTCTTTCAAGATAATCGACCTTTTAATTCGAACAAATTCTAAAAGATCCACGTATCGTCCGATTAATACGTCAAACTGTTGTATCGATTAACGGTGGTGTCCAGAATTATAAATAAACGATCGTTCCCAGCAGAAGCCCGACGTAAAACGTTTCAAACCGATAACCGACCGCGGTCCGTCTGAAAGTTGTCTGGATTTAGTTGGAGACCTAAATATCTCTATGTCGCGGACAGGACATTTCATTGATTTCTTATTACGAGTCGCGAGGTCTGTCTAGAGTCGGCCAAGCATGGCGCGAAGGGATGAAAAACGAGGATAGGAGGTACAGAGAGAAGCGGATCGTCGTTCGTCACGGACGACCAGGGAAAATGTAAATCCGGATGGATTATCTTTTATTCATGTTACCTGCTCTAGCCAGGTGAACCGGCCTATGTGTTTCTTTAGAACCTGTGTGTAATTCTACACGCGCGATGCCTGGGTGCGAGGTCGTGACCCGACAGCCTCGTTTCAATGACCCTTCGTCATTAGGTCGTTCAAGAATGTTCGTTATTTCTAACGAGGCACAAATTAATGCGTGGACAAGCTTCTGGCTAGGAAATAACGAGGAAACGCCCATGGACTTCGTCCAAGGAACGAATTTTCGTGCAATCAGCTTCTCTTAGAGGATGTATGAAGTTACATCTCGAAATTGCACCTGTTTTTCGGGACGTGCATCTCGAAGATAGTATCGAGAGCTATAAATATTGGATGGTGTTGCTTGAGATACGATGTGGGCTACCGTAAATTGAAGCGATGAGTCCCTTATAGTCGTGGTCAAAAGAAAGTTCCAAATTGAAATTTGCATATGACTACTTGTAACTTTGTATTAGATACTTTTCATCGTGTTAGTAACGATGTTTATTCAGTATCCTTATAGAATAGAATTTCGTTTTCTAAAATTATAATAAAATTACGATAAAATATCCCTCTAAACCTTGTTACGTCCGTCACTGAATTTTTATGCTTGTGAATTTTTGAAATGCTATATAAAAATTCCAGGTTAAAATTGTATTTAGGTTTTTTAGAGCTTTGACAGGAAAAAGATTGTCTCATTTATAAGCAGGACTGAAGGTATTAATTATAATACTATTCCAATAAATTGAAAAGCTAGGTAGCGAAATTGTAATGGAGGCACAAATCTTTATTTCAATATCCAATGAAAAATATATCGACTTTGATATTGGAAATACTCTCTACCCTAACTGAAATCTTAACCAAAGTTTTATACCCTTATATTTATCAATCTATTATCTATTATTTTGCCGAATCAATTTCTCCGCTTATTACACCTGTAAATTGGCTTAGCATCGTTTCGTTGATTCGTCCAAACATTCGAAATGTGTCTATTTCAATTCGTGACTGATTTTATGACTCAGATACATCGTGGCTCGGACTATCGGAAGAATGTCCAACGCCTATCGGGGATTTTCTCAGCGAAGAATTAGGTGATACAAAAGAATAAGAACCATTAGAATCAGACCTTGTTCCACGACCGTTTCTCAGATTGGTCGCGCGTCCACTCGTTATCTTAAAAGCGACCATCTCGTTGATTTCTCGACGGAGAAAAAGCGTCTGAGAAAGGACGAATCCCGCGAGTGTTCGTTAAGATTTCTTCGAGCTGGTACAATCAATTAGGTCAGAAACTAACGTGCCAAAGTTTCGATGATCAAGGCTCGCGACCAATTTAGAAGATTATTATACTTCGCTGGAATCAAACTTGGCTTCGAATCGATGGATCCTTAGTTCATTACTATATTTAGGCATGGTTTGCTGCCCTACTTCGATACACGAAGGGCCGAATATCTAGGTAACACGAAAGTGAACAACTAATTCAGGGAACCAAATATATTTTCCCTTTTATTGCCTCGAAATTCTGCAAAAATAATCGAAGGTTTTCTTCATCGCTAGTAATAAATTTTCGTCTTGAAAACTTATTCGCACGAAGGGTTGAATATTTATGTAGCACGAAAATTACAGATTAAATCAATCTTTATAACTATATCTTTGGAATTCGGTAAAAATAATGGGAGATTTTCTTGGTACTAAGTATCCCAAAAATTTCAAGAACGTCACTTTGCTTTCAGAGAGGCCACATATTTCCGAATGCAATCAGTGAAATTCCACGCGAAGCAGACAGCTCGACATACAGCTTCGTAATTAGAGCATATGGTGCACCAGATGCTGCCTCATACACGGAGAAGTCCAACAAGTTCTCTTACCAAGAATCTGTATACAGCAGATGAATCCCAGTATTCAAATCGACTCAGATTACGTCACGTCTCTCTCATATATAAATTTAATTAGTAATTAGAGCGCAATTGGCATCTCGACGAATATACACTGCCGATCATAAGTATTAGGACGCATACTGATATTTAGTATAAATTGACTGCCACCCACTGTTTTTATTTCCTAGTTATTTTATTACAAATCAGTTATTTTATTCACGACGTATGTAAAATATTAAAGTGGTAAACACTCAAATGTTAAAATAGTAAGCGCCAAATATTAAAATACTAAAATAGTAGACATATATAAAACAATAAATAGTGAACTCACATACGTAAAATAGTTCAATATTAAATATAGTAAAATTTGTTAGAATTGTCTAATAAATATGATAATATATATTCGAATATTTATAGCCTGCATTATGCATATCGAGAAAATCCGGATCAATTAGAGTTACGGGAGATAACTTGAAATTATTGAACGTGAGCAGCGGAGATGAAGAAGAGCACGTTACGTGGCGTTGGTTAGGTCACGCTGTGACCTGGAATCACCGAAAGCTAACTGCCGAATATAATAGTTGCATAGTAGCGTTTAACGAACAGACCAAAGGAAAATGTTCAAACAGTTTCGCGTAGCAGCTCGCCCAATGCGTAATTAAATTCCACTGCCATGTCTAACAGGATTCTCAGCTACCGATAGAACTTTCTTGGAATTTACAGTTGTAAGGTCTATGCTACTGAGAGTTCATCTTACTTCGCTTCCAGGAAGGTTAACTGAAAATATTAGATTGATCAGGAAGTTCTGTCGCTTGTGTTCTTTGAAAGAAAAGAGAGCAATTGTTTTAAGTGAAATTTATATTAATTGATCTTAGTCGTGACTGTCTTTTAAATGTTTGATAATTCATTTATTTCGTCGTATTTTTATTCTTGAAATATTCCTTCAGTGACTCTACAACCTAATGTAAGCTATACATCTTCTCTCTGTCAAAAGTTATCAATAAATTGAAAAAGAATTGTGTAAGGGTTGAGACCAATCTATTTTCAATCCTAGCAAAGGATCTGTTGGAAATTCTGTTATCTAAAATACATTTTATTATAAAGCAATTTATTTACCAAATTTCCAATGGCAGACTATTTTTGCAGCAATATTGCACTTTTATGTCAAACACTTTCAATTTGATGAAACTTCCAAGTAACGTGAATATAAAAAAAAATTTGGTGAAAATTTCTCAATGAACTTTAGAGAAAATGGATTTTAAAGTTTTTTTATCATAAATATTGTGTTTTATAACGTCATTCTTGTTTATGAAATAATTCGCTATATTATTCGTCGTTGGTATTTCGGATCTTATTTAGTCCTCGCTCGATGTTGGGAGAACGGAATGTCGCGAGAGCTGCTAATATGTGATCAGCCGACAAATTCCTGTACAACTTCATTCCTAGAAGTAATGCGGAAATGACCTGTTTTCCGCTAATAAATACGGAGGCTATCCCCTTTGAGCACACTCTCCAAAATTGTAAAGCGTTCGCTACACCAGGAATTCAACCTGAACATTCTTCGCGAATAACTATGATATACCAAAAACAATCGCATCTATCAATTGATCAATTTATCAATTGATGAAGATCTGAAGCTAAAATTAAAAACCAACTTCTTCCTTACTTTCCATACTTCTCTGAACTAACAATTGCAAAAATCTACAAAAGTTGATCTGTTCAAGCAACAGTAATCTGTAATAGCAAAATAATAACAATTAACAATGGATCCGATGTGGTTAATAAAAGTTTCTAAAATTCTGCTCAAATGGAATTAAAAATATAGATAAGAGTTGTCACTATGGACAATCAAACGATACTAATCATGAAGCCATAATTTAACAAAGTATTAAGGAATATCAAGAAATATCCTTAATAAAAGTTCCTAAGAAAGATATGTCATTTATTCTTATTTTGTTTCCAGCTTTCCCCCCGGTTAAGTAAAGAAAAATCCAAGAAAGGGAAGAAATAATAACATAGTGATAAAACATCTCTGGAAGAAGGGATACGAAGGTTCATCAAGCCTTTATCGACACGTGGTCGAGTTACTTGGAAATCAGGTCGCGTCAACGACAGAGCACAGCTTGCGTTCTCGTATTGGGATATAATGCCACCTCTGTGGAAAGGAAACTGCTGTCAGAGTGTGAAAGTTAAAATCCCTCCGCTTGCCAGTGGGCACGTTTGTTCACGTTGTAAATAACAGGCCTGTTTAATGAAAGCTCCACCACTAAGAATGGCGGCTGTGGTCGATTTAACGCACCCTGTATTTCGGCTTGAATACACAAATGCTTGTGCATCTATCTCGAAGTATGGTATCCCATATTAGTGGTTGTATGGGAATGCACGTGTACATATGATGGTTTGATTTACGTCTATGACAATGTAACAAGTCTTGCTACGACAATCGAACAGCAAATTTTGCAATATCAGAAAGTACTGTGTTTCAGGTTGGCCCGTCTTGAAATTCATAAATCTTAACTTTAAAAATTTTTTGAATTTTGATAAAAATAATTCACGAGAAAGACAGAAGAGGGAATTTTTTAAATGTTATAAGGCGGAAATATGTTATATCTTTGCAAATTTATTTTCGAGGAAGAGAGGGATTTGTTAAATTTAAAAAAAGAGAGCATTTGTTAAATTTTCAAAGAGAAAATTTGCAAAATTTCCGAGGAAGAAGAAATTTGTTCAATTATTATAGAAACGCAATATTGTTACTTACGAATTAGATTAGAATTAATACGACAAGAATTGGAAACGAACGTCGATTACACATTAATGGTTGTGCAAATGCATGCAGACGTACGACACGTTGATTTACATCTACGACAATATAACGTGCCGTGTCACGAGAATTGAGAGCGAAATTCTATAACGTCATAAATCACTACCTTCGAAGGTAATCCATTTTAAAATGAATCTCGGTGACTGGTGAACTCTTTTCGCATTTTAACGTAAAAATGCAGGAAGAAGAGGTAATTCGTAAGATTTTAGAAACAAGTACAATACCTTTATTTAAAAATTCAGATTGAAAAAGAATTAAAAAGTTAGAGTATAATTAATACGAAGAATACTAATGAAAATTGATTACATAATCGGTTACGTACTAATGATACGAAATCATAAAATCCTCTGGAATTTTTATCAAAAGAATCGAGGAGGAAACACGAAATAGAGGAAGAAAGTGGGACGTGTTAAATCGAAGAAATACGAGACGGTTACTTAACGAACTAGCCTAGGATTAGTATCACGAGTAATAACGAAAATTGGATACGAACGTCGAACACGGTCGACAGGGTCGATCCGAACTTCTGCTTCTTGCCTTTCGCGAAGTACGAGCGCATCATGGTTGCCGAGAATTTCATAAAAAATTCCACAGTCATTCTCAGTTGGCGCTCTCACAGTTCGCGTTTCACCGCGGCGCCAGCCAACTCAAGCACTCGGCGTATTTCAAACTCGAAAGTGAAAATAAGCAAGAAACCACCTGTTCCACACTCTTCCACTCTTACGCTCTTCACGGGCACCTTCTCTCTTCTTTCACTTTTCAACAACTGTCACACATAGTCATTAACAAACCGTACGAGAAACCAAAACTAACACGTTCAATTAACAACATAGTTTTCAGAAATAATCATCCTCTTTGGTACCATCACTTCCGGTGTCTGCTTGGTATCTGGTTAGTGTCTGGGCCGAGGTGTGCGGCTCACCGATCGACCTTCCCCACCGATTCGTTTCCAACCGAGATCGGTTCATCGATACAACAAGATCGCCTGGCTTATCTCCATAGTACTTGTAAAGTCGAATCCAATTAGGCCGAAACCCTATCGCGATGTACGGCGAGGGATCTTCTTGTTCGACTGAAGTTGACAAGCCGCGTCATTCATCGTTAAAAAGGTCCTCAGGGAGGTGGTGGCGAATACCTCGGTTTAGGTTAGGTTGGCGAGAACCTCTTAAATCGCCGGATCCATATCGAACGTTGCTGAATCTTCGGGACAAAAGACTCGAAAGTCCCAATGGAGCCAACACCGGGAAGACTTTGATGGAAGTTCAATGGAATCTCGATTCGATTGTGACTGGTGATAGACACGATCCTTTTTCGAACCTAGGAAATTGTAGAAGATCGATAGGAGGTTGAAAGAAAGGGAAGCTTCAAATTCGCTCGACAAAAGAATCTGTCGGGTATTCTACTAGAAAGGAGGCAGGAAGTTGATGAAATTGAGTCTGTGTTCGGAAACGTGGCCAATTCGAAGCACGCTTGTAAGTTTTCGAAGAAAGTTGCAAGTTCTCTAGTGGTGGTTGACGAGATACTTGATTGTAGACGAGAATCAGTTGCTTCGGCTATTCAGTGAAACTTCCTGGAATTATTCGCACGGTTTGATAATTTGATTCTCCTTATTGTTGGTCTAGAAACTAAACGTGACCACTGTTCTGACATTTTCTTTGCTAAACTCTTTTCCTGAAAACGTTGTCCTTTGAACGAAGACTTGTGGAATCACGCGCGCAAATTCGGTAAAACATTTTCCCGCGAACTTTGACTCTTCAACGAAGACTTTCGGGACCACTCGCGCAAATTTGGTAATTTGATTCTCCTTGATCGACGAATAGTGAACGCAATCAGGGTTCGTGCTTCGCTTCTTTTGACTCAAAAACTGCGTTTGAAAGGTTTGACTTTGACGAAGCTTCTCCACGAGATCTATCGACAAATAGTAAACGCGCAATTTTTACGTTTTCTTCGGGTAGTTTTCCTTGTGAAATTTTTCCCGCGAGAACTTTAACTTTCGAGGAACTTCTCCGTGTGAAGTTTTTCAACCAGATCCATGGACAAATGGTAAACATATAACCAATCACACGATTCTTGCATTTTCTGCAGGAAGACATTGACTTTCTCGAACTTCGTTGGACGAAATCTTCACGAAGTAAAGATTTGATGGAAAGTTTGGAACGAAACGAAGAAACAGCATCGCGGAGAACAAGAAGAGGAAACGATCGAGGAGAATTCCAGCGCGAAGATCTAATTTCGGCGGAGCTTGGAATCGACGGCCGCAGCCGTACGCTCGCGTACGCGCGTCAAAACTAAAGAGGCGAGAAGGCCCGTTTTCGAGCGTCGCGGAACCGAACGAACCGACGAGATGCTTTCAGAAAACATCTGCCTTGATCGCTTAAACCGAAACTAAATGTCACGACGGGGTGGGGTGCGCCACGGTTTTATTGTCCGACAATACGACGCCAGTTATTGCTGCCACGACAGATTATTTTATATCGTTTCACGATTTTCAAGGGAAATGTTGTTTTTTGATTTTGATCGTGGAACGACGCCGCGGATTTTATATGTTTTCCTGTTCGTTTCCTCTTTGATCGTTGGATGTATAACGGATCTGATGTTTGAAGATAATTATCTTTTGCCTGGGTATTTCCACCATGAAATGATGATAATAATAGTGTCTTTAATGGAGAAATAAATAGATGTTTGCAGATAATATATTTTTTATGGAGCAGGCGGGGTGGCGGTGATTGATATATTTAGTTTGTAGATGGATTAATTTGAAAAGATAAAAATTTGTCTCTTAAATTTTTGTAATGTATAATATAAAAAATATACATATACACAAGCTTCTCTATTAATAATTTCACCATTATTTTGGTCCTTAATAAATTAATAATGTATAACTACTAATTAAGAGGTGTTAATTAGCTACAGCAATTTAAAACTATGTTATGAGACAGGGTTATAAATTTTCTATTTAATATGTATGATAATACGTGTACTTATTATGCGTATTAACTAGAAATTTCATAATTCTGTCTCATAATATGTATACTTATTAACCAGGAAGTTTATAATCCTGCTCCATCATACGTATTATAATACATACACTTATACGTATTAACTGGAAAGTTTATAGTCCTGTTTTATAACATTAATTCGTTTTTGAATGACATTTCTAGATACACGAAGTTCAAAGAAAGGGCGAAAAAATACGAAGAAAAGAAAAGAAGGTTAGAACGATGGCATTTAAATGCGAAGTTACAAAGTTGGAAAGTTCTTCTTTGTTCTCGTGTGACATAAGTCATGATGGACGTAAATTCGATATTCTCGCCGACAATCGTAGAAAGTATTTGCCCCAAAAAGCAAGGAGGAAAATGTGAAATGTCAGTTGGAACATAAGTCATCCAACTTAAATTCTTCCAGTTCGATGCAGAGCGTTAACGTAGCGACTGCCGGTGGACATTTCGCACCGTTTTTATGTTTCACGTGTGACAAACACAATTTAACCCAGTTGCTACAGCGCTATATTGCTATTGCGTGACAGCGATGACTCGCATTTAAATCGCGCTTAATTGCTATGCTTGGCTTGCCACCCCCTTTATTACGTAATCGATATTGCCTTTCAAATGTAAAATCTTAATCTACATCACGCTAATATTCCAATCACGATAATCATAACAGGACACAATAACTGCGGCTATTTTGCATTTTACGATCGCATAAATTCTATACTAAATACATAACCGTGCAAAGATTTCAGATCACTACATATTGCATAAAAATCAAGATTAAAAGAAAATAAAGAACGTCTGCTGCCATAGAAGATTTATTTTCATCAAAAAACTACCTAGATGAAAGAAATTACTGCAGATATCGATAATAGTAATCATTCCTTGTCTTGTAACATGGAATTGTACTCGTAATAAGAATTACGATCATAATTTCATAGAGATACACTGTATTCCTAACGGAGTTTGATTTCTAACTGGAACTTCAATTTTCCCTGGACTGGAGATTAGCATATACAAATTCTATACATATAATGTTGCAATTTTTTCTATGGCTAAGAAAGTTATAAATTACAAGAAATGAAATTTATTTAAGAAGCTACTAAAAATGTTGTAAGGTAAATGATTCATTTCAAACTGAAGCATCTGATATTGCTGTAGTTAAAAAATGATTTAAAATTTTTATTTGGTAAAGTAAGGTATTGAAGGAATATTGCTCGATAAAAATCGTAAGGAACGAGGTTAATTTCGAGTAAATAAATAAAATTCGTACAACATTCGATATACTCACAAATTCCATTCTTGCTATAAAATTTTTATCGATCGTCGATAAAATTCAAGATGGACTTTGCCTGGCTCGAAGAGCACTTTGGAATTACGTAATCTGATAAATATTGTAGAATCGACGAACAACGAGGAAAATTATCGGAGGCTAGTTTCCACCCGTTGATGGAAGGCAGAGCACGTAAAAATAAAACGCTGAGGACGTATTCAGAAACTGGGCACAGCAGGAAATCGAAGATGCGATAAAGATCAGCAGAACAGGAAATCGAAGATGCGATAAGGATCAGCACTTGCAAAATTGATTGGCCATGTTGATCGGCCATGGAACACGATATCGGAAGAGTGAGAGACGCTAGCTGTTAATTTAACACGCTCACATCCGGCCCGGATTGTAATGAGGCGCATCGTAAAAATCAGAAATAGAACGGATTCTACAAAAACCGGTTAAATCATTCGGAGCTTAAATCGTACTGACATCAGTGACAGAAGGAAATCATCTTTCGTTCGACGATATTATTAGAATATTTCACAGCAAGTTTACTCTTTAAACGAAGACTTAAAAAAAATAAATAGGGTTTTCGAAAAGTATCTTTGCGATTTTATCAGTGATTAACAAATTTGGCGTCTTCTTAGAAGAACTCTCTAATGTATATTAAGAATCAAAAGTATGTGGATGTTTGTTTTAACAAAATTTATTTTTATTACAGCATTGCGAATGAATGGAACTTTAATAATTCCAGTCATTGTGATTATGTTAGCTGTGTGTAATAGGATATTGTGATACGATTGGATTGACTTTCAAGAGGTAATATGTGCTGATAAATTGACATCTGTAATCGTCGATCTTCATGGGATTATTTTGTTATTCTACAAATTCTTAATTTTCGAGATTCTTTAATTTACGAACCACGTTGTAAGTTAAATTAAGAAGGTTCTTTTAAACTAATAGAAAGATTTCTAACGTTAATAGAAGCAGTAATATTTGAGCAGTAGATCTAAATGCAGTAAATATGCATATTAAAAAGTAAAATGTATTATGTCTTTTAATATATACTTGAAATATATGATCTGATGATCCCACAACAAAAATTAGTAATTAATTATTAATTATTCGTTATTAATTTATATACTTGAGTCAGATTCAGATATTATCTATTACTACGAATCGACCAGTGCCTTGATATTTATGAACATAATGTACTTTGAGTACTTTTCAGAAATTCCATATAAATTCACATTGCGTGAGAAATATACTATAGTTGCGGATCATTAGCCAATTCTTTAATATACCATATTAATAACTAATCTATCGATCGTGAACTATCAAAAGGTTATAACGAACGTATTCCATTGACATTTTATGACCACGCTGAACAATCTATTTCCGACTTATCTTAGCGGTAAATGGAATAAACAATATTCCCGTCGATGGAAGGAAATTTCTTTCGCGAAACACGATGTCCCTTATCGAAACATCAATCTGAATCTTTAATCCACTTAATTGAAATAATCTATTGTGTTATCTTAACGACACACGCACGACAACTTGGTCGTGAAACAATTAGCCTAATGAAGAATAGTCAGAGCAATGGAAACATTATCTTATCAGAATGCAAACGTGTATATATAAGCGTTTACATGTGATTGTTAATTAATTATTAAGGATTAACGACTAACGAAATCAACGATTCTTTCTCGGTGACTTCTTTACGAGTTGCGTTCGTTTCTCAAGGCTCATCGAATAAGCCACGACCTGGCCTAAAAAATCTTCTGCGTCGCGCGTGCGTCACGTCGTTAATCATACGACTAAGCTCACAGGAGGTCGATGTGACGCATTTGTACAAGTTCCCGTAAAAATTATTACCATTTCCTCCATCTCCGTACCAATAAATCATCCATTGTTTGAAATTCGTTCCACTGAAATTTCATTGAAGTTTCGAAATCCTCCATTCATCACGTTAGTCTGTAGTCAAAATATTCTACAAAATATACAAACACCTACGAAAATCTTTATCTCGACAAAATGTTTTTTTTAAGTTAAGAAATTGATCATGTTGTTCGCCCACTCACAAAGTCATGGTATTTTATGCTAGAAAGTCGAGAGAGAGAGAGAGAGAGAGAGAGAGAGAGATGCCATAAAACACAATTACTGGCGAATAACTGGTGAAACAGTTACATATTCATAGACAATAATTCGTAGATATGGCCTCACTGTGCGTACACACCATCTTCAGATGAAAGACAGAAACGTCCCGTGTGTAACATAAATGTAATTTCGGTTTTCCAGAAACACGTTGGATATGCCATCACCCTCTAGGATCGTTAACCTAAAAACGTGGCGTCGAGTTCACGGAATTCACTTGGATACCTTCGTCGTGTAAAGCTTCGAAAATGCTGAACAATTCACGCATGATATCTCACAAATGTTTTAAAAACTCTTTCACATACGAAGCTTAAATTAGCGCGTGAATTTTTCTGAAGTGGATTTCGGAACATTACGATCTCCTGTAGTTTCAGTAATTTTTACGAAATATAGGAGACCACAAGGGAGAAGTCCGATAAACTTTTAGATCAATCGAGCTTCCAGAACGCAAATTGGTCAATTTCACTTTTTCACTTTTAATTTCTCAGAAAAAATATGCAACTGTACAGTTTTCTAAAATACAGATAAAAGCATCGCGTATAATAATTTTCCAAATACCTTTCGTTTTAATATCTTGCAAAAAAATATTATATTCTAGTTATCAATAATATCAACACCTAATCACTAGTCCAGTAATTCCAATAATATCTTAGCTTTCCAGGCCAGAATTTCGTAGCACTGGTAGTTTCAGAGAAATTTCAAATCGTCCGCTTTCAGAAGTGGCGCTTAATCGAATTTCAGTAGGTTGGCCCGATACCGGTTAACCAAATTGAAAACGACAAGAGAAAGAGAAGAAAGGAAGAAAACGATCGACGGGGAAAAGTCGCGGGCGACACTCAAGGAAACGACCTCGTTATTTCTAGGTAAGCAGGTAAGCGTGAGGCCGAATTAATTAAAAAAACGGAACACCCTTGAGGCAGCGGCTTGAAGGAGCTGCTTAATTGTATCCGTGACTGCGGATCGGATTTTGCAGCATTCATTTTCAAAGCGGAGGAAAACAAGCCGGTCGCCGCGCCTCCGTTTTGTCTTCGATCGGATGTCATAATGGCTTTCAGACATATTAATTCGCGCGTTCGTTGCGAGTCACGCGACCCGCGGGATAGAAAAGAGCGTATCGGATAAATTAATTTCAACCATCTCGCCGCCTCTCAGCACGCGTCCCTGCCTTTGACGTTCAATTAAATTGCCACCCACTCTGCCCCCTCTCTAGAGTGCGATTATTGTCATTTCTGCATGGATCGGAGATCTGCTTTCTCTTGATAATTGTCAGAAAAGAAGGGAAATTCTGATGTATAGATATCTCTTTTTATCTTTTGTTCCAGAATACGGTGAATTGGACAAACCATGGCGCGAATAAATGTCTGTGAATATGCTCTTGTTCTAGTCTCTTGCTTTTTTATAAAAGTTTGAATAGTAGAAGGATCCAAACGCATTAAAGAAATTTTAACATAGGAAACTGTAGGTAGGCTGTGGATACCTGTGATAATTTCTATTTTTATAGGTTTCCTTTCCAGAAAAGTGGAGCTAGGATAAAAGTATATTTTACTTTCTATATGTTTTAATATTTATTTTACTTTCCATGTTTAGCATTGAAATATATACACCAATGTACTAATATGAAACACGTCATATCACATTATATGATGATCGCCAAATCGACACATGTGAAACAGAAGATTGAGACAATATCATATCACGTAATACGATATATAATTTTCAAATTGATATATGTGAGACAAAAGACAAAACAGTGTTATATCGCATACTAGTATGACACGATTTCCAGATCGACGCGTGTGAAACAAAAGGCTTAAACATTGTCTAACGACAAGAATCTTCAAACAAGACTATTAAACACAAGTTTCTATGTGTATGTATATAATATACTAACAAGTATATTGAATATGAGACACTATATGATATAAGAAAGAATTCCTATTCCCTCGATTTGACAACCCCAACGCGCATTGCGTAGAGTCGCGTGGTACCAAAAATAAAAAAATTTAAGATTTTCCCGGATCGTCGGTGGAAAGGTTCCAACGTTTTCGAGTAGGTTAGTATTGCAGCAGAATGCATGCACAAGTTCTGAAAATAGCCGGACGATACGACCATTGCTACGCAGCCGATGGAAACGCGTGTTTATCCTCTTCGCCATAACCGACGTGCCGAATGAAGTCGTCAATGGTGTTTCCTGAGAAAACAACGCGCGTGCAACGAACTGTTGAACCAAGACTGTGTTTTATTATCGAGGCCAATTAATAGAGTTCGATGGCACTTTTACAGCATCGTGACGTATCGTTCCATTTGTTTCAACTCAATAATTAATAAATACTGAAAGCTTTCTCTGTCATCGCCAATACCAAAGTAACGTGTCTCAAGTTACGCTGGACCTTTGACGGAATGACTCAAGCCTAAAAGGAGAGACAATTCCTTTCTGTCAATTAAAACATTTTTTAAAACTTTTCTGCCATTTGGCTGCGTAAACATAATTCACAGACTTTACAGATTTTGACCAGAGTTTCACAATTCATTTTAATTGCAAGTATTACAACGAATTTTAAATCACGAAATTATCAAAATCGACGAGTAATTATATTATATTATAATTCCTGCAAACAGTTCCTGTTAATATCTACTGTTTGTCTTGAATCCATATTGTACGAATTGACAATTCGAATTTCGAAACGGATTGAAAGTTGATCAATTGTCTGCGTAATAATCGAGCTCTGATCAACTCTGTAATTAATATATCTTGATCTATCGCGTATGCAATACATAATTGCGTTCTTTACACCTAATTATAGCTTTATTCTGATATCAAAACGAAAATCGAATTTGTAATGAACGAACAATCCAAAGTGAAGACGACCAACTTTTCCAAGACTGTTTTAAGCTGCATAAGGGTAAGTGTAAGCAACTTTGAGAGGATTAGACACGTTGAATAGAAGAGGGCTTCGGCGAATTGAACTACCGGTTGACAATCGTCCATAAAGTTCACAAGCGACAACCTGGAAACGCTTGATTAATTCGATGAAGACTTTAGCCAAGATTATCCGGGTCATAGTGGCATTTTGAATATATACGTCGAGTAATTATTATTCAGATAATCATTAACTTTGTAAATTTACATTAAAACAACAGTTTTAATCAATGTATGATGAAGATATTTTTTACAAAAGAAATGAATAGGATATAATCGTATTACTTATTCATGTGGATAGATACGAGTGGATTGAAGGCGCTTCGCTGTGTTCGGTGAATACATTCTTGAATGAATGTCTTCTACCAACAAATTCCGATACTATATGTGTACGTGTGCCTTTGAAGTACCAGCAAGACTGAAACAGGTTTTAACCACTGATACAAAACCTTCTCGCTGAATGATACTTAGCCTAGCAATACCTAGAATGGTATTCAGCCATAGTAGTATTCTTAGAACGAAAGAACTTTACGTATGTAAGAGCTAATCCCTGATGATGGCCTCTTTTGAAACAAGCAGCAAATCCTAGAGTATACGTATCGTACAGAACATTCATTTCGCGCAATGCGGTTTTCAGTAGCGATCGGCGATAAAGCGGGAAATCTCATCTGAATGATTGATGTTGAATCGTGGTTCTCGATCTTCATACAACTTCTCCATCAAAAATATAAAACGTTCTGAAGCTCTGTTATTCCCGATATTTATCTTATCACACATGAAATAACTAAAAACAACTAGAATGAATAAACTCGAAATAACAAACTTCAACGACCCATTATTGATCCTATCATACATCAAATGACGATTGTAGCATTCGGAATGCATCGTTTCGTAAATCACAAAGCTTCAAAGCTTCTAGCAATCGGAATAATCCCAACGATAACTACCCTAGTAAAGCAGAGCCTTTCTTTTTGCGAAGAGAGGCATAAAGAGAATCAAGAAACAAAGATGAAGAGTAATTTTCGAGGACGTTGGTATTATAAAGAGTTTTCCTGGTCACGTGCTCTCTATTGTGCGAGCTACTTAAAAGAAGGCAAAGAGAAGTGTGGCTTAATTAATGCGGTAAACATCTTAATCAACTACTAAGAATACCTCTGCCGTGAGAGCACCCTTCAGTGGCTTGGTTTGCGGCCCTCCGTTCTCCAGTAAGAGACTCTTCGTACTACCACCCTTGACCCTGACGCTGCTCCATCTCTGTCGCGGCACATCGGTCACCCTTTCGCTTCTTTCCCCTTCCTTCAATGATCCACCTTTGACACGCAGCGCGCCAAGCACCGCGGGCGTCACCGGGACTTCCAGTTGCCCCAAGAGATGCTCCGACATCGCTCGAGGGGACTTGATGCAAGTCATCGTCGTCGGGGCGAGCGTGTTTGCCGAGGATACCGACTTCACCAAGAGATCCTTGCCCTCCTTCGTCCACGATGTGATCTTCCTACCGAGGGATAAAGTGGTAGGCGCGGAGGCCGGCTTAATGGACGATAAACCGTGGTTCTCCTTCTCCACTGAAAGCTCGTCGCTTACGTGGATATCCTCCGCTGGTGATTTCACAGTCGACGAACTGGACGAGGTATTTTCTCGTAGACCCAATAAACGGTCACCAGCTACGAAATGCTCCCTCGTAGAAGAAGCAACTACGATCCTCCTTCTCGCGCCAAACTTCGTCAATCTGTTTCTACAGACTGTCAAAGGAGTTCTCACTCCCTCTATCAACGCGTCCCTCTCTTCAGACGACAGCTCGCTCTCCTCTTGAAAGTCTGACGATGTACTGTTGCTGATTCGACTGGCGAAACGTCCTCCCGAAGTTCCAGCCTCCTTTCTAGCTAGTTCCAACGAAATGTTGTCAATTGGACGTCGAGACAGAGCCTGCAAATCGCGCTCGTAGGACGAGGAACTGGTCGAAGTTGTTCCAGCTTCCGTGAATACCCTCGCTGTGCCGTTGGTGGACGTTGATTTTGCCAGGAAGCCCCACTTTCGTCGAGCTTCCTGATTGACACGAGCCTTCTCGATCTCTGTCCACGACGACGACTGGTCGTCCGTAGGTTTTGCAGTCCGCGGTGAACACTCGGACAAATTTCTAGCGTCGCCGAGGGTGTTCGATTCTTCTTTGAT
The DNA here is from genome assembly GCF_024542735.1 of Bombus huntii. Classification (NCBI taxonomy): domain Eukaryota; kingdom Metazoa; phylum Arthropoda; class Insecta; order Hymenoptera; family Apidae; genus Bombus; species Bombus huntii. The sequence continues at coordinate 3,529,241 of NC_066251.1, forward strand.
AGATCGAGCACCCTCGTCAGAGACGCTAGACTCCGCGACACTCGAGTCTTGCTGTTTGGCTGACACGGACCTCAGCGGAATCTGCTTCCTCCTTATCACCACCGGTGGCGGCAGACGATTGGTCGGCCGACCAGCCGCCTCCAATTGACCTTTCACCGATCTCAGTGCTATCTGCTCTTCCCTCGAGGACAATCCCGGAGGCTGGGACTTCGACAGTTTTTCCTTGAACAGCTGAATTTTGGCGAAGTGTACGGTGACCTATTTCAACACTGGGGCTCTTGGCTCCTTTGCTATCAGCTGATCGTTTGCTTGCTTTTTTTTTGTATTCTCTATAGCTCTCCCTTTTTTATCTATCGTCGTTGATCGTATAACGGATCACGGATTTCTTTGGCTCCTCTCTGGGAGCAAATACAAAAGGTGTGTTTCTTCTAATATAGGCTAATACTTCGACGTTTTGAAAGACAGTTGGGTACACACAATATACTGACACATAGTTTCCTTTTTGCTTCTGCTTGAATGCTTCTGTACGGCGGCTACTTTCACCTCTGATAAAATTCGATCGATCTTCTTTTCTTCTTCTCTCTTCTAATTGATACACGTATATTTCTATTTTCTATGCGATACGTTTAACAAAGGAACCACGTTAATCGACGAACACGTGGATCCTCCGATTCTTTGTGCTTCAGATTCGTGCGCGTTAATGTCGTGCGTATCAATCGAAAGTGTGCGCGTTTCACACGGTGACTTCGATTTTTTTTACTTTTTTTGTATTTTTACTTTACTATATATATATAATATATATATACGTCGGCTCGTACGATTGTAAGCGATCAACGAAGAAATACGCTGACCTATTGGTAATATTAATTGGTTTATTACTTACGACGGGCCTTTCAGCCATATACAAGTTACAGTCGCACGGTAAAAATCGTATCTGTTCCTGGCATCGTCGTCTCGGGCCCCGCTGATCATTGGACAAGTCGACGAGTCATTTATTGTTTCGTTCGTTCGTTTTTTTGTTTTGTTTTTCTTAAAACGTCGGTATATAAAATGTAAAAGGGTCGTTGACTTAAACTTAACTCTTAATCCGCTCCTTCTTGCGTACTCTCTTTCTCTCTTCTCTGATGTTCGAACTTGGAGATTCGAGAGATACGTGGTTTAGCGATAATTAATAATTAGCAATTAGTAATACATAATGGATGGAACACGACGACAGTCTCAGTTGGGAAAAAGTGACTTTCTCAAGTGTCAGTCTCGAACACGATATTTTTTTGTATTTTTTATATGTTTTTCTTATTAATTTCTGCCTTACGCTATCCTTCTCTTTCTCTTCGGTTCTCTTGCAGCATTCAACCTCCTTCCCCTCGTCCGTCTCTTTCTCTACTCCTATCACCGTCCTTCTCCCCACTCCTCTCCGTTTTCAGCTTGCTCTCGTCTTTCAGGGAAATATTGCGCAGTGCGCAAGGACGATACCGTTAAAAGAATAAAAAGGCTGAAAAAAAACGACGAAGCTTCTTCCTCTTCTTCTTCTTCTTTCTCTTCCTCCTCTTCCTACCCTTTCTCGACTTCGCTATTTTTCTCGACACTTCCTCTTGCCCTTTGTCGAACGACAAAACCCAGACAAGCAGACTCTCTCCGATCAAGTGGATCCCCGAAACGGAGGATCGTGGAAACAAAACGCAGGTACTCGTATCAAAGACGCGAGCTTTCAAAGTCTATAGCAGCGTGATGTTCGTCGACGCAGCACGCGAAACACAGGCCCACTACGAACGTAGAAGCCTTCGATAGATTTGGCACAAGCTAATACTGAGGAATCTTCCACGGATGCGCGAGATTCCATCGTTACGAGAGGTTAACATACCACGTTAGTGTCAAAAAATCTTTCTCGATGAGGGAAAAATCAGTCACCCGGTGTCCTTGTTTCCGGACCGTTCCACGCTCTGGTCCAAGGCTAACGAATATCACGGAACCACTGACGACGATCGATTTACCTCGCAAAACTTGATGAAGCTCTCTTTCCGTCACCCCACCTGTCAACCGTGATCGAAAATGTTCGTCGTACTCCCCAAGATCACTAATTCACACGATCGAGCTTGGAGTCGTTCTCTGTCCCGTCATCCGTAGAATAATCGAACCCACCGATCTCACAACACACTCGAACAAGCACCGATCGTATCATACATCATCGCCATGGTCAACTTGTCTCGTTCGTGCATCCTTTGACCCCGTGTCACTCGCATTTCCCCCCCGCTTCACCAAAGAGACGTCGAACCACGAGGATCACCGGACGACGCGTCTTGGTCGTTAACTCCACGCGAATTGACTAGTTGCTCGGACAAGGCCAAGCCCCGCGCTAATCTCGCATGTTGCTCTGCTGTCGACTGTCTGACTGGACGGACGACGCGGGAACGTTGCCTACGAGCGAGTCCATATTCGCGAGCGTGTATCGTCACCGATAAACAAGAGGAGCGTAGACGCCAAGATGATCAGTCGACCAGCAGTATCTTTAAAGAGTCTCGTTGTTTCACAGCCTCGTAACATAGAAGAGTAAAGTCTTCTATATATCATTCGCTCCTTTCTTTTTCCTAATACGCACGATTATCCATAAACAAGGGATTAGATACTTTCAACGAACGTCGAGATGATCTCGGGCGCAGCTGCACGCAGCAGGGTATCTCATCTTGCCTAGCAGGCTCTCATCGATAGCCAGGCGAACTAAAAACCAGGAACCGGGTTACGGGAGGTTGGAGGACGTGCTGCAGCGGGTGCGTCCACGGCTCCAGGTCGTTTGGACTCCTTCTGTGGCCGACATTCCGACTGTCCGTTCTCCCGTGCACACGCGTCACCAAACCTGAGACTCCGGATACGTTCGATCGAAACTCCACGAACTCGTTACACCATGCACACGAATGACGAATCTTCTTCTATATTAACTCTTTTCTTCCTCTCTTGTACATTGTATATCAACTTTGTCTATTCGCTATCACTTCCTGTTTCCGTTCCTTCCGTTTGTCGTGGTCGTTCTTTGCTCTCGTCCTCGTTCTCGTCGTCTGCCTGCCCCTGCTGCAGCGTGTGTCTAATGGTGCGCTGCTCTCTCCTGTCCCGGAGGCGAGACCGTGGAAACGTCGTCAGCGTCGTTTTCTGATGCGCGCCGTGCCGCCACCGCCGCCGAGCCACCGACGACGACCCACCACCTGTGCTTACGCTTATTGATTCGTGGCAGTACCGCGAGCGTTCCGCCGCGTATGCGCCTGTGCGCCCCGACCGAGATTCTGCGCGACCGACACCGTACGCCTGCCATTCCACTGCACATTGTGCAGTCACGCGCTTCGTCTTTCTCTACTTTTTCCCTCGTATCGCTTCGTTTCGTTTCGTACACGCGCTCCAAGCTTAGGTTTCTTCGAAGAATATTCCGATTCTGCCCCATATTCCTTTCGGCCAATTCTCCCTTCGATGATCGGCCTTTGATATGATAATTTACATGGCACTTTGGCAGGGTAATTTACTAACTCTTGCTCGTTGACGAGTTTTTCCAATAGTTGCTTCGGAGAGGAGCGAATGATCGGGAATTAACGAAGCCAATGTTTCATAGTTATGCCTTTCTTTTTACTATTACTATAGGTTTGCTCTTTTTACGAGACACTTGCTTTGCTCGCTGTGTTACTCATTCTGGGGTATTCCTTTAGCTCACTCTTCTTTCTCGTGATCGACCTTCGATGCGATGATTCAAGCTACTTCGGTAAGTATCCTTGTCGTTGTTCTTTAGAAGTAGGCAGTCGTGAGTGAGTAGGAGTTGATAAGTATAAAGGCTTTGAAATCGTGTCTCGCCTTTCATCTTTTAATGTTTTGCTTCATTGGTTCCCTCTTTTTATGAGACACTTGCTTCGCCCACTTTTCCACTCGGTCTGGCCTACATTTACTTTAAAACGTCTCCAGGTTTCGGAGAGACGTAGTTGGCAGACTCTTTGTATTTGGACCGAGACGTTGCAAAGCGGAGAACTTGAAGATTCTTCTTGACTTTTTCCTTCCTGAATACGTTCAGTTATCTCAGTTACGACATCGATACGTTCGTTTATTGAGCCATAAATTTTTTTACTGGAATGTAGCAATCTTAATGCGCAAGTTTCAAAGTCGTAAAGCAGGCCGATACGATGTTAATACGAGCAGCTCCATTTTTTAATCTGGTTGATGCGAGTGAAACATCGGAGAACGAGTCCAACGAGAATCGAACTTTCTGATCGTTTCGTCGAGACTCGATTGCGGATTCTCCAGCGTGCCCGGCTTTTTTTTTTCTTTTTTCCCCTTAAGGGATGGCTTTTCCTTCGACCGGGAGTTTCATTCGAACGCAGCCTGGCCTAGATTTGTTTCCTTCCTCTGTTTTCGTCTTTTTTATTCTCCTAGAGAGATCACAGCGATATGCATTTTGAAACTTCGTATCGTCGCAGTTTGAGATTCGTGCAGCTTTTATTGGACGAGGACTTTTGTCTTGGTTGAAAAATATAGCGAGACGGTGTGTTGATTCAAGACGTTGCTCGAGGCTGTGCAGATTCTGTGACGTTTTGTGTTCCAAACTTCTCTATATCCTTCCCAGTATTACGAGATTTTTCGCTTGGATAAAAGTTTCTGCTTCTTTTTCATCGTTGATCGTTCGTTCGCGTAAGAAGCTTTGGAAATTTTAATTTATAGATGTGTCATTTTATCGCTTTTCTTTGTTTCGCTCTCCTTTCTTGCTTCATCCTCTGATTAACGATCCGTTCTGGCGATGGACATTTAAGTAAGCTCCTTATAGCATCAAACTTTTTCAGGAACTGGTAAAAATGTGTTCATTAGTTGCATCGGATCACGTCTTCGTTTATCCGCTGTCGTCGTAAAAAGATAGTGGAAACTCTAGGAAGAAACGTTGCGACGAAGGTCTTTTATCAAACGAATTACTCACTTACTTCCAGTCTCCTTTTCACGTTTTTGTACTGTTAACGAAATGATCAAGATAAAAGAGACAAGCCACTTTTTTGCAATAACCTTTTCAGAAATCTTAAAGAAGTATTTCCATACGACTAACAATTTTAAGTAGTGCGTAACTTAAACATCTTCAGAGATTTAATCAAATTTTCTCACCTATGCTCGATAATTGGAAAACCAACAATTTAGGTAATTTTTAGAATTCCTGCGTTCTTTCTGTCATAAAATATTTAATAAACATCTTCAGTTTCCAACAAATAATTTAGCCGATAATCTTGGAACTAGAATCATTTCCAAACGATGTCCACCCATAAATCTTACGAGTTCTACTTTCTAGGTTCTCCAGTTAATGACTCAATATTGCTCCTATTATTCTCGGCAATCGCTCTCGTTGTCCGACTTTCGTACAATCGGCGCGCATCCTGGACGCAGCGTCGAATTTACGTGCCAACTTGCATTTACGTTTTCCTCTTTTTAATCCAATCAACATCCTCCTATCCTGATATTCAACTTTTATCCAACTTCCACGATCATCTGACTATTTTTCTTGCCTTCTTCCTTTCCCTCTTATTCCTCTTCGCTCTCGCATTCGAGAAAATTGCATCGATATTCCACATCGTTATATCGCTTTCGAATTTTTTAATTTCGTTTCATCGCGTACATATTTTCTTCCTTCATCTTCCGTGAGAAGAATTTTCTGTACATCGATAATAGGTAACAAGTCAAAGTACACTTTACACGCTGTTCTCCATCTTGTGTTTACTAGTGATCACTCGATGTTTGTCCACTAACGCAATCATGACCCAATTCTCTCCACCTTCCACCTAGTTTAACCGTTGCAAGTATCTTGTAAACGCGACTAGCTTCATAGAAATTAGACTAACCGAACGATTACCTATTTTCTGTCTCGTAATCGGAGTGATTAATCCGATTCAGTTGTAGAGCACGAGATAGAGAGTAATTGCACGAATCCCGCGGTTCTCCGGGATTAAAATCTGCCGTGAATGGCTGCTGCAGCTATTTCTACTGCATTTGTGCCGGTTACTCGAATGGAAATTCCCTAGCTTAATTAAATTTTCCTTTCAATTAACAAGGTGAATTACTCGATCGCTGCGAGTAATTCATAGCATACTGTGAAATCTCCTTTCTACTCGTCCTGCCAGCTTAATTCGCTAGTAATACCTTGACAGCTGCGGGAAATACGCGCGAAACTTTTTTCACTTAGAAACACTCGTTCTATTTGATGGGTAGTTTTATCTTGTACAAACAAGAAAAGATTGTTCCGACGAACAGTGCGAAGTTTGCAGTAGCGTGTGAGATAGAATTTTGATGTCGGAACTTTTCCTCCTTTTCTGAGTCGGTATATATAATATTACAGATGTTTGCTTGCGACGTATGAAAACTTCTTTCCATGTTTGCTTTTCATTAGAAAGAATTTATTAATCCGTGTACTGAAATTTGGGATTGATTAACTTGGAATGAGCAAACTTTTGTTATTGCAATATAATATTTCTCAATCCATTTTTGAAAAGTATTGTTCTGAATTTTGTATATAGAATTTTTTAGGTGCATTTTATGTTTCACTTTTGAAGCTAGAGAGAAGTGTATGAAATTAATGACGAATAGTAGTACAGTTATGAATGTTTAACAGCCATAATATGGAACGTCAAGGCCTACGCAGAGGCCTATCACGGTAGTGCTCACCAACGGAATATTGAAATAATAATGGAAACAGTCAATTGTTCGTAGAACTTCCCGAACAGGCAACTTGTTGGAACGATTATCCTAATTATTACTGAACAATTCATATAACTGACGATACAAGCGATTTTCTGCGTGAAAAAATAATTTCAAAGCAGAGAATAAAATTGTTTCGTACGATACTTTCCTCTCAAGGAAATTCACTTTAACCAGTCAAGGGATATTGGTACATATGCGTGCGTTTTATTTTTATTTCATTCATCCTATTGATCCCGATAGAAACCAAGATGCAATGACATTGTGCGATAGTTTCTTCGGGCATGCCAAGATACGACAAAATAATTCGAGATACAAACAATGTGACAAACTAAAAGGTAACTTTACCCCTCTCTGGCTCCAATAAAATCCGTGAAGAGATTAAGTAAATATTTCATATATTTTACGTATTACGTATTACGATTTACTGCAAGAGGATAAATGCAAATACAAGAATTGCACGAAGCTTCCCTGTTCGCTTTACAAGGCTTCTTCTCTTAAGAAACGATCTTTCAATGTTCAGCAAGAATACTGGCTTCTTCTTTTATGAAGACGAATGAAAAGGAACCGAGTACTTCCATTAACCTGATATTTCCACGAAATCCTGAAAGAGTAACGACACATCTCATCCCTTGAACAAATCAAAACGAAGCAACGAAATTTTTTCCGCCAAATCTTGTGCAGTACGAACTGGCTGAGTGCAGCCAGTTGTGTATTTCCATTGCAAATTGTGCGCTCCCAATTAAATTAAATCAACGCAACGGTGCTTGCCCTATCAATGGGCCTGTCGACGTCGTTGAAACGCATAAATCACGCGATCTGGGTCGACCAGCCGTGGCTGACCTTGCCAGGGTGGCTGTGAATCCAGAAACATCGATAAACGCTAACCCAATTCAGGTACAATGCGAACGTACGAGTTATTATTTCTACCCCTTTCCTGTCAGCCATCGTTCGGGAGCTATACTAACAGAGTGGCTTACGAAAATATTTGCACACTTGCCATAGAAACCTTTCATGTACAGTCGATCACAAAAGTCTATATACAGTCCTTAGATATAAAATATTGTAATAAAAAACGGCGGCAGGTTATGGCAACTATAGCCCCTGTCTTTGCCATTTTGGGGGCCTCGATATTCAATAAAAATACATTTTATTCTACGACTATAACGGGTAATTCACTCGTGTACCTTAAGAAAAATAAAGAAAAGGTTGCCTTTTAAAAATGCGCTTGTTACAAAATAATTTTTATTTCATATTTACGTAAATTTATTTCATTTTAATGCCCTCCTCATTGTTGTATAAAGGGGCTCCTGCACTTATTTTCTTCGCTGAATGTGTTACTTCTAGGCCTGAGAAGTTTTAATCCGACATTGGTAAAAATAAAAGTATTCGTAAAAATATCAGTTTTACGAATCTTGTTAATACACGTATCGTCACAACGTAACACAATTTATTCACTTTTATCGTTATTAAGAAGAAAGAAATAAATGACAATGGCAGTGCCTTGAACTCGTCTCTACGTGCGCTATAAATCTTTGCCTGCTGCATGTGACAAGACATAGCGCTCGTACGATCTGGCGAAGCAAAAAAGGATCTCAAATTTACGGCGACAAGAGAACAAGAAGGAGAAACTTACAAGTCCCTTCGCGTCATCTTCACGCTGAATATTCAATAGCAAGTTTGATACGGAATTAACGAGCTTCTTCTCGAGGTGCAGCGGCGTTTGACACGAAATTGGATGCATCAAGAGATTTCAGAATATTACTAGACACCAACGCTGTTAAAATATGTATTAGATATGCATATCTGTTCTAATATACAGTTTACTCGCGTAACTTCTTTCATTGGATTACGAAAGTAAGGATTAGGTTCGGATTAGGTTACAGTATGAGCTAGAGCGAATTAGAATAAGCAATTTGGGAATTTATATCATATTTATAATCAGTGTATATATTTGTCTGAATAAATGTACCCTCCGAAACTGGAGAAATACGACAGTATTTAAAATTGCTCGTTAAAGAAGCCTAGTCATAAAATCCAGAAACAATATTTTCGCAAGATACCCCGAAAAAATGATTCGTCAGTTAAATCAGTAAATTTCAATAGACAATTCACAAGGTCTAATAATGGAACAGACGCGCAGTATCACTAAATTTAAATCTAAGCATTCTAATTTAACGATAAAGGGATTGTGGTCATAAATCGCAAAGAACAATATCGTCGCGATCCCCAATCAAAAGAGCCGAAAATTATTCCTTAATAAAATCTGTAATTATCAATGGAAAAATCGCAGATTCTCGCTATGGAGTGGCTCACCTGTTCAGCACGGGGCTTAATCTTCTCCTCCTGCTCCTTGGTGAGGTCCTCGACGAGATCGTGGAGGAGCCTGATGTCTTGGGGGCTGGGGGAGTCGACCCTGCCAGCCCCCACGCTCATCGCACTGTGAGGCGCCAGTTCACAAGAGTCAGCAGCCTCGCCCTCGGTACCCCTCTCGCTATCGTCCCCCCACCGATCTTTATGGGACCACTCCTGGTCACTGTCAGTCACCCTTTCGTCGTCATCGCTCATTTAGAGCATTCAGGCGGCTTTCAGATAAATCAGACTCTTGCCCCCAGTTTCTTTCACTTCTTATATAAACAACAAAGTGAAAACTCGCAGAATCTTTATATCTGCTTTTGAATAAATCAATGCAACTATTTATTATTAGTCGACATTTCCTAGAAATATTGAGAACTTCGTCCAAAGTACTATATTTCCAAATATCTTCCAAACTCTTATTTCTTTGTATAAATCGTATAGAATTATACTTTTGGTTATTTTTCCTTAAACGATTTTTATCCTTAAACGAACTAATTAATTGTGCAGTTTCCTGGTAGTTTCAAGATCCAAGTGATCCAATCGGTGAGCGAAACACTAGAATATTATTTGAACGCTAAGTTCTTCGTGCTTCTCGACGATTTCGATATTTAACTCTTGATCAATTAGTCATTGATATATTAGAATACTGTGAACATTAACTCGACTGAATAAAACTCCCTCGATAATTGACTGATTCTTCTTGTTCTGTCGCTATATGTCTTATCGCGTGGATAATTCCTTGACAAGTTTAAACGATATCCCCTGGTAATTCCGTGACACGAACTACTTCCACGGAACATTCGCACGATTCTCGATGATCCGGTTCAGTCCGATAGCAATCGTGCGCTGCGAGGTTTTTTGGGCTTCGGTTATTGTCGAGTTGAGCAGTGATCGTGCGGAACACTTGAGGAGAACCTGGCTTACTACAGGGTATTTATTGCCAGGGCGAAACACTCTCGTCGATATCGAACCACGAGGCTGTCCTTAAAACTAAACATTTACGGGAGTCATTAAGCTGTTTACGAATCGAGAATCTTTTTACATGAGGAACGATTTTTCTAATGATTAATATCCCTTGGTTGGAAAGAATGGAAATCTTTCAAACAATGTATCATCAGTTTTATACCGAACAATTCCTTAAACAATTATCTTCTCTATAAATGTCAAAAGCTTCTTTCTGATAAGAGGAACCATCAAACATAAGTTATTGTTCTGCCAATATTAAATAACGATTCCTACGTGATCAATTTTTCTTCCTTAAATATCAAATCGATGTGTCCAATTCTTCTTCCTTGCCACTTTTCGTTAGGAAATCCCTCAGCCGTAGCTTATTACTCTTTTTATTTTGAACGGTCCTTTGAACAATCAACTTTTCTTTGTTAAAAGTTGCTCTGCAACGAGGAAATTCTTCCAGCGAGGGAAATATAATTTATTGTTCGTTCTAAGCTAAACAGTTCTTTCAACAATCAAGTTTTCTTCGTTAAATATCAATATTTTCCAGTAAGGAAATCTCTCAAACATAATTTATTGTGCGTTCTATACTGAGTAATCCTCCCAAGGATCAGTTCTTCTTTATCAAATACAAAATAAATTTCTCTCTAATAAGGAAATCTTTCAACGTACCTTATTAAATTGATATGGAATTCTTTCTTTACTCCGCTTCGAGTGAAGAAATTCTTCAAACTAGTTATCCCTCGTTACTTATCATTCGTTCTACACTGAACAATGTTAGGTATCCGATCAGTATTAAGTCCCTCATCTATCCCAGTAAAAAACTTCTTCAAACATGTCTGAACATTTGTCATACACGACACAGTCCTTTTAGTAATCGAATCGAACCAAATGCTCGTTCTGTTTCATTTCCAATGAAGGGATTCCTTCGAACTTACGCTGCGTATTAAAAGCAAATACTTCCTTCGTTCCACAGCAAGCAAGAACAAGTCAAACATGACTCATCGCCCATTACATGCTAAATAATGCAGTTGTAAACTTTCCGTTAAATATCGAAATGAATCAAATTCCTGGTGTATTGCATTTCCAATAAGGGAATTCCTCGCGGTTCGAGCAAACGCTACGTCACGCAACAGAGTATTCAGCTGATAATCGAACCGATGGTATGGAAAGGGGATTGGAACGCGTGTCCACGTATCGAATTTCCCGCGGCGAGTATGCGGAAGACGCATCGTGTATTAAGACAGCTGCCTGACCGCGAAAAAGTTCAGAAACACTATATAGGTTAACATCGTCCAACGCTTAATTATTCGAGCTACTATAATTATTATTTTTTATGATTTACATAATTCTATAATTATATACAATTCACAGGGACAGAATTATATAGTAAGTAAAATAATTAAATGATATGCATTTGAAAATTGTCCATTTTTTACTATATTTCTCTACGCGAAATTGTCATGAAATTTTGGTAAACTTTTTATCGTGAAATTTAAATATAATATTCTCCTGTACAAAAACCATGATATGTGAAATGATTCACTTTAAATAATGCCATTTACGAAAGAAGAAACACCCTCCGTTAAATAATATTTTTATTTCTATTATATAAACGCGTTACTTAAAAAACAAATAATTTTTATAGGTAGCTAATATTTTAATCAAGAATCCTCTTAAGGATTTAAAAACTTAAAAAGGAACAGAAATTAGTTAATAAAAAATGAATTATGATCCAAGTTATGACTGTCTTTCGGTCGGACAGCCTTTTTTAAACAGTGTCCGACGCCTGGCGTCGAAGTTTCGCGGACGACATTGCGTTTCGGTGGTGACAACGCGCGCGTCACTGCACGCGTTCTTGGTGCACGCGGCCACCCTCGAATACGTTCGATTCTGCGCGGCTCTCACCACATGAAAGTGGGATTTAAGCTGAGAAATAATGTAACACTTAGTACCAGTCTTCTACTCGGATATAAGTGTGTGTGTGTGTATGTGTGTATGTGTTAGAACGAGTGGGTGGGCGCCTGGTAGTCAACTGCAATCGCACGTAAAGCGAAGGTATAGTTAGGTGGTTACGACTGCGACGCAAGGACGCCTGTCATTGATCACTTCGTGGCTATGACCTTCGTTGGTTACCTGGTGAAACCGGGGAAATTATTTCATGTGGAGACAAGAAACGCGGGAACACTCTTTAGTAGTTTAAATCATCGTATAGCCCGGCCCATATAACGAAGTCATTTATTAATCTATACTGGCATTGATTAATGTCTTGGGATACAGGACATTTGTATTATATATTTGAGATTATGCAGTATGAGAAAAATGACGAGTTGTGATTAAGAGTTTTCTTTATGAGTAGAATTTGCAAGTAGGGCAACTGAAACTATCAGTCACTGTAATATTTCAATGCATTGGAAAATGAAAGGAAGAAATTAGAAGTGTTTCGTTTATAACAATAAAAACTATGAATATATTAATTAGTATTTACAAGTAGAATTGAGAACCAGAGGAATTGGAAATTTTAGTTACTATTATATCTTACTAGAATGGAAAATGAAGAGGAGAAAAATTATAAGTACTACAAATAAAATGTTTATTTCAATAATACCGTATGAAATGTTTTAGATGTTTTATTTCACTGCCACGATGCAGGACAAGATTGTAGAAGTTCTAGTATTTCAAAATTGAAAAGAATTTACTTCATCTCACGACTGATTTTACTTCGTGGCTCGGATTATAGAAGATTGATAATGTGTCTGAAAGGAAGAATCTGAGCGCATACACGTATCGACAGGGTTGAGAATCCTTTTAAGATTTTCCTTTAGGGGTGAAGATCGATAGACGATCAATGAATCGAATTGTCCATTTTGTAGTGTTTCATTAAGAATTTCATTATTAATGAATGTAATAGTGTACCTATACTTGTTTGGTTGTAGAAGGTTGTTTATGAATGTTCATTGAATGAGTAATAGAAAGGTTGATTAATGTACTTATTTGATTAATCGATGGGCGGTATTGGTTGGTGAATTATTTTTCTAACAGAAAAGTTGATTTACCTTTAGTGGTTTGATTAACTAAGAAAAAATTCAGGAGTTGGTCATGCAAAAGGAAAGAATAATTTTTAATCAAATTGCGATTAACTTAATGATTAACACTTTAGAAGTTATAAAATTAAAAATGATTAACGTTGAGAGAATTCTGTGAGAATGTGTATTAGTAGAAATTGACGAAGATGTTCATTTCTCTGCGTGTCGTTGCTAGAAACATCGGCATTGAAGTTGATAAACTAAGAATTAGCGACATATAATAAATGTTCTAAAAAAATAAATGTTTTAAATGACTACGGCCGACTTCGATCGAGTCGTTTCACAAGAGATGCAGCGTTTTATTGATTTTTCGAAAACTTGCGCTAACCTTATGCAATTTCGTACTGCACGTAATAACTCAGTCTGTCTAAGAACATATTATTCTACTACGTGCCCTGTTACATCTTTAAGAGTTACGTCAAAAGCAGAATCTTAGAAGACAATTCACTTTCAGAACCTCGTAAACCAGCAAACAAATTTCCACATAAAAATATGATATACTCAAAACAGAAAATATTGAAGAACATATAGATCAATGATACACATGTTCATAATATATTAAAACGTATATATACCAAATGAAACAGAGAAGAAACTTCCACATAAAAATGTAATCCAACCAAGACAAAAGTATTACAAAATATTATAAAACTCAATAGCAAGTACACGTATTTACAACTAGGGGTTGCAATCCCGCGTTATTTTCAATCCCGTGGGAGTACGGATTTGGTTGTTAGACATTTTATATTATACATTTAAGGAGACGATATTTAATAAGGAAACAAATTTTATTTACTCAATTACGGCAAGTTGCATGCCCTGTACGTAACAAAGTTGTTGATAGCAAAGCATCAGTCTAGCAAATTTTCCCATCATATTTGCTCTATCAGTAGTTGTATCAATAATTTCATCTTCAATATCTAGATTAAAGCTCTTCAGACATCCTTCAACTACGTTGGCGCAATGATCTGTCGTGCGTGAACTACGGATTCCATCTAAATCAAGGTTAAAGTGTTCCTCTTTATAATGCACATCTATGTTTCAGTATATCTGATTCCATTCGAGATGCCCCTTCGTCGATTGTTAATGAAAACATTTGTTTTTCATATTAGTCTGTACAGGATCTGAGAATGTAATAATTCTCGATCTTATTGTATTAAAAGAAGTTTGAAGCATAAAACCATTTTTCAGAAACAAGTATTTTAAGTTCGTAGATTTACAAAGAACATCGAAAGTGAAACCATCTTTAACAATCATTCGAGATATCATTTTTTCCATGGAATTTTCTTTAACGAAGGAATTGTCAATTATTTTGGCCTTTCTCTTTTGCTATTACATTCTCGTAATTTTAAAGGATCTGCGGCTGGGATGCTGTTTTCGATACATTGCAAGAATCCCTTCTCGGTAATGATGCTTGCGAGTGTGACTTTAAATCTATACAATGTCTACTTTTCAAATATATCACAAATCCTCTTTCCTCGATCGGTGACTTAATTTTAAAACCATAGAACACTTCAAGCATTTGGCACTTTCAGTAGTATCACTCTTCACGAAATAAGCCCAAAGAGGTTTATTAGTATTCTCTTTTTCATCGTCACACATGGATTCTTTACTGGATGACATATTTTGTTCGCACTAACAATATCAATTGATATTAATATCAATCAATACGTAATATGATAACATATATGTTAGAAATTAATAAATTACAATTTAAGAGGCTCGCCCTCTGATGCTTCCGCAGTCAATCGCGGTCCTCTTACCAGAAGGTTCGTCATCTTCCTCATCCTTCTACCAGCCAGATCCTTCCACAGCATCCTTATCACTCTACACGAGCCATGGAGCACCATGACGTCGTATCATCGGCTACACGTGCGTTCCTGCGAACTCCGAACTTCGAAACTATAATATTCGCGCCTATTAGAATTCACCGCCCACAATTAAACATCCACGACTCTTAGAATTCGTAGTTAAATCTGTGGATATCGATAGCCGAATGGCTCTTGAAAGATCTTGACACGTGTGGTTGTGACGCACACTATGCTGCAAACCTTGCGGAATGCTGCGGTTCCTATCTAACGTTATGCGGCTCCAAAAAATGACGCGAGATCCTACCTTACGGGATTGCAAACCCTTTTCACAACTTATACATACGAACAAAACGCAATAATTATTAAATACTACTTAAAGGAATTGTATACCACTTCAGAAGATATTCCCAAAATAATTATAAACAAATAACCAATCATCGAACAGAGTTCAGAAAGCGTATCGTCTTCGAAAAACTCTTTTCAATTCGGTACAGGCGCGAGCTCAGTCTGACCACTGACTGACAGCGTCTACTTCGTGTCACTGTCGGCGATGAACTATCAAAGTCGACTCCTTGCTAACCGATCCAGGTGCAGTTCCTTATATAAGAGACTTCGTCCCACTATTCGACCATCTGAATGCGACAGTTGTGGGGCGGGATAGGACACAAAAGAAACGTGGAAACATTCTTCCGGCTTCTCCACCCCTCGTTGCATCTGGTTTCGGTTACCAAGGTGTCTCCTTTCCGGCATATATTTTGGCTGGTGGCCCGCGTATCCGATGGAGACCATCGATTTTATTCGCGAAAGGAAAGTGGACCTTCCGTGGACGCATTTGGCACGGTATACCGTGTCTCCTCGTGTATTTAAAGAGCTTCCCTTCTGGAATAACCAACGAACGCGACAGCCTACTAAGCAATCTCGTTAGCACCGTATCAGTCGAGATCTAATTCGACTCCTCCTTCCCTTCCGTGTCCCAGATTTCCGTCTTCCGCTTAACGTGGGCGCGGCCATTTTAAATTCTGTCCACGAGGATGCAAATTGGGATTTAGATGGGACACCATCCTCGAATTTAAATCGATGGTTACTTTGATCAAGGGTGTCAGGCAACTGGACGGTGAGATTGGAAATTAAAAGTCTCGCTGTTATATCGTAGCTAAATGAAAACTTTGAAGTAGTTCGGGTTATTCGTATTTGAAAGCTTGAACGTGAATTTTTATATTGGGTGAACATCGACCACTCTGATTGTTTATTTTAGCTACTAAGTTTGAAGAGGTTAATGGAATCCTTGATATTTGATGAATAACGTGACCGCGTCGATAATACGTTATCGCGTACGGTCACTGACAACTTTATCCGCGGTTATTGATTGCCAATGCCTGCCGTAGAACGTAATTTGGAACACGGTTCTTCGTTTTCGTTATTCCGACTCTGGATAGCTAGGTAAACCTTCTTTCAAAGGGCAAGGTAATAGAAAATTACCGCCATTTTGTCAGCACCGTTCTCGATTCAACGCGATTCGTTACGCGTTCGTAACGCGCGTCGCGAACGCTCGAAACACGTGGGAATACGAGTATGTCACGGAACGCAATCATCAATGTTCAAAATCTCCTAACTACCAAACGACCTAAAAGTCGAAAACCATCGAATCTACAAAACTACTTCTACAATTATCGTAATTACATATTATCGTAATTCTAAATTCCATACTTTCTCCGTTTTTAAATTTCATCTCGACCAAACCAGAGAACCTAACCATCTATCAAAATTATGAAATTAATGCATGGTTAATTATATAACAATTATCTAAACGTAATGCCTCTAAAAGTTACTCTTTCGTTAAAACCTTTTGAGAATCTTCAAAGGAAGCACGCATCGTTCAAGGAGGGTGTCTTCCCCCAAATTTCCCCGTGACAAAATCTCGATCTCCGTATGTGATAAAAACCGAGCTTTCCAATGATCCAAGAAACATAGAGTGCACATTCACAACACGATCATCACGTAGGTTCACATTCGCGCGCGGTCATAGTTGTTCGTATCCTTCGCCCTGTAGGTGACTGTCTCCCATCCCCGGTTTCTTTTTCGTTGAAATCGATCGATGATCGCGACAAGCCGCGACCTATCTCTACCTGACATCCAATCGACCGTGTTCCGAACGGAGAGCGATCGCCGGTACCCGACAAACGAACGCTCTTCACGTCCTGATGATGTGGTTTCGAGGGGTTGACAACGAACAAGCACGTAATGACGCGACGCGGCGTTTCCTTTCGAGTGTCATCGATCAATGCGATCAAAGCGGGATAACGATTGCCGGTCAGCACTCGATAAACTTCTGCGTGACTTCACCTCCTGTTTTTCCTCGACCCTCCCCTCGATGTACCAACCCTCTTTCTCCCTTGTTCGATGAAAGGCGCGCCACTTGGTGCTCGAACCGCGATGAACCCTCTCGTGATGGAAACACGCGTTCACGCGCCACCCGGCCTTTTTCAGTCTTATTCACCGTTTACATGTGCTCTGTGATCCTTCAGGGGCGATGTGGACGGAGTGGCGAACGGTGTAACCTGCCGGGCAGGACGGGGGATACTGCGCCACTGACAATAGCGCCTTCTATCGGCGAGCCTTGCCAGCCACCCCCTTTCTACCTTGCCCCTCTTTCCACACCATCCTTATCTCGCGCTCTCTCTCTCTCTCTCTCTCTTTCTTTCTTTCTCTCTGCCTGTCTCTGTTTGATCAAGAAGGTTCGTGTTCTCTATTTCGCTTCGCTAGTCGTCGACTTGTCTGTCCTTTGCCCTCGTATCGTATAGGATGGGGATTCTCAACGTGAGATACGGTCAAATTTTGGGGGCTACACCGTGAGAGATTAAAAGTTGTATTTTAGAAGATTTGGAAAATCGTTGTTGCCTTGTTCGAATTGTATTCTTGTTTTCGTGTAATACGTGTAATTCATGAATATAAAATTTGATATTAGTACAATAGCGAACAGAAGGAAGTTCAAAGTTGCTAAGTATAATTTATTTGCGTATGCGCACATATTAGTAACTTTCGTGTTAGATATTTCTCATCGTCATGCCAATATAACGATGGTATATTTATTCACTCTTATCAAATACAATACTATTTTATACGATTGCGATATTTTCTATGCTACTTATATTCAAACTGTCTTTTGTCTGCTAGTGTGTATGTATACGTGTTTCGTTGCGGTTGTTACACCATAGCTATAGGTTCATCTATCTACACAAGGGGGTACGTGGAGTATAGAAGGTTGAGAACCACTGTCGTAAGGTATATTTCGGTTTCTGTCTTCGTTTCTCACTTTCTCTCTCTCTCTCTCTCTCTCTCTCTTTCTATGTACTGGTACCATGATGTTCCTCTTCGCGATTCCCTGGTTTTGTTTCTTCATCGCTTTTTACCTTTTTTCTATCTTCTTCCTTTTTGCAGCAGTTTTATTTTATCGAGATTCTCTGCGCCATTCTAGTGAAAATATTTTATACTTTTTTCCCCTTCTTTATCGGGAATTTGTTCCCAGGCTTTTTGGAAGCAGTTTTGTTATATTACGTGCTGGTTTCAGCACAGAATTCGTTCCGTTCAGTTGCTCGATAGTTTTAGAGGGATTCCTTCTGTCTAATTAACACTAGCCTCATTCTACTACCTTATTGTTGATTCAAAATAAGCATACTGTTCTTCCTCCGCTAATTTACGGGCTAGTTTCTTGTTAGTCATCTTTTTTATCCTTTTCATTCTCGTGGAAGTATTTAATATTGCGTGTTCTTTTTAATGAGATTATCTTTGTTCAGAAAGGGTGTGATTACGTGGCAATACCTTTGGGTTGTTAATTAATCTACCTTTTGAATTTCGTGATGGTTATTTACGGTTCAGAGATAACACATACTCTTTAAGGTTGGCTTCTCATGAAGGAACATGATTATCCCATTATATGCTTCAATTATTCAAAATAGCTGAGTTCTAGAACTTTTCTCATGAAATATTTAGATTTAAATTTCCTTTTACACGAATTAAAAAGCAATTTCCAGGGATAAAGTTACAAGAAAATCCTTATAACAAACCTTATCAGAACAATTATCCTAGACGAACAATCGACAAAATATAGTTCATTAACGACAGCATAATATTCTACACCTTACTGGAAGAAAATCTCCTATATATTCAACTGATCAGATGACCTGGTATACGACCATAAATATTATCATCAGAATAATAAAAATATCTCGAATTTTATACAGACCATTGCTTCACTGCTTTCAGAACAGATATTTAAAAAATGCTTGATTTTTTATTTTAAAAATTTGTATTTTTTAGCGAAGAAAATTTACCGAGTATTCAAACGACTTGATAAAAGACCATAAATATTAACAACATAATAATAATAATAATAATAGTAATAATAAATACGATGCTCAATTTCAACTTTCCAATTACAAAAAAGTTCGATTTAAATGCCGGAACAAAATGATTAGTTTCCTAAACCGTCAATTGAATTTCTCGATCAGGAATGAATGATTTGCGCGAACAATGAAATATTTCTACGGTTATTAAGGGATTCTCAAGATCGGATATCTTTGTAAGCAGCAACAATAGGCGTGTCTTTAATTCGCCGTAATAATTTCCGCGACATCATCGTAACGCTGTTCGAGACTGGAGAAAACAGGCGCAGTATCGGTTATCGATATTGGCGGCTTCGAGTTCGCCCGATGTAAATAGCTTTGGCTACGATGATGAGCTTGGTCGATTGAACGTCGGGACGAGGAAAAACCACTGCCAGTCCAAATGCAATTCGGGCTGGTTACTACGTCTGCACACAGAACATTCCTGATAGGATGAAGCACTTACGAACCAAGGTACACCGTGTATCGGCCACTGCTATCACAAATTGCTACTACAAAAAAATTAACCGAGTGAATAAAAAGTCACTTGCACAAACTTGTAGATATTTCTGCAATTTTGTAGGTATTTTTGAAACGTTGAGGTACAGTTTGAAAATGTTTGTATTGGAAAAAAGGAGGGTATATAACTTTTAATATGAAGCTTGTTACCATGCAGCTGAGTTATCGAGGATCGTAGTTTCAACAGATTCATACTGAGAAAAAGAAGAATAGAGTTTTATAAGTAAAATTTGTCACCATATAGCAGGTTGTTAACAGAAATTGTTTCAGCTGATTTGTATTCGTGAATTCTTCGGAAAAGGAGCGTCACCCTGACGTGAACACGATTTTAATTTTTGGAGGAAAGAGAATAAAGAATCATATATGGTGTATTTTATTTTACTTGATTTTTATTTTTCTAATTGGAAGGGTAGAATAATTGTGTTTGTTCCGAGTTTGATAGATATATGTAGAAAATTTGTCATCTTTAGTACTAAGTCATTCCTGCGACTTTAAAAAGATGAAGCTTCGAGTAGCCATATATATATATGTATAAGTAATTGTTCTACTTGGGTGTATAACGTTGAACATTTTTCAAATTACCCACTATTCTCCCAGAGCCTTATGATCTTTTATCAGTGATAAATTGTCCTTTTTAAGCCGCATCGCGCCGTCATATCGCGTTAAGCAGTAAAAGTACCGTAACTGCGGTCATATGTATCGATTACGAACAACTGTCTGGTAGTCGTGTATGCACTTTCAGAAACTCGGTTAAAAGGAAACTAGCGAAACTTTATATTAACACGTGTCTGGCTATTATGCGATAAAAAAAAAGTATTCTTCAACACGATATTATCTGAATTTTGTACAAAGTACAAAGTACTCTCTCAAATTCCTCAAAAATGAAGAAAGCATCGAAGAAAGAATATATCGTTAATGTTTATTTCAACTTGATGTTAACCACGTCATCCACACGTGTCTATCCATTACACCATAGAAAAGTATTCAACACAAAATTATCTAAAATTTTACATACATCGTCCCTCCCAAATTTTTCGAACTTAGGATATCTATGGAAGAAAATTATTTCGTAAAGTTTTATCTAGAAATTTTCAGAGAATATTTCATAATTTAACAAATTTGACACGCGTGTCGAGCTAACTGCATTTGCCACGAGTTGAAGAGCTCAGAACATTTGACCCTCTACAGGTCGATAAGCATGTTGACGAAGGTATCGTCGCTATTTCAAACAAGGAAATTGTTTAAAGGCCGGCGTCCCTTAAGCGAGACCGATCAAGTGGCTTCTCTATCCATCCATCCTCGACCGACGAGGAAAGCAATGACGAGAGTGTGCAAAGTATAAGTCGACACTTGATCGCCGATGAGAACTCCGATCTTTGTTCCCCGAGTGTGAGTCAACTCGTAGACTGTTCTCGTCATCCGAGAGAGTTATAAATTATTCGGCAACCAGTCGTGTAATGCGGTATCGATTTCTAGGCCTGTACTTGTCACCTGGTTTCGCTAACAGTGTTTACAGATAGTTCAGAATATTAATTAGTAGGCGTTGGATGCCAAAATATTTCCCTCCCTTTTATAAAATATATCTACTCTTTAATATTTAAATAATAAAATATAATTACAAAATTTCTATTACTTTACACATATATCCGTTTTTATTTAATACCTTCGTGTTTCCAGCTTGTTTGTGGTGTGAATTTTCCCAGAAACAATTGGATACCTAGAGCTTCTTTTAAATTAGATTTGTTATCACATGGTAGATTGCAAAGGAAATTGCGAGGAATTTTGTTTATTGCAAAAATTTTCTTCCGCGAACTATCGAAGGAAAAAAGTGTTACGGTGGCATAAAATCGGCATCATTTTGTGGAAATCCAGCGCGGGGGATTCCCGCCCCCAAGACTGCGGCGTAGACCGATTGGCGCCAGCCAGGGCTGTGTTACCACGGGGTGTCATGGTAAACGCTGCATTACTCTGTCACATGATTGGCAACAACGCTAAGAATTTCGTTCGAAACAACTACGTGCTTCTTTCGAGACCTAGAAACTATAAATAGTAATACTAGGTCAGCATTTTTCTCAAGAAATGCCCCTGCTATAAATTTTCTCAAATAACACATAACGCATATACACCAAAAAATATTAACATTTATATTTCAAAAAATAAATTCCTTCCATCAACAAAATTTATTCCACATCATAGACATTCATGTGAGCAAAAGAGTGAATAAATAAACGACGCTACAAGTTCTTCCACATGACTAACGAAGTAATGCAGAACGCGTCAAGAATTCCAAATGACCTAGATCGAAATTCGTCTTTTTCCTTTGTGAACAAAATTTCTTGGCAAATATAATCTACGTATTATTCTTTCTCCATTATACATCATCGTCCTCAAATAAAATGTCCCCAAAGTTGAAGAGCTTCTCCATCTTCTGTTCATTTGAAGAGCAAACGGATCAATGCTTTAGTTTCCTATGAAGTCAGTAGAATAAACCGATTTATGTCAGGCAGAGAGCATGACTTGTTTTAAAACATGTTTTAATACCACTGACGTGGATATTTTAAAAAAAAGACAGGTTCACCGACCGTAGGACGGTAAAAATAAGACAGTAGCTTAGAGATCTCCTATTTTCAGTGAAATAAGATGAAATATGTCGAGCAAATATGCGGTCGCCTGGGAAATAGACGGTGCATGTCGATCAAACGAGGCCACAGTAGAATAGGACAGTGGCTCACAAACAAATATCTATCGAATAACACCAGAATGGTCTTTCGAATGTTTTCTCTGTCAATCAAGTCTCTTTACAGCTTATTATGTCATTTTTAACACAAATGAAACCTCCAGGATGGTTCTGTATATAAAATTCACGCCTGAGGTGTGTATCAAATACTCGGAAACTTCACTTCGATCTTATTAAAAGCTAAATTCACTTTCGTCGTCTATAGTCGAAGTCCATAACGTGCCTCAAGGAAACTGGTATCTTTATTCCGTCTGAAACGGTGCGTCAGAAAGAAATTTACTAGTTTCGTTCTTTGCAAGGAAACTTTTCATTCTGAGTAAAACGAAACGAGCCTCCCTTTGACGAATTAAAAGTTTCGCCAGCAAACAATGGACGTACCTATCTCCTAGTGTCTGTTCCGAATGAAAAAGTCCTAGACAAAGGACATGGAAGAAAGAAACGACCAAGAAAATTCCGCTTGTCCCTGAGATCAGAACATATCCTGAGAGAAACTTTGATGACGTGACTCTATTTGAAGTCGAAAGCATCACGCGAGAATGTTCCCTTCTCGCCAAAGTTCCAAGGCGAGGATTGCGGTTCGCATATAAATTCGCAGTACCTTCAAGCTGACTTTTATCCAACTTTCCTATAAGCCTTCCTATAAGCCGTGATATCGTATGTGGCTTTATCGGTTTCCAACTCGTGCGACCAGCTGATGATCAAGAGACATAGAAAACCCACAGGAATTTGCGGCGAAACGTGGCTTACCTGGGCTACCTTTTCCCCCATGTTCGACGTGTGCATGGCTCCTTGGAAGTATTTCGCAGATCCATTGTCCTGCAAGGAAAACTGGAACACGAAATATGAGGGTTGAGATTGAAAATTGTATTTTCCAAAAAAACTATATTTGTATTTACTTCAAAAGCGTTATTGGTTTTTAACTTTTGAAGACTATCGCGAGTGAAGTTTCACTCTATGTGAATTTTGCCTTAATATTATCCATCTGTGATAACATCATCGAAATTTTTATTATTGTTTTTTATCATTTGAAGACTGCAGAGAGAGAGAGAGAGAGAAATATTTCCTACGTTTCACAGAGGAGAGGTTTTAAAATTCAGTACATTGTCAATCGACCTGAAATTGTCTTTTGGAATTATCACAAACATTTTTGTTTTAAAGTTGAACATGGTCTTCAAAAGTTAATTGAAAAATTAAGAGAGTGATCAAATGATTTACTCACTTTGTGTTTGATGGAATCGGGTCCTATCTGGCTGAGGGATGGCGACTTCCGGTCTTTGGTCCGCCATTTTTGCAAGTCACTTTCGGACGCAACACCAGGAAAGATTTTCGAATGTTTAGTTGCTAGAAACACAAATTCACGCGTCAGACGTTGCAACTCATTTCGGTCTACTTCATATTCATTATCCTATTGTATCGTTACAAAACTATACGTGTGAAATACAGGCTCGATTAAATCAAAACTATCCAACGTGTCTCGTAAACTTATTAATAACGTGACAAATCTGGCGTACTAACGTATATTCGCGCGATTAATTTGCCAAACTTCGGTGCACAATACACTTTCTTCTGTTTTATAAAAGCTTTCGAGGCGCAGAAAATAAAGTAAAAGGAAAAATAATAGAAAAATCGATCGATTTGAACGTCAATGAAACGAACTATACACAGAGGGAGAGAGAGCCAGAGAGAGAGAGAGAGAGAGAGAGAAGGAGAGCGAGATCTGAAGGAAAGAAATATGGCGTGAATTGAACTCGCTGATCGATGCACGATGTTTCGTCTGAGCAAGTCTGTTACAAACACCAATTACAACCACACGCACTAAATCTAATTGTAAAATATAAAAATACGTGATGTACGGATGCACACAGAGATAATTTCGAAAATCGACGACTATTTTACAAAAATAACGATTCCAACAAATGGTTCAATACAAGATGTGGACTAAAAGAAGAAAATGATGGCCAATGTAGAGTTCACAGTGGCTCATGATAGCATTCGTTTTATACGAAATATTTCCAAGTTTCATTTGTACTGTAATGAGACCCGATTATCATGATTATATCGGTAAACTTTGAAACAAATCTGAGGATGTACATGAAAACTGTTAGATATACAGTGCAAGTATATAAGTTAATAGGAATCACATTATTCATAATTATTAATATACCTCAATATTCAGAAGGAGCATCTTTGATTCCAAATCGTACCAATATGATTAACGATAGTCGTGTCTCGTTGCAATGCTAATGAAATTTCAAACTGTTTTATATAACACTCGATACATGCATTAAAGTCTTCTGTGATAATTATTCGACTGCTTCGATGAGCCACCGTATGTACTATGTAGGTAGGAAAAGAAAAAAGAAAAGATGGAAAAACCAACCAACGATAGAACCGAGCCTATATCTCGATCTAAAAGCGTTAAGACAGTGTGTTCGTTAACGGGTTAGTCAATTCGCACTAGAAGCTGCATACCTGTGAAAAAAAGATCGTTTAAATGTTTGTAAAAGACCGTGTAATTATTTTTAAAGATGACAATGCGATAATTGCTACGCTCAAATATTATGTATATTTATTTATAACATTTGTATATATATATATGTAATATAGATATACACAGAAGATAAGGAAAGTATGGGTATCGTATTCTGTTGATGATTTTTACAATGAATATCGTGGTGATTTGTTGTTTATTTTCGGATATGCTCTCCTAGACCGTTTCCACAAATATCTAGAGAAACTCTCCCCGGAAAGAGATTAAACGATTATTTTGTAATGAATGAGAAGAAACGAGAAGGGATATGAAGCCGTGTGTAGAGAAAATAATTCAGCCAATTGTCTTGCTCCATCGCGAACAAGTAAGCGTTAAATTAACAAAGTTCGTCTCCCATGCTTCGGTCAGCCTTGCGTACTCGATAGATTCTCCCGACAGTCCCGTTCTCGACACAGGGATTTATCTGGACCAACAGTATTTCCAGGTTCACCCTCGACCGCCGACGACGACGCCTCGCCACTTTTCGTACTCGTACGGTTTTGGTGGAGCTCGTAACGAAAGACTTACGCGTCTCCATGGAACCACGCGCGTGATCCTCCGCGAGAATGATTACTTTCACGTTAGAGAGAAGCTTGTTCCAGACGAGGGTGGACTACATTCCAGGACGCGGGAGTACAAAATGGCTGACCGAGCGATGCTACGGTGCTCGTCTTGTAAATAGTAACGGCAGAAAGATACGAAAGAGAAAGAAAGACACAGAGAGACAGGAGAGGATAAAAGAAGCAGGACGAAGGATAGGAAGATGACGCGTTTGTTAGAGAAAGAGAGAGCTTCACGGGTATACGAGACATATATATATGTATATATATAACAGAGAGAATGTAAACGAGTAGTTGAATGGTATATAGATGGTGGAGGCAGTATAAAAAATAGGCCTATGAAAGCTCAATCGGACAACGGTTACGTTATCTCTGGAAAAAGCTCATGACCAAAAAAAGAAAAAGCCGCAAGCGCTTGGTAAGTTGTAAAAGGGGTGCAAACTCGTCCGGCGCTCGGTCGGTTAAAAAGAAAAAACCAAAGGGGTAGCAGACAGGCTGCACCATCCTGTTTTACCTTCCGTGAGATTATCGACTGTCGCTGGCCGTCGTTCGAGGGTGACGTGTTCGCTCCCTCGGCCCGCTACTAAAATACGTTCACTGTGGTTTGACTTTTGGATTTTACAGTTTTCCTATTTTGTTTCGTAATCGAGGGTTTTACTTATAGTTTCGATGGCCTGATCCGGAAAAGGAGGGCCACACGCGAGGAAATTTGGAGAAAAAACGGGAAATGATCGACGACAAACACGCGGCTCTTCCTCCGATCTTCACTCCGGGGGTAGTAACAGGGGGTTGCACTCGGTCAACAGGCGCCAACTCGCGTCGTTTTACCGAGGCACTACTCGGCCGCCGCGAATCTTTCGACTTCCGAGCTTTTCTCGATCGTTGACAGATAGCGAAGTGGCGTCAATCCAACCTTTCTTTCATTTTTTATTACAATTTTAGGGTGATTTAAAGCGAACTATGTATATAATAGAGAATTTATTGATAATATTGTCTAAATTTTAAGATATCTCGTTATAATATTGACTTACGGTCGCATAAGTATTTGTCCATTTACCACGCTCGAGTTTTTCAACATATTATGATGTCTCGATCGATTCGTTGTTCTTGTATAACAATTACTGATTCATAGAAATGTTATCTTCTTCTATATCGATAAAGAGTAACTTCTGTGCTTTTGATTTTAATTTTATGAACATATAATGGCTTCAAAAATTATATTCGTGCATCAAAAATATTAAATTTTGTATCCTTTAGTAGCGCTTCCATATGACTACACAAATTTGACATTATGAGAATGGAACATAGAGAGGAGTGAAAAAAAGCATCATTGGCAAATAAAATTATATACAAATACTTTTGTAGTCATTACATGTATATGCTGTTCATCAATTTGCCTGTATGTTAATGTAGTGTTAATTGGATGAATACTTATGGCCTACTCATGTCATAAAGTTTGAAATTTCACATTTAATATTATTTTGTCCAGACATAATCAATTATGAAGCACGGATAATGTAGGGACTATAAATTCTTGTAAGGAAGCATCGTGACGAACGGGAGCGATAATTCCGTCACGTGAAAGCTTCGGCTCGCAAACGGAGAGACACGCGCGGCCACTATCTGTCAACATTCGCGACACGAAACATCGCATGCGGCAGTATTATGTTCTACATCGTTAATTGCAATTTCGCCGCAATAGCTACGCGTACATCCGCATTCGAGGCGTTTAAACCATAGACAGGCTCGGTGGAAACTTTGATCTGTTGCCAAAGCGAAAAGACGAGCCGAAATAATGGACAGTAGCTCACGAAGGTATCGGAACACTTTTATCACAAAAAATTTTCATGTTCATGTTATATGTGTTACATGAGACATTTTGAAATTTTATTAGCTCCGTAATGAAATAAGACTATCATGCTCGTATTGGTAATATTTGAAACCAATTTGAAAACGTACATAGAAATTACAAGATACTTATTGGAAAGATGATTATTATTGCATTATCGCGCAATTTAATAAAAAAATAAGTATACAGCGTACGTGGTCATTTTAAACATATAATAAGTGTTAAGCATGAATATTGCATATCCCATTGAAAATTGAAGCCTCTCAATAAATATTTTTGCGGGATTTTTGTATTTATGAGAAATAACAAAATTTTTAAATACACAAAACGAATACATAAAACGTACATAATCCGCGAAAATATGTATGATATTCGAGGTACAATATTTTTAATAATATCTAGTGGGTAAAATAAATATTAGCTGCGATCCTATTTCTTTAACATTATTCATAGAAATATGAATTGACATAAATATCCATAGTATACCTATTAATATAATAGGTAATTAATAATAATAGATAATTAATCTTTTAAATACTTTCATGATCTCTGCAAGATATATACTCCCAGGAAATAACTCGTAACTTCTATACTTATTTTAAAATTCACCAATACGATTATGATAGTTACAATAAATCTTACAATGCAGAAGGCAAATATTCTCCATTTACACTTACGTGCATTCATGGGAACTTAGCCCTGTTTATCATCGTCATGTATATTAATAAAGGTGACATATAGGTATACAAGAATGTTTCATATAAAACACGTATAATATATTCATAAAAGAATTCTGTGAGTGTTCGAATATTTTCATGAATAACTGTACGCTCTCGACGATTCGTCGAGACTTTCGTCGCACGATCTACTCGTTCCATATTACAACGAGCGTCGAGATCGTGGTTGGAAAGCAAAGTCGGTGTCGCTTCTCTTCCGTTCGCAGAACGATAGGGTAACACTATGGAGCGAATGCAACACCTAGAGAAATATTCTGATCGGCTGTCGAGAAAAGGAAGCCGCCGTTCCACAGAAAAAGCTCGAGCTGATACGTCAAGAGGCAACCCACGAAATACCGAGAAAAAAAAAGATACGAAAAACAGAAGGAGCGAACGAGCAACCGGAGGAAATCGGACGTGTGGTTACTTACAAACGCTGCAGGTGAGGCTGCGACACGGCGCCCTCGTCGTTTCCGGTTTCACCGCTCTCCTCGAGATCGCGTCCAAACTGGCTGCGTGCGACACGCTTCGAGAAGGTCCCTCGGCGCCTCCAGCCGACGAGAAGTTCGCCCCCTCCCAAATTCCGGATTTTTGGGACACCTAAAAATACCAATAACAGTCCGTACAAAATTGTATATTTAATGTTCTAAGTCTGTAACTTTTGAATTAATGAAACAAATTGTATTCGTTAAGTGCCTTCATAGTAGAGATAATTAATTAATAATTTAAAGACATTTACGGACATAATTCCGTTATTACGTTAAATGCTGTGATATTTCATACTTCACAAGTTTGACTTTATCTGTGCCAGAAACCAAAATTGAGTTTTAAGATGTTGGAACTTGGCTCGAACGACTTAACTGATAATTAATTAACTGACTCAAGTAACCCTATCTTGCTACACTATTGCATATGACGTTGCGTATTCTTGCAAGAGCTGAAAATACAAATAACGTTGTATTACAAATCTGAATCTTGTGCAGCTACTACCGAGTCCAAGCTATGTACCCTTGACTCGGACTTCCGTTTCACGTGACAGCCGGCTGGAATATCGTTAGCATCGCGTACACTCCTGCGACACGATCGATACCGGACGTGTTTTGAAGCGGGTGCACGCGATCAGGCTGAATTTACCCAGGGTTCGGCGAGGGGCTGGGGCTGAGGGCACTTCGGGGTTGAGGGCATGGTTTAAGGCTAAGGCTTGTTCACGATGGCGGAAGATATTGAGAGAAGCGATGCCGGAACATTGTTATAAATGATGCGGATTCTTTCAATCTGTACACGAAACAAAATGTAGCGAGCTCTGCCTGTGATGTATATAAACATGAATATCATAATATTTTTCTAGGAATTCCTTCGTCATGAAGTTTTTGTAGTTTATCACCGAGAAAACTGTTTGACATAGGATTCTAGTTTGGAATTATGAAACGTATAAATGTCGATCGACTTAAAATAAAGTTAACGAAGATCGGAGAAGAAGATGGTGTAACAATAACGAAATGTAAAAGTAATACATAGGGAATGTTGTTGGCGAAATCAGAGATTGGATTTTTATCCACGTGCGAAACAATATATCTTGTGTTTTATCAGAAATGGATATGCATATTATATCATTTTCCTAGAAAATTCATTATTACGGAGTTCTTCTACTTCGCCACAAAAGAAACTATTACTTTAAGCGTTATTTTACTTGGGAATTTGCTTTTTGCATAAAACTCGATCGACTTAATAACGATCGAGAAAAAGGATCGTTCAAGGGTTACGATACTACGTAGCAACTTAGTCTTAAATTACAAAATACAAATAAGCACGATCAGTGTAAGCTGGCGTTAACAAAAATTGAAGGAGAAAACGATGCAAGGGTAATGAAGTACAAAAGTAATGTACTGGAAGTTGGGAAGCTCAGGGACTGAATTACAATTCATAAATGAAACAAAATATCGCAGGTTTTACCATCAAGCGTTTAGATTTAACTATGCACGTAACACGATTTTCCTAGAGATTTCTTTCCCAACAATTTCCCCGTCGTAATTCTACTGTGTGTCATCAAAAACTGTAGTTTACTTTTAAATTATGAAATTCATGAATATTTGGAACAAAGTGTTAAGAAAAATTGGAATATTTAAATTAAGGGGATGATTTAAGGATGATGGGATGTAAAAATAATGTGGAAGAAGTGTCGTTGACGAGTCTCTAAAATTCGAGGATGCTCGTGGGAATGGACAATATTCCCGATATGTTCCGGTGATTCAGTTAACTCGGTTCGATGGCGCGACCAACGTCCATTACCTCCGACCATCCGGGGGATGCTTGTGAAATTGAAATGGATGGAAGGAGTAGGCGCGATGGGTGGTTTCGTCCCTGATGCTTCGAATGACACTACACGCGCACCAATTGTATGACTTACAAAAGTGGGGGAAGGGGTGGCGTGAATGGCCTGGCAGCAATTTCGATGAAACTTTATAGACTTGAAGAACAGCCAAAAATAGTAGAATATTTTTTATTTGCGGCAACTCAAATTCAAGGGATGAAATAACCGTCCAAAGTTCGGACCCTTAAGAGCTAACTCGGGAACAGTTACAGATAGAAAAAAAGTTCTGTTAATGTTGTAGAGACTCCTTCGCTCAGACATCTTCAGCTGGACCCCTTCAATCAGACTGAGGATAAGGATTTATGTGAAGGTTCAGATGGAAGTTTGGGTGAAGGTTTAGACGGAGAGTTAGATGGAGGTTTAGATTTAGATGGAGGTTTAGGCGAATGTTAGACCGACATGATTTTTTTTATACATTTTTAAAAATTATTTGTTCACTCTATTTTCTTCTAACGTGTTAAAAAGCATTTAATGTTCGTTAACAAAATTATTTTCCATATGTAACCGTTTGTGAGCTAGCTTTAAGGGGGCTAATTCTGGAGGGTGATTTCACTCTTTAAACGTGAATTATCGCAGTTAAAAGAGATATGGATCTGCTACTACTACTACTACTGGCTGTTCTTCAAACCTACAAAGCTTCATCCAAAGGAGCCGGACCGTTCGCGACCTTCCTGGCAAGGTATGCGCCTATTAGGCCGACCTTTGCATGGTGCTATACCTTGCATTTCGTGTTGCATAAGGCGGCAAGCGGTTCGTTTTTACACGTGCCTTGGAATCTGTCGTGCTTTTGACTTCGTTTCCTAGATATTGTTATTCTCTCATTCCAGCAATATCTTATTTTTATATATATTAATGCACGTATATGCATGAAACTTGGTTACTGTCGTAAATAGAAAAAAAAGCCATGACTTTGAAAATTTCAAATAAGAAACTCTGCGTTCCTTTTTTGGTTTTTGCGGGTATTCCTAAGAATTTTTTTCTTTACTTACATCGCTGACCCCTTCGGGACTGGCAATCGGCGCGGTTGTGCTGGGCTGTGCAACGTTTGCGGTTGCTGCAGACGTTGCACCACCATTGTTGCTCCCAGTTGGCGGGGGTGGAAGAGCAGGCGGGGGTGTGCCAGTCCTCCCGGGACCCCAAGATTCCATCATTGTAGGTGAACCACATGTTAGTGGGCTGCGAAATATAGAGGATAGTTCCATTAGATGAATAGCGCACGTTGAACTCGATCGACCATTAAGAGATACTAAAAATATTTTTTCCAAAAAGAATATTTCCTGTCGCTTCAACCGATGCAACAATTATCAAAGACATACAGTTGCTTACGAGAGCATTTGTACATCCATCGTAGAAGACATTATATATAACATTTTGAAACTTTATTGGTACTGTGATCAGAAACCATTATCATGATTATACTGGAAAGCAATCTGAGAATGTGTCTAGAACGATGCCAGAGAAATTTCAAAATATTTCATACGATAAGAGTATAAGTGTCGAAACACTTTCGTGGACCACCGTAGGAGAAAGGAAATGTTATTTCCACGAACAAAGTGAACAAAATTCCTTCGATACTTTGAAATAAAATAATTTAGGTATCCGTCCGAGCTATATCTTCCAAAGTAGATACAAGTGATATTACCCAGTGAATTCTTCGCACGTAGTTTTCAAAGTTCGATTTTCATCAAAGAAAGGAGAAGTGGGGTAGTCCGAAGTGTCCCTCGAAATTGCTAGCCTTCGAATACCAAACTATCAAGTTACAAAACGATTCTCGTTTTATACCCTTGGATTACTCTTGTAAAAAGAGAGGAATATGATCGAAATAGTCGAGCAGCTTTCTTATCCATAAATACCGACGTCATCCTATGTATTTTCTACACCTACATATTTCCGAGAAGTTCCATTAAAAGGAAATGCGATTCTGGAATCGTCTATAGAGCTGGAACAAAATGCATCCCACGTATTCCTTGGCGCCCAAATCTTCTTTTTTTTAAACGACGTTAATATCTCTCTCTATCTCCCGACCAAACATTCGACTGGCCTCCTACTTCTTCGAAATCTACTTTTTAGAAGCCACCATCGTTGCTTTGCTTGCTAATATCGTCCGTAATACGCCTTTCCTAACAATAATCGTCGACGGAATGCAGACACATGGAATTCGTGGAATTTACGAAAATATGCTCTTACTTAAAGGATTAGATGGTCAAATTTCTTCTAATTAGAAATTAACACTTGGTCTGTTTTCTGTTATACAGGGTGATCCACTTAACTTTATCACCTGGAATATCTGGGTTCTTTCTGATAATATTAAAAGAAATGTTTCAGGTGTAAGGATACCGTGAACATGAAAATATCGTTTCGCGTCTTTCCCTACCTTTCATACGTTAAATTTGACAAACTAGGGTCACAGAATTATATAGGAAATATTCCAGGATGACTAAATAATACATAGAAATACATCTACGTAGAAATTGGATTCATCTACCAAATACTGTATCAGACCCTCTACTTTGGATACTTTATATATCTTTGCATACTATATGCATGTTGTAAATTTTTAAAACGTTAAATTTCAGAAAAATGTATAAGCATTCGCTATATATGTATTGATGTGCATTATATCATTATTTCTACCATTCTATTATCAAATTATTAATTTTATTATTCCATCCTAGTATTATTGTACTAATATTTCAGTATTATTCTATAAGCTATTTCCTTCAAGATATTTTAAACTGTCTACAAAATATATCGACTGAACATTCAAAGTATTAAAGGAATTAGAATTTCCAGAAGCAGATAAGAATATCGAAACTTCCACAGTAGGATCGTCACAGCTACCAAAACTTTCCTTCGTTTGCAACGCGATAAGGACTCGAAAATTTCCCGGCAAGGACCATCCTTCCATGGAAGTGTCCAACACCTGCAACTTGCTCAACTATCCACAAACTGGGGAAACTTACGCCTACTAGTATATTTTACGCGTTGCATGAGCTGACACGGCAGTTGGAGGTTAACAAAACAAAGTGCAGTCCGTTTACGTTATAGTTCTCACATGCACAAGGGTAACGGAGTTTCCCATTGTGTATCGCGTTGCGGTTCGTCAGTTTTCGTATCGATTGGCAACGTCTGACCTAACACTGACACACTTCACTCGCCAAGTCTGACCTCTGTTCCGTATCGACCATTGCCATAATCTTAGGATTTCTACAATTTATCGCGGAACACTTTCGCCACCGGTCATTTTTGGAATTGGAAGAGGCACACACGTCACCCTTGGTGGCCATCGACTTCGATTATCGAAGTAAGACCTCGTTCTTCTTAAGGAACCGAGCTACGATAACGTTCAAACGTATCCGGACATTTTCTTAGTTTCGACAGGATGCATTTTAATTTCGATTTTACGCATAAGTCGAACAACGACGATTTCTTCGAACGATTACTCGGAACTACGTCGAACAAAGTACTACAACGTCGTTAAATCGAGTTTTAAAAGGCAGTACGCGGTAATAATATCGACGCTTGTAACTTTTTAATCTGGTAGAGCTACAATTTTATTCACAAGCTCTATATCTTCAAAATTCTTTAAATTTTTGAATTATAAATTAAATTAAGACCGCAAATTATCCTTGCATTTAGTTTTGGAATTAGATACGCGTTTTTGGTCATCCTGTTGAACACTCAAATAACATTAACAACCCCAACTATGCAGATTGATACGAATTCAGTTAAATTAACACAACAATCGAGCTAATATTATTCATTTTTTACGAATCGTGAAAGATCGATCGCTTACTTTTTTGTAAGACTTTAATCAAGAAGCAAATCTATATTCTTTAACCTTCTCACATTAGAATACATCTACTGAGCAATAAAGAAGCCAGAAAATAAGAGAACTTCATTTATCATATTTTTTCAATGTTATCTTTGTTTGGTTGCATCGTTGACGTCTCAAGGAATGAAATTTCGTAGCAACCTTGATACACTACTGCTGGAAACTCTTTCCAATTTACGTCTGACTATCAAAGTCAAAACTTTCGAAAACAGTGCAGAATAAGCAGCACGTTTTTCAAGCGCGCAGCAAGTCGAAATGGATGGCGGCATTTACCAGCGAAACGTCAGCGGAACGTCTCCGATAATTGGCTATGAGAAACAGACGGTAGCTGGAGGAAACAGCGTAGCCGCGTTAACTCGGAAATCATGAAAGACTGTGTTTAATTTGTCGGAAATTCCGGGCGTATGTGTAACGTGTATCGACTAGGCTGGTCCGATGTCTGGAAAAATTTCCTGCTAGCAATTGCAAGCCTCCATTCGGAGAGAAGAGATACGGATAGTGGGCTGTATCGGCGTCGTTAGAGCGGGGACAAGTTCAGGGTAGTTTCGTTTGGAACATTTCCAACCATTTCGAACGCGTAATGAGAATTTCCCTCGCGCTACTCGGAACTGTCTTTCGTTCTCTTTTCCCTTTTCCCGCTACGAAACGTCCATCCGCCTGCATATATCAAGAGAGGAAAACAAATCAACCTCCTTTTCCTGGGTAACAGACCAGCGCCACACCGTCTCGCCACCGACATTTTTTGTTTATCGAGGGTTGAAAAGAGGATACGTGTAATTCCGTTTAATGAAATAGCTGTTCGTCGTGTCACGACCGTCTACCCACGTGTTAACGCAAGTGAAAAATTCTGAAAAGAACCTAGATGTACTTTGTCAAAGGTTTGTTAGGCGTTTTAGCTGTAAAAGCGTAGAGGTCTGGGTATTTTGTGAATTACTTGGCAAGAAGGCAATTTCTTTCTTGGCAATTTCTACCTTGCAGAAATTGCTTAATTCCGTTTAAAGAATCCGGATGCCCTCGCAAAGAGTTCGTCGAATTTTTTGACTTAATGGCGCACTTTCGCTATTTGTCTCGACAAAAAGCGTTTTTGTATAAGTTATTTAATCATGTTCTAGGAATGTGGATGCTCTTCACTAAAGTAGAACGAATTTTTGGATATTTTAAGAATTACTTGAGAGAAAGAGTTTGTTAAATTATTTTACAGAGTCGTTACTCTGTGAAAATTGATCATTTTTGATGGATTTTTATTAATCCACGAAGAGTCAGATTCCCGTGACGTTAAATTTGATATAGAACTTTTCCAACAGATTCATACGATTGAAGCTCATTTTTTCGAAGCTGCAGCTGTGAAAGAAAATTTCACAAATTCGTGCAATATGTCTTTCACGTCTTTACTTCTACTTGTAACTCTACGAAATTTCAGGAAATTGAAGTATTTTTTGTATTACAATAAACTGTCCTCTTTTGAATCGCGAAAATCCTTTCTATACATCTCCCTGACTGGTGTAATGATTTTCTACGAGGTATCCATTATTCTAATAATATCTTTTACCTTGACAAAACAATATATACAGCTATTTTGTTTGCACACGTTACATATTATTTCATTGGTCGAGCCTTAATGAATCAATAAATCAATAAATTTCGATAATCAGTATATTGTATGTACATTGTACATAATCTTTATGAAATTCAAAAAAACGGATAAAAGGAAATTTCTTTGGACAGAAAGAATGGTAGCAACGTTCCTTTCATTTCATATTCTTTTGATCCTTTCAAAGTTCTCAATACCCTTGCTTTATGCAAAGGACTGAATTTCCTCGCCACGTCGGAGCCGCGATCGAAATCGCGTTAAAAACACGGTGAATTTTGTCGACGTTTACTGCGACCAGGCAACCCTGACATCGATTCCTCGGTCGCCGTGTTGACAGAGTGATTTCGTAATACAAATAGATCCACATAATGGACTACCGCTTTTTTTTCTTCGCCTCTCCCCTTTCAACCCCGAGTCGTAGCTGGTCGCGCTCTCTTTTCATCGGCGCAACTTTACCTTGCGGCGTTTGCACGCTATTGTTGGGTGGGTTCAAGGAATTTACATGTCTAAAATGTGGTAAATTGCTGTCGTGTACATATTTGCATGGGTCCCTGCTTCAATATGATTCATTATAGTGCGTGGCACGTGCATCTCCGTTTGACAAACTCTGTACCGTTAATTCGCCGTTAATTCACTGTTAATTCGAGGAAATCACGATTGAGGATCATCGTCCATACCGTGAGATCGATACGCGTTTACGCTATTGAGCAACGTGTTTACACTATTACATTTACGTAATAGCATTTGTGTTATTGACGCACATGATGCGTCCATTTAATTATTTAAATGACGTATAAAATGACACAGAAAAATAAAGAAAACATTTTTAAGATAAAAACATTTTCTGCGATAAATAGTGTAACTTCAATAACGACTTGTTGTGTTTTATTTAATAATCCGATTTTCAGCGTCCATAATGATTTTTATCAATACTCGAACATCTGTGTCCGGATAAATCTCGAATTTTCAAGAAAATCAAAGAGACATTTTGCTCGAAGGTTAAACATCGTTCTGTTATATAATTTCTCTTCTTTTGCCCTCTGTTCTTTAATCGTATTTCGTGGATCACTGCAGTGTGCGTTGAATATTCGTTTTAATCAGCCGTAGCCAATTTACAGGGAAGAATGGCTAATGAATTACAAGTTTTTCACGTCTCCGCATGCCGCACCCTATCCATCCTATTATAGCACGCTAATACGTTGAAAGAGTTCCCAAGGGCCAACGCAAAATCACATTTGCATGTGCGTCGTTCAAACGCGATTCGCGTTTTCGCACCTATTCCCTGCAAAGAGTCGCAAATTCTTTATGAATTCAAAACTACGAACCTCGACACTAATTCAACAGCGTTTTGAATAATTAATGATTCAATTGTTCTCGCGTTCTCTAATGGATTTTATTTCTTTTTTTCTCTCTCCCACTTTTCTTTCTTTTTTCTTTCTTTAATTCGAAAAACGTGAGATAGAAAAGTCACAGAGCTCGACCTCCTACTTTTACATCTCCTGTTTTACCGCTGCTTAAAATTTCGTTGATTTTTTCAATTCGTATTTCGAGACTTTCCTCTTGTGTACGCGACGAATCGTGTTCAGTCGATAAAATTGCTTTGACCCAGCAAATACTCTTTCGCAATTTCTTGTTAATCGCAGACCGAATAGAACGCTTTTGCTGTTTAGAAATCGACGAGTGCGTGCGAACACGCGAAGGCCTCTCTGAAAACAACCATAATGCGGCTCGATAGGAAACTAGCACGTTCCGTTTAGCAGCGAATTATTGTCGTTCTTGTTCTCGAATTTTAGGATAACTCGTAATTGAAATATCACGCATCGTCGTCAAGTTACACTTGCGGGCCTGTTATCCGAAGACCTTGTGCGTATGATCCGCAATACAGTAATTGATACAACACTAATTTTCAATTATCTGCGTAAGTAATCGTCAGTTAGCATATTTGCAACTCTGAATTAGTCTTTGTACTGTAAAGTGGCGTGGGTAGCTTTCTCGGAAAATGTTGTATAAATGTAATTTGGAAAAATTCTTACATCAAATAAGACAATTCTATTATGGGCCATTACGACGAGCAACTTCAGCAACGAAGGAATCTTCTAAGACAGAATTGCAACAATAGGAAAAACGCAAACACCTGGCAAAGGAATCTCCGAGGATCTCGCGATATTATAAAAGTGCAAATATGTAGAAATAATATGTAATATGTAGAAAAATCTCGATCGTACAAAGGATATACAAAGAATGAAGATTCCAGCAATAACTAGAATTCATAAGAGAAGGGAAGCAGTAAAACTTTGTAACATTTAATATTTTAAAGCTGCTAGCAGCGTATTTATCCAAAATATGAAAAAGTCGAAATCGTACCAAC
This sequence comes from Bombus huntii, assembly GCF_024542735.1. Taxonomy (NCBI): domain Eukaryota; kingdom Metazoa; phylum Arthropoda; class Insecta; order Hymenoptera; family Apidae; genus Bombus; species Bombus huntii. Next base: position 3,567,601 of record NC_066251.1, read on the forward strand.
GATTAAATATTCGTACGTGTGTAAAGCCATTTTTATGAAGTGTGTAAATATTTTTATGTAAGAACAACGTAAAGTATACGAACAATAGGTACAATATCCAACAGTAAAGATTGAGTCACAGCTAGAGTATAATTTATACGGTCGTGACAGTGATTTCACATGCTTATTTTCCTAGAATTCTATCAATTCGCTCGTTTTAACGGTCCAAGTACATAAACTTTGGACGTTCGAACGATTTTACTGCATCTCGCTGCCACTGGGTCTTCCACAACAATAAAATAAATTAAACGCGAAATATGCTTGGTCCTCAGCCATTTAAACTCGCCAGCAAGTGGCTTCCATCTTGAACTATAGCGGTTATTAATGTTTAGTGATACGAATGATCTTGCCTCGCCAAAAACATTACTTACAACTAGGTACAACATTTCTCATAGCCGTAACTTCGCAATGAATAGCTTCAACCCGCCATTCGATGATTAAATGCCGTTATACTTCACTGTTTACCTAATTCCAATTTAGCCATCCTCGCGTCGATTCGTTATACCCGAAACTCGAAAACGATCCCACCAAAAAGCTTCGCTTAAGCGTCTCCAATTACGAAAACCATCGTAACTTTCCGAAACGAGCGAGGTAAGACCTAGATTTCTTCGAATCCCCCTTCTCCTCCGAATCTTCTGGAATTCACGGGAAACGAGCATGGAACAATGTCGCCGACTTGAAACAAGAAACTCCTCTCAACTTCGAGCCTTTCTCCGGGTTTAAAAGTCAACTTTGGCACGGATATACTTTGAATTATCGGTTCTCTCCATTTGAGACTCGTAGCTTTCGTTAGGCTAAATTACTTTTCCTATTGAAAAGGCAACGCTTCGTTTCGCTTAAATTGTTTCCAGTAGCATTATCTATTGGAATTATTTCAGCGTCCTAAGTGTTGGATTTTAACTGTTTATAAATTAACAATTTCGTATTGCTGAAATTGTTCCGACTCATCGGCAAATTCCACTTCTAAAAGTGCGTCAAAAGTTTATTTATTTGTTCGTTAGGAAGATCGTTAAAAATCGGGATGAAAAGGAATCGAATGTACGGTTAACGATTAATTAGAATTAATTACTCTCGGAGCAAACTGCGTGCAATTAGTGTCGAAAAGATAATGCCTTCAATGACGATTCCCTTAAACATCGTTATCTTCAGAATGATTGCTAAAAGAAATAATCGATTATCATTTTGATCAAAGCACGATCTTTCTCTAAAGTAAAAAGTTTACGAACACTTATAACTATCAGTGAAAATAAATTTTGCCAATTAATTTTGCCGATTAATGGGTCGGAATTACCTGACTGATCTTTCCAGTATTGAAATCAACTCCCCTATCTGACGTTATTTTTAAGAAGAAACATCGCCTACTGCGGGAAATTTTTTAAAATACGTATTAATCTAGTAGCGTTGCGCTCCATTTCCGGTCCAGGTATATCCCTTGAGGCCACCATGTAAGTTAGATATGCTTTGACGTTGCCACGAGTTTAATGCAGCTTTCGACTCGTATTATGGTCACGCACGCTCCTTATTGCGAGATAAAATCTTCAGGCTCAAACCAACGCCTTCATTCATCTCCTTCACGCCTTCTTTTTTCATTCTTATTCAAGCAGGTTCATTCACAGCCTCTATTTATTCACGCGATGCCTCTATCTCTTCACGATCGTTGAAAGATCCGGCGCATAGAACCGCGCTCTTCAAACAGACCTCGAGGAGCATTTTCTGCTCGAATTGAACGTGAACGGATTTTTATTTCTTTACAGAAAAACTGTTTCGATGGCACAGAAATTTAATTGCTTGATATATCTATGTTCGAACGAAGATAAATACGAGCCTTTCAGCAGTCAAGCTAACCAACTTTGTTTTTTATTAGTTCCTTAATTTCAATAGACAAGTACGCGATTAATATTTAATTCTCGAGAAGCAAATATAGTACCTATCTCTTCGTAAGTTCACCCGTTACAAGATGATAACACTAGCGATAACAAATACTCTGACGTACTAAATCAAAATTTGAACACGGCGAGAGAGAAGTTAAAACGCGTTTCTATTCCCTCTGTGAGTAGTCTTGTCGCAGTCACCTGATCGTTTCTCAGTCCCCCACACCGCGACGCAACGTTCACCGACCTCCCACGTTCTACCGCCCCCAAATTCCAACGTTAATATCAACCTCTCTGCAACGTTTACCTTCCCCTAATTTTTACTTCCACGTTTATCTCCCAACGTTTACCTGTCAACCTTAACTTCCCCCGAATATTTGCCTCTTCAAACATCTTCTCTTGCGAGAAGGAAGTTCTCTTAGACGACTCATATTCATGAGTGAAGAATGTCAGGATAAAAACCATTCGCAAACGTTAACCTCCCCCTCGATATTAATCTTAACTTAACATTTTCCAATGTTGACACCCTATCAATGTTAATACGTGCCGCTTTGATTTCTCTCAGCGTTAACATCCCCCAATGTGTTTACCTTTGCCAAGTTAAGGGCGGGAGAAGGTAAACGTTGAGAACGCGGCCTCCGAATTTTCATTTCTGTCCCGAATCCTCGTTCAAATGCCGCACTGTACGACGCGACGTTGCGTGTTCAACGGGGCTCACCTTGAAGCGCGCAGTAAAACCGGGACATTTCTCTTTGTCACTGTAAAGTTGCAGCTGTAATCAAGCTCTTACCGTTAATCAGTAGCTAGCTACGACTAAACTTTCTTTTCTCTGGAACCTCCCGCTCTCCCCAGACTAACAGAACCGCACACCGCAGACTTTGCACACTGGATGATTAACTCGGAGCAATTGTTGCTTCATTGGTGGATCGCTTCGGTGTTTAATCGTTACAGGGGCGCAAGGTAGAGAATTTTTAAATATTTTATATATTTCAGTTTTCAAGAATCTTATTTTTTCACGGTGTCCGTTGCTTCGAGTCTTGCAGATTTATTTTGTAGCTATTTGTATCTCTCAGTGTACGTAGCAACCAACCAACGTAGGAAATCTTGGCAATTAGTAAAGCTGAATCGAGATCGACTCGCGTGATTCCACCATAATCCCGATTTCATGACGTACCTCTATTCCCTGCGGAGAACAAACCTTCTAATTACCCAGCTATTAACCATTTGCATCAAAGGTCTACCAAGTTCCACCATATCACCTAAATCACAACCTCCGACAAAACCACCACATTTTCGTCCTCAAAAAATTACTCTTCCTCCAACTTTCAAAAAAGTAAAAGAAGAAAAAGATTTAAAAAATCCAGATATAGCAGATGTGAATCTGCAAATGTTTGCATCGTTGGCAGATACCCGTCATAAACACGCCGACCAACCTCGAAATTCTCGACAATCGGTCCCGCTCCGAGATTGTCGGCCCACAATTTCTTTTTTCTTTTCTTTTCCAACAGATCCCTATCGCTGTTGCGAAATTACCATCGCGTGCCCCCTTGGCTGCCATCGAATCTTTTTTCCACGGTTCGTCGGAATTTTCAAGGTACCCGTCATCGTCGCCGCGCAACTTTCTGATCGTTTTCCGCTCGGTGGTTGCGTGTCGAAACAGTACACCTGGTTTTACCTTGAAGAGAAGAACACCACAGCGTGCACGCTGTCTCCGTTAGTTGCTGTCTGACTCCAAGGTCGCAGCTGCGATCGTATTATTCTCTGTCGTTCGTCGTGCCTCGCGGTTCCGGGGATTGTTTATGTCGCACCAACCCTCTTGCGTGTTAAGCTTCCGACCACCAGTGTCATCCTTTCGCTAAGTCTTACATAGACATTGCAAGACAATGCATCATTCCAGCGTGACCTAGTCTAATATTTAAATATTATAGTGTAGTATCGTGGAAATTAAGATATCAATTGTTTCCCGATTACTTACAATTTATTAATTGGACAGAAAACGATGTTTGTTTAACTGAAACTAAATGCGATACTCGTATCTATCTCAAATAACTTTACAGTTATTTGGCAACTCTCGTCACAACGAATCTAACACTCTCTCTTTCTCTCTCTCACTAGCAACTCTAACAACTCTACAACACTGACAACTCGATCAATTCTCTCAACTCTACTCTCCGACGTCTCGATCAACTCTGACTCTCGCAACACACACACTTTTCGTCTCGCATACTCTGACCTCTCGGTCATCCCCCCTTGAAACACGAAACCGTCCTTCTGCTCTAACGTTGTTTATTGCTTTCTCACATCACTGTAAGAACTGTAGTCACATAGGAGCTCTTAAATGTAAACGAACCACAGAAAGACGACGTACACGGTTTTTTCAAATTTCAACCGACCTCTAATTCAAATTACTTTACGATATTAGAATAGTTTATACGTAGGATTTTTATATATTCGTAGGAAATTGAAAGATAAAAATGTACAAAATACAATACGATCACTTAAATTACGGTTTAATTACGAATTGTTTGCTCGTGATAGCATCCACGCCACTTGAAAATTCATCCGTGAATTTGTCAATGTATTTTATAAACGTAATGATTTTCGCAAACCACAAATTGTCGTGAGATAAAATCATTGCGTGGAAAATGATGTTAATGGCTCTAGGTTAAAGCTATTCATTTTAATTCAGCTGTATCGAATTCGCATTGTACTTACAACGTTGTTTGTGCTCGCTAATCCAACCTAATTAAAAATTATTTAGGCAATAAATCATAATGTTTCCCCTGGAAATATTACATGTTGCGCCGTATAGATTTTTCAACTAATTGAGAACACGAAGTTGGAAAAAGTGGTTAATTTCAAGCAATTGGTAAGCTATAAAAATTTGCACGAACAACGAGAAGATTTCCTTAATCCGTAAAGTGGAAAAACAAAAATCTTATTCAAAGATTTTTCAGCGAATTAGGTTAATGAATATCGATCTGATGGTAACTCTGGTGGAAATTGGTTTCTCCAAGCAATTAAAGTATTAAAATCACCCGAATCGATAGCGTGCAACGCATTTCCTGTTTCTGGTGACATTCTTTCCGCGATAGTTCTCCGAAAATATAAGTCTCATCTGTCTTGGCGATTCGTACTGGACGAGAAACTGCGACCGTGCCAGCTGCCTTTTATCGGAAATACCGTCGAAAACATATTTTTCTTTCACTTGCCCTAGAAGCGGCCAGTGATAAACGTAACTCTGCTTTACAACGCTGTGAAATACGCGTGTAACTTTTCCTGCAAGACAGCCAATTCTCGCCCGGTTTCTCGTTTGATTATTTAAGTACAATTGCTCACGGAATTATTCGAATACTTCTAGATAACTTAATAACAAGATACTTCATGCAAATATTGTATTTATTGATTATAGTATACTTGTTGATTGTATTAATAAACCCTCGAGATTTCTGGTTAAACTACCCTTAACACATATTTTATCCTTAAAATAACTATTTAGTGGTGGCCATGTTGTGCCAAATATACGTTAGTAGTAAATATCTCATAATTTCTATTATACGTGTCTCATTATCGAGCTGATAATATTACAAGACAGGAAAATATTCCAAACCAATACTTTACTCTAAGATTAAATATCCTAAAATGAACGCAATTTTTCCAAGGATGTAGTATCGAAAATTTAATCAATTTGATCAACAACATTACTCTATGGCAGTATCGAGCAAACGTGCAAATCGTATTAAATTTCCGTAGAATAAAAGTCACGAAACTTGCTGGGGAAACTTGTCACGAAAATGTTCGACTTTCGAAGGTATTTATCAAGCTAAATTCATCGATAGCAGATTTATCCTCTTGATACTGAAATCCGAGTGCTGCGCTTCGTAAGCAAAATTTGCATTGACGAACGAGGCAGCGAAAGGCACGAGGAAAGTTTAAGAAGCGTTCGGTGATAAAATCGATGGAGAAAGATAACTGTTAAAAGATCGGCTGAGAGATTGCTGGCGCGGTAGCAATTGTAGTGCTACAATTGCCAAGACCGGAATTGCTTCTAGCTAAGGATGTTCGATCGTTCGTCGATTACGAAAGATAAGGAAGCAAGCCACAAAAGAAGGATATAAAGAGAAACGGCGATGGTAAGTTGATCTTGATTCCTTGAAAAGAAACGTCCTGTTCCTTCTACACGGGGAAATGGCAATTTCTTCGATCGAGAAGTTAATGTTACTTATAGAAATCGACCACGTTTGCTTCGCTTGGTTCTACGTGACAATTCGAAAGATATAATACTTAATTGACGCGGTGATAGACATGCAACTGTTATAACAAGTATTTGCACATACTTTCACTTTCCAATGGAACATTTTTTATCAAGCTTTCTAAATCTCATTTGCATAGTATCAAAGTCTCTGTAGCTATACGAAATTTCCTTGGATGTAATTAATTAGCATGTAAACGCTATAATAGATACGATGGTGTATAAATACTTTTTGCACAAAACGTAGTACAGTAAAACTCCATTTATCCAACACGGTCGGGGAACAAGACGTGTCGGATAACTGGATCAGTCGGATAATAGGAGTTCACTAGTATTTCCCTTCCTTAGTTGTTTATTTATTCGTATAATGGGGGTTAATTTTCATATAACTGAATGTTGCTAAGCTGAAATTTGTAAACGCTAAGGCCAAAACATTCATTTGTATAAGCGTCACATGGCCTGCAATCAGATAGTAGGATTTCAGGAACATATTCGGTAAATCGGGCATTACAATGACACTGGACCGAATAAACGTCCCAGTTCGGATAAGCGAAGTTTTACCGTATATGTACGTTTTACCACCAGCGTTTTATTTCTTATTTTGGTTGTCGGACGAATTCCTAATTGATTAATTATTTATAGAATATTCATCGGCAATTTGACGAGTACCAATTAAGGGACCAACGCTACGGAATTGTCAAAATAGTAATATCAAACTATATAATATTGTAGTATTATAGCAATGGATTAATAAGTAACAAATACTTGGAAAACATTTTTATATCGACTCGTCCTTATTCACAGAAGTTCTATCATTTCATAAATGTCACGCGAAAAATATGTCATCATGACAAAGATTTACGAGGTTCGAAAGAGAATCGTGATATTTACGATTTGTCACGAATCGCGTCCATAGACGAAAAGGAAGGATGAGAGGTTGCATAGACGGCGTTCACGTTGAAAGAAATACGCGTCACGATTCGTGAGCCATTCGTGCGGCAGAGATATCGATAAGGGTTGTTTACGAAACCCTTAATCAATTCAGTGGTACCACACGGAACTACTGTTTACTCGGGCGGATGCCAATATTTGATCTCGTGTCTGCTTTCGATCATCCCAGATTACTATGTTTTCCCCCCTCGCTGCCAAGCGAGATCCTATACATCGAGAAGTGTCTACCTTTGATGGTGGCACCTTGCACGAATCTTTCGAACGAGGTCCATTTTTTTTAGTATCATCACCTAACCAGTTAACTGTGTTTGACGTGTATACTCGCCGTCGCTTTTATTTATTTACGCACACTACGATCTAACCCCATGAGAGATTTATAAAATTAAATTCCCCAATTAACTGGTTAAATGGGTCATTCAAATATTCAGTATATTAATCCTGTCACAGATTGAAATAGTCGTTTTAGCAAAAGAAATAGAAGAACCGAGCTCACAGTAAATAAGTAAAATTGAAAAATTAATAGGTATCTATATTATTAAATGGAATGTAAATATTCCTTTATGAAAGACCGAAACTAAAGATTAACAATAAGCGTTCTGATGGTGAAATTCTAATAGCGAAATTCCAATAGCTTGTAAAAGCCTTAGGGAAATTTGTATTCTCTTGTTTTCCCTTCCTTGCCCTCTCTTCTTTTCTATACTGCTCCCATCATTGTTCCTTTCTTTTATTTTATGCTTTCTCCTTTATTTTGCCCTTTCGTCTTGTCTTCCTATCCCTTCTTCTCTGTCCTCTTAACTTTTCATCCCTCGTGCTATTCCGTTTTCTTCTTCCATCTATTTCGTCTCCCTTTCCCCTCTTTCGTCATTCTGTTCCCTTCTCTTTCTTCTTTTCCCATCCTGTATCATTTTTGCCCATTCGATTTTCATGTTAGATACTCTCCATAACCATATGTGTCGTATGAAAAATTTAATCAACCCAGAAGGGTACGTGGAACATTCGAATATTAAAACAGAATCGCACTCGACCCAAAATTCGCTCGCAAATACCAAGCACCACGAGCTACGAAATTCTAATCAACGTTCGAGCGAAACCATGGAAAGCTATCGTCGTCACGGAACATATCTGACACGTTTGAAAATTCAATTCAGCGAAACGCTACATAAAACGATTGAGATTTCTATTGCTCGGTTCTTTGCCGGCTTGTCCGACGATCGATTATCGGAATAGAGAACACGGGGCGGCACCGGTTAACGAGATATCGAAACGGCCATTCGGTGTTCACAAAGGTCCAACCGAATGCCAGCTTCATTGTCGGATACGCTGTAAAACCGGCGAGAACAATACATTGTATCATTAACGAGCCAAGTGTACTTAGTTAGGTCAGCTTCGTCAGTTTCTTAATTGGCTTCTGCACAACACCCGCAGTACGACAAATCAGCTCGCGCAACTCCAACTACCGGACAAGCCCAGCAGCAACTTCTGAATCAAGACATTTTCTGGACCAATTATGTACGATGCAAGTGAAATTCCACGCGAGATTCTTTTTTCGACAAGAAAATTTCGCGAAATTTCATACAAGACGGTGATTTCGTTGCGCCATAATCAATCCCTGCAGCTTTTTATTGCAGGTTAATTTTCTGATCGTGATTTTATTTATTACGCGAAGAAATTGTGACCGAAGAGAGCCCGGTTTCCATATAATTTTGTTACTATTTTCTTTGCTTACTTCCAATTTGATACTATCGTGAAAGATATATCGATATATCATGTAACATACATATAAAATATAGAGAAAGATATTCGTGTTTCGCAAATCTCCTCAATTTCATATGGATCGATCGCAATGAAAGAAACAATTGCTTGTATAGATAGATTGGCAATAAATCTATGAAGGATAATTTGACAAATTTTAATTAAACATTACGATTGCTGATGTTTGTAAAACGGGCCAACCTTTTCCAGAAACTAAGAAACCCGTATAATTTCAATTGACTAACAACATCACTGATAGCCCATTATTGCAATTGACGCAACTATAACAATCGATTAAAAAATGTAAAATAAAATGGAAAGAAACCTTCGATATTTCAACAATAAGAAATAAATTCTTCGCGCTTTTCGCGTCTTCTAAGTTCCATTTCTTTGCCATTAATATTCCCACTAAGCTGTACCGCATATCATAAATTAAATGAAAGCAGTACGATAAACTTATTTGCTTTCCTATCTTGGTCCGCGATTCAACGTGCGGAAGTTCGATGAAATATTAAACGAAAGTTGGAAAACTCACCAGTTCTCAGAGGCGTCCTCGTCGAGGATGGTCCCGTCAGCAAGTCGATGAGGTAAGTTGGTCGTGGTTCTCGGTCGATTCCTGACCCTTGGTGGACCAACGACACCGGTCCTGGAGAGGCCAGCACGAAAGGACGCCCTTGCCCTGTCGACTGCTCGAGTCAACGTCATTGAATCTTATTAGTGATTGTTAGTAGAAACTGCTAGCTATGCATCGAAGAAAATATATATTGCGAAAAATCACGTATTACCATATCGTTTCGATGAAAAATTTCCATCAAACCGTTAGTAGTTTGTTATCGTTAAATTGCAGACGTTTATGCATTCATGGGAAATATAATTTTTAAGACGCACAAATACACGCTATGTCCGTATACAATCCGAGAAATATTGCAATTTATATTTTTTTTAAATTGCGTAGATAACATCTAACATCAATTTTTAATCACTTTTAAAACTACTAACTAACTATTTCGGGAGCGATAAAGATATATCGTTATAAATAATAATGTCGAAGGAATATACTTGAACAAAAATTAATGATTTTTACAAATACAATCAGTATTTGAATTAATACGTAACAGATTGCGTAATGTACAGAAATGTATAAAATATGCAAAATGAAGCACTCGTTGTAATAGTTAGGGAAACAAATTTCTATTTAAAATTTGCATAGACCTTTACAATTTACTTAGAATTTTCTTGTATTTCATTAAATTCGTGATTATTTTACAAACCGGTGAGCATAATACTGGCATAATAATGAAGATAATACTACCGGAACAATATTATCAGAAAAAGTTTTCCAACGTTGTTCTATACGTGCTACTTTCCGCAATATATTTTTCTCATCGAACTCGGGTGTTTGAGTGAGTTACGCGTAAACGAAGTTAGTCACCGGTTGGATTAAACAAACTTTCGCTGGAGTGAGAGGAAATAGGATCATGAATCGCGTTGCACGGACACCTGAGAGCACTGAGGGCACGGACAATGACTCTGCTTGGAAAATTAACGCTTTGAATACGCTGAACGCTATGAGAAAAATTGTGTTTTTAGGAGAAAAATCTGAGAAAAGTAATAATTGGAAAAAGTGAGCGACAAATTTAGAAAATAGAATAAAACATACAAATTTTTACAAGTGGCGTGGTGGTACAGTTTCTTCAGACTAGGCAAATATTTTCAACGCAGATAATTCGATGGAAAAAGATTAATTTGACTTGCAATAAAATTTCTTGTACCTTATAATATAATCGAACACAATTTTTCACTAAGTTCGAAAACTTATCTGAATAAATGTTAACACCTAATCAATATTCACTTGCAGTTCGATAATCATCAATTATTACGAGTTATGCTGAACTGTATAGAAATTATATGGAAGGACCAGATGGTACGAAACTGTCGATTTATCGTTATATGCACGATTGGATCGTTGGCACACGAATTCTACGAGCCTCTGTATGATCATCGTAAAGCTTTTTGATTTTGGGCCAAGCGCGAGTCGTTGAACTTCACGTACCGAAATACAATAACTGCTTTACATTCGATCACATGAACGAAAAGGTACTAGCAAAATTCAAAAGGAAATATCGAAGAATTCTATTGAAAAAGGTATTGCGAATTTTCAGATTCTTCTTTAGGCCATGTATATTATATTTGTAAAACTATGAAAAAAGATAGTGACTGTAACAAACCGTAAAATGAATCCCTTTGTGCGTTTCAAAAGCAAAATAGTGAACATTTTTCATCTTGATAGGATACAAAAATCCAATAAAGTGTAAAATTCTAGTAAAAAAAAAAAGATCAATAATACATATTCTCGCTAGAAAGTTTTAAGACAATTTAAATTGGCACTTTATACGACAAAGAAACTAAGTAACGTATAAAGCGCCAATATATTACGAGAATTGCGAGAAGGTGTGATTTAAAATTCATAACCTAAATCATATGTTGAAGTTTTGTTAAAAATAAAAAGTGTACTTACTGCTTTGAAACAAAATATAGCGAAGGAAATGAGTTATAACAGTTTATGTGAGTTTGTCACAAATTGGCCGTTGGACAGCCGCTACCTTTCCTCACAGTTGAACAATATAAATGATTTAGGAAACGCAAGAATCCGTTTAAAATCCTACACGAAGATAAAAGAATCATTGCTCTTGTCGAGGACGAAGATTAAAAAAGAAAGAGCATGGAAACGGAAGGTGTTTGCGATTGGAAGCGATGGGTGCAATTTTCTCCGATGCTCAGGGCCATCGATCGTTATTAAACAGCGACAAAGGCATCCCTCTTTCTCACACGATGTCCCTCGAAATAACAGCTCGTTAGAAAAAGAAACTCGAAGATTGATTGGGTCGTTTCACATAATTGTCCTTCTTATAAAGCGTATAACAACGATCAGCCTTGTGTCTTTAGATGTTACATGCGTTGGATAAAAAATGAAATGCATCCTTCATCCTATTACCAAGGGAGTAAAAGAAATTCTTGGAATCGTTAAAAAAGAAATGAAAGGAAGAAGAAAGACGAAAGAGGTCGTGTAATAGGAAACGAGTCGATGAAAAATCGACAGAAAATTAATCGGTTGGCAAGAAATAAATACGATATCAGTTTCTATCGACGTTAAAGCTTGCGCTCGTAGTACGATCAGATTTAATTAAAAATTGTTTGGCAATGATTACAATTTTCGATTCTCGTTGAAACTTCGAGTAAAATATCACGGAAATACATAGAGTGGCTCGCGGCGATATTCCAACATTTACCATGGAAAACTTTCCTATGCTTTTACGTTATTGTATGCATGTTCATATAAAAAAACATTTTAAAATTTCATTATGTATACTCGCACTGAATATTCTGTAGCTTCTATGTTGATTTTCAAATTTGCTTCGTACTTTACCAACATAATCATGACAGTCGGGTTTCATTACGGTACAGTGAAAATTTCAAATGTTTTGCATAACACGCACAAAGTACTGATAAAGAGTTTCTATAGATATTTGTGACATTTATCACAGAAACCTACTAGGTATGTATTGTACGTTTCACATGAAACATTTTTGAAGTTCCATTAATATTGTAACGAGACACGATTATTACGATAATTAATATAAATTTGAAACCAACTGAAAAACCTATATAGCAGTTGCAAGGTATCTATTGCAAATATATTTCTAGTATAAAATTAATACACGTCATAAATAGCGATTTTAAACGTGCAATATTTGTTAAAAATGGTTCCATCGTGGTATATCGATATAATGGAAATGTTTCACTGGGCGAAATTCTTCGATATTTTACACAGTACATATGATATATTCATAAAAGTTTTCGACAAGTGTTCAAGTACTTTCATGAGTTATATGTATTATAAAAGTGAAATAAACGTGGCTCGATCGTCCACAGACAACTCCACGTCCATTTTAATAATCAATTTCATTCCCAGGGTTGTATCCATCAGCTGATTCGCCCGTGGGGGTTGAGGGTGGATTTATCAACCCGCAGGTGGGGTGTCTATAGCTTCCTATACGGGAGTATAATATTTATTACCGGGTCAGGGTTAACTGTTAGGCGCGCCACACACGTCCAGCGACTGTTCTGCGGCGTCATCCTAAAAATAGTTTCGCGAACACTTCCAGATATAAAACGTGACCACGCGTCTCTTCCTCTTCGCGTGTCCCTCTCCTATACCCTAGTGTACTCGCGCGTGTGCTCGGAATTGCACTGAAATTGCCCGAAGAATCGGTAATGCCATTTGGACACACAGGTTTACTCTACTTGTTACAAGCGTTCTTCTGCTAAAAAATTAAAAAAGAAATTATCGTTGATGACGGATATGGGAAAAGGAAAATTGAAATACAAGTTGATGAAAGGTAGTGCAAGATTGATAAGAAATATTCATTTCCAAAGGTTGTGGATCAATCTTGTGCAGTTGTAAGCTTTTCAGGTTACTGCTGAACTTATTTAGAGTTTGGATATTCGGTCAGAAAAGACTACTCTGGCTGTTGTATTTGAGGCATTCAGGGAGGAAACATGGTGTAAGTGAACGGATCTTTAAATTGAGGGAATTGTGGCTACAGTTATATTCTGATAAGAAAATCTATATGTTCCTGAACATATTTATAGGTACTCATAAAGATTTGGAAGTCTGTGACAAACCTCTAAATAAATAAAAATAAAGAACGCTAGATAAATAAGAAAACTGCAGATTAAATAGACTATTCTAATAAAGAAGTATTGCCACACGTATCCATGAAGAGACCTGCAAAATCCGTAAGAAAAGTTTGTAGATAAATATTATCGTACATCGTTCCCCATATTTGTCTTGTCTGTTTGGTAAACACCGTACTTTTACCATTTTTCTTCACCGAGTTCCTCGATTTTCATATGAAAGAAACTATCAATACGTCAATACGAACGAGAACAGGAAAAAGGAAATTGAAATACAAATGAAGGAAAAAGTGGTCCAAGGTTGATAAGAAAAATTCGCAAAACTCGTACCGTCTCGTTTAATCGGAAGCTTTCCTATTCGGAATTTACCGCTTAAAACTTAAACCTTGGGATGGTCAGAGACGATAACAAAAGTCGAGGCAGAGAAGGAGAGCCAGCGGATCAATTACGATTCGGCTGACTATTCGAAGGGGCCTCTCGATCGAAAACTTCAAACTTTTCTCATAAGATGATCCTGCCCTGTCTGTGAGAAAAAGTAAAGTGGGTAAAGAAATAAAGAAATAAAGAAATCCAGCAGTAAAGAAATAAAGAGATTAAGAAAATCGACTGAGATTGGCGGTTGCCCTTCGTACGTTTCGTGCGATCGAAACGTGACACGCGGAAGGACGTGTGAAAGAACAATTCGCGAGTGGCGCAGGGTATCGTTGCACGATTCATTATGCGGGCAAATCTGACCTCGATCTCCGATTGTAATAATCTTCGTCGGGTGGTAGAATGTGTGCTACATGGCCCAGTTGCCAACGGGCCGGCCCTGAATGTCGACGACGCTGTCTTATACCGATCGGTGCAGCAGAAAATAATGATCCTCCAGCTTAAAAGCCGCAGGAAACTATATGTGAACATAGCACGAAACGTTTTGGCAAGACACCGTGTCAAGCGTCCAACGTGCGTTTCCTCTTTTCTCTGTGGCTTCGTTGTCTTCTGTCAGTGATTTTAATGGCCACTGAACGATTCCAAGGAATTGCGTTCGCCTCTTGTGCACCCTCTTGCACGATTGAATCGATTCTAAGATTCTTAGTGAAATTATATATCACGGGTAGACTGCAGATTTTTATGCATTTGCGTAGAATTAAAAGCACAAAAATGCGTAGAATGTACGTAATATGTAGAAATACACAAAATACCCAAAATATTAGAGCTATGAACAAAAATCCAATGTCCAATAAATTAGATAGAAAAATTCGTGACTCGAACCGAAAATTAATAATGTGAGTGGCGAAATTGATTATCATCTAATAGTATAATGTAATTTTATATAATGTGATTTTAGATTGGCATTGGAAGTTTTAAATCACTTCTGATATTACTAATACGGAAAGTGCAAATTATTAGGGTGGACAGTATTACATAGAAGCGTTGGGTGGTTTCAGGTAGTTACAGCAACAAGCACTTGTCTCGTGTTTCTGGAATTCGAACAATCGAGCGCTGAATACGCAAGCTAAAATGACACTTCCACGGGACACATATGACGCCTTGATTTAGTAATGATTGCGCTGTAGCTGCTTTACGCGTTGCAATTTGCGCGACAATTAGCTATGTAAAAAGCCTTTGAAAGCTAAGTATGTAATTGCTGTTACTTGGTTTTGAGTGCATTTTTAAAGATAAGAATGTTTAATTAGTTCTAATTTCGTAAGTAGTGAACTTATTTCTTAATTCTTCGTCCTATATTTTTCACGATCTTTTCATCACGTGATGTATCATATAATGTAAATGTTCCATCCCGTTTTATTTAGATTTTATAATAATGATGATTAAATATCGAATGTAGAGTGTTTATTATCGGTTAATTCCGTATTTAATTATATATTTTAAAAATTAGTAATTTTCATCGATAAGTACTAATTTAATAGTAAATAGAATTAAAAGTATAAAATATCGACGCGAGATTGCTGAACGTTAAACCTTCCTCCTACAAAGATAATTATTTTAATTAATTTCACTGCATTTAATTAAGTCGAGGGTGCACTAGAGGTTCCATTCGAGAAGCGCACTTTTTTTCCCGGAAAAAATTGGCAAGCTAAGACACTTGTATTTCCCCGGCATTCAACCACCTGTGCTTTTAATCATCCAAAGAAGAGAGGAAGATACACGTAAAATTGATCTCCATAATTCCATCATCAAAGTATTCGCTTGCGAAACAAGACTTAAATAAACAATCTAATTTTACGCGTTACTTTACGCAAATACGTAGATCCAAGATGTGACTAAAATTTCAACAAAGTTAGCAAATAAACCGAATAATTTTTCAAGAATAATACGAGTAAGGAAGCTATCTTATTACGAATACTATACTTTCGTAGATTCTAAAATCATTCTAGGACTGCTTACAGAGAGTAGATTCTATTGGTAAATGACTCAGGACGTAGATCCTTTTCTTAAATTAATTCAAGATACAAGAACCACCCTTAAATCGTTAGAAACTCGAGGACTGTACTTTTATATTAATTTAAAATTATAGACTGTCTTTGGATCGTCTATAAATAAATCACAATCTTAACTCAAGGCATAAAATCAAGATTCTAAACTATTCAAAATCCTCGAATCATCCTTACCATGAAAAATGGTACCGTCGAGGAATCTACTTTTATCCTAATCCAAAATTGTAAAGCTATCTTTGAATAAATCACACTCTTAAGTCCTCTTCCAGGCGTAAAATCAATCCTAAATTATTCAAGATCCTAAGATCACCTTTGAGCCACCATGAAGTCGAATCTTCTTAATCTTGGCTTAATCAAAAGTTGTGTAACAATGTTTGGATCGTGTAAACTATTATGGAATGGTAAGTTCCAATCTCAGGACGTTGTTAAGGTGTAGAAACAACTCCCAAACTTTTCGAGATTCTTCAACTACCTTTGAATGTTTCGTGAAGTGTCGAGATAGCGAAACCTCGAATGCAGACGAAAAATAAATATAGTACTTGTACCATTGAACTAATATTGTTATTAACATTTTATAAGCGACAAACTAGAAATTCCTATCTTTGTATGTAGACACAAAGTAACAGACTGCTTCGTTTGATGCTTGTGAAACGACGTAACCGGTGATCGTGTGAAATTAACGTTTCAATCGAATAAAGGGAAACAAGGGGAAGCGCGAGACTTACTCTGCGAAATTTAATTAGTCGTTGCAAAGAAAAAGAATTCGGCGCGTTGAATTCCGTCAGACAATGAAGCGACTCGGTGGTAATTTTTACAAGCACCTTTCGTACATCAGTCTGTGGCAAGGAAGGTCACAGTGCGCTCCAAGTACGCTCCTACGGACACACCCCGTGTTAACACTTAACTACGTGACCTAGTGTCCTCGACGTTGCACAACGAAGGCAATGCGAGAAAAAGAGAATGTCTGTGGAATTAAATAGGACAAACAGAGGCGTGGGTGTGACATTTTTAGCGCGATCGAACGTATTTTTATCTGTTCAACGCATTGCGTTTTCTATTAGTTTGTTCTGTATGAAATGTTCGTTTGAAGGTCTCAGATTTTTCATTGGATTATATGAAAAAGACTACTATTGATTTCGAGTGTCATTAACGTGAGATTGAATGTCAATTAAAGCTCTTTTATTCCTCGTGTTTTTTGTTTGAAATAGGGCTGGATGTTTTTCGATATTGTTGTTGTAACGGCGCAATAAATTCGTAAGAAATTCGAGTCAGTCTCTACAACTAGTCTAAAGGCAAACATAATTTTAATGACAATACTTTGATTATCTAAAATATAGTTTCAATAATAATATTTATATTAATACACGGCTCATTGCTTTTTTTTCTCCTCTGAAATCGTTCATTCGAAACGTGCTAATTAAAAAATACAATAGCAGCTAAGTAAGCTAAGTATGATAATTGAATCGGCGCAGTGTATGCGTCACTAGTAGCTAACGTGTAATTAAACGTACTCTGAAGAAAACCAGAATCGTGTTTCGTTTAACCGAAGGAAACGAACATTTCATATGCTACAACCTAATGCATTGCAAATTAACACTAGAACTAACAGCAATGCTATAAAATTAACAGTGTTACTAATAGTACTAAAAGCAAGTAAAACAAAAGATAAAAATCATCGAAATTCACAAAAGTGCGTTATTCTAAATTTATAGAATAATTATGAAAAATTATTGGTATCGTTTAGTTTGATCACTCTGATATTTCTAATGTTAAACGGATATATTTCCAAGTCCGATTTAAACCACCTGATACAGTACCAAACTTCATAATGAGTTATTTAAGCGTTAATTTGCCAACTATTCCATAACAGGGTACGAAAAAAATATACAGCGGTAAATGCAACAACGTGAATACAAATTGGACATGAAATTTATGGAGGTTTCCGTGAAGCAAGTGATTCAAAGTGGAAAATGAGAAACGGCGAAGGGAGAGAAGGGTAAAAGAGAGAGGGGGCGGGGGAAAAAAAATTGGAACTTACAGCGTGTGACGAGCCTGTTGTTGGTCTGGCTTGGGGGCGGAATTGCAGGCTGCGGAGGTGGCTGCGAGCTCAAATCCTCGAAATTTATAATTTGCAAGCAGATGTCGTCCACCTCGCTCCTTATTAGCGCTATCACCTCGCTGCACAGAAATTTGGTGCCTGTGACAAACAAAGATTAATCCGATTAGCTCGCGCCCACGTAATACGTCTATCTTTGAAACAAACGATCTTTCAAGTTTTCTCGTTCCTACGTACAAAAACTCGTTACCAGATTGCGTATTTTTATGCAATAGCATATTTGCATTACCACAATTAAACAAATAGCATCTGTACGTGTAAAAATTTATTTTACTCGTTAAAACCTACAGCAAATACTTCAGCTTGAATATCTTTTATATTTTTGCATATTATGTACAATTTTGTACATGTTTGTACCTTTAAATCTCCCATAAACTCATAAAGATCCGTAATCTACCCATTGCTATAAACTTTCGTTGTAATAACAAGAGAGATCAGTAGTAAATGAAACGTTGAATTATTGAGGAACTAAAACAACAATTGCCCTATATTCTGTGATACCGCAATTCTCGTTTTAATACCAAGCATGCATCTTGCGACGATAGTCCATTAGAAGCAGAAACATCGCGGGATAACTGCCGGAACAACAAGTATTGATTTCCAGCAACAATTTTTTGAAATGCTTCTTTATCGGTCACGTTAAATGGGAACATGGGTGTCTGGCGCGATAAATATCCACGTTTGACGTTTCGGCGAACGTCTATTAGAATCCAAGTCCGTTAAACGTCTCGTGTGTTGTTTGAAGTTAGTCATAGGATCCCACGAAGCAACCAGCGGGCAATAAAAGCTTGTATCTTCGAATAAATCGCGTCTGGATTCTATCCAAATACAGTGGCTCACAAAAGTATTCCTACACTTACCATAGGGATTTTTATATGCACACGTATATACCAATTTTTATTATGCGATGATCATGTTGAAAACACGTGAACTCAATATGAAAATATATGTACAAAGAAGTTGCAAGATATTACCGCATACCTATATTTAGTAAAAAATTTAGTGCGAATACATAGTCGCCTTAAACGTATAATGATAATTATTAAAGACGGTTCTAACGAATGCTAAGACTTACTAATATCGTAGATGAGTGGCTATTTTGAAATTGGTAGATTGTTTAAATGTTTTAAATATTTTCCGACAGGAAAAGATGTCGATACTGAGAATCAAACTATAGAATCAATAAAGGAATGCATATTTTATGCACATAATGAGACACGACTGTCCTGTCCTGATTATATTGGTCAAATTGAAACCAATCTAAAGGTGCACATACGTACAAGCTACGAGAACACTGTATTATGGAAAATAGCTATAAACTGATCATTATGATTAAATATTTTTGCGATCTCTGTGAAATATACATATATTTGTACTTGTATCTTGTAACTTCCGTGTACGTTTTTAGGATCGTTAAAAATTTCACGTATAATTACGATAGTTGTCATTGCAATATGTAAATATCGTTATAATACTAATGAGATCTGAAAATGTTTCATATAACACACGTGATATATTCGTAAAAGATATCGATTGCAGAAATAGTGCAGGAAGTGCAGGAATACTTTTGCGGGCCACTGTATTTCTCCCAACCAACGTTACAGCTTAACATAGTCGTAATTCGAAAATTCTTTTGCAGAAGCCACGTAACATTGTAAAAGTGGGGTAACGCGATTGCACCACTTTGTTAATGTTCCATTCGGATTCGTGACGACTCGAGGAATTATCGCGCCACGTGTCACGTGCGGATAACATAACTCGGAGAAGCAGCACTGTGCAAAGAGACTTCTGAATCAACGTGAAACACGGCGAATGTTGGACGAGTGTTCGTTCAGGGACATGAATGAAACTTGTAATGGAGTACTTGGCTACAGTGATCGTCAGTAACTAGAAACGAATGCTGGGAATGAAGTACATGATGATAAAGGCAATACATGTAACTAATATCTCGAAACAAAAAGAAATTCCTTTTTGTCTGTTAGTCCAGAAATTTGTTGGAGAGACATTTGCTCACAAATACTCGAACATTTGTAGAACCCTTTTGTGAATATATTATGAAATCTGAACCTATTACAAAATTTTAGTGGAACTGTAACAAGGATGACACTAGTAGTAATAATGATTATAATAACCAGAGAAACGATAAAGAGGAAAATAATTTAAGATAAATAAAAGACAGGGAGGCTGCGGATTTGTATGCGTTTATATGAAATTTGGAAATGCAAGAACGCACAGAATGCATATGACATATAAAAATATTTGCAAAATATCCAAAGTAGGACGCTTGTTATAATTTTTGATACATCAAATGAATCTCCATCTCGGATGAATTTACTTTCGTAGTCGTGTCCATAAAGATAAAAATTTGCATAGAAATCCACAGTCTAGTTATAAATTACAATAATATTTCATAAATTATTGAATAAAAACGTACGTTGATTAAACAGAGTTAACAGTAGCGTGGGTATGAGCGGTAAAAGGATAACGACGAAAGTATTACGCAGTTAATAAGCGCTACGCGGAGTGATACATCTTAACGCCACGATTTTCGACAACGGAATAACCTCCCACGCATTTGATTCGCGTCGCAAACTATTATAATTTGGTGGGGATGCAAACGTGCTCAAATAGGACTCGGCTGATTTCCTGGAAAACCAAATTGTCCTTCGAGAATGTTTTAAGCAATAAGGATATCGTATATCATATACATTTCACAGTGGTTCACGAAAATATTCGCACGTTTGTAGAAACACTTTACGAATATCTTATGTACATTATACGAAATATTTCGAAATTTCATTAATACCGTATATAAGATTCGATTATCATGATTGTAGTGATGCTTGAAACTAATTTGAAAATGTACACAGAAGATGCAAGGTATTCAGTGCAAGTATACATATATTTCGCAAAGTATTTTATCTGTCAATATAAATAGGATACTAATAATAGTACGCTAATTTCTTATTAAATACATGCTGTATTCCATGAGTCACTGTACCTCACAAAACCAAAATCCAAATCCAAAAACGCAATCCGCACGAGATTTCCAATCTAAGCACCAAACTATCGGTTGAAACGCGAATCACGGTCGGTTTCCAATCACGAGAACGAGTATCCTATATCGAACGAGTGTAAAAAGCTTCTTCGCGGCATTTGTGGCCAGCGTCAAGGTCACGGAAGCCCGTAACCACGAGAACACGATTAACTACGACTACGACGAGCGACTTGGTGGCTTTTGTCGCGAGCTCTGCGAGCGCAACTAATTAGGCAGCGTGTGTTTACGAGTCAAGGTACGTTGGACTCGGTCCAAAAGGGCTCGACAAAAGGAAAGTGTGTCCCGTGTGTCGACCAGAAGAGCGTGGCCAGGCATTCGGATTGCCGATTCGGACAGGCCTGCTTGCGCAACCGGCCGGTGTGCCGAGATGGAAAACACACACCCTGGCACGCCGTGAGCGTAATCGGTCGGATAAGCGTGCCAAGAGTGCCACAGGCCACCTGGATCCTCGTCGTTGAACGTCATCGATGTGGAACGTCAACGATGATGAGTCTAGTACCGTGAGGATTCGCCATTGCGAAATCGTGATCGGCCACTTGCTCGAGAACGACATGAATTATGGATGGAGCTTCAACTTGTTTGATTCTAGACGCTTCTTCGACCATCGATGAAAAACTAAATAGAGAAAGATCGTTCGAAATAGAGTTGATACTTTTTTAAATGGGTAAAAATGAAGTTTAAGAATTGGTTGGATATTTCGAAATTCTGTGGGTGAAGCGTCTCTTCGATCTTTATGAATATATCGAACCAACCTTTATGAATATATCAGTATACTAATGGGTGAATAAAGGAATATTTCTTCAAGCGAATAAAGAAGCAGCAAGGAGAATGTTTAAGAGTTGGCTGGATTCTTAGAAATTGTGAATGTTGTATCTCTTCGGCTATTGATGGGTGAATGGAAATAGACTTGTTTACGTTTAAAAGGGTGAAAGTAGAATGTTCAAAATCTAAGGGATGATTGGATTTAAAAAAAAAAATTATGGATACGGCGTCTTTTCGACCACCGACGAATGAATAGAGAAAGATTATTTTAAGTAGGACAGATTGAGAGTAGAATGTTTAAGAGTTGGTTGCGCTTTTAGGCAGTTTTTAGATGGTTGCAAAGGGCGGAGAAATAATGGTTTGGCTGTGCAGCAGGCGAGGAAGTATTACATAATCCCTTGTGAGGCGGTGACTGGAAGACTCGATAACCGGTTGCAATGTTGGAACAGTATCAATGGAACTGTTTGATCTTTTCATTAAATCTTTCGTAGGGGTATACCTATGTACTCGGAACTTATAGCATTGCTTTAAGACGTCTATTTATATTTTATCAATTATGGTCATGGCCTTCACAAAACATACGACGATACATTTTTTAATTTCTTTCAAATTTTAGCAAAATAAACGTGATAATCGTCTGCCACTTAACGTTAATGAAACTTTAATAAGTTTTATACAAACTAGAAATTATATATCCACAATTTCATACTCAAAAAATGATATATATGCAATGATTTTCTACATTAAGTACTCAAATATCGTCATGTGTCACTGTATGTATTCCAGCCGATTACACGGCTAATCCAGCAGGATAATACATTCAGGATGTTTAACGAGAGAGAAAATAGAATACGTTTAATGACAGGTGGAAGATGATAAAATTCAGCGATCAATTAGAGAGACATTCTCGGTTCGGCCAAACCGCTCCTCGTGTCTAGATAGCAGCTAATATGTGCAATACGTGTGGTTTCTTCGGCAACGTCACAGCAAGCTGTCCTATCGATCCATTGCTGGCTTTCTTTCTCTGTTACACTTTTCCTCTCGCTTCCCCTTTGTCCCTGTGGAATTACGCACGCAGACGGGTCACGCACAGCTGGCTTGTCAGATCCAACTGAAATGCGAGCATGCGAGGAAGAAACACTGTGTAAAACAGCCCTCGGCGGGCCAGGTTGCGCCTTTCACATTTTCTCGCTCCATTTTTCATGCGGCTTGCGTTACTGACTGCCGCCTGTTAAACTTTCACGTCGTCAGAAATTCACCCTGAAAAGGAACAACCCTCCAAATCTCCTGACACTTTGCTCTCTTTTTTGTAGCTTAATTAAGCACGTTTGAATGAAGAGCGAGAGATAATGTGTGGAAGTTGAATCAATGCAACCTTTTTGGAAGAATTTCACTAAAGCGACTTAAATGTTGTTTTGTTAAGGTGAAAGAGATGTACTAAAATAATAGATGCTTCATAGGAGTTCGTTATATGTATTAGGTGCAAAAAATATTCCATCACTTGGAGAAAACATAATAGTTCACGATGATGCTGGAAATTATTCCATTCTCAAATTATGTCATTAATTCTATTTAATTTCGTAATTAATTATGCAAATTGAAATTGGAATACCGAATAGTTGAAGCCGATCGTATAAATATAGAAATTTCTATTAATTATTTAGGCCCTGCACAGGACACATAACAATTCTGAACTAATGATTGAATATAACAATTCCAAACTATAGCGTAAGTATTCGAGAACAGAGCCTTGATTCGGTGATTAAGATTCAAATCCCCTAATTAACTAGATTTTCGTATTTGATCGAAAGACAGAATTTGGAGATTTTTAACTTTCATTAAGTTCTCAATGCAATCACAAACAGAAAAGTCGTTGTTCATTCAACCTTGAATTGATAACTATCAACTGGTTGAAGAATACACCTCGTTAAGCTATAAACAGACGAAGGGACGAACTTCTTTATGACAACTTTAATTATAATGAACGAAGTACGCTTACACGAGGTGACGAGGTGACGAGGATACTTGCTTTGTTCCGAGTTCATTACTTTTTGCTTGCTCAAGCTCCAGGTCGCTTCAAAGCAGGAGCAAAAAAAGGAGGAAACGACTCACTGAATGTTAAACAAATTCTACTATTAAATTCAACATCATCCGTAGAAGCTCTCACAAAAAGA
The DNA here is from genome assembly GCF_024542735.1 of Bombus huntii. Taxonomy (NCBI): domain Eukaryota; kingdom Metazoa; phylum Arthropoda; class Insecta; order Hymenoptera; family Apidae; genus Bombus; species Bombus huntii. Next base: position 3,591,712 of record NC_066251.1, read on the forward strand.
AAGAAGGAAACAATATAAGAAACCGAAAAAGATAGTAAGGAACCATAAGAGTAGCTCTGTTTGTTCGCCTTCTTGATTCCAGAAATTGAACCTGAAAAGAAGTCGAAAGGGGAACAAGTAACCAGTGAAAATTCCAGTGGTACTCCGACTTAATTGAAACGTCAGTCTGTGTAAACGAGAGAGAGTGAGAGAATGAGAGAGAGAGGAGAGAGAGAGAGAGATGGTTGGGAGAAAAGGCTTCGTTTGACGGCGTGAAACGTTCGTTTTCACGGCTTACCGTGAAACGAACGCTCCTCCTCGTCACTTCTCTCCGCGTCGAGTCCGCGCATAGGAAGTCGCGGAATAAATGGCGGCGTGCCAACGATTTTTCTTCATGAAAATTCAAGATGCGGTTTAAAGGATCACGTGCCGTTAGGCGACCAATGCTAAGAACACTTGCTTTGTTTCGGTCGAGTAGTCCGGGGGTCTCGTTAGGTCCTCGTGGTTCCACGGCTTTTAAACCAACGACGAGACGGAGAAGAACGCTGTGGATGAGTCGAGACCTGTTTCTACGAAAGCAGGAGTAAAAAGAAATGGCAAAAAAATAGAGAGAAAGGCAAAGATAGAGCTGAGAAATGAGAAAGGGATGCGCAAGCAACAAGGGTGAACGCACGCTGCATTCATTCAGCGCAACGTCCTTGTCGAGAGAATGAGGCAAAGCATAAGAGAGACACAGACGATGCTCTTTCAGTGGAGCCTGCATCGTCTTCCCTTGGAAAAAAGTACCAATAATCCCTCCGCTGGATAAAACACTTGGTCGATCGATTTTTTTAAAAGCTCCTGGCTTTCGATAAACCCTCGGTTTTATAGAAATGGTTATTATTACGGGGAGACACTGGAAGGCTCTTTAAATTTCTATTTTACCTTGGAATGACCGGGAGAAATATTAACACTGAATCTACTGGTCTGTAATACGTACTTAAATTTTCTATATATGTATATGTGAGTCAATTCAAATGATATTAATGAAAATAAATTTGTCTATATAACCTTATCTAGAATTAGGTAAAAATCAATATTAACTTTGACAGAAATCAACTGTATGTTTTAAGTAACTGTTGAAAAAGAAAGTCTGAAATCCGTCATTGTCACGGGCTCGCTAGTTCTACCGTAGAATTTTAAAGTGACGAAGTTAGTAATAAATTCGCATATCGAAGCTTTATGATGAACAGTAGCGTAACGGTGGCTGAGTGTGTAACTGTTTTGTGATGACTGCGCCCCAAAGAGTGAAAGAGTCCGATGGTCTGTGTCTATTTCAAGACCAGCGGACATTAATAAACTCGTATTGATACTTCTAATGTCCTCACGATACACACGTTTAGAATCCTGTGGCGCTTCATCAAAGGAGGCACATGAAAAATAAAGTTACTGCGTAGAAAATTCTAATTTAAACACTACTTGTCAACTTTGTCAACTGTACGACAAGACGAGATAAAAAAATAAAAGGTACAAGAGATGGAATTTTGTTCGTGGACATCGAGGAGGAAGATAAGCCGACATCTCGGATCACGAATCTTCTTGCTGCGCGATTTGTTCGACAAAATCGCGATACTCGACGGAATCTCGAAGGTCGTTCCGTCTTTATACATATTTTTAGACCACGCGACAACAGCAGAAGCTGCTGTCCACGTTACACGAGGAAAAAAACGAATCCGACGAACCGAAAGAAATTCTTCGATCCTCGGGACGACGAGAAAGTATACGTTTGAAATTGGAACGTGTAAATTAACTTGAACATTTTGTAACAACATAGAACAAAACATAATTTGGTTGGAGGATGAGGCAAATTTGTGGGGACTTGGATGGAAAGAAAAAATGAAACAGCCATCGATAATACATGGCGGGAGGTAGTGAAGAAATAGCCAAATGAATTTCTAAAATTGCTTCAACGTACTACCGTGCGGTCACTATAAATAAGCATCCCCTTCGGGGTGCGCCCAGCGTCCAGAAATACATCCAGTCCACTCTAATTCGGCTAATTTACACATGGCCCTTCCTGATCCAACTACTGCATGCTTGCACGATGACCTTGTGCACCATCCACCAAATTGATAATTGACGATATCGTATAGTAATACTTCCACTTGATAGTGACAGTTCATGGAAAATGTTCAGGATCATCGCTTGCTTGAATTTTGGGTATGTCGTTCGGAATGTTGAAGTACGATATATCGTTAGTGTGAAAAAGTATGATATATCGTTATACGCATTTGTAGACTGTGTTTAAAAGTATACAGAATATATATGATATACAAAACTATATAAAATATCCACAGTAAATTAGTTGGTCTCGTGCCTAATAGGAAAAATAAATCTCTTATTCAGATCCGATCTTTTTCCATTCACAAAAATATCAATTTGTATAAATAGCCGCAGTCTAACGATAATATACTCATAAATTCTTCGGATATCTCCTATGTTTAATGAAACTTTGATATCTCGAGTAGACTGCAAATTTTGACCTGCACACAACTGTTTCTCTAATTTAAATGCTTCAATTAATTCTAGCACTGTTAGTCATACCATTCACTCCGATAGCATTACCGACAAGTCTAATGCCAACCATTGGTAACCCCTTCAACATGATGTAACCATTAAAAACTGAACTTGTAATTATTTATAATTGAATCTGTAACTACCTGTATTTATGCCCATTTAAATAGTACAATTTCAAAAAATGCTCCATATTTCCACGATTCCCTCGTTGACTGGGTCCAAGGTTCTTCCAAGTCCACGCCTCATCTAAAACCGTGATAGGCTCCAAATTGATAAGATCGATAAGAAAAATATCAATGTATCGAACTACCTACTAAATACTCCAGGCTCTGGCTATCAATTAAAACGATTGATGTATGTAATAACGTAAGACCGAAACACACTAGTTTATGAAATTATCGCACGATGAGGTCCTGGATGTCTAGTAAAACGATTGGTGGATAGTGAGGAGGTCATGATACCGCAGTGGAACGAATAGCCGAGTGGTTAATGGGTTAACGGCTCCCTCCAATTGGTCGATGACGCTGTGCCCTCGTGACGTCACCGAGTGCAATGCCCCTGTGACGTGGCAACGTGTGCTGCAGGCCAAGCAATGCACAGAAATAGCATGCGCTTTCTCTCTCTCCTTCTTCCTCGTTTATTTCTCTGTTTCCTTCTTCTACCCTCTTGGTGAGGTCCGCTCCCTTTCCGAAGTGTGCTTTCGGGCTTACGAATCGCGAAACCCCGTCGTCCGATATACTTGCCAAAAACGGCCACGTGACCAGCCCAGGAAAATGTCAAACGTCCACAAAGGAGCAACGGGAAGGGAGACGTTCACCTGGTTTACTCCGGATGACCCTAATCGCGCGCGACTATAATCCGACGGAGTTGATCGGCAAGCATGAAAGACGAACAAGAATCAGCTATTTTCGCGATGTCAAGGTACAATCGGGAACGTATCTCCATCAAGGGACAGGTCCACCAAGGTTTCTTAAATAAGGCATTGCTGATCTTGAAGGATTATGTGGTCTAGTTTCGATGAAGACGCTTTATTCTTGGTTACAATGGTGTTTCTTATTTCAAGTGAAAGAAGGCGGAGAAAATGTGGATTTTTTTCATGAAACAGAGGCACACCAACAAAAGATAAATTATAGAAAATTAGTAAGATTATTTTACGACAGGAAGATTACTAAGGATCTTTTTCATGAAATAGGGCCAGCTTAACGAACGATAAATTACAGGAAGATTACTAAATCTGGTGTAAAATTCGATTTTAAGAGAAAGGAACGAAGTTGTATATTCGAAGGTCCGTAGGATCTAATTCCGATGAATGTTGGCGAATGAAAGAAAGAAGAGTAAATGTTGACTGTTTCCATGAAGCAGAAAAATCTGAACGGAAACTTATTTATAACAAGACTGTTAAGCACCCAGTCCTTGAAACACTTAGTCTACTTTAAAATTCAAGTTTATGCGAGAAACAAGAATCGAAGTAAAATTACGCGCCTCTGGGAAGTCAAGGTTGGTTACAAAATATATCAGATTCGAAGTAAAACATTCAAGGTCCTTGAAACGCGAAACATACAATCTCGAAGGGCTATCGCGTCTATCTATCGTGAAAGGTGGACGTTTGCCCGCCGATGTTTCTTATCTTCACGATTCTTCCTATCCCTTTGAATAACAGAGATTGGATTGTATCGAACGGACTGCCGTGAATTCGACCTTTCCCTTCCACGAAAGAAACCACCCTTTTGTTGCGAGAAGAACCTGACCTTTCCGTTTCTCGTTTTCTTCGAGCAGAATCTTCTTTAACCAGATAAAACTTTTTTCTGGTTAAACATCTAACCTCGCCACCATCTTCAGAAATCTTTCTAAGTCTCGTCGAAGATCGAAAAGTTGTTCGATTTGTCTTTTCCGTAAATATTCCGCCACTGTCAGATCTTTTATCGTATAAATTGTTTCCTTCCGTCGCGTCGTCGTGTTCAGCAGTTTCGAACGCGTTTCACCGGAACGTGACAATTGGCCAGGCTTCTTCGCATTATGAAATATCGTGGAAACGCTCCCCAAATAAATAACTTTAGGGATGGTTTGACGTCACTCCCTTTGTAAAAAATTCTGGGACTAACGCCATCACCAGATATGCTTATGAATATATGGAATAGTATTTTATTGTTAGACCGTGAATATTTATGTGATTATGGGAAAGTTAAAAGTGTAAAATGTATATAATATGACAAATAAAAATATATAAAGAAATATATAAAATTTATAAAATATCCAAAGCAAAGAATTAGTTATAATGCTTAGCAAGTGAAATAAGTCTCTGTTTAGGTAGACATCTACGCGTACAAAAGTGTAAATTTACATAACATGTATTTATTTATAAGTCGAAGATAATTCTAAAATATAAAACATACCAGAACAAAAATAAGACCTCAGGACGATACGATATAATGCAAGAGGACTCAAACCAAACAATATCAATAAAACTTAAACAATATCATTAAGTTAACTCATTATCAAGTACTTTTTTTATACGTAATATATCGTAACACTCACACATCCTCTTGTCCTCTATCTCCTAGTCGTTTTCACTGAGTTCAAGAAAACTACGCGGACATTCCCAGTACACATTCAGTCACGTCCACCAGTAGTTTGAGTGGTTGTGCAGTATTGTGCACTCTTCTCTCAACCGTAGTCAAAAACACATAACTCTTTTATATATTCCTAGCACTGCGGATTCAATTACTTACAATACAATACAATCGCACGATATTCCCATTCCCGTATCATTATAAAAATAATGTAACTTTTCAGCGGTTGAAACCCAATCATTGGTAAGAAACAATTATACAAAATTCATATTCTCAGGTTGTTCGAAAAATGAAGTAATTTTCTGGCACTCGAAACTCAGTCATTCGTAACGAACTACTATTAAAAGTAAAATAATCTAGCATTTGAGACTCAATTACCAGCAATAAAAACTAGCACAAAATCTTAATATCCGCGTTTTAGTAAAAACAAAATAATCCAGTAACTACACGAATAAACAAGTTCGTAATTTTTTGAAAGTAAATATTCACTTTGAAATATTTTATACGATCGACGTGGTTAACTTCGTTTATAGAATTACTAAATCGTGCGATCATCGCTATTTCACACTTTCGTGTTCACAGAAGCAAGAAAAAAAAACGAGCATCACACTATAGGAAGCGAACGACAATCGAGTTACCCGGTCAGCCGAAAATTCAGAAAACTTCTGGTAATCATAGGTGCTTCAGGTTCTCGCGATGAAAATCTACCCTCGTTCCCACAGGCTAATAGCGTTCTTAATGAGGGAACTTCGGTGCCTTGGTGCCAGAACAAGAGGGAGGGAGCGAGGAATCACGGGAGCAAGTAAAATTAACCTACAATTTCATGGGGATCCATTCTCGCTGTTCCTCCGGGCTCTCCACGTCGCAACTCATTGCTTTCTCTCGCCACTTCACGCGTATATCGTTCCAATGAAATCGGAGTTTCCACGTGTAAGACGAACAAAAGACAGAGTTTCGTTTCTCGTACAATTCTGATACTAATTCCTTCGACCAATAATATTTCCACGATTCTTCAATCGTATCCTTTATAATCATTCACGTATATTAATTTAATAATGAATTGCTAGATAATAATCCACACTTGCACTCTTCTTATATGAAAAATTTCACTTTAGCTAAATGATATTTTATTTTATTATTGTGACATTCAATTGTTATTATTATACTTGATAGTATGTGACAGTTTGAACGTTTTAGACTTGGTAGAGTTATGAGACAGTGACATAGGTTCTCGAAAGTATATCGGAACGTTATTCACAGAATGAGAACACGCTCGGAGGGTACGATTTGGAAGAAACGTAAGAGAATCACGAACGATCGAGCACGAAGCTAATGTCCGCGCGCTGTCGTTACAGAGACTGCAAGCCCGTACCTTAGGTGGCCTCTTAGCGCCGCGGTTCCCCAGCGAAGCTTTCGAAATTCGGAGGACAGACTACGCCGACGGGACAGTCCAGTTCTGAGACGAGGCTTAACGCTTTGGCAAAGCCAACACGCTCGGAGTGTCACTGTCCTGAGTACGACGTCACGAATTTACTGTTGCATCACGTGTGTTTAGGTAACAAAGCAGAAGAATGTTGAACGAGAATTCGAATAAAATTTTGTCCATAGGTAATATTCTTATTACATAACCGTATTAAAAGTTACAGTAGACTCATCACACGCGATATATAATTTAATAATTATTCGTTGTAAATTATACAAATAATTATACGTGCCATAAATTATACAAATTCCATCGACTACGTATTATAATGGTTTTATATTAATGTATTTGTGATTGGTAATTTTAACAAGTTCGTAGGTCAAAGTCACCTCGCAACGAAAAGCGTTCATAATCTTAAAAAATATTTTTGAAATAACTCCAAATCTTTAAAGATTCTTCTGGTTGTCCAAGCATATTTGCATCATTTAACAGTACTCTCGTATCACTATAAAAATTTGATGCTACGAGGATGGAATGCATAAAACCTAATAAAAAAAAATAGGGATGTGTGCCAATACCTTTCGTAGCTACAGTGAAATAAAAATACCGAGAGGAAAAACGCTGAGACGAAACGAAGGCGAAACGGTTCGAAAGGAGGGTGAAAAGGAGAGAAAAGGAGAAGCGTCGGTGATGACGTCACGTTCCGACGCCGTGTGGGCCAATGGTGCAGGGAAGGGGGAGGTTGAACGCCTTTCCGTGATGTCATTGACTACGTTGTATACCTGGTGGGGACACACGAAAAGGGGGTACGAACGATGGAAGGAGGAGGGTGGGCGTTTCAGGAACAAGAGAAGGGGTGGAACACAAGCACTGCTATTCTTAGCCGCTTCAAACACCGTCCTCACGCTCTGCACGGTTGCGTAACAACGCGAGAGAGCACTCTCGAGGAGGTTCTCGCGAAATAGCCACATCTGCTGATGGGGGCCGATCAACAATGATATCGATACTCATCCAGTCGATGATTTCTTCGGAGAGAAACCACCGGCTAACAGTCTCGTGGCAATGTTTGTTGATGTTCGATCGAAAGGAGATTAAAGCTCTTTTTAATCTGAATTGTTTTCCTCGAGAATGCCAGAATGGCGAAGAAAAACATCCTAATGGAAAGCAAAAAGATAAAAATGTCAAAGGAAAGAATTTTAGTAATAAGAGATAATTCGAAGATAATGAAGAAGTAAAATGAACATATTAGGGACAGATACTGAATAAAGAAAAAAAGAATTCTATTTTATGAAAATGACACATGCACGTCAGAAAAGAATTTTGGTGGTAAAAACTAATGTCAGGGAAGAATTCTATTGTTGTAAAACGATTCAAAATCTCCAAGAAAATATTTCCATGATGAATTTGAATCTCAATCGGAACAAAGATCTTCTTCTTACAATTACGTAAAAGGTGTCCTCGAAGATCTTGGAATTTCGTGAATCTAAGGATCACAACATACCAGAAATCTTAGAATGGCTTTGAATTTCACGTAAGCTGAAGTTTAAATTTACAAACTTGTCGATATGAAAATGCGACATGATATATCGTGGACGGCTACTATATGCATTAGCGTGAGTGTAAAGTTTCCCTAGGCTGACCTTGAGTGTCCTGGCTCTACAACCTTGACGGATTCCGAGAGTATGGAAAATTAATCGATCATACGCCGACTTTGAAACTACTCTCACCGCTTGGGCTGCACGCGGGTGATTATACCTATGTTTGATTAAAGGATCCTTGATAGCTTCCTTAGCTGGTCTCGTGGAACGTGCGAGATCTTGGTCACCTAGAATTCGGTCTATAGGCTTCATCGTCCCTCAAACGCTTCCCCAATAAATTGATGAAATTTCACCCTATATTTGTATATGAATTCTCCATCTTAAAATTCAAGGAGAATTCATTCATTACATTTGAATTGTTTACTTATAAAATTCCTTCCTTCTTCAAGCGCTTTGCTAAAAAATTATATTATTTATTTGCATCGTGTTATATATATATATATATATATATATATATCTGTATTTGAATTATCTACTTCGAAAATTCGAAAACAAGAAAAATAGGAACACAAAACATCATATTAATTCAATACTATTTCTACCACGTGAAATTCCACTGTGGAGATATCTTTGGATTATTAATAGGACGATAGAACGTGTGACCCAATCTTAGATCATCTCTAACCCTTTCCGTCTGTAGGTTTAGTTAACTTACTCTGCTTGTACAACTTCCATTTCAAATTATTAACTCGCTAAGCGTTTATAACACGTATTATTAGTCTAAAGCCTTACAAGATTCAGTACGATGTCGTATCCCATCCTATGAAACCATCTAAAATTCCATGCTCTGAAATATCTTTTTGAACAACTTTTTAATCTTTTCTGAAGCTCTAGCAATCTCGCAACCTTTTCTAGGATCTAAGAAACGATTATTTTTTTCTTTTTTTTTTCTATACGAATTGTTATGTTACTGGAACCTTCTCAAAGATAAATCCCATGATAAAACTATTTTTCCAAGGGTGGAAATTGTTCCGAGTCTCAGCCTCATAATAGTATATAATGTTCCCTCGAATAGCGCTGCTCGAGAGAAGCCTACAGAATAGCAGATTATTCCTCGCCATTGGTCTGAGATGAACAATGTCCATGGGAGTAGTTGGAACCGGAAGAGACTCCGCAGAAACGTCCACAATAGTCAGATAGTCCGGAACAAATACAGACAAAGTGACAACCATTGCACGTGCTGTATTACCCCGGACTTCCTTTATATCGAAGGAAATAATAATATCTAGACATAAATATAATTTTTAAATTGTAACTTTAAATTTTTCCAGCGAAAGTGAAATCTTTATTAAATTCCTGATTCTTGAATTATTATTATTACCGAATTCTTGAAAGTACCTGAACATTGCCAAGTTTCTTAGCAATCTCGTAATACATTGAAATATCTCGATAAAGAAATTAACAGTAAACTAAGAAGAGAAGTGCTTGGAAACTCAGTTGTATTTCCGTGAAATTCGCTTTAGTCTTCGTTTAGTTTCTATTGGCATAAAACGCCATATGCAGTGCAAGAAGTCAGCGTCAATCGGTGTTGCTACTTGAAGCTTTAATTTAAGACTTCCCCGTGTCATGAAACCGCGTAATAAAGGTTTGACATTTCAGCCCCCGATCTCGATGGCCATTAATTTCCGCCACATCAATGAAAAGGAAACAGCTAAGGAACATCTTTAATCGGATCGAATGGAACTTCCTGGTCCCGTAACCTTTGACCTTTTCATTCACGCCATTCAGAATACAGCCTTCCAGCCCCCATAAAAAAGGCCACGGCGCCAATATATCTTCTTTCATCGTTTTTATTGCTTGTTATGAAGCACGTTTGCTGCTATTAGCATTACGTTGCAAAGAAAGATAAATATGCATGTAGTGATGGTATTAATAATTGAAAGTAATTTAAAATAACTTTCTAAAATTGCGAATGTGAATAAAATATTCATCGATTCACTGTTGTTGCGTGTTGTATAAGTAAGATCGTATCATTGCATCTAACAGAATGTATTAACGAATCAATACACATGTAAAGATATTTCGCAGGACAATTTACAGATAGATATAGACACAGATATAGTTGAAAATCTATTGTTTCCTCGAGAAATGACTATATTCTAACACGATCGAGAGTCTAAATACACAGCGGAAAGTACAGAGAATTGGCTCGGAACGGACAAATTCTCTCTACCAAAATGGCACGCGCAGAGTATTAATCTCAATCCCATTGAGAAATCTGTAGAGGGTTTCTAAAACAAAAGGTAAGAGACTCTTATGAGTCTCCACCGACATCGATTCTTCAATTACGAAAGAGAATTAAAAAGCAACAGGATGGAACTCGTTCCAACTATTGTCAAAATCTGGTGCAAAGTATGCCTAAACGTATTAAAAAATCCCATTGTTAAAAACATTGCGCTAAATTGAATCAACGAATGTTTCTTGTTAAAGATAAATGAAAAAGATATTCGCAATATTAAGAAATTTTTTAAGTCATCTTCGACGATACTTGATATATTAAGGAATTATTCGTGTCAGCTTTATTTGTACAAAATATTTCTGTTGCGTCTGTTTGTTGTAGTAAAACGATATATACAAAAGTTACAGTAATTAGCTGAATTATGTTCTTCGCTGCAACACAGTCAGAGAGATCTACATCTTTCTACATCATCATCGTTCACCTCATTACAGAGTCAAAGAGCGGCGGTCAATATAATCTTCCGTTGAGGTTGTGCAAACGAACGATTGATTTTCATAGCCCGCGATCGATATTTCTGACGATCTTTCATCGAGCGAAATAAGAGAGAACAATGGGTGTTCGTTTCATGAAACGTGGAAATCCATAACGTGTAACTTGCAGATTCAGTGGAAACATGACGTACTATAATAGACCATCCAGAGGCGGCTGCAGGTGGTCGGAGTAGACTACTTTCAGCCTTTCAGCTCTTTCACGCTAGCACCTTTCTTTCGTTTTCCTTTGTGCCACGTCGTACGTAGGCTACGTGTGTATCCTATTTTCGCGTTGCTTTCTCGTTGTTGTATCGCAAAAATTCGAGACCTTTTACGTGCCAGTTCTTTGCCAGGTATCGTAGAACGATAGCTGGGATATACCATAACATATCGATGAGAAAACACGGAATCAGGTCTATTTTCCTAAATTAGAAATATTCGCCTTACATACTTATGCAGATCTAATGACATTCCAAAAATTTGGATACAGGAGACGTGGATATTTAAATAAAAGGAGAAGAACATTTTTTTTCAAAATTGGATTCTTGGCATGGACTGAGTGATATTTCAAAATTTTAATAAAAGAACAGAATCAGCTCTATGTCTTAAATTTGACAATCTCACACAACTTTCTGCAAAGCAACCGGTATATAAAAAATAAGAGGAATAGTTCTTTTTTTATGAGATTTATAATATAAATTTAGAGATGTGTTTCACGTACAAGTTTGCTTTGGAAAGGATGACAAATCGCCATTTGAAAAATACCGTTGAAAGAAGCAGAGTCCACTTTACTAAATTGGAAAATTTTCTATGACACGACGGTTGCATAAATCTTGTCACATTGCAAGATGGAAAACAAGGAACACGGATATTTCTAATTTGAAAAAAGCAATTTTTTTTAAATGAGAATGATGCGGTTAGGTTCATAGCATACGAAAGTTCGAATCTCAAGTCCGAGGGGACCGAACCATGAGCATTCGGATGGCCTAACAGACTTCGTGCCACGACTATGATAAATTATACAGTAGTGACTATTGATCTCGCCGCGCCTAAGGTCAGACACTACGGCAAAATCGAGTTCCAGCCAACCATCCACCCGCGAATAAATTCAATTTTCCCGCTCTAAATAACGGAACGGTTCTTACAACCTGCGAAAAGGCCGGTGCTACGATTCCTGTCCAGAAAATCACGATCATCAGCCAAATATGTAAATTACTTCTTGTCGATAAAGCCGTCTAGTAAAATCATTGAAAGTCTCGTTCAAAGGAATGAGAGGCTGTCACTTAAAAACTATTGGAAATAGTCTTGTCATCAAATTATTTAAAGCTTAATTTTTTTAGAAACGTAAATGTATGTGCAAGATTCTGAAAAGGCGGTATAGTTCCTCCGCACAAAAATACCAAAGCAAACTTATCTCTTGTATTTTTCTAAAATAATTTTTTGTAGATGTTTGGTAAAGAAGTAAATTATTTCAAAATTTCAAGTTAATTATTTTAGTTATCAAACATAACGCATAAAAAAATTCCAAGTCCCCTGTAATCGATGAAAAAAAGGAAACTTCAAGTGACAAGTGTCCTTAATCATTATTTAGACGACGTAAATCGGTAGCATTTCGTGTTCGATCAGCACACATACAGTCCGAAATACATTCTAGTAAAAGGAATTATTGAACTGATAAAGTTCGCTGAAGAAATGGGTTATAAAACGTGGTATAGCATAGCGGTAATGATTGTTACGAAGTGAGTCAGTAGGGGAGGCGGTTAATAGCACTGACAACAAGAAGTTTCCAGGATTGACGCAAAGTACTTTAAAGGGAACTTTACAGCTGCTCAGCGCGAAGTTAAAGCACGCAGAACCTATCATTGAATTAATATTTCAATACCGCCAACTTTCGTGAGTCAGTATATAATTTCGAAAAATAATTTCCATCGACTATAATATTTTAGCATCTTCTAAAAAGTAACATTGAAATTCTAAGAAATACAAGAGATTAATTATACCTGAAATGAAACAGGTCAGATGTTGGATACAATGAACATATGAACTTCTCTTAGGAACTATAGCTCGCGAATTTATAAAGCTAGTTGTGCTCTCCGTTCTTCGTCAGATTTTTCACGATAGGTCAGCGCAAGTATCGATTCGTATTTCAGGTAACGAAGAATCGAGAAAATGCTAGAACGTTTCTAATAGAACACTTGGCAAAAGTACAGATCCAAGAAACAATGTCCGTAGGAAGTTAATAGGGTTTGCCAAGACGGGACTAGTCGACACACCGGATAGGAATTCAGGATGTCCGGTATCCCGTTTTCTGCGAAGCTTCAACTTGAGGAAATATTGCCAGTTTGCACCTTAAGTTCCTGGCTCGCACTCCACGAAATCTTATAATGTTCACGCTCGTGTTCGAGGAAGAATCCGTTACTCGTTTCCTCATTTCCTCGTATCATCGTAACATCAATATTTATAACCACTGTAACTAATAATTGCTCTACTCTTCGTCAACTATCCGAATAAAGACGTTTAATCCCACTTGTTTAACTTTCTTAATTATTAATTCAGAAAACATATACCAAGGTGAATTTCCATTCCTGACGGAGTTGAATATTGCTCAGATCGTGAAAGCTTAAATAAAAATTATTCTTTGCATTGGAATGCTCTAAAATCTGTAACGTCGAATAAATTCCAAGGCCAGTGATCAAATTATTCGCATGAATTATTTACCTTGCTGAGCTGATAAATAAAAAATGGCTTTGGTAAATAGAACGAGAAGCATTCATCCCTAGAACGAGGTCTCGTAGCGACATCAAAGGAACTAGTAAATCAGAAAGCTTTCGATTCTTTTGAGAAATGAATAAAAATTACGACAAAGTCGATATCGAGGACTGTATTATACATTCCATCGATGGAACGATGATATGCTAGAAGGTATCAATTTCCACGGTGCAATTAATTATGAACAAATTGACGAGTGGGTTGACTCACCGTCTTTCCTGTAGTAAAGGATCTCGAAATGTTTTTCGACGCCGGCGGCGAGGGCGTCGCGGAGGGCTGCGACCGCATGGGGCGACGTCATTGGCCCATGAAGGAAGTCGCAGATCGCTGGCCTCTGCATCACTTCCGCCCTCGAAAACCCCGTCAGCCGGCAGAAACCGTCCGAGCAATATATTATGTGACATAGTCCCTGTTGAGCGTTGGCCACTAAAAAACTTCGATCTGCAAAGAACAAGAGAAAGACATTAATTAACAGATGCTACGAATTAATCGATGTCTGATACGATCTGTCTGAATTCACTGGGAGCCGCCCATGAATGATTCGCTTACAGGTCAAGTTAACCAACTCTATGAATTATAACGTATATAAAAATAGCAATTGGCAGCATCCAGTGAGAATATTATTCTTTTTTAATTTAGCTCATAATATTAATTAAATAATCTTCCGAGAAGCTGAAATATAAATCATCAATTTTGATGCAGTATTAATTAATTAGATTCAAGTATATTAGACTTCGTACCATTTAGTATTATTTTCATATACCTAAGAAAATTTGATACTATAAAAATGAAACGTGTAGAGTCTGGTAAAAAGAGCGCTTCCTCGAAAAATAAAGATATGTACCGATAATTTCTGTAGCTACTGTGTATTCATAGAGAAATATGATAAATAAATTACCCTTCAATTAGATAGACTTTACACAGAGGCAGTAACATTTGATGTACTTTTTTTTTGTAAACATGAACCCATTTATTCCTCAATCTAATATGTTAATAGTATTAACATCATTACAAATATAATATATGGAAACAGAAGACGAAAATATATTAATTTTGGAGTGGAATGAATACACGTGGCATCGAGATAGTTTCTTAGAAACACGTACCACGCTTTTGTGTCGAAAATATCGAATATTTGTTAAGACATGATAGTGGGAGGAATACATAGCACTTTAAAATAAATTCAGGATTGTTGGAATGGGAAAACAACGAGAGAGCCTCGGTCACAGTGAAGTTTCATCGGCTCATTAGAATGCGTGGTTGGCATGTCTTCCGAGTATGTCCGAAATTAACTTTTCTTGTTAAGAACTGAGAGAAAAGATAGACAGGCTAACGGGAACGAATGATTCTGAATATATGTACATGTATTTATAGGTCGCCGATTCTTCAAAATTAAGAGGCACAGTAGGAGGGAATCGCGTAGGAGAACGTCGGAAAATTCAGCGATTTTCGTTGAAAGGAAACCATAAACATGTAAGAACGGAACGAAGTAAGTTATTATCATGGGTGTTTTCGAAATGCGTCGCGATTTTACGTTTTAATCGTAGGGAGTTTAGTAAAAGTCTTATAGAAAGAAAAATAGCCTTTTCGAAGACATAGGTTCTTTATATTATTCTTCTCCTATTTGATCGATGAACACGTTAATTGTCACTAGAATTACATGTGTATATCTTAGTATACAAATATACTACACGATAGCATTTAATTTTTACGAAATACTATATTGTATTTCCGCATTTGTCCTCCGACGATGTTATTTAAGTCATTCACATAGTTGACAGCTTTTTTAGTCCTTGAAATTTATCTTATTTCGATCATTCTAAAAAAATTTTGTAAAAAGTCATGATCGAGTCACTGTGTAGTTCAGGAACTTCTAGAATCATAAAATTAAAAATGAATTAAAGTAAGAGGATTATTGAATGCTTCTCGTAGCATTTTACTGTACCTATTAATGTGTTACCTACAATTTCTGATAACCTCGCGTAATTTTGCCGCGTTATTTCATTATTTAATCCTCGATGGCTTAATAAAGAGACAGCAGTTCGAATAGAATTTGCAAAGCAGGACAAGAAAAGAGCAATAGGAGTATACAGATCGATACGACGTGCAATGTGCAGTCGGTTTTTTGTTCACGAAGTAACGTCCGCGCTTTATTCCCCGTCGACGTCCCTGATTGTTTCGCATCCCTTAACATTCCGTCGATCCAAAGTATTTACAAGCGGTGTACGTTATTCGAAACAATCGAAGTACAGGCTTTTGGCGATCGCGCACGATATCCGTGCATGGAAACGGAAACAAATTTGACGAGAACCATTAAAGAAGTAAATTTACCAAATGTTTTCAACCCTTAAATGTTCAACGAACTGGAGACTCGCGCAAAGAGAGAGGAAGAGACTGCCGCTCTATCGAGCGGTAGCACCTTTCAAGCTTATTTTCCTAAAAATAAGTATCGATTCATAGTACATCTCGGTAAACTATAGTGATTCCCACGACTCCAATGAACATTAAAATCTTCGTGTAAAAATTGAAGAACAATTTCATCTCTTTAGATGTAAATATTAGACGATACGATCAACTGAATGTTTAAAAATTTAACGTTGATAAAAATATTTTAATCGCTCGTTATTATTTTTGTCAACGATTGTAATAGATTCTTGAACATTCTTTGTGAACGATATGTATATATTTTTTGATAAATCGTATTGCAGACGAAAGATGTGAAAGCGAGCGTGAGTGGCCGCAAGTGCCAGATTTAGCATTGCACGTGCAAATTTACTCGAGAAGAGCCCCTTTGAGGTATACTCGAAAAACGTCCAAAAAGTGTGGCTGAGTTAGAAACGAGGCGAATTAACCGAGGCTTACGACATCCGCAGCAGACAAACTTAATGGTTGGTACGAAAATATTTTATGGTGTACACTCTAAGACTGATGCCGGATTTAGGACGAAGGTCGCAATGGGTACATGCAGCTTCGCAATTTCGCAACTTCAGAATTCCTGTCTGTGTGTGTTCTTTTGATCTGTACTCCGTTTGTTCCATTATAGCTGATTATTAAATCGAAGACGCCGAGGAAGATGTTCACGCTTAACCGTTGCAGCGGAATGAGATGAAAGTTAATTCGCCGAAGTTTTGAGGTACGTTAATAAAAAATGAGAACTCGAACTTGTAATTTATAATAATAGAAGATGTCGACCATATTGACATTTATTTGAGAAAGCAAATCGATCAATATCAGATTTTCTCAATTTCTCAATTTTATTGCTTAAGTACACGATTAATACTAAATTCTGAGAAAGCAGCAGCTTGCTTCTATGAGTTCGGGTTAGATATTTTTTATACGAAACTTCCGTTGTTCTCTTTAATAGATCGATTCCTCGGAACATTCTGTCCAACAATGCGTACAGGTGCAATGTCAACAAAATCAATAATTCGTGACATATTGCAGATTTTTATACGAAGCATCTCACTTTTTAATTTAAATTATCTCACGAATTGTTGATCTCTTTAAATATCGTAATACGTGAATACTTTTTGACGCTGAATGTTCCAAAGAATCTAAACGCGCAGAAAGAAATACATGATACAGTTCCATTTTAAAAAACGATTTTGACCATGACAATAACACGTCCTCTACAAATCCTACAAAAGAACTAATCTCGCCAACTTTCATTTGAAACGTCGTTTCTTCAAACTATTACGCGTCCCACCCTATGTATTATACATCCTGATAAACAACAATGATTCGCGTAATCCCAATAAACACAAATAAATTTGTCTTATAAGGATGAAAAAGGAGACAGAAAATTCCACAGCGAAAATAAGGGGGACGGAGTTGAATTTAGGGTGTAGCAACCCCTCACGGTACAATAGCGGTTCCTAACGATGGTCGAAATTCCCCGTGGCGGGGTAGATTCGAGGGCGCGCGAATTCGAAGGCGACGATTTTCAAGTGCGTCGCAAGAGTACCAGACGTCGTACCAGAATCCAAGAGAAATGTCAGCCTCGAGAACGGTCGAATTGCACCGCGTGCCACGGCTACCATCGGTTCACCCTCGTCTCGTCCCCGTTCGATGCTTAAGCATTCTGCGAAGGACAGTCGCGTTTAATGAAGGAAAATTGAAAATGCGCAGGAACGCGCGGCCCGTGGCATTGTTGACCAACGCCAGGGGGAACGTGCTGGATGAAATTATCACGAATATTACGTGACCATCGACAGCCTGTTTAAACATCGACGGGCGAAATCATCGGTTCCGGATGCAACGCGGCGCACGTGATCCAACGTCGGCTTATGAATCGAATCGCGTTGACGCACGTGCAATGGATAAATGCCGTGATATTTAGGAGCAAATGGCTCGTAGAATCGGACAGGCGGATCAAAAGGTAGAGAAAACTTGTGAAATCGATAGATACAAGTTGGAGCAAACGACGGGTATGTTTGAATGTTTCGGACAGAGGGATAAAATGTCACGAGAAATTGAGTGGAAGAATCGAAGGAGAATATTTCGGCTGGGATAAACATTTCTTGTGATAATGCTATTTTAGGTATTAAACGGTTGGGGAGCGATGTATATTTTCTATTACAGTTATTTGTTTAATAGTGGAGAATTTAAAGTAGGAAATTAAGTGGACTACCAAAGGGCTACCAAAAATGAGAAAGATCTTTGTAATATCGCTTTCATTAGTATCAATGACCTGAATATCGAAAATATGAAAAATTTGCCATATTTACAAGTGTTATTTTATTTGTTTAACGTGTAGCTCGGAATTTAAAGCGAGCGCGTACGGTTTAAAGAGAACATGTATGATATAAAACGCGCGTTAAATTTTGCAGTTTCCCGCAGCGAAACAACCGCGTATTTTGTAACGCGAGGCAAGATTAAAACTCTGGTTCCATGGTGTCAAAGAAATGATTTAAACTATCCCGTTAACATGCAAATTCATCCGTTTCATTTTCATTTTCTCGTACAGCCTCCGCTACTACCGTTCCTCAGGTATTAATTTCGTAGCACGATAATTCGACTAAAGTGCTAGCAATTATGAAAACTCGCGTAAGAATTGACTATCTAAGAGAGCAGCGAATAAAAGCTGTTTTACTATTACTTGTTAATTAATAGCGTGGCTTAAAGCGTCCTTCGTCTGTCATTAAATATTTGTCACGAATGATGCTGATTCGATGGATAAACGTAACAATGTTTATAAATGTCTTTGCATTCGATTATCTGACTTCCAATTCATTTATCGTATCAGAAAATCTCGTTAATTTCCGCACGAGATAATTTCATCGAAATGTTTAACAAACATATTCGTAGAAATAATTAGAACGTTAACACAACAATATTTGCAGTTTTCTTGTACTAGAGAATCAATATCGTTTCGTTCTGTGATTCTGATTGATCGATAGTAATTACTGGCTAATAGTGAGCGGTGTTGGAAGTGGCAGCTTCGCGTACAGTAGTTTAACCATGATTAATACTCCTTTTCACTATACCGCCCGCAATCAGACTAGCAACAAAGCATAGCTCGACCACAAAGATTAATCGTCGATCATTTTTTGGTGCTTTTATATTTGTTAGGAAATCAAGGCAAAAATCAATCAATGGCAATCGAGAGAGAGAATTTTTTTCCATTTTTGACGTTGCACGATCATCGTAACGATCAGTATTCTGGTCTTCTATCTGGTCTATCTATCTCCTGTCTAATATTCCGATGCAATGATCGAGCTTTGGAATTTTTTAATTCTAAACGTTTAAAAGTTTCGAATTTTGCAAGTTTGAAACTTTGGAATTTTCAAATTTCCAAACTTTGAAACTTTAGAGCTTTTGAACTTTTGGATCTTAGGGGAACTCTAGAAGTCTAGAATTTTTAGATCTTTCAGTTTTCAAATCCTTCGGTAGCCGAAGATTCTCGAATTTCACAACTGTACGATATTAAAATAGTCAAATTCCACAAATTGTATTCATTAATTCTCGGTTTGTGGAAACAGTAACGAGGATTCACGATCATTTTCCGTGGGTTTGCGCTTCCGCTGACTCTCAGGGCTATCCGGGAATGTATCACGACACGATCAAAGGAATTTTCAAACGGAATCGTTTTAGAAGGCTGTACAATCTGACCGCGCGATTAGGCGGCGTGAAACCCTACGAGAAAACAAGTGCGAATCGTGGATAGACTAGGGACAAACGAGACGCGTGGGTTCTTTTTACGAATCTCATTCGCCGTGGCGAGTTTATCGGCCGAACTAGAAATAGATTTTGCCGAGTTCGCATCTGAGACAGGCTCGCAGGGCTGGGCCCTTTGCCAAGGATGTCACTTAGCCGCGAGAACTACTTTGCTATCCGTTTGTTCCAAAATACTGACCGCCTCGGCTCTCTTATCTTTTCGAGTCGCTAAACTGATCACGGCCCTCAATTTCTTCTGTTCCATGAGCATAGATATACATCCGTTTTCAAGAACCGAGAACAAATGCTTGCGATCGTTTGTAAGATAAAGTTCGTAGAGTAAGTGATAAGTGAAAGTGTTAATCGAGCGTTTCTGAAAATGGTATAGTTACGGGGTATTCCACAATTTACAAATAAAAAAGACGAACCTAAATTGGAGAAGATTTAGAAGAGATACTTATCGATGAGCTTGTAGAATATTTCTGACGAATCGATTCTTAAGTCTTCCGCTGTAATGTAAACTAGAAAACTTAAATCTGAAAAAAGTGTTAAACGAATACGTTTGGATTAAAGACTATTTGTTTTACGAAGAGAAAGTAACAGTGGAAAATTATGAATTTTTATGAAAGGGCGCAATTATGGTGAATGTTGAAAGTATGCCAAAATCGAACGTGAAACATCGATTCGCAATCGTTCATCTGCGATTTACATCTATAAAGAATTAATGTTAATGTAGAAAAGTCTCAAAAGAATATCATCGTGCAGATATCTTAAAATTTCCTTTCGATCTTCCCTATTGAAGTTATAGCGCGAAGCATAGATGCGATTTTCTCAAAAGAATGTTCTTAAGGAACGCTATCTTAATTTCTAGCGAAATTTCTATAAAATCGGAGAGCAGAAACTGGCACCGTGTACCAATTCTATCGTAACAAACGACATTTCACGTTTACATAGCCACTCGGTCGGTTATAAATATACGGAATTGGAACTTACTGCGAGTTTTGTTTCCGCCACGACAATACGAGGATTTAGAGTTGCGGTAAACGCCATATGACGCATGTTAAATTATCCAATCTGACAACTATAAATCAATGTTTCGTATTTATGGATAGAAAAGCAGCGTTATTCTTATCTCCATGGGGTCGCCTTTAATGTCCCTCCACGTTACACGTAGTTACATTATTTATTATTAAATCGATTATTATTTATCGCCCTTTTAAACGCGTTACTTCCTTTTAACAAATTAATACGTTTCAATCGAGATATACTACTTGAAGTATCGCAACAATTTATCGTTGAATGTTCTTTTTATGCAGTCTAACACGTGCGTAGTGATCGATGAAAATATTTGAATATTTATCACCGATACTCTTTTATGAATTTTATTAACAAAAATTTACAACTTCATATCTCGGTTGTTTACGAAAAAGAAGCATAACGTGCAATTTCTCCATAAAACATTTTTTCCCTTTATAAAACGCATACCTTACGAGGTGAACAAGTTATGTGAATCATTCTGTACAATTGTAATATCCATAACTCACCACAGTACACAATACAAAATGTAATGAATTGCTATGCATTTTAGAATTCCTTTTAAATTTTACCAATATACAACCACGGTACTTTATATCACAGGAAACTCGTAACAAAATTCCAGAATATCTCATACAAACCACACAAAGCATTCAGAAAGGGTTAAGGTTAAGTAATCCATTCCGGCACTTTCACGAATCGCTATGCATCAGCGAAAGTCGGCGAAGAACTGGAGAAAACACGCAGCTTTCTTCGGTAGCGATACGTAACAAGCTAACAAAGCAAACTTCCAAGAGGTTCCACGATCACCTCCGTTGATCGTCTGTTAACTCGTGGCTGCATTCAACAGAACGGATTACAGTTTGCGTATGGTCGATCCACGGCATCGATACACTCCGCGATGATTCTCGATTTATCTCACTGAACCGTCCTTGAACGATAAAGCCGAGTCGGCCGATTCGTCTTATAGCCGAAAACCCGAAAATACGATGTAGTCACGCTAGCCCACAAGCAAATGTTGTGACAAGCTGGAGCGACCTTGTCGTCGCGTTAAAGTTAAATCCGCTCACGCGGTTCGATTTAAACATCCTATATATAAACATAGAACTGGCCCGTGATCCGTCTGTGACCCAGGTCGAACAGGTTTTCTCTTCGGCCACAACAGAGCGCGGAGGATAAGAAAGAGGAAAGCGAAAAAAGGCGGAAGAACGCCACCAACCTGTCGATATTGTGCTAGAACCAGGGAAGTTGAATTACAACGTCGTTGGAGCAAGGTTGACGTGTTTGTAGTTCCAGGCTAATTTTGAGAGTGTGTATATCTCAACCTGATCCCTCTGAGATTTTTATTTAAAGCTTTCTTCGCGTTTCCCAACCTGGTTTCGATCTTTCTGTGCTCAAAAGTGTTTTAATGAAAATTGCGTTTGCAAAATAAGGTCGAAGCGTGTGAGAATGACGAAAGTTTGGAAACGAACCCTTGCAACGTTTATTTACTAATTAATAATGTTAGTAGGCTGTACGTAAACATTTATGCAGACTGTTTACAGACGCATCAACCACTGTTTTCGTTTATTAATGACTCGTCGTCGGTAGAGCTTACAGGTTGAATTTTATAATTGTAACAATCCTAAAGTCTGATTAAAATGTATATTAATACCGGTAATTATTAACGTTAGTTCAATTATGTAAAACGTCCTTGCTCCCAATTCGTTATAAATCTTTTCGTTACGTTGAATTTACATTGAGCTTTATGATTTTATAACGTTTCGCCAAAATGTTACAAATGCTACAAGCTGGTAACTTGTCAAATTTCACCAATAATTTTATCTCACTCGTATGAAACGACTGTCTCCTTAACTTGTTGTAAATCTTTTCAAGCTGAAATATGTCTCAATGGTTTTTGCGGCGAGAAACAAGGTGGAAGGAAGTTTGTAAGAGCGATGGGGCCTTAAATATACGATTGCCTACAGAACAAATATCGCACGACCAAGCGGAAAATCTGCGTCGATATTTTGTTTACGTTAGCCAGGGCGCGCGTAACGCATGGGTATACACCGCTTGGAAATCAGGAAAGTGGAACGAGTCATTGAATTATGAGATTGGAATCGTCGTCGAGGAAGTGAATGGGGATTTGGTAACTTTCCTCCCGCGCTGCTTTCTTCTTTGCTCTCGTGGCCCTCCTGGCGACGTTAGTCATCGTTTCTGCACGGTTTCTTTAAACCGATGTCCACCGGGGATTCCGGTGAAGTATGCAGCAGGCCTTCCGTGCCAAGAACGCACTTGCGCCTCGTGTCGCCGAAGAAAATAGAAGTTCCGCGAAAGAACGACAATCTAAGATTTTGCAGCTCGTAACTCAACGCATTGGAATATTTCGAGGGACTGCGTCATGGTGGATGAAACCTACAGCTGCTCTCGAAACCATCAATCTTATTAAGGGCATAGGATGAAGAGATCTAGCAAGTCCAAAAATGGTCGAGTTTGATTCCTTAAGGGGTAGGTCATCAAAATTTATCTATTCAATGTTATCGTGTAGGTATACAAATATCGATTATAAGATTAACGCGAAGAAAAGACAGATTGCATGTACACATGAAAACTAAGGAAACGAAATAAGAAATTCTTATATTGGAATGTGCAAGGAAATACTATAAAAAGAAGGAATATCTACGTTTGATAAGCAACAACACAGTGCTGCGTTGCATGTTTTTCAAGTATCAAGAATCAACGTTGGGCCAGTACAACGTTTCATTTGCAATCTCTTTCTCGGATAATTTAAATCGCGAACTCTTGTGTGCGTTTCCTAACATCGTAGTTATTAAAAAGAATTTCAAATAATTTTTGTTCTAAACTATAGAAATTTTGCAATTTGTTGCAAGCTTCTATAAAGTATCTATTATTCTGAAACAATTTTTATGCCTCGATAAAACAATATCTAAATCACTATACCCACGTTTAACGATAATATTGCATACACCAATTTTTGCGAGTTATTTCGCTGCTCGCAGTAATCGTTTAAAAGTTTAACCAGCGTGGCTGATGAATATTTCGAGTCGGAAGGAAAATTAGATTGGTATCTCGTTTCTAGGATAACACGCGGATTATACACGGAAGATAGATTTCCATACCTTGAAAATAGGATTAGATTTTGGTGGAAATTATTGAATTCTCAGGCTCCTCGATACTGGGGCGTAATCGTATGAAGGTCTCTGGGAAATTTCAAGCTCGATCATGGTTTATTTTCATCGCATGGATTCGCGCTATCGAATTCGAAGGTATTATTCTTCGATGGCAAATTCTCGCATTAAGAAAAGCAATCATATCGGCGATTGTTGAATGATATCCTGTATGAAATCACGGTCTACGTTTAATTTTGGTTAAAACGACGCAATTAAACGGCTATTTGAACGCGACGTTGCAGATACACCGACGAGTGAGTCGTGAAAATGAAGGGAGATATCTTCAAAGAACCCGCGAATCGACTGCACAGCATCGAGCAAATGAAAAACAATAAACCGCACAGCTGGACGCTCAAAGAACTCCCTAGGGGCGAAAATTGCGCGTCGCTTGCACTAGCCGTGGTAATTATTTCCATAAGCGTTCTAGAAAGGCTTGCACTGAAAATACAACACACCGACTGACTAAACTGACATCTCCTTCTTCTTCGTCTTCTTTTTAGCCTCTTTAAATCGGAAGAATAATATGAAAGCTGTCTTAAGACCCTTATAAGCCTAAGAAAAGCAGGAGATATCTTAAGAAAATCTTTATAAAGCTACGAAAGGATCAGCGGAATTTAACGTAGATAGAATTCAGGAAATCGTTAAGATCGTCACCGTAAGCGTGCTAAAAAGACTTGTACAAGAAGTTACGAAACAACAATTGGTTATAGTTAAACCTGTTTCTTCTTTCTCTTTTCTAAATTACAGGGACGATATGGAGGATGTTTTAAGAAGATTTTCATAAAACTGTAAAATCATTCGGTAAACCGTTAAAATTATTTTCACAGACATTGGAGAATCGCTTGAACTGAAAATTACAAGACACGTCAATTGGTCAAACCAATCTCTTCTCTTTGTTTTCGTAATGGAAAAGATAATACGAAAGGCGTTTTAAGACAAAGCTCACAAGGCTATTAATAGAATGCGCCATTGAGCAAGTGTTAACGATCTGTCGCGAAAAAGTAACCCAGACGACGCGAATATTCCAAGAGCTATAAACAATTTTCCGAGTAACGTAGGAATGTGCGAAACGATCCCCTTCCAGCGAAATATCACACGTATTTATAACACTAATTTGAATGGTGCCTAGGCCAGTACTCAATTTCGAAAGATATTTCAGCGACACATGTGGTCTACGTTAAATCACAGATGCCACGCGTCGTAGACGCGTGTTTTGCACGCGACACGAACGAATTAAGATTTCCGCGAAAATTCCAGGACCATTCGATTGGTGTTCGATTCATATACGATTCGATCAACATCGACGATGAAAAATAACCTCCTCAGATACGTGGCATCGCATCAATTTCTAGGAATCGTCTCGCGAACGAATCGGAACGTGTTACAGATCGAAAATTCGCGAATCGTGGCGACGAGAAGAAACATCGCAATGCTAATGATCTCTGCTTTCCTTCCCACGAAACATCCTGAGAAACAAATAATCCATCCATCACGTAGTAATACGTCATTATTTGGTTCTCACGAAGAGCCAAGAACTCGTCCAAGAATCTCATATGTTTTAACGCTTTCCATAGATAACTTTTATGTGTATATTCTACGTGTCGTATAAAACATTTTGAAATCTCATTGCCACTTTAACGAGACACGATTATTACGATCATATTGGCAATATTTGGGACCAGTTTGAAGAACTTAGTACGCAAATGGGTTAACTGGGAACAGTGTTCGAGTTTATTTTCACTTCTTTCACGAGTATCGCGTCGTCTCGCAATTGCAAATGGAATTGTTCGTAGCGTTCGAATCGTGTGTCGAGGTATTCGTTCCCAAGCAAATGACAATCAACTCAACTCAAAAAGGTATCGAGGTTGAGACGATGACTTTTCTATTAGGAAAACTACGCTAGGCAATCCTTATGCGCATACATATATAATTCACGCGAATGGAAATAGCTTTCGTGCGTATTTTGAGTTCATGTTTGTGAATGATTAATACACTCGTGCCACCTAATATGATATTACTATAATATAGCCAATTGTTATATATTATGCATCATATATTATTATTTATTATTATACATTATTCTATATATTATCTATTAATGAATCATCTATCATTAAAGAATCGAGAGATGCAATAACAGTTATTCGATTTCTTTATGACATTTCATGTTCCATTTCCAATCTATTTGAAACATGTACACATGCTCTGCGCTAATTATGAAAACCATATTAAATTATAGCTCTGTATCACCAAGTATGAAAATTATTTATCTAAATATCAAAATAGTAATTAGTATGAATTTACGAGACAATATTTTCGACATTTAACTAAAATTGATGAAATTTTCTTGAACATTTATTGGGTCCGCTTTCTGATTCACCTTCGTTTTATTTTCGACGATGGCTTCTGATTACGGGATCCTCCGTGATGTCGTGAAACTTCCGGTTTGCCGCTCTAACTCTCTAAGAAAGAATTTTAAGTGATCCGTCTTATGAAAATATTTACTCGGAAACCACGGGCTTAATTAGCCCCAAGATGTACTAGAGCGTGCTTTTGTTTGCATAGGCGACTGAGTAAGGGTATGCATTTCGTTAAAAGTTAACGAGACCCAGCCAAAAAGGATCGACCGTGAGGGTATACGAAAAATGCAAAGGTTGCTACTTTGTTCCTTAATTATTTTTAGGTCCTTCTTCTTTATACTTTCCACATTTTTTTAAGTATTACGAAAACATTCTTCTTGCTACACGAAACGACTCTGATAATTGGGAAATAAGTAAAGAAAATACATTTTAAAAATTCAACGATCAAATACGCTTGGAAGATGGAAAATATTAAAATTGATTAACTTAGATGTTCTCGAATTTTGTCATGCCTCTTTCTCACATCGCGATTTCATCAGGATCGTGATTAATTAATTAACTTTAAAGGTTGCTTATAGCCCCTATAAACTTTATATTTGCCGAAAGAAGGAATGGTTTCGTTATTGGATAAATTGGCTAAATTCCATTGTCGAACACCTGTATTAATCTCTGCCTAATGATTTCCGTATCTATCAATACCAGAGTACGCGTGGAAACGCAGCCAATCGAATCTAAGCACAATCGTCTCTGCTCCAAATTAGATTTCACCCCTCATACATAATCTAGTCCAACCTGGCGCCCCTACGTTCCTTCATCCACGCCCTAACGCTTGAGAATCGGATCGTTCTAAAACTCGAAGGTATTCTTGCGACGAAATTAAAAGTGCATACGGTTGCAACGGTAAATTGAAGCTAAGTAACGAATCGTGTATTCGGCTGGTGCATTTCACACAAGAATTTTCACACAAGAAGCGTTACACGAACACGGTTGCCGGCAACGGACGCGACATATTCGCTGATAAGGTGCTCGATGACGTGAAATTATTCATAATCGCGGCCCCGACAGCAAATCGTGAATAATGCATTCGACGCAATGGTAATTATAGCAATCGGTTGGATTGGCAACCGACTTGATGAACCCGTGCATTAACGTCCATGGCATCCGCGATGCCTTCCCTTCGTCCATCGCGGTGAAAAAAAGCTGAGGGCTCGTGGAAAACCGCGGAGAATTTTAAATATCCATCCTGGCAACAGCCCAAAGTTTCTGCACGAATTTATCGCGCGGCAGCACACGTATTCTCGTTATTATGAACAGGTATGGCGCTCGTAAACGACAGGAAAGAGCAGCGAAAAAATAAAAAGAAGAGGAAAGAAACACGGAAACGCGTGCATTCTGTTGTTGACTGGCCGGAATTACCGCTATCTTCTTCATGTAGGTTCGAATTGTTTGTCGTGAAAGACTAAAACGTCGATTCAAGGCGACTCCAATGTTTAAATTGTGTTTATAGGAAGAGGAAGGAAAGCAGATTTGATATTCAGAAGCGTAGGTGTTTATTAATACGAATGTTAGTCGACTAAAAATTGGTGGCTGTCTTCAAGACTAATTATTACAGCAGCAAAAATACAAAGTTCTTTTTTAAGATTCCAAATTTCTTGGGTACTATTTTATTAACAAATTCTTGAAACTTTTCTTTCATTCTCTTTTGAGTCCAAACGAAAACAGTATTTGTTCAATAGTTTCATTATATAATAGATGTTTGTAACAAAAACGCTGCAAACTTTTCGAACAACCTCGTATTTAACTTCAAATGTCAAATAACAGGACAAGTTTGGTAAGTGCGATTGATTGATAACACATTGTTCGTCTGTAATCTCCGTATTAATTTAAACATTTGCCAGAACGAACGTAAAATCGATTTCAAAGAAAAGGAAATAGGAGAACTACTTTCGTCCGCAAGGTTATTTCATCACGCGACTAAGCCCTGGAATTCACCAAAAATTTAGTTTGAAAGTTCGAGTCGACGTTTGGCGCCAAAGTGGTAAGAATTTCGAGGAAATCTGACTCAGCTTGTCGACATTAGCTGGCGTTTCCCTCTCGCGATTAACGGAGTCGAAAAGCGGATTATCACGAGGAAAAGCCAACAAGCGTACAAATTCATAAATTCCAATGGAATCGGTGATTCATCGAGCAGGCGACGTACCATGGTCGAATAGATTCAGACCTTGAAAAGCTCTCTGACCTACTTTTCCCTTCGCTCCTCCCTAAAAATTCAGAGAGAAAGAGAGGGAGAAAAAAACACGTTTTTATGTCACATAGCCTGGACAGTTCTTTTTAAGATCATAGATCATATCTAGTTAGGATTGGACGGGTTATTGCAACAAGGTTGTGCGTTCACTTTACTGTCGTTTTATAGACTATTCAGTATCTCATACTTGTATAATTTTCTTTCTCTTCTTCTTTTTTTACTAATGAATCTCTTTTGTTGATAAATAAATAAACAAGGAGAAACTCTACTTTTCAATGATTTCAATAAACCAAGAGAACACTAACCGATAAAAAATCATATTACTATTTAGGAATATGCTATAAATATGTAGTCAAACTTTTATAGTAATAAACTTCTTCTCCTTCGAATATGAAACTTCCAACCTTTCTTTCAACAAATACAATATGAGTTTAATAGCTGTACCTTTGATTTTTACATAACGTCAACTATATGTATATACTTTGTTTCTTATATATCTACGTTACGTGTTATTTCTACTTTTAGCTATTTTATGTTTGCTACTTTATGTCTTTCCAGCCATAAAGTGACATTACAATAAAGAAGCCAAGAAAAATGTGATTATCGATTCCAATGATCTTTATGTGCTTATTTCATTAGGCAATTTAGGCTCGTTGCTTAAGACAGCTCCAATAAACACGGTTCATAAAATTCATACTCTGTTTCCGTATGAATAAAATGATATTTGTGGTTGCGATACATATAAAGCTTCCTCCCCTTTTCCGTTTTTCTCGTGACGATTTTGTCAACCGTCGGATCGTCATTATAGGGTAAAGAAAATAAAGTGATCTCAAGATAAGAATGAAATTTATAAGCAACAACGACGATATCGGCTTTCCGCCCTAAAGTACAATTTAAGCCCAGCCACAGCCCTAATTGTCGGCTTTTAATAGTTTCATACACGAAAACGAACCGTGCCAGGTTCCTGGTGTCACATTTTCGACCTAGTCGTACACGCGTGTACAGAATCCAGGGTGTGCTTGACGAACAGCCTGACCTTGGCATGAATAAACCACTGAACATGATTGATGACACGATTATTCGTAATAGTAATTTACCGAATTAAGTATATCTGTGAATATCGGTATATCATTTGTTGACAATGAACGTGTTTTTAATGGGATCTCGTGATCGTTTGAACTTTCTGCTTTCCGTGAAACCATGAAGTTTTATTATCGAACGATATATTATCTTAAACTTACACGGGGATTAGATGGAAATTCCTATTACGGAGTGAAATATTTGCTGACAAAAATTAGAGGCTTAGAAGAAGAATGATAAAGAAGATCAAACGATAAAAGCTTTAATTTAGGAAAACCGTGACTAGAGTTACAAAAGAATTTACATTTTGTTAAATAATACGTGGTTCGTTTCTTTGCATGACTATCTGTCATGTGACTCTACTTTTTCAGAAAACTATTCCTTTAGCAGCAAGCTAAAGTTTGTTCAAGTAGTGATTAAACCGTTAATATAATATTTATACGACTATTCAATTTTTTACTATTGCAAAAATTGAGTAAAAATAAGAAGGAATAATTATATATATATTCTACTATATTCCACGAATAAAACGAATTAAACTGAATATTCTAACTGGCATATCTCGTTCAAAAACGAAACTTTCCTAACAAATCAATTTTAGTATGTTGAATTAGAAACATTTATCCTAAACTTATTTAAATATTTAGCTAAAATTGATGACAAGTGATTCTCTCCTAATCTCGTCATATATAATGCAGAATATATCCATCATCAAAGGAATTTTTCCAACAACCTAATATTTTCAGGAATAGGAGATATTAACGCGTGGAGAAGAAAAATCCGTAGGTGGATCGTTATTGGTCTAAGGAAGTCCTGTGAGTTATAGATGCTTCATCGATCGCGCAGTCATCGTGGTTAGGAATTATTTAACGTTTTCAAGGGCTACTACTCTACGATCTGTCGGTGTTTGCGTGTAAGATATATATTGCCCTCCGTTGTCGTATTCGATTACGATACAAGAAGACAGTTGAAGAGTATCGAAAAGATGGCTTGTTGGTGAATAAGGAGTGCGGAGATAGGGTGAAAGGAGGAAAAATGAGCGAAACGCGGTTGGATGTACATGCTATAGAGAGGACGTCAGATTAGAAGCCAAGGCTTGACGAGCAGCAATGCCACCGGGACAAAAGCCCACCCTGAAGGGGCTGGCATACATATTTTTTATTATATAAATTGGCGTTACAGAGGTTTCCCAAGAATTTATCGCGTTAATGCCTATTACCGCCCGCCCTTCCGTACGACAGCCGCTGCTTTTGTTAACAAGCGATGATACGCGACCTCATCGACTTACTTTGCTATCCGAATTCTTATCGAATCTCCTCGGTAAAGATATCGAACGAATGTGATATAAAAAATACAATGGTAGAAAGAGAAAAAAATGATGGATGTTTAGGTAGATAAATTCATATTTTGTAAAATAGAATTAAAGTATCTAGGCAGAGATTTGTTTCACTTACTGAACGTTATAACGCGTATTATACTTTCAATATTTCCTATATAGCGATTCTTAAAAGTATTTGCACGTAACCCAATTTTTTAATAAAACGTAGGTGAAACTTTCTTACAGTTATATGTTTCCATAAAAATATGAATTTGCATAAATATCTCCAATGTAGCGAAGAGATACAAATTAAACGTATTGAATTTTTTCAGAATTGAATAAATGGATTTTTTTTTATTTCGCACTTTTTGACAGAAGGAAGAAAATATTTTGCTGAAAGCCGCATCGTTCGGGGCAAGCCTTCCAGATCCTTTGTGCAAAGGATTAAAGACTCTTTCGAGCACTTAATCCGCACAAGCTCAGCTATGAAAGCACGTTTAGTGTTCGGTCGTATATCAACGACCGATCGTGGAGAAAATTACTTATACCTTCCACGTTACTGACACGAAATTCGACGGTATGTTTTAAAGGAAAACAACTAGAACATAATTCATTTTATATGCGTGTTAGGAAGACTAAAAGATATTAAACAATAAAACAGGCAGTGACTGATCATAAAGCGTAATCAGTATAAAATTATCAGCATTAAAGTACGATCAAGATAATTGTGTATATCATCTGTGCTACTTAAATGGGATTTATTAATATTAATAGGCTGGAACTCCCTATTGCATTCTAGATGAAATTTAATAGAATTTCTCAAGGAGAAAACGAACAGACGAACAATTTATTTTGCATTAAATTTTAGGAACCTATTATCTTATGATAAGGCGAAGTTTATAAAGATCTCTAGATAAAATTCTGGAATTCTAATAAAGACTTCTGAGGCAGCTAATCTTTCAGCAAGGTTAGTACGAGTAAACAACGAGAAGACGAAAGAAAATACGCGCTCTAGTTCGTTTTACCGCGATCAATCGCACATCTGAAAAACCTGTCAGTTTCCTCTAGCTTTGCCTTCCCTTACAAGGACTTTAGGCATACCTCGAGTGATATTGCCAGTGACATGCATTGTCCTAGTGTGAAACAGAACTACCCCTTTCTTCCATTTAACCGATTCCATCCCCTATTCTATCCCCTTCCATAAAACCTCGCCTTCCGCCGAGATGTTTTAAATAATATTGAAAACGGAGTTCTGGCTCGATGCCTACTCGTTCCATATCAGGTGGAGCAGTTCTAAAAACTTCGATTATATCTAGCCAGCTAGAACGACAACCCTCGAGCTGTTAACTTTATTTTAATCTTCCGCGAGAAGGGAAGTTGCGCGCCTCTTAAAAAACTTTCATTAAACTTTATACGACCACGAATATTACGAAGGAGAAGCGTACTTATTCAAGGCAAATGTTGGAAATTGATCTTTATTTTTTTATCACGCTCGTTATTCCAACATTCTCGTTTTAGTTTCTTTTTTTTCTTTTTTTCTCTCTCGATCTGATCGATACGACGAATGATAATGAAAACGGATGGCAAACCGTGAAATTGGTTATCTAATTTTAATGAAAATTTTCCACTGTGCAATTGCTCGCTATCGACGTCTAACCGAGATATAAATGGCACGTGATAAATTATTCGAGGCTTATGATTTTGTATAATTGCGTCCCTGCTAAAATTCGCGATAAAGAATAAGCGATTGTATTTTCAACGTGAACGAAGACAGAACTGCAGATATCTCAATTAAAATGAATGATATTGCTTTAAAAATAATAAAAAAATAATACTGCTTTGGAATATAATATAAAATTAATCACGAGTCGAAATAGCGTTTCTAATTCATCGAAATATGTCGATCGACGAACGTAAATATTCTCCAATCTTTCATGTCAAATTGCAGAAATTATTACAGGAAATATAAATTACTTCAAAAGAATTCATTGTCATTGATTGACTCGAATGTTTTCGTCTCGTATGATGTTACCCAGGCTCACCGTGAGTATCGAACTTCCTGATGATAGTTTCGATGATCGTTGTCCTGGGCGCCACGTGACCTCGTCTAACAGGCATCGCAGGAATATTCCCAGGTACCTGGGCCGACGAGACGTTTGGCGTTCGATCGAAGGCTCGTTAAGCCTGCTTTTAATAATTAACGTGTAACACTACAGCACTGAAAAAACACTCGCAGCATGCGTACAAGCACGGTAGAAAAAAGCACAGCACGAGTTGAGCATAATGATCGTCGATGACAAAGAGAAGCACCAGCTAATATCGGCGATGTTCGTCACAATTCGTTCCCAGTGTGTAAACCCTGTTTTGTTTCCCCTAAAGAACGACTAGAGAAGAGAATGAGAAGAAAACGAAGGAGAAGATTCGTTGCTAGTCGGACGACGAATTGATGTTCTTTTCCTTTTTTTTTTGTTTCTAGAGTCCTTTGCGTAGATACAAAAAATGAGAGGAGATAGTGAACGAAGAAAAGTGGCCACAAAGTATAATGTCAGTTGCACTTAACGGTGACGTGTGTGCCTTTGCCTTTTACTTCGAGGAACACCCCTCTATTACGCTAAATTACTTTTGCGTCTTCCGCGTGAGTATCGTTGTTTCTTGGTGTTGTTGTTGTACAAAATTCGCATACGAAGCTGCGTGGACAGAGTCGATACGTTCGCCTTACGAGAAGGCTGGATGTCTTCGTTTGACTTCCTTTTTGGACCCAATACTCGTCTACCTAGATGTATCTAAAGATCGAAACAGGCTGTAGCAAGTGACATATGGTTCATCCTCTCGGTTGATCCAAGGACACAAGAGAAGGTCGAGCCTAAATGTCGTCTCGACGTGCGTGACACGAGGTTCCGCTGTATATACCTCTGATGTCTGCCCTGGCTCAAGACGTACAATCCACGCGAGAGAACATCTATTTATAGTTGATATAGCACGCGCCACACGAATGGTGTTCCCACGAATTCCAGAACAGGGCACCAGAAATCTGGAAAACGTCGTGTTAATGATCTAAGACGATTTCGTTCTGCGTTTGTGCACGAGAATTCCCTCTTTTTCTTCACCGATGATCCATGTTTTCCCTTGGTTCCTCGAATCGCTCTAATTTTCCCTAATTAATTTTCTTTTCTAAACTTTTCTTCGTTTCTCCTTTGTTGTTTCGTTTAGCTAATTTAGAATTGCTTTCTAAGACAGCCAAAGGACAACGTGTCGCGAGTACCTCGACACTCGGTTGTCTTTGAAGAAATCGGAAAACTGTCTGAACAACGTTGACCCGTACGATCGCACCTTCTCGGCGGTAGATTCTCCGTTGAAAATTCGGAGAAGCTTCGACCTCGTCGGCTCGAAGTCAAACTTCTCTACATCCGGAGGAATGAACAGTAGACGTCTCGAAGAAGCGCATTGTGCGGACATTTCCACAAAGTGTTGTTGAGTGAGTATCTCGGGAAATGTTCTCTGGGTGTGCTGTGCGTCTCCACGACGATAGACGTCGATCCCACGAGTTCAGTGGTAGAACGCCATTGTCGAATGCTCGAATTCCACGAACGCTGACACCTGTTCCACGATGGTTGCGGAAACGCGAAGCGGGTGAAACGAAAGAATCGCGGATATCATGGCTGTACGTGTATATGTAAGTCTAGGAAAGAAGCGAAAGGAGCGAGGATTAATCGTAAAGAGAAGGGGAAACGAACCGTCGAGATGACAACGAGAAAGGCACGTGGTGGATTTGTAGTTGCGTTTAATACGAAAATGCCAAAGCGCGGGTCTCGACTTTGATTCACTACGATCGTTGCTCGCGATTACACGTTGCAACGTAGTACACTCCCCTAAATCGAATAACTTGGTTCGTGGGGGTCAGGCGGTTGTGCATTTCAGCTCGAACTCAGGGACAGTTATTTTTATACTTCTTCTTCATTCTCCGCAACAACAAACAGGCGGATCGTACGAGTGCCTCTTACGACTTCTCCCGATATTTCTCGAAATACTCATCGGCTCTTGTAACCTGTTGGCGACGGCCACTGACACTACCCACCGAAACCACTATTTGTTTCATCGATTCCCTCTAATGTACTCCTTTTGTTCGTACAAGGCAACTCGCATATTTTCAATAATTTACACAGAACGTATAAAATCCAACGAATATACAAAACGAATGTCTGTGTTCGAACAACTACATTCTTCTCCTGGCCACCACGCCTTGCAGGTCCAAAATCGAAGCTCCTGCGTCACTGTGCTCTCAGCGTACTCCGGTGTATTCTAACTAAAGGAACGTTCCAAACGAGAGTAACTTCCCTTTGACAACCGGCACCGTATCCACGGGCTTGTATCGCTAAACACTGTTGCTTTCCCGCGTGCTCCCACCTTTTGAGTCGGTGCGTCTACCGGCGAAGAGGCATCTCGAGGCCGCGTGCCGAGCAAAACGCCGGAAGGAGAACGAAACAAGAGCAAAAGCTTCCCTCACGGAAGGATTTTCCGTAGTTTCGTTAGTCGCCGTCGTTCGGTCGGAACTGAAAACACGAGGAGGCACGACGGGCCGACGTCTCTCTCGGCGACGGCGACGACGACGACGACGAAGACGACGCCGGCGACGATGGTACGTTAGGGGGGTCGTACGCGGCGCCTGCGTCGTCGGGCTGTCCCCACCAACGTCACTCACCACCCGATTACACCGCCCTATCATATCCCCTCGCCGAGCTAGTGATAATATTGATAAGGTCCTGCGTCTCTTTCTCCACCGTATTGTCCTCGTTCTGTTGGAATCCGGTCAGATGTACACTCAGGAAGGGATGTCACTGGATAATGTGGATTCTTCCGAAAGAACGGGTCAAATTGTTTCTTTGATTATTGCACTAGTTACGTAGCACTTGTGAAACTTATGAACGTTATTATTAAATGAAAACAGAGTTCTACTTCTATCTATACATTCATAAATCCCTAAGTTTTGTCTTTGGATTGTTTCATTTAAAAATTGAGAAAAGCAATTAAGAAAAGTACGGTTTTTGTGTGTATAGTAGTTTCTCTAAGAGATTCTGTATGTTAAACCCTAGTAATTACGCCCAAATATCACGCTAAAGAAAAAGATTATACAAGAACACTCGTAATACTTACAGGAGCACCATTTTTATATTTATATTATATTATATTATATATTATATTGTACGCGATTTTTCTAAGCCATCTTGCATACTAAATCTTAATAATTACTCTTAAATAATATACTAAAAGGATTATAAAATGACGAAAGCAATATTTTTATGTTTGTAATAATGTTTTTGAAACAACCTGTATCTTCAATCCTAACAATTATTCCCATATATTGAGCTAACGAAAAATTTAATTTGTATTCGTATATATTATATCGTGTAGTATTTCAATAATCATTTGTATACATAGTTTTTAAACATTTCTAGATATACGTTTGTCGTGACGATTTTATTGTCCATTTTATGTACATATCTTAGTTCGTGCGCTTTGCCGGTCGATATAACTACACACATTGTCTCTTTCTGTTTAACCATCAGCAAGCTTTGATGCAGCTCACATTCAAACAGGAGGTTAATTATAGATCGTTCTGAACCATCGCGTTGTAACAAACTAATACACAGTTGTAATTTAAATATCTCAACAAGAAGCACTTACCCTTTTCATATCATGGTGACAACTCTGGATAATTTAGCGGTGAGTGGACAGCAACGTGTAGAATGTCGAGATAACAAGCTTCTGGGCAAAGATCTCATCGTCAATGTCCATTCCACCAAACCAGCTTCTTCTTCTTTATCCTGGTACAGATAGTTATTAACATTTATATGAAGAATCGAACTCATAATTAGTTTTATCTTTCGACTAACGCTATTTAAGAATACTCGATGAATATCGATATCATCTATCGATAGTGTTATTTTAGTGTCGATTAGTTTGACATCTTTCGTTTAAAGGCAGCATCGTGAAGAAATCAAAGATTATCACAGGGTAAAACCAGGAAACTGTTACAAATTACAGTTAGAAAAACAAATATTAATTGTAATACTGATAATGCATGTAGTGAAATTATGCCTTGAATATATGAAATTTAATAAATACAAATACAAAATCAAAGAAAAGATACGTATGAACTTGGAAATCCAACTGCCGATATAATTGTTATACTGTTTTATCGACATAATTCTTACTATCCTAGTGAACAGATATTCGAAATTATATATATGCGTATGCATATACTTGCATAAACTATAGTCAATCTCTGTATCTCCTGTATATGTACATACGTAGTTCTAACATAAAAAAGCTTCATCCGAAATTAAAATCGAAAAGATATTCGAAGCGAATAAATATTCAAAGCATGTATCAACACGTACTTATATTGACCACAATTAATGTCTGTACTTCATTTAGTTCTAATATAACAAAGCTGCATATGAAGTTCAAATCGAAAAATGCTACTTGTTAGATGAATTACGCACGACTAATTATACACATATAAATCACATTACTGGTAGACTACATACTAGAATACGTGTTAAATACTACATAACAAAACCATTCATTTTCTACTGTCACTAACAAAATGCTTATTTATTCAAATCAAAGTTCTAATAATTCCATCGCAAAATCAAATAACTGAATCAAACGACGTTTGTCGTTTCTATATCTAAGGGACGCCATAACTCACCTAACCGAACGTCTCCCTCCGATAATCTCTCCATCCAAATTTTCATACCAATCACTATACCAATCCAAAAAAACACACTACTCATAACATGATAATTTTCCACAACTTCTATCTGTCAAATAAATTGATCCAAACTCTTTTCCCTTACAATTTTCTTTAATTTATGTGACTTCGTGTCGATGGCGCCAAACATACTCGATCGTCGTATTCTACGTTCGAAAATGGCGGTGCGCGGAGGCGGCCGAAGAGGTCGCTCGTGACGTTCGGGTATTTTCGCGAACCGGCGACTTCGAGGTATACGGGGTCTACGAGAGTCGAAGCACGGAGCCCCGCCCTGCCGCCCGCCAGAGCCCTGAAGCAGCAGTAGCAGGAACAGCAGCTCCGCTCGCTTCGTACAGTTTTTATTCATGAAAATAACTCTCTGAACGTCGTATCATTCGCCTAGTCATAATATATCGCGGTACACGCTGTGGCCTGTTCCGTTCTTCGAGTTCAAGCAGTGACGGTTAACCTTAAAACGCAGTGGCGGTCGCGGTTGTGTCGCGAGACAGTAAATCGTAGTGAAACACAGACTCGTCTCGGTCGTTGAGGCTTCATCGCCTTAAGAGTGCGTTCGCTCTGTTTCTCGACGTGGTTCGAGACAGAGAGGTGTGAAAAGGAAAGTGCATAGTCATCGATGTGAGAAGCCGAAGCTAGGAAGAAGGCCCGCCGCAGCAGGAGGGAGAGAGCGAGAGGAGCTGTTCGTGGATACGAGAGGCCGATATATCGAGCCGGGAATTTAGGCAACCGTAGGCTCCGTTAGGGAGCTCCAGGTATAATAACGAACATTCTTTTTCGTAATAGTCTGTAATTTTACAATTTCTATGCAGCGATAATGGCATCCTAACGATGCAGCCCTGATTGTGGCCCTTCGACTCGATCGGAATAGCCAACATGGCGACCGCCTAGGCTACACTGTCAAATTTTCCTGTTCCGTCATCGCGGTTATTTTAACATCCACTACGTTCCTCTCGTCTGCTCGGTCGTCTGATATCTCGATGTTAGTGGGAATATCATTGGCTGACTGGCGAGGAATTTCGGTAAATCCTGATTTAACGACTTCTCGACATCTGAGTCAATGCCGGCTCCCGCTGTAATGAGATTCTTCCTGCTTAAGTCGAAGCTTTTTCCTCGTTCGAGAATTTTCAACGGCGTAGAAGTATAACGGGAACGAAAGCTTGAACATCGAGCAGCCTACGATTACGCAAGCTAAATTACTGCTGTAAGAACTTTTGCTTGACTAACGATATCTGAGATTACCACAAATTTACATAGGGGATCAATAATCATTAATTCACAAGGTACAAGCGTCAGTATTTCGTTATCTATTAATGCATGTGTCGTATTTGTTATGAAACTAGCTTTTACATTTAAACTATTGTATTACCATAGAATATTTCTTTATTTTATGAATTTTTTGTTATAAAAACATGATAATTATTCGTGAACTGTTCGTGTATTTTTATCGGTAATTTGATTTGGTATAGGAAATAATGAAATAATTATCTACTATTCAGTGTAGGAAATATTGGTAAGATGGCGCGAAATTTAGTCAATGTGAAACGCCATTGTTGACACTTATTTAACTACGAAGCAGGCGTATTTGCGTTATCTTTTGATACAACAATAGCAGTAAACCGAATATTGCGTAACATTTGAGCACGAGTTTTTCACGAAAACAAACATAATTTACTTTAGTGTATATCTAGAACGCGTTACTTTTGCAAAAACGTGAATCCACGAGGTAAAAATAACACGACGCCGTCTTTATTCGTCGACTACACGTGTTCTCCAAAAATATGACACTTTCATCATCCAGTGCATTTTCTAATTATTGCTCGAGGTTGAACATTAGACGTCCGGATGATTCTTGTGAATTTATATTTAGTTTCAAACGTTGCAATTATTACATTTACAATTTACGTACATCGTGAACAATAACCACTATACAACCAGTGATAATGTAATTACAGGCACCTGTTTTTAATTCGAGACTAACCTTGAAGCATGTCGCGTTTCTAAGAATCGTGAAAGCGATATTTACGTTAGCAGTCGTTTTCAAGGTGATCGATCTTAAAAGCGACTCGAACGAACAGAATCACACGCAATATATCTTCGTTATCGTCGCGTTCCTCATTCTCTTCTTTAACGTTTCTTTTTTCCTTTTTTATTATTTTTCTTACCATACTTTTCAGAGAGAGATTACGTTATTTCCATTCGAGCAATGAGTCACGTAAGAGAAACGAACGACAAAGGAAATGCAATCCGCTGGACGCATCGAAGACCTTGAATTATTGTCCAATAATTTCGTGCTACCCTTTTGCTATAACACCCCGTATGGAAACGGAGCGATACCAGGCCAGGAATTTCGAACGCGTGAATTCCTCGCGACGTTCTTCTAATTGCTTCTGTTTCTAAAGCGAGGCGATAATTCGTTTGGTGTCTTTCTGTCGACTGGTATCAGTTTATCGGTCGAATTAACGTTGTTTGTCTCTTTGAACAAAGAACAGAGTCTAATTGCCTGAGTAATTTCTCGAGTGAGAAAAAGAGAAATGAGGGAGCGACAGAAGACTCGAAGGGAAACTGTTGATTTTCCCTGCACAAGCTTTGGATTGAACCTAGCGTTGACTCATATATTAACGAAGTAAGAGAAAGAAAAAAAAAAAGGAGACGCGCAAGCCAGAGCAAAGACGGAGACTGCGTCGCGATTGGCCGACCAATTGCTGCACCAGAGCTATCTTAATCGTCTTTAATTGGTTCGAAATATAAAGTCGTCGCGGGTCTCGAAGACAAGTGGTGTCTTCGGTTCAATTGACAGCGTTCCAGTTGCGAGATACGACGTCGATCATATCTTTTATCGGTCTCTTGCACTCTCTATCAGGAAGAAATTATGTACGTTCAAGTGATTCACCAAGCCGGTAGATAACCACGGAAATCGTAGAAATGTAAACATTTACGATCGACGTCGATTACTGTATCACGATCAATAAGCTACGCGTGACGTTTCGTTCCAAGGAAACGTGTCTGACAAATTTAATCGTTGTAATTTTCCGAAGGATTTTATTTTCATTTTACGCACGAAGTTAATGCACGGCAAACAATCTAAAACGCGGGGAAAATAACGCTTATCGTAACGTGCGCGTCAGCCAAAATCCTTAGCGAGATAATACAGCAAATACATATTATTGATACTGCGTGTATCTTTTTCAATAGTTACTAATTCTTTTGCTTATCTATCGAAATATCTTACGTGTTTTTTTCATTAACAAAAATGAATGTAAAGGTTAATAGTACTATATAGATGTAGCATATGTTATTCGCTTGAAAACAATTTCGGTGACGCTGTTGGAATAGGAAGGAAAGAGGGAGAGGGATAGGAAAGGAAGGGAGAGTGCGTTTCATCCAGGATCTGCTAATGGACTCGTCAGTAATGCTACCTAGCAGGTCTGTGGCTTGCTTGTTGGTTAGCAGTACAGTTGGTGGAAGAGACACAGCGAGGTCATAAAATCGGCGAGACGTTAAAGTCGATATAATGGGAGAAAAAGAACTCGAGATTTTCGTTTAGAATAGGCATACTTGTTAATTTACAATCTATTGTTTCTTTGTATGCAACGCATTTAAGAAAAGACTGTATAACATGCAATATGGAATGTTTGTTACTTATGTATCTGCTCTATTACATTTTAAAAGTAAGTGAGATAGAACATTGATTAGGTCTGTTTCAACTAATAAATATTAGTTTATCAATGCGGTAGAGATAAGAACATTACACTTTACACTGTAATCCACTGTTTCGCTTAATATTCAGAAATGTTACATATCAGTGTTTAAGCCACTTTTGCTCCTTGAAGTTTAACGTGTTTTTACGTATAAGATTTAATGTTTTAATTCATTCCGTTTGACGTTTTAACTCACGACTTCTCTATATCGCTTGCATCAATTATACTCCAAAGAGAATTTTATATAGCGTAAAAGTATTTCTTTGACGGCAAGTGTAGAAAAGTTGTCACAAAATTTCTTTCATTATTCTATTACATAAAACAATATCCATTTGTAAATATTACAAACCAGGTGGAGATATCTAGTTCATGAGTGTAGAAGGATTAACGATAAATGACATAGAATAAGTTATAATGTTGACAGAGAAATTCTATTATATATCTCTTTCATATGAAGCTGCATTCAGTCACAAATATTGAAAAACAGGCACGTAAGATATCTCGTTCATAGAGGCAAAGGGGTTAATGACGATCACGTTTCACAGGACGGTTAGTAGGTCGCCGAGTACTTAGTCAATGCGAAAGTAATGCCAATGACGTACACTACCAGCAAATTCCCTTCTTTCCTGGCACCCTCCAACCCCCTCCGACCTGAGTTCGTTGCGGGGTCACGTCCTGTTACGCGTTCCCCTCGTCCGCCATGAATTGTTCCTTCTTCTGTTCGCTCAGTGTACGAGGGTCAGTGGAAAACGAGCAGAGGAAGGGTTGCTGATTTTAAAAGCTCCGGCTAGAGTTTGTTAGTTCTAGGAATTCGACGATCATTAAATTTCTCCGAAGAACTTTCTTTTCAAGAGTGTCTGTAACAGATCATTAACGTGGTCACATTGCCGTAAATTAGTCAGAGGGTTCGTGAAAGGTAAGATTAGGGTTTGAATAAGATTTGAATAGATTTTTTTCAGGATAGATGAGTTTTAAGTGATAATAACCAGATTAGGGTGGACAAGCAAACGTAGCTGTCTTTACAACAGTCCAGTTTCCTTTGAACTGGTCCACAAGCCTTCTGGATTCTTGGATAATCCAAACATTCAAATGCCCGCTTTACTCTCCCTTCTTCTTCTGACGTCACTGTGATTCGTAAAAATAGCGAAACGATCTGTTTGCGGCTTAATTTCTTAACACGTATTTATATACATTTCTGTGATACCGTTTGCATCGTCGAAAGTTCTGTATTTCATTTCAGCACAAAAGAAGTACTTTCGTCTTTTTTTTTTTTTTTAATGTTATCAGTTTATCAAGACTTCGATCCAATATTGACCCAGAATTATTGTAATTCTAAGTGTATGTATAAATCAACCATTAAATCCCCAAGAGTAATATGTATACAACTTCTTCAAAAACAAGTCAATTAATACTAGATAAGAGATAATTATTTCTTTTTTTTTTCTTTTATAATGTATGCATGTAAATAACCATTGCGTGTTAAGTTTAATTATTCATAAAAGTATTCGATACAAACATGGATATTATGACTCATATTTCTGAAATATTATTAGTTTACTTAGATTATAGTGCAGTAATTTATAAACTACTAAATCCTCAAGTAATGTACAATTCAACTTCATTAGAAATGAATCGGTTTCTATAAGAAAAACAGATAATTGACGCTCTTTATATTTTTTAGGGTCATGTCT
Source organism: Bombus huntii (assembly GCF_024542735.1). Lineage (NCBI taxonomy): Eukaryota > Metazoa > Arthropoda > Insecta > Hymenoptera > Apidae > Bombus > Bombus huntii. Next base: position 3,634,844 of record NC_066251.1, read on the forward strand.
GAATTGAAAGAAAACTGAAGATACACACATATACCAGTATCCCTGAGAAAGTCAAACACTTACAAGCTCTACAACAAATTGACGAAAAATTTAATTAAACCAGAGTAAAGATCAAGATTAGAAGCGAGTGAAAAATCCTGACTCGAGGAATCCCATATTCAGGTTACTTTCTGACGTCACGGAACGCCTTCTGACGTCATTCACCTGCCGTAGCTTGTCCGCAACGTATCTTCCGTCCCATTTCATCTCATTCGAGTTTCGTCGGCCTTCTATGCTCTCATCTCTTCTCTACAATGCTAATGTTTAGTCGTCTCTATAGCCTGTAAGTTACGAGAAATATACGAATTTAGGATAGCTGGTTGTTCCGTGGTCGAGTTTCAGCCGCAGGGATTCTCGATCCACTCGATCTCTTACAGACTTTCTCGCTACACACAGAGAGATCTACGCACACATATAAATTTGGGACGATGTTTTCCCTAAGAGAAGGCATCGATCGAACCACGTAACCCCCCCCCCCCCCCCCCCCCCCCCCCCCCCCCCATCAGGTATCCCTTCTTCGTCTTTGTGGGGTTGGGTGTACTGGGGACGAACGACTGCTGGTTTCAAGGGTGATTTCTTTTATTAAAGTCAATCCACGTTTTACACTTCTCATGCGACGGTGGGATCGACAAAGTTGGGAAAACAGCATGTGTGCATAGAAGTGATTCTTGTAGTCTAGATTTAGATATATTAAAGTAGTTCTGAGCTGTTCGTAAACCGTAGATAATCGAACGCTTCTTCCATTCTTTCCTGTATAATAATTGGTGATAATAGCGAGGATACTACTTCCTTGGTAGTCGAGTTTTACTAAACGCATGTTCGTAACAATGGCTCGTTGAATGCTCTTAAACAGTGGCCGATGGGTAAGAATCGAATGTTTTAATAATTATGTTCGATTATAGTACGCGTCTGTTGGAAGTTTTTAAGGGGAAAAGCTAGGCGAAAGAAAACGAACAAGTGTTTCTCTTTGCGATACCGTTTGCAGATTGATTGATAGATCGATCGGCTTGCGTCACGGTTTATTTTAAACCAACGTGTTCTTTATGCACGTACTATTCTGAGATGCCGTGCCAAAAATTGAGGACTCGCGTGAAAAGTAATTCTCTGTTCACTTCTCGCGTTTAGGTAGTATACACAACGCGGCAGAAATCGGTGTGATTTTGTTGGAACGAATTATTCTTGTAATAGGTAGGTTCGTGAGAGCTCGAAGGGATTCGCGGCCTTTTGTTTTTCTGATCTCGTTGGTGAATTGATAAGAAGTTTATTAACGTGACTAAAAGCCAGCCACTTCTGCCTGGCTGCAAGCTGATCCTCCCCGGTTCTACGCGGTCGAAAAGTAGGTCGTGCTGATGTGAATTACAGTCATCAGCTGTAATACCACAATATCATTCCGTAGACACAGCCAGTTCCGCGGTAACGAAGCCTCTTTATCTAAGAATAGTTTGTAATTAATATCCTTAGTATCTGTTTCATCGTAACATTTCACACGTAACTGTACCATTCCTTGCAATTTCTCAATTACGCAACAGAAAGACTTTCTTTTAGTACTTTCCTTCACGAAGAGAATACTCTTTCTCTTGATGCAGTAAATATCGCATAGGATTTAATATACAACGAAAAATTCTTACATACGTAAAATATTAAATGTTGTGGTAGAAAACATATCTATAATGGTGTATGCTAGACTGAATGCTATAACGATCAGTTTCTATCAATAAATTCAAGATGCTGCAACAAGAATAGATACTGCAACAATATTGGTTTGTTCTTTTTATGAGTGATTCTTTTGATTATTTATTCTTTTCATCTTATTTGATTATTTATGTCTTTTATTAGGAAAAGTTTCATGTTCATGGGTTAACATGTATCGAGAATGGATAAAAAATGAATTAATTTGGTGTTATATAAGTTATATCTATCTTTAAACCGTATGTCTGCAATGAATTTTTTCAAATGACGACATAAATTCGTTCTCTTTCTATCGTTATTTGCAAATGAAGAAAACGGGACGAATAAATATGTTAGAATTTAATATTTTAATATTTGCAACGTAATATAAACGAAATAGTAAATCTAATTATATGCAATATGTTATACTACACTGTACTTTGTATGTTCGTCAGAATCGGCGGTTCTACAAAGGATGCCCGTTTTTGTGTGGCTGCAAAACAGAGTCGACCCTCTGCTGTACGCCGCAGTACCGGGAAGGGCCTAATTTATGGCACCCTCAAGTATTTGTCGCTTTCACTTGCCGAGCCTCATGGTAACAGAAAACCATTCGAAACTCTCCATGCTTGTACAACCTTCTCCAAAATACTTAACAATTTATATAGGGTGTTTCTTTCTCTAGAGGTCGCAAAAAGAGGAGCCACCATTGACCTAATCACTGTATGTGTGCAGTGTGCATATATGAGAACTGAAAGTCAAAATGTAAAGTAAAAATAATTTCAAATTAGTCACTAGATTGGGAATATTTATACAAATTCCCATTTTTATAAAGGCAAGTAAAAGAGTAGAGTCTAAGCTGAGATTTGTTTTACTTGCCAAATAGTATAATAGGTAATTAGATTTTGTATATTTTATGTACATTCTGTGCGTTTGTACACTTCTAAATTTCCCATAAATGTATAAAAATCCGCAGTCTATCGATCACACATACACGGCGTAGACAATATGTATCATCTTTGATGTCGCAACAAATGTTCGATCAACGATTTCTTCTTCCGAGGCCTCTAGCGAGAGAATCATCCTGTATTTCACTCTCGCAGGAATAAGTGAGAACAACAAATGTATTATATGAAACAAACATTTCGTCTATGTGGAAATTTGCTGGCAGAAATGATTTTGGACGTGGAAGCACGACGAATAAGCAAACACAGGTTATGCTAGAAACAAAGCGTGTACGAGCACTCGTTGGAACGAACTCTTGGCAGGTGCAATTCCAACAAGCGTTCCAACGGCGATCGTCGGCACACGTTGCATGCCCGCTTAAACCTTTCGTGGCTTCTGCCATTCTTTCTCGCCGTTTTCTAAAGACCGTTGGGCCGTGCCAGGGACTTCGTTCGAAGTACACACTTGGTGTGAGGTACTTGGCAGCCACGCTGTTGTATACAGCCGGAGACGAAAGCAGATGGGGAGAGAAAAGAGGGAGAGTTAGAGAGAGAAAAGGAGAGATCGTATTGGACGTTGACCCGCGTGGTTCAACTGTTGCTCCCATTCGCGCATCCGGGAACGCGTGTAGGAAGGCCTGGGGATCCCGATGATAGAAGTCTTCTGTTAGATAGGTCTACCAGCCCTCCCCTCCATCCAGTTGAATGCCTGGAGAATGACAAAGCCAGACGATTCGCGCGAATACTATAGATAGAGTATAGAGGAAAATGTTGGCTGCCTCCTCTTCCTTGATAAGGCAGATTAAGCAGAATGTAGGTCGAACATCGATGGACTTGAGATTTTTCTACACTCACTTAATCGAGACGCATTCTGGGCTATTAATTATACATTCTCACGATATTTGTTCTAGTTGCATGGAGATTATTAAAATGGCTCTCGTATAGCTATGCACACATAGCGCAGTTGCAACGTTGTAATTGCATAGACGTGTTCTGGTTTCACATAAGTTATTTAGACGTTGTTGTATGTTTTGTAGATAGTAGTCGACGCGTAATATCAGCCTCTTGAAGATTAATGGAATTTTGTAGCACTTGCCGTGCATCGCCGATGACGCTTCGAATTCAAGACAACACATCAAATTGCCTGCTATCTAATTTTTAACTCTCTATATACGACGGGGCTTCCCTTACAAATCTTCGAAGATCTCTCTACTCTAAATTATTTTCTAATTCTCAACAATTCTGTAATACCAGCATCATAGAGGAATCAAAATAAATAAGAAATTTCTTTACGATTTCTTACGATTCAGCGAATCCTCTGATAGCAGACTTATATGACTTCCTGAATATGTATATACTGGCGAACGCGTATTTCTTAAAATAGTTCCAGGGTTACCTGGAAGACCAAGATGACCAAATATTTAGCAACGTCGATTCTGTATATATTTCCCAAGAAAATCAGTTCGCCAATCTCACCCTGTGTGAATCGATTATACCAAGTCGGGGATCGTGTTGAACAGCGATTTACACGATCCTCCGAGCATGCTACCGCCAACGGCAACCTGTCACACGGTCGACAATGGCGTCATGGCGACGCCGGTAGTCAGCCGGTACGCGGGCGCCGTGGCGCCAGCGTCGCTTATCCCTTCCCTCTGCTCGTTTCATCCGCCCAGGCGGTCTTCTCTCGAAACCACGTCCTCCCTGGGTGTGGTTCGAAACAGTGTCGAAGATTGTGTCCAGTTTACATCGTATCTTAACTCCTTCAGCTTATATTCGTTAGAGTCTCGAGTATCGTTTCATTTCTTCTCTCTGAAATCATTCGGCAAGACACACCAGCGTTCGCGTGTGTACTCTTTACCTAGCGTACATAACGAAGAGGGAGAGGTTGAAGGGAGAAAAGGAGAGGGTGAAAGCTTACGAGAGAAAGAGACAGACTACAGTGGGGCGAGCCACGGCTGTTCATCGATTCGTCGCTACCACGGTTCTGTGAACGTGGCATGAAAAGAGAACCAGCACCACCAATGCGCGCATTTGACCGGTTCTCGTGCGTGTGCGTGCGTGTGCCCGGTTCTCACTAGGAAAAGTGCTTTTTCTTCCGGTTTTCACTCGGACGCTGGGCTCCTAACAGTTCCTGGCGTTCCGTCGACGGCGCAATCTGGCGGTAGACCACGGGTTCAGAGAGACCACCCTTTGCCCTCTGCACGAATCTTCCACGCAGAGAGGTTATGTTTGCTCGAGATTCATGACGCTCTGACAGGAGTGGAAGGTGGACGGAGCGGGTAAGTCGTGGCCCTTCTGCGTTTCTTTCCTCCAATTTCGCGTATATTATAGAAATCTGGCGAATATTTAAAAGTTGAAAGTAGATTTGTTCGAAGGAATTGGTTATAATAGGAAATTTTAATGGAATCGTTTTTTCGATTTATCAGAATATAGTATTATATTCTGAAAGCTTTGTTAGAGGGTGAAAGGATTTCTTATTTCTTCTTATAAGACTCGGTTTTTTTTTTTTTAATTTTTTTCTTTCTTTTTCTAAAGACGTGTAGTATTATATTCCGTTTCGTGCTGTTTGATCATGCGCCGAACGATTCCATCAGTTCCGGAAAATGAGAACACCTTGCGTTGGATCGACAACCCTCGGGTTCCCCGGGTTGTGAGACCTTTTGGAGGTGAAGGACGCTCGTTGCCACGAAATTTCAATGTAGCTTAAAATATTAAGTTACTGGCGAGACTGGGGGTGAGACTGAATGAACAGTGTTGTATAGTATAAGTTGATGAAAAATTGGAGAAAATATGTTTAGAGTATTAAGGGTGGTCTCATCGTGGGAGAAGTTTGAATTATTAAACAGATTTACCAGAAGTTCGTAGGTTACTTTACTTCGAACGTAATCGGTTCGTTAGCTATAAATAGCACGCTAAAACACTGCTCTCGCATACACTTTACACGAACTATATTTTTATTTTTATTTTTTTTTTTTTTTTCTAGCGTTAAAAAAGATGTGGGAATTTCTATCGAAGTTAGAAAAATAAGAGTTGATTCTCGCTGATATTGAGAACACTATACTTTTTCATCCAACAATGGAAGATTAATGACGCTCCATTAATGCACAAACAAAGAAACATGTTGACCGTGACACGAATCTGCCAACGAATGTGGCAGGTTGGCTAAAAATAGAATAATAAAAATATAATAACCATTATACTATATCATAACCTTTCTGGTGGTGAAAAGTAAAAATTAATAGAATCTGTTTATAGAAATGTATTCTCAAGTTAGAATATATTCCATCTTCTATTTTTCATATACTTAAAGTATATCTTGTATTCAACTATGATTATATTATATCCTGTCATTTAAAGCTAAATTTTGTAAGATTTTTTATCCATCTAATTCTGCAAAAAATGAACTATTCCATATGTTGAGCAATTCACTTTGAAACTACCATTATGTGGACTACCTCTTTGTGTAATAAACATAATACAATATATTGTTCAATTCATTAAATTTATAAAAATCCGTACTGTCAAGTTATTGAATCTAAAAGGAAGAAATAACTTGGGAAAGAGTTATTACTAATAATTTGTGTGATTCTGATTTCAGGGGTGGCAACGATCTCGCTAGGAGGTGTCGAAGCTGGCGCGTGGGGCGGGAGAGTCAGCGGTGGTCTGGCTCTGGTTCTGGTGGTAGCGGCGGAAACGGAAGCCGCGACAGCAACAGATCAGAGAGAAGGCCTGGAAAAGGCTGGTGCAGCCCCCTCAAGGAGAAAATTCGATCGTCTTCTAGTTCTTCTTTCTACCCTTCCCGTTCTTGGTGGTGGTGTACTTGACGATATTCATCGGTCATCAAAAGAAACGTCGGCGGCGTGACACTGGGCCCCAACCACCTTCGAGCGAGAAGGCGCACGAAATAGGATTAATCCGTTCCTAAAAAATCATATTTTAGGAATCACATTCGTCGGAGGTGTTCCGCCTCCTCCTCGAGAAACACCCTTTTCCACCCTTAACGGGTAATCACGTTTATCGCATCATTAGACAGGCATCATGAGTGAAGTTGAAACCCTTCGTCAGGAGGCTGACAAGCTGAAAAATGCCATTCGAGTAAGTCCATTTGTTATTCTGTATTTCATTGAACATCGACAATTAGCTTCATTCACGTGTAATGTAAAGTCGTGCAAAAAGATTTCTTCTAGGTAATTGTGGAAAGTGAAGTCAATTTCTGGAACAAAAGGGAATGTTAATTGTCTAAGTAATTCACCAGTAATTACAGCTTTCAACGTGGGTGAATTACTTGTTACTCTGTAGAATAGTAGTAGGTATTCTGTAAAATGAAGTACTTAGAGAGAACAATTGTAGATTTAGGTAGCTGCTATGAAATGATTATAACGAATGTAATTCGTATTGCTGGCCACAACTGGTTTCGTTTGATGATGTTAACTAAGCGCACGTACTTGGTATGGAATTTCATATCTCCACCGTTTCCTGTCAATGAATTATCTGAAAACCGTAAGAGATAGTGACTTAGCGATAGTATTGGGCGGTAGTCTTCGTTTAACTGGAATACTTAACGTTTTACACAATTATGGATCTCCGTTGATTCACCAATAATCTAGTTAGATTACTATTGGATAGTTCGTAGTTGAAATTCATGTAGCACTTTGTGCGTTCTCCTTGTTTGCCGGCAATCTTTAAAACATCGAGGACAAAGCAACAGTTCTACATGCAACAGCGGTGTATTGTCTTAACAGAAAAAAAGTCTAGGGCGTCTCTCGGCTCGAAGTGCACTTGGCATTAAACAATCGGCCCCTATTCTCCCCTAACGAGCCAGTAATTTTTTAGGTTTTGTTGTACTTGACCCCAGGGGATTGAAACAAAATCACAATTGTTTATTAAAACAATACTACCCTTCCGTGTCTTGTTCCTTTTCTTTATACAATTTATTTAGCTCCATATCTGCATTTTTTGGAGTAAAAACAATTATTAATGTTTGCCAATTTTTCAGAATCAATATTGAATATCATCGTAAAGTATAAAAACACTATTAGAAGATAGTTACCTCAAAACAAACCACAGGAAATCTAAACTCCCCATTCATATCACTAATTTACATTCAAAATTTCATCCCCAATCTAACTTTAAAAATCTGTTCTTAAAGATAAATAATTGTCCAGTGCTTCGAGCGATCGATCGTCCTAGATCACGGTGTAAGAATCGGCTTGAGTTAAAAGTTGTTGCCGTTTGAAAAATACTCGTCGATGCCAATCGGTGGATTCTCCACTTGTATGGTGGTGGAAACGTGAAACTCATTGTCAGAGGTGGTAGTAGTGTAGCGTGTGGTGGTGGTAGGGCGCGGCATAACCGTCGCTTCACTCTGATCAATACGCCACCGTTCCTTCTCTCTCTTACTCGATCTGCCTTTCTCTCTTTTCCTCTTACCCGCTTACTCACGTTCTATCTTGTTCCTTCTCGCCACCTGTTTCTCTCTTTCACCCTTCTCCGGTGCGTGCGTGAAATTACACGCATCGCCAGGCGAGCGCCCATAATAAATAGACTGTACGTTCTTAAATACCCTCGTAACAGTATTTCAATAATTTATACACATCGCGACTACCCTCTCACTATTCGTCGACCCTTAATTGAACAGTCGAGAGTAATTCGATGTGAGCTTCGAGTACCGAGAACGCTGCATATAGTCATTTTCTTATGTCAGCGCGAAACAATGTTAATTAGGATACTTAAACCGAGCTGTGAATACGGTCTAGTCTTCCGTCGTTAAATGCATTGTCGTCGTCTTTTCACTCGTTTGGGAAGACCAGTTTCAAGAGTTTAGAACTCTAAAATTTATTTAAGAGTTAGCGATTTTGTTTATGGAATACATGTAATTTATAGAACGCCATAAATTAACCATTTGGCGCATCCGATTGTGACATCTGATCTTTCAATACAGTCAAAACGAACTATTTTCACGTGAAATTTTTAATTCGTGTTCATTACAAACTGCGTTTTAAGTATAAACTTTATTTCACTAAGTTGTATGTAAAATAATAGCTATATTAAGTTTCATGTGTTATTTATATTTGTTTTTCAGGATGCTAGGAAAGCAGCATGCGATACGACGTTGGTTCAGGCCACGTCGGGCATGGAGCCTATCGGCCGGATACAGATGCGCACAAGACGCACACTTCGCGGTCACTTAGCCAAGATTTATGCGATGCACTGGGGAAGTGATTCGAGGTATAATTCTGTATGAACAACGATTTTCAATCAATTTTTCTGGTAATTAAATATGAAAGAGAAACTACAGTCGTTCCATTTGATTGACAGAAACTTAGTGTCAGCGTCGCAGGATGGAAAACTAATCGTGTGGGATAGCTACACCACGAACAAAGTTCACGCGATCCCTTTACGCTCTTCGTGGGTAATGACCTGTGCGTACGCACCATCAGGTAGTTTCGTGGCCTGCGGTGGGCTGGATAACATTTGTTCCATCTATAGTCTTAAAACTAGGGAAGGCAATGTAAGAGTTAGCAGAGAACTCCCAGGTCACACTGGGTATTTGTCCTGTTGTCGATTTTATGACGACAGTCAAATTGTCACTAGTTCTGGTGATATGACATGGTAAGGAACATTTATTTTTATTTTCTATGATATTCCATTGATCTGTTCCTAACTTGCATCACCTGCATAACAATATACTACCACACGTGAATTAAAATGTGTTACTTTCTTCTATTTAGGAAGATATCCTGAGAACGAAATCATAAAGAGAATTGTGAACGTGCAATAAAAATATATCCTATCCTATCCATTCCCTCCCTTCTAGTTTTTGGTTTCTTCCTTCTGAATGGTAATTATATAACCTAGAAAAATGTTTCGACTGCGTCGCAATGTTATGTTGTTTTTAAATTAGTGCCCTGTGGGACATAGAAACTGGTCAACAGTGTACCTCCTTTATTGGTCACACGGGCGATGTAATGTCCTTATCCTTGGCTCCAGACACGCGCACATTCGTATCTGGTGCGTGTGATGCCAGTGCAAAATTGTGGGACATTCGCGAAGGATCTTGTAAGCAAACTTTCCCGGGTCATGAGAGCGACATAAATGCTGTTACGGTAAGAGCTTAATCTGCTCAATTTTCTAGCTAATTTTATCTTATCTTATTTATCGTACTCGTAGTGTTGTGAAACTGCTGGAAGTTTCTATTAGAAAAACTAGTTTTGTTATAAAGGAAAATTTTAAAAGATCTATGGTTCTTAATGTGAATTATTTTATTATATTCAGTTCTTCCCGAATGGATACGCCTTCGCGACGGGTTCTGATGACGCCACGTGCAGACTTTTCGACATTAGGGCAGATCAAGAACTGGCGATGTATAGTCACGACAATATTATCTGTGGTATCACCAGTGTAGCGTTCAGCAAGAGCGGTAGATTATTACTGGCCGGTTACGACGATTTCAACTGCAATGTTTGGGATTCTATGAAAGCGGAACGAGCTGGTACGTACTCATTATAGATTGTCAAGATTGCCTTCAGAAGAGAAGAGAAATTTTATATTAAGCCCTTCTCTTTAATTTAATTCTTCTTTAGTTGTTCCTATTTTGATTGCCGAAATGGCACTAATTAGAATTATTTTATATCATGTAGCGCAAACTCACTATAAATTTTGTAATTTTATAATATCAAAATATTCGACCAAAATCCTTTTCTCTTTCAAATGCAGATCATAAAACATTGTTGTAAGCATATGTTACATAGAAGAATCGAATCTATAGAAGTAGGATGTTTTGAGACATTCTATTTTTATTTTACAGGAATTCTCGCTGGTCATGATAATCGCGTCTCTTGCCTCGGTGTTACGGAAGATGGTATGGCCGTCGGGACGGGTTCATGGGACTCGTTTTTGCGTATTTGGAACTAACTTGGGGTTCATCCCAAGACGTTTCTCAACAGAACCAACTGCAAATCAGCATACAGTATAAGCATTAAATATCACCACTTGGCCACCGAAGTCGGCGTGTCTGTGTCCTCAACGGAGGAGAATTACTCCCCAAGTTCACCGGAGTTGACGTTGATTAGAAAGTTTGGACATCCGCTAGACAACAGCAGTAGAAAGACCCACGGCAATAGCGGCAGTAGCGGCAGCGAATTTAAGAACGTTTTGGGTTGTGGTGGTAAAAAGGACTACCGGAGACGCGTCGTCGATTTAACCTGGCGACGTGGCAAGGTCGGGGATAAAATCACTCGTGAATATCAGCGCTTCTAGTATATGAGTATACCGTTTATTCGATATACTTTAACGTACGAATGATGATGATGATGATGATGATGATAATTGAGAAAGAAGCGTGGCGAAAGGAAGAACGACAGAACGGAGAGGAGCACCAAGGCTGACAGCCATATCTCTCCGATGTCGTGCGCGTTACTTCCTTTTTCTCCTCCCCTTTCTCAAGGACTACTTGACGAACCTTCGAAGAGAACGTGCTGTTGATTATATATCTTGATAGCGTCTCCTCGAAGATCTTCCCAAATTCAAAGGTTGAAACAAGAATCGATTTCCGAGACAACATCCCTCGTCCAGAGGTCTACGTTGTTGGAAGCGTTTTATTATGAATAAGAAAAAAAGAAAAAAAAGTGGTTCCGAGCGTTCACTGCCGATGAAGCGCCGACATGGCTGCTCCGGCGGTTGATTTTACATTTCTTTTCGACACGCACGAAGCAAGTCGTACCAGGCGAGAACACGATGTGAAAAGAACGAAAAAAAAAAGTATGGTCGCTCGTGCACGACACAAAAGCAAACATGATCATCAAAACTATATATACATATATATATTATATATATACGTATGTCGACGAGCAACCAAGATTACGATAATCTCGCATATTGCATTCAACCTACACGCACACCGTACGCACGTGTATTAATACGTACATAGAAAACTACATACATACATTTGCACACAAAACGCGAAGTACCGCAAACAAAAGGCATCTGCTATTAAGTACATAGTGGGTCATCCACGAGCCTCGACATATAAGTCACTATCTCTGATCATGTTTTCTCTCTTTCTTCCGTTTTCTCCTCTTTCTTTTTACGTTTCAAATTTCAATTCTCCTTTGCCGTGGATTTCCTATCCTTAAAAGGGATGGCTAGTTAAAGAAAATGGGAAAAAAATGATTCACGAAGATTGCATCGTTTCTTGTGACTATAATCGCCGAGTTTGCATTAATATCTGTAATTTTTATAGATTTATCCTTATTTATTTTGTATAGACCTTATATGGAGACCATCTTATATACGTTCTTGTGTCTTTTTCTTTTTTCATTTTTTGTTTGAAAAACTGAGTGAATGTTCGAGTTACGGAGATTGTTAGAGAGTGAACGAGTTCAGAAGTAAGAATGAGTGAAAGGTCTCGAAGGCGCGGCCCGTTGCGAATCAAAACAAGAATCTGCATAAAAATCTGATTAAAAATTCTACGGTAATTCCTATGTTGTTTCTTCAGCTTACCTTTCATCGAAATCTGGTTCGTCGCGTATGAAAGGGTATGCTGCTGAACGAAAAAACGATCGACAACGCGAGATAATAAAATGAACAAAATAAAATGTACTTTGCCTCGCCGCGGATTTAATGCACGCTCGCGAGGGACCAGCATGAAGTATGAAGAGAAAGAATATTTAAATGTAACGTGTAATCGTTTAGTTTATAGCCTATCCTCTGTTTCTCCAGTTAGAAAACAGCGAGACCGAGAAGAGTTCCTTCTAACTCTCATCAAAGCAGAACCCTACACCTTTCTCTATTATGTCGGTCCAGAACCGAAGAATCCTCGAAAGTGCAAGGAAACACGTATTCTCCGACGAAACAGTCGTCCTAGAAGTTCCTTTGAAATAGGACCCAAAGAATCACGGATCGAAACTACGGACCGCAAAACCAAACTCTCTCTCACCCTCGCCGTCCTTTTCGTTTTTTCTCTTCTTCGGTTTCTTCTGAGAAGATTTTTATCGTTTCCATCAACCACTTTGTACGATTGTGTTTTTAATTATTATTCTTCGACTTTTTCCCCTCCATCGTCTCCTCCCTCTCATCTCCTATCTTTTTTTTTTAATCGCTGTCACCTGTTGTGTTCCTTCCATTGTCATCTATTCTCTGTCCTGTTTTTGTCGAAGAAACTAGATGTTTAAACTGTGTATGCATTTAAAGTAATAATATTAATGATAATGTTTAATATTAATATTAATAATGATTGTAATTTATAATTATTAATATTTAATATATAAGTATCTAAGAAGATAACGATGAATCTACTTGTTCAGTACCGCAGGATTACGGTCCAATCGCTTTCCGGTGACCACGCTGTCACATCCATTTCTTTTTAATCGGATTTATTATTTTCATGTAATATTGTTTTTTTCCTATATTTTATTGCATTCTTATTTGCATTTAATATTCTGGTGATCAGCAAGGACGTTATACAACATGTACGACTTATTGCGATCTTAGTGGTTTAATGTAAATTGCTTTGAATATATTTTAACCACTGTTGGTTCCTGTTGAGATCACCAACTGTTAAAGAAAAATGACTAAGTGAGTCAGTAAGGGAAGCGTGGCTTCCGGAACGCGAAAACCAGCAATTGTTTTCCTAACAGAACAAGTATGTAATCTGATTTAAAAAAAAAAAAGAAAAAAACTGTTAAAGGAACTATCAAGAAGTCTTTAAGGAGTTTCTAAAGACGTTATTCTATTATTGCGTTACAAACAGATAAACGAGAAATACTTTTCCTGAACGATAACATTTATAATCGGTTTTTTGATATCACTCTTTTCGACTAATCGCGCTTATGTCACACGCCTCCATATCTTCTAGCGACCAATTAGGCAAAAAATAACAAGATATAACATAAAAAATCTTTTCTCCGCGCCAATACGAAATGAAGGCCTTCTTCCTTCGATTTTTACGATAGTTTGACATTTAAAATTTCAAAACGAAAACAGATATTTTCTTCTTCTGAAAAGAACAGAGACCTTAGTTGTCTGCGTAGAGCATTGCAACGGTGTTCAAAATGAAGGAAGAAGGGTACTTAAATATTTAAAAAGAAAAAGAGTTATAAAACGAAAAAAAAAAAAAAATAATGGAAACACAAGATCTGTGCTTTTTGTATTTCGTAATTCCGTGGCCTCTCGGAGAAGGCTTCTCGTTTTTGTATTTCGAAGCCTCGAGCCACTGAAGCAATATGGTTTCTTATTCTTTGTACGAATACAAAATATATATATATATATAATATATATTATATTATATATATATTATACTATATATATATATAATATATATATATATACTATCGACGAGTAGTCATACAAAATTAACGATTTATTAAGTCTCTAGTCATAGTAACGACAAACGCAAGAATAAACCAATTAGAAAAAGGAAAAAACGTGAAAGAAAACGCAGAGGTTTGTGTAAGTGGAGCAGTTTGTTATTCATTTCGTTCTTTTCTTTACTATTCCCGTTGGTAGGTCTCCTTGTCCGCGGACAAGGATGCGAGTGCTGGTTTTGAATCGTTTAGTTAATCGAATGCATAGGGGAACCGTGATAATATATCGGATCGATTGTGACATCAGGAACAACAGCATGAGAAAGCAAGTGAAGGAATAGATTTTTTTTCTGAAGTCATAATAAGGTGAATAAAAGTACTTGGAAAAAATGAAACGTGGCGTTTTGGTTATTTTTTTACCGCTCGTTTTCTTTTTCTTCGCCATCATCCCGACCTCTCGCAAATAATTTTTCTCATTCGACGTTTCTCGCCTATTTTCTTTTCTTTTAATTTCTCGTTCGTTCGATCGATAAGAGTCTCCGGCGAATACTTTTGGGTCCTATTTCAACGTGAAAAAGCGGCGAAACACACGATGAGAAACGAAGGAAAAGGAAGAGGTGGAAAAACTAGTGGAACTCATTTTAGTAAATCCTTTTACGATGGACGATAAGAAGCCATTAGCAATACTGCCTCTTTCGAATTACGAGCGAATATAAAGTACGATATATATAAATATAATATATAGTGCGTGTATATTATGTACAAAAGAACACTTAAATAACGCGTGATACGCTGTTTTAAGTGAACGAAACGCCAGGACATAGCCAAAGAATGCGGAAAGAAAAGTGGCGGCAGCTGATGGGAAACGGAAGTGAGTTTGCCAAGAGGTGAATGGAAAAAGCCGGAAATATATTCAAAAAGGAAGGTATATACATTCATCCAGAAAGTTACAAAAAGATAACTAAGAGGAAGGATGTCTTCGTTGTTAAATGATAGATAGTTACAAGGATTTCTCTCATCACTTTTTATATAACGATAATAACAACAATAAAATAATAATAAATTATTATCGACGGCTAGACTAGCTCTCATTTGAGTAATCATCCTTCGTGAACGACGTTTTCACGAGGCACGAAGTCGGCGTTTCCCGCGTTCTTATCGTCTTTAAGAACGTAGGGGAAAATAGACCTTGTTCTTCGCCCAACAAAGAAAAAGCGACTAAGGTAGATTTTTCGTGGACTCGACAGAGATCCTTGTTCTTGTTGTAACGCGTTTCGAGCCTCGTGGGTGCCCCTGTCAATCGTCATCGTCATCAATACGATACGTCATAAGAAAGAATCGTTTTCATAAATGTAAGAAGAAGGAGAGGCGAATGAAGAAATTACGGAAGAACCTTCGCTGTACGAAGAGGATTTTCATATGAAATCCGTGTGTTTTTGAGGATGGATGCAACTCAAAAGATCCATGTATCAGAGTGTGACAAGAATCGGTATCAGGTGAAAAGTTCGTGGGTGGAAGATGGCTGTCCTTGAAACGGTTCTTTGAAAGTCGAACATTCCGGAGGCATTCGCGCTATCCATTAAGTAGCTAATCAAGTTTAGAAGAAAAAAAAAATAAAAAACGTGCGACGTAGTGTGTTTATTCAGAAACTGCAGTTAAGGAATATTGCCTGATGAATGTTTCTCGTACACGTAGCTATCGCCATAGCTGTATCTGTATACCGCCTCGAAGTTTTTTCAATATAGAGAAAAGAGAATTGTGCGTAGAAATCCAAAGAGACATCACAATCGCGAATCGACCAAAAACCGCATTCGACATCGAGAGCGAACCTGGCGTGATTTCTATGCGAGACTGAAGTCATCAAAGACTCCTGTTAAGATTCCTCTTTTACGTTCTTTTTTCGTTCTTCTCCTCCCATGCCGCGTGTACACGCAAAACGTAGCGTAACATCTCTGTAATCCATCAAATATACAAAACGCATACCGCTGGCATATACACACCTACACACTAAATATACACATGTACACATATGTTCACGTTGCATTCTATTCATTCGATGATCTGTACATAGTGTGTTCGAGAAATCGATCGCGAAATTTCTCAAGGAACGTGCACCAGCGAGAAACACCACTCCCACGATGAACGATCGATTGTTATAATTCATTGTAGCGCGTCGCAAAAGTGATTCCCCGACCGTCGCAGAGGGGAAAAAGCTTTGGAATTTTCGCCTTGAATTAGTTATGAGATAATTAGCGTGCTCGTTGAGCGAAGATTCGTTTCATTCTTTTTCCCTCTGGACACGGTCGGACGAAATGGGATCGTCGTCAAATTTAATATCAAACTCCGAATCGATTTTTTCTATTACTTCATCCGAGAGTCTCGCTCCGCGAGATTCTCTCCTGAGCCACGCGAGATGAAGAATATTAAATTTGAAGACGAGACGGATGAAAAAAGAAAAAAAAAAAAAAGAAATAAAAACCATCGGCGGGCCAAGAAACAAGCATTACGCATCCTATTAGTCAGATCCATTTCTATTGATACTGTTGCGAATAGTCTTACATTGTTTATCTTAAGATTTTAACACTGTTTACAAGATAACGTTTTTCATAATAATTGTTCTCGTATCTCTTTTGTAGACATTCTACGACGAGTACACTTTGTATGACAATTTCGTTCGAGACCCTCGCGGGAGAACAAGCGACTACGCATTTTCACTTCGGTTTCCGATGCGAGATTTTACCATGGGCTCACGAATATACGAGAATTACGAAAGAACAGGGCCAAAGAAATAGCTGAAACACACACAGATAGAAAGCACAAGAAAAATTCGATCACTTCGAATTTACTTTCTTAATTTATTACAAGCTTTAGACACTCGCATATATATATATATATATATTATATATACATATATATTTCGTACATATGTAAATGTATGACGATTTTTACTATTTTATTTTTCTTTTATTTTTTCCATGTACAAATTGGTTGCTTCGCACAATGAGATGCCATCAGTTTTATCGGGATTCTTCAGATTTCTCTTCCTCTTGACAATATTTTACAAGCTTCGTATGAAATTTGTCTTGGAGACGGATTTTCTTTACCGATTCTCCGTAACATTTGAGACAAATATCCTTTCGAGAATTTGACGATTTTTATCTACTTCGGCACGTCGCGAGTCGTACACGTAGCACGGCGTAAGTTTCCTTTTTCTGCTATAGTCGATCGAATTTGCAATCACGCCGATCCATTCTGTCAAATGTTATTATATTGCTGATAACAATTGAAACGTTTGCAACGAAATGAAGGCAGTTGCAGAAAGAAAAGTAGAACAAGTCAGGTCTGTTTGAATAAAAGTAAATAATTTGTCTTGTAGCTTGTTAAATTCCGTTACAAATCATTTTTAAGCGATTTTTGTTGGTTTATTCGGAATTACAAGAAAGTAAAACTGCCTTCTCATACGATTCGTCATGAATAAATATTTTGCCCACCAGTAGCGTTAGCCTGATTAAAATATTTCTTTTTTCGCTACTTTGAAATCTTTCGTCAAATATTATCGTCGAATTTCTTAATGGTTTAATCTTCAGTACAAAATATCTTAAATCATCGTTTGATTTACGATTACAAATATACTTAGCGTTTTGCGATCAATCACGATGCATCGGTTCATCTTACATATCTTCGCGAAGCATTTATATTTTGATAACGTTATTTCTGGAACATTTCGTTGAACGTTTCGCATACAGTGACGCGAAGACACCAACGCACGATGACAATCCTCTTTAAAGAGAAAACAAAAGTAACGATTGTAGTGTAAAGACGAGTAGCATTCACGAGAGTCGCGAGGAAGATCGTTACACTTGAAACAGTGTACAAACCGTTTAAATTATAGTAATTGGAAGCGATATACTGTGATTATGAAATTAGCCAGTTTACAATTCTCTTCTATTCATTTTAAATCAGTTGAAACGAAAGGATAAATTGTTCCTTAATAGGATTTCAAACGTGTCGTACTTGGTTCCTTATCGCGTTAAGGTATAAAGATATTATAACACAACATGCGAAAAATGAAAGTTGTGTTGCTGTCATACTTACGAGACGTATCTTAAACAGCTTGGAAAGAACAACTATTATAACGCGTTTTTAATTTATCTCATTCATCGTTGTATTACAAACGATGGTACAAATTAATCTCAAATATTACTATATCGTATCTATCTACTATATATTTACATTATAGAAAACGGAGTGACACGCGAAGAAGACTCGTCTGAAATTAGGGATCAAGAGTACGCGAAGAATCAACGGGTTCGACGTTATTTTTCTCGGACTAGAATACAAAGAAGACTGATAAGCGTTCGAACGAGAGGAGTTCGAAATTTGTTCGCCAGCTATTCCTTTATCGAAACTCGATTAGAAAACTCGTAGCAAAAGCTACCCTTTTTGAACTTTCGTATGTAATGATACGTTTTAATGGTTACAACATTGTAGAAATAGTATCATGAAAAATGAAACTGAACAAATCAAAATTTGTTCTAGAGAACAACCATACTAGTCGTACACGAGGAAAGTTCAAATTAATTTCATAAATTTAATAGTTGTAAAAATAACTTCTATTGTTGCCCCACAAATTCATGTTTTAAACAAACACGATTCCTCTATGAAATAATTACGGATACATTTACGACAAATTTTATTTAACAATTTTATTGAAGAAAATTCAGATGTATCGAACAGAAATTCAAATGCTAGAATTTATTGGCAAAGAATGTACGCAGACGAGGGTGATTTTTGTTACGAGTTCTTCGTTTCTTCACGACGCGATTGCAAATTCGTCGTATCTGTCGTGTTCTCGGCGGACTACGCGATGAGTCCGTCGCAATTTACGTTTTCATTCGATCGCGCTGTTCGATTTTAAATATATCCAGCATAGAGAAAGGAAAAAACAAAAGTGGATCGCCCATTTTCTCTCACGAAGTCGCCGTTATCAAGCTTCTGAATCGCAAAAACGAGGATAGAAAAATTCTCAAGGGAAGAGAAAGGGAGTTCAGAGCGGCGAGCTTCTCGAAAACTTTTTTCAATAATAACCCGAGGAAACTCTTTAATACTAAACAAAACAAAAAAACAAGTATAGACGTTAAGGTACTCTCTTTCTGTAACGTAACGTAAGCCGTAAACGTGTAAGGGCTGTCATGCATTAAAATAATGAATTAAACTGCGACAGGAATAACAGCAACCTACACTATAACAATACGATAGTAAGCAAAAGTAAACCCAAAGAGACGTATACACGACGTGGCCAGGAAGAGTCGTTCGATGATCCCAAAAGAGAAATAAGATAATATTTGATCTGTATCTTTACGATCTCTATTTAATCGATATTCGTCGATACACAAATAGATCTGTCTTTTTTTTCTCAAGTAAAATCTCTGTTTCAGGTCTCTGGTCGTCGAAAACCGCTTCCTCGGCACTCGGTATAGTTCAGAAAAATAACTTACAATTAGGGAGCAACCGAATGCGTGCGTGTGTGAAAGCGAAAAAAGAGAACACGGTACGAAGAGATTTTACGAATTACGTATGAGAACGTTTGATTTCGTCTGGTCGCGTGAGAAAATGATCGATACGAGAGTGGTAGAATGAGTGGGAGAGTTTGAGACGGGGAAAATGGACATTTATAAATCTATTATTGTAATAATTATAGAAACAGTGGAGCATAATGTATCTGTACGTTTCTTTACTTCCTGCGGTGAGTCAGAACAGTAAGGTAGTTCTTAATTGTAAGAGCACGCGAAATAAAAAATACGTCGTATAGCATATATTACGAGGTAAAGCGAACGGAAAGGGGAATGGTCGAACAGAAATAAACGAGATACAAAATGCTAACAGTGGGGATGTGAAAGCGGATAAATGTGTCTGAGAAGAGTCATATAAGGGAAAAGGCAAAATGGGGAAAAAATGAAACAAGAGGAACAAGAGGAAGGTTCGGCGCGATTTTGCGACGGAAGGAAAAAATTTTCATTCCGATATCATCCTATATAAACGTATAAAAAAAGTATCACGAGCTTTTTGCCAAGCTTTGCGAGGGCGCCAGGATGTTCGTTTGAAATTCGGGTGCCCTCGAGAACGACGAGAACATAAGAACGTCGGAGACTATTGTTTCGTTTGCAAGCAGCCGATTGTCACATAATTACAGATTAATTATTCTTACTATTAATTATGGTTCACCAGATCACCGCCATCATCGTTATTATTATTATATAATTGATGTGAGTGTGGACAAAAAAAAATAAAGTGTACGTAGTAGAAGGTCCGTCTAACTTTGCTATCCATCGTTTAGATTATTCTTCTCGTGAAATGTTTACCATATTTTCTTTTTTCCTTTTAGAGATGGATCGAAATCTGATTTTTAGACTCGTGGCTTTTTTTCGATGCACGAATAGTTGGAACGTAATAATTCGTTTACTTGAATACAAAGTAACAGAAATACAGTCGTACAACTTAACTTACAGAGTCTACGATTTTTTTTTCTTCTTTCATGGTATATGAAAAGTCAATTATTTTTAGATTTTCTTTTTTCTAAATACTAACATTCTCTCAAAGCTTTGTGTGTTTCAGTTTCGATCTTCCTTCAGTTTTCCTGAACCATCTGCATTTCCAAACTTTTCCTCGCCCTGACAACGTTTTCTCTCCCTGTATCAAGAATTTCACTACCCTGACTCCTGTTATTATCAACCGACGATAATCTTGCAGCTTCTTCTATTTTTACGACAGTATTCTTCGAAATATCTGAAACTGTTTCGATGATTGAACCTGATTCAGATTTGTCATCGATACTCTTCGTGGGATCAACGTCCTTATGCTTATTTTCCTCCAAAGCCTCTGCTAACAGGTTCATGAAAAATCTCCTACTATGATCAAGATCCTAAAAATAATATTATCTCGTTAATATAGAAATACAAATTGTTGTAACAAAGTGAAAAGAAATCAACGAAGGTAAGAATATAAAATTGTAACTAGTTTTCATTACTAACTTTGTTCTGATTACTGACAGGGGAAGACTGTTCTAGCAAAGATTTTCCTTTCGCCATTGCTTCTCTGGAAGTCTTCATCAACTTCTCGGCCGACTTTTTTGCTCTTTTTCTCTGCTCCTCAGTTTTTGGAGCACTTATGCTCTTTAATATCTTATCCTTAAACGCTGCGTCCATTCCAAGATCTTCGAGATGAACAGATAGTTCTTCAAGTTTTTCTAATTCGTCTACGTTTGTTGAATTTCCTGAAATCTCCTCGATCAATGGTTTTGTTTGTTCTTCTTTCGACTGTTTGGTCTCCCTTGACGATAGAAGGTCGTCTGTCTGTTCACTGCCAATTGCCCTGCTATTTTTTACGAAATCTGGCTCGATTAGAAGCTTTCTTTTACTGTTCATCTGATCCAAATGATTGCAGAATTCTTGGTAGAGATCAGTGCATATATTTGACGAATGCTTCTCCGTGCTATGAGATTGGTTTAGAAGCTGGGTAATCGATGCCATTTCTGAAATAAAATCGTTTCTAAAATGTAGGGAGTTTTGAGATTTTTTAATATTTTACTTTATAATTTAATATAACTATATCTATATTTAATAACTTTAATTTTTGTTTGCTTTATAATATCGACTAAAATTGACACGGCGCACGAAATGAAAAATTAAATAGCATGGAAATTGTAAGACAGAGGATTAACATTTACCTGATCGTCGATCAGTACACGAATCCGATTTTTTCCTACTTGCTCGATCATCTTCGAAATTTTGAACACTCGAAATGCTTCTCGGCTTCACGTGAGATTGTTCACGCGAAGAAATCATTTTCTCCTCCGAATTAACCGAATTTTTCCCACAACGAAAATCAGGGTTTAAGTTCGCAGTTGTAAAACTTAAGAAATCCTCTTGACTACTCTGTATCTTCCAATTTCCCTCTGAATTTCTATTTGTTATCAAGCTTTCTATGCACTGGTTGATCAGAGGCGATTCCTTTTGTACAAACTTCTTTGCCTCTTTCATGAAATGCCGTCTACACTTTTCAAACACTTCACCAGTCGTTCTTCCATCGCTCCTGTCTTTTTCAATATCCACTTCTTCGATTAGATGGGATTTTTTGCTGACTACATCCAGATATTCGCAATCTCGCGATCTTTTATGCGATTTAGACGATTGACTAGACTTTTCAACGCTCGAAGATACAGTACCGTCGAACGTGGTATCTAGCTGTTGCATTTTGTTTTGCACTCCAGTAACGTTTGAACTATCAGAAACACATTCAGAATTATTTTCTTTTGCGATATTTGTTCGTGTATCTTCTTCCCGGTTAATTTCTTCATAATTGTTAATTACAGTTTTCACAGATTCACTCTCTGATTCTTCGTCGTCATCGAGCAATGTGGCATTCACAGGATCTGCACCCGTGATTTCTATACGAACAGATTTGTTCTGAAAATTCTCTTGATCTGAAAGAATTATATCAGTACAACTGGATGACCGTGCTGTTTCCTCGACAGCTTCCTCTGCTTCTTCTAAAGTCAGCAATTCGTGAGAGCTAATGGACTTTGACATTTTTTCACGCTTATTGCTCGAATCTCTACACTCCATCTCGTTGAACAGCGAATTGAACAAACCCGAGGAACGATCTTCGTTGCCTTGTTTCTTGGCAGATTCGCATAACATAGAAGCATCTTCATTTCTAGGATAAGATTTTACATTGCTCAGTAGAATCGTGGGACACGTTTTTAGATTTAATAAATCGTAAACACTTTGCGAAGACGAAACTTCCTTATTTTCTTTAGTTTCTTCTTTGTTTGAAGATTCTGAGATTTTTTCTGCCACGTCCTCGATAATTTCGATCTTTTTAACATTCTTCGATCTTTTACTTTCTTCTTCTCTACTCTTCAAAATCTCCTTAACTCTTAACTTTCTCTCCTTCGTGTTCCACCATTTAAAATCTTTTTCTTTATTCGACGAATCCTTTCCTTTTTCTTCATTATCTTTATCAAATTTGATTCCAGCGTTAATTTCCTCTTTCTCGCCCCACAGTCTTTTCACTTCGCCATTTTTGAAAACGATCTTATTGTCTTCAATAAATTTATCCACATCAGCGCAGAACTCTTTCATGTCTTCTCTGATGCTACTCAGTTGACTGGTTAAAGGATGTGGTTCATCTTTTCTACAATAATTGTCCAGGATATCTTTACACAGAGGTTTATCCTTCACGTTATTTACGATATTCTCTTCTTTCTTGTTTCTGCCATTCGACCAATCCAAAATATTACAACAAACCGACGAATCCTTAAATGATTTTTCTTCAGCTAAAATGAGAATAGGACGTTAGCAATTATCTACTGTTAGTCGCAAAGATTATGTTGCAGAATAACTTACTGATTAATAATATTAGTGAATCGATAATTAACAAATTGTAGGTTATAGATTCATCTTTTACAATTTTACATTGAATAGAACCATTGAACGATTCGTAAAATTTCATTTGTTTTGTTACTACGTTCTGTAACTTATTGCGATTACATAAGGAAATATGTTTGTATTGGTAATTTGTAAACTTCGGATGTTTCTGTATTTATGGGAAATTAAGAAGCGCAAAAATGCATAGAATGTACGTAATACACAAAAGCAAAAAGCATAGAGGTATGAATTTGCGGTTTATCCATTGTTTACCAATTTCGAGCATGTCAAGGTTGATTTGTAAAAACTTATGACGATTTGTGACTCGTAAAATTTCACTGATACTATCGAAAGGGCTCAAGCAAGGAGAGCATCCTCGAAACGTTTTGTGACTTTCAACCAAGTGTTTCTTGTCGCGGTAATCGTATTCGGAATTGGTGTGTAATTTACTATCGTCGTTCTTCCCCTGCTTACAGCACGGTGGAGTAATTTCGGTCTCGTTGGTCGTCTCCAGGACAAGTTTCTCGTAATGGGCCAGTTCTCTTCCAACAGAATAACCACCTGGTAGATCGTCGCTACATCGTTGATCGTCCAAAATTTTCGTCCCGAACCTTTTCCGTTCTGCGTCTCCTGCCACGTATTCTTTCGTTTCTTCAATCTCTTCTACTAACTGTTTCGGCTCCTTACGTGTCGTGACCTTCAAAAAAATATACAATCCAAGAATATAAAAAATTACCAATGAATGTAGAATGTTAGAAGACAGAAGTTTACTATTATTAATATGCAATATAATATATACGTACCTGTGTTTTCCAGGGTAACAAAATTTCCTTGCCAAGATCGCCGGAGGCTGTTCTTCCTTCCTCCGCCATTGGCCTCCTTCCGTCACTTTTCTCGATTCCTTTTTGCCCAGTTCCATCATCGTCCACCTCGGCGTTCTCCACCTCTTCGTCCGATGACGAGGACGCGGACGAGCTGTTGGAGGATGAGGTACCATCCGACTTTTTCTTCTTCTCCAAGTTGAGCTTGAACGTTGATCAAGCCGGCGTAAGGGGTTTCGCGTGGTGAATGATCAAATAGTGGATGGGACCGATATTATTCGAAGCACGAATTCTGTATCAGACCTTGACAAAACTAGTTCTTACCAGTTCGTCGCTCGTGCAGACAAGCGTGGTCGTGGCTACTTCTTCGTCCTCCTTCGTCTTCTTCTTATCCTCCGCCTCCTTTTCGGACGTCCCGACCGGTTTGTACAGCTTCCTTTTGTTTATCAGGGCTTTCGAGGGCGGGCGCAGGTCCACAAGTAAACAGACATTCAATGGATAACAGATTAGATCAGTTTGCAACTACGCTAGATCACAGTTTATACGATCCTGTCGAGCGACATGTAATTGGGCCACTTGTTTGCCAAATCAGTTAACAGAACAGGAAAATAGAGAAAATTAATGAAATTATATTACAAGCGTCGATCAAGTGCTTGACCGTTTTGCACAATTAAACTAATTTTACAAGTCATCGATTACAGGCGAACCCCTCAGAAACTAAATCGATCATCTCCGTCTTTTTGTTGATTTTGTATTTTCATTACATAAATACATGATTAAAATTTACGATGGTTATGTTACTTTTATAGTAGTGGAAAGTTTTTCTATTGTATCTTGAAAGTATGTAGTTTTGTTAGTAAAGTCCAAGTATGTATTATATTTAAACGTCGTTAGCTTCAAAAGAAAGATCGCGAAGATGATGGCTGAGTGTTCAAGGTTCGGAAAGCGTCTTTCGTGCAGAAATGAAAAAGTTCGAAAAAATCGAGAGCGACCGTTTCGTTCAGGAGCCAAACAAGTCCTATACATCATCTACCTTTCGATTTTTACTCACCTTGCACGCTATCATTGATTTTCTTCTGCTCCGCCTCGATCCAGCGTTTCCTCTCAGCTGCTTCTTCTTCGGGTCCTCCTCGCATCCTGTCTTCGTAACAGTTTCGTTAGCTTGTTACACTACATCGACTCTATATTTTCATTCCTCCGTAGAAAGTATTATAGTACGAGTAATTGTATCATTTCTAAATTTAAAGCTCTGATCGATTTAAAAGAAAAATATCATTATCAAGTACGATTGTTCGAATTAATCGCCACTTACCAAGCTTCTGCACAGGCACGATCTCTTGGGAATACAGGTCTGTCATCGAGATACTTGAGGTTTTTACACTTCAAGATCATGGTCTTACGATACAGTCTGATCTTCTTTAGAATTGGGTTGCCCATCAAAGATACCACGCGCAATTCTTTCATATCTCCTAGGATCTGAGTAAAGAAATTAGCAATTTATTTTCTTAGATCTATATTCCACAATATTTCGAAATTTTACATAACAAGTTTATATCTTATTTCTCCAAGTAGCTAAATTTTTAAAATTTATACATACAAGAAATTTCACAAAATCTATACAAGAAAGCCTTCCAATTTATTTCCTTCAGATCTATATTTCTATAATCTATGTAAAAAGAAATTCGCAATTAATGTTTCTAGACACCGATTTTCCTGAAATTTACATATATTACAAAATTTGACATTTGTTTTTCCATGTCCCCATAATCTAGGTATAAAATTGTACAATTCATTCTCATAAATCTAAAAAAGACTCTAAATTCATGTTTTCGACAAAAATTCTTCAACCCATTATTCATAAATCTCACGCGAAACGTAACCAGTCATAAAATTCCATGTGTTTGCTGTTCGCTTACTCAATCTGCTCTAGGTGTCTCCAACATATAGAAAAAAGAAAGAAAAAAAAAATTACTCGAGATCGTTTGTGTTACAAAACGTGCGACCACTTTCGTAAAACATTAAATTACATCACTGGCGTCCCATGAACACCTGAAGCAGCCGTCGAAGTGACGCCAGAGCCACACGATTGAGGAAACATAACGGACTCACATTAACGACTTCGTCGGTGTCTATCCTGTTGTGAGAAATATCCAGTACCGAGAGGCTATCCAGCAATCGGAGGTGTTCAATGTCATTGGTATCTTGTAAGTAGTTGTGCGACAGGTTTAGAGTATTCAGGAACTTGAGGCTATCTGAAAGCAGAGGCACGTCAAGGTCAAGGTCATCAAGGATACCAGCGTCGACTCGAATCACCGAGATTCTCGATCCTCCGTATAGTGTTGTGCGAGAGGTTCAAAGTGTCTAGCTTCGTCAACCATTCGAGATTCTCGATTTTATTGATCAAATTGTTATGGAGATAAAGACACTTCAACTCGCTCTGATTCTCCAGGTTCGCGATCTCACGGATACCGTTGTTCTCCAGCCATAGACATCTTAGGCCTGTGTATTTCTCCAGATTCTCGATGAATGAGAAACCTAAAAGAAACCTTCCTGATGTAAAAGAAACATTATAATTTTTAAAGATATTTAAAACTTTATTTAGATTTCTCAAGAATTTGTTAAGATATTTCTTCTTTTATATATAGGGATATATTTCTTTGTTATCGAGATTGTATTAATTTTGATACACGCATGATGTGATAAAAATAATTTTAATAATTTTAGTACGAGAAGCACGCGATAAAGCGCCTTTTTACTGCGCATTTATAGTAATTTTTGTATATAAATGGAAACGTAAAATTCAACATTTCTTCACGTCGGAATTTTTAATTATTTGTATAAGATTAACCTTTGTAATGAAGATAAAGTACGTCATTCAGATGAGGGGTTTGGTACAGTTTATTTATTTTGCAGTGCTTCTTCAAAAACTCCTCTGTCATCCTGCGATCAATTACCATTTACTTCACCAAACATCAAATTGCCATATCGCAAAATCATCGATATAAGTACATTTACAAATTGCATTGCTCTTGCAACTGTACCTGACACCGTGTTTCTTGGGGTCGAAATCGTAAACTTTTCCTTTTATGTACGTTCTCTCCGGTTGTTTGTAGAATTGCCAAAAAATCGAGTCTTCTGTGTCTTCGATAATATCTTGGACAATACCTCTGATCGCCGTTTCTGACGTTGATTTTGTATCACCAGTAGTTTCTTCCGAAGTTCCTGATTTATCGATAGCATCGTCAGTTTCAATTTTCTCTTCAGTAATATTTTCAACATTTTCTACACTTTTTTCTTCAACAATATTTTCCAGATTCTGTATAATTTTATCTTCAATAATTTTTTTAATAGTCTCTTCTTCCATAGCATCTTCAAGCTTTTGTTCGACTTTTTCTTTAGAAATATTTTTAAAATTTCCCACAAGCTTTTCTTCAACAATATCTTCTAAAGTTTCTTCAATTTTTCCCTCGATATTTCCTACGTTTTCTTCTATTTTAGACGTACCTTCGTCTTCAGTAGATTCTCCAGCTCCTTCTTCTTTGGGAATACCTCGAAGACACTCATCTAAAAATTCTACGCACTGTTCCGCCACATTTTCCACGTCGTTTTGGCTATCTATAAATTTAAAACTTTCAGCTACTTGATCTTCTTCGATCAAAGGAATCTCGATACCGTCGTTCGGATTTTTGTTAGGTTGGCTATTAAAACTTTCAATATTCTTTGCTCTCACGAAAAGGTTTCCAATCTCATTAAATTCCATCGCTAAATCCTTGAAGATCTCGTTTCTCCTATTTTCTACCACCGCTTTCCCTTCAACTTCGTCTTGTATAAATTCTTCTGGGTTTCTTGGAATAACTTGCAGACATTCTTTCAACGATTCTGCACGACGTTTCTCCTCGTCTTCCATATCCTTTTGAGTATTCTTCATCTTAAAACTTTCAGCTACTTGATCTTTCGTCAAAGGCATCTCGATGCCATCCTCTTCCTTCGATTCGTCCAGACTTTCGTCAGATTCGCTATTATACTGTTCGATAGATTTCGTTTCTGCAACAAGCTTCTCGATCTCGTTAAATTCAACAGACAGATCCTTCAAAGCCTCGTTTTTCCTATTTTCTATCTTTGCTTTCCCCTCGGCGATTTTTCTCAACTTTTCCTGAACTTCCTCCTCGGATTTTGGACAATCTGCTTCCGTGATCTCTGCCAATTTTTCTAAATATTCTTCCGGAGAACCCAGTTCTACGAACTTCATCCCCTGTCCTTGACTTGAACGTACATCATCCGTAAAATTTTTTACCAAATCTTCTACCGATTTTGATTCTTTCGTAGATTGATCTTCTACTTCATTCGTTGTCGCTTCTTTTTCATTTTCGGTAGATTCTCCGACAATTTCTTCCAAAAGCAATGGCTCTTTATTTCCTTTATTCGAAAATATAGAAGTTGGTTGTTCCAAAGTTGCTTCAAATTTAGGTTCTTTCATACTATCTCTAAATTTAAAATAAGCAGAAATATTCACATTAGGCGAAGAATAAACCAAATTTCTTTCGTCTTCATCATCCCAGTCGCTTAGAAAATGTGAACTGTCTGACATCTTGTTCGCTTCTTCGATCAGTTCTTCGTTACTGATGTGAACAAAATCATGTTTCTGATTTTCCATACGTTTTTCACACTCCTCCATTTCTATATTTGCTTCCTTAGTTCGATCATCGATCGTTTGATCTTCTGAATCACAGTCGATATTTTTATCGTTTTTGCTTGCGATATCTTGACGAGTCTCCTTGCAAATATTTCGTTCGCGATTTATCTCGATCAGAGAAATTTTATCAGAGACCACAGTGGGATGGTTATTATCTGTCATTTGGTCAAGTCTGTCAAGCTTCTTTTCACAAACTTCTTCAAGCGATCGCTGGCGATAAGACTTGGTGCAACAACTATCGTTTTCGTCCAGAGTGATAGATTCACCTTCTTCGGCATCGTCAAAAGTCAAAGTGTCATCCATATCGCTATCACTGTCTTTTTCAGCTTTCGTCGAATTGTAGTAAGACAGATTTTCACAGGTTACATCGAAGATCGCGTTACAATCGAAATACGACAGCCAATTGGAGTCGTCCTCGTTATCGACTTCCGGTATAGAGTCGAGAGTTGATTTATTCGCTTGGTCGTCTGATGTGCTTTCGTTTTTCAACGATTCTAAAGTAATTTTTGTGAGAACGTCGGATGACGAGGTGGATAGAACTTCGAAGTCTACCGATGAATCTTCTGGTATCTTTGAAAAAAATTGGTAATTTGATTTTCTGAAGTATGAAACAACGCGATATTCTTACAATTAAATTGGAAGATAAACTGCTTTTAGTTTTATATGACTAACTGAGAATCGTAGTGGTGCAGGTATAAATTTAGAGAATATTAATGAATCGTGCTGCTCATTTGCTAAACGTGTCATTCGTTTAGGTTTGTAATTAATCGCTACGCAACCACGGACGAGATACAGTGACTCAGGAAAAATTTGGACACTCCTGGAAACTTTTTATGCGTATATTATATAAAACATTTTGAAGGCTCGTTAGCGCTGTGACGAGACGCTACACTTTGTTACAGTGCCAACGAAATTTCAAAATGTTTCGTACAATACGCATAATGTATGCATACAATTTTTATACATTTTATATATTTTTCCAAGCCACTGTATTTCGCGGTATAATATTTGAGAGTTAACCTCTCCTTTTATCACGCCAACTTGTCACTTTCTCCTATGCGTTGAATTAAAGTAATATTACCAAAGAAGTGATTACGAGAATAGATTCTAACCGATTTTTTCATTTCTGTTTCAGACAAATTGGTACTACTTGCTACAGCGTCGAGCCTGGCTTCAACCGATAGTTTCTTCTCCAAAGTGACTTGAAAATCGCACTCTTCCTGCATTTTGCCACGTCCTTATGAACTTAGTACTGACGATACAGAAGCAAAGATCCGACGTAAGTATTTAGTTTCTTAAACGAAAGTTTTCACGTAAGTGTATTTCAACATGACTCCTCGAACATGCAAAAAACTCTCCTCAACAGTATTCGTTGCCTAGGTGTCGTTTGATCGATATTTGTTGCGACGTTCTACGCATTTCAGATTGTTTCATTCTAATTGAATGTCTCTTTATCGATACGGTAATCTGTACCTCTACTTTCGTTCACTTCCTTCGTCAACTTTCATACCCCGATAAATTAATTAAATTAATTTATTTTCTTCTATTCGGATAAGGGAGCCCTACTGCACTACACTGGACTGGTTTTCTTCAGTGTGTCACTAAATGTCATCGTCGAAGTCTCAGAAGCTCATGCTTACAGAAAATATTCTAATTAAATATCGCGTATTACCTTCAGATCATTCGTTGCAAAATAGGAATGAAAGAACGAATAGTCACATGCTACTTTGTTATAATACTGGTGAACGTATCAATTAACAAATCAAAACAAAAGATTGTAGGATTGCAAAGGGCCATGGTTTATCCATATTGTTTATAGGGTATCTCGATCTCCTATCTATTCCTCGCATATCTCGCTTTGCTTTTGTTGCGTCTAGATGCCCCCCTCGATGGCACTTGTTTTTCCACTCGGTTGCAAGCCGGCGATGATGCTCGAGAATGAATGCTATCAACATAATTCAACGGAAAAGGCTGAACGCCGATTCGCAGGCGTCGCGACGAATCGGGATCGATGGAAACGGGAAATCGGCTCGGCCGCGAGGCTTTCAGCAAGTCGACCCGCATCCTCTTTTTTCCCTCAAGGCGATTCCCGGTCGTCTACTTACCAAGACACGTCTTTCTACGCAGCTAGCCTAAGTCCGAGTGGCCGGCGCGTCGCCTCTTTCCATCCTGTTCATAGGGATTTCGCTTTTTACTCGATCGACAGACTCGTCATTTGTAGCAATTTCTCTTCTTCTCGGGATTCGAGCACTTCCTTGTAAGTGTAACACACCCTCGATCGCTTCTCTATCCATTTCAAATGGATACATTCTGATTCATAAGTAGACTACGGATATTTACGCTATGTATTATAGAATACATGCAATATGCAACAAGACGTAAAATGTCCAAAATAGAATATTTAGCAGATAAAATAATTGTCCATTTAGATTCAATTCTTTTTTTTCATCTATTCATAAGTTACTACATGATTGTTAATTTTAATCATAACGTTTATGGAAGTTTGTAATAAGTTTCTTAAAGCGTGTTATGTAATTTAGTTATGTTTATGTAAGTATCAATTTTATTACTGCTTAACTGCTTCGGTTATTTATTCTTATTTTAAATGTCTTATGGATAGATATCGTCTGATTCAGCAGCCTTCAAAATGAGGGTTGAAAAATCTACTTTACCTAAGTATCTTAAAAACTAGTGAACACATAGGAAGATTGTTAAATACATACAGAAGTTTTCGTTTGTTTCTTTTTATGGAGTATACCATTACACGAGTGAAATCACAAAAATCCTCTGATTTTTATTTTGAAATTTCTTGGTTGCAGCAGATTTTCTCATCAGAGATTCGTCACTCCCTTTTATTTATTCGTTTGGAATATTCCTTGGCAGTTTTATGTTACATCGAATCACAAACATAAATTTGTTTTTCAAGAGTTTACCGAATTACTATATACAATTTAAAAAAAAAAAGAAATTTTATTCCGTGGGATCAGAGGAAAATATTTAATTGAATAATCGATTACTTCCCTGGATATTTTCCAAGAGAGGTAAGGCAGCAGAGTTCTGTGTGTCATCGTATACATACGATGCATACCAGATTTCGTTCTTGCGGCGGCAGGTAGATAACTCGCCACAGGGTCGACGGAAACGGGAAATTGCACCACAGCTCCATATTCGAAGCATCCCTCCTTTTTCTCACAGTCGCGCCGTCCTGCGCAGTTTTCTTCGTAGCCTGCCGTCGCTATCTCGAAACATGTGGAAATTAGATACTCGGCGTTAGATTGTATGCAATCGAACCAGTGACATCTATTCGGCAGCTTTCTGGGCAACAATCGAAGTCCTTATACATTTTGATATCCTTACAATGATAAAAACAACTCCATAAATGGAACGTCGCGTCGTCTCAATCGTCTGGATCATCGTAATAAGTACGAGTTATGTTTAAAAGACGAAGTTGGTATTCTGATTAGGTTTATTGTCATTTTAAGTAGAAACGAAATTTATCACAAAAGATGTTTTCTCATCGTATTAGTGTATAAGAAAATTTCCCTAGTTTTTTTAAAACATTTTGTATTATAGCAAAATCATTCCTTTTTCTTTATTGTTACAAGCTCGTTTATTCCTTTACGATATCTTCTGAAGAAAGTAAGCTTCATTTTTGAGAACATGACAGTAGCGAGTGTTATAATATTCTAAACATATTTTTTGCAAAGACCAATTTTTCAAAGGTCATTAGGAACATGTCGATCACTATATATATATTTTGTCATCTAGAAAAAAAGTAGGACAACTTTTCAAACATTTTACTACCGTTGACTCAACTTTGAATATCGTTATATAATTTTTGAAATTCCACGTATTCGAAAGTGGACAGAACTTTTCTAAATAGTCGAATAGTCGAAATACGAATAATCGGAGCCATGAAATTTCGCGTGTTTTATGAAAGAATCGAAAGAATTGAAAATATTCGCGTTGCGTTGAAAAAGTCAACGAATGCTGATTAGGAAACCATATTGTGGTTTCCTGTCCGAAAATACGCATGACTACATTCCGATAACCGTTAATGACGGTGCATTTATGATAGATAGCGTTTCTTCTACGTCTTTGACGTCTGCTGACACAAAAAGTTGAGAAGATTACAAGGGAGTTACACGTGTACTTGACGTCGCGTAATAGGACACTTTTGCTTCTACCGATAGCAGTGCCACTTTCATATCAAGTTTTCGATGAATCGATATTGCGCTATCTATCGTCGACTATAATTTAAAAAATCGAATAGTATTTGCATAATGATCTTGGAAGAAAAATGACACGTTCGATTGACTCCTCTAGTTGATGTGACTTCATTTGTATTTTAACAGATGGCATTCAATATCGCTGATTATAATTCAAACTTGATAAAGTCATGTTCTATAGTTGAATCTGGATTATTATTAGAAGACCGATTAATAGAACGATCGATCAATGAATTTCTAAGAATGACTGCTTGTAAGAAAAGCTTAAGTAGAAAAGGTGCTTCGATTCTTCAGTAAGTAAGTAAAATACACATTATACCTAATGTTCTAATATTTTGCAGTTGACACAGCGTTACGATAGCAAATGGATAAGGCTCGTTTTACTCTCTCGAAAGGAATTTTTCGTATACAGTGTCGATAGTGACGACTATACGTTAGCCTGGATTGATTTACCGCAGTTTGAAAAAATAGGTCAAATGTAATTTTTAAAACGGAATATTTAACACCATTTATCATATAATCGATATCCAACAATCTCAGTGACGTAAAAAGAACTAAAACAATTTACCGATCTTTTCAGGAATTATTTCAAGACGTATCGTTCCATTAGTCTCGAAAGGACTAACTAGCTATCAAAGAATCGTAAGATAAGCGGCTAAGCAGACACCAGAAGTATCATGGATGAAATGGTAACATATTTCGAGCGTGGACAAAGATTTTCGTTCCGGTAAAGCGATTCAATGACTGGAAAATAATTTTTAGTCACTTCCATTAGCTTTCATGAGCCGGCGCGTGACCATGACCTCGACGATCAAGCGTCTAGCACTTCTAAACCGAGTTCACCTAGCTTTCAATCACTTTTTTCCGATGCTGTATCGGTTCTGGCTCAACGTCTATGCTTTAGTAACAACCAGAAAACTCTTCATATCCATAGAAGCCGGAAAAACCAATTCTATATTGCTTTTTTTCCCTTAGAAATAATTTCTTCGAGATTGACACTCTTCCGACGATCGTTCGGCCTTCGTCGAAAGATGATTAGCGAGCGGAATAACGGCGAAAGATTCGAACCGGCTGTTGAATTATTGAAGCATCCAAAGAGGGAGAAAGAGAACTAAGAGGATTAAAAGCCTAGAGACATATTAGAATTTCAAGAGGCGAGTCGATAAAAATATTCAACCGTGGTTAAATTTACTTTTCGATGGGTATCGTTGCGACCTTGATTTCGAAGATCTCGTTGACGATCCCATCCCATCTTCCGGCGATTTCCTCTCGTCTGATGATCGAGGATTAATTCAAAATGTGGCGACGAATATTATTGAATTTTGTTAAAAATTTTAAAGCAGAAGAATCCTATCGTTTAATCGAATTAATCTTTTGTTAAACGTATAACGCTTTCCTGATCTTTAATTCGTATTTGAAATACTTGGCAACGTCCACTGTCAAACAAGAAATTACAAGTTATAGTATCGGTTAATATTTCGTAAAAATTCGCTAATTTCACAAGTGATCCATATAAACGTATCTGGTCAGGTCCAGTAACTGTACCAACAGTGATTCCACGTACGTCTTATTCTTTGCCTTTGATCTATTTTGTTACTATTCTTGTTTTACTTTTGTTTCATCCAATTTTAGAAGTCCACAACATCGCATCCTTAAGGATCTATGAAGCTGTAAAAATTAACGTATTTGTTAATTTATTAAGATATTTGGGTTTCAGTATGCATGTTTATCAGTACATTGCGCTTGAAAAAGGTTTTCATTTCCAAGGTTCCCCCGGGTAAGTGAATTGTTATTATTATTATTAATAAAAATATCGTCTAATCATCGTGATAGATAGGAATCTAAAATATTATGAAAAATTACTGATTGGTTATCTTCGTCGTTCTGATGGTTCCATTTTTATTAGATACTGGCCTGGACGTGGAAAAAAACACATCAGCGATCAGCTGACATCGAAACGGCATTTTAAAAGGCAAGTTGGGCATCCACGCGATCGATGGATCCTTTCTCTATGGTCTCTTTAAATAGACGAATTGCCAATAGTCTAGGAATCGTTCACGGCCGATAACGGATTCAAAGCGTATTCAAATACGATTCCGCCTCCTCCATCCTAGACGCGTGAACCTTAATTCTCAAGGCAGAAGCAGCCGACCACCCACTGCTATTTTGCTTTTCAAAAATGTACACGATGAGCTGAGCGAGACAAAGACAGGTCAGCCATGATGGAGGAAGAAAACGGAAGCCGTCAATTACATAATGCATTCGAATCGTGATCCATACGAGTTGCTCGATCCGTCTCGATCTCTGGCTGTTGGTACACAAAACGGGGATCTCGGGGAGCGTGATGGGCGATCCTCGAGGTCATGGTCAGGTCGTGTCTCGCAGACGTCAAATTTAGTCGCTTCTAAAATACATTAATCTTAAATCTCTTCCTTAGGAATTTTTTGGAAATTATACAATCTTTCAGAGTTATGCATTGTAAAAAATTTATCAAAGAGATTTGATGATGATTTGATGAGAAATGATATATTATAATACACAGGTTCGCGGCAGTATTTCACACCTTTTATGAATATATTATGCGAGTTATACCGAGTATTTTGAAATTTCATTATCACTATAAAACGAGACTGCATTGTCCTGGTACAGAATAGGAAGTATCGGCACACTCATAACATTCATGTACTAATTAATTATGTATATTAATATACACATGGTATCTCGTATGATTATAAAAATTTGATCAAAAAATGAGATACATAGAACCTGATAAAAAGAGCATTTTGTTGGGAAATAATTGTTAAATATAATCTGCGGTATCAGTTTAACGAGTACAGTTAATTAGTGTTTTTAACCGACAAGTGTAAATGATGGCGACACAAAATATTTATTTCGTGGTAACGAAAATGAATTTTCTATGTAAAATGATTCCTATTTTTGGTTTTGCAACGGGGAAAAAAGTGAAGTAATTCCACCTGAATGTCTGTTGACGCGCAAGGTGGCACGAGCAAGGGAAGCCGACGCTTCCTTTCGCATCGATCTGATGCAACAAAGTTTTACGATCGTATAACTGAGTAATCGAAAAGCTCGAAGGCATCCACGTGTACCGAAGACAACTATATTGACGATTGGTCGCAAGGTGAAGCGAGCATGACGAAAAACACAATTAGCAAGTATAATCAGTCGTCAGCTGACCTATGACAATCTAACCCTGTCATCATTTTAAGGGCATGGAGCAATTTAGTATAAACTGTGAAAAACACGTGTTAAATCATAATCAAGCCGAAACGATCAGCAAGTCTAATAAACTATCCGACGACCTATGACAACGTGTCACCTAAGACAAAATTCGTCAACTTTGTAGGCCAAGGAAAATTTCTGTCGAAATGTTTCAGTCACCGCCTACCGATTATGCAATGAGATCTATCAATTTATTGATTTTCTAGGATTACTAACGAAAGAAGAGCTTCGTTTCACCTGAAAACTACCGCGTACAAGACACGCAAATGATTATTCAAAATTCAAAATTCGATCGAAATGTTGCGCCTTATAATTTACCAATCATCTAAGAGGATCTATATATTTATCGATTTTTTAGGATTAGCAATAAAAGAAGTGCGTCAGATTGTTTGGAAATTATTGTGAGCACAGAAAGATAATTATGCATTCAAAAGTTAATTGAAATTTATTTCGAATCATCGTCGATCTATTTAAGAGAATTCATAATTTCTATCGATTCTCTAGTGATTAGTGATACGATACTAGAAGCTACAAAGGAGCGTTGTATAGAAATAAAAATTGCGCTGAATGTAGAAAGGTAGTTGTATATGCGATGTACCACAGACTGGCCGATCGACTAATCGACAGGATGTCAGGTTGGAGCCACTTCCACTTCCACGCAACATGGAGTAACTTTGTAACGGAATGCGAGTTACGGAAAGAAGTTACTCGGCCATTACGATGCGCAGTAGGAAGAAAAACGGTAGCGATCGAGCGTGATCGGAAAGTCAATCGAAAGGAGGAATCGGTCTTCTTCGTTGTTGCATAATGTTGAGGCACTGGACGAGATACGGAGGAGATAATTTGATGAATGAATTCGATATAAGAAGTCGAGAATAATCGATGATATACAAATTACCTAAACGAAGATACAATTCGTCCGATATATTCTCCAATTGAAAAACAACAAAATTTCAATATTTAATAATGTCAAGATTAATCAGGACATATTATTAGCGTTTAATATGAAAACGAGTGATAATCTATTTACCTCAATGGTGAAAGGAGAAAACAAAAAAATTATGATTATTTCTGGCAATATACGTAACATATATCGATTAATGGCAAATAATAGTTTTGTTGATAGTGCACATTTTTATTAACATTAGTTTAATCCAAGGATAAACCCATTTATTGTAGCTAATTACTAATTACATATTCTGTTTTCAATTCATTGATTTCGTTCTCGAATAACGATACAAAGATTAATTTATTTCTTTGATTAACTGTAACCAGCCACACATAGGCATTCGACGTAGACAATCTTTACATAATTATAATTTTCGCCCAACACAATGTCTCGAATTGATTGTATCGCGAACTATGAATATTTGAAATTCACTTTGTACCGTCGTAAGACTTTATCGAAAGGGAAGGTACACGAGTATAGAAAGAAAAAGTAGCGGGAAAAGTTCTGTACGTGATGCTTTCATGAGAAGCATCAATGTTCCCCTTATCATTGGAAAATTCATAAATAATTGATACGAAAGGAAGAGGCGACGATGTTGCAGCGCGTCCCCGAGACTTGCAATTCGTTTATTGTTCTGTGCGTGATGCTTTTATGAGAAGAATCAATGTTCTCCTTATCGTTGGAAAATTCATAAATAATTGATACGAAACGAAGAGGAGACGATGTTGCAGCGCGTCCCCGAGACTTCAACTCGTTTATTGTTCTATGTGTGATGCTTTTATGAGAAGAATCAATGTTCTCCTTATCGTTGGAAAATTCATAAATAATTGATACGAAACGAAGAGGCGGCGAAGTTGTAGCGCGTCCCCGAGACTTCCGATTCGTTTATTGTTTATAGATTTTCCCTGATTCCACCGCGATATAGGCAACCATAAATTGCATCGGCTACGAGTTTTCCATAAATTTGAATAACATTTTCACTTCCTGCGGTATCGCGTGGACCCCCACCTAACTTAGTTGACGACAATGCGAACAACGATAAGACTATCACGGTGACCTCGCCCTTAGAAGGAAGGATTCTGAATTTTATTTGACCGAATCCCGCATATCATTATCGTTCTCGTATCTATTATTTGTTGCCTTTTCCTATCCGTTATTGCTATCTTCTCCGTTTCTTTTTATTCCAATCTGTTCTAAATTGACCAATTGATTTTAATCATTTTGTCATCCACCGATGACAGTTCTTCCATTTTTACTCTTATCCTTACTTTTTCGTTTTTAGATACGCATTAGGTTGTATAAGATCTAATTAATCAACGACGCACAGTAGATACCGCACATATCTTTATTTCTCAATAAAACGTATTTTTGCCAGATTCTACATTCCCTTTTCGCACGTGATACCAAATTTTTATCCTCGTGTAGAAGTATTAACAAATGGTGTGAAATTTATGATACTTTGCTCTAGTTTAATAATATACATTGCAACATTTTTTACAAATATTTTTCGTATGTATTATTTTGTTATATCGCCCTCCGTAAATGAATGAAGTAACTTGTATGTATACCCATCGCTTCAAACCTTTTGTCCTTTAGAAAATATAATTATTACTGTAAAAAAATGACTGTAAAAAATGAATTACTTGAAAAAAATGTTGTAAATATCGAAATAATTAATATGCCGGTATTAACTATATATTTTAATTACATCCGGATCCATTCTTAGAGTCTCAGAAAACTGAAAGACTTGATTTATCCATGTGTCTATTAACCTTTTTTGAACCCTATTATACTTTTCCAATTAAGGGACAACCTGGTTAATAGGTTAACACATACAAGTGCAAGGATATGGAATGTTAAACGATGACTTGTAGAAACTGTTCGATGACCAGATGTATACAATTCCAAGTCCTAATTCGAGGAATGCATTTTTTTGTTTACCTTTGCTACTGTCAGCAAATAACAGAATCGCCGATCGTTTGGTGTCAGTTTCCTTCTGCAAATAATCTTCTGTTTCTTCAGGTGTTTGTAACCCCACAATATCGTGTGTCACGAATGATTGAAAGCCTGGAATTTTTCATTTTGATCGGCAACTTCGTTCAAATTAAAATCCATCTCCATGGATGAAACAACAATATACATCTTAATTACGTTAGATCATTGATTATCCACAATTAAAGTAATTACGATACGCACTTTTTACGTAATTGAATCTTTTGCACAATCGAATAGCTTTGTTTTTACGCAAGGCAAGATAATTTTGTTATTCTTGTTTTCCAATTTTTCTTACCATTCCCTTTTGTATTATTCGATATTCCGATATAATCGATCCTTTAATCGTACAACTTTCCAAAGATTGCAACATCAAAGAAGGAGGATAAAAAACAAAAAGAGTGTATTATTGAATCGACGCATTATTGAATGGATCGTGTTTCGTAATTCGATCGGGGACTTTCCATGGTTCCTGGTAAACGAATTTGGAAAGTTGACGCGTTCCTCGAAATCACGCGGAAACAACCATAAAATTGAGGCACGTCCCGTTTCGCATTCTAATCGAAGTCTTGACGAAATTCTACGGCGCATCGAGTGGGCAGATTTGAAAGTCGATGCCGGAGAAAAATCTGCGAAACACGTGGATCACCTTTTGCCCCTTCTGTTTCAATCTCACCTTTCTCCATCCTCCTCTTCTCAACATTTCGCCATTTCTCTCTCTTCATTGCTACTTGTTGACGTAGCAAGAAATTTCGTTTGCTTCAGAAACTAGCATTTATCGAGATTGAATTTGAATATCATTCGTCAGTCAGTTGAACTCAAAGAATCATCCCTTACATTGTAACGTAAATTCTTCCTGCTTTTATATTTATCACAATGTATGTGATACGTTTATTGTAATTTATCACGGTGTAATTACATCAGTGTAATTAGTAATCGCTACACAAGAACGAGAAATTCTAGAAAATTCATTTATTTACATCGATTTACGTTAATCTGCATAAATGAATTTCCTAGAATTTCTCGTTCTGTTTTTCTTTATTTTTCACACGCCTTCTTTGCAAAATCTGTGTCGTTCAGATTATTCTGGAAAAATAAACATTAATCATTAGTAATTTTTGTTTCAAAGAAATAACTACCTTCAGATAGAATTTCTTAATTTTAATTTTAAATTTAATTTTCGTTTCAAAATCCCTGTTATTTGTTTTAATTATCCCGCAAGAAACGGTCAAGAAAATAGATAATTGTTCTTCAAAAAATCTGTTATTCATTCTTGCTGTCATCTTAAAAGAAAAAAGTAGAAATTAATAATTCTACTCTTATTGAAACGATCTTAATAACAAGCGCATGATTACTTTCACGATGTAGCATATTTAGACATCGACATACACTTTCTGTTTCACTTTGCGAGTTGTCCCGTTTCGCAGCGGATGTTCGAAAAGTTTCTAATGATTAACGTTCGCGTGAAATCGGACAGAAAGCTGACAGTCGGTTCTAGTTTACTTATTTAGGGGTAGACGATTTTAACGGTGCATGTCGCATTTAAATATCAGATGTAAAAGGAAACACGTGAATCACCTTTGCGAGTTCCCCACCACCTGCTTCGGCTGCCCCTTCCCGGGCTTTTCTCCTGCCATTTCTCTTTCTTCACGACCCGTGTGTTTATACAGCGACGCACGTTTCCTCAGTATGGATCACTTACGTGTTCGAATTGCGATTGTTCTCGGTATCTCTGGTTTAAAAAAACGTCATTCGTATTCAAACAATGTCACGAAGGCTAGAAGGTTCGATTAGAAATTTGATATTATCCGTGTACACGACGAATTTTCGCGTTGATAACGCAATCATATCAATTTTTGCTGAATTTTCGAGAAAATCTGATACGTCGTCAAACTTTTAGCTTATGATCGTTTTATTCGAGCGACTGGCTATGAAATTATTCATTCTCGAGTACACACATTTGTCTTTTATTGTTAAAGAAATGCGAATTTTTATTTTATTACTGGAATCTAATTTTAAAAGCCGCAAAATTTGAGTTTGCGAAGAGGCTTTGGAATTTTAGGAACCGCAACTGTTCCTCAAATTCCACAGGGCGATTAAATAAATTGTCACGATGTAATAATTTAATAAATATAATTAACAGGGGATCAGAAAGATCGTACCTCTGTGCTAACGACAAAAACACGAATGTCTATGGTTGAAGGATTAATTAGTATCAACTACGCTACTCTAGAAGTCACATTGATCAACTGTATAAATTCAACATAACGATATGTCGATCCAACAAACATTATAACGCGATAGATATTATTTTATTAAATTTATTTTAGAATTTACTATTATCTAAATCATAGTCTTACAACAGATAATCGTGTAAAGTATGTCGCTGGTTTTTTAAGAAATCAAACACCAACTATCTTTGGTAACTAAAACTGATAATTAAAACTTATAAAAAATAGAATTAGTCACTTTGGCTCCTAAAAGCCTCAGTCGTAGCCGAATAAAAATCTCTTTCTAATACCTTCCTATAAATGACTTCTCCTCTATAACGCAGGCTTTTTCATAGACATATCAGTTGTCAGTCGGCCAAGACATCATGATTCACAGATCCAGGTCAGCAAAACAAAATCGATCCAGTGATTTGCCGGTAAAGAATTAGCATACGCACGTAACCGATCGTACTTCTCATCTGGGTTCTTCGCCTAAACTTCGGTCCCGTCATAGTCCCGGAATTTCCCGTTATTTTTTATTCCCTTTCCGCGCGATAGCGGAACCCGACGTTTCAGGGAACTCCATGAAGTATTACGGTGTTTTATTTCGGTATTTTGCTCTTTTAAACTTTCATGTCCCTCGAAAAATCACAATATCTCCGCACCTTGAAACGCTTTACTAGCGAAAGACGAGTATTATATTGTTATTTCCTGCCATTTTGCATTTACTAGTTGCAAAAGATTTAGATGATCGTTTCTCGTTATCCACAATTTGTCGATTTTAGGAGTTACGATTTTCTATTTTATTTTCTATTTTTCGAAGGAAAATCCGCGTAAATTAGAATCGATATAAGTTAGAAGAAATTTCGCGTTGTATCTTGTGGTTACCTTCGGAGCCATGGTCTTGAATATTTCATATTCATATCGATATTAGCTACAATTCGTACGTAGAAGGTTTTGAACATGCATGTGCGCCGAGTAAGGCCAACAACTTTTTGCGACTCGCCGAAGCTTTCATTTTGTCGAATCAAAGAGCGGGCTCATCAAATTTGAATTTTATTATAGGGTCATTCGTTAGCTCGAACATCCACAACCACGATAGGGCTAAGAACACGCGGTTCCCTTCAAATTCTAAACGAATAAAACTAAAAAATCATCATACTTCTATAGTTCAAAAATTGACGTGTACAACCAAAATGTCTAGGTTTGTCTTTTTACATGCAAATGAGCCTCTTAACCGAAAAGCTGGACTGATTATTTAGTTTCGTAGTTTTTTTTTATTGCAAGAAAAAAATTTAGACAAGCGTAGACTCTCCAAGGAAATTCTTAAAATAATTGTAATATTCCGCACTCTATACATTTTTCTTTACTTTTTGCAATTTGTACGGAAACTTGAAGATGCAAAAATGCACACAGTACAAAAATATGTGAAATTTCCAGAGTGTAGTATCTGTTCTGATATTGGATAAGTAAAATAAATTTCTGTCCAGGTCCCATTTTTCAAATTTTATTCGTAAAAATACAAACTTGCATAAATATTTTCGCTACAATCGTGGCTTCTGCGCGGCTTGATGA
Organism: Bombus huntii; assembly: GCF_024542735.1. Classification (NCBI taxonomy): domain Eukaryota; kingdom Metazoa; phylum Arthropoda; class Insecta; order Hymenoptera; family Apidae; genus Bombus; species Bombus huntii. The sequence continues at coordinate 3,677,932 of NC_066251.1, forward strand.
TTCTTTTGCAATAGAAAATTGCGATTGTTTTGATCGAGACGCTTGAAGCATACGGAATTGCGCCGAACCAAAACAAAATCAAAATTCAGGAGCTGGCCGGGTTGAGCGATGTCAGTGGAGCAAAAAGAAAGTACCGCTATTCTTAGGCCTGCGTGATCCTTATCAGCAGCTCCTTCTGTATCAGTAATGCCCTTCAACGTTGAATTCCACGATCGCTGAAAACCGTAACTTTTGGAAAATTGGAGCAGCCATGTGCCACGAGGAATGGGAACATAAACAACGCTGGTGAGCTGATAGTGTTAGAGAATGCTCATTCCTCGAGGAACAGAAAACGTTTTAGTTTTCCCTTTTTTCTGTGCCAAGTTTCTTCATTTTTGACAAATGGCTGGTAATTTTAATAAATTATATTCCTCATGTGTAAAATAGCAAATCAATGAATAATGACGATCTTTATGTTTTTTTCTGCGTAATATTATATTATGAATCTTTCATTTTCCAACAATATGTAAACCATTAATTTCGACCTCAATGTGTACAAATAAACCTGGTTTACGGTTTCTATATTTAATCATATAGTAACGTAACGAAATGATTAAGAAGTTAGATATAATACATTATTCTTCTATCTGCACTATTCTACCTACATTATTCTTCTTTAAACTTTCTCTCGGTGTTTTGAATAATACCTTTTTTATAGTACCTTTTTCTTATTCCATTATTTTATTGCCCAAAGATTTACAAAATTATTTACAAAATATGAAGAGATATTTTTTTCGAAATATCTTCTATTTTTCTATTTATTATGCCAACATGAAAACGGAGCGCAAGATGTTAAATTAAATCAAATTTACATATTGTATTAAACGAAAATATAACGTGTTGGTTCTATTATCAATATCCTAAGAAAATTAGAAATACAACACTAATTTTAGTGTCGTTAGCTTCAACCATACTGTGATCAGCCTTCGGTACAACGAGGCCAATTGAATTGTTCGTGAAACTTCGAATATCGTCAAGCAAGATCACGGCGAGCCGTTGGTCATATATTTTGTGAAGTCCGGAGGCCCAGATCCTTAGATCTCCATAGCGTATAAAGCGATTTTTCGACCTGAAAATTCCTATCTGCATAAAACAAACGAGTGATCGCCGATTCAAGTAGACGCAAATGCTGTCCTTTCGGCATAACACAGTCTCATTACGGAATTGGTGACATAACTTTTCGTCGTCGAGCGATCGTATTCGAACGATAAGAATCCCTCACGCTAGTCTCGAATTTGTCTCATACACGTGAATAATGATCCATGACGATTTTTAAATTTTTAACCAAGAGAAAGATTTTTCATTGCATAAATCTTCTATTTCGCTTCGAAGTTGAAGCGAAATTCGAATGAAACGAAATTCGAAGTAGCTCATAAATGTTCGAAAATTTCTACGTTTCTTACTTTGGAAGAAAGTGTGTTTTATAACATGGCATTCTAATATTCGTCGTATAGTTTTTCAAAGTTATATCATCGCCTACGTGTACGAATCTTGATGCCACAGAATGCAAATTCATCTTTCCGAGGCTGTGAAACGTTCAGCATCTGCGAACCCAGTAAACCGTACGACTCAGCGTCATCATCACTGCTATCTCGCGAAATTACGTAGAATAGTTTCAGATTTAACATGTCACTCTTCCTTTCTACGCTGTAGTCCGAAACAAAACATTCTCACAAACGTGTCTTCATTCACTGCCGACCTGCCGATATCTAAACCGACACACAATCCTGGATTTAATTTTCTACCTGCATTAGAATATTTTTTTCTCCTAGGCTCTTCGTCGAATTTAACAGTAGAAATTGCACAAATTTCTGCAAGCATTACGTAACACGGAAGACAAGGAAGAACAGGAGAAATTTTAAGAAATTTATTATCGAATAATTTACATAATTCGCTAATTTCCAATTTTGGTAGAAAACCTGAAGTTTCCGAGCAACCGAGATTTCTAAATATGCTACATCAGATTTCTAAATGTGGAACTTGATCGCAAAAAATTTACAAACTTTCTTACCAATTAAGAACAACGTAACCGATCAAAGAAACGATGCCTCTAAGTTCGGATAATCTGATCGTGATCCTTCTTCAAAAACGGATTAACCACGATCTACGTTGGACTTGATGTCCCAGATTTTAAGATGCGACTTTGAACTAATCAGATGTTTCTTCTATATCTGCCGTTTGATATGATGTTATTACTTTCTGCATATTCTACAATTTTTATAAATAAGAAATATTAAAAAAGGAAGATATCTAACGAGACTCAAACGTAAAAATAAGATGGTTAGAAGAACAAGGTTGGTCCTACAAAATTTTCAAATTTCCTTGTCGGTGAATAAAATTAGTCTACACGATAAAAGGAACGATATTCCTAAGACTATCGTCGCACCGTGATGCTTCGATAACTTCTTCAAAAATCCGGCGAGTCATGATCCTCGTTGACTCGGACTTGATATTCCAGATTTTAACATGTAACCCTGAACTAGTCAGGTATTTCTCGTAGATCTAGTGAATCAACGATATGTATGTGCATATTATATATGCCAAACCGCCTCGTGTAGGCACAAAACCGGCCAACACGTTTGTACCCATGGCAGATTGGAGCACGTGGTCGAAGCATACACGTGCTGCCGGCTGGCACAACTTCGCGCTGCTTCTAAATTTACCGCTCAACGAGAGACCTAAGCCAGTCATCCCTGGTGTCCTCTTTCACCTGCTTTGTGCGCAGTTTCGCAAAAAATTGCACGCGAGTCACCTGGGGCACGTTTCGAGGCCCTCGAAAGAAGAAATCGTCTGGATGCGATCTGGAACATATAACGGCGACAGTTGGAAACGAGGTACAGTACGGCGTACAATGGACAAAAATCGACATAATCGTAGCTCGATTTTCATCTTATTATTCGATGACATCGTCAAGCTGTAAATAAATAATACAATAATTCTCCAAAAAATCGATAGAGCATTAGTAAGAATCGTTCGTACATCAAAATCTGATCACTTGATTAGTTCGCTCGTTATACGTTCTTGTTTGTTAATTCTTGTTAAGTGACGTTTGTTAGAACTTAAATATGGAGACTTTGAGCAAAGATATGTGTAATTGTAAATTCAACTAAGCCAGGCAGGATGGAAAATACTAACAAAGATTTGATAAACAAACTTTTATTCACGGCAGATCCCCTGATATCAAGTTTCAGGAAAAGTGCACGTTATATGCATCTTTTAATCTTTGTCGCGAATCCTCATTCAAACACCGTACTATGAAACGTGAGAACGTGCAAACGTGCGAACCTGGCCTGCAAACGCGCGAACGTTGCCTGCGAACGCGGCCCGCGAATTTTAATTTTTGTCCCGAATCCCGTTTGTTGAAGATCCATGAAGGTACTCGTCTCTTCCGAATTGAAATCAATGACGATTAATTTTTGTTCATTTTTGAAATTAATAAGTAGAACGAAAAAGAGAGAAATTGAAGACCGAAGAGGAACATAATAAATATGCAAATTCATATCTTCGTGAATACATTTAAAAGAGTAAAACCGAGGTAGAAACTTGATCGACCTATTAAACGTTACATTCTTTCGCATATAAATTCTTCTTTATTCTTAAATATTTTAAAAATATTAATCGTCGTAATATTAGTAATTTTATTGGTTTTATACATCTTCGAATTATCATCTATTCTGAAAGCTAATATATCTTTCCACATAGTAGGTGGTTTTTCTTTCCAGTCAAATCATATTAAGATACTCTCTTTTAGGCAATAGCAATCAGATAATTTGCACGAAGCGATATAAAAATCAGTTAACGACTATTTCCATTTCATCCTCCAATCTTCGTAATTCACGATTCACTGAGTAATATTTATATATATATGTATTTTTAGTAGCCTTATTTATTCATTTATTTAAATGAGAAAAAATGACGTATCAAATATGCAAATATGCACTTGTACGAGAATTTTACAAGAGAAAGATCGTCGAAGGTTAGTGAGGGAAAACTTTCTCGTTTTTCAGGAAGCGATGAAAAGGACATTAAGTTCCAAAACGACCAATCGACGTGCACGATGGCGAAGTGAAAGAGAAAGTAACACACACACACACATATTATCTTGGCCACATCTTGCAGGTTTTTGCGGTTGCAAGGATCGTGGTTAAAGCGTAACACAGTTAAGCCGTAGATCGATCGGTAAAAAAGAAGGAAAAAACAGGAAAAAATTAGCTAGGTATGTCAGGTTTCTTCGTGTTAAAAGATCACCTGAAAGACTGAGCTTTCTAAGGAAGTAAATTATCGATCGCAATCCAGAAACGAAGGAGAAAGTGTCACGAGGCGTGCTCGATCTAATCCACGCACGTTCCACTTTTTTAAATCGCATCTCGCCCAGTTATTTTGCGGCTATCTCTCCTTACGAACACTGCGACCTACATCAAGAGTTTGCTCGATTTTTGCGAATTTTATTTCCTGTCTTTTCTCAATTCAATTTACTTAATACGCGGTCTTCGACGCAATCGTCTTCTTCTATCGTCAAGAAATATTTTTAGATTCGAGAAAAATATAACGGAATCGTTATCGATACGTGTGATTTTCGATTTGAATTTTCCACTAAGATTATTCATGCAGATTTCCCTTTGGCTCTTCTATGGACACTTTTATAAGATATTTGAAATATCGTGTCGGATGGGAAAGCAAGAAAGTGTAAGCTTTGATTGAGAAGTCTCGGCGTAACAATCGACTCTCGCATCGTACTTACATGAATCGAAGAAGGATCGAAGCGTCTGGTGTCAATGAGAAAAGTAAACCCTCGACTGTCTGCTGAATAGATCAGCTAATTTAGATCAATCCGACTAAATGCGAGGACTTTTAAATAGAGCGCACCACGCGTTCGAGAATTGCAAGCAAACGGAGTCACCTACTAAACTCTCAGCCCGATTGCAAATCGCATTCAGTAGTCGCACGTGTGTGTATTCCGTTGGTCAGTTGTTACCAGGCTCCGATCAGACGCATGGTAACCAATTCTTACCAATCTTTTTATCGAATGTATCGAGACATTCATCTAGTATCTGTATATAATTTCTTTTTTCTTTATCGTGGCTATGTGTCGCTTTCATCCCCTTAGATTACTATTTTCAATAACTACGTGACTAATCGAAGACCATTTAGGAAATAAAACGATTTTAAAATTCGATCGATCGCAGATTATCAAAACTGTCTTTTTATTAAATTTTATTATGTGGTCTTTTTGAAAATATTTATAAAAAAAAATATATAAAAAATGATCGTAGGTCTCCTAAAAAATATTAAAGCATTATCATGTTTCTGATATTAAAAATCTTTTCACAGAATTTTATGAATTTCTTGTCTCTCGATAAGAAACTTATATTTTCGAACCAGATAGATCCTTCCTCTCTTTAACTGCAGTTTATTAATGCACAGCTGTTAACAATTAAATAACATCAAAATCATTGATGATTAAACAGGAGAATTTTAATATGACATAACTGAAAATGAAGACGACCTGTCAGGTTTAAATATATGTTACTTAAAAACAGTTAAATTGGCGAAGTTTCATGAAATTATTAACACAGTCGATACTTCGATATTGTGATCTACAACATTTCAGGAATTTCAAAAAATACAATTTTGGTAATACGATTACGCGTTGAATTTGGAAACCGTTTTCCCGCAAAAAGCAGAAAATGTGACTTGTAATCTTCTTTCTATGATCTTCAAACATAATCCGTGCCACCAGTCAGATATCATAAAGCAAGGTTCCAACCTAATTAAAGAACGAAATTAGTGAATACTACCTCGCCACAAATTATGCGAAATAACACGCCACGAGCTATTAAACCAGAGCTACAAGAAAAGAGCACCGATGTGGCCGTTGCTCGAAGGAACGAGTAGACCCATTACGAACACCGATCTCGCATACCTAGCGAATCGGTTGGCCAACTAAGAAATGCTGCACCATTTTCAGCTCGAAGGATGTCTATCAATTACCCCCGCAAGAATGTATACTCAGCCTGTCGGGTTTAATTACGTGGCCACTAAAGAAAAAAAGAAAGTAGTATATAGACCAAACATAAGAGAATACGTCAAGACACGAACACGGTCAATTTCGACAGAGAAAACCCGACTAGCCAGTAGGACATTTGTTTACTGAACGTGATTAAAAAAAAAGAGAGAGAAGAAGAACGTCAGATCGCTAATGCGCTCGTGTTTCACAAGCACAGAAAGGGAAAGAGAAAGAACAGGTGATATCACGTTGGTCCAGAGTTAAATTTTAGCTGTTCAAATGAATAAAAAATAAATTACTCAAAAACGACCTGTGTATTTCTTATATCGGTGACCACGATGTAATAATTAACGATCAGTTTCATTTAGTTAAGAAACTACAAGGTAAAAGGACGAAGCATGTATGACGTTATTCCTTAACTCCTGCTTTTTTATTCGTAATTTATTTCAACTGCGCCATTTTCCACTGAAGCTCCATGTAAAAAAAAAAAAAAAAAATAACGATACATATAAAAGAAATTAAGACGAAACAAAGACGCGAAATAAAGACGCTGGTACAGACGAAGAGTCATCATAGAATCAAGAATTAAAAGGACATTAGATTACATAATAATAGAAATAATAAAACTAACGAATAAAATAAAGATGGAAATGTAAAACTTATTTTTTATTCGTTGCTTAAAGGCTAAACGTTCAACTCTGGACCAGTACGCGATCGTGACAATTTCGAGTTATCTTGCAATCGGCGCCAGGTCTCGCGCAACCACCGATCCCTTGTGACCACTGCATTTTCCGCAAGCTGAGACTTTCACCTGGTGCACCGCGTTCTCCGGTGACGTGGTGGCTAGGCAGCGCCACTTAGATCGCACGGTTATGTGCGAAACCGAGACCCCGAGACCCAGTTTACCGCGACGACCTGACACGTTCTATTAATCTAATAATATTACTGATCGCCTCTACCGATGGTTATTGATCACGTGCATACTATGTGAATGTTGGAGGATAATAATATCTATGTTGGATTATTTTCAAACTGGTTTAAATGATATTTTAGATAGTTTGGTTGTGGTAATGGCAATCTGGAAATGTTTTATTGATTTGGCGTCGGCGAACATAGATTATTTAGTCGATTGGCTTTGTTGGTTATAATTGTTGCGCGTATTGTTGATAGTACTTGGTGCGTAAAAGTCTAAGTTTTTAATTATTTGTACAACTGTTTAAAATGACGATATCGTAGATACTCTTGTAGTAAGAGTAATTTGTTCTTGTTGAATTGAAAATTGGATAGGAACAGTCTTTGTTATGGATAGTGTAAATCAATACAGCGGTCTAGATTATATAAATTACTTGATTTTAATCTTTGTTGTATATTTTCCTCGATGAACGTGATACGAAAATTGAATCGATCAATCCAAATTGTCATGGTTCATCCAAGATATAATGATATCAGGGCTCATTTCATCTATTTTCTATTAATATGAAAAGAAAATATTACTTTACATAAAAAGAAATATTCGTTTGAACTTCTCAGTTTCATCTAAAACTTTTACAGGTCTGCAAAACAGCGGATAAAATATTAGGCGTACTAACCAAACTTAAACAGATCGATAGCCAATCATATTACTATTGGCAATGTCCAAATTATGCAAATGCATCGAATACATCTAGAAGCAGGTCAGGTTACACGGCGTATTCATTTAATATGTCGCAAATAGGGCAGCGTTTCCAATGAGTGTATCGTCTATCTAATTTCAAATCTCCTACCAGAATACATCTTGAATCATTCCTAACCACATATATACATATATAAATCTGAAACTGTTCGCAAACTACACTTTCGATTTCAGGGTGGGAACCCCAATTTTCAACCCTCGACTTTCTAACCCTGTTACGATTCCCGAATTTCTGTGTTTCAATCTAGCTCTCATTTTACCAAATAAAAGGAATTCGATAATGTTCGAAGAAGAAATTCAACGCATAATTGAGATCATGCACGCAAATGAAACTTTGGTTAGGCTAAAGGTATTTTGTTAACGGTAAAAAAAAGATATAATTGGGTAGAAAAATAGCCGAAAGAACGTGGCAGGGGTTAAGCTCAAAATAGGATGAAGTAAGAAACGACAGAATATGCTGACCGGTATCGTGACAGAGCGAGCAATTCGAACGCGACAAGGTGTTGGAGATCGTCGCCTGCTGAATATTCAAACACTGTCTGGCTGGCTAGGTCAAGGGTGTGGGAAGAGGACGAACGAGAATATATCGTGGTGTTGGTTGCCAGCCAGAGGCACGATGGCCAGTCTTTCTACTTGGGGTAGACAAAGAGAAACCAGTCGAGGTGGAGAGAAAAAAAAGGAAAAAAGAAGAAGAAAACACGGTGAAACGGTCACCCTTGAAATCCATCTGATGCACGGGGACCACCTGATGCTCATAATATAGCGATTAAGGCTAATGCAGACGCATAAAAATGCAGCCGACCGAGAGACCGAGTCCCGAGATTGTTACAAAGTAAACACTTGCCCTTCCCAGGGCTGCTCCAGTCATTCCGTATTCAAGGACGCAGATCGATCCTCCCGTTGCGAACCCACCGCGAAACCGGCACAGAAAAGGAAGAGGAATCCCGAGGCGGCTCCTTGATGCAGCTGCTAGGAAGAAACTGCATTCTTCTTCTCAGCCACGGTGTACTACAGATACGTACAGTAGAAAAATGTAACGTTCACCTACCGCGGCAGAAACACTGATGTTTTGATCGTCGCTGTTGTTGTTGTTGTTGTTGGCAGATCATAGTAGGAAGATTGTTGATTGTTGTGCGTAATTTTTGATAAGGAGGAAAAATATGGGAGAATAAAGGATACTAGATTAGATGATTTTTTATGTTCATAAAGGCGAAATTTGAGGAGGAGAAATTTTGGAATAAGGAGAAAATATGGGTAGGGAAAGGAGAGAATATTAGAGCAGAGGATTTTTTTAATTGAAATTTTAATAATATTGGAATAGAGAATTTTTTGAAGTCGTATGGCTAAAAGAAGTAATTTTTGATAAGGACAAAAAATAAGGGAAAAGTGACGATACTGAGTTAATGACGTCGAAGCATTCGAACATAATAGGAGCGGCATTACACGTACTCTCTTGTGTTTTCCCACAAGCTGTCGTCGTTCGACGATGGTAAGAGTTAAACGACACTTGTCATTTCATCTAGTAAAGACGCAAATGCACGTGAACCTGCTCCGACTACGTACTAGTTTTACTTCGACAAAGTACATACGCAAGACAGGATTCTCAATGTGCATGAGTTGATTTTAGATTCGATAAGGTATCAACATAGATTGGAATAGAATCGAGAAACATTTACGATAATTCAGTTTATTTAGCGAATCATCGAATCGTTCCTTACAAATATGTTTTTCGGTATATTGCGGTATATTTTTCATATAACACATAATACAGTACATATAAATCTTAATAAAATTCATATAGAATTTCATATTCATATGAAAATATGAAATTTGAGCTTGATATATTTCCTTATCAACGATCATCCATATCGAAGGGATAAAAGATTATTAAATATTGTTATCATAAATACTGTAATTTCCTTATAAGAACATATTCCAATATACAGAATCATAATCAGTACACAGAAGTTTTATCGTATTTGATATTATAATATCAATCAATAAGATTGTAATATTTGTTTTATCAGCAAACGAAAGGTTGAAAACAGTTCTCAGAATTATCAATTTGTTAATATATTCTGTCATCCTGCAGATACTGTCTATTTTCTTAGTAATCTCGCCAATTTATATTCTAACAACCAAGTACAGTATTTTTCACGTATAATACTAACCAAACGTGTTATCAACACTAGTAAATACATTCGTGTTATGATGCAGAAGCGCTAAATATATCAAACATTAATAAATTATTATTTTCCTAGATGCTTTTTAGCTTTTTCTTGTCATGCAAGTGTTGGCGAAAGAGTATATGGGGTAAGGCCGCTATCACTGAACATGAATTACCCATTCGAAGTTAACAGCGGCAGGAAAAGCCTGTCAATGGGCTAGCAGAGCTTCTTCATTCGCTTTGAACGGCGCGGCGCCTGCATAATACTTGCCGGGGCACCAACGTGTTCTCCTTTATTATACAAATATATCATCGATGACCGGCTTGGTCCGCAAGAAAAAGAAATAAAATGAAATAAAACGGATGCCGTTCAGAAACGAGTCTTTATTTTCCTTAATTCAAGCACAGCATCGAAGCTGTACTACACATGAAAACACCAACTATAAACTTTCAATAACTAATTAAAATAATAAACGTAATAACTTATATTTTTGTTCAATAGAGATTAACTCGATTCAAGTTCCTGTTTTCATTTCGATTTTATAAATATCGTTGGTTTCTTAGAAGAGTGACACAATTAGTTGTAAGAAGAGTAAATCTTTCATTTAATTAATCAACTCATTTAATTTGATTAAATCCTTCGGGGCCTTGAAATAGGAAATTTACAATTTTGCTAATGTTCTTTGGATTTGTCTTTAACAAAATATCGTTTGTGTTTATTATTTATTATTTAAAAAAGGAGGAGGAAAATATTTCCTCTTCTTTCGTTTCAATTATTTGACGCCGCATCAACTACTGGTATGTGTTAGTATCGTTAGCGATTCAAGAGCGAGGTTTACAGTTTGGTATATTTTAGGTAGTGTAGTAGGTTTTTGGGTCGATTCATAGTCTTCTAAATTGTCTCTCAAAGTAGATCTCGTGAATCAAACCTTTATAAGTATACTTTCACATTATAATTCGTTCCCCAGATACTCCAAAATTGGTTAATTTTACGCTTTTTTTATCAAACCAATGATGTTTTCCAAAGGAAACGCCGTCTAAGGCAACAGTAGTCTAATCTGAAGCAATAGTAGTTGTCATTCCACCTTCGTCCTTCTGTCTTGTTCAACAAACAAGAATGACGATCACGCTGTGACGTCATTTCACGTAAGAGTAGTCGGTCAAACGTGATCAACATGTTATCCACGACGTAGTCACGTCATAGGCTCTGCGTCGATTTCGAACAGGTAAATCGTGTCAAGATACACGAGAAGCTTTCTAGGGGCGAGGAAAAAGACCACCTTCGAAAGTTTATACGTAATGATATCAACGACGAAATGCATCTGCATTCACCGTGTGTCCTTTTCAGAAAACATTCCAAGCACTTACTTGGTTTACGCATGAAGAGTTACGTATTTATTACACATTTATTTATTGGAAAGTTATATCGAATTTTACTTTATCAATTGCATTATTACACAGATATAATGTGAAATAACAGATTCACAATTAAATAAATATAATTAAATAATAATTAAAAAAAAAGTCAATAATCTACGCTCTTGTTTATGAATATGAGGATATTTCAAGAGTTCGCCATCGATGTAATTTCTGAAGAAAATACTCCATTAAATGTACAAATCGTTAGAAGATAGTAATTTCCACTACCTCTATCCTGCAGCGTCTCCAATTACAGATATTAAGATGTGTGTGAGGTATAAGACAAACCTAAAAATTATTGAGAATTTACTAAACCAACATTAGGGATCATCTTCGAGTCTCGACATTTACATTCATTATTTTCTTGCATTCTCACAAATCGACTAACAGCAATTAACCGTTTTTTTTTCCTTGACTTGATACTTATGAACGAGGGTGTAAAATAGGCTAAAATGTGCGAATCGAAGCAGTAAGCCATAAAGTACACCTTACTGCACAGCAGAAAATCTAAAGAGGGAAAGAATGGACCCAGAATGTCATCTGTGTCACGATGCAAATCGAAGGAGCAAAAGTCGACGACATCCAGATACAGAGGATGCCACTGCAGTCGTAAACCCGTATCGTCGGTGGCATAACAGGTTTCGGTGAAATTCGTACCAACACGAACGTTCGTGTCCGGCAAACACGCGCGCTGAACAGAGAGGAAATCCACCCGTGGACGACCTGGAAGCAAATTACGTCAGATCGACCTGGGGTCCAACGAACCCAGACCGTCAGCTTTTACTACTTTCCGTTCCATCCGCGAAAGAAAATAACGATCGTTCAATTATCGCAAAACACGTAATGTTTCGACCCCTGAAAAGGTGTCCTCTGGCTTCCAACGACACGCAGAAAGGACCTTTTCACGAATTTTCCCCATTATTATACGCGAGATTCGTCAGACATTAATTGTCCCTCGAAGATGATAAATATTATATTGGCTTGTGCAAATCTGTAGAATGAAAAGCAGATTTTACATATTGAAATGTCTGAGATTGTAGTCGTAAGGCATGGAACAACTTGTGGCATATCTGTAGAGATTATTGTTAGATTTGTCGGAAACTTTGTTTTGTACAACTTTATACATTCTCGCGTATTATGTTTATTCTGTGTACTTTTACGTATTTAAATTACCCGTAAATGTATAAACATCCACGGTCTATTAATAGTCTCTCGATATAAGATATAATGACTGTGAGCTCGATACATATTATTCATAAGACATAAATTACACCGTTCTCAGTGATCATTAACGATTTCCAAGACCCTAAGCGAACTATAATGAAGTTACCATCGTTTAAAAGTGGATAGACTAGATAATAATGTAAATTCTAGGCCCGTCTTGTATATCTAAAAAAGGAAACAGGCCAAAATAACTTGACCCGTGTTAAATAGTTTCAAACGCGATCAAACATGAGATTAACCGAGAGACAGGTCACCAAGTGTTTCTAAATTCCAATTGCATTTTTATTATCAGTCACTGATACGCTGATGAAATCCAATTAAAAGATAAAAGGAAGGAGTTTTAGCCTACGTTCTCCATGAATAAATTCAACTTTCGAAAACGTTTCGTTTGACGAATCGAAACGGTACACGGCCATGGACTACCGTTCTATTCCGCGAATCTTTGTTGCACTCGTTGGTCCTTCTGACGTGTCGTTTTCGAAAGTGTCCACGATCTATCTGCTGTTTGCCACGAAGACCCAGTTCTTTACCCCTTCGACGTAAATAATATATATATGTATAAAGAACCGTGTGGAAATCCACGGTATCCGTACCAAGCTTTCTATCTGACTCATCGATTTGGTCATTTCTATATTATAACATTTTGTAACGTGAGAATGATCGGAATACAACCTGTGATTTTGAACAGGGCCCTCTCGGATTGGATGGCGCCAGAATGAGCCCATTAATTGCATTGACCCCATTAATGGCATATGTTGTGTTAATACGACATTCCAATTGCAACTTTCCTTTCCCTTAATTTGTATTATTAGATCATGTGTTTTATCTCTGTATGATCCATGAATTTTTATTAGTAAGGAATCTAAGAATTTTGAATGTTTCAAGAAAATAATTATCGTGCAGTTGGAAAGAAAAATTATGCATACCAATCAGAATTTTGTTACACTTTGTTCGATGTTTGTTGAGATATCATTTAACGTTAAAAAAATATTTTTAGGTCGAAAATGAGTGAAAAAGAGCAGCAGAGTTCGCTCGAAGGATTCGTCACTATTTCTTCTTACATGCCCTTGGTCAATACAATTTTTCGAGGTTTGGAACCGATATGCAAATGGAGACGGTGCTGGCTAAACAAAATACTGCAATGTTTATCTCCGCGTAAAACTTGAGCAAGGAAGTTTCTGAAGTACTACCTGACCCAGACGATCGGGACTCGTTATCCCTACCCTTCCTTCCTGGTCGGTCAAGGCCAACATCATCTCCCGCATCTCATTAGTTCTTTTTGCGCTCAGTTTCATTCACTTATCGCACAAAAACGTATGGGCGTGTACGTTCGTATTAAACGTGCATACCTCCGCCACGGATACAGAAAACGGATAAGAAAGAAAGAGAAAGAATGCAATATTGTTGCAGCCAAGGCCCATCCCCAACCGGACATAATGAATCCTCAAGAAAAGGAAACGAGAAAAGTGGAAGCAAATTTTATCGCCATCGGAGGAATGAATACCAACCTGGTAAACATCGTTAACGCATACATACGCTCATTCCTGTAACCACGGTGTAAGTACACGCTTAACCCTTTTACGCTCGATATACAGGTATATATATGTATATATATCCAACATCGTATCGAATTGTTCATTTATTTAAATTATTTAAGTTCATTTAGTAAACTGTTAATTAATTAAATGACGAAAGCATTTGCTTTCGGTGAAGCAGGCTTTAAATTCCATGGATATGTATCGTATAAGTAGACTACAGATATTTATGTAGATTTGTATTTTTCTTGAAAATTGTCTTACCTATTAAATATTACGGCGAAAACTGTAGCTCGAGTATTAGCTAAGTCCTTATGTATACGACACTCAACGATACTCGATGGTTTATCGAATACTATTATAAGTTATAAATAGACGGCTATAAGTAACTACAAATTTGAATTTTTTATGGACAAAACTAGGAAACTAGAAGACAGATGAAGATTCGTTCGACGTATCACAAAATTGGAAAAATCGTAAGTACGTGATTTTATTTTGGAACGATTATACAATAATTTTACAAGAAAATGAAACAATCGTTAAATGAAAAGTAGAATCGGATACTCAGTTGCCGGTATAAGGATAAAGAAGAAGAAAATATAATTGCAAGAGCGATCAAAAGTTAACTCGCTACTCGAAGTGGTTCTTTTGGTAATTGCCATGCGTGGTTGTTCTCGCGTTGGTTAATTCTTTTCGTCTCTTTCTTTTTTTGTTAGCCCCCACAAGAAGACGATGATTTATTCAACAGCCGAATCAGTTGTCATCGAACAATTCTACGGAGCAAATTGCTGCCGGTTCTTTTCCAACGTTGGCCTATAAATAATCCGGGACGTCGTTGGTTCTGGGTAGTCGTTAATTTGTTTCCTTCGATGCTCGTGCAGGAGCCGGTGAATGTCAAGGCCAGCATTCTCGTTACCATTGGCCGGCGGCCATTACCCCGGAAGCGCTCTCGTGGGTTCGGCTTCGATCGCACATCCGACCAAAAAGGAACACCCTGAACCATTCAGATATCGGAGCTGATAACGTCGAAAACAGTCGATGAGATCCACGGTCACGGTTAAATGTTGCGAAAAATTGGTTCAGATGCGATAATATCAAACCTTAATCGCTCGATATATCAACCCTTGATTGGTATTATTAGGTCCACTGATGATCACGATCCCACTTTGAGTCGGACGTGAATTACGTTAATTAGAATAATATAACATGTTAATTATAACGATATAATTTGTTAAAACCTATCCTTACTTTCAACCTTCCAAATTTATTAGGAGAAAAAATTAATTTTTTTGTTCATGGAAACTAACTAAAGCGATGATTGCAAAGATTCGTTGCTCGATCTTCGCTGTTGATTAAATCTCGAGGATTCTTTCACGGTTAAACTGTTACAGTGATTAAACATTCCAGGTGTCGGCTAGAAAGGGAACCCGGCAGTGATTCATCGCACCTGGAAGGAATCTCTGTTACACCATTGACATAATCGGCATTTCGATCCTTGGAGGGTTACGAACCAGGCTTCCGGTGAAAATGTTTGCTTTCCACCTCCACTATCATGCGAAAGTATCCTCTTAATACCTGCATTATGAAGATTAAATTAAATTGAGCACAATAACGAAATTATGAGAATAAACCGGAATTGAATAAAGATATAGAAGTAGTAATGGAAATATAAAGATTTATGACTAATATATTTGTCCAGTTACTTGGAGATTATGTACCGATATATCAGTTCTACGTACTAAATTGTCAGGAATTTATACACTGATAAAATTCATATACTGTTACTACAAATCCACTAAAATGTCAGACACTTATGGACGCAAGTGCTTACTATACACATATATTGCCAGCCATATTAGAATACTTGCTGGTATTTAGCACAAATTAAATATTTTTCATTACTTCTATCGATTAATCATTCAGTCAACCGTAAATCTGTATAATATGAAATATTAAATAAAATAGCATTTGTCGGAATTTTTCAACGCACTAATACTTATGGTCGATAGTGTACGTACAGAAGAAAGGCGACCATAACCAGCAAAGTTTCATCGTTGAAAGCGTACACCAATGACGTACACCAGTGCGTATCCTTACAGACGCGATTGCGTGTCCTGTTCTCACGTGGAAAGCGATATCTCGCGGAAACCTCGTCGTCAAAAAGTTCACGTTCCCGTGGTGTGATCAGAGGTGCTCAAGATCAGGAAGTAGAGAGCGTGTAATTCGTGCGATCGTGGCCCCGGGAGGAATTTATTTCGATCGATTCTCGGAATTCTATTCCACACAACCGTTGCCTCGACGATGTAAGAAAAGAAAAAATAAGAAAAAAGAAGGAGGAGACAAATTTTACTCGATCCACCAACGAATAATTTATGAAGCAGTTTCTTCCATTAAATGGTCGATTTCACGGCATCGGTCGAAAGATGTTTCGTATTATCTACCAATTAAGAAGGAAAAATACCTACGTAGCATCGAACATATACATTAATCACCGTTTGTTTTGATCGAATCGGCCGATTCGTAGTTCGAACACGAGCCAACCGTGCAATGAACTCCGTCAGAGATTTAAACATCGCCAGATTACGAATATGAGTCCAGTTCGGGTTAGTATCGTCTCACGGATTCTTCAGCTACGTCAGTGGAAATATTAACGAGATAGACAGAGGCATTTGTAAGTGCATCATGTCCGACAATCGACGTCATAGGAATGCCTTAACCACTCGTAGCCAGAATTGGGCTAGTTGTGGTTCGTTGAACCTCATTTCGGAGGATACATCTTACGTAATGCGTTTTCCTTTCTTTCTTCGTAGAAGAATTTGGACGAAACGATTTCAAGAAACATTCCTTCGATAGATAGAAAAAATTCCACGATCGTTTAATCCGGCATCCTTTATAAATTTAGTTACGCCGTTCACGCTCGATGTTGCCTATAAACAACACCATAGCAGTAGAAGAATCTTGATAAATCTATTTTAAGAAATACACTTTCAACAATGAAGATGGTAGACTAACCGTAGAAAAAGATTTCAGAATTTTACAATCGATGATTCTTTACAAATTTCATTCTTTCACGCTCGATGTTGCGTATGCACGAGTTATGAACTAAACGATAAATGTGCTTGATTACGCTGGTTTATAACACGGTTTCTTTACTGAAATTTATTTACAATTGTTTTCCTTATGAAATAAGATTCAACGCCTTATAATACAAAGCAAACCTGAGTGGAGTAAATTTGGAATTCTCTTCCTTATGACGTAACATTACCTTGTAAGGGTTGAAACTTCTTCCCTTGCAAGATCACTATACAAGTTCTGGATCTTCTCCTATTCTATGAAAGACCACTTGCACTGGTAACGAACGATACGAGAGAGTATTTCATCAGCTAGATCCTTTAAAGTTTTGCTGGGTACTGTCCAGGGGCAAGATTCCATCATCCACGACAGAGAAAACTAAGCGTTGATTCTGCTCGCAGTCACGAATCGTTGCTTAGAATCATCGCTGTGTGAGTCGTTGGAAGAAGTCGATACGTGACTTTGTGGTAGATTATCGTAGGGTCTAGTGTCTAGTACCTGTGCTTACAGGTTTTAGTACGTATCTAGCACTAGCACCACTTACTTAGAAGACCGGATTCCTAGTCAGTACATTCAGCTGGCAGATACCAGGTTTCTAAACACATTGCTGCCTTAGGAATCCCTCGACAAGGGAAAATAAAAGTCCTTCTCCTTAAGGCAATCGACGTCCGTTCTATCTGAGCGCAATTTCTGATCGGCCATCCTTCGCCTGCTACTCAAGATTAATCTTCGCTTTAACATATTATAGTCTGGGAAATTTTATGCCAGAGAAATTCATTAATTTCCACCGCAGGAAATTTAGTCGTCGATGAAAAATTCCAAAATAGTTCGATTACCATTTGGAAAAAATTGATAGGAAATAGGTCATTTTGTACGTTTTCGTGTCTTTCTTGTTGGATGTTTGTCGTAAAGTTGCAGAAGAGCGTTACTAGTCCGATCATCGACGTATTCCGGTATCTGGAAACTGATGAATTCAAGCATCAATGTATTCTTCTATTGAAAAATTCAATTATCAATGTATTCTTGTACATAGAAACTGATAAATTGAATTATAAATATATTCTTCTGTTTATGAAGCAAATACAACTAATATCTTCGCTTCAAATTCTTTAGTGTCTTCCTTCGTGTCTCACTCGCAAAAAAAAGGTCTTCGATACGAAATAGTCGAAAGAATTCTCCTGTCCGTTAGCTTGCCACAGCAGTCATGAATAAACCAGCCTATTTCCTTTCAGATTCTCCGTTGCGCGAAATCGGAATCACAAAGATCCTTTGAAAGTAAGTCACAGGATCTCACAGTGGAAACGTTCATCCACGCGTATGCCCTGCTTCTTTCTTTTTTTCTCTCTCTTTCTCTCTCTTTTCTTTTTCTTCTTTAGCAGGTCACAGCCAGGTCAGATCGGTCAAGTTGAAATTCGAAGTAGCCGTTCGCACGTTTGCGGATCTCTGATACGAGTTGATCCTGCGTTTCAGATTCAGCCTCCCGCGTACCAGGATCTTTGGATTTATGTGCATTTATATGTCGTAGGCGTACCAAATCTCCTAGACGCACTCTTACATGCTCGATTTTCTTATTCCTGGGACCAACATGTATTGCATATCGACGATTTCTATCGAGCAAAACCGCATTAGTCGAAAGCGTCCTTCGATTCTGCTAGATGGATATCTAGATATCAGACTGGATAGTCTGATGGCCGAAGAAGAAGGAGATCTCTTCTTGGTCGATCTTTCGACCAAAGTGGGAGGACGAATAGTTCGCTGAATATATTATATAACTCGAATTTGCAATCTGCGGGCTCGTCGAATAAATTTTTCTATTTTTGGGATTGAAACTTTTTCCTTCTATAGTTACATTTACTTAGTATCCACGCGTAGATTTAAACGGTTCTTGGTCATTTTCTCGAGGAAAAGATTTTCATTTGAAAATCCGCAATTTTTCGCCATTAAAATTTCTTATGAGGTACTTGAATAAATATTCGAACGATTCTTATTTATTTCGTCGCGCGAAAGCTTTTCATTTGGAAATATTCCATTTTTCGGCGGATTGCACGATGCTCGACTGTCGTTGGTTTAAGAGAAAAAACGAAATCGCTTTCTTCAAGGAAAAGTGATAGCGCAAAAGCGGAACGCGCCAGCGCTTAATTGAGTTTTCTCCCGAGTAACACTTACCTAATGCATAATTTAATCAGCACGGTGTATATTCGCCGAGGTTTATAGCGCATACAGCCCTGATTATAGCATATCCGCGGCTATGTCGTTAACTTGATCTCGAATAAGGCGTGGTATCTGGGTACCGTGATTTTTCCAGCGGGATGCAGTTCAACTGCAACACGGCTGATTACGCGTCAGATGTAATTGGAATACGGGTTAAGCAGCGAAGGTTTATATCGAGTCAAGAACGAGTTCGAGGCTCGGTTTTTCGCGAAAAAACCCGAACAACAGTTATCGGTTTAACGAGGTCGCTTCCTATCCTCTTGCACTTCTGTTTTTCGGAATCGTTCTAAATTTATCCCGACACAGGGTGTTTTCATCTATTCAACTCGATCGTGGAAATTTCAACGACGGAGATGTATTTGCTAAAATCATCAAGGGAGAGAAAGTGGTCCGATTGTTATTCTCCTGAAAAATCGTATTCTTTCATTATCGTTAGTTATGTATGAATTATTCTTTATCGGTATTATTATTCACGATTATTATTATTATTGATATCACGATCTAATAGTCGTAGCAAGAGACGAAGTGGAGTAAAAAAAGGCAGTGAAAAATTGAAGAAGAAACGCAAAATGCGGTATGTACAGGTTTATTCGCTGAAACGAAGTGAATAATACACTACCAACGATTATAATGGATTATTAAATCACATACATGTAATTACATAGATATAGGTAATACTTGAGACGAAACTTTTGAAGACGTTATAAATCCATAAAAAAATCTACGTTTATGTAAATGTCGTTCAACGTTGAACATACTCTATTCGTGTAGCAAAGTTCGTTTAAAATAACAAAATAGTATGAATCAACGCGAAACAGTTACTTACGTCCAACTAATCTTTAAGTTTCTATAAATATCTTATCGCGATTTATTCTTCAGACCTGATAGTCAAAGAAATTAATCTTTAAGTTCGAACGTTAGAACGATCAAAAGTCAGATAAAGTTTCCTGGATCCAACGAACGATGCAGCAATGATTCTTTTTCCCATTTTTATGAAACATTCAGCAGACACGTTTAACGAATTTTTGCAAGTTCGATGCGGCCGGGTCACCCAGTCGCGAGTCATCGTGGCCGCTCGAAATCGAAATCGAAATTATGCCAACCGCATATTTTTCGGATGCAGCGTGCGGCGCGATCCTGATCGCGGACTAGAACCCCGAAAGTTAGGCAGATGCACCCGGGCCAACGATTTGAAATCCAAATCAACGTCGCTGCATCAAAATCACCGGTTTGCCTTGTCAGCGAATATATTCGTGTCGCTTCCTGCCACTTTTTCTTTCTTTTTTTCTTTTTTGTTGTTTTCGTCGCTGTTTCTTTTGGTCCAACTTTTGGCTGGTCCGTCTCAGTGTCCTTAACGTAAAAATGTCGCAGGAGAACTCCCTGTATTGTCGAATTTTATACATTTGCCACTTCGTGATCTACTTTGAGATAGTAAGATCTTGTTGCAAAATGGTTTTTTATCCCTTCTCTGTTTACGGTAGAAGAGTAACTAGAAGGGTATTTTTCCACTTAAAATTAGTTTTATTTTAAAGTTTAATATTTTATATCTTTCTGTTATTTCAGTTCCGCACGATCCTTTCGATCTGTTTATTACATATTATTATACTGAATTGGAAAAATGTAACTGCTGTATCGTCGGCTAAGATTCTTTCACTTTTTCGATCTTGCGTTATTATTACATTGGGTAGATAACGCTTTTGATTAATATTTTCACATCAAAATACTTAAGTATAGTAGCGCTTTGATTATATGAACGAAACTTTAGTATGAACTACTGAATCCTGATTATATCAAATTATCCGAACATAAACTCGTATTATTTGAATTAAACTCTAATTACGTGAACCGTTTGTTCTCCATAAATGCAGCTCTACTTCTTTACTGTTGCTAAGTTCTACAGCAACTACAAATTAAACAGCAAATACGATCCTCGGTTTGTAAGATTGGAAGAAAAGCACGAGAGAGCCTTGGAAGAGTAGAGGGTCCGCGGTGAGTCCGAAAACGATATCCTCGGGCGTCGAAAATCGCTCTTACGACACACCGATGGCTGGCTTATCTTAACAGCAGGCTAAGTGGTTGCTATTTTTACCCGACCTTGATTCTACAAAAAGGGCCACGATTACCTTGGAAACGGGATCATACGCTATCCATCAAAGTTCGTTGTTGAACAGCTTCGTGAACGGACGCGCGAGTACTCGTGGCTGTCGTAGCCAGTTTCGACTTGGAACAGTCGATGTAAGTAGTCTAGCCTGAACTCTATACTCGTGGATCCCCTAAGCGCTTCTTGTAGATCCGCTGGATAGTAAACGGCCGACTAGCTTAGTCCAAGTACACTTGGTCGTGACCTCGGATTGGTCGATAGACGAGCATGGGGTACTGCTTTCTTGTCCTAGGTTCCGGAGGCAGACTTGCCTACCTTGACGCAAATCCACGTGAACTTGTCCCGTGTTGAAGAGCAGCTGGTTTAGAAAACGAGTTGTTATGATACAGCTTCTGCCACTCATGCTGTTCAAAAATTAGACTTCGATCTCGTCCAATAAACAGATTACATTTCGATCCAATTTCCAACGATCGAAGATCTCAGTAATTTCAGTGAAGATCAAGGGACGTATACTATCAAATGACGATCCTTTTAAAAGAATAAAAAAATTATTTATCACGCTTTTAAGAAGTTTTTACATTTTTTAAATCGTCTTTTAGTTCGACGGTGACAAAGATTTTAGAGCTTGGATGCTTGAAAATTATTCTATCGAATATAAGTATAGATGTTAGAGATAAGATTGGTAGAAGAAAAGTACACGGGGATACTTTCGATTTTCGACAGAAGCTGTTCAGAATGGTACCAAACTGACCCAAACTAATTTCCCTTTTATCGAGCGGCCGGAGTAATTGGACGCTCGTCGCGAAAGTTCGTCCCCGGGTGAAATTATACGGCGCGACATTCAAACGAATGAGGCCCCGAAAACCGGTTCCGAAGCACTCGTCGTTGTTTCTGTCGCTCTCTTAGGTAGCCGGCCGGCCGGCTTCCAGATAAATCGACACGGAAGAGTGTCGTAATCGGGGCCGGGGTACCGTGGTACCCCACGTGGTGGGTGACGCAGGTGCAACAGCGCTATACTCTCTTTCTTACCCTTTCTCTTTCTCTCTCACTCTTTACGTCTACTGCTTTGCTCTTTCTCCTTCGCGACTAATTCGTTTGACGATGTATCAAATACACAGTGCACGCGAAACTAACGTAACAAAGCAAGCTTCGACTGTTGAACTGAACTGAGGTATTAACAATCTTCTTCAATCTTGGCATCTTTAAGATTAGGTTAAGGAATTTTAGAATATGTAATTTTATTCTGTATTTTATGCTTTACAAAACAGTCGGTAGTCTTCGTTAATTAAAATTGAAATTAATAATCTGTCGGAAGGCTGCCAATAAAGGATTGGAAATGGATGAAATATTGTAAGTAATTCGTAGCAATATTCCTACCTTTGCCTACATTACATGTAGTTTTTCATTTTTAATTTTCAATTCTTCGTATTCTTAAGAAATTTTTACCCTACTGGTACGTATAAAAATGCATTTTTTGTATTGAACGTACGATTCTTTTATCTTAATATTAGATTATGATCGTATGTCTCTTTTGTCCAAGTATAGTAAATAATTTTTTACGCTTTACTTCTTCTTAATTTCTTCATCTCTCGATAAAGTTCAAAATCAAAGGATACGCGCGAGAAAGAGTCACATGAATCGGCAGGACTTGTTCTGAAAGCTCGAAGATGAAGCAGGATAACGCGAAAGCTGGATAACGTGGAGGGGATGATGGGTACGCCAACAGGAAAGATGTATGGACTACTTTTTACCGTTGTCACTTTTTCTTGCTCTCAATTTTATCGATTCCCTCCGAGCTGGACAAGCTCGAGTCTCCGTTACGGACGATGCTAATTTTTGATCTAGAACCAAGTACCTCTGAATCTCGTTTCTTCACATACCGTGCAAACAAAATGATTCAGAAAAAAGATTGTCAAAAATATATTCACGACGATATACATTCTAACGAGTCAAACGGATAAAAGGACGAGGACGAAAAATATGTCGTTTACACCCTTCTTGCAAAAATGAGACAACTCGAAGAACGTGTTCTTCGAGTTATCACTGTGAGAAAATTCTTCAGGGTTCTTTAGATTAATGAATTATAACTGACAGATACGACACTCGATCTCGTTTTATGATCTTACTTCTTTATTTAGAAATTTTACAAAAAATCGACTCTTCAAAAAAGTTATATTGCAAGGGTGTAATTTAAAAATAATGTATCATCGGATCTTTATGCAAATTCATATTTTTATAAATACGAATAAAAAAGCAGATATTCATTTCGTCTACTGAATATTACAACTGTACCGAGAATATCTACGTACCTTTGCATCTTCAAATTTCCCACAGATGCACAATAGTCGGCAGTCTAATTATTATTATATTCGAAATCAACTTTTTCCCCTTCTGTCGCAAAAAAATCGTGCGTCGAATTTGGAACACTTTCAATACAAGGGCGAGAAATGATTCATCTGGATGGAAAGGATCGTCTGATTCGAAATGAATTCCAGCTTCGCTATTCTAGGCTGTTCCTCGATCGACATCGATGTAATGATTTCAAGGGAGAAGCGATCACGGACTCGGCAACCTCGATAGATCCTAATGATCGATTTAGCGGCGCAAGCATGATCAGCTCGTTGTTCGGCGCCGTGTTATGCAACGTCCCAATTCCACAAACTGTGAAACGTGGAAGACTTCCTGTATCCCGGTCGCGAGACAGAAAAAACTTTTACCTTCGATCGACATTAGCATGGCTCGCGTACCAACTTAACGATCCATCGATCGCATAAAACCGTGGCGGATGAATCGGTAGCGGTCGGCCAGCTCCATAAATGTATCTGTCGCGAATTTTGCAAGCCAGCATTTCCACCGTTCAAAGTTTCTGTTCCCGTTCGTTCGTTGTGTTATGCATGCGCTCACACGATACCAATTTACTACATATTATTAGACTGATCCAAAAGTTCTGTCGACCGATTTTGCTTCTCAGGTATTTCGAATTTTATCTGAAGAATTTTGGACAAAGGTCAGATAGTCGAAGTATATTTTAATTAAGTCAAGGATCTTCTACGTATAATATAGCGAAGTTAATAACCTAGGAAAAGATGGTATAATACTGCCGAGGAAATAATTTGCCGTTAAGATCGAAAATTTGATCCGAATCACAAGTACTATTCCTAATCTTTCAAAGTTGTTTCGATTATTTTCGGCTCGATTACATTTCTCTAACGTTAAAAAATTTTATTCGCATCTCTCCGCTTGTTAAAATGAGCGCAATGGCAAAATATAAGAATTTGAGAATCGTAACAGATTTAAAGGTACCGTAAGAAGATCAACAATATTGTTACGCTAGAAATATCCATAGAACCTCGAGAAATTTCTGTCCACCTATTATACGAAGAATTACCTAGGTAAATGGTACACGATGTTACTCTGCTTAATCGAATATTTCTATTTTTAGCAGGAATCAAATGTGACCAGGATGGAATAAAGATCAGTTAAAATATACGGGTATTTATAATAAACAGTTGGACGACTGCTGTATGCACTTATGTATAGGCCTGCCTCTTGACCGTTAGTGCGTAATGCACGACCGCTACATGCAGATCAACGTCACCGGGACGAGCTCTTTCCTGATGCAGAAGAGAAGGGATAAGGAGCAGAGCAAGGAAGTGGGAGACAGGCCGTTACATTTTCAATAATTTCTTACATAACTGCGTAACCCCATAGCCGGAACCAACTTCTATCCAGGACAGTGGAATATTCCTGAGCTTTTTGGCGACTGACTCTTTCTAGATTCTTCATTGGTCACACGATCGTCCGACGACTACGAATGGTTCTTCAGGGATATGATTTCGCAATATTTGAATTTTGATTTTGTTTTGTAACTATTTTTCTCTACCTACCGGTTACCACGAATTTTTCTACGATTACGTTATTTATTATTACGATACTGTTATTTATTATAATCACTTTATGTTACGCTTTATGAATTTTAAATGTTTTAAATGTCCTTGTTAAATCTAGAATTTGGGAGGCGAATTCTATGATTTTTATCCAAAATTATCTAATCTTTCATTTCTTAAAAGTCGGTTCTTTAGATTTTGGAATTTGTTCTTTTACTTACAAAAAGTTAGTTTCTATCGTAATAATTGTAATGAATAAAATACGGATTCCTACGTAAATTCATACTTTTACAAACACATGCGAAGGAAACTTCTAAATAGAAATTTGTTCAATACTCTGAATATTTTATCGAGTATTTTACATTAAAATTCCATTGTGAGATTCTCATTGTCGAATGTCATCTCTTTATACTGCACATTTTTGCGTAAACGTCTGTAGTCTGTTCATAAAATATGTATATTATGTATCTTATTATAAATAATAACAAGTCGAAGAATCTAAATCGAATTCCATTGACTCGACAACTCGAAAATTGAAATCAAAGCATGATTCTTTTTAATTTGGTGTGTATTCTTCGATTCATATCAGACTTCACAATGTATTGAAATGTCGGAAGCTAATTTCTACCGTCTGCGGAACCTTGGTAGAGCGACAAAGGCAGCATCGCGATCTAATGCGAAACAGAGGAGCACCGTCTGTCGATTTTATTCATCGCTAATCCAAAGCAACCTTGATTTTCGGCACTGCTCGCCTTCGATGTCATACGAATACGAGAATACCAAACAGCCTTTTTATCTCGACGATTTATCTGTGGTAACGTCGACCGTGCCATCATTGTAATCTTCCAAAAATAGAACTTCCCCTTTGATCTAACAGTTTTTATTTCTCTACATGATGCGGAGATTTTTCTACTCCTTTGCCAAAAAAAGAAAAAATCCATTCATTGACATTCTATCAAGAACATATCCCAACATCATTGTAAAGACAATCTGGTTGTTGATCACGAGTATTTAACGTGTCGCTGCGATTCCTGGGTTCTCTTCGAGAAAAGTGTGTCACAGAACCGTGTGGCTGTCTCACTTTCTTCGGATTCACTGTTCTTGATAGAACAATCAACAAGTTTTCGTCCGCGAAAGTATTGAATTATTGCGAAAATGAATATAGATATTAAGAAAACTTTCCAACTTTAGTTTCCTCTAGCGAAACAAAACTTTGTCACTTATACAGTGGGATGTATTACGTTAAGAATCATTTATCAGATGCTCTGCTGTGCATTTGAATTGGAAGTGCAATTTGTAAAATGCTATAGACATAGATTGGAAAAACAGATATAAGAATAGCATCTTTTAATTGTCTTGAGTAGTATATTAGAAAAATTGTTTAATTTGATCTTGCTCCTTCAAAAAACCACTCTGTCTTCCAAGGAGTGGAGTTAAAAACCAAAATATTAAAAAGAAAGATCTAAATATTAAAGACGTTCTTGTAATTGCTCTAAACGGCATATTAAAGCAGCTTCCTAATTTTATTTTTCCTCTTACAGAAAACGATCCTGTCTTCCAATTAATCAAAAGATTGAGGCCAGTACACGAACCACGAGCATCGTAAAAGTATATACGTAAGCCCGTATATTAAGAATTCCATAATTAACCTGCACATTTTCGCGTGTTTCATAAAAATAAAACCTGCTCGTTGGCGATGTAAATCGGATGGTCGGCGGCGGGGTGTAAGGATAAAGACAACACATCCGGTATCGTTATATTGTTAAACGAAGCGGAGCCTTGATTTTGGCCGACGCGGGACCTTCGTCGAGTCTGGCCGGTTCCCGATATCCGTCGAACGGATCGCTTCGATCCGTCTCACATCCCCGAGCTCGTCGCCGATTCGCTTTTCGCGGACGCGCCGCGATCTTGAAATTCCGCGAGCCCAAGGCGCTTCGCTTGCTTGCGTGGGATCAAGATCGACCTCACAAACTCGCGAGAAAACACGTCTGGATTCGTAGAAAACGGCCAGCAATTCCTTTTAATTCAACCACGTGGGCCGATTCTTCTTCCGTTGCACGAAATTTTGTTTTTTTTTTCCTCTCTTTCTTTTTCAATAGGAAAATGTTTGTCTTGTATATTTTCATTTGCTGCATAAATTGTTTGTTTCATAGATTTGTAAATTTTTATTGTGAAAACATATAGGAAAAAGGTTTATCGGGAAAGTAGTCCATATCGAATACACGACGAGAAAAATTTATTGTGCCGGTGAGTTCTTTTAACTTCTTTCTTTTCATCTTACAACAAAATACAAGCTTTAACGCAGTGTTTCTTTCTCTTCGTTTGTTAGTGAGGAAAATCTTACGTTTCGTTTTTAATAAAATTTCATGTTTCGTTTCATTCTGTATATTTCGTAAATATTATGAATAGTTTCCATAAATTTGTTCTAAACAATTATAATATATAATTTTTAATTATCATAGATAATAATAATTATTTATCATAGAATTGATATAGATTTTGCTATAGATATTTGTTATATTCAGATACTACTTTATAGAGTAGGTTACTTGTACAAAAGTATTTTATTCTACATAGCCGTATGTTAAAAAATTATTTTCTTATTAAATTTGATTTTTATTCTTAAACATCTCAAGGTACAACTTTAATCAGTACAGTACAGTCTGCGTTGCTTGCCAGAAATTTCGAAGGATCAACGAATCCATGTTTACACTGGGACAGGTTTCTTGCGTGACTCGAGGTATTTTAATATTATAGATGATAGCTGTCGAGTAATCTTATTTTACGTGCAACCAACAAGGACCAGCCATTTCAGTCACCCTGCTGAGCAGTGCATCCTTCTTATACAATCATGGACCACCATCAATAAAAGAAAATATTTCCAACTATATCAAACCACAAATTCTCCCTCCAAAAATTACTCGAACATCTAATAAACATTCTGAAACTTTCAAAAGGCTTTTTAATCAGTCTAGTACGTGCTAGTAACACGGTTCAAGAAAAATCGTGTATTTTCCGATGATGACCAAATAGAATCACGGAATACGCAAGAAGCTTTCACACACCGTCTGAAAAATTACTCAATCATTCAATAACTGTCCTGAAGACTACAGAAACCGTTTTATTCTATCCAATATGGGCTAATAATGCGCAATTGGTGAAAAATTGTATGATATTCGACAGTGTGGAAAAAGAATCGAGTCTGGGAATACAGTCAAAAAGAAGACTCGATCGATTCGAACGCCGATCGAAAGCGAAATGAAAAATTCCATGGGTTCAGGGGGTGGAAGAGTACGAGAATAAAAAAGAAGCTTCGGGTCGCGCAGGAGAGTCGAGAGCTTTCCCGTTATGCGCCTCCTCTCTAAGCCGATTTCGAGCTGCCGGCCACAGGCCGGTACCGCTAGCTTCCCAGAAATCGACGCTCGATAATGCCTCTCGATACGGATGAAGCAATCTCCTCTACTGTCGCACAGCCGCGAGAGGGGAAAAAAAGGCCTCCGACAGAAGGGTGGGGAAACAAGATGCAAGGTGGGGGAAGTCGCACATATAGCTGATACACCACTAGCTCATGTTTTATTCATCGATTCAAACAAATTCGAAGCGTACTCTTCGTCGCGTGCTTCCTCCTCGTCACCGATAACGTGGTTGTCCTTCTCTTATCCGAGCTTTCAGGGCTATACCTTCCCGTTCAGGGATGCCTGGACAATTTGGACGTCGCGAGATCCCTTCTTTCTTCGACAATTTTTTTATTTCACTCGTTTTAACGAAAGATTTGGAAGATTTTTTTTTCTGTTTTTTCTCGTTTCATTATTAGGTTGTTTTAGGTGAAATTGTTGATACAATTGTTCATCACTTTGCTTTAGGAAGTGTTGAACACTTTGATCGGGTTAGTTTGAGATTGTTTCGTTCTTTTTTTTTTAAGAATCTTTTAAGAATTTTGTATGTGTCTTGATTTTATAATCTTTTTGTACGAAATGAAGGAACGACGAAATTAAGGGTTTCAAAGAATTATTCGTAAATTTGTTCTAATAGGGGTTGAATTATCAACTTTGTTTTTCTTAACATTTACCTTTGAAAACTGAAGTTTGTCTGATTATTAGGAATATTACTTTTGCACGATTATTAATGGAACTCTTCATTGGTTTGCTTTAGTAAGGATTCAACTGATTTTTAAACTTATTTCTGGAAGAACAAAGATCGAGGTGGAATACGACGAGGTTCCACATCGATTAATTTTCTACTGTTGGTCATTTGTAACATTTTCAGGCCTACAGACTTTAAAACCGTTGCTGATCGTAAGTAGACAAATTCTGAGAACTTGCCGAAGACTGCTTTGCGTTTAAATAGGATCGAAGTTTATCCTAGAACCTTCTTTTCCTAGTACCATTAAAAAAAATCGTGGTCATACGGTTCCATAAGTTCACGAAAGTTATTTGACAATTCAAAACGTTCCGAAGAAAGTTCTCGAACTGCAAAGTGGATCAGGTAGATCCAACGTCAGAAGTAATTGCGTCTGACTTAAATTCAATTCTACTGAACTGACCTACTATGATCGCCGCGTTCAATGTTGACGCACGACCGACCATTTTCGCGAATATCTTTTGACGATGATATCTAGAAAATCGGGATAATACGCAATTGTTCCATCGAATAAGCGTTTGTTCGTCATTGACAACCTAATTTTTGCTGAGCGGATTTCCAGAGACAGCTAGACTGTTCAAGGACTGATTAGCTCGAACTTGTGATCGAAACTTTACATTATTGCGATCACCTTCGTCTTATATTCTCTTGATCTCCTTATAGTACACCTTTATTTTTTATTTAATATTTTGCACATATTTTTCAATGATTGCGCATTTATTAATTTGGCATCTATTTAAATTTTAGAGCATATTATAATAAATATAATTTTAAAGTAATATAAAACGTATACGCAAAATTATATTTGACAACATTATCTTTACTCCTAACACTTCGTTCGAAGACATTGTCACGATGAATGTACAAATGTACATAGTAATTGAATTGATCGATTCAGCTCACTAGCGATTGAATCAAATACCTTCGTTCGAAAATAATTTTTCCATCG
Source organism: Bombus huntii (assembly GCF_024542735.1). Classification (NCBI taxonomy): domain Eukaryota; kingdom Metazoa; phylum Arthropoda; class Insecta; order Hymenoptera; family Apidae; genus Bombus; species Bombus huntii. The sequence goes on from NC_066251.1 coordinate 3,708,355, forward strand.
AAGCATTTTAGTGGAAAATCACGAGTATATTATTTATTAGTGTCGAGTTTCATTTCCACCTATGCCAGATTGATGACAAATCGAATTTTTCCAAGAGTTTATCGACTCAACGAAGGTGACACGTCGTTCCTTCGATTCTTTTTACTATTTATAGTAACGACCGCACAAATGTTATTTACAATATCGTTGTCAATTCTACTGTCGCAATAGTTGGAAATATCAGTGAAAGGATTCTTTTTCCTCTTTTTTCGTCGATCAGAACCGAACGCGTTCGCCTCCCAGTGCTTGTCGCAGAATTGCGTAACTTTCATTCAACATCCTGTAGGAAGAAATTTCAGATTCAAGAAACGATTGATTTTCTTGGAGATAGCGGGAAACGTCCCGCCGATGACGACGACGAAATTTATTTTATGATCGTAAACAACATGTCTGTCTTTGCAGTTTGCATTCGAGCATAAATCGGAAGCAACATTTTTCTACGTGCGATCACATTTCGATATTTGATCCTTGATATTTAGTTAGGATCCACCGAGCACAACGGTAACGAGACCACGTAGAAACTGCTACACGCTGGTACGAGAGACGATACGAAAGATCCGAGACTCGACAAAGATCGAATAAGATCGTTGTCCAGGAAGATGAAGAAGCAAAGGACACGGTCTACCTACAATTTTCCAGTTGCTGAAATTTCGTCGTAAAAGGCGAGCGGCAATGCTCGGAAGGTTTTTCTTCGCTGCAACTCGTTTTGCTCTATCACCCCTGTGGCCCTTAAATGGCCGAGCGAAAAGGCAGCGAGCAGCTCAGCGAGGCTAACGAGCCCAGTTTCTCGTCTCCCCCGGCGGAAAAACGAACGATTTTCGGGTACAGCCTGTACGACGATGGCACGAAAGGCCCACTCTGGATCAGCTTGCAGAACCATAGGCAGGGTCCCATATCGATAAACGTCAAGTACATCGAAATAAGAGCGGAATAAAGGGCGTATGTGAGCCTGGTGTGAGATGGGAGTGAGTAGCCGGTCTCACGAGGTGCTCGTTGGACTGGAGGCTCACCACCTTGCTGCCAGAAAACCCGATGGCACCTTAAGGAGAGAAGTCAAGGGCAAGAAGCGTCCCTTCGTTGCCCAGTCTGGCCCAGCTTGGGCCCTACTTGGACCCCACTCCCGGCCGTCGCGTCTCCACCCCCTCCCCCACCGCCTCACTTCGTGTATATATCTCTTGGTTGTAGAATCTCCCTGCCCCTCCAGCCCCCTTCACCTTTCTGGATCTCCCTCCCTTCCCCTCCATACCTTCTATCATCCTTCCGTTCCGCTCCCTCCACCTTTCCAGCCCTTCTTCTTCGGGCTTCTCCCGACGTTCCACACACCTGAACGACCGAGAGTGTCGGAGAGCCGTCGGCTCTCTCGGTGCTTTCTTGAAATTCGTCTCTCTACCAGCAGTAGCAGCACCAGCAGCACCAGCAGCAACACACCGGGTTGTGTGTTATACACTTACGACAGAGTGTACGACAGAGAGACCAACTTCTCCTCCCCCTTTCGTCTCAACACGAATCCATATGTATGGGGTTGAGAGGCGCACCAGGCGACGCAAATGTGCTGACTACATTACGCCGCTATATAAGATAGCCGGCCAACCATCCTATCCCCACAGACCGAGCCAGATCGGCAGACCGTTCACAGACGGACCAACGAACCGATCTACCGATACTTCAGACACGACACATCTTTTTCGTTAACACGGACCACTTCGCGAACTCAGCCGATCACAGGGTTAGATCAGCCAGTTTTCGTCGAGGAAACCAATTCACCGGTATTATTCGATACGTTCGATTTCATCGGGGGAGGTGATCGGATTTTTACACATTTTACGATTTATATTCAAGATACGTCTTAGCCTGACGATATTTCGGCATTTTCAATAATACACGATCTTTGAAAGAGTTTCGTTCGGTACCGCGATAACATCGCACGTGCCGCAAAGTTTCCAACCTTTGAAAAGTCGAAAAGGCTCAGAGAATTTCCTTTTGAAGAGACCCTTCTCGCGATCCAGATACCCTAGGTCGGGGTACCACGGTTCTTCACACGAGACATAACACGAAAACATCGGTGACGATCGTCAGTGAGTGCATCGACGAAGAGAAACAAGGTCGAAGATGATCCCTTTGACAGCCACCACGTGCTTCCTAATCGCTGTCACCTTCCTGGCACTAGTCCTGATCCTACTGGATCATCTAAGGTCCAAGAAAACGACGAAGAATGTCATCTTGGACGATAACGTCCTGCCGGAACCACCTGGACCCAAACCATGGCCGATTCTGGGCTCCCTTCACATCCTGGGACGCTACGACGTACCCTACAAAGCTTTCGCTGATCTTGTTAGGGACTACGACTGTCAGGTGATCAAGCTCAGGATGGGATCCGTGCCCTGCGTGGTCGTCAATGGTCTGGAGAACATCAGAGAAGTGCTGACCATCAAGGGACACCACTTCGATTCCAGGCCAAATTTCACCAGATACCATCTGCTCTTCGGTGGAAACAAGGAGAACTGTAAGAATATTTCTTTTATCTTATCTTTCCTTTATCTTCTTCATTTCGATTTTGACACCACGAAGATTCTTCTTGTCGTGAGAAAATTTTGCCAGGATCGAGCGTTGTCTTTTTTTTCAAGATTTTTCAGTTTGTTCTTCCTTTATTTCTTATGAATAAATTTTTTCATCAACAAGAAAATTTTCGTCGTGAGAAAAATTTTACTTTTTTTATAAATTTGTAACATTTTTCTGTTTTTATTTCGATATTTACATAACGAGGGCTTCTTTCGTCGCGTGAAAAGTTCCCGAAATTAAACACTGTTTCTTAAAAATCATTTAAAAAGCAGTGCATAACCGAAAATTAAATTTCCACGATCTTGACGAATCGAAATAAATAAGACGTGCCGTTCAGCCAGTTGACAACTCGTTCACCATGCAGACTACCTCGTTAGTTATTTTTGATTATTCGAAAAACTCGTGTCCAAGTGTTACGTAATCGTTTCTCTGCTTCGTATCGTCTCGTAAACCTTCGAGACCCGTTTTATGTATTTTGCCACCGTGTTTAGAAGGATGTCACGCGTCTTTTGAATGAAATTATGTAGCTATGCGGTTAAACGTTAGGAAAAAATGGATTCGGTACGGATGGAATCGTGAGATAGTGTGAAAATTGAATTTGTCGACACCTCGTCACGGCTGCTGAAAACTCGTTCCCCATGCTAACGACCTTGCCGTCGTACGCGACACGTGAGCGGCCGGCCCACACAACCGCAGCCCGTTTATTTTTCGCGTGGCTCGTGCTTTCGTTGCGTCCACGGAATGCCCGAAACTCGTGCTAAGGTCAACGCCGAAGCGGTACCAAGTGCAAGCCGGAAAGGTCACGGTACCACTTTCACGCGTTCCTGGCTCACCTGGCAGCCGACAAACAGGATCAAGGCTGATCCACCGGAGGCGATTCCGATACTCAGCACCATTTTCTTTCTCTCTCTTTCGCTTCCTACGTCTCGTCCTCACCATTATTTTGCGCTTAGATCCAGAAACTAGACTTGTCTTTGATCGATTCGAATTCACAAGTTTGATTAGTTACATGTCAAGAAGCAATACTATGACAGGAGAAATTCTGTGTCCGACCACAGTGCATTTTTGTGCTTAGATCCAGAAACTACGCTTGTTTTTCATTTCGATTGAAGTACATCAGTTCGATTCATTCTTTAGTAAGAATAATTGTATGAAAGGGAAAATTTTGCGTCTAATTATCGCGATTCTGTGCTTAGATCCAGCAACTAGATTCCATTCTCATAATTTCGCACGTCTTGTTAACGTTTTCTCACAATCAAAGCACCTCTCTTCAACGTTGTACGTCCACTGCAAATGAAATCAGCCTACATAAATCGTAACGTATAAGATGTGCCATTTTGTTGCATCATTTGCGCAGTACTTTTATCCTTGTAGACATACCATTTTAAAGCTGAAATTTTTCTCTTTCACACATAATTTTCATTTCATTAAGTCTTTCTAGAACTTAGTAAAGTATGAATATGTAAAATTCGAATATTTCGTGTTACTACCTAATAGTATCGAAAAATTTTCCATGTTATATCGTACTAAATTGTGTTCGTCATATTCATATCGTCGAAGAAATCAAAGCGAAACAAAATTATCAAGGACTTGTACGACATTATTTTGTAAAAGAACCAAAAATCCTGGGTTTCTCGGGTCTCAGGGAACCAAGTTACCGAGCGGTATGTCCTGGCGAGTTGCGAGAAACCAGGTCACTTCCTGTTCTGGTCTGCCCCGCGACCGCTTCGATTTGAAATCGAGTCGCCTTGCTCGCGCGGCGATGAATCGATTTTCTGCCGACTGCGCTCGATCCCGGCATCCGCCGATGCTTGCATTTCCGCGTACGCGTTCCCCCGTCTCGGAGAAAGAGAGATAGAGGAAGAACGACAACGGAAAGGGAGAGGAGAAAGAGTACGCGTCAACAAAATTTTTCCATTTTTTTCTTTTTTTTCTTTCTTTTTTTTTCGCCAGTCAACGATATTTCGAAACGCGTGTCTTATTTGCGTCATCAAGTGCCGTTGGAAGGTCAAGTTTAATCGTGATCATCTTTATTTTGCCTTGACGGTGATCAATGAAAATCACCAAATCGCCGATCGACATGTCCGTTATTAATTTGTCCCTGTCAACCGGTTGTTCGAGCGGAAATTATTTCGAGACGAGCTTCTGTTCTTTTAAAAGAAGGTTTCAATAAATTACGGAAAAATGAAATGTTATTGTTTAAAGGATATTCAAATATCCGAAGCTCTTTTCTTTCGAAATTTCATGCAACAGAAATTCTTCGTTGCGAGATTCTCGTAGTTCAAATTTTTTACTCTGCAAATTTCTAACAGTAAAAATTCCATTCCCGAGATTTCTCGTAATAGGAATCTTTTCTTTCGAAATTTCTTGCGATGGAAATATTCCTTCCAAAAATTTCTTACAGTAAATGTTTTTCCTCGACGTTTCCTATAAAATGTTATCTCTCTGGAAATTTTTCACAGTGAAAATCTTTTTCCTTGGAAATTACTTGCAACAAAGTGTAATATAATTTTATAAAAAAGCCTAAAAAACATTTTCTTCTTTTTATTTTCCAGCTCTGGCATTTTGCAACTGGTCCGAAGTGCAGAAGACTCGAAGAGAGATGCTCCGCGCGCACACGTTCCCGCGCGCGTTCTCCACACGCTATAACGAGCTAAATGGGATAATTGGTGATGAACTAAACCTTCTGATCAACCATCTGGACTCCCTCTCCAACGTAAACGTGCACGTGAAACCATTGATCCTTCATTCCTGCGCGAACATCTTCATCACTTACCTCTGTTCGAAGAACTTCCACCTAGAACACGATGGTTTTCGGTACATGGTCGAGAATTTCGACAAGGTGTTCTTCGAAGTGAATCAGGGTTACGCAGCCGATTTTCTACCCTTCCTTATGCCTCTTCATCACAGAAATATGACAAGAATGGCGCACTGGAGCCACGAAATCAGAAAATTCGTTATCAAGAACATCATTTCTGATAGAGTGAACGCCTGGAATGGCATCGTTCCTGAAAAAGATTATCTAGACTGTCTGATTAATCACGTCAAGAGTGGAGCAGAACCCGAGATGTCCTGGAATACAGCGTTGTTCGTCATGGAAGATATAATTGGTGGACACACTGCCATTGGAAATCTCCTCGTCAAGGTTTTAGGATTCCTCGCTACAAGGCCAGATGTTCAAAAGCTAGCTCAAAAAGAGATCGATTCTCTTGGTATCGCTGGAATCTTCGTTGGGCTGGAGAACAGAAGATCCTTGCCTTATGTCGAAGCTATCATCTTGGAGACTATTAGGATAATTGCTAGCCCTATTGTTCCTCACGTGGCTAATCAGGACAGCTCCATTGCTGGTAAGTTTCAGTATTAAATCGCGAATTTTCATGCAATGTCATATTTTTGCGAATGTAAAATAATGATTCTCATAATAGCAAACAAAGAGGATTTGCATCGTTTTAAAAAGACATCGTTTTAAATATCCGCGACCCATTTACAACATCTCATTTAATAATTATCGAACTAGAATCTCTAATCAAAATTTTCCATTTCTTCCTCTTGTCTTTCTTTCCTTTTATCGACCCTAAACTAATCTGATCTCGTTATTCTTTTCAGGCTACAGAATCAAGAAGGACACCTTCATTTTCCTCAACAACTACGATCTAAACATGTCTACCGACCTGTGGACCGCGCCAGAAGAATTCATGCCCGACAGATTCGTCCAGAATGGAAGGTTACTGAAGCCAGAACACTTCCTGCCATTCGGTGGAGGTCGACGATCTTGCATGGGCTACAAACTGGTGCAGTATCTGAGCTTCGCCATTCTAGCTACGTTGCTGAAGAACTTCACGATAGTACCCGTGAAGAACGAGAATTATACGATTCCCATCGGAAACCTGGCCCTGCCTGAGATGACCTTCAAATTTCGATTTGAACGACGGTAGGGCCTCGAAGAAGGCACGGACGTTGGCCTGGGAGGAAAGGGCTGACACGAAGACTTCGGTTGCTTCGGCGAAGCTTCAATGAGAGAGACTTCAACGATAGGGCAACCATAATGGATCGTTGGTCCACGATCAAGAAGGAGCTTCAGGGAAATTTGGGAGGGACCAGCTGAAGAGAGGCTTCTGATTTGTTTTTTTTTCTTTTAGACAAAGCTTTATAAGAAGGTCGGATACTGTTTGACCTTCGTCAGCAACGAGAGCTTTACTGACATTACTAGATGGTTAAGGTAGCAAATTTTTGTTGATCGTCCATCAACGGGGAATAATCCCACTTCCCTCTGAAACGGTTCGAAGACGATCAGCCGCGATATCAGGAGAGAAAACTTGGACTGAAAAAGAAGAGGACTGACCCCACGGGATGCTACGGGAAGAACAGTTATCGTTTTAACGAACAGCTTAGGTAAACCGAGCCTTACCGGTCATCTTCTTGTTTCTATCTTATAGAATCGTGCCTTCCTTGTAAATTTAGAACCATGCTTACTTTAGGCAACTTTTGGTCAATTAATTGGACGATTGAGTTCGTGTTGGTTAAGTAAAAGATTTACGCTACAGCTTGATCGTTGTTCGATACTTTATCGTTGAACGTAGCTGATGCTGATCAAATTACGATTATCTGTCTGTTGATCTTTTAATATTTACAAGATACTGAACGTATTAGTAGAATTTTACATGAGCTACAGTTCGCTGTTATATTAATAGACAAATTGGTATAACAGTAACAAGTTTGTTTTACAAGTAAATTATCTGATTTGCTTATTTGTTAAAAAATTATACGAGAAAAATCTACGATCTACATCTTGTAACTGCTAATTCAATAATATTATTAATTAGTAAATTATCGTACAAGAGAATCCACTCGCCGAATATTCAAGTTCCAATTGAACGATTGAAAAAGTTTTACTCGATCGATATTACATTTGCAGAGGTGATTGACCAAAAGTTACGTGATGTAAACAAGGCTTAAGAACGTAGTATCTTCATCTTGAAAGATTTCAAGAAGGGATTAAATTCTGCTATAAAAAGACGAAGATTTACGTTCAATTATTACGTTATCGGATGATGGTCCTAAATATATTTTCCTGGAAATCGATCTATTGATCAATCTACTCACTTTAACATTTCCTTCTTCTTCTTTTATTTCATTCTTTTCGATTGCTTCTTTGATGTTAATGTATAAAACGTTACATAAAATGATTAACATCAACATACATAAAATTACGTTGTATAAAATATTAACATCAAGGATAATATTAACTTGAATTTTTAATATCGATCGATTTCATGGGAATACGATGAATCGACGGGTGATCCACGAAGATCCACGGATCAGAAATGACCGAGACTGATTCTTTTGTTTAATCGAACGATCACGTACAAACCATCGTCTGATAACTGCTTGTTCGAAAGACGAGACGCGAGAACGTGAGCGGTAAGCACGGAGAAAACGAGACGATTTTATTTCAAGTTAATCGTTTCGATCGCGTGAAATCAGAACGAAAACACCTCGCGCCACTCCAAAAGGGTGTGAATTCATCGCACGAGCTTATCGATCATCCATCGTTTGCGGTATTCCGAATACTCGACCGATATATGCATCAACATTGATCCAATATTGACTATCAAGGACTAAGCGACGAAATTTCTCCAATGTTGGACCAACGTTCGTGCGGAATAGCGTAAAATCGGTTTTACATATTTCTTTCCCTTTTCCTTTATGACCGAAGAAAATATTAACGAGAACATCGCACCGAAGCGTACAACACGTTTAAAGTTTGTTAATTCTCGTTTCTCGACGCGATCCTCGACGCACATTCCTTTCCTCTTTCCTCTCACATTCTTCTCATCTTTGATATTTCTCCTTTTCTTTCGCTCCATATTTCCCTTAGCGCAAATCTGACCGATTATTTGCACCTTACCAATTGATCGTTGTTTCAAAAAAAGAAAAAAGATTCAATGAAGAAAAATATATACATATTTTTTTAACTAAAAATATATATATTTTTATGGTGCAAAAGTGGTGGGAAAATGGTACAGAACGGACGAGTCCCGCGTAAGACGAGAGAAATCGATTTCTCTTTTTTCTTTCTCTTTTTTATTGTAATTATCAATTATTACACGACTGAATGATTTTTCTCAAAGAGAAAAGTCGGTTTGCCCGCGAGAACTACGCTCACGTATAATAATTTATTTTTACGCTATTAAGCATTGATTCTTCTTATTATTATTATGTTATTATATTATATTACATTATATTATTATTATAATATTTCTGCTTGCTACTATTATCATCACTATTATCAGCAGTTAGAGTTTTCATCCCCCTGTTTATCATCACATTTCTCCACCACCCCGTATCTCGTACTTCCACGTCCGTACGTTATTTTGTGTTTGTTATTTAATTATTGCGATTGTTACGACATTTGTTAATTTATTATTTAAGATTTTAATAATAAAAGCGACAAATAAGACTTCTTTTTTATATTTTTCTCTCCCGTTAAACGAGCCTTCCTTTCAGTAATCTCTTCCTACCTTTCTTGCGAACGAAGAACACATCGTGTTAAAAATTTTACTAGATTTTACGAAATTTTTACCAAAACACTTACGTTAACTGAGGAACGAGCAGTCAAGTGGAAATTAACAACCATGTTACTTGACTTTGACGTCTCTTATCATTCGCATAATCGCTATCAAGTAAGACTTATTGTCACAATTCCGCCCTATATCCATTTGGATACGAAAGTGTAGATAATAGAATGATAACTCTGATTCGATACGAAATAAATCATAATCACGCTTGCAGTAGACACTGTTATATACCGTTAAAAGTATTAGCACTTCACTTAAGTGTAATTCAATTACAAATCGATGGTTCGACATTCGAAGGCAGTTATATAATATTTCACATTTATTATTTAATATAATACATATAATATTTAACATTTATTAAAGGTACAAAAATAAGTATATTCTTAAATTACTTTAACAGAAAATAAACATAGATGGCAGGATGACAGGCAGTTGCAACGTGGTTTGATAGATTAATTAACAGTTATAAACTCAATAAGGAAGCTAGATTTGCAAGGGCTGATATTTTTAACGAATGAAAATCTCGATCAATCTTTTCTAACATTCCCAATCTTTGTACTCAAACTTTTCGCAAACATGAAAAAGATTGTTACGAGTTAGACAAAGTAGAGAGTATTTTCAGCGTTGCATTGATATTCAGATATATAAATAGAATCCCTCGATATCATTTTTTTCCGCCTTCAAAAAGTCCATCATTTCTTTTTTTTTTTTTTCTAAATAATTCGTATAACCTTCAAGTAACTATAGTTTCCTCCAGAAACATATATCATATTTACCATCCACCATCTCCTCTTCCTCCGGCGTGTCAACCACTTCCTTCTTCCTCGAGAACATATCTTCGATCTCGCTCAAAGTCTTTCCCTTTGTCTCAGGTAAGAAAAACGTCACAAATAACGTTCCCAAAAACGACAGCACCGTGAAAAATATGAAAACTCCATGTCTGCCCATGGCGACCTCCATGTCCGGGTAGGTTTTCACCGTGATGGAGCTGAAGATGTAATTGATACACGTAGTCAATCCTGATAACGCTTCTTTAACCTTCGGTGGATACACTTCGCCCACCATGGCGAATGGGATCACCAAGAAACCAAGAGTGCTTCCAAAAATGTACATAAGTATACATATCACAGGTATCAGGCCACCATCGTTTATAGAATATCCTTTATCCTTCAATAATAAGTACACAGACAATACTCCCATGAAAATTGTCATTGCAGATCCAGAAACGATAGAAGGTTTTCTCCTTCCTAACTTTTCTGACATGCACGACACTAGTAAAGTACCTACTAATCTTGTTAATCCTATCAAAACTGCCCCCAAATTGGGATCTATAGTGACTCCAGCGCTTTGTATGATGTCCACTGCGTAGTAGACGATGATGAAAAGTCCGGAGAATTGCTGGAAAAAGAAATAACCGAGCAGGATTGCAAAAGGTACCATGGCGTTCCTCTTGAGCATATGTTTCATGAAATTTTGTTTCTTTCGCTGAGGACGTGTTTTCAATTCTTCGTAGAGCTGTGGCGGGGGAGGCACGTCTTTTGGGATGCCGCGGAATTTTTTCAACACCTGTAACGCCTCGTCTAGACGACCTCTGTCTCGTAACCAGATCGGGGTTTCTAGGACGACGGCCAAGGTCAGTACGGCCGAGACCAGAGGAAACAGGGCGCACATCAGAGCCACCATTCGCCAGTCGTCCTTTGGGAGAGAAAGATCGTGAGTCGAACTGTGATCCCTGATTACTAGACTGCGGAGTATTCTTTACAAAAATTTCTATTTTTCATAAGAATTTAGTATTCTGTATAGAGTATGAATTTTAAATTCCTGATTAATTTCTTAACCATATTAATTCTACGCAGTTCTTAATATCTTTTTACTTGATTCTTTCCAATTTTGAAGCTATAAATATAACTGTTCTAAGATTTTTAAGCAGATGCATATATCACAAAACTTTTTAAAGAAAGAGAATTACATACATAACTTTCTTTACCTTGAAAATATAGCCGAAAATATAAACGACAAGAACACCGATGGCGATGGATACGCTGGTCCATGTGATCATAATTGATCGCCATTTTGGAGAAGAAACCTCCGCGCTATAAACTGTGGCTGGTACCGAGGCCATGCCTGTCGCGATTCCAGAAATGATTCTGCCTACAAGAATTTGTTCGTATGTTCCAGCTAAATAAATGACGAGCCAGCCAACGATGGACACGATAGACGTTATCAACAAGCTCAACTTTCTTCCGCGTCTCATAGTGTAACCAGAAACGATGCAACCAAATGGAATACCTAGTGCCGTTGCTGTCGCTATGGATTATGCAATTGGATTATTAATTTCGGTGAAGAAGATCGCACAGGTTAGCTTAGTTCTTACTTTGGAAATAATTCAATCCATTTAGGACCAACGCTGCGATATTTCAAGCAATTTACAATACATTATCGAATTCTGTATTTTAACACTGTGGCTACGAATTTCAAATATTCGTTCAATATATGTATATGTATATATGTATTTTTGTGTATGTCTTCCACCTAAATTCTACAATTTTATGAAATTTGAAAGAATTAAAGCATTCATAATATTGTGAAAAACCGCTCGTTGGTCCCCAATGAATTGATACTTTGCAGTTTGACTAACGTCCGTTATTTTATTCCACCTAATCCTTATTCGATAAACAATATTTTCGAAGCTTGTTCATAATTTGTATAAATTTATTCATATATTACCACAAGAGAATATCCAAAAGTATATTTAATTAATTCGAGAAAAATCAAATGAAATACTAGTAAATAATACCTTAATTGCTTTAAAAATTTTCTTTCATTCGCTTTGTTGAATATTACCGTGTTAAATAAATTAATGGAATTAAATTCATCGAAATTATCGAGGTAGTACTGACCTATCCAATTGGCTTGAACTTTGTCGATTTTCACGTCACTGGTAGGTGACATCAAAGGTGTCAATGCAACTCCGCTATAGCCAAAAGCCATGGAAGGACCCAAAACCGAGGAGTTCGCGCACAGCGACATAATTATCTGCAAACGAATATTTTAGAGATACTTTATATCGCAAAATCTTAATTTATCGATTAATTCGATAGAGTATAAATTAAAAAACAATTTGTTTGCTAAATAATTACAAAATTCAATTTGCATCAGAGTATACTATGTAGAGTGTTGTAAATTACTTCGAGTAGATTCTTTATTATTTATTGCCATCATAATTTTTAAAGAGATTACAATCCTATTAATTCTTCTGAAAGATACACGATATATTAATTATAAAATTTCTACATTATATAAAGATCTATGTCTTTTTCATGATAAACTTCTATTTTCGTGTTTGAATCCGTAATTATAACTATTATAATTGCTAATGGCTGCATGCAAATGAATAGACACTAAAATGTATAGTCGATTATAGACGTACACGTGATCAGTTAATTATTAGCATATTAGGTATTTAAAAGATTACTGTGATCATAAAGTTAACTCGTCCTTATTGGGAAGTACCTAACAATTTAATGTTAATTATTACGTTGAGTTATCAGACAAGTAGAAATTGATGATTAGCCAAGCAGCATATTCTAATGGACGAAATTTAATGAAATTAATGATAGATAAAATATGTGATACCATCTTTGATCAATTTTTCAATTAATAAGAAACTTTCAATAATATGAATTGAGATTATACCTAAATATCAGCGTAAACACATTAAATCTGATTACAAGATAACGCTAACTTCTCTAACAACAAAACAAAATGTTCTCTCAGCAAATAATAAATATTCAACAATTTTACACTTATGAATATGCAATTTACTATTATCTTAAACGGAAAATTCCCAACTTGTTCCGCATAAGCGAGTCTATAACACATAATCAAAATAAAAGAATCGAAAATATACATCGTTACAACGTATCTTTTCTAAAGTCAGTCCTCAATTAAAGAACGAAGATAACGAATGAGCAAAAGAATAAAATTTATTGTAAATGCTAGTAAATCAGGAGGCATTTTTTCTGAAACAATCCTACTATCGCTGAGAAGCCGCTCGTATGTGACCAATATCGAAACCGGTTTGGGATGAAGGTTTACAAAGAAGAAGAGCAAGGAGGAATAATTAAATTAAGCCTTGAAATGTCATCAAAAGGTTTACGTAAAGCTGCGTTAAGCGTGATAATATCACAGTATTTCGAGTTACGCAAACCTTTCTAATACGCCACCGCGCCTCCGTCTATGGCTATTACTTTAGCGTACTTGTCTCACTGCATTTACTTATTTTCCAGTTGTGCAACAGTCGAGAATTTTATAGAACTTGCGTGGTTGACAAATCATGGTATCTCGCGTGACTTATCTTTTCCATTATCTTTCCCTAATTTTCTAATTACCGACATTAATGATTCTTCCATAGAAGATACCAATAACTTCTCATCGTACATTTCCAAGAAAATGAACGTTATCTATGCCATGAGAAAGCTATGAGATAATTGTAAAACGCGTTAATCGAAAAAACTTCAATAATTTAAGGAGTTGCAGAGTGAAACAAGATGATGAATAGTACAAAAAATGGGAATACCTATTAATTTTGAGTTTGGGTTTTGCAATGTATTAGGTTGTGAATTATATAATTCATGCAAAATGTTGGGTTTTTACACATATATTTTTGAAATTTTTTCGAAAGAAATGAAGAAAAGTCAGTTTACAGAAGAATTCTCCCAGAGGAACTATGATTAATTTAAAATATGCATTATTAAGAATATTTCGCTTGCATTAATGCAACATTTTGGAACACTTCTACTTAATTACTTAATAACTTTTTCTTAATAACTTCTACTCTTTTCTCTAATTTAGTTCTAATCTCCAAAAGCTCGTGGAAGATTAAACGAGAGGTTATAAGCATTTATAATAGCAGAAATTAAGCCTCTCATATGAGTTGTTACGTAAATAACAGACTAACGTATATAGCTCAGTAATTTTTACGTAAGACCTTCTGTTTATCTCCGTGTTTCTCATCTAGTTTAACAACTCAATCCTAGAAAATCCTAGAAAATCCTAAAAAACCGATCTTAGCAAGTAAAATACGAAGAATCAATAATATTTCATAATCGATCAAATTTTGTATTCACAATATAATTTTTAAAATTTCTTAAACCACGTTTCTGTTCCAATTAGATAACGTGCAAATGTTTCAAAAAGTTTGATAGCCTTTAGAATACAAATTATAATAATACGAATTTAAGTACCACTTGAGAAAATAAGTATTGTTGTTCAGAAGTTGCAAGACCAATTGAATAGAACGATTATTATTGAGCCAATGATACGCTTAACTGTTCATCAACAATGATGTATAGAACGCGGCGTGACAAGAATTAAAATGGATGAATATTAATCCAACATTGATCGATTCAACTCAATAACTTAATTTTATTCATAATTTATTTTTCATAATTAAATTTAATTATTATTTATTTTCCAAGATAACTGTAAGGAACAACTCCGTTAGCCATTGTTGCAATTCACGAATGATGTCTTAAAATGAAATGATTATTCAGTGTTAACATATTGCAGACTGATTATGGAAATTTCTACATTTCGTTTAATAACGCGTTACACGTTTTCAATATATTTCCAATGTTTATAATAATAATGCAATCCATGTCCAGTCCAAAGCATAATATAATGGCGATAGCCATTTTATGAAAGTTCTGGAATAGATAAAACTTGGCAACTTTTCTTGTAAATAATTACAAATTGCACTTTGTAATCTTTTCAAAAAGCAATGATACAAAATGGCAAATTCTTAAAATATGTTTTATTTTTAGCAAAACATCAGCATTTAACGTAGATTACGGATTTGAAATTACATTCACGAATTCAATTAATTACAAAGTAACCATCGCTTCATTATTTAATGTTAATTTTATTTACTAGTTGCTTCGAGGCTTGCGATCGAGAATGTGCTAATCTACAAGTCACACTTATCTCATTTAAAAATAATTTTGCAACTTTACTCACGAATCGACGTCAATATTCAGTTGTGTCAGAAAATTCTAACAGTATATATGTATAATATATATAAAATATAACAAATCAATTCGATTACATGAAGTTTTAACTGCGTCCGATTAGTTCACCTGATAAGTTCGATTTTTCTGAATCTAGCTCTAAGCTTCTAAGCTTCATGAAGTACTTTGAGAACTCGATTCGATCACAGAAATGCTTAACTACATTGAAGCATTAAACCGTTCGTGTGATAAATTCGATTTTTGTAAATTCGTTAAACATTGCGAAGTACTTTAAGAAAGATTAAGAATCAAGATTGTAAAAGAAGAATGATCAAGAATCAAAATTAAAAATTAATCATTGGTAAATATAAAAATAAATGTAATATCCTATCGTTCTCTATAGTAGTAGCGTGATAGTAAAATACTCAAGAGATAAGAACCTTTCCCTTGAAATGACCTCGTTCGATATCATTTGCGTCAACTTCATAGGACGAACAACGAAAGGATATATCAGTCTCGTTATCATTATTATTACCATTATTTTTCTGCACATGCCCGCGATCTGTGTCAAAGACCTCTTAACTCTGGTAGAAATAAAATACCGAGCAAAACGATTTCTCGATAAAAGGTTTTGTTTTGGACGTTGAACATTCGTAGTTTATCTCAACGGTTAATGGAAATTTATAATTCGTCGTATCGATTTTTTGTTCGATGATAAATTCTAATTGACCAACTTTTCTTACTTTGACTTCTTATTTTACTCTTCATCGATTCTCAATCTATATTATAATTCTTTTATTCCGTAATATTAGATGATATCAAGCAAACTGATTTGTATATTCTATCTCTAAACGTAATTGCTTTCATGGTTGTTTATCACAAGCAAATGCAATAGCAGCGTTTATAATAGTAATTCAGAAAACGTGGCTCGTTTTTATAAAGTCAAAGAACGTTCTATCAGCATAGATACCATAAATTTTATTCCATCGCATTATTTATTTGAAATGATATGAATTAATTGAAATAAACTAAATGTAAAAAAAGACATTCTACCTGATACATGACACCTTTCTTCTCCCATCTTTTTTCCTCTTCGGGATCTGGTACGAACTATAAAGAAAAAATCATTCAGTTTACATCCTTCGATAATCATGGTACACGGCATAAAGTAAACTGAGAATTTTCATGCGTTATCTACTTTTCTACGATGGCAGATATGGATTTATGTATTAACTTAATGTACTGACTTAAAATTACGATGACTTAATACTCCTGACTTTGTTTGTGACCTTCAACGTTTTTCTTTGAACGTTTGCAGGTACTAAGCAACTACTAAAAGGCTGTGATAACGTAATGACGTGCACTTACTGGCAGAAGTTAAAAAACATAATGATCACTTTGAAATTACTCTATGTTATCTGTCTTCTGAGATTCACTGATCGGATTTGAAAATACCAGAAAGAGATAACAATCCGTGTATGAACATACAATAATTTTTAATGTTAAACATCTAAAAGCGAAAGTGAGATATGGTGGCGTCAATAATATGTATGGGGTTGTTAGTCCTGATCCGTTGATAATTACCCTTGATAATTATTGATCAGTTATTGATTAAACAATAATTCCTTGGTATTGTCTTGGACTTATTTTTCATGTTATGTACAGTTTAATTTATGTTAGAAATATGTATAGTTTCCATTGATAATTATTTTGACAATAATTCTAATTACATAAAGTACTGCTGCAGTGCAAATTAATTAAAAATATCATACAAGAAGTTATCGTAATGGAGAAAGAGATTCGATAAGGTGGTAAAAAGTTATGATGAAAATATTTTTTAGATAACAAGATTACCTTGGTCTCCAAATGTGTCTCCACGTGCCCGTTCGAATCATTCATTCCGTTTACTATACTCATTTTCAAATATGTCGTAGTAAGTATTCTTTTAAACGTCACTTCGCTCGTGCTCTCTTAACTTTGTATTCTTTCATCTAATTAATTATTTTACGTCTACATACAAGTTCTCTTTAACTTTATCCTTCGTTAAGGAGAATGTCCTCGCGTCGGACGATTAAAACATTAGCACATGATTAACATATTATATGTCATATCATAATATATCATGATTCGATCATACCTGTGAGATAAACATAAAAAATTGATATGAAATATGAACTCAGTCGCTGATTGACTAATTAGCAATCATCGATCATCGCGATTTCAGATTGATCGGAGCTGATAAAATGATAAGGTATTCTGTAAAATAATCACAAAACTCTCGATGATTGAATTCGAATGACGGCATTATTGCAAAATATTTTAATATTCGATGTTTTCAATAGCAAATAATTTATCATTTAACTAATTTAAAACCGAATTTTTGTCTATGGTAAACAATGTAATAAATTGTAAATTATGTAGAAGCAGATTTCTTCGATGCTAGATGCTTCAACACCAGCGCGAATAATTTAACTATCAAGAAATATTGCACAAAAATTTTGAAAATTAAGTCAGCAATCAATCTCAAATTTAATTTACCTTAAACCAAAATTCTTCCAAAATATTCGGTTTTTCTTTCTTTAAATTTACAAAGAATTCAATGGACTGTCTTCATCCGAATCACTGAGCTCTTCCCACAAATACGGGTCCCACATTCCCGAGAATAATGTCATAAGCCAGAAATCCCCTAAGTAAACCAGCAAGACCTTTTTCCACAGGAAATAGTTAACTCTCCAGCGATTAAAAAAATTCTTGTTCTCGACCTCCTCCAGCAGTTGCCATAGATTCATCTCCCCTTCATGTCAAAGGAATACTTCATTAAACTATATAACCAAGTTACACACAAAAATTCCCGATCTTCCCTCCCCCCACGATTGATATAAACAAAAAATTACTATGTCGCAATATTTCCTTACTTTTTTAATCAATGTTCCGACTATTACACTGCTCTCTACTTATCTAGATATAAATGCACATATATTAAATCATACTCTGACTCGTGTAATATTATGAGTAAATTATTACTTCACATGTATTTAACCTCTTGAAATCTTCGAACTTTTATGTTTCGACTTTGGATTTATGTAATATTTGATTTGATTTATGAAGTATTTGGAATATTTGTAAAAAATATTTAACATAGAGTTGAAATGAAGTATCGTGCATATTAAAACAACGTTTCCATATCTTGCTCGAGCTTGAAATATTCCTTACTAGAGAATAAGAAACTTAGGAAACAAATGTTAAATAAAATTTCTTGTTAGAAGAAATCGATTGGATCGATAATGATCGAAAGAACACAGCAGGGTTTAAACAAATGTATAATAACGTAGTCGTATTGCAAATCGTGTAATCTTTAATATTTTGATACGCGAGTATTTTAACCACTTAACAGAAGATTTTCGTGTGACAACAGTAAAATCGAATGATTCTTTTATATTTCCTTAGAAAATTATTAACAAAGAAAAGATTATTATTTGACGAGTAAAAAGAGACATTCGTGAACTAAAAAATAAAAGTTGCTTTGTTGATCTTCCTTCACTGTTATATCGGATCGTATGCAATCATTGTCATGTTTTACAACGATGTAATCATCGTTTGCATGCAGTGTTGCACTTGATACACTCATCAGAATCTAAAAATTACGAAGTTTCTTAAGGTTGCATAACTTGCGCTGAAATTATACGTACCATATTTCAAACAAAAAGTATGAAAAATTACACGAGCTGTACAATTTCGAAGGAAAATGAGCTTTTCTCGATAGATAAATTGAGTTTATATCGATTAAAGGAATATTTGAATAAGAAATAAAATAAAGATCGAAGGTATTATAAACAAACTTCGTTTTAAATTGTTCAGCCAATTATTTCCTGTTATTGTGCAAAGACGCGTTTAAAGATTTAGTAAAGTTCGAAAACATATACTTACAAATAAATGTAATTACAGGTAAATAAACCGACTTATATAAACTATTGCAGTCAGATAAACAACGATCCTATATGTGCAGATTATCAGATTAGATTATTGATTATCACGCTGTCTTGTCATCTCAATATTACATTTCATATACATCGCGCGCATATTATTGACTTTTACACACGCTTATCATCAGGCTCTGGCGCGCCTTGCTAAACGAGTTTCAACTTGGTTATTTTTTTCGAATTCGGCTCCACAAATTTATGTGGATGGTTTT
Source organism: Bombus huntii (assembly GCF_024542735.1). Lineage (NCBI taxonomy): Eukaryota > Metazoa > Arthropoda > Insecta > Hymenoptera > Apidae > Bombus > Bombus huntii. The sequence continues at coordinate 3,727,731 of NC_066251.1, forward strand.
GAAGCATTGTGCTTTTGATTTATACAAAAAACAAAGTCGATTTTCTGGACCAGTCATGCAAGTATCTCTTCTTATCGCACTTGCCCATTACATGGATCGTTCTTGCAATTAGTCTGGCTGATATTTTTAGCCATTAAACTTTATGGCTTTAAGCTACATGTTATAAATTGAAGCACCTATACATCAAAATGCATGCATGAAAGTGATAGAATCATCCTCATTAGTGAATTCAGGCAAATCTGTGCATTGAGGAATTAAATGTATTTACTGAAGTAATTTGCAGAACGAGAATATCACAAATTTTCAAATTGTAGATTACGATAAATTTTCCATTCATTAATTTCTGTTAACAAAATGAATATTATATAAAATTGTTCAGAATTGACCTTACTTAGTCACATGAACGATAGCAGCTACTGTTGTCAGAAGATATTTCAAACATAAAATAATGTTGCTTTAATAAGAAGCGTTGTCAACAATAACAAAGCTAAGTCAATGGTCGATGCCAGTAATTGAATATAAATATAAATACAAATATATATATTTACATACGCAAATTACACAGAATTAAATACTGAAGTATCCTCGCACAAAAAACTGTGCGAATTACGATACTAATTACATGTCTTTATCTTAGAACGACGATGAGTATATTTTTCAGTTAATCATCGAAAAATAATTTTATTGTATTTTATTATTTTTCCGGCAACAATTTAAATCGACTTAAGTCGATATCTCGAGAAAGATTACGAAAGAAACTTTAGCATATCTGGGTTAAATGTACGCGGAATAATTTACTAAAAATACCAAATTATAAATCAGTCTACATATACGTCTCTACTGTAACCACACAGACTCACTTTCTTCAACAAAACTCATCGCCGAAGCGTCTCCACAAAGAAACAACCTGAAACTAACTCGTGAATCAATTCCTTTCACTATGCTTCCACATCCACCAATCATTCGCGTCACAGTTTCCCAGATTTCCCAACCACAGATTTCACAACCACAATTTCCCTTCTTCTTCAATCAATTCTCACATATATATATATGCATCTTTCTTTCATTTTATCTCACAAAACATCCAACAAAATGTTTTCCTTCCAAACGAATCTTTTTTTCTTTTATATATTTCTCGAATATTTTAAGAGTGTACCAATGTACCAAGATTGAAGATTCTTTGTTCGAATGGTTCCAGACAGACGTTAAAACGCAGACGATGACCTGGTACAGTTGCAGCCGGGAGGACAGCCACGCGGAGACTCGTTATTCACTGAATGCAAGTCCGGTTTCATCCGCTGGCAGTGGACAGACACGAGTTTCTTCGTTCCCGATCGTCGTGGACCATTCACATCCGCGGCTCAGTGGCGATATTCCGCGTCTGTCGGCACGCGATCACGCTGAAACATATATACTGCCGGCGAATTCCGACAGATAAAGGAACCTATTGCGTAAAATGGTCCGAGCGAACGTAGCTCGTCGCGTGAATCAGCTATCGGTACATACATCGTTCCATCGACGTATCGGAGCTTGGTCGAGCTGTAAATGCCGACAGGGACCCGGGTGCTACATTTTTTCCTTTTCTTTTTCTTTCCTTTGTTATGAATTCTTTGTGTGAATATTATGAGCCACTCAGAAGTAGTATGGTAACGCACAGTGGTTACGAAATCACGACATAAAGTTCGAAACAAATCTGAAAGTCATATCGTGGCTACAAAAAATATTTATACATAGTTGTATTTATCGGGGAATTTATAAATGCTAATTAATTGGATTCAAATACATCAACACTGAAACTACTGCCGTAATACATGTACCTAAATTTTCTGTATAGAAATCAGTATAATTCAAATGGTATTAAGTAACGTAAACAGACTTATTATGGAATCTAGAATCTCTCATAGGTTTAATATGGAAATATAAAAAAATATATAATATAAATATATAGAAACGCATAGAAATATGGAAATATGGAACACTACAATATCTCGGCAAGTAACCAACAAAATCAATCGGCAATAGCATAAAGTATTTTTAAAAGCAAAAGACAAGCATAGTCACGTTTGAGTTTTGCTTGAAAATCTGTCGTTGAATGCGACTGACTCTTGTACTTAAATGCGTATCAAAGTACTGGAGAGACAAGTCAAATAGCGAATATGTATTAATTTCGTTGTGTTTTAACGTTAGTTTCATTGAAAGGAAGTATGTTCGTCTTTCTGGGAAGCTTTTCGAATCAGGTGCGTTCCGTATTAGGTGCAGTTACCCTAATTATATCTCTGTTTAAATGAAAATCAATATTAATTTTGCCAAAAATATTTGTATGTGTTCGATAATTGTAAAAAAAAAGAGAAAATCCGAAATTTGCCATTTTGTCGCGTTTGGTTGGTTTTAGCGTTTAACTTCGTCCCTTTTAGTAACAGTTTCACAGGACTACAAATAGTTGACGCGGTGAAGTAAAATACAGGACCTGCCGGAAACGTTTCATTGGAAAATACGAATATGTAGAAATACTTTTCGTCGATCGAGGTTCTAGATCTTTTGTAAGCACCTAGGTCAGAAAAGTATTTATGCAGTCAATTGTCTGTTATATCAATAAATAGAGCGCCGATGTTAATGCATTTGTGGGATACAGAAATGCACAGTGCACATGTAATATGCAGAACTGAATAAAATATATAAAGTACAATACTCGTTGCAATATTAAATATTACAACGATTGTAATAATTAAATATCATAATATCGAAACGTAGAAATCTATGTAGATTCGTAGGTTATTTTAGCTATGTAAAAATATGAAATTGCATATTTAATACCTATTGTATGCTTAAGACGATCGTTCATGCTACGCGAATAAACTAAATAAATTTTTGCTGTAACTGCTCCTCAACTTCTATATTCATTTTCAGATTTGTTTCAAACTTCACCAGAACAATCGTGATAATCCTGACTTGTCACAGTACCAATAAAACTGCAAAATGTTTTATGTAACACACGCACACATGACATATGCGTAAAATTCTTCTATCGCAATTGGTCAAATATTTACATACATATACTACCAAATCCTCCAAAATAACGCTGTGTGATGACGTGAAAAGTAATTCAACCTATAGCAGCTACAAAATGTAACGTTGCATTCCTGATTAATGAAACGCAACGTTGGCCTTTGAGTCGATTAATCAATGAAATTAAGCAACCGCTGTATTCAATACTTGAATTTCCTGTTGTCTATGCTGATGGCTAAACAATTTTGTAAGTCTAAGTCGGACATGCATGGTATGCGGAAGAACGTTTACGAAAGTCATCGAAGCGGAAGCGATGGCCACATGTCGGTAGATTATTGTGTATTTAATCAAAAAGGCCTTGAATCGGTGTCATAGGTCATAGGTCAGGTTGATCGTTGTCGGCAGGTTTTTCATGGATTAGAGACAGACAAACTTGAGATCCAGTTTAATTAAAGCGGATCAAAATGATCATTACTTGTATCATGTCTATTCTTACTTACATCTGTCATAAAAGATATATATTCAAAAACAATATCTTACGACATCTCCTACTTATATTATGATTCATATAGGAAGTAATTCATATATCCTAAGACGTTTCCTACTTATATTGTGATTCATATAGGAAATAATTCGTACGATTTGTTTTATCGCAGATGATTTGCATTCTTCAAAATTAGAGGTTTATCTAGAAGATATTTGTTGCAAAATTTATTCGCTAAATTCATTATCTGCCTAGATTCAACATTAGTATCTTTAGCCTTTGATTCCCAGATCCATGGTTTTTTTTTAAGTGGAACAAAACAATTTGAAATTGACAATTTATGGGCCATCATAAAATTATACAAAATTCGTATTCGTACTATTTACAGTAGATAACGTTGCTTACTAAATGTAGATTATATTGCTAAATGATAACATTTTGTATTTGAGAGTTAATATAATACTACAATGAGATGAATTCGAATAGGTGTAATCATATTTCTATCTTAACGACAGGCACTATTAATTTTGACAAGAGCTTATGCGTGTTCTTAGAGTTGAAAAAAATAACATGCAATTACAGAAGGAAAAGATCTAGTCTTAAAAATGCACGAATGTCAACGTATCAGCCTTCAGCGAACAGAACGAAGTACATTAGCGCGAACGCACGAGCTCAATTGAAATTAATTGCGTCAGCAAATAAATAAACCGAGACACTTCAACGTATAAATTGGGTAATTTTCTTCGTGTAAATTAAAGCTTTCCTAGCGAATCGCTTGCTCGATATTTGGGAATTAATTTTCTTCCTTTTCTTAAGAGATTGCATAACGCTATATTTAAAAAATTCCCTTCTTCTTAGACATAAATCTTCTTATAAATTTATTTATAAATTCGCTACGGTCAACGCAAAGATACCCAAAATTTTCTCATTCAAATATATAATAGAAAATTAGAATAATAGAAAAATTTTTAAACTACTCCCTTGAATCTTCCAATTTTTATCACAATTATTCGTTTTTTAATTGGGCATTTTCAGTGGAAATATTTGGAATATTGCCAAATCTTGCGACCGAAATTTCCTCACTGACTCGCCAATTTTCTTTTCAGCATCCATTGGACAGCCTGCTGGGAGAGAAGAAGACGTCTGGCGTTACTTAACACGATGACTCTACTCTTCGTGTGGAAGTTCTCTGATTCCGTAACGGAGCGAAAGTAAAGGTAAGCCTTACGTTCGCTATGACGGCCGAGCAATTATCGTTCCACCTGTGCGGTTGGATTTCATCTCCCGAAACACGTTCTCGTTTCAAGGCCAAGGACACAGCTCAAGTAGTAGAGGGAGGTCAGTGTTCGCCGGTGTCGATCTTCCACCGCGTCAGCATGCTCCGCTTTTGACAGGAAATGGAAAAATAAGACGATCCGTTTCTATGTTGCTCGCCAACTTAGCGAATATCGTCCTGTGTTTCGCACGTGAACCATTCAGAAAGAAGATCTTCCACGTTTCTACTCGTCTTTCTCCGAATCTTAGTACGTTGAGTGTCTTGGTAGTCATCGGTGACTCAAGTTACTAAATTGTTTGTAGTGATTAATATTTAATATTTGATGATATTTGTAGAGAAAGGTGAGCAAATATAACAGAAGATTCTGCGAAGATTAAACCGTACGGTGTAGTATATTTCAATTTGTCGCTACTCACGGGGTAAAATGTATAAAATTCGTATGGCAGTCGACCTGTTGAAACAAACCAATCTGAACCTCTTAATTAATAATAAAATAATATAACGTTAGTATAATGCAGCATCGAGTTTGAAGATAAAATTCGATTATTTTTACTCGATGCTCCGTTGCGAATTTTCCCATTAAAAATTTCGAGAAGAACGAGTTACCAGAATCTGAAACAAAAATTTGAGAAACATTTAATAAAAAAGAAGTTGTGGAATTTTTAAATGGGGAATATAACTTGTGGGCTACCCTGTACGTAATATCCAGTAAAAAAAAATTGCTAATTTCCTCATGAGTCTACGAAAATACCAATTTAAAAAGACTATCAAAAAATTGGAAACGCAGGAACTGTTAACAGAGGCGGCCGATGGATTTCCATTTCGTTTGTTTTTTTTTTTTTTCTTTTTTTCACTTTTTTTCCATAAACGTAGAACAAAGCGTAACAGTACACCTGTGCTCTTGGCATTTTTGCAGGCATCGTGTTTTATCGATCTAAGTAGATATAGGTGTTCGTAATGAAATTGTATTTTGAAACTTCGAGCAGATGATTCGTCACGTGTTCTCGGGCTCGTAATCAGACCAGCAGCGTTAGAATTCGAATACGAGAGTCGCGACTAATGTTATGTCTCAAGTAACTTTAGCATGAAAGATAGTTCATCATTTTCAACATTCTTTCCTAACACGACTTAGATAAATAATTTTTTATGTAAAAATGAATTTCTTCTTAGTTATCTCTAAAATTATCTTTGATATTCCTAATAACGAACCTGTTTCTTAGAAAAACTCTACTTCTTGAGAGTTTTCTATCCTCCACATTATATCTTGATTAATACATTCTATTTCTTCCTTTTCAAATAACTTCTTGCATGGATTTTTATAATTTAAGGATCTTTAAAATGAGCCGACATCTTCCAAGACTCGATTCCCTAAAAATAAAAGTTAACGCTCTCTTTCTTATTCATAAATCTACAAATTTATTTTATCTTCTTTTAACAATCGAATTTCAAAATATTCTGCTATCCGATAGCTCAAGACTATCTTCACTGTGACAATTTAAAAAATCTGCTAGGCATATTTCACTTATATATTTTACCGTCTACTCTATTTTCTTGTCCGTAAGTTTACAGATTCATTTGCTCCTTTATTTTATTACGCTGTTACATTTCAAGATATTCCGCTATTTGATAGACAAAATTTCACAGAAACTGTTGTACCTGTAGCATTTTTAAAAATATACACGTTCCCGCTAATAATTCAAATAAGAATAGGAAACAGAGATGAGTGCCACCTGGCGAGAGAATGATTTTCAACTAAAAATCGAGATTTAGTAACAGTAACGTAGAATGAGCTAACAGGTCGACGAATAGATATCGTGACGTCATAAACCAGAGGGAAAAGATAAGAAAAGATAGGAAAAGAGAGACGGTGAGGAAAAAGCATGTTAAGTTAGGTTATGTGCTCCTGATACTTCATAGTAAATTAAATCGTGCGACGAAAATTAATAAATTACACGTTTTCTGATATTGGTTCGTGCACTGTCAGAGTAGCATTACAAAGATAAGGCGGTCTTAGAAACACTCGTGTCTAGTATTCATGGGAAATTTTATTTTAAATAATTAGTTATTAATTATTTAGTAAGGACGTGTTTCGAAATGATCACGAATTAAGCCTATATTTTTTTGTATTAATTTCATATTCGCTTCCTTGTTATTAATATCGTATTTTTGCGTTTGCACGCGTAAAGCGAATCTTTTAGCTACCATCTGGTGTCATTTTTATGAATATTCGATGAGTGGTTTATTTTTTGTCCAACTACATTTGTTAACAACCTGTTCTGATATATTTTTAACCTTTTAACGTATTTACAAGCTTACTCCGTACGCTTACAGAGTCATATTTCGATCTATAAACCGTGCAGAACAATATTCTACAGTTATTATAATTATACAGTGCGCGAAGTATTCTTTATTAATTTATACAGGGTGGTTGGTAACTGGTGGTACAAGCGGAAAGGGGGTGATTCTACGCGAAAAAATAAATCGAAAATATAGAATAAAAATTTTTCGTTCGAGGCTTTGTTTTCGAGAAAATCGACTTTGAATTTTCGCTCGGTACGCGTTCGGTACGTTATAACGGATCTCACTGTAGATCGTTGTCTCGATGGAAAAATTAAAAAAAAAAAAATGTTTATTCTATATTTTCGACTTCTTTTTTCGCGTAGAATCACCCCCTTTCCGTTTGTACCACCAGTTACCAACCACCCTGTATAATTGAAAATCATTTATTACATACGAAATCCAAACAGATTCAGTACTGGAAAATAGTTTATGGCCTAATCGAAAACACGCAATCGTAAAAATTCGCGAATTATATTTGTAGCTTTGCTGGTTTTTACTTTTTGAAGCAATAATAACCACGTAGCGGTGAAACGGTGCAACTAATCGCTATTGCCGTCCTTGTCGCACAATATAGCGCTCCTTGTTTACAAATAAAGGAGCTTCTGCCATCCCTCGATACGGACTGAAAAGGCGTCATGTTTCTAGTTCTGGACAATTTCGATAAATGGCGAAATATCTTTAGTCTGTAGATAAGGAAAGCAATAGTGGGCGACGAGGACAGACGTATGTCGCGTGCGCAGCGTTAGATAGAGCGATTAATAATAGCGAAATTATGAATTTTACAAAATTCATGTGGTTTCTATATAACTAAAACGTTCCAGTAAACGTTTAATTAAAATTAATCAGCTGTTTAATCATTTAATGGCCGGCCAAGCGATCCCAGACTGACCAACCCTAATCCCTCAATGAGAAGTAACGTGAAGATATGACGCACACTATCGCTCTCTCCTTCAATCGTAGTTCGTATTCTCTGCTTTTGTCGCATACTATCTCTCTCTTTCTATCGTCACTCCTAACGTCTGTCTTTGTCACGCATTATTTATCTCTCTTTCTATGGGCGCTTCTAAGCAAATAGTTAGACTTTTGTCTTCGGACCAGCCATATGCTGCCATCAATTAAGGAACAAAGGAACTGAAACTTCGAGCATTTACTGATTGATGGTAGCACATGGCTTGTCCGAAGACAAAAATCGAACTCCTAACTCTGAAACGTGTTTCGGACAAACCGTGTGCTGCCATCTATTAAAGAAGGACAGAACTGAAACTTGGAGCGTTCATGGATAGATGGCAGCACACGTCTTGTCCGAAGGCAAAATTTGAACATATTGCTCTGAAACGTATCTTGGACAGTTCATGCACTGCCATCTATTAAGGAAAGATAGAACTGAAATTTGGAGCGTTCATGAGTAGATGGCAGCACATGTCTTGTCCGTAAGGTCGATGGAAAGATACAGTGGTAGTGTGCAACTAAGACAGACGATATGAACGACAATAGAAAAAGAGGGCGATAATGTGCGAGAAAGGCAGACTATATGAGGGGCGATAAAAGGAGACAATGTCCGAGTTTTTCACATTTGCCGTATTCTAACTTGCGAATGTTTGGAAGGGAAGGGGATTGGAGGTGGACCAAGTTAAAGATAAATTATAAGACATTCAAATTCACTTACTTATTATGTTTTAAAAATTATATAATAATTAAATATATGTAATTAGAGTTGGACGTAATTAGAATTAATGTCACTGATGTAGTTTGGATGTGTTGAAGATCCTGCGATTCCCGTTACAGTTTCGTGATATTGTAGCAGAAACAATCCTGTAAAACACAGATAAAATATTAATTTCCTTTGTCTCGAAATATTATAAATAAAATTTAAGGGTACTACAATTATTTTTGAATAATGTTATTTTTAAATAAATTTATTTGATGCTATAGAAATTACTGTAATTATCCAGCTAGTATCGCCATGTTTTTTATTATTATTTATATTATTTATATTAATTTGCAATTTTCTACATAATATTTCTATTGTCTATTTATTTTCTGTAACTTATCTGTTTATTTTCCATTTCCACAAATCAATTATCTTTGATACTCATCCTAGGAATTTTTGCACGAGAGTAGTGGTATTTTCAATTCGTGTTTACGTGTTTAGTATTTGCTTGGCTTTTGTACTCATCGTTAATTACTGTTTCCAACGAAAGATATTTTAACAAACTGCAGAAAAAGTAATTGAATCATCAATTTGTATTAACAGTAACATTTATTTGATTAAAAAAAATGGCAGATGATGATTTTGATGGAGATGAGTACGTAATATTTACTGAACTGGTATCTTATACATATCCACTTGTGTGTATTGTAGTTTTATGACAAAAATTTATTGATATTTTGAAGAATAATTATAGTCGTAAAGCTTTTAGCAGTACAACTACTTTCAGATGAATGATTTCTTGTTAAAAAGATTCCTTTATCACCTTATTACACATAAAGTTAAACATAACCTAAAAGATATTTAATAAATTATTTTAACGATCTAGTATAACATTTCTTTTATACAATTATATTTATTTCAATTTAAGTATATCAAGATCGTTGAATTTTTCCTCATTTACAGGGTAGCAGATGATTTTGATGATGTAGATGATGATGACAACATTGAACTAGAACCTCAAGAAGAAGATGGAGAAAATATAGAATTATTAGCAGCTGGTGAAGCTACTGGTGGAGTGCAAAGGTCCAAAAGAATTACAACAAGATATATGACAAAGTAGGTGATGTTAAACAAAAGCTTTTGATGTTAAGAATAATAAAAATACTTTAAATACGTGCTTTTAGATATGAAAGGGCAAGAGTATTAGGAACAAGAGCATTGCAAATAGCTATGTGTGCTCCTGTGATGGTTGAGTTGGAAGGAGAAACTGATCCACTGCAAATTGCAATGAAAGAACTAAAACAAAGAAAAATTCCAATTATAATTAGACGTTACTTACCTGACAACAGTTATGAGGATTGGGGTATAGATGAATTAATCATAATAGATCACTAAATTCTGCTTAATCTTGTACATACTAAATAAAGATGTAAGGCAATTTAAAAAATATCAAAGCTCATTGTATCTATATTATTTTCAACTTTGTATAACTCATTTTAATAAAAAATATTTAGCAACTATATTATTTGCGTATATATATTTTTGCAGTTATAAAATCCTTTAAAAAGGAAAGAAAAAAAACATGTTTATATTGCAATTATGTCAGATTTAAACGTCAAGTTGACGTTAGAAATATGACAGTTGAGGTTAGGAAGTATTATGTTAAATTTGAATAGAAAAAGAATCAACTTTTTTCTATTACATAATTTCTTTCAATATTTATTGATAAGTTTTAAAAAATGAACATAATGAAGTATGAAAATATATAGATCATTTTATCTTGTACTTTATCTATTGAATACTAGATTAGTAACGATAAGACTTTGAATTGCTGTGGACGTCACTGTGTTCGATGTTTTCTTAACTAATAATCGTAATAATCTATTCATGTAAAACAACTTTGATTGATGAAATATAATATTATGAAGATTTGTTAAATTACGGCAATAATATGACGTGGTGAGTAATATCATTTATAATTATTTATTAATCTAATGGGTCTAATAGGTTAATCTAAATTATTCTATTATGAATTATAATATAATATACATATAAAATATCTATTATAATTAGTCTAATTAAAGGTCTAATAGGTTACAACACCTCTAAATAATATTACAATGTATACAGGAATCCTTTGAAGAAAAATCATTTGACACAGAGGCCTACACCAGCACCACCTCTATTAACTCATTCAGAAGACAGAGAATTAGATATTGCAGTTCAAAGACTCATTTAGTATGTATATTTATTGTTAGAATACTTGTTGCCATGATGTATTGAAATATATTAAAAAAATTTCGTATACTTAAAAATTTCTTATTTGTTTTTCAAGCGTTGAAGATACAATTAGGAAATTAACAAAGGAAATGAAAAAATATATAGAAGCTGTGCTAAATTTAGATCGAGCAGACCAAAGGTTGACATTAAACCTAACAACTTGTGGTTTAGCACATCTCAGTGATGAATTCAGAAAAGTAGTGGAAAATTACCATTCAGTAACAACACAGGTAAGTTTACAGATTGTTTTTACATGATAAGAAATATCATGAAAATTTTGCTCATTTATTAGATTGGGAAAACAGTGCAAGAAATGGCAGCTCTCTGTCAAAAAACTTTCATAGAACCATTAAAAAAATTACGAGATGAATTCATTTTAATAGCTGCAGCAATTGCCAAACGTGAGGAACTGGTGACAACTTGGAAATACTCTTATAATCGTGTCAAAAAATTGCAAGAGAAAAAAGACAGAACTGCTAGTCATATCGCAAAGTTAGAAAGAGAACGCAGAACAGAAGAAGCAGCTGCTAAGGACTTGAAGACTGTACATGCTCAATTACTTGTAGAACTACCAATGTTTTTAGACAAGAGATTGGAATATATTAAACCTAGCATACATGCTGTAATCATGATACAATTAGATTACTATGGGAGTGCAACTCATTTATTTACACACTTAATGCCAGTACCAAACACTTCAGGATCGCCATCCAGTGCTATGGTACCTGAAGACGAATACCAACAAGCAGTCACTAATCAAATGAATAGAATAAGAGCTCTTACAATAGTTAAAGATCATTAAGAATCATAAAAATTTCCTAAACAAATATCTTAGCAAAGTTGTGATAATTTAAATACTGAATCTATAAAATTAACATAGGTACGAATGTATTTATCACATGGCAGTATTTACATTCATATTGTAAAAGTATCGATAGATTTATGATGGAACCATTCCTTGATTTCGTTTCCACTGGGCACCAGAACGACGATTGTGATTAGCGCGTTCCGCCTTCTTGGTGTTCTTTTGCTGCCTATTATATAATACAGCTTTCTCTTGTCCTTGACCTTTAGGATTACCTGCACATATGAAAACAACATCATTTTAATACTGGAATTGATAAAAAGACACTAATAATGCATGCTGTATTTAAGTGTAACTATTAAATTATATTCAGCACTTTATAAAAATTGACAAATATACCTATTACATTCGGTGCACCTCTTCCACTTCGCATTTGCCTTTGTTGTTCTGCTCTAGCACGTACCTCTTCTGGATTTTGTACAAAGCAGTCTCTCCCATTTTGGTCATTCCTTACATCTTCATCTTCTGACTCCGTTTCAACTTCTTCAGTTTCAACCTTTTGTTTCTCGCGAAGAACCTAAAATTATCGTTCGTTAATTTTTATATAATTATGTTAATAGTGTTAGTGAAGACTATAATTTAACCGAATTATATAAATACAAACTCTAGGTATAGTAAAGGGTCTTAAATCTGCTTCGGTCGAATCATCCTGTGTACCACGTATATCGCTATTATCATAAGTATCATCATACTCGTCATCGTATACATCTTCGACGAGACTGTAACTGTAACAAATTTTGTTTATATTCTTGTTATCTACAAATATATATTTTTATATGTGTTATATGTATTATTCAGAGTAACCTTGAATCCTTACTTTTTAGTTATGTAATCTTTAGGTATATCTATGATTTCTTTAGATTTTTTAACATATATATTATCACCCTTTAAATTATCAAGCATATTAATATCCAGTCTTTCAATACCACTAGCTACATCCTTAACTGAAGTTTCCTAGAAAAATAGTAAGAATATTTACATGTTTATAGTAGATTATGTATCGTGATGCAAATAATAAAATGTTCTTACTGTATAGGTTGGTAGTGCACTAGGCCCTAATTCCATCAATTCTTTTAATTCTGGTGGTAATGAATCTTCTAGTACGGCATGTATCACAGCTGCACTATCATAATTGTAATACTCCAAACTTGTCTGTAAAATAAATGTTGTTAAATGCACGCAATTCTTTCATATTAAAATAATTACCTCAATAAAACCTTCATCTAGATGATTTAAAATATCTTTAACATCAGAAATAAGAACAGCCAATTCAATAGAATTCTTTGCCACAGTTCGTTTCTCATTTGAAGATTTTATGTTTTTAGATATAGTTGTCTGACTTAAAATACCACTAGGTCCAGCTGCAGCTACAGGTTCCTATGAAAAGGTAATATTATGTAAAAGCTTCATCAAAATACAATTTGCAAGCCATTTCTCAAACTTACATTTACTTTATTAGAAAAGCTAGTATCTGGAATATTGGGTCTTCCAATAATTGTATTGACTGATTTCACAATATAATTACATTTTATTGTATCACTGAATAATATTTGTTAAGTATAAAAAGATACCATCATATATTTATCTGTCTATCATTGCAATCATAATAGTACTACATTAACAAAAGGATACGCATCAGGACAAATATTCGATAATATAGTCAAATCTAATTTAACAGGATAAAATTGATCATAATCTGTAATAAATTCTTTTTCAGAAATTGCTAAGGTTAATAAATTAAGATATTCGTCCACCCGTTCCTTTACCTCTGCCTCCTTTATCGTACTTCTAAGCATAATGTTATAATCATAATATGTTATACATTGAATGTATTATACTTTGTAATTTAAATATACATATACACTTACAAATTTTCTTGAATAGTCAATATTGGTTCATATATAATAATACGAAAAAGCTTCAAAATTTCAATCCTTATTACATCCAGACGATGCTTTAATTCTATATATTTCGGCATATTTTCATCATTATATGCTAAGTTCTTTAATATTTTATACATCTCAGGTATTGTGTTTTCATATACTGAAACAAGTCTAATGATAAATGATAAAATAAACTATTCAGAATACTTAGAACAAATAAGGACATAGTTTAATTAGTTTAACTTACTTATTCATAAAATCCACTGTGTGAAATATACTCACTGCTGGAGAATAATTTGTTAAAAACACACCAACAGTTGATGATATATCTAGAACATATAATATCATATCTTCCAACTGGAATAATGTAAGCTTCGAGGAATTAGTATCCTGCTTTGACAGTGAAACTGCTTCATTGGTATATATAGAATCACTACCAAATTTTCTTTCAACATTTTCAAAGGCCTAAACTAACAACACTTATATTTAATTCTGTTTTGATAAAACATTAGTTGTTCTATATATTGTATCTAACACCTCACCTCTATAAGACAAGGAACAGCTCTCTGAAGATCATTATTATACTGCGGTTCTAGTGCAAATAAAGAGTTTAAGATCCTTTCCATTATTTTTGCATTTTCTCGACCATAAAGTTGGCAAAGATCAAAGATGATGGGTACCGTAAATATGTATTTTTCATATAATAAATTTCCAAGAAATGGACGGTTCATATATTCTTCAGGACTTTCTTTATTTGTGACAAGTCGTGCAAAAATTATAAGTACATAGTGACTTAGTGTTTCTAGAAGTTCTAACATTTCTGGGCAATTTGGAAAATTTTCTAAAGCATAGAATGGCGGTGCATCTTGTAGAAAAGATACCAATGTATCTAATACTGAAGTATTAAACACAATATTTGACCAAAATCTAAATAACAGATACATAAATATATAATATATGTAAATGTATGTGTTAAAAGAAAGCTTTTAATAATTTGATTGCAAATTTGATTATAATCTCATAGAAGAATTATTGAACATTTTCAATGGTACTGTTGTTACTAATTATGCTTACCTATAAAATGGAAGGCTGAGTAACCATTTAAAATCATTGATCATATAATTGACAATTTCTATCCATCGTAGTTTTGCTCCCACAATTTCAGATCCATCATCATTATATATATTAGGAGGTTCATAATGTAAAAAATAGTGGTCACTTGCCCATATTTTACTCTAAAATGATTGCCACATAGAAAGAAACAATTTAACATTTATGATAACATTTTTATAATTTCATAGATATTAATACATATGAGAATTTGTTAACAAGTTATTATTAAATATGAAAAGTGATTTGAAGATGTATGAAAAACTCATATAATACCAAAGTAGTAAGATTTATTAATCAAAAGCTTGACGAATATCAATTGATATATCCACAAACATATTGCTATTTATGTACGTACCAAAGCATCAACCTTTTGGACAATACCATTGGTTTTAATCGTTAGTTTTAAATTTTCTAGTGGTAGAAAATCGGGATTCTGTTAAATAAATGAAAACATTATGCAAGTTTGTAATAAATCGCATTGTTCTAACCTACTATAACGAATGTTTTCATAACGAGACATTATGTATAATAGGAAATAAATTACCTCATAAGGTTCCATATTCTCTCAAAGTATTCTTAATTGTCGCTAAACAACTGCACAAGAAATTAATTGTTGAACAAATTGCGATCCTAACAATGCACGAGCGCTAAGCGCTAGAGTCTTTTCGATAACTAACCTATCTTTGTAAGTTGAAAATTGCAAAAAAAGATTGAAGCCGGGGAATCCCAAAGGACAAACTTTGTAGTTTTGTTAAGAAATTGGTAGTACTGTAAAAGATTCTGACAGTGACAGTTACTCTTGACATCGTTCAAAAGCTCTGTGTCGTAAAGGTTATGTTTTGAACATTCATATAAGTACTTTGTTATCAGACCGCTGTACTATACTTCGTTATTAACGTTCTTATAAATAAAATAGCTCAGAGTTTTATATTTCTGTATAATGTCTAAGGATACGAAATTTTTTACGAGACCAAAAGTAAGATTTTGTCAACCGGATACTGGTAAATCGATAACAAAAGAATTAAAAAGCTTGACTGATCAAAATGGTATTAAGGATAAGCCGAAAATCCTAAGTGTCGTAAGACTAGATAAACCTGTTAAATTAGTGAAATCGAATGAAATATCTGGCAATCAGGAAAATAAAAGTTCAAAGCTTGTTGATAATGCATCAAACTTCACATTACATGCTAATGCATCTCCTTGTTCAATTGGAACTTCGTCCTCTTTGGATAAAAACACTATCAAGACAGAAAATCAGAATCCTTTAAATGATGCTAACAACAGTCAGAATATTAAAGCAAATATTAAAGAAGTTAATATTCCCAAAATTTCTATTAAACTTCCAAACAATGACATAACAGTTTCTACAGATTCTCCCATTGCACAAAGTGAAAGTTTAGACAAGACACTTAAATCAAAAAATTCTGATAAAATTAATGGTTCAAAGAAAGAGTACACTAAAGGTAGAAGAGAAAAAGAAAATAAATCAACAGTTGTTAAAAAAAATATTAAAACTGTAACTACAAAATCCACAGATTTAGACATTTTAAAACATAAGAATCGACTTTCTTCTGCTGGCACTGGTACAAAAAAGTTAAATGTCACACAGAAGACATCTAGTTCAATTACAATAAAAAAGAATCTAAATTCAAAACTTCGTGATATTATGCCATGTTATAAATACAGTAAAGTTGTAAGAGATATAATTGGTCCTAAAATACAACCATACATAGGTCCAGGAGTATCACACAGTCAGCCAGATGATTTAGCAATTTTAGAAACAGATGAAAACATTCATACAAAGCCAATTATTTCTGGAGAAAAATTGGCAAAACCAGAATATAATTCTATTATGTGTACAATTAATAAATTAAATAAAATGAAGAAACAAAAAGTTATAACTAATATTGAACATTTACCAGCTTCATATAAATATCTTATAAATGGAAAGGTAGTAAAAATGTGATGGCTTACAATTATAAGATCATAAAATATTCTCTTATGTTTTGTGTTTTAGGTTTCTACTGCTTTAGATTTCCCTCTTGATGAAGCAGTTTACAAAGATTTGGTAGACTTATCCATAGATGAAAATCAATTGCCAAGCAGATTAACTCGTAGTAAAGATCCAGAGCCAAGACAAAAAGATGTTGTGCCAATACTCTCTGACTTTTTTACACCTGTATCTACTGAGGAATATTGTACTCCTGTTTCTATAAAACCACGAATTCCAGAAACTGTAGACAGTTGGAATGCCTTCAGAATAAGTGATCAAATAAGTGAATGGAAACACATTTTAAATCATGTATAACTGGACTAGTATTTTTATATTATGCATAACTTATTTGTTAATTGCTATTTGGAAACTACTTTGGTAAATGTATCTTTTTGTAAAATGTAAAGTATTTTTTATAAAACTCATCGAATGAGATTCTTTAACAGACATTTTGTAAAATATATATGTTGAAATTAAAAAAAAATAATAAATGAATATATGTACAATTAATTGTTTAATATACAATTATATATCTTATTTTTCTACGTGAATATATAGTTTCATTTTACAAATTGCATAAAGCACCAAAGATATTATTATGTGATTCATGTATAAAAAGAAAAAACAATATAAAGTTCATGATACACCTAGGCTGAATAATTGTGGGGGATTATACTGGTAAAAGCCAAGCTAGATTCATGTAATGAATTTACAATTTTATATATGACAATAACATTTACGATATTTTTCTTCGCAAGCTGTAATATTCCTATTTGTCAATAATAACGCATAATTGTCTTTTTTAGTGATTCATGAGTTTAGTGGTTGAAACAGTTGAATGTAATAAATATAATTTATCTACCAAAAGGATTCAGGTTCTTATTATAGTCATCATCGTCATTATTCTTAAAGGGATTTGTGTCGTCGTTATCTTTAAAAGGATTAGTAGTGTCATCGTCTTTGTCTTCGGCAAATGGATTTTTCGATTCATCGTAGTCGTCTGCTCCGAATGGATTCGATGGTACAATCGGTGTTTTTGGTGGCACGTACGATTTTTGAACTGGTGATGATTTTGGTGTCGTGCTGTTTAGAATACGAGCTTCCTTTATAGGTACTGGCACAGCTTTCTTCGAATTTCCTCGTGGACTAGATATGTCATTGATTGTACCAGAGATATTCGCTTCTATTGATGAAGAGTACAGATCTGATTTTGGATAAGATCGCAGTCGATCATCCGCTACTGTATTATAATTATCATACGAACGATGAGTTTCAGTTTTTCCTATAATAAAATTTTTGATTTGTATAAAAAATTGTGCTATGTCTTGAAGAGTAAATAAATTAATTTTTTTAATCAAATAAAATTTTGTTTACCTAACGTTGTGTTTTTTCCCTCCGATAATCTGATCCTGGCTTCCGCTCCTGGCCCATAATTCAATTTTGATTCATCAAACTTTGCCACCGACGCAGACAACATCTTATCGCTATCTGTGATCACCATTAATTTTTTAAAAACTCCGCGACCAAAGTAATCAGCAACTAATGAGAATGGATCCTCTGCTCGATCCAATAAACTGTGAAATGTTTCATGAAGATCTTTTGATTGTTCCTGTGCTTTTATGATATCCAACAATTTTTTATTGTCTGGTAAACAAGCTGGACATTCATTTTCGTTCTCTGAGAATCTTTGAAAGCAGCTATTACGAGAATAACGTCGTACATGTTAAAATACATCATAAAATATTATTATACATAATATGATATAAAACCTGAACTCACTGTTGATGATATGAATGCTGACACATAAAATGTACTGATGGAAGTTCTAACTGATGGTGACACGCACTGCAACGTGATCCTTGGAAGATAATAGTACTATTTTTAATTGAATCTATTTGTTCTCGTATCTTTTTAGTATCTGCTCGATACTTTTCAGATAATTCTATATCTGCTTGTGTTTGTTTATGCTCTGTTCGTAACACACTGTTAAAATAGGTTCTCACATCGCCCAAGGTACAAGAAAGTGAAGTAGAAAGTGCATCAAGAACCATCAATGGTGATAAAAGCCTTTCTTGACCTGTCCAATATAAATTTTATTTAAAAATGTTATGTGTAACTGGAATGATTAAATTAAATTTTAGACATACCTATGTGGGTTAGTATGTCTGCAAGAAGTTTAGTTGGTGCTTCTTTATTTCTTGCAACACTCCATAAAGCTTGGACCCATAAATTCGGATCTTGATGTCCAAATCGTTTGCACGTAGCTAAAATTTGTTCACTGTCTCCTTCGCGTAAATGGAATCGTAATATTTCTTGGTATCTATATATAATATAATATACATTATAAATTTTTGAAGTATAATATCGATTGTGTAAGTTACCTCAACCTACAATTTACTTTCTTCATAAAGAAAGAGTAAACCACGCCTGAAATTATGCTGATGGCATAAGATTAATATTTGATCCTTATCGTAACACGCTTCCGAATTTTGTAAAAGTCGTACAATTTTCTGTTCATATTGTACTTTTGCCACATCATTATCCAAAGCTGACCAAATATGAAGATAATGTTCTACTAAAGTGTTGTATACCAAAGTACTCCACCTATGTATTAAAACATTTAACTTGTAGAATATAAATTGAACTTTCCTGTTATTTATTTCGGTATACTAACTTGGTATTCATTTTTACTAGGTGCTCTAAGAATTCTACGAGACGTTCTGAATTATTTAAAAACAAGTGAATAAAATCTTCTGGATTAGCTTTATCGATGTGTTGGTCCACAGTACCGTCTAACATTTCCTGAATCAAATACGTCATTACAAGTATATGTTTTATTGTACCAATATAAATCTGTTATTTTTTAATTCCTCAATTTTACCTGATCTACAAGTGGTTGATTGGAAGGCCTATAATTGGTACATAAGGCTTTTAAAAATTGCGTTGATTCATCTGGCACATTTTCTATTAGGATAGTACCATATTTCTTCATGTTGGATTCTGCCTAAAAGATTGTCCAAAATTAATCGAATAAATTGAATCTGGATGCACGTCTAAATGCATGTATCAACGTACTTCTTCAAAGTCCAAAGTAGCCATATATTCTAATGCCTTTTTGTACTCGTGTTTATCTTCTATTTGAATACGAAGATACCATTCGTAACGATCATGTTTTTTTGCAAGCAGCAAAGCATCCTCCGGCGATGCTTGACGACAAACTTTTATTGCAATTTCGACATCGAAATCAATCTCTCTATCTTTTGTCTAAAATCATTATATAACATAATCATAAAAATTACCGATAAATTTTGTACCCAAATTAGTCATAGTTTGTTTACCATGATAAATTCTTTTAATTTATCTGTATGATTGAGTTTCGTATAACAATTCAGTAGCAAAGTTGTATGATCTTCTGTTGCCTGCCCATTTTTATGCAAAGCTTGCAAATAGGTCGTTAGATTATCTATGTGTTGAGAATCTAAAAATTTTCTAATTACATACGACGGTTCTAACTTTCCAATAGTTTTAATATATTGTTCTATCGCTCCGGTATGATCTCCCTTTGAATATAAATGATCGCCGTATTGTCGGAATATATCGACTAAACCTTCAGCATCATATTGTTGATTCTTAGCTATTCTAAAAATAATGTAATATTAAATTATAATTATATACAATTATAATTATAATTGAAATATTTTCTACAACTTCAGGTAGAAATTATCTACCTTATAGATATATCATATAAATTCTTCTTGAAAAGTAATGCTAATTTCGATTGCAAGTCTTTTTCATCTAAGTGATAAAGTTTACTATCTCCACTGAGTATAAAAAATCCACCCCATTCCGATAGAACAGCTTGCACAGACAACATTGGGGCAGAAAAAACAATGCATTTGTTTTGTATATCAAGTACTGTAATTACATGTTTATCCACTCCTGGAGGTATTGGTTCTATAGTACTATAAACATATGATATTTTAAAAATTAGTTTATATTTAATGAATTTGTAAAAACTATGAATTTGTAAAATTTCCTTACCTCGGTTTTGCAGAAATGGTAGTTGTTGTTCTTGGATCATTCGCAGCTTCTTTTGCTATAATAACTAGGTAACTTCTAAACCACTCTAACATGATTTTTTGACCGCCAGCTGCATAACAAGGACCTCTACCATCTGGTGTGTAACAATAAATTGCCTAAAGTAATACAAATTAATTAGTAGAAAAATATTTATTACATACATTCCATAATAAAATTATATTAATGTTATTACATCATCACGACCAATCATGAAATGACTATCTTGCATAGATTCTGCAAGAACACTACACTTTCTGGCACAGCCCATAGTGTCCAAGGGAGATTTAAATTCTTGATCCTTAACAGTAATATTATATACGAAAACGCTATTTGGTGTAGCAACAAATAAATGAGTTTGTTTGCCACTAGATTTTATTGCTAAACCAGTAACTGAAAAATTGGTATGTTCGAATACTTTTATCTTGTTTTTCCTTTCCCTAGTTAAATCACCCCTAAGGATTGAAAGTTGTGTATTAAAACATGTTTGAAAATTAGAAGATTACCATTATTAAAATTAATTATTTTTACCTATACAACATAATAGAGCCATCTCCAAAGCCAATAGCCATTAATGTAAGACTAGTATGCACACATAGAGCAGTTGCAGGAACTGCTCTATAACTTGGTATGGCTCTACTTATACGAAGACATGTTGGATTGCCTTGTTTATCTGGTTTAGCTAAATTCCAGACCTTTATGGTAGGATTACAACCTGATTCATCTTCCTAAGAAACATACTTTTCATTAATGACAAATATCTCTGCATCAATGTGTAACAATTATGCAATGATACTAACACCAATGGTGAACAAGAAAGTGGAATGTTGGACTTGTTGAGCTAGCGTTAATGTGACATCATAAGCGCGAAATGTGGTAACATCGTAAGTTCTATTCACTAAATGCACATTGCCTGTGTAATCTCCGAATACTAGAGTCCCGTTACCGCTCGTAGCTGCTGTCACTTGGGCGTCCTAATCAACAGAGCATACAATATACATCGAACACGATAGCCTTAACCTATAACCAAATATCATGTCAGAAAAAATCCGATTTCAGTCGATGAATACTCACACCAAGAGCCGTGGCTATTTTCCCGCCGTCAACTTCTTTTTTAAGATCAAAAAAATTGAAGCGTCTCCACTAAAAGATAAATGCGTTTTCGTGTGAGGGAAAGGGGGTTATGTATACGACATATAAAATACGATCAAATGTTCGAATAAAATGTGAGACTAACCTCGAGAAATGCCATCATGTACAGCAATTATCTATTTACACATTTGCAACAAAATATTGTCGACACAGCCAGTGAACAGCGTGTTAAAGTTGTTTCTTTTGACACCTAACAACATCAAGTTGCACGCCCGCCATCTTTTCACCTATATTTGACCAGCTGATTATGCATGACATTTCCCCTCAGTTATGATATATATTTGGTCACTCGCATGCGCGGTGCAAGCACATGTATTTTCTACTGTACCGACGTGCTGCATCGATGCATTTAGTTTGCTGCACTTTTGCAAAGATGTCGATGTAGGATTATTCGGAATCATGCGCCACCTGTGTACGCTATTTGGTACTAAATTCAATATTTCGCGGGATTTAAAATTGGATATCTTTTTATTCACTCGTTTTTTAAAAAAGTATAACACACCTCTTTTATTTTAACATTTTTTATCTCTAAAATCTAATTTATGAATACTATAATTATCAAGAAAATAAATATCATTTTAATTGAAAAGAAAAAAAGAAAATAATAATTAACCCTTTCTCTCCATTGAAACACCAAATTAATAAATTAAAATTTCCTTTATTATCTCTACATTAAATAAAATTATCCCTTTTGTTAAAATTGGGATAAAAATATGCCTAAAGATATTTTGAAGTGAAAATCATTTGGAAAGGAATTATGAAACACTTTGCAAACACAGAATACCGTAGCAGTTCTATCAATGATCAAAATTGCTGAACTCTCTAATTTCATTGATCTATAAATTAAAAATCAACTGCTATGGCTTTCCGGATTGCCGATCTCGATTAGTAAGACGTAAGTTTTGTTATATTTGTTAAAAAGGACGAACAGTTAGTGTCGATGATTGGGGGCTTGTTTTACAAGGTCTGTCTGCTCGAGACAGAGGGGATCAAGAAGAAATGGTCGCGAAAAACTCTGAAAATCGATTATGAATACAACACCGGTTCCATTTTTTGCGATACTTTGCTTCACCAGACGATCAAGGACCAAGAAAGACGCATCCGCTATTCGATGTTCCTCTATAGTCCCTTGTAAATTCCATTAACTCCTTCGCAGATCGTCGTTCTTCGTCCTCGAACAGGATTCGCTGCAACCAATGAGGCTTCTCTCGCGAAATTCGTACAGAAAAACGTTCTCCAGGAACTTTTGTTCAACGATTTTTATAAAGACTATCACGAAACCTTTGGATCATTGAAAAGAACCCGGTTCCTTGTACGAATTTCGCTTCACGAGAACGCACGAGCATCTTCATCTTCGTTTTCTCATTTTCTTCCCTTTATTTAGTTTTTAATTCTTTTGTACCGTTGTCGTGCTCGCGTTAGAAAGAAAACGAAAAACGCACGGTTCCTCTCTTTTTATTCAGTCTGCGATCGTTTCTTGTTTCAGGACGAGCAACGTTCCATGATCTCTCTTTTTTTTCTTTTTCTATTTTTATAATATTCAAAACGTTTAGTGGAACGATGATCGTCTCGGTTCGTTGTATCACGTTCATGCGTACACGCCGACGATTTATTAATTAATAGCACGAGTTTCGTCACTGTTCCTCTCGTTTTATGATCTATCTATCGTGGAGAATGGTTCCTGATTTTTCGCATCGTTCCAGGGATCAGAAAATTACTGGATTTTGCGTTCGAACGACAAGTTCTTGCGGGCGATGTCGTTAGGGGATGAAATTGGTTGTGTGGATGTAGACTGCGACACGGTGAACACGAAAGACTTTGATTATTTAAATTTTCAGGTCTTTCAGTCTCGTGGAACACTTCGAGAGCATGTTTCGTAAATTTTTTTGTTACCTTTCCCGAAGTTATTTTTATTTATTCTCTGATTAAGAACAACGTGCACTGGAGGTACTTACTTTGGATTATGAAAGGATTCAGATTTAAGGATCGTGAATTGTATAGAATTTTTCTGTGACGGTTTCTCTGTTTATTAATGGTTTTTCATTTTCTTAAGATTATGGAGTACTTCTGGCTTTTAACCAATGTGTTTTATTAAGGAAAAATTATTACATACACCGTGGAGATTCGCGTTAGACGGATTGGAGCGAAATTCAGGTGGATTTCCCCTTCATTTATTAAAATATTCCGCCACTCAGCGGCCAGCGAATGTTTCTCATGTCAAGGAAAAATTGTAAAATTTCTTCTCTCCAAGCATCGTCGAAGTATTCCTCGCTGTTTAAGCATGTCCAAACGGGCATCGAATTCCCGTGATCTTTGTCTGAGAATTCACCGGTCGCAGTTTACGCTGTCACCTCCTCTTCTCTTCTACGTAATTTGTAGCAACACCTGATTTCGTTTCATTCTTCGTACTCTTAAATAATATCGCTGTAAAACATCGTAAACTTTACTTTTCAAATTTCAAAATTTGCATTAACCTTACCCGCTTTTCCATAAAATCTTTCTTGCATTCTGTTCGTTGTACGTTTCTATCTTTAATTTGCATCTATATTAGAAATACAAAAACAAAAAAGAAAATTGTTATAGAACGTGATATTCATTAAAAACTGTCTATATAATTTCTTAAAATTACTGGAAATATTTCACGCCGATGCTATTCGTGATTCAAACGTAAATTCAAAATTTACGAGATTTTACAGCAACATTAAAACCGAATCAGTCAATTTCTCTATGCCTTCGAATCATTCCACTCACTTTCCCCCTCTCTCTGTCTGTCAGGTTTTCTCGATCGGCAGGGGATTAGGAAACACGGTATTCTTCGACATTCTTTCTCCATTTTTATTCTTGGGGCTCGGGCGAGGGACGATTAGAGTAAACGCGAAAAAATGTGATCTTCCGTTCGAGACTTTACAGATGTAATTCAGCGTATTTTACTTACTCTATATAAACTATTAAACAGAGTGTGTGTGTGTGCGTGTGTGTGTGTGTATGTAGATGTCTGTATGCACGAGACCACGTGTATGCATCTGAGTATGTCTGTTTTAAAATCGTTCACGAATAACGTTGCAATCGGATCTTGATCGGTTCATCGTATCGCACTTTCGCTTCTTTCATTTCCTTCTCACGCTCTCTTTCTCTCTTATCAAACATTTAATTCATATATAATATATCTATATTATATATCTATATATATACTTTACAAACAGGAAACGATTAGACGCTAGGGCTTCACGATTGGCCCGAAAATCGCCGGGTATTCCTTTTAAAGCTGAGAATGGACCGGACAGAGGGCGTCGTTTTAATTCTTCGATTCAACTCTTTCAGAAGCTTTTCTTCGTTAATTATTACAGAAGCTCCTTTGGTTATTTGCCCCCGCGAGAGCTTCCGCGAGGCGGTTCGTACGTAAAGCGGAAGCTGACGTGAAACTCAATCTTCGAAAAGGGATACCCGGCCTAGACGCGCGCACGCTATTGCGTATGATCGCGTCCGTTTTCTTCTCCCTTTTCTCTTTTTTTCCCCCTTTTCTCTTTTTCCCTCCTTTTTTTTGTTCTTTTCTTTTCTTTTAAATGGCTTAAGGATGCACTTCTTTGTAAAATACAGTAATATCCCGCGCGCGTTTCTACTACCGTATAAGTATATCCGTTTAGAGATTTGTTCTTCATATTTTTTTTTCTTCATCTTCTTCATCTTTTTTTTTTCTTTGTCCTCCGTAAATTTATACAATAAAATATCACAGTTCTGTTCGTACCACGCAATATAATCAATATATTGTTTTCCTTACGTTGCCTATGTGAGTCTCTCCATCTTTTCGACATTCTTTCGCTCTTTTGCACTTTCGTTTCTATCATACATCTTCATTTATACGGTCGTTTATTTTATTACCCAGTCGTACACGCAGACACGCACGTGTTCGTTACGCTTGTAACCCTTTCTCTCTTCGCGAAATTGACGATTATACAACGAGTATGGTTTCGTAGAAACGCTTTTAAGAAGATACTCAGTCGCTTTAACCCTGAAGAATTCGATAAATATCGAGCAGATCCGTGGGCAATGGATTACGGATAAAGTTATTACATTTATTGTTCGTTCGGTAATCGCTACATAACGTGGTAATCAAAAGGAATCGATCGGATAATCCGCAGATAATAAAGAGAAGTAGAGTCTCCCATTGTCGCCTCGCAACTATTGCCTACTCCATTTTCCACCCCCCGCCAATCGATCAAGAAACGTTTCGCAATTTTCTCGATCCACTACGTCGCTAACGATTCAATTAAAGGTAAAACAAAGTGTAACCAGTCTTTCCAATTCTCATCTCTCAGTCAAGAAAATCATTATCACAATCGAGAAGATCAATACAGTGGCCCGAGAAAGTGTTCGAACACTTGTAGAAATGTTTTACGAATATTGTGTTATATGTGTCTCATGTGTTTATGTCTAGGGAACATTTTAGAATTTCATTAGTACCGTAATAAGATACGACTATTATAACTATACTGGTGATAAAGTGTGAAACAAATTTGAAAATATACATGGAAACCGTACGTGTATAATATGTGCAAATATATGTTTCGCAGAGAGCGTAAAATAAAATTTAAATAATCAAAATAGTGGTTGTATTTATTGTTGTAAAGAAATCTCTTTTGCTTCCAAATAGTGAAAACGTATCGTAACAGAGAATAAAATTAATCAATTATGAAACTTAAATAGTCTTATTATATACATAACATACGTAACATGCGTAATTCTATGCATAGAAGTTTTCTACGGTAAATATTCAAACACTTTCTTCAACCATTGTGTACTTTCGCCTAACCTTCTTACACCCAAGATTCTCAACAATAGCTTTTTACAAAAGAATGTTTTGAAATATTCGATGAAACTATCACGTTTTATTCTATTAAGAAAATTTGAAATTTTAAATGCGTATGTACATAGTATTAAAACAGCGAAAACAGCGAAGACTGAATGAATTTACGTTTCAGGGTTAAAGGGACCCGGTGTGGAACCATAAAGAGATTTCGATTAAGAACATGCCTGTGGCCTTCTGAAAAAGTCTATCCGTTAATTTAATCTTCATAATGCTACAGGAAAAAAGAAAATCAGCAAAGTTTGTAATTTTTTATTGTCAAATAAAATTTTTTTATTGAATGAGCGGTAATTTGTTTATTCTTCGAAAGACCGCAAGCATTCCAATCATTTTTGTTCTCCATCTATTCTTTTGGCAGACCAATTCACGTATTGTACATGACTCGACAATTTATCATTTTGTTTGCGTCAGTTATTCATTGCCAGAAAATGAACAAATTTTATTGAAAGGAACTGATTGTACGTGAGGATCGAAAGGATCGATGGTTCCGCAAGCGATTGGTACATTCAATGTAAATTCTTAATCATTCCTTAGAAGAAAAATATTCTACGATTCTAAAGACTCTTTATCTACATTCTATTAAAATTTAACCTTTCAACAGTATCGTATTTTTCAAATGGTACAACGACAAAGAATTTAACAATTTTCGCTTCTACAACTACGAACGAAAACAAACGAGCGAACGCTTACAGCTTATTCGTCTTACTCGTGAAGCATCTATTAACAGTCCTAGTACTTCAAGAAATATTAATTTCAACGTTAATCGCGATACCCTAAGTTTATGAAAAATGAATTCTCCGATGTATTGTGAAATTGCCTTTTTTCGTGGCCGATTTTTATCGTTATCCGCAAAGATCGACGCGTGATTCGCGTAAAAACCCACAAGACGCGAGAAAGGAATTCCATTTTTCGTCGACTCGAAATCAACGAGCTTGAGGAACTTGCGCTCGCGAACGATCGATCCTCCGCGTCCCTTGGTAATCTTCGTTAGTTTCCGAAAGCATAATGGACGGCATCTCACTGCAGATTTTATCGTCAAAAAAAAAAAAAAAAAAGAAAAAAGAAAAAAAAGAAAAAAAAGAAAAAAGGAAAAGGAAAGAAAAAGATAACGGAAGAACAGAACAGAGGGCAAACTAGTAGTAAGTACAACGATGAGAAGACAACTAAAAAGAGAAGAACAAGTGGAAAAATCTATCGTGGAAGACAAAGGAGGGAAAAGATTTTTTGAGATTAGGTTCTTCTATGACGAGAAACTATCTAGAATCAACTCTGTGACTTCAATCTGTAAATCAAATTCGCGTTGTTAAAAATATAATAGAATAAAACGGAAGAACCTCTGTTTCCTAAGAGAAATATGAGAAAAGAAACGTACTTAGGGATAAGGAGTTCCTTCACGCGATTTATGTTCATGAAGAAGAGAAAGGAGAGGGTTCTTCGAATTGATGGGGGCTGGTGGTAGTCTCAGGGGAGGAAGATGATGACGTGACAGAAGAACACTAGCAGTCTGTCACTTCCTCCGCCAAGTCAGACGTTTGTCTTTTAATGTGACAGTTTATTAAACGAAATCATAATTATAATAATAATAATATTAATAATAATAATATTAATAAAATAATAATAAAATAATCATCAAATGGAAACTAAAGGGTAGACACAAAAAAAAGATCACAATTAAAGCGCGGGGGGACCTGACGAAGACGACGACGCTCGTTATAACCACCCACAACCCCCGAATTAAAAAAAAAACAAATTCCTCCACTCTCGCCCCGTCCCCACCCTCACCCTCGTGTTCAATTTCGTTATCAACGAACAAAAAAGAAAAAAAAAGACGATTGCTCTCGTGTTTTTTTTTCCTTTCAGTATTTCTTGCCCGAATACAACCGCCCCTTTTGTTCTACGATTTTTCTCGCGCGCTTTCTTCGACGTTCTCCTGTTCTCTTTGCTTCACATTCATTTAACGATCTACTATGTTTGAATCGTTTATTCCTTGTCGACGATCATAAGTCGATCTTGAAATAAACAAGAAAGAACAAACGTCGAACGAAACGAGAGACCGCGATCGGGCTCCGCTTTCCACGCGGAATTATTAATTAACACTTTCTCGTTTACTCTTTC
This sequence comes from Bombus huntii, assembly GCF_024542735.1. Classification (NCBI taxonomy): domain Eukaryota; kingdom Metazoa; phylum Arthropoda; class Insecta; order Hymenoptera; family Apidae; genus Bombus; species Bombus huntii. Next base: position 3,756,830 of record NC_066251.1, read on the forward strand.
TCATTCATTCCAGTCTTTCGTTCATCCTCTCTCTCTCCCCCTCTCTCTCTCTTTCAAACTCACTCTCTCTCTCTCGTTCAAACTCACTCTCTCTCTCTCTCCCTCTCTTTCTTCCAACCTCTCTCGCTTCTTAGTTAACAAACTAATAGTTTTAAACAACTTGAGCACAGGTGAAGCGCCGACGTGTCGCGTCTCGTGTGTCTCACTTCTTTTTTATTTATTTTTTTTTCTGTCCATAAGGAAGATGGACCTTAGAATAGAATATCGTTCATTCGTAGAAAAGGAAGTAATGGACGTGAAAACGACAAAAAAGTAAAAAGAGTTAGAGTTCAGTTAGAAAATGATAAAAATAAAAGAGAAATCTTTTTATAGCCCTGCACCTCGCGGATCGATCAAAACCGATTAAGAAGAGAGCCACGAAACGAGACATCGGCGGCGCCGTAACAAGAAATTATCTACAGTACACGTGTGTTCTTCTCTCTTTTCATTCGGCATACGTCGAATTTTCGTACGTCTCGAATTTTTCTAAATAACCGGGCTCGATAAGCCACGACGATCGATGATCTTCATTTTATAGACTATCGAAATGAAAGGAAAAGAAATAACGGCGTGATAAGTAGAGAAAGAACCGATCGCCAAGGTTGATCGTACCGCGGTTTCGTAGAACGGAAACGCGCTCTTAAGAGAAAGAAAAATTATCGTAAATAACTTTGGGCAACGATTGCTTGCTTTTTCTTTTAACTTCGAACATTCTCCCATTCATTCTCTTTATTTCACTCACACGGTTTTCACTTCTTTAATTATATTCGTGTTAGACAAGGTACTTAGAATATCTTCAGTAGAGTCTATATCCTCTTGCTCTCTTTTTTTCCCTTACGCACCTACCGAATATCGATCAATTAATTAATTAATAATAATAATATATAATATTTATTTATTCATTTATTTATATTTATATATTTATATATTTATATATATAATAACTATGTACATGGAGGTTCTCCGTACCGTTCTCTTTTTCTCTGTGCGCCTGTATAGTTGCTCGCGTTCCAACCCTATCTTACCCCTTCTTACATGCTCGCCTACTCTTTCTCTCTCCCTCTCTCTCTCCCCTTTCTCTCTGCTCCTCGTCCCCTTTTTAATTCCCTATTATCTCCGTTACTTTCGCATTTATAATTTCGTGGCACTGTCGTCGACCTACCCTAAATCTCTCTTGCACCCTCACTCACTCCCGTGCTCTCCGTTTTCTCGCTGAAAAAAAGCTATTCACACGATTTGTGCCCTCATGTAATGTATGTGTACGCGTGTAACTCCTATTTAAATGGTGCGTGTGATGCTTCGACTCCCACTTTTTTTTTGTCTTTTCCTTCTCCTCTACCACCCACTCGTCCAACTATTTTCCTTTTCCTCCACTATCCATTCACCTATCTCTTTTCCTTCTCCTTTAAAATCCACTCGCCCAACTCTTTTCCTTTTTCTTCACCATCCACTTGCCCAACTCTTTTCCTCTTCCTTCATCACCCACTTGCCTATCTCTTTTCCTTCTCTTCTGCCACCTACTCGTCCAACTCTTTTCCTTTTCCTTCACTATCCATTCACCTATCTCTTTTTCTTCTCCTCTATCACCCACTCGCCTAACTACATACACAGACACATGCACACACATACACAGAAGAGTCTCTGGCATGCTCAGACACACACAAACACACACATTCGCTTCGTTAATTATCCCGTTGCGAACGAAACGTCCACTCGACCTAGAAAGGTGTGCCCATCCCCCCGCACCGGTTCCAGGGGGCGAGCCACCCCTTGGAAAATAGCTCTACTCCACGACACGATTTCTCCTGGCTTTGCTATTCCCTCTTACGTACGATGCTCCTGGGAGGCAGGAACACGAAAAGAACGGAACTAACCGCGGTCCCATCGATTCTCGCCGGTTATACTCATTTTCATCTCTTCCTCTAATCGTGGACGAGCGATTTTTGAGTATCAACCCCAATTGGTATTATTAGATCGTAGGTAAGTTTCGATTAAACATTTAATTAAATATTTAATTTCAAAGTATTTTTTTTAATTTCAATTCGTAGTTTTTGTATTGTTTTATGTCATAGATAGTTAACTATCATAGCTATCTATGAACCAAAACTGTCTGTTAAAAATTAATCTTCGAATACTATCGTTGCATCATAAATGACTATGATTCACGTTGGATTACTAAAATTTAGGATTTTTAATTTCATTTTGCATTCTACGTTCTACGTTACGTTCTCAATATTAGATAATCCAATTCGAAATTGTCATGAACCTCAATGATACCAATTAAGAGACCTTTGCAATAGAAAATATAATGAAAATTGAATGAAACGGATTGCACGTGTTGATCTACGAAATAATTGCTTTTAAACTACGTTTCTGCTACTTCACAAGATTTTTTCGTTGAATGTACAGGACGAGTTTCAAAAAGCGATTGGTTTCGTGATTGCTGCAATTTTTAGAACTATTTTCTAAATTCCTGGGAAATTATCGTTTTGAATTCGTCCTCTGGAACGATAAGATAATCTTCGAGGTGATTCTTTGTACATCTGTACGATATTCTCGTCGTACAGTGCTACGCGATCATACACTAATGCATTCTATAGCGAATTTATATGCGAAATAAAAAAAAGGAAGCAGTCACATCGAAGAATATTTAATATTCATGCTACGTATATAAAATACGTGTAACAAAACCACAACATTGGTTGCAAATTAAATACCAAAAAATCTACCACAAATCACTGATCCAACGAAATTACGAAAATCCGAGTTAAACAAGCCCAAGATTTCTAAATTTCGCTAAACAACTCCACTGTACAACATTCATAATAACAAAACCTTATTCAAACTACAAAATTCGGCCAGATTAAAACCTCTCTCCAACATCAGTAACACTATAAATCGATGGGACCAACGGATGATTAAGTATCAATAGAAAGAAAAGAAGACTTAGGAGGACTGTTAAACTTGAAGTAGAACGTTAACCTAAGGAGATCTCCGGGGTGGATTGCAGAGGGAGGATGAAAGTATTCGCTTGGAACTGAAGAAGGACGTCTCTCGAAAGTAGTTTTGCTAGGAAATGTGATAAATTCGAGTGGAGAGTTCAGGATAGTCGGATGGCTATTCGCCATGGGTAATCGGAGGGAACATCGAGAAACATGCTCGTCGATTATCGTTCCAAGTTATTTTCTAGCTAACTACGAACGTGAAAGTTAATCAGCGTCGTGGTTAAACGCTTGGTTATATTGGGAGGACTTCGATCGCAAATCGATTTTGCCGATTCTCGGCGAATCGATAGGAAGTTACCCGATCGATACCACATCGAACAGGGTACTTTCTAATATTTGTGTTTCATGCATGAATGGCCAGTAGCATTGAAACGATTAAAAGTCGCCAAATCGATTTGCACTCGACTCGTGAAATGTTTTTCGACAAGATTAATGTTCCTCGATGGAAATAACGGTAGGGTATTTCTCTTTTGATCGAGTCGTCGATCTTTCGCTGTTTAGATACGTTTGCGATCGTTTTCATTAACAGTTCCAGGTTGTTATTTGATGAAATAAATTCGTTTAAGATTGTACAAGAAAATGAAGAATTTTTTCCTTTAAGTTATCTGATCTTCCAAATATAGAATATTCTATACATTATTCGTTATTTTCAATTATTCAGATTTACGTAAATGGGTCTGTTTTCCATAGTTCTCATTAACTAACGAAAGAGATCGTTTAAAGAGTAAACAAAACGCAGTATTTCTTTTTTAAATAGGTTTCTCATCTTCGAGATATATATTCATATATATTTATGCTTATACGTGTAAGCGATTCCTGTTAAACCAAAATGTATAAAAATATACAATTGTTGTTTTACAAACTGACTATTATCGCACAGCGAATAACTACACCCAGCACCATCCTAAATAAAGACAGGAACCCTACACAAAATCACTCTTGATCAGGCTGCATGCACACACCGCAAACAGTTTTCAGAATGTCCCATAGAAATTAAATGCTAAAAGAAGTATAAGGGCGAAACGTAGGAGCAGCGAATGTTCGATAGGCGTTTCCCTTCCGAACAAACTCATAACGCAATGTAAAATATCATACAAACATCCTGGACCCTGTAAAGATCGCGGGAAAAATAGGACATAAGGATGAGGTACAGGTATAGACGAAGAAGAAGAAAAGAAATCGAGGAGAAGTAGCAAATAGTTTTTGTTCCTAATCTCCGCGACCAGCCGGAGTTACTGTTTCTCCTTGAGTCCACCGAGGAGAGCGTGGCTCTCCATTGTCGCGCTTAGGTTGCTCAGATTGCTCAGGTTCCCTAGGTTTCCCAAGTTCCCGAGATTTCCAAGGTTGGGTTGGTGCGCGTAGTTCCTAATTTGATGGAGGCTGATCAACTGGTTCGGGAAGGAGGTCGCGTTCTGGTTGCTGGTCGTGCCCGACGTGACCCCAGACGAGGATGACGCCGGCGAGGATTTCTGCGTTGTGTTGAAGGCCTCGTAGAGGTACGGCCTGGAGGCTGGATGATGGCTGCCAGGGTAGTGCAAATGGTTCAGTGGATTCAGCGGATGTTGCATGGAGGAGATGGAATTTATCGAGATCGACGAGATCGGCGTAAATGCCGAGCTACTGTTTGGGTGATGGTTGGCGCCCGGTTGAGGGGTCTGTTGCCTCGAATCGTTCTCGATGGACTCGCCACGGTGTCCGTGGCCAGGTAATAGCATCTCCGGGTTCTGATTTTGATGGTAGTCGGTGTGGTGATGAGGCAGCCGGTCGTGTAGATCGCTGATCACCGAATCTGGGCTGACTTTCGGCCAATAGTGGTCTTGATGATGAGCCGCCATTGCGTGAATCGACGGCCTGAGCCCCGTACCGATTATCGGTGGTCTCTTGTCCGTCCTCTCCGCATGTTTCTGCATGTGCTTCGCCAGATAGGTCTCCTGGGTGTAACTCTTGCCGCAGTACTGGCAGATGTGCGTTTTAAGGTGCTTCGACTCCTTGTGCTTCGGTATGTGCTCGAGCAGGCTGGGCTCATCGGAGAAGCACTTGTAGCAGGAGTTACACTTGTACGGTTTGTCGGTCTGATGGCAGCGGGAGTGGCTCTGTAGGTTGCTCAGCTGGCTGAACGCCTTCGTGCAGCCTGGATGCCGGCACTTGTACGGTTTGTCACCGGTGTGCGTGCGGATGTGCTGCTGTAGGTGGCTCAGTTGGGTGAACTTCCGCTGGCAAATCTCGCAGCGGTACGGCTTGATGCCCAGGTGGATCCTGGTGTGCTGGGACAGGTACGAGGAGTTCGCAAACGCCTTCGAGCACTGGGTACATTTGTACGGCTTCGCCTCGCGCATGTGGATCTGCGTGTGGAGCTGCAGGTCCGCCTTGCTACCGAAGATCTGCAAGTCACAAATAAATACCAGTTTAGGTTAACTTATTATCCTAAATTTTAAGAAGGTTTGGAAAATATACGGTAGCTGTAAAGAGTATTTGCACATATTCTTATTTTCTACTTATAAAGCGTTTTATTTAGCATTTAAATGATACGAAGTTTCATATAGTTGGACTTAATTAATTAGTATATAAATACTGTAATAAATACGACAGTATATAAATATCTTTTTCTGCTACTCTAAATATAAAAGTAAAAATAGACATTGGAAGATTGAACACATTTACAGTAGGACGCATAAGTATTCATCGATCTATTCGATTTTTTCAACCAGTTATAATATCACATACAATTACGTATTTCTACAAATGTTCCTCTTAAAGGCTAAATGTGAATGTGAAAGAGAAACTATAATATACAAAGCTTCATTTGGTGGAAAAACCTAATAGGCCTAATTAAAATTCATTTATCCCATGAATCGTCGACAGAACCGGAAGCTCCATTCAACATCAAAGAGTTAAAGTCTACCGCTGGAGCTACAGAAATCTTGAACATATTTACGTAGTGGACATAAAATTCTATTTTATAGGAACGTAAACGGGAAAATGTAACATACAAAGTTGCATTTAATTGAAAATCCTAATGGAACCAATTAAAACCCACCTAATCTAATCAGTCAACGATAGAACTGGAAACACTTTGAGCACCAGCTCAAAGTCTACCGCTGGAACTTCGGAACTGCATTGAAAAAAGTTATATCCTCAGAAACGTGTAACGGCGGTAGCCTTTTTCGCGGCGTCTATTGCGCCGCGATTAACCGAATAATGAAAGAGAGCCGATCTACAGGTGAAGGGGTTCCATCGTCGTCTGGACAGTCCGGTCTCCTTCCATCCGTGTGGCCGGTCGTTCTGCTTCCTCCTCCTCTCTCTTGGAGACGGCGCATTAGTCGAGAGCCGCGGTATATTTATAAATAAATAAATGTAAACGAGGACTGGCAGTAGCCACAGCATACGTGTAAACCGGGGAGAGGATGACCTTGTCTATCATGGCCTAGCCTCCAGGCATACCTGACTGACTGGCTTTAGCTACCGCATAGAGATATCTCTCTTTCTCCCTCTTTTTCTCTCTTAATTCCCCACTTCCATGTCTTCTTATTTCATCTCTGTCCGTCTTTTGCCTTCCTCTCCGCCCCTTTTTGTTCCTGCCCCTCTCGGTGTATCTCGGCTCCTCTTTGTACGGTAGTTCGTTCGTCGGTAGCCTTAAATACCTCTTCTTTTTTTCTTCTTTCTCTTGTTTCTTCTTTTTATTCCTCTCTCGTTCCCCCTTCTTCATCATGCAGGATAGCGAAGGAAAAGAGCAACGTCGCTCATTACCGCTCCTCCTGATTCCTGTCGGTATCAATATTGACTCGGCCGGTGTTCTAATTTGTCCGATCTAATTGATACCCAGAGAAGGAAACGGATTCCAAGCCGGTGTTTCTCGCGTGGAAACAAAGTCGCGCGGCTTCCGGTCATTCCACGAACCATCGCGGCTCGCAATTTTTGTTCGGACCGGTTTCCACCGGCGTTCAGACTACCGAATCCTCATTAGACTCTGCTGTCTCATTCTTTCATTCCCTAATATCGCTCCGCATTCCTAATTTTTATTTCTGCTCAACTAGAGATCATTGGTATGCGATGTTGAACGCCATCGAATCTTCATTACACTCTTGTCCCCGCAATTTTGTTCATTCTTTCGACACCTCTAAATTCCATTTTTCATAGTGATTAAAAATTATTTATTTGCAAATCTCGCGTTTCGCGATGGATTTCTTCATCGTGTATCGATAAAGCAAGAATCATTGAGAATATACTGCACGAAGTAAAGGAGAGAAATCTTCAGGATAATAAGCAATTTCGCTTTTTAATAGCAATTAAAGATTATTCGCGTTTTGATGAATTTTTTCATGTCTTTTTCTTACGTGACGTATCGATACATCGAAGATCATTGAGATTAAGAGGGACACGGAAGAAAAGATAGAAAGCAACAAGTAATTTACTCGGGTCACGAGATTCCATCCTGAAGTTACGACGATGCGTGTTTGAAACTTCTTGGAAGTCGAGCGGTGCTATGTGAACGATCAGGGGACGGAGGGTATCGCACCAGGACGACGCGAAGAATCGTGGAAACTATCCTGGACACGCGAGGAACGGCGTAGAGGCGGTCAGTTTCCTGGCTGATCGCGGATCGCTCGAGATTGTTACGTAAAACGACGGATTCCTTTCTCGGATCACTTTGTGCCACGCCCCGGGATCACAGCTACGATCCGTGGCCTTCCGAGGATCATACTGATCTGTCCATGTCGATGCTCTTGCTTAATAATTGCGTTTAATCATTCAGAGACACGCAATCAACTTTTCTGGATTCGATAAGTTAAACTCGAGCGGTGGATAAACTGGAAACGTTCCTTTGAAGGCACTGAGTCGATCTTTTACTTAATTTGGTCGACGATGATGTTACACTTTGATTGATATATAGTAAGAATATGTGAATTTCTAACTCCGAAATTTTGAACAATTTGTAGCAGAACTATGTACGTATGAATTTAAGATTAGGTTAACTACATGACTCATTGATGTACAAATTGATTTTAGTAATAGCTGCTGGAATTAATAGTGTTGGTTTCTCGAACCATTTTGAAGACCCTTCTCCATCTGATACGCAGTTTGAAGAAGTTTCACAATGTTTGAGAATTACGACCGCCAATTTTGTTATTGCACAATAGCTATTAAAAATCAATTTTATCGTGTTGTAACATGCTATCGTACATAACTGTAATGGTAATAAAGAGAAGAGTCCGTAAATTTGACGAAGTTTGCAACAACCAACGCCATTTTTGTGGTTGCTTAAATTTCAAAAATCAATTTGATGACGACATGATAACTGTAACGTGTAACAGAATAACTGTAACAAAGAGTAAGATGGTGGAAAATTCTTTCATCAATAATTCTGCAAATAATACACATCCTGTAAAATGAAAAAAGCAAGTTTAAAAAATAAGCAAGTTTCTGAGTACTTTTGAGCCGTACCATATATTTTAGGTGTAGATCTGTTCTTTTATGATTTACCTGCTAGATTCATGTTATTTGATTTCCTTACAGAATTTCCTATATCTTCGATTTCATTTTGCAACATCACGCTTCTATTTTACATGTTTTATGATAATTCTTAGATAATACGCCTGCTCGTTAGTTCTTGTTTAACTCAAACAGTTCGATCTTGGTAACTTCAATGGTTCTCGCTCGAAGTTTGTCAGAAAATCATCGCCCAGATTAACGAGTTTCTTGAGATAAAAACGTCATCTTGTTTCCAAGAGTCGTCTTCGAAAGAATCCTGGTCGCGAATTAGGTCAAACTTGTCACCGAAAAGAAACTTGAGCAGATTATCCTGCAAGTCAGTCGCAACATCGTCCAGCAAAAGTGTCAGAGCAGCCTCCAGGCGGGAAGCTTGTTTTCGTGGATTGAACCGTTACGAATTTTTATAACCGTTATGATAATAATTTATATCCAATCGAACGGACCAAGAGAACCAATCGATTAGTATTGTTGTACCTAAGCTTCTACTTCCCGAAGTTTTCGATCGGAAATTTAACCTTCAAGCTACGATATTCTATGTATAATGAAATAGAATGTTCGATATAGGATTCGATTTTTAGTTCACATGTTATGCAAATGTATTTCTGTTCGCTGTGATAAATATGGAAGCATCGAAATGAATATTACTATTTCTTTCACTACTGTTATTTTTAAATTTGACTCAATGTCGTGTGTGCTAATTAAAATTTGTCTCGTGCTTGTTGAATTCGTTTTAATATTCTTGAAAAATTTAATGTGATCTGGAGGATATATACATTACGAAAAGATAGAGTTTTCGGAATGCTTATTACTATCATCTATCGTCTACTTAATTTTTATATTTAATTCAGATGTGATAATAGCTTCATGATATTATTACGAACGGTTGAAAAACAGCGCGACACGTTAGAATAAATGCAAATCTGTTTTTCTCGTTTCTCTCGCATATTTCAAGAATAGTATTAGAGGATAATTACAATAGTGCGAAGATTAAAGCAATAGCCGACCTCGATTCGAATCCATAACTTTAATTCAAACCCAGTTTACTTCATTCGACGCATAATTGCTCACAACTAGACTACAGATTTTTATGCGTTTATGATGACGAATGTATAAATTATCCAAAGTGGAGTACTCGCCATAATTTTTTAGTAAATGAGATAAATTACCAGATGGATTTAATTTCTGAAATTCGTTTTATAAAGATATGTGAACTGTGATCAAAATCCGCAGTCTACTCATAATTTGTTTCCATCATCGATGATAATATTCGTCACAGAGGTGAACGTTATCGAAAAATTCCTTAAAAATTCCTCAGTAATTCGAAAGATTCCTGGTCCAAAGAATCAATGCTTTTATCCTTTACATCATTCAATAAAATTTCGTTTATATAATTTTCTTTGATCGGCAGCGAACGGTGCGAATCTCGGAACGAGCGAAGCGTAACGAACGAATGCGCGAGATCCATTTGATAATCTCATGTGCGTGAACGGAGACTTAAGGAAACGCTTCCAATATACGCAATACTCTAACACGAAACTGAGCGTGAATCATTCTATTAAGATCTGGTTTATGAGAAAATCAAATTTGCAGGTTTGTCGAATACGCGTGTACGCTATTAAACCATATTTTCTCGAAAACGAGTCTTTCAGCGTAAAAATTTTATTCTACATTTTCGTCTTATTTCCTCGTGTAGAAAGATCTCCTATCGATTATCTAATCCTATCTGGTAGAGGTTAAATAAATTCCCACATACATTGCCAGTTCTCAAACTGGATTTTCTTGAAAACAAACACCAACGTAATTTCGATATTACTATTATATATTCATCTTACTTTGAACCATAGAATCTCGCTGATTTTAATCGAACCAAGAATTTAGAACCATAGTGTATATGGTATCTAAATGAGACTCTTTTGTTTCACAAAGAGGAATACACGTAGACGTGTAGTAGTTTTTTTTTTTAGTCATGGATAAACCAAAGGCCAACAGGATGTAAGGTACAGGGAAAATACGATTACAGAAATACGGGGCAGGCAGGCTGATGAGGTCGTGGAATTACAGGATTGCAGGAGAAAGATAAAAATATGGGTGCTAGGGTGGAGAGCAAGAGAGGCTTATTGGAAGAAGAACAGCGCAGAGATGAAGGGCTCAGGGATGCACCGCCGTAGGGCAAAGTAAAATAGACTTCAGAGGTGGACGGCTGTTTCATAAACCATGGAAGCTACTTTCCAGTTTGGTTCGCTTGTAGAATGTAGAATATCATTTCCTAACGATACGTGCGTGTTCATTCGTTCTCATTAGGCTACTTCGATTAAGTATAATCATTGGATCGTGGATTTTTATACAAATTCATATTTTTATGAATACAACCAAAGAAATGAAACCTGAATAAAAATCTGTTTCGCTCTAAATATTTAAAACCTTTATATTTATAATGTTTGTATCAACCTTTGTAGCCGTATAAAAGTGCTATTAAATGAGACGAAATTTAATCACTACTTGAACTTAATGAATTAGTATTTATATAAACGCTATAATAAATACAATGCTATACAAATACATTTTGTATATTTTCCTACGTATTAAAGATTATTAATTCTAACGCCGAGTAAGGTGTTGGAACAGAATCAAGAGAACTGATATTGAATCTCGTAACATCTTGTAAAATAATTGTTGCACCTCGAGGGGACCTCCATATGGCCATCTGTAACTATTCCTATATCTTGTGCAACAGAAAGTTGCATAAACCTTGGTAGGAAAATGAGAATGCAGATCGGAATATAGATCGTTAAAACAAACAGCGTAATCGCTCGATATCGTTGTTTGTAATTGAACAAATCTTTCGAATGTACATCGAAACGAGATTCGTATATAAATCAGCACTACTTAGAAAACTGATTATTGATCAAACCGAAGCAAGCGAAGGAACACAAGGGTTGACTTAACAGAACCGACGTTGCGTTCAGGTAGAACAGAACCAGAAGCATGCAACCTTCCCTGCATCACGAACCTCCTTTAATCAAGCCAATCTAACCACCGATAACGCGAACCAAGAAAACGGTCCTAGTATCGATTCTATGAAGTCCCGGGTTGGAGACTTTATTAGTCCTTTCAGCATAGATACATTTCCATAAATGCAATAAATTTAAACACAATATCGTTATCGAAACAAATCATATCGTAACTGTACCTATTTTCGAGGTACAAGCTTCTAGATCATATATAATATATAATGTATAATACCATAGCTCATATGATTATTTCATTTGAAACAATGAAATGTAAAAGGTACAAACAGGTACTCGATATTATAATAATGATCTCATGAATTTGATAGAACAAAATCCTTTTATTCAGCTCAAATGTTACCCCTAATCTTACTCTACGAGTCTCAGAAACCAAATTGATCAACTCTACTCTTTCTTCATCTCTCAATTTTATTACATAAGTGGACGGTTAGTGTTTACTTCTCGAGAAACAAATGACTTAGGCACTTTCTTCGAAATGTTCTTCCTCGAATAATGTCAGTGCTTCTACAAAATTCATTTATTGCGAGAAGTTGATATAAACAATAGTAAATTCTAAGATAAATTAAAAAAGAAACACTATTTATAAACAGGATCAGTTTTCTGTACTTTTCAATTTATGGAGTTGATCAAAGTAGCTTGTGAACGGCAAACGTAACGATTGCTCGAGAACAGAATCGACGATAGCCGTGTTTCACGAGATTTTCTTTCCGTCTATAAAACGTGAAACAGACAAGTATCTAAAGGATTAAATATAGAAAGAAATTCCAAAGAAAAGAAGTAAGAAAAAATATCTGGAATACAGTATCCCGTTAGTCGGTTCGCGATCCTTGCGAGATCCTCCTTAATTCCCAAGTCGAAGAGACTCGACCTCGACTCAGCACCGTCTGCGATCCTTTTACTCGTGATTTATTCGGTGATCGTTGTTGCGTGCGTCTTCAACAGCTGACTTGCCACGTCCTTTAACGGCTTGGGACCAGTATTTTTTATTTCCTCCTTTCGAAACGCGTCCTTGCCGGTGTCAAGTTCGCACTCGGGCCCACGTAACGCGATCGTTTCTCTCTCACTTTGTCTTCTCTGTTACTCTTCCTCCTTTTGCGCCTCTCTCTTTTGTCTAAGGGGCCCAGTTGCGAGTCCCAGTCCACGATTAATCGAGAGGATTAAGGAATCGAGCAGGAAATTCAGCTCGAATCACGCGGAATGTCGATTAAAAACTGCTCAACGCGAGCGTTGATTACGCTCGAGCTTCGAAGAGGAAGAACAAAAGAAATGGCCCTTCACCCGGCTTCAGCAAATTGATTCGTTTGATGACGCTTCCTTTGTTAATGAAGATGGGAGTTTTGTGTTTCTCCGACGTCTCTTTCTCGGTTCTCTTGCTTTTTTTTTTATCTAGTTTCGAAGAGGTGCTTGAGAGTCTCTTTTTTTATTTGTTTGAACGATCGACAAGAACGAGTTTGGATTAAAAATAGCACGATGATCGCACGCCAAGTTTTTGGATAGATGCAATAAAAAAGGTCCTGTTTTTTAGAGTTTTAAATGACTTTTTGATGCGGTTTTTTTTGAAAAGGAAGGAATACTGTAACCATGGATATAGAGAAAAGTAATCGTAAACTAGCTAATTAACGCCGCTTCCACGGAACCGATGGAACTTTATTGCTGAACTAATTTCTTCCTTCATCGTCTTTTAACCCTCAAGACCTCGTCTTACTTTCGAGATACTCTTAATCCTCTGTTCTACTAAAAATCCTATTATTAACTATTTTACGTAAAAAAAAAGCTATTTTTTACCTAATAAAACAGAAATTAAAGGAGGAACAAATATCAAATCGTTCTTGTTGGCAGAAAATTGAGAGAATTATTTAACTTGAGAGGAATTTTAACCGATGTAGACGTTGAAAAAAGGTATTGAAGACACATTCGTGCATAAAAAAAGAAACGTACGTAACAGCTGTTTCTCTTGTACGAAATATTTTTCTCGTGCGAATTATTACGTCGTCGAGGATGAGCGATTAGTGGATCCCAAGGCTCTTCTCGTAAATAATCACAGCCGACGTTCCGTTCGATGCAAATTACGCGCCACTGGCTTACAAATTGACACTTTTAATTGATAGGAGTCTTTGGACATGACCCTGAAAAGGCAGCTTGAAATCACTCGACCGCACCTTTTTTGTTTCAACCTTCTCTAGAGACGATTCACTTTCAACGTGTAGTCAATAGAGAAAATAAGATCCTATCGTATCTCTTCTACTAAACTTTGCAGTGGAAAAGGAGTACTATGCGATCGACTAATTAGGGGTTTTTTAAATTTGAAATTTTATTCGACATATATAGATCTCAGGATCTCAGTGGAAAGGTAGAACATTGCGGAGGAACAGAATTACACATGAGTGTCATTCGATTGTATTGAATATTTGAGTAACCAAGAGTAACTCGATGAGAGAGAAACACGAGGATTTTTCGTCATATTCAGATTACAAGAAAACATGGCGCATCTATGGAGCTTTATAACTGATCATTTTTCAGAGAATACTATTTAGTACATTCAGTGATTGTTGTTATAATTAATTAGTAATTTATCTGATTAATGTGCGTAACTTTTAACAATTGGACAGTTTTCGTAGTATGTCTTAATTCAAAGAATACTTGATACTCGTGGATTATTTTCTCAGTTTAATGTAACTTTGTTGCTCTTTATTTTTATCTTGTCTTGAGCCATGGACTCCCTTTGACCTCCGCCACGAATTTAAGGCTACGGCGTCCCTATATCTAGCTTGTTTCTCATAATTAGACCACGGATTTTTATATAATTTCATATTTTTATGAAGCGAAATAAAGATACGACGGTAATTTATTTCATCTATTACAAATTTCTGACGACGAGTATACTATACTTTGAATATTTTATACATTTTTGAATATCATATTAATCGATTGTTACACCTTTAAATTGATCATAAATGCATAAAAATCCCCAGTCCACTTGTAATAAAAAATTACTTAAGCACGAAGTAGTACAATTTTCATGACATCCTGTACAAGAGTTTAATCAAGTCAGAATCTCTTGTTTGTTTCACGATGTCGAAAGAGCTTCTTTTAGGGCGATACGCAGAAGCCGAGATCGGTAGCCGCGTCGGAAATGAAAAATACTAATGACGAATTCCGAAATCGCGCGAGCGTGCGAGAAATTAACGCTTTTAATTGCGAAACGTCGGGCCCGGTGGCCTCGAGGCCGGTTCGGTGCTGTTACTTCTGTAATTCTCTGATTAATCGACCACGATTTACTTCTCGCGACGCTTAAGGAACCGAGAAAATCACGTTCGCGGTAATTTCTCGGGGATAGACTGCTCTTGATGACTGTTAGGGAGCTTGATCGATCGACTCAGGAAAGCGGGAATTTTTTTTTCTCTCCTCCCGGTTTCTCCTTCTTCCCCCTTTTAACAGTTATTTCGTTCGAGAGACGAAGTTCAGTGGCAACGTTGATGTATGAACTAGAATTTGGTAAAACGACGTGGAATAATTGTGCAAGATGAAAACGCAGCAGAAGGATTCTTCGAGATTGGATTTTAAAGGGGCCTTGATCTTTTGTCACGTTTGTTGAACATTGCCCGAGATGGGCTTAATTTTATAACCGTGGTGCAATTAATTGTATAGAAATAAGTCGAAGGTGTCGATGTTCTCGAGATTCTCAAGTTTAGGATGCGCATGAATAATTTATGAGACGAATTTAAGAACCGTCTGGCAGAAAGTGTTCACAACAATTTACGAAAATTCCAACGCGTCCCTGAGAGGTTATACCGGACGAGTCATCGCTGAAATTTTCGGCAATCCTAGATAAGATATGTACAAGCCGCGTGATAATTAATAAAATTCTTCGGTTTTACGTTACTAACGAAGTTACAGCCAATGAAATTCAATTTCTGAAATAAGAAACCCTTGGAGATTCGAAGGAAAGAATTACAGATCTCTTATTGCATAGAAACGTCATCCCTAAAAATTCTACGAGATCTATTGAAAAGATCCTCAAGACGAATTAATTCAAATCGGACTAAAGGTTTTTTTTCGTAACCCAAAAAATTCGTCATCACTAAAAATTTTACAAAATATACTGAGAAGCTTCGAATTTAACTAAAAATCTCGCGTTGCACTCGAAATTTGTAATTATTGTATTATTGCTATAAATTCACACCCAGAAATTTAAAAAAATTTAATTAAAAAATATTCAAGCTAATTTCACTTGAACAACGATAGAAATCTTCTGTTATACTCAAAATCCATAATTATTACACTATAACTATAAATTTACCCTTAGAAGTTTCTAATAATTAATTTAAAAAGTATTCAAGTTGATATTATTTGAGTTTCCATATGAGAATCATGCAAAGTCTCGATTCAGCACTGAAAATGATTTAATCTTCGTATAATTTTCATTGTACGAGATCGTAGGTCGATCGTAGGAGAATCTCGGCGTTAAGATCCATCCACATCTCCGACTGGATCCTACGCGTAGCCTCGGGCCAAGACTCGTAAATTCAATTTAAATATTCGACCTTAATGACGGTGCTTGGAAAGAGCGAAAGAACATTCGGTAGTCGTCAGGGTCGCGAACCGAATAAAACAAAAAAAGAAGAATCGAATTTACCTACCACTCGATCTACCTTCAATTTCCCCCTCTTACGCTACAGACAAATTGAAAAAGAGAAGAAAAAGACGACGAAAAATCGAGTGACCTATAAAATTAAACAAATAAAAGACGCCACAGTAAAAACTGCTTTAAATACATATGCATATAGGAATTACAACTATTAATTACAATATTAAAACCGTTCGAGATCGAGAAACAATCAATTTCTTGCCTCTTTTCTGCTCATAGTTTTATTTTCGTTTTACTTTCGATCGTAACTGCTCAACCACACACCAAGACGTTTCTCGAGGTTTTAATTAGCGATAAAGGGTAGCAGGGAAAGCAGGAAATTGTTTATTACGATTAACGAGTGCCACCGAAACCGGAGTCACGAAGAGATTAATATCGATGTGCAATAAAACAGTGAAATTGATTCGATGGGATTATGTTACGGGTTAATCGGCGATCCTTCGTTTCACTTGCATCGGAGAAATTGTCCAGAGGACCGTGAATCGAACGCGCCAGACACAGGCATCCCCCATCGAACTTGCACGGTGAAATTGTCCCCTCGCGCGGTTACACGTCATGAACTCGCGAACGGTACGTTCGCGTGAACCATTCCGTTCTACGAAACTTTCCAACTTTTATACCCGAGCGAAATAACTGTTCGAGACCTAAATCGATCTCGTTCGAGTACGTTAAGCGAGACGACAAATTACACACGGCCAGACGAGGCTGGTTAATTGAGAAAAATTACCAGACAGCCGATAATCACTATCTTGCTCTCTAACATTCACGAAACCGTACGTAAACACGGATTATTCAATCCGGACGTTCGGTCGCCTTTGATAGCTAGCTTGTCCAGGGATACGTCAAGGGAAATATCGAAGAAAATTTACTTTGAATTGATTCAATTCGTCGAAAATCAAGATTATTGAGTATGAAAGTGTTTGAACACTTGACGTACTATATTTGTATAAATAAATTGTACAGTGGCTACAAAAGCTATCTGAACACCATTGTATTTGTTATAAATTTGCGAGAATTAATTAGGTACAAGTAAGTTTAATTTCTTGTTACTTGGTACATAATATTTTCATATTATAACTATAAGAATGAAATATACAACATGGTAAGAAAAATTTTCATTGAAAAATAAGAGAACCTGCGAATACTTTTTGTGGTCACTATATGTATCACACGAAACTCTTCCAAATTTCACTGACATTAAAAGGGGACACGAAATCAGTCTGAAAATTGATACGAGAGTTACGAGTCATTTATTACAAACGTATACTTAAATTCACGTGATATCTTATAACTGCTATATCGTATATTGTCAGATCTGTTTCAAATTTTACCAATATAATCGTGTTCCATTACGACGTCAGTGTTACAAGATGTTACAAAATGTTTCGCATAACCCTTTCGTACAATACATTGATAAAAAAAAAAAAAGATACTTATGTTCAAATACTTTCGCAAGTTGCTATATACCTGTGGTTGTTTCGCGATCTGCCTTCGAATCGAGTTCATGGAAACGAAATTGCAGTGGGTTTTCGATGGGGAATAGCCACGAGAATTCGGTGAAGCGATTTCCATCGTGGTCACCGAATTGGTACGGTTATTTAACGAATAACGCGATCTGCCATGCATCAATTTCCATCACAGAGAGATAGAGAAACACAAAAAGAGAGAGAGTAAGGGAAAGCATGCGGGGGTGAAAGTGATTCCGGCCGTTTGGAAACTGCGTCCAGCCCCGTGACAACCTGTTGATAGAAATTTTCGTGCGGTGAAACGTGTCACCGAGTCGGGCCACGCTCGACGCGCGATAATTGCATCGACGTCCGTTCCGTGTACACCAGCGGAAATTTTATTTGGAAACGGGCCGCTCGTTTCGAACTGACGCTTCAGTCTGTTATTCGTAACCGCGTTTCTCCTCCGCGATTCAATAAAACGCTGCCGATAGGAGGAATTTTATGTAATGGACCCTTTATTCCTCGCTCTCTTTTATAACCCTCTGACTCTCCAATTTTTATCTCGCCCGTTTTTACGAATAAAAGGACTTTCGAGGTTTTAAATAATTTTTAGGATAAAACTGAGGCGAGAAATTATGCATGTCACGCAGTTTAAGGAGCTTTTTAACGATAGAAAGATATAATTGAGAAGAAGGCAATGGTACCTGGATTTTTGAGATGTCAAATCGTTTTCAATTTTCTGCTGCTATTTAATTTTATTATCAGCTTCTATCTTATTTTAATTTTATTCAGAATCAAAGCGGTCAACTGTGATCTCCTTTTGTCACAAGCAAAGGAAACCTTTCTTTTCTAGAAGGTTTCTGTGTTTTCTATAATGAAGCTCGTCGACTGTATTCTCTGTATAAAATGTAAGTTAAAAAGTACAATTAAACTGCCTGAAATAAAGTAATCCAAGTCGAACGTAAATCGTTAACCAGTAGAAAGTCAAATAGCTATCAAATATCAAATAATTATTTCAACGCTACATATATTTAATACACATTGAACGGACGTTTAAGACGAATGCCCAGAAGTAAATTATTGTCACATTAAACTGAGCACGGTATTATAAAAATGTTATTTATGGAAAATTGTTTGAAAAACAGTTTCGACGACCGATTTACTCAAACAGAATAATCAATTTTGCCCTGAAAGCAGAATGGACAAAGAGTCGGAAAGATTCGTGGTAACAAGAAGATAATGTCACAGCGGATTATTTAATAAACCTAAGGGAATATTTTTATTCCGCGGAATGCGATTCGCAATGAAAATGTAGAACGAAAAAACGTGAAATTGTTCGTATCTTTCCACAGTATATAACAAGCTTTTTTTTCAGTAGAACGATTCCCTGGCATAATGAAAAAGTAGAGCAGCCACTGTAGTGCCATTAAATCGCTAATTTGAAACAACTCGTTTAACAAGGGACGGTTTCTGCGACAAAGGGGTAAACATTCGAGCTCTTCTACGTGCTGGAAATAAAAGTTTCGTGGATTATTATACCACGGTGGTAGAATATTTTTGCAAAGGCGCGTCGATCGATCATCTTGCCTCTTATTTCACGGACAAATTTCCGGCTTTCGTTGCGGAGGAAAAAAAGAATGTTTAAAGGAGGGGGAGAAGAAACGATGAAAAGAGGGCTCGAGAAATTGCCAAATGTTTCCTGCTCACGAAGAATCGACAGATTACTGGGATATATCTCGTTGGACGCACAATCCTCGAGAAATTCGAAAAGGCACTTATACGTGCCCTTTCAGGCCCTATAAGGGCCCCCTCGACCAAGGGACTCACGGCCATCCGTCATTCTCCAAGTTGACATGAAACTCGGCTTCCACGTAGAGAAAATATTTGTCGGCTGACTGAGGAATGATTCTTTATATGTGGCTTCTTTTTACGGCGACGTGATCTTTATAATACTGTGGATTATAGATATCATTCTCTTAAAAATTCTGATAAATGTAGAATTAAATCAGAATATTCTATCAACTCGCTTCGAACTAACTTCTTTCTCGATTTGTCAGGAATAGACTTAAATAAACGTTATCGATACCTCCCTAAGAAGTAAGAAATAATGATCAGGCGAACGAATTAATCAGTGTTTTAAACGGCTCTTTATGCAACGTTTTCCCACCTTTCGTTTCCGTAACGCTCGCGATTGTTTCGAGAAATATTTATTCCGGCTAAAGGGAGGCTGACTAAGCGGATTCCTGCGGCCAGAGGCACGATTTACCGGAACGGTATTGTGCAAGCCTCGTGTCTCGGTTGACAGGTTTTCAAACCATCGTGCTCTAGTCATTACCAGTTGTTAACGTTTCTCGAATGTCGTGGTAATGATACACGGCGATTCTACGCGAAACTGAAATCGAAACGGGTTTTAGAGCAGAGAGGGAGAGAGGGAAAGAGAGAGAGGGAGAGACAGAGAGAGAAAGAGAGAGGTAAAAGCGGAGCTCGCAGTTAATTATTCCTGGAATTATTAATTATCCCTTTGTGAACGACGAACGACGTCCCAGGTACCGTAATCGACGCTATTTTCTAGTAATTCGTGCGAATCCTATCCACAACGATTCGTTAATTTTTGTTACTGCAATGTTTTGTTATATCAAAAAGCTTAAGATTTTATTCTAAGATTCTCAATTGTGAATTGTGTAAAGATTTCAAACACGACAGAAATACTCCTTAAAAACCTAAGAATAAATAATCGTATTGGATGTATCCTCAAATTTTCTTATCAATATCTTCATTAATTAATAAGAAACAGCTTGTTACTGCACTGCTTTCCTGTTGAAAAATTTGAATACTACATTCAGAATGTTAAAAATATAGAAACAATAAGACTGATATGGGCTGTACATGTGAACCCTTAATTCACGGCAAGTGTTACGCCTGACATCCACATGTGGGTTCACAGCCGTGAAAAGGGTACGTCTTCGAAGACATTTCTTCTCGCTTTCAGCGTAACAGCATCCTCTAAGAATCCTAAAACTAAATTACGAAGAGTATAAGGTTATTCTTCGACAGAAGCTTACGGCAAGATCGCAGACAAATTTTATTTTGTTCGTAAAAACCCGTACATTTTAAATACCAATACCAAAATATTTGTATGAATCACTAATTCATCAGACGATAATTCGAAAAATAACAGGAAAATGATAGTGACCGTACTTCAAGAATTCGTGTATGAATTTCTAATAAACAATGTTCTAGTCAGACATAGTGGAATTCTGATTATCGAAACTCATCAGGATTTTAGCTAAAAACGTAATAACTCCCTTATCTTCTAATCTGCCTTACAAATATCTAACCAAATATTCCATTAGTCCTGATTCCGATAAACAATCATTCCATTAATCGCCATTCTGCGAACGAAGATCCTACAACACACAGCATTAGAAAGATCAGGATCCTCCTCGCTCTTCGATATCAAACAGTCGCATCGCGCAAACAGAGAAATTCCCTCTGTAAACAGGGCATCAACGAGGCACGCAACCCTCTGTGCTTCATTCTACCCCCGTGGCGGCAGCCACGAATTCCAACATCCTTGAACCTGGTGATTTCGAATTGTTGCCTGTTCTATGATCACCCTGGTACGATAAAACATCCCGATGAAAGGCCCACAAAGCGTCACCGCAGAATCACGAAACGATCTCTATTTACACTAGACTGCCTGGTATGGTTCTAACCCCTTTGGGTAAAGAAGAGAAAGAGATAGACACCTTTCAGCGTTTTCCGTGCACGTGGGTCCCAATGGGACCCAGATGACGCACTACGAAAGGGGTGAGCCCAAGAATGGGAAGAGAGAAGCACTTTTCTCCGGGATACACAATCGTATTACGCATAAATACGCATAAATCGTATGGAAAATCAAGTAGCCCTGGTTTGCGTGTGTACTCGATTATGTTCGCGCGAATGCAGCCTTACCGGGATGATGAAGATCCGGAGGGATGATGGCGATTATCATAACAGAGGAATCGCGTGTGTTGGTTTCTCTTTGCTCGTGTAATTGGACTTTAAGTACCAAGGAATTTTTCTTCTCTGATATTTCGTGAATTTTATTATTCCGTTCGTTTCAAGACAATATTTATGATTGTTCAGTGATGATTTAAGACCACTCATCATCGTAATATTTTATGTGTCGCTGCTGCTGTCGACTGCGGAATCTGTTAATCCTTAAAAGTCAAGGATTTTTAATGTCATTGAATTTTGGTAGCGTAATTGGATTTTAAGTACAGCGGGATTTTTCTTCGTTAATATCTTATGAATGTTATTATATTTATTACAGCGCAACGTTGGTTCTTCTGCAAAGATTCAGCTCTCTCCTTGCAATCTTTTTATTTGCTACAAAATTGAAGTTCACCGTAATTTTTATCCGCCGCTGGAATTCGCGTTTGGAATCTTTTAATAGTCTTTTAAAATCTTCGAATTTTCAATACAATCGAACTTTAATCACTTGATTGAATTTTAAGTAAGTTTTATAAATTTCATTATACTTGTTTCGAGACAGTGCTGGTGATTACGAACGTTGAAACACCAATGAGAAATTTAAATGATCAACTAAGGTAATCGTAACCACAGTAAGGTAATCGTTATGATATTTCGAGGATGAAACATATCTGCATTTATATTCGCAGAACAATGAATTTGTTTAAACATCTGATTATTCCTCGTAAGATTTCGATCGCCTCGTTATTCGGGTATCGATACTTTTTACTAAAACTTTTCCTTTTCCAACATAAAAATTAGTATCCAGGGATAAAACGTGTCGATCTTAAAATGCTAGGTGACTAGGCAGAAAAATCAAGCGGGCAAAGGTCCAATTATAAAAAAAACCACGCTTACGCAATATCGTGATCGGCAGAGAGTCGAGAAGCGGGTAGCGCGCGGTTTCGCACGCAATTTCTCGCAAGACGTCGAGAAGGCCGAGCCCTCTGGAACTGGTTCTTTTCTTTAATGGCGCACGATGACGATTATGATGCTAATGATAACGACGTCGACTGCGACGGCGCGGCGTACACCGAAAGGGTGAAGTGGAGAGTAAATAAAAAGAAGAGGACAAAAAGATCGAAAGAATCACCAGGGAGTAATTTTCGTTATCGATTATCCGGCGTTCTATTAAAATTACAAAGTAGGCAACGGTGACAATGTAAACCGCTTGCTATGAACGATGATGCTGAACATAAAGATCCGTCGATAACAGTCGAACCAGTAAAGAAACCGATGCCCTTACGATCGCGCAACAGGGCAATATTGTAGCGTTAATTAGAATGCCGGACTGGTAACTGGATCGAGAGGGGAAGGAAATCGTGAAATCGAGACGGAGCCATGATTTTTCAGATCCTTATCGCGCCATCGCCGGCATGAAAAAAGAAAGACTAATTGACTTTACAACTGGCTCTTTAACGAACGATTAAGTGCTTTGTGGAAACGCCAATAAATTTTGAAATTCTGACGAGGAAGCAGAGACCGGGAAACTTAATTATGGTTAATCGCATATTGTCCGGTTTGTTATATTAACATTTAATTATCGCCACATATATTTCAAAAGTGATACAACTGAAGCAAGTTTTTGTTTAAGGAAAAGCTATATATATTCGGACAGTTGTAAAAAATGATTTATACTAAATAGATTTTGGAATATAATGGTCAAATATTATTTTCGTAGTATTCCATTGCTAACTTTAAAAATCTGTCTTTGACGATTTCGATGTTCTAACACAGGTTTGAATTAATATCGAGTTGTGACACTTTTAAAACACACGTGGGATATTATAGTGAAATATACATTCTACCATAAATCTTCGTACACGTTATAAAAGGATCATTTTTGCAGTTTATTAATCATGTTCATCGGCAAGAGGAACTTGAGTCAGGTTACAGATTCCTAATTCTACGACTCTCTACGTGTCTATTTATATTCTAATATAACTTCTCTATTTTTATTTCCTTGTATACTTATTCATCTCTACCATTAAGACCAAGAAACTAGCAATCGCGTATCCTTGGCATGATAAATATATATATATATATATTTCTAATTTTTCTTTTGGTTCTAATCTGAGCGTAGCTAAAGTACGAGTTACGGTGGTTGAAATAAAAGAAAAAGAGTGTGAATAAGGGTGAAAATACTAACCGAAACAAAGAAGAAGATAAGAAAAGACGAGGAATCTTCCGGCGCTGAATTCAAGGAGCACACCACGACAAAATTGTCGACGATTACAATAATGATAATAATAACGAGGACGATGATGACGATGAAGAGGATGATTCGATCTTTTTCCTTCTTCTGGCAATCTCGTCCCGGGGCTGTGCATACGGCAGCTGGTAGGTGCTCGAACGAGTATCCAGCTGATTCTTTATCTCCCCAATTATACAATCCTCTTTCTAATTGGCCATCCGTTCGACCACCCTAACGAAAAGCGAAACCCGACCTGGCTGATTCTTTTTCACACCGTCGAACAACTTCTCCTCGATTTCTTCTTCCTTCCTTCTAAATGCTTCGAGAAGAGGATAAAAGCCACCAGTTCGATTTTACGAGAGAGAAGATTAACCAGTTTCGAGCACTTAATTTGTTTATCGATGAATTTCTCTGAATCGTTTCTTCGTAAATGGGAGAATTTTTACACTCTTGATCAGCGTGAGATGATTCTAGAAAAAAGGAAAAATTCTGGAAAATTTACAATTAATATGTAAATATTGCAATATATATATTACGATATATGTTTCATATATGTTCAATATATATTATATACTATGATATTAATATTTCTATCTGACGATTGCGGGATTGATCCTTAAAAGTTAAGGGTAACATTAATGAAATTTAGAATGGAGCTAAATGGGGAAGATATTGTAACATATCTTGTAAAACGAAACGGTGCTAAATAAGACATTTCAATCGTACGTATATTTGATAATTGTGTGGTAGCAAATTTGTAGTATCTGCGATGAGTATTTGATTTGCAATGATACAATAGGAAACAATAGTTTGGTGATAATAATTGAAGATCATTCCGGAGGGTAATACAGAATCTCAAAATTAAAGTTTGATAACAAGATACAATTATCTCATTCATTTTATAAAATATCCACTTACACACCAATGACAAACTTACCACTTTCTCAACTCGTTTCTCATAAAGAAGAAAACGAAGAAAGAAGAGAAAGGAGACGATAAGGAATCACTTTTCCTAACAATTAACCATGGCCGTAAAAAGGAATAAAGAAATAAATGAGGGAAGAAATCCTTTTGCTCTCAGATAATTAAAGAGCGATTAAAATAAAAAAAAAGAAGAAGAAAGGAGGAAAGAAAAAAGGAAGCGAAGCACGCAACCCTCTCGCACGCAAATCACGTTTTTCCCCTCGTAGGCAACGATCCGCGTGGGTAGGTGTGAATCGGCCTTAAGCCCGCGAAACCGCCATTCATTAAACGCGGTGCTCGGCTGCTCTGTGTACTCTAGTCATTTATACGCGGCCTTCATAATTGAACATCGCATTAGAGCTGGCGATTTACAATTCGTCGAAAACTTCCTGGCAATTTATATTCCGCGCTTATGTCCTTAATCCGCGATCGTTTACGTGGGGAACGCGCGCACCGCAACAGTATGCGAATTAATTCGACGATGGTCGTTGCTGTACATCTGGAATCTGTATCCTGTCGTGCTTCACGTGCAGAGAAATTTTTGGTGCAGCTTGATTCGAGAAATTTATGATCGAATTTTTAGTTTGCGAAGTATCTTTGGTTGGATAAAAAGGTGTGGAAAGCAGGAAAGTGTTAAAAAGTTTTCTAGATTGCTTTGATTTCATGTCTAATATTACAAACTAATGCTTGTCCTCTGGCAAGTTCGTATAAATGGAGTTTTATTAAATTCGATTAACATTTTCTCGGAAAATTACAGGATAGGAGTTTACTTTTTAAGCTTCTACAAATAGAGTTCTATACTTTCTTTGGTAGGAATCTTTACTCTATCGTCAGAAATTGAAGAAGAAAATTATTCCATTAGGAATTTATTTCGTGTCAAGAAGAATACGAAGTCCGTAGTTCACAATCACATATCATTTCTAAATACAAATTCAATAAAAAAAAAAAAAAAAATGACGTGGTACAAATCTAGTTAAACGAGTGTAGAGAATTCAGAAGTTGCAGAAGAGGATCGACGAATTTTTGAAACTTTAATACTAATTCTAAACTTCCAATAGAAATAGCCAATCGTTGATCAAAAATTAACAAAAAGAAAATTGCTCGATTACACGCTCTTTTCTACTCCATCCTTTTTACTCGAAGAACAAGAAACTTCTTTTTACTTCAGAATGAACAACGCAGTTTCCAGGTACGTACTGGACAAAAAACGCGATGCAGGAATAATCCACAATAGCGGCGTTAAAAGTTGACACGATTGCAATGGAACCGGTGAGAGGACAGCGGTTACGGAGAAAGGAACGCCTCGGCGTTGCAACTTCCGGCGGCATCGTCGCGAAACGAGTGCAGCATCCGCACCTGTGGATCGAGCTTAGGCGATCCAACGCTCTATTCTCGCCATTCATTATCCGGGGAGCCGCGTTCCTAGGAACGATGCCTCGGAATCACGAGAGACGAAACCAAGTTTTATAAAACGAGGAACGGAGGAAACGATGAAAGGGGAACGAAACGAAAGAAGTTGAAGAGGTAGACGGTAAGGGGAGAAAGGATCAACGACCACGTCACTGGTTGTTCTTTCTTTTTCACCAGGATTATAGCCTTTTAACCGGCCTAAATAGTTTCCATGAAATTACGTGCTCGCATTCGAAAGGATACTTCGTTTATCTCTTGGCCAGATAGAAACGAGCCTTCACGAGGGACTTTCTTTCGAGGACGTGCCTGCTTTTTCCTCTTTTTTTCTGCCAACGATCCACTAGAGTCGTGGTTTCGACCATTTGTAGTCTGATATATTAGATCGTGGTCGCGGCGAGCTGTAATTCAAGCGCGATTGCACTTTGGAAAATAAGACTTGGAGGAGGAGACGGAGGGAGAGATGGATCGTTAATGATCGCGCGTTTCCTGTGCGATAATTAACAAAAGAAAAAGACCAAAGGAGATGGACGTGGATTCTCGATGATTTTATGCTTGAAAAATCCGACTAACTGACTCGGTTTTACTTTCTTCTCCTGTTCGTTCACACTTTTTAGTTCTGTTTGGTTACCTGTGATTTTTTAATGTTTAAATTTCATTTGCAATTTTTTTCTCCATGAATCTTCATAATATTAGGAAGAGTGGTGTACATGTGGGACATTGTAATTTCAATTTATTGTGAGTGCCATATAAGAATACTTCGATAAACGGAAAAACTGAATATCTCATATAAGAAGAAACTTAGGTATAAAATTCGAACGGAATATCGTGAATAACGATTTTTCTCGAGCGTAGAAACCTTTTTAGCAACAGAGGGACACGATTAAATGAGAAACAATCCAAAGAATGTATGGTTAAAGATATATAGACATATAGACGCACAACATAATTTATAAATGAATATCCAAGAGACAAATCATTTGCATTTTCTGAGCGAACACTTCTAAATTATGCGAGAAGCTTTTCTAAGGAAGATGACGAATAAATAAATTTTTACGTAAAGGGTAAAGTCTATGTGGAAGCTGTACGAATGAGCGCCGAGCGATTTCGTGGTTCGCCAAGGAACAAAGTGAACGATAGTTCGAAAGAGAAGGGAATCGGATGAAGAGAGGTAGAACGGAAGACCAGAGGAGGAAAAGGGAGCAAAGACATTTTTCCTTGGCGTTTCCACAGAACGATTCTCGCTATTGCTGGAATGCCTTCGACTGCAACAATTACCTGTCGTAAACGCAACCTCTCTACAGTAGTTATCCTGGTTGAGATTGAAATATGAACAAGCAATCTTTTTTTCTTCCTTTCGTATTGTCCTTTCCTACAGATGGTAACAAGATGAATTTTGGTAGAATACAGTTCACCGTTATTCTAAACGATTACAAACCGTTTCACTTTTTAGGCAGTTATATAATTTATTTGGAATATTATCAAGATATGAAAGGAAATTAGAATAAACGACAGGAATTATTGAACTTGTAGTACTATAATGTTAATGTAAATTCAATAATAAATTAATCGTGACACAAGTATTGTGTTTTCTATTATCCAATTATTGTACGACTGATTGTATCATCAGTGTAATGTATTGTAAACGTAAGTACTTCTGCACATAAGTATCTTTGAAAAAATAGTAAATTTATCCTTCTTTCTGACCCTGTTGTGATCTTTGATTTATATATTTCAATTTTCCTTATTTATATATTTCAAGAAACAAGAGATTATAACCATAAACCTGAAACGGTCAAACATACGCGTCAATAACAATCTTTTCGTATGTTCCTAACATTTAAGTAATTTGTTAACCACAGAGTCGAAAATGATGCAAAGGACGCGACAGAATTAATTATCAAAGTACAAGACATAAAAGAGCAATTTTTTTCTATCACTACTACAAAAAACAAACATGAGAGAGTTTTATGAGAAATACAAATAAATTAGTCTCGATTTCCTCGACTTTTGCGCTCCAACGTCGAACTAATTTAAAGTCTCTTAAAATTATTCAAACCGTGTCCAGTCAATCGAAACGTCCCAGCTTTCTAAAAAAATTCTAATTCATCGGCGTAGTAAAAGAGGCCGAAACTTTTCACCGATAATTAGCGTGGAAAACTTCTCTCTCTCTCTCTCTCTCTCTCTCTCTCTATCTATCTATCTATCTCTCTCTCTATCTATCTATCTATCTATCTATCTATCTATCTATCTATCTATATATCATCTCTCCCTTTCTCGCGGCGAACAATAAAAAGAACACCGGTGTCCCGAAATGAAAGAACGAGGATGAAATGGGAGAAAAGGAGAGAAGAACGGTAGCTTTGCTTCTTGTAGACTCCGTGTTCTCGCATCCTTTGTTTTTCTCAAGCCTGTCTCGTGCTGCTTTTTTCGAGCGCAGTCCGCTTCGCAAAAACGACCGCTCGTAATTGAGGTTTTAACGAGTGAAAATTTATTGAGGTGCCACTTCTTCGACCTGTGTCCATTTTTTCTTGCCGGTCTTTTTGTCGTACAATGATTTATTTGCAACCAGAACGATCGAAGCAAAGGGTTGAACGGATATTGATTTTTATTCTCCGATCATGCTTGACATGCTCGCGGTTAATTAGGAAACTGTGTAAAAATTATGGTGATTGGGGTATCGAATTAACGTTCGATGTACATGCGTTACGCTTTTCATGGATTTACCCGTCTGCTGGGGGCAAATTTTTTAGAGATGAAATGAATATCCGTTAGATTGGTTGGAGATTTGATAAAAATCCATCTTCCGGGTTTTTAAAGCGATTGAATGAGTTCTGAAAGATTACAGGAGATAGTTACTTTATTGGGATATTTTCGAAATTGTTACGTTGAGAGACACTGAATGAACATTGCAAATTTGTTGGATAATACTGTAACTCGCGAGGGTAACTTTTCATCGTAAAGAGATTCGCAGAGCAAAAGATATTTTGGAGGTTGCAGAGCTATAAATCAAGAAATTGTAAACGAAATCTGAGAACTCGAAAATTCCATGTTGTAAGGATCACGAAGTTGTATAATCAAATCTAAAATTAGCAGATTTATCGAAAAGCGAGATACTCGAGAAATCGAATGACGCTTTTCAAGAAATTTGACTGACGTCTACAACTGGAAACATGTATAATACACACACGTTCGACAAAACAGTGCAAACAGAAGAACACATGCAAATACTCTTTTGCAAAGACGGTCGGGCAAAGCCAAACGAAGTCCGCAGGAAACGAAGCAAAATTGCACAAGTGAAATCACATCGTGTACAATGGTTCTTCTTTGCTCGTATTCATTAAAATGGAAAATATTGTCGACGGAAAATGCACAGTTTCCCGTCCGACAAACTTGATTTCGTTTCTTTTTCCCCTTTTTTCTTTTTCACGCTCTTGTGCCAGCTATTACACAACAATGATGCAATATGCCGACGATTCTAAAGATCGGGATGAACGCAGAAAATACGTACGTATTCTTTGCATTCCACTTTTCCTTACGTTTCCTATCCCCAACTTGTTCTCTTCTCCTTCGTCTTTTTTTTCTAACGTAACAGGAAATCGAACGAGAGCATCAAAGCGAACAAAATGGCAGATATCCGTTCGATCAGGATTCTTTTATTACCCAGTTCAGCATCCTCGTCGATTTTTCATCTGCTTTCCTCCATTTCTTTCCCTCTTCTCCTTTTTTCCTCTTTCCACGACTATCTCGTTGCTAGTAATGCATGAATGATTATTATCCACGATTAAAAAAAAAGAAAAAACTGCCTAATATTCATAATCTTGAATGATTAAAGCAACACGAATGTTACAAGGTTATAATGTAATCTGCACATGTGTGAAGAGTTACATATGTCCGACGGTTTTGAATAAACTATTGAATTTCGTACACTGACGTGTTAATTACTTAGAGACATGTTTCAAGTGTTACAAGTGTTTACACGGTTCTCGAGTTGAGTAGAAAAAAGTATAACTTTCCATTGAAAATTCAGGAGACTCCGAGGCCGGTGAATAAAAAATTTGTAGCCACTGTTAATTCTCAAATTTTCTACTATAATTATTTTCCTGAATTCTCTGTGCAGCTGAGGTATTCATTCTTTGTACGAATCGTTCTTTTCAGTGCCCTCGCAACACATATTAATTTTAACGTCGGGCACAAGTTCTATTTTCCCCCTCGTTTAATTCACTATTCTCGTAATGACTTAGCCGGTATATTCGTGCCAATTAGATTTAGAATCCTTTTCGTCCGCTCAACTTACACCAGAAACGTTTCTTTTTCTTTTTCGCTTTTCCTTTTTGCTTCGGTACCTGAGCACTCGTGAAAAACGTTGACATACGCTCGAAATTGCCATCATTGTGCCATCCGAGCAGAAAGACCAACTTCACCCTCGTCGCTCCCATTAATTATCTCCGCGATTTTCACGCTTCTTCAAACGCACTACGATAATTAATGTTCGCTTCCAAGAAGGGACAAATTGTTCGTGATAGTGGTCAAAACATTAGAGAAATCATTACGATATATAGTAGATCACGAGACTATTTTAAAGTATACGGAAGTGTTATAACATGTTAACAAATTTTGGTATCATTATATCACGACTGTCTCGATTATATCAAATTTTAAACCAATCTGAGGACGTATATACAAGATACGAAACATTACTGCAAACGTATGTCCAATAGAAAGAGTCTACCTTATTAGTAGCCATCTTAAACGTGGAATAAGTGATAAAGATGGTCTGATATTTCAACTCACAAGAGTGTCATTCTCTTGGTTTCATAATTAAGTTATAACTTTATTCTCTGCCATTTTCAAATAAATGTTTGCTTCAAACCAATGTTCAAATTTCATTGAAGTCAATATAATCACTATAGCGTGACAATAAAATTTCAGAATGATTTACGTAACACACATAATACATCTGTAAATGTTTGGATACGAGTTTTGCATCCTTCAACCATTCCCTTGAACGAAAATATCGGGATACTTAAAAAAAAAAAAAAAAAACAAGAAACACAATTTTCTTTATCGATGATGTAAGCTTCTTAAATTCCAACTTAAATATTTTCTTCACCGAGGGAAAAGTTATTCGAGAAAGACTAGGAATTCTTTCCGCACCCTCTTCTTCAAACTACGCAAGAGTATAAAAATTCTTTATACTTCAAGACTCTTCCGTTCGTTGAATTTTTATTCGAGATACTATAGTTGAAGAAAGTACTGAATCCCTCAGAATCAATCCGCACTTCTTTCACCATCCTTCGATTCTCAGCTCCCTAAAATCCTTCTTAACCACGTTCCACCCGATTTCTTTCACAAATCTTACGCCACTTCTACATCAATAAAACCCACGGCTTAACTTTACCTTCGTTCTCCGAACTTCAGTTCGGTTCACGAACTCCGGTATCCATTTCCTTTCTTTCTCGATAATTAACCCTTGTTCGTCATATAGAATGCATTTTCTTAGTAAGTAACATTCTTCTAAATGTAACACCAAAGTTTACTGCGAACACTTTCAAATCCCTTTGCAAATTTCATGATTCTTATCTGTTGTTTTCTTCGAGGATTAATTCCATAAGTTTATAAATTAACGATTACCATATAAAATACTTTCCTTTCAATTATCTTTTTTCCAATATATAATTCAAAATCCTTTTAACCTAACTTCAAACTCCAACTTTCCATTCTTTCTTGCAACTCATAATTCCTTCAGACTTCAACGTCCACCTTTTTCTTCCCCCAACAATTAATCTACTACTACTTTCCCAAAATACCATGCAAAATACATTTTTCTAATTCACAAATAAGCACCACAACATGCTTCTCTTCCCACAATCTTTGAACGCGTACAACGACATTTAAAATCTGCCTGATCTAACTTTATCTTCATCCTTTAAATTCTACTAGTCATCTTCATCTTCCCCAAACGGTCGACCTTCTACGTTTACAAATTACCATCCATCATATAAGTTATATCTTCTTCAGTTCACAAATATCACCACAATTGACCAACAAACTGCTTTGGACTACGATGACTGACTAAAATGCTTCTTAAAATGCTTCCTTTTTTACGATCTCCAAATACATGACGCTTATGCAGAATCTTCCTAACTTAACTTTATCTTAGCTCTTCAAATTCCATCATCCAGCTTCTTCTTACGAACCTTCCTCGTTTATGAATTCCTATGCACCATATAAAATCCAATGATCGACCTTCCAATGTATAGGAGTATCCGAGATCCTCCTAAGCACTAATCTTCTTGTACAAAAACCGCAACTCTCCGCGAAGTTGCCATGAAATTTCACCGTCAACTCCCGCCAAAACAAACACGCCGAATCGCCGCACGTACCTGGTCATTTTCACTCCCCATCAACGGCCCTTCCAGACATAGTACTCCCGGTTTCTCCACGAGGACAACGACGAAGAAACTTTCTTACGCGATGAACGCGTACGAGGGGTGAAGCACGGACGACAAAATGAGGCAGAGTGTCGAGTCAGTTCAATCAACAGGCCCAGCTAGCCAGAAGGGGTGGAAGAGGGGTGGTGTGTTACAAGCCCCGAGTGCAAAGCAAGGGATCCACCTCCTCGAGTTTTGCATCGACGCACAACACAAGGGAGAGAAAGACAGAGAGATTCTAGGGGGTTGGTCGTTTCGATCGGGGTGGTATCCCTTGGCTATGCTAACGCGGATGCCGAGTGGTCCTAGGGGAGGATTTTTTTTTCGTTTTTTCTCCCGTTTTTTTTTTTCTTTTTTTCCCTTTTTGGCGTACACACACGGGGCTGCGACGCACTCAACGGCGAATGGCCGAGTCTACATAAACACGCACACGTATGCAAGATGAAAAAAGGAGGGGGAGACCATCTGCGCCCTCCAAAGGATACTTCTAACGGTTTAGCCTGGAAGGAGGGATATCTGCTGGAATTATTGGCCAGATCATTCGCGAGATTTTGCGTTCCACGGTGATATTCGTTCTTTTTTGTTACGCTGTTGGGGGGTGGATCACCGAGATCGAGCACGCTGTGGCATTATGACTTTTAGAGAAGATTGATTACCTCTAAGGGGCTGAATTACGCGTACTATTTATACCTTTCCAGAGTCTTTTCCTGCGTAGTACTTTCTAATTGCGTAGTGAATCGTTGAAAAGATTTTTCAATCCCCTACAGTAACTTTTATGCAATTGAAATATAAGAAATATTCTTTTTAAAGTTATCTCTGGTCGTATGACATTATTTTTCTTTCTTTAAATGAGATGGATTATTGAATAAGAATGATGTGTAATATACAAATATTAGAACGTCCAACTTTTAACATATAACTAGACTGATACACCGTATGTAAATAATTATAATTAAAATTGTATCTCAGCTTCAAAAAAGGTTGACAGTAATTTTGCAAAAGTATCTACAGAACCGAAAATTGTCACTCTGTCTAGTTACCTTTGACGTTAATTAAATGTTGAAACGAGTTACTTCTAATACACAAAGAGATCGAGAAATTACACAAGCGGTTAATTCGAAATATTAAATCAAATTACTGTTTATACTGAAGGATCCGTCACAAGGGATGAAAGTTTCAGACGCGTATTAGGACGTAACTGTAGTCACGAGTTTCCTACTACTCTGAATATGATAAACTCTACTTCCTCGTTCAATAATTCCAATATTTTTACCAGAATTTCCAAAAACAAATTACTCAAGCCTTTCTCCCTACGTTCCCATTATTTCTTCCATTTCCACCTGCCACGAGGACGAAAGGAACTTCTCCCTCGTGTTCCAATCTGTTTCCCTCCTTCTTTCGTTCACAACGATATCTCGACAGGTTTTCCTCTTTTCTCCGAATTTCCTTCCCGCTCTAACCACCGCTTCCCTCTCTCCCTTCTGGTTTCCGTGTTGCACACACCTTGTATACTCGCGCTTTTCATTCCTTTTTGCTCTGTTCCTCGCGTTCTCCTTTCACCGTTTACGCACGTGCCGTTCACCTGCCGTCGCGTTCGATTCCATCCAGTTCTTTCGTTAAACAATTCTCTCTCCCTTCGTCGTCGCTCGCAGTTTTCAGCAGCGCGGAATTCTACTTTGTTTCGGACAGCAAAATTGATATTGCTTCTCAAGTTTGGCCGATCCTAATGTTTTTTAAGGTGAACGAGAATTTCTGCTGTGAGAAAAGCAACTTCTTCTGGAGAAAAGTGTGAAAGTTGTCAGGGGCGGTTGTAAAATTTACGAAGCTCTATTTTTTCATCAAATTTCTATGATATTGGATTTGGATATCTTTCTGAGAGTATTCTTTCACTCTTTGCTCCGGCCAATATTCTTTCTTTTTTCGACGCGAAGGAGATCTCTGCTGTTCTTTAGGAGAAAAGGGTGAAAATTGTGAAAGGGAGTGAAAATGTATAAAATATGTATACCTACAAAATACAAATAGTTCAGGGAATCTCGAACCTATTACTATTAACTTAATATACATCAAAAGGATGATTATATGTATAACAATGATGTAATACTAACATAAACGTACGAAAATTGCACAAACGCTCATGAACAGACGGAGACGAGATAACTGGACGAATTATAAGTCTTCAGACTCGACGAAATCTCGTGAGTATGAGAAATTAATATTTTCCGTGGGTTTTCGCAAAGATTCGAGAACGAAGGTGAAAAGATTCGGGAGAAGAAGGAAGGAAACACGTATCCACCGTATCAAAGATGACGAGAAGAATATTCGAGGGGGATAGTGTCGAGGAAGATGAAGCGTCGGTGAAAAACCCGCCAGCCAAAAAACCGCCGGCAAAAAGAGTCAGCTGTCAGGAATCGCCGCAAAAGCCCCAAGCCATTCAAGAAAGACAACGAAACCCTCGGTTGCATTTTCCCCGCGGGTAGAGAAAGACACGATGCCTCCATTAAACGTATTAAACCCCGAAAATTCTTCTTCCCTTCGCCGTACATCGTTAGGACCAAAAAATAAAACAAAACAAACGAAACTGAACCGAGAAAGCGAATAAAACGAAGAAGAAGTTGGGAAAAGAAAAAAAAGGGAAGTATGTAACAAGAGTAAAGGATGGTTCGATGAAAAAGAGAAAGAAATTCGACAAAATGCACCGATATTCTAAAAATGGAGGAAATTACACGAGAAACAGAGCCAACAGGCAAGATACGCTATCTAGAGGGTGGGTAAAGGTCGGGGGTGAAATCACGTCGGAAAAAGGACCAAGAAAAATGCACAACGCTGTCGGTAGGATGAGAGTAACTGTAGGAAAGTGAACCACGATAGGAACGGGTGAAAAGAAAAAAGGGATAGAGAGTGGATGAAGCGGAGGGATGGAACGTCGAAGGAGAAGGGAGAAGAAGGAAAAGGATGCTGATGAGAACGGCGCTAACGATTCCTTAATGAAAGCTGAAGCAGAGGGCCGCCTCGAGTTTCGTCAGCGGCCTGGATTCTTTTACATCGTTTCTTCCCCAGGTGTATAGGGTGTTTTTAAAGTAAGTGGCTGTATTCGGGTTCCAAGAGAGACAACTTTTTCTCAAGGAGCTCCTTCGAATGCCTGACTCTCAGTAGATATACTTTCTTAAATGCGTTTCGATTTAAATACTCTGTTGCATTTTATTAGATATAATATTATTTAACTACTAATATTTTGCTCACTCTTCGAGTATAATTTCTTTGAATATTAATTATTTGATTTTATTTAATTTAGAAATTATGTAAGAAATGAAGTTTCATTTTTTAAGAAATGCTCTTCTGATGAAAATCAATGGAATTTTTGAGAGAAATAGTAATAAAGTTTCTCTCATTTTTATTTTATTTTTCTTTTTTCGGTTTTATATCACGCATATATCTTTTGTTTCCAATATTTCAACAAGGCTTGAAACATTAATCCACATGAGCTGATTTGTGCGTGCTTCTTCATGATGAAAGTCAATGCGTGAATTTCACAGACGGACGTATAATTTTTCCTATCGCGTTGCAGATTATTTTTTCCGACAAATCGACTCGTTTCTTTCATTTTTCCAATCGCAAAAAGAAAATTTCTTCCTAATATCTATCATTCGCGAACTGAGTTTCAATTTAATAAATTTAAGATTACAGTTCCCTCATTAAATATTCATATATGACTATGTATGATTATACCTGATAACAAATACGATATACAGTATCATAATGTGTTTTCTAACGTATTGCGCACTCCAGAGTCCGCGGTTAAATCAATATCATTTAAAACGTTAATTAACAAATCACACTTTGTGATAAAGTATGAAATTTGTATCAGGCAATAATACACATAATAGATTACTCAAACATTTGCAAAAGTGTATCATTATCATGTAGACAAATAAAATATCTATATAAAAAGATTACGAATTGTTTGTTTTAGCGATTGTAATAGTTCTAGTACGAGAAATTCTTCGAAGTAAGAGAGAGAAAAACGGCGACGCAAAATGCGAAAAGATACCATTAATTTCCGAGTTTGTCATGCCGCGGTAGATACCACAATATCGTTAGGAGGGGAAAAAAGGGAGCGATAAAAGAAGTTTGAAAGTTATTCAATCTGCGCGGGGCAAATGGAAAAAGTTCCTTGACCGTTCGGGGACGTGAAATTTGCGCAAAAATCGCGCGCGATTACCTTGAATCGGTACTATACGATTTTTCTTCCTTTTCTCGCCTCTCCTTTCTTTCTCTCTCGACTCTTCTATTCTTTTTTTCGTCGAACCTGTCGATGATAGTGTCCACATGGTGTATCATTTGCGAAACCCGTTTCCAACGACAATGTAATACTTTGTCGAAAATTGGAAGTCCGAAATAATAACTCTGCACGATGCAGAATCTAATCTCATTTTTTACTCCAATGTTGGATGAGTATACAGGTAGGAAACAAGCAAAATTTCACGCTTAATGACGCAAGAAAATTAATCCTCGTAGTCAAACATATTTTTTCACGTTTGTAGTATCTACGTTATATTCATTTTTTATTTTCCTAGGCTCTCGGAGAAATTAAAAAAAGTTTGATATACACTCAACTACGTTCTACAGGTATCTTATCGAGTCAACTTTTATGCTCAATTTATTTAATGATGTAAAAGTATCTTCTGCACTATCCTACACTCTTTTTATCTTCCTATGCCTTCAGAAAATTAAAACAAATTTTGATATACACTTATCAACGTTCCTAGTAGATTATACAGTTACCTATTAAGTCTATTTTCATTCTTCGTTTATTTAATTAAGTAGAAATATCTTTATTCAATAACGAAACTTCTACTGCAAGAAATAAACGTGGAATTTCGTTAAAATCGTCAGCGACCTAGTTCGTCAACAGGGAGGTTGATATTTCTCCGAAATCTAGGCGATTTCGTGATGTTTTTTCGATCGCCAGGCAACAATTGGAGAAAAAGCGCACGATTTTACGAGAGTTTCAATGGTAGGAAGCACAAAAGAAGCTTTCAATTTTATTTGATGAATTACGCTTGCGTCTGGCAACGAAAGTTAACGATTTGCCGTTTAGAGTTCTAATCGAGGATAATCGTTTAATTTAATAAAAGTCTGCGTTGGCTCTTCGATTCTTTTCCCAGCATTTTCCCGCAAATATTTGAGAATCTCGATGGCCTGAGCGCGCACGTGGCTCGATGCTCGGCCCGATGAGAAACGTTTGGAAGTTTTATGCGCGACGAAAGTGCTTCCCGACGGTAAACTCGTGCAAACCGACGACAAACGACGCCGTCGTCGCGCCGACGAAACTCGATTTTTTAATTATTGAGAGTGTGCCCAATTCTTCTCCACCGCCATTTCCTACTTCGTTCGTCCATTACACGATTATTTTTATTGGTTTATTTGTTCGCTGCGACTGATGGCTCACAAAAGTACTCGAACGCTTGTAGAAAACTTTCATGGACGTATAATTTGTGCTATAAGAAGCATTTAAAAATTTCTCTAGTACTGTAACGATACCTGATTGTTACGATTATGGTAAAATTGGGGACAAATCTGAAAATGTACATGTAAGATATTTGGCGCAAATCGCAGAGATCGCAAAAGAGTCTAAACGTCGAATTGGATGGCCAAGAATCATAATGCCGTAAGTCGTTGCTATTTTCCATAAAACAGAGTGTCCTGTATTTGTTATTATAAAAGAATTCACTATATCATTGGAAATGATAAAAACAAGTTAATTAATTACGAAACTAAGCTACAAGAGCCTCGAGGGTTGAAATATATGATCAAATATAATCTAATTATAAAATACATATAATAAGAATAAATATAGCGTATAAATATTCTTCTCATGAGAAAGTGTTGCAACGGAAGATAAAGTTACTACTTGATACGATGTAATGTACAATGTGTACATAAATGTTTTTCACGATAAGTGTCCAAATATTTTCGCGAACCATTGTACATAGATTGCTACAATCTGTTTCTTTCTTTTTCTAACTGACGAACTCTTCGATATGGAAAATTATGTAAACGAATGGTACTCGATGTACTCCGCTAACGATTTCAAAATCTCACGACAGATTGCACGAATAATTCCCCTTCGATAAAAAGTTATCTTCGACGAGTATTTTGTTTAGTTTCCTCTAGTTTATGCGACATGAGTGTATCGATAAGCTTCGTTGTATCGAGAGACTCTCAAGAACCTAAACAGGGCTCGAAGTACTTATTTTGTCCATTTAATAAGTCGTAGAATGAAAGAGATGATCGATAAGAGTTACTTGGAGATGAATCTAACGAGAATGTACCAAATGAGACGAACTGAAATTCTTCACGTCCCAATAAGGCTATTTCTTGTTTCGATAAGTGAAATTATTTTTTGATATTTTTGCATGATATCGCGGAATAAAGTAACATAGTATTGAAATCAAGAATGACATTATATATTGATATTTTTGTCGGTTGTAACGGCTGTGATAATCATGTTTTTCGACATCTATCAGAAAGGAAAAGAAACTGTGGCCTCGAGCTTGTATTTTTGGTAAACACAAGCACAAAAAATGATTCCACTATACGATACGAACGTAATAATCATTAATTTAATCAATTAATCATTCTTTCCTGTTCTTCTGAAACTTAAGAGGATAGTTTCAAAGGATAGTAGAACGTGATCGCTTCTACATTTTCTTGAAACTTAAGAAATCTGTCAACTACGAATTGCTTTTGTACCTTTCTAAAACTAACGAAATTCTTTATCATAAAGACAAAGTGGTTGTTTTGAAATTTTTTAAAATCCAGGAAATTCTCTGACTTTAATCATAAGAAAACGCGATTGCTTTCGTATTTCCCTAAATCTGAAGGGCACGATTATCTCTAAAGTGATTTCCAAAGGACGTATCAGAGGGTTAAATGGAAAGAACACGCGAATGGAGAGGAACAGGTTTCTTCGTTTAATGCAATCGTTTCTAAATTGCAGCGATCGAGCCAGAAAGGCAACTTTAAACCTCGATAACCGAAGAAGCTTGAGGGTGAAAGCGACTAAGGCACTAATCACGCGGATCGACCGTCATTAATTTTCAAGGGATTGCGACAAGAGAGAAAGAAAAAGAAAGAGAGGGAGAAAGAGAGTCCCCTAATTTCGCAATGACGAATGAAAGTCTGGCTTTTCCGGCAATTTTCCTCTTGGTAGAGGCTTGACGAGCGTACCAGCAACCACCCCTCTTTTCTTTCTCTTTCTTCATTCCACTAGCAGTTGGAACACGAGACCTCCGTTAAAGGACTTTTTAACAGGTCAAGTTTCAGAATCTCGGTGACGCACAAATGGAATTACTCGGCGAGAAGAAAGCCCACCTCCCTCGCTTGTCACCCTCTCACCCCACTTCTACACGCCCTTGTCCCCTGTTCAAGATGTTCTGGATTCACCTTGAGCAAGCCCAGGTGGAAAGGGGATTTTTAGGGGGCGAAGAAGAAGAATTGCAGGGGCTAAAATGAATCAATTTGTTAATCAAAGGCGGTTGGGTACGTTAAAATTAGTTTTTAATTAATTCGTTACAGCCTCATTCATTCCGTCCATTACAGTTCCCAAGCGGTGGAACAATGCGTAAAATGTAAATGTAAATAAAATAACTTACAGGTTGTTCTGTCGACGTAGTAGAAGCCCACTACACAGAAAAATTTTCATGACGTGAAAAAATAGTTTATATATCAGGGGAGTAAATACTTCAAATTTCTTGGGATTCCATGAAAATGTGATTTTTTGTAAGCTGAATGTTAAAGACTCGAATTCCATAAAATTGTTAGTGTAGTGTTACGCTGATGTAACGTTGAGCCTTATGAATCGATTATTCTTATATTATTAGCCGTATTAATCGTGGTAAATTATAAAAATTATTTCTATTCTTCCAGAGATCAGGAAGATATTCTCTCTCGTTACTTTGTTGATGTAAGATCACGTTTTAGGAAAAGCTGTTCGCAAAATCTGAGGGAAACAGGAGAAGGTTGGTGAATTAAAATAAGAGACACGCGAATGGAATAATTTAAAACACTGAGACATAAAAAAAATCTAGGCTGATAAGAAGAATAGGAATAAGGGGAAATAATGAAAGAAAAGAGTACGAAGGTATCGACGAAGCTATAGAGACGAGGTAAAATGTTATAAAACCGATAAAATTGTGGAACAAGTATAAAAATCGAAAGATAAACTTTATCAATAAGCTTTAAGAAAGGGAACCGAAAATATAAGGCGAAATCGCGTAAGAATAAGAGAATAAATAGACGAATGGAACGAAGAAAAATAAAACAGGGGCGTGTAACAAGAGAGAAAAGAAAAGAGAAGTAGAAAGATCGGGACTCGATTGTATCGTTTATTCTTGTGTTCAGGACAGCCGATTATTTCTCTCCTTGCACGGTGTCCTGGAGTCTTTATTGTGACAGCGCCTTATTGTCGTCCACTTCTGGAAAATTGCGCGCCATGAATGCGCCTTTAAGATCGCTGGGGTCAGTGGATCTTCTGCCTTGATCCTTCGGGATCCCTTATGCAGAGACTTCGTGAGAAGATCGCCGGGAATCGTCGCGACACCCAACACCGACGGGGATTTTCTTTCTCGTGTTCGATTTCGAAGACGTCGCTTTTAGAGCAGTTTTAAGGGACTTTTCCAGATTTTTCAACGACATTATTTTAATCCTTGCCATTGAAAATATTGGTAACAGAAAGAAACTATGATCGTCGATTTTTAGTTCGATCGGTAAAGCTAGAAAATTAATTGGTAGCAAAGAAAGATTAAACAAGATTACACGTTAGCGTAGAAATTTATAAATGTGAAATCTTTGCGCTTGGAAATTGCAAATCCATAGCTTCTAAATAGATTTTCGCTTGTTTGATGACATAGCTAAAATTTTATTTAGTTGTACTAAAAAAGAAAAATTTTGATCAATTTTCAAGTTAGGTAATATTCGGAGCTGGCAAGAATTTCGTACATTTTCCTCGAATCTGAACATCATCGTCATTTACGATCAACTTCTAAGGACGCAGGACTATAATTCTCAACGTTATAAAACGATAGAGATTGCCGAAAACATTTGTTCATCACGTCATTGATAAGCACAGACAAAGAAAGATAAATCTACTATGACTAATCCATCAAAACCATCAAAACATCAATCAGCTAAAAAGTTATCTGATGTCGCTTAACTACAATAATCGACATCTCGACATCGTCGAGCATGAAAATTTATCTGGCGACGCGATCGGTTTCGATCGAGAATGAGCTTCGAATAATACGATGCAATTAATTATGGGGACACCGAGATGGAATCTCGTGAAGTCGATTTGGGCGGGAAACTAACTATCCTAAGAGAAGTGCAAGTCGAGCGCCGTCGGCTCGAAACTTGCGATTCGATTTCAGAATCGGAGGACTCCGCGGTTACAAGCAAAGAGGTAAAGTGCATCTGTCCTCCGACCACGAAAAAAGAGAGAGAGACAGAGACAGAGATAGAAGTGAATTTTATCGCGAACAGAATTCGAGAGGAGCTTCGTGGAAGAGGAAGAAGTGCGCCGAATGAAATTTTCAATCGGCTACGGGATAGAATTTTCAATCAATTTCGAGAGGGACGAAAGATCGAGCGAAGCTACCGAACTGATCCCTGGATTCTCTTCGAGGCCATTGGCGTTCAAATATCTGACCCGATTTCGGATCAAGACGGTTTGGCAAGCGAAAAATCGGATGCTGCCCCGGTGTGAATCAATGATGAGTTTTGGATGAAAATTGTGCGCGAAGAATTATCGAAAGATCAATTAAAACGTGTTTTGTTTTCCCGAAACCAATAAGATATCTGAGATTTCAAGATTGAGAAATTTAAATTTCAATCTTCCCTTTAAATTTGAATTAAATTGTTAACTAATTTTATGAACGAAACACGTACAATTTTGTATGTATAATTTTAAAACTATGATTTTAGAACATATTGCTCCAAGTATATTTCTCCAGATTTAAACATCATGTCAATTTTACAGAGTCCAGTACCATAATCGAGTACAGAATGCTGAAGTCAATTTTCAATGGCGAAAGCGCTTGAGAGATTCTCGTTTTTTGAATTCGAGCATACTTACGATTCATTGTCAGTTCGAATTGCGACATACCTACAGCAAATGTTTGAAGTTAGACATTTCGGCTCGATGCAACATCCGTTAGAACGTCTAAGAATGTCGCTGGTTTTGTTCTAAGAAACACGTGTTTAAGTTGCGTACGCTGTTCTAAGAAAACGTAGGCACCAATTTGCGTTCAACAAAAACGATATCTATACAAGCTAAGAGACTTGTTATACAAAAAGAAGCTGGTATGCAATGTTGAAATATGTTTGACAACTTTTAATTTAATTTGCCATAGAGCGATACGATCGGAGGTTAAGCCAACGAATATAAAAGTGTCGAATTTCTTTTAAAGTTGAAATACTTTTAATTCTTTTCAAATCTAAATGTAATTTTCCAGAAAAATATATATCCAAACACTGTGTTAGTTTCTTCCAAAATCTAAATTTTATTTTCCTCAACGGTGTAACACGTTTAACACTCTCTAATTAATCTAAATTGCAATAAATCGATGTGGCCAATAACTCGTTCCTTTTTGGAGTATTCTTCGTTTCCCCTTAATGATATAAATATATAATTAATTCTCGAGACCATACCGACGAGTACTAAGTACAAGTAATAATGTAATACGATAATACTATTATCCTAATTTTTACCTAAACGACGGTAACTTATTGCCGATAAAATTACAATGATTTCTTAATATTATATTTTTGAATATTACGCATTCCTAGCTGCACTTCTACATGAACGAAATAATTTTACATAAATAGCTAAAATTCGTATTCTGTTACTCTAATTTTTTACTTAAACAACATTACAATCAAAGTATCGCTGACTCCTTCGCTTATTACAATTAGAAAAATTCACCTCGAAGATTTTATATGTTCTTGAATGTTATTTATTTTCGCATATATCATTGCACGTTAGGTAGATCTTCCATTATTGTGTGAAGATCCATGGTTTGTTATCATCTTGATTCTTTATTTGATAAATTCAATCATCAACTTCTTTTCACTTATTCTAACCCTTTTGAAATACATGAAAAATCCACGGAGATCTACTAAACTCCATGGCGAACGTGTGATCGTGGCGTTAACCTTGAGGTAAAGGAAATGTGCTGCTTTACCTTGTCGTCGTCGTGCGGAGTAGGCGGTGTGGG
The DNA here is from genome assembly GCF_024542735.1 of Bombus huntii. NCBI lineage: Eukaryota > Metazoa > Arthropoda > Insecta > Hymenoptera > Apidae > Bombus > Bombus huntii. The sequence goes on from NC_066251.1 coordinate 3,800,774, forward strand.
TGGCGTGTACATGCGGGGCGCGTAGTCGCCGATCGAGGAAGCGCCACCGGTGGAGGAGCCTTGGCTCCTCGGCGGGCTGAGGTCCGGTATGGTCGTGTGGTAGTCCTGCAGTCCGGTGGGTATCACCCCCGTTGGCATCACGGGACGATACTCCATCGCACGTACCTCCATCCCGATCTTCCTCTTTGACGTGTGTCTCCCTCACACCACGTTCTCCTTTTAGCCGTGATGTTAACGATTGCGTATCCCTCTTCGTGGTCTTCCTTTTTATGGTCCTCGTCTTGGCTATCGTCTTATCGACGAATATACCGAACGTCGTAATAGAGAAAATCGTGGCGACCTTGAGTCAATCTCGATCGTGCCCAAGTCTCAGCTGCGACCTTGTCGGGCGCGGTGGTCCAGCGCGATCCTCTGTCTCATAGCACGGTATACCACTATAAACTTGTTGTTTACCACATGACACTTTCTCGCCTTACGTCTTTTTCTTCACCTTTGTCAACAATCTCACTTAAGTCCTGTCTTTTATCATCGAATCAAAGTCTCTTTTCACACGATCACGATATCTTAAAACAACTGCGATTTATCGAACAGATATTACCATGAGGAATTTAACATGTGCATGCACGGACGGCTTCAGTTCTCTATGTAAGTTACGTCTTTACATGTTTTTCTAACTTTCTTTTTTTTTTATTTTTCTGTCTCTGTCTGTTGGTCTGTATGTCTGTCTCTGCCTATTCTCTTACGCGATCCTGCGACGTGACGTCTTCTTTTTGCCCTCACATCGATCAAGAGATCCAGACAGAGTAGGTTGGAGGGAACATTGTCTGTTGCCTAAAACTGGTTACTTTTCTATGTATGTATCGCGTGTACATGTGTAAGAGAATGCAAAATCCAGCGGTTTTCTCTCGGGCACACTCGACGACGGATGCGTTTTGGTAGCTCAGGGTGATGCTCACCCCTTGGCTACTTTTTGCCGACTGAATGTTTTGCGCCGCCGTGGCGGCCCTCGGAGCGGCTGGAGCGTGTGCTACCCCCACCCTGCCGCCACGGAAACCGAGTACTCTGCTGTTTCCCTTTCTCTCGCTCCGCCGTGCACTCTAACCTCGCTCGTTCTCCCTCCCACTCTCGTCTCCACGCAGTCTTCCCCCACTACTCGCTCATTCGACGCTTCTCGCTTCGCTACGAGTAGCTAGAACGAGGGAACACGAGGCGAGGAGAGACAACGAACGAGTGTTTGTAAGAGGAAGAGAGGAGCAGAACGTGTAAGAGGAATAACGAGGAAGTGAGAAAGACATAGACTAGGCGCATACGTGAAAGGGGAGGAAAGGGGAGGGATAATTAAGCGGGCATATCGCGTCCTCCGTATGCTCTGCTCGTTTCTTCTCTCTGTCTCTTTCTTACGCACGGTGTGCTCTAGTCACGAGAGTATCTTCATCTTTATCGTGTACCCCTCTGCTATATCCTAGCCGCTCTTTTTCTCTTCGTCTCTTTTACCCTCGCCTCGAGACGAAGCGTCTATTTTGTCCGGGTGCAGGGTTCTTGTGTTGCTTGAAAATCTTCTCCTCTCCTTCTTTTCTCTTTTTTTCACCTCTTTTTTTTCTTTTTACTCTGTACGCACGCATACGTATGTACGGGGCAAGAAGCCGGTGAAAGGATTTCGAGTCCACGATATTGCCTTTTTCTACCCTCAATATTTTCCGCCTTTTCTTTTTGTTTTTTGTAGATATCTGTTTTGACATTGCTCGACGACGGTGATTAGACTGATAAGAGAGATGCAGTGAATTTTGTGTTTCAATTTCTTTTTTCCTTCAAGTCTATAGAAGGTTTTTACGTGAGAGGTTTATTTGGAGAGGAAGATTGAGGGTTGAGCAACGTTTGGAAAATTCGGGATCCGATTTCGGAATACGCAGTGGTATGTAATACGTTTTCGGGGGGTGGACGAGTCAATATTGGCTGCGTAGGACCTCCGTGGTAAAATTGATATTGCTTAAACAAGAGGCCGCGCAGAGTTCACGGAGGGGGTTAATTAAGTGGCCACGTTGACTGCTCTTTACCCTCGCCCTTCGTCCACTTTATTTTATCAAACGAACCCTATGAGGAGATTTTCTGCCACACGGCTTTCCTGTCTTCCGTTTCTCGAACATGTAACGCATTGTATGCTTCTGGTATACCATTTTTTAAGAAAACATTTCTAAAATTACTCGCGTAAAACTCTAAGAATACTCGCGTGATTTTCTAATACGAGATTAAATCTGCAAGCAGTGATACGAGTATTGTGGGAAACATAAATTTAACGTTTAGTGAAGGCAGACATCACCTATTTTATCTAGACAATTATTTAAAAGATACTGTAAATGAAGAAACTATAATATTTTTACACTCCGAGAGTTGTTTCATTCTACGATCGATAATACCTAGTCAATCGTATTAGGAAATTACTTCGATTAACTAATATGATAATTCGAGGAAATTATGAGTATTTAAAGTTTTATTAATAGTCAGGTTATATTAAAGTTTGCGATTAAGTATGTTGACGACACGACATCATCGACCAATCAAATCGTATTGAAATTACTTCCACTAATTAATAGATTTAATAATTCGAAGAAATTATGAATACTTAGAGGTTTATTAATAGTTAGGTTATATTAAAGATTGCGATTAACCATGCTGACGACGTCATCGAGTAAAAAACGGTCATAAAAGTAAGTAACCTGTTCTCGTAGACGAATATCGTTTAAATTCCATCCAAATTTGCGGGATAACGTCTGTCCATCCGAATCGACGACGAATTCATGTTCCTCCTAGCTTGCCTCTTGCGTCCAATGGCGTTTGTCTTCCAGACCTCTCAGTCTGTCCCTCGTTTTTAGACGTCTCAAGATATGTCTAAGATACGAGGCTTCCTCTTTCACCCAGCGCGTAATCCGGCAGCTCATTTACAACATTTTTTGGTGCAACGATGATCTAACGGGCGTTCTGTCGCTTATCATCCCCCTACTATTTTAAAACTCCGATTTTTCGACGTTCCTGTTTCTTCATGAGCGGCACCGATAAATTTGTCTCAACAGAAACACGTTTAACGGAAGGGGATTTATCTAAGAGATTTCCAGATGCGTTCGGTTCAGCAGTTTGATTTCGTTATGTGTACAGTAGGTAAGATAGGGTTGTTTGAGTCAAACTTCAACATCTTAAAATTCAAGCTTCAGTTTTGTACGGAATAATTAAACTCGTATATCATAAAACATCGTTAGTCTTCGATATTATAATTTACTATTGTTTCGTATTAAATTATTTAGTAATTTTATAGTAAATAAAAGGTAGAACACATAAAGTGTAGCGGCACGAAAGAATGAAAAAATATCGTGTACTTTAGATGCAGCAAGAGAAAACATGAAAAACGAGAAAAAGATTCGAATTATCCTAAATTTAAATTGACTCCGCGTTATCTTCGTTTCTTAACTTCATTACGTATGTACTTTGACGACTAATATTCAGTTTGTTATGTTTCCAATATCATCGTTTTTTTGTGCTTGCCAATTATGGAGTTCAATTATTCTGGTCAATGTAGCTTCCTATAGAATGAGTGTTCGAGAACAGAAACTTTTCTAGTCGTTCCTTCTTGCGAGGAATTCAAGCGAAAAAAGCGATCGAGAATGGAGGGGATCCTCGATGACCTACCACAATCAATGTCGAAAAATACCGTTCGCCTCGTGAATATTCAATGATATTCTTGTTGATGTGTCAGAAGCAAAGGATGCCGAATAAGTTCTATTTTAGAGATGCAGTCGCGTTTTTGTATTCTTTTTGAAATGCTGAATTTTTCTCGGTTATGAAAAGACGAGATAATTCCAGTAATATTTTAAAAAACACTCAAAGGATTTGGGAATATGGAATGATAGAGTTTCAAAATATTAATATACGATGATATGTATTAATCCATACTGTGTTTAATTTAAATTTATTTAAAACAGTTTATATAATATATAAATTAACATTATCATAAAGTTTTTTAAATTATCATTATATAGCAAATTCCTGTAGCAAAAAGATTTACTATTTTGTATATTAAATTACATAGTAATTTTCCTAAATTAAATTTAAAACACTTGAGATATCTTGTGAAACGGAAGACTCACGTTCACACAGTAAGGGTTAATATTATATCTTTTAAAATTGCCCCGATTCTTCTCCTAAAGTCCCAAGCTTCAATCTTCAATTTTTTCCGAGAGCTACACACGTGAATACACATGAATGGGAAGGGCATCGTTGTGCAACTGGTGCGGAGGAACGATAGAAACCGTAGACAATTCGAATTTCGTTGTGGATCCACCCGGAGGAAATTGCAGCGTCATAAGAGTCCACCTTCTGTTGTTCTCCGTGCCTAAGAATCCACCTGGGTGCGAAATGACGCATCGTATCCCCTCGAGCTTTCCCGTAAGCTTCCCGCGTCTCGACTGAGCACGTGGTGCCCTTAAAACGTGCGTATCACAGCGCGAGACAGGAAATTTGTCGAAAACCTCTTAGCGTCTGTATGATTTCTCTCGCTCTCCTATTTTACTTCTACTTCGTTAATAAATATCAAATATCTTTCAAAATTAATGATACTTAACATTATCTGATTGATTCCTATACTGTATATGTTTCTGTAAATTCGTATCTTTACGAATATAAAGATATGAGGAACGAAAGAGAATTTAAATTTCGTTGGAATTTTAAAAAACAGAATTCTATTTTAAACGAGCAATGAATATATCCCAAAATAGATCACTGTTTCACTAACATGGTGAAAAGTATCCAGTAGAAAGTTGCTAATGAGCGCCAATTTCAAACTTTCTTTTGGCTATAATAATTATAGCTTAAGAAGTGGGAACAAAACAGAAATTTTGTTCACCCGCTGAATATTCTAATGATTCTTATTTTCTCCTACTTTTCGTCGTAACGACAAGAATAAGGACGATTTTCTACTTTTTTGGAAGGAACGACAAAGAAGAATTAGGATGTTTCTGGCGCCATCGAGAAAAACTACGATGCCACACAGTTCCCTGCTTTTTTCCTCGCTCCTCCCCCCCCCCTCCCACCCACCCCGTCCCCAGCAACGTAGCTACTTTTCTTCCCGCTAAACGCACTACGACGACTCAATTCGTTCTTTCCTATCTTCCCTTCTTTCCTTTCCCTTCACGCTATCTGCGGTTGGCCAACTTTTTTGCAATGTTCTGGTCCGTTGTTGCTCCGTCTACCCTTGTTGCCTTTTTTCCTCCCTCCAACTGATTGACCGCCATCTTTTTTCTCGCTGGCTGTGTTTCTCTTCCTATTTCGTGGGGGTCAAGCCAGAACGAGTCGATGGTGACGTCTATAGGAGGGGCAGATCGAAATCACTCGAGGGATGGATATTTGATTTTTCCCAATGGATAGGTTTTTTACACCCTTTTTGGGGGTTTCACTGTTTATCGCGCGCCACGGTGAATGACATCTGGCGTAATTTCTCTCGATTAATCGTTATCGTCACTGTATTAACATAGTTATTTTCGATTTAATGCTCTTTACTTTGTAAATGTCCCAGTAGCTGTAGTTGCGGCTTGTGTGTTGTAATTTTATTATTCATTTTTAATTATTAAAAATTATTATTCATTTTTATTTATTCAGTTTTATAATTGAGCCTCTCAGAAGCCTAACTGATCAACTCCACTTTTTATGAAGTTCTGCATTTTCGTAATTAGTGTTCGACGTCCCAAAGAAAGAAAAATGTATTTGTCGCAAAGGGACTGTCCAATTCCATTCAAATTGTATCATTTCTCAACCGATCGAGTTGAGTAACACGGCTTTTGAGCGATTCAATTCTTAGCTGTGCAACCTATTGAGGAACAAAAAGTTCACAAAAAATTTCCCAGAATTCTAATTTTCCATTCTCTTAGTCCACGTTCGGAGCACCTCTAGACAGCAAGGTTCTAAATATTTCCAAAAATATAATTTGCCGTCGAACAATGTTATCCTTTCCACCGGCAGTAAAAAAACTGTGAATTCCCCACCTACTCGTTCCACTCTACTACCATAGAGCAACGTGGCTTTACCGAAAACACTCCACAGCCTGTTTCCAATCCACGAAGTGCAGTATAATTCAATTTCGACGCGGCTTTAAAGTTCGTCGGAAAACTTGCGTCGCCAGCTATAGGGAGGAGAGGGAGTGCTGGAGAACGCCAGGAGAGTGTCACAGGCTTAGCCGCTTTTCACGAGTCGTTTTCACGAAGTGGCGCGATAATTATCTGGCCGTTAGTGCGAGCGTCGAAGGAATCTACTCGCGATTTTCAGGAACGTGCACTCCCGTTGCGTCGAGCGGAAGGGAATCGGCGGCACACGGCTGCCATATGTCCGCGTGTTTCGCATCGGCGATCTCTTTCTAGTGGACAATCGATGTATCGTCGCGAGAAAGCGACGACGAAATCCTCCTAGGTGATCTCCGAACGATAATGACGATCGTAGAAGCGACGAATAGTGTAAAATGGTGAGGGAAAAAAAGAAGAAAAGAGAAGATAGAAATCAGGAGTAGGCACCTTGGCACGTTTTATTACGATTAGGAGCAACCAAGCGTGGCTGAACGTCGAAAGGAACGGCCTAACCTCACTTCCAATACCAAAAACCAGCGGACCGTGGATCGCGGCCGTTTTGTCGTCGAAAGTCCAACGCGGATCACCAAGACGGATTGTCTCCGAGCCCGTGTCTTTGACGAACTGCCTTGTGACGAGATGCATGGACGTGTTCGTGGATAATGACCGGTGAAATCGGCGAGGTGGCGGTCGTACTCGATCGGCCGCCATTGTTTTTGCCCTCGCGCGGTAGCGCTCGTGCGTGAAAAATCGACAGTGCCGATGATATCCAGAGGAAACGTGGCAGTGTCTCGCGGTTTTCTGGATAAATTTCGATATTCAACGATCTGTCTGACTTCACGTTCGAGCTAACGTTCCCACTTACGCAATGGAAAGTTTGTTACACGGAAAGAAATCTTGGAAACGGGAGTGGAGATTCAAGGACCCCAGTAGCAGCTAATTGGAACGATTACTTCATAATTTGTACGTTATAGTATATAAGAACGTTCACTTTGTAATACCTATTAATTGTATTTGCCTATTAACTAATAACATTTGAAGTAATAAGGAGGCAACTGCACTTTTTATTAATTTGAGTAGGCCAATAAAAAGTAACTTAGAATCAATCAAAAGGAAATCACTTCTTGAAACATGTTATAAATTCATAGTCAGCTAATATTCGTAGTAATGAACCTTGGCAGCTTTGAATATGAAATCTACAATCTTCTTTCTCTTCCAATAAATACAATCTAACTATTGAAGTTGCCCTCTTATCGTTGCAAGCCTTTCAATTATAATTTCATTAAAAATTCCAAAACCTTCGTTACCCTATTAGAAACCTTAAAATACTTTCTACATCAAAATTTAAACTATAAATTTCCTACAATTTACAAACCTCTATTGAAAAATCGTTGGACAAAAGAAAATTGGAAGACCTATTAGAAATTGTATCTGTCATGTCCAGAAATCTCGTCAAAGCTTTCTCTATTTTATTTCGGAATTTTATTCTTTCGATATCGTTAAGGATCTACAAATTCCTTAAAATCTACAGAACTTCCCTGTACCAAGAAATCGTTGAGGAAGGGGGTGTTTGCTGAGTATTTCAAATCTCCAGGTCAGTCGACAATACAGATCACGGAATCGCGAAACGTCCCCTCTCGACGATCCCACTGCCCGACCAAAAAACCGGATTTTCCGTGTGCCCCTCGCATCTGTGCTCTCATCTGCATATGGTCCAGAGCATCCCCTTCTTCGTCTCGCTTTTTCTCCTCCTTTTTTCCCTCCTTTCTTCAACGTGATCGCGACTCTGTCTTGCTCAACTCTCCCGTGGAGACCCTAGCTTTTGCTGGCCTCAACATTTGTCTGAGGGGCCGAAACCAGCCGAGTCTAGGGATCGCGTGGAAGAGGAGGAGGGAGAAAGAAAGAGGAACACCGGCCTAATTTCAACCGTCCGATCTTCGACTGTACTTAGAGTCGTTTTGAATGACAATGATGCGACGAGACCCCGATTCCAGGACCTCGAGACGATTTTCCACTTAGTACACCATGCTATACCTATACCATAGCGCGATATTCTTCATCCGTCTCCCTCTTTCTATATCGAGATCGTTGGTGACTCTCTGTTCGACTTACAAGACAGGGTTAGACACCCCTTTTTTTTTCACTATGTGGATGGTTTCGGCGTCGATCGATCAAACCGGCTGAAAACGCTTGCGCCTGCAACCCGATATGCAAATATTTTCACGGCGGCTCCACTTAACGGCGGAGATTAATGATAGCCGCGGAAAAAGAGAGGATCTAGGAGGATCGAGACGTTTCGTCGCGAGTTCGTCACGCTGCAGATCAAAGGGTGACTTAATTTGCGATTTTTCTCCGGCCCCGTGAGAGCAGGCGATGATGTTTTTCGAGATCGAATGCTTCGAGGAAGCTGCGACGATGTCTGAGAACGTCGTTATCGCAGTGGGAAAGAAATTTGTCTAAATCAATGTACGCTCCATTAAATTCCCTCGATTCTAAACTTTTTTTCGTACCTTTGTCTTTGTTCGACTCTTTAACGTTTTATAAACTTCTTAATCTTACAAGACAATCGTGCTTAAGATCAAGATATAAGATTATGAGGATCCTAAAATTGAACAAATCTCCGCTGTCAACACCTACTAGTCCCAAGGAAACTGCCAAACATTTGTTTGATCAAACCCTGCTTTCTCTCACAGAAGGATTTCTTCTTATCTAAGGAAATTGATTAGCACTAATCATTTGTAAGCAGGGCAGATAATTGGGATCAAATGGCCGTAATCTGCAAATAAATAAGGAAATTCTTGAAAATAAATTCCCATCAAACTAAAACCGACAGAAACTTCAAATTACCGTTTGAAGCAGAGGTACGAAAGACCCTGCCTTTCCCTCGGAGGAGTAATTTCGAGTGGTTTTCAGGGCTTATATTTAGGTGGTGGAATAGAAAAACTGTTGTAACGCGTCGCATCCGATCTGTCCCGGTGTTGCTCAATACCCGGTGTCACGAATTCGAAAGGAGACCGGCCCCGGTATGGTTTGACGCGCGTCCCTAATTCGTCCGGGCGTGGGGTCCGTGCGGGGGCCGGATTCAAGCAAAAAAGAAGTAGACTAACTTCAGGCGAGCGTTGTCGTTGCCGAAGATTTCATGACGGGGCTGTTAAGACGTGACCGTGCCTCGTGCACGACTAGGAATTCCTTGCTTTTTCCTCGATAGAGCCCGGTAATAACTCGACGTTCAATTTGAAAGCTACTGCTTCGTCACTTCTCTCTTTCTACTAGTTCTTATTATGAACATTTGATTGAAATAAAGTATAGTACACTGTATAAATATCTGTCTTTTAACAGATACGTGTATGAAGCAATAGCTGAGAAAACAGTCTTAATTTTTAATTAATCTTACAACGAAATATTGTAATATTTTATTTAAATAGAATTTTGCTTTCATTTAATCGATTGTTAATTTATTGGCACGAATATCGTGACTTTTGACTGACTTCTGTATGCAACTATAATTCCCACAGGGAACAAAAATGTCAAAGAAGATACTGAAGATAGATTTTCACGATTTCCTAGTGTCTAATTATACAATAAAAATTTAAATAAAAAGAAATGAAAAAATAAAAACCAAATCGAAACGCTCTGTGTGTTAATTGTTTGTACCATAAGCAAAATGACGATTCTCTTAGGTCCATTTGTTTTTTAGCAGTGTCAAAGTTTAATTATTTGGCTTGGATGAAAGGAAAGATTGAAAGAAACGCTGTAGGGAAGAACCGTAGAGGAAGTTTCTTTTGGTTTGGCAAAAAGGTTGAAGCTACCGTTGGAAACTAACACGAGGAAGCTCTTAAGACTGACAGCCGCTACTCTGTAACGAAAAATTCCGAGCAACCCCTTTGAAACACTAATCCTGCCACGTAAAACGAATAATTAAACGCCACTCTGTTCTCCTAATAAAAAAATGCTGCAGAAACTTGAACGGTTGAACGCAACTTTCCTGGTGAATCAACTATAAAAAATCGCCTAAAGAACCCATGGAAGAAATCCTCGAATGTAACCTGGCTTTTTAATCACGTAGAAAATTAAGCTCTTCACATATTCCACAAATTTTTCTTCGACAGAAAATGATTACGTTCTGGTAGAACAAGAGACAATTGACAATGAACAATTAATATACATCTGTTATAGGATGTACAGTTTAGATGATTTAATTGTAACATTAACATTAGATATTAATAACAATTCAATATATATATTATTGCAATATTCTAGTTTGGATTTGCGAAGATCAACGACTGTATTAGCTATGGCCAACGATTAAGATCAATTTTCTAAAAAAATACTCAAAGGCAAGTATGCCTTTCCACTTTTGTCTATGAATTAGTAATGAATTGAACAAATAATAATAAATTCCTCTGAATGTGTCTAAAAGAAATCGCAAAGACAAATCCTCGAACTTTGTCGAAAGAGGTCATTATCTATTTTACATATAAATTATACAATTAGAAATCATCGTAAATCCTTCTCTACCATAAAAACAAATATGCGGACGAACATTTATAAATCTCGAAAATAGGCTGTCCACTCTGTAAATTAATATTGTTCGCAATGGTCTATACAAATGTCTATTCAAATATAAATAGTTAACCTTTCCCTGAGAAAGTGGCCAAGAAGAAGATTCTCAAGTATCGTAAACACATGACATTCAAAAGAAATTAAATCTGTTCGGTACGCGCACTAGTGCTGCCATATTTTTCAAGGGGCGTAATTCGGTGGCAAAGCCATCAGTTTTCATCTACAATAAACTTTTATTGTCGAAACACTACCGTGAAAGGGATAAAAATATGAAGAGAACTCTAAAATTCCAGCTTATAACAAGATAATCCGCTCACGCGATCAACAGGGTCACAAAATGCCTGTTTTTACCAACCAGGGGAAAGATCAGGATAGAAAGAAATGGAACAAGAAAAGACAGAAAAAAGACGGAAAGAAAACGAGAACCGATGGAAACTAGAAAAGTAAAAATTCGTGCCATAAACGTAACCGTTTAACCCGTTATTGCCACCATTGCCACTTGTTCGTCGTCCAGTCAACCCTTTCGACTTAACCATTTTCCTCTTTTTTCTTCGATTTTTTATATTAACGACCATGGACTTGTACATTTTTTCTCTCTCTTTCTTGTCCAACTTCTTTTTTTCCCTCTTCCTAAACCAGTTAGGGCCAACGTTTCTGCAACATCGAACGCGCCGTGTCAACAGAAGGAAACCGGCGAGCTCGAGTCTTGACGAATTATGGCGTGTTATGGGGCGAAGAAGGGAAGCACGGATATGCTTGATTTTCGGGAATCTTCAGCTTTCGCAAAAAATCGGTTCGTCTGGTTGCCTGGTAATGACTGGACCAAAAGGGCGGGAAAAAATCTCACCGTCGAGTAGGTAATTTGTCGTATGCCGTTACGAATAATGTTTGGACACACTACGGCCTGGGAAAAGAAACGTGGTCCTTCGAATCTTCCGAAACGATTGCTCAGCAACCCTTCTGCAAGCTGTTCTCACTTGTCCAATTGTATCGTAGTATTACGTTGAAATATTTATGACAACGTAAAATATTCATCATGTTAAGATAAGGGATACATGTGTTTTATACGTGTTATGCACATTTTAATGATTATTTTAATTATCATTCGATATTCTTCTGTGATCCGTAGAAGATCACCTGAATGACTAAACGAAAACCATTTTTTGATACCTGCAGTGGCTACGAAGACTATTATCTGATCTTCTAATAAAACATTCTTTTATCAGGTTCAACATTTCGTTTTCATGATATCGGATGTTCGTAACGTGAAACTACTGTAAACTGATACAGAACAGATACTTGGATTTAATTGACCGGTACGTAAATACTCCAATAAATACAATGGCGTGCAGATGCATTTTCTGGCCACTACGCATGCACCGTGCTTCCTTAAACTCCACAAAAATTTCTCCCGTCATCTATCAAAAAAACCTGTAAAAAGTAGCACGTGCCAGAATTCCAGGCAGCATGTGTTCATCGAGCTGGAGGCGTAAAAGAGTCGTTTTGAAAAACCGCCGCGTAACGATCCACCTAGGGGTCACCATGGTGTCACCAACGGTCTCTACTTCTCACCAGAAGCTGACCAATTTTTTGCAAAAACGCTCGATCACGGTGACACGCTGGTAAAGACTGTGAGAAAACTTGAAAATTCCAGCACTCGTGACAGCGTTTTGCATCTCTGGCCCCACGAACAAGTACACAGGACGGGGCATTATCTCAATAGGCCGTCAAAAATATTTTAGGAGGGGCGGTGGACTTAGATTTTGGGAAAAATTTCTTCCTTCCGTCCAGGAAGTCGTCTAGATTCGAACATATGCGTGACCTCTGACTGAGGTCAACCCGAACGAGAGTCCTCTCAAGGAATACCTTAACCACGAGGTCAGTGGAGGTCATGGGAACCCATGGGGGTCCGGTCCAGTCGTCCCTTGGTCCCTGTAACGGGGTGTTTTCTCGTGACGTCATCGCTGGCCAGGTGACCGAGAAACCTTCGTGTACCTTGGAACTTTCATTTGTGGAGATATTAAATGCAGGGTCTTTGGTGATGGATCAATGGATCGTTTGGGAGATTGTTTATGGGGTGTTCTTGGGGGCGTGGTGGATACAATTCATTGGCTTTCAGATTTTCTTGTATGTTACTTTCAAATTGGTTTTCAATACTTCGCCACAATGGACATATCAGAGAAAGATTTATAATTATTGTATTATTATATCGTTTGTAATTATAATGGTGCAATTGTGTAATTGGTAAAACTAAAAGAATTCAATGTAGGATTTGAAACGTGGGTGGAATTTTCCATTGCTTGATTAGATGATTTTTGAACTTCCAATCGAAACGGGGTGATTAATAGACAATTGAAAATGTTTCTGAAATTGACCATTGCTTTATTAAATTTTTAAAGTTTCACTTAAGACAAGATATTGATGTATAATTGGAATTTTAATGGACAAAAATATATAATTGGAATATGAACTGGATTAACATTTTACGTAATAAATATTTTAAAAAATCATTTTACAATCAGTTCGAAAGTCGCTGTTTTGTTCCGTAGAAAGATGAAGAGGATAATCTTGGTATTCTATTGTGATGAAAATTAATCAGGAAATGATCCATCGTCGACAAGTGCACCAGTTTCGTCAGGACCTCGTTGCCCCAATTGTGTTCCTTTCTTCTGTCCGATACAGAAAAGGGTTTCGATGGGACCCATTGATCGTGCCCTGTATTTATCGATCGATTTGCCTAACTTTGCCCTTTTCTTTGGCTTTCTTCACGCGGCCTTCGATTGAAAGCTAACACGCCAGCCCTTTTGTGACAATAACTCAACACGTTCCTTGGCGCATGGCTCGCTGATGCTGGAGAAAAGGTTGCAAGAATCTAAAAAGTCTTTTGCTACCTCCAGGACCCTTTAATCCCTACTTCTCATTTTTAATCTCTTCGCAAGACATTCCTCTCTCGGAGGAGAGCTTAAATTTCAGTATTCTAATCGTTACATTATTTTGAGCTTTATTCTTAATTTCTGATTGTTTCGAAATATTTAATAGCAGGGAAAAGACTTCGTATGTTTCCATTTAAATTTCATAACTTTGATTGTTACGTAATCTAAAGTTCTGTTTTTAATTTTCTATTGCTTGTTAATATTTAATAGAAGAGAAGAGACTGATGCGCGATTAAAAGATTCCAGAGAATTGAATATGAAAAACGGGATACTAGATAATTTTTTAATTTTCTACCGATGAATCAAATTGCTTCTTGGTGTTTAATCGAAGGCGTAAGATCGATGACTAATTATAAGAGAAGATTCAATATTGAATTTTCAATTGCGAATAATTTTAGAATCTTCTTCAATTATACTTACAAAAATATAAATTCGCATTCTGACAGTACTCCTTACCAAGTGAGAACCACAATTAATTCCAATTCCATTCTGGTCTCGTTCCACCAACAATGAATCACCCTCCAAAAATTCCAAAACCCACCCCATCAACCTTCAAACCCCATCGAAATCTCAGATCAGCGGCGAAATCGAAAGCCGAGTCCCAAACTTGGCGTCAAAAGTCGAGGCTCGCCCCTGAAAAAAGGAACCCTCGAAGCAACCACGAAGAGAGGGTTGGAAATCGATCGGTAGAATAACGAGGCGCGATCAATCGATGACGAACCCCTTTTTTTTTCTGCGGCGTGAAGAAACGCGTCCTCGACAATGGACCCACGAGGGAGGAAGAAGGGTAAAGGAGAGAGAAAAAAAAGGAGAGAATGGAAGAAACAGGAGGAAGAAAGGGAGAGGAAAATCGATGCACCTGCGAGCGCGCGCCACCCTTAATATTTTGATGGCTCAATGCCATCGACAATGCTATCGCGGTGGATCTGTACACACGCATCCAGCCAATAGGAACCCCTTTTTTTCTCGATTGCAGTTCAATACCCAAATTGGTTCGTGCGACAATGCGATGGTGCCCCGCAAGCAACCCCTATCGCTCCCTTTTTTCTGGGGGCACACGCCTAACACCGAAAACCGCGTAAAGGTGTTACAGAAGTGGGAAATATCAAAGGAGATAGATCGGGGGTGAGGGTCTATGTAGATCGTCCTTGATTTGTTTTCTGACGTTGTCCTTTCGTTTCATGGCGCTTTGGAAAAGTAGATGGCGAAACTAAAAAGTGGAAGTTACATTGGTGTGCAACAGCTTCTCCAGTTGGATGGATTTTTTATTTTACATTTAGCAACTTAATGTTTCAAAGAATTTTTTAACTGTTTTGGAGTAGTTTTTTGTTGTTATATATAATAATAATGTATTATATATAATGTATGTTATATATAATAATAATAATGTAGTTTATGTTATAGTAATTTAGTAATAGTTCGTTAGTAACTGAACGTAAATTGAAAATGATTTATTTGCAGTAAAAAGCGAAAAATCTATGAGATCAGAAATCTTCGTACATCATGGTCAATGTTTGTTAGTGTTATTTGGTAAATCTAAGAGCGAGCAAGATGAATATTGGTAAAATATTACATCATTAAAACATACTGTCACACGTGGATCAGATTCATGGACCAATGGAATTTGGTTTTTTGCTTCCGATAGATTTAATGCGTTTGAGAACCTGATAACGCTGATAGCAATGTTTCTTTGTAATATTTTATTCGCCTGTACAAGCTATCGCTGAATATTTGTAAATTATCAGTACAACGCAACGTATTAACGTGACTCTTTTGCAAAATGAAATTCGGCAAAAAGATAGATCAAACAGGATTTTACTTGAAATTCTCTTCCCTCCTTTATTCGATGATTTAAAAAATCCCCTAAATCCTTGAAAAGATTGTCCGTAAATATTCCAGTTATATCGTTATTATAAATGATTTTCAAATTATCAATACAACATATCATAATGTATTAACGTAACATTATTACAAAAATGAAATTGTATCTCAAAAAAAAAAAAAAAAAAAAGAAAAAAAGAAAAAAGAAAAGGATACAAATTCTCTTCTTTCCTAGAATTAACGGGGATTTGAAAAAATCCTGTGGTTCCTGGAGACGGCTCAAATGATTCGACTCAGTAGACAAACAAGCAAACAAACACGGAAAAGGCGGTCTCTGGAGAAAAGGGAGGGGAGTAAAAAATATATCTGGACCTCCGGCACGTTTGATCTTGTTCACGTTGGCTTTAGGGGGTGGCCAAACTCGAGGACCGTGTTTTGGGACTGACCAAACGATCCCAAATAGGGGCCACACGACAAGTGCATAGCTCCTCGACATCTTTCTTCTTGACCTGCCCCCCGCGTCACGTTTCCCTTTCTTTCGTACGCGTGGAAACACTGTTTCCAATTGCTGGTCCTTTTCCAAATTTCGTTTCGGATCTCCGGCCAATGTCCTAATATTGCCAACGATCTCTAAATTATGGAAGGTCCCTTCTGTCGAAAGGAAATGAGAAGAAGGATAAATTCCAGTTGACGTCACAGAGCTTAGAGTTAGAATCTTTCGTATGGAGTGTCATTTAAGTACGTGGAATTGATTTTAATTGTAGATTGGCTTTTTTCATTTGGATCATTTTATTGATGATTATCAGGTAATTAGTTCGAAGAATATCATCGCGATCAGTGTGATTCTAGGCCAGATAGTTGCATATGAAACGTAATTGCTTTAAATAAAAGCTTAGCCACGCCTAGTTGCTCCAAGGTATCAGCTACGAAACGGAATTTTCATACGATACGATCCATTTTCCCAACGAGGTTAATTCATTTTATTATTCTAAATTTGTTAGAATTATTAGCCCTGAAGTTAAAAAATTCTTGCAATGAAGATCTCATAGTTTGTTCATTTATATATATATATATAAATTATGTATTAAATAATTTAATTAATAATTTATGTATTAAAAGCTCTTTATAGGAATAGGCTTTTGTCCTATCATACTTACGCTCCAAATAATTATTTATATTTATAATTGTTTATAACTGTGGAATAATTAATGCATCGACCTGATTATTTTTTACGAAAGAATTTTATATTTGGAAGAAATATTCAAAGTTCAGAGAGATCGATTTTCTCACTCTTCTATTTTTGATCGTTTTTGTCCTACGTTTGTGAAAGTATGGAGGTCGCAGACTTCCGTAAATGGGGTGTAAAAGTCGCTAGGAAACCTGTCATACATAATACAACCCTAGATGCTCCATTTTTCATTCAATACACACGTTTCAGGGTAAAAAATGAAACCGAACTACGGGTACCGCGATCTTCGCAACTCGATACTACTGTAACGTAATATCACCGTTTTTCATCACCGTAAAATCGCAACAGTAGCCGCCCCATTTTCACCCCCTTTTTTCTATCTTTATGATTAAAACCAACCAAAGCCTCGTAATAATATTTTTTCATGAACGACTATCAAATGGAAGTGTCAAAGAAACACGAAAGGGCTCGCGTCATTAACGAGATCATCGGAAATATTATATATAAAATATTACAAATAAAAAAGAAAGGGCCTTTAATGTACTACACGCCGTGAAGATTTGTAAATTGTCCAAAGTATACTCTAAGCTCTATTTTATATTTAAGCTGTATTTTTTAAACGAAGTTTAACGAAATTCAAAGAAGTAAAAATACAAGAAAATATAAAATATCCAAAATACAATAACCGTAAAAATATAATAGCACTTAATACTCGAATGAAACAAATCTCTGCTTACGTTTTGGGTTTCTAGTTATAAAAGTATGAGTCTTCATAAATATTCACGATCTAATATATGGTGTTCAAACGAAATAATTATTAAAGCACACGGAGTAGTCGACAAATCGTGTTGAAACATGAAACTGTGCCTCGATGAGTGATTCTCTAGTGTCCTACGATCTGTGTAACCACCCTTGTTTCGATTTCATGGCGGCTAAGATTCCTGTTTAAAGAGGCCAGCTTTGGAAACGGATCCGAAGATACTGCCACGTGAAATGCAGATGTTTGCAAAGGGATTTCGCCAAGTGGCTGCTGCGTGCTGGTCTGCAAGGTGAAAATGGAGCTCCGCTTTTGGGCTTGGGCAGACGGTGGAGACGCAAGTGCCGAAGCATTCCCATAACGAGATTATCTTAAGAGCGAAGCAAGTTGTCGGTATCGTAATTTTCCAGCGAAACCTTTCCTTTTCGTTCTTCGCGGAAACGGGAGAGAATGTGTCGAGGAATTTATCGATCTATCGACCTTTCTTAGAGATCCTTTTCGTATCGCTTTTAATAAAATCTGCCAATTCGGGAATCTCTTTAGGGGATGACTATCGGTCATTCTTTTTTTTTTTTTTTTTTAGAAATATCCCATTAAAAGAGTTTTGGTATCCTGATAGTTTTACCGTGGTGGAATTTGACAAATTTAGAGATCTTGACGGTGTTCTGTTTGGGAAATTTGGGAATTCAGAAATATCGTATCACGTTGCAATTTGTATATCTGGAATTTTTTAAATGATTTATTATTTTTTAAAGCATCGCATTTTGAATCTTAAGACTTTTGGTAATTTGGTAATTTTGGTTTCATTGAAAGCACCAAATAGTTTGCCGGAAATTTTGTAATTGGGTAGCAATATCAGCTGCTACCATAAGAATACAATTTTATTTCAGGCCCGTCTTTTTACTTTCTAATCTGACAAATCTTCCCCTACTATTTGAAAAAAGAAAAAATATATATACGTGGAGTGCGATACAGAATGTGCAAGTTCACGATGTCGAGATTCGGAACGATTAATATCGAAGAAACGGACCGGAATGAAAACACGGAAGGTTCCTATTATGAAGAAATCCTCGTAGAATCGATCTGTGGGGCCACGTGCTACAGACGTTAGGCGGAAAGTCGATGAAAAGGAATAATAAAAAGCGGCGAGAGAAACGGTCGACGTTTACGCGGCATTAGGCCATGGATTATTCAAACTCCGGCGAAATGTTCAGAATGTCTCTTGACGCGGATCGTTCACTAAGAAAGTCGACGTGAATCAACAGTGCCGCAGCTATTTCGCTTATAAAGTGTTCCCTCAAATTTCCCTATATATTTTTCAAAATATATAAACGAACCTTGCAAATATTAGACTTTGCTTATAGGCTAAGTATATTTCTGCAAATTTCTCCATACATGTTTCAAAAAATATAATTCAGCCTTGCAAATAGTGGACTTTAACCCTTTGCACTGCAAATTTTATTTCAATTTCGTTACCAGCAGCTCCTAACGCTTTTAAGTGTTTTATTTGAAATTTACTTTAACTAAAAAAGAAGACAATTTAAATAAATAAAGGAAGAAAGAAATTCACTTAAATACCAGTTTTATTCATACTACTGTTGTATTTTGTAATTTTTAAGTGTATGATATATCTTGAAACAATTTCCAGGACGCAATCCCGATTTTCTTTCGCACGTTTCACAAAAAAGGTGGACACGAAAGAATGTCGAGTGGGACTCGACAAAGGAGCTGCTGAGATAAAAACTGATGTCGAGTCACACTCGACATAGAAGTGCAAAGGGTTAAGATCAAGCGAGATTTCTCTGTTACAGATCAAACGATTGGTAGAAGTTGTTGAAATTCATGGATAAAGGAGGATACAATAAGTGGTGG
Organism: Bombus huntii; assembly: GCF_024542735.1. NCBI lineage: Eukaryota > Metazoa > Arthropoda > Insecta > Hymenoptera > Apidae > Bombus > Bombus huntii. Next base: position 3,820,010 of record NC_066251.1, read on the forward strand.
AAGAAGGTGAAGAAGTAGGCAAAGTACGAAGTGTAAGTAAGTAGATAATGAAACACTTAGTTCGTACTAAGTAGGTTTAAGGAACAGAAATGCTTTATAGGGAACGAAAGATAATTTGCAACAGAAAGCAAAGACAGTTTTGGAATAGAAACCGAAGAAACAATTACGTAAGACAGTTTCGTTAACGATACTTGATAAAGATGATATATACATTGTAAGCAAATGGAATTTCTGAGCTAATAAGTTAAAATGAATAAACTACTATACGATACTAAGAAGGGGTGGAAGCAAAATGAAGAGAATTATCTTCAAGAGAATTACGTTCGAAAGAAGTTCGTTTGCAGTTCTCGATTATTAAAAGAAATATATTAAGCTCTTGTGTCTCGTAATATCGAATCACACTCGCGAAGTGAATTACGGATGAAATTCAATGAAGACAGCTTGTATATCACGCGCTATATCAGAATCCAATCTTAACTCTGGCTCCTTTCTTTCAAATTACGGCACTGTATATTGCTGAATACAAATTGTGTATAATATTTCAATGCTTCGCTTTGAACGTAGCGTTACGACAATAGCTAATATTCACGATACGATAAGGCAAGAGGATAAGATATACCGTAGCTATAAACTTGCTCTTTCTAAACAATATTACACACATCGTTCCAACAAAAAAAAAAAAGACATTCGCTATGGCAATAAAAAATAATGGAAAAATTCGAACGAATGGATAAAAAGTACGATAAGACAGGAGGGTGAAATATACTACACTTATAAACTCACTCCTTTCGACATTATTACATAGATAATTCGAGGAGGAGCATTTATCAGGACAATAAGAAATAGTGGAAAAATTCAAATGAATCGATGGAAAGGAATAAAAGTTGCTTTTCATCAGGGTGATAATTTTTCTATGTCCATACCTGAGTGCAGGAAGGAAAGTGGAAAGATCCCGATACACGTGGAATCAAGGAATCGGTTCGAGTCGACTTCCCATTGTGCCTTCGGGCACGAAAACATCTGTAATCCGTTTAGCCGTGCAAATTTCCTATTGAGACGATGTCCTCCTGTCAAAAATCCACGCGCACCCCTAGTCGAACGATGAAAACGCCGGACAGATCCGAGACGGTCGCATAATAGCCGCGAAAACTGTCGTCTCTTTGCGGAAAGCGGATTTTCCAAGAACGCCCGCGGCTCAATCGCGTTTCTCTCGATTGCGTTGGAAATGTTACCCTCTTCGCAATCCCCTTTCTCGCGGCTCCAGCTCAACCTTGAAACGACAGTCAGTGGAACGACGAAACGAACAATGTGGATGAAAAATCGATTTCAATTAAATAATGTTGCGAATTGAAAAATTGCTGGTGTTTTCCGATGGACGATCAATTACATCGTGTGATAAACAGTGTTTCTCAGGTAGAAATTCTTCTTTCTTTGTTATCGTTTAATCGTTCGACTATTATATATGTCGGGTTATCATTAGGATTTAAGGCGCGTAATGATTCTTCATTTGAATTAGCCATTGTTTTACAAAGCAGAGAATATATTTACGCGAATAAACAAGATTTAATAAAATATTTTGAATAATGAGTTTAATAAATGATAAGATTAACAAATGATAAGTTTAATTAATAATTAGATTAAAGAATAATAAGTTTAACGAACAATAAGAGGAACGAATAATATATCTTACGAATAATGAATTTAACGAATGATGAGATTAACGATTGATAGGTTTTACGAATAATGAATTTAATTTACGCTATTAACAATATTCCGGGGTTCAAACGAATCCACGGTCAACGGGATAACTCTTTACTATGCGTAAAATAATTTTAAAACACAAAAATACGTTTGCTGAAACACTCGGTAAATTGCTCGATGTATCACTTTCCAAGGCGATCACACGAATGAATATCTGATGAAAATCTTTTTCGCTATACGACTGCATTTGTTTGTTATATGCTCGCTGGAGACATCGAGAAGGTTCCAATCGTTGTTGCTAGGCAATTTCTGTCAAAAGTTTGTTGTATACTCTTTGGACACATCGAGAAAGATCCAAACGCCGATACTAGGCAGTTTCTGTCTGGAGATTGATTCCTAATACAACGTGTGCCCCATTATATCAGCATCTCTAAAGTACAATTCTATGTGATTTCTAGGGAGAACGATACAACCGATCCACACCTTCGTCAGGCAAAACGTTTATCCCGTAACCGTGGCTACGTTCGGCGACCAGTTGTCACCTCGAACCCACTTTCGCTTTCACAAATGTCAAACAATTACAAATGACAATTGCTTAATTACAGTTATGATAAAATCTAGGCTAAAGCATTAGAAGGCTTCCTCAAAATTGCAAAGGGAAGGCTCCGGTTTTCCTTTCATCTCCTACATATATATATCGATTTTTCTTGAAGTTGAAACAATTTCTTTGAAGAATGGTTTTACATTAAAATATATAACATTTTTCACTGACTCACTACGTTCTCAAAGGTTGTAAATGCAGACAAGTTAAATGCTTATGAAAAACTTATTCTCTGTTTTATTTCACAATTGTGTTTTCGCAGATGCAATCGAAATTATCAAACACGCAATTTTTATTAGGCAGATATAGATCGTAATATCAGTATCGTAATAACAGTAAAATATCAACGACTCTTTTAACGATAGTATTTAAATCGAAAGCGATGCTTTCTAAAGAAATTTTAATATTCTACGAAGTCTGGAGAACTGCGAAGTTGCAAATTTCCTATGAACTTGTTTCATACGTAAAACTGTTAACAATTCTTTCAACGACAATATTTCGATTCCAAAAAGTGGTTTTCCAAGAAATTTAGATTCTGAAATATTTGTTAATTCTGAAGAAGTTGCAGCCATTATCAACGAATCTCATTGATACGATAGAACGGGACAAATCTATGGCGACAAACTGGACGATTTAATTCAACGTTTTATCCTTCTGAACTATAAGGACTTCGACTTTGAATAGGAGGTCACGATTTTACGGAATTATTCGCGAGGATGAAAGCGGGGGATGATTACCCCTCAAGAGCTAGCTTAATCTTTATGGAAGTAGCTTTTAAGCAGGCATTGTTTCGCAGATTATGTCCCTCTTTTCTCTCTTTTTCTTCTTTTTCGAAAGACGACGGAGGAGGGAGTGGTGGGCATGGAATTGCCCGACTACAGAAAGAAGTTAATTTTTCTGGCTATTCGTAAAAAGCAAACACAACAGACTCTGCAACTTAATTAATTTCGCCACGCACGGGTTCAAGCTAGCAGAAGTTGGCGTATTAACCTGTTAACTGGGTCGTTTCTTACGAAGGAAACTCCTTCGAGTGTGCAATTGAAAAGTCAGAGAAAGAATGAATTTTAGTTGCGTCCATTTTTACTTCAGTGTACAAGTTCAGTATAATATCAACTGATCAACCGCATCTTTTCTTCGTTGCTGAATTTCGTATAATTTTACGATAGGTAAACAGATTCGTATAATTTCATTGGGATCAGCGAGGGAGATGTTATCTAGGAAAATAAACGATAAAATAAAAGATAAAACAGCTTCCAGAAATAAATTATTACACAGAAGCCACACATTTATAAAATGTGAAATTAAGGGTTAAATAAACTTATTTTTATTATTAAAAAAAGAGTCGAAAGCTCGCTTAAAAATTGCTCATAACCAAATTTTCCGAATTACAAGACAAATTATTTAACTCGATCGCGTGATCCTCGCTCGCATAACTTCACTCTACGTTCAAAACTATGCTCACACCGAAATACAAAAGAAATCCTCTCGACGAGAATATAAAAAGGAATATCCTTACATTATAATATTCTTATTAGAATCCTAAAACCAACGATCTTCCTTTATGATGCGAAGAAATTCCATCGAGGAAAGGGAGCACGATTTCCCCCACCCTTCGCAGAAATCTAATCACCATTCACGCCGTCGTTTCACATCGGAAAACCATCGGAACGTCCAGCATTTCCACGGAGGCGCATTGTGGCCGGCCTCTCGACGGTTAGGCAAATTTTCAATGAATTTTTTTTCTGCGTCCACCACCCCTCTTTTGGGGCGAGATTGGACCAAATCAAAGAAGGAGGAAAAAAAAAAGATTCGAACGTTGCCGGACGCTGGGCAGGGCCCGGCAAACGTACAAAAGGGTCCGGAATCGAGGGGTGGAAAATAAGGAGACGCAGGGTGGTGAACTACCCTAAAAAAAATACGACAAAGTACCATGTGGCGCGTGGAAGGAAGCTGCGTGCTTTTTTTTTAATCCATGGAAAGGTGGACGAGGAGCAGAAAAAAGATAGAGAAAAAAAAGAAAGATGATGGAAAAAGCATAGAGGAACCCGGAAGGGGAACAGTCCCCTGGATTTCCGAATTTCCGACAAAATCCATCGGTTACGGGGTGGTTAATGGGAGGGTGAAAGGGGGGGAGGGGAGCAGAAGGCTACGCGTGCCCTCGTGATTCGTGGAGAAACGTGCGCTATAGTTTCCTGTGATAGCACGCGTCGTCCCTTGGTTTTCTTTCTGCGAAAAAATCTACACACTGTATGCAGGGGTGCACGCGACCGCGGGACAAAAGGGGTGGTCGTGTGCCCGGGTAAACGAGTCTGGAAATTCTGCGAACCGGCTTCCTTTGCTGGCGACCCAGTTTTTTCTCTGCAGGTGAAATTAATTTGTTGATTCTCCTTTTATTCCTTCAGGAAGGAAACGTACCTTTTGTACCTCCTGACCCTTAAAAGTCACAATTTTTAATAAAATTCAAGTGTAAACTATTTGGACGATTCGTAAACTTGGCGATTAATTTTCCGCTTTTGTGTCTCTGCAGATTCTTTTGTAGCTTCTCCGAGATTTTTCTCCCACCGAAAATAAAAGACACAAAAGAAACGAAGTTTTCATGTATTATGATATCAGATAGACGAAAAGGTCTGCTGTTTTTGTTCTTTGGAAAGAAGAAAGTCAATTATTTTAAATAAAATTTTTATAAATTTCTCTCTCCCACGTAATATCAATATTGTGATATTACACTGATAATTGTAATTATTTTCCATGTATTTAACGTTGCTCGTTAATAAAATATGCACTCTTCCAGTGACCATACTGTTTGATTCTGTGTATCGACTAATCACCAGTCAAAAAATTTCTTAGAAAATCTAAGCGATCTATTGTATTAGTAAGCCTCAATATACAACCTCGATATATTGCGTCAAACTAATTTTAAACTAAGCTTTTAAACTAATTCCTTACCTTTCCGGTTACATATATAACATGTCACAACGAATACCTTGTGATTCCTATATACACTTCTACACTGGTTTCAAATTTGACCCATATAATCATAAGAGCCGTGCTTTGTTACAGCACTAAAGAAATTTCAACGTGTATTATACAACACGTGACTTCAAGCCCTGAATTCCCAACCATTCGTAGAAGTGAAAACTCCAATTGGAAATAAAACGTCCAATAGGAACCCCCAATAAGATCCAAATAAACGGTGGTGAGACAAAACTTTCCACGATCGACCTAACGTCTATCTGGACAAGGATGCATCGCGTTAACCAAAGAATAACTCGTGTTACACACCGGAAAATGATTCCAGAAGGCAATCATCTGGCGGAGGAGGAGGAGGAAGAGGAGGAGGGGTAGTTCCCACAGGCGCAAGTTGCAAAGGGCTCGGTTCGTGTTTGATAAGGGCCTACTGGACTTTTTTGTGAAACAAAATCTGACCAGATGTCGGCGAGGCCCTGGGCCAGGTAAAAAAATACCTTTGGGAGCGGAGCCCATCGAAGACCTCCTCTCCCTCTCTTGATTCTCGTGTGGGAGGCTCGACTTGGCTCGTCATTAGTTCACTAAATCAATCCTGCCTCGGCCCCATGGCATCATTTTTATAGGTAAGCCACTTCTGGATCCGATCATTCAAAGGGTTGCTACCACGCTCTTTGCTATTTTTTAGTCAGCCTTCAGGCTATGTTTGGTTGAAATTGATTTTAGGAGCAGAGCTGAGCAGTGAACGTAGATGTGCGGCAAGTCGCGAGCACAGTTAGTATGACGATAAAACTGATTAGGTTCGTTGTAGTTCTAGAACGACAGATTTAGTAAGGAAATTCCGAAAAGTGGAATACAATTTTGAAAGATCAGGCATTTCACCTTCTGTCTTAGAACACGAAGATGCAATCACGATACGAATTATTATTCTAATTCTATTCGAATCCTAATTTTCTCAGTTTCTTTTCTTTCACGCTGATAATTGTTAAATCTAAATCGCATACGATATTCCAATATCCTGCATACGTAATGCAGTGTCTCCGTGAACAAGTAAAAGGGCGAATAATTTATTTAAAGAAACTGTAGGGCGGAAAGATACATTAAAATTTATTATAAAGCTGGCTTACTTGATTGTCAGAGAAGAAGCGTGTCTTCGTCTCTTGCGAGGAAATACGAAAGTTGGCAGAATCTAATTAATTAAATAACCCGATGCAATTTTCATGCGATTTTTCAACTTCCTCTGGAAGAACCTGTTAGCGCTAAGTATCGTTCGAGATAGCACCGAGTGCTCGGATTAAATTTACAAAGCCGGCTCTTCGACGTTGATTCCTTAATTAATTATCCAAACCATCCGCATCCTAGCGCCAGTAATTAGTGTATATTTCATTTTAAGGATACAAGTTGTTCTCCGACCGTCTGCTGAATCTTCCATCGTCGGACGTCTGGCACGCTTGATTTCGCCTTTGTCGATCGCGTCTATTTTCGTCGAGAAATAGTTTGGTCGTCAATTTCAATGAGACTTAAGCACGACAGGAAAATTCAATTTTCGTTGCCTAAAACTGGCACCTCGATGAAAAATTTAAGCGTGGTCGGCCCTCATTCATCGTTCGGTCAGTTATCTTTTATTTGAATATTCTAAATATTTATCAGACGCTCCTTAATGACGAATGAAACTGTTTCGACCGGATATAAAAATGAGGAGCCATTATTTAGCCAGTGGATTTTAAAATAAACAGTTTCAATCGGAATAGAAGGTTTTTCTCTGGCGACGATTCTCTCCGGTTTCCCGGGGACGGAAGAACAATTTAATCACGATGACGCTCGAGTGAAATTACAGGCGCAAGAAAAGGAGAAAAAATAACGCGAAGATTCAAAGGATAAAAGTGCAGGGGCCGCGTGGCGAACTAGAAAGAGAAAGAGAGTAGTTGTTCGAAGAAAAAGTGGGAATTCAATTTCAACTTGGTCCCCTTGTGAACAACATCATCCGGGGAAGTTTAATTAAACCCGTGCACGGAAGAATGTGAAAGATCAAAAAGCGAAACTCGCCGAGTATCGACTCCTCCAACGAGGCGAAACGAAGAACACGCGCGCATTTTTTTCTCTTCCCTTTCTTTCATTTTTTATCTTCTCTACCCCGTAAACTAAACTGTTTGGAAGCTATTGCAATTCGAATCAGGCCAGTTTCAAATCTTTCATGCCGTAGTTTACGTATTCGATAAATTTTATCCAGTCTTCGCTTGTTTACTCTATTTTCTACGAAGAATTCGAAAAGTTTCCTTTTAGAAGCAGAAACGGTGGCGAGGTTTGCGCGTATTTAATTGTGGCGTATTTTGGGCATATGTTTCGCAGTATTAGTGAGGTAAAAGTGAATCTGGTTCGTTATCTCTTTTATGCATCGAAGTGTTAATGAACTTACATGTAGATACGACATTAATCTTCTTGTAATGAAAACGTTTAATTATTCTTCTTGTTTTTAAAAAAACTTTAGTTGAATATGTTCTACTAACTAACAAATGGTGTATTAACCCGATTATGTATGTGTTTAAATAACGCGTAAATTAGCTGCTTTTTTAAATTTTCTCAGTTTCGTTGCTCAAATATACAATTATACTTTAGCTTCTAGGAAAGCAAATAACCTCTACAAATATATGAACGAAGACGACTCCACAAACTTAAAAAACAACAACGTTTTAGCACGCGATTAGGGTCCGCTTCCTGAAGAAGCAATCATTCCATGAACATATTATTTAAAACAATTCAAAGTTGCACAATAAATTAAAAGATCCAATACATGATAAGCGTTATCCGAACTCGACCTTGTGCCATCGGAAACCTTTTACTTTCAAGAACCATCAGAGTCCCACATACATACATCTTCCTGAACGCTTAATCTGTTCAAAAAAAAAAAAAAAAAAAAGGAATAGAGAAAGATACCCTGTCCGCAAGAGTTTCCCAAAAACTCGACTAGCATCGACGCCAAAAGTCGCTGACCCAGGCCAAACAGTCTGATAACAGGTCAACGAAGCACTGACCTGCGTCACAGGTCGAAACGAAAACCGAGAAGGCAAAAAGTGGCAAGCCCGGCGATCATCGACGCGCGAAAGGAAGAAGACGAGCAAAAATGCGAAGAGAAGAGGAGCAAAAGGAGGAAGAAAAAGAACATGCGAGTCGATCGTAGCAGGACGAAAACGAGAAGTAGAAGCCGGAACAAGAGACAATGGGCCAGAGCGCGCGATGCATGTTCAACATGTAGGAAGACATCGTTGCTGCTTGCAGACGTAGGGACAGGTGGCAGACTGGGCCTCGTGGCCCAGAAAGAGAAAGATCCGGTTCCTCGTGTACGAAACGAAGAGGGGAACGCCAGAGGGCATGGGAACCTGACTTTCGGGGGCAGCATCCCTAGGAAGTGAGCAAGGGAGCCCCGTCGTCCCTTCGTCTGCCCTCCTATCCCCGCGGTATTCGACCTGGTTCAGGGGAGAGAAAATGAGAAATGTAGGGGCCAGATAGAAACGAGAGGGGCGACCCTGCACTTAAACGCGCGTCACGCAACCTGGAGCCGATTTTCTGGCATGTACTATCGTTAGGGTTACTGATAGCCAAGTATCAACCAACTATCGGTCGAAGATTGGGATAATGGGAACTAAAGGAATTTTTGTCGAGTTTCCATTGGGAATTTTTCGAAATTTCTAAAACGTTAACCGGTTATTTCTTGCGGTTTCGCTCTATGTGAAATGTTCTGTATCTTCAAATATTCCAATGCGTAGTACAAATTCATCTGCGGTGTATTCTTCACAATTACTTACAACTTCTTCCCAACGTTTCGATAATTTTTCGATTCCTCGCTTGAAGTATCGCGGTTTTTTTTATAGCTAACCAATCTTTCAAATATTTTCAAAGTTCCACGTTGTTGTGGAGGAAGACAATTTGTTAGACCGAGGTCCGGCATGCGCGATGATGGAGAACTTGCCATTGCTTTTATTAACCTTCGTGTGTATTCTGATCCTCACCCACGGGAACAATTCCCGTGGGTGAGGATCCGAAAATTCGATTATAATCTTTATTCACGCAGGTAGGCGACGCTCAAATTATAAAGAGCTACGTAATTTTGGAATATGTATTGATCTATTACTAATCTATCTAGGGCAAAATAATGGAGAAATGTACAAAATTTACGGAAACACGACCTTAGAAGTAAATTGCTTAAAAAACTCGTGTACGTTTTACTTTGTTAAGATATAGAATATACCTATATCGAAATGGTAGATACTTCACAGAGACTCGCTATAGCTGTTAGGAGCAAGAAATTCCACGACTTAAGAAAGGAAGATAGATTACCACAGATGCTGCAAATGTTTTAATTCCTTGAAATTTCATAATATTCTACCTATCTGCATTAAAAGAAAAAAAAAAAAAAATGATGACAAGAAAAATACTAAGAAAATCTTTGATATTCTTTATCGCGAGTACAACGCTAAACGGCAGAATTCGACAAACACAAATTAACCAGAAAAGAAAGAAAGCCTGAAATAAAACGTAGGGTTATAGTTGAACGTCAAACGACTGTTCACTCGAATGCTTTGAAGGAAATCCGTTGGGTTGCTCTTTCAGGCAATCCACGAACAACTAAACTCTTCAGCACAGTGAATCGTTTTCCATTTAATGCGAATCGTATTAAAATTTCAACTCGGCACTCTGCTCCGTTCAAATACCTCTCGGCGTGAACGGGAAACGGAGTGGCAATTAAGAGAAACGCGGCGAAAAAAATACCCTTCCTTTTTTTTTACACGCGCCCCCGGTATTAATCTCGAGTTTTGTTCCGGGAATGTCGCGCATTTTAATAAATCTGCGCGCCGACATTAAAAACTTTTACGAGCCTCTCCGTTCTCCTCCTTCTTTCCTGCCCCTCCACTTCGCTTCGACTCTCGGAGGCCGCGTAACCGATATTTTGTATTCGAGAAAGACTAATTACAACTAGTTCTCGGTAATAATTAACGTAAACCCACGGTCGTAAACTTAAATGGGCCAGAGCGGCTCCCTAATTAATTCCGCAACGTCGTCCGGAGCCGCGGAAAGGAGCTTCATTAAGGACTGGCTGAATTTCGCGGCTGCCAAGCACTCTCGCTGTGAACCTTCAAAAAATATGCACACGTATATCCTGCGACAATTTCCCTCTCGATAACCACGTTTCACATGCTACTTGTCCTTTTTCTTTCTTCTCCTTTTTATGTTTATCAAATTGCGACAGTTGTTATCGAGTTATTTTCATCTTATTGCATTTTAAGTACCACAGATGGAGCAAGGCTAGTCGTAAAACTCGTCAAATCTGTCTTTCTGCCGCGACAAGGCGCCGTGGCTTGCCGTGAACTTTTTGAAAAATATACACGTCACGGAATATGTCGCGCGACGATCCCTCTCTCGATAACCACGTTTAATATCCTATTTTTCTGTTTTTTTTACGTTTAATAAATTGCAACAGTTGTTTCGATCTTGTCGAGTCTTGAGCGCATAGGTGGAACCAGGTTCGTCGTAAAATTCATAAAATCTGTCTTTCGGCTTGTAAACTTTCAAAAACTATCCACGCTACGATATACATGTGTTCTGTGACAATTTCTCTTTCGATAACCACGTTTATATCCTATTTTTCCCCTTTTCCTTTTCTCGCGTTTGTCAGGTTGCAACAAGTAATTTCGATCTTATTTCATTTTACGTAGATGGAACAAGGTTTGTCGTAAAATTCGTAAAAATTATCTTTCCGACTTTCTCTTGAGATCTTGCTCGGTTTTATTAGCTCCGAATAGTCGTGGCGAAATATACAGCGGAATTTCGTATGCAAGGTAGCTTGGAATATGAAATCGTGCATCAGGATTACTGAATTAATTTTACGCCGTGATTATCACTGATTTTGACCTTGAATCTGTTCTTGTTGCATTTGATTCTTTGCACACGTTTATACACACGTTATACATATACATACAAATATGTACAAAAAGTATTTGTACGCCATTTGTTAAAAAATTTACGATATCAATTAATTAAATCCAAGTATATTAAGTTTCGTATCACTTGATATTAATTTCGTGTGATTACAAAAATTTCATACCAGTGAAATGTGGTATCCGATAGAAAATCTTCATTCACAGACAAAGGTATGTACAAATACTTTCTGAAGCTACTGCACTGGTCTATACTACTTGACAGACACTGCGTCCAGTTGGACATCAAACGTATCAATCAAAGGGATCGATAACAAGAAACTGGGTATTTCAGGAGCTCTGCAAGAGTCAACGTGCCATAATCTCGTCGGAGGTGTGCACCAAGCATAACCAAAAGATATTCAATTGGAAAGCTATAAGAAATCGAATCTCGGAAAGAGATTAAAAAAGATCCAAGTTCGATATTTCCTGCTTCTTAACTCTTTCCGGCACCCTCGCGTGAGGGAAGGGCGCTGAAGGGACGCGTGGAGGAGGGAAGGAAACGGAAGGTGCACGTCGACGTACAAGTCTAACCACTGCAGGGCGATAAAGTACGGCGGATAATTAATTTTATAGCTACTCAATTTCCGAGGGAATCGGCTACCGGGGCCCGCAGGCCCTGTTTTCGTTAGTCGCGGCAACAAAAAACCAGATACAGGCTTCTGCACGCGGTTAGAAAAGGAAAAACGATGACTCGAGACGAAAGAGAGAGGGAGAGAGAGAGAACGCGCGCAGCGTAATGCGAAGGATAAAGAAGAGGTTGGATAGTCGAAGAAAGATATGCAAAACGGGTAGAAGAAAAGCGTAGGAAGAATAACGTGCGAGTTTCAGAGTCGATTGCGCCGCAGAGAAAATGTAGAGGAAAAGATATCGTGAGAGAAAGAGAGTTACATGACTGTGGAAATGCGAAGAAAAAGAAACGGTAGATAAAATGTAAGAGGGGAATATTTTGAGAATAAAGTAGGTGGATCGCAGTGAAATGGCCAGGAGAAATGAATTAAATGGAAACATGAATAAACACACTAAGGCTATCGGAATAATTTATCAATTAACTGGTGGTAGAGAATCGAAGGATTAGAATTTGATGTCGTACAAACAGTTCTTGGAATTTTGGAGCGGCAGATGTGCGATTCGTAAAATTTGTTCTTTAGCTTCTTGTTTGACTCATTATCAAGTTTGTTATCGTCAATTTATTTTAGTGTTGATGACTCTAAGGTAAGGTAAGGTTTTATTAATATCAGATGGTGAATCGTAAAATTGTAATTGAACTAAAATCTTAGTAAGAGAAATAAAACTCGTTGGTCGAAACAAAATTGTAAAAATTAAAAAAATGAAACGTATCGAAGAATTACAGAGTCTGATCTATAAAGACATATTTTTCGAAGATAAAAGACTCGTTAAGTAAAAAATTACAAATACACAAATTTCTTGTACGATATATTTTTCGACTTTGACGGAAGATATTTGTACAAAAGGGAGGAATAGAAAAATGCTGTTGGAAAATGAAGACTAGGTTAGAAAAGGATGGAGAAAAGGGAGAAAGGGAAGAAAAAAGGGAAGGAATAGTATGCATATGTTCAAAAGAAAGAGTGTGTCGGGAAGGGAAGAGAATATTCAGTCCGTGATGAGGTCCAGCCACAGATTTACGATCGGCAGCCTCTCTGAGAGCACCACTTCTTATTTATTTTCTTTCTCCCTTCTTTCTCCCTCTTTGTCGGCTCCCCTCGCCCCTCGTTTACGCGGCTACCGAACCTGCAGCCCGTTTTCTTCCTTCTTTTCGTCTCTTTTCCACTTGTTCATCTGGTACATTAAGAGGCCGAATCTACATCGTGCTCGGGACTCGGCGAAATCTGCCACGCGACTCGATATTTCTGGTTTCAGAAGCAGCCCGTGTGTTTCGCTGTTGCCATATTTTTCATCTTAATGGAATTAATTAAATTTTTAATGAAACCCGCGATTTCTGAAGAAAAGTTAAATCGCAGGAATTAGTTTATTTTCGAGTGTTTTCCCGAGGTTCGTAGTCTCCTTTTGGAAAAAGTCTGAAGTTTTATAGTACTGTAATTGCACCAAGGTTCACTGGATTTTGAAACTCTGCTTCTAAAAGTTTGCTTTTAATTGCTTCGAAATCGTAATAGTCGCAGCGAAATCCTAATAAAATTGTGATTTCGCACAACCGTCGCGATCCTTCGGTTTCCAAATGCTGGATATTAAGAAAAATTCGAACTCCCGTAGAAATACAATTGCTTCAAGGTTGCTCAGATTTTGCGGCATTAATACCGAAAACTTTCCACTGCTTTTGAATCAATAAAATTGTAATTCTTGGAATTGGATCTGGATTGTAATTTTTTGAAAAATCCAAACCAATCTTCAAATTCTTAATTCTTCCACAAGGTATGAGTTCCTAAGGGAACTCTGACACCTTTAGGGGAACTCCGAAACATGATTCATTGACTTCTCCTAATCTCAGCCGAAAGTTCCCCGAAAATTTTCGATCCAAAAAAAGAAGAATGAAAAAAAAAAAAATGTACCGCAGACACGCGACTGAGAAAGGCTCCAAATTTACAGGGCAAGCTCGATTTTCCCCGTGACACGCGACACATACCACCTTTTCGAAGCGGAAGCGAAGAAAAACTGGCTAACCAGGATACATCTAGGAATAAAACACGTCGATAAAAAAAAAATAAGAAAAAAGGAGGAAGAAAGGGAACAGGAGGTGGAAAAATCCCCACAGGCAGAAGAATCTTGAAAAAAGCCAACCATCTGTGTGTCCACTTCAAATTCGTGTTACATCGGTCGTGGTTGGCAATCAGGCTGCGCTTTTTCATTAATTAGTCAAAGGGCGGCGCAGGATTGGGGAGAAGTTGCATTGACCAGCTTCAAAATTGCCAATATCCACGGGTACATTCACGAAACGGGGAAAAATCCGTAAAAAAAAGAATGATCCGTCAAAATGGCAAGCGAGAGAGAAAGAGAAAGAGAGAGAGAGAGAGAGAGAATGCGACGAATACTACAGAACATGGTAGGAAAATATTAACCTAGAAATAGAATGGTGGATTTTGTTTCAATTGTTTGCAAGATACTATCGATAGAATATTGATCCAATGTATACGTTTGTTTAAAAGTTTTAATGTAATTATTACGTATAATTAAAAACTCGAAAAAGTCGGATAATCGTTAAAAAAGAAGGGAATATAAATAAAGGTTTATAAAAAGGAACTAGTGTAGTAATAATTTTACTACATTAAAAATACATATAACTTAAGGATCAATTATGTTCACAACGATATAAACTTGCATAAATGTCAGTAGCAGTATAGCGATATTGTGTTAAGCACGTTACGTGCGTGATACTAAATTAATCAATTTAAAAAAAAGAAAAGAACCAAGTCCATCAAGGATATTTCCTCCTTGTTTCGTATCTTCACTCATCGTGTTATTTTAAACGAATCTTCTGGATTTCAATCTTTTCTCATCCGCCAATCTTCATGAAACTAACATCAGTCCACAAATCCGCAAATAACGCCATTCATTTCGCCTGCAAACAAAATCCACGGCAAACCATCCTAATCCACGGTTATCCAGGATCAATCAGGTTACATTCACGAGCTCTCGTAGCACACGTTTCGTCACGGATCATGGCGAAACGACGAAACGTATAGATGCGAACAGGTGAAAGGGGAGACCACGCAAAAGAAGCAAAACGAGCAGCTAAAGATCAAGAAGGGAAAAAAAAGGAAAGAAGAAAAAAGAAACGACGAATCCAGTCAACTAGTTACGGTCTACCAGGCAGTGCGCGTATCCCGTTCGAGGAATAGGCTCGGTTCTGCCGACAGAAACACAGGCTGGCCGTACGAAGCCACTTTAATCGTCTTTCCAGGCGTCACGTGATCATCCGGCCATAGGTAATTGCAAGTAAATTCGAATTGTCACGCGTTATCACGGTAGGCCCGAGGTGTGCAGAGGTTCTCATCCGGATTCGATGGTGCTTCCTCCGAAGGATCCATCAGGATGACACTTGACGCGATCTTAAAATAGGAAGCAGGGGGAGCAGCAGGAAGTTTGCTTTTTGTCTTCAACGGGGATTTATTGGACCATCTCTCCACTGTGGGAACAGAGACGAGTGCTTAAAATGGATTTCTCACTTGGTACATGGCGAGGATGCAGTGTATATAGTTCGAATCTATAGATCTATGGCTTCTCGTTTGAGCGACTTCGAGCGGGACAGAGCGTGGTGAATGTAAAGTATTAAGTAAAAGCACGGTCTCTTGAGGTTAACGAGATTGTAAGAAGGTATATGCCCAGAAATTATCGACTTTGCTACGAAATTCTTTCTTAGGTAAAGTGAGCCAACGCTGGTTCGGCTTGGCGAGTGAAACATTGCTATACTTTAATCGCAATGGGAAGTTGTGAGGCTAAAAAAGATGCAGGTAATTATACGGTTGTTAGCAGATTACAGATGTTTATGGGTATTCGCGTTTCTCTGAGTAGAAGTTAAAAAATGTTACTATTCAACGTTTCTACACTTGCGTCCTAATTTTGTCGAATCGCGTACAAGATCGATAAATCATTATCATATTTGATATTAACACATCTATATGATAATTTCAATACATATCTGCTACAAAATTCTACAACGTTCTCCCTCAGAACTAAACTCTCGTCCCTCCGATCTTTCCAAGTAACTGATACACGTAATACGATCTCTCTTTTCCACCTTTTTCCAAGAAACATTAAACAATCCATCCCCCTCTCCGTTTTGAATCCGAACAAAATTCGATCAAAACGGTACGACGAGATCCACGAAATCGAAAATGAAAACGAAAAGCTGGCTTTATTGAATGGGTCAGGTTGTCTGGAGGCCTGTGTTGTTGAAGGGGGTCAGGTGGGGCCCAGCGGAGCGGCCAGTGCATGCAGCCAGCCTCCCACGCCAAACAAAAGTCCTTAAGCCTTAGACTGAACATGATACCCCATTTACCTCTATGTACTAAATTTCTAAGTCCGATGTTGGCCCCTCCACCCTTGTGCTATATACCTATGCTGGTCTAAGGGCACAATGGGCCTCCCTCACACGGTTATGTAACCGTCCGTCTGTCCGTCTGGCCCGTGTTTCGTGTGTTCACGTCTCTCGGCCACGTAAAAGCTTCTTTCTGTTCGCGTGAATGGGCCGTGGCCCTCGGGATCGACCGGTACGATAGCTTTCTCGAAGCTAGTCCAGTGTGAACGCACTCTCTCGACGAGATCCAAGTCCCAACAGCGGAAAGGGACGAGCAACCGGTGAGAGATTACACGATGGACGATCATTCGATGGCCAACAGCCCGGGGAAATACGTACGATTTTTCTGATGGATCGACGCTGAGTCAGAAGCGTTTCCTCAATTTCTTGTTACATCATTCTATCGATGGATCGTTCGATGAACGTGGACTCCTCCGGTTTGCTCTGTTTGGATCTTGCGGTACTTGCACGATCTCTGCATCTTCATCGGGTCCGATGAGAATGATGCGGAGGGTCTGGGGTTCTGGTCTACGTATAACAGAACTATCAGAGTGGTAGAAGTTCTAGTAGCAGAATTATCGGAGTGGTTGAAATTTTGGTGCTATATTTATTGGAGCGAGTTGGGTTTATGGAGAGGAAATCCCAACAACATGAACGGAAGCATACGAGACAGAAACTTTAACAGAATATATATTTCCCTTGTTCGTACGATTTATTCGAAAAATTCTATCCAAGTGAAATAAATCTTCCCTTCCCCTTCAATTTATTGATCGCAAATGTTAGAAATTCCGAAGTTCCTAGCGGAAACGCGAAAAAAAAAAGAAAAAAAAAAATAAAGAAAAAGAGAAAAGAAAAGAAAATACACTTCCCTCCTTCGCGCAACATATCGATGACAAACAAATATCGAAGAGAACTGGAATTCCTAACGCGCTATGCTCGAAATGAAGAGACACATCGAAGACAGAAAAATTGTCAACGTTTAAGAAAAGTAAGCAGCGCCCGAGAGAACAGCTCCACTTAGCTTGTCCGTGATACAATTACATTTACAAACGAGACATTTCGCCAAAAAGAAAGCCATCGCCATCGCCAATTGACGTGGCGTAGAGAGAGGGAGAGATCCGGAGGAGCCACACAAAGAAACAACACGGGTCTGTTCGACGTGTGAGGGTACATCTCCGACAAAGTGGTAGGGAGAAGGCTCACCTGATCACGCACCACGGTAGCGAGAGGCCCGTCATTTTTTCCACTCGATTCTTTTTTATCCCCCTTTTCGCCTGCTACCGCGAGAGAAGGAGAGAAGAAAGGGACCGACGCGTAGCATCGGCCGGTGAAACGAACGAGGCCCCCGTCGGAGAAACTTCGGTCCCCTCTCTTCATCCTCGACCATCTCAAAAACATCGGCTTAGATCTAATTTTAATCGAGTCTCTGCCGCGAGGCGTGCTCCACACGATAATCTTACCCTTCTGGTCCCTTTCTGCCTGTTTCAGGGCCCGATCCTTTCGACTCTGTTTCGCTGCCGACCGTAGCGGGTTCGCTATGTCGCGTGACCCGACGATTTTTGTCTAATCTGATAGATAATTTGGCCCAGAAAATAATTTCGGCCCACCTTGATGGAACATACTTTCTTCTTCGTAGGAAATTATATTTAGGAATTTTTTTTAAATCTATTATATGTATATTAGCGTAGTTTTTGTCAAGTTGAAGAGTTCATGAGTAAAACGCGATCCTTGTCCATGAGTGTTTTATCTCTTTGGATAAACGGACCAATATTGAAGCAGTTTCGACTAATGTGACAGACAATTTGGCCCAAAGAATAATTTCGATGAAACGCTTCCTTCTTTGTTTAGAAATTGTTTAGGAATTCCTTTTTACTTTCTAACAGTTGGTTTTTTCTAACAATTGGAGAGTTCACGACTTGAACACGATCCTTGTTCTTGTTCCTTTTTCAAGAAAGCAAGCGATGTTTGAGCATTTTTGACTAATCCAAACAAATAATCTGGTCTAGAAAGTGTAGCAAATTATCATGTCTGGTATCGTGTCTTTGCGTCTAATAAATTATTTGATCAAAAAAGAAAAGACGTATTGTTTCTAAAAAATTTGGGAAAGAACTTGAGAATACGTTGTTTTATGTGCTTAATATTTCGATATTTCCATTTTTGTATCTGCTAAATAGCACGAGGAAGGGGCAAACTCGTGGAATTTTTCCGAGCCAAATTTCACCTCGAATTCTTTCGGAAGATCGAGTATTTTGATCTAGATCATTCCGGTAATGGAATGATCGCGGCTGCGTTTAAATCGGCCAACATGTTAGGAACAAATCGTCACGAGATTACCAGTCATCCGATAAGTGTAACTAAGCGGAGGCACACGTAGCTTAGTAAAAAGAGACACGGTTGCAAGAAACACGTAGCCACGGACGAGTGACTAGCACTTCGATCGAGGATGCGAATAGAACGTGATATTACGGATCGAGCGAAGAAACGATGGTAAAATGCATCAGCCTAAGCAGACGTATAATTTGAAAAATTGTACCATTTCAATGCCGACTGAAAAGTTTGAATGTTGCTTGCTGAATGGCGAAGAAGATTCGCAGCAAAGACAGAGAAACGGTGACAGGGAAAATGATCGAGGAGATTTGTATTTGGTGTAACGAGGAATTATTATGGAAATGGGTGTCGCGAACGAGGATGATGAAGCTTTAGAATTTTGCAGCCTGAATTTGGTATCTTTCGAAGATTTGAACGTTTAGAAATTCAAAGACGTGGAAATTGGAAAATTCGAAGATTTGAAGATTTCGCAATTCGAAAATTTACAAATTAGAAAATCGAAGCATCGGAAGATTTGGAAATTTCGCGAATTGCAGCGTTCGTATATTTAAAGACGAAGAAATTCAAAACTGTAAATTTCCAGCGCTAGGACTTTTAAGATCCTCAGCTCCACATCCAAATTCTAATAACTTCAACGTTACGTTCTAACGAACCGAACGTGCAATTCGAAAATTCTGAACAAATGTGAAACCTCGATTCCTAGGCTTTCGAAAAACAACACTCTTAAATCATATCTGAAAGCATGTAACTAAAACTTCGGAGAATCGCGTCGCAGGGTCGAAGAACACGACTGTGGAAGACATCTTAACATCGAAAAGAGGGGGGGCACTAATCGACTGGGCTGTCATTTCGCAACACTGTAATCTCTTCGGCGTTGTTTTCCCCTCGATCCGGCGTCCTTCCAGGAGCGGCGTGTACTCTGCCGACCAAGCAAGCGAGAAGAAGAAGAAGAGGGGACAGGGAATAAGAAGAAATAGGGAGAGAGAGAAGAAGGAAAAAGAAAGGGTAAAAAAGTGGCTGACTGGTGAATGAAGCTATGCACCTCCGTGCCCGGGGGGCCCCGAGATTCAAGTCCGGGGGCTAGTGTACCGTGACGAGCACAGCATCCTGCCTCATCCTCCTTTTCCATCCTTCTTCTACTCCTTCGTCATGTTTCTTTCTCCGATCGACGATTTCTCGAATCGTTGCCTATCCACGGAATCATTTTACTCTAACTTGGCATAGTATTCACACTCGTCTTCGTGTCCTTCTTCCTTTAATCGTTGTATTTCGTACACTTATAAGTTTATTTCGTACTAGTTTGTACTATCAGATCGATAGCGATCAGATCTACTTTCAGTCTCTTCAAATCTGTGTGAGTGTGTACAAATTTTCCACTTGGAACTTTATTTCAAGCTAAAAAGTTCTGAGACGCCTCGAATGTCGCGTTTACGAAAATTAATGCGTTTCAGACCCTGTCGTTAATTATTGTTTCTTTGGTTGGTTATTTAGCCAATAGAAACTGGTGCGTATGAAAGCGAATACTCTTGAAACATTTTAGTTTCAGAGAATTCGAAAAGCCAGAATCACTCCATTATTTCTTAAACTATTTCTTCGTTACTTCTTAAAGGTATCTTCCTTTTCTCATCCTCAACTGCTTCCTAAAAACTTCCTTCCACTTCTTCCAATTTTACTCCGCTTCCCGTTCGTTTTTCCTTTCCTCTGTAACTTATCACAATTTCCTCGAGAATCAGTCCTTCCTTTTCGATTCACTTTCCCTTCGACATCTATACCGCGATCCCCCATTCATCGACCTCTCGATTCACGATTCAAGGGTGCAACCTTGACGCGCCTCGTCCTCGTTCTTTTCCGCTTCCATCGATTCCTTCGATCGGTTTTTGCCCTCCTTTTCGATCAAACCGCTCGATTTTCTTCTGTTCCTTTTCCGTTTTCGCAGACCATCATCATCCAGGCCTCGATCGATCGGCCGATCGATCGTGAAACACCACAGTGGCCCGCAACGGGAAACCGCAACGCGGATCTAGTTAACCGCGCCGCGGAAATTATTCGCGGAATAATATCGGCCGCGAGTTTATTCCTCGCTCGGCTTCGCTCGCCTCTCGAATCATACTGAGGTAAACGCACCTCCGTCACAGGAAATATAGCATAAATTTTGACGTGGCGAAAGCTTTGTTTCTCACAGTAATTTGGCTAAAAAATTCGAGTCTTTTATACGTTTCTATATCGTTGTTCAGATATGAGAATATATGACAAATTCCTTGGGCTTTGCGCTATCGATAAAACGCGTGTCACACGATTCGAGGAAATTTCTCAAGAAATTGATGAGTTTCTTAATGTATTGCGTAATGTGAATGTAGGATATCGAATGAGTATTTAAGGTGTATGAAATATCGAACATAAAAATAGGAAGCAAAGAGAAGATACGTTGAAGAAGGGAATTTCAGAAATGGTAATAAATGATGAATAAGAAATGGACCGCGATCAGCGATCGCGTTACTCTCAACTAGCCTTAATTTCTTTTACGAAATCGAACTTTCAAAAGATTTGATCGAATTAGAAATTTTGAAAAAGCGCTATACCGATCGAGGATTCGATGCTATTCTTTGAAACGACGAATCGATCACAATCGGTAAATAGGCTAATTTCAATTTTTAATTTCTTTAAAAGAAATTTGCCTTAAATACTCTACTATATATAATGATAATATACAATATTACGTATAACATTTTCTAATATTCCGCCATGCATTAGATTGTAGGAAAAGCTTCAAACGTTTGTAGTAAGAGAACAAAATGGATAATGCGTAATTCAATAAAATAATATAAAACAAAGAACTCTGTGCGTCTATTATTTCCTTACAAAACCAAAGTATTGTTTCTTTATAATACTTTTGGGACAACCTGATATTGACTACTGTTACAATGTGTATGTGCATTATCCCAGACGAAATCGAATTAAAAACCTCAAGAAAATCCTATATCCTTTTCAAATTGACTTTTTCCTTTTGAAAGAATAAAAAAGCGAATACTTGACGAAACAATGCACTGAATGCTAAGTATGATAAGCGTGATTAATATTACCGCACCGCCTACTCTTCGTCTCCATAAACTCGAAATTTACGATTCTGCCAGGCTTCTCTTCAGCTGGAAGCTTAATTACAATAAGAATCATCGTCCGGCTGTAAAATAATACGTAACGAACGTGGAGCAGCGTCTGACGCACCGTCACATATCGTTCCTCGTAACGCTAATTATTAACTATCGTCGAAAGTGAACCGCCTCAACGATGGCGGCGGCCTTCTATGATTCTTTTCCTTTTTCTCTTTACCCCTCTCTGCACTGTTCGTCTACGGTTTCCTTTTTTCCGCCCCGCGGTGGAACTGTTCGTTCCTTGGCGACCGTCTGTCGCGATGACAAACTTGCTGAATCGTCTTCTTCCCCATAATCAAACTCCTGCTATCGTTCTTTAAACGATCTCATCGGCTGATTGAAGTTTAACGTGGCTTCCTTTTCTGTTTTTCCACTTTACTTTTTAACCGAGTTATGTCGCGATTTTATTGGCCGTCCTTCAGGAATGTTGACTTTCCACGATAATTTTTAATACTTGAATTAATTACGGGAGGAGAATACGAAAGAAAAAAATGTTGTTTGATTTTATCTTTTCTTGTCGGATCTAAAGTACACGATATTTTTTCGTTATTACGTTCAAGACTAATAGTGTCTCGTAATATACAACGAGATTCATTATTCTGTACAAAGTTGCAGGTGTTGAAGATTAAGATTAGCTGAAATAACCTTACCTTAGCCTATTAATTAAAGGCTAACAGTACCTCATAATATACAAGTTTGATTATTCTGTACGAAGTTGCAAGCGTTGAAGATTAAGATTAGCTCAAACAAAGCCCACATTACCCTATTAATTAAGAAATAAAGAATATCTGACTCTATCGTAAAGTCATTTCGGCCACGAAGAGACGCGATTTATCGCGTGTTCTCGAAGAAGAGAAGCCTCTTCTTTATCACTCCCTCGGATATCTTCAATTCGACAAGAAGCAAAGACAAAAGAATTTCCTCGTTTTTCCATTCCCCTAATTTCCTACAAGTTGACGAACAAAGAATACCTGCCTTTGAGGTGTTAAAATAAACTTTAGGTTACTAAAGGTTACTAAACTAAGGTTACTACCTTACCCTAAAAATTCAAAAATAAAGGAAAACCCTGCGGTTCTAACGACACGGAAACACGGTTTATGATGAGAAGAACGCTATTCTTTAAATTTACCTCCAATATATGCTCAATACTTTCTCTTAACCGAAGAATATTTCTTTTTAAATATGTTACCTATTAAGATTAATTCAAGAAATCCTAGATTATCCTCGTCATTACAGAAACATTAAAAAATAACAAAAGTTGGGTTTTGTCGTAAAACCACCTTAGCTAACAAAGAAGTACAGTTATTTATTTGTTTATATATGTGTGTGTGTGTATACAAAGAGTTAAAAAGTACAGAACATTTCTCTTTATGGTGTCAAGTGTTATCTTATCTTACGCCAATGATTGAAAAGTACAAAATGTCGAAAAATCATTTCTCAATAAAATCACATTCCATTCATTTTTAACGACAAACAACGACGACGCGACCCACCGTGTGTCGTTTATGAAGAATCTCCCCCTCTTTGAACTCCCCGCCCGTCCCTCCTACCGCTCTATATATTCCATTGCTTCCCTAATTCCACTAATTTCCCATTAATTAAGAAATAAAGAACATTTCAAGCAGGCGTTGAAGATTAATATTAACTCGTATCGCCCTGTCTTAACCTATTAATTAAGGAACGAAGAGTATCGAACTCTATCGTAAGATGATTCCAGCGACAAAGAAGCACAGTTCATCACGGTTTCTCGGTGAAGAAGGGCCTCTTTTTCGAGCTGCCTTCGATACCCTTAATTCGATACTAGTCACGGCCCGATCCTGTGGTCGTCGGCGTCGATAATTGAGGAAGCGGCGGCGAGATTAGCGAGTGGGGGGTTGCAGCTGCTTCGTTATTATGATTTTCTTCATTAAATGCCGATCAAGGCAACGCTTTAATGGCTTTCTGGGTCTTATCAGCCGCGGCAAATAAGACGAGCGCTACTCGCGCGCATAAACCCGATCGTGTGGAGAGAGCGAGATACGGCGACCCGCTTATTCGTCAGCCGCTTATTTCAATATTACAGTGTAATAAATAGCGAGCGAGACTCGCCGAGGATTAAATCGACGAAAATTACAGATTCCCGGCTACGGGAGGGCAGAGGGAGGCAACAAGAACGGCAAAGAGAAAGGGGAGGGGGTCGGCTGGCAAATTACATAGATCTCGCGCAACGGTATATTCGTGTACCTGGGCATTTTTCTTTCACTTGTGCTCTCTTCAACGCACGGCAAAACGATAAGGGAGCGTAGCTTCGATGTGCTTTTACGGTGTCGTTATCGATGGGCTCTGCAGTACTGGAGCTGTTCGAATCTGTTGAAATTCCAAAGTGATAACGAGGTGGTTGATGTTTCCACGTGGTGTGCTCTTTGTGGTTTTGGCAAGCAGAATGTTATAATTTACAGTGTCGCCGAGCGATTACATCTTGTAGGTACAGGTTTCCTCTATAGGAATTTAAAAGCGACGATGAGACGGTCGAGGATTTTACACGGCACGTTTTTCGTGCATTTTGGAAGTAGAATTTCTTAGAAGATTTGTCAGAAGTTCCATCGAAGAAGAATCTTCTGAACGTTTCGTTGCGGCAAATTTCTGCAACAAGTTTCATTAGACGCTTGGTCGCTCGATGAAAATCCGAAGATGATCGTTGCGTAGAAGTTAAACGCTCGTTTCTCGAGACTGCGATGTCGTCGACGTTCTTTCACACTGTGACTTTGTCAGGTGTTTCGATTGAACAAGTTCGAAACACATTGCGGTTGCACTTTGCTTCTATCGGGTGATTCTTGAACCGTGCGACACACGCATTGAAATTATGGCTTTCTTAAGATTTCCATCCTGAAACCTGCCCTCGTTCTGTAGCTCTGTAAATACTCTTCTCTGTATGTTTTGCATTTTTACAGATATCACAAGATATTACTTGTTTATCACACCACACTGCTTGTATATTATACAACTACTACGTGAGTAGCATTATTTTTTTTATGAACGTGACCGCGTTCAGATATAAATTTGATAACAGAACATTTTCTGGTGCTGCGTTATTATTCAAAATTGAAAGAACGCATATGGACTTTTACGAAAGAACGATTTGAAAGAAACAGCGAAACGATCGAAAACCGAGGTCGATGCCAGAAGAATCGCCAAATCTCTTCGTTACGATATTCCAATTGAAGATCATGTGCTTACATAAAGTTTCGTAAAAGAATAACCGGAGAAAGAAGGATATCTGTTTCCCAATTTTCATTCTCCGCCACTTTTGAAACGAGGAAAATCGACGCTCCAATTCCATCGATCGATATAACTTATATCCACAATATTTATCGTTTGTTACGATATTCTGCGAAATCCACGCATTCTTCCATCGTGCTCTCTCTCTCGCGCCTGTTCGCTTAATGGCAGACAATAATTGTTGTTTTTCAACGGAAACAGGCAAGATATACGTGTCAGATCATGCACGATGTGTTTCACTGGCCTCCGGCCTATGATAATCTGTCCTATTCTATAAACGTTCGGTGAATATCATTAAATTTTAACGATCCATCTTATGGTACGTTGCGCCGCTCGTCCTTCGGTCTCTCTAGTTTCTGTCTCTTCTTCGCCTTGTCTCTTCCTCTACCAGCCGATTCATCGTCGTCCTTTATTCGTCGCTGCGTTTCAGTCTCTCGATTTATCTTGTAGATCGATGATTTTTCCTTGGGCTACGTGCATCATTTCTTCCCTCGTATACGTTTTCTTGGATGTTCTTCTTTTGGAATTTTACTTTTTTTTTTTTTGTTTGATTTTATTACGCTGTGCATTTTTATCATTAACTTCTCTTCAGGCGTTTCAATGTTGGGAGATTAGGCGGTAGCAAATGTTATTTTAATTCGAGCATACTTCGTCTTACCCTTGTTCATCATACACTTTCATTTCCTCTTTAGCTTCTTCTCTTCCTTTTTGCTTCTACGCGTTTCTTCTATTTTCCAGCGTATTATTTTTTATTCTCTTCTTCTATTATTTTTGCTCTTATTTAATCTTATGGCAGCCACTTCTATACCTTCCTTATCGTAACGTTTCCACTTAGCTTTTATATCATCTTCCTTTAAACAGTCGTCGAGGTTTCTAAGAAACCTGACGCTGCAAGCTTCATTATGCATAATTTTCATTTTCCGATTACGTTTCGCGAGCTAATTTTATGCTACCAAAAAATCCCTCATTTCGCTGGACATCATCGATTCAACTAACTTTCTAAATTCTACGATAGTTGCTAAACATACCAAAGAAAATTCTAGTTTTCTCTCAAACATCCTCCTTTGAAAGAATCGAAGCTTTCTTACATTAATCATCTTGAAAGAATTTCAAATTAGATGAATCCCATCGAACAAGTACTTTTTTAATCAAATTAATAAGATACATAAGCCAGTAGACATTTTCAAAATCCTGATCAAATTTTCACGATCCAACATCTTTCTATAGTTTCATTGCGATAAACGCTAAAAATACCAAAGATGAGAAAGGGAAAGTGCGACTCAAGTTTATAAGCTTCCTGGTGTAGACATTTAGAGGACTGCAAGACTTTTTAAAATCTGTAAACGGCCCTATAAAAGAAAGAGTTAGAGGTACATCTTGGATGGATGTACCTGGGTATTTGAAATCCGGTCGTAAACGTAGCGGAAAATCGTTGGTGACAGCTCAATTTCCGAAAATCACCTTTCAACCCTTTCATTACCTACTGCAACAGGACGAACGATACCGTTCAAAGGGTTGACACTTCTGCTTCTCGACTTTCCTATATATACGATCACGGCGTTCTTAAAATTAAATTCTTGAATTTAACTCCATTTCGATCTTATACATTTTCATAGGAAGAAATCGAACACGGTTATATGGGAAATATTGTGAAAGTGATTTATCACAGTGATAATCCAACGATAATCCAAATCGTTCTCACACAACACATAATTAACTATACCAATTAGCGGAGATACTTAATTCAATCGTCAAATAGACTTACCGCGTATTAATCTTCATTCCGTAAAATGAGATCACAATATACAGAAAGGAATAATAATAAAAATGAATTTCTATTCTTTTCTCATAAACGTCTCAATACTTTCGCGAGCAAATATAACTTCTAAATGATGTTGAACAAAAATGTTTCCAATCATTTGCATTAATTGTACGTAGGTACGAAGAAAAGGGAACTTTGATTGGTTCATATAATTTTTCCTCTTTCGTCCAATTTCCCTGAATCGTTAACGCGGCTAATTGCAAACACTGGCAAGCTGCTGTGCTTTCGTGTGCTTTCGCGATTAAGCAAAATCCCTGGCTTCTCGACGACACGATGTAAACGACAAGATCCTCTTCTCGACAGGCGGCGCGGCTCCATTTCGAGAAACAGTCGTGAGCAACCTTTTTCCTAAACTTGAGGATCTCCGACGTTCGGGGACGTACTAGACCTCCGGCTAGGAGGGAGGCACAAATAGAAATAAAATCGATACACGTCCGGATGAGATACGTGCAAGACGAAAAATGTTCGGGCCCGAGGAAAGCTTCTTCGAGAAGAAAGAGAGAGAATGGAATTTATGCAGTTTTGTCTTATTTCTTTTTCTTTTTCTTTTTTTTTTTTAGGGCAGATGGAGAAATGGAAAGACTTGAGGGAATATTCGAAGTATTCTTGGAAATTAAGATTAGAAAAGGAAAGCAATGAAACATCTTTACAGAAGCATTTCTATATTTTTGCAATTACATTGAAGATTATCATAATTGATTTATGAAGATCGACCATGAGGACTTGGACCATAAAGAGGGATTATTAATTAGGATTAATAATTAATTAATTTATTAAAGAGGGATTAATTTGATAGAAAAAATACGATAAAGGGAAAGTTACAGACTTTAGGAGAATTTATTCCAAACTACTGTTGATTATGTACAATATTTATATAATATTATAGTTCTTCAAGTGGCGAAACCACATCAAAGGGTAAATTTATAATCTAGTTGACCATCATACTGAATGAGCGATACACATAGAAACTGAAATAGGCTAAATTGGTCAAAGAAAACCGCGATATAGAAATAGTAAGAAAGCTTTGAAGAATTTCTGCTCAAATCCTGGAATCCTGGAACTCAAATCCTGTAAGAATTTACCTTGAAATCGTTCGCTTTTCGATTGTACTCGAAAAACAAATGTACTTGAAAGACAAAGTAGGAAGCACGAAGTTCCTGGTCACAGAGAGCGAAAAAAGAATGGTAGTCCAAAATTACGCTGGGACAACTGACAGGGTAAGAGGGGAAATTAAAAAGGAGAAAGGCTAAGGGGGGCGGTATCTCTTTTCGCGTTTCCACGGCGTATTCTAACCAGGAACAGTAGAAACTGCTTGCTGATGTTTTACAACAGTGGCGAGAGCCGAATAACCCTCGTGGCTTTGTTCAATTGCAGTGGAAACAACGCAAGCCTGCGGCGAAAATCACTACTATACGCACAAGGCCTAAGGGAACATCATAAAGTGTTAAAACACCATAAAATTACTCATTAGCTGACGAAAGAACGGGACCGTTCAATTACATTTTTATATCCATTTTTATGTATTTTTTCTAGATAAAGATTAAATAAAATTAACAGTTATCTTACCAAGTTATGCCTGTAATGGTAATTGGTGGGAATGCAATTAAACAACTAAAACCTGAATAGGAAACTTCCTTAATTGTTATTATAGATATAAGATAAATTATTATAATAGAATATTATAGAACGATATAGTAGAATAGAATACAATACAATAGAAATATTATGGAAATTACGGAATACGATTATCATCTAGGTAATTCGTTAGGAATTTTCGCGATATTTTATGTAGAATCCGAGATTTTCATCTCAGAGAATTGTCGATCGAATAATAATTTAATGTAATACGAGGAACTATATTTTCGCGATTGTCTATTATCAATTACCAAAATTATCTAACTCGCGTATTAAAAAATCTTCACTTATGTTCTAAATCAAAAATAAGCTTTAATAGTAGTGTGAAATTTTCTCACGGTGGTCAAAATGTGCGCATTCTATGTATCTGAAACACTATACCTGTTCTTCTTAAAACTTCTCCCTATAATTTTTCTACGTAGGTTTTCCTGAAACTGTCTATCGATAAAAATTATTCCCCTAATTTGCAGAACTTCAATAAAATTGTGAAACCCCCGAATCCAGAAACATGATTTAGCCATAAAATAATATACATCAAAATGCCAATATCGTCAATGACCGCGTCATCGATGCGACGTTACAAAATGGAAAAAGAAAAATGATAAGAATAAAGACTCGGATCTCTGAGTTAAAAAATTAGAATAGAAAGCTAAAATAGGAAGAAAATTAGGACATTTTCGATTACTTACCTGTGGACACATCTTGCATTGGTACTTTCTCGGTGGATGAGAGTGTGGTCCACCTAAATGGGGGTTCAGATGCGACGGATGAGATGGTTTCACGGTCAAAGGTTGAGGAACCACCAGCAGACTCGCTGGAGGACTTCCGCTGCTGGATCCCCCGGCGCCTCGATATTGTTCGTCACCTGTAATCAACAAGCAACGATGCAAATCTCGTTGGAAACGCTTCAAGTATATATTTAGTTCCTCAAGAGCAAGTCTAACTTGCTTCTTTATAAACAAATAATTTATGTATGTCACGCGATACCAATTAAGTCTGTTATGTATGATTCATTTAGAGAATTTTTTAATTGTATCTCTGTGTTAATCGATAATAGAAATAGTCGTGAAGGTATATTAAAATAAGAACATAAAATTGAAAGAATTTTGTTATTTAAATAATGTACCTGCATTTTAAGCCTGCTTTAGGCTATTTCTTTCTCCAATATACGTTAATAAAACATTGTGATCAATATTAAGTATTATTACCAAGTATTCATTTTAATTGTGGATTAACACGTTCATGCTGGCGTTGCGTATGGATTATTATTTGAGTGCCGTTATTATACTATTATTTAAATTTACAACTATAATATTTTCTAGTTACTAAACGAGCTATACTCTTGTTGGTACACACCGACTGATAGAAGATTCAGGTATGAGCCACCGGTGGTGCACGCCGCCTGATGGCAGGTTCGAGCGTAAGCAACCGGTGGAACGCGCCGGCGTGAACGTGTTGATATCCACGTTCAAAATAGACGTCAATTACGTTGAACATTATTCGGGAAATAAAATGGAACTTGATTGTTTCAAAGTTCAAATATCTTTTGATCTAAGAAGCGAATGCTCTGGAAATGAAATAATCTTTCGAGACCACTTTTTGCCGCTTTGGTCTTTGATATATTCCAAAGAATTTTATTGTCGATAGGAAATAAATAGATTAATATCTAAAGTATTTATTAATTATATTAAACAAACATTATGCAGCGTGAAATTCGATTACCATCGCGATCAGGTGGAAATATTAATTGGCGAAAAATTTCTTTTGCTCGTAGGACTGTATAAATATAACACGAACGTTAGAGTTATACGTGTTTTATGATCGTGACTAACCAGATTAGAAAGTCACTATCGCAACGAATAGATATTTAGTTATTAAACTGGTTCGCTGGTTTCGCCAGCGTTATTGAATCAGAGAAATTTCTGCTGCCATTCATCGCGACAATTAATACGATATAATACGTCCACTAAGTGGCAACGACAGAAAAAATGATAAAATGTTAACGTATCAGCGTGAACGCAATGCAGCTAATAACAGCGTAATTCAAGGAATTCTGCCTGCGTTTATCGTAACGAGTGATCTTGAATAAAAAAGATTATAATTAGAGGGCATTATGCGATGCCGCGGAAATAAATGTCGTTACAGAAATGCCCGCGGTATCTGCCTTCGTTTCTTTTTTTTTTCTTTTTACTGTTACGAAGATGCACAGTTAAGATACTTTCTTCTATTATCGATAAATAACAGATAATAAATCCACGTAACGTGATCTCAATGAAAGTTAACACACATGTTACGGCACATAATAATGTTTCGTACGATGTTAACGACTGGTTCCAGGAAATTGTAGTTTAGAAAAGTAAAAGTTCCCAGAGCAATCATCGTTACGAGATAATTACAATTTGTAGAAGTTTTCGATAAGAAATAAGGAATCGATCGTTTCAAACGATCTCTAGAACTTTTCCTCCCAATTATTACTGTTCGATCTACTAATCTAGAATTATCGAAATTCATTTTGTTCAATCATTGTACAATGATTTGCACCTGATAACGATACTCACCTTTCGATTCCTAATACCAGAGAATTTAAAGGTCCCATACTATTCAGATTATATTTGCTCGGTAGATAATTATTAAATCTCGGAATAATTAAATCCTCGAACTGAATTTTCAATCTTTCCCTTACGATCCCTACTTTCGAAGAAGAAGGTCGAATATTACCAAGCTGCTATGTATAATCTTCAAGAATAGTATCTAAATCACTGTATTACCACTTTCAAGATGGTATCTAATCATCAAAACTCTGTCACCTCTCAATCTCTATAGAACTCTAACACTTCTAATTCGAAGAAAAGTCAGATATTACCAGAATAACATCCAATCACAAGAAGTTCCATTAATTTTACATAAATTTCAAAGAGAGGTCGATCCCTACCAAATTATCTCTCCAATTTGAAGAAACATCAAATATCAAATAATATCAAAATCCTACATCGAATATTTCAATCACTAAACGATCCTGAAGAAATGATCCAACCGTCAAACTCCCATTACCT
The DNA here is from genome assembly GCF_024542735.1 of Bombus huntii. NCBI lineage: Eukaryota > Metazoa > Arthropoda > Insecta > Hymenoptera > Apidae > Bombus > Bombus huntii. The sequence continues at coordinate 3,851,486 of NC_066251.1, forward strand.
CTGTATAAATTCCTGAAAAAGATCGCAACTCGTCCAACTATTTCCTCCTATCAACCATCGATTAAAACAAAACAAAATCAAAAAGAAAAAAGGGGAACGGACGTAATAATCCGAAAACTCACCTCGAAGCAAACAATGTCCCTAAATCTACTACATTCTCCGATTGAAAAAAGATCCTCTCGACCAGGAAAGACCTACGTTACGTTCGATCGACGACGATAAAACCCGGACGATAATTGATGGAAGGTATACAGCGCGAGATATGAGGAATTGCACCGGTTACAAGCAAACACGCAGAGAAAGAGGCACGCGGATCGAGACTGACGCAACGGCGGCTGGTGCGAGGGGCAAGGATCCTGGCAGGTTGCAAGGACGAGTGATCCTGCATTACGAGTAGCTGTCATTAAAGGCAAGTTCTCAATATCGAGACCGAGCCACACGGCGAGTACAGGTGCATCCGCTCGGTGTGTGCGTGCGTTGTTCGATCGAGCTCTGTTTCTCCTCGTTCCATCGCTTCTCTTCTCCTCGTCTTCTATTAACATTTTTCTTCCTGCCTGCTACCGGTGGTCTTCAAATCGACGTGATCGCGAGAAGAAAGTTTCGAGTTTCAGAGCGGTGTTTCTTATTACGCGTTTCTTTCCCTCGACATGCGTAGTCGAGGACGAATCAAATGGAAATTCAAGCTTTTAGACGAAGAGCCATGCTTCTTATCATTATTTTCGTTAATCTTTCGTTTGCGGATCGTTGTGGGGATCAATAGGAGGATGTCCAGTCTTACGAGGTTTCCAGTTTTTCGCTAGTATCGTTGGATCAACGTATAGGTCAGTTAGGTTCCTTAGTTTTGGGCTGTTTAGTTTCGATTCGTATCTTCTGACGATTTTCTTCGTGTAAAATGTAGGATACAGATTAAATTGCACTACCACGGAATTAAGTTACACAGAGTATCGTAAGTTAAATTGACTTTGGATAACAAAAGTGTTTAGAAACAGTCGCGAGTTACGTACTAACAGACGATATTATTTGAGGGTTAATATGTAGTGGTTAATAAAAATATATTGGCACCTTTGTGGAAAGAGATTTTTGTATTTTGTTCTCGATATGTAAATTTAATTAGAGCCGTGTTTTTAGAAGCCAAAGTCTGGTGAACTCGACTTTTTGCGAGCCTCGAACCTTGTTACACAGGTAACACACAGAGGAACAAATGATTTAATTTCATAGGTTCATTTATAACAGCAAGATGGCATAACCTAGCACTCTGTCAGGATTCCTGTTACAGCCGGTGCATCTTGCGAATCTTCAAATAACAACGACGATCGTTAAAGAACTTTGCAAGTCGAAGAATTAACTGAATACACAGTTCACCGAATGCTACGTCTGCCGAGCCGATCGTTAAAATCGTTTCATCATGAGATCCGGAGCGGTTCTCCATTTCTCTTTTTCCTATTTTTTTTTCTTCTTTTCAAACATCGACTTGGTTTTGCACGCCACGATCGAACGATTTCTGACTTTCATTACGCATTACGCGTTCCACGGGGTTTATTGCGCTCTCCTGATCCTCTCCGTTTCTTCGTTAATTCCTTTTCTCCGTCTTCCTTTCGTACGAGGCTGTCTTTCCACCAAGATGAATTTTAGTACGGCCAAGAAAGTCGGATCGCGAGCGCGTAAAAAGCTGGCGGAAGCATTAGGAGCATTAAACGGAGGAAGCTGTAATGAATTACGTATCTGATCTGTTTCCTGCCAATAAGAGAAAAACGCACGCCGGTTCGACCTTGCCCAGCCATCAGACATCTTTAAAAATAAGATTCAATTACTGGAGCGGGGCAAACCGACGACCAAATTGCCTTCCAGTTTTCAGCCGGCTCTCAACGTTAATTTCTTGTATTTTTACATAAGTATCGTTTTCAACCTCGCAACGTTCTACCAAATTTGTTGCGAAGCAAAATAACCAAGAGGAGGCTTAAAGCAAAATTAATCGAACCTAAAGCATCATAGAAATCTTCTCAGCTTGCTCCATTACAAGTAAATACATTGTACGTCGCATAAAAATATAAATATAAATTCGACAGGAAATTCCAATTCCCTATGCCACGAATACATGAAAAATTCACAGCTTGCAATACTAGAAACTGGAAACTTTGACGAGAAACATGCTACACGTCGCGAGGAAAATAATTTTTCTCCCCACGTAGTTCTCATCGTCTACATACTACCCGTTTGAGAAACAAATTAACAGAGAGAACTGCACGGTATCAATAGCAATGACACGAGCAAGAGAAGCCAATTAATCTTAGTGTTAAATCGCGTCAGCGCTCTGTGCAGAAATTTTTGCAAATCACGTTTCTCCGTACATTTTTATCGCCTGGCTATTACCATCGCGTTTAACTGGTAATTGGCTGGTTCATGCACGTGTAATTGCTCGTGCATATGCAGCCGCGACACTTTAACCCGTGACCAAAGAACACACGGGCCTTTAAGGTGTTATAGATTCTGCATACAGAAATTCAATTCCGTTGCTATTTGCATTTCGATTGCGCGCGTCTAAGAGCTATTTATTGAGAAGGAAAGGTAGTCGCCAACTATACGATGTATACGTATGCGGTTTTTTCCTTCACCTGATTGGTGCATACGAAATGTCTTTTTTTCTTTTTTTTTGTATTTTGCTTGCAGATGATATTCGATGGTTATGAATCACGTTAACACTATCACGAGCTGCGACGTTATAATAACGTGATATAGGTGTACGCTATACATAGAGATGTATTACAAGTTTGATTTTTAGACCCATTACTCTTATACTTGTATATCTCTTTTTATTCGTTTTTTAAAAGTCAATTTATATTATCAGGCGAATAATATGTCAATCTATCAAGCCTCTCTGTTCGCTTGATTAATACGACAAAATCGTTCATAGTAGTAATCCTATAATTGGTTTGAATATATTAATCATCTTGATAAATTAATCGCTACATTGAAACGCTGTACCTTCGACTATACCTTCGATTGGTTCTTCAACAGCGGGGTTAAGCTTCTAGAATTAACGTATAGCTTAAATGCTACACCTAAGATGCTGAACATAAGACAAATAAGGAAAAAATCCACGAGAGAGCTATATTACTCTTTTGCATTTCGAAAAATCATTCTCCTAAAGATCAATACGATAACTCTGCAAATTTATTTTCCTAACAAAAATCAACCTTCCCTGTAAATTCATTTCCACACTGTGTCCTTATCTTTGCCATCTTTCATCAAAGTAAACTCTATACGGAACAATTGTCGTATTTTATTTCACGAACATATTTCATACGTCGTGCCTTTATTCTCGTACTGAAAATCAACCTTTTCCATAGATTTATCTCCACGGTATCTTTCTTGCTTTACTCGTCTCTTGCGAAAAAAAACTCCATATAGGAGAAACAATTGTCGTATAATCAGCATCGTGAAATATAATGGCGCGAGTTAAGTACAAAGGGTTAGTCAACGTCCACGCGATACAACATTTCTTTTCGTTTGAAAACAGACGTTGAATCGGTTCTCCTGGCGACTATACGTAACGTTCTCCTCGCGGCACAATTAATTGATCTTTCCAGCGTGCTTGAACTCGATAATTATCATTTGCATACGCGATCTCGTGCACTGTGAGCTCCGATCGTCTTTCTCGCTTTGCTCGGTCGACGGGGGACGGCGGCAGGTTCTCCTTCGACCGGCAATTATCGCACGGAATATCGCAATACGGCGGAAAGCTGCAGCAAGTGCGACATTTTTCTACGTCGTTCCGCTTCATTGCAATTCGACCATGATCTATCGCTGCTTATCCACCTATTAAACCTGGAAGAACGTCGAAAACGTACCTGGACCGCTCTTTCCTTCGATTTTGACGCGTTACGCGTTACATATTGGAGCCGGTGAGAATCAACAATTCGTACGACGATTCGAACGACTTCTTTTACTTGGGTTAATTTCTTCGATAGGATAATTTTAGCACCAGACTTCCAGTTCGAATGTCAAATACACGATGTGTTCCTCGCTTTGATTAACCGTTTTGTTGACGATGAAGATTGAGATCATTTTTTAGCCTCCATGAATAATTTGGTGCACGCATCTATGAGATATCGGTTGATTTCTGAAGAATTAGATACCTATCACTGCTTAAAATTAGGCAATTATCGAATTAATCGTTAATTGTCGGAAAGATTTGGTCATTTCCTCGCTTTAAGAGGAATTAACTCGGTAGCCATCGAGTCTTACCATTTTTGTTCTATCTTCTGTTTTTTTCTTTGTTTTTTTCAAACGACTAATTGGCTCAATTTCACGTTAGCGCGAGAGGAATGATAGAGAGAAGTATCGTAGAAATATCGGAATGATATTAACCTGGTTGCATGTACAGCACAAGAAGACTCTAACAGAGAAGGATCAAGAGATCATCGGTAGCAAGTAGACTAAGGTTGCTGAAATGATATGCTTCTCGGAAAATTGCATAAGATCTTTAACCTGTACATAGTATAAGCAAAAAATGTCGGAGTCGTTAATAACATTTCTTTAAACAGCTTTAACATTTACGTATCGAAGATCTTGAACTTCGCATACGTGGAGAATATTTTGATCAAAATAAGAGAAAAAAGAATGGAAAAGAAGATGAATGATTAATCATTTCTATGTTACATTCGAACGGAGTAGAATTCCTGCGATGAATTTATCAGAAAAATTTTCCGTTTACATAGGAGAGATCGTCGTAAAGCAAAAGTCGAGAGGTGGCTCTTTATACTCGCTGAATGGAACACGATAATGTGACGCGAAATGGGAATAAAAGCCGACTCTGCTAAGTTTAGAAACGCAAAGCAATCCAGCCGACTAGGAACAAGATACATTACCTCTTTCAGAATTCCTCTTTTTTTTTTCTCTCTTTTTTACTGCCGTCTCGAGAACAATATTCATCTTTTTATTCTATTTAGCCGTCGATACAGGATGCAGATTCATCTCGCAGTTGTTTACGAGGCAAATTTCGAGGACGATCAACATTTTTCGAAAATCACGCTACCACTCCCGGCCAATTTATTATCCGCCCGCTCCTTTCTTCTACGTCATGCCTGTTTGCTTGCCTTCTTATTTTTCTATATATTTTCGGAAATGAGCTACGAACCCGATTTCTCGATGACAAAACTCGCTGAACTTTCAGACAAAAGCCAAGTAATTCCGTTGATTTATGTAGAAGCGACCTTCGCTAATTTAAGATCGATAAATCCTGCTTCGAATGCTAGATAAGCCTAACGTAAACGTAAAGATGTATAAAATATTCCAAACATATACACTCTTCGTTTCTTCATTGATAATTTGTATATCGATTAATTCTATTAATTTTATAATTTCACCAACTTAATTTAGATTGCCATATAATTTCAATAGCTTGCATTCGTACTCTAAAAAGTAAAATTACTATTTTTAATCTACTAGTTGTATCTAACGTATGAAACGAATCTCTACTTAAACTGCATTTCTCTAATCGTATCCGTAAAAATAGAAATATGCATAGATATCTGCAGTCCGGTTGCAAACTTCGTAATCCAAACTCTACGTTCTCCAATTTATTTTATTTTCATTTACATTTCGAATTGCATAACTGTTTAACAGCGAACCGTAAAAGTAGCGAGCGTATAAGCGAGCTAATGGCACTGTACAAGCTCGAAATGAATTTTCATCTGTAGTTCGAATCGCGCAGCTACCTAAGAAAATGAAAGTTACGGAAAGTAAAAGTTCTGAATCTAAAAATAAACCGAGCGAACCGCAACAATTCAAACTGAATTTTCAATTATGCATCGAATCGCCTAACTGTTTAGGAGCTGTAAAAACTGTACAAATTCTGAGTGTAAAAGCGAATTAAACGAACTGTGCAACTTCGAAATGAATTTTCATCTGTGTGTTCGACTCGTATCACCGTTTAAGAATAAATTGTGAAAGATCGATCTTTCGATCGTAACTCGTTGCTCGTTCGAAAGGCGTACGCGCGAAAAAGCGTCGCACTGTTTACAACGAGCGTTAATTTCGCCGCGTGTTTTCATCGTCACTGAGATCATTAATGAGGGATGACGTCAGGCGGCCCGAGGCATTCTACGCCACTAACAACTTCAATGGTATTATGGTTTCGGCGCCTGCTCGCGTGAAAAACGCTTCCTTTTTCCTCCTTTTTCTTTTCCTCCTCTTCAGCACGCCTCCCCCTTTTGTTACGATTTCATTCACCAGCCGTTCGAACGAATCGCTCCTTTTTCTCCGTTCAACTCCAGGCACCCGCGTTCTTCTTTTATTTATTCTCTTCGCCTTAGCGCGATATATAAGCCGAACCACTCCAATACTCGCGGCGTCTCTCTCAACTTCCATCTTTACTTATAAATTCGTTGCTTCTCCAAATTCTCGAAGAATGAACCGATAAGTTGGAAGTATTTTTCACAATTAACGTGTAGTCGTTTATGCAAAACGATTCTACGAAACATCGACTGCGTATTGAGAAACGTGTTAAAAGAATAGAATATGTTAATATTTTCTGAAGATGTTTTTTTCACAGGAGAAATATTAAATAAGATTCCATTCGCAGATAACGGAATAAAAAGATTTGTCATGCAAAAGCAGATGATTTTCTGCGCAAAAGCCAATTCAAAGCACTACGTACGATGTTTTCAATGGGCCCTCAGTTTCCGTACTTGAGTGCATAAGATACGGTTCATCAAACCACGTCATAACGACCATTGTCTTCCCCTGTACAATGACTTTCACCAGTTTTCAGACTTGAAAATGCACAAGCGAAAGAAACATTCTATCAATTCTGTACGGATCCTCTCAGTTGCTCGAACAGATACTCGACAGATGTTCAAAGTTAATCGCCAAAAATGATACAAGCCCTGTACAAATATATTTCCTTCCAAACTCTCCTGGTCATTCAACCAACTGCAACTTGTCACTCTAAAGACACTGGACTATTGGATTTTACCTTTCTGATATATTCTTGCGTCGAGAAATCGTGTTTGTCGTCCATTGTATGTTCTACTGTGTTGGCAACTAAGTGATTGCGGATTTTGTCAATAACACCTAATGGCAAAATCCGTAATCACTTAGTTGCCAAGTCAATACGTAAGTTGAAAAAGAAAAAGCAAAGAAAAATACGATATTCGATTATGGTTATCGTTTTATATAGCAACGATAATTTACAGTAATTATCGTTGAGCAATCGTAACAGGGATTGCCAAGACGGTAGAAACTTCGTAAAGATTGGCCAAGTTGCTTACGTGTGGCGCGATTCTAACTGTAATCAAGTATTTAACCGAGCAACGAGACGAATGTAATGAGGGAACGAGCGGAGACAATCGTCGCCGGAAAACCGAAAAATCTGTCGCGGGCACCGGAAGCTTCCAACGAACGCCGACCTCGAGCAACCGCGAGACAATGCGAAAAGACATAATTGCGAGAGCGTGAGATTGCCTTGTGTATATATATTATACTACATCTTATGCCATGCGAAAAAAAAAAAAAAAAAAAGAAGGAACACAGGGAATTAATAACGAAATCACGTCGCCATTACCTTGGAACAATTTCGACAACCAGGCATTAAATCTTAAATTACGACTGATCTTCGGACAAATCGTATAATTCGTATAATTAAAAGCGAAGGTGATTCTTAATCAGGCAACCTTGTATCGATTGTGCAACTTAATTAATCCTTTTAGGACCGAGTGTTCTTTCGACAGTGGGAACAAGTCCTTTTTCGTCAATTGTTAATGATAGAAATACACCTGCTCTGACGAATTGTAATCTTGTTGGTGTAGTTCGGTATAAAACGGTAGTGGAATTTTTCTAATTCAACGACGTTCTATTGTAAAGGATAAAAAGGATTGGAAGACATAGGATGATGAAAAAAAGAGAAATTTTACTTTGGAATCGATACACTGTGAATTTTGATCATTTTCGTACTAAATATTTGCCATATGGCTAACAGTCATCAATTCCATGCTACACATTATATTTATTCGTTGGTTTTACCGAATCTAAACCCCGGTTTGTACAATTATGGTGCCTTTTTTCTATTTTTTTATTTCATAAACTTTCTTTCATCTGCCATTTATTCTATTGATTTCGATTTTAAGTAGAACCTTATAATAGTTCGTTGCAATAGAAAGAATCGGTGAAAGTCGAGGGTTGGTCCCTGAATGGACGAATGAAAGTAAAAATTTCACTAAATAAAAAGTCAACGCGAAAAGAGGCTCTCTTTTGCGGAACTTAGGCTCGCGGGAAACGGGACTAATGGTCGTGGGAGCGCACCAATTGTCTCCATTGTGACACATGTTTATAATTGTTTACCAGCTGCGTCGAAACGAGCCGGAATTCGACTAGCCTCTGCCTCTTTCGTCGAGGAATTTCGACCGTTCCTCTCGCCAACCAACGATTCTTTCTCCTCTTCATAGTTTCTTAAATTCCTCTGTTTCGTAGCAATTAAGATATCGCTATTTTCAAACGTTTACTCGAATGATAATTATTTTAAACGATTACTTAAACGATAATTATTTTAAACGGCCAACGATTAAGATTTTTGCAAATCGATTTAGAATGAAAATATTCCGTGTAATGGATCGAATAATTTTTCCCCGTTCGAAGGCAGAAAATCTTTCGAGACGAAGTTTCGACGAGCTTGAAGCGTAGTCGTAAGTTTCAAATGTATTCTATGCAGAGAATTAATTATATACCGTGAAAATCACGCGGCGTAAAATATTGTACGGTATAAATTATTCCACTTGTCAAACGCGAATGCATTGGAAGAAAGGAAAAAAATTGCCGCGTTACGAAATATCAACAGTGGAGATAGAAAGAAATAAAAGTTTCGATTGTTTGACTCTGATTTGCCAATTCTTATTGAACAATTTCAATTCAGATTAAAAAGGAATTCAATGTTTCGATAAAATTCAAACATCTAAATACAGGAATTTCAATTTGAAGAAGAAGTTGAGATTCGTGAGGAAATAATCCTTTGCTATATTTGTATTTCTGGAAATAAGTAAAAATTCTATTTCTTTAATTTCAACGTCCCTGTTCTTTAGATAGAAAAGCTGCAGTGTAAACTGGAAAAAGAGAATCGTTGATATTCGTAGGAAAACAATTCCCGCCAGAACGAGTTTCAATATCTCAATTTTAGCTGGCCAATTTCACAAGATAAATAAATACATAAAATACAAATGAAATTGCAAAAATATCAACGGCATGATAATTCCTAGAAAAATAATTTTTTCTACATGTATATATACATACATAGATAATACATATGACTATAAATACATGTAAAACTACATATAAAAATAGATGTAAATCGCGAGTAACGAAAAGCGGAAAGAACGTTTAAGAACAAGTGGAAAAAATGTTGACATTTCTAGCAAAATAATTCCTCCTAGATCGATATAAACTGTGACTAGTAAAGAGAAGAAAAAATGTTTGAAAATGTCGGGGAAAAATGAACGAAAAATCGTGCTGTTCGTACGATCGAAGAATGAAAGCGACGGGTGAAAGGGTCGGGCGATAAAGAGGCACGCTGTTATCATTACGATTCTGATTCGGGCCATTAAGATCTCTGTCGTAACAGCCGCGAACACGACGCCGTGGCCTGTGCTTGTCTCCTCGACACTCATGAATATTCGATTGCGAGTCGTCGAGAGCGATCGTGACGTCATCGAGTCGGAAGGATCAAGGATCCTGTCTCTCTGCGCTTTCGATTGGTTTCACTGTCTCGCGATGCACCGTATGCCTTTTTGCTTCGATTAATAGAAACACGGAAGGCCCGCGGTCATTTAAAGAGAAAGAAGAAAGGGGAGAAAAATGTTGCGAAATAGCGGAATGAAAAATAGGACAGGTCGAGAATAAATTTATTTAACGTGGTGAAGGAGCAAACAGCCGAAACTTGCGATAGGTCACTCGGACGTTGTTGCCGCCTGATAAAGAATTCTTGATAAAGAAACGGAAAGAAGAAGATGCAACAATGATGGAAATTCAAGATTTGAAGAGTAATATGCATAATACGCTTGTAACTAATAGAACACAATGTAAAATAAATTTTAAGTTTCAAGGAGAAATAAATCTTTTTCGTCGCCTATCGAAACTGTACTAATTCGCTAAATAACGCTAATAATTAACTGATTATTTATTAATTGGAGAAATTAGTAACTAAGGTAACTGTATTAAACCGAGAAAATACTATATTTGAATATTTATATGTTCTTAGTAGAATACTATACTGCAAATATTACTTGAATATTTATATTTTTCTAACAAGCGTGAAATTATGGTCGTTAATATTTTACCACGAGATGTGACGCTAAACTATGAATAAATAAGTAAATAGGAAAGGAAGTGTAGGTAAATGGAATAAAAGTTTTGCTCAAAGCGTTGATCGATCTTTGACGCGGAAAATATTTGCCAGTAATATTGGCATTCGTTACATGCGTATTAGATTCCTGTTACATATTAACATGTCAAATTCAGATTTACGCACAATGTTAATTTTTAAGCAGATGAACATTCTTAGAAGAATGTCGATATTCGTGTTATTAATTTCTCTAAAATATGTCAATTAATAATATTAACGATAATATTAGTATTAAGACTGTGAATAACTATCATTTGATTCTACAATTTAGAATCTCGCCAGAAGAAAAAAAGCAAGGAAATCGTTACTTATAATCGAGGTCAATTTGAAAATTCCCATTTACTTCTCGTACAGTGGAATTCAGTAAAAGCAGGAAGCGAGAAATCAATTATTAAACGATCTATCTATCTAATTCTAAATTACATTCGCTCGATATTCAGACGATCTGTAATCGCGATTTTGACGTTTCCTTAAAATCCACTTACAACTTCCAAAAGCAACTCTTTCAATCGTTCAAGGATATACAAAGACGTTCGAGTTCGTCGAAATCTGTGATCCTCGATTCGAAAGAAGAAAATTGATGGAACGACTCGTTATAATCTTGGAAACATTTCGCGGAATAAAGAGGAATAAATATAATGGAATTTTTACGTTTTTCGTCTTTCCACTCGAATCTTTACTACTCTTACTTTTATTTTTATTTTTCTTCGTACATCGAATTGCATAAATTCGTCATTTTTGCCATTCCGACGGATTATAATTTTTTGCAGCCGATAGCTCGTTCAAGTTCAAGAATTAACTGGCTTGAATTATGCAAACGACTGGCAGCAAAATGTTAGCGACAGCGGGGAACAGCGATCGATCTCATTCGATGCTCAACGAGGTGCACCATGGAAGAGTCTGTGAGCGCACAACACCGAGTAATATAAAATTTAGATCGGGACGAGCTACGATCGCAAGTTCGTACGTGCGGAAACCGAGATTTCGAAGAATCGAGCGGACCTTACGATAAATCCGTGACACGCCGAGAAATTCAATTAGATATCTCCCTCGGTGCTCTTTGAATTTAATTATCCGTTTACTTGATTTTTCAAATTGGGTCTTGTGTCTTGGAACGCTTGAAAGGCCACTGTGCATTTAATATTAGTCGTTTTTCTAAAAAATTTCCACGTTTGTCACGGCATGGTAAATGGCTTTAAGCTGTTTCAGAACGTCGTTCGATTAATTTTGACGTCTATCCATCGCAAACTATTCCTTCAAACTCTCAATGAAATTCTTCCTGAGCGTAAAATCCATCGATATCGCTAAGATTTGAAGCGATACGATGTTAAAAGACTCAGAGTCTCGTGGAATGAGTATTACACTGTTCGAAGTACGAACGAAGGAATCAAATGTCTTCCGAAGTGCCTGTGAATGTAAATAACTTGCAGCTGCTGTCGTTGGCGATTAACTTCTTGCAAACTTTCGACGAGGCTTTCCAAGGATCCAAAATTCCACGGATTAAAATAACGAGAAACTCGAAACTTCCAGGATATAAATCGGTGGCTGGCGTACAAATTTCCAAAGATCTCAAAAATAACGATCCAAGGAATTTAAATCGAAAGTTCCAGCGAATTATTCCAGCAGCAGAAAATTACAAATTTCGACAATTTCAACACGAGAGAAAGAAAAAAGGTAAAAAATAAAAAAAGGAAAAAACAAAGAAATTCCAATGCTGCAAAAGACAACAGAGAGAACGAATGTTCCTCCTACGCTACGATCTCGTCCAGCAACGAAAGTAGCTAGTGGCGATCCGCGACGTGGCTGTTTCTCGTTTTAACAAGACATTTTAGTCGATGAGCGTACGCCCGAGGCGACTATTGTCCGGGGAGCTGGAAAGGTCCCGAGACGGAATTAAAAATCAGATGCACATTTGGCAAGGCCGTTATGTCATCGAGCAACTATTAGACCAGTTAGCCGATCACCTCGAGGGCATCTGCATATACGTAGGCCGAGATCGTTAAGAAATCGTTCTCGTGGCGGCCGTTAAAAAATATTTTTCTCGCTGTACGAACGCGACAGAGAATTCGAAAGCTTGTGGAGGAATGGAACGTCGGCGAAGAGGAAGAGCGAAGAAGCGACCACGACTTCTTTGGTATTTCTAAAGGTTTTTCATTACACGGAGTGGCTGACGCGACTCTTGTTCCTTTTTCCTCGTTCGAATTCTGGGACGCCAATGAAATTCCCCCGGAAGAGGTCTCGCTGCCGCCATTTAAATCTCCATAGATAGGAAAATCTTGACTCTGCTTTCTTTCGACGGCCAGTCGTGTTTCTCGACGTTACGACGTTTACGCGACGAATCTCGCCGATTCGTTATGCTTTTTCGTTGCTGATGCTTCAACTTCGTCTGTGACGAACGTTACGCCAGTGTCGCTGTTTCGCTGTACGTTAAAATTTGGATTCCGAGGGGCAGAATTCTCAAGATTTTCAAGAGGAAAATCGATAGCTATATAGATGCGATATATATGGAAATTGCGAATATACAATTAGGAATATCGATGATTTCTTGAAGGATATTGCAATAGATTTTTCATTTCTTTTAGAGAGACAGTCGATTCGAAAGGAAAGGATCGACGAGAAGATGCGATATAATTTTGGAAACTATTTGAAGAATATCGTATAATACTATTCAGGAAATCAATTTGAATCAGTTCGATTTAAATCTTTCAAATAAATATGACACGCTTTATTCCTGACAGAAATAAAACGACACGTAAAAAGACGGGAGATCTCTAAATAAAGAGCTTAATTACGTTTTTAAAAGATTGACAAACCGAATGACAAGTTAAACATCGCTCGATAAAACTGTATCTAAAAAATTTCTTATCTATGGAACTATAGTGTCTTTCTGTTAGCCGAAACTTCCATTTGTATTAAAAATTGACTCCGAATTCTAGCCAACTTACAGGGAGAACTGAATGAGAACAGAATAATCGCTTAATAAAATCGATCACTGCCAGCGATTCGTCAGCAAAACGAAGCGACAAGAAGAAAATTGAAACAGGATAAACCGTGGAGGAGAAATGAAGAATCCATCCCGTTTGCAGTCAGAAGACATTCATTTTTTTCTTTACTAGCGGAATTTCTCGGGGTTAAGGAAGCGAGGGAATGTTTTTCCTCGAGTAGACAGACCGTCTGGCGATCGTCTGGCTCGGCTGATCGGTAGTTCAGGTGTTTTTACGGGTCTCTCCCTCTCTTCCCTTAAAACTCCAGTTTTTCTCCCCCTCTGTTGCTTCAGTTTGATGGCTTTTCCAGAGATTTTACCGCCCAGCCTTCGAGTTTTACGACGTCGTTGCTGGATTTTATATCACGACGTAGCGGCAGCTCGTCGATGAGCAACGACTCGATTTACACGTCGCTTTACAGAAACATATCCGCGGGAACGAGCCCTTCCACAGACTTAAATTCGCTCTACACTTCCTTTACTTCCACTCTTCGCGCGAGACGACAGATATCAAGAACGATTTCGACGTGTCGTTTCGACGCTACTGTCTCGTACATAGGCGCTAATTGGGAGATTTTTAAGAATTATCGTCGACCACACTACTGGACTTTTTCTTTCTTCTTGTCCTGTTCTTGAGGATTTTCAGGCTGGTAGCATCGAAAATTACGACGCAAGCATAATCGATGGAAGCATTATACTTAATTATCGAGCACTAATAAGACATTGATCGTTCGTATAATCGGTTTGAACTAAATTGTATTACGATTCTTTCTTTCGATCAATTAGCGACGTCGTGATACGATTCTTTGAAATACTTGTTTCTGATCAATTATTCGCTAATTAGAAGATGGTGATCGTGAAAGCTCGATAATTTAACACGACTCACAGGCGCTTCGATAATTTAGAAATTTTTCACAAAGTTTGAAAGATTGTGATTTGTATTCTTATAATTCTTCGCCGGTCGTTTCTTTCGACACAATATCGTGGACGCGTGATTTACTTCACAATTATTACACGACAAAGTAATTTTAACTGAAACAATCCTCTCGAATTATGCATTTATAGAAAATATTAAGACGCAAGAATGCGCGTAAGAAATAAGGTGTAGTAGGTGTTGTTGTCCGTGATAATTGTTGCGCTGGCTGTAGATTTCGCTGCTGGGATACTGTTATTTATTTCCAATTTAGATGCGTGGAAGAAAAATCAGACTCCGGCCGCCGGGATTTGAACCCGGGTTCCGAACTTTCGTAACCTAAGGCGCTAACCACTGCGCTATCGTCGTTCGACACTTGTTAGTGTCGAGTGGTGGTATTTGCTTTTGAGTGCCGTCACAGAAATATCCAAAGTATACTCTTCGTGATATACTTAACAATTCTAACGTAGATTTTCTTTTCTTAATTACGCGCATAAGAATTGTAATCTCCGCATAACGCTACAGAGTCCAGCCAAACCAAATAACATTATCAACCTAATCAATAAAATTAACTGCAACCTATATACCTGTTTCAGTAACTTCAAGATTGCACGAATCGTAAAACTGCGTTTCATAATGACTCTCGATTCGATTCAGTCTCTTAAAAGGAGCCAGGTGGATTAAACCGAGAGAAAAAATCAGATTTACGACGAATGCAAGTCATTCGACTGTAAAACAGCTGGCTGTTTGCGTTTCATTTGCGAATGTCGAACGGAAACGAAAGCGAGAGATGTCCATCTTGTTACGTGGATCATCGTAAGTCCGATCGAGGTTGGCTTTCGCGGGACGAAATTCGTCGATTCTTTGCTCCAGGCGTAACTTCGACACTTATCGTCGTTAGCGCGGACCTGTTTAACGAAGGAAGCGCAGAAACGCGAAACCGCTGGCTGCGAAATTACGTTTTCGCAATGCTTTGGCAAATTGGACCTATCGACTCGCCAATTTCCGACTACGCAGTGTTGGAAAAATCGGAAAAAGTTTCCTCGGTTAAAGCGGATAGTGGCAAATATAAAATGAATTTTTCACTTTCAATTTTTTTCTACGAGTTAGGATTATCGTGATCTTTCTTCTAGATCTTTGAACTTGTGTATCCTCGTTATCGATCTATGCTTCCAGGCAACATTTTCACGCGTCAAACAAGTCTCGATTCTACTCGACAAATAAATAATTGCACACTGGATAAATCATTTAATCACGACAAGAAGAATAGCATGGCAAATCGAGATCGAAACAGACTGTTAAATATATTCGACATTCCCTGGTGAAATATCTTGTTAACCGCCAAATAAATAATACCTAACAATAATTACTCGACTTTCCTTCGATTTTCGTGAATTTACAGAAAATTCGAAGACGCATGCAAAATACAATATATTAGGTTGTCCGAAAAGTGTCTTTCTTTTACAGACAACGCATCTTTATACAAACATGAAACCTAATCTATCAAACGTTGTGATCTTTATCTCGATAGAACAAAATGGATCATACGATAAATTCGATAAAATAGTATAAAACGGAAATTGTTGTGCATCCATTATAAAACGAAAGAAACTTTCCGGACGACCTACTACAAAATACTGAGACACCGATTATCCAAATTACGGCAGCTTCTATGAAACCTGCTAGGCGAAACCGCCACGTTTTATTGATTTTGAAGGTTCAATTTTTTTTTTCTTATAGAATCGACGATACGGAGATCGAGTTCCGATCAATATATCCGGCGATCGAGTTTCGGATAATTTGAGAACAGAGATGTTAGTTATAAGGATATTTGAAAAATCGAAAGGCGATTTTATAACAATTTAAACAATTAAATAACATTCCGAAAAATACGAATTTCCACTAAAGAACGAAGTCACGCGCTGCCCAAATGACGCAACGGAGAACGAATTGCCAAGAAGCGACAAGAAGAAGAACGCCACTCCAAATCGATATGTAGGTGATCGAAGAAACAGTCTGCTTTAACGTATTCATCATTCGTTCACGAAACATCGTGTTAACCACCTGTGGCGATACAAAGAACATCGTGTCGTGAAAATGAAGCCGATCGCTTCCAATGTCGAAGGAATAAAAGGCCAGTGCAACCAGGTTCGGACCACGCATAGGTGAAAGTCGTTATCCGTTCCATTAACGAGCTGAACCAAGGCGTCATGGGATCGAGACAGTCCACGGGAATCGCTTCGTAACAGGGGAATTACCATGGCGAAGTTGCTTCGGTCATTAGAGACCGACCATTTGCCTCGGTTACGTTTCGAAAACGGAAATCGTGACGAAACCAGCCGACTCGAGAGAACTCGCGTGTTACCTCTCTCGGCTTTTCGGTTCTTTCGATCTTAATGACGGTGGGCTCTGTCTCTCGTTATTAGACTGCCACCATCTCGTTCTCTGTTCCATTTTTCTTCGATTACGTTAGCACCGTATTTGTTGTTCTTCGCGCGTTTCTCTTGTTTGTTTGTCGGTTTCCGAGGTTTTTCAGATCACGTCTGGTTCGTATAGCGCCACCAAGGTTTACGTGGTAAATTGTACAATTTAAGATCGCAAGGTTGCGCATTTTTGTCCGCAAACTAATTTTCTTGCCTGTCGATTTTCAGAGATTTTTCAGATTATGTTTGGTTTTTAGTGTCGCTATTAAGTTCGTACTATGAATTTTGCTACAATTTGTAATCGTACGTTCGCGAAGACCAATTTTTCTTCGGATAAATGCGTGGTAGATGAAAATTATATTTGAGAAGATAATAAGTTTTATTCGATACTTTTTACTCGTTTTGTTTGATTCGCTGCACATATTGTTAATACGAGAATCGTTTCTTGTATTGTTTTCGCGAATAGAAAAAGGAAGAATGGAAAAGATTTATAATAGAAATTTCGAGTGGAAAGGCAACAATATTGCGGGTTAAGTAATAACTCAATCTTTCGAGCAGTCATTATCATCGCCTCGCGTGTCTCGAAACCGAAATCCAGTCAACAGTTTTCGTTGTGCGACTCGAAAATCAGCCCCGAGGGTTGGCGTAAACGTTCCCCTGGACTATTCCTTAATGCACGGATCGCATGACGTTGAAATTTCGGGCAAACCAGACCCAAGAATCGTTCGACGATGGCCCAAATTCACCAGCAGACATTCCTTTCTCTTGAGAATTTTCGGGCCACTCCATGTGAATCAATTACGACGGTGACGAAACTGCTGATTCTTAACAAATGTCTCTAATTACGCGTTATTCGTTCAGCTAACGAATTACTATATAAAAACAATTTAATTTTTTATTCTAAAAATAACAAATAAAAGTATACCAATAGCGTCGAGATAAAAGTAAGCAAAAAATTAGCAGCTGATTGCTGGACTGTGAATTTTTATATAATTACGAGATATTTGAAGATGCAAAAATCCACGTAACATACGAAGTATATAAAATGTGTATAGCACTCGTTGTAGTGTTTAACAGGTGAGACGAATTTTTGTCTAAATTTGTTTCAATCGTGGTCGCAAGAATTTGAATTCGTATAAATATCCTCAGAGTACTAATCATCTACCGCTCGTTCATTAAATAAAGGACATAAGCTAAACGCGAGGACAGACGTGTAAAAAATAGCTGGTAGAAAAAAGTAGCCGTTGTTTTGCTCAGTTTCTTTCCACTTATCAAGTGAATCGGTACACGAGGCACCGTCAGAACAGGCCAATATAGTGGGGAAAACGTGCGTCTCGTAAATGGCCGATCTACACGACACGTCGCACGTGCCATTGGCAGTGAAAAACATTTATGGAAACGTGCTTCACCTTTTACGAGTGAAGCCACCGATTACTTAATCCCTTCGGGGAGAGCACCGGGAAAAAATGACGGCCTGTGAATGGCCTAGGTCATTGCCGGCGTTCCCTCCCGCTTCGTTAAACGCCGATCGATGATTTCAACTCTTTCGATACCAGGAAAAACCTGTGTCATTTTCTCTCCCTTACATCTTCCCGAATTCTAACGAGTCTTGCTCGACACTAATCATCGTCGAGAGATTTTGTAAATGAAAATTTGTAAATTGAAAGGCTGAATTTGCTTTCTAACTCTATACTCGTATCGTTGATTTATTTTTTCTGATTTTTTTTTTTGTTGATTTTGAAGGTTTAATTTTTTTTTTTTTTTTAAGAATCGACGATACGGAGATCGAGTTTCGATCAATATATCCGGCGATCGAGTTTCGGATAATTTGAGAACAGAGATGTTAGTTATAAGGATGTTTGAAAAATCGAAAAGCGATTTTAATTTTTCACCGGTTCGCAGGCTTCGATATTTTCTAAGATTCATGCTAGGAAGAATGAAATTCGATTAGGAGATTTCGGGAATTAAAATGAGGATTAAGGACGCAAAAGCCGACCTGAATTTTTAATTCCCTCGAAAGCTGTGATTTTTTAAGACTGAAAATATAAAGAAGTAATTCGGTTGAGCTGTTCTGAAAGCGGAAGGCCTGACTAATTGAAAGAATCGTTTCAATTTCCATTCATTCAGAATAACAGAACGTAATATGATTTCTTCGACGGACGTCTTCTAAAATTACTTTTTGTAATTGTAAGAAACATTTTAATAAATAATTTTTAAAGTGTCAACGAACTCCCAAACATGGGTACCAAAGCTGATTAAACATCCAACATCAAATCTTTATGCTTAAGAAAAATAATTCAAAGTATGAAAAGCGCAGGACGGCGAAAACAAAAAAGTTAGCGTAGAAACGTCCACCTTGGTTTCCAAATTCTCCCAATTCTCTATTCCGCAACAAAAGCATAGCAAAACACTTATACAACCTCGTAATACCAATTCTCCTGTGCCGAGCTACAAAAAGAATCTGTGGAAGACCGAGCGCGAGACAGAGGTCAGGGAAACTGCAACGCGGAAGAAGGAAGCCAAGAAAGAGGACCACATAGAGGACCAAAGCGAGGACCAACAGAGAAACAAGAGATCCTGGTCCGGTAACAGGTGAAAAAAAAGGAGGAAAGAGGGAAAAGATAAAAGAGAAAGAAAAGGACAGGACGGGGACACGGTGGAATGATAAATTCGCGTTCACGCGTGTTTTTTGCCCGGCCCGAAGCGGTCCCGCTCCTGCTTCGATCCTAATCGACGATCTTACGTCACGGATGCAAAGTTACAACCGGTTTCAGACAGCGAACCAACCTTACGAACTATGTTTACACGTAACGTGCGTCAGCTTCGGTCCTGTCTCTCCTTCCTCCTCTTTTTTCTTTCTCTTTTCTTCAGACAACCAAAGGTCTTCTGGTCGGTGTTGGATTATTTAACGAGAAACCTCTGCTTAGTAAGATGAAATCATCTGGCGTGTCTGACATTGTATATTAAGCGAAGAATAAATAGTAGTTTGAGTGATTTGGTACTGCTAGATTGTTCTGCCGGTCTTCTTTGGCCTTCTTGGCTTCGGACCGGCTTATTTACTCGTTTTGAAATCACAGTTGCTATAGAATTATAGAATTTATAGAAGCTATTTTACTTGGTACAGTCTACAACGACGATGATTGACAGAAAGTGAATTCATTTAGTTTCTAACGACGAAGATCGTGGAATTGAGAAATCGACGAAGAAAGTCTTCGTACCTTTATCCCCTTAGGAGCTCATAAAGAACGCCTGTCTTGTAGCGTCTATCCGATTAACATAGAATGCTTAATTAGATCTAAGAAATACTGAAAGATCAAAATCCAATCTTCGAAAAAAAAAAAGACAGGATTTTGTTCAGTTATACAAATCTAAAGATATGACTTTTAAAGATAGTCATCACTCTAAGCAACACGTACGATCTCCGACAACTACGTACGATCGATTTTCCTAACTTTAATAACTGCACAGAATCCTAACACCAAAATCACGATGACGAACCAACGAATAAATCGCGAATTTCGGTGGCACGAGCAATTTCCAAATTTTCAACCCTTCGATATCCTGCAATTGGCGATTCACCGTGAAAACCGCGTGGGTCCAGTCAACACGTTCTGTGCTGGCACCCTGGAACCGGAACGAGACAAAATTCGTCGAAAAGGAACAAAACGGGAGAAACGAAAGAAAAAAGAATGAAACCGGAACGTGAAAGAAAAAAAGAAAAAAGAAACGGGAATACGTTCTATCCTCCGTGTCGTCGTTCACCTCTGTTATTTCAATATCCGTGAATGGCCGCACTATCGAATATTGAGTGCCAATATTTGCGCGCTCCTCGGTCCACGTTTATTCTATGTCCAAAATATTTTTTCCTCTAAGGTAGAAAAAGAAAGAGAGAGAGGGGGAAACGTTGACGGTAAGAGAGCAAGGGGAGAAGGGAGGAAGAGAGAAAGAGAGAGAAAAACGAGAAACACGCATAATTAAACCGGTGCCGCGAGGCATACGTTCACGGCCGATTAAGAGATCCAATTAAAGAAAGAAGGCAAAAGGACGACTCACCTTTCTGCAGTTGGCCATGGTCCGCGTTCATTTTCGCCTGCAACAGAAAGTGCTGCGCTTCACTAAGTAGAATTAGCACGGGGACCGTGAAAATTTCGGCCATTCTGCTAAAATATGTGCAAGCGGTTGGCTCACCTCGTAACCTTGTTTCGCGCCCCGTCCGCCACCCCAATAGTCGCTCTCCTTGTCGTGCGGATTGCATTGCTGCGACAGAAAAAAACAGATATATGTTAGTTTATATAGAGCGCAAAGCACCGAATATAGGGCACAATGTCTTTCTTTTTCTATGTTTGAATTTATTCTTCTTGACTTAGACACAGCCGGAGGAAAAGATAGCTGGACGCGTAGTGGAAGTAGATATCATTGAAGTTTTCTTACATATACAGGGTGGTTGGTAACTGGTGGTACAAGCGGAAAGGGGGTGATTCTACGCGAAAAAAGAAGTCGAAAATTTAGAATAAAAATTTTTCGTTTCAGGCTTTGTTTTCGAGAAAATCGACTTTGAATTTTCGCTCGGTGCGCGTGCGGTACGTTATAACGGATCTCACTGTAGATCGTTGTCTCGATGGAAAAATTAAAAAAAAAAAAATTTGTATGCCATATTTTCGACTTCTTTTTTCACGTAGAATCACCCCCTTTCCGCTTGTACCACCAGTTACCAACAACCCTGTATATGTATGTATGTATGTATTTGTAAATGTGAATATTAATTCCAGTTACGTGTGTACTATTGGGTTGGCAACTAAGTGACTGCGGATTTTGCCATTAGGTGGTAATGCCATTATAATTAATGCCAATAATTATAAAGACACGTAAAGACAAGTGAAGCTGAAATATGTAACGCTAATACAGTTAAAATGACTGTTTTATTTGTCGACCTACTTTTGATGTTTAATTCTTAATGGTACACGTAGGACAGTGCTCTTCTTTTTCCATATTTGAAGTTATTCCTCTATTTATATTCTTCTATATTTCGTATCTCTTTTGTTTATTAAATAGGTGTTCATTTCCCGATTTATTTTTGACGATGAATTTTTAGTAGTACGCGTAATGTAATCTCTCTTTCCTATGTTTAAATTGATTCTTCTGTTTCTAATCTTTCGTATCGTCTACTATGCTGCTTCCAGTATCTTGCGAGTTTAAATATCGCGTTGTATTTTAAGAGGTAGACGCGTCGTACGATTTTGGTCTTTACAGCTACACATTCGAATCGCTTGGCTGCCGAGACTCCTATAAGCGAACTAGAGTTGTAAAAATAAACCCTGACAGTTATTGCACAATATATAAAGATGATTCGCTTATGACGACACCAAGTTTGTCGCGATTACAATTTTGTGCCTGAAAACAGCTTGTTTCCATCATTGGTATATTCGCTGTAGTTCCGTTCTAGAATCAAATAATGTAACTTGTTTCTTATTTTCTTCCAAAAGCTATATCAATCACGATAAATTTTCCAAACAGTATGAAATACTACAACGAATCCTGATTTCCTATTTGATCATGAAATTACACCGATTACGTTACATTTATAAAACAGTATCAAATCCCACGAATCCTAATTTCTCTAGGCAATTGCGAAACTATGCTACCGTATGAGCCTGTTTTTGCACGCTGGATGCGTATCATGCAGAAAGAGAATCGTGTGAAAAGGGTCACGAAAAAATTGGTGTGCAACAAGGTGTAAAACTGGCGCAAGTTATACAGCAGGCAATTTAAAATACAGAGACGCGTTCGCTAAAAACATTTTGTTTAATAAACACGTATAACCCACGTGCTTAAGAAAGCACGAGTTTCAAGTATCCGCGTAGAGTACTAACCAGCCAACTAATTATTACCGTGCGTTTTTGTAACCGTGTACGACTAAATCAAACGTGTAAGTGCGAATAAAACGTGTTAAAAGAGCTGCGCGTTTCAAAGAACCGTGTAAGAAGAATATCGCGTAGAAATAGTTACCAGGTGCAATTACATTAAGTAACAGAAAATAAGACCAAAAAATAAGTCGATGAGAAGATCATGATTCATCGTGTTTCATCGACGTAACATCGTCGAATGGTAATCACCGAAAACCGCGTAAAGAGTATCAATAATTGATAAATGGAGTATCGTAGCGAAGAACGAGGGTTGGTGAGCTGGTGGAAGTGAGGTGGAGCGTGGAAAGTAGTCGAACTGGAGGAGGCGTGGGCAGCGAGGATCGAGGATGGCAAAGAGGATGGCGAGGGGTAAAAAGCACCGTCTAGACACAACATAGACGAGGGTGGCGGGCTTAGCCTGTGACCTTGGGCATCACTCGGCCTTCTACAGAGACAAACAATCCAACCCCCTCTTTCGCTCATAAATTGTTAGGCGAAAACGCGTACTTCAGCCATAGGGGATGGAAAAGTTGTAATATAAAGGGGTTGTTTAAATCACGCGACGAAAGAATTCATTTGAGGAAAATTGAGCGAGATTTGATAAAATGAACAGAGCAAACGATATCTTTCGCTGTATGTTAATTTAATTAATATAAAAAAGAATCACGCGCGATTTAATTAATATTTTATGGAATACACACGAGCAACCGGTTATTAATACAACACAGCTACCAGTGTATAAAATCAGAATAAAAAATCTTGCACAATAGCGAAACGTTCGACGATGAAACAAACGGAATTTTATAAGTAATTTCGATCGATTATAAATTATCTGATTATCTCGTTAGAGGTCTATGATTTATAACAAGTACTTTGTCAATTTATCAGTAGTATTAATCCACGAATTATTGTCCGAGAAGTTTCGTATTTTTTCAAATCGTAGGACAAAAGCAACGGAGAGGAAATTATTAAGCCGTTTCTTCAAAATTCCTTTCCACAATCGAGTTTATTAAAAAACAGAATCTTAATAAACTGGATCTAATCAAGTTGACCGCTAAAAAAATTTTATCCGCATTGGAAAATGAAATTTACATACGAAAAACTCCGCCCGAGTCTTCCCCAAATCCAGTCAACCCGAAAATGAAATTTTACTCTCGTTAAACGTAAAACTATAAATCGAACGTCATGAAAGGGAAGCTTCGTAATCTTTCGAATTTGTACACAGTAAATCACCGGCCGTCCCACTAATTGCCTACAGGAGAAAATTCTTTCCCTCGATTGACGGCTCCCATAACACGAAGGCTGGAAACCGTGGGCGGTTTAAAAAGCCTACGAAATACACGTACGACAAGGGGGACACCGGGGATGCCAGGAACATTAAGGGATGACCTCGTTTCCCTTCTCACGACCTTCTGAACCACAAACGACCGCGTACCACCCTCCGACAGGCCTCCGCAACTCGCAGGACCTTGCGTGTGGTCACGTATCCATCTCGAAGGACTCGGAATGCTCGAAGTAAAGGGTGGCCTATTCCGGACGAGGGATCGCGTTACACGAACGATAAAGTAAACGCGACCATTCGAATTCCTCTGTTCTTTCTACGTTATTCCTTGGTAAAATTGCTAGCAGTAGACTTTCTGATATATAGCTGACGTGTCTGAAATATTTGGCGAGCGATTTCACGTTGATAACGAAGCTTTTAATTCTTTCGAGAACGATCGTGTAATTTCTCTACCATTGCCATTTCACGACTCTGATAAGATGGTAGAAAAGTAATAAATAAATTATATTTCTGTATTATCGTAAATACGGGTATTTTCACAGATAATTTTATTCAATTTAATCTTTCTGAGAATTTTTCCTGTATTTTATAATTGTTGCAAAATGGTAAAAAAAAAAATAGTAGATAAATTAAGTGTACGTATAGTAAATACAGAGCTGTTTCTAAGATAATTTTATTAAATATTGCAATTTTTGTAACAGTATTCGCGTTGCTCCAGCGTTCTCTAACGTAGGTGGCCATTTTTTGCGGAGACCAATGGTCATTTTTTAAAAACCAGTTAGTAACAAGACAAAAGTCTTATTTAATTTATTACATATTTAATTTAGACTCTATACAGGGAAGAAAGGAAATTAGTTTGGCAAATATCGCAACAAATATTTATAGATTAACGATTGAAAATGGTATATGGAAGGACGAAACGAGAACTTGATCGTAAAACAATCGAGCAATAATACTGAAAAGCCATCAACCTTGTCGTAAGTCGATGTCGAAGGTGATTCGTCGATCGACCTAGTTCGGTAAGTACGAATCGATAGCGAGCCACTCGCTGCGACTGAATTTTACGCCCCCATAAATCCGAGGGTGTAGGACCGACCTAGAAACCGAGCTAAGGGACACCATAAGGCGTCGAAAGGGCAATGCTTTCGTCGGTCGCTCCACAGGTGGCTCGTGAAACGATCCGATTCTTGTGAGAAAGTCCAAGAACGTGAAGGGATATGCATTTTCCGTGCGAGGATGGTCAACGCGGCCCTAACGCCGTCGAAAGCTCACCCTCTCGCGAACGACCGGATAAAATCCCTTCCAGATATTGCGATCCTGTCCACCGACACTTTTATTGAAACAAAATTTCGATGTTTCTCCCATTCTATTTGCCTGTTGATCCGTGCATTTACGAAATTCCTTATTTCATTGAAATTTCTCCATTTACTTTTATCGATGCTGATGATTGAAGTTGAATGTTTGGAGACATAATTAATCGTCTATCGTATTTCGTAATTATTTTTACTGCGATAAAACGTAGGATACAGGACGAAAAGATTTCGTTTCTATTTTTTCGTGTTATGTTATAGAGATGGCCCGGACGAGAAATGTTTGAGAACGTAAAGTACTTTTTATGGAAATTTAGAACTTTGCTAATTGCAAATTACTGTATTCCAAGGGATCTGAATTTTCTAGTTTCGTGTTCCGAAAATGTGAATGCTTTTAAAAAATAAGATCTAAGTAGGCGAATTGCATATAAAGTGTCGATTAATTTTCGAAATTTGAAAGTGCCATTGTGAGTTACCATCTTTTAAAATTATTCTAAGCTCCTCTAGATTTTTGGACATTTAACGAAACTAGTTCATTTCCATATCCTCGTGTTCTAAAAATTCTCAACTCCTTGCAAAAGAAATAGGCATTGTAAATTGTTCGTATCAACGAATTAATCAAGTTGAAAATTGTACAAGCTCTGTAATTCCAGGTAGCCATGCTTTAAAGTTAGTCTCATTAGAAGCACACACGCAACACTTGTCGAAAAGATTCTGCT
Source organism: Bombus huntii (assembly GCF_024542735.1). Lineage (NCBI taxonomy): Eukaryota > Metazoa > Arthropoda > Insecta > Hymenoptera > Apidae > Bombus > Bombus huntii. Next base: position 3,877,409 of record NC_066251.1, read on the forward strand.
TCTGTTCTAAAAACTTTCACCGCCCTAAGTAAAACCATCCGAAGGTGGGAAGATTCTTCACACGACAGAAAAAAATCATGAGTGTTTTGAAGCACAGGCCGGAAATGGGTACTATCCGTTTCTATTTTAAAACCGTGAACGAGAGCAGACAGAAAGTTGGAGGAGCGAGCTCAGGGCGAAGGAAATCGTTGCTGAGCAGGAACAGACCGATTCATCCCTTAAATCCATCCATCCGCTGGCAGATGGAATCGAGATCGGTCACGTGACGGTTCAAATTGGATCTGGTAATGAGAAGAATAATTGAAGAGCCTGGAAGTCGAGCGACCGAGTAATGTCGCCCTTTGACATTTGTCTGACATTTCCTATAAGGGTTGCCGACCTAAATCCCTTTAAGTCGAACCGACCTTACATTATATTTACACGAGAAAAAGCGGAAAGGAACTTTGGTTAGTTGCATTCTATTATATATCAAGACTATCAACCAAAATGAGATTTATATACAGCAGAGGACGAAACGAGGTATTTTGCAAATTGCAAAACAAATTGTACTTGAGAAATATAACGTACACTGCAGAGTAGGGAAGCGTTAAGAATATGGTGAAAAACGTCTAATATAAATGTTACTATTATGTGCATATATTAGAAATAAATTACCTACTTAGCTCTCAATTTCATTTTCTTCGCTACTATAAATATTCATTGTTCTTTTCTAAACTTAGATTGAACGATTAATCTTATTAATTATCCTACTGATAATTAAAGAGCACAGGAATATAAGAGGGTTAAGTAACTTAATCTAATATCAGTGACGGATTTTGAAACGTGTCATCCGGCGAACAGTCGCTTAAATTTCTTAATAATTCAATAAGAGAATCAGCCTTATTGGTATGACGAGCACGTTCAAATTTAAAAGTAAAGTTTGAACAAAGAGGGCGAGGGGTACGAGCGAAAAATAGACTGCAACGGATGTAATATGTATACCGGTACACGGCCCTCCTTATAACGCTGGAAGCTCTGACATTCGGTAAACCAAGAAGCTTTCCACCTCCTCTAAAGCTCCTACTGTGCAGCTTTATTAAAAACCGAAGTCAGAGACCCAGTAAAATTTCTCCACTCGAGGCCTCTCCATTCCGTCACTGAAGCACGAAGCGAGTTCGTTGATCGAAATATCCACGATCACCCTCCAGCTACTCCCGCATCCCCTTTTCCAAGCCACGTTTTTCGTGGACACGAAACACAGGCCCTTCAAAAATTCAACTCGATAATTTCCATCGAGCCGGAAACACGACGGCGTGGGACGAAAAGGGTGGGGATGGGGGAGGTTGCGTCGTCCGATGCAACCCTTACGTCCAGGCGAAAAAAAGGAAGAAGAGAGAGGGCGAGAGGATAGAGACACGAGGGAGGATGGAAAAGGCGAAAAGGAGGGAAAAAATGGAAATACATGCTCGACGATCCCCGGATTGGTAATCCAACCTACCCACGAGCAGCTCGAAGGGAAGATAAAGAAGGGAAAAAAAATACATTTTAGCTCGCATCCAGGCGCTGCAGCCACTCTCTCCTCTCGCTTCGAAACCCCCTTGGCTATCCTCTCTCTCTCTTTCTCTATTCCGTACGTCGGTGTAGGTGGTCGGGCCGATAGTCGAGAGAGCGTCCCGATAGCAAAAGGACGCCGACGCCCGGCATCGGAGGGTGGCCGGGGAAAAAAAGATCACAAGGACGGGGGTAAAAAGGAAGAAGGGGTTCGTTCGTTCGTTCGTTCGACGGATGAAGAGAGAACGCGACGGGGACGAAGATAGAGAGCGAAGAGTAGATCGAAGGAGAGCAAGAAACCGGGCTGGATGAAAAAGAAAGGGAGAAGAGACAGAGAAAGAGGGCGCTCCGTGCCGCCTGAGCGGCGGGGGTTGAAGAGGGGGCAGGCGAAACCGGCCGGGGGAGGGAAAAAGGTGGAAAAAAAAAAAAAATAGCGGAGCCGAGGAAACGGGAGGAAAAAATCGGCCAGCCTCCAGGAAGGAGGAGCGCGGCTGGGGAACCAGGGGTGGAAAGATAGAAACGGAGGGGGTGGAAGGATCGGGTAAGGCTGCCAGGAAAGAACAAAGAAGAGAGGTGCGATAGGAATGATAGCCGATAGAGAACGATGAATTTTCTCTACTAGGGGTGAATTGAAAAATCGTCACTGTAAATGTTTCCTTTTAGAGATGACGCTTGCAACTTGAATTATTTTCTCGATACAATTATAATCGAATTATCCGTCGTGATCGAATCTTCTGTAACGTCCACTGACATCCGAGTTAACGTTATAACTTCTGATTTGCTATTCTAAACCTTATAAAAGGGACGAACCACTATTCTCTGGAAAGAAATTTCTCCAATATCTGAGATTGATAAACAGACGGTACAAAATAGCTGGAAGATCTTCGCCAGTGAATTTGCACGCAACGTCCGAATAACAACAGTTAATTGAACGAACGAAAGCTCATCTCCTTGAAACTAACAAGACACCTCTACCATTAAAACCCCCCACCCCGAAAAATTCAAGCTCTCGAAAGGACAAGAAGAAGAGTGGCACGTTCCCCGGTGTCCGGCGCGAGATAGACGTCGGAGGGGGCGACAGCCAGAGGGGTTGGAAGGGCCGCGGGGCAGAGGGGTTCGGTGGAAGAGGCGCAAAAAGACGAAAGGGAAGAAGACACAGTGCTCGAAGGGGTTGCGGAGAGGGCGGGGGTGGGAGGGTGGAAGAAAAAGGGGAAGGCGAACACGGCGAGAGAAAGAGATAGGAGCGCGGTACGAAAAGTGGGTGGTCGGGTGAGAGAAAGGGATAAAAAAAGGAGAAGAAGAGGGGTGGGCAGAGGAGGCTAAGGGGCGAAGGAGAGAAAGAGAGGAGAAAACGAGGGGCCCACACGGTGCACATGCGTGACCGTCCGTCCGCGTACGAGGCGGCGTGTATTGATCAACCAAAGAGCGCCACGACGCCGGGCGTCCTTTCTGCGAGCCTTGCTTTTTTCGGCACGACGGCCAAGGGTGGAGGAGCTGCTAGATGCTGGCGGACGAAGGGGGCGAGTTCACCGTTCCGTGGCGAGGAACGCCGAGCGACGAAGGGAGGCCGCGTCGCGACCTAGCCCAACAGGACGCCCGTGACGTCACCCTCTCTCTTTTCTTTATCTGTCGTTATTTGCCACCCTAAATCCTCCCAACCCCTTGGCTTCGCGCGGTCGTTCCTTTCGACCGTGGTCCTCTAGACCTGACAACCGACTCGTTAAGCAGGAATTTTCGTGACAGTCGATGCGAAGCTGGTTCCATCGGGGATGCTTTCTTCGAGATAGCAAGTTTCAGCGGATGACCGTGTTAGTCACGATGTTCACGACCGTAGGTGTTTCTTTCTGGTCTTAGGAGTCTGGCGATTTTGTTAGTCAATTCAGGTTGTGGAATTGTAGTTTGGAATGACGTGGTTGTGGAAGTACATTCGGAGGAATCGCTCGACGCTTCTTTCGTAGCTATTCCGCCTTTCGCGTAGATGCTATATATTTATAAAGTTGGAAGGAATGGGAATATTTATAGCACTTAGATAAAGAGCTTTTTATTAAGTCACGAGCAAGTTCTTTGTGTCTCAGACCTACATAGCGAGCTTAAATTATTCTAGTACATTTTTGTATCATGCTAAAATAGTATGTAAGCTGTTTTATTTACCGTTTAGAGCAATTACACGATATATCATTGCTTGGTCGTCGAAAGATCGATAAAGAAGTACGATAAATATGAGTGAATACGTCAAAGAAGCTTCTGACGAAGGAAGAAAATGAAAATCTGATAGAAACTGGTAGGAAGAATTGTTAAACCAATCAACCGATCAGGAATTAGATTAGAACTTCAGCTGACTAGAAAAATAGCTGTACCAAACTGACTCATTTTTGGAAATAAGGATAATTACTTAAAATGAAATCTTTCCAGCCATAAATCATGTTTGTCGTGATTGTAATACAAAGAAAGCATCGTGATCAATGTAAGTTAGGGAAATTTTCATGCGGAGCATACCTAACGCGATTCTCGTCGGTGGTGAAAGTTAAAGCTTCACTTTCATCGTGAGCAAATTCTCCGCGGAACACGTTAACTAAGTGAACGGTAATTGTTTAACGAAATTATAACAAGCATCGTTGTGGAAACGAGTTTAAAATTCCGGGGGAGAGAAAAGAGCGGCAGGGCGAAATATTTTCCATGCTAAACACCGGAAATTACGTTCCATCGAGAACGAGCTTTTCCCTTTAATTTTTCCACCCCTACCCCCTTTTCTTTGTATCCTTTATCCTGCTCTATTTTCCGTTTCCTCTATTTTATTTTTAGTATTTCTGTCGTAAGAAGGAAGAAGGGGAAGAAAAGTGGGCCGTGAAAATGCGAGAAAAGTGGGAAACTTTCCAAGTTCCTTCGCGGATATAATTTCGTTAAGAACTCTTCTCGGAGACTATGATTGCTCGTTTTTAAACCTCTTTTTCTTTCAATTTGCTCTCCTTTCATTAATTCATTCTCGTTGTTGTTACAATGTTTCCTTCGTTAACGTCAACTGAGTGTAAAATCCCGCGTTTTATTCGAGTGACGAGATTAAACGAAATGCTGTTCCTTCCAAGATAATCAATCCCTTCTTCATTTAGTATACAAATCTCACTCAGCCAAAGAATACCGGAGAACAATGATGTATTTTATTTAGTAAACCGTGAAGTTTTTCCCTATTTGGTGGCACAACCTAATTCCAACCTAACCCTTTCAGCGTTACAGTTGTACTCGTCGTTCAAATACAACATAAACACATTCTATGTACGTATTTATGATTATTATTTCTTCAAAACGTTAAATCTTTCTATCTTTCTGTCTGTCGCTTTTGGAAAGGAAATGACGCTTAGCGAAGATGTTTCTAAAATACATCCGTGACGGTATATTTACCAATTTATTCGCGTAATCTGAAATTTCTGTCGACAAACAAATAATTCTCATGCTGCGTAGAACGATTTAAATGTCGATATACATCAAATATATACACACGACAAAAAAGTTCTCATTTCACAAGATGAGCCTACGTCTTCAGAAACTATTCACTGCAGAAAGGGTTCAAGATATTTCTAACTGCAATTAGAAAAAGATTCTACGATATTCTAAGAATACATCTCTCAAGTACTCCACAGAGTAACGGGGAAAATCCTACGAGTTAAGAAATTAGCTTCTTCTATGTTTCTCAAACTACCCCTCAGACTAACCCTTGCATTTTGCTTTTGATTTTTCTATCGCCCACGGCACAGCTCAGGGTTCATCGATCCGAACCGATGACTCGAATCCCCAAAGTAGGCTAGGCCGTTCGATTCTTGTCAATCTTTCATAGTTAACGTCACCTTTTCACAGCCAAGCCTAACCTGTGAGTATCAACTTCCTTCGATACTCCCTTACGTTAGTTTTTTTTTTTTACGTGAATTTCTTCGGTGGCCAGTGGCCATGTTTAAGCAAAGCGTTTTTCTCCATCAGAAAGATTAAGGATCACCGGTTGATCTTACGCTCGACCCCTTTTAAACACTTCTGGCGACAAACAAGCTGCGTTGAAGTTTTTACATCACCGCTTAGACGATATTTAAGTATTATTACAGCACGTATTAAAACGTATTCCGTGGCCAACTTGAATCTGTTGGTATTTTATGATATGAATTTACGAGTCCTTGGCGAAATTGTAGGAAATCGTTGGTAGACAACGAAGCTTTAATTTATGGCAGAGGAACCTTGAAATACTTTTTTAGCTCTTCTGTAATGCCTACGACTTTTTACATACTACTTTTACGACGCGATCATCCGATACTGATGAAATTGTACGAGATCGTTGCTAGCAAACGAAACTCTAATTTACGGAAGAGGAATCTTACTTAGGAAACGTACTTTGTACGTAGAAAAACTAATAAATGTAATCTCTAGATTTACAAATAATTCTCCTCTGCTTTCTTAATTTTTGATAAACGAAAGCAACTACAACTTTAGTAGCAATTTTCGTATTATCGAATTCTTCGTGTCTGGAAACGAAATCACCGAGAACAACGACCACTGATGTTTCATATGAATTCGATAATCTAATCGGGCAATCTCGACCTTAACAAACGCTACGAATATTTCAAATCGATGACAAATTCCCATTTCCATCTCGCTATCTCCCCGTTCCACATATATTTCACGTTCAGACGAGTGAATATTTTGAAAAAAACACGGTCGAAAGGGCGGCGTGCCTTTTTTTCACCGTGAAACGAGACTCTGTTTTCTCACAGGCGATCGTCACTTTGGCTGGCAAAGTGCATCCACGGTGTGTATCTCGTCGGCTGACGGGTCGATTCAATGTTTAGAGAGGATTACTTAATTCTTAATGCCCCTAAAGGGCCTCTCGTGTTTAACTATCCGCCGGGAATCAACAATTCCCTGGATCCTCGAGTGCTATCTGTCGCGATGGATTTAGCCCCCGTTGCGTTCGATCCTGCGATCCGACGCTTCAGCAAGGCTTAATTGCGCCTCGATGGAAGAATAATCGACTGTATTCTATGACCCTTCGACGCTCTTTCCTTCCACCCTTTTTTTCATAGTTATGGGAAAATAAGTTAGTTCGAGTAGCTTTGAGCGAAACAATTTCGTACTTGAACATACACCACATATTTTCTGTGGAGAGCAATAAACGTAATGATCTTTAATGTTTCAGATTCCCCTCCAATTTTCTTCCTTCTATTCGTTCCCTCTTCGCTCCCTTGCTTTCATCCTCTTTCCATCCTTCGCTTCTTATTTTCTTCCTTCCTCCCTCTCGTCAACTTAATTTCTTTTTGTCTTCTTCCCTCCCCTTTCCACTTTCCCTATTCTCCTTCTCCCGCGAAACGAGTACGTAACAGGAAGTTACGACTAGTCCGATCAAACGCTTAAGCAGCGTTTTATTCCGAACGTTTCTGGCGATGGAAGAAGCACAGCACGTCTAACAACATCCATCACGCACGATATTACCAAACGTAGAATACAGACATCTTCTACATTCTCAGAAACGCGTATGCAAAATATACAGGATTCGATAGAAGAAAGTAGACAAAGAATCGCTTATTTATTTATTCATAAACTTCCCACGTACTATCTTCGCCACTCGCGTCATTTGCCGTGTAAACTGTCCAATTTCCAACAGCGAGCAACGTCTACCAACACAGTAGTACTGGATGCGCGATCATCAAAAGTTCGCCAAGCCGTGGGACTGAAGCGTTAATTTCGGATCATCCTGCAACTATGTATCGGTGTACTGCATCGAGAAGAAGCTATAAACGAAGGAAACGTCGAGGAGTTTGTCCGAAGAGAGTCCCATGACTGGCATTAGAGGCTGACCCAAAAGACTGATCGTCCTCGTTGGTCGTCATCTTAATGACTTATAGCCAGGCCGGCACTAATGACACAAGTCAGGGACGACGATCCGGTGGGTCTCCCCGTGGACCAACGATTCTTAGAACAAGTCTAGATCGTGAAACAGGGTGAACAGACTCGAAACATCGCTGTGTAACGCGATGGAGTCGGGTTTCGAGTCGTGACAGAACGAGACTACGCGATCGACCGGGCCAAGGTCTTCGACTTCCACTCGGCTCACCGAGGGTCCTGATAAATTGCTGGCAGCTGGCAAAACTCTCCTTCTCCTCCGCCCTCTTCAAGGGGTTACACGCTGGCACACGTGGCCGCGTGAACCAACCGGTATGGGACCTGTTCTTTCACATTCGACCTAGACACCTTTACACGTACGCGAACTTTCAACTTCGCCATGGACATTTGGTTAAGGCGGGTACAAATCGTTCGATGAAAAGATATTTAGCGGCGTTTCAAAGAACCGACAGATAAAATGGCAAAGAGTTGTCAGATTTGTTGACGGTTGAGATAATTGGAGCGACATGGAAGGGACTTTTGGAGGAAAAAGGTTCTTAGATTTTTGATAGGATGTTTGGTAGAGTGTTGGGATGACGCGACAGTGTTGGATAAAGTGGGATAGGATTCTAAGATTCGTCGATCGAGTTGCTTGGATGTCTGAAGCGTTTGGATTAACGTTTGCACAGAAGAAGATTCTTGGATATTTGGCCAAGTCTTTAGAAAGATTGTTGCTAGTAATATAGGAGATGGCTTTGACATGTTTTAGGGAAAATCATGTTTGCCATGGTTTAAGGAAAGGCGGTGAAACTTTGAAGGAGCTGAAGTTTTTTTTATGAAAGATGGAGTATCTAAAAGGAAGAGACGAGCTGAGAAAATATCAATCTATATTTGGTGCAAGAATATACTCAGGGCCCTTTTTAACCCCGACTTTTGGGCCATCTATTACGTTAACGACGTCGATTGGATCCAAGCTAAGAAGTAAAAGATCGGTAGGATAGGTGGCTTGCCAGCAGCATGAATCACCGAAACGACGTACAGGAAGTAATAGAAAATATGAATAACCAAGAGGAAGAGAATAAATCGTCGAGAGAACACCAGAAATTGAATCGTTCGTAATTTTTATTTCCACATACACTGCTGATCCGAAGCATTCAAACGCTTAATGATACACATATGAAACGTTCTAATTGAATCGGATCACCAAGTAAACGATTAATCGGAAAAAGTTACACGTTCGTGTTAGATGACGATTTAAACGACACAGGAAAAAATATGTGAAATATTATTTCAGAGAATTATAAGAAAATAATAAATGAACAATTTTTATATCCACGCTGATGATCCTTATAATATCATATACTATATACATTATATAATATCAGATACGTATAAAGACCGAATCTCTGGAAGGAACGTCATTATGGATCAACGAAGGAAGAACTTACACACGTAGAAACACACACATGGGGTTCAATGGATTATCTCAGTTCGAAGACCTTCTATACTCCTCCCACTTGCTTGCCAGCTATCTAAGACACACATGTGTTCCCACAGGGTGTCAGGGCCGTATCGCTTTCGTGGCTTTTTTTGTCGGCTAGGCCTAGAAATCGAGCGAATGCGAGAGAAAAACAGAGAGAAAAACAGAGAGAGAATGAGAGAGGGTGGTAAACGGGACACACATGTGGTCTGTGTTACGTTAACCTGCCCCTCTGCCTCTCACCACCACCCGCGGACGAAACACGAAGGGCAATAGGGGTGGGGCGACAGAGAGTGATAAAATTCAACAGTTGGCCCCGAATTGGCGGCTCTTCTCTCTTGTCGCCTCGGTTTCCCTCGTTTCCAGGGGAGACCGTTGGCCCGATAACCGATCGCCTGGAATTTACGTGACTTCTGACCCTTCGCTCTCTGCCCGACTATCCTCCCTACCCGAAAAAAAGTCTGGTCAGTGAACTGCCCCCTTGAACGACGCGCTCCTTCCAGAAAATTTTATTGCACTGTTTCGATAGTTTGGAACGTTACAGCAGCGGCTACAGTCTCAAACTACGCACGCCTGAATCCTATGTCCCTAACCACGTTAATAATATTCGGCAAAAAGTATCGATTTATCGGTCTGTCTATAAAAATTTCAAATTCTTCCTCTCGGAATCCTTCGTTCGAGTTAATCTCGATAACAGGTGACAAATTTTGCTAACTTACCAATCTCCCTGAAAGTTTTCGATTTCTTGCTCTCGTCTTAACCGCCGACGCCTAAATCCACCACCCCCTGATTAACTTTAGTAACATTGGAAAAATTCTAAGCCACTAGTCTGAGATTAAAGCCGACTCTAGACGCGTTAAGATCTAACCACGACCTAACCCAAGCCGAAAGCAATCGTTTCAAACGTCTTATCACCCCCTATTGCTACATCGCGAGGGAAGTAGATGGAAAAACTGCATGGAAGATGAAAGATCGATGGGAAAATGGTCGAACGGAGGGTGAAACACGAGAAGAGGAGTCGAAGTAACACGTATCGGTTCGCTGACCCAAATGAGACAGGAAGAAAGCGCGCGAGTATCGCGGGGGTGCAGCCAGAGGGGGTGGAGATCTGACCCAGACGAGTTTTTCCGCCGGTTTCCCGGGGATTTCCTATTTTTCCCGGTCGTAACGTCGGGCGGTGGGTCGGTAGTCTGCAGACAATTCGCAGTAAAATTTTTACAGCCAACCCCCATCTCTCTATTGCGACACGGTTCGCCGCGAGGGGTGGAGGCGGCGGTGGTGGCGGCGCTCCAGACGCGCGGAATGGCCGCGGCCTGCTCGCGGAAACCCATAAACCTATACGTCTGCCCTCCAATCTCCTCGAGCTTCGCTATTTCGCCGTACGGGAAAATATTTTACGTCGTCCCGACGTTTATCTGCGATCGGGACTTTATCTTTATTTCCGCGTTGGGATTGATTCGAGACCGGGTTATTAGAGTCTGAGCGCAGCCTTTACGACTACCTCTCTCTCTCTCTTTCTCTCTACGGCTCTCTTTTCCTCTCTCTACACTCGTCTGGCTCGATATCTGTCTCGGTGAAGCCGTTTGAAACGATTTGGTTGAACAATAGGTGTTGATTATGTGTTTTAATGGAACTGCGTGTTGTATGGCCAGTTTAAGTTGTCGCGTAACAAGGAGTTACCGAGACTCGCTCATTGTCAACTGAGGATTTAGTCGTAGCGGACAAATGATTGCTTAATATTTCACTCTTTTCTTCATTCGCCCATACGAGTGTTTTAATCTCTCTGCGATATTAGGACCTGCGTGTACAGGCACGTACTATTGTATAGTTGATCTTCATTTAGTCACTTGTTGTTAGATAAAAATTAAATGAAAGAGAAAATAGAAGAAGGTAAACTCAAAGGCAAATGGAGGCAGCGTCTTATCAACAATAAACAACGAACTGTTCCAATGTTCGAAAAAGACTAAAATACTCGAGCGGCTCTCAGATCACCTGGAGATACTTTCGTTCGGAATTTGGAAGAGAATGCTACGTTTAAATTGGTAGGAATCAGAGTCACTGGAATGAAGTTGTCCAGAGCGATTAGATTAAAATTTAATACACAGTTCGATGGAATTTTTGAATTCGAGGCGATTTAAGAGATACGCGTGACGCGCTATCAAACTGTACTCGGCCGATTTTATTCCGGAGACTGGGACGCATTTTAATCAAGCGAAACCGACGAAGCCCGTTTATCGAGACATAATCTCTCAATCCTGCCGAGAGGATTTTTACAGCCCGTTTAGGGGCAAAAGGGAGCAATATGACCCGGCTCTCTGCTTCGTAAAATGGAAGTCGCTCATCGACAACGACGCTATCACAAAGGGAAATCACATTAATGAGAATGATCCTAGCAAAGTGTTACAAATGCTTCGTGGCAATGTGTTTAACTATTGGGAAGCTTGACGTGGACCATATGGGAAAAATGATGTCGGTATAGTGGTTCTCATTCATGCTTGGAGAAACCGTATATATTACGGGGGAAATATTTAACCCTGCGACTATATGTAATAAAATAAAAAACAATTCAGAGATTCAATTAATAAATAAATATTAATATTTGAACTAGGTGTGATGATATTTCAGATGGAAAATTTATAATATTACGTTTCATGTTTTTGCTGTCATTGCTATGAAAGGATTTTCTTCGATTTTCTAATGAAAATGATTGAATTCTCTTGCAACAAACAGCGACTAATAATTAAAACAGGCGTGTAATATACTTTTTATCAGATGTATAGTATTATTCATTTGCGAAGCTCAATGGCCAAAATAATTGATCGAACTAGAAGCAATTTGTATATTTTTAGACGTCAGAGATACATGCCGCAAGGGATTAAATACGAGTCTTGTTTACTATTTAAAAAATACAAAATAAAATTCTCGGTGATGTGTAAATGGGTCAATTTTCTGTTGTACATTTCAAAAGCAGCTACTTAAGACACAAAACGAGCCTCGAATAAAAGATTATTTAGCGCTGACGGATAGAAGAGATCGTACGAGCAACTCGAATTTCATATTGCACCGTTCTGAGAAATCGAGCGCGACTGTGCCCGCGTAAATCAGTTCACAGCTCATTAGGAAGGGCCCTCACAAGCCATTAGAAAAACTCTCGGACCCACTTACGCTGAAAACGGCCTGTTTCCTATACATCGCTGTGACTATCGTCCAAGAACAATAAACAATAGCAACACGTGCATCGGCAACCTTCGAAAGATTATATATTTCTCTTGCGCGTTACAAATCGTCGAATAGAACCGAAGATACGATAAAAAAACTGAATGTTAATAAATCCAGTTAAACTATGCAACTTTCGGTGGGAAACTTTCGATATTCCGATCGTACGCAACGGCTGCTGTATTATAAAAATCAAAAGAAAAATAAAATGGAAATTACTTTAATCTAGAGAGAGAGAGAGAGAGAGAGAGAGAGAGAGAGAGAGAGAGAGAGAGAAATAAAAGGAAGATTTTCGATATTTCAATCGTACAGACACTTGAAACGGTGCTTCGTAATAAGATTTATATTATTAAAAAATCGATTAGACTCGAAACTCGATACCAAGAATAATCCGCTATTTTCTACATCATCTGCAGATTTCTTAGATCCATCGAAGATCTAGATACCTCGAGAAATACAAAATTTCCTAATTGTTAATCCGCATTCGTGGCTCGCGACTAATTTCATCTTCCTTAACGTGCTCGATAATCAACGTGAAAAAAACAAAAGAAAACGATTGAATAAATAGCATTGTCCCATCAAACTGAAACGTTCTGAGAAACAGACATATTTCATACGCACGAACTTAATACGATGAAGTACCTACATGTGTATGTATAGCAGAAGAAGGAAAAAAAAAGTGGCACTCGAGTCTCGGAGAAAATGATGTTCAGTTCGGGGCGAGAATTAAATGAATATCAAGTCCAGGAACGCGATTCCCTCTCGTAACGGCACTTTAGGAGGCTACAGGAGATTGGAAGTTTTAGATGCAGGCTGCAGACGAGCGGTTTTATGAGTTTTCCGCGAGCAGCCCGCGACCATTCCGCGCAGCCAGCCACCTCTTCTTATCCCGGCTAGACAGCTGTAAAGTTTCTTGGGTAATAAAGCACCTGTGCGGCCCATAGCCGTGTCTATATAAAATTCATTACCACCGCCGGATATTTATAAGCGTTATGTCATCGTCGTGCTTAACGTGCAAACGCTTGGCCGTCGTTCAACGTCGCATGTCGCCGGTGTCGCGCTTTTCTCTTTCTATCCGAAGTCCGCAGTTTGCACAGAGGATTATTTTTTAGTAATTTGTATGGAAATATCTCGAGTTAGAAGATAAGAGGAAAAAGAAGAAACGAAACGGAGTTAAGTTTGAAAAATGAAGTTATTTAAGCGAAGTGCGCGATACTTGCTGATGTTTCCAATGTACAGATTATGGACTATATATCGGTGAAGTAAAATCTTCGAAGATCCTTCGGTGAGAGTACGAATTGCTGGCGAAGATTTTCAAGACTGAAATTTCCTCGCGAGCAACGTGAGAACGTGGCCTGCGAACGTGGCACGTGAATTTTGATTTTTGTCCCGAATCCTCGTTCAAATGCCGCGCTGCGCGTACAGTACGCAAACTTTGAAAATCGTCCGATCGGAGCAGGTCGTTCGAAAAAATGTAAAAAATTCCTCGGATACCTATCAATATCTCTACTAAATTATACAATTCTTGGTTACGTGAAATGTTTCAAACATTTGTCAATAAAAATCAAAATTCCTTTCAAAGAGATCTCCTGCCGAGTACCCGAACGAATTTCAACGAGGAGAAGCGGAATATCAAACAAATTTCTTCGCCCAGAAGCGAAACATCGACGGAGCTACCCGGCACCTGCTCAAAATCAAAAATGCTGAAAAAATCGTCCGGTTGAAGCAGGCTGTTGGAAAGAAATGTCCTCGGATACCTAGCGATATCTCTACTGAATTATACAATTTTTCGTTACGCGAAACGTTTGAAACATTTATAACAGTGAAACTGAAAATTGCCGACTGAAATTTCTTGGCGAATACTCGAACGAACTTCAACGACGAGAAACGGAGTATCAAACGAATTTCCTCGTCAAGAAACGAAACATCAACGGATCCTCTCGATACCTACGAAATTACTCGAGAAATCGTCCAGTTGGGACAGGCTGTTCCTGCGGGAAACCGGACGCTGCGCCGACAAAACGTTCATTTATATCACATGCAGCCAGGCGGGAGAGGCCTCGTATAAAATAGCCGAACGGAACAAGCGCGGTGCCTCAAAGGGAACACATGGTTCCACTCGTCCGGCGGCTTCTCCTACGTCGCCATTAAATCGACTCGTACAAGTAGTCGCGCCGGGGTTAAAATGTTAAAACGCAAGTCGACCCACTGCTGCACTTCTACTGGCCTGTCGGCGTGTAACTCTATCTCTTTCACACGTACACATCCACCTTATTCATGATACAGTGTATACGTACATGTGTATTCGTTGGAATAAACACACCCACGCATGAAGGACGGGCTTCCTCGTGGAGAGCGTGAGTCTTCGCGAAGCCGGTCACCACGTGTTGAAGGGAACCGTGCCAGACTGAGAAACAACGGTCGAAGAAGGGAAGACGAGTCTCGTCGGAATTGAAAACGCGAGTTGCGAACAGTGAAAACATCGACTGAAAACGATCGATCATTTTTGGCGTGATAATGTAACTTGCGAGGAAAGTATCGATTCGAGTAGGACATTTTCTCATATTCTGTACAGCGTTCATGATTTCTCACTGAATAATTTGTCAAGAATTTTGGAATGGGTTAGATAATTTCTTACTCGTTTGTTTTAATAACAAAAGTTTGAAGTATTTTAGTATCCTGGTGGTACTAGAAGATAGTAGGAGTGGTGGATACATTTTTCTTGATTTTCTGAGGTTTAACGTCGTCTTATGATCAAACTGATGAATTTTAATATAACGTAATTGAAAGCGAAAATAACTTGTTGAACCAATCTAAACACATCCAGACGCGTATTAAATTATACTCACGCATCCAGTATCAAGTTTTCCATCAAATTTCATTTGTATGTTCGCGAATGATTAGAAGATATTACAAGTAACGACGCAAGAAACGTAGCCTCAACCTGATCCGCGTTTACTCTTCTTACAAAATCCTAAAATTCCCAATCGAACGAGATTGCGTTAAACGTCAAGAAAGATCAGATTGTGAAAACGATGAGGATGGAAATCGATCGGTGACCCAATCGATTCGCCACGATTCAACGCGTTGGACGAGAGGGCTGCGGCGAGGAAAACGAAACGAGGAGAGGGAAAATCGTAGAGTGTAGCGTGGAACGCGTGTAATAAGTGACGGGGCGAGCTGCGTGAAACTGAAATTGCCAGGATCCGCGCGGTCGGCCGGGCTTCAGCGTAATTCGCGCAATTAAACGGGCCGTGGTTGTTGAACCAGCCCTATTTTTGCCCGCGCTCTTCACCGCACGGTCGAGGATCTTAGATTTACGATCGGAATCAGAAGGGGTAGAACCGTAGTAATTACGCGGCCGTTCAAAGGGGATCCGCGCGCGTAGCGCGGCTCGTTTAAATTTTTCGAGCGCAGCGGAAAAATGAAAAGCCGCGCGCCGCCTCGAGAGCAGCGGAAAAACGGCTGAGGGCGTAATTTTTCGTTTACATCGCGGCGATTCGCGTGCGCGCACGCCTGTGAAAAGAGGGCGAATGAGGAACAGAGAAGAGGAAAAAAAACTGTCGCTGAAAAAGTAAAGGAAAGAGAGAAACGGGTGGTAAATGGGAGAGATCGAGAAAGAGGGTGAATTTGCAATTAACGTTAAAAGGTCCATAGACACTTCACAACTCTCTCTCTCTCTCTCTCTTGCTCTCTCTCGTTCTCTGCTCGCCTCTCTTACTCTTTCTCCTCTGGCTGTACGGATATTCTGCAAACTGTGGTGGGCATACTCTAGCCGGCGGTTTTCAAAAAAGGCCACGTGACTACTCCCTTTAGGTCCAACTTTCCGTTTGACCGAGTTTTCCGGCTTATGTAATCTCAAGGGCGAAAGTTCTCGAGTTTCGTTTCCCTGTACAGCAACGAGCAGCAGCCCTTTTAGGCCCTATTTTTACCCGAGGCTCGTTACACGACGAATAGCGTGGAGCAGTCAGCGAAAGAGAGAGAAGGCAGGCGAGCCTGTTTCATAATTAATTTAGAGAGATTATTAAAATCGTCGGCTTGGGGCAGGGTAGAAGTTAAAATCCTGTCTTCGACGGAATCATCGCTTCTAATTACACTTTTTCAACAAATCTTTCGCGTGCTCCTTGACGGGCTGCAGGCGGCCCCGTGTTAGCAGCGTTCGCGAAGACTCGCGAAAGAGAGCAGCGATTATTTCTCTTTTCACTATTTTGTCTTGACAATTGATCGATTAATTTTGGAATATTTCGTTGTAACGAACAATGAATTTTTTGTTTGCAAGGGAGCGAAACGAATATTATCTTAAGGGGTTGATTATCTTTGCCTCTTTCTAAGAATCAGTCAAATTTTTGTAGAATCACTTTGACGAGCAAGAGAAAAGGAAAATTATAAATTTTTGTTCCTTTGGATTTTCTAGGTTATTTCTTGTATGATTTTTAAGGGGTTGGCCACCTTTGTGATGTTTAAAAACACTCAGCTTTTTCGCAAAATTTCAGAGATATCTTTATCACGTACTTTTCACCGTGTCCTGGAAGTTTCTATTTTTTCGTCCAGAAATTTTCCATAATTTTTCCCTACCGTCGAAATATTTTAATTTGGAGAGCGACGTAACCGGACATTGAACGTATTTCAGAAGAACCGTTTTTTAAATAATTTTCAGAAATGTAATTTTTTACGCGTCAAATCGCATACTCGATATCCGTGTGGTAACAGCAAAGCTGAAAAATTTTTTGCAAATGATATTTACCTCACTTTCATCATTTCATATATTTTTTACAGTTTGTCGAAATATTTTCCCGCAATCTAATTTAATATTATCCTAACTATATTTCGACAATTCATCTGTTAATTTTAAAATACATTCACATCTTCTTAATTATTCAAACAATTATTTCACTTACTCACTACAACAACTATTACACGTTAATGCTTGTTAATCGTTAAATTACGAAATTTAATTATACCTCTTGAATATTTTTTTAAAAAATCAAAGTATCGTTGGATTAAATATTCAGCAGGTACAATAGTCATTTCTATAATTCCAGGCAACAGTGGCGGACGATTGTTTCACGGATCTATAGAACGTAACAAGAGCTGACGGTCAAAGGGAGAATTCCTCGAGTTGGCGGCGGTTCGTTTGAATTTCGACGGAGATTCCCTTTAAGTCGTAATCCGATGGAAACATCGTCAGACGTCTGAAGCGAAATTCCACAAAGGGTCGAACAACCCTTCGACGTTACGACCCACCGCAAAGTGCGTCGAGGGTAAAAGAACCCTCTAGCCCAGTTGTACCGAAGGTCAATGGTACGGAGGTTAAGGAACTGCGAAGGATTCATTCAGGGCAGGGTAGAAGGCAGTTCTCCCATCCTGACAATTCTCACGTTCCATTACCAATTTTCTAGTATCAATGTTTTAAATATCTTTATTTTTCTATAAATATTCAACAACAGGAAGACCTCAAATGATCTATAGACCGAGCGAATAATTTTTAATAATAATTTTGAACAAAATCAACGAACTAGTCCTGAGAATGAAATTGGAAATAATTTTTTTTCCACGGATAACAGCGAGAAAATGTGACATATCATGTGACTACCAATTATTTTTCATCGATGGACATAGCTGGGGTCCGCGGGTTCGCTAAGCCCGTGTAGTTAAATTAACTACCCCCTGCGGATTTTATTATTACGTTTGATTATTTCGATTAGAAAATACAAACGTCAACGGGTTTATTAGATTTCGATTAATTTTCGTTGAAATTAAGCGTCACGACCGCTCCACATTGATAAATGACTCGTTTAGCGATGAGAAGCATGAAAAATTTGCAACTACGTAAATTTCAGTGATCGGAAACACACGAAACTCATGAATTTTCAATAATTCAACCACCGACAATTCTTCCACCGTTTCATTACGTGGCGATCATTCGTCGAACAAACGTTTGCGCAAATTGCAATCCCGATTTCCATTTTCATCCGGCAAATTTATCGAAAACACCGAATGATCCGATTATATCGAAGGAAAATTTGATTTTTCGTAGAAATCGGCGATGAATTTTTCAGTAACGACCGTCGGAAAACTATGTATATGGGGGAGGGTAGAAAAAGAGGGAGGAGATCGTGAATCTGTCTGTAATCTATTTTCCAATAAAGACAGCAGCGGTTCAAAGTGGAATTCCTTGAAGGGTCGAGCACCCCTACGATGTTACGACCCTCTGCTCTTGGCGTAGGGGGTGAAAGCAACCTTTTGCCCCAGTTTTCAAGGTCCGAGATGTGCCGTCTGAGGGACGGTTATGGTTCGGTTAAAGAGGATCTCGTAATTTCCCTGTTATCTGGTCCACGTGATCCTTAAATTTATCTCCAACCCTTCGAACGCTAATAACGCTGGTTAACAAACTTTTGCACTGATCCTTATGTATTTTCCTACCCTGAACTCCAATTTGTAAGCAGATTTTTTCTGTAGCCAGTAATTTTTACGCCAGCACAATTTCGATTTTTTCATTTTCAGTTGTGTAGTGAACGATAAATGAAAAATTAATTAGTAGAAAGATTGGTGTGACCAAATTTGTTTTGTAGGGCTATGCCGTACAATATTAAAGTCGGTCAGTGGAAAGTGTAATGATCGAATGGAAAACGCGAAAAACTATAGAAAAAATTTCTGGAATAAAATTTATGACAATAATTTCCGAATTCATAATTATTTTGCCAATGATAGTACCCGGTGCTTAGGTTAAATCTGAGCTGTTGTAAACGTTTGATGTATGCGACGTTCTTAATAATTTACCTGTTGAACAGCCGCTAAGATTTTTCCGGGAAATCCCTGGTACTGCAAGCTAAGCTCTAAACCATGTACAATAATGCACGATTTCATTAGAATATTTTGAGAACTGAAAAGTGATACCATGTAAGTGAGAGTTGGATGTTTCTCAGTCTCCAACAGATGTCAAATATCAAGTTAGATGTCTCGGGAAGTCATCAGTTTTATCTCTTTTTAGATTATGTTTTACAACGAATAATTGTATGGTATTATCTGATTTACTAAATACGTTGAATGGCGCCATTAAAGCATCTTACATGACGAAAAGAAAACATATCCGAATAGAATAAAAAGTAAACAGTTGAAATAAAAGGTAGACGATGTTTTGTAAACCAGTGTAAATCTACTCCGCAAAGAAATTAGTTCAAATATTCTGCTTGATTTTTCAATAAAGCGATGTTATTTCTAAAATATTTTCCATGAAACGAGAAGAGAAAATTGTTTCGATCGGTGCTGGCGAACGGAAGTAAAAGAAGATCAACTACGACATATGTACATACCCGTTACTCTTTTTCCATCCTCTTTAAACAATATGTTTTCCCAAATATTATGCTCGTATCGTGCCGGAAGATGTGCAAGAAACGTCGAGATAAAATGAAATTTGAACGTCGATGGAGCGGCAAATATTATTCCAGTGTAACTCTGACGCGCAAAAATATCGGGGGGGAAAAAAATTTTCTTTTTTCTTTCTATTTTCCTAGGACCTTGCTGTTCGATTCTCCACAGGATATTAAAAAAGTTTGATTACTACACCCGGATTTGTGCGCGGCGTGTACCGCTATTGTTCATTTCGATACACCGCTTCATTTCCTACAGCGTTCATCCACTATTAACCATCGAATTTCATTTCACGAGTCCGAACGCATATGTAACAACCGTACAACTAATCACTCGATTTCAAACCCGAAACAAAGACACGAAAAATTCAGCGAATTCACCGTGAATCGTCTCTTTATCGCCTGTCTTCTTACGGTATACAGTGGTTCACCAACGTATTTGGACACTCATAATAAAAAACAAACTTCGATGAATGTACAACGGCGTCTACGAATGTCTGAATACCTTGATGAACCACCGTACGCGTTAGATCGAGCGATAAGTTGGTTCATGTTTTCTCAAACAAGCGTATCAAGCTTTAGGTATTTACTTTCTTATAACATCTATCTGTATGTATAATGGAGGATAAATCATAAACATTCAGATACATGTATCTTTATGCTCCCTGGACAATTTTTACAACGTTCATTGCATTAGTAAATAATGGACGAACTTGTTACTCGAGCGAATCGCTCATAAAAATATTCAAGCACGAGTATTTTTATATTCTCTTAAGAACTGTTAGAACGTTCGTTGCAACGCATATATTAGCGAAATAAAAAATGTTTCACTCGCAGATTCCACACTCCATCAACTTGGGGATGCTACTTTGACAGCAACTCTGTACAGGCCGATAAAATGCAATCGAACGTTTCACTGCAACGCTGAGAAGGAACATCTCGTTAAATACGATACGTCAGAGAAAAGAATGACCGATGCAAAATTATTTACTCGCCGTAAACAGCCTTAACGAATGCGCGAAGACATCTACATTTATTCTTGCGAGTCACTGTATATAATACTCGAAGGAAAATTCAAACACGCTCTTACGACCTGCACTTTCGATAAATCTTTTCAATGGAAAAAAAAAAGACTGTTTCACTCGTCGTTCCACGTATTACGGGAAAATCCAGCCCTGCCACTAACCCTGCGTATAGACTCGTACAATCGTCCCCAATGGGACGTTTCACCCCCGCGTTATCAAAGAACGCCTCGTTGAATGACTGCAACGCACCATAGAAACCGTCGTACGCGAGGGAGCGGCGAAGCTTGCAAACCCTTTGGCCCAGTTTTCAAGGTCCGCAAGAAAACGCGGCCAGATTAAGGGACGCTGACGGCGCAGGGGATGAAGAGAGAACCGGCTGACGCCCTCCTTCCGGTTAGTGGTCGGGGGTGAGTAGGTCAAACTTTACTGCCCTGCCGTCTAGACGTCGTTGCGCCCCGTGCACGGCAGTAAAACCATTTTAAGGGGCTGTTTTACCAGCGCACTCAGCGCGAGACCTGTTCGAAAGGGGTGGCTCTCTGTGAGCACCATCGCCGTACCGAAACCCCCGTTCTTCCTCATCCCCGTGGCTCGCCTTTATTTCCTTTCCCGCCGGCTAGATCCTCTCCCGTGCATCCAGACGAGAGCCGATGCGCAGCCAGGGGACCGGCTGCAAACGTAAAACGAGGAATCGTCTGCGAGATTCTCATCCCCCTCGGGCTTCATCCCTTGAACGTGACGGAGAAATACGAGCCACCCAGCCGACGTTTCCTAACCGTGGAATTACTGTATCCAGTCGGCTGCAGGATAATTGCGTTTATAATTTCCAGCGTTGCTTTGTAGGCGAAGGTGCTGTGCAACGAGTTTTTCAAACGGCGATTGGTAGGTCGAAGGTGCTTTAGTTGATTGGGTTTGCGTGTGAAAGGGGTGAGCGAAGAAACGTAAGCGATTGATTCGAGGGGTTTAGTGGTTGGTATTTTTCACTCTTATTACTCTTTGGATGTTTTATTACGCTTTGCAATCTTTTGCTATTCTTTGGAATTTCTAGGTGTTGCCATTTGGAGTTTTTAATCGAAAGATGGTGGTTAATTTTTTGGAACTTAGAAAGTCTATTAATGTTCGGGATTTTTGCTACTTTCTGGAATTGGGAAGTTTCGTTATTCTTTGGAATTTGCCATTTTTGCTGCTCTTTGGAACTTGGAAATTTTGTTATTGCTAGGAATTTCCAATGTTTGCTAGTCTTTGGGATCTCCAGCGTTTGTTTGTCTTTGGAACGTTGCTAGCAACCCTGGAATTTACAACTTGTGTTCAACAATTTTATCGCACAGTTATATTCACCTTTTATCTACAGAAAGGGTTACAGTTGCAATGAGAAGTTCGAATTCCCGAGCAGCCTGCTTCCCCAATTTACCAGAACATAGAGAAGATAAATGAACCTAAAAGGACTCTTCCTGGCTAGGACGAAGAAGCACTTAGCATATACAGAGAAGTAGTCGTCGATAAAAAGCCAACAGAAGCAAGCCTCGATGTAAAGGTGTCCGAAAAATTTTATCATTCTTCCATAGTTCTGCCTACGATACGATTTAATGTGATTTATGCGCTAACGATAAACTGTATAAGAGTTGTAGAGTCGAAGTGAAATGAAGCGAAGTATCTTTAGTTGAGACTTTTCTACAAGTTATTCGCCCTTTATCACATCGTATCTTATTTAACATAATCGTCGATTATTATCCTCGAGATACAAGTGATTTCAACATACCAGCCCAGATTAATTAATTCTAAAATATGTTCATGTAGCATATTTTCTACGATAAATGTAATTCGACATTTCTACGGTTAAAACAGAGAAGTAGAATTAAAACAAAACAAAAATAGAATCAAATTCTCCAAAAATTAACCAATCTCTGACATAAAATATTCTTAAAATATTCATCACCTATACAATCCATGGTACTGTCAAGTTGTACCAAGAATTTCTTTTGTTTTACAAGAAAATAATAGATGCACAATATTGTTTGCTCCAACACTCGAGAATTAACAATCTTACAATTTCAACGACAGTATCAGACAAATCTACGACGAAATATAAAAGAAGAGAGGGTCCGAACCGGTCGACAGTTTTCGAAGAATCAGACGATCTCGAAGGAGCCACGACGCCTTAATCCAACGGGCAAATATTCGAGCGAATTGGTCGAGCAGCGAAGATACAAGCAACAAAAGTCTGGCTCTCCCCTCTAAAGTAAGAAAGGGGAGAGAGGCGAAAGTACAGTGGGCCGGTTGTTTCGTGAAATTCTCCCAAAGTGCTGGCCCTTCGAGAGGGCTCTCGAGGATCTGCTGGCTTTCGAGTGCGCGACACGTCGATTCGAGCCTTCTAATGCCCGCGATGACGTCTTTGCGATACGGGGCCATCGACGTTTTCAAGTAGCCTGGCCTCTCTTCCAAATCCTCCCTCGCGCAACGTTAAAATATTCCTCTGTCACAGCGGCTCGTCATACCTCGTGTAAGTACCATGTTTCTCGAGTGTAAATTGCCCCGCGAAACGATTTGTGACTCGTTGTTTGAACTTGGGACCAGAAGGGATGAAAGAGGGTGAAGGGTTCGAAGACCATGTTCTTTGATGGATTTCCAAGAGACTTTCGTTCTTTCCAGATGGATCCTTTTCCTTTATGAAGGAACGCAATAATATACGATGGTAGAAACTATAATACAGAGGCTGCAGAGCTACACGTACGTATCTTTATCTTGCAGTGAAGAAGCATTTTCTGCCAGCTTCTACCTTCAATTCCTACAGTATCAAACTTTTGTAGTCGTACGAGAAGTATCCTATCGCGAATGTTTATACAGCTTCCTATTTGTATGTACACGCACAGATGTTTGTCATTTACGTCAGTCTTTTCTATAGAACGATAATCTTCAAACGTTACTCGTATCACGAGGAATAATATTCCTGCAAATTCCTTTACCAGCAATCGTATAGTTAAATTATCGTACTTTGAAGTTAACCAAGTTTTCGTATCTAACGAAATACGAAAATAATTTTGGCAAAAAGAAAGAGAGAAAAAGAGAAACAAAAACAAAAAAAAAAAAAAGGAAAGGAAATAGCTAAAATGTTCTGTACGTTGGGTAAATCTGAAAACGAACAGGAAGGTGAATCTCGACACCAAATTTATCTATCATCATTCCATCACACATCTAACGAAGAGAAGAACAAAAGGAATCGACAATTATTCGGACGATCCCTTCGCTTGTGAAATTCCAGCAGGCTCGTTCGTGGCCCCGAAAACAAAAAATCCCGCCGTATCAGAACCCTCGTCTCGTCAATGTGCTCCAGATCCAATATACATCCCTGATGTTCTCTGAAAAACGCGTCCATTTTCATTTTCCACGTCCATTCGCCGTTCTTTCTCTGTCCGATCGTTCGTTTTCATATCGAGGGTACGACGATGAGGAATATCCGATGCTCGTAAGGGGGCCACCGATTTTCCCAGAATTTTCTCCTTTCCCGGGCTCCGATCTTTCCGAATCCTCGTCTGCTACAAATTTCACTGACTTTGAAATTTATGCATCGATCGTATCAAGATGCAGTGGATATTTTCAACGGGTTCAGACGATTGTCTTCTTGGGGATCTATCGATAAATGGAAATATCATGTTTGAACACATTTTTTGACGTTGTGTATGTTATAGACAATCGTTGTACGATCTATTTCCACTTCAGTGATTATTTCAAAGCTCAGAATCGGAAATGGAGCGATTTTTAATATCACTGAGCTTTGAATTATGATATTTTAAATTAGATACAGATATAGTAAAAGAGAATATCGACGCAAATTGACTTCGAATTTTGATTTATAATATCAAATATTAAATATAGAATATCGAGGTAAATCATTTTTCTTCAATCGAGGAAATGTCAATAATAAATCAATGTGTTTTTCTTTAAATATATTCATGAGTATGATATTATATAATATGTTATAGTATATTATACAATATAATATATTAATGAAATGGAAGAAAATCCCAAAGTTTATTAATTTTTTGGAGAGAAATTTTTGTAAAATTTTCCAAATCTTTAGGAGGAAGATTTGACTGTATTAAGCCAGTTTTATGATACTGTTATCTGAAAATTTGCACTCAGCTATTACTTCAAATTATTAATTGGTTGGTACGCAATGAGAGATTAAGGATTTAGTCGCGAGCTAAACCTCGTCGGAGCTACAAAATGGAATTAACCGAGAAATTGCAAAGATACTTTTAAAGTAGAATATAAAATAAGACAATCGACCTCGATACCAGCATCACCTCATTTTCATACGAAAGAAAAGACACGTCACATTTTATATTTAATTTTCGAGCTAATTAGAAATCGATAGCGAGGATATTCCTGTTCTTTATCAAAGTTTATAACTTGACGGTTTTACGAGAAAACAACTCCTAAATCTGACTCGAGTCTTCTGTGATTATCGATTGATCGATACATGGGCTCTGAACACGCGTCTAATATCAATATTATCCTTTCAAATTAATAACTTGTTTGACTTGTACATCCAGCTAAATAATTTATCTATCCAGGAACAGTTTTTTTCATGTATCGTTCTTAAATTTACATATTTACATTCGCAAATACTAAATCCAATCTACCTCGCAAAATAAATTTTTATTTAAATAACGATCCAATAAACGAATCGAGTACGAAAAAAAAAAAATCCTCTTAAACGAAGAAAAATCCTACATCCAGTGGTTATAATTATCGAAATCACATCATTTACCTTTCTGGCAAATTTTCATCGCTGTCAATCTATACATCTACCCGGGATAAAATATTTTCCAACGACTAGGATTATCTTACGATATTCTACGTTGCACACTAATATCGTACGTTATATCAAGTTAGAGACATAATTCAGTATAAAATTATTCTCATAAGAATAACAAAGGAAAAGTACTCGAAGGTAATGCCAATGGAAGAAAATATTCGAATATAAACGGGTTAATAGATCGCAACTAAAAAGCCTTAAAGAAGCTTCTTTCATCCCCATAGGCTGTAACATTTCACCGTTCCACTTCGTGGCCACGATAAATCTCTCGACGCACAGATGTCAGAATATTTAGAACACTCTAACCGAAGCGAGAAGCGAGAGATCATCGAGGATTAATACGTCGATCACGCGAGACAGCTCATGATCCCCCTAATCACTCATTTTCCCTTGAAAAAGAGTATGGCGCACGATCTCGATCAATTTTCGTCCCATAGAAGAGACGTCTTTTGCAAATCGTCGCGATTCGATTTGCATGGAAAGAAAAGAAGAAGAAGAAAGCAGGCTCGTAGAGGCCCGATGATCGATCGAGGATCATCGAATCGATATTACGACGGGTCGAGATTGTCCTGGATGCCAGGTGGATGTAACGTTTTTACCTGCGACGAAACTACCCTTGCTGGGGCATGCTGATAATAAGCCAATAATTCTTGACGATTATCGTCGAGACGATAAAAGTAAGAGAGAAATGGGACGTTTGAGAAAATGTTTCGCAAGAAATTAACGGATCTTGCGGTTTATCGTGGCGCTGGATAATTCGATGAAATAGGGGTAGTGGAGAATATTTAACGAATAAAGATTCGCGAAGAAATATCGCGTATAGAGTTCCGATTTTTAATTGCAAATCGTCGACTATACTTTTATTCGTCGGTGCTTTCGTTATTTTCGCCGTTCTTTCTTGTTCCAGCGTTGTTGTTTCGTCATTATTTTCCAATTTGTATTGTCGGGGCCTGGACTTGCGGGTCGTGATAATTTTGTAGGACAGACGCGTCTCTGTCAAAGAAAGGATAATATTATACAAAACCGAGCATCAGCATTTTCAAAAAGAAAGAAACAGATCTGAGAGAAGAAAGTTTCAAAAGAATGACATATGTACGTATAGTGTGGCCCGAATAAAATGTCACCATCTGTTTCCATGGAATCCGGCGAAGATATTCAATACGAAGAAATTCGGACAGTCAATGAAGACATTATTACATTACATCAGGCAGTACATATCATATTGTACGATTCTAAGAATTTTGCATGACGCAGATATGCAGAATTTTATTATGACATAATTAAAAATGAAAAGCAACCTGCTAGGTTATCGAAAGAGATCAAAAGATCGTATGTATAGCTACAAAAGTCAAATAAGAGTACAATTCCGATAACATAAAATCCACGACGTACTGAATTTTTAACCTGTTTCCCCCTAAGAGACAGAAACTCCAACTTGTCCTCTTCTTTCATTCTAATCTTCCTCCGTAAACATATCTTCTTTCACGGTAAATCATTCCATCGAATAAATCACTCCAACTAATAGCACGTATCCGAACCATTCTTTCTTCTGTCTCTGTACTGTGCATAAAATCCGCTCCTATCCTCCCCTCAAGAATCCAATCAAATTCTCCCATTAAGACGTGCGGAATTCCACCGGCAAGCTGCGAGAACTCATCGCCTCCTTATACCTAACACACAAAACCACCAGCATCTTGAAATCCAACGTTCCACTTTTGCAACAGCGTCGGGTCAAAAATCTCGAAGGAATTGACTCGCACGCGAGAGCGTACGTACGTGTGTCTACGAGCCTCGGACGAAAACAAACGCGAGAGGGGAAGAGGGTTGGATAGTGGCGTTTATTATCATCTGAAAAGGGGCGACGATTCGCGGGCGGGTCGGCCCGTTCCTGCAAATATTAGACGAGAGAGAGAGAGAGAGGCAGAAACGGTTTCGCCATTGTACGTTCCTTCAAAGTGCAGCCCCCGGGTACTCCGGGTGCACGCCGCTTCCTTTTTCTCACTTTTCTCTTCCGCCAACCCCACCTAGCCCTCCTCCACTTCCTCTTCCTCCTCCTCCGGGCAGCGCTGCTCCTTTTTCCGGGTCGAATATCGATCCTGATATTTTTCCATCCTTTTTTTTTCCACGTCCGTACGAGCGTCATTTCCAGCAGTTCTTTCTTTCCGTCGGCCACCCCCTTTCCCCTCCGCCCAACCCGACCGCCGCCTCTCACGTTCGTACCACTCTCGTGCCACCCCCCGAAAGAAGTTATATTTCTCGATCTAGCGTGCGGGCTTCGTTCATCGGTCACCAAAGGGGTTTGAAGGGGAAAGGGTAGAGAACGGGACGAATTTTCTTGCAATTTCGCTGCATCGTGCTTCTACGCTCTCTCACCCTCTCTTTCGCGCTTCTACCTCCTCCTCCCCCCTCAACCCCTTTTCATTGGCCGTTTAACTCACCTCTCGTGGTATGCCGAACGCGTCCTTTCGCGACTCTTTCTTTTCTAATTTCGTAGCTACGAAGGCTTTTTTTCTGCTAAATCCTCTGTCAGTTTCGAGAGATACACACAGCCGGTGGTTGTTGGGATCACGAAATTATCAGTGCTCGTGTGGAATCCAACTTACGTGAAAAGAATTTACGCCTGTTCAACTTCGTATTATTTACGTGGTAAATTTAAGCGTTCTCTTTGTTCCTATCGATCGTACGTTTTAAGTATCGTAGCAGGTCTTTCACCGTGGTTATCTCTATTAGATATTCTACGCTCATACGTGCCGTAAACGATTCCATAATCCAGTGTCAAGGTATTCTTCTCGAGATTAGGGGCACAGTACGTCTGAAGAACCTTTTGAATTATAATTTTCCTCGCTGCGAGCTATTGATCGCATGAATAATCCAACTACACGTTCTATCTCGAAATGATATTCGATCTGCTTTCCTTAAATGTAAACTTGATAACGTAAAACAAGGAAATTAATAGAAAATTGTGACATCTGACGGCTGAACCGTATCCCCTTGTACTTTTCAACTATTGCTTAACATCTGTCTATCCGCAAACAAATATACAGGAACGACTGGCCTAAGACGTTTAAACGTAGCGTACTATATATTTGTATATTTTTAATGAGAACGATCAGACTAACGCAAAACGCATAGGTGGATGGTATAGCGGGAATCTTGGATTTTATCCGCGAGCCACTGTCGTTCCTCAAAGCATCGGATCTCTTCGTTCTACGTGGCCATCTCTTTCTCTCCGCCTCGATCTCTTCCTTTTTGTACCTTCGTTCTTTCCCGCCCTTCCTTTTTTCCAGAAGGGGGGTTCAATATCGATCCCGGTGGCCGGTTTTTCTTTTTCTTCGTTCTCTCTTCCACCCGCCCTTCCCTTTTTGCCCCCCTTCCTTTTTCCCTATTTCCGCGAGTGCCGCCCTTTTCCTCCCTTTTTCCTGTTTTCATCAAACTACCGGCGGAGATAGAGGCCGCCTCGGGCCTCGAATAATTTTATAAAAATATCTCTCTAGCCCTCCGACTGACCAGGACCGTTAACATCGCCATCGACCGTACACTCTCTCTCTCTCTCTCTCTCTCTTTCTCTCTCTCTTTTTCTCTCTATATTCACCACCATACACACAGAGATCCAGCAGCGCGAGTAGAAAAATCGTTTTGTTTTCCCTTTCTTCCTTCCAAGAAACGCAATCTTCTTGTTGCAAACCTTCCGCTAAATCCTCACCCCCTCTCTCCATCTGGTTTTTCTTAACGCATATTCGCAACCACGGCTATCCGCCATTCTCACGCTGCTACGATCGCTTATGCAAACCGTTTACATCGGTATTTCGTGCTTTTTCTTTGTTTCTCCGTGTTTATTATCTCCTCTCCTTTTCGCCGTCGTTCCTCCGCACAGTTTAATCCATAAAGTCCGGCAAACTATGTATGTGACCCTTCGAGGTTCATTCTGCCGCTAAATCTGCGGCGTTCGTACTCGTATTCGCTTTACTTCTCCCTTTTTTATTTTTATTTTTATTTTTTTTCGGTTTAATGTATTTTGTTCTTTCTTTGTTTGGCGGACTCGGTTCTCCCTTTTTTTCTTTTCAAGATATCGATCTTCGTCAGTCGTTCTCCGACTACAACAGGCCAGGTCTTCTCTTTTTTCGGTGGCTTCTTTCTCCCTCTTTTTTTTCTTTTTTGTTTTTTTCGTCGATGGCTACTTCCAGTTCGCGGCGACGCCCGGGATAACGTTATTCTTCCGGTTTATGGGGTAATTCGCGCGCACTGCGGAATAATTTGCGACCGCCAGCTACCGAGGTAAGGGCCGATCCTAAGTCGCGAAGCTGGCAGAGACGGTCGAGTAATTCTTGCTGGAAGAAATCCGATGTTAAGAAAAAACCAGCACCCGTTCCCTATTTATTCGTATTAATCGACTATCTTGATGAATTATAGCAAACTTTATAATAAAAGTCATCGTTTCATCTGACGCGAAATTGTACAACGATGAAGGAGAAGCCTGATAACCCGCAACCTGTCACTTATTGTCGATTTAATAATATTATTGGTTGTTAAATTATAATGCACAGAAAATACTATAAAACGCTGGAATACTTGGCATATTTATGATGTTTGAGATATTCTGTGCGTTATCAAATTTTCTATTTTTCTCCATGATTTTAAATCGGTAGCACAATACAATTGCAATGGCTGATCATCTTCTTTCGGTCAGATTTCGTTAAGCAACTAATCAAGATATAAATTGTTAGTTTAAAATAATTTACTTTTGCAATGCAATAAAGTGAAAGGTGACGTGCTTGATAAAATGATAGACTGATATATTATGAAGCTGGCGACGGTATATTCGAGCACTCCGCGAAACGGAGTTCAGAAATAAAAGTATTCTGAAATTTTCCAATGCATCTAACTTGCTGCATCCTTAATGTTGTCAATTAAACTGCTAAATTTAGTAATCCACCTTCCCTGTCGCCTCGACTTTTTAGTTTCCATTTTCTTAATTTTCTCTTAATTAATTGCTCGATACGTCGCAAAGTTTCTGAATCCAGAAATTTGTACTATTTCGATGTTGCTTTCGTTTCGGCAAAAATTTCTAGCTTCTCGGAGAACGTGCAACGTAAAATGCAAACGAATTCAAAGTCTTCCTCTTTGTTAGAAAATACCGTACACCGGGTGAAAGAGACGATCGAAGGAACTCGGCGGCATTAAGAAAATTACGAAAATTTCTGCTCGATGAAGAAAGAGAAAAAAATCTGTCTCGACTATTTATTGGAATATTTAATTTCGCAAATAACCGAGGGAAATCGTTCCCCTTTGCCTCGTCTCCATCCGGCCGTTTCGGTCTTCAATATCGCGCGACAGATGGAAGAAGCCATCCTCTGTCTCTCTCGAGATCCATCAAATATCGGAAAGATGGCGGCAACATTGGTAGCTACCGCTCTTCAAAGGCTAGTCCGGCGCCCAGTTGAGTTTCCTTCCATTTCCCGTTTTCCCCGTCGCCAGTACGGGGGTCAAATATCGATTCTGATATTTCCACCGGCATTCTTTTTTCCTCTATTTCGCGCCGGACGCCTTCCACCTTCTGTTCCTGCCTCGTCCTCTCTATTTTTCATTAAGTGGCGGACAGGATGCGAGACACGCCGCCCGAGAACAGCGACAATTCGCCCTCGGAGAAAGTGGAGCTTCGCGTTTTGTCACTCCGAGACGTTTTCCAGGATGGATCTTTGGCCCTCGAATATTTCAACCTCACCATCAACCTACCAATATTTCTTACAATTTTCTATCTAATTAATTATCACGTGGATTTTTTTCATTCCACTTTCAATCCTCCATTTATAATTCTTTTTTTCCTTTCAATTTTAATCTTCGTTTTACTTAATTTTTCATCCGACCGAATCTTTCATCGATGTTAATATTCATATTTTTCGATTTATCAATCAATGATGGTATCTTTTAATTACTATTACCTTCTCTTGTACAATTCCTGAATACACGTGCTGCTTTATCACGATTCTAACACGTAATCGCATGAAAATCTTTCTACGCATTTCACACCGACAACTTGTTAATCGAGTTTTTATAAATTTCAACAAAGGTAGTTTCTCTGGACGATGAACGCACGAAGAATCGCACGGAAACGCCGTCCAACTTGGCATAAATTCTTCCGAAAAATTAAGCTGAGAATCTTCGCTAATTCTTCCAAACTATTTCGTCAGATTCTCTAAAATCTGTTCGTTAAAAGTTCGTTAAAACTTAGTCTTCTTCTGCCAACTTGCTCGGCATCGCTTACCGAGGCGAGAGAAAAATTTGTGCCAGTTGTTTCTCAAAATTCCGACGCATTTGCAATCAGGAAATCGAGACTCGCGTGTCCTCGTAGTTGGAGAAATCTCCTGAAACTCTCGTACGCTGGAATCCACGCTTCTCCACGCTGCTTCTTCCTCGGATATATTCGCCGACAATTTTCCTCCTTGATCGTTCCTTTTTTCCACGTTGCCTCGTTTGATCGTGGTTATTTACAATTTTCTCTCTTCTTCTTCGGCGCAAAAGATTCGAATGCGGTGGTCGGCTATTCGATCGTTTCGCAAAAGGGGCAGTGAAAAAGGAAAGGGTAGCACGCGCGTGGAAATCCCTTTTAGCAGTTGAACTTTCACGATTTTCTTTCGACCGAACTTCCCCCAAAGTCCCGCCAACTTCCGTAAATCTCGATTGTGACGCGCGGAACTAGTTGAAAGTTTAATCGCGTAACTTTTCACGCGTCCTTTCCCTCGAAATTTGCGGCGGTCTCCTACGACCCGTGTTATCGCTCTCGTTACTTTGATCCCGACCACGCTGTGTAATTTTATTCTTGCCGATTCGTATTCCACCAAACTGCGAATTTATTTTATATTACGCCGCGGTAAAGCGTTTCGCCAGCATCATGAAATATTGAAGATGGAAAAGAGAATTATTTTAGGTAGCAACCGGAATCCTGGATTTACACAATTGTTACTCTAGATTGATCGACGACTGACAGCGATACGGAATTTACTTAATATCCTTCGAAACATATTTCCAATCGACCCACATTTTCTAACAGTTTAGGTTTTCGCATTCCACGAATTAAATCAAAACGATACCTTCATCAATATCTGACGTTTATGCAAAAATATATTTCTTTAAACACAACCGAACAAGCGGAATTTAAATCGAAGAATTCTCACGACGAATATTTTGCGCTTGATATTAGGTTGTCCGAAAAGTTTCTTTCGTTTTATAAGGAAATAATGGACGCAGAATATTTTTGTTTTATATTAGTTTATTGAATTATACAGGAACGTAATAATAGAAACAGAACGAAATGGGTGATATCTAATTCAATAAAATAATATAAAACAGAAATTGTGGTTCATCTATTGTCACCTTCCGAAACGAAAGAAACTTTTCTGACAAACTAATATTTTGTACGTCTTAATTCTGCACATTTTTATGCTTCCAATCTCTAACCTGCATGTATTCTTCATTTTTCACAGTCTAAAAATCAGAATCTAAAAATTGTCCACATGAATAGACGAGGACTCGAAGATACGTAAATGTCGAGAATATTTTAAGTTTCGTATTTATCTCGTTCCGGTATGAAAGGAATGCAAGTTCCGACATATTTTTTTTTCGAGAACAGTTTCCTTTGGTTCCAAACGAGTCTGTTAGTGGGTAAAAAAAAAAAAAAAAAAGACGTGGGAGACATCGGGCCCCCTCGATCGATTCAATGAAACACCACGGCGTCTGCTCCTCGTCATTAAAAAACACGTGGCCGTCTAAAACACTGAACCTACTGTTTCTTCGCGACACGCGTTTCTACGCGCCACTTTAACGAACCGACAACACGGTATGCATTAATTAGAATCTCTGCGAGTATTCTTGGTCGCGAGACTCGTCCAATACGCGACAAAATAATTTTCGTGTATCAGAGAATTATCAGCAGGTCACCTCCACGTGACAATTTCCTTTCCCATCGAATTTTTAAAATTCTGCTGTACAAACTTTTTCCTAAAATTTAATTCAAGCTTTTTCTTTCTTCGTATATTTATTTATTTTCGGTTTCATTAATATTTCTATTCACAGATTCACAGGTTCTGACGTAAAATTACGTCTTTTCACAA
Organism: Bombus huntii; assembly: GCF_024542735.1. Classification (NCBI taxonomy): domain Eukaryota; kingdom Metazoa; phylum Arthropoda; class Insecta; order Hymenoptera; family Apidae; genus Bombus; species Bombus huntii. Next base: position 3,910,810 of record NC_066251.1, read on the forward strand.
GCCGTGACTGGCTCTATTTAGCTGACAGAATTACGTCTTTTCATCAGCTTTCGTTGTTCCCAAGTTTCATCTGGAAGAACAATAGCAAGATTTGACTGAACAGTATGTAAATTGTAAATGAACTCGAAGATGCTATTCAGGGCAATTATTCTTCTTTTTAATACATTTTCCTCGTTGGTAACCTTTCCATTGTGATTTATCGCCAGTCCTTTCAATAGAATGTTTTAATTACGAATGCTTAAAGCAACTGGCAAATATGAACGTAATAATTTTCTTGTTTAATTCCCGCGACCACCGATCCTTTGATCGTAATTTATTAATTGCGAGCCCGTGAAATTGAAAAATTTTATTCCAACCTAACTAGTTCCTTTCTTTAAATATACACTTCCGATTATGAATCTTTTCATTAGAATTTGCTAATTACGTATACTTAAACGAACTGAAACAGCCCATTCAATTTCCTGATTACGAGTTCCTTCGATATGATTCTTTAATTACGAATTCGTGAAACAACTTGCAAATCCTATTCATTCAAGACATTTACTCTTCTTTCACAGAGTTTTCCTTCAAATCCATACGATTTTCATAGCAATTCTATGTCACAACTGTTACACGACGAGCGACTATTGCGCGAACGCGAATATCGCAGATATAAGTTTCTTAAGACTTAAAAAATAAAATCTTTCTTCGTATCGAGAGTACCGATCCTTTGACAGTTGAACAGTCAATGGAAGCTTCCTCTACTTTCCACAAATACATAGAACAAGCAACGAAAAATACATACAAACGTTCAATGTTCCAACAACAACTAATAAATTAGGACGATTTCGTTACACATAAAAGGCAGCGCATTTCTATCCTCATTATCGGAACGAGATACGAGCTTCTTATTGTTGTTACTGTTACTCGCAAAATGATAAAACCGAGGCCCTGGATGCTGCAAAAATCTACAAAAGAACATCCGCAGCGATCAGTCGATAGCGCAAGTGTGAGCCACCGCGGAGCTTGCTGAAACTTTGTCAAGTTGGACAGAAAGCCAACACCTGTTCACTCTAGAAAATTGGCGGCTGAAAAGCGTGAAACCTTTCGAAAGCTAACTATCGCTTGTTCAGCGTGGAAAATTCCTCGTGACATCGTAACCCGTCCCGTAAACCGGATAATTATGATCGATGGCGAGAAGGAGCCTAGCCCATGAAGATCCATCCGTGTCACGTACGCGGCCAGACCAACTCCAAAGATCGTCTCGTTCCCATATCACCGATGCAGAAATTCAAATTCCTCGTCATTAATAAAAATTAAAGAGACATCAAGAGAGGAGGTATGGTTGCGGGTCGCCCTGAGGGCCGAGCCAACCTTTATCTTACCTGGGCCTACAATAGCGTGAGACTATGGGCCCTTTGTACACCACTTTCACCGTCATCTGCATACGCACCCCTTTCACCTGCGCGTCCCTTTCCACCGCGAACACGCTTTTTTTCCTCCTCTCGTCTGCGACCCAGGGACCGCGTAATCTCCGGAAGAAACGTTCGTCTCTCATGGGTGCTAATTTTTTTTTTCTTCGCGACGCCTAACGGAGCTTCCACCGGGCTCCTGGTCACGTCTTCGGGGCTAACGGTTTCCCCGTGATCGCTGGAACCGTCTTTGTTCACGACCATGCCGGATCTGTATCGTTACTCTGCGTTTTCGTTAATCGATCCCGCGTAAATGTCACGGGACTTGGCCCTCTTTTTCTTTCTCTTCGGTGGTCGGAGGTGTTGGCAATTTTAAAACGGCTACAGGGACAGTACGTTATTGCTTTGCGGAGGAACTCGTGCAATTTTGTTGTTCGTTCAGCGTTGGACGTGTCGATCTGTGAAAGCGATGGATCTGCAGGTTTTTAGTGGGTGTTTTATAGACTAGCGAAGTGAAAGATTTTGTAAATTTGCAGGGTAAATGTTTGGCGAAATGAACGTTTGCTTTGTACAGCGAAGCTTTCCAATATAAAGTCGGTTTAAAGCCTGTAGATGCATTCGTTTTGATTTCTTCGGTACAACTTTTACGTTACAGTTGCAACTACTTCTAATTTCACATTCTTTTAATTTCCAAGCCTCGGAGAAGTTGCCATTTTCCTGCGAGCGCCGGATCGTTTATATACGTCGATAAACTCGTGGCGGAATCAGCTACGCGTCTATCTACGTGAAACTAGTTCCATTAAAAGGGAACAAAGATCACTTTGAGATCCGGCAAGCGTGTTCGCCTATGTAAAATAATAGAAACAAAGCGAGTTCCGCTTGAAGCATCTTTTGAAATAACCAAGTCTGAACGGTGATAATTGCAGCGATACTAGTCAGCTTTAATTCTTAACTTTAAACGTTATTTGCGATAAACAGACTTCGTATAAAATGTGGCGCAATTCCAAGAGACGTATATCGAATTTATCCTCCTTAGTCCTGCGAAAACACGAAGAATAATCGATGGATCACGACTCTATTGGTGGAAGCTAAATTATTAGGAAAATGACAAACTAGGAAATTGAAGTATTTTCACGGTTCTAATATTCCCATTGGACCATAAAACGAGCATTGCCCGCAAACTGTCATTTTCCAACCTGCGAAAATTTCACACTTTCCAATTTCTCCATTAGGATTCCCCCAGAGAGACAACCCCCCGCAGAGCCAAAGAGACAATAGACATGTAGCAGCGAGCAACAACCCCTTTTCTGGCGACCATGTCACAACATTTGGGCCCAGGACAGAGTTATGGCCCTTTTTCCACCGAGTTTCCGTTCTTCAATCCTCTCGCCGTGTCCGTCCAGGCAGAACGATTTCTCGCCGATTCCCTTTGCTTTCTTTCTCCTTTCCAGAGAGCTGGTACAAAACGTCCAGAGAGTACGTTCACCCTTTCTACGAATCGATTTCCAACGAGCAACTATTTTCTTCTTTTCTTTTTTCTTCTTCTTTTTTTCTTTTCTTTTTTCACCTCCGCGACGTAACTTCTTTCGGATTTTCGAGAATTACGGAAGATTTCTTTTTTACTTCAAACGTAAGTTACGTGGAATTTTTGTGAAATTACGATCAAAGGATTTCTTTGTTTCGAACGTAAATTCGAGACTTTCCGGGAATTATAACGACCGTTGTTTCTTTTCTTCGTCTACGATGAGATTTCCCTGGAATTTTTCACAACTGTAGTCGCAAGATCTCGTTTTTTCGTTTACGACGTAACTTTCGAGTTTCTGCGAATCACAGTCCAGCGATTTCTTCCCCTCGTTTCCAACGTAACTCGTTCCAGGGTTGTTGGAATTACAATCGGCAGATCTCGTTCTTTAAGTCTCGACGTAACTCTGTAGTTTTTCAGAATTGTAATCAGAATGTCCATTTTTTTTTACTTCCAATCAAATCTCCCTCGTCGTTCGCAACATCATATTCGAAAGAGTTTGTAAAACGATCTATACAAAGAATTAATTTCTCAACGTCACAAGTTCTCCGACGTTACAAAAACAGAAAGTTACACAAAAGAACATTCCCATTATTATATCATAACAGACGGAGGATTATTCCTGGTCCGAATTTATTCTTCCACGCTTCTATCACACGATCTTCGATAAATTAAACCGGTAATTCAACCCCGTGACGATCTATACAATATTCCATCAAAAAAAAAAGCAAATGAAAAAAAGAAAAAGGAAACGAAGCAATAATAAAAATACCCTGTGGATACCTATGCAACGAAAGTTAACATGGCGACATTGACTCTCCGTGAAAAAAAGCAATCGAAAAAACCTCCTCTGAAACCAGAACAGCCGTTCAGCCCTGATACGCATAAAGACTGGTTCCAGGTTACGTTCCCTTCGAAAAAAAATCACGAAAAAAATGTTCGCTAACCCCTTTCTCGATCCGCGATACGTTACGCGGAAATTCATTAGCCGATCCAGATCGACGAAGGAAGGGGTTACTACCCCGTGACGAATCCGTGAACGAGACAATGAGAGCCGGCCCCTGTAACGCGTCGTTTCTTTTTTTTTTAGTTTCTTTCTTTCTTTCTTTTTTCTTTTTTGTCTCACGTCGAGCGGAGACAAAAATGTCGTTGTACCGCTATTTGCATCCCCGATCCTAGAGAACGAAAGAAAGAAAAAAAGAGGGGGGGGGGGGCGAATGAAAAAGGAGAAACATAGAGCGGAGGAAAAAAATGTTTGAACGAAGGAGAAGCTTAAAAACAGAACGACAGGGAGGAAAAGAAGAGAAGAGAGAATAAGGGTAGTTTGAGGGAGATGGGAAGAGGAAAACACGCAAGGGTGGGGGATAGAAATTGGCGCGGGGTTACGAGCAGGACCATTATTTTAATTTTCATTCTGGTAGAGCGTGGCGCAGGGGTAGAACGAGGGAACCGGGGGTTAAAGGGACGAAGGAATCTTCCTTTGCATAATCTTCATGGGGTAGCTTCTTGCAGGACTCTCACGCGGCACGACATGTTCCAGTTAGTCGCTTTGGGCCGCTGTTTTCCAAGGTGTTTTGCATCTTCGCCTTCGGCGGCTGTATCCACTCACCCCTTTCATAGTTTAACTCTTCTCCCCTCTTTTACTAGAAATTACCCTAAAGAGCTGCTCTAAGCGTTTTAAGGGATTAAGGTCGGGCAGGCGTAAAAGAGCATGGAAAAAGGGTTGACCACCCGCTGGGCGAAACCAGCGACAGATTACAACATCCGAAAACTTGTTTACAGGGGCACCAGCACCGGCTCTTCCTTTCCAACCCCCTTGTTCCATGCCGCACGAGGCTCGCAGTGCGGCCTTGGACTACTTTCAGAAACTACACAGTCGACCTACATAGTCCTTGCCCTGCTTTTTTGCTTTTTAGGTTTTTTCCCTCCTTCTTGTTCGCTTGGGGTTGCAACGCTGTTGCAAGGTGGATATCATATTTTTTGTCAAGGGATGGCTTTTTATGGTGTAAGGTGCATGTGTGATTTTTTTTGTTTTTTAAGGATAATTTGTAACGTGTAAGACTGCTTTAATGTACGTTACGTTGGTTCGAGAAGAGAATGACGTCTGAATATTCCGAACAGTTTCGTCACAGGTAAAATGGATGACAGGAGCGATGATGAAAGAAATACGCGAGAGTGCGAACGATTATAAATTGAGAGAAGCTTCGGTCTAACGCGAGATCGAAGACCATTTTTTGGGACCACTGTTCTCGCTTCTATTCTTAACGCGCAACTATTTGAATAACTTGTTGGAGAAGAAGTAGGTCTCTGGAAACTTTTTTAGAGTGAATATTGTAAATTTTTAAAAGGACAGTTGATTGATATACGAGTATTATCGGTTGGAGAAAAGAGATTACAGGAAAATTGAAGCAGAGATTTCGAAGATTTCAGTGCAGATCGACGGAATATTCCATAGTCTAAAATTTAAAGATATTCTTCCTTCGAAAAGAAGTGACATTTCGCGTGACACTTCCAGCGATCTTTCATAAAGAAAGTACGCGTTGAACTTTTTTTTTTTAGAATAAAGGTTATATAAGGAGCACGCGACAGGAACTTGACAAGCTGGTTCTTCCTAATTTCTTAATTTCGAATTCGATTCGTAAAGTTCAGGAATATAAGTTGCCTAAGAATAAATGAAAGATTTATGAAATTTTATGAACAATTAAGTAAATGCTGGTGTCTAGAATCTGACAAAATGCAAAAATACACGTTTAATGTCGCAATCAAATAAAAGAACAGTTTCGGTAATATGGAATTGGTTATTGAATTTTAAAATTGTCTCTGCGCATAATCTTCCTATAAGGATAATTAATGCATCATTAAGATGCATACGACGAACAGGAAAAACGAAGAAGAGTCGTTGCATGACTTAAAAGTTCTATTTCGAGCCAAAGAAATCTGTCATTCCATTCGAAACTCAAAAACATCCTTTTTAAACAGAAAGAACGCTTCGTATATTTCTATCTGTAGCTCTCAACTATAGTGAAACTCCATTTATCCGATCTTGTCGCAGGACAAACAGTTTCTACAGGCTTTTCCACAACACGAAAACAATAAAAAAAGGTTCACATGGACGTATACGCTGTTTGATCTTGTTTTCAAATTGAGTTCCACGTTGGAATAATTCCACCAAAGATGGAAATAGTTGAACTAGTTTCCTCTATCTATTCGCAAGCAGAACTCCGCGTCTGACACTGAACCTTGTATTCTAATTCAACAAACATTTTCTTACCGTCTCACGTAGAAGTCATTAGAGCAATAAACGTCGCAATGATGAGATATAGGAACGCCAAGGTATGCAGATACAGTTCGTTAAAGAAAAAAAAGAAAAAAAACCTCTCTCTGACTGGAAAACAACGTCGAATAAGGCGTACGTTTATGAGAACTCCTTTTGCCGCTTTTACATGCAGAATCTACCACCGAAGCAATTCCCTGCTACGGGACACTCTGTATAATTGGAGTTCGCGTAATAAAAGCTCGCCAACTTTCCCCATTATCTATTATTTTTGCGTCCACGTAACAGCAGCTCGTACGAGTGAATTCCACCAGCAGAAGTCCAGCTAATCGGCTATTGACAAACATTTCGTTGCAATAAATGGAGCCCGGATAAATCAGATGGATCACAGTTCCACTGTATATTCCTGTCTGTAGCTTTCAACTTCGAAAAAGCATTCCACGTCGGTTACAAAACTAACGCCAAAAAAAAAAAAGAGAGAGAGAGAAGAAAGTCACAGAAACGACAGAGGACGTTCAAAAGAAGGATCCCTCGATTAGATTCCGCGACGGTGTCGATCATCCCCGGGACACTCGAAAGGGTTGAAACGCGCTACCCGTATGAGTCCGTATGCAGATTGGCCGATTGTCTTCGTGTCCTTCTTCCTTTTCTCTCTCGTCTCGATCACCTCCCCGCTCTCCCTGGACGAAAGCTCCCGTCCCGTGAGAATCTCCGAGGCATTTGCATGCCGCGGATTATTTAAATCGTCCCCTTATTGTCGTGGCTCCTTGTTTTTTCCTCCAGACCTCTCCGACAAACCCACGGCGTGGGTCCTGCGGCACCCGAGCCTAGACAAAAAACCGGCTGATCCTTGCTATACAGCTCACGCAAGCATCTTCCGCATGCCGTGGCTCCTCACGACCCGAACCAACCCTTTCGAGCACCCTGACCGGTCATTTCGATTCGGCGATTTGGATTCTTAGCATCTCGTGTCACGTTAGCGCGCAGTAACGTTTCTTTTCGTGGCTTCTTTGTTTCTTCAACGAAGAATCGGTTGCGTCTGATTGCTACGATTGTCCTTATGCGAGGGGTGAATTTAGGGCGAGGCTAGGTTTCGTTTTTTTTTCTTTTTTTTTTTGGTATTAAGAATCCGGTGGATTGTGAGAGGCAACGATGATTCGGGATTATTTAGCGACTGCCTTTGCGATAGATCGTTTCTTCCGGGCTCTTCGAGGTACGTTAGTGTTACGCAAGTTGGGAATTTCGGAACGAAGATTTTCGGATATGTTTGGTAGCTTGACTAAATTTTCTGTTACTTTGGAGGAAATTTTCTGAACCGGCTACGAGGTGAGATTTTTAAATTAAGAGTCCTGGGAATTTCGAATTAAGAATTATCGAACTGCTCAGCTAGTTGGAATTAGAGCGAATATTCTACTATTTTAAAGAAATTTTGCAAAAAAGAAAAAGAACGTTACGCGAACCGGAGTCAGGCATTTCTTTGTTGAGTTTCGAAAAGCGACTCGTATTTTACTTCACAACTGATATGAAACGTAATAATCGAGGAAGATCGCGGTGAACTAGCCTCGTCATCCGCTATCAAAACTCAGAGTTTTCGAACTTCTTCCTCAAATCCCGAACAACATACTTGATACCAAAAAAGAGGAGCAAATGAAAAAATCACGAGATTACCGGGAAAAAAGCGGAGATCCTTTGGAAGATCGAGAAACAAGAATCTCTAAAAAGAGACCCTCGGGTACCGTTGCGTGGTCAAAAGGAGAAATTCACCCTTAACAGCGCGGCGAGAACTCTTCGAATCCGCGCGCATTCAAACGAACACTCTCACCCCTGTTGTCCCGTGAACATTTTTTTTCGCGCTTCCGTCTGTTTGTTTTTTTCAACCACCTCGGGGCGGAGCGAAGAGTATGCAAAGCGATCTTCAACCCTTTCCACGCTACCCTCCACGCATCATTCTTTTTTTTTTTTTGTTCTTCTTCACCCAGCACCCATTGACCTCTTTGTCTTCTCTTCCTCGTCCTTTTCTTCCTGCTTCCAATCCAGCAGAATCCTCGTCGAAATTATGCAGGATTCTCATCCGGAGACACAGGGAGAGGCGCGGGAAACAAAACCAAATCAGGGGTAACCCGTTGCTTGCGAAAAAAAAGGGGTTGAGATCCTTTTTTTTCGCACATTTCCTCGTCCGCGTCGCGAGTCTAACGGTGTCTCGTCTTCCGAGCCATTTCGATCCACGTTTCTGGTTCCTCCATTCGCTTTCTTATTCGTCCGTTAGAAGATCGTCTGCTTTCCTATGGGATATTTTTTACGCGCGTTTCGACGAGGCTTTAGAACCGTTTGATCTCGAGCCAGTCTTCCACGTTACGATCGCAGGAACAGCGAAGACGAACGAACACTTACGAAACTTCCCGTAAAAATATTGTTTGGCTTCCTGGTACTAGTTTCTCGAATTTTCCACAGAGTCTACATAACTTTGCCAAAACTATGGCGAAAAATATTTTTAGCTGTCTAGCTTCCTACTATTAGCTTCTCCAATTTTTGTAGTTTAACTTTGTCATAGAACGATTCCCACCAAACTGTCTCTTTCGAAATATATCGCGTAGTTTTTCATTCGTTCAATTCATTCAACAAACAACTTCGTCGCATTCGGAACGATTCGCAGAAAATTACATCTTTCGAAAAATGTTGTCCACTCGTCTAGCATGTGTCAGCTTCTGAAAATTTTCAGTATAACTTTATCGCAATCCACGAAACTATTCTTTTTCGAGGAAGAGCGTGCAGGTCTTTTACAACCGGCTTCTGAAATTTTTCAGTCTAACCTTGCCAACTTTATTGGGAATTGGGTTTCCAGGGGAACCAGTTTACACCTTTTCGCGGAACAGATATAGATAAACATCGCTTTAATCTGTCCAGATGCAGCAAATTCTGCCTCGGATGAAGACATCCGGTTGCAAGCGATTTTACAACGCTTATCGAGTACGAAAGTATCGAGCGGAAGAAATGGAACTCGTCGTAAAAGTTTCGCGGCGGGAATCCGGCTACGAGACCGCCGGCCTCTTTGTCGCCAATTAACTGGTCCTTGCCTCGTAATACTTCGTAATATGTCGGGTATAAAATTAATCCTCGAATTATTTCATCGTGGCGAGCAAGTTAACGCTCGGCAGTTTCAGCTACCGTTAAATCAGAGGCGGGAAAGTTTGCTGCAGCTCCGCGAGACGCGTCTGACTTCGACGACTGTTAATTCAACGACAGAGAGAGATCAGCAGGAAATTTCTGAGATTTAAAGCGCAGATTACGCGGAATTAGCGTGCAAAGTCGAGCGTGGTCGAAGGAATCGTGGGAACCGCGAAGTTTATACGATCTTTCCGATCAGACATCGCGACAGACATCTCAAATTTTCCAAAATACTGCGTGAAACATTTTTCCAACCGATAATTGGTGTTCAATATTTTAAAATCTCCATGGATTTCTTTATCGTACGCAGCGTATAGTATAAATTGTTACCATATTCTAAGGTAAATTTTATAACAGAAAATTACACCTCTGCGTTTATATTTAAGCAATCTATCCGTACGGTTTCTGAGAAACACGATCAATGGGAGAGTAACTTTCGCTGCGGAACATTCGTCACAAGTGTTTCACTTCGTTCGTTGTATTTCTGACAATTATTGTTATTTTCAACGTTCCACAAGACTCTTCCACGGTTTCATTCCCGTTGATTCGAGTGTTGGCGGAACATCATCGACGATTGTGGTGGAAAATATTACGAAAAGAGTTTCGTAAAGTATATGTATTACAACAATATGTTCAATAAATCTCCAAAGAAAGATTCTAAACTTCCTAATTTCTTATTAATTCGCTGCTAATTAATAGCAGAGTAATCTTCACCTCCGAAAGCCTATCTCCTAAGCAGCTACACGTACATCCCTACCACGTTTCTGCCAATTATCATTCTCAGCTTATTCGCGATACCGCACTGTTTAATTCCTACTAATTAACACTGTCAACCATGTAGTTCCGCGATCTTCCCGCAGATCCCTGTACGTACTAACATTACACGGTTCTCGGACATCGTCTCGCGTGACGCAAAAATAACGACGCAAAAATTTATTCAAGTGTAAACTCGCATACAGAACAGTGGCGGACAAAAGAAAATTAACTTAATTGATACTTGCGTATACGAGCAAAGTAAAATCTCTATCCTGCAGTTTTCTCGTACTAAACATTCGCCTACCGTGTCACGTGCAATTATATACCACATATTCTTTATGTATACTACATGCTCGTTGTTTTCTTCAGAATATACGAATAATAATATACATTTTGTAAAATTACAACGCCTTTTTATTTGACTTCTATTCTAAAAATCTTTCTTTTGGCCGTCACTGGGACAAGAAGATCGCGTAATTCGTCGATCGAAAATTTCGTCGAATTAAAAGGTAAAGCTACTCACATCACCGGAGAGGCCGTTGTTCCATGGATATGGTGGCTGAGGGGGTGACTGTTGCTGATGATGGACACCGCCCACCCCAGTAGCAGAGTGTGGATTGTGGATGTGTTCCGCCATCACGCTGACCCAATGGGCCAATCCACCGCCTCCGGTGGCGGTTGGGCCCGTGCTTCCGGTACCGGTGCCGGTTGTACCTCCACCACCGCCTCCGCCTCCACCTCCGCCGCCTCCTCCGCCCCCGCCACCTTCCTCGCCGCCCTCAGACCACGCGAAAGAGGCTTTCTGCAAGGTAGAAAAGCAACCAGGTTAATTGGAGATCGATCGATCCAGCGGATTAAACGTTCCTCTTCCTGCGAGCCGGGGCGAGATTTCCTTCTACTTGTTGCGTGACTGGTTTAGATTTTTAGATAGCAAAAAAAGATATATAATTAGCGCTCTGTGGTCGGAAATCGTCACAGTAGCGACGCTTATAATTTGTCTTTAAACGTTCATCGCCTCGGCTAGTTGGTAATGTCACTGGAACAACTTGCTGACCGCAAACCGTTGACATTGTTGAACGTGGTTGCGAATGGCCTTGAAAAGTGTTGCAAGGCTCGGAGTAAGCCGCCACAGTTTTCAACGTTTCGTTGATATTTCGCGGTCGACACTCGAAGAAAGCGCTGATAACGAACAACAGACTGCGGATTCTCGTCGATTTATGGCAAGTGGAAAATTGCACGCGATGCGCGTGATACGAAGAAATGTACAAGATGTCCAAAGTATAGCGATTTCTATGACACCTGTGATTACAGTTGGATGGAGCAATTTTCTATTTTAATCGTATTCCGAAAAATATGAATTTGCACAAAAATCACTCGACTGTGCTATCGATCGTGACGATCGTAGCCGTGACTCTCGTTAAGAGGAAAAGAATTAGCGGAAGAAAGGAAGATTGGTAAGGGAAGAGATAAAAAAAGATGCGCAGACCGGTTAGCCGATTTTTCCGCGAACCAACAATTTTCGAGAATGAGCCCGGCCAGGCAATTAATCCCGATCCCGAGCATTAATCACAGTAATTATGAGGCTCGCTCGTCTGTCCGAGCCGCTTCATCGGATATTCATGATGGAACGCACGAGAAGAGCTGACCCATTAATAAATTGATCGATAAATCAGCGAGCGTGACGCCCGGACACCTGAACGGGCTAAACCGAGATCCTGCTACCCTGACAAACTTCTTCTTACGATGTACGTATATACATTTTATTTGCGATCAAAGATTAAGATCTTGCTGATATCGAGGACAAAGAGCGCTTCAACGCTATGAGCGTTAAGACGTAACGGATTTCCGCTCGTATTTCAGGTTCTTTATCAATTAAAACGATCAAACTCTCCTACTTTCCTGACACATTTAGGTTCAACAACGACCATACGAATTAATTTGAGTACGCGAGTATACGACTTGATTAATTTGAAAGGCTAAGTCGGCCATGACGTAATGCGACTTGAAAACGTGAAATTTCCACATTTAAAAATATTTATCGGCGACAATATCGCTACTCTATGAGATCGTGATCGGATCAAAGAACCATCAGATCGTATAGCAATTGTGCGATAATAGGAGAAAGAAGTAAAATACGTAGGATAAAGTTAATTTTGTAAAATGATGGTGAATAAATTGTGAAATAGAATCTACGATATTTCTATTGTTATGTTCGCAAGAATTAAATCGTCAGATGTTTCTCTCTCGATCTATCCCCGCGGAATATTAAATAAATCTGTAAATCATGAATGAAGATAATTCGCAGAAGGGCGGATGACAGCGGATAATTGACGCTGCGAAGAACGAAGAAATCCATTCATTGCGGTGAGACTCGGTTGAATCGAAGGAGTAGATGTTCGAGAATAAATCGTGCACGGGAATTCGGCTGTGCATAATTGCGCAACGATCGTAGCCATCGACTGTTCGCAATGAGAAATTCATGGCTATGAGGCGGACGGAGAAATGTCAGATGATGGCGAATCGATACGTCGTCGAACGCAGCAACTGCGGCGTTCATCCTTGCGGAAATGGAAACAAGCGAAAATAGTATTCGCGATATACTGCTACGTTCTATGTATTGACCTTAACGTCGTAGAAACTAAGCGTTAGAGTTCGATAAATATCAACGTTTAAAATACAATCGAATTTCCACACGGTTGCTGCTATCGACGCACGCGTTGCGTCGAGTCGATTATTCTGTCAATTTGTTTAAAAATTAGGTGTATGCGTTTCCGTAACATCGAAATTGTTAAAAGGTATTAAACCATAGGCAGGATAAAATAGAATGACTGTCTTTTATTAATATCTCAATGAATTCTCGTATCAATGAACTTCCTTTCAACGAAATTCTTTATTCAACCCTCGACGCTCGGTCGAACGACCGAGCTAGTAATTAACGAGGGCAGATTTGTTAATTGATCGTCTAACACGGATCGTGAGAAAGCTCGTTAGAAATCGCAGTGCGGATTGCTAGTTTCTCAAAGAATAATCGCTACGGGGCCCCAGAAGGGTTGTTATTTCTCCGACCAAGGGGGATGATGCGTTTCATTATTGCCTCGCAGTTAATTACACGTTCTCCAACCGACTTGTGCTCCTCTGTGTCCCTGTGCTTCTCTCTTCTTGCTTCCCCATATTCGACGAAACGTCGACTGTTCGATTCTACAGAAAGAGGATCGCAATTACGCAAATGCGATACGATAGTTCACCTAACTGTTTAATTCGTCACACGTTACAGCCAACATTTTACTTTCGGTATTTCGTATATTTCTGCGAAATTCTATTCAAGTAGATTCCATTTGCTCGGTCGTAAACGTCGTAAAGATTTAGATTCGCATCAATATTCGCGGTGTAATTATCTAATTAACAGCTTTACGTCAAAATCTCATGTTATTCCCGCATACGACGTAAGATTGCTCGAAAAATTTGCGGCCAGAGGTTCGCTGCGGCATTCGCTTGGCATTATTTTTAACAGCTTCTGTGCAGAGATGTAATTTTTATCGACCATAAAAACAACTAAAAGATCGAAAGAACGCTCGCGGAACAAGAGCGTAATTGGGGTGAATTTTTCACTGAGACGTTTCGGCGTCGTTCGGGCGAGTAGAAAAAAGAAAAAAAAAAAAAGAAAGGAAGAGATGGAAAAAACAAACTGGGGGAAAAGTGCGTCATGGATTTGGGTCAAGAGTTGTCGCGGAATGAAGCAAACCGAGCCAAAACCGCGAACGTGCCAAGAAAAGTTGCCACACGGCGATAACTCGGCCAGGAGCAAAAGGAAGCAACAGGAAGCCGACACGGAGGGCTGTGGTCGTACAAGTTAATGAATTAAGCCGCGGAAAAATTTCCACCCGCTAAGAAAGCCGCTGTCTCACCGCCGATTTCCACCGTATTTAGCTTGTTTATACGCAGGGAATATAATTGTAGACGCCTGCGGTGATATAATCCAATGATTACGCGAGTTAAAACAACGCAGAGGAGGGGCAACAACGGAATCTTTATTTGGTGGGCGAGAAGGATTTAACAGAGCCAAGACAGATGGTAAAGTTAACATTCTGAACGCGGATTTCGATATTCGGCCATGGACGAATAAATAAAAATGAACTCGTCTTTCATTTTTCTCGAGAAGAAAAATGTACGTAAAAATATATCGCCATTTTCTGATTAACTACGAATTAATTAAATTAACTAGGAATGTACTGTCCAGGTCATTCTAAGTCTAAGGCAGAGTAGTTTTGCAGCCGTACTTATGCCAATAAAATTACCAATACTGTTTTACTAATAAGAATATCACAAGATTCAAAATAGCGATTTAATCGAGGCTTTTAGGAAACACAAAGAAGAAAGAATGGTGAAACCAAGGAGAGAAGGTAAAAAGAGAATGTGAACAGAAAGTGACAAAGTACTTAGTTGAGAAGTCGAAGTCTCAATTCGATGGAGGAACAAAAAGTAATTGTCAAGTAAACAGGATTTTCTCGAACTGCGAAATCTCTGCGAGTTGCATCTACAACCGCTTTGTTTTCCGCGTCCATTACACGGAAACTGGTATCTAGTATCCGCTAACTTTCCGACCAAAGACTTATGCGTCAAGCGTCTGCCGATTCCTCGTAAAGTACACCCCCAAATTCGTCTGTTTCTCAAAAGTGGAGCACGCTGGATAATTTCTTCGAGGTTGCGTCGACGTATTTTTCCTCCCTTTTTTTTTTTTTTTATTTTTCTTTGTTTCTTAAAGGCGAATTCGTTTGAAAATCTCTTAGTTTCTTCGCTGGCAATTGATTTGTTTGCTCGGTGGGTACTTTGTACTTGGGTCTTTTCTTTCCTTGCGGAAGAATTTGTGAATTTGTTTTCTTCTACTCTTAGGGGTTGCTCGAATCGCGAGAAAAAGGGTAGGTCAGTGAAGACGTGGAATCTTTCGGGGATTATTGATCTTGATGCCGTAAGTTCGGAATGGCTCGAGAGAGAGGCGGCTGTTTACTGCGAAACTTTTCTACTTTCTACGGAGTGCTATCGTGTGTTACGAACCGAACAGAGTGTCACGATGGTATTTCCGATAATTATAATTTACAATCAGCAGAACACTGAAAACATTTGATGCTAAAAGTTTTCAATCCTCTAAAACAATTTTATTCGCCTATCGAATTATAAAATTCTATGCACACAGTTTCTGACACTGAATATGTACATGTTCATCGTACGTGAAATTATTTGGAAATAAAAATGCAAATGAAAATTATCTATACATCTTTCGTGTCACTCGTTATAGGAATGGAAAACGACGAATAATATTTTTTATAGCAAGCATTTTTCTCAGTACCCTTCAATCTTATAGTTCTCTATCTCCCGCCAATCCGAATTTCCACCGAGTATTCGATTACAGAACTGAAAGTACAGATCTTCGAGTAGTAAACGATAAAAAAAATTATACACCTGGCTTTAAGATTGCGGCCCTATTACACTACAAATCAATGCGGTCAGCATTCCTTATGCAAGCCAGAATTCCAACAGCACTACTTTCTTCACTTTCCATGGCAATACGTCATTCCCCATTTATCAGTCGATTACGATTCAACGAAAAAAAAAAAAAAAAAAAATCCATCGACGACGAGAAACGAAGGAAAAATCCATCGATGACGAGGAACGAACGAAAAACGAGTAGAAAATAGATAAAGGGGATGGATGAATGGTGGGGAACATAGTCTGACCTCGTCGTGGTCCTCCCTATGCAGAGCAAGGTTTCTTGGGAAAGCCGGCACGCTGCTCACGGTCAAACCCTTGAGATCCTTCAGCTCCTTAAGGGCGCCAAGCGCGTTCAGGTTATCCTTTAAATTGGCCAGATTAAAATTAATCCCCTGCTCCTTGAAGTTCAGGTGCCTGTTGAGCACCGTCTTGCCGAGGGCGCTTGCCAGCAGGCTGTTGTACAGCTCGTTACGCAGGATGAACTTTTGCTCGGCGGGTCCATCGTCTTTGCTGGATACGTCGTTCGAGGAATCCGAGTCGACCTCGACCGACGAATTCGACACGACACTCATCGTCGACATTTTATTATACTCCTTTAACCTCGTACTCTACTATATCGTTCCACCGTAGTTGCTGTGTCGCGTTTCATAAAAAATACCAATCTTGTTGTTGCAAAAATTTGCGTTGTTCTTTGGCCGGAAACCGGAAGGCGAGGGAACAAATCCGGCGAAATTTTTTTTTTTTCTTTTTCCTTCTAAGCGTCGAGCTTTACCTTTTGTGCTTCCCTCGCTAGTACTTTTTTTATCGGAACACTTATACCGAGGCTAGTTATACGCGAGCTTATTAAAATACCTGTACATGTGCTCCTTGCATGTGTATAGGAATATATAATTAAATACGCTTTTCCAAGTGTGTATATATAATATAGATGTATATATATATATATATATATATATAGATTTGCTCTTCTTCGCTTAATTTCCTAGGTATATATTTATTAATCGTAGCGCGAGAACCGTTTCGCTTAGAGAGGTTAAAAACACCGTCGACAGGACACCACCGTCGCGGTTCGAGGATTGCTTCAAGGGGAGCGGCCACGTGACAGCTCGGTTACGTTCAAAACGACGTTTTCTTTGGTTTAAAACAAAAAGAAAAGAGGGGAAGGAAGGGAAGAAATTTGGAGAAAACGGCTGCTTCGATGGGCGATCGGGACTCGATCGATTCGCTGGAACTTCGCGAATTAAATTACACTCTGTCCGTTTCGGCACAGCCACCCAGATATCCTGTTTTTCTGTTTTTTTTCTCTTTTTTTTTTTCTTTAAATTCGTACGTGTTTTCTTATTGCCTGGCGAATCTGGACGCTGCGAGACACGATTTCCCTTCTCCCAGGACGACCGTCCTTTCTGAAAATTCACATTCCGCTCGATTCATACTCTTCGTAAACAGCATCGTCGTTAATAAACCAGCGACTTCGTCGATTTTTCACCACGAAGACGTAAACTCGGTCCCGATATCCCGCAGCTCTTCTTGCTTGTCGCGTTAACTTTCGCTAAATTGTTTTTTTTTTTTTTTGTTCTTTTTCCTTTGTCTTACTACTTTATTCTCTACGGCTTAGCGTATATTACGTCTTATCAATATTATCAGTGGTCGCCTGTGACGCAAGCAGGCCGGCGAAACGAGGCATCCGCATGAAAAAACATTGTATCGTGGCGTTTAGGAACTTTTGCGCGCGCAGCTCATTACGCATGGCCGCGGTCTTTCTAATTGGCTGGCTAATTAGCGCGGGAGGGTGTCCCTGGTGCCGCGGACACGAGGTTTCCGGCGTGCGTGTTCGCGCGTGTCCCGCGTTTCACCCTCCGCGCTTCTCCCCACTTTAATCAGGCGAATCCCGGATACGGACAATCCGAGAGAGAAACGCGTTAATCTGCCTTCTTCTTTTTCTTCTTCTTCTTCTTCTTCTTCTTCTCTTCTTACGTCCTACTTTGTTAAGCGATATTCGCATAAAACACGTGAAAAATAGGAACTTTGGTTGATCGTTTCTGCCCCTCTGGCCCTCTCGTATTCTCACACGCTCTTCTTCTCTCGTTCTTCTCTCTTCCTCTGCCTTTCTTCCCTCTGTTTCCCTCCACGTCGGTGTGCAACAGCGTCATCGAGGAGCCCGCACCCCGTCATTAAGACGATTTCACCCTCGACGCTTCTTCCCATGGAGATCCTCCTCCGCCTGGTCGGGCTCGTCCGTCACCAGGTAGAAGAAGAGGTAGCGCGGTGAGAAGGAGAAGAAGTAGAGAGAGAAGAGGAAGAGGAAACGGATAGAGGTACATCCTCCGCTTCTGGTTGCGTCGAGGAACATCCTTAGGCATCCATGGAGATCGTTGGTTTCTCAGCGCGGCGCATGTTTTCTGGTTCGTTGACGGCTGCAAGAGTCGTCCAGGAGGCCCGATGGCCTCCCTTCTTCATGTCCAGTGGAGCAGTGGGGGGTTCGAGACACGCGATTCGTCGAGCGTGGGCCCAAAAACCGACGGGAACGGCCGGACGAAGGCGACGGGACCCGATCCGACGGGCCGGATGGCCGGCTCGAGCGTTTTCGTACTCGATCGGACGCACTCGTGGCCGGTGATCAGGCGATGGTGGGGGTACGCGGCTGCTTAGTCGCGAATCGAGCGTCGTCGAGTCAATTAACTGGCCTTCCCGAAGTCCCAAGGTGGCTGACGACGATGTCACGTCGAAACGAAATTTTCGCGCTCGGTGTAGTCGCGATTGCGTCACGCGAGCACGGACATTCCCCGGGTACCGAATCTCTTCCGCTCACGGAAACCGCGCCGCGGCTCGCGAGTAGGGGGTTGCCTCTCGAATCCCAGTTTCTTATGTGAGCGCGACCGTGCGACTGGTTGATGCAGTCCGCGGCGGAGCATAAGGAAGCGGAAGCTCGCCGTTCCTTCTCTCTCCGCCGCTTTTTCTCTGTTGCTCCGCTTTCTACCGCTCGCCCCGTCCTTTTCCATTCCTTCGGGTTTCCTTGTCGCGCCGCCGGCCAAGGAAAGGCGCGCACGCTTCGCCGCGGCCGCCGGCGTCGTCGTCGACGTCGTCGTCGTCGTCGTGGTACCCTCCGTCTTTTGCTTCCTTTTTCTCCTCTCTCTTTCCAACCACTCGCCTCCGTTCTCCTTTCCGTTGTCTATCGGGCTCGCTCACACCGACGGTATCTGTCTCTCCCGCCACAACGCGCGCCGTAGGAAGGAGGGTGGTTGGGTGGAGGTAAGGAGAAGGCCGAAAGAAAGAAAGAAAGCGCGGGAGCGAGAGGGAGCACGAATACGGCGGAGAGACGGAAAGGTAACGAGAGACCGAGAAAGGGGTGGGAGAGACCGAGAAACTCCAAGGTGGAGGTGGAGTGGAAAAGAAAGAAAAAGAAACCGACCGAATAGCGCGAGGCGAGGCGAGGGGCCGCGAGGGGCGCAGGGGCAGGCATATATCCCGCGAAGAAACAGATAAATATAGATATTTTTCCTTTGGCTGGCCACCTGGGGAGAGAGAGAGAGGGAAAGAGACAGAAAGAGAGAGAAGATGTAAGGGTGGAAAAGAGAAACGGCCAGAGCAAGCGAGAAACCCTCGTGGGTGGTAGAAAACTGGGCTGGCGGGGTGTAGAGAGAACAGAGGGGAGGGTGTTGCACGTTTCCCGCCCCCCAGACCGAATTGGAAAAATGGAAATAATAAGAGTCGCCTCCTAGGGGGGTTGCATGGCGGGCTGCACGAACAGCCAAAGGGGTTGCAGCGGGGTGCAGAAACTGGAGGGTAGTTCTGGCTGTAGTAGGTGGGATGGGGGATGCCGAGTAGGGGTTGTGCGCAGTGCAGCATGCGCCCTGGCGACCGGCTCGCAGCAACACACATCGTATCTCGCGTTCGTGTGTGCGATAGCTTCTCACGTGTGTTCCTTCGCGGCGCGGCGCGGAGGCAAGAAAAGTGGGGCTTGGGGGTGGAAGATCGAGAAAGGGGCTCTCGCGTGATGCGACGGGGGGAATACCTTGACGGGCACGTCGAAACCAACATGGCCACCAGTTCGAAAGACCGCTACATTCCGTACATAAATTAACCCTCCGAAGCGATGCAGGCAGACGACGCGCGCGCTTCAGTCCGATTCTTTTGTTTCGCTCTAATAAAGTATCTGTGTCACGATGGAATTCGATTGCCGCCGCTCTCATCCCTTTGATCCGTCGCTCCTTTAATTCCCGTCTCCTTTCAATTACGCTTTACGACTCGCTTCCCGACAGAAATTCGAAAAAGGACATTCCTCTATTCAGCGTAACCGTTTCCGAATATCCTGCCGGAGTCGTTCGCTTCTTCTATTATATACTTAAATCATTCTGTCGCATTCGATTTCCTGGAAACTGAATTCTAACGTCGTTCTCTGCCAATGGTTTTATATACTCGTCTAGCTGACTTATTAACTTCAAATTGATCAAGTATTAGTGGTGTTCGAAGAAGGTAAGAAACGAGATGTTCCGAAATATACGGAAGAAGAGTTTATTCTCTGGCGAGCAGAGGAAACAACTCGTTCCAGAACAGTTCGTTCTAGTTTTCGCGACGGTGATCGAACCCGGCTGGTTCTTTGCTCGCGGTTCGAGACGATTGTTTGTTTGTTTGTTTGTTTGCCCGGGGATGGTTTATCGGAGGCGGTAACGAGACGCAGTTTAAGCGATGGCCTCCGATAATGGAGCCTGGGACCCCGTGCTCGTCCCGAATGTAAAAGTAATACGCCTAGCGAGACGGAAATCATCGTTTCTCTTCGAACGCGATTTAAGTGATAAATGGCATCGTTGCGAGACGAACCCGGAACGGATGCGTTTCCGTTCTGCGGCTCTTTTCCAGCGAATTGAAAATTCTCCTGGTACCTTGGAGTTGAGTGGGTCGAACATCCCCGTGACGATCTTTTCAACATCCAATTTGACGTTTCCTTATACCTTCTATTTTACCAATTTCGACGGGAGAACATCTTTCACTAATTTCTTTCACACAGAATATATCCTATATATATATATATATTATATACCGTTTAATTGAAATAACAAGATCGGAGCAATTTTACGCACCACAAGATAAACAATTTTCGCATAAAATTTACAAATTATCCATCGTTCGATCAATTTCGACTGTACGAGAGAAACGTATAATTTACGATCTGTAGACCATCGATGTACTACAATGCAGAATCCACGTTAACTGTATCAATTTAACCACACAGTAAGAAGCCTGATCAACTCGATTAATATCGATCGTTCCATTTTTCAACGATTAAACATCAATCGCACGCACGTACCGATCAAATGATAATGTGGCCAAAGTCTCAAGCTACGCGAGCATCAAGATTCTTCGCCAACTTCGGCATCACGAGCCACCCTCCTTATCCACTTTCTCTCCACGAACAAGGATCCTCTCTTTCGCTTAACAACCCTCGGCGATCAATGGCCATCGTATCCACCGCGAAATCCTCCACTTGTTATATTATTGTCAATCGGTACGAAGCATTCGGACGAGGCTGGCCAGGCTATAATATATGTACCGTACGCTAACCCACGGCCCATTCTTCCGCAAGGGGAACGAGTCTCGCAAATAACAGATGGGTCACATGGGCAGGTAATACCGTAGTTCCTCTCGAGTGGTATCAGCTTTTGAGGTTGCTTCGAATCCACACAGAGACATACACGCGCGAGAAACCACACGAGAATTCACATATACGCGCGAGTATACATACGTGCACAAAGGGACACGTGGACGCGAAGAACACGTACACGCGTGGAAAAGAAGTGGCCAGGAAGGACGTGACTCCGGCGACGTTCCGGAGATGCTGTTTCACGTGGTTGCATAAAAGTGCAACGGGAATCGGGGCTGGGGAAACAGGGCGAGACAGTAGTCGCCTGCTACCTCTAATATCCTCTAACGGTGCATCCCCAAATTACCATTGTGCCATTCACATGCAGAATACCTTCACACTCCCGGATTCCACCCCTTTCTTTCTGTCTTTTCGGCTCTCGCCTAAGTAGCAGGATGATGGGAGCCACGACCTGTGCGCCTTTTCATCCGTCTGTGGGTTACGCGGCCGTTTTTTTCATTTCTTTCTCTTCTATTCTTTATTTCTCCCTTCTTTTCTTATCTCGCCCCTTTCGCCGCCGACAGTGATTATTTGTGTTTTGGTTTTTCTGGGTGGAGCGGAAGAGGAGTTTCTCGGAATGCTTCCTCGGAGCTTGGTTTACGATTACCCGTATCGAGAACCGGAGAACACGAGAACTTGTTTCCTCGTCGCGGCCGAGGGTAGTAGGTTTACCGTTGTTGCACGAGAAGTCGGTGTTTCCTGTGTGTGTGGAGATGATCGCGCGTTTCCCAAGCGAACGTTCAGATTAGCGGTGTTAGGTAGGAATTTGTGAATTTAATCTGACACTTATTTCCTTGCTGAGCGAACATTAGACACTTCTCGAGAATGTCACGGGATCTCGATCATGAGAACGGCGACTGACCGAAACTCGGAGAATGGTTCTTTGTAAGAGAAACTGGGAAATAAGAAAAGAAATCTGTTTTCTCGTTCTTTTCAATGTCAATATGTATAAAGTGGTTCATAATAAAAATTCTAAACAGTAAAATAATATCTGGCTAACATAACAACTAGTTTATCATTGCACCATAAATAAACCTCTGAACCTCGTCAAACCGTGAAACTCGAATAAAAGAAGAAATAGCGTGGGAGAGAATATAAAAGGAAGTTGCTTTGAATTTCCTTCGACGATTAGAATGCTAAAAAGCAGAAAGAAAAGATAGTACCAACCAGGTGAGAAAGATCTGAATGAATTAGCCAAAAGTTTTCAAACGCAGGCACAACACCATCAAACTCGAAGCAAATCTAAAGCAACTTAATTATACTTGTACGTTCTGGTTCTCCATCAAATGCTCGAGGATCGAGCGAAAAATGTTTCAACAGCCACAAAGAAGGTGAGGAACACGAGGTATAACGATAATCTTGGTCTGATCGCTGGCAAGAAGCCACGTAGATTCTCAAGAGCAGCGAGCAGTCTGCTGATAAGACGCAAAATCCAAGGTTAACGGAAAGGGATGGCGGGGTGTATGACGATGTCGGGGTGCAAGGTGAAAATTAAAGAAGCGCTAAGTCGGCCGCTAAACTGAAGAACCACTTGTTGAGCAGCTTGTGGCGGCGGCACGTTGGTTACAGCTCGGAGGGGTTGGAAAGGGAGACGACGGGGTGGCAGGGGTGGTCCAGCTTCCACGGAGGCGGCAGGACGCGGATATGCAGATGAGGGGTGGCCACCCCCGTGTAACTAACTTCTAACTTTCGTGCAAAGGCCAAGCCAACAGCCTTCCACGTTGGTTTTATGGCCGCGATTCTACATCCTCCAACGTGCGCCCTCATCCTCCTCTAAAGAAATTAAATCTGTGCTCTGCTCAACTGTTTAGAACGACGAGACTTTTCAAGTACAGCAAGCGTAAGGGGAAGTAAAGTCGTCCGGGTACGGAGATTCTTTTCAAACTTCCCTCGAGAGCTATCCTCTTCTTTTAGGTAACGATTCGATGTCGTCTTTTTCTTAATGGAAGAGTCAGTGGAAAGCGGTGAATCGCTGTTCAAAGTTCTTTCATTTGTTTCAGTGAATCTTTTAATCGTTTTTAATCGTTATATTTGTGTTCATGATATACGTTACATACATATGTTCTGTATATTACATATCGTCTCTACTCAAGTTAACTATGAGCACCATGAACTAGAGACT
This sequence comes from Bombus huntii, assembly GCF_024542735.1. Taxonomy (NCBI): domain Eukaryota; kingdom Metazoa; phylum Arthropoda; class Insecta; order Hymenoptera; family Apidae; genus Bombus; species Bombus huntii. The sequence continues at coordinate 3,934,165 of NC_066251.1, forward strand.
CTCTTATCGTTTATCTGCTCAAGTATTTACTCACGAGACGTACCATTCGTAGATACGAATTGCATCTTAGCACGTAGAATTATTGCTCGGAGCAATTGATCTGAAATCCTCGTTTCATCCAAATATCAACTGCCTCGTCCCTTAACTTGCACGCGATCGCACGATTTTGCCTATTCTTTGGAAAATTTTGCAAAATGCGCGAGGGTAATAAAAATACGAAGAATCAATTTCATCTGCGTATTAACTATCTCACTCGTTAACTACGAAGACGCGACGTCTTCCATTACAAATCCTCGAGACGTTTCTCAAAGTGCGTAAGGCTAATTTATTCGTAGAAATATTTTGCCGCAAAGCGTCGAGAACGATAAAAGGAACGAAACCATTGGAAATCAGGTGGAGTTTGCTCGGGAGCCAACAACGTGGAATCCATTCGTCGAATCGCGGTCTCCATCGAACAACAATTTGACTTATCATCTTTCCAACCCTCTTACGCGGGGGTGAAATGCGTTGGCGATGGAAAAAGGTAGAAAACCGCGAAACAACGAGCATCTCGCGGCAGTACTTTTCCCTCTGCCGACGTTTTTCTCAGCGCTTCGTTGCCGAAAAAAAGCCGGGGGAAAGGACGCCTGGCGCCAGCACGTCGGCGTCGACGAGTCTCGACCCAGATACCCCGTCGTCGTCGTCGACGACGTCGTCTCCTCCGTGGCTCCGGCTTTTCTTATTTCTCCCTTTTGCCCACCCATCGCGAGCGCATCCTCCAACCTCGTTGGGGTAGGTTTTTCCACCCCTCTGCACCTCCACACAAACTCAACGCGCGCTTGTGTATCCACCTTCCACCCTTTTGCGTACGTCCAAGACATTCTGCGTTTGCCTTACGTGCTTTTTTTTCATTTAAACGTTTAGTTTCTTACTTAGACGATAAGTTTCGTCGGTGGTGTGCGCCGAATGTTCACCGGACATCGATGAACTTTTGTTAATTCGTAGAAACGTTTACAACAATTTGAGCGAGTCGACTTTAAGTGAAACTATCCGACTGTAAAATTTGTTCATTATATTTCGTAATTTTTGAAATGTCGTACGCTGTTGTTTTTTTTTTTTTTTTTTTTTTATTAAGTCAAACCGAATATTTGAAATTGTCATAGTGTAAATTCCTAGGTAGGATTTTTCAAACTCCATTTTGCTATTTTTTAACGAGTCCATCTCCAGCGAAATTATCTCGCTTTACAATTCCTCCGATATCGAATTTTTGAAACTTGGTTATTTTTTAATTAGCCAATCCCTAGCAAAATTATGGAATTAAGTATACTGTAAAATTGCTCCACCATGGATTTCTTCGACATTCCGCTTTACTAAATTAATTAATACGCGTTTCTAACGAGCTCGTAATTCTCAAGAATAAAATAGTGTTTTTAGAGAACGAATGCTTTCGAAGTTGAGAAATATCAGCGAGTTTTCGGAGCTTACGAAGGAAAAGTGAGCGATAAGAAATTACGATCGATCAATGGAATGCGTGAAATTCACCAAATAATAGGCGTGTGTAAATAGAAATAAAATTAAGAAACAGAAGAAATTTGAAACGAAACTGCATACGTTGATAAGAATTCCCGCGATGATTGAACAAATGTGAAAGGATCGAATGAGCTTCTCCAGCCTTTCTTGCAACCCTTTCTCCTTCGAAGATTTTTCTTCGCTGGCCCAGTTCGACCTCATTGGTTACCGTACACCCCGTTCTACCCCCATTTTACCACACGAAAAACGCCTGCGTTATTTTTTCCCCTTTTCCCCGTCCATCTTCACCCTCACGAATTCGCGGTTCTCAGAGACCAATCGCTTCTTCGATTTATGTGATTGCGAAAATTTTATAAAAATTATAGTCCAAAAAAAAAAAAAAAAAAATTCAAGAAAAATTAATCTTTTTCCAAATCGAAGAAATATCCAAGAAAAGAGTATCTCGTAAATTTTGCAAGAAGTAAACCGATGTTTCGGTATCACATTTTTACCATCGAGCTTCCCTTAAGTTGATTAAATATTTCGAAAGATATTTACGTGAATTCTATATAAAATAAAAATATAACCCACTTGATGCTAACACTGAAATATATCAACTTCTGAATAACAACGTAGTACTGTATTTCTTGCGAATAATCGAGTAAATAAATCTTCTCTTAAAGCAATACAACTGAAAAAATATAATTTAATTATAGTTTTTAAAAAAGTAAAATTACTCATCTATTTCCTGCGAATAATCCAACAGGATGAACGTTTCCGCAAATTGCATGTTCAAAAAAATATTTCGCAAATTCCACATACAAGAAGTAAAAACGTATTCCAATAGCGATAAGACTAAGAAAGAAAACAAAAATATATACAGATATAGTTTTCAATACGAATATGGTGTAGCATTTTTTTGCAGACCAAGCTTTAAGATGCACACGATGGTTGCGTGTGCACGTAACACACGTGCGCGACGCATAAAATAATAAATTAAGCTGTACGATATGATCAAGCGGGGCTACGATTGGTCGTTGTCGAGAGAGGGCCCCTTTTATTATTTCTCTCTTCTTTTTCTTTTTTTCTTCTTCTTTTTTTTTTTTATCGCGCCGTACGAATCTCTCTGCTGGCAACCATAGGGGCTGAGCATTCCGGCCATCTTGAATTGCAAATACGTGTCGGATCGGAAATAATGAAACGAAAGAAAGAGAGGAAAAAAAGATATCGCGAAGCTGCAGTTGCAAATAACTCGTATTTTATTTACATCGCCGACATTATCACGCCACAATGATTTTCTTTATTACTAAATTCGTGTAATTATATTATTCGTTTCAACCGGGTGAAACACGAACTCATCGTTCGCCTCCAACGTTTCACACTTGAATAAATAAACGCGATAAATCGCGTATAGTTTTTTAGCCGCTGTATAGTATACGCTTTTTATTTTTTCCTAACCACACGATCGAACACGCTTGCGTATTTAATATTAGCATCGTAAACTACCTCCCATATTCTAATTTAAATGTCAATAATTTAATAAGCGTAATCCAATGAATAGTCGATTATGTTGACGAGACGTAAACAAAGCAGGATAAGACTAGAATCGCAATGCGCGCCACATACTCGAACCAAAGAGAAGAAGAAAATAGAAAAAGGAAAATAGAGCGATAAAAAGCGATCGTCGGACGGATAAAAAGCGACTATGGCCTGTAAGATGTAATCAAAGTCCACTAAATTACACGCGAGTCTACTTTCGATCAATCAAACGGACTATTAGATTAGAATGTACGTCATCGAGATAAAAAGGTGGCTGCAAGTGTCTTTGAACGAGCTAACGACATTGTTTTCCGTGTTTAAGTTCTTGGCCATTTTTCCAACGAATCCCTCCTGCGTTTCAGATTGCACGAGAAAATTACGCGACCCTCGTTGTCGCCATTTGCCATCGCTGAAAATCCAATTCGAAGACCCGATTGATCGATGTCAACGTTCCTCGATAATTCGATCATTGTTCCAAAATACTCCAATCGTACGGAGAATCGAAATTTTCAATGTGTGTGTATTACACAAAAGTAGAAATAAAGATCACTTGAGAAAAGAATAAGAAAGAAAAATACTGTGAAATTTGTCTTCAAGTTAGAGACGATAAGGAGATTTTGATAATAGAACGGTAAATGTGCGGGTGTATGTTCGACTTGCAACTTTTCATATTTACAAACACCTTGAAAAATAAGAATGAAAGTGTCCTAACAAGGAGATGGCAAGAACTGCGAAATCTCCAACGAGTTGGCTGTACGAGCATTCGATGCTTTACGTCGATGGCAAAGCGGCTCCAAAAGAATTCGAGCGCATGGCCCCTCGCTTCCGACGAATTAATCGAGAAATTACGTTCTTGGCGCACTAGTTTCCCATGTTTTCGGCGCTTTTATTACAATCTCCAGCCGTAGAAACATACAGAAGCGCCATTAGCAAACAAGAATAATCAAAATTTTATCAAAAGAAATTGTGAAACTTGGATATTTAAAAATCAAAATGTATCAGCGTGAAAAAAGTTTATAAAAGACACGTTCAGTTCCTGAAAACCATGGGCCGTGCGCTGAAATTCTTTCGATGCTGTTTCACCAGCAACTTAAAGCATCGAACGTACGTACGATCAACTTATTCGAGATTTCGCAGTCTTTGCCACCCTTTTCGCAAAATTTCTCCAAGTTACGCCCGACAACAAGACTTTAACAATTTTTCCATCTTCGTAAGCAAAGATATGCTACAAAATAAAAATGAAAATTGCCAAAATTTCTCGAAGCCAAGAAGACTTTAATGGCGCACTGGCCAATGATCGATTGAAAAATTCCGATTTCATGCACTTTATGGGAAAATTCGAGGCATTTGGAGAGAGTAGGAGCTAGCACGGACGATGCTTTCAATTTATAAAATTAAGTCCCGGCTGAGGAGAAACAAGGGGTTCGGAAACGTGCGCGGAAGTCGATCGATGGAATCCCATGTTTTGAATCGAGGATACACGGTAAAGTGGATTGCTTCTCGGGATCTCTCAGCCTTGTGTCTCAATAAACCGTCTCCTTATTGCAACACCGTACGCCAGAAACCTCGATCCTCGTGATTCATATTAATCGGCTTAGCCGATTACCCTTCTGATAAGACGAACTTGAATTCCTCGATAAGATCGATCTGGTTGAGAAGTCTGGAAACAGGCGAGTTCTCTCGGAGCCTGATTAAATCATTTCGCTTAAGAATTCCGATCCAAGATCGATTATTACACGATGCGTTTAATTCTCGGCAGATTCGTTCGCAGGGAACAATGAAAGTTTAAATTCAGAGACTCGAAGGAAGCGTGCCTTAATCCTCTTAAAAGCGTATCTCGTTGAACGAGTCTGTTCAAGACAGTGCAGAGCAAGTCAATTAACCAGGATAACGAAATTAACGGCCCTCACGGTGTGATTATTTCTCAAACAGAAGCGCGATATTCTACACCTCCTCTGCTGGAACACGGAATTACAAAACTCTTTCCCCAGCCATCGATTCTCGTGTCTTTGGCAAGTAGATTTCCACCTTCCAGAAACATACTGGCACATGTACATGCGTGTGATTGATGTTTCTTTAACGTAGATGAGATCAATGATTAATAAATATTTCTGAATATGTGCAAATGTTTACGGGTATAGAGAATCTCAACGACCGAATTTTCTTATTAAAAAAAAAAAAAAAAAAAAAGAAGAAGGAAAAGAGAAAAGAGGAAACTAAATATCTTTTATTGATTTTGATAACTTGGCCTTCTAAAAAAGTCTTAGTATTACGTATATATATAACACACTGGGTACACATAGTATATTTTTCCGAGAGATAGAAAATAATCTAATAAATCTACCCTTAAAAACCTCGAACCAAAAATGAAGATTCTTCGTTATCGCTCTTTAGAAGAAATTCCTAATTACCACAAAAAAAAGTGTTTCAATCGACACGATAAACTTCCTACTTTTTACGCTAATATCAATTAAAAAAAAAAAAAGGAAAGTTCGTTTTCACATTGAACGATGATTCGCTTGAAAAATCGGACCGGAGGATCGACGAGGGTGAGAAGCAGGGGTAGCAGTGGCCCGGATTTCGCGGGGTAAATATGCATCCCAGGCGTGCAAGGTAAATTGTTGAAGAGTTGGGGTGTCCTTAAGCTAAGGTAAAAGGTTGTCTGGGGCGGCGTCTAGCCGTGTCTATCGATTATCCTCCATCTTCGTCTGTCTCGTCCGATCTTACCGCCCCTCTGCACGCGCCCCACCACCGAAACCCCTTCTCCACCCCCTCTGTCTCTCCTCCTTCCCTATTTTCGATCCACCATCGGCCACCCCCTTGCTCCTGACCTGTCGCAAAACCACCCACGCACTTACGCACGGCACTTCTTGCGCGATCCTTTCGTACTCCTTCGGCAACTATTGCAGATGATAAGCGAGGGTTGAAATTAATCGAAGATATCAGACAGGAGAAGAGTCAGATGAATCAAATTCCCAATTTTTTTTCTTTTTTTTTTTTTTTGTACTACGAATCAAGCTTAACCAAAATTCAGCCACAAGCTTATTAAAATGTAAACTTTTTTTTAAAATTCAGCAGGTGAAAAATTCAGTTAAACCCGGGGTAGGAAAATTGCTTTTTGAAATTTTATCCGGTTTTGGTTATGACCGGAGCGAATTCGAGGCAAATTTTAATTTCTTCCGAAAACATCTATTAAACGTTTGACTTAAAAATTGATCCTATGACGTAGTAAATATTTTAATCGGCAACTCGGAGTTTTTCCAAAGCCCAGAATGTAAAATTTATACGCGAACATAGACTCAGTTCGAACACGGAAAATGCAAAAATATACCCGCGAATGGTTAAAAAAAAATATTCCTCTTCGTGATCTATTTAGGTATGATAAAACGGTGGAGGAGTTTTGTATGCAAATCGGATAACGATAAGAATAAATAAAACAGTGATTTAGAAAAAGCTCGTAAGCTATGGAATCCAAGAGACTAATTTTTGGAATTTTTGTCTCCGTTTAACACTCGCATCACGTAAAAATTACTAAACGGATTTCGGTGGCGTTTTCTCTGTTTTATAGTTGAGTATTCGGGAAAGAGAATCGGATACGTTTCACCTGAATCCATTTTGTCGAAGTTGAAAAACAGCCTGGCATCCGAGTTGTATGCGCTGCCATGTTTGGTAAAGGTCGAGCAACGATGGCTAATTATTTACGTGGTTTGTTGCGAAATCGAATGTTTTTCGAATTTAATATTCCTTACCACGCAGCACAACTACTGAAATTAATATAAAAAATACGCAACTACTCCATTCGCAAAAATTCATCTGATTAAAAATTGCTCCATATATTCCTAGTCCGCGCGATCGATAAATACAAATAATAAAAAACATTGAAATGTTGCTTCTCTTAATAATCTTCTCTAAAACAAATGAAAAATAACATAATCAACTTATCAGCTACTTTTTTAAAGACATATACGTCTCTGAACCTACCAGATCTCTTTTTTAATTATTAAAGTCTTGCTGTTGAAATCCTCGTATTTGATCATAAAGCGATATCAAAATCGAAGGATCGACGAAGATCTCCTTGTTTGTGCGATTTATAATTACAAATTCGTTTTACAATAATAAATCATCGGAATTATACGGAGAGCGACCACACCAACTAAAAATTCATTCCTAAGTTTCTTTCGCGAGTCTTCGTCGATGGCCACGACGATACTTCCGGATACCTTGAAATTTGTAGCTGGCAAGGCTTGCAAGAGCGAAACTCGATTCGAAGAGTTCCCTTGTTGGTGGAGCTCGAAACGTTTACCTTTATACTTTGGGGGATGGACGAGAGCTACTTGCCTCTTCGGCAGTTTTAATCGAGGGAAGGTATCAATCCGTGGAAGGAGACTGTTGGTCAGCTTGTGGGTTTCGTCGAGAGAATAATCGTCGAAGGCGGCGAGTGTAATTGGCGAGTAAACTTTGAACGTGTTTAATTTTTAGTAGATTCGGTGAGACAGGTGCGAGCTTTAAAGTGGAGACGATTTAAACGCAGCTAACCCGTGGGAAAAGTTTTCGCGTACGTGTTCGATTGCACCGCAAGAAACTCGCCTTTTCTATCTAAGATTCCGCGGATGTTCGAGAAATTCTTAGCTTCATGATCGGTAATCTGCTGTAATTATATAAATAGATAGTTGCGCAAATGGAAATTCTATCGTAAACTCTCATGGAAATTTGTTCGTAAATTGAACGTAGTGAAACGAAGGAATTATACGAAAAATATGACGCAATTATTGTTTTTAATATGCTCGCTTCAGTGGAAAGAAAAATTTAATATAATTTGTGAAATGCAGCTGATCTCGGAACGTAAGAGGATTATATCGACAAACCATGCCCGCTGCTATTATCATAATCGTAATTACTATCGTCCCATTTTATTATTAATTATCTAATATAACTTTGGAAATTCCACCGTGGACATTGGAAATTTACCAACGTTGAAAGTACGCTAGCGTTTTGAAAATCTAAATCCCGCGACTTGGCGTCGAATGGAAGTTCGTCGCGATTCGACACCCCAATTGCAAGGTAATTGCGAGCGTAAACCGTAAGAAGAGCCTAAGTATCGAGAAACCAGCCGAAAGCTACGTTCGCTGCAGCTACGAATTACACCTTTACCGATTCCCTTCGATGTTCTAAAAATAAAAATTTGCAAATGAAAAACTGGCGAGATACGACAAACCTGTAAAAACACAAGCACGACTTGTGTTGAAATAAAAGTGTAATATAATTCGTGGAATCCAGTTGATGGCCGAGATGGCGTAGGAAGACCGTATCGAGGAATCAGCCCGAAAATCAAACGTATTCGAACGACAGACCGCGTGTGGGTGTTTGACAGTGTGCGAGTGACGGACAGGTCGTGACCTAGGCCGTCTTGAAGGGCAGACATTTTTTAATCGATAACCTGGCCCCGCTCCTCGTCCACCGACACCCTGCAAGGCGCACAGACGGTGAGGTAGTTATCCCTGGCTAAAGAGCAGTAGTACGGGGGAGGGGTTGAAGGGGTGAAATAGCCCGGGAGAGAATCGTGGAGGTGTACAGACGCAACTGTACTTCGCCACCCCCTCGCCGGCAGCCTAAATAAAGGCCCATCCTTAAAGCGGACCGGCTCGAAAACATTGTTAAAGGGGATGGCGCGCCGAAACTCACCGAGGTGTAATTCAACCAACAGGAAAAATAGTGCGACACGATCTTCTTGTATTATAGTAATCGAGGTAGGGTAAGATTTTATTGCAACTTTTTGGAAATTATGGAAAGTTTGCTGGTTTCTGATTAATATTACTTTTGGAAGCTTTCATCGAGTAATCACTGGTCATCGAATTTGAGATAATAGAAATTTTCAAGATTTACGATATATTTTTATTTTTGTTTTTTTTTTTGTAAATTGCGCGTAATGATAGAATTAATTAATTAGTAAGATGTTCTATATGAATTTGTGTTTTCTGTCTTTGGCTTGATACTATCGCAATTTATATCTTATGACGTCGTTGTTTTGGCAGATATTTAGCTAATTTTTATTTTCCAGATACAATACAGAGACTTAGGTTACGAGTGTTAAGAATTTTCTTCGATAGCAGGAAATGTTTTCAGAGAAATGTCTTCTCTGACATCGATACGAGCAGCCAAAGTTAGCTTGCCATTTATGATCCAGTTATTAGAAAAGTGAAACATTTTCACGCGCTTCTAATCGATGAACTGTGATTTAGTAATTTAGCTGGAAAATAATTCGTTTGATAACGTTCATGATATTTTAGTTTTCATGGAAAAGTGACTGGATACTAATAATACGAAAAATATTGAATTTTCCACGATTATCTGACTGATCGTTAAAATCCCGAGGTAATTGTTTATTTTTTCATATTAAACCGAGAAAATGGATAAAGGACGGCGGCGAAAAAGACGAGAAGCAGAAAAAGTGCATCGAGAGACGGCTGGAATATGATAAGGGGATGGAAAACTTGGGGGCACGAAACGTCAAAATATTGTTTTTCCATTCTTTTCACGAACGACGATGGCGAGACAAGGTGGCGGCGGTGTTTTCAGAAAAAATACACCCGCCTCTGCCCGCGGCTGTCGATCCTGTATTTTTTCCCCTCTGTGCCTTTTCCCGTCCTATACTTTTTCTCGTTACGAAACAGAGACACCGGCTGCTTGCAAATTTCCAAATGAAAACAACGTTCAGAAGTGAAATCGAGTCAGCTTCGCGCACACGTTGTGTCCATTTCTCTGATCATTCGTGAAAAACCTAGCCGAAGGAAAGAAAGGATTATAGGAGGCCAAGATTATTCCTTTCAAAATCCTCTCCATTTAATATCTCTGATCTCGTCTTGTTATATTTTACAAGCTAACAAGTTAACAATAACGTACAGTTTGGAAGCGAACGCAAAATTCGTAAGTAAATTCAGTTGGTTAAACGTAAATTTGTAAATTGTAGATATCGTAGATTGCTTATATTACACGTATCATATTACAAGCAATCGTTCGTGCAACAAAAGATTACAATTAATACAAATAATATAACGAAATGAAAAGCTTACGAAGAAACATTTTTACAACAGAAGTCTACGATCTACGTTTGTATCGACGCCGTACAATTTTACGCAACAAGAGTCTACCATCTACTCGTCACTTGTTCATCTAGCAACGTCGTCAATTAATAAATTATCGCGCAGGAAAAATCCTTCCAACGATGAAACAAATCACCGTGTACATTGATAAAGACGGTTACCGTATCACTTTCCAACAATAATCGGCTAGCCGCAATAAAATCAACTCATCGAGTCAACGGGTGGAAGAAGGGTGGAAAGTTCGATCGGTTCGACCGATGGAGAGACGTTTCCATCGCGATCGACAAAATAATTCATGGACTAAGTCAACCGTGGCAATACTCGCCGACTCGCTCATTCCGACTCCATTTTGCTTTCGTTCCATCTTCCTCGTGCAAGTATCAACAGAAATCATTTGACGACGGCCAATCGATAAAAGAAAAATCGGGAGAAGATACTAAATGGGTGTTAATGAACAGTGAATATCGAGTATAACAGGCAAAGTGATGGAAAGAAGGGAGGAAAAAGGCAACAGAGAAACGTCAATGACTCGTTAGTGGAAATTTTATTGATAGTTTTATTCATGGGGCGACAGTCACCTGTTGCACAAACAGAGCAACGCGAATGCACTTGCTGTTAAGCCGAAAGAGCGTTGCATTCCCGCTGGCGCATTGATTAAAAGCTCATCCTTTTCGATGGCACTTTCCCAAATTTCCCTTTAACCGAGAGGACTCTACTTAAGCGATGGTAATAGCCGTCACCGCGTTTTACCAATAAACGCTAATTTGTCCGGGATTATTCAATTTTCTGAAAACCTGTGAAGGTAAATACGACTGTTCGAATGATCGCTCGTTTTACGCTAATCTCCTCCTCTTTTTTGTTCTCTTTCTTTCTTTTTTCTCTCTTTTGTTTCAATGTGAAGCGACACATGAATTTTTAGCTGTTGGTCATCATTGTTCAGAATGGTATTTAAAATTTGTCGACGGATGAAAAAACAAGATTCGCCCGTCGCAACTTGTTGCAGGCAACAATTGCAAACGACAATAGAATTGTGGGGTGAGTAGCGAAAAAAGTTGTTTGGCCCAGCTCTCCAGCCAGAAAAATTCACAACTGGGACAAACACCGAGACAAACGTTGCCCCTCTTGACTTTTGCAAAATCGACGTTCATTTTTCCAACGCAATTGTTTTTCGAGGAAATATGCCGAAGAGAGAACTTTCAAAATATCTCTCAACTATTTTCATGGTTCTAGTAATTTTTCCAATATTAATACGTTGTTCCTTAGTCTGGAAAAAGATTCGACATTCGCACGTTTCTTCCCTTTCGCTTGCAATTTCTGTCTGTGATTCCAAAAGACGATATATCTTTTCTTCGTGCGAACGAAAGATTTTGAAAAGCGCGAAAGTTGAACCTTTTTCAGTGGAAAGTGGATTGCTAGCCAAGTAGATTTTTAAATACTTTCATAATTAGAAAATTGTTTTCTCAAGATAATTCGCGACATCTGAACCACGCGAACGAGATTCGCAATTTCTCCGCAGGATAAACGAAATTAGTTGCTCGAAGGGTGAACTGCGTTTCTTCAACCCCTATTCTAGGGGTTGGTAAACGGACCACGTTCCTCCCTGCATTATCCACCGAGGATAAGGGTGGCCACCAACTGCAGAGATTCTTGGGGGTTAACCGAATTCTTCCGCATCGTGTGGTGGTAATTTCTCGGCCGTGTTCGAAAATGTATCGCTTAAAATTCTTGTAGACACTTTCTTAACGAACCCAGCGTTTGACGAAATTTCGCAAAAAGAATTCACAGTGAGCTAAATAGCGAAAAATATTCTACGTCTATTTATAATCGATAAACATTCTGTGATATTATTTTAATATACAACAATTTTTATATTCCAACGTAACTGAAAATCAACAGTACAGTTTCTTCGACCACAAAGCATCGAAGGAAGAAGAGAAAATATAGTCGACCATCGTTTCTGCGATCGTTCGAAATATTTTGTATATTCGGGTGGCATTAAAAATTTACACTAAAATTTCATAAACCGTAAAGGAGGAGAGTCAGAGGAGATCAAAGTATACTTGGAACGACTCTAATGAATAACTGAAAGAGGCTTGAAAGCAGTAAGTGTAGTTCGTCTCACGGAGATCCCCGTGAAATTTTTCTAGCAACAGACGAGACGAGAATGTATTTATGACACTGATTACGTTACTGCATTTGTATACAATCCCGTGTAAGCGATCTTGCAACCTTTGTTCCAAAGGCGCAGACTGACCCCGAATTTAATCAACCGGCCTGCTTTCTCTGTCGTTTAAATGCACCGAGATTACAGCAATAAGCGTTAACCAACCTCAACATCTGACTATCGGCGTAAAATTGCGACATCGGTGGCGGCAGATCATCGATGCGAAATTTCGAGAAAAATAAAAAATTCTTCGATGACGATAGATTTTCTACCGCAGGACATAAAAGTATTTTTAATTAGAGCGCGATTCGAGAAAGTCATCTAAGAGTGATTCTTTATTTCTTAGAAATACAGTAACACCAAGAATTTCAATTTCTACAGAGGATGTTAAACTTTGAAAAATCATGAAAATGAAAAAAATGTTAATTCGTAAAGAGAAACACAATTGACTCTTAAACGAGTTTCTTAGAAGCCAAACGGCTCAACTCCGCATTTTGTGAACTTCTCTATTCTTGAATCACATGCACAAGTATTTTACTGAACATCTTGAAAAACAAATAATTTATTTTCACGAAGTTATTTATCCAAAAGAGATAGAGCATTCCATAAATAAATAATCGCAAATTCCATGATAAATTACAAAAAAATGGTATTTGTAATTGTCATTTTTCTGTACGTTTTAATTTATGGAGTTTATCAACGTGTTTTCTGAGAGTCTCAAGTATTGATCCTCGCGCTCAAAAGATATAACGAGGCTGGCTAAGGAAAAATAAAAGACGACGAAACATTTTGTAATTTTTACAAAAGCAACGTGTTAATATTTCAGAGTATTGTGCTGTATGCATAGGAACAGAGCACAGCTAGTAGCATCATTGGACAACCTCGACCTCCTCGACCCACTCTAGTATTCTACAGCACGTGATCACCAGGCACTCAACACCAAGCGCTGTTCAAGATGATACAACAGTACACCTGACTGACGTGAACCAGTTGACCCCTGGTTGCTTTGCATTACCATTAACCCATCGAGTGTTGCGTAGATGAATGACACCGTCTTTTCTTTTTTTCTTTTTTCTTTTTTATGTAACTGTGTGCAAATTCGTGGAACTCGCGTTCCATATCGCGACACGAACAGATTCTACCGTTGCAAAACGAAAACAGTACTATATTACGCCGTACCGTATGAATTGTATTGAAAAACGTTTAAAACATACTGAATCAAACCCGTACACACAATGGAATTAAGAAACGAAGAACCGCGTTATTAAATTGAAAACATCGTCAAAGATCGTTTCTCGGAAATTCCTTCCATCTTTCGAAGAATAATATTATCTTATATAAGCGTCCGCTTTCTAACTACCACGAGTGATATTTGCACGTGAGAAAATTCTCCGATTCCAGAACAGAAAAGACATTAGAAAGAATCGTTTCGCTAAATGCGACAAATTTTCAAAGAAACCCTTTGACACGTAAAACCAATAGATATAAGTCGTAGAAAAATTCAACAATTCCAAAGAACAGCGGCTATTTACGATTAACCGATCCGCGAGAAAACCAGAGGACAAAGAAACGCCTCTCGCGAAATTCAAAAAAATTCCCAAAGAGATCGTAAATAACCGAAACGACATGCACCGCTCTCTATACCGAGCGATTCTCGGTATTTAAAAGTCCTTTGGTTTCTAATTATCTGGCGCAAAAATCCAGACGAAATTGGTGCCAATAATACAGAGACCGCGAGACGTGTCATTAGCAATGCAACCTCTCGATCTTCGATCGAGATCGCTTATCGCGCCACGTAAATCACGACCGCTTCTTTTCAACCCTTCCTCCGCCTCCTGCGACCTCCCCTTTCCCCTTGGGCGGGGGTAATTAACGCCTGAATCTGTACATGCATCGTCCCGAACGTATTTCGAGATCAATCAGCTGCTCGCTTATTACGTTGGTTTTTTTTTTTTTTATTTCTCCTCTCACGCGTCCTCTCTCTCTCTCTCTCTCTCACTCTCTCACTCTCTCTCTCACTTCTAGCGAATTCACGTAATGGATCGTTAAAGACAGGTACGACGGTGCATTAAGTGCAATTTTGCTACTATGTAGTGGTCGGTGCACGTCGTCATTAACTGGCTTGGCAGCCGGAGAGACGACAAGGGGAGCCGGGAAACTGGCCTCCGGGGTTACGAACGCCGGTTCAATGCCGAATCGTGATTGATTGGCAACTTGTAACCTTCCTTTGCATCCTAGATTACACGCATGAAAATGACGACGAGTCGAGCGCGATTCGACGCGTGAATAACTTCCTTCTGAAGAATCGTTCTCTCCGCTACCGATGCTGACTGTACACGTATGTAAATTTCGAAGCTTTGTGAACGCGTGAAAAATTCACATGCAATATGATAGAATGGAAGAGAGTTTAGTGGAATCTAGTTAGGAATTTGTTTCGTGTGACGAATGAATCGACTTGTGTTATTTATGGAACTTCCCTATTGCACATACTCGATTATGTTTCTAAAAATATGAATCCGCAATAGTGGCGTTCCCCTGTTAAGTTGCGCTGCGCGATATACTTGCAGGAAGCTTAGTCGAAAAGATTATTTACGACGAATCGAACTTTACATGTAATTTAATGTATGTAAATTTCGAAGCTTTGTGAACGCGTGAAAAATTGACGAATGAATCGACTTGTATTATTTATGGAACTTCCCTATTGCACATTTTCGATTATGTTTCTAAAAATATGAATCCGCAGTAGTGGCGTTTCCCCTGTTAAGTTGCGCTGCGCGATATACTTGCAGGAAGCTTAGTCGAAAAGGAGATTATTTACGATGAATCGAACTTTACATGTAATTGTCGAAGAAGGAAAGAGAAGCGATCGGTAGAAAAGATGTCACTTCTCAAGCAGATTACGTCGAGCCTCGTGTATACCTAGATGAAAAACCAGTAAGAAAGTTTCATTTATTAACGCTAACCTTAGCAGACCTGGTCAATCGACCGGTTTCAAAATTTCATTTCAAATTCTACCTTCATCGTTCCTTCTTCCATTCGTCTAACTTTTTGTAAATTCTTATATTAACAAAAATCGAGAAATTTATTAAACAGATGATATTTATTTACACGATACATTACGAGCAGATTCTGAATAATCCAGTACAAAGTTCGTCCATCTATTGGGTTGGCAACTAAGTGATTGCGGATTTTGTCATTAGGTGGTAATGGAAAAATCCGCAATCGCTTAGTTGCCAACCCAATATCTAAGAAGAAAACTACAACTGTAGGACCTCGATCACTGACCCTAAATTTGGCAAGGCAAATGTTTCGTAATTAATATCCGCAATTAATAACCTAACTCGTAACTGCTGTGTTTATGATCGCGTGTAACTAGGATCTAGAAAAAACAGGTGGAGGCAATTAAAGAATCGCCGATTTGTTGCCATTAGCTGACCTATCGGCGGACGATCGTCGTTACGATCCAGCGCCGTTTGCGCCGAGATCTGTAACATCGGATCGCAGGCTTCGAATGGAAGGTAGCGGTAAAAGGTGGACGAAGATGTGAAAATAAACGAGAACAGGTCTATAATATCGGCGAGCCGAGTTATTTGCGTGTGTACGATGCAACATGCGATTTCACCGCGACACTTATTGCGAGAAAAAGGAAACGAGGGAAAAAGCGACTGTTTAATCACTCGTTTGTAGAGTGGATGATATACACTTGCAAAAATTACGCGCTTCGACGCGTTGCATCCGTGAAATGGACGTTAATTTACGGTAAAAAGGTGCGTTCAGTCGATTCGAGTAACGCAACATGAGACGCAGGATATTATTACAAAGCGAATATAGAAAGTTTCTATTTTAGAAAAATTCTAACTCGCTGTTGATCCTTCGTGGCCCGATTTATCCTATTTTTACTGCTCTAATTAATTTCGCTGCAGTGACTAAATAATACGCACGATATTTTTAAAAGAATTGTATCAAAAGTTACAAAATGTTTAGTTAACGTTCATCCGTCGTTTGTGTCAATTTTACATGTTGCGATATATGTAAATAAAAGAGGAACAATCGCTTTATTCCTCGTGCTTAACGCAAGCAAACGTGGCTGAATGACCAGAGATGAAACGAACGAAGAATAAAGTTCCCAAAAAATCTCGCAAGTTTGATAACAGTATTATAACTATTTCTTTTTTTTTTCTTCTTCTTAAATAATCAGGATAGTAATAGAAAACCTGTAGAGCCCAGGAAACGCCTAAAAACGGGATTGTTTCGTGTTTGACTGGAAAAAGAAAAAAGAAGGCTATATCGGGGCGTTCATCGTGCGATTTTTCCACCGTGCAAGCGTCTTTAAGTCGCGCCGAGTTCCGGTTTCCGGAAGAAGTGTCCCCCTTCTGTCCGCTCCGAACCTTCGGAATCCTTTTCCAGAAATTCCCCGGGATGGAAACGCGTCCCCCGGAGCACGCAGCCAGAGATTTAGGGGAGAATCCGTGGATTAATGGCATCCCCTATGGCATAAACGACTGCGGCTTTTCCTCTCGAATTCGCGAACCAAGATCGGACAGCTGATATAATTTGTCCATTCTCTTTCCTCGCTCTGACCAATATTCCTCCTTTGTTTCTTTCTCTCTCCTTTTCTCTTTCTTTGTTTAAAAATGGTACTCGACTCGTATCCATCTTCGCAAGAAATATCTCACAAACTCGAAGAATTGTAATAAAAAATATTCGGGAATTCTTCTTTTCTGATCAAAAATGAACTTGCGTTGCATTAACTTTCACACAGGAAGCATCAACGATCTTGAAAAATCCGTATTTTTATACTCCAAATTAGACGAAATTATCGATATCCTACGTATGACATCGTATTTGCATCGGAGTGCTTCAAATTAGAAGATTTCTAAAACGGGACACTTGGTGCTAAAATACTTCAAGCTTGGACCACTTCAAAGGGGATACGGTTCAAGCAGACACGTCGTTTCCAGGCCCCAGAAACGCTACGCTTCGGAAAAAATCCAAGAAGATCCAACAAGAACACCAACATCGTAGGTTCGCCTGTTTTTCCCTGAATCAAACTGTTCGGATGAAGCAAAAGATGAACGCTGGAAATTGGCGAGACGCGTAACAGGGTAGGTCAACCCTCTGGAGCAAAAGACGTCGGCAAAGGCAGCCGTCTGGCCGACCAGCCAGAACGGAAATCGCGTCCGGTCAAACGGTGCCGTCCACCCGCGGTCCCGGCGGGAAAATATTTTCTGTTTTTACGTGAGGGGTCCCTCGCGAGAGTCCCCGTTAAAGAACGGAGGTGGGGTGGCCGTGGCGGCCGAAGAGAAGCTGAAGCCGACGCTCAAAATTCCGCGGCGGTGCCTTTTGTCCCCGCGATGCCTCGCCTTCTCCCTTTTTGCCACGGTTAGACGAGCAGAAGCGGTCTGCCCTTTCTTCTTCGTCTTCCTCTTCGTCCTCTGCTTCGTCTCTCGGTAGTCCTCCGGCGAGCTAAAGGCATCGCGGATGACGAGAGAGAAGGATAGTGAAACGGAGAGAAGAAGAGGAAGAAGAAGGGGACCAAGGGCCCAGAAACTCTTCTCATCTTCGTTCGACTCGCATCGAGAGGATACTCGTTCCGATTGACTAGCACGCGCGCGGATTCGCCTTGAGACCAGGTCCGGGCATCAATCTCTCGTCAAACCTCGTCGACTAGTCGTAGAAATGCCGACACAATGCCCGTTCGTCGATCGTTCCGCGGTGTCTCTTTCTCTCGTCCGATGGCCCCTTCTGCATCATCCTGTCCCTCACCGCGTTTCTCTCTTTCTCTTGGAATTTCGTTTCGACCAGCTTCTTGCTCTATTTCTATTTTCTGGCTACCCCACCGCTTTTCTGTGTCCGTTGAATTCTTTGGAGGTTTTTTCTTTTTTTTTTTTTTTTTTTTTATCAGGCGAGTCAGGATGAATTTTAGAAGAGAAAGACTTTCGAGGGCATTTTTCCATTCGAGACTTTCGATCGTGAAGCTTGGGATTCGGATCGGGAAACTTGGAATCTTTGCACTGTGGCACTTTCCAACGTCTACACCTTCGAATTACTGGAGCTTCGAATCCTTGCATCTTAAAATTTCTTTCTCAATCTTTGAATCTCTGGATATTACAATCTTTCAAGCATTCCATGTTTACACCTTACAATTCCTCCAGCATTTCATCTTTAGACTTGTCAATCTCTGGATCTTTGAATCTTTCGATCTTCGAATCCCTCGATATTTGAACCTATAAATTTCCTGATAATTTTTACTCCCAGAAATTCCACGCTGAGAGACTCCAAAGTTCCTGTTCTTTTTTCCCCCCTCAAGATCAAGATATTTACGAGAGTAAGATAATTCACAGTTTTGTGGTTTACGAGGTCCGTAATTCGGCTTGCTGGGAAATCGCAGAGTGGACGAGAGGACGTTACGCAAAAGTCGAAACGAGCGGAACAGGAAGCAGTGGACAACGCGGTCGAGCAAACATCGCGTCGGCGAAAGGATAATGAGCCAGTCGAACGAGGATCGGGGCCCGATTCGTGGGCCAGCACGAAATCTTTTCACGCCCGAAAATTATAACGGCGCTTCCGCCACGCGCGAATTCGTGCCATTGTTGCCCGCTACGAAAAAAAGAAACAAATATCGCGAGCATATACGGGGTGTTGGTAAAAACTGGACACGCTTTATCGAGCGATGTGCCTTTAGCGCGAGCCATAAAAAGCTTTTTTATTACCGAAACGACGGGATTTTTGTCCTTCATGGTGAATTATGCCTGCCTCGTGTTAAATTATTGATCGATAATGTTTAAGTACAGCTACGTAGTATATAACGCTTTATTCACCGTGCGATTAATCAAATATTTGAGATCGATTTCTTTACAATTACCAGAGATTCGAAATTGATTGGAAATTCAGTTCCCTTCGTTCCATTCGGTCCCGTAACTTTAATTTTACTTTGTGCTAAATATTTTATACGTCATTTCATATATATTATATATATATTTCATATTATTTTGTCCTGCAATAAGATTTCAAATTTGTAATCTCTGCTTATTAGTGAAACTTTTGACGAACGAGAGACGATGTTTCGAATACTTTCCGAATAAACGTGGAATGAAAAATTTAGAACTTTGATCAACACCCTATATGCATGTGTGTGTATATGTACACGCAATAATTGCAGGCATCGAGGCGAATCGGACGAGCTCGAGGATATTAGGCCGCAATTTTCGTCGGATGGAAGAGGGCCCACGCTCGTCGTCACAGCTTTTTCATAAATCACCTTCACGCTACGCCACTACCGTCTGAATTTCGACCGGTTTCCTGGACTTTCGATAATCGAATAAAATAACAGCAATCTACCGTACAGATATTCGTCCTCGGGTTATACGCAGAGAAATTTTTACGTCGACGTCTCTCTCCTCGCTACTTCCATTGACTCTCACACGATCTATGCAGAGGAATTCTGTTACGTTACTATAATTACCACGGATTTCTTCATCTCGAAGGACTGCCAGAAAATGTCTAACCTTTCTACCTTTGAATCTCATCAACTTACAATCAAAAATATTCTTATTGTTATCTTAATATTCGTTTTATCGTGTTTCACGTTGAACGAGTGCGAGAAATACCGAAATGAAAAATACTCTTGTAGATTACTCATATTTTTCTAAACCTCAAGTTTTTTGAGAATGCCTTGTAATTGTACGATTAAAAATATCTACAACTATAACGAATTAATTTCGGTATTCTGCTAATCAGACGAGGCTCCGCGACGACCGCGTGTCAACGTACCTGTGGCCGATTGCAATTTATCGGGGCCCGCTTCAAAGTGCAAGATTAAATTCGCCGCGAGTTCGCTTTTGCACTTTGGAGCTCAATAATTCACGTTTGCGTCATCCACGCCGATATATTTCCGGCTTATCGACGAATTCGAGACACGACTCCTATATCATCCAGTCTACTCTTCTCTCCTCGTATCGCCGAGAGGCAAAATTCCACAAAACACTCATTAAAACCAACTACAGATATATAATTTATATCAAAACTACTGCTAATTAAACGAATGATTTCATCTGCGTATCTACGAAATTTTTATGAAATTGCTCGTTCGTCGAAAAATCTGTCAATTCTTAATGGTAAAAACGAAACGTACAGCACCAAGCAGAAAATGTCTATCTTTTATGATTTTCTGATATACATTCATGTGGATGATTTTATTTTCCCAACGTTTAATTAGAGTACAGGCTTCGCGTTACAAATACCGCGAGATTAAAATACGCAGATCTTTGATACGAAAATCTTTCTCCAGAGAATATTCGGTTAATTCGCTGAAGAGTATGCGTTCGTGTCGCAATGGAATTTTCAACGACGATCGAGATTGCGCCAGTTATTAGATACGAAGCTGTTGAACTATGTGCGATGAAAATGTTCGCTCCTGCAATTTCAAATACGCAGAATAATATACTCGTGAAGGATTTGCACGAGTGTTGCGGTATATTGGCAGCGAGCGAGAGCAAACTATCGATCTGACAGTGACAACCGGCGTCTATTTGGTTCCTACAGTCGGTGATCGAAAGCAGAAACACCCAGTATAGTCTGGAAACCGACAAAAGTTTCGTAAGGAGCTAATAGCTCGCGGTGAGCCTCGGACACGCGTGTTTCCGTGTGCGTATACGGACCGTCGTGTAACTCGGCGGGCTAATGATGATGACACTCTTATTTCTCGGGGAGGACGCGGGTCATTTTTCAAAGGGCAGCCAGGGAGAGAGCTTCTGAACGCGAAGAAGGTGGAGAAGCAACGGCGAACCCGGGGAGGAAACAAGAACAAGAAGACGAACACGACGACGACGACGACGACAACGACGAAGATGAAGAAGAAGAAGAAGAAGAAGAAGAAGAAGAAGAAGAAGAAGAGGTTCTCTCCGCACGCAGAAGCTAATGTCCGGAACGACTCCTAAACCATTAGACGGAGAGAAGAAGGGAGGAGGATTGCCCTTTTCCTCATTTCAGTTCGCCACTCTGTGTCTCTTCGCTCCTCTCCTCTCCCGGCCACCTTTCAAGATGGACAGAGACGCTCTCAAACAGAGAATCCAGGGTAAAGAAACTTGGAAATACACGGAGAACTCTCGATCGAAGTGGAGTTCGTGTTCATTACGAACGTATACAGCTTTTCTTTTTTTTCTTCTTCCTTTTTTACGTTGGAAGTTTCAAAAGTACTGGATTAATCTGTCAGAAGTCTGTCTTCGTTTTAAGAAATTTATAAAATAAATACAGCAGAGATAGCAGCGTTTCCATCATTTCCCCGGTGGAACGTTGATTTGCTGTATTTTTCGTGTTGATAATCACATCGCCAGATCTGACGATCCTACCTCTCATTTAATTATATTACTCTGGTTTTTTCAATGTTTCATCGTCAGTTTCTCCGACGTTCTAATTTTTTAAACTTCTCAGCAATTCAATCAAAAATTAGGGCTTAACGTTACGTTGACGAAACATTTTATAATTCTTCCTCTCCGGTCAATTTAGCCTGTCGTATTCTATTTCGAAACGTTCTATTCGTGAAAGAGAATTCTCAAGAGAATTTTCGTTACAATGCCGATAAAATTGGAAAATAATTTTATACAACACGTAGCTACGTAAAAGCCACACGCACGTAAAATCTTTCAGTGACAAATATCCAAGAACATTCTGCCGAGCTAGCGCATATAAAACGTATATACGCGATTAATTACGGAAAAGTTGGAGCAGACAGAAGAAGGGAAGAAGCGCGTTGAATACTATTCGACTTTTTGGATCCGGATCGTTCCAATCGAACGATACTCGTATCGTTTCGAGACGATAATTTTTTCCAGGGGATTGCACCATTTTTTTCACTCGTCAATGAATACATCGATAAGGATGTTTCGTCTAAAATGACTGGTCGCGAGGAATGGATCTGTACGAACGATAACGGATGATAACGAGAGGGGGCCTGTCCCTCTGCTCGGTCAGAGTTTAAGTAACCGTCTTTCGATTAATTATTCACCATACGTAGCCGTTTAATTCGATTCCTCTGGTTTTACCGTGACCCCGGCGGTTCGTAAACATTGTCAATTATTTAAATAACTATCCTCTGCACGCTCACTTCGTCCCTAATTGGCCGTGTCTTTGTCCATTTTACGACTTCCCTCTCTCATGGTCGTTTCGACTTCCACTTCAACTTCCACGTTTAACCCTGTCCTTTATCGTTACCTCGAGATTCGTTTTCAGATCGTTCGCCTCATTTTCTCTTTCTCTCTTTATTAATCTTTTCAAAGACACTCGAGTTTAATGGAGAAATTTACTGTGCGCGAGATTACAAATTTTGGTAATAAAAGAGCTATTAATACATTTCTCTATGAATCCAGCGAGCAAAATTTCTGAGGGAGGGCTATCTTAACGACCGAATTTTCAAACTTTGATTTAGATTCAATGAGAAACTCTCGTGCCACACTCGCGTGGAACTAATTGAAAACGTCCGGAGATTTGACGTGAATTGAAACTGATGGAATAAAAGTCAAGAGGTTCTTTTCGTGATAAAAAAAAGCTACAAAAGTGACATTCTTCGACGAAGTGAGGAGGTAAAGTTTCAAAAGGACGACTCTCGCGTTCCAATTCCTAAACATCCGTCCCAATTCGATCACAAGTTCTAAACACCGTAGCCTATTTTCAGATAAAAAATCAAGGACAGATATAATAAAAATGTTAATCTGCTGCGTACGTCCAGAAAAAGGTTATCAAAGTGGCCTTTTTCTATGATGCAAGCAGCCAAAGTATCGCGAGACTTCGATTACAAACGAACGCACCTTCTCGTAGAATTAATCCGAGATACCGAACGAGCAACGAATCTTCGAGCAAAGAATCGGGAGGTTCTAGACGCGGTGTCGCGCTATAATCCTTCCACCTGTCCTATTGTTGTAAATTCCGCGCGAGGCGTAACAACGTGTTGCGGCCAGAACCGGGCAAAAATGAAACGCGGCCAGCGTGAAAGTCTTTTTCGGGCGCAGCTGCAGCCCCGAGAAAGGGAGAGAGGGACTATGGCTACAGGAGCCATAATAAATCTCCATTAGCTGCCGAAATTCGGCGTACGTGCGTTTTGCCCAATTACCGTGCCCTCCGCGTCTTCCTTTTTCCTGCAAAACTGGACACGATTTTATCGACCGCCTAATTGAATCGTCCGCTGGAAAACACCGCGAGCAAATAAAACGCGAGGCGGCCTATTTCGTTGGAGAGGTGTCGCGCGTCCTCCACCGCCGCCTCTTCCAATCTTTTCCCAAAATGCCCGAGTAATTAGCGGCAAACCAATAGCCAATCGCGCCCTTAACCACTTGCCCGAGCCTTTACGAGCCGATTATCGGTTACACGTTCCAGGATAAAGCAGAGCAAAGGCGAGCTCCTTCGTTATCCTGTAATTAAATCGTTCGTCCAAGTTATCCGCCTTTGATTGCTAATTTATCAGATTGGCGAAAATGAAACGTCCTGTAAAATTTGCATACGACAGGCTATCGTAGGATAATTTTTAGAGCGAGTTCGAGGCTTCAGAAAATACGAACGTTACGATGGCTTTCGTAAAAGAAATTCAAAATTCCTGAAAGAGAATACAATTCGATAGAGATATTCGCAAGACGAGTACGTTAAGTGTACTGTCTTACGTTCTTGCAATTTAGAAACTGATCCTTCGTGCCGAGTTCGTTTCTCGATGAAACGTGACAGAAGGCAACACGTCGTAGCCGAGGGTTTCGATAGAAATAAAATTACAATTTTCCAAGGAAACTAAGGTGTCGCACGTAAAACAACCTCCTATGTTCAATAACTTCCATAACGAAGGAGGTAAAAGTTTTTTTAAATATCAAAACCTGCCGAAAGGTAAGAAGACCAACCGCGAAAGAAAACCTCCAACGAAAACTCTAATTTTTTTTTTAAGGAGACCCGTTGCACGCAAACCGATTTCCTTACGTTCGGTAATTTTAATAACAAAGAAGGTAAAAATTCCTTCATCCGGAGAATAGAATTTTCCAGGTGATATTCTTAGCCCGAAAAACAGCCTGTATTTAATATCTAATAATTCTACGACACAAGTTAACCCTTCATGCTGAATTCTCATCTCGGCGAAATGTGCCAGAAGGAAAGAAGATCGTGGAACGAAGGGAAGCTTCCCTTGCTAGCTACGTCTTAAGACGGAAGTGCAGGGCAGAAACGCAGGGACAAGATAGATGTGCGTCACTTCCGGCCGCGACAGGGGGTGGCGTCTGCGGGGCGGCAACCCTCGCCGCGCGCCAAGGGTTCGCAGTTTTGCAGAATATAATTACCGAGCGAGCGTGCACGGGTTTCGGGAACCGCCAACACCGTTGCCGACGGCACGAAACAACTGACGCGCACGGAATTTATTCGGACCTGACAAATGAAGCCGCCCCTGCATCAAACAGACCCATCGAAACGTACAATGTTCACGTGACCAGTCTTTTCTTTTCTGCGTATATTAACGTTTCTACTATTAATATTCTTTTCTTCGAACTATTCTTATCGCGGAAATAACGTTTTTGGAAGGTGAAAAATTCAAAGCTGGTTTTTTAATTTCTTTTGTATCGATCGAAGGAGTTGCATGAAAAATTTGTGGATAAAATCGAAGTTTAATGAGGAAGGATGTATATTATTTACCGAGCGATCTGAGTTTCCTTTCTTTCATTATCCTTTTTATTATTTGGAAGACAGCGCGAAGAAAAGCGGGACTTTTCTATTCGACGATTGCCTGGCCGAACGATCTTACCTCTAAGCGTCGGTAGATGAAACCGAGGTGACGGTGGAGGGACTAACGGAGGTGTGGTTCTGGTAATTCCGTTTCATACCCCTAATTAAACCGCAAAAAACGCAACGAGGGCGTGGTGCATATGGGCGCAGCCCTACCTTCAAAGGGGTAAGGACCTGAAACAATGGCCACGAGACTCGCCATCGTGATCCTTGATCGAATTCCATGTCTGGCATTCGCCGCTACCAGTAACTCACGAAAGAATTATAATCTCGTACCTCGTATCATTTTCTCCACGATCCCGATATATACCGAAACTCGTTAAACTGATATTAGAGAAACTGTAATATCTTACAATTAATTTGCGTAAAAAAAAAAAAAATGAGATTCGAAATTTTCCTTTTCTTCCAACCAATTAATTCCTTCTAGCATAGACACATCTACGTACACAGTCTACGAATTTATAATAATTTTGTCAAAGAATAATAATCGAATCGGTACAAGATCCGTATCATGCGTGAAGAAGACGAGGAAAAAGTGAAAATTCCTTGTAGCTTGGAGAAATTGAGCTAAATGATATTTCGCAGTACCAACAGCTTGAAAGTATTTTGCGTCTGAATAAAGTGTTGGCGTAGAAGTAAGACAAAAGTATCGTTCGTTGATAACTAATGATTTTTCCTGATCTTGCATCGTACTCTACTGTACTACGAGTCTTTCCACGCTCTGTCTAAAATTCGTCTTGCCCTTCGCTGTGTCATCAAACGAAAACTCTAGTTGGAATATCTTCAGACGATGAACGAAACCGCGGATGAGTAAAACTCATGGAATATTAAATCCATGCGGTCACGTTTCGCCGCGGATGCAACAGTTTAGAAGGCGGCCCCGGTCATTACGTCCAGACGAATGATTGTGGCGCGTTACAAGCCGACGAGGTTATTAACAAGACGCTAATAATTCAATAATTCCCCAGTGCATAAAATCGCAAGCTTCCTGCGAAGCAACGGTGCGCGCACCACCGTCGTTGAAAATAACAGGCTACCCGGTCTGGAAAATAATCCCATAATGGTGATAATGACGATAGTGCGTAATAGCGTTCGCCCCGATGATTACACATCTGCAATAATAATATTAATATCGGCGCGATGTTTACTCTTATACATCCAAGTGGTCGATTGTTGGATGAAAAAATCTGGCCACCTCGCCGGTGGCCATTCGTAGCCAGACTATCAATATTCAATTAACCTTATCAGTTATTATGCCAGCGATTTTACATATTCGCTCTTATTTATAGCAAACCATAGCGCATCGATTCTGCAATTATGGACTCACGCGTGGATAGTCTGCGGCTTTGAAATTACGCTGCTTGATATTCCCTGGTATCCGCAACATCGGAGAACTATGCCTCTTAATTTACTCTCAACGACGAAAACGAGTGCGAATATATGGATATTTTCAACGTCGTCCTTGCATTACCGATAATTCTCACTATCTTTCAAATTACGATTTATACAGATTGCTGGGAAGGACTAACAACGAGGTTGAACGCGCCAGAGTGAATATGTACACCGACCGGTCTTTTAAAAGTATAAATAAACCTATACACGAGTAAGTATACGAGTGAGCAGTTTGTAAGCTTGTGTAGAAATTTCGAAGGATACGAGGCGGATGATAGAATATGATAGAAAATAAGCAAGTGGAAGTATTTGCACGACAATCGAGCAACAGCGCGGACTTTCCATTCTTTGTTACAAAAATAAAATAAAACACGTAGTAGAACATGAGACAGAGTACGAAGCGTTTTGCCGCGAACGAACGTAACAGGACGGTTGTTCCATTAGCACTGACGAATACATAATATCCGGCAAGGGCCTCGTTAAGTTCGATAAATCGGAAATCCGAATGATCGACGTTGGAGCGTATCCGGTGCACCGTGTCGACACGAGATTTTCTCGGTAAGGGCCAAGTCCTTGGAGCCAGCAGTTGTTCGAAATGGTCGCCTTGGGGTTCGGTAACCGCCCAGAGTGTGCACGCGATGCTCGCTGCGTTTCACCGGCCAGAAGAGACATTCGATTAGCCGTCGAAAGTCGAATTGCGACACCAGGGGCGACGCGCTCGTCAGCACTGGAATCGATGTCGCTGTTGACCCCTCCTATCATGAACTGTACAATGGAAATGAATGGCTGATAACTGATAAGAGAACACAATACGACGGTGCACTTTTTTTAAATCGTCCTAAGAGAACGATTGTTCTGGACGATACGAGAGTTACACTCATTAAGAGGTTGGATATAAAAGTTTTATATAGACGAGCATCGGGTCGTGAACCTTGCGATAAAGGTTGTAATAAAGGTAAGTAGTAAAGGTAGCTACTAATGTTTCCTTTCCTCTCATTCTTTTCTTTTTCTTCTCCTTTTTCCTTCGCTTTTCTCCCATCCCTTCTTCCCTTCCTTATCCCACACTATCTTCCTCTGCTTCCTTTATTCGCTCATTCCTTTCTCCTTTTACCTCCCGCACCTTTTGTTCAGATTCCTTTGCTCTCTTATTTCATAATTTTATCTCTTCACTTTCCCTCCCCTTTTTCCATATCGTTTCATCCTTCTCTTTTTCTTACTTTCCTCTCATTCTTTTCTTTCTCTTCCCTTTTTTCCTTCGCTTTTCTCCCATACTTTCTTCCCTTCCTTGTCCCGCCCTATCTTCCTTTGCTTCCTTTATTCGCTCGTTCCTCTCTCCTTTTACCTTCCGCACCTTCTGTTCAGATTCCTCTGCTCTCTTATTTCATAATTTTATCCCTTCACTTTCCCTCCCATTTTTCCATATCGTTTCATCCTTCTCTTTTCCTTAATTTCGTCTCATTCTTTTCTTTTTCTTTTATTTTTTCCTTGCCTTCTTCCCTTCCATATCCCACCCTATCTTCCTTTGCTTCCTTTATTCGCTCATTCCTCTCTCCTTTTACCTTTCGCACCTTCTGTTCAGATTCCTCTGCTCTCTTATTTCATAATTTTATCTCTTCACTTTCCCTCCCATTCTTCCATATCGTTTCATCCTTCTCTTCTCCTTATTTTCCCCTCTTCCTTCCTCTATCGTCTCCTCCAATCTCTTGTTCTTTCGATCCCTTGCCTTTGTTCCCTCCTTCTTTCCATCTCTTTTCTTCCTTTCGCGTATGTTATCCGACACAGTCATCGTAATTCGTCGTAATCTTCGTGCTCGGTAAATTAAAAGAACATTACAATGTAAAATCGGTGCTCATCCCTGTCCGTTACGTATCGCTCCTGTCTTAATAAACAAATAACAACAACGACGATAACGATAATAATAACAATAATAATCTGTTAGATTACAATTTAGCAGCAAACATAAAACGATTAGTGTAATAAAGCGTGTTTAACGGAGCGAAGGGAACGCGGAGTTCGCAACGAATGGCGAAGTAAAATCGACCCTTTTCTAGTCGGCGGATGCTCGTTCACCTGTTGCATTTTACACGGTCTCGCGAGTATCACGATCAATAGTCGTCGCCACTCAGTTCGTTATCGTCGATTTACCATAAATTAATTATGCATCGCGCTCTCTAAAGCCAGTTGACGGTTAATAAACAAGATCTGGAAATGGTGCGTGTGAGTATCGCATGAGAATCGAAAGATCTCCTTGAGGCGATTCTTGTGACGCGATTAACTCGAAATCGTCGAGCAACGCGCGTCAATTGCATACGTGACAAGATTAAATCGCGACCTCCATCTTTCACGTAACTAGGTATATCTGGTCGAGAATCGATCCTAATCTTAGATCATAAAATATGTATCATTAGAACTAGATCGCGTATCGGCTCTGTCGTAGATCCCTTAACGCTCACATTTTTCTCCAATTCAAAATCGATCAAAAAATATTATAAATTCCTTCTTTCGCATGGAATTTTTTCTTGAATGTATAATATATTTTTCTCGGAATTAGAACGTCGCATTGATATCATAGAGCGGGAAATGTAAACAATTGCAAGACAGAGGAGAATTCTTCTCGTTAACGCAAACAATGTTAGAAGCTTCGAATTGAAAGCCTTAGAAATTATTATCCTTCTCGATAAGAAAATAATTTTGTTTTCTTTAAAATGGACGACATTTTAATTTTAGAAATAATTCGCTGTATCTTCTATCTAACTATATTTATCTATACTTTATATTTAGCCGATAATCCAGTTGGTTTCATTTTTCGAAGATTCGCCGTCTAGTAAAAACCAACGAACTGCTGCTTATTCAATGAAAAAGAAAAAAGAAAAAAAAAAAGATTATCGGAAGTAGCTTAAACTGGCTACAGCCGCGTAGACCAATCTAGACACGGACATTTCACATGAGAATAAAATGCATCAGACAGATGCAAACGACGATTCCGACATCTCTCAGTCAGCCGACACTATTTTTATCAAGCGCCAAGCGGACATTGGAATTTTACTAAAACTCACACTGATAATTCGACCGCCGGTTTTCTTCCACTCTCGTCGAAGATTTTGTTTTCGCGAGTATTCAACGAGGCTTGGATATTTCGAAAAATGTTCTTAAAATAATGCCGAATACCAGGAACAAAATCGACCGGTTTTACATGCAGATTTTCCACCGGTTCCCAGAATAAAATTCACCTAATTGTATTTCCTAATAGTCACACACGCTTGATCCCAGTTGATGGATCGTGCTTTCGTACCGAGAGATTTTTCACACGATAAATTCGTGGTAAAACTAAAAAACGAAAGGTCCGTTCCTCAAGCTCGTCCGTTACGATCGTTGGACGATTACAAATCGGTATCCAACAGCGAAATCCTGGTTAATTCGACGCCATTATCTTCGATCGTACAACACTGTTTCGCAAGCGGGCTCTAATGAAACGAGGAAAAAATTAATAGTCTCTGACAATGGATTTCGCAATGGAGATGATTTTTGTCTAACCCGTTTGTGAAATTCTCCACGTTTTCCAGCAGATAAAAAAATTCACGAGACGAGAAGAGTAAGATAGAAAGGAGGGATTTTTATTGCAGGAAATACGCGCTGCCATGACCTTTGATTTTGCCAGTAAAAACCATCTCGGCACGCGTTGCTCCTGCTGATATGAATAGGGAAAAAGAAGATGGTTCGTGTATCGCTTTCGACGAACCTCGCGACATCCACGACGGCGCAATCGTTTGCGTAACTTCGTCTCGGGAAAAAAAGATAAATAAATAGTCTTTGCAGTAAACGATGCTTTTTATCTATCGGCTGTCTAGCCGGAAGAATCGTCGAGGCGAAACGCTTTTCCGGTTCGTTCGGACCAATTCCACTATGACTATTCGATTACGACGATCGACGAGGAATTTCGTTTCCTCAAGTTCGATTGTTCGCGTTCGGAAGATTAATCGTTTTCGCGAAAACTATCGCTGCAAATTATGCTAATTTAAAGTTTATCCTTCGAAGATCGCAATATTTCATGGAAATTCTGACAAAGTTCGAATGTTTTATCCTTATCGAGCGATACTTCGAATCGCAGCGGAAAGATTGGGGGAGTTTGGAATTTTTCAAAATTAGGCGCTTCGATAACCGAGATTTTTCGAATTTTTCTACGCGCTTCCGTTCCCATAGAGATCCACGTAGAAACGAAACTCGCGATTATCTTGAACCGCAGACTGGCTTTCAAAAGTCCCGAAATATTATGTAAATTCCAACGAAACTGGACCGATGGAGCGGAAAATATTTGTAATAACAGGCACGGCCAGAAAATATCCGCAAGAGTGACGAGAATGTGTTTGTCCGTAGATATTTAGGCTCGTTCGGAGCCACGGCTTCGTTACAATTTTCACGTTTAACCAGTCGTTGCATTTCGACGGCCGATGCTCGGCCCCGATTCTCGTTGCTTCCTTTTTTGCAGCTCGCATGAAATGCGTTTTACTGCTTTACCCTGGTGCAAAAAACATCAGCCACGAGTTGAGTCTGTAGATGATGGAGGTGATGAAGAAGTAAACGAAGAAGAAGCGGAAGGTGGCCGAGTAAGACATAAATGGTCTTCGTTCTTCCTTCGTTTTATCTAGGTACACTTTCCATCGGCCAAACGACTCTCCTCCTTGCATTTCCTTCTTTCAAATACCTCTGCCATTTTTCACAATCGAAATTAAATTCTGTTGCGTCCCCGGCCGAACTGGACGAACATTATCGACGATAAAATTCTGTCGGCTAACGAAACGCTGAATTTAAACAAGCATTTCGATAATTTTATTACTATTGGAACGTCGAACGTAGTAATTAATTTCTTCAGGGACAAGTCTTTTTGTCCATTCAGGTATTCTCTGTAGGACTTTGAAAAAAAGAGCAACTTTTCCTATTATTTTTAATTTTCTGAAGGACCATAGGAACTTGGCTTCGAATTGTAAAATGCAGCTTCGATACACACGCGTTCCCATAGACTGTGCCAAAGTTAAATCAAAATCACTGTTTTTCCCAATTCTTTTATCCTACAAAAATTAGGAGAGTAAGTTGAAAAATTCCAATGTTCTACAATGCTGCTATCTGTTTAGTTACCAACTTTTCTCTCCTATAATTATTATTCGATAAAAACGTTTAACGCTCGCTATTATATAATTCTAACAATTATCATTCCAAAATTATTTAATTGTGAAATGGAACGTTTAAATTTCCTAGAATTCCTGCAACAGCTTCCAATGTACCGTTACAAAAAATCGAAGGGACCATTCTGTGTTTTCGACGATCACTCGATTTATTAGTGACTTTTCGTAAACCAACGAGCTGATAATTCCGCGACGAGTGTTAGAAAATCTGTGAGCTATTATTTTAGATAATGTATGTAAGCCGTATGTTTTTTCATTATTTTTATCTGTCGGATTTATGTGAATGAGCTTCTCTTGTCTTACAGTAAATTCAGTTCGAGGACAGATGTAAACCCTGATACATCGAGATATATTGTAACGGCAGTTTCCTTCAAGGGCTTAGGTCGGAGTTCAGAGATCAGTGCCGATAACGAGGCCGATTTGATACGTGTCCGAAAAAGATACGAATTTCTCCAACACGTCTGACCTTCGAATAATAATTATTCTCGTCCGGTCGAAGAGATTACAATCTTAAAAGAACCAAAAAAAAAAAGAGAAAAAGAAAAAGCAACGAAATATCCTCCGACACGAAATTAATTCTCTGCTGGCAGTTTTTATTAACAAACTTTTTTTTATTGATATTTCTATCAGTTTTTTATTCGTCGAATGGTACGTCCTTTCCGATCAGCGCAACGTTATCAATCGTTGTAAAGTCAATTATAACCTAGCTGCGTCCTTTTTTCGCGTAAATTTTATACCAACTAATCGAAATGCAATTGAAAGATGCAACGCGAGGTATCAAAGTTGACTGAAAATATCCAGAGAATCGAATTTTATTTGCCTCTAAGTATACAAAGTATAATATAGCTATCCAAAATGGTACCATAACGCTACTCGAAAGAAAATGTATGTATTCTTTGTCTATGCGAATATTATATCTGTACGCAGTTGAGCTTTGATTTTTTTTAGAAATGAAACTATCGCAGAAACCGAGTCTTTCTTTTCCACCATCGTTTGGTATTTCGCTCTGTAAACCTACTACAGTCGTTTCTTTCCTAAAAGTTGTCACTTGACAGTGCACGAATATTCCAATTGCAACGATAATTCGATCGACTACGTATAACGTACAAAGCGTGTAAAGACGCTAAAGCGCTGCAGTTAAAAAGGCGATAAATAAATAAAACATTAGAGTGTCGTGCAACAAGATGAAGAAGATTTGACCCTTGCTGGCTCGAAATAACGATCGAACGAGGATCGCGATATCGAAGCAAGATCGATCTCGATCTGGCTCGATCGTTATCTCTCACGTTCTTCTGCTTTCGTCGCGGGTTATTTTCTGCTTGAACGAGTCGCAAACGCGTCGAAAGTTCGTTTCGGTCGACGATCATAACACTCGGACAAGACAGAAGACGAAGCAAAACGAGGGAGCGGGAAAAAGGAATAGGAATCGGTAAAATTGCAGGCGGAAGAGGACTTCGCCTGGGACAAGTGGCTTTTAACCTGACCTTCCTCTAATTTCTCAGCCATAGAAAGCTCGATTAATTTGGAACGGTGGACCGGGGCAGCCGGTTTCTTCGATTAGCCACGGAAAAGAAATTATTCGAGCGAGCTGGCTCTGACCACAGAGACACCAGCTTCTCGGAAGCCTGGCCTGTAGATCTACAATTTTCAATAATTATTTCCAGTCCTCTCCGGCTGCACGACCGCTCCACTTCCACGGACAAACGACGAATAATTTGCGTCGGAGAAAGGAGAAAGAAAATCGAACGGGTTTTACCGTGAAATAAGCGGCCAGACAGACAAAGAAAACTGCCACGGCGATCGTAGTCGAATGTGAAACAAAGTTGCGCGAATGAAAAGGGACGAGCGATAGCGTGTAGCACGGTGTAACGAGCAACCACTCGTTTTTCCACTCGTTTTTTCCATCGAAAGAAGCTTTTAGTACTTAATTTCCAAGGAAGTTGCAGGCAACGGAGAAGCACCTGATTACCTATTACAAGGAAATAAAAAGGATTTCCTATTACAGGAAATGGGGAAATTGTGTTCGGACGAAGAGCTCGCTGTCTTACAAAATTATAAACTGGCTCGTAATCGACGAATCGAAATGGAGAACGGTTCAAGTGGCAGAAACGGAGATTTTTTTTTATAGAAATCGGAAATTTTTGTTTAGAATCGATAGTTTCTCCTTGTATGATCGTATAATCAAGTATAATTCGCGCTTCGTTTAACGTTAAATTGCTAGCTAAGAGACGAGAGATCCGCTGTAACAAATGAATTTAGCCCGAAACGAAATTAAACCGCCAGTAATCATCGATTACGATCTCGATAGAACTCGTAATTATTACAAATCTGTGATAACGAAACCAACTTGTCAGTGATTAATAATCAAGTGTTGCTTACCTTAGGAAACTACGCTCTGAAATTAACGTTTCGTTTAAAAACGCGAAATTAATAGCTAATTATTTGAACGGTACGTTAATTTTAAATAACAACAAGCGCGAGAAAAAGACGACGTACGCGGCGATCAAATAAACGAAGGAATTCTAATAGAAGAGGAAACGTAAGAAGCGTGGATTCTTGGTAATAAAAATGGATGAAAAAGACTGGAAGAGATCGGTGGGAATGAAAGCGAAAAATCAAGGAACGAGAGCAAAATAAAGCGGGACGAACGCGAAAAGTAGCAACGCGTTGCGATCGGATCCGCTTTCGAGGAAAAGAAAACGATTCGGAAAAGGTAAGAAAGGAAGGGAAAGAAGGCGAAATGGGGTAAGAGGGAAGAGAGAAATGGGGATGGTGATCGGTGCACGCGCCTGTGGCGAACGTGATGATTGGCTCCCGAAAGCAGAAGAGGCAGACATTAGGCGCTGGCCTCCAGGTGTGCAGATCGGGCCCAGATAAAGCTCGCTGCTCGATTAACCTTTCGCGCGCCAGAAGAAAAATACGCCTGCCGAAATTGCCAGGTCTCTCTGTCTTGGGCGACGCACGGCATGCAGCCAACAGAAAACGAAACAACGATTCTTCGATTTTCATCTTATTATTCCACGATATCGTCGGTTTGTAAATAATACGAATATAAACGATAATTCCGCCAAAAATCTACAATTCTTATAGAAAAATCGTTTAGGCGTTAAAAATCTAATCGTTCGAAAATTAGCTCGTTCGTTGTACGGTTAGTTCTGTTCGTTAATTCTTGTTGAATAATTAAACGGCGTTTGTTACACCTTGAAATATGGAGAATTTCAATTTCAAATTTGAAAATCTCTTCGTCGCTTTAAAGAACAATTTAGAAAAGAACGGTTCGAGGCATTCTATAATTTGAATTATTCCGTGTCAACGAGGTGTTGTATCACGTTGCTGTATAATTATTTTCGCCTACAAATCGTTACACCGAATGTTGTTAATTTTTAACACGAGATCCATTCGTAATCGCGACTTGGTCGGGGACTACGTTTCTCGCCGCACTGGTGCAGAGCAAATTTTTAAAGTTACGCAACAACTCCGTTCTAAATGTCTGTTTTACGACAAACAACTATGTTGCTAAATGTTGGCGTAATATCTGACGAAACGGAAAGAAGAGTAAACGACCTCTGCATGACGCTTACGAAAAAATAGAAAGAAAAAGTTCTCGAGTCCACGCTATTTACTAACTATAACTAGAAATAAATGTGAATAGAATACATTTCAACAGACAACATTTTAACGAAGATTTGACAAACACACTTTTACTCACGTCGGATATCAAGTGATATCAAGTTTTAAGAAACCTTGCACATGCACGTCATGTGCATTTTTTGATTCTTTGTCCCGAATCGTCGTTCAAATGTCGCAGCGTGGAACGTGAGAACGTGGCCTGTAGACGCGCGAACGTAGCCCGCGGTTGTGCTAACGTGTTCTGCGAACGTGCGAACCTGTTCCGCGAACTTGCGAACGCGGCCTGCGAGTTTAGTCTGCGAGCGCGCAAATCTAGCGAACATGGCCTGCGAACGTTGCCAGCGAATTTTGATTTTTGTCGCGAATTCAAATTCCGCATTGTACGACCCGCCGAAAGTAAATTGAGCGGCCAAAACGATGGATACTATCGCCGGCGTGGCATTAACGTCGAGTTAATATCCGATTAATGTCGAATTAATAAAATCATTTTTTCTTTCTCTGACTTTCATTGAAAAAGTATATCGGTTAGATTATACGCATAGTAAGCTTCCGGATTCGTATTCGATTCACAAATGAAAGAAGAGTTATTTTGAATAAGTGGAACGCTCCAGGAGTGTTTTGTATCGCAGTGCGCCGAAGATTTATGTCTTTGATTACGAAATGTGACTCCCGCGATTTATCTCGTCGACGCTAAGTTCTAATTCTTGCCAACGATAAGTGCGATTTCGCGTCTTAATTTACTATATTTACAATAACCTAACCTAGATTAACCAAGCCGGTATTAAACATTCCTAACGAAGTAAAAGTTTCTCTTCTAATTTTTATAAACAACGAGAAAACAAATTGTTATTTCCTGATATATTCTACATTGCCTCTCACGATGTACAGCTATGTACCGCGTTAACAATAACTTGCTCCGAATCAAGCTCGTTGCTATTGGAAATTTGGAGGCTCTGAATGCAGACTCGAGTGCTCGAAGATTAAAAATTCCCAAGTTCGAAATCCTCTCCAAACAACGATAACAACACCAATTTATCACAAATCAACCACGTCGCGGTTAAACGTTCGAAAAACTGGATGCAGCTCGAATACTGCGATATTAAAAATTCGTAGCCGAGTAGAATCTTGTAATTTTCACAGAAACGGAAATACTTTCAGTCAAGCGATACAACGACACTACATTTACAAACAATTTCCTAGAATACATCATTAGAATAAAATACAGCATCAACGATGACCTACTCCAAGCGCATGGCCATTAAAAACACCTAAAGCCTAATTTCTCGTACGAGAACTCTCGCTCTCTCTGTCTTAGAAACCGCATCGTGATCCAGAAGCGAAGCCTTGGATCATCAGGAGGCACTGTTAGAACACAGCCCCCGAAAACCTAATGAACGACCGGGCTTCCGTGAGACGGCAACTTTTGAAAAAAAAAAAAAAAAAAAAAAAGAAGAAGAAGAAAAGAGAAGAAAAGAAAAGAGGGAGAAATTCGAGCAGAAGGCGTTGGATGGCGCGAGCGGACAAGCGAGTAAGAAAGAGAAATCCAAGTTGGACCGAGAGGGATGGGAGAAGAATCCATTCACCGCGGGTAATGAGGTCCTCGCCACCAGGAGGCATGAATGAACTCTGGAAAGAGGCGACCGCGGACCAGAGAAGAAGAACAAGAGAAGAAGACAAGGGAAAGAGAGGCGGAATGATAGAGATGGGAAGAAAGAGAAAGAGGCGAAGCAAGATGAATCTCCCTGCAGGATATTGGAAATACTTGAGGGCTGTTCAACACGGGGCCATTTAGGGGCCACGCCACTATTATAATCGAGTTCGACACGAAGCATACGCAATAAAACGAGCGAGACGGTCGCGCAGCCTAGACCGCTTGATGGACGTTCCCGAGGACGTGGAACTTCACCAAGCCCAGGAGAGTTAATAACGCCCCGGGTTTCCGTCCATCTCCTTTTTGCTTTTAATTGGCCACCTGAGATTTCAATTTCAACCGATCGCCAGAATCTGTTTAATCCGCGCCGATTTCATCAATAGCGCCGCTCTCCGATCGTTCGTGTCTCGCAGCTGTTCGCATCTATACGATCTCTTCTTATACAATCGTCTGGCGATTTTTGCCAACGTTCCAGTTTTTCGCTGTTTCTTTCTTCTCTTCCCTCCAGGATGTAGCGGAGGAGTTTGGATATTAAAACGAAAACGGATCGGTGATCGGATCGTGCAACGATTCAAACATATTCATTCCTGGCGTTTGGTGTCGTTGATCGACGATTTTTAACAATTTAACAATTTTTGTAACGCAGCCGGATCGAAACGATCGTGAGATTTCGTGAAACTGAAGAAGCCAATCTTCGTATTCTAACGAGTCGAATTCAAAAGTTTCCTACATACGATATGAACTGACAAATACCAAGAGTCTGCCCATGGTACAAGCATCGTTGAACATTTCACAGTTCAACGAACTCATTAATTTGCTCTTTACGAGCCATTCGAAACCTCTCGAGGAACCTTTAAACCACATGGCAACCGAAGAATCGGCAACGCCCAGAGTAATTCAGAGTGTTAATTTTGCGACAACTGCGAACCTGACGACGCCATGAACCATCCAATATCCAAAGGAATTCATCAATTTGCTTCTTACGAAATCCCAAAGGTCCGAGAGGAGCTTGAGCCAAGAAGCAAACGACGTGGCAACGGAAGGACAAACGTCCCCGAAGGATCCTCGAGATCTGACGATCGCGAGAAAAGGGAAGACGAGAGGAGAAGCCGCAAGAATCGTGGTGCCAGATAGTCTGACAGCTATTTTTTCTCGTCATTTCTCGACGTCATCGGCAGATCCACCCCGCGGCCGCAGCCACAATTCGTGTCGCGTCTTTTCTCCTTCGGGAGCCTGTGTCTCTCGCTCCTCCTCGTCTTTGTCGAGCCACCCCTCGTTCGCGTCACAGGGAATCACACTGACAGCCTCTGATTAATACAATCCTTAATACCGTCTCTCTTTCTCTGGGCGGCAAGGGGTGGCTCCGACCAAGCCAAACGAGAGAACGCGTTTCTGCAACGAGGCTGATGTACGATCTCTTCCTGTCGCGATTAAACCGTTCCTTTGATTCCGTTTCCTGGGGAGCGTGGAATACGTAGGTCACTGTTTTCTCGAACGTTGTCACTCTTCACTGAATCGAATTTTTTCTCCATCTTCGCGAGATCGCAGGGAATCTTCGCCTCGGTCGAGACTCGCTTGGTCAAGTACCGGACCATCGTTTTATATTTAGGCTTCCACAGGCTGAGATTATGGCGAATGTTACATTTCGTTGCGGTCTATCTTTTTTGGTCAACGCGTATTCTTTCCTTCCTTTTGGAATGTTAGGATACGTCGTTGATTACTAAGACGTACGGAAGTAAACGAGGTCGGTGGAAACATTCGGAATGAAATTTATGGCGAATATTCGTTTTCCTCGCAGACTCTTTCGAAAGTACCGAATTCTTTCCCGCTTTTTATATTTCAAAGTTTCTTTTTAATACATTTGCACAAAACTGTTTGTTATTCAAACTGTGCCGAGGAATTAGCAGAGCTTGCGCGGAAAATTGCCAGTTAAATTATGACGCATGTTCTGCTTGCTTGCAGATTCCATTATCTGCAAGATATTTCAAGATTCTCGTTTGACGGATACGCATGTTCTAGTTTCTTGCAGAAAGTTAAATTACGTGTTTAATTATTGAAAGAGCTGACGGAACAAGAGAATTTGTTGCGAAAATTGCCAATTAAAATTGTAACGAGTATCGTGTTTCTCTGTAGATTCCATTATTTTTAAAATATTCAATTCTCTCTTGTCTGGCGTTCAAACGTCGACGTTCCTGTTTAACGAACGCGTTTCTTCTTCTTTCTCTGAGTGAATTAAGGTACGTAGTTAATTGTTGAAAGAGCTGATGAAATAACGGAGTTTGTTTGGAGGATTGGCAGATATGGGCCGGTCCACGGCGCTAGCACGCGTTTTACAACTGTTTCGCGATAATCAGCATGACCTTTAGCACGATGATTCACGAGCGGCGCGGATGATCGTACATCGCGCGCCACCACATGGTTATCCCGATTATTTTTCAGCTATCAACCGGCAAAAAACTGATTGCAATTTGTCTTCGTAATTGAGCGCGGAATTAGTAATTAAAAGGGGAGAATTATCTCAATGAGTTCGAGCATTGTTCCACATTGCATCGATACGTCTGCTCGTTATCCGTCATCGGAAAAGTCTGATCCTTCTCTGTTAAGGAATTATGATCATCCCCCGCGTGTCCTTCGTTAAACGGAATCATACGGAATTACTCATTTTTCGACGTTGTTCGACCCGTCAAAATTAAATGCGACAAGCAACGACGAGTGACTTACTCGTGGGAAGAGACGATACTTCAGACTCTCAAGGCTCTCGACTTTATTGCGTAGAAAAAAGAAACAATTCTCCTGGTGCAACATACGTATTAAATGTATCAAATGTTAATTCCAAACTCAACAAGTTCCTCCTTCTCCCACTGGAATTCGCGCGCACATATGTGCTCTTTCGCATCAACGATCGTTACTAGACTGCGGGTATTTATGTAAATTCATATTTTTATAGAAGCAAGTAAGAGAAACAAAGAAGCAGAAATTTGTTTTACTTACCAAATATCATAATAGGCGTTAGACTTTTCATATTTCATGTGATCCTGCGTGTTCT
Source organism: Bombus huntii (assembly GCF_024542735.1). Lineage (NCBI taxonomy): Eukaryota > Metazoa > Arthropoda > Insecta > Hymenoptera > Apidae > Bombus > Bombus huntii. Next base: position 3,974,102 of record NC_066251.1, read on the forward strand.
GTGTACTTTTACACTCGCAAACTTCTCATAAACGCATGAACATTCGCAGACCATAATTGTTACTTATTATTTAAAAAAATACGCGTGAAAATGATATTTCTATAGAGGCGAGTAAAGAAGTAGAGAAGCGGAGATTTGTCTTGCCTACTGAATATTACAATAAGCGCTAAACTTTCATCCAATTATCGTTTATTATTTTCAAAATTACGTACAAAGTGAAATTTATTAAATTGAAACGAATGTCGTGGATAGAACGTGACGTACGAATGAAACACGATGTCGGAGGATCGTTGGAAAGCATTGAAAAGCCAGGAAACCGTAAATCCATGGAAAAACAAGTATAACACGCCAGAAAACCCGTGCACTGTCATCGTCCGAAAAATCAATGGCAACGCCGGTAGCCCGGCAGAGATCAAGAATCCCTCGTCATTCCACAGATCCATCGGCGTCGGCTGGTAGCATCCGAGAGACCAGAGTCTCCCTATTGCATTATGGGGACAGAGAGAAGACGCTCATAGCGTCTGGATAGAAAAGGACCGGCGTATCGTGCCATAAAGAAGACGAGGACACCGACGACCACTACGACATCCACCAACGACGACGATGGAGTAGGCGAAGAAGAAGAAGAAGAAGAAGAGGAAGAAACGGAGGACGAAGAGGAAGAAGCAGAAGAAGAAGAGGACGAGAGAAGAAGAAGAAGGGGGTGGTTAGCCGAGGGGGTCCATGGCATTAGTATAGCACGCCGGAATAATTGGGTACAGTCTGGCCGGCTACCGTACGTAACGTCGGCTCCTTTCAAGCCAAGGGAGGAGAGGGACTGCACCTCGTCCTCTCTTTCATCCTCACCCCTCTTGGTCCTCATCCTCCTGGCTGGGCTGCGCGCCGGCAAAAAGATCAGCGAGACTGGCGAAAAAGAGAGCAGAAGAACGCGACTACTGGACGGAGTATATGAGAAGAAGGAGGATCGAGGCAGCAGCAGCGAGCTACGGCAGAAGAAGAGGCGGAAGATAGAAGAGGAAGAATACGAGGAAGAAGAAGGCTGGAAGATGGTCGGAGAGAGAAACGCGTCTCGCTGATTCTTGCGGTGGAAACAGGAGCAAAAGACCAGGGCGCTGGCACCGCAACAGTAACCAAGAGCAGAGATGAACAAAAGCAACGAGACACACCGGGGCTAGAACAAAAGCAACGAGACCGGCGCAAAACAACTGACGAGTTCGAGAACGGCCAGAGTCATAACTGTCTCGATGCCCAGTGGCGCGGATGTCCTGGCAAATACGAGGCTCTTGAATCTTCCTTCTTTGTTCCTCGTTCTCTTTTTCCTCCTCCTCCTCCTCCTCCTCCTCCTCCTCCTCTTGGATCGTTCTTCCTGCTGCTTGTTTCTGTACACTCGTTGCTCTCGGCGTTCAGCTCGACGAAGCGTCAGCGTTAACTCGCTTTTCGTATGTCCACCCTCGCTCAGACTCTTCTTCGATTCTTAGACGGATTTCCTGATGCCGAGGAAACTCAGCTTCCGGCTCGGAGGTCCTAGACTTGCAGACTCGCTTCGGAAACAAACAGTGAATCAACCGCCTCGCGTGAATGTATCTATGCGGAGGGAAAGTTATTGCGATAGAAACTTCTGCTTTCTCTGGATGTTGTTTTTCGGTGGGTTTTTGAATTCGTTTCACCGCTGTTCTTCCGCCGGGTTCTTTCTCGTATAATTAGAGGAGGAAGGTGATCGTACGCGATTTCGATAAAATCGTTCGATTTGATGGTGATTGGTAATTTTGAAAACCTCTTTCTCATTCTTTTTGTTTTAACTACAACTAGAAGAGAAGAACGTTTTCTTGATTTTGATAGAGCGCGAAGTATTGCAAGTTGATACAATTTTGCCGTAGAAAGTAAATCGGTGTCTCTCCTTTATTCTTTTCGTGTTTATTAGGAAAGTAGGATCGTCGATTTCCATAGAACGTGGAATAACGGGTGTTAGGTAAAATTTTGCTATAGAAATTATACATCCTCCGCCTGCCTCCCACTATCATCCTCTTACTATTTTTATTCCAATTAGAAGAACATGTTGATCGTTGACTTTAATTAGACGCAGAGTGTTGCTAGTCGATATAATTTTGACGTAGAGAAAATAAATCCTCTGTCTACCTGGCCAGTATCTTTATCTTGCTCCTTCCTTTATTATCCTGTATTATCCTTCCTTTTAATTAAAGGAGGATACTGATCGTTGATTTTGATAGAATGTAGAATAGCGAATGTTAGGTGAGATTTTGGCCTGGAAAGTAAATATCTTGCGTCTACCTTGGCAGTATCTCTCCCTTATTCATGGCAGCATCTGATTCGGCGAACACCGCTGTGCGCGTCCGCCGGAAACGTCCGTGGAATTTCATCCGTTCTGGGCCACTGCACGCCTCGCTAGAGGATTCTTTTGCCTGCCACAAATGCACGGGGCGCCCATAAAAGGTTGCATGGCGTGCTGCGACTAATAACTTTTACTTAACTTCCTCGGTAAAAAATCATTCGTTGATCGTTCGCGTACGCTCGTTCTCTCAATTATATATTAATTAATTACGTTCCTCTTTTACGATACAATCCTTCTGGCTCGTAAACTTGTAATTAACCATTTTAACTGTACTGCAGAAAAATTGTCGCTTAAATACATTGACGAATCTTGGTCTGGCTTTTTCAAGTTTTCCATTGCGCGTTAAAAATTATTTTATTTGTTGCAATTCTTGCCTGCATAGTCGGCTCAAGTGTTTCACCGTCCATACGTCTCGTTCGTCGACTTTGCGCGAACGATTTTCATAATCGAAGAACGCAATCTTTCCGCAAGCAACGATACACGATAACAACATCAATTTGATAAAATCACCATCTGTGTGCGTTACAACTGGCACCTGAAGCCTTAAGAATTTACGCGAAAACTCTCGAAACTCATTATTATTCTCAGACGTGTCGTAAATCATCTACCTGTAGCAAACACTGTCTCGTTAAATTATACAAATTCTACCGAAAATGTCGCCAAGTATCCTGTGTTTCGGTAATCGGCGTTTTACATCGAATATATTGTACGATTTAATATACATTTTGTTGCATAGTGTCGTGATATTGTCTTTGCTGAAGCCCAAGCTGCAGTCCACATAATTTAATCGATTGGCGGTGATTGAACGACGCGAAGAGAACGAGCGGACAGTCGCCTTAACGCTAATTGATCGTTGGCGAACAGCACAGGAAACTCGGTGAAAATCTCGGCGACAAAGTTTCAATAGATTTTCTTCAGGTATATGTTGTTTGAGCAAGCGAGAACCGCTAGGCGAAATAATAGTCTCCGTGCGTAATCAGCCATTGCGGATTGCTGCTTAAAAGGTGAATAGAGTCGTCATCTTCGTAAAAACCGTATTCACACGGAGCAATGACGTTGTTTCTTCCATCTACGGGCCTAACAGTAATTCCTCTTTTTACACAGCGATGCGGATGTTTCTTCTTTTTTCCTCTCGTCGGATAACGACGTTTCTATCGTCGATATGAAACTGTTGGTAGGGAAACGCGGTGATCGTGGAAAAAATGAAGGCGAACACAAGAGACGGGTCGAAAAGAAGGAGAAAGGAGAGAAATAAAAATTCTCTGGCGATTAAAGAGCAAAATTTATTGCTTCAACAAAATCGAGAGCAATCGCGTAATAAAAGAAGGCAATTAATTTCGGATGAAGCAATTAACTTGATGAAACCAGCGAACGAAAAGAAGAAGAAAAGAAAAAAAAAAAGCCAACTTCTCCTCTGTCTTATGTTTCGACCAATCACGAGAGACCAACGATTATCCTTCGCGTTGCTACGCCCTTGCATTTTAAATAGCTTGTTTTATGCGATCCGAAATGAAGTCGAAAAAATCAGCAGAACCCTTCTTAATGGAGTCGTAACTTCTGCGATGCTGCACCAACAAACTGCAGCTTCAACTGCCCTAACTGCCCTAACATCCGCACCATATAGTACCTCCAATAGAGAACCGTTTAGTTCTCTTTCAAGCTCGTTCGTTCTCTTAGATATTTACTCTGCCTTTACGAGCGATGTCAGAATGCAAAAACTGTAAAGTAGAAATTGTTGCTTCCTTGGCCAAAGGATTTTCTCAAGCTTTTCACGAATAAATTTATCACGCCAGAGAAAAGAAATAATTATCGATTCGTTGTCGCGCATTTTCAATTGCCAAGCTTCGACAATCGGCAAGTTAAAAGAATTAAAATTAAAGAAAGAATTATTTTTTCGGACAAAAAATAATGTATGCATTGTTGCCTATTGATACGTCAAGGCAACAATTCGTCAAGGAATTGCGTACGCTAACAAAGGTTTGTTGCAAATCATTCTAACTGTATGTTATAGCGTCGTTGATTACGAATAAGCGAATTAGGAGATGAAAAATATATTCCACCGTTTTTAAAAGTAACACTGACTCTTGGAAAAAGCAACAGGTGTTGCTGGATAAAATTCTATAAAAGCTATGTATTTAACAATTATCATCGTTATAATTGAAGCACTAAAAGCAGTAACAAAAACGAAATTAACCATTCCGTATAAAATTCTATTTCCATAATAATTCGCTTCAAACTCGTAATAAATTTCCTCAAAAATAATCTTAAAGTAATTTCCATTATTATTTTTTTTTTTTTTTTTTAATATACCAAAGGGAGAAAATTATATCTTCGGAATTTACAGAATATACGCGTAGTCGAAAGTGTGTGCGAAAGATAGCGATGGAAATTAGTAATCGGAAAGGCTAAATCCCCGTTCGAATCCGCTTGCATAATCGCGCGGCTGCTAACGCCACGCCACGGCAAAACGCAGAACCGTTTTGACGTTCTCGAGAACGAAGCTTCGATGGTACACGCACGCCTCTCTCATCTTCTCTCCTGCTCTCCCTTTCGCCTTATCTCAGTCTCTCTTGCGTGAAACCTGAATCACGTGGAGTGGACTGAGAGTACAATCGAATCTCACACGCCAACGAGACATCTCAGCCGCATCTCGAGCTGATCCTCGAACACGTGCTTTTGACGTTTCTCTACTCTTTCGTTCGAAATAATATCTTTTTCGTTCTTTCATATACCGATACTGAAATCGATACTTGCTCTATCGATTCAGAAGGAATTATCGGAGCTGAAGATACAATGAATTAAAAGATCGGCAGATTATTACCATCCTGAGAATCTTGTATCTTAATAATCCAGGATTCTAAATTTTTCAGATTCGAGAATTCTGTAGATCCCAAAAATCCTAAGGTACCGAGACTCTAAAGTTCCAGAATCCGCGACATTTCGGTATTCGACGATTCGAGATTTTTCTAGAAATCAAAAATCTCAATAATTCCTAGTCTACGATGTTTCAAAATTCGGAAGATCCTAGACACTGCGAAATACCGACTCGACGCTTTAATATTGCAGAACTCGAAAGTGCCAGGATCTCGAATTCAAAAGCTCAACAAATCTGAACTCTCCGAAGAATCGCAACACGCAAAGGGACCTAAAACGGTTCCTTACAGTTCCTCTTGTACGTCGAAAAATGATATTCCTCTGCTTGAACTCGCGCCAACGTGAACAAGACTCTCATTAACGCGAACAAGATTGGCCCAGAAGTGGCAGAAAGTATCCATCTGATCAGTTTGACGCGCACATCGAGGTAACCAAACGGGACACGAAAAGGATGGCGAAAACTGGGAAAGGCCGAATGGTGGACAACGAGAAGAAACAAGAGCAGCAGAAGATAGTGGTATCTCCGTTTACATGCGGTGCATGCTCGCTTATCAACGGATATCGGATCTGCGAAATCTCCGTATCCTTATCTGTAATCTTAACAACTTCCCGGGGAGAGCAGAGCCCGGCCAGCTCGGTTTACCTGCCTGTTTTACCTGGACAACGAGATGGTGGCTTCGTCGCATCGTGTTCCTCTCTGCTACACATGTGGACAAAGCCACGAGATGCCAGAGCGGAGATTACGCGCCAAGGGAGCACGCTGACACTTAACAGGACCCAATTAAACCCATTACACGATTAATTATCTAATTAATTAATACCTGACCGAACGTGAAGCGGTACGATCCGCCGAATTGAGAGGAACTACAACAGGTCTCCTTCCACCCATTTTATCTCCTTCTCTTTCGCTCTACGCAAGCGGTAAATAGACCGTGTCAAAATCCTTGCGGCTGCTCGGTGATAAATTCCTGCCGCCATCCACGATAATTAACGCGACCCGGTGTTTAATTGAGTTACCGTGGTTAGGGGCTACCGTGCACCTTCGATTCTGCCCCGTTAGGCATCACGACGCTAGCCAGCACCGTGGATGATCAATTAGAACATTGGATCAATTAGAATACCTGACTTCCTTCAGCTATAAGGATAAGAAACGAACGTTTCCATCGTACTTGAAATAATTGAAATTTCGTTCGTTCACGAAGGTACAAGTTTTCAAGTAGTCCTGACTGATCGGCATTTAGATATTAACTAACAATTGCTATGCAAATAGGCATCAACGAAGTAGAACAGTAACGCGATAAAGTGGTACGATGATAAATGTACAAAGTAAGTAGATTGCAAGTAATTAAAGATTATGATTGTTCGTAACTGGTGTTTCTTTTTCTACGGAAATTTTCAACTTTGAACAAGGTACAATTTTCGTATTACCTACGTTGATGCGGACGCATAATCTGCAAATCACATGACGTTACATAGAAAAAAACAAACGTATGAAAACTCGGTTCTCACAATTTTCCTCTTTTATGCCGCGTTAGTCATTTTCCCTGGTCTTATTCAAATTATGTGGCCATTATTACAATTACCTCCGCTAACATTTATTCGATGACTACATCTTCTAATCCAAACGAAACTATACACCGTCTGGTTAATTGCGAAAAATGTTTCTCTTATGGCAATCCGCAATTACACAACGCGATACCAACGACAGAGAAACATGTGCGTCTGATGTTTATTCATGTTTCTTTTTCGCTCTCTACCCTCCATTGTCGGAGGGCTTCGAGGTCCCACGATGTATCGCGCGCGTAACTTATACCTCGTCCACACTGTCGACAGCTTTTCATTGCTGCTCGTGAGACGATACTGTCGGGGGTGTTATTGTATAAGTATAGCCTCGAGGCTGGCATTATTAGATTTACCCAGACAGTGTAATTAAGAAACAGCTAGGGAAACTTATCTCGTCTATTTCCTTGGAAATAAAAAAATTATTACATCGTCGAATGGTAACGCTTCAACGTCTGGCGTTATAATCGCGATACAGCGCTACTTTGAAGATCGTAGTAACAAAGACTGGAAGATAATTCATCCGCAATTTTTTGACACTTTTTGCCGGACAGTTGCAAAGAAGACACTTTGCTTTTACGAGTTTGGAATTTACGATATCTCCAAAAGAATTTACCTGCGAGGTATTCCGCAGATTATAAGAGACACTTGTGACAAACGTTTCGAACTTCTTAACCGGAGGTTTTGATACTTTGACGAGCAACCAAATGGCAATGAAACGATACGTTGACAAAATTTTGGAAACTTCAAAGGAATCAAAATGTAGGTAATTGTTGAGTGATGCACCAGCTGTATTACAGAGAAGATTTTTGTATTACTCGATCGGAAATTGTAACAATCTTCGCGTGATAATTCTCGTACGTAAAGCTTTCTTTTCTCACAATTTCCGACAGTATTACACGATTTTCTAGAAAATAGCATACGATCTATGAAATGTCGAACGACAAATCACGATGGAGGAAATATCGTACACGTACGTGATTGAAATATTTTATTCCAAGCTTCAGCCTAAAATATTTTACGATCTTCGATACCATAAAATACAATCACCGTAGAAATCCCAAGTTTCTATATAAGTACGATACAATTTTCACTACAATCAGACCGAATGACCGTATTATTTGTGATTTGCCTACGATTCTGCACATTCGACTCGGGGAAACATCGATCTACCCAGCGATCGTTTTCCTAAAATTCTGACTTGGACACGAGTGTCTATCTATGCGTAGGTCTCATTTTACCTAATACGTAAGACGCTAAAAATGTTCAATACGCTAAAATACAATCACCGTGAAAATCCTAAATCTCGGTCTCAGCAAGTACAATAAAATATTCGCTAAAATAGAATGAAATAACCGTGTTGCTCAAGATTTGCCTACGATTCTGCACATTCGACTCGAGGAAACATCAATCTACCCAGCGATCGTTTTTCTAAGCCACTAAAGAGGACGAAATAAGCGTTCCACTTGCTCCATGAAGGATCGATTCGCGGGCCATTCGTGACTAATAACTCGCCACTGGCCGGCGAGAAAATAACAATTGCTGCAAGATCGCGATGAAATCCGTGGCAATGTTTCAAATTCTTTCTACGGCCCTGGTGTGGTGCACACGCATCTGTCCGACTGTCAACGACCCCAGAAGACCGACAACGACGACTTCGCTGCCATTCTTCTCGCGTTTCCGTCCATCAATCCTAGAAACTCGGCGTCGACGTCGCTGGAATGCACGCAGAATATCGCCCCTCCTCATCTCACCCACAAACTCTCTGTATACCGTGTTTCTTTTTCGTAATAACGAGCGGAGGCAAGTTCGCGACCAAGCAAACACCGTCCTTCTCCACCGTCCATACGACTACGCCCCGTTCTTTCTCATTCGATCCAATTAAAAGTTTGCACGAGAGACCGGCCAACAGGCAGATAAGGGAAACACGGCTCTCGAATTGTTTCTGACGCGATATTTATTGCCCCGGGCTAGGAAATTTAGTGACACTGGCTATACCGAGGTATATAAACCGTGTAAATGGTTATTATGCGAATTAACATTCTGCTTGTTGCAGTCGGAGGGTTTTTTGGTAGCGGAGCAAGTCGAAGGATTTCGAAAAGTAGCGATAAACGTGACACGTGTGTGAAACAATTATTTTTCATATAATTTTCGTGTAAGTTTGAAATTAAGTTAACACTTGGGTAATACGAAGCTTCGAAAGAGGATAATAATCTTTCAGGTTCGATTATGTTAGACGACTTACAGATTTGTAAAATTTAATATTTCAGTGAATTTTTGATTAATTGACGTAAACGCGAGCAGAGTAGAATTTTCATCTGTGTCAATTTTAGTGCCACAATTTTCCCAAATTTTACGTTTCGTGATATTCATCGAGTGAGAAATTGCGCTGCTCGAAACAATTGGAACAGTTTCATCGGAATCGTTGAAATTTTACGAAGAAAAATTTTAGTCACAGTTGAATTGCAGCAGCATGTGGTAAATTTTGTTAAGCAGCTTGAAACATTGTTTTTGTACTTCAATCGCTGATCGAATTAGGAGATCGTTTCCCTAATCATTTTAACTTTTTATAGCCTACATATATTATTTCCTAAGCCGCGTGTATACTTCCATCTAAATCGATATAAATATCACTGAAACCTACAGTTACTCGTTTCCAAGTAGAAAATCGTCTCGCAAATATAGAAAAGGAAAATTATTCTTCGAATAATCGATAGACATAAAGTGATATTTTTCCACTAAAATTGATTCGATTCTTAGTCGAAAGTGACAATACAAGAGGCATCTTTCGAGAGGAAAATTAATCTCGGGTCGAGTGGTAACGAGACGAGACACAGGAAAAATGAAAAAGCAAAGGCCTAATTGGGTTTCTTTGTACGGTGCATCGACTAATTAAAGCGCTAAATAAAATTAACTGCTTGTCGATTAGGGTTTCATTTTTTTCTGCCAGTCTAGAAGACACGTTTATAGCCTCGTATAAATCCCGGGAATTGATTTTACGAGATTATTAATCATTGCTACCGAGGCAACGAGCGATAAATCTACGAAGATGAAATTTTTACTAGCGATAAAGAGTCTTTGTGTCGACGTATCCCGGACAAAGTCCACTTGTTCTAATTTTCACACATCGAAACCACCTTTTTCTACGTTGCTGCCGTTTCAAAGTTTCGCCATCTAACAAACGATCGTGAGCCATCGGTTTCCTTTCTACCTTCTTTGTGTCCCGAAAAGAAAAGAAAATATAAGTAATCGTTAGAAAGAAAGCTATTATACCATATTTAAATAAACGCACGAGTAATAAGACTAATTAGAAGGAAGAGTTTTCGAGCGAATGCAAATTCGTTGATGGTTCTCGAAATAGAAAACCATTTCCAAGAAACGTAGCGCGTATGAGGAATTAGAAATTCGCTTTGCATTTTCTACCGTTGCGTTGGTAACTACGCTGGTCTTTGTTAATAATTTATCGCCATTCGTGGAAACGATAATGGTCTGTATCTAATAGCGTGCAGGAATTTCGTTCTAACTGGAATTTAGTCAGCCAGTGGTATAAGACTGTTCGTAATCAGACACTAGAATCGGGCTCGCAATTAGCATGATCCAAACATAGTCGATTCCTCCGCCAGTTAACGCTACGTACAACTATCGAACCTCTGAGAACGACGAATTTTAGTTTTCTCGCAATTTGAAAAAATACACGGCCGTTTTTCAACTTTGATTCACACACAAGCGTAATTACCTATATGGCTGGCTGCTCGTTTTCATCGTATTGCTTTCGTTGTAATTATTTTTTTGTAGCATATTTATTACGGTAGTTGGACTGTTGAAATTATTGAAAATTCCTAAGATAGCTTTTTGGTTCCGATCGACTATGAGAAACGCAACGAGAAATTTACAAAGTTTCTTTGCATTCGATGAAAACGCCGCATGTTAAAAGAGCACATTAACCTCGTCCCTAATGGATAAATTTCAATTCTTCCGTTCACACCATCTCGCCCAAGATTCAGTCGTTTTTACATATCGAAACGGTTCATAGACTGCTACGTATTCTACGCGCTCTTCCGTCCAATTTAAAAGCTATCAGATGCATCTGAATTGTATAAATCGACTATTCGATTCAAGACTCTGGCATTCGATCCTCGTTACTCCAATCTTCGATACCTCTGCATTTTACCTGTACATTTTTCTCACGCGCGCGCGTACTTTCAAACTTAACAATGTTATCGAAATTGGAAAAAAAATCAGCGATCGAATCGAAGCCAACCCACCGCTCAAGCCCCGTTACATCGATTTTCAGCATCCATCGTCTCCTCCCAAACTCCGACGCATCTGCAACGACAAGAGCCGACTAATGGAAAACCGATCTGTCCAAATCGACTCTGCTCGTCCTACGCATCTTCGTTGCGCGAAAATTCGCGTATAAACTAATCGAAACCGCGGTATCTAGAGATCACGTTCCTTTCATCCCTTCTGGATCCTGACCGGCGCTGTAAGCTCGAGAAACCACCCCAGCGAAAAAAGAAAAAAAAAAAAGAAAAGAAAAGAAATGGTCTCCGCGCGTCTGCTCCCCTGATCGTCCCAGCGACGCAGGGTATCCGGTGCATTTCGCTGTCGTGTGTTCGCGTGCAAGAGGCAGTAACCCTGAAGGTAAGGCGAAATGCCACCTGGCAGCTTTTTGTCGGCCCCTTACGCGAGATGCGATATCGTTTTTGCCCCGGTGTCCAAGTGGAGGAGCCGCCGCCGCCGCCGGTGAACCCTCTCTTCTTGTTCCTCGTCACGACTCCCACTTCCGGTCCCGGTTAGGTCTGCCTAGGTGACCGTGGGCCAATGGCAACCATGCACCACGCCTCCCCCACCCACGCGCACCTGCGTTCACGCCCACCAATCGGAGGACGTGCTACCTGGTGAACCCGCGACCAAGCCGTACCGAGGGAAAGACGAGGAGAGAATATTCCGCAGCACGATGGAGAGGGAACACCGAGATCCAACAGAGAGGATGAAACGCGTCCTCCACTCGACGCGCACGCTCCGACCTCACCTTTCTCGCGCACTCTCTTCGTCCTCTTCCACGCTTCTTCTTTTTTCACCCTGGGCTACCTTCTTCTCGCGCAACCCTCTCCCAGCCACCGGCTTCGCTTCTTCATCTTGACCAGGCTCCACTCTCGATGATGTTTCCACGTCTCTTTGTTGGCCTTTCTATCGGAGCTCGCATGGAAACGCATTCTCTTTCTTCCTTTTATTTTTTCTTCTGTTTTTCTTTCTCGTCTTTTTGCTTCGCTTTGACGTTAATTGGTTTGCGGTCGAAGGGTCTTTGTGCATGGAACAATAGGGGTTGTACGTGTCGTAGGGGTTGTAGGTGGTCGTAAGCATAGGCGAAGAGCGGTAGGATGATCTTGGTGAAGAGTTTTACGTAGATGGCGAAGAGCAGGTATGGAGAGAACGAGAAGTCATTAGGGATTGCAAGAAGAGACTTCGTAGCGTCGATAGTAATTCTCTAATGATGACTTTCTTTTTTTTTTTTTTTAGGTAAGGAAGAATGTGGTTAAGCGTTTTTAAAAGTTGCTGCATCGCACGAAACGTAGCATTATAGGATTGTATAAAAATTGGCAGTCAATGGATTGATTGGCGCGGCGAAAGAAGAGGCACCGATTCCGCTTCGACGAATTCCGACGCTACAAATTCTAAATGAACAGGACTTAGAAACCTTAAATAGGGAAAGTATCAACGTTGATCTTCTTTTGTTTAACGCTGGAATTACAGAACCGATCGTGATAACGCGCAAGAAGTTAACCCAGTGGAATAAGAACGTATTCAGACACCGAGGTACCTCGCTCACGCATAGAGCGACCCAAACGCTGCGTGCAACTATCAGATGCGTGAAAATCGCAAACTTTAAATTCGTCGCCATCGCAATCGGTAAAAACATGCCGCTGTCATTATCAAAAAATAATCCCGACATTTATTAACATATTTATTGGAAATGATTAATTTGCGAGAGAAAACGGCGTTTCGTATGCGACAATTTAACAGCGACGCGCGGAACAGGAAGACAAAAAGTGGCAAATTCGTAAATTAAAGCGAGCCGTGGCGACTTTAATGTCGACATCCGCGTCCCACGGATAAAAATCGCTCGGCCGCGGGAAAGGGATAAAAATCGTCGCGCCTTGAACTTAGCCGTGGCTCTCGTACGAGGGAGGAGCACGAGTGACTCGGCTTCACGGCCATTTTTGCAACGGACCGGGCAAAAAGGCCCTCGCGACCGCCAAATTTGGAAAGCTGGCTGGGCCCAGCAGCGGCCTTTTACGGGGGACCACCGGTCGCCAATGGCCGCCTTCAACTTGAAAAATCTCACTGGCCTGCGAAACCATTCGATTCGTGTTCTAACGCCTACGACATCGCGCCTGTTCTTTTACACGACGCTGCACACGCCTTGGTACGCGTCTTTAAAAGTTTTCAACGATCAATCGTCGTCCGCGGAATTTCACTGGGAATTATGGAATTTGCGGCTCGACACTCGCGGACGACCACGTTCCCTGCATTTCTGCGCCGAGTAGATCACTTTTGCCGTTTGCGAAACAGCCTTCGTCGAGGTTGATTTACAAGAGACTTTTACTGGCCGTTGAAAGACTCCGCTAGCTTTTCCTCGTAGCTGTGCGACGTACAACGACGATTAAAATTGTTTGAAATTATTTTCTTTAGAGAAGAGAGTCGATGGTTTCTAATTGGAAACGTTCGAATGGACGAATCTACTGTGGCTGAATGTACCGTGGCTGAATCTACTGCAGCTGAATCTATTGGGTTGACAACTAAGTGATTGCGGATTTTGTCATTAGGTGGTATTGACAAATCCGCAATCACTTAGTTGCCAATCCGATACTATAGGTTGATACGATCGGGTCATTCGATGTCGGCGATACTGCAGCAACAATTGTTATTTTCGTAAAGTGATAGAATTGTTCGCAAGTTTCCTACTCTTGGAGGAATGTGAATATTTTCCAAGTCGTAACGAAAGCACATTTGGGAATATCGGGATAAGGGGATTCTGGTATTTTCACCAAAAATTGTACACAACGTTGTGAAAAGCTGGTTATTCCAATAAGAAGACGAAGTAACAAAATTTATATATATTTACAAAACTCATATATATATTTTACAAAACTCATCGTACCTCGAATTGCATTATTTGTGAATTGATTTATCAAAATTCGTTACGATATACGCTGTGTAGAAAATAGTAAATTGCGTTTTTCGAATCTTCTCGCCACATTGCCGACTGTGCTCAATTTCTCTTAAATATATTGTAGACAAATTAGATAAATTACAGCAAGAAAACAAATAGCTTTGCATTAACGCTGCATAATTTTAGACAAACTCTCGAGCTCGGGGCGATATAAAAATTTATTATAATTAATTCCGCAATCTCGCAATAATTTATCCACCGACGTTACTTATTTCATTTTCGAAAAAGTTTCATCGCGTCGTTCGCGCAACAAAGACGTCCAAAGTTCACTAAAACGCTGGACGAAGGAAAACAATCGCGAAGATCGTTGTATGTAGAAAAAAAGTGGCGAAAAAGATATTTAATACACACGTATGAATTTCGCAGGATTCACGGGAGGCGAATTTCATCGGAGGAAACGGCCACCACTTCCGCGTGCCTGCAACTCCACGTTAATACGGTGTTTTTCTTACAATTAGCTAAACGAGCCGCATTCTCCGCCCCCATCTAAGCCGCCGACAGAGATTTTCCAAGCGGAAAAATCAACACGGCCAGTTAATTTCATTCAGATTTATGAGAATTAATGAACGCGTCTCGATCCCTTTAATTTCCTTTTACGGCGAGCTAAGCCAGACAGTCCCACGAGTTTTCCAGCTTCCGGAGGTCGTCGACATGGCCAACCTGCCGCTGGATAACGAAACTGTCCATTCTTTTTCTTTTTTTTTCTACGAACAAGAATTCTTCTAATCCATCTCGATTTCTTATTTCTGGAAATATTAATCTACATTGCAAAACAAAGATGGTAGTAAAAAATATTAATTAATTCGCGTAACTAGAGTTATTTTGCAAACGATAATTGATTTTTTGCGATAATATGCAAACTAGCAGTGTCTATAATGTTTCAAAGCTGCCACGTTTGCATACGTTTGCATCAAATTATCGATGTCTTTCGAACGTAAGGAAAACTGCGTATCAATAATGTACAATCGTTTTTCTGCAATAAATTCTACGTGTGTACGATGTTGTTTACAGATAGTTACTTTTAATATCATTGGCTAAAAAAATTATTTATCTATGATTTACTATAATCTAGCTATTATTTAAAAGTATCACAGACTCGCCCAACGTATGCATAAAAAGTAATTTACTATAACTCGGATATACATAAAATTACTTATCTATAATTTACTATAATTTAACTATTATCTGAAATTATTATTACATACAGTTTATTACATACATTGCATTATTACATACGGCTATTACATTCTTTCCACAGGCACTTCGTAGTAAATTATAGATCAGTAATTTTCCATATGTACGCACGCATTATGTCGTACGCGAGGAATTTATCAAGCAGAGACGATCGAGCAACTCGAGAAGGCAGAAAATTCGACAGAGGCAAGTTCGATAATCCAGCAAGATCCAGGTGAAATGATCGAAAGGGAGAACAAGGATGAAGTAAAAAGCCAAGAAGTTTTCGCAAGATAGCATCGTGATAAGACCAAAAACGGCTAAGGGGGACGAAAAGCTTAGTAAAAACGGCGACTAATGTCGAGCTTTCCGCTTCGTGGTACCAGGAATGATCGCACTTACGGTCGCCGAGCGGAAAAGTGGTGAGACAGGACGAAGGGGAAATTGGTTGCACGTTGCACTTTCAGAGGCTTTTTGTCAGTCAGCTCCGACCGTGGAGCCAATGAAGTTCTCTTTCGTTCGGTCTCTATGCTCCTCTCTTCTCTTTTCTACCTTCGTCTTCACATACGTCCATCTCTCATTCCTATTAGTAACAACTACTAGATCTTCTACGTGACGATGATCAAGATAAGATCCTCGGAAGGTAAATTTTTCGCCATCGAAATTGTCATTTTTCATCGATTTCTCTGTTTCAGTATCAATGTCTTATATATTTGTGTTAGTTAGTGCGATCACCACTACATCCGCGTAAGTTCTGACTTTGAAATAGTTTCGTACGTGTGATAAGTTCATTTAACGATCATGGCCAAGTAATGTTGCTGTTTCTTTTGGCTATTACTTTTTGAAAAAAAAAGAAATACATTTAAGTCGCTGACGCAATTGACGCATGATAAATCAGAAACATATTTATGAATATTTATCCGAGTAGATTGACAGTTCACTTGACATAGTCCAACAATTAACTATTTCAAAACAGCTTCGGGCTACATACCTACGTAAAATGATGTGTCATTTTTCAAAGGATATTTAAACAACGCTGAACATGTATTTAACACGAGAATAAAACGATCAATCTCAGTCGTTGCTGATGAATTTACAGTTTCGTGCTCCGCGATTCTTTACAGTCTTCTCCTTCCATTTTTCACGGCTGCACTTGGAATATGAAATATTGGAAATCAGCGTAACAAAAATATATCCAAGTAGATCAACTAAGACGTCTAACGAAGACGCCAAAACATAAACGTCATACGTAAACGCGTGATTCTCGATAATAAAAGTGAGATCTCTGAATAAAACGTCGAGTGAGAACCGAGACACAATGATTTAATTATCGAAAGAAAAAAAGAAAAAAATTAAAAAAAAGCAAGGATAAGGAGACACGGAAAGGAAGCAAAGAATAGGCAAAGAATCAGAGAGTGCGGCGATCGTAGAGTTTAACCGCTATCGATAGCCGCCATTATCATAAAAATATGAGAATTCAACGTTGACCGGAGATCACGGGGAACGATTGCCCGTAAGCATGGCAATTAGTCACGGCCTTATGACCCGGTGCGCACACGTTACACCGTAATTATTCTCATAATCTGCTGTCATCGCGTTTTCCCGGTAATCGTTCGCATTAAATTCATCTCCGAGCGCGGTTCAAGTGCGAGCCACGAGCCGTGGAAGCTCGGGCGAGTGCGAACGCGAATGGAGAAGGCTAGCAGAGAGACCTAAACGAAGCAAGAGGCTCGCAACGGGATACATAATATACATAATTAAAAAAGAAACAGACAAAGGGCGGCTAACTAGCCTGGCAATTATACGTTGCAACCGGGGAGATACGAATTCATCTCTCGTCGCCTTTATTCAATTAACCTACGAACTGAGAATCCACGCACCGTGAACGTACGTGACAAACTTCATCTATTTTCTCTTTTTTTTTTTTTTTTTTTTTTTTTTTGGAAAATCGATCTTATTTCTTGAAGAAAGAATTTATTCCAGATACAGCACGTGTTATCCGTAAGAGTTTATTTCTTTTTATCTCGCGATATAGACAGGTATGATTTAATTTAAGGCAAGGAAAATTAGGCTGAAAATTTTGTGATTAACGTTAGGAAAGTTAATCCCAGTAATTAATAAAATTAGCTCTAGAGTTAATCCCAGTAATTAATAAAATTAGCTCTATAGCTTCTAGAGTTTGGGAACTATACTTGCTCCTTATCTTTTCACACAGATTGAGAAAATTGAGAATTATGACATTTCAATATTTAGAAAATACAGTTGCTTTTCTTATTGTTTAGTACGAATAGTCTTCCTTCCAGTTGAGAAAATTTCTCAGCATTGAAATGATCGATATTATAATTTTAATAATCTCGATAAAAGAACATAGTAAGAATATTGATATTCTTCCAGCACTCTGAATATGTATTAGGTTGTCCAAAAAAGTGTCTTTCTTTCGCAAACGTGTTTTTTACAACAAACGTGAAACCAAGTCTGTGAAATGTCGCGTTGTTTATCTCAACAGCACAAAATGGATCGTACGTAATTCGACAAAATAATCTAAAAGAAAAGTTGTGCGTTTATTATTTCCTCATAAAACGAAAGGAATTTTTCGAACAACCTAATATTTGCTTCTTGTCTTGTACTGCGAATGCTCCCTTCGTACGAAGTCAGAAAATACGTCGTAGAAGAAAAATTAGATTTATCATTTAGCAAAAACAAAAACCAAAAAATAATGAAGAAAATAACGGTATGGAGAATTATTTGTAAAAGACGGGGGATTATCGCGAAAGAAATTATTTTTGAAGAGACTTGAACGCCGCGCAAATCCTGTGCACGTAATTAAGTAGTAAGCGACTACTTGCAACAACTTGGTAGGGAAGAAGGACTTTAATGAGCGTGCTTGACGAAAGGGAAAAGAAAGTTTGTTTGCTAAAACGAGCTGCAGGATGCGCGAAAGACGCAACGCGTTTCGTAATTCTTGATTCAAACGGCGCGCGGTTTAACCCAGTTTCGCTCGATTTCCTAATTTTTCTTGCCATTCCATCGTCGCAGGTAATTTCACGACGCGCGAGCATTTACGTTACGAGCAACGAACGAACAGAAATAAAAAAAAAGCATATCGTTAGGTTAAAATTCTCTATGCTGTGAATTGTCCGAAAAGTTTCTTTCGTTTTATAAGGAAATAATACATGCACAATGCTTTTTGTTTTGCATTAGTTTATTGAATTATGCACGAACATAATAATAGAAATAAAAATAGTATAAAACAGAAATTGTTGCTCATCTGTTATCACCTTACGAAACGAAAGAAACTTTTCGCACAACCTAATAATAAACGGAAACTCGGTGTCTGTTTCGATGAACATCAAGAAGATAATTCTCTGCCTCGTGAATATTCATGGTCTTCGGATCGAACAAATTCTTCCTTTGTATTGAAAAAAATTATATCGGGAAACTTAAAGAAATTATTGAATTATATAATTCATAGTGAAAACCGTGCATAAAACTTGTAATATCGATATATTTATATACCTATGAATTAATAACAGCCGTAACTGTTAATTAGAACAAGTCAGAAAAAGTAATTACCCGCGCTGCCTATGCAAAAAAGCTCCGCTCCAAAATTAACTCTTAATCGCGCTCGTACGACTGTCACGATAAACAGAGGGAGAGGAAAAAAATCAAACTGAAGTAGGAAAACATGCTCTATTAAAAACTGTTACATATGCGTTATTAACTCTTTTTTTCAACGTACAAAAAAGAAACATCGTTTAGAATTACAACATTGTATTGGTTTTTGTCACTTCACGGAGATTTCTTGTAAACCGCTCGCAAAAGGAAAACGGAGAGACTTCACAGCAATTTACACCTTTTTTTTTTTCTTTCTTTTGCCACCAAATACGTTAATTGAAGCGTTGTTTAAGCACAGAATCGATAGGAGAAAAAGGACAAAAGAAACGTTCTGTTCATAAAATATCGGCAAAGAAAATCATTGAACGTAAAGGCGCGGGCAGAAAAAAGTGCGACGTAAAGGTGTTATCTGTCGATCATTTAAATCGATTAATTATTTGGAATTATGATCGATAATAGAATACAATCAATGTTGCCGGTATTTAATTATCGTCGTTAATTATTAACGATCGCGTTAGATCGACATTAAAGCTAATTATGCGTCTGTGCTATAATAAAAATCATTGTGTTACCTTAACGAATTGAATCTATTCCAGCGACACTGCACTTCACGCGAAACCGTATAATTATTTTTTAAGCGCACGATCCAACGACGGGGTAAAGTGCATCCTGGCGATATTCTGGCTTTTATTCACATTCGATATGAAATATTTATCCTTCATGCATAGGAGAACAGGGAAATTATAACAAGGATATTATCTTCTAAATGAAATTCGCTAGCGTTCAACGTTCGCCAATTTTTCCACGAAATAATAATAAAAATATGAAAGCCAGATAGAAAATAGCGAAATGTATAAACCGGTTAAAAGGTACAAAAGGAGATAAAAATCTTACTCGTGAAAATCTTCGTACATTCAACAACGAGAATATTATTTTTTAAGTAACGTTCACTAGTTCCATATTACAATTCCGTCGATATTTTTCATAAAACGATAGCAAAATAGCGAAAAGCCAGATGGAAAGTATTAGAGATGCAAGAAAGGATAAAAATCCTTCAATAAAGTGACCTTCCATTGTATCAGCCGGTGGCAACACCTTCGTCGATCTTTTCAGGTCTCGTAAAAAGCGAAGGAGCAACAAAGATCCGTGCAAATTCCAAGTCCGCTTCTAATCAATTTCCACGACTCCTGCTCTCCACATACCGTTACATTCCTATCGGAGAAAAAATGGAGAAAAAATGGCCGCTTTCTAGTTGGTCAGGCGAAAAACCGTATGCAACCGAGCTAACTGCGAAGGATCGTTCGCAACTTTTTACCGGCAAATCATTTTCACAGGTTGACACGCCGGATTATTTTCTTACTACAGTTACCGGTTGCACAGACGTTTTTCAACAACAACGTGCAACAAGCGAAAAAATCCTGCGATAGTACATAGGCGAATCGATTAATTACAAAGTAGCTGGCGAATCGACGACACGAGCATCGTGTTCGACGGCGATCGAACCACCTCAGCCGTGAACAACGCTGTCCATAGAGTGTGGCGAACACCTTCTTTTCGAATACTTCTTTTCACGTTTGCGGAATCGTTGACGGAAAGTGGAAGAATTCGCGGGCAACACGGTTGGGTAATTGATAGACCGGCTACACATACTTTTTCTCTTTTCTTCCCAATGAAAGATCCTTTCTACGAGTTCTTCTTATCTTTCCAAGATATAGGAATTATGCTTTTAATTTGTATAACATTTCAGTTTGACGGTGATTCCGTTTATTTGCGATAAATTCGGTGGAATAAATCGAAGGATAATTTGAGGAATTATTTTGAGGAAGTCGTTGGGAATTAATGTTGTTCTTGTCTCTCGCGTTAGGAAGCTTGGAATATTCTAATTCTTGGCTTTTCGTTCTTCTGGCGAAATCTTTCATCGTGACGATAACTAAACGAGTCGTTAAATCATTTTCGTGTGGAGAAAGGGGACAAATTATTTACAAACGAGATAGAACTTATCTGTAATTCTACGAACAATTCGCGATCTATCTGATTCTAAATATATATCGTCGGAAAATGTAGTCACAGCGTGAGAATAAAAGGCTTAAGATATTCTATTCTTTATGTAACCATTCTATAATCGGTTTTACATTGCTATTTCTGTCTTGCGATTCTTTATAGACATCTCCGAACGCTACATTTAGAATTTTGCTTCCTACATCCTGCGTAAATCTATCAATTAAGATATTCTAATCTTTTCGTCCGTTCTATTTATAAACGTCGCTGTGAGTTAATTTCCGCGTTATCGTTCGCAGAAATCTTCGAATATTTAAACTTTCATGTACGATGTGTACATTTGCAAATACGTTTATCTTCATCAAGTTTCTATAAATTTCGCTATCGGTTCGTGTGCGACCGTTCGCCATGAAAATCCTCGAATATCCGAATATTTACATCGCACGTCACATACGAATCTCGAAACGTCCAAGCGGTTTGTACGTACGACAGATCTAATCGGAAGAAAAGAAAAACTACAAGTCCTCCAAATTTGTCTATTTCAGAAGATGAAAAATGCCAAAGCGGAAGACTGGAGCGATGAGGATGGAAAATAGTTGCCTATCAGCCGCGATCCAGAAACATTTCACGGCGTTTCTGTCGTCTGCATATTGTACGACATTAATTACAGAAACGGCGCAATCATTCATTCCAGCGGAATGATGCAAAATAGCACGCGGAACTCGGTGCAACGCGATGAATGTCCGGCGATTAACATTCGAAGTATCAGGTTCACTGCTACCGCGTGATAATCTCGATATTAATCTTCGTCTTCGAAGACGTACAATGCCATTATTGTCTCGGGCAGCACGATAATTTGCGAATGGTAAAAACTGGACGCGAGTCGTCCCCGCTTTTTTTTTCTTTTTTTTCTTTCTTTTTTTCAACGGTGCGCGACACATCAGGGAAAGAAACCGAGAGGGTGAACGACCCCGTGTTATTTCGTGAAACGTCGCAAGACCGGCTCAAACTTTCAAACAGAAACTTAATGAACGATGCATAATTTTCGCGCTCCTATTTTTTTGGAGACTCCTCTCCAACCGGATTTTTCTTCGGCCACGAGGAAATAAATTACAGGTTGATTATGGTTACTCGTTCCCACGGGAAGGATAAAGGCGTACAACTACCACGCAGGATAAATATTTTCTAACGTCCTGCGAAATTCATTCGACGCGAAGGCTCCAAAGCGAAACGATAATAAACATCGAAGCTCCAAATTTCTGGAAACATTCGCGCGAGTATTTAGGTAGCAAAAATTGTTTCTAACTTCGTGCAGCGAAATTCAAAATTGCTTTCGATCGAAGAGACATTTTCTTTTATATCCAGTGATAAGCAAAATAATATCTAGAAATACAACTTTTAAGTGAAACGACGTTCGCAACGATCGAGCTTACGATCCGTTGAAAAATTCATCAGATTTTCGTTCAAACCTTTTTCAACTGTGCTATAACCTTCTTGTAAAAGAACTCTAAGGTTGTCTATTTAATCAGAAAATACGAAGCTTCGATGAAAAGTAAATTGGAAGAAAGATGAATAAATTCTCCTTGGGAACGCTGGTCACAAAGCAGTGTACTCGTTTCGTTAAACAGGACGTTCAAATAAATCACTGTTTGATGCTTGTATTAAAATTTATGTTCGAAGGATAACTAAAAGGAAAGGACTTCAGCGACGGAATAAGAATTATAGGCACTAGAATAAACTATAACGCGAATTAGTTGGAAACTATCGTAGCTACTTTATCGAGTGCAGTGTAATCTGGATGATTTAAGAGCAACTTGCAGTACTTGCAAAGAGAAGTTCCAATACTTCAATTTAGAAAATGGCTATTGATTTTCTAATTGCGTTTGATTTACACTGTATAACGCCTCTGAGATAATCACGTTTTCTGCGACCAAATGAATTCATGCACTGAAAGCGTTGCTTCCATTCATTTTAACGTTTCATCGTACCATCGATTTTACTGTTTTTAGCGTCAGAACGCTGTAATTTCCGACCAACGATTTACACGTCCTCAACGGTATATCATTTCGGATGCTCGAACGATTCGTCTTGGAGTACGATGCACGCAAAATTTGTTAATGCTAATTCGTTATACTTTAAAGAAACTAAAATTCCACGTGCAAAATGAAAAGAGGAAATCTATCGGCAAGTTTTGTATCGTTCTGAGCGATTCAGAAGACTCAAGAATATTCATATTCGATCGATTCACAAGTAATATGCATACAAAATGTTAATGACAATTCGCTATACCTTTAGAAGATAAAATTCGACAGGAAAAGATAATTGTAATAGGAGAAGGAAGCTAATGGCAAATTTTCTGTTACTCTGCGAAGTTCTGAACGAACGATTCACACATTTTCAGGAGTATTCTACTTGCAAAGCTTGACCGATCCTTTGAAAAGTGTCAAACTACCAGACTTACTAGAGAAATTTTTTCACAACGATGCCAAGTGTTTCGACAACATAGTATTGAGAACAAGAAAGTACCTTTCACAGAAAAAGAAAGAAACGAGCGCGAAATTTCCCAATGTTCTCTAAAATTCATTCAACATGAAGAAGCAGCTATCTCTCTACAGGAAAGAAACAATAACATTAAAATGTTTCTCCAAACATTCGTACGGGATATTTCCGAATAACAAAGAAGGCACAGCGTACAATATCTAACGAGACAATTTATCGATACAAGAGCCGAGTATTCGAATCGAGGATTCCTGAACAATGTGAAACATTCCGCTAGCTTCGACAACGAAACGATGGATTTCCCTTGTATATGCCTGCCCTTCGTTTCTTCGCGATTGCACAAGCACCTTGGTATGGGAATTCGTTACCGAGAAACGATATTGCGCTCAGTAACGGGAAAAATGAAACGCACAGATTCCATAGCGATTCGCAGCATCGCCTCTTAATAAATCAAACGTGGAATCAACCATACTGTTTATACGGAGAAACCAAAAGCGAGCGAATTCGCTTCCTGCCAGCGATACGTCTGTTTTCGAACAAAGAATGTAAATCGAAGAGGTATCGAACTAAGGTGAAACAAAAACAAAGCAACCGATGGACAAACAAACCGACTTTGACCGTATAGCGGATAACTTTTCAAAAAAAGGGACAATACAATAGATGTCAGAATTCGTATGAATTTGTAGAGAATCGTTAAATTGTTTTAGGTAATTGATAGGAATGTAAGAGACAAGGTGTGCAGGAAATGTTAAACATCGTTCTCTTAAGAAAATACGATCATATTGTATTTTATATGTGTGTTTATAAAGTGATGTTTATAATGTCTGAATATTTCTTTAGTTTCGAAAATATGAAATAAAATTGACTCTGCTTGGTAGAATATATTAGTCGTTCCTTTTCACAAACTGTTAATAATCTCGGATTTTATTTTATCCGGCAAATTAAAAATTTCCACCCGTTCCAGTTATTCGTATTAATAATTAATTCGTTCGTTATTAGAAATTTGTTATCTCGTTATCGCGATACGATTGATCATTGTACACGTTCATCGATCTCGCTAATTGCGATTAATTAATTTTCTAAAACTATTGTTTTTTCTACGGCTTGCAGCGTTGATAGGCAACAAATTATCAAATTAACAATCTGAAATTAAAATTCCCTTGCCTGTAGTAATTTATCGATGCTATAATTCTAAATGTATGTATATAAACACCGTTTGGAGTTGAATAATAACAGGTGCTCGAAAAAGAACGTATGTTCCAAGAATTTCTTTATGCTGTTAAAAACCTTGCTCCAAAAGCGTGGCTGATAAAAACCAAGCAGATGAGTTAACGCGTGAAACAGGAAAGCTTAAGAAGGGTTGTTTCATTCAGAATCTTGTTTGAAACCTACTATTATTCAATTCTCACCGATTACGCCCAATTTTTGGCTTCTCTTCCATCGGCTAACTCATCTGCGAATGGTCAACCCTTTGAGCGTGGAATTCATTCATTTATTCTGTGCAAAGCACGATTGAATATACAAGTTGAAAATTTTCGATTTTTATAGCAATTAAAAATTACTCGTTCGATCGACTCTCGATGCTTTACGAAGGTTTAATAAAATTCTATGTATAAAATTACGCACGTTCTGAATGAATAATAAAATTCAGGAAGAATATTTGCCTGTGAATATTTATTACCTAAACTAATTTGCTGTGTCGTGTTATTATATTGTTGCAGATTAGAGATAAAGGTTCGAGAGACGCTCTGATTTTCTAGGAAACGAGCAACATCAACATCAACATCGGTACGTTGCCTCAGCTTCATAACTACTTTCCACTACGAAGAAACAATAGGTTAAAGTCCTGGACTTTCGTATCGAAACACATCTAAAAAGTAAACACAGCGAGAATTCTAAAACGTAAGAAAAAGAAAGGATAGGCAAATTTTCTATATTTATTTATCCTTTATATTCTTCAGAAAAGAAATCTCAAGTTGTGAGTAAGCTATAGTTTCTTCTGCTAATTTACCCTCTTGTTCGCTCAATTACGATTAAATATAGAGAGCAATAATAGCTCAAGTACAATCCTATTCAAATATTAATAAGAACCACTCTATATGTCTATCCTATTTTCCTATTTTCATAAAGAAACGTTGTATAATTATCAACGCGTGTCACTGCAACATTAGAACGTACAGCTTCTATCGAAGTCCTCGATTAAGAACAAATTCTGCATATTTTTACTGTATTTATTCAATGTTCATACAGAAACGGTATTTTATAATTTAATCGATGTAAAATTACTGATTCATTTAAAACGTTCTATTAACGATAGAACAGATAATTCCATACACAATTAAGAACTCTATCTATATATATATCTTACTGTTTCCATCGTGTGTCCATAATGAAAAAATATTGCATAACTTCACCGCCATTTCTAAGAAAGAATCTCTACTAAATATTACACGCTAATTTCTACTAAATCATTAAAACCCCTCTATAAACAACGAGGGAATTCCACGCTCAGGGGGTCAACCATAGGAAATCGGAGTTTCTACTATTTGAAAAAAAAAAAGGTAGAACAAGTACTTAAAAGAAAAGAGAAATATAATATTATATGAAAATTGATTGAACTTACCTTACTCTGGACATAGTCGAGGGCCAGCATGCAATCCGAATATCCGGTCTCGGTTTTGATAGTGGTGCCGCCTTGTCCTGGGCCGGTGGAGCAGAACCCGGAACCAACGACTCCGACGGGTCCTCCGAGGCCGGCTGCCGCCGCCGCGGCAACGCTGTCCCGATACCACGGATACATTTCTCACTAGAACACCTTATACAGTCACCTGATTGCGTATCCGCGTCCAAACACACGATTTCGCTCGATCAAAAATTCGTCTGGCACCGTAGAATAGTCCCGAGGCGCCACGGTTCCTTCTTACGTCACTGCGAGCACTTGGCCGCACTTCCGATACCGATTTTTACCTCCGACCGTTTTCAGATGCAACCTGATCCACGTAGATTTCTACCAACGCTGATAATCGTCGCCTTTCTTCTCTCTCCTTTTCTCCGTCTGTTTCTTCTCGAAACCAGAAATACGGATAATAAGTACAGCTTCTCCCTTCTTCCTTAGTTTCTCTTCCTCTATATGTAGAAAACAGTAGCTTCTCAAAGCTACACAATTACTAGCAAGTGTATCTTCTAAGAAGTATCTAAGAAAATTCACTGGACTCCGATATAGAGTGTCGCGTCCCTTTTCCACGCATCTCGGTTACTTCACGCGTTATGGGAATTTTCGATTCCAACACGCGATACTTGATATTATGAGACGCACTGTTTCGATATATATGATATATATAATCGCGTATATTTAATTTGCCATTGTAACA
This sequence comes from Bombus huntii, assembly GCF_024542735.1. Lineage (NCBI taxonomy): Eukaryota > Metazoa > Arthropoda > Insecta > Hymenoptera > Apidae > Bombus > Bombus huntii. The sequence continues at coordinate 4,000,779 of NC_066251.1, forward strand.
CTACGTGTTACGCTGTGAACAACCGAACCGAAACTGTGGATAACTTCGTGCACGATGTAAACACACCGTGTCGGTTACAGACGGCGTCAAGGGTGAACCGCACTGGCCTAATGTTTTCGCCGTCCTATCTCTCTCTCTCCTGCGTTGTGCGTGATTGGCTCGCGGCCTTCGATCGAGTCTCTACTAGCGAAAACCGTTTACCTTAAAAATATCGTTTCTCGGTCGATGACTAGATTATTATCTACTATCCTTTTTCTCTATTCTACTTATATGTCCCTTTATATCTGTCTTTTTCTTTCTTTCTCGATGTCACACGTACGCGTATACACAATCGATTCGCACTTTTCTCGCGAAAAGTCTCGATCGAACGTGGAGATTATTGCACAAATATTGTAATAATTAGTCGCGGTATTCGTAATATTGCACTTCGGACAAAACTGCACTTTTATTTAATTTACGTTCTCTGATGACGTCCCCGTGATCGGCTCCGTCGACAGCTGGACTCCGCTCCCCACTGTCATCGCACTCCTCCTCAACGCGTCAACATCGACTGTCACTCTTTATAGGTTAAAAGCTCGCACGGTATGCTTCAGCACAGTATATACGCTCGTACGTTCCATGATCGCGTTCCTCGAGTGCCAGGAAGCGCAGGATGACTCGCGAGATTCCTCGAAGACCCTACCGGCTTACCGTCGAAACGACAACCACCTCCTGTACAACGGTCCATGCATCGAGGCTGCTGCATTTCATGATAACAGTAACTCGAAACCATTCACCTGTTCTTCAAGTATTCTTCTACTCTTCCTCGTTGCAGTACACTTCGTCTCAATGATCGTCTTGGCTCACTGTGTCAGAGATTCGAACGCCCAAATCCGCAGGGAGGGTGGTATCGCAACCGCGGCCATCTTACCGGCGATGAAAAGTGGCGGGAAAACGATGCCACCGGAAAAGCGACCGAGATTTTTTCTCGCCGGCTTCCTCTCGTTTCTTCTGTCGATCGACCAACTTCCCTCGGTGCTCAGGTAGCACGCGTCTCCTCCTGGAAAACGGAGACCACCCTTTGATCGTACGTTTCTTTTTTTCTGGTGTTGCGACGAGCGAGGAAAAAACAGAACCGGCGGGGCCCGGAAATCGTGAACCGTGGACCGCGGACGCGGTTGCAGCACTGACGCGGGAGTCGCGATTCGAACAACCGTTCGGCCGCCCTCGGTTTCATTCGGCCGCCCTCGGCTCTGCCCCTCGCGATACATCGCGAGTCGCTCGTGCTGCGTGGATTAAGGTGGGGGTAACGAGCCGCCGCGGTGGGATTAGGAGGCAGTGTGGGGGAACGGGCGGGTTTTCTCTCTCTCTTATTAACCCCTTCTCTTTCCTATTAGCTCCTTCCTTGTCGCTCCTGTCGCTGAATATGTATTATTGTTACAGTATATTGGCGGTTGTTGCAATATTGTTTAAAATTCTTTTTAATGGAAACCTTAAAGCTTTAAAGGAGAGTGGCAAACGTGTAATAATAAAAGCCTAGCAAATTATCTAGAATATATAGGTACAACTATCCTTAACAGTGTTCTATAACAAGGAAGTATCTAATTTTCTATAAAAAAAAATATTATAATTCATCGATTTCACGTATACCAGAAGTATTTTCCTTTAAAGGAAGGTATAATAATAAAGGTTTGAAATTATCTAGACAACACTCAATTATCGAGTGTTGTATAATAAGAAACATCTATTTCTCCGCGGAAATATCTACAACTTATCGATTTAATTTACATCAGAATTTCACGTTTATCAGAGGATATATATAGTGCCATTAATTGGGAAAATGTCAAATATCAGAGTCCGAGAATGAATCACTTCATTGGATCTCTTTCGCGGAAGCAAGAAAAACAAAAGCAAATATTCTGCATAAAAACTAGGTTTTCTCGTCGCGTTGTTTATCCAACGATTCTAAGTAATTTACACGCAGTAAAACCGACCTAATATTACTAAAGATATGCACAGGCGCAAAAATGTGAAAAATTCACAAAGCACGAAGCTCCTACTCATCCCCTTGCATATCTAATTAATTAATTATCCGATGCACGCTGATGAGACACGAATAACACGTTTTTATTAAAAGCCAACGTGAACACGATGAAGAACCGTTTGAACACGAAGCAACATGATAAGAATGTGATTCGATGAAAGACTGAAGGATTTCTTGAATGGAGAATACAAGACTAGACCCTGACCTCCTACAACTTAATTTCACACTGGTGTACGCTTCGAGGAATAGGTTGGAAAAGGTCACGAGCATCACGAGGCATCATGCAAAAAGCCGCCCCTGAAACGGTCCACGAATTCCTGGGGAATTTCTTCGTAGCCGGAGAAAAAACGGTCCCTAGGATAAAAAGTCACCCCACCGAGACGAGGGGTCGGTGAACGTCTACTCAGAAGTATCTCTTGAATCAATCTCCTCTTATTTGTCTGGCACTTGTCGCTCTTCAAATTATGCGTGACATCGACTACGAATATTTCACAAATAAATGTGCAAATAACGACATTTTAAGCGACGATTGCTTAACGGGTATACCAATATGGCAAAACAATCATAGTGTCATGTATTTCGTGAAAAATTTCTCGTGTAATCAATTTCTCAACCGATTCAACGTGCACTCTACCTTCTGTCAGGCAATCTAAGACGCTGTAGCCGTTTCTCATTAATTTGATTCTTCAAGATTTAATAACTCGATATTTTACACTTTCAAGAGACTGAATATTACTTGGACTGTCGAAAAAATATTTTCTCCCGGCTATTAACGGTAATAAATAGTATAACTTTGACAAAAAAAAAGTAGCACATGTAGGGGACGTTCGGCGTGCAGAAATTAGTATAGCAATGGCTTGAAGATTATGGTACGGGCCGTTGATATGGAGAATAAAAGAAGTTGCGGATGTTTTCTGACAAAAAGTATCTATGCTTTTATGCTGCAGTTATCTGTAAGTGGAGCTTCCAAGTTTGAAGTTTAAGCAGTATTCAGGCCGTCCATTTGTAAAAAGATACCCTGGAGAAAGCATCGTCATCGACCCCTACGGCATGCTCCAAAAAAGAGCTATAACCACAAATCTTATAGCCAAGGGTGGAGGCAATTCAGAAGGGGGTTGATGGTCACGGTTACGGGGTCACCGGACTCAAGATGTTCCACTTTCTTAAATGTCCCCGTAGTTAATAGTCCAATGGTTCTGTAGGTCAGTTCTGAAGGAAATTCGAGGATCGTCCCGATCACTCTCAAAAAAGAAAAGGGATGATTGCTGTTCCGGTGGATATTTTATTTCTTCAAGCGACTCGAAGGATCTTCGAGTTGAAAATCTCGACAACTTGTAACATGTCAAACTCAATTTTAATCCGAGTTGCACAGTTCCTTTATCGAACGCTTTGAACAGAATACAAAATACAGCTTGTCGTTTATTACACTGTTAAAGGGTTGAAAGGAAACGCTACATCCCCTAGACCTGAAAACACTCACGCATCCACAATAAAGTCAATCACTTCGCCTAACAACGCAGATTACATTATTACTTTTTTATTACGCGACGAGGAATTACAGTCTTATAATATTACATTATTCTCGAACAGTGGAAACACCTACACAGCCATCAAGTATCCATAATAAAGTCAGTCACCCCGATCGATCGATGACACCTCGTGGAAAGATCGTCGACTCCGTACGAAGAAACAAGGACTCGCTTAACCCAATCGGATCAGCCAATTTCCCGACCAGACGTACTAACGCGAGCGTACGTCGACCTTGAAACGTTTGTCCACCCCCTGTTCAACCGCTTGCCAGTTTCTTTCGCCGGATGGAAAGGACCTAGGAGAAGCTCGGTCGTCTTCGACCCCCGCGGCGTGCTCCAAAAACAAGCTATAACCACAAATCTTATCGCCGGGTTGCGGGGCGAAGTAGAAGAAGGCGCTAGAGGGTAGCTAGTTTAGGTTCAAGGGGGAGTACGTCCCACCTTCCCGGCTACCTAACAAGTAGCCTGTAAGAAGAGCCGTTTCGCCCGGTGATTCGTGCTCGTGGAGCTGCCGGCGGCGTCGTAGCTGCCCGGAGGAAAAACTGCGACACGGTTTTTCGGCCAACGAGAGACTCCCCCGAAGTTCAAGGCCATCCTCCGAAGAAAATAGAGAGGGGGCGCGGTTTTTTGTTTTCGTCCTCTCTGGCTTTGCTACGAGAGAAAGAGAATGACCGACAGACCGACAGACCTAGCTGGCTGGCTGGCTGCTGCCTTCGATGTCTTAAGCTACTAGACCATTTTTTCCACACCTGTGTTGGAGTACGAGTATCCTTTACGACGTGGCGAGGCCGCGAGATCGGTCGAACATCGACGTCTGCGTGTCCGAGATGCCTAAGATTCGTCGAATGAACTGTCAGAAATGCCAGGGGACGCAGGATTTAAAACCTCAGCCAAGATCAAACTTTGATATCTTTAGTAGGTAGGTTTCTAGATAGATGTTGGTATATATTTCTTTTGGTAACTTGCTGCTGCTGTTTTGATCATTGGAAGTTTCTGCTGGAGTGATATCTTTGTTGTTGAAGTCTATTTTTCCTACCCCTTTTCTTCGTTACTTATCAGTTCTTCTTTCGGTGATGTCGCGGTGTCTTTATCGTTGGAACTTCTTGGTATCATTGAAGTACTTTTCACCGCTCGAATTCTTTTAGTATGCCTATTCCTTCCACTGTCGGAATTCGTCGAAAGCCCTTAGAAATGTCCACGGAAGTCTGGCAATCGCCATGAACGAATCCGAAGATGGTAAACACTGACGACCAGAAGCGTCAACTTTGCAGATCTTAGCCATCGCAGAACAGTCGGTGGCATAGGAATTGGATCGTTTGATTATCAGCTCGGAAATTTCTTGGCACCCGTCTTCCGTGAACCTGGATAATACGAACCTTAATGATTAAAATATCACCTTGTCATCTTTGATAAAGTACATAAAGATCCACCTACGTACTTCGATTGTCATTACTAACAGCGCTAAAGCTAAATCAACGCGGTCGATCCTGCAGAAGCCGATCTCTCTAACGATAAATTGCAAAGGCGATTAACAGAGGATGTTTTAAAGGAAATGATTCAAGGTTTGCTTATTAACGGAAACCTTTATTAAACGAAAGCACGATTTCATTGATTCTGACTGCATTTCAACTAACGAAAAACTAAGAATCCGACGTTTAATTACTTTCTCGCAGCGACAAAACATTAAATGGCGGATTAACAAACGTAGGAAAAAAGGATAGGGCATTAATGATACAGCATCCATAGCATAATCAGGGATTCGCATTCTGCTCGCGAAATGGGGGCTCGAAAAAATCAGAGACGAACGCTAGGAAGCGTCGGCATTGATCGCGCAAGCTGGTCCAGGATCGCGGCCATCTTCTTCCTGCCGGTTTTCACTGACCAATCGACCGGGCGAACCAGGCGAAATTTGAAAAATCCCGGGACGAATCGTCCGAATGGTGGTCGTTGGTCGTTCCTCCGTCGGCCATGTTGCCCACGAACGGGGGGGAAACAGAGGAAGAGGGGAGGGTAAAAGAGGAGGCCGGCCAAGTAACAAGAAATCTTGAAACAGAGCAAAAGGGTGGAGACGGAGATTAATGAGAAACGAATCCGGACGAGAAAGGAGAGAGGCGAGGAGAGCTGGACGTGAACCGAAGATCGAGGAGCAGCCTTCGAACCTGATCCTCCAAAAGGGCTCGCCATGTTGCAAGGGAAATAGACAACCTCCTCGTACCATTGCCGCAGGTCAGGGTTAAACTCTCCTCTTCCTTCGCTTTTCCAGGTAAACCTTGGAAACATCTTTGGCTTCTTATTTTTCTCATTCGATAAACAACAATATAATTATACGAAATCCCATACGGATTATTGATTTCTATAAGGTTTCTGCACGCTGCAAATAAATTTTAGAAAAATCAACCCCTTCGGTTACGACATCCAACGTACCGCGAATAAAAGTTACACTGAAATCTTCATTTCTACACATTGTGATTTGAAATTTCGCATTGGATCTATTATACATTACGCTGAGAAATCAATAATTGACCAAGAGAAGGAAATTACGTTTCTTGCTATCTGCACGATTATCAGGGTTACTCGCGGTGCTTTAACAGCGAACAGTTAAAAAATAAATAATAAAAAGTTTGAAACCGCTAAAACAGAAAATTTGAAACGACTATTTTTTTCACCGAAATCCTATCGACAACTAATCCCTCAGAAACGGTATAATAGTTGAGCGGAAATTCTAAAAGCGTAGAGCGTCCATTTTTTCCCTGCAGTCCGAAACCATAGAGCGGCGATAACACCGGCCAGCAACCCTGTTGGTGGCTCATGTATAATTAATTAAATGGATATGCAATTTCGATTGCAAGCAGTAGCAAGACCCGGTACACACCCCATCCCCCTCCCAAAGAGGGTTGGCTTGCTCATTTAGAAAATGAAATTGCACAAGAGGGCGTGCACCCACCCCGAGGAACATGCGCACCTCGTTACATCATCCCGCTTAGGTATCTCGCAAGTCTACCGCTTCGATCCTCCTCCGAATAGCTCTTGCCTTGTCCTCCTGGTTCCCTCTATTGCCAGAGGAAAATGGAGGTGCCCTTTTTGCCTCTGTATACATCGACGTGCTTGCCGTTTTAAAGCCTGTCGGGGAATGAATTTTGTTTATGAGCGATACCATTAACCAGACTCGCGGATATGAACTCTGAAACGGAACAAATGAAAGTTGGAGTACCTATCTTGCTCTCTCCCAAGTGTTCATTCGTTTTCCACTTTCCGTGAAAAAGCTCGTTCAGAGAAACGCTGGATCCAAGTCTTTAATTTCTCTTTCGTTTCGGCAGATCTTTTCTTATTTGTCGGCGATCTTTATCGGAAGCAGGGCTACGCCTAATCTCAATTCAAATAAATTCGTTCATAAACTAGTTAGAAAGATCGTTTTTCTAAGAGAGCAATTTGATAGAAAAAGGTCGCTCACGAGCAACCCCAAAATGATTTTTAAAAATGTTCGCCGTCAAGCCATCCATTCGTCCATTCAAATGCAAAGCAATTCCAAGGATCGCTATGTAAAAGATAGACCGACACGTGAAAGTCGAATCGCAATGATGTTCGGAGATCTTCACCATCCAGCATCGAATCTTCCAATTCAAAAGAGTCGCTCTTGGAGAAAGAATCTAACGTTCAGAAGTCATCTCGAAATAGCTCCGATGATTCTACAAAATATTCGCTGTACATCGTGCAACTTATTCGAATTCCAACTAATCCTGAAGATAGTTCGAAGCTAACCGACTCGAAAAAACTTAGCATCCAAAAGTCGTCTGAATCTAACTGCGACAACTCTCAGAGATCTTCTCACTATCCGTCAAGCAATCTATTCGATTCGAGATATGATTCGTCGGAAGATCCAAACCGAACAACCGCCAAATTTATTGCATAATTGGAAAAGTGAAAAAACCTGGGAAAAATTCGAAGCATCTTAAAATCGAGCGATTCTACTGGAGGAAGCAGGATCGCGAGGTATCGCGTATCCGACGCGGTGCAATGCCTGGAGGAAAGCCGGCTGGAGAAAAACAGAGCCATAGATTCGGTGCTCGTTGGAGGATTCTCCTTTTTTTGCGCTGGTCTCGCGGTGTCGGCCACGAGAGGATCCTTCGCAGATGGCGCGAGCACCGGAGGAACTAGTGATTAATTAAAACTCGTTTCCGCGGCTTCCGTGTCGGCAAACTCTGCCGTGGCGATGGCAGAGAGACTGCTGGGGAAAAGGGGGTTGTGCACGACTTACGCCTTGGACCGAGCGATGGGTGGCCGCACCCCCACGAGGAAAGGGGTTGGTCCTCCGGAGGAAGCCAGGTCTCTGCTGCAGGTCTTCGACGAACGAAAAGCTGCCATGCGCGCCTCACTGCCATCATGAAACCCATCCCCCTTCTCCTTAGGGGTGGAAGGAGGTCGCCGCTGACCCGGACAGCCACACCTGTGCAGCTGCAACTCGTGCCACGGGGTGTAACTTCGCTATGGGGCGACTTCTTGGAGAATGGTGCCGATCTTCGTGGTGATTAAGCGTTGACCTGCGACTACCACACCCGTCAAAATGACGGATTTACAGTTTCTCGTTTTTGCGATTGTAGCAGAATTTTGATCAGCGGAATACTGATTAATGGAGCGATCGGTCGATGGAAAATTTGAGAGGTCGGTTCCTCGTAAGAAAAATCGAGCAATGAGAATAAAATTGTCGGAAAGAAATTATTTTTTATACAGATACTGGAACAGCAACGTGCCACACGATTTTTATTGGCAGAATATGCATCAATAGAACGATTAACTAGTGGAAAACTTGCGATCGATTTATCTCCGAAATGATTTCGGATTTTCCGTATTTGGAATTCCGTAGAAATCGTAGAAATTTGTCGGATTAATGGGAAATATGAGATTGATCTTCGGTAAGAAAAATTAAAGATAAAAGTCAAAGGCTAGAGAATGAAAGCAGGAATAAAAACTAAAAAAAAAATGGTTACTTTCTTATATAATGAAATAATAGCAGTAAGCTTATTCGATTATCCGAACAACGCGCATGAAAGTTCATTCAAATAATGAAAGTTCCACTGCACTAAAACCGTGCAACTTCTTTTGGCGAAATTAATGCTGGGTTTTTATTCAAATGGAAACATGATTACATAGCGCGTTTAAGTATACACATCGTGCCGGTATTTCTAATGTTAACCCATTAAGGGTTAACTTGCGTTAACGCAACATATCATTTGTAATTCCTTTTTTACTCGATTTACATTAGCTAATTCTCTTTTCTTAAATATCGTGTGGTTACGCTGAAGAACACGTTTCCATTTCTTCTTCCAGTCAGAAGCTACAATTTTACAGTTTGAAAAAGTGGAAGATTTTTTCAAGGGAAAACTTTCTTTCCGTGTCTTCGACTGCGTCTTTCGTAATGTTGATAAAACGCCACGTAAGATAAATTAAGCGAGTTTTGTAAATTCTTTGACTATTCGCTCCCGGATGGGTCGACCTGGGAAGCGTCGCGTATGTCGACTAGGCAAGAAACGTCAATGTTTTCGAAAATGTCGTGTTTTAGGCGAATAAGGGTGGTTCTTGGCAACTTCCGATAAGAGGAAGGAGTGTTCCTTCGAAACGGTGGACAGTCTTTTTGCCGATCGAATCGATAGGGAAGCACGAGGGTTTAATATGATGTAGAGTAGGTTTTTGTCCGGTTGGCAAAGCAAGGCTGAAGTTTAATTAAAATAGCTGAACGAAGGAAACTGCAGGGCCCGATCGGGATCGTTACAGTGTTCGCAGCCAATTAAAAGAGCAACATGAATCTCTAACAGGATATCAGGCTCAAAAACTACGAATTCCGGCAAACGAAACGACCAGGGAAAATAATGCCAGGCTCCGTCGTAGACAGATCGCGAAAGATCCTATTAATTACGAAACGGAAACAGGGATCCAGAAAAATGATCGATCGCCTCTCTACCTTCCAACGGGAAACGAGAAACAAGCGCGCGTTCGAAAAACCGAGTATAGATGCAGAGGAGAATTTCTATCTGGAAGAGGGACAAGGATTCAGAGAAATTCATAGAAAAACCTCGATGGAGAAACAAGGAAACGCCGACGAAAGATAATGGAGGATTCGCTATCAGTTGCCGAAGAGGGGCAAGAACCTGAGGGATCTAACGAAGAGGATCGGAGTGGTACGCGATGCACAGAGAGAAAGAAAGAGAGAGGGAGAGAGAGAGAGAGGACAGCATCTCGATAGAGCAACGAGGAGCGATACAGAGGGACAAGGTGCTATCGAAAGAGACGTAGGCTGAAGGAAGGACAAGGAACCGGTCCTATCGTCCGGAAGGTTAAAGCGAGAAGTGAGAGCGACCAGAAAGGAGAAACGAAGACTCGACGAGCCAACTAGCCGAGAGTAACGAAGACGAAAGACGGAGAGGAAGAGGCAAACTGCGAGGGTCAAAGGTGGAAGAAGGACGGAACGAGGGAGGACCGGCCACGATGAGGTCGATGAGGAAGGCAGCGTCGGTCGGCGCACTCAGAGGCGTAACCAGCAGCGTCGACTCGATTGGTCGGGAACGGAGCAGCCTGGTTTCCACCCATCGCAGGCGCAACTCTGGAAAAAAAATCGCCGATCCCCTCCAGAGTAGGTGGAAAGCGAGCTCGAGGAAGGAGTTGCAAGGTGGACGAGAGAGGAAAGGCACGAAAAGGAGCCAGACAGGAGCCACTTTGGGACACGGCAGACCAGCTAGTCCTCCGTTCCTTCGGCAACCCCGCCCGAGGGTTGACTTCCAGATCCCTCCAGCCCTCGATCGCCGCCATCACCGCCTTCCTTTCCACCCGAGATCCCCGCAAGCCCCTCTGCAAGGGGTTACACCGTGAATCCCGTGTCTCGTCCGTAGCTCCCCCGTGGCATCGCTCTCCTCCTTTTTCCTCTCCGACCGAGCCAGGGTTTCGTCGTTTCTCGAGATTTCTCGAATGTTTTAAAAGGGGTTGATCACGGCCACCGAAGCTCCGCTCTTCGGCATCGATGCGCAGGTTGCTCGTTTTTGGAAGTGGTCCGCAGCGGACCATCTTAGAGAGCGTGTTTTTATAGGTTTCGGCTATCCGATTGCGATTGCATACGACGCGGAGATCGCTGCTTCGAATTTTCATGGCTTTTCGTTGAAACGGTTCGTTCAAACGGTAGGTGAGTTTTGCGGTCATTTTGAAAGCAATGGGCAAGTTCCTTTAGTTTGCATGATTTTCGTACTGTGCAACGAAATTCGACGAGAGATACTGGACAGAGTATACCGGATAGCTACAACGCGGTCGTAAAATCTGACAGCGGATAAAGTGTATACGCTACGAGGGTTGAAATTAAAGTGCGCTCGTGTCGCTCGTAGAACGAAGAAGGTGGCCGATTTACCGACATACGCGTTATCGATTTAATAACAAGAGCAGAGATAGTCGTTTCCGCGATCTCCGACAGCTTCGTTATTACGTATATACGCGACAAATCGATTGTTATTTTATTCATTTTTACAGTGCAGTCTAAATAAAGAATAATAAACAACGACGAACCAAGAACATATAATTTCAGTGTATTTTGAAGTATACAAGAACCCCAAGACCACGTTCAGGACCATACGATGTTTTTTCTCGTTCTTTGAAACAACTATGCACTCTAATCTGCGATATTTGCGAGTTATTTTTTCTCAGGTAGCAATTGTTACTGACAAAGAGATAAGAGGTCGTATTAGCGAATATCCTGACTCAAAAAATAGTATTAAATTTACAAATCATTTTACTAATCAAACGTCTTATGTGCTTCTATTAGAGCCACGTGATTCTGATTCACTCTACATCAATTAGTGTTGCTATTTAACACGTCAATGTATGATCATGTTATGTCGTTTTCATTTAGTATACGTTCTGACTCGTTCACAGATTCTACAGCTACGTATTTTAGAAATAATATAACAATTGCGATATACCAAAAGATCCTTTTCGTCTAAAATGGTAAAATAATCTACAAGATGTCGTTTCCATTGTCATTTCGTTTCAAATCATTAGGTTACCAAAATATCGATTAGAGCAAATAAATCCCAAAAGCTTCATTCCACCGATCGATCGTTTTTGATCGAGCAAATCGAGCTGAAAGATGGACGGGGCTTTTCGACGATCCACGGCCATTTCTCTCACTGAAACGCGTGCAATGCTCTTTTTTTTTCAACCATTCCCCCGCCTTCCTTAGAATACTTTGAGATTACTTAAAGGCTGACAGAATGCGATTCCACGCGCATCCCCTCAGAATTTTAGTTCCAATTCCAGTTGCCGCAAAAGGCCGAGGAATGTGCGAGGGTAAAGTCAATGTCTACCTGAAGACAGCCGCCTGGAACGCCGCGCGGCATCCTAATTTTATTTCGGACCGTTTTCAGCTCATTTCGGCCCCCGACAGCCGCGCGACTGCTCGTTAAGCGCCTTCGTCCGCGACTTTTGCCCATCTCGTCGTTAACATCCTTCTCGTACGATATATGGAAGCGTTCGTAAGCTTCGATTAACCCGAAAAATGTTGTAATTAAACGAGCATGTTTTTAGAAGTGTCGCGAGGGGAGGAGTCATGGAAAAACCCTTCACCGAGCATCGACTTTTCGGGCATCCAAGTTTAGATTGACGCGGGCAAGAAGAAATCTCGGAGAATTTGTTAAACGTCCAAATTCCTATCTGCATGACGCACGCAATCGTTCGTGATGATCGACTAATCGATGTAACGTTATAATTAAACGAACGTATCATACTCCTTGAGGCCTCCGCGTAGGAAACGCGTGGACGAAATCTGGTTTTGAAAAGCTTTTCAAACATCTACACTTCGATTCTACGGCTTCGAATTTAAAATGAAGATTTCCGTTCGATACGGATTGGTCATTCGCGTTGCGAATTAGATGGACGCGGAAACGATAAAGAAGAGCTGTGGCCAACAAATTTCTGTGAAAACTTACGTTTTAATTTCGTAGCTTCGAATTCGGACCAAAAAGAGTTTCCGTGGGGCGGTGGTTGATTAATCAATTTAGATTCACGCGGTAATGGACAGGGTTCATGGAAATGCCGAAGTGGTTCGTCGAATGGCCGCTTTGAACAGGCGAGCCTATCCGCCGTGCAGATCTTTTAGATTCGCTGAGCCTTTTCTTATTCCCATATACAACGGCGCTAATTACACCGTGGCGATTCAACGAGCGCTTTTCCATACAGGGAAATGGAATTTTCTCGGTGCGCCGGAGTTCAAAGTCGACGGTCTTTCCTGGAGGCCGGAAAGACCGAGTCAACGGACTCCGGCTAGTCGAGTACCGTTCCGACAACGACCAACCACCGATATCGACGTCCTTTGCTCTTTCGCCGACGTTTAATGCCGCTTCTAAATCAATCTCTTATACAGGGTGTTTAACGATCAATGGCTCATAAGACTAGAGACTTTAATGGCGTGTAAAAACGAGACTCATAGAATGCTGTAAAAAGTGTCTAATTGGCGTCGAGCATAAAGTCACTTCTTTTCGAGTAAAATGTAGCTCAGTGATGGTTCGTTTGTGTGAGTTATAGCGACAGTGTATTAGGTGTGAATAAAGGAAACGATTAGAAAATGTTGGAAGAAATTGAGCCGAGACTCTGAGACTTTGTCTCCTCTTTCGTAAGTCTTTCTTCCCTCCAACTAAGAATAGCACGAGTACGTATGAGTATTTATGGATATTTTCAAACATTTCATTCGTTTTATCCGCCTGTTAATTATTTCATCACGTACGCTGTATATTTATTGTTATAATTCATACGTTGTTTTACATTTTATATTTAACAGTAGCTCATAAAATATCCTCGCAAACAGACGTAGAGTTACATTCAATGCATTTTATCGACGTCGTCGAATCTGTATTATTCGTTAAGTATGTTTCTCTTTTAATCCTTCTAATGATCACTATGATTCCTTAAAATCATATACCCTACTTTTTAACAGCCTCGATGCTTAATTATATCAACTGCCTCGTTCCTTCGCGAAACTTTCTTTTCGCCGTGAGATTAAAAACGAATAAAGTCGATGTTGAACGTAATATGAAGATAATTCGAATATAATTGAACACAATCGATCTTAGTTACGTCCATGTTAAACGTATATACGATACAATTTGCTTTTAACAGAGATAAAACGATGCATCGAGAGACAGAAAATTTCTATTTTCCTAATCCGCGAAATGTCGTCGATAATAAATTAAACTGTCCTCCTCGGTTAACGAATCGAAATTATCTGGCTGTTCGGAGAGCGCGAAGAAGCAACGGCACGAAAGTAAAGGTTTCCCGAAGCTGTAGTCGCGATTCATCGGAAAAACGCGGAGATTCCGAGGGAAACGCACGAACAGCAGTGATAACTCGCCTAACGATCATCTCGAGGACGTGAAAAATCGCGAGTCATGGGAAAAGGGGAATCCCCGACGACGAGAGGGTGAAAGGACAGCAAGGAGGGCCATGCGAGATTACACGGCACAATCCACAAACGAGCGAACTTGGGCCGCGTTCTAATTGCGAATATGACTGTGCTTAATTTCCCCCATCGTCGTTGCACGCGGAATCAACGTCACCCGATGGAATTATCGTTTCTGAGAGTTCCTCCCTCCAAAGCCCTGCCAAGTTCCTAGAAAACCATGTATCTTCACCATCCCTTCAACCACGATTCTTTAACTTTTATTTGCTGCTTGCGAAAGTAGATCCTTTATTTTTAATTACTGCCACGTTCGATTCTTCGTCTCTGACCTTAGAATGCCACGATGTTTCTCATCGGTTGTTCCTTTTACTTATTCTCGGCCACCGTTCGGTCGAGAGTGGACTTTTGAAATTTTCCTCTTCCCCGTAGGTCTACTATGAGTTGCAAAATTACGTTTCATCCGTTCGTAGTCAGCTGTCGTTAAGGAACATGATCTTAAATCCATAGAATATGCAAACGCTTGGAACTTAGTCGTCGCTCGTTCGTAACAGCGTTCGTCGGAACAGAAGTTTAGAAAGTTACTTATACTTTCCGCTAATTTTCATGAAAATGCTTATCCAACAACAGGCTCCAAGCGGCTGTTTCGATTTGTCCATCGTATTAACGAAATCATGTTCTTCTCCGCTTTATCGTCTTTACTTATTTTCATGGTTGAGACACATAGCTTCTCGGTGTAATGGCATTAACGGGATCGCGTACAGGTATAGCGTGGGAGGAGGAAACAAGTCGAATAAAGTTTACGAGAATTGATTTCTAGCGTTTAATGTCAGCGTGAAAATCCAATCCGTGACATTTGTAAGTCGGTCGTTTGGAAACGAAGAAAAAAGCAAAGAAAAGATAAAAAAACAAAAAGGAAACGAACGGAATGACGATACCTCCTACGCTCGGAGAAGCGTAGAACAAGAAACCGATGACCAACTTTAAATCCGTGGCTCGTGCGTCGACCGCGTCCGTTAGGTGTTACTGACACCTACTCCAAGTTGAAAGGCCTTTCATTCACTCGAAACGTTCACTTCGTTAGCCCTTAGAAACCCACGAAGCTTCAAGCGACTCAAATGGCTCTACTATTATCGACAGACTCGACCAATGGAAACCAATCTTCGAATAATTGCACTTATATTGTGTTTCCTAACTCGCTTCGCCTTCTACTGAATAAGATCGGTCAGCGATTTTTTCCACGTCGGAAAAATAAATCAAATGCGAAACAAAGACATCGTCGCGTCTTATCAACAAATTTCCCTCTGACAGATCTTGGAAGAAGAATAACGTTATTTTAATTGCCACTGATCGTTCGCAATTGATTTACTTGCAGTTCGTGATCGATCATCAATGTGTCCAGTTTGTATTAGAAAAATAAATGAAACGTAAAAAGACGATTATCGTGTGGACGTTGGTCTGCTAATTTGCCCAAGTCTTGGACTGATTCCGTCATCTCTTCAATTCCCATGGTCGTTGCAAAATAGTCGCAGAATTAACCAGTCGTTCCCCTATTCACCACGAAAATCATAAATCAAACGCGAAGCTAAGATGGCACCTTTCGTTAATATCTCATTAATTTATATAGAAATATCCTCATTAAAGCCGGTGAGGTTCGTGAACCAATCGACCAAACCGACGTTGGTCTCCGGCCGGAGAGGAAATCGCTAAGCGGATCATTTGAATACCCGCAGAGGCGGGAAAATAAAGGAGCGAGAGATGGTATCCAGAGGCTGCTGGGCAGCGACTAGCCACGACAAAGAAACGCGTTAAGATAAATACACGGTCGGAGGGTGGGCTGCTGTGAAACCGAATGGATATTTCCTGACAGCGATCCAATTACGCGTACCTATATTCGCCGATAGTCCTGTAATGGTGCGTTTAGACCAAGCGACCAGATCTACTAGAACGGAACGCTTCGTACGATGTTTGCAAGCGTCACGAAGTCACGGAACCTTCTCAGAACATTCAGCCGTTTCGTCTCTGATCCGCAGCGCAATCGTCGAACCAACCTTACGCCTTCGTTTCTACAAGGTGACTGGAAAAAGTGCTTTTTTTAAAAAAAGTCTATGTTTCATCCACGTCTCTCTTACTAAGTTCTACGTTGTTTCATTCTCGCGATATAAAAATACCGGTTAAATCATACGAAATTTATTCTAATCGCGTGTAATTAATCGGTACGTAAATACGATAGTAACCGCGCCAAAGTACAAATACCTTTTCTAACCGCTAGTAAATTTTACTAACGTGGCGGAAGAGCGAGCAGTCGCTCGCCTGCTCTAAACGCACCTTAAAACACACCCCGTACCGTGCGCCACATATATACCACGCATCCATCTACCGTCTCATCTTCCTCCATCCACCACCGTGGATATATTCGTGTACATATATATAGATATATATCTACAAGAGGCATAATGCAGGACGCAAGGCCGGTTCTCTCGCTGGACGCAATTATCCCATTTAAATTAAGCCGCATAATTGGACGGCCGTCTATTCACACTCGTAAAGCAACCGCGCGAGCTTTTACAGCCCTGGCCGAGGCAAGGATGAATTTAAGAAGCCAGCGCTCGAGCCGCTTCACCGTGGAAAAAAGAGGGTTGCAACAGACCGAGGGGTAGAAAGAGAGGGGGCGGTTCCCTCTGGTTGAAAGGATGCTGCTACTGTTCGCCGCTACGAAACGATTTCGTCTTTTCCCCGTCTGTTTCTCTTCCTTTTTTCCCTCCTTTCGACGTTTCGCCTTCTCCCTCCGTCTCGTTTCGCTATCCCCTGCCTTTCTTCTCTCTCTCGTTCTTTCCTTTTTTTTTCTCTCCGACGGTTATTTCGTGTATTTTTTCCTCTCTCCCCTTGACGTCTCTGTCTTTTGTTTTTCGAGGCTACTCCGCCGTGAAACGAGCTTCTGGGTTACGTATCGCAGTTGATGAAGGCAGAGGTATTTATTTTTTCCCATTCTTGCTCCTTTTTGGCGGGAAGGTATAAGGTTTTGGCAGAAGAATGCACTAAACGATCGCGAGATTAAATATCTCCAACTGTTCGACGAGACTACGAAAGGACGATAATTAGTCGTAATCGTTCGGAAAAAGACAGTCTACGTGTTCAGCGGTTCAGCTAAAGCGAGGCTAAGATTAACTATTTGATCGGAGTATTTCACACGCGATATTTATTTAATCATTCGGGAAATGACGTGGATGTTTAACGGAGAAACGAGGTAACAGAAATTATGGCGATAACCTTCGACTTACCACGTCAGCGACTGTTAACGCGTTGACGTAAAACCATCGGGGAAATTGTGAAAAATTTGTCTTGCAGAAGATCGTCGGGCTAATTTCTACGCGGGACAATGTAATTAGTCATCGTTTCGCGATTGTTTCGTCGAGGAAAGTAATTACTCATTAGGAAGGCGATATTAATGGGAAGGCTGGACGTTAATTCCGACCCCGCCGCTACCCACGGATTAGTGGAATCTTTTAAAAAGGGAATCGAAAATTAGCCAGCTTGGAGCAACAAGGAAATTACCCTCTTCTTTGATCCGAGGGTTAAATCGACGCGTCGCTGGTAAACGAAGATTACTTTCGAATCGCGTGAAAAGCGATGGAAAGAATCGATAGTGAAGCTTTCCTTTGTAAGAAATAACATCTTGCGAGATATTAGACGCTAATACGAGATAATAGAACAAGTAGAGCTCAAGTAGTCTATTTTCAAACGTTGCTCTTAGTTTCATCCAAGTTAAATCAACCCACCTTTTCCTATACTCGATAAAAATGGCATTTCTATTCAAATGGATCGCATCGATCACGACAATAACCATCGATCGATCGGCAAGTTAACAAGGTAACAGAAGTAGCTAATATTCCAAGCAATTTGATTAATCGAGTTTGCGCTCGAACGAGCAAGGACCTCGAAACTATTGTAGGATCAGATGGAGGAATTCGGGTATCATCGAGATCGACGAAGGAATGCATTGATCGGTCGATCGTCTAGGAAAGGTTCGTGGATCTTTAAAGATCCACGGCATCTCGGAGACAATCGTTTCGGCGGGAGCAAAAGGCTTCCTGGAATGGTGCTGAAAAAGGCTTGGCGTTCCAGCGAAGGTGGTCCCCGATATCCTGAACTCTGCAGCCATCGCACAGTGCGGCATTTGAATGAGCATTCCAGACAAAAATGAAAATTCGCGAGCCACGTTCGCAGACGATGTTCGCACGTTCCACAGTGCGGCATTTGAAGCGAGGAACATGCATATAGCGTGCGGTTTTCCTGAAACTTCGTATCGGAGGACCTGGCGCGACTGAAAATCTGCTTGTCAAATATTTGATAGTATTTTCTCGATTCATTGGTTCGATCGAAGTATTTCGAATATTTATCTCCTTGTCTAAGGTGAGATTTATTAAGGTGCACAAGGTGACGTTTAAGTAAATATCTTTCTATTTTTTCGTAAGCGCCATGCAGAAATCAGTTGTCTCTTTCTCCCGTTTCCACAAATATTGTACCGAATAAAGAACGGAGCTTTTGCGTAACTTTGAAAATTTCCTTGGGACAAGTGTGGAGAGAAATCCAGGCTTTGTCGCGATTACGAAAGGATTTCATTAAAACAGTAAAGAATATTCGGTGTAGCAATTTGTAGGAGGAAAAATAATACAATGCTCTGTTGACAGAGAACAATCAAAATTACAAGATGGTTTGAACCACTTGTTTCATTGTTTTTTGAAGAAAGAATTTTTTTAATGGGAAATTAAAATTGTACGTGTCTTCCCTCACATTCTTCGTATTTAAGATGTAAGAACAATATTTAACAAGAATGAACAGACAAATATATAAGGAACAAGTGAGTTCATTTTTTGAAGTGATTAGAATTTGATGTACAAACGATTTTCACTTATCCTCCATCGTTTCTCGATATCATCGAATAATAAGGTCAAAACCGCTTCGATTTTTAACACGCGTCTACTTAACGACTTTCAGAAGCGAATATTTGCACATGTTTTTACTAAAACGTCGTAGAAAACGTTTGTTACTTGTCCAAGAAATACGAAACAGGCGACTAATAATTTTGAAGCTCGTATAAGAAACGCACGATTAATTAGGAAGGCTAATAACAAGCTCTTAAGATCTTCGTAACAAATATTCTTAACATCTAACGCGCGTAATTTATGTCAAGCTTCTCCTGTTTTTTATCGTCGATAATCGACCACTGGTCAAAATTTAAACGACGATACTAACTTACCAAATTCAAACTTCGAAGAATGTCGTATTGTTTATAACATAGAAGACTCTCCAGATCGATCGTCAAGCAATGATCTTCCACGGCAAACGTCAATTAGCCTATTAATGCAATCAGTAAATTGGCGCCAATGTCGCGGTCGACTGCTTTCCCACAAAGTTTCAAGCGGAAGATCGGCCCAATTACGCGTTAGAGCGATAATTGGTGAATTTATAGTCGGCTCCGTCTCGGTCGGCCAGTCGAGCGATCTCCTCCATTGGCCTGGGACGAGGAATTAATTGTCTAATTATCGTTAATACTGGCCCTCTCTCGAGACTCTCCCCTCACCTCTCCAGCAATTTCTCGATCGAAACACCGTTGCTCCGATGTGTCACACCGTCTGACGCTCGCATTATTCGTTAAAACCCTGCATAATGTCGACAGACCCCTATCAACGTGGTCGATTACCATTAGATTGATTTATTCGCGCTGGTAATCGTTGAGCCAATCACGCTTTCATTAAAATACATCCATTATAATCCACGTAATTCTTTTACTTTTTCCTTCGTAAACTAAGTTGCTTCGTTTCTCACAGAATTCTATCGGATTTCGACTGCAATATTTTTTAAGACTTTCGACTACCACCACTTTTCTTTTTCTCCTAAAACTCTTCGTATACCGACTCGGTCTAGCTTTTCCATCGTAAAACTCGTATCGGACAATTTGTTTTAATTTATATGAAAAAATACCACTACAACGACATGACATAATTATACGAGTATATTCTCTGCAATATGAAAGTCATTACAGAAACACTCGCATGTAGGCGCGAGTCGATGGAAAGTTCAGGAGTCGGGGAAAATCATAGCCCCGAGTCAGCACATCCACGATGATCGTAAAAATTCTAATTCGTCCAAAGAAACGTATCGGTATCTGCCTATCTTCCGATATCGAACTTAATTAACGCGATCGACGATTTGCTTCCGCGATAACGGAGGTAATTTCATACAAACTCGGACGTTCAGGCGTCGATAAGAAAAACATGGAAAATCAGAGTTCGAACAGAAGGGTAGCCGTGGACCAGCCACGCCGGTGTCCACGCGCGCAATCGACGTATTAATTCACGATAGACGAATTAGAAATGGTAATTGACGTTAAAGGGGAACGTGGGGCGGAAGGGGGTGATTAGTTTTTGCCCGCAGAGACGGACTGCTAGCACTCCACTCAAATTAGTTCCTCGCTGCATGAACGTGCACGGAGCAGGAGCGAAGGTGGGCCCGAACATTGAACAAGGACAACGATGGAAAGACACCGAGGGACAGAAAGAGACGATGCAAGAGGCAGGGTTAGAGGGGAAGAAGGGTGAAATAAGTGGGAGGGAGCGGCCTCTGGGAACATCACAAAGCACCCGGCAAAGCGCGTCTCCTCGTCGCTCTGCCTTTTGCTTTATTTCACTTCGTTTTTAATTCCTCCCAATTCCACTGTCAAGACCCGGCCGCCGCCACGAAAAACCCACGGAGACCGTCTCTCCCCACCAACTAGATCCTCCTTCTGTATCCTTCCACCTTTCTACCCCCTCGAAGCTCGTCTAATCGGTCGATCATCCACACCGAATTCGCCATTCAGAGTTTATCATCGGGTCATTGCATATCGAGCACTTGACTGCTGATCGAGACTGAGATTGTGGGTGATGTTTCAATCTTAGTTGATAACGTTTCAACGTTAGCTGATGAACGATAGCGTTATCGTTTTCGCTGTTGGTTCACGTTTCTACGGTACACGCGTGAGCGCTTTACGGCCAGCCGAATATGCGATGCAAATTAAGGCACACGAACGTTGAACTGTCTTCTGAACTGGTTGAATGTTTTCACGCGAAAGAAGCGCGTCAAGTGTCGTAATGTAGAACCAGCTGTGGCAAAAATACGTATATTTATGCGTAGTATTATTTATATAATATAATATATTAATATGCAAATTGATGAAATAAAAGCATTATAGCTTTAACCAGGAGAGAACATTCTCGTGCTTGCTACGATTTATAGAATGATTTATACGAGAAGATACTTGTGGATAAAACAAAGTTTCAAAAAATCGATAGAACAAAATGGGACGTTTCGTATGTTGCAACCTAACGAATAATAAAATGACTGCCACGTTATTTGAGAGATACATCATTCGAATTTATAATTTAGCGATTCCGTAAAAGTATAGTAAGCGCTATTTCCAATAATAAAATCGCTATCAAATTCTACGCTTTGAACGGAATCGAACAAATTCTACGCTTTGGTCGAATTCAAATATCGTTACTACTAATATCGATCAAAATATCTGAAAATTTATTAAACAGCAGTATGTTGGTTTACTATCGACACATAAAGGGTTAACTAGCGTTTTTAATTGTAGCAGCCCTCAAAAAGGCTGCACACTGTAGTCGTTGTTTCCGTTTCGATTTTCGGTTTGCGAAATGGCCCGATACAGAGGAGGAAGTATCAAGGAAAAAAGGAATGAAGTCGGAGCGAAATCGACTGCTAGCTCCTTCCGTCGAGCGCCCCGTAGAAACTTTGCTAATGTCATTATAATGGCCCGTCAAGGCAACCGACCATTTGTCTCGGAATTGCCGAAAAATAAAAGATTCTATCATCCTGTGTTCCCGTTAAAAAACTTCCCCGTATCCAGCGTCGTTCGTTGAAAATTCCTCGCGCAGGATTAACAAACGAACACCACCCCCGAAAATATCGTAGAAAACATGGAAACCTTCGTATCGATCGTTTCCGCATCGTCTGTCAAGGTCTATCGATCGTTCGTCGTATAAAATACAAAGATCTTTGCCATTAAAATTTCTCTCCCTTATCCATCGACATCGTTGCTCGAAAATCTTCCTGCGAAATTAATTCAAAGTTTGGATAAAAAGTGTACATTCGAAGATCGTCTTAAATACAATTAACCGTTCTGTATTTTCGCTATTAGCAAAAATCTTTGCAATTGTTGAAGTGGTCACCACTTCTAAGAAAACTCTACATCTGGTCTTTTTTAGTTTTCTCAAGCACCGAAGCCATCGTCAGCGTGTAGACAAAAGACTGCGACGAAGACAGGCCATAAACAGTAGACAGGCGACGTTGGCTTCGGGGTTTCCAGTTATTGGGTAACACAGCTAGCGTGCGGATCTGGACCAGCTGAAATTGTATTCTTATAATTACACTTCTATTGAAATATATTTTCTACCTTACAATTTATCCACGAGTTTTCTCTGTTTACACATCGAATAACCTCAACAGCAATTAAAAGTGCTCAAGTTCTAAGGCTGGTAAAATTCGCTGCCAAAGATCGTACCAATAAAATAAAAATGCAAACTTCTTCTAAAAAAACGAGACGATACGTTCTCAAGGGAGTACAAGTGGCATTGCCAAGCAAAGAAGATAAAACACGGAAAACAGCGAAACTTATCTTTTCTTAAATGCAAGGCGATCATTAAATTCGTTAGAATCTGGTCAAATCGTTTGCATTCCTATGATCCTGTTCCTATTTCTCCGATTTCAATTTCAATGAAGGGTGAAACGGTGGGGTCCGGGTGAGCGAAAGTTGCCGTAGAACAGCTGTCGGCACCCCTGGTCCCCCATCGATCGCTTATTGGGCCATCTCTCCACGCAGTGGCCAAAAAGTTCGGCTCCGGTAGCATCCTCCCTCTTGCTGCCTGCTACTTCGTGGAACGACGTTTCCAATTCGCGTCGCCGCGGATTTTTTGTAATTAATCCTCTCGCCGTGCATCGCGACGGGACGACGACGAGGGGATGGCAGAGGGGAGGGCAGGGTGAAGCAAGAGAGCAGAGGAGAAGAAGAGGAGAAGTGGAAAAAGGCAAAAGGCAAGGGGAGACGACAAAATGAAGAAGAGATAGGAAAGAAGAGGAAGAAAAGAAAGTTGTCGGGCGAAAGGGAGGGTTGGCGAGGAGGAGAGGGAGGAGCAGAAGGGACAAGGGGGAGGGGAATGAACGAAACGAAAGGGAATAAAAGCAAGGGGAGCGAGGAAGGAAGAGAGGTGAAAAGAGAAAGAGAGAAGGAGAAAGAGAAGAGGAAGAACGGAGACCAGTCTGGCGCGGTGTATCCGGTTTTTGCGGGCGTCAGATGACAGTCGCTTATTTACCGGGGCCCGCGGCCATCTTGCTGCGATCTGACTTAAGGAGGAGGCCCCGAACACGCGGTGGAGAAAAAAAAAAGGAAAAAGAAGGGGCGATCACAGAGAGATCCCGTGGCTCGATGCGAGAGACCGAGGCGATGGACGTGGAGGCCCCGCTCGAATTAATCGATCGGTTATCAACGTCTCCGGGATTCGTGGAATGGAAGAAATATGGCAGCCGTAGGGCTGCCGATGTTATATACACCGGCCGTGGCCGCGACGGGACGGCTTGTATGATTTCTTATTGTTCCTTCGCGGCTGGAATTGTTACCCTTCGGTTAACGACGCTGTCTCGTTCTTCTGTCCTCCTCACCCTTTTTGCTCTTTCTTTAAAGAAACTTCGTCGCGACCAACGTCGTCCTCTCGTCTTTTTGTCTAATTCGTCGTGGATAATTCCGATGTACGAGGTATTTTCTAAAACTTCTACCGAGAAATTTCTCTCTTCTTGGTAGTAGAATTCTACGAGACAGTTTCGAGCTGATTAAGTTGACTATCGAGGATCCTATAGCGAGGAGGAAGTACGTAAACGCGTATCTTTCGGTTAAATTCGTCGTTGTCGAAAAACAGCCTTTAAACGCGACGATTTTAAAAACGACGCGCCAACTTATCGTCTTTTCCTCGTACAACTTTCGATAGGAATATACGTAACGTATATCGGCTCGTTAATTATCGCGTAGAAACGTTGGACGAACGAGCCGCGAAAAGGCGAAATCAATTATGCCCGCGTGTCCTACGGGAGCGTGTCTATCGAGGGAACGAAAGGGGATTCCAGGTAACAGATAAACCACGTCGACGAGCAGGAAACGGCGAGAGCGGCCGATGCACGGCGGATAGTGGTCGACGAGCACGCTTTAATTACCGCTAATTAACATGTTCCTGCCAGGTCGAAGTCAGCACCGTTTACGACCAACTACTTCGGAATGTTCGTCCAGCCACGGAGAGCAAACTCGATTATTCTACCTTCGTTGCCCAGCCGTTTTCTTTTTACCCGTGCTCCAATCATCGCTGTGTCGCTTCTGGAATTTGGAACAAATTGCATTCTCGAACCCCAACTATCGCTCTTCCAACAAAAATTCCACCTCCGTTTTTCAGTTCTTGGATTTCACGGGACATGCAGCAATTCCACACTTTGCTCGCTAATATTAAATAAACTAAATTTCATCGCGTACTCCGCTCTAAGATAAACATTATTCCAGATGATTGGTTAAAGCTCATATCGTTGCTACCCGCTGTCAAGATTGACAGTTCATCGTTCTCCGTGGAGAAGGTAAAAAAAGTTCGCAACTTCCGTAAGAGATCTGCTGCGAGATCCACGATATTTTGATTTACGCTGCGCACCAAATTCTCCAAATTTATTTCTTCTTCTTTGCTAATTATTCCGCCAGTTTGTAGGTCAAAAGACAAACTAAATATGCCACGTTAGTGCGTACAATTTTTGTCGAGAAAGTACGACACACGATACGTAGGTGAAAATTCTTTCCACTGGAACGAGAACGTCTAGCGAGGTAGAACTAAAGACGCGAAGATGGAAACCAATGGGAGAAACAGAGAGGTGCAAGATATAACCATGTTACAAATGAAACAGTTCTCCAGCGCCACCCACGAGACGCGAGATCTCCTTTCATTTGTCATCTTAGCTTTGCGTTTGACTCGCCAGTTTCTCCCCCATTGTCTACCGCGCCGAGATAGTTTTGTCCCAGCGGTGAATCTTATCGGAAGATCGTCTAACGACGTCTAGGAATTTCCAGGAAGATCCTCGCGGAAAGTCTTGGTTACGTGGAAACGTTACGTCGGCTTTCCCTCGGTGGATGGCCACGAGTGACCCTGGTTACCAGCACCACGACCAAGTTCGCCAAGGTCGAGCAAACGGTCAACACTTCTTTGGTAACCACCCCTTGCTCCGTTTCCTTTCCACTTCCACTCTCCGCCATCTTCCACCGTTTTTACCCTCGCAACTCCTTTCTCCGCCAGGGGTTTCTGTTTTCTTTCCTAAGAGTAGAACTCAGGCGAAGAAAGTTTTTGTCGGCCGTCTGAATCTTCCCTTTGGTCGACGAGCGACGAGTCCGGGGATCCAGGATCGGTCTGGATCGATGATCGACGACCAATTTTTAGAACCTCGTGTCTCTGTCATCGATGGACGAGCGGATGTTCGTTTATTTATGACAGCTACGAAGATGCAAAAATGCATAGAAAATGTTACGCAAAAATACACTCCAGATATTCCAGGTGCATATTTATAATATACATATATAGCGTATCTTTGTAATATTCGAATGAATCTTTTTAATCGAAACAATTAGCTGTACAGTAGCTTCATAAACGTGTGAATTTGCGTCTTGGTACGTGGCCAGGATGAGTAGCATAATCTTCTATGTTTTTCTAGCAAAGCTTCAAAATTAGGATAAAGTAGGGTGTAAAGATTTTATCCTGGAATCAGCAAGAGCAAAAGTAAGTGCAGACAAAGTTCTACCCTTCTTTTCCTTCCTTCCACAATTTCTTTCCTGTTCATCTCTCTTGCAATCGTTTCCTCCTTCCCTTCCTTCCTTTCCTATCGTCCTTCAGCCTTCCTTCCATCGTTGCTGGTCACTTTTACGCAAATTTACATTTCCATGACATTATGCAGCGTAGAAACGTACAAAGGTAAAAATCGTTCGTAAACGTGTCTCAAGAAATTACGAACTTTCGCTCGACGTATAAACGTTCCTGCAACAATAACGAACGTAAGAGAATTCGAGAGTTTCGTTTAAAATGTTTCTTGGACATTTTGACAGGCCCCGTTCCAATTTCCTGACCTCGAACTAGCATCGAAGTAGAAGGAACGGAGCGTCGTATGTGCTCGCGCGTTAATTAATTCTGAAGGAGTTTAAAGGCGAGGCTGGAAGGACCTCGGCTGGTTTCTAGGTGGTCCCGAAGCCACGAGTCATCATTGCCTCATTTACTTTGTAAAACAATCTTGCCGACGGTTCAATAGGCCTAACTACATTAAACTTACCACCGGGTAATTAAACTTCCTTGTAAATCGTCGGCAAAATTCGCGTCGTTCCGTCGCGGGACGCGTTAATTAATTAACAGCTACCAATTTCGGGACCCGAATCTTGTTTCGATCATACGAGTCTTTTAATCATCGTGTTTCTTTTTCCAACATAATTGAAGTATTCAATGGCAAACTGGTTCAAGTGCGTTTCTTTTAAAAAACCACACGATGACCAAAAATGAGAAACTTATTTAGCTCGTGTAACAAACTGTAAAGGGAGCTTGTATAGGAAATAAATCATTTTAACGTTGTTAACTATCATGTGCGATAACGTGTGTCTACTGGATTCATTGAAAACAATAGAATTAAGTAGCGTAGAATTAAGTCGTGTAGAACTCAACGTGGAACCATGAAAGATTAAAATATTCGTGACTTTCGTCGATTTAATTTAAAAACATGAACTTTCGAATCTTTGCAACTCTAATTGATCTGATGCAAAATATTTCACGACTCATCTGCTAAAAATAGAAATATTTTATAAGTATCGCAAGTAGAACGTATCAGAAATTCCAAGTTCATTCGATCGAGAGAAACATTTTGTTAGTTGTATTACTTTTCTGCTGAATTCGCGAATATTTACGAATGATAGAATTGGATATTTCGGGCAAGGTAGAAGGATATTCTTGAAAATAAATAGGGCAATGTTTAGAGGAGAATTTTCAGAAAAGGCAACAACGAGACGAAATTCGAGAGGAGAAAAGTCGCGACGGATTATTTTAGGGTGGACCAGATTTCCCGGCCGCTAAGCTCCCTTTTTTTCCTTATTTTCTTTCTAATCCTTACAAATGCCACGGTGATCAAGCTTTTTGCCTAATTCATATTACGTAGGACCCGCATGCGAGTCTTAATCTTGACGGAACGCACCACATTCCTCTGCGGCTATTTGTTAAACACCTGTGTTTTATAAACAATCCCGATAGTTTCACTTGATCTCTTAAAAATTCTCTCTGACTTCTTGTCCATTAAAAAAAATAAAAATCTAATAAAACTGCATCGATGAAATGGTACGAAAATTGTTTAATTAAAAAGTTTACAAAGATTTATTCTACCAATTCTACAAAGACAGATTCTGATTTTCGAAGTAAATAGCATCGTGTTCTAAAATTTATCTCGTTGCTTGTAAAAAAAACGTTGCTTACCTTTTCAGTCATTTAATCATTTTTGGAATAGACACCACACCGAACTATACACTTTTTCACTTTTAACAGAAAAGTATGGTTCTTGCATTAAGAAATATCAATCGCACATTAAACGGCTAATATCATATTCAAACGGCAATGAAATAATGAATACATTAAAACGAGAAGCACAGAAATTAGAGAAAATAATTACAATACAAAGCATATTGAATAACATAATCCTCGGATACATAAAAATAATAAACGAATTCTTCATCCACAGCAAGTATAATGGATCTTAAGATCGTTAAGAAAATAGTAGGACAATGGGTCAAGTAAAATCTAATCATGTTATCTGGCAGAGAGCTCAGAATGCATGCTAAAAAATGTAACATTTAACCCTCTATAATACCATTTGACTTCGAACACGAAAAACACTGTATATGATGAGACTAATTGTACACAGTTTCCCTATTGCTATACTGCGGATTTTTATACGGAATTTGAAAGTGTAAACTGATAATACAAAAAAGTATATAAAATATGCAAATTATAGCGCCTAGTTTCTACCGAGATTTTATATTTTAAATTATATTCTCGAAAATGTGAATTTACACGAAGATCCACCATCCATCGTACTTGTTGCAAATATCGGTACTATTCAAATCGAAACGGGAAAACACAATTCATTCTCAAAATGAAACAAAAGCTCACGATTATAGAGGGTTGAAGATGGAAAGAAGAAGAATAAATATAGGTGAAAATGGAAGAGGTGACTAGCAGAAATAAATCGTTCAAAGACACCGATGTATATATGATCAGTACTACTGTGCCACTTTATTCTCAGCTTCTACGACGAACAGTAAATTATTCCTATGATCTCTAGGATCCTCTTCAACGCACCTATAACCATTTTCTATGCAACGATACAGCCATATACACAATTTGCGGATAATGATACATCGAGAGCCGGAGAACGGAAGAAAGTTTCGCTAAAGACAGTTGTATTTGCGTTAATTAAAGTGCACAAAAAAAGAGAGAGAAAGCTCCACGGGCGCCGTGATACACTATCGTAAAAATGATCGACACCCAAAACGTTCGCAATCCTCGCATTCCGTGCACGCACATTTCTCTCCTCTGATGTTATAACGTAAACTTAAAATTGTACGTGTTGCCGATATCCAAAACTCAACTAAAGGTCACTCTGTCTTAAAAAAAAAAAAAAGTGCCACGACAGTATCTCTATCAGTTTCCGTTTCAAACATAGTGGAAATGCAAGTTCGTCTCTGAATGCGATGGAAGGGATGATTCGTGGAAGCGACCGATCTCTATCCTATCTTCTCATATATTTTACATTGAAAAATAAACGTTAAAAATCAGATCCACTGATTCGATTATTTATAATCTAAAATCATTTCAGATCGAATTATATTACACACATGTACAAGAAATTCATGCTATTACTTTCTTCGGTTCTTTCTCTGTAAGCGGTGAATTTAAGAGATTGATCAAAGTTGACTATTCCTTGTACGTTTCTTGAAATTTGTTAGGATTCTCGCGAAATGGCGAGACCGTAAATGATTTGCAATTCGTAACCGAAGTATTTACATGATTTCTTATGTTCCGGCGATCATGGAATTTCCTATACAGTAGATTGCCAAATTCGTCCCAATAAATTAATAATATAATTGAAGGGAAAATTACAGCTATTAATAATTTATACATATCCATGGTCTCGACGTTACATGGAAAGTACGACAAAATTTAAAAAGCTACTTTGCAAGAAGTAGCGAAACATTATCCTCTGCTGTGTTTTCCAAATGTTTGCTGCTTCAAGAAAAACAAGAAAAGAAAAAAGGGGGGGAAAAAAAACGCTGGGAAGTAACGGAGCAGCTAAATATTAGGTCACACTGACACAGTTTTCTCTATTCGAACGAAGCAAACCCTTCACGAAGAAACAGGCTCGACATAAAACACATAAATCTACAAGCTAAGCTAACTTACGTAAAACACGGGATAAATTTTAATCTCTAATAATCTTCTTAATCGCTATTCGACGGTAGAAAAATGATTATTCCTAGAAATATCAATTTTATCGGTCATTATAACGTAATCATCCCTTCGCGGACACTTTTTCTTCTTCTCGTTCCTCTTCACACACATTCTAACATCCCTCGATTCCGTAGCACGTTAGAATACGCAGCCATCGATATATTCACCAATAATAATTACAAGACTCGACATCTAATCTTTCTCTCTTTGGGTTTCTTAGTCGCCACTCATCCCTCCATAGTTTCTTATCTTTTACTGATTTACCCTCGTCTGTGCGTAAAATAATGTTAATAACAATAAAAACTCGATATTCGTCGGATTGTACAGCCACGACAGCTTCTCTTCTCTTCTCAGCGTGATATATCTCGTTTAACACACCTCTGTATACGTTATTATACAGATTAATATATGTATAGTATATGATAACTCGCGTACAAAAATATTTTATGTTAAATCGACTATCGTCATTAAACGTCCCGCCATAATGCAATTGCCTATCCTCTGACCCTTGATGACGCAGATCAGCTCGGTACCAATTCCGTTCCTGGAACAAAATTCGTTATTATTTCAACTGCAATAAGATGGAACACGAACGACAATCTTCAAACGGGTGACGTGTTCGCCGAAGGTTTTTCACGATCAACCCAGATATGCCTGTTACGAGAGGATAACTGAACATTTATCTGATCGTACTTGGCGATTTTTTGCTGCTCGCTTGGCACCATCTAATTCAAACGAATATTCCTGCAGCATTCTTTCAATTATTTTCCACGCAATCTCGTCGGAATTCTATCTTTTCGTAACGTTAAAAATTGTTGTCGAGTTGTTCAGAGGAAAATATGCAAAAATTCTTATCTCGCGTTAATCTTACGCCAAACATTTTTTGGTAAAATAAAAAGTTTGGTAAAATAAGAGCAGCGAAAGAGTAAAGGAAAAATAACATTATTTTTCAAACGATCGCGAGTTTTATTTCAGCATATCTGAGTTAAACGCAAGCCACAGTGGAATACGTTGAATTTCATCTGCAGGATCTTGGATAAACTGACGAATGAAATGGTTCGGTTAAAGGATAACAGGAGACAATAGATGGAAGATGGATTTCTTGTACGAGAACCAGACGAGAAGAAAATTCTAATAATACCGTCGAACGAATCGAAAATCAAAAACGAAGGAGTTTCTCTTGGATGCCGCGACGCGCTTAATTCTTCGATTAGAAAATCCTTGAAAGATCATGTGGAACGATCGTTTTGCTGCTTGTCTCGTTCGAGAATCGCCGACAAAACCGTCCACGATCGAGCTTTTTTCCCCGACACTGTAGGCGGGTATCGCGAGAAAGGATTCCGCGGTCGAGGACAAAAGAATGATCGTAGAAAAGAACGTAGTCGGTCCTGGTCGTTTCCTGCTTGCTGGAAAAACATTTCGGAAAAGTCAGTCGACCGCGAAGCGCATTTCATTCGGTCCCGTGGCTTCCATTCTCGACTCGCGCGTTCTGAGCAAACTAGACATTGCCATTGTATCGAACACTTGAACCGTAATACAATAACTTTCGTAAGTAGAATAGGAATTTTTATGCGTTTCTGAGATATTTCTTGGCTGTAGAAATACACGTAACATGCAACAATATATTACGTAGAACATTCACTATAATATTTGATAGATGAAAGAAATATTCGCAGTCTATCAATATTTGTCCATTTCTATTCCAAATATCGATTTATCCAAATATCCAAATATCGTTTAATACGTGTTTAACGAATAGTTTGACAATATAGATTTTACCATCTAATTTACTTAATTTTATTTACTTAATTAGTTGGCTGCTGGATGCTGGGAGAGGTTGAAGGAATAAAATAAAGTCAGTAGGAAATGTTGAAGAGACATAGCTGGTTAGGAACTGACATTTGAAAAAAGAAACGGGAGATAGTGACGTGATCGGATTGTACAAGATACGAAAGTAAAGTAATCAATCGAATTTGTGATTTCAATGAGTGAATTAACTGAAAATGAAAAATTTGATCGATCGGATAGGAGGTCATTTCTGAAATCCGCTGCTTTCCAAGAATCCGATTAAAGAAATTGATACTGTGCTTTCGAGTTTTAAAAGAAAATTGACGCGAGTAAATAATTGGTCAGAATTATCGCGATATTTCAATAAATTCCTGCAATTCGAGAAACAATTTCCACTAAGGTTCAAAATTGTTCGAAAAATGATACGACACGTAATTAAGAAAAGATTGGAAAACAGAGTGAGAAATGACTGAGGAGTAAAACAGAAGAGAAGGAATCCGGTAACGAGGGATAGACGTACCAAGACGAGGAATAATTTAAAACGAGTCATGGAAATCCACGATCGACGGTCGTTTGTGAGGCTTCTTAAATTCACATTAAGGACGACTGGTGACGACGAAAATGATGGGACGAAGGGTGTCACGCATGCCATGTCGATGCAGCGTTTAGCATCAGACTGCGCGCTCGTCGTGAAATAACTCGTTTCGTCGTCAGAACACTGAAAACTCGTTCTCGAATAATTCTCTTCCTCTTCGAGATCTCTCGAATCCTACAAATTTCATCCTATATGTATACATACTGACGAAAATACGATATTGCAGTTGCGCGATGACCGGAATTTCACATGTCGGAATTTCGCGAAAATTTCCACGCGAACGCGATCTCTTGGAGAAATATAATCGCGGCTTTCCTGCAAGATACTTTGTATTAGAAACAAGAAGAGAACAGCGGGACTTGCCGAAGGATACAGAAGGATTCGATTGCAGAGAATTCTGTTCTGATCGCGTACCACGCAGAATGGAAAGAGGAGTTGGAACGGGCATTCGTAAAACTTCCTGCTATTTTCTCCCTGTTTTTTGCTATTAGCTAAGTATACCGCCTCTGGCTTATGTTAAGCTTCGGCAATTATTTGTCATAGTCAGCTAAGACGAGAGTGGAGACAAAAGTGTGGAAGGGAATGGGTCGAGGGCCCTCAGAATAAGACGTTCCCATCAATTTCACCGCCATCGTTCGCCTTCTCGCTTTTCTCCCATCCATTTCTTCGCTTGACCTTAGCCTAGTATGGCACGATTGCAATAGAAAAAAAAAGAAAAGAAGACGATCGTTTACGTATTCTACGATATTCCCGCAATTAATCGTGGCGCCCAAACGTATTTACCGTGTCAAAAATTTCCTAATAAATCTTCCGTATCCAAATACTATTATTTTACGTGTTTTATGTATTTTGATACAGAATATAAACTAATATGCTAGTGTATAATGTACACCATACGTTGATATATTTATTAAAATATCCTGTTCGAGACTAGCCACTGTGCGGTAACTCGCGGCTAGCTAGAAATGTACGCGTTCTTTGACGAGGTTCTTTAAAATTCTTAAAAATTCCCCGCCCGATTCTCGCTGAACCGATAGCTGGACTCAAAAACCAGCAACCCCCGAGAGCAACAAGAAGAGCATGAACGAGTGACTCCGCGAGAAAACGCAACGAAGCCATTGAGAGAGTGCTCGTGAAAATGCTCGGGGCCCGTCCGGAACGACATAATAATCAGCCGGCACCGAAGATTGCGAGGAGCACTCGTTCCCCGACCGCGGGGCAACCCCCTTTTCTACCTAACTTATACTTATTATTGCATTATCTCCTTTGGCCTAGAATGATTCTCCGGCTGTGTGGAGAAGCCGCCGCGAAACGGCCAACACCGAGAGGAAAAAGTTTCTCCGGGGGAAGCGAATCTCGCGGACATAATCCTCGGTGCGCAACAGTGTAATTGCAACGAGCGCCATGCAAAAATTCGCGGAGCAATTGAAATCTCTTTTTGCCGGATCTATTGGCACGCCAAGAAGTAGGTTTTTTTCGGTATTTGGAAATTCGACGGATTTAAAGGATTAAGACGAGTAGGTGGATTTCCTGCAGGCGTTCGAACTGAAATTTGCTGAAATTTTCATCGAACTGAAATAATTTCAATGAATTTTATAGAAATTATTCGTCGACACGCGAGCAAATACAATCTCTGCCACGTGTACGGAGATCGAAATCGATCAATTTGCTCGATTAAAATTCCGTGGATTTTCTATACGAAGAGCTTTCCTACGTTAAATCTATTAGCTCGTTAAAGAATAAATTTCAGGATATTGCAAAGGTGCAATAGTATCTGCTAAGGAACTTTCAATCTTTCGATTACAACTCGAAATCACCTAAATTCAACTTCTCTTCTATGTCTGAATAGAAATACAGTGGACCGGTGCGAGTAATTAGCCAGCGCAAAAATCGTAACAAAGCAAAGCGTACCATTGAACAGCGGCAAGCAGGAATTCTAAAAATTGTCACCGCGGTTAACTGCCAATTATTCGTGCATTTATTCATACGTATGCAGACCGGCGATAGGTTTTTCCTGTAGGATTTTTCGCGAGAGAGTTAGAACACGGGACATATTTTTCAAGAAAACTGACTCGCATCGATTCTACGTGCACGGGTCATGTTCCTCGTTAGTGAACCGGTGGACAGGTGCATCCTCTCTCTTTTTCACCGTGGAACGGTCTCCTTTGCTCTCTGGCCGCGTCTTCTTTGCGTTCTTGCGACGCTTAAACACGCGGCCAACGATCACGATAATGTCTTCATCTCTCGCTTTCCGCGACCGGTGGATTGCTCGCGCCGCGAATCCCGCTTCTTATCTTCGCCGTGCTTTTTTGCGATAATAGCGCGTGTAATTCTAGTGGCTGGCAAAAAGGCCCGAGGGAGGAGGGGGAAATTGATACGACATCGCGTTGAAAGGGCGAGCCGAGCCCTTCCAAACGGCGTCGTTTTCGCCATCTTCCTGCCACCCTTTGAATTTTTATCCTCCAACCATCGACGATCCTGAAACCACTGCTAATTAGACGCCAAATTTGTCTCGAATCTGCTTTTTAAACCAGCGTTCACGAATCGCCACGATTGTACAAATACTTGAAGATAATGAAAGATTTGTTAAGAAGAATTATCGTAGGAATATTAGGTCGCAGACAGTGCTTGTAGCAGAGAAATTTAATGTAAAATATACTAACAAAAATTAGGTTTGATTATCAAAACTGTGGACGCGATAAGAGTCACCGACTATTCAGACTTTGCAGAAATTTTTAAAAAAGCTCGGTTCTTTCTTATTAGACTTATATTTCGACCTTATTTACTAGCGCTGTATATACATGTTTTTTCGTTCGATTTCCATCTTGATACGAGTTTTACAGTTTAACTAATTTCACGAACGTCGAGTTTTATAGACATAGAGCGCGTATGTGCTGGTAAAAAGTACTTTTAATCTAACAGCGAGCGTTTCTGATAACGAACAGCTTTGATTTCTGATAGCAGAATTTATTTGATCGTTTGACAGTGATCTGTGTCGGCGTAAAGAAACGTTGAATTCCGAAGGAGAAATGAAATATTGAGACGGCCAGAGGATTTGACAGGCCGGAAAGGCTGAGGCAAATTGCAGCGTGGCCTTTGAAAATAATATACCCTACTAATTTGAAGCACGACCACCGTTTTCGACACGTTTGCCTGTTCGCTGGCGATGGGGTGGTTTTCTCGTGAACGCGCCGAGTTTCGTGAGCTCCTTAATGAACCGAGTTCGCGAAAACCATTAATAACCAACCGAGCCAAGTCTCGCAACAGAGAAAACTGTGTAGGAGAGAAAGGGGTGGAATACGTTCGAGGTCTTTGCAGAAAACACTTTCGCTCGAAGAAAGAAAGAAAAGTTTCAACTTATTTCGTAAATGTCAAGGCTTTTATCAACGCCCATGGTTCAAAGAGAAACATCGATGTTTAGAAGATGAAGATGGGACTCAGAATGAGAACGTAAGTATTAAATACGAACAGAAACAAAGAACAGATAGATGAATGGACTGATCTTCGACGTATTTATTTCACGAATATCAAGTCGGTGTACGTAATGTAAAGAAAAGTTTCCACGATGACAATAAAAGATACTCTTCTATTGGCACACAATCTAATTTTCGTAGTAACGTGACTATTAAACGATACGAAACTTAACATCATTCGTCCCAATTAATTCATAAATACATAGATGCTATACTGTAATAAATAGAAAGCTGCGTCAACGCATTTTGTAGCCACTTTCGTACGAATACGAACGACGAGTAAAAAACGAAAGAAAGATACGATAGGAAATATTTGAAGAAGCAAAAACCGAGTAGACCCGTCGAAAATACAAAGACGAAACGATCTTCGACTTATCCCGCGAATATCGACACTCTTTGTATCCATAATTCATAGTAAAACTCCAGCATACGCACGGGGAAAACTGGAAACAAGAATGCGAGGCATGGAATACTTAAAAAAGAAGGAGAGAAGGTTTCGTTGGAAGCAGACGAAACTAGAGAGAATCCTCGTTGCGCAGAAATCACGGGAACGAAGAAGACGTTGAAGGGGGTGTCTGGCAGGCCCTAATGCGACGTATCAATATACGTGGGTGCCGGTGATGGGCCAATATCGCATAAGTGGCCCGATTCACCGTCATTTGTTACGTTTTGTTCGGTCTAAGTAATTTAAGAGTCACCCTTTGCTCGCCAGCCACCCTCTCCAGCCACGGGGAAAGGACACAGGGAGAGAAAGAGAGAGAGAGAAGAGAGGGACGAGCAGGGACGAGAATCCTTCGAGTGACTGGTTGGTAGGGGAAGTTAGAGGGTAGCTAGCTGACTGTACTTCGCCTCCATTCTTCGGCAAATCGCGGCATATTTGTCAGATTTTTGTTCCAGAACAAAACCTTCACGATCTTTCTTGCCTCGGGCAGGGCTTAAGGGGGTTGAGAGTTAAGTGGATTGGTTTCGTCGGAGATCGGCGCGAGTGTCTGAACGCGACCGACTTAATTCGAGTCTTTCTGCCAGCCACTTGATTTCACGACTTCTGATGCGCCGCGTATTTTACGCTCCAATGGATGCTATTCCTTTTTTTTTTTTTTTTTTGCAAGAAATTTTTCGAGAAGTTCCTGACTACACCGGTCCTCGTTTTAATTTAACGTCCGAGAAATAGTAAGGAACGTTTAGGGTTGGGGTTAGGATTAATGTACAGGTAATGATGTATCTATAAGATAACGTGATCGTAGTAGAAAGGAAATAAAACGATAGGAGAATACGGCTGGAAAAATATAATCACGTTAAATGACGTTATAGTAGGTCGATTGGTTTCAATTTCTTAAATCTTCGGTCTATTTTTCAAAATACTTCTCCTCTGAAAATCTACGGTCTTCTTGCCTTTCTTACCGAGCATGAATAATTGGATGATCGAAGGGATCACAAATGAGAATTGTAGATTAGTATAGGAATAGATTATATAGAGGGGGGCGCGAATTCTAGCATGAAGATTCTAAACCACGTAAGCGAAGTTGTGAAAATAATTTGGAGAAACACGGTATAATTTTCTGCGATATTTCGCTCACCCTTGAAACCCTTTTCTGGGAATGTGGACTCGGGGTTGTTGGCATCCGACGTCACGTCCGCTTCGTTCTCTATCGGCGTGTCGATCTACAATCAAACAGAAACATTTTCGTTAGGTCAACGTTACGTTCGCAAATATTATTTGTTACAATTTTCCTTGGCATTCACGATCATTTATCATTCTACGATAAATAAATTTCTAGAAGTAAATCACTCGCTTTTCGAGAAGCTGAACAATCAAATTGAAAAAATTGATGCCAGAACTATCGACATGTAACATGCACTTAAACATATTATATATTGTTAATTAAAAGCTAAAGCAATACATACGATGAAAAATAAATATAATCGTCTTTTCGTCTCAGCAAAACGAAATATTAATATTATGTATGAAAAACACTTGCACTTAATAATTGCAGAAACAAAGATATCATCAATTACGTTCTTCGGATAACATTTATATAAACATTTACAGTCGATCAAGAAGAAATGTTCCAAGTTGCCCTACGAACGAACTATTGGCTTGGCAACTAAGTGACTGCGGATTTTGACAATACCACCTAATGACAAAATCCGCAATCACTTAGTTGCCAACCGAGTAAATTGTACAGGTTTCTTATCACCTGTGCATCACGTGCGAGAAGCAGATAAAACAATCGTGAGATCGTTCCACTGGTAAGGAACTTTTGAAAGAGGGAAAGAAGACGAAAGGCGCGGCGGATTTTAGTAATGCACATAAAGGACACGTGTGAACAGCTGGCGACATTCGTGCGACGTTCGCCTTCCCACGCGTCTTCGTGGATCACACGTGGGATCTCCGAGTATTCCACATGGAATACGAGCCACGTGGATCGAGGTCCACATTCGTTCCTCCCGAGAAACTGTCGCCGTGAATTAACAAACGTTCGCAATGGCAGCAAACATTTATTTGCTTTGGAACGACCCGATCCTCGCTGCTATAAACTTCCAAACCAACGATTAATCTTTTGTAACCGTATGCACCTATTGATAGGCTCCTCAATTTTAATCTGCGGATCATTTTTCTTGCGTTATCAGTTTGTTTAATAGAAACATGTATTAATATGTTTATCGGATAGACAAATTTAACGATTAATTGGTAAAATTGTAGGATCCGCGTGTTGCGGATTATTGGTGTTAAATAATAAATTCTCTTACGTGGCGGTAACGAATTTATTAATATGATTAATGAAATAAGAAAAAGAAATTTTACTGTTCTATGTGATACGAAATTTTAAAATCGGAAGAGAGAAGTCTGGGACCTACAACTTGTAGCTTGGTAATTTTAATATTATTATTTAGTTGCGACGTAGAATTAGCTCGACCATATTCATCAACGATACGATCTACTTTTTCTCAACGTCGTTCAATCAACGAACAGACATCTGTAGCTTCTTAAGGAAGAGATATCGTTAACAATTGACGATCGTAATTGGGAAGGAAAGACGAACGTCAATTTAATAATTGGCAGCTTGTTTGCTGAAAAGTAAGAAACTCGAGGAGGACGAGGAAAATACTTTGGCGAAGAAAAAAGCGAAAGAATCGAATGGAATCGAGACGAAACGATTTCTCAGAGACGAGTGGGTTTCGCGTAGGTGTAATTATGCCTCTGGAACCCCTTTTTCCCACAGAACTAAATATAGCGAGTGTCATCCGATGGCCTGGACACACATGTCTCGGAAAGTACGAGCCCACATCTGGTCGCTGTTTCCTGCTAGCCGTGGCATCTTCTGCAATATGATTTATTTTCGAGCGGCCGAATCCCAGAGGTTCGGTGTAAATTAGATCACGCCATACCGAACAGTCAATGATCAAAGACACGAAGAAGAGCGATGATAGTCTCACGACGAATCCTCGCCAGTCAAAACAATTCTACGTTTTATCAAGAAACTTCTTCGCCAAAAGGAAAGAACAAAAAATCACGAACAATCCATCTCCGATTCTTCGTTTTCGCTCGACATTTGTCAGAGAGATGAAACGCTGGAACTTGCAGAGCAAAACTAAATTTGCAGAAATCATCGAGCATCGATTTTCTATTCAGGATCTCTGTTCAGGATCTACAGAAGAGATTAAATGATCGCAAAAAGGAAGAAAGAAGATACAGGAGACGATATCGATCTTCTTCTATTCTTCGTCTCTGATGAAGATCTATCGAGAAGAGATAGAGAGGAAGAGAAAGAATGAAAAGAGCAAGGAAAAGCAAAAAGTACAAAAGTCAACAACAGGAACGGTTTAACGATTAAACAATTTACATCGAGAACATCGATCCTCTGTTTCCGATTTCCATCGAGGATTTACCAACAGGGTAGAACGTTCGCAGAAAGCAAGAAGGAACGCGCAGAAGCTGGCTGATCGAGGTCACCAGCATCAGGAATTCACGGTGCACCGCGAGTTCCCCGAAGTTTCTTTCTTTCATCTCCGAAACATTATTCTCGGGCCTAACAGCGGGTCCAGTCCCCGGAGATGGGAACAGAGGAAGAACGGAGGGATCAGGGGGGCCAGGTAAAGAGCGTCTACGCGCGGCCAGTTTTGAAATGCTCGGCAATATAGTGAGTTCGTTATGAGGCGAGCCCCGACGTGGTATGGCTCATAATTGCAGAGTTGGCTTTCGAGCTGCGCACCTTCGGGCGTGTTCTACCTGTCGGCTGACACCTATTGTCCGCAGGAAAATCCCCTTGTCTCCGAAAAATCGTCCAATTTCATCTGAAATTCGTCCATTTTAAAAATCTCCATCGTCCGTCCACGCTACGAAGGTTTCTCTTTCTGCGACGTTGCTCGTCTCGGAAGATTCACGAAGAACGCGGCAAAGGGAAAAAGAGTGGGAAGAAAAGCGAAGAAACGGACAAAATATTTCCGGGCCGAGGATGAAAATTATTAGCCCGAGAATGTCTTAATCTTCGACAGCGAAGCGAAGACTCGCGGTGCTTGTCTTAACATAAATTTTTTTTCCCGCGGCCTGTTCGACGGAGAAACGCGAGGATGCGGCCTGTAAGTGGCGTAACGCAGGCCGCACGCCGGTGCATAATGCATGCGAGGCGTCCAACGACGTTTACCGCGTTAAGGTAGACCAACGTTTTTGTTCCACGCTGCTCGTCCTTCCTCGACACCTTATCAGCCACGCGTGAACTCTGTCTGCCAGGAAATTCGTGGAGCTGCGCTGACGATTAGAATGCGGATGTTTATGCATTTATGGGAATAATGCGCGATAGCAACTTGAACCGCGCACAAGCGCGCAGACTACATATAACGTGCAAAAATATACGTAAAATATCCAAGGTAATATTTAGACCTTGCAACAAAATTCTGTTTAAATTCCAGTTCTTTATAGATGAGCTCATAAAATATGATCTGGCATAAAGATTCACAGTTTATACTTCTCTGCTTTTTTATTTTTTAGTTTTCTATTAGCTTTTTAAAGTATCTTTCGCCTTTCAGGTTGTGATAGCACTTTGGAGAAAATTGATAAAATGACGTAACTTTTGGATCGAGCGTTATGTTGTAGAATTTCTTGCGGAATAGTTCGCCGGTTCCTGTCAAGAATGCGTGCCTTAAATTATTCCCAGGCTGTCTTCAGTTATTTATCCGTCTACACCGAAGGGGTGAATCTCACCCCTTTCCTCTGACCGCGTCTTAATACGCGCGCAGAGT
The DNA here is from genome assembly GCF_024542735.1 of Bombus huntii. Classification (NCBI taxonomy): domain Eukaryota; kingdom Metazoa; phylum Arthropoda; class Insecta; order Hymenoptera; family Apidae; genus Bombus; species Bombus huntii. The sequence goes on from NC_066251.1 coordinate 4,041,462, forward strand.
AAATAAACCCGCTGCTCCCTATACTCTAAGACACTCGTTCGAAAATTAAATTAATCCCTTGCAATCCACTGCACGCTCGGCGATCATCCGCATGAATCAGAGACTAGGTTGTTTCTCGTTGAACGATCATCGAAAGGAACCAAGTACTCGCACTTTATTCCCGGCGGCGTAGCGAAAATGCTGAGTACATTTTTTCAATTTTATCGTCTTTATCGGTCATCATCGTGTCGCTTGGATCTAATTTTTATCGACGAGATCTTCCCGAAAGAATGAAAATTTCCTGAGCTAAATATTCGAGCCTTACGTACTAACGAAAGAAAATCCATTACTCGAAAGTGTGAAGCAATCGATCTACAGGCGATTCGCGAGCAATTTTGCGTGATATTCTTTCGAAGTTGGAGACAGAATTTTGGAGAAACGCAACGAGAAAGAACGGCGAAATCAAAGAATAAGAATAAGTTGGTTTGCAAACGACGGTGGCGAGGAAAGACCCAAACGGAGGAAGTTTTAAACGACGAGTGAAAGAGAGCGGAAAGCCACGGGAGGACTTAATACGAAGGAAGTTAGGCGGCGGAAGACCGCACGGTGTATAAATTCAAAGTAGATTAATATTATCCCCGCGGCTGTCGCGGCGGCAAACTTATGGCGCTAATTCGGCCGACGAATTATTACTCGGCGCTGCCTCCAGTCAGCCCCACTGTGTGTTTTGCCAAAACGGGGGTGTCCTGTCGTTAATAGAAGTCGTACGTGCTCCATGGAACACCGGGGGAACGTGTCTTCGGATATTAAGGCCCACCCCGATTCTCCAATTCCAACTGCTTTGGACGAAACACGAGTTGCTAACGAAAAACAATTTGTACAAAATTGTCCAATCGAGAGTCGAAGGGGCCAAACAGTGGAAAATGTAAAGAACGAAGAAATAAAGTCCGTGCTGGATACGAACTTAAACGCCGTGAGTAATCTCAGAGACCAAAATTATTCGATTTAGGTTTTGGGTTATTACCAAGATATAACAAGATATAAGGAGATATTTTCTGAAGAATTAATCTATCAGGTACTAAGAGATTTTTTAAAGAAAATTTGAAGTTGATCGATTTGACTGACACTCGCTGTCCGTCTGGCTGTGACTGCCGATATCACTTGATGCGTGTACAATGGCGAGCATATGAACACGTTTTGCTTTCGTAATTCTCGTGCAAAACGTATTATCCATTTTGGTAAACAATATTTCTACAGAAAACTAATTGTTTGACAGGTTTGTCAAATATCTATTAAAGTAACGATAAAAAAATTCAAGACAACTACCAAACATAACACGTATAAAACTGGCGCACACTGTCGTCGCAATTCTAATCGATAAAAAGAAACTCGCATTGTCATTCTAATCCCCGGTAAAGGGGACAACCGAGTCCAAGACAAGATCCATGAAGGTCTTTTAAGAAAATTAAGGAGCCCCTGCATTGTCTCTCGTCTCGCGGAAGCTTCGAGAGGAGAAGCGTAGACAACAGCTGTTTAGCATCTCCGATGAAAAAGCCGGACCGGTAATTATTCAAATTATTTTCAAGAAGGGCCACGGGATTTCTGGCTCGGCCACAGCGGCGGATGTCTTTATACTCGTCTAACGGGTGTGAGCGAAATGCATAGTGCTCCTTCTCATCGAAACCGCGAGAAGAATAAAAAAAGATGTACAACAGACACTTCGTGTCATCGACCATATCGAGGGACCATCTGTGGGCGCTTAAATATTATTTTTATCAAAAGCTTCCCGTTTTGGATACTCATTCTCTTTTAATACGTAAAAGATCTTTGAACCAACTAACCGATTTATTTATTATTACTTTCTTTTTCTTGCTCGATAGATTCTTACGTCTTGATTTCTACTTGGCGTATTTTAAAGTAATTTTAATACTCCATCATTCTCGTAAAATAAGCTTGCACAACAGGTAGCTGTAATTCTAACTAATAACGAATATTTTGCAGACGATCGAATAAATCGATTGTGGACCAGAACCAAAAATATATTTTCTTATTTCTGGAACTATTCGTGGAAATATCTACCTTACGATAATTTACATATTCCTGAAGAAATAGCCTGTCGTACGAACTGGCAACTAGCGTAACGTTCAACGTAATGAATATTTTAATTTATTTAAGTTGCAAACACGCGGTTCATCTTCCAAATTTCTCCTTAATGTTCCGGGATAAGGGGGGAAAAAATCTGATTGGTAAAGAGTTAAGAGTGTCGTATCGACGAGCGAGATCAACTCTTTCGTGACGAACAGAGGAGGGAAGGTAGGGAAGAGACGAGAAGAAAAAGAAGGGAGCCACGAAGGTAGAGATTAGACGAGGAAGAAACTTTTTAGACGGGCATAGATACCGTGAAGGTGTTATGTGTAGAGTGACTGATGAGTTTTCCGCTCGATTGGATAACGGGTGAAGCCAACACCAGTTCACTTTTGTATCTTTTTCCATCCCTTGCCAGTATAACGTCGTCCAACGACGTCCATTCGACCTAAATCTCGACCAAGCCTGATGGATTCCTCACTGCATTGCGGTTTCCGATAAAACGAGTCAGGTGTTCGTTCGTCGAATGACCAGCTCGTGGAGCGGCGATTTTATACCCTGCTATAATTTTATGCTGATCCGTAAAATTGAAAGGATCGAAGAGCCAGAATAGTTTCTCTGGCGCGGTTAAAATACAGGTACAAATTAGTCAGTGGGGAAAAATGCAATTATCGAGTACAGTCTACATGCTTGGTTGATTTGTGAAATTTCATTAGGATTTTATGATACGGTCGTTATACAGGCAAATACAATTCGCTCGCTCGATAAGCGTATTATATGATTGTCAAACGCAGCTTTACTTTATTCGTTGGAAATTATAGTTCGCAAGATAGTAGTTGTAGTTATGTCTAGTGCGAGGTCCTCAGAGTGAAAAATAGTTCTCGATAAGATGTTACATGCTTTTCACGAATAAAATTGTTTCCTTGTAGCTTACTATAGTGGGATTTGCGTAAGGAATCAATTAGCAAAAGTATCGAGAAAGATATATTAGAATCCTTGATATCATCAGCCTCCATATCGATTCGCGAAACTTCTCATAACTCGATTAATTTCACGGACACGAAAACACAATCTACGGAAACTAATGAAACAAAGCGTAGGAAAGAACGAATAATTTATTTACGTCCACTTATTTTGAGGTTCGAAGCTATTTCAGGCACCTGAAAAATATCAGGAATTTTAAAAAGAACGTTTAAAACGCGTGCAACGGCTAAAGTGAAGAAAATCGAGACGAGCATGCCAAAGACGAAGGCAACAGGGATTCAGAAAAGAGGCACTTTAGACACGTCGCCTATCAAGAGCCGATCCATGCTTCCGGCAAGACACAAAGGCTGCCTTCATGCCACGAGCCGTCCTCCTCGTCGTCATCCTCGGCCGTCGCGTCGTACTCTCTGATGACGACTAAGTAAGTAATCGAGCCTGGCCACTCTTTCGACCGACTTGTTATCATCACATTAACACAACGTGTCTGTTCTACGTTTATATGATACCAGATTTTTAATTCAATTGGATGCCTCTCCCGACGCTTGGACATCGTCAACGCTGGGAAGAAAGTAAACGTGACGTTCGCTCTTTTTTTCTCTTTAGATTTCGTTACGAAGACGGACAATAGAATCGTCTTAGAATTGTCCATTTAGAGTTTCGAGGGTAGATAAACTCGCGACTACTCAACACCCTTTGCACCCTGCGTGGAGGGTGAAAGAAGCATCCTGGCAAATTGCGGACCGTAAAAGATCGCGATTCAAATTCCAAGGAGGGTTGTTCACGCGAATTTTGAGAAACAAAGGAATATACACAGTGTACGTATATGTATCGGAAATAAGGAAGGACAGAACGTAATAATTTCGTGGAGAGACAATGGAAAGGAAAAGTGACGACATTTAAAATTTCTTTCCAAATGACGCGGTAAATATCTATCGACTGGGACTTACTTCGACCAGTTGGTGGTGTCACGAAAAGTACGGCGATTGCGGAAGCTTAAAATCTCAAACTAAGGCCAAAAACAAGGAAAACAGGAAAATTTTACAGAAAAGGTAAATAAAGATAAATCCACGAACAAATTGACGACCAACAGCTCGACGTAAGGCCAAGAAGAGGATGATAACCGAGAAGACGAGAAATACGAAATGCAGGAAAGACAGAGAAGAGACGCGAAACTCAAAAAGCAAGAGGAAAGAAAAAGACTACACTTCCGCGGAATAATTAAAGAAATGAATAACGATACATAAAAATGAAAGAGAATTTACTGCTGTCCATTAAAATTCCAAAAGAATCCCTATTAAAATCTGCAGGAGCAAGATCATACTCGAGCAAGTGATACGAAAAGAAGAAAAAGAACGAGAACGGGAAGAGGAAAAACAGAGAGAAAGAAAGAGAGAGAGAGAGACGAAAGACAAAGAGGCAGAAGGTCGGCAAGAAGGAAGGGTGGGATATCAGCGGGAAAAGCAACGCTCGAGGAGACACGCAGATAGTAAGCGGTCTTAGCGTGTCGCTTAGCACCCTATCTGGCGGGATCTTCTCTCGGGTCCAACCCCTGCTCGCCCCCCGGGGGCTGCGTTTGTCGTGAGCATTACTCACTTTCTAGACGCCTACTTGCGAACCCCATCGCCGCAGCCGTCCCCGAGGCTCACTGACTACATTAGGGGACAAATCTTCCAGAGGTCGGCCTAGCCAGGAGGCCAGGAGAGATCCGAGCAACCGGAGGGGGTGGCTGTTCGACGTCACCCTTGCACGCCGACCGGACACTTTCCTCGGTCAGGACACGCGTGCACGTGCGTGGACCAAGAGAAGCCCGATAGGCGTGAATCTTTCCCTCAGATTTATGGCTTCGCACTCGCGACCAGCTTTCCGTGATAACAGCCAGAGATGGGTTGCTTCGGATTTTCCATCGGGAACTTCGTCTTTGGACGTAGGTGTTTGTACCGTCGTTCTAACAGCGAGATTTTTAATCTCTTTTGTCCTGTTTTCCGTTTCTCAATAGTTGATCTAGTTTTCTGTCTCTCTCGAAACAGGAATTTTTCTTTGGAAGTTGGAATTAGAATATTGCTACGAGTGATCATAATTAATAATTCGTGACAGTGCGACGAATACACGACGATACGATAATTGTTAGACAGTCGAGAGATAGTTGGATATATAACGTTTCAACGTAAATGGAAATTTCGGATTTTCTGGTGTATCACGGAGTACTTGATAGTTTTATTTAGTAGATCACCGTGTTATAAAATTCGTTCTAATACAATATATAACTGTTTTGTTTCAGGAAGATATCGTATACGATCGAAGACTTTGACAATTCTCCACAAGCCACGAAGCAGAGGAACATGGTCGAAATGCGAAATTTCAACTTTTCACTGCACCCCTTTCTTTCGTTTCACTGTCTTCCGAGGTAAAAACGAGCGGGAAACGACTAGAAAAGTAAATGAAGAAGAAACAGAAGAAAATTAATTCCACTGTCAGTGGGTTAATGCCGGGCCGTCCAATTATGCATGGCGCATCTGTAGTTCGGTCGCAGCTCGGTCTTATTGCACTCACGAAACGTAAAGGAGATATTTATGGCCGCGTACACGTGTTCCCACATATAACTCCGATCTATATTTGGCCGAGCAGCTAACCCTGAATTCCTGCTTCGTTTCTCGTACGTGGTTGTACGAGCTGTGCGGTATGCCAGCCTCTACAGGTTGCTCCCTCGAACAAGTGGTCTTGGGTGCGTGCCGATAATACCAGACACGTGGTTCTCGTTAATCTCGTATAGATCCCCCGGAGAATTTTATGTCAAACGCGCCATTTTTCAAATATCAGACGAAGAAGAGGCTCTATATAACACCTGGATCAATTTTTTGATGAAATTAGAAACTTTCGCGTCTCGTATTTCTCGTCTTTGGCTGCTTGAAAGTGTAAGATAACCGTGAGCAAGTTTGTCGAGGAACTCGTGTCGTCTTTCACTGCATTTATCGTCAAGCGTAAGACAAAGGAGAAACTTCGTATAATCACTTTGATTAATTTAGTCGATGGAATTCGAAATTCTTGTGTTTTACATTTCCCTTTTCTGGCTGTTTGCAATATCTTGGGTCAAGTTTACCAGAGAACTCGTAAAACGATCACGAGGTGAAACACGAAAACTGCTACCTTGTCATTTGTGTTCGAATGGCTGCTGAATATGCAACTTGCCAAGGATTTATGTTTTAACGAACGACCAGGAAGAGCCGCTCTCCTGAGCGGGAATTTACGATACCTTTAAGAATCGCTCGAGCTCTTCGCTCGATACTTGTAAAATTTAGTTAACACGTTCAAAATACTCGTTTCGAGAGAGACGTTTCATTTTTCTTCAAATGTTAATATCTGGTAATAAAAATAGTACTAACGGTATATATATACGTATATTTTATAGAAGATAAGAATTTTTATCTCTACTCGTCGATATATGTACCTGTTTATTTGCAACACTGATACGTATTTTCTAAATTCTCACTATGAGGAATTTCATGATCTAATATAAATTGCGATTCTTCTGTAATATAGTTATAAACAAAGACCAGTACGATAATATAATGCTATGGGTGTCTCGTTAAAAAGTATCGAAATCTATTCGGGCAAAAATTCATGGTAACGCGCGAGACGCAAAAATATTCTGCTGTTCTCTCGAAGGGAAAAGAAAAATGGGCAGGTGTAGTTCGCGATAAAAAAGGGTAAAAGATCATTCCACGAAATATGATGACGGGGAGAATAAAATCGATCGTTAAATAGTCAGACGTAGGGACGACGATGGTCAGACGCTTAAGTAGATCGTGTCTTCCAAACAACGGATAATTACAACTCGAAACGGCATGCCTTAAGTGCCATCGATAAAACACTTAAGCGTTTTCTCGCATAAATGCGAGGCGTGCGGCTCTTCTTTCGCGAGCAGGTCGTTCCAGCGTGCTCGTAATACCGTTTTCAGTGGAACCCGGAAATATAAAGTTTAATGGAAATGGTAAACGCGGTCCAACGACCGTATAAATATTCATCGACCGCCGTTTATATAAGCTGCTTCTAGGTGAATTATGGAAACGCTTGTCACTCGCACTGAAAACAATGCCATGGCAAGTGGGTGTCCCTTTCGCGACTGTTCACCTCGCCTTCTAATTATCCTGACTTTATTAGAACATTGCTTGGATGCTTCGCCTCTGATTAGCGCTGAATGCAAGTAGAAACCAAAAACCGTGAACAGATCGGCGGAAAAAAAATTCACAAGACGAGTTTGTGATGTTCAATTCGCTTGTACGAGACGCTGCAAATGATCGGTGTACGGGTTACGATTACGCTGTTGATGTTCGTGCAAATTCACACTCTTTTCCAGAACGAATTAAAGATAGTATCATATTGTTTCTTATGTTTAATAAAAAAAAAAGTTTACAGTAGGTTGTCCCAAAAGTTCCTTTCGTTTCATAAGGAAATAATAGATGTACAATATAATTTGTTTCATTTTGTTCTATTATTGCAAGATGGATCATACATAATTCAATGAAATAAAATAACAAATGTCGTGCAGATATTATTTCGTTATAAAGCGAAAGGAACATTTTGGGCAATCTGATACGTTGTTTTGCAGCATTTTATTGTCGCGGTTATTGCAACAGAATAGAAGATCATCGAGACGTTTAAACAAATATAAATCAACGATTAAAATCCGATTTGTTTGTTGTAAAATTGCCTGTACTAATTTATCTATCTTTACTATATTTATGTGTGTATAATTTAATAATTTATTGTCAAATACATCGAGGCTGTTTTATTAAAAAATTTCGCTTCTTATACTCTGAAGCAACTGATCCCAAACTAATATTCGATTATAGTATATTTCCGAATATACCAAGGTTTCTACTTTTCTAGAATTAATTCTCATTGAAACGTCGTTGGCAACCTTTTATCACAAACTCTAATAGCTCTACTCTCGTTCAAATGATTACTCTTGTACAAATAAGCTAGCATTTCCTACGTCCGCAGAGTGGAATCTACCGTGCAGAACGAGCAATGAAACCAAATCACCGTTTAATCGACGCTTTCAGCGAAAAAGCCATCGATTTAACCGGTGATTCGCGAGCTTCCCAAGAATTTACGAAGCAAAACGAGATGTATGCGGATCGAGGGAAGAATGCAGCACCCACCGTATAACTTATTCACCGTTTAAGGGAAATTTCGATGCCGCATATGAAGAAGGTGGGGCGGGGGTGATGTTGGAACAGTGGCGCGGCCATAAATCATGGCATTTTCAGATTTCCTTTTATCAGTGGTACTCTCGCGGTGACCAGCGTTGACCCACGCCCATAAATATCCCCATTAATATTAACTTAGGCTGGAAGGCGAGAATCGCGAGTGACCGAAACGAGCTGACAAAAAAACGGGACCGGGGGGGTGCGAACGGTGGTGGAACAGCGGAGAAAAAAACATCTCGTATGCCAGGGACGAATCTCATATTGGACGCAGCTGGGAATTGGCGGATCGAAAAATTCATGGCAAACCGAATTTCCAAGGGGGTACGCCACCCTTCAGCGGTGGCTATTGGGGTGAGAATATTAGCTTTATTTTTCTGTTATTTCCGGAATAGCGGTAGCTGGCTGTTCGGAGTTATCATCGCGCGATCGTTGCAAATATCTGTGCCACGAAGACGAATCGAATTTATTATAAGGCAGGCAAACTGTAATTTATCTATCTGTAATATGGAAAACCATAATCGTTTCCTTTCGTGTCTTTCTCGTTCAATCTCGCCTCCACGATCTTACGATTGCAAATAACTTTTCTTGTAATATGAATTACAAAATTCAGCAGAGAGAATTTACCACGAGTGAATTTGTCGATGAAAAATTCCAGGCTAGTCCATTGCGATTCCTTTCTCTCGCTTCTTTGGTTCCGTGTTTCTGAACTTTTTCCAAATAATCCTCCTGTTCGAATAATTATTTATTTCTTCGCTATCGTGATTCCACAATCTTCGCAAATAACGTTTCGCACATAAAGACGAGCAAAACATCTCCAAAAATATACGTTTCTATCTGACAGTAAGTGGAGAAACCACAAAGACAGCCAAGTATCTGCAGCTCCCAACGAAACTTCCCTTTCTTTCGACACCGACGAGACACGTGTCTATTAATCCCGTTTCTTCCAAGCGTTCGATACCTCCGTGTCCCTCGAGTTGTAATTTCTTGCGACCGATTCGACACCCGCTTTCTCGTACAGCGAATCGCTGCAAGAAAATTGCATCGCGCGAAATGCAGATCGTGACGCGTGAAATGCAAACATCGAGAGCCACGCGTTCGATCGCTAATCGTTAAAAAGGAAGAAAGCTATCGATCGTTTCGACACCGTCGTCCTTTTGCTTTTTCATGCTTCGATACATTCAACGAAAATGAAACATTTTTCTACAATCGCCAACACCTAAATTCCATATGGCCGTTATAGTAACAGGTGTACAAAAAAGATTACGAAACGATATTCGAGACAGTTGCAAAATTTGTCTGACGACAGACGATCCGATTCTACTTGATCTCGTTTTGTCCTCTTTCTTCTAGAAACTATTTTATAGAAAATAATATCGATTAAGCAATATTTCTGGCGCAAAGAAGCAACAGTTTTATAACAAATACGAGGCACGTCCAGGAAGCGATCCAACTATTTTGTATCAAAAATTCCATCTTCGTTAACGTTTGAAATACGTTCTCTCGGATTTTCCACACTTCTAGTTCTAGTCTCGCCTATTTTATTTTTCGAAGGAACCGCAGAAAACAATTTGCTCGTTCCGGAGAATTTGCCATCAAACGGCTCCGTCCTCTCGATTACGTTCAAAATTCGAAATCTCCTTCGATGGCGATTTTAATTTCCATTCGAGTTGAATTGGCGAGCCACGAGCGAGATAGAAACAATTCTGCTGAACCCATAGCTGTTCGTTCGAACACTGACATTTAAAGCTACATTGACGAATCACGTACTTAACTTTCACATACGGTTGCTACACTTTTCAGCGTATAATTCAAATTCGTAATATATCGATCCCATAAGAAGATAATAGCCGCTGTCTTTCCTTATCGATTTCTCATTACCTCGTAGCTTAATTTAGTTTTCAGATACTCTCACCGCAAATCGGCCGATATCCAAATATGTACCTACGACCATTAGCACACGCAGTAAGATTTATTTTAAATAGTAGCCACGTTCCATCAAGATCTGGAGAGATGGGGTTCTCAAGATATTCAAGATGGCCGGATACTTTCCTCGTGCATTACCAGCGAAAGCACGTTGCATTTATTCTCGGTAATTCCCTGGCTCTAATCCTGAAAGGTCTGCCACGCAACCTTCATCTCCGTTCGCCGTCCAGCCGAGACGTTATTAAGCCATCAAATATCCCGTGTATTATAAAATCATACTCGCGATTTTTCTCCGCGTGCACAAGATCGTTGATTGCGATATCAGCGGTATTGGCTGGTGAATATACTCGATGCCTTTTAACATCAGGGCGCAACGCGAGAGGAACAGGAGGATCTGCTCTCTGTTCCTCTTTAAAGCAGCTTCGGTCGATTATTTTCAAGTTGGAAGGCCAAGTCGATGATGATGACGATGCCTTTTAAGCCTGCATCGGCTTAATTGATTTATTTCTGAGAGGGTCCAGGAGTCAAGGTACCGGGGTCGCTGATTGGCCAGCGTAGAGAAGGGGCCATCGAGCGGACAGGACGATCAGCCTCGAGAGGACCTCTCTTTCTTTCCCCGCAGCTCCCCTCCATTCGAACCCTTTCTTCGATCTTATCCTCGAAAGGCTCGACAATTAAGGATAATAATTACGGTGTTCCGGCTACTGATCTCTGGCTACCGGTCTTCCGGCCAAATGAAAAAAAAAAGAAACGAGATGCGACCCTCGGGCTTACAACTACAATGTTCCTGTAGCGGTAACGAAAAGTGGCCGATTAATAATGGCTCAATTTTCACCGGGCGTTGTAATTAGAACGATTTCATCCGGTCGAACATTGTTATTAGCCCGAGTATTTAGCTGTGATTCCGCCTTCTGATGGCTCGGTAATCGTCGCGACCTTTTAGTGGCGCCAAAAGATGGGACGACTCTATTCGCGATAGAGTTTAAAGCGGTTAGTAGAACGTTTTTTTAATCGAAAGGATGTTCGTTGAAGAACATCGAGGTACTTACGAGATACTTTGGTATATCGTAGTAATTTATTTTGCTGTTGCGAAAGAGGATTTTCCATTTTGCGGAGTACACAGTCTCGCGATAGTATTCTTCCATATATTTCAATCTTTTTTATGAAAATATTCATCGTGCGTAGTACGCAATTGCTACACCGGTACTCATAGTGGGTCGTAAAAATGTTCCAACACTTGTTCAAACTTATTATTATCGACATATTTCACCTTGCGATAAAATTTCTTTAGCACCGTTTCTGAGACTTCAATTTTTAAAACAAGTTTTTAAAACGAAGAAATCATGAAAATGATGAAAAGAGACGGAGGAGTTGATCGGTTTGGCTTCTCAGAGATCTATCGGCTTCGTATCATAAACAAATTGTACTTGGATTTCAATTCCCCGAAGAAGCTTCCCATTTTATCGCCAACAATTTTATCCTCGCGTTGATATTCCAATCGAACGAATACGACGTAGTTCGCGTTCGATTCGCAATTATTCGCTAGAAGAAACTAAATACAATTTCTAACTGTCGAACAGAATAAAATAAACGCGATACCAGTTTCGCGAAACGATCGTTGGTATTAAATGGATGGTCTTCGTCGAACAAACATTTCCGCCAGCTCCCGGCCGAGTGTATTTTCCTCTAAATTATACGATTCCCGGGACTGATGCTGAAAGCTTTACGATGATTTTATTGATTCTCGAACACGACTTATCGTTCGTTATTGCTCGTATCCCGAGAGCTCGTCCGAGTTCGCGCAACGCCGCGGGCCACAAGAATGAAATTCTCGGTCGGAAGATGCTCGAGAACAGCGTAGAATTTTGTTCGCGGAATTCCGCCGCGTTTCCAGATCCTCTGGGACCTCTTTCGCCTCATAACAAACGGAAACGATCGTCCTTATACATTCTAAACGATTCTCGAGCGAATAGAATGGAAGGCTCGTAACGTTCCTTTGATTAGCTATCGACGATAGTCACAGTTACGATAAATTCTCAATTTTTGTCCGGGATACGACATATTTACGTGAAACTTGAAGATGCAATACCGCACAGAACAAAAATGTATAGACATGTAAAATATCCAAAGCGTAGTATTTGTTACGATAGATAAAACAACAATTTGCTAGTCGAATTCCGCTTTGTTAATCATCTTCGCAAAATTCCGTAGTTGCATAAATAATCTAGTTATAACGTAGCGAGATATTTGATCCTCGACTGATATCGTCGAATATTTAGCGTTCCACGTATTATACGATAAAAATCGTGAACGATAGTTAAGTGCATTAAAGAAAATTATAGGATTTATAGTACAAATAACAAAGTTCAAAAGTTATATTAATTGTTAATCCTAATTCAAATCGTTTCGAGATCACCGGATCTCCTTCGTCAAGTGGGAAATGGTTCGTTCCTTTTCTCTTTTATTCGAGGCAGATAGTTCCACTTCGAAATTTCCTCGTCACACTCGAACGCCCTGTTTTTCTTCCCTTTTCAGTCTCAATTTTTAAAAGATCCCCGGTCTCTTTCCCCTTTTCAATCTTCTCTTTTTCCTCGCAGATTCCAATATAGCGAGCTGCGCGAGGTAGTTCGGAGGCGCGCCAACAGAAAATTAGAAACATCCGATAGGGCCCTTTATACCACGATCCGAAGGCAGGGCAAAAAGGAACTCGCGACCGGATCGACTGCGAAATAAGCTGCTCCACCGGTGGATCGATCGATCGCTTGTACCGCGGACGTATAGATTCGGACTTAACGTCGCTTCTTCGATGGCATTCAATTTTTTCTTCCCGGTAGACGAGGATTTTTCACGGTACTCGATTCTGATTCGTCTAAACGCTGTACTTCGTCATGCCAGGAATTTTTCAACCAAGTCGATGCTCTCCAACGTACACGTTCAGCGTCGTGTGGATCACCTTCTAACTATCGTATTACCTTCCACGTGTATCATTCGCGATCGTGAATTTTACTTCCAAAGTAACGTGTTTGATTTCCAATCGCTTTAAGCGTTCCAGCCCTTTGAAAAGCTAAAACATTGCTGGAACACTCGTCGATAGACGGCAACGGATTTTTACGCAACTTCGTATCCTTCAAACTCGACGCACCTGCACCTGTTTCTCCGAAAGCGAAACCACCGGATACTTGCCACGCGGCTGCAAATGAAACTTCACGATCGATGATGCATCGGAACGAAAATATGGAAGAGAAGTTGGACAAAGTTGGGGCAGCCAAGTGGAGAATTCGTATGAAAGAGAAGAATCCCGCGTGAGCCGAACGAGGAGAGCGGAGAGATACGAGGAAAGAAGAGAGAAATGTCCGTGAAGAGAGGAAACGGGAAGGGAAAAGGGAGAGAAAGAGAGGAGAGCGCGTCCAACACGGACATTCGTCACACGACATCAAACGCGGCTGCCGCCCGTTGGAGACTCGACCGACCGACTCTAAAGACTCCGGTCGATCAGCCATGAAGAGAGGGCGCACAGTGAGGAGGAATCGCAAAAAAATCGGGAAAAATGAGGGGAAGGAGGAAACGGCCGGAGCCGACTTTGTAAGGGTACTCTGTTGCTCTCATTCTTGTATTCAAGCTCGATTAATCTCGTACGTTTTCGTGTGCGGGGGTGCGATCCAGATTTAATTGCGACGTTGATTAACCCTTTCAACGTTTACACCGTTTACTTTGTAAGATGTTCAGAGAGGACGGATACGTTCTGACGCGATGACTAAACGTGACGAATTTCTGAAAATGAATGGGTTTTCTATATCGCGATATTATCTCTTTCTTTTTCCTTTTTTTATTGTGGACATTTGCTGCAGTATTGTTGCAGAAGCTTCGGCTTAGAAATAGACAGAAATTTACGGCCTTGCACCGATTGTTGTGTTCCGCGTATTAGTTATAGAATTATATCGTAGAAATCAAGAGAGACCCACGAACACAATGTTCATCGTTCGTTGTGCTCGATATGTAGGTTGTAGAATTATGTATTTAAAAAAATTGTAGAAATATAGTATTTGTATAAATATTATAAAAATACGCAGATGAAGAAATATTGAAAAAGAAAGAAAATATTTGATACTTCGGTAGTAAGTATTCCTAATTTAAAAATATAGCTCTGTATTACAATACCCACAAGTAAGACATTCTTTGACGCGTTCTTTGACACATTTTCACGAGCAGAAGCTTCAAGAATCACGCGTAAAAACCTGACTTACTCTGTACGTCAAAAACGAAAATAAACGTTTAGATCAATATCTGAAAGCACGAACGAGAGTACCAAAGAGTACAAAGAGTTTACCAAGAAATTAAAGACAAACAGATGAAGGAGATAGTACGAAGGAACACGGTCGAAGAAGCGCGATTTGACCGGAAGTGACGCAGTAGGGACGAAGAAAAAGCGGCATAGGGCGCGAAGAGAAGCAACGACGTTCATCAACGATCTTCCTACGCCAAATACCCACGACGAAAAGGGAAAAGGGGAAAAATCATGATGTCGAGATGCAGATAGATGGCAGCATGTATTGACTTTGTAATCGCGACCTTGAATTACTGCACGAATGATGACTGAGCGGTATTTAATGTATCGAAAGACGTTCCGCGGCTGATTCTGCCGGCAAGTCATCCCAGTCATTGTATGTTCCAGGATTCTGAACCGGTAGCTGCCGGTCGCTACCGTCGTTGATCGTTCAATATACGACGCACTGGGAACTATTCCAGTAGCCGGATCGCCGCTCGAAGGCGAAGAAGATCGATTAATGTCGTTTCAAGAGTACCTCCGCGAAGAGATTTTTCTATGGTCCCTCGTAAAATTCATTTCGAAATACGAGAACGTTGCATTCGGGATTCTTAACTCGATAGTTGGAATAGTAAGTGTGATAGTTTCGATCGTTGGAGCTTTTTAATTTCACCTTAACTTCATACACTCAGAGTCGAGGGACGAAGGGGGATTTTCAGAGTGGGCTATAGCGATTTTCTTTTGACAGGTTGGTTATAGATAAACGTAGAAAAAGATATGTCAGATTCTGTTTGAATCTCTTTGACGAAGATGTAGGAGACGTATTTGTCCGCAGGATATTTCTGTGAATTTATGAGTCGTTATTAGGCATGTACAATTGTGCGTTTCAACGCTTAGAAAACATGGGAAAAATCAGATCTCTCTTTCTGTACGAAGTTTATTTATAAGGAAATTCAACTACCAATAAAAATATCGTAGCTTAGATTCATAAAATTAAATGGGAATTTAACATTGAACGATTAAAATCGCACGCAAAGCGGACAAACTCGTGTACGATGAAAATGGCCATTAACAATATTCCCTGCATGAAGTTTCTTCTTCCACCTGATCCATTAGAATTTTAAATACGAATTTTCTAAATTACTTTCATCATCCTACCACTATGTACATCACATCGAGAAAAATCATCGACAACCATGCTTCTTTTTGTCATCTTTCTTTAGTAGCTTACCCCAGTTTACTCGCTTAGGGCTTGGAATTAATTAGCCAGCCACAATTTGCTCGCCAGACCGAGGGACAGTAATCTGTCGGCTAACTAAATTTCATATGATTACGCGGCGGGAGTCGCACGTTCGCGAACGAGAACATTTTACGACGCAAGATTTCGCGAAACAATCCCGCCTTTGCGGAGGAGCTTCTTGCCAACGGATTGGTCCATGGTTATCCGCATAACTGCGAACAATTATCTCTCGGTTACGGATTGTTCAGTCACGTTACAGCCACGATAGCGTGCTGTCGACCGTTAAAAGCAGCTAGACGCTCCTTAAAAGGATTTATCACTGTCGTTACATCGACCGTCAGGGGCCGATAGCCTGTGTTCGAACTCGACACTGCGCCGCTTGCTATAATTGCAGTCATCCCGCGCCGGAAAATTTCCTAACTTTTTTTGCACCGCCGACGTTCCACGGATTCGACTGAAAACCTCTGCGAGCGCTGCTCTTCTTTTTTCCCCACGAAGGCAAATTTTCTGGACGAACAGGATTTCGTCGAAGAACGCAAGATTTTCGGTTGACTTAGCAACGAACAACTCGAAGGGAATATAAGATGACCGGGCAAGAATCTTTCCGATCTTCTTCCACGGTACCTTGCCTGGTTTTTTATGTAATTCTGACGCGAGAATATTCGTGCATCTGTCATACGAATGCTGATATAGAATAATCCGTTGATTAAGCAAGTACGATTAAAGAAAGGCGTAAATGTAAGTAGTACGAAAGATAGCGTAATTTTATAAAACGTAACTGCATTTGAGGCGAGCATTGAACAAATATAACGTACGCTACGGAATAGATGATTGTCAGCAACACGATGAGAAACGTCCGGTACAAAATTAACTAATATACGCGTAAACCTTCTTCAGGCTTCTGCTAATGTAAATGTACAAAAATGAGACTTAATTTGTATCGAATGCTTCGGAGGAATCTTGGTACTCTGTCTCTCTATTCTACTCTCTATTCTATAATTCTAATCACCTTAATTTCTTCATCGTCGCTGTTTCTCGCCTCGAATTTTTATAGAGTATTATAGAATTTTATTTAATTTCCCAATGTATATTTTCATACGTGGGTAAGTTGTCCAGTTTGATTTGGTTGAATCGCGGTACGCGTCGGCCAGATATGTTGCATCGTCGAACGAATTTCACGCCGGCGATACCGGATTTGTTTTTGCCAGGGCTGCACACTTCAGGGAGCAAGCCACTCTAATCCTCGTGATAAAACTCAGATCGAGCTACGGTGCAGCCGCGTCACGGGGAATTCAGGTTAATTTGTACCGGTAATGATTCACCGGGCTGATTGGGTTTCTTCGATGCAGCCTTCGCTCGTATTGGATCGTGGCAAGAAATTCATTTTACTATGGCTTCCAAGGCGGAACCTATCTCGACGTCCATTTCGAAGAATTCACCGTCAGGTGAGTGATTTTTAACCAGAGACCGATGATAAATCTTTCATTCATCGATCAAATGTTTTATCGATCAATGTGATTTCCTAGCTAATCATTAACACGTTCTGTGCCTCGTACTACCGTCGTCTAATAGAGTTTGCAATCAAGAAGCAGTTTACGTTTAAATTCTTGCATTGATAGCTAAATCACCAGCGTTACTTAATAACGATAATGAACAGGTTTATCGACGAGTAATTTTGAATCGTAAATTGCGTGCATCTTTTTATTAAAACTGATAGCTCATCGATAAACCTTTCTCGCCATGTAAATTATCAAAATAATGCACAAGTTTGAACAAGTTTAAACGATCGTTTAAGCGAATACGATATAACTAAATCTTTAAATTTAAAGGTACATACATTTTATACGTAAAATAAATCACTATTTAAGTTCTATTTCTCTAGCTGTGTCCATAGAGTAAACAGAAATTTGCATAAAAATCCGCGTCTAAAGATAACTGCCCTGAGACATTTCAGCAGACGCATGTACGTCTTAGAGAAACCTGTACCGGACTTTATCCAACTCTGTCTTCGACTCGATGGTAATTATCTACTAATCACGACGAAAAGCGCGCGTTCCATCTGCTCTACGCCGAAGTTCCTCGAAAAACTGGATTCTATACAAGTTGGCGATTAGAATTCGCAGTTGGTACACGCGTGGTGAACGAAACCAGTCGGTGAAAGGACGCGTTCCAGCGTTGTCACTGGCATTTTCCGTTTGACAATCCACTCGAGAAAGTCAACGGTGTTAAAAGACAGTGGAATTTTGGCATGGACGTTGCTTTCATAAAATCAGTGAACCGTGGAGGAAAGAACCGTCGAGGAACGCCGGAATTATTCCGGCGGTGTCGCGTCCCAAACGGACCAGGAATTTTTCTTTCGTCGACCAGCGACGGCTGCGGCGGCGGCGACAGCTTTTGACCCGGCAAAAACGGCGGCCACGTCCGCCGAATTTTTGGCTGAATCTTCGATCCTCGTGGACCGCGCGAACTGCCAGATATGCAGCCGGCAGAATCGCGGATCCTCACATGACTTACCATCCCTTTAAGATCCCTCCGTTTCTCGAATCGCGAGTCTGCTATATCAACTTGTCTTTTGCCATTTTATCGATGCAAAAAGGATCAGTCGCGCACGACGTATTTTTTGATTTAGCCGTTTTTGGAACGACGATACGTTCGAGAAATATTTCAATCCTTGGATATCCACCTACTGGCGTATCATTTCATTTTTGTTAAAAGCGAATTATATCGCAGGTAGAAAACACCTGTCTAAGGTATCGGTCTGTTAGGTGAGAGCCTTACTGAAGAGTCCATACTTGCAGATCTTGGACGAAACGCTCACTATATCGCAGGTAGGTTTAGGAAGATGGGTTCATAGCAATTCAGACTATTCAATGATCCATCGATGTTTAAAATCTACGATAATTGACGATTTAAAAACAAGATCAAGCTTCTATTAATTACACCAATGTAGATATATTTTTAGCTAGTATGTATGAAACCGTAACAAAAATTATCAGCGACGAACCAATTGAAATGAAATATCGTATATGATCAGGATTAAAAGTTGACACGCGTTTTGGAGCATCGAGAGAGTGGTTATCGGGCGCGTTTCAGCGGATAAGGAAGATTTTTCGAGGTAGAATCTCCGGAGGTAACGTTCCTCTGGTAAGAGGCCAATTAACACATCTAATCTCGAGAGGCGACGTTCTCAACTAATCCCAAGACAAAATCGGCGGTCTTCCCGTTATCTTGGACCATTGCCGGCGTTAGTTATCCATTGTCTCCGGCTTAAAGGAAACGGTAGCTAGATCTTAAATCTAAATTGCACCTGTTTGTCACTGTCCGCTGCCCTCCCCCCTCCACGACAAACGTATCGCCCTGACTACAATTAACACTTCGCCACACAAAATCCACTTGATCAAAAACAGCGAAATTTGGTGAAAAGGAAACGCCGTGGAAGACGAACGATCGAAAGGAAATTATCGCTCAACCATGTTAAAATACCACGTTCATGTAACCGTGTAGAGAGTCTAAATGAAAATAACATGGAGAATCAACGTAATGGAGATTCTGTAATATTCTGATCAACTTATCGATTGACAAAGTGGTCTGTCAGGGCTGATCGACGTCGAGAGAGAAAAATTCAAACGATACGTAGGAATTAGGATGTTTGAAATCGGGACCGCTAATGCGTTAATCCGCCGTTTCACCGGGAAAAAGTCTGTCCAGGATGAAAAAAGTTGGAATTGATCACGGTCTGCCGTGGCGAATGCGATGGCTGACTAAGCCGCGAGTTATGCCCGGTTCTACACATTTACGTACCGCTATCTATTTATCGAACTTGTCGAGCACGCCCAGTTTCCTCTCTCCTTCTCTTTCTATCTCTCTCCAGACCACGCTACTACTCGCCTCACGTCGATCGTATCTTTGCCGGATTTTTCACATAATCACTCGAGTCTAGCAATCAGTTTCGACAGCGATAATTGATTTCCAACTACCGACCAAACGTTCGCAAACATCGACAGGTACGAGGAAACTCAGGTGGATAGAAAATATGTAAGACTTCTTTAATTCTTGTTTAATTCTTTCAAGTATTATTCGTCTCGCGAGATTCTTATTGTTTGAAATGATATTTGTTCCACGATAATGTTAGAATTTATGTGAAACATATCAAGAACACAACGATGGATACGCAAACGAAGGATACTTGTTCCGCAGGTGCAAAAGTATTTGAAATTATCATGCGAATAAAGAGTATACAGTTATCGAGGGTTTTAAACTCAGACTCGATTAAGTGTTTTCTAAGAATAACTGCGTCGAGTGAAAAAAAAACGTAAAAAAGTAGAAAATGAGAGAGAATGAGCGTACGCAGTCGTAAATAGTTAAGAATCATAGCTAAGAAACGTCTGAATATAATTCTCATTGAACAAGAAAGCCTCTTTTCATACGAAAAATCCCTGAGTATAATTGTGATAATGATTATACTAAATAGTACAAAAGGAACAAAGAAGGACTCTCCCGAAACTTCACCTCGCCATAATGTTACAACTAAATTAAAGTAAAGTTAGTACAATGAAAAATATACAAACTGGATAAATAATTGTGTAAATCGAAAACAGGAAGCATCGCATTTCGGCTTCCTCGCAGACCTTGTAGCCTGTTGGACCCTTCGAACGATCCTGAAGGGTCTTGTTCGGATGCTTCCATGCGAGGAATGAGATACCAAAAATAACAGACAGAGATGGTCTTACGGTTTGTCTTATTGGCGAAACAATTGCGTCACTTACGAAGGAAATTCTCGTTAATTGCGTTAAAATTTCACGGTTAAAGGAAGCCGATACGAAAAAGTGACAATGCCAATCAAAGAACTGACTGAGCACGCGATTCAAGGATCTTTTCTCTTGATTATTTTTCCACGCTTTTTCCCATGTAGAACGTGCTCGAGCAACGTGGGAAATTTCCTCGCGAGAAAAGGTCGCGGATAGCTCGATTCGGATTACACTTTACAGACTCGGAGAACAGCCAAAGATATTAGACGAGTATTTCTCTTTAGCTTGGGTAATTCGAGTTTAAGGGGTGGAACCACCCTTTGAGGTTCAGTTGCTTGGAAGCTAACTCGGAGAGGGTTACAGGCAGGAGAAAGATTTGTTTAGCAAAAATTGTATGATTTCTCTAACGCGTTAGAAGAAGTTGGAGTCAAGAAACGATTTTCAATGCGAGTTAGCTCGTAGCGCTTTTCTAAATGATGTCTCATGAACGTTAGCGTAAATGTATCTCTGTGTGGTGTCCCTAAAAATCGAATGAATTTTTGAAAAAGGAAATTCCTTCAAATATATTCGATTAACGAGCGTTTCTTTCGAATTATCCTACCTTCAAGGTGAGAAGTGCCCCAGGAAATATGCCAAGCGCCGCAAGACTCTGGCTGTGATCGGTCAATTCGTGTTCGCCCAACATCAAATGTTGATCGTAGGGACCAGCACCGCAAATTTGCATCGTCTGAAAAGAAACGCAAAAATGTATCGCTGCATACGATAAAATAATTTTCGAAAGTTAAGTACTTACTATGGCGTGGTATATTCCCATTTATCGCGAGAAAACGTATAAAGTTCGCGTGGCAGTGGCGAGTTAACGTAAAAATACTCTCAACGTGACCCATGGGAAATGATTGGCGAAGGCAACAAATTCCAAGAACGTAGAAAATTCCAGCGGCTTGTGCACCTCCTTCTCCGCGCATCGAACTCCAAAGCGGACCGCGAGAAGGGAAAAGAAACCGAAGGAAAGGACCGCGTCTCGGACTCGGAATCGCGGAGCATGCGTCCGGGTAATTGCTTAATTTGTGGAAGCCGCGTTCGAGAAGCGGTTTCGCGTTTACCCTCCGTTCAACTTCTCGAGGAAGGAACGAGGACCAACTTCCCCAGTGCCGGGGTAAACGTGCAGGTTTCTGTTTTACGAGCGAGTAACCGGCCAGAGCAGCAACAGCAAAGAGGAAGAAGAGCAAAGAGGAGGAAGACCGAGGCGAAGTGAACGATTTAGAAAAGAATTATACTTTGACTGTATTTACGTCGAGCGAAACTTTTCATCTTTTAAATACGATGGAAGTTAGACGAAGGAAGGAAAAAGCTACGACAGCAATTTGAAAAATTGATAGCCCAATGAAAAGATGTAATTTTGGAATTCGAAGCAAACAATACAAAAAAGAATTACTCTCGGGGCTAAAGCTGAATGGCGTTCTGCCATTGATGGTTTTAGATGGAGTGTCGGAAGGACGGTTTCTTGTAGGACTTAGAAATCTTTGTGGGCTGATTGAGTTGACGGTGACGTGGCACAAACGTCTCCTGTGAAATTGATTTTAAATTCCAAAAATTAGTTCCGTTACACCCACATTCGATAAATCTTCGATCCACAGCTTTTATTCTAGAAAACATACATCCTGTATCTTCGAGCGGACGTTCCTGAAACAAAATTTCTTCGGGAAAAATGTTGGTCGAAGAACAATCTTCGAACATCGAACTGTAGATCTTGTAGAGGATTCTCGTAAGCCCTAATTTGAGACCTGAAAACCTTGACAAAGAACTCCATCGAGAAGTTGAAGTGACGAAAGTTACGAGATAATACCAGCGTTTACCGTGGGGAAACGAGGAAATGAAAAAAATAAGCAGAGGCAAGAGGAGAAATGATTGGTTGGGTCAAGAAACCGATGCTTCCTCGTTAAGGTCTTCTCTGGGCACGAGAGGTGCTCGACCAAACCGATAAATAGAGATCAGTTTAACAAGGTTGCGAAGTAGAAAGGGAAGAAGCTGAAAGATTGCCCTATGTTCCGACCAGTCTTTTACCTTTCCTTCCTATATTTGGAATAAAACGAATAATATTTTAGAACACAATAAAATTAACAAAAAAAGAACAGTATCCTTGCGTACGCGCCAACACAATACAATACAGTTTGAAGAGGCTTTTTCAAGAAACTTTTTCTTCTCAGCTTCAAACAATATCGACTCTTCTATTTCCGCAGTTAAAAGAATAAAAAACACTAATCCCTGCATGTACGCGAACCTGATACAATTTCTCAACAAAGTCTTCATTTTCTTTTGCCGGACGATATCGATTTTCCTCGCTTTATAATTACCAAAAATAAAAAAGGCCGATCCTTTCTCAGCTCCAAAAGAAACCACAAAAGATCCGAAGCAAGAATAGTGACACAGAATGTGGATAGAAAGTAATATTTACAGGTGGCAATCGGCGTTACGACGATTACGTAAAACGATCGACGACCGAGGCGCACCGGCTATTGTCCCGATTTGCTTGCTTGCTCGCGACTTGTCCGCATCCGACCATGAAATTCGTGCATTTTTGCCAACCGATAAAAACACCAACAACTGTCGTTTCTGTCAAACGCGGCTCGATCCACCAACAACCGGCACCCTTTAGTCCGCCTCTGATACTTTCCAACCGGTATCGTCTAATCTTCGACTGTTCGACGATCCATCGATCAGCCTGGATCCTCCGCTAGCTGGAAAATGACCTAGGCACGATCCCCTCGAACAGACACGAGAGATACGCCGGCTTAAATTTAAGAGTTTTACTACTGGCAGGCTGCGGCAATTATTGCGGTAAAACTGAGACGAGCTACGTTTTGTCCTTTTTGCCGACGTGGTTTTTTGCGGGAAACCCGTGGAGAAAAATTCGTTAACCCGTTGGTGAATAGTAGAGAGACTGCTACTCAGGGTAGATTGCTCCTCTTGTTCATCCTTGTGGTCGTAATAAAACATAAGTGCCTGCCAGAAGTTTCCGGCCAAACTGTAATTTTAATACATCTTTTTAGATATTCCTTCTTGCGAATGGTTTTCAACGAGATAATAGAAGTCGTGACTTTTATCTCCGAAGATACGAGCCCTGTTTCTTTATCCGGACCATGTGATAACATTGTATTTTGACTGGCAAAACTTTCGAATGCAACATTTTACAAGTCACGAGCTACAAGTATTAATAAATACGTTCGTTCAGCAGCGGCGAGTACGATAATAAAACAAGTGAGATTTGAAAAATTCCGAGTTATCTATCGAAGAAGAATTACGCGACCGTAAAAGAAAAATCCACAATTTATAACGCGCGATTCCTCCATCTACCAATATCATCGGTTTAAAGAATTACAAAACTCTTATTTTAATATTCCATTCCCTTGACTTTGAATGTTCCAAGAAATAGATCTAAATTCATGGCGAAAAGTTCCTTCAAATCCACCGGTTGCAATCAGCCTTTCCAAGCTCTCGATGCGAGCTTTCGCATGACTAAATTACGCGAAAACACGTGACAAGAGCAAGGAAGAGACACGCAGAGAAAGAGAGAGGAAAAGATAGAATTGAACAGCCACCGGAATGGAAGGGCCAGAGTGGAGCGAAGTGGAGTGAAGTGGAGTGGAGAAGTCGAGAAGGCCTGTTATTAGCGCGAGGTTTATGCTCTTTCGGGTTTTTGCCGGTGGCCTCGGAGAAGGAGAAGGAGATGGCCACAGCCTCGCAATATAAATACGCTTAATAGTTTAAGCACACTGCCGGAGCTCGGGCATATGCTAACCAGCCATAACTACGGCTTTACTACTTTCGTCCACTGAACGAACCAACGAACAACCTGCTTACAGGGTGTCCGATTTTAGGAGGGTTTCTCTTTCCTCTTCGCTGTTACCTCGTCGGAAACGGTCAGCCCTCGTAAAACGGCTGCGAGCAATTTTCATTCAATTATCCCGCGATCACTGTCATTCACAGCAACTACGATCGATCGCCGGCAACGCGTTAAAATTCAGCAAATTATGTTTGTTTAGTTGGTGAAATGCCGACGGGAAGAATCTCTATTATCGTGGTATTCGTTTGCTTCTTTGTTCGATCGAACGGACGAGGATTTTTTAAGCATAGAAACATGGTAGTCACGTTATACGCCGTTTATAAAGCAGCATTTTTGATATTCAGTGGACCACGCAACTAATCGTCTACTATCAAATTTGGTATTCATAATTGACACTTACAATATGGAATCTTTTATTCATATGGTTTTTGGTAATAGAAACACACGATGATACAAAGTCAATTTTATCAAAAACACTTCTCTCGTATAATCATCAAAGAATACACGCTTACCATTAGCTTTAGCTCCTTCAACGTAATCTCCGACGATACTTTCAACTCGTGCGATCCTTTCAAGTTCCGCCTAGTCCTCGACGGCCTCGTATTCTCCATCTTTGGTCTCTTGGCCGCCACCTGCGATCGAATTAAAAAATCTATTTGAACATCAGGAAATCGTGCGCGTCATTTTGAACATCTATTCTCGGGCTCGTGACGCCCCGATACCGTTTCGATGCTCGACACGAGCAACGAGAGGCGCAGAAAAATAAAAGAGCGCGCGGACGAGCAGAGAGATGAAGCAGCTGGCCATAAGGTCGTGAAAACGTAATGACGATTATTATCGTGAAATGAATGAGATGGAGCCAATCTCCTTATCGACCGACATCAATCTGAAACGATGGACCGGTTTCAAGACACTCTGGTGACTCGGCACGTCGGCCCATTAACAAAAATCCGTTGTCTCTCCGTCTCCAGTCGAATAATTTACTCTTCCAGCGCTCTCTTCCTCTCTCCTTCGTCCGTCCCTTCGTGATCTTCGTCCGAATTCCAGACGATCGAATCTATGGATTTTTATTCCATCCCTCACCTCGAAATCGTTTTCCAACTTCGTATCCTCGTTATCCTCCACGCACTTTATATAAATCGTCGCTCTGTCGTACTTGAGACTCTCCAGACGTTCTTGCTCCACTCTCACCAGCATACACGCCGCGCACAAACCTGAAACGCAAAGGGAGGAATATGATTAAAGGAATATCGATTTCGTAGGCGGAATTGCAGAGAATTTGTCAGGTGGCTGGGTGTTACGATTTTGGAGTTTCAGACAGGTATCTGGCAAGCTCTGGTGATCTTTGCCTTCGAGTAGGAGCAGTAAATCTTACTTGCTTTCTAACCGGTATTTCGAAAGGACTTGGTAATCGATACTCTTGTTACAGCGAAATTGATAGTACAGCGATGTAAGTAGAGTAAGCGCGAAGAGTAAAGTACATTCTTCGCAATACGCAGACGAATCTTTATTTAGATTCCACGCTGTAGTTGAAAGAAAATAATTAAAAAGGAAGGCAAAACTAACAAAAAATCCTCTTAAACCCACTCGCAGTGAGAAAAAAAACGAAGAAAGCAATCTGCGTAGAATCTACCGCAACACCCTTCCGACACCTTCACGGAATCGATCCCCTTAACTCCACCCCTTTCGCCTAAGAGCGTCAAGTACCGGTGAGGCGGTCACACCACGGCCAATTTCAAGATTCCTTTAACACCCTTTCCGAAGCCACCCTTCGTTAACACCAGCGTGGGTCAGATTACATCGACACCCCCTCGAGCGTCGAAGTTACAAAGTCACAGAGGAACCAGATCAGAGGGGTGGTGAAAGAGGGTGGGAGACACGGTGCGGGTGTGGGCGTTTCGACGACGCTGCCGTGGCTCTCGGTGGCTCTTATCCTCGTGTATAATAGATTGCTTACGGTCGGCGAGATTAATACAGTAATTAATAATATACGGTGACCAGAGCCGCGTAAGAAGCGGCCATTGTTGCTGGCCGGACAGCGCAAAAACCAGGCCGAACAGCTCCTATCCGGCCCGGCTTTCAGGAGCGTTACGTCATGTTCAGACAGTTTTCCGCTAAAGGGGCTGCAGGGTAAACCCCCACGAGGAACGCTCTGACCTCGAATGAATTCGAATGTCCACCACCCTGCGCCGCCACAGCCCTAATTACCACGAGTTCCGTGGCCGTGGTATCGCGCTCGTCCACGTGAACACACTGCAAGAACACCAACCACCCCTCGAACAATGACCCGGCGGCCGACGACCTGTCCCAAACTAGGTGTAGCCTGTCTCCAGATTCTTGGACGATCAAGGAACACGTTCTTTCGGAGGAGAGGCGTTTCTTCAGGGACACGAAGCTTGTAAAAAATATTTATCGTACATTCTTGTTCGCAAGTACATGTCAGAACATCCGTTGGTTTCGTACGAAACGCGAGAATCAATGGAAGTTATCAAGCGAACGACTGATCCATCGTATTCGAAGTTTGTATTCGGGTTACGATCAAATTTTACGTAAATTCTTCTCTTCCAATTAGTAACTATTTGCAGGAGTTTGGAAATACCGCAATAATTATGCGTCGGATCTGCATACACGGTTTCCTAGCCCACTGTAAATTCTCGAAATTCATTGGAGAGATCAGAGGCGAGTTAGATGGAAAGGTGCGAAAAGATCTTCGAAGAAGCAAAGGAAACATTCTTTCGAGGAAGGAGAGACGTTTCTCGGGAATTTGAAACGCATGAAAAATGTTGTTCATCGTACGACTCACCTATTATTATATCCTGTAAAAAGGAACAGGCCAAACTTTAACTTGATCGAAGAACCGTGAGTAGTTGTGATGTCCTGTCTGACTGTGAGTTTACAAGGGTCTCGTTATCGCTCGATGAAGATGAAAATACAAGGTATTGAACGAAAAAGAGTTTGAAAGTAAGAGAAATTTCAGTGTAGTTCAGAAAGATGTAACCGATCGATCTTCGAAAGGGGTGATTTTGCAGAACTAGACGACGAGAGGGTTAAAAGACTTGGAAAAGGGGTGTCCCGGGTAGTCGGTGATTCTCAGTCAGCCCTACGCATCCCTGATTAGCTTAGGTTCGTCGTATTTCCGATTAAACTCGATAGCAAACGATCCTATCGTGCACCCTCATGCACCGTTCCGTAATTGGAGGTCCAAGGGTGGACATTTGAATTCATTCGGAGTAGCTGTTCCATCGACCCTCTCCTCCTTTCTGGAAACCACTACGACTTCCTACAAACCGAAATCCACGATTGCACCGCTTGTTACCGGTGTAATTATGATCCTTTTAGTAGCAACTTGAGCGACGATGAACGATTTACTATCGTCACATTGTGCCTGACGCAGAACATTTTATTATTCAATTCGAAAAATGTTGATATACCGTTCGGAAAGTTACTAAGCTGAAATTAAAGCTGGCACTAAACTTTGTTAGAAACATAATCTGTATGTGTCGAATCTTAACTCTATAGTTCGTGTCACGAAAGTGTGACATTATATTAAAAGAAGCTAATCCATAATTGGAATAAAACCTTCAACTGAACACGGTATATTTTAAATTATACGTTTTCTATTTTACCTACCAGCGTGTTTCTTTGCCTAATTAGCGATTTGCTAGTTAATTACTTAAACCGCGTCACATCGGTCGACGGTTAAAAATTTCCTCTGATAGCCAGTGTTCGATAAATTTCGTAAGAAAACGTTGTACTTTGTAATAAAAACGAGAGAAAGCTACTTTACGTGTATGTGAAAATAAACTTCTAAAACCTACCATTTTGTGTCAATAGACAGAAAAATGACCAAAATCGCCTATATTATATCCTAATGTGATCCGTAATCGTTCGAGGGTTAAGCGGACAGCTTAAAACCGTAGAAGAGAAGAATTACCAAGTGGGAAAACAAAAGGAAATGCATCAAAGAGAATGGAAATGGCTGGGAAACCAGAAGAGGAATTCGAAGGATCATTCACGCGTGTCTCGAGCAAACAGCAAGTGAGTTTTATTGGCTAATAATACACAATAGGCTCTACTAGTTGCCAATAGAGCCAAACGCTAGCGTGGCTTTCCTCCTGTATTTCCCTAAAGTGCCATCCGAGGGCAGTCAAACCATAAACGGATAGTTGAGAGGGGACAAAAACTTGGACGGGATCAAGTCTCGAGAAGTTTCATAGGCGACCACCGATTCCTTCGGATTTTATCGCGTGCATGGAAACGGCCCGGGTCGAAATCCCTCGTGGGACGACGAATCGAACTTTTCTTCGAGTTCCCGATGCGATTGGCCGTGTAATTTTCGACAAGACGACGAATAGTTTCTCAGCGAAGAATGAGAAAAATGTTCTTCTGCCCTTTGTTCTTCCTTTCTGTTATACTCTGTCGATCAAAAATTTCAAATTACTCGAGCGTTCGTCATTATGTTTGAGAATTCTAAAGTAAAACACTTTGAAATACAAGAAGCGAGTGATTCGATACTATCGTATTCGATATTACCGATATTTGATAACTAATTCGTCTGAGTAATTGGTTGGCAAAAATGATTTCTTAAGCCTCTCGTGATCGATCGCTGGATCTAACTTCGGAGAAGATTCCGCTAGTAATCAAAGTAACGATCACGTTGTCACCGATCGATTATTATCGTCGAAATCAATTACACCGTGACGCTGCTACGTTCGAAATTAATTAGGAAATTTCGTAGGGATAGAAAGACGAAAGGGAGTCGCAATCCTCCGGAGAACTATGCACCTGGGTCCGAAAGTTGATCCAAGTAACGCATCCGAGATATTGCGTCGGTTACAGAATCTCTTAATTCGCCAAGAAGCAACTTGCAAAAACTTGAAAAAGCTATCAGTGAAAGGAAAGACTGCAATTTTAGACTTGACTTAACTTTCTTCGTCCTTTTGCTCAAGAAACTATCATTGCCAAGGAGGAAAGAAGAATAGAAATTCAGTAACAAATTTCTTTTTTTACCATATCGATCATGCAAAAGATGTTAAGGAAGAGAGGGAAAATAAAATTGGAGCGCAAAGAAGAAAACGACGATCTAAATTCTATTCGTCACGCGACGAGTGGAGAAAAATATAATTTCCTATTTCATGTTCTCTCGTGTGTTTGGCCAAAGATGTTAAAAGGAATCGATTCGAGGCTTTTGACAAACAGTCCTAACTGGTCGTGGCAAATTCGAGTCGACGCATACAAGGTAGAAGCAAAGAAACGCGACGGGGCAGCGCATTAGCAATTTTCATAGAATCCTCGACTAATTAAGGTCGATAAATCAAAAGAACACACGGACAGCCGTGTCGGACGTCCCGCAGGAAGAGCTGCCGTGACACAGAAACGAGGGAGATCGGCTTAATAGTAAGATGGGGAAAGGAGAACCGAGGAGGGGGAAAAAAGAGAAACACACGGGGTAAAAATCGGCGAAAAGAGAAAAAACAGAATTGGGCGGGACGCTTGCAGGAAACTCATACTGCTCCGTGAAATCGGATGATCGACGAGCTTCCAGCCTCGGTTCCAGAAAATCAAATCCCTTCGAAATGTCTTTCTGGGAAACTTATTCTCCGGGCAATCAGAATTTTGAAGAAAAAGCATTCCGCCAGGAGAGTTTCGACGACAGACCTGTACGATCTAATTTGTCTTAACACATTTCGCGTCGGTCACGTAAAAATACGCCTTTTTTATCTTATCACTTAAAACAGCTGGTCACAGAAAAGTATTTCTTTTCTTTTTTCTTTTATCAATTTTGATTTCACATTTTTCTACAGAGTAATTTTCAATCGCGATATTTCTAGAAAATCTCCTTAAAGGGTAACATTAAATCGGTAGAATTTCGCGTGTAATGGATGTACTTTTACTCAATCAAC
This sequence comes from Bombus huntii, assembly GCF_024542735.1. Lineage (NCBI taxonomy): Eukaryota > Metazoa > Arthropoda > Insecta > Hymenoptera > Apidae > Bombus > Bombus huntii. Next base: position 4,071,642 of record NC_066251.1, read on the forward strand.
GCGTATTTCGAGATGAAAACTTCGCGTTCGTACAGTCCGGATAAATGGTATACGTGTCAGCTATCTTCCAATGATTACGATTGAGAATTTACGAATAAGAAGATACAGAAACTTAAGATCGAATGTAAATTACACGTCAAACCAATACAAAACACGATACTTGTAAAACTTCAGTAACAATATCAGTAATACTACTGAAATTTAGATACTAATGACATGGATATATTGTGTGTGTGTCATTAAATTATAATATCCATCCAAATTGTTTCATATATGGTTAAAGACCAGTAACAGATCGGGATAATTAAACAACAGTGAATCGAGAAACAATTCCAACTAACGTCAAGAAAACATCTTATCTATCTATCCCAATGAAAGGTTTTAAGATTAGATCAAAAATGTCCAATATCACCGATACGTAGCAATACTTGTAAATCTTCTACCAATATCAGAGTAACATGATTCGACTAGCACGCGAAATTTCGTAGGTCTTCGATCAAAATCGAAGGCACGTTAAGACACCGAGGACAGGCGGCGCGACATTATATTAAAAGACTGGCACGACTTTCATTCATAACATCGAATTCGTCCAGTGAATGAAAGATTGATGTTTCCCAACCCCTCGACGAGTCACCCTCATCCACCCTCGAATATGCTTCGAGTTCTTCCGCGCTCGGATCACCGGCAGGAAGTAAATAATGATTTTTCCACGTTCCATAAACTGCACGATTTAATCTGTCAATGCTCCTTCACCTTCTTAAACCTGCAGCCGAGGGCGGCGCCGAAATCGCGTTCTATTTATTCCGTTATCCCTTTCACTGTGGATTAAAACGATGTGCCGCAATAATCATGTTACAAAAGATTGTTTTATAGGCAATAATTATTTGTCTATTGGTTGATACGCACTCTTCGTATGGAAATACGACTCATGCGTCGTGACAAAGAACGTAGATTTAAAAAATGTATATTTTCCGTCGTGCTCCACAGTGAAAGAGTGAATTTGATGGAAGCATTCTTGTATCGCATTAAAAAAGCCACTTATGGTAAACTTATACGAGATATACTGCCAGTCATAATTATGAGAACTAAACCTACTTACAATTATTCCAAAACTCCAACAAATTTTATTTTATTTACATTTATTACAGAATTTCACGTTATAAGCGGCAAATATTATACGAATCAATTTATAACAAGATAATGAGAAAATTAAAGCAACGGAGAGCATAGAATTTATATTGATACCGCCAAACGTCTAAATATTTATATGGCTGACAGGGTACAAATTTGATCCGCGATCTTACACAGAAATGTACGAAAATCGTACGCGACTGAAGGATTAAATTTGAAACAGCATCTTAATTTTTGCACTTGCGTAAGCGTTTCGCGTAAACGACATAGAAGAAAATTGAATTCTCGTTGTTATAATCAACCAAGAAGGAGAGATCGTTGACTGTACTGTGTTGGGGACGAGAGGAAAGCGGAAAGGATGGATTTTAGAGAATCCAAGGAGCGTGGTTTCGCGTTTTGGGTGGCTCTAACGATGCTCGGCTGCCGAAGAAGGAGAAGATCGTCGCCGTAACGATTTCGCTAACGAACGTCTTCGAGCGCCACAACAAAGTCGAAATATAATCCTCTTACACACCAGAAAGCTGGAAGCTGGCTGCGCGTGTAATCGGGGCTTAAAAGTGGAGCATTACACGCGGTTCCCGGTCCCGCAACCGGGACTACGTGTTTCGAGAAAATCGAAAGGATCTCTGATCCCGCTAATGGATCCCCGATCGACGGGTTAATTAAACGACAAACGTGGTTTGCGCCCGATTTAAGCAGACGTTCCCCAAGAACGCTGTATTTTAACCCCTTCGGCTTTTCCACTCGTAATACGAACTGTACTTGTACTATTTTTTCGGTATCATAAATATGAATCTTACGCGCGTACACAATTTATACGATTATTAGACACGAACATTATGTTGAAAAAATATTCCCTTTCTTTTCTTCATAATGATTAATTCGCCTACTATATCATATATAGCGAGAAAATGTAAAATATGAAAATACTGTGATTCCAGGGACTTTGACGAGCAATGGCGATCTTTATTTGCCTAATGAGAAACATATGGAACATTTCGATCTACGAGAAAATTCACCGAAAGCGTTCAACGTACGAAAATCTACGCAACGCGCACATGCAAAAATGTATGAAATATTTGAAGTATGGTACACCTACTTCTTACAATATTTAGTACGTGGAACTAAACTTCGTTTAAATTCCATTTGCTTAATTACGTTCGTAAAAGCATAAAATTTCATAAGTATCTACAATTTCTTTACGAATAAAGAAGACAGGTATGCGATGCGTTTGATGTTGCGAATAAAATCGGTAGGAAATTCATGGCATTAAATTAAAGATAAGCCTAGATCCAAAATTTTCTCGTGTAACGCACAATTTTCAGGAAAGAAAGACATACAAAGACAAAAGAGGAGGACAGATTCGAGCGAAGCGATCTGACCGATTAGACTTGTGGATTAACAAAGGCTTCTCGCTGTCAGTGCCGCAGGACACCCCCGTGTCGTTGTCAGTAGCGAAGGGAGGAAGGTTCTAAGTGAGCTTTATCCTCGTTTTATCTTGTTTTCTAACCACCCCTCGAGTCCCATCGCGAGAGGATCGTAGCTAGAGGACGAGCATCGGTCATCTAGGCGCTCCATTTAATCCTGCTGGAAAAGAACCCCCGTGGCGTGGAGACAAGTAGGGATATCCTGCAGGATACGAGAAGGAGCAAGACGAAAGGGAGAGAGAAAGAGAGAGGGAGAGAGGTTAAGGCTAGAAACCGGCAGGATGTCGCTAATTCGACCCTTCGAAACTTGACCTGCTCGACTTTCCTAGTCCACTTCCACTTTAATTTACGACATTATTTTCCGCGCCGCGGACTGATGAATCCTTTTAATTGTCCGTGGCTAATGTCGCCATTTATGCGGCCTCCGCCATATAGTACACGGAAGAATCTATTTCCATGTTTCTCTGTTATAAGAAATATCGTTTCGACGCTTTGATGTTCTAATCTTATGGCCGTGAGATCTAAAATAGCTACATCTTTTCAAAGAAAAAATAAATAGCAAATGGAGACAGACAGAAAAGGATATTTCATTTTAAATTCTATGACACTTCTACCGTATCAACTTCCTCAAACGATAAATGGATCTTCTACTCTCAACTTATCGAATATCCCAATTTTCCTCTCTATTACGATGATAGTATCACCTGTCATACGTCTGCAGATTTGTTTCTTGATATAATAATGATATTCGTGTCTCGTTAAAGATGAAATCGTTTAAATGTTTCACATAATACATACAGTATAGACACGAAGGTTTTCTAGAAGTGTTCGAACAGTTTCATGAGCCACCGTACATAAAAGGAACAGACTAAAACAAATAACTGAACTTCCGTGGAACCTATGCAAAAATTAAAAGACGTTGCTGTAAGAAGAACAGAACGAGCTTCCCTTGAAAAGGGAATCCACGTTTCAACAATGCCGAACAAGAATAATCCTCTATATCTTCGTTCCGTAAAACCCTTCGCCCCCGTGTCATAAAAATGGCCAAAACCTAGCCCAAAATTCATTTTCCAAAGCAGCCACCAACACAAGAGAACAAGTCGTAAAGTCGTGTTCATCGTTCGTAGAATGCATATATTAAGACGTGTCCGGCGCACTTGTCGCAGTGGGGAGAAAGCTAACAAATGTCCCTCCTGAAGCGTTTGACCCCTGGTAAGTTCAGCCACCCACGCGTTAGACTAAATCTCGAGTCAGGAAGCCAGAGAAAGAGAGAGAGAGAGAACAACCCCTCTCCGAAGCTCGAGCATTTATGGAAGGACGGTTGGTGCAGCGTAGTCCGACCGCATAGTCCGAACCAGGAGGAAACTAATCAGCAAATTCGTGTTCTAAATCTAAATCGCCGACCGAATATTAATTCGAGACCTCTCTGTCTTTGTCTATGTGTTCGGCTATGGTCGTGCAACAGAGCCAAGAGAAGTCCCCCATTCCGTAGCGAAACCGGGCCTTCGTCGTCCACCTTCGTCTCCTAGGTTTTGCGCGATACAGCAGCAGCCGTTGGTGTAGCTACGAGAGAGCGCACACAAGGCTGATTTGTGACACCGGCTGGCGCCTAAGCGATATTTACGACTGTCGTTCAAGGAATCGAAACACCGTGGCTACGCGACGTTCTCCACGGGGCCGCTTTTAATTGCATTGAAAAGTCCCTCGGTTCCCGGAAATCGATTTCGAGAGCCATGCTTCGCAGTCGGGGTAAAAAAGCTGCGGCTATGGCCAAGAACCCTTTGGAAACGTTAACCCCTTAAACGGGCGGAGTCGATAGAGATGATAGAAACGAGCGGATCTAATTGCCATCGTTGAAATAAACGCGGTTCGATTCGACGGTTTGCTTAGAAACGTTTATGGCTGCATTCTCTCGTATCTACGATGACATGTCGTGTGTTATAAGTTGTGAAAGGAAGTTGCAAGATCTGAACGTAATTATTTCTTACGATGACTCGATTGAATTAGAAGCTGGTCTTCGGCTGTTCGTTGGTTGCTTTTGGAACGCCAACGTGAAAGAATTATATTTTTTATTTTTCAACTACAAAGCTGCATTAATGTACATCATAAGATAAAGAGTAGAAAAGGGCAGTGACGTTGCAAACACTATTTTTTAAGTCTGCCTTAAAATTTACCACTATTTACGCCGTCTTGCGATAATAATGAACGATTGTATACGTAAATCACCTGTTTCTTAACAATTGAACATTAATCGTCTACTTGCGAAGCGAAACTGACAAATTATCAAAAAATTGGAATTAATCAGTTAAGCTTCCTTGAGACTCGATTAATAATTAATCGAACGCCTCTCCCATTGCAAGCTAATTCCATTAACAACAACGAGATTATCCTTCCGTGGAAACCTGGCCGTCTAAAAGAGGATTCTCACCCCCGCACCAGGACAGAGGGCAAGCAAGACCAGGAGTCCAGAACAAACAGACAATTTAGCTCGTTTTAAGGGCACGCGTCCTAACGGGCAAAAGCGAAGCGGAGAACCGAGCACTTGGTACTGGTTGGCAAAAAATCGGGGGTTGCTTTCGGTGACTGATACGGCCCTGACTAACGAGCCTCCGCCGGACCATCGTTCCACTCTTAAAGCCTCGAAGGGTGGTCCTTTCTCCCTCTCGCGTCCACGGTCCTTTCCACGTTTCTTTCCTCGTCGTTCACGAAGACACATTAGGCACCGTCCAACCTCGTATCAATCACTCGACAACCCTGGTAGCCGAGGATCCTTCGTCGGTCTTCGGTTGACAGAACCGGAGGTGACGCGATTGAATACCACCCTCCGGGCATCTACGGCCCACCGACATGATGACGATGCTCCTGGAAAACCTGGGGAAGGAAATGTTCCTCGTTCGACTGCACCCGTTTAATGGACGACAGCCGAAAGACGATCGACCGCTAACGAGCTACAGCGGAATAGCTCGCGTTTTCCTATCATCGGTTGTGCTTTCTGTAAGGCTCGGTGAAGACGAGTTGTGTGACATGTGGCAGGGATTTTCCAGTGACAATTTCCAGCGATTTGGTAGTTTTTGCGTTCTTCTGAGGTATCATCTGCGATCATAACTTTGCGATATAGCAGCCTTATTTGCATTGTGCTCGAGATTCCTTTATATTTTTAATAGAACACTATTCGGACAAGCGTAGGATGTAGTACGCACTAAGCAACAGTAGTGTCGTACGGATGGATTTTTGGAAATATAAACGTAGCGATAACGCGTACCTGTTTTTCTAAAAATACAATATAATTGCCGATGTCGTGTCGTCAAATATGTACAACCAATTCCCGTGATAGAATCGCAATAAAACCATGCATAAAGATTCCAAAGCCGACGATCTGAATTTCCTAAACGAAAAAGCTGAAAACAGAATCTCGATGGAGGAAGACGTAGAACGAGAAGATCAATCGGGGATGTAGATCAAGCGGCACGAGTCCGCGAGTCAGCGAGTGTAGAGAAGATCACGGTTTTAACCCTAAACGACATCTCCATCTGGGCGATCCGCGATCCGGCTACTGGATATCCCAGGACGAGACGCCGGGCCATTGAGGCGCGGTCTTTGCAATTCAAATGAACCGCTGGACGATCCCCGACGAGGCAGAGCCTTGACAAATGTCGACGGAAAAAAATGCTCGACGATCCACGACCGAGAGACGGACAAGACAATGGGATGTTTAGAGCCCTCCCGGTCTCTTGTACGCGAGAGACACGCCGGTACCAAACAGCGCAACCAACGACGTGAACATCGGTCCGTAGATCCCCCTGGTGCTACCTTCGGGACCCAATTTGCCTGCCAGTTAGACGACAAGGATCAGTCGTTCGACAAAGTGGACTTGCGCGTGGCCGATTCACCAAGAGGATGCGTAAACCTGATCCGACTTCCTGGGATTCGCGTGTCAATTTGCAGAGAGAGAATGCACGCAAGTCGAGGTGAGTTTGAAAGGATTGAAAGTGGATTAGTTTACAGCGTGTGTTTTATGTGTGAGAAGAATTGATCTCGTTGGATATGTAGAAGTATCATCGAAAGTGTTATATGTACATATACTGTTCCAATCTCGGATAAATAATAGTGTGGTCTGTGTAAAAGTTAGGAAGATTGTAATTGCGTGTACGCGTTTCATTATAAAAGCGTGCTGGACTTTTCAAGTACGAAGAGTTGAAAATAATATTAGACAATTCTAAATGCGCTGATATCTATAAAGGAATAAATAACGTACTAATTTTCCTCTGCTTTGTGTTATAATAAAAGCAAGGTGAATTTATGTTGCAACCCAATATCTCGAAATTTCGAATTGCGCTACTTCTGCATCACTCTGTATATGTAAAAAGAAAAAAGAGGAGAGAAGATCGTAGAACCGTGAAATTTGTTCGCAATGAAAAGAATTGTTGCCGGGGGATCGAATCACGAGGATCAAGGGCGAGAAACTTTTAGAAGCCCATTTGGACCGGCACCACCTACTCATCTCCCCGACGGCACCGGTTTTTCTGTCGGTTAATTTTCAGGATACTTCTTAATTATAATGAGACACTTTGGGGTCTGCCAGAGAAGCCAACCGAGAATGGCAGCGGAACAAACGTAGGAGGGGTATTTATGTAAATCGGTGGCTAATGTCTTCTGGCATTATTCCTCGGGTTAGGTTACAAGAGGGGAGCAGAGTGAACCGAAGGAAACGTACAGTTTCACACACATGTATGCATACATTCTCACATTAAAAATATACATACGGAAAATTATCTTTTAAAAATAATAATTTAAATCGCAAAACTTTATACTATCAATTAGGTACAAGTCTTAGTTGAAAAATCTGTTGAAACACATTTCAGCGTTAACAGAACTTTAATATTCAATATAAACAGTGAATTTTAAATTATGCCCATTTTCAGAGAAATCTAATTTAATGCATTAACAATCTATCATTCTTATTAGTGTTATCTAACGTAGCGAGAAAAATATATAAAGATCGTAAAAAGGAAATTGGTCAAATTGTAACAAAAAACGAATGATAGTCAAAGAGCGAATACCTGGTCAATCACAGGGACATTCCTCTCCCTATTAGTCAGCTGTTTACACGACACAAGAAAAAGAAACTCCAATTTCCCTGTAGTAAACTGCCTACAATTTCCTCGTCTCGATTAAGTCACAAATAAATTCTAACCGGATCAGGAGATCCGGTTACGTGTAAACGTGAAATTTGTGGCAAGAGAAATGCCTCCGACTTCCACGACGCGATTAAGCCACAAATAAATCCTAGACGTATTGAGAGATCCAGCTAAAGTCGGAAAAAGGAAAAATCAGCAGTTGTACACGCCTGTGCGTGAGATCGTGTACCGATAATTAGATTGGCCATGTTCGCATTGTAGAGAGAAAGAGAAAGAGAGAAAGAGAGAGAAAAGAAAAAAGAGACACGTGGGGGAGCACTGGTAACGATCCGCCTAGGGACGATCGTTTACATAATGACCCCCCTGGAATCGTACGAAAATTAATTGCCGATAAGATCGAACGGTCCCAGGATGGAATAAAAGAGAAAGCCGTTAATTGCACGATCAGTCTTCGGATCTCTGTACTGTACCAGGAAATTGATAGGCCTCTGTCGTCCAACATGTGCAACCATCGTACTCATTGCACATACATACATTATAATCGTCTCAGTCCGCGTCCAATTATAACCCATGATGGATACATATGGTGGTTGTTCTATCAGAAAAATATTCAAAAATGTTAAAAAGCGTGGAACTGTAGATTATGCGTATACTAGTAGCCATTAAGATATAAATTGATTAAAGGTGCAACATGTAAAATTTTCCAATTAGCGCGAAAATTAAAATTCTTAATGTTTTTCTGGGGTACATTTTAAATGGTACTTACTCGGTTGCGTATGGAAATCAGAGTTGATCTTCTTAATGATGATCGGATAATCGACGTCGTAAAATTGCATCAATTTCGCCCATTCGTCGGCTGTTATAATGGTATAGCTGTAACCAATTTTTCAACATGTTATTACATACGTTTAATCCAGCGAATTAGAAATCGCGAAGATAAACAAAGTGGGAAACTAAGAAAAAGTATTCTTCAGAAGTATTTTCTCCTCTTATAATTGTCTACGATATTAATTGCTGCGACAAACACATTTACATTCATTTACAATGCACTTCGTACCAATAGTAATACACTTTTTATTTTATCTAATAGAACGTAATAAGATATGATAATAAATGAAAAACTGTCTAATTAATATGTCTAAGAGCTGTCTGTTATCAATTATTCATATTATTTTGTTTCGTTCTTCATATCTAAGAAATATCCAATCGATTATTTAGTCAATAATCACTCGGTTACAGAGACAGGCAAATAAAACCAAACGGTGTACGATAGCACTGGCAGGGGCGTACTCGCAAGGTGGAACTCGCGATTTTCCGACAACGGTGTAGAATCCGTAATGGTTTTTGCCCCGTCTCCCTTAATTATACCGCAAATTAGAAATTTCTTGCCGCGCACCGGCTCCAGCTTTTTGCCTCGCAATTGTTCACCCGATCCTGGCGTGGTTCCTGAAGCTCGTGCACCACGCCGCGCCGGCATCTCGCGTCGCTATGATCGATAATGCCTTTAAAAATCACGCGAAATACGCGTACTGATTATCCCTAAACTTCTTCTTTAATCGTCAGAGAACCGCAGAATATTTTACATGCGCGTGAACGAATGGAAAATCTCTTGTAAAAGAAGAATATCAGAGTACGATCCATTGTCAGTGATTTCAACGATTTAGTTCGCAAAGAAACGACTACCTCTACGAGATTTTGTAAGAAAAAATAATGAAAAATGTTCGAAATTTAGATGGTCTATAAAATATCAAGAAACATTAACGTTTCTATGGATTCCGAAGAATTGTAGAAATACAATTATTTAGAGTAAATATGATAGGAAGATGTATCATTTGTAATTAGAAGTATCGTTTGTAATTCGTAGAAATATATGATTAATAAGAAAGTGTGAGAAAGCGAAGCATGGTCGGAACGAAAAATTGAAACTCACTGACTTCGAATGGTCATAAATTAGAAGCCAAGACTTTAAATGGAAAATAGACAAAAAAAGAAAGATAGATGAATATTTATGTTATACGTAAAAGACGTCAATAAATTAATAAATTAATAGCTACATACTGCGACTAATTAAAATGATAAATACCGATAACTGTATCGCACAAAGTATAGTTGTACAAAGTTTAATACAAAGAATAAATCTTTTCCTTTGAATAATTTGTAATTCGTTGATAAAATAGTTGTTCCATTATTTCATTCGTTTTCTAACTTCTAACGAAATATAGAAATATCCGAGAACTTCATCGAAACAGCCTTGCATCTTCGAAAAAGAAAGTCGTGTTTTTTCGCCAAGAGAATGATCACGTTGAAAAATGATAATCTTCCTCCATTAAGCGATTTAATTAAAATTATCAGATGCAATATATATATATATATATATATATATATATATACGTTCCTTGACGACGTAGAAATTTATGGAGGCACGTTTCGAAGCGATCGAACGAGCTAGCAACCAGCTGATACGAGACGATGATGACTCGACCGATAATTAGTTGCGCGACATTAATTTCGATTCAACGCAATATGCCGCGTGCTCTCATTTGAATTTTCACGAGGCAAAAACCGCGCGGACGAGCTTGTCGACTCTCCTCGTGTATTTGCCTAACGCCGGAATAATGGTGGATGCATCGAGGAGAGCCGGAGAAAAAGGGAGGAAATCGGAGAAATCCTCGTTGGATGAATAGAAAAAAAGCAAGCCCAGTCTCGAACGAGACACGACACCGTTCGCGTTATTGAATATAATTTGTCGTTTAACACAGTCCATGTTATTTCGATCGAATGGTCGTTAACCCGCATCGTTTCTACATGTTTGCGATAATAGAAAATCAATCGAAAAATGTTATCAGAGTTGACATTGAAAAAAAGTATCCGAAAGCAGAGAATCTTGTAAAAAAATATGCATTCGTACTGTAGAATCTTCTAACAGCATGATTATAGAAATTCTATAGAACTAGAAATTAACTTGCATTTATCCAAAAAGTAATAAAAGAGTTACAGAAGAGGGGATTACGCGAAAAAGTTGAACATCAGCCATGTTTATTAATAAGAAAGCATTAATAATCTAGTCTTAGATCACTTCTAGGATGACTATAAAACGAGTATCAGCTTTTTGTTAGAAAGTCAAACTACGAAAGAATTTATCGATGAATAGCAAAATTTACCTACTTTTCTTGATCTTTAATAGATTATACTATTCTTTGGTGTTCGATAATTTTTCTAATTATTTCTAATTTCACAGAATCCCCAAAATAATTCTTCCATCTAAATAATTTACAAACTACTAACAAACTATTTTTAAACATTATCTATCTATGTCTTTGACACATTTCTACGATTTTCATTTCGTGGAATCTACACGGTCACGCCGTAAAAACTGTTTACCCTCGTTTCAAAAAATTCGTCTCGTTTTACTATCATCCCCTATCATGTTAAAGATGAACTAGGATTCCGTGGACAGCCATTTGAGAGTAATTGAATCGCTATAGTCGGTAAGAAAGCACGAAGAAAAGCTACAAGGAGGCGAAAGGTCGAAGATTGACGGCTAAAATGATTTTTTAACGGTCTGGATACAGCAGAGGGTGAACAGACGGACGACTTAAGCCGTCGGCTATCTTAGGCAGATAGTGGACAATGGTTTAGCATAATGGTCAGAGGGTGGATTGCCACGTTGGCCCCGGGGGCGTGTTTGTGACATTTTCGTGTATCCATCACGTAGCGTGGACTCGGAGGACGGGCAAAGAAGAAAATGGTGCCAGGAGATCACGCACTTTTGCTTTATAATACAGTGGTTATGGACTGTACTTTGAGAAAAGCAAGGATATCCTGACTTCTCCGTGGTTAACGTTCCAGCGTTTCTTGAAGAGCAACTAAATATTATTCTTAGGTAGTTGAAGCGTTCTACGATTTATCTGTGACATTATTTGGATCTCCTTCTTACATATTTCTAAAATAATAGATTAAGATAATATAATATATGGATAATACAAAGGGGAAATAAGGAATAAATTTAAGTCTAAAGAATAAAATTGAAATAATAAATCGAGAGAAAAATTACTTACAGTTCATTGTTGATAGAAGGTGAATAGAGAAATCCTTTGTGCGGTTCGCAGAGAAGAAAACCGTTTCTAATACCAACCGGTGGTGTTTTCGAAAACACTTCAGCGTATCTAAAACAAAGGTGAGAACTCGTATTAAAAATCATTGAGGAATAACTTTATCTATTCAATTATAAAGTATTCGAATTACCAGACCGCTGGTAATTATACGTTTATAAAAATTGTATGTATAGGATTGTATTAAGACGTACATAAAACATGTATGGTACACAATTGTTTAAAATATTGGAATTAAAATATCGTTGAACTGTGTTCCCAGAATACCTAGAATTATATGTACATTCACAGTCTAATAATTACACGTTCTAAGAAATAAACGCACAATTTCACCCTTAAAAACATTGGCAAATATCTCGATTGCTATTTGGTAAATCCACCCCCGAGCTCCTGGCATTTGCAAGCGACAAGCAGTACCGGTACGCATGATAAATCCCCAGGCATTAAAAATATATTTCCAGGATTATTTTTTACGAACACTGTCAGCCAGTTAATCGTTTCGAATAATGCAACCTCGTCCGTGACACGTCTTTCGGGTCGTGGACCAGAAAGACGACGAGGAGGAACGCTTCCTTCGGGACATTCCAGGGGTGGAGATGTGTCGGGGGATTGGGGTTGTGCATCATTTTTCACATACCACGAGGGGGCGGACGGTTTTTGCCGTCTCCCTACCCATCCGCCATCCAGATAATGCTCTTAAAGACAGATATCTCCCGCGAAACGAGCCAGGTACGCGATCGTACAGAGACGAGGTAAACTTGAACGGAAAATCTGCCTGGATTTTCCAAATGGAACGTTCCACCCTTCATGGAAAAGGCGACAATTGGAATTCGCGGCAACGCGAAACGTAATTTTTCATCGCTACTTTTCCATAAGGATTATTAATACTATATTTCATGTCCATTGTTCCTAAAACCAACGTATTCGTTTAGTCGATTTAACAGTCGTTGGCAAATTACGTTTATCGTTGACATTACGTCGATATAGACAGGATTTAGAAGAGGGAAAAATGGTACTTTTCTACTCCTTCCGTTCAATCATCAAAAAGGGATAGGTTTACAAAGCGCAATACCATATTTACTGTATATCTTAACACGTATCGCAAACTCAATATACATAAATATACCTCCGCTCAAAAGTCTTAGAACAGCCTGTGCACGAGCCTCGAAATTGGACAAAGATTGACACAGAAAGTGTACGCTGCCAATATATCGACTTTTACGATTTTGTTAAAGCATGCACGCAATTTAAAAGCCCGATCTACGTCGAGCATTAAAAAAATGCTCCCAAGAGTGAAATTGATCGCATTTCGCTTCTGAGAAGCTCGATTTATTCGAACAATCGCCGCGTAACCTGTCGCCAGTCTGCGCCCCGATACAACGAAAAGAAGAAAAATTTTCCAATAAATTTTCCGATAAAACAAGGAATCTCGGTGTCGCTCGGAATCACCCATGTCGATTATTGAAAAAATCTATCTATGTACGAGTGAGGGGTGGTGGGACGGAGAGAAAAAGAAGTAGAAAAGCAGAAAGCTCGCGGAAACCGCGAGGACACCGAGGAAGTGCAAATATCCGTTGTAGAGGATTTAAAAAATGTCTCCCTGCCGGATACCCCGAAGCGGGTTTTCCAGAAGCGAATATGCGTATTAATTATGAGCCTTGTTCAAACAGTCGAACAGAGGGACGCAGGGGGTGAGGTGAAAATTGGCCGCCCTTATTACAGTCGAGCCAGGGAGCAACTTCTCTTCTCTCTCTTTCCGTCGTTCGTGCTTTCCGTGTCCCTGTTTCTCTGATCTGCACCTTCGTCCTCTTCCTCTCTCGTCACAGACACGATTCTCCTCTCCTCTCTCTTTTTTTTTATTTCTCATTCGAGGCTTTGTTTAACTTCTGTCGCGGAATTTTTCCGGTCCACAGCGATTATTACTCCCAGGAGATGGAAGAGGAAAACAGGAACCGAGAACTCCTGATGCAAGAGGGGGTGGTAGTTATGTATCCCACTACAAGAGGATGGGATACGTTCCGAGGAAATCGTTTGGAAATGCCTCGATAATTCGGTCGGGAGTCAAACACCAATACGCTCATACCGTCTTCCAATACTTTTGCATTTTTTAAACAAGAATTTAGGTTCGGAGACCAACAATTTTGGCAGTCCAAATCCAAGTATGAATCTCAGTTCAGTTGGCTGAATCTTTTAGTTTCTTAACTCGACATTCTTCTCGCAGACGCGTCTTAACATTCATTTGAATGATGTATAAAGACATTTATCCCCTTAAAATATCCTGTAAACTGCAAAGATGGCACACAAAGAGAACCATTAGCCTTCCAATATTCCTTCTAATATTTTTCTTTGCGATTCCATTTCGAAGAACTAAAATCTACATAACAGATACATATCAGATAATTGCATAAAGAAAATAAATAATTCTACCTCGATAAAGATGAAAATTAATTTGACTAATTTGCATCAAAGTACAGTCTGCAATCGACAAAATCGATCTGTACAAAATCTAAGCCTTCCTACGTCTAAACTTCTTATTTTTAGCTTCAAGTTCGACGAACTATGGAGCCCAAGTTTTTGTTTTTAAACATGGAAAAATAAGGTAACATCGTCAAAGGAAAAGCGATTTAGCATGCCACAACCGGAAGGTTTAATACGGCTGGGAGCATGAAATTGAAATCGTTCTATGTCGTTGCGCAGAGTGCAAAGAACATCATCCTCCAAGGCGCTGTTTTCTCTGGTGGAAGAGACGAACAGCTTCGAGGGAGAGATATCTCTGTTGATTAAGGTCTTCCGTGGATCGTTGTTGTCTCCAGACTCATTCGTGCATAGAGCAGGATATTACGCACCGGTACCGAATAATGATATCTCGACCGCAGTGATCATATAAACCGCAATGATTACAAGGATATCGGAGACCTATCGACGTCTCGTCTGGTATGCGAATTATTGTGCATTCGTGTCGCAATTCCGAATGAACAGCTTAATTGGAGTCCATCGTGCGAAAGAATCTCTTTAATACCGCAACTACCACAATAGTTAAAAGGGACAATTTGTCATTTTTCATACAAGTTTTATAAATTTACAGTGATGTAGTTTTGGAATTCGAGATATACGAATTTGTTTTCGAAGAAATAATTTCCTCGAGAAATTCGGCAGCCGATTGTACTGTACAAAAGTACTAAATGTGAGTGCTACAGACTCTTTTTCATCATCATAAAATAAAAAAAGCTGTACTAAAAGTTCCTGGAACAAATGTTAGATCACAAGAATTAATAATTAATAGAACAAAAAACGAAAAACCAATGCAGATGAGTTGGAAATCGAAGGTGATTAATTCATTGCACGCTGTAGACATGGAGTTCGTTTCGCCAGACAGATTTCCCTGAATAACATTTTCTGTCCATAACGATCTTTATTCAAGAACGAGTGGAAAAATAAAGAAAGATAAATGTAGTAAGAAACCAAGTTTTTTTCCCCGATTCGCGCGTATTTCTTGATACAGCAATCTTTTCATTAGCAACGTCAAAAGTGACACGCTTCGAAGAAGAATCGCCCTCGAAGGGGACTACAATACCGTTTCTACCCTGACATCCCTTTGAATGTGGGCGATGGTTCGATATTAGCTGGAGCAAACCGCTTTCGACGAGGACGACACGATTATTCGAGCGAAACAGGGGCGAATCCTCTCCGTTTCACTCACCAACACCCAGATAACCTACCCAATGTCCTCCTCCCTAGCTTTTCTTTCTCTGTTTTCCTCCTTTTTCCTCTACTTTCGTCTGTCCAATTCTACGCGTGACCAAAGTTTCTCCCTCCATCTTCTCTCCGCTATTTTTCTCTTCCATTGCATATGGACTCTCCGTATTGGTAAAATTTGAAGAGAAATCTAGCAAAAATCGCGAAAGATGCAGTCTACTTCGATCGAAGTTCGATTCACAAGCAAAGAAGTAGCCTTCGATTCCAAAAGAATCCATAATTTTTCTTCCTCGACTTTCTTCCTTTTTCTTCCACTTTCGTTCTAGCTACAAACGAAATTTCTTCGATCCACCAAGCAGAGTTCGTTCTTCTCTGCTATTTTTCTCTTTCATTTCATACCGATAACCTCCGTAAGATTAGAATAAATATTCGACGAAAATCGTTGAAAACGATACACGTTGTTCAAGCAACATGTTGCTTCTCCAATTCCAGATGAAACAAAAAGGTACCAAAGCAAATCAGCCTACTTTAATCGAATCTTGATCCCCGGGCAAAGAAGTTGCTTCTAATTCCAACGGAATCCTCTTCTTTCTACAGAAACGTCCAACTTTCTCAGCTCACCACGTGGCTGTTTCTCGATCCTCTTTTTCATCCTTTCGTTTCGTTACTTTCGAATCGGTCTCCGTTCATCTCGTTCGAGCGACAAGGTCCTTCTTCATTTTATCTGCTCCCCATTCGTCCTCTGTTCCCTGTCCATTGATTGGGCGCCGCGTATACACCGATTTCTTGCCGGCTCTTCTCTTTCAGCAGAAATAAATCTTGTGTTTTCGCGTATAAGCGGCCTTTTAATATCACCGGGCTTGATTTACCGCCGCGAGGCCATGCATCCTACGTGTAAGAGAGGCCAAGCCAACATCTCCCACCCCCTCGGCTCCCCCCTTGACATTTGTCTTCCGGCCCGGGAAGAAGGGAACACGACTGTCCCCAGGTTTTCCCTGATTTACCGCTCCTCCCGATGGTATTTGACTAAACGATCCCGGATCTTCTCGATGCTCGTTGCACAAGCAGCAACGATCGACCCGCTTGCGGCCAGAAAATTGCACGAGGACACTTCCGGTTCTCATACAACCTCCGATCATCCATCTTCGTATTTCTTTCGAGACAGATACGAACAGTCGGATGAAAGTTTAACTCCTTGCTATTATAGCAACAAATATTTAATTCAACGGTGTGTGCAAAGATTTGCGACCATTTTATGGGATCCACGGAACCAAAGAATACCAAATACAATGGAATTCGATGATACGAGTATCAGAATTAACCAATTAACCGCGTTCGACGTGGCGTAAGTGATTTTTTTAAACTGAATTCTACGGTTAACAGGTTAATCGTGTTATTTATGAGATTTTTATTACGACATACAATATATGAATTAAATATGAAATGTATGAAACATAAAAGTTTAAGGAAAATCCTAATGATTTTTTAAGTTTATTTGTAAGCGTTCTAATGCTTATAAACGAAAGTGTACGTGCCGGTATAGCGGCTCGCCTGGCGATATCAAGCCAGGCTCACAAACGAACGAGTTAAAGAGCAAATACGGATCGAAAACGTAAAAAGAAGAGAGCCGGCTGTACTCGAATCAAAGTTGAGATCTAATGGTAATATACGTGGCTTGAAAAGAGCGCCAAAGATAGCTAAAGAGCTAAAATTCTTACAATATCTTACATTACGACCGCTATGACCACTGTACACTTCGAGACTCCGTTACTTCCGCGTCACTCATCACTCTTCATTCTTAACCATTCTTACGCCACCTATTCTAACCTCCGAATCGCGTGTGCGCGTTTCGAGAACGCTGCTTCTTACTTAAACATCTTCAAGCCAAGGCAGACCTAAGATCTGGTCAAAGAAAGCCGAGTCCCCTTCCAGAACCGCGTCCGCTAGACCAGGCGAAAAACTGGCCGTCCTCTCGATCTGCACTCTCCTAACCGTCCACAAACAAACTTGCCCGCGAACGCGCAAAATCCCTCCCCACGATTTCATGCAGCGAATTCGAAAAAGAGAAAAAAGAAAGAAAAAAGAACAAGGAAAAAGGGGAGAAAAATGAAAGTATATAAGAGAGAGAGAGAGAGAAAAAAAATGTAAAGATAGCCACCGACCAAAACCACCGCGGCGCTCGCTGTACGGTAATAACACGATAATCATTTATAACGTAACAATCGAGCCACCGTGGCGCGGGGCAACAGGAAAGATCGTTGTACGTGGCGCAAGATGCATCCTCCGGTTATGCAGCTCCGGAGGCCGGGTGCATCGAAGCGTTGCGATCATTACGAGAAGAGGGAGGGGGGAGGTGGAGAAGAGAAGAAGAGGGCAGATTGTACGTGTCCGTGGTAAAAGGTCCACCGGTGTCCAGTGGCCAGTGTGGAAAAAGGAACGCCAAAGAGTCTGGTTCGCGGCGTGGACGGGACAGAGACGATGGAAGAGGAACGACGAAGACGGAGAAAAACAATGTTGCGCGCTCGGTACCGCGGGACATTCAGAAAATAAGAAGAGAGAACTGGGAAGAGGGAGGGGGGCGGCGGCCCCCAGGATGATGAGAAACGAGAGAAGACCGTCGCCGGGTCCCCTCGATGGACGACCAGTTGCATCAACGAGAGCGAATTTAAAAGCGATCACAGGAGTCCTCGGTTCCTTCGTAAATGGAGGTGTAAGGATAAACTGTAAATCATCCGGCTCGTTATCCCGAACCCCGACACGATCATACTCTCTTCGCTACCACTATTTTCTTGTACTACTTTTAACGTGCCGGTTCAACAATACGAGGGCCACCGTCTTTCGCGCTGGTCAATGCGTTACCGCGATGGAAGCCGCGATGATTCTTCACGATCTATCTTTTGTTCAGGGGAAATAGATCGGAAACGGTGGAAAATCAGTTACGATCGTGACATGTGGGAATATCGAGGTATGTCACGATTACGAGAAATCTTCGAAGATTCCAACTTTTATCCAAACTCCATTTATTGCAATGAAATTTTAATTCTTATCTAGTAGAACGATTTGCTGATTGAATTCATTTGTCATATATACGTTGTACGTATAAACAAAAACTCGTAGATAGTGAGAAGAATTAGTGAACTCTAATCATATGAACTGCCTGTCCCCCCTAGACTAGGCTAGTGTATTCTCATTCGCTATCTTTCCAAAACTGCAATATGTCAAAATGCAGAAGTTCGATACATATTTCGATTACCAGAGATCCAACTTCTCTTTTACTCTGGACTCTTGGCCTCCTCTATATCATCGAAATAAATGGGAAAGCAACGTTTCCTTCACGTTACATTCACATATTCGTCATCGAATGGTACACGTACAAATTGGTCCTTCAACCCGCGTCTGCTTTTCAGCTTGGCTGGTTTCATTGATCCCGTCAAGGTAAACCTATTTAACGAAGGTCGAATCGTTGCCTCGAATCGCTTCTAGCCCGAGGTCTTGGCGAAAGGCTGCTCGCTCTATTTGAATTTTTTTGCCAGCACGTGATTAATTGATCACGATCGAACGTGACTCGATCGAATCGAACGTGGCCTGGATCTTTCTTTCACGATCGATTCACGGGCGTTACTTTTCACGCGAATCGGCCGAATCGAGCGCTTGCCCTGACCTCGAATACGCTCGAAAATCTCGGTTTTCTAGCGCGAACGCGCGGAATCCGTGGCTTCTTCAGCCACGAGAACGAACATCCATTCGCCAATAACTCGAGGAATGCGGGTTGACTGTAACTCGAGCGATTATTGCTTGCCGTACCGTTAACGAAGCCTCGTTACAAGCGAACTTTGTAAATACCTCGAGGTAGAAAGAGGCGAACATCAGTTTTTCGAATAACGAACGGGCCATGAACTTCGTTGGAATGCTTCTGCTTTAAATCATTGTAGCCTGGATAGGCGTAGGTTCCGCTCACAATCGAGTTTGCAAACAATTTTTCTGCCATCTTTTATCGTACAAAATCAACGATCTGCTAAGGCGTGTAACAGACTTAGCACGACTTCCAGACATCGTCTATAAATTATGTAGATAACCACGTGTCCGTACAGTAGATGATTTGTTGAAGAGAAATTTCAGTTAGCGTTGATATGCTGCGTTCGTTCAGTTACTTAAGCAATGCTGTTAATGCTGTTACATTTTTGTTTTTGCTGGTTTGGACGCGATAATTTAGAAGGATAGAAGAAGCACAGCACAGTGTGTTGAAGCGAATATTATCGCTTAAAATCCAAAGATGAATAGCTATGTTTTAGCAGCGGTAAAATGTATTAATTGAACTCTTGAATTCACTTACGAGAAACGTAAATTCATATTGCTGGAATAAGAAATCACAGCGGCAACAAGGAGAGTCAGTGAATCGGAAAATTGTTTGTTGACCCTAGCATTTTCTTCTAACGTACTAGAAAACATTCAGTTTTTCTTGGCAAAATCTTGTTTCTCTCTGCAACTGTTTCCGATGTAGCTCTTAAGGGATTGAACATCGAAGGGCGGCTTCGCCTCTTAAACTCGAGTTACCGCAGCTAAGAAAAGATACGTATCTGCTATTGTTGGCTCTTCTTCAAGCCCATAAAGTAGAAATCGAAGCCAAACTCCCTTGCAAGGTCCATCCTGCTACGATACTATCTCCAAAACCGTCTACAAACTTAGAGACCCGGGGAAACACAAAAAATTGGAAATTTCGAAATAACTTCAGAGCGAATACCAAGAATCACATGGCACCGCTCGAACAGGTACGAAGAACTTCTGGAACAACCTTATCACGGCCTCAAATCGTTGGCTGGAGGAAAAACGCAAACCGCACGACAGCTAGGGAAACGTGAAGGATTTCACAACTTCCTGACAAAAGCTATGAGGTAGTAAGTGAGACGATGAACGAAAGAAAAGAAAGACTTCGATGAGGCGACGGTGAATCGTTGTCAGCGGGCGGAAGCTGGCGGTACGCGCTAGAATAACGAAAGCTAATTATGCGTTCGAGACGAAAAAGGGGGAAATCACGGCAAAAACCGTCGATAATCGACATCCTGCCGCAGTCCGTCGGTCAACTACGCTACCGACCGGCGTAAATTTAGTCCCGGGGTCCTGTGTTCCCTCGTCCCAGAGGCGAACGTTACCTCGTCGCGACCGAGAAGTCCCCCTGAACAAACAAGAAGATCGGCCGTGGAGGCTTTTGCTGGCGTAAAAACGAAATCCGTGGACGATGCTTCGACGATCACGGTATGCAGTCGCCCTGGACCGTGATCCTGGAAGCGGAAAGCCAGAGCAGGCCTGTGCCCGCCTCGAAATCCAGCCGATACCTTTCGATTCCAAAGCTGGAGCAACACCCTCTTCTTCTTCAAACGTTCGAGGAATCTTAAAAGCATGTGCGAGAAGAATCTTTTTGCCCGCCGAAAGAGAACGTCTCTCGAGATGGGCTCTTTTTCGGGTCACAACATTTGAAATATTTTTGACAGTCAAATGGTTTCTATGAATTTTTGATTATTTCGATATTTAGTACGATCGTATTCCTTCTTCTTCTGCTAAAATTTCTCTCCTAAATTCTGCCAAATGGATGATAGAGTGGTTCCTAAACAGATATTCCTCTCGTCTAACAAATGCTCGACGAGTATACTCGACGTATTACGAATCTTTACGTATCTTCGTACGTCTTTATGTATTTTACATACATTTTATTGGTTTGGCAACTAAGAAATGCGGTTTGACAAAATCCGCATTTGCATCGGTCCCGTATCCTACGCTCCATGTATTTTTTTTTCATCTTTCTATCGCTTTTTAGTCTTTGCAATTCCCTTTCCTGGCAAGTCTACTCTCACTGGTAGAATTGCGTACAAACTATTCTGAAAGTCAGTTTCATGGCACTAGATGTAAATACTTGCACAGCCCTAAGAAAACTATCGTCTAAGGAGTAATAAATTATCTCTATCACGAATCCGCAATGAACATTTTGCGAACGTGTGCAGATGGAAATGGAGAAAAATAGAACAAATACACATCGATATTTTTACAACGAGCGAATAAATGAGAAGAAAAAAATATCCCTCGCGATAAAATTTAAAAAACTTCGACGAGATGGGACAGCGCGACCAATTCCACGCGAGAGGTCGAAAAATTGGCAGGTTGACTGTCGCTTGAATTTTATTTATTTTCTTGTAAAATGTTATATCGTATGTACGCGCTTTTTTCTAAAGATGTTATCTGGATTTAGAAATTTATCTTGCTTTAATCGTTCCAGTAACGCGGATCACCGATGACCACCGTGGCAATGAGCGTGTTAAGAAGCTACACAAAGTGAACTACCGGCGAAGAGACTCGGCTAAAAATCAGCACCGCTTGAACGAGACGACGGAGAACGAAGCAAAAGAGCCAAAAAAAAGGCGGGAGAACAATCAACGACGGAGCGGCAGGAAAATATCGATGCAGCCGTTTCTCGAAACGAGGTTGCGGCGAGAGGCCGACAGAACCGGCAAATCGTTGCACCGCCTGCGCCCTGTTTTTGCTCGATTTCTCAAAACCGATCGAGCGTTCCCGATCAGGGAGCAACACGCGTAGCTTGCACGCCAGGCGTGACCATCGGCTACCGCGATACACCACGAAAAACGTAGCCGCCCGCCATGCTCAGTCGCTCACGTCTATTTACATTGGCACCGTTGCGGGGAACGATCGATCCTACACGAACGTGCCTTCCACATCGACCATCAAAATCTTCCACTACGAATTCTTCGCCGATGAAACGGATTACGATTTTGTACAATACACTTTTCAGAAGGGACAAGGGCATGAAGCGATAATTGTATGAAGAAATCGAATAAGAACCTGTAGCACAGTTTGATCGAAATTGAATAAACAGCGAAGTATCACTTAAAAGTAAAATTTAAAAACCACTTTTTCCCAAAATCCGCTACGTATTAATGTACATGATCATTCATAAAAATAATAATAAATTCACAATAATATCCATCCTTGCCGTGCAAAACGCACGTACAGGTTCAACAAATTCACACTAACGATCGATTAATTATACATATATCACGTTGCATATAGTTCCTAGAGGTGGCGAACTTGTCAGAAATGCAAAAAAAGAATAAATTTAGCGAATTCGCTCTGGACCGTACAGATTGTGATTTATCTATCGCGGTGTATGGGAAAATGCTATTTTGCTCTAACGAAAATGAAATTTCCAATTCTCAAAGTACCGCTACGTTTCTCCCTTTCCTCCAGCGTCTTCTAAATGAATCGTATAATTGATAGAAACAATCAAATGGCCATTACTATGGTGGAAAACGCACCCCATAAATTCGGCGAAAGTTCGCACTAACGATCATCGTTTGAAACATAAATGCACGCGCACGTACATAAGGAATTCTTCCGGAATCAGGATGTATCTCCCTCGCCCCGTCTCTTTTTCTCCTTCTACTTCTCCCACCGGGGGTGGCCAGTGTCTCGGGGGCGGTCATATATCATCCACCCCCGGGGGGTGGCTACGGGGGTGGTGGCAAAAAATCTTGCCGAGCAAAAACTATCATCAGTGCTCGGGCAAAGCGAGCTCAACGCCTTCTCTCTTCTTCCTCTTCTTCTTCATCTTCTTCTTTCTCTTCTTCTCTTCCTTCTTCTTCTTCTTCTTCTTCTTCTTCTTCTTTCTATCCGCTTTGCTTTCACGTCTCCTTCTTCCTTACGTTCTTTTGTATATTCCCTGGCTCTTTCACCAGTTTCAGGAAAGGACAGGAAGAAGCAAAACTTATGCGCCTGGAGAAAACGCCACGACCCGAGTTCATTAGGTTTTCAGGGTTTGCTTTTGGCAGCGTTTAATGAGAGGAAAGATAAAGCGTATCCTCCCTCCCCGTTAACATTCTTGGTCAGAATTCGATGGATCGTGGAATCCTTTCTTACGTTTTAACCTTGCTGAGAATTGAAGTAAAAAGTTTCCGAGATACGATTAAGCAGAAAATCTATGGCACTGTCATAGTGAAAATCATCGGAACCAAGAGTTTTGTTAGGAAACAGATACCGCAGGCTATTTTCACATTATGCTGTCCATAATGGTGCGACTTCGATACGCTATTTCACATGTAAGTTTTGTTCCTTCTTTAATCCCAAATCATTCCAAGTCTATTCCAATTATTAGGGAAAGAGCAACGAAAGTCGTACGATATTATCAGAATCTACTTCCTCTTAAGAGAATAGAATATTTTGTCACCGTCGTCAAAGAAATTTAACCGCGTTCGCTCGCGTCTCATTTCCACCGTTGAAATATCGACGTTCCCGTTCGAGATTCGTTTACGTCGTCCCATAAGCTACCCGCTTGATATTGGCGTAGGGTGCAGCTCTTCCCGACTCTCACGGTAATTGACATGCTCGATTTTATGAAGCTACTGTGACCGGCCGAAAATACACTTTTCACTCCCCCGTTCCATCCTTCGATCCATCTAATTGAAACACTTTGTCTGTCTACATCTATAGAGCGCCCCTTTTTTCAGGGGATCAAAGATAATTCATGTAACGCGACAAATTAGAAAACGACCAATGTCTAAGTTATTTCTTTGCGATTGCTATGTTTCACGGTGAATAAAAAAGCGAGCAGAAGAAATCGGTGCAAGGAGAGAAAGAAAGGGAGAAAGTGTCGAGAGTGGCTCCAAGAAGGAGGAAAAGAGGGTAGCTTCGACTCTGGACTGGCTGCAAAGGCCTCCTGCAATGAATCAACTTATTTAAGGGTAGTTGGATTTCGCGAGTCGATGCACGACGACTACGAGCCACCCCACTATCCCCTTCCCTAACTCCCTTCTTCTTCAACACAGCACGCCTCGTAGAATGATTTATAGTTTTCCTTCCGTGGCCACCCATCCGTCCTCCTCTCGCGTCACCCCTCGCGCAAACAGCACCCCTCTGCCAAATGTACGCAAAATAGTCGGAATTTGTTCGGCACCATCCTGACTAAAGTAAAATGCTGCTGTATATACGAGACTAACGGAACTGCTCGATTGTGGAGCGCGCTGTATTCTCCGTTAAAGTATTTGGAAATAAACGAATCGCGACAGTTATAATTATTCAGTACTTTATAATACAAAGGATAAGACAAAGAGTTGTTAGCGTTATATTTAGTTCTGTTTAATCAGTTTCGCGTCTACAAGCCTGCACCGTGCACGAATAAACTAAACACGAAGAAAATCGAAGCTCAGAAATATAGAAAATTAAAGATATTATAAATTTTTGGCGAAATTTGAAACCTCGCTCGTTGAATTCCTTTACTCCTGAGCTTTTCAACAATGCGCATATGATACCACGTGTCCCATTAATCGTTGCCTCAAACGTTATTGTATCGTTAAGGCACTTCAGTAGGTTAATTGAAAAATATAAATAAGCAGCGAGAATCGAGAGAAATTGGGGAAGAATCGTTGCAATTTGCACGAGACCCGTTCGAGGGCGGCTTAAGGTTCGCTAAATAATTATTAATGATCGTCAGGGTGAAAGTGTGACTCTGATCGTGTTGACACTGCATTGTAAGCCGCAGACAATGCTATGGTGGCTTTCTGAAGCGTGTGGCTATGGGTTTGATGGAGGAGCAGCGCGATGGCGGCGCGGAGGGCAGGGTCCGTAATTAATAACTTGGAATTGATTAAGGTGTCAGATAAGTCCATGGAGACGGTGGTTCGTGGCTCTTTCTCCCCTTCTCCGGTCGCCTCTCTTTCTTCATCGGTGCGACGCGTTACGATATGATTAATAATTTCGAGATAACGCCGCGCCGTCCCAGCGTCCTTGTCCCTTTGAGAGGGGCCGATTTGCGGCCCCACTTACGGCCTCATAAATGACTAATTATTCTCACTGTCCTCGCTGGTTTCTGACCGCTCTGCTAAAAAGGCAAAATCAGAACGTTCAACTCGGTTTTCACGACACAATTTTTCTGTTAATGCTTTTCGTACCACATCGTTCTATCGAATTATCGCTCCAAGTACTACAGCACAGTCCAAGTATCTCCTTTCCACTGAAGATACTCAAAGGACAATACGTTCAAAAATTTCATACGTTTCAGAAGATCCATGGTTTCATCGCGTTGCAACGCAAAGTTTAGGGACCAAAGGAACCGTCTCTGCTATGTCGAGACCAATAAAAAAGAAGGTGCTCTTTCTCGATAGAAGTTGAGCGATCGTCTATGCAAATACCTAATCCTTTCACAGATCCATTCAGGTGACGTTGACGGATTGGTGGAGGACTTTGTTCAGAGGCAGCTCCAACAGATTGCAATCCGCGACACCATTTGTTTCCCCTGAGACGCGAGGAGCTTCCTGCCGAGCCGGTGGGAAGACCTCGTCGAGAACGATTAACGGGTCTTCGTTAATTGCTAATAAAGAGAAACCCGGATGATGTACCTTTCAACATAAAATACTGGAAAGATCGAACAGTATACACGTTTGTCTCAAACTGACATCACAGCAGTTTGTTTCAACGTGTACAGCTAATGGAAGAGATATAGGGAAGTAATAAAACTGGTTAGAAACTAAGATTAATACGTTTAAAAACCTAAGATGGGAAGGTTTCTGATACGTGCGCAATTAAAATATCCATTTGTCTTTGAAGTTTGAATTTTCGTGTGTAAATTATCGCGAACGGAAAATCCACCGGGAGATTTTTCGATAATGACCACCGCGAAAAAAGGGGTATGAAGGATTAATCACCCAGAGATGCGAGAAAAGACAATGGCCCGGGTGTGGAAAAATATTTTCTACCTTTTCCCTTGCTCGACAAAGGGTAAAGTATCTACGACGAATCCGGAGTAACATTTTCGCTGGCTACGAAATGGATGGAATGTGAAATAAAATTCTGCGGACATTCTTTGAATAACTATCTTCGATCGTTTTTATTTAGAAAATTCTATGTTCTATCGGAATTTCGTATCTAAGAAAAGGAACACGTTCTTACGAAATTATCGACTTTCCAAATATTCACATATTAACATATTAGCTTCGTCACTTATACGAAACAAAACTTTTATAAAGATCTAAATAAGCTACCTAAGAAAAGTGTGAAGGTCGCTTTCATTACAAATTTATTTATCCGACACTCGTAGAAAATGCAACCTAAAATGTACTTTATCGTAGAGTAATTTATTGATTGAATTATCAACAGCAGCTAATTTCTCCGTAAATCCCTAAATACAGTATAAATATACAAATAAAGTCTGACGGAAGAACTTTTCCTGATAGCCAGAAGAAAATATTATCAAGAAAAATGTATCAATATAAATTGCGGAAGAAAAAGAGAGAAACAAAAACGAAATGATTTTCAAAGCTGAAGTGCTACTTATAATAGTCAGGCCTCGTTAAAATTTGATTGGATCGATAAGCGTTACGAGCGCTTTTACAAGCACCTAATTAAACTTCTCGTTCTTCTCCTGCTATTTTAAATACTTAGCAAGAGAAGAGAGGAGGACCACTTGTTTCTGGTTTTCACACCCCTTTAGCATGTACCGAAATCAAGCGTGACATGACACACGCTGTAATCCGCGTAAAGGGTTGATCCCAGTTTAGCCGGCTGTCCGTAAACCGTGGAACCCGCGGGACTTAAGCCCAGGCAAATTTGAATCCGTCAATCTTGAGTATCCAGGAGGAAGCATATAATCATCCCACACGCTCGTAACACCCGTCCAGACATTAAAATCGCTTTTTTTACCACCAGTGTCGGAAAGATTTAATCCCTATTTTGGGACAAATGATAATTTCAACTGAACCAACGAATGTATGATATAAGAGAATTTTGTTACACCATATCGATAATACAATGTTTTTCCAGGACTCAAAATTCATATTATACTATATTACATTTTATTTCATATAAACTATCTATCCCAAACGTGATTCATTTTCGCAGCATCGTTATTCGCAAAATTTACTAAATTTTATGCTTCTACAGTGACAAATAAGTACATCGATATCTGATCCCCAAGTCATTAATTAAGTTAAAAATATATGAAACAAATTTTCTACGAAACAACGTTCTATCGAAGACAAACAACGATAAATCGTTCGCACAGATGCGTCCTCGATCTTCGTTGGAACTGGTAATTAGGCGTGCGAGGAGGCAAGTGGAACGCGGGGAACACGATTGGGAGAGATCGTGAAGGAAAGCGGGCCGGAAAAGGGAGAGTAAAAGACGAAATTGCTCGATGGCCGATGAGCGTCGAATAAGGCGAAACGGTATTAAGACGGCGTGGCGAGGCCAGTTTCCTCGAGGCTGATGTATCATTTGCCGGCGGGTCGTTAGGCGGTTTCAATTAGTTTTCCACGCTGCTCTCCTGGCCCACCGTCTACATGAGTATGGGGGAGAGACCAGCGCAGCCCTTAATCGCACAGTCCAGTTTTTTCTCATAATTAGGAAAAGCTCGTTAATGCGTCCCTACTATCTTCTTCCTCCCTCTTTCTTTCTTCTATCCTCGCTGTTTCCCTGTGTGTTAGCTTTCGTTACATATCTACTTGCTCTTATTACTGTGAGGGACACTGATCTTTCAAGATTCAGGAACTCAGATCTTTTCAACTTGGAATTTGAAAAAATTCTATGAATTTGTTTCATGATTATGTATAGTAAGATAAAAATGTCTTTTGAAAGACAACTCCCTCTCTCTCTCAAGTTTGAATATTGATAATATTATTTTCGTATTGAATACTTTTCTAATAATTAAGTATATGAATCTATTTATTGGTTTCCTTTGCTTTGAATAAGGAGAAATATTAGAGGTATAGAACTATTGACTTATGTCCTCTTTCTTCTCTTTTTTCCTTTCTCCCTCTATCCTCTTTCTTCCTTCCGTTTCTAACCTGCTTCTGTGCCCTACACTTCCTCCCCCACCCCTCTATTCTATCTTCGAAATATAGAAATTTCTCACATTCATACAAACATATATGATATAAGTGCTATCCGTATATATAATTCCTACATTCAGAAGTCCGAATCATAGAGCATATTTTATTTTAAAACATGCAATATTGAGTTTACTAATTTATATGTTTACTGTAGCAAATTTTAGCAGACATAAGATATTTTGAGAGCGATATTTCAAAATATGTAACATAAAGTACCCTAAGAATTTAGAGTACTTTAATACGAATAATTTAATACGAATTCGAAATAAAGCGTTTTATATTGTTCATTAGTCATAATTGTTCAATGAAATTGAATAGGCTAAGAATGTTGAAAACACACAAATAATCAGACTCACCGAATGAAGGAACGCCAACTGTCCAAGAAACCCTTCTCGACGATATAAAATGTTTTTTCTGGATCTTCACACTTCAATATTTCGTTCCTATTTCGGCCGTGATACAAGTCGTTTAACTCGTCCCTTTGTTGTTTGGCTTTTATCTTGTCGTCCTTTTTTGCTTTCTGCGCGTTCTCCATTTTCTCCTGAACAGTAAGATAGATCAATATACATGCATATATCAAACTGTTTTATCTTTATTTAAATATACAAATATGTACGAAAAAGTACCTCGCAAATCGAACATGACGCGGCACCAATAGAGTACTCCTTGGACTCTGGGAAATATTTTCGAAGTATCACCCAAGCTTCACGGGGCACTATTTTTCTTGTCGAATCTGGTGTTTTCAATGAACTGTGCTCACAAAGTAAATCTTCATTGAAATAGATTATGACTTCGTTCTCTTCACCTTCCACCGGTTCTTTCAGTCCTTCACTTTCTTTACTTGTACCACTTTTACTATCTTCCTGCGAACCACTCGGATCTTGACAATCTTCATCCTCAATTTCCTGCTCCATATCGTCCGTAAATTTTTCCATCGCAAGTCTTCGCCATGATCTCAGCGAATCAGCACCCACGATATAACTAGTCTCAGACCTGTTACCATGAAAATAAAATTTATTTTTCTTTTACAAAATAATGCGTTCGTTTTAAAATTATTATTAATACAGGAGACTCACGGTTCTTTGAAATTTCGAACGAGTTCACTAACTTCCTTGTGATCACGTTCAAGCGATATCTTGAAACGAAGTAGCTTGTACCGACGTTTCACGCAAATTTCGCAAAAAGAATTTTCATCTAATCGCGGTCCTCCACGATATTTATCATAAAGTAAATCCGCAGCTGTGACAGGTATACACTTTGCACGATTCACTTTCAAGGGATCAAGTCGATAATGCGAACACATTAATGTAGAATTGTCTATTGGTGGTACTCCATCGACAGATAAGTGTCCATTGAGCCATTTTGATAACCAATCGTTTGGAATCCATTGATATGTGTCCCACGAAACTATGTTCGAAATAATATTATACACGTCTATGACAAGTTGTCTCTTTAAATTCTGATCTTCGATCTCCTTTTGCTACAAGAAACATCGTTGAGAATGCTTCTTAACTGATTAAACTCAATCTGTTGCTGTTATTAATACCTACTTTTTCTTGTTGAATAGCCAATAAACTTAATTCGTGTTTCACATTCTCTTGCCTCACTAAGTCACGCAACGTTGTACTCACTTCCCAATTTTCAAACTCCATCTATAAAGTAAGATAATGAGTCCATATGAATATCCATAAGAGAAATAAA
Organism: Bombus huntii; assembly: GCF_024542735.1. Classification (NCBI taxonomy): domain Eukaryota; kingdom Metazoa; phylum Arthropoda; class Insecta; order Hymenoptera; family Apidae; genus Bombus; species Bombus huntii. Next base: position 4,101,731 of record NC_066251.1, read on the forward strand.
AGAAAAACTAAATATACCAACCTCTTCGTAAAAATCACGTTCCCCACAACTCATAGCTCTATGCGCAGCACCATTTAACCGCTTGTAGTCCAATTTCAAAACTTTTACAACTGGTTTCTTCGTATCCACATCGAGCTTATTTTCTTTATTGTCGAATTCGTAATGTTTGCCATTTTGTTCATCAAAGGTAGAATCTGCGTTCACAGATTGTGCCATTGCAACATTTTCTGGAGATGCCTTCAAGGTTTCCATTTCCTGTTTGCTCTCCATATCAGGTTTCAATATTTTCTCAGAATTATTTATATCAGAAACACCTGACATTGTATCGCATCTGTGTTTCTCTTCGTTTAATGAGTCTGATTTTTCTTGAACTATTAAAATCTTTTCCATAGCTGTTGCATTATTATTACTATTGGTTTCTCCATCTAACTTTTTCAACTTATTTTTCTTTGTACTACATGTTCGTTTTTCTGGTGTGACTTTCTTATAAACTAACATATACGCGGTATTAGAAGACAAAAATCCTTTCGGTATACGTCCCCGTTTTACTACCTTCGAATTCTCTGTAATAAAAAATTCTAACTACATTTTATCGTTTTATTAAATAATTTCTTTATTATATTATAATAAAATTTATACTCACCACTAACACCATCCTCGATTCTTTTATTCTGCATTTTTTCCACTTTATCGTCACTAAATTGATACCATTCACCATTTGAATTGCATATATTCGCAATATAGTGACCTGAATGTGCAGATGGGCCTTTATGACTTAAAACTGCGACGAGATTGTACAAATGAGTTTGTGGCGGACACCTAACATATTCTGACATATCCAGATCTTCCGGGAATTGTATAAAAGAATTCAACTTTCTTTTCTGCCCGGAATCCCTAACAAAGCAAAGTAACATATTCTATTAACATATATAACAATCTAATAGTATAATATAATTTAATACGTAATAAAATAAAAGTACCTATGAAACACAAAACGCATTAATTGTATGTTTAATGTTTCTGGAAGAGATTCCAAGCGTATAAACCGGCGCGCATCTTTTTTGTCATTGCAGGTAACGCAATGATACTGATTTGCTCCAGTCAACTGTTCCACAGATAAGTATTTCTCTACTGCCTCTTTCAGAGTGGCTGCGAGTTGTAGATCCAATTCGTAGAATGTAGTGGAGGTTGGATATTCAGTTCCGCATTTAGAGCAACTGCGTCAAACATAAAACTCGTGTTATTTAGACGGAATTAGCTTCTCTCGGTCAGATCAGTTGATCGCACCAGTCACCGCAGCGAGCAACGTGTCCTACCATGTTCTCATCGTCAAGATCATCAGCATCATCATCGTTTAGGACAATTCTCATTTGTTTTCCACTTCAGAAAACCCACCAATTGATATAGCTGTATTTTCCTTGGGTCAGCCTCTGCAGCATCTGCTTCAGTTCTGAGTTTTGTTGGAGTTTCCCTTCGATATGGCAGAGAAGTAGCTTGGAGAATTCCTGTGCATCCTGCTGAGTTCTAGTATCCAAAGACAATGCGATCGCGAGATTCATAGGATCGAGCAGACGACGATTTCCGAATTGCATCATTGCAAATATATATTGCAACTGTCCTACTGCTGTCACTGGATGAAACGGTACTCCTTTCTTCTCAGCTTGACACACTGCTTCCCTTTCCTCTGGATCTTCTGTGATATCCCACTTGTATATTATCCTCCTGAAAATATGAAATTTCAATTTGTAGTAGATATTTGCAAATAAATGAAATATAAGCTAAATATTAATAGTATTAATAAGTACATACCTCATATCTTCATTATGAAACCACATTTGAATTAAGCTATTAACATAACAAGTTGCACCTAAATTCTTTAGACCAACATATTGGGTAGGGTCACGTAATTCAGATAAAGAACTTTCTAAAGGCATTACTTCTGCGGGTTGCGACTTCATATACTTTTCTTCTCCTAATCCAGTCAAACATTGTGGATTATTTGTGCAATTGCGTCTGTAAACAAATCATTTATTTTAATATGATCGAAAAGAATACTATTTCATATGAATATATAATGTTTTAAATAAGCATATAACTTACTTGCAATTTTTACATGCTTTTAAGCCTATTCTATATGCAGTTTCCAAATGTATCCTTTCTATTTGGTCTAATACCACACTTTCTACCCAAGCCCATGCTAATTTGTCTAAATCAGTCTTTTTTGCTGGCGGCATTTTTATCTAAAATATTAACAAACAGATAATATATTTTTAGTAATTAAATTCAAATATTTCCATGTTGATACTTTTTATCTTATTTTGATTTTATACTAAAACTTTACGCAATATTATCTTAAACACAATGCATATGTTTCAAATTCGATTTATTACATGTTCCATTTCGCGCCATGAGAAAATCGCACAACACTACAGAATAAAAATAAAACGAAAGTACCACATAAAATAATCAATTTTGTAAAACGTATATTTTCGAAAGTTTAGTAATATAAAAATAATCGTAAATAATGTATCGACTTAAAGCTTAGTATTTAACAAATGAACAGTTTTGTATATCAAAAACTATGTATGTATATACTCACATAAAAGTACCGTACTGTTCCTGATTGTTGAGGTTATGAAAAATGCCGCTGCAAATGTTGTAAAGTACTGTGCTTCTTCTACAACATTATCTGACTGCGAAAAAAACTTGTCACGTTTTCAAGCGCACTGAACTCAAGCATCCATCGACACCTTTCGTGAACAGATGAAAATGTATCATCAAAACACTAACCGTTTCTGGTATACACTGACCGCCATATGCAGTCGGCTTTGGTCTAGGCACGCGTCAAATCAATCGCTAAATAATTTTTCGCGTTTAAGTTAATATATATATATTTTTTTGGAATTTATTTACCATGTTATTTATTAAAAATAAAGCAATAATCTTTATCGAACAAACAATATTAAATATGTTCGCATATACATAATAGAAATTTCATAAATATCATTTTTGTTATATCATTTTAGATATGAACATATAAAAAGTTATCAACAAGAGAAAATTACCTACACTGAGAATAGAAGATTGAATATTCTTTTATTGAAACTACTAACACATTTTTATCTATATTTTTATATATTTTTATCATTTTATAAATATATTAAAAAATGTCTGATAATAAAATAGGTAAATATTATTTGTTGATTTATGAGAAATATAAATAAGATGATAAGTAATGGAACGTATTTCTTATTTTATTTATAGTTACTACTGATATCCTACTGGAATTTCTAGAAGTAGCATTTAATCACATTCTGTTCTTCAGAAATTTATATCCCAAGGAAATATTTGTGAAGAAGAAGATATACAGCATATGTGTATATGTGTCTGAACATCCTGAGCTCAATGAATACATAAGAAATGTGTTAAATGCAATCAGAGAATTAATAAAAGAGGATGAAAATAGTGTCAGAGCGGTGAATCTGGTCTTCTGTAATAAAAGGAAAGAACCAATTGAAAAATTTGTCTTTGATCTTGTAAAATTGCAAGCAAATAGCACAGAGTATGTATGCTTGTGAAGAATCTTATAATGTCAGCATTATGTTATTGTCTAATCTGAAATTTATTTTAGAAAAGATCCATACTATCTAAAAACAGAAGAATCGTTGAGAACAATTTGTTTGAAACTATCCATGTGTGAATCTTATTTAAAACCATTGCCAGAAGATTCATCTTTCTTCATTGAAATTAAAACATATGAAACTGCACATGTAACTTTAAGTGAAAATCCTTGTTGTGAAGATTTTCCATGGATTATCAATGAAGATGCCCCTGATATGACTAACAAGAATTTACTTCCATTGAAAACTATAAAAACAGAATGTCTAAACTTGCAGATGTATGTTATTGAAGATGAAAATAAGAAATGCATAAATTAATTATAATTATATGTAGCAATTGATTCTGTATATACATTATGATTATTAACTATCAATATCAATTGTAAAATATTTAATGTTAATGTAAAATATCTAGGATTGCAAAAATCTATTAAGAAACTTGCATTGAAAATGTTTGGAATTATTAACTTCAAATATCAGAAACTAAAAAAGCTACATTCACATACAGAAACAACTAAATATGTACCTATTGAGAGTATAAATTCTGATTCAAACTAGCCGGTAGTGAACAGGAGTATAGAATGAATAAGGTACTTCTATTTCTTATATTACACAGCCCCGCCCACTCTGTGACGTCATAGACGAGCAGTACGGACTATAAAAAGAGGATGTATCTTTTGATAAGAGTAGATATGTATATATCTCGTAAGTTACACCTCCTTAAATAAAATCGGCAAAAAAAATTATTCAATTAATTACTTACGAGATTAACTTATATATATATATAGAACTGTTTAAATACCTGAACTTTCATATAGTTCCGAAGAATACATTTCTTTTTAAACAGAAAATTATATATTAACAAGTGTAGATACATGTATATAATGTATATAACATTCGATAAAAAGTTCGGCCTTAAATATGCATCAAAAAATTATTTAAAAATCAGTTTCTACAATGAAAATCTAAAAGTATACAATTTTGGTTTAAGAGAGGAACAATTCATTAGTTTTCAGTAACGACTTAATTCATTATGTAATAATAGAACCGTATGACTATACAGAGTTACTGGTAATTCATCTTTCTCTATCTTTCTTTTACGAGTGGTACTACAGACATCATGGTGGGTGAAGATCTCCTTTCACATCCTATGCCTCTGTTAACATTCAGCGATTTTTAGTCGAAATTATGCTTTCAATAATCTCCGAAATATATTTTTTTCTACATATTAATAGAGATATGACCACAGACGAGGTGCAGAATAGATCTATCAGTTAATGTATTTCTGCATTCCATATCTTGAGGGTCTGAAATCATTTACCATTTTAATGATATTCACAACATTATCGATTCAGTATAGAACAGGATTACAGCGTTCATAGCGATCGGAATTGGAACTAGATTTTAATATATACGATAGTATACGACAATATACTGATAGTATAGTATAATATACAATAATGATAATTGATAAGTAAAATATATGATGATAATAATAAAAATCACTAAAATGATTTTTGCCAATAGTTGCGCGTTTATGGGAACGTATGCGTCAGTATTAATTGCCGGTCATTTATCTTATGTTTATAAACCAGGGTTGAGCGAGTTTTAAGGGCCTGATGCACAACGCACACATGCAAGACTGCTAGTGTCTGTTACCACCCACCATTTACAAACAAACGTTTAAACTAACTTTGGAACATTAATGTATAAACAAATCTTCTCCTTTATGTTTAATGAAACGATGTTTTATGAAAATACTACCTTTCAAAACTATGAATCAACTATTATTCATTTACCATAGACACACGGATATCATACTAAGGATATGAAATATGTAGTTATATGATACAGTTAAAATATTATTATGCATTATTATGCATTATTATTATGCATTAAAATCGAGATTCTCACCATTTTGAAGCAGTGACATATCGTTGTATACTAAATTTTCCATATTTTTGACGAGCTCTCTGCGGTTGCTTCAACTTTCTAAATGACACCGCGCGAAATGAAGAAATTTCAAATTTTAGTTTGCATGGCTGCCGCGAAGGCGCAGAAGACAACTACGTATTACGTTTTATTAGTACCCCGAGACTGCATTTTCTCGAAATTTATTTTCATACAAAACTCTATGATTCATTAAAAAATTGTTTAAGATAAACATGTCATTAATAGGACAATTACTTGCTACAATAATATTAATTGATTTTTTCACAAAGAAGTTCGCAGCCTATGAAAGCCGATACTTATTGCAGCAACCTTAACAAAAATATCAAATTTCATTCATCTGACGTAATGTCTAAGATCAAATTATTCAATAAAATTATAAAATTCTTCTTCGCAAAGTATCGAATAAGAACATCTTCTTTTTATTGAATAATTCGTTCTTGGAAAATGTGATATATATATAATATAACAAGAAATAATAATTAGTGTTGGGTCCATATCAGCGGTTATGAATAACTCTTATATGTATTTTCTTGATTATCAATAACCACTATCTATAGCGGAAGTCGATAGAATCATTCCATTCGGTTATCTCCTGATATCTATCTAAAAATTCGTCACATAGTATATATTTAAAGCTTTACTGTTTGCTCTACACTTTTATTGTACAAGAGTTTTCAACAACAGGTTTTAGCTCCGTCCTTTTTCAAGCTACACGCACGAATGCTTTTCTTTTTCTCCGAGGATTGAAGTACCGTATTGTGGTCAAGTGAAAGCTATCTACCAGGACAATAACTCGGCATTCGTGTAGCGGTTCTCGATAATGAAGGCCTGTATCTTCCTATCTCTGCTTACAATATTATTCTTCTGTAGCAATGGTATTCTAGGTGAGTACGTATTAAATTGAAATCATTCCCTTAACATTAACACGATAGCGCGTAACTTAAATTTCAAACGGTATTTACATCCAAAGAACGATGGTGAAAGAGGACCAAATTTGTTTCTAATAAGGAATAAAATTCTAATAAGGAATAATTCTACTAAATAAAATTCATAAAACTACAATTATTTATGGTAAACGTGATGCTAAAAATGTAGATAAAGTGAACGAGGCATAAAATACGACATTTAAAATTTAAATTAAAATTAAAAATAGAAGATCGAAACGAGTATTCAAATATCAACTTTTACCATTCGTTATAAGTACAATATTCAGCCATCATAATATGTGATGAAATTTTTCAATAAATGATGTATTAAAGCAGTTAGGCATAAGATAAGCCAATCTTTTTACCAAATTCTATGTATATATGTATATATATATTCTATGTATATATATATAAAAAATACAAAAGTTTGTATGTGATCCGGCTGTAAATTACATTGCTATTATTTGGTGACACACTATGCAACGAGGAGGAAAGTCTAGAAAACGTTTGACATTTTGTTCGGTAGCTTATGCAATGGAAATCTGACATTTCGATGGAACCTTTGTTTAACTTCATTCCTCGAAGATATGTAAATCACTGAAAATACTTTTCTATAATTCATAACTTAATAGAAAGTTATCTCAAGGATTTAATGTTCTTCATATTTACATCAAATAAATAACAAAAGCGCGCGCGGGCATATTTTATGAACGATTTATGTTCGCATATTTTACCGATAAAAAATAACGAGCCTGGGACATGGTTAAAAAAATAATCTATCATATGTATATACATGGAAATGAATTTTTTGCGAAAAGAGAAAAGAAGTTGTAATAATTGTACATTAAAACTACATTTCTTTCTCCACTAAGCTCGATTAGGGATTAAGCATAACAAGGTAGTAACTTGTTATGTCGCCTCCTGGGCCGTTTATAGAAATAATGATGGAAAATTTGGAATCCCTTATATCCGTCCGGAACTTTGCACGCACATCATATACGCGTTCGCCGGATTAGACAGCAAAACATGGACCATTACGAGCCTCGATCCCAACATAGATATTGACAAGGGTAGATACATATTGTAAATTACTCGATACATGGCATTTTCGTTCTATAGCCGTCATAATATTCCAGATAATTACAAAAGAATGACCGAACTTCGCGAACAGTATCCAGGTCTAAACATCCTACTCGCAATCGGAGGATGGAACGAGGGTAGTAAAAATTACTCTATACTCGCTTCATCCCCTACACGAAGATCTATATTCGTTAAGAGCGTAGTGGACTTCCTTGAGTATGGAATCGAATATTAAGATAGTTTTATACTTTGCTGATTTATATGATAGCTTCTATCTTGCAGGGAATACAAGTTCGATGGGTTCGATCTGGATTGGGAATATCCAGGATCACGGGGTGGTAGTCCAGAAGACAAATTATATTTTGCCCTTCTTGTGAAGGTAAACGACGTAACGTAATGTAATTTTATCGAAATTACAGTTTTTTTATCTTAGCCAGAAATTAATCGTATTCTCTATTCTAATAGCAATTAAAAGAAGCATTCAATGAGTCGAACTATCTACTAACAGCAGCTTTAGGTTCTAATAAAGCAATTATCGATACGGCATACGATATTCCCGAAATTTCCAAATATCTCGACTATATCCATGTAATGGCGTACGATTATCATGGATCATGGGATAAGAAAGTGCTTCCGAATGCACCATTAAGAAGTGGAGACGGTCTAAGCGTGGTAAAACATATAGAAAAATTACAACGAGTAACAAGTATCGTAGATGGAACACATAATGCAATAAAATTTTCAGATGGAGACACTTAATTATTTGTTAAGTAAAGGTGCACCAGCAAATAAAACAATCTTAGGCCTGCCTATGTATGGTAGAACTTATATATTGGCAAGCAAATTAAATTCTTCCCAAGAAAGTCCAATTAATCGAACAACCATAACAAATGGATTTAAGGGGCCTTACACTGACCAAGAAGGTTTTATGGGATATAATGAAGTACATTTTACTTTTGTTATATTGATTAGATACGTTAATTCTATTAATAATAATCTATCTATTTGTTCGTTCTAATAAAATGATAACATGTACGATTTTTTAGATTTGTGAAGAATTAGTGAGTCATAAAGGTAACTGGACTTCTGGCTGGGATGACACTAGCGATACACCTTATGTCATTAACGATGATCATGTTATAGTATATGATAATCTGAGGAGTTTAAAAGCAAAGGTTGATTAGTTTGATCTATTACAAGCGACGATAACAAATGATAGTACTACACGTGTTACTTCAACAATATAATATTTTCCTAAAACTTTCAGATCGAATACGCGATGAGCTTAGAATTAGCCGGTGTAATGATTTGGAGCATCGATACTGACGATTTCCATGGAAAGTGCGCAAATCTCTTTAAAGACTCTTTAAATTTAACAGATATGACATATCCTTTACTAAGATGGATTAACATAGTTATATCTGAAAATAGTCAGGTAATCAGTGATAAAGATAGTGTAAACATGGGTAAAGAATATAACGATAATTCATCTTCCATCACAAAATTTTCTCATAATTCTATTTTAATAATATTAATATCTCTTGCATACTATATCTGAAGCGAGCTGGTAATGGCTGAAAAAATAGTACCAAAAAGTTTATGAAACTTGGATACATTTATCCTAAGGACTGATTTGCTTCTCTTTATTGTTTCGAAAATGTTCCTCTAAAGCTGTTTTTCCATTTTTATGTTTATGCTAATCTATTGTAATAATAAATGTAACCTACCGAATGTCATACTGTTTATGCTAATGGCATATTATTATAATTATTCGTGTATATATAGTAATAAAGAAATTTTCTATTTGAATTAAAAATATATGAAATGAATTTAAACTTCCTCCTTAATTTCCTTAAATTTAAAATATTGTTTCTGCTAAAGATAACTTAAAAAAATATCTTAATATACATATATATTATTGTAAAATAAGTTTCTTAACATAATTTACACTTACTGCATATTTTATCATTTCCTTTAATGTATCACAACATGTCTTGTATTGATTTTCCTTGCACTAGTTATAGGAAAATTTATTTTCACCCAGCTTTCCGTAAGTAAAATGATGATCAAATAATAATTCCAGGTTTGCAACGAATATATAAGTTCTTTGAAAGCAAAATATTTTCTGCAATTGTATCATAAACATAAAATAAGATATCTATAAAATGCTGTAGTATATTAACAATATTATAACTATTGCGTATTATAATAATATACATATAATAATACTGCAATAATTACCTATAATATCGTAATTTAATGCACTCACAAGAGTTCTAGAGTTTCAGCAAGATCTTTGAACTTCGAGAATCGAAATATCGAGATATTCGATTCCACTATCGAGATTAATCGAAAGAACAACTTTCAGGAAAAATTAAATATATCTAGATGAAGACTTTAGGAACTATTTTTTGAAAGGCAGGCTTGTCGTTCAGGCTTCGGATCATACTTCAGCCAAATGACATTTCAAAGTGTTTTAAACTACTAAGAAACATGGCGCTTCTGAATAAAGCAGATTGGTATACTCCAGCTCCTTTGTGGCAAAATGGTCCTGCACCTGGTGCATTTTATCATTTCCCAGGAGGTTCTACACATTCCGGTGTCGGAGGATTGCAAAGATCACAGTAAAATACTTTATCGTCTATTCAACTTGCTTTAGAAAGTTTCTTTCAAATATTGCATGTCATCTCCAATTTCATAAAAATTAATAAGCATATACAAATAATTGAAGTATTTAAGTTTTCGATATTCTAACAAAATAAAGATTCGATAGAAAACATGAAATTTAGATTATATCGTTTAATTTAATTCTTCTAACCTTTCCAACCTCTACGACTTCATCTTTTGGTAAATTGAATTGTGTTTTATTACTTTATAGGGCCCCTATGACAACTGGTACATCTGTAGTTGGAATCCAATTTAAAGATGGTGTTCTTATAGCAGCAGATATTCTTGGTTCCTATGGATCATTGGCAAGATTTAGGAATCTTGAACGTGTGATGAAAGTCAATGACAATATTATCCTTGGTGCAGGAGGAGATTATGCTGATTATCAGTGCTTGAAGAGCAACATTGAAAGAAAAATGTATATTTTATATATACATATATGTAATTAGTATTTTATAATAATTTTATAATTTTTTACTTCTTATAGTCTTGAAGAAGAATGTTTGGATGATGGTTTATCTTTAAAACCAAAAGCTCTTCACTGTTGGTTAACTCAAGTAATGTACAATAGAAGATCACGTTTTGATCCGTTTTGGAATAATTTCATTATTGGTGGTTTGGAGGGTGATAAACTGTAAGTATTTTATTCTTCTTTTACTTTTATATACATGCATAGTATTTTTCATTCTCCATTTAGGTTTTTGGGTACTGTGGATAAACTTGGCACAGGTTATAGTGACCCAGTAATAGCAACTGGATATGGTGCATATATGGCAACACCTATCTTAAGAAAAGCTTATGAAGAAAATAAAGAAATGACTAAAGAACAAGCAGTTGAGCTTCTATACAAAGTAATGCAAGTTCTTTTTTATAGAGATGCACGATCTTTCCCGAAAGTAAGTTATATAATTACATCAGAACCTTATGTTTATACTATTTTATACTTATGTTACACTATAGGAAATATTTATATTTTTCAATTTTTAGTATCAACTTGGAATAATCACGAGAGAGGGAGGTGTTGAAATACAAGGACCATTAACTTTAGATAGCTACTGGGGGCCTGCTATTATGTAAAGATAAATATAAATAAATTTTTCTTAATAAAATGTATTTACAATATGATTCTACTAAACAAACTTTCATTGTATCACCTTTTATTACAAGATGTATTTAAGGCAATAAAAAGTAAATTTCCAAGATTAATGAGTCAATACATCACAGCCAATATCAGTAATCAAAATGGTATGTTCACATTGTGCAGTTCGTGCATTATCTATTGTAACAGCTGTCCATCCATCTTCTAGAATTTTAACTTTGTTACTACCTTGACTTACAACTGGTTCAATAGTAAATGTCATCCCAGGCAACATTTTTCCTTCAAAATTATTTGCTAATAATAACATAAAACATTTATAAATTAAATATAATATAATAAATATTTAAATCCTTAGTATGTTTATACATTATACCAAAATAGCAACATACCAAAATGAAAAATATCTGGTGGTCCATGAAAATAAGTACCTATGCCATGTCCTGCGAATACTGGCACTATAGAATATCCTTGTTTAGCTGCTGTTTCTTCTATAACATTCCCTAAAAATTAAGGGAGAGCATATAAAAGTCCTACAGCATATTCAGATTATTACAATCATTACCTATACTACTGAAATTTTCATTAGGTTTACAAATATCAATAGCATTTTTTAAGCACAATTCTGTTACACTTATTAAACGTTTAGCTTCATCATCACATTCTTCCACTTCAAACATTTTTGAACAATCTCCATGATAACCATGTAAATATACCTAAAAAGAAATAAAACATTACTTTGGATTTTTATATTTATAACTGCAAAAATATGTACATAAAATATATATTATAATATAATATATTATTTCTACTAACTGTTACATCAACATTTAACATATCTCCTTTTGCTAATGGCCTTTTATCTGGAATTCCATGGCAAGCAACATTATTAATACTAGTGCATATTGACTTTGGAAATCCTTTATAATTAAGCGGACTAGGATAAGCTCCATTGCTTATAATCATTTCATGGACTACTGCATCTAATTCATCTGTAGTTATACCAGGCTGAAATAACGATTGTTATTTAAACTACGCTCTTAGTTAAATTTCATGTTTGTAGTTATTGTATACCTTTATGTATTGTTTAATATGAGTTAATACTTTTTTAGCAAATCTACAACTGTCTCTCATACTTTGTATTTGATTTTTATCTTTAATTTCGGGTTTTTTTGGACCATCACGAGGTATTGAAGATTGACTGTAAGAAGGTTTTGGGATATATGGTGGTACTTCTCTAATTTCAGAAACTTGCCATGGTACAATAACCTCGTAACTTCCAAAAGAATTATTTATAAATTTACGTGGTATTGTCTAAAAAAATTATTACACTGAATAGTTGTATGACAATATAAAATAACACTGTTTTCTTGAAATAAACGTACTTTGAGTTTTCTTTTAAAAAAGCTTCTGAGAAACATTTTTGAGGTATTTATATAATTATAATTTGAAACAAAAGATCAATTAAAAAGTTCCGTATTTATGATTTTATTATATTTATAATTTTCATTCTTGTTCCTAAAAAAGATCTATTAGAAAGATATGTATATGGAGTTTGTTTAAATTAATGAACTGAAAGAAACCTGAAATTTGACGTCACTTCATTGACTACGTACAAATCAGCTGATACAAGAATTGTTCGATAAAATAACCTTGAAAAATCTACATTCACAAACCATGAATGCTATGAAATCGTTTCGTGAAATACTAGCGCACGCAAAGAACGTGTTAATATTAACTGGTAGTGGAATTTCTGCAGAATCTGGTATCCCTACATTTAGAGGTGCTGGTGGTTTCTGGAGAAAATATCAAGCTGAAAATCTTGCAACTCCAGGAGCATTTGCAGCAAATCCTTCTTTAGTTTGGGAATTTTACGAATATCGTAGAAGAGTGGCGAGTGAAGCTAAGCCTAATAGGGTATTTTAAGAAGTACATTTTTTTATTTCTAATTAGTACACATTTCTTAAAAAATTATTTGTACATTAAATTAAGTTTTTAGGCTCATGAAGCAATTGCAGTTTTTCAAAATCGTTATTTAAAAGAAGGTAAAAATGTTACAATTGTAACACAAAATATCGATGAACTTCATCAAAGGGCAGGAGCCAAGGATGTAGTGGAGCTTCATGGTTCGCTGTATAAAACTATATGTACAATTTGTCATGAAATTGTTGTAAATAAGAATATTCCAATATGTCCTGCATTAGAGGGAAAAGGGTAAGATATCTTTAATATTTCATTATAGATATTATTAATATAAATATGAATAGGTCGCCAGATCCAAATATTATGATTTCTGATATTCCAAAAGAAGATCTACCTAAATGTACAAAAGAAGATTGTAAAGGTTTACTAAGACCTTACATTGTATGGTTTGGTGAAAATCTGGATGACTATATACTGGAACAAGCTTGTGAGTATTTTTCTACCTATATAAATGTGCATTAGAAATTTTAACAATAAATTATAACATTTAGATAAAATAACTTTTTAATAACATAACAATGTCTTCTATTTAAATATTAGATACCGCCGTTGAAAACTGTGACGTCTGCTTAATTATCGGTACTTCATCTATAGTATATCCTGCGGCAATGTTCGCACCGCAAGTAGCACAACGCGGAATTCCTGTTGCTGAATTTAACTTAGAAACAACTCCCGCTACAAACTATTTCGAGTAAGTTAAAATTATAATTATCGCAAACATTCTGTAGATAAAATAGATATATACATGTAATGTAAGAAAATATAAAATGTAGTAATATATTCAAAATCTTATGATATCTTGTGACAATCCTGAAATATTGAAATGCATGTAAAACATTCATAAATAATTTTCGAAGTCCTGTACTTTTTTACTTGAACTATTTATATGACGTATATCTGCAACAAAATAATATACGCATTATTTAAAGGTACCATTTCCAAGGTCCCTGCACCATTACTGTGGCAGAAGCTTTAGAACCTTGATTCCCAAAAGTTAAACGAACATAGAAGTTATAATAGTTTACCTTGTACTAGGCATACTTCGGTATTTAGTTCAAGATGGTGTAAATATTCCAACCATGATTGTTGTTTGGTTGAAAGGACATCTCGTGGGCCTTTCACTTCTATAATTTTATGCTTTAGGAAAAAATATGTATTTTGAAATTAAAAGAGAATAAAATATTAATTTATAACAAATTTCATTTTTTGTAAAATGTATGAATAAAAGTATGAATAAAAATATATTTCTTAATACTTTTTTCTCAATGTTATCTATTAAATAAATACTCACCCTTTTGGTATCATAATTCCATACAATTAAATCTGGAAATCCAGCTTTCCAGAGTTTGAAATTGTCAATCAGTCGTTTACAAATCCCTATTACACCCTGAGTTCCCAAACAATGTACTATTTGCTATAAAATAGTTTTTCATTGTGCATTATTAAGTTTTATGATATGTTGGGTGATAAAACAATAGAATCAGTAAAATATGCACCTTCAGTTGTAAACTATCTGACTTAATTGGACTTGATGACATTATCGATTGATATCGTCCAAATTTCGCGAACTTTTCTTGCATGAAAGAGCTTAAAAACTCAGAATTGAAGTTACCAATAATTTTAAGTTTCGTATCTATTTTTTCTTTCCTATTTTCATAGAATTCGCCTGTAAATAAATCACTCGGAGCTTCTTGATATGGTGATGAAAATGCTCCAGGAACATGCACATCATACAATTCTTCCCAAAACAAAGTACAAAATAGAGTAATCGGTAATGCACCTTCCAAATGCAATCCATCAGGGAATCCTTGTTTCTGATAATAGTGGAATGCAACAGTTTCTACCGATCCATAACTTTGACCATCAGTATTACTTTTTATACACCAAGTACTTTTACTGCCTGCAGTATTTCTAGAACAATTTAATTTCACGTTATATCTCAAAATAAAAAAGACAACGCGTATGTAATTAAATTTACCTTGGCATTTCTGTGGCGTATATAGTGACGGACCTGCTCTGATAGAACATGGGTGATATAACATCCTCCGATATACAATGATTACCTAATATTTTATTAAGAGTATCTCTCGTGCTTGGTTTAATTCCATTTTTCTTCTTCACAATTTTTCTTGCTCTTTTCATAAGATTTATTTTATCTATTTGTGTTATGTTTTCTGTACTTAAGGCTTTTATTATAATGGATGCACATGTTTCTATGTCTTTGTGGTGATGCATTTCAATGAGAGCTAATTCATCATACCATTTCCCTTTACATGTATGCATATAACAATTTTGCTCCAATAAGAACAATAAGATCTCTACCACTCGCTTTTTATTTTTGTTTGTTTCATCTCCATTTTTTCCATCTTCGGCCTTTTTATCATCATCCTTTTTAAATGCCTCTATAGATATGGAAATAATTTTCATCCAGACAAATTCTGGCATATAACGAGTAACATGTTTAGGAAGCATAGAATTTTCTAATCTACAAAAATTAAAGTTGAGATTATTGAACACCTTTTCCATTACAATAGTAGAATTTAAATTACCTTAATGACTCATCCTTCAATAAATTTTTTAATACATCCATAGCATAGTTGCCATTATTTTTTACTTCTTTCCAATTTTTTTTCTCTATATATTGTAATGTTGTAGATAATACAGATCTGACTGCTACATAACTACAAATGCAAATAAATTTAGGTCAATGAAAATTATAAAAACTTATCTCTATTTTTAAATCTATTGCTAATTTGTAAAAATAAGTTTACCTCATTAGATGTAATCTAGAAGAAAATATTGGAAAATAATGCCCAGAATTTGTTGGGAATATTATTTTCCCTAAATAAATATCACATAACATATGAAATGTATCTGCCAGACTATTTGCTGGATCTTGATTTGGCATCAACAGT
The DNA here is from genome assembly GCF_024542735.1 of Bombus huntii. Taxonomy (NCBI): domain Eukaryota; kingdom Metazoa; phylum Arthropoda; class Insecta; order Hymenoptera; family Apidae; genus Bombus; species Bombus huntii. The sequence continues at coordinate 4,117,971 of NC_066251.1, forward strand.
ATTATTATCTTATCAATAATATTCCATGTTTTGAAATTTATACATACACAAAAATCTATTATGTCCAAAATTGAATCATATAAAATACTACTTGGAGTCTTCATTCCAGGAAACAAAGATTTTTTATTTGACAATTGTAATAACTTTTGGATATTACTTTTTTTGTTTCCTTTAGGATTAATTTTCATCTTTTTACAAAGTTGCTGTATTTCAGTTACTTGCAATAATTCAAGTATTGTATCTAATTTCTCATTTTTAATATCAAAACTACAAATAGATCGTGAAGCAAGAACTTCAAAAATATGCTTTAATTCTGTAGCTATTTCTGGGTAAACTATGCTACTTTTCCTAAACCACGTCCTCTTTCTTTTTATCATCCTTGCCAATAACATTTGAGCGTCTTTAGGAAGCGTGATTATAGAAAATATAAAATCAAGTTCATCTTCATTGAAATAATTACAATTAATAGGATTAGAGAGTACAAGGAAAATAGTAGTAAATAAAGTTTTTGAATTCAAATCATCACATAAGTTTATGTCACTTAATTTATACTTTGTTGCAACTTCACTATTTATGTTATTATCTATGTCACTATATGTATCAAATGTTTTTGTGAAATATATACTCTTTAGATCAAACTCATGTGAAATATTATCTTGCTTTGCTAAATTCATATATGTAATAGCCCGAATTAAAATGTTAGTATCTATATTTTCACCAAACAGTTTCTTCCTTGCATTAACTTTTGGAGATTTATCAGGTGATACTTCGGAAATATAATTTGATTTTTTAGGTGTTGAGGAAGGTGTTGAGCTGTTAGAATTTCTAAATAGAAAAATATTTTTATCTGGAGTTCTTAGTTTCTTATTTGGAGTATCTTTTAAATGACAATTGTCTTTAATAATAGGTGATGATGTTTTCATATAACTATTATTTCTTGATTTACTTTCTGGTGTTTTTTGTAATTTCATACTAATATTATTTGGTGATGTCTGTCTATTAAAATTTGAAGAATTTTCTAACTTGTTATTTGATGTTATCATGCAATTTCCATTTTCATTTAAAGTTTCTCTTTGTATTTCATTTATTGTATCAATCATTGGTAGTTCATATTCTTTATCAAGTTCATGCTGTGATATTCCTCCTAAATAATCATTTCCACACAATGATACATTATTGCTTGCTATCTGAACATTAGTTTGAGTCATTTTTGCATCATTTAAGTTAACATCATGCATTTTATTCAACTTCTCATATAGAACTGTACAATCCGATTGTTTAGTTGCTGACAATAAAACGTTTGTTTTTTCATTTTCCTCCTTCCTCTATAAAAGTAAAAAAAGATATAATTTAATTTCATACAATATCTTATTTTATAAAAAGAATAGGATTAAAAAGAATATAAACGTCAGCTAACCCTTTTTGAATAAGGTATACTTTTTGACCTAGCACATTTTTTAACATTTATCACAGTTGATTTTTGTTTGCCGATTGATTTGTAGAATTCATCAATGCGTGTTTGTTGCGACATTGTTTTATATTTGCCTCACAATAAAATAATTGCACTTTTTAAATCACTATTGTCCATGCCAATCTTTGACTCTCTTTGTTACATATATAAATAAAGCGTGATATAATATTAAAAAACTATCACTTTAATAAATGCTTCTATTTTCCACAGATGTATATCAATTTCTTTATTTTTATCAATAACATAAAAAGGAAGACTAAACCACACCCATAAAACATCTCTGACTAATTAGTCTTGACTCATCTTATAGAATGTCGAAAATCTTATACTATATATTATGATAAGCGATATTTAATTGTAGAAGTAAACCTACGTGCTACACTGCTATCATTCTTATATGTTCTCGCGAGCGCGGGTTCCGACTTATGTGCGACATACGCACACACATACGTACATAATGTATGCATACGTAGAATATAAATAAGGCTATAGTTCAGTTTACAGTGAACACGCGTTCAGAAGTTCTGACTAACACACAGACTTTTGACAGAATGCGGCTTCTTTTATTCCCGCGAATTGTTCCCTCCTTCGAGACGGAAGTAGAAAAGGAACGACGTCACCGGATTTGTTTACTTCTTCCTGAATTCTGCTTCCATGTATATCAAAGATACACAGAATGCTCAAATTAAGTAAAATTCCACTTGTGATCAGCATTGCACTAGCAAAATAAATTGTTCTGTTGTAGCCAGCAATAATTGTTTATTAATAACTTTGATAAAAAGAACTTCTTTGTCATAAGGTTTATACTGACATTGTATGTATCACACATAAAAAATTATATAAAACGTATTCATTTCCATAAAACATTGTATATACTTACTACAGTATATTTTAACAGAAGTAATAAATAAGATGTTTACCAAACCAATGTTTTGCCGCCATATTTATCCATATGATTTACGATATACATATGTATCTATACATACATACGTATATGGCTTTATTACCGGAAGGAATTTCTTATTTGACTTTTTGCTTTTTTAAATCTAATATGTTTACAATAAGTACAATTATATAATTTAGTATCAAGTACTATTCATACTATACTAAGCAGCGAAGGATATCGTAATGAGTATATAATGAGATCAATTAGTCAGAAATAGTCAGAATTATAAGTTTCTAGGTATAAAATTTTGCAGATTATAATGCCTCTATCGAGAAACAGATTTCTAACACTTTAATTTGTAATAACATTCTCTCTATATAAAGTTTGTTAAAGTCGACGTTATAATACAAAATATACAAATAAATAAAATAATATTCATATTTGCTGGCATTTTTATCTGATTATCCTAAAAATAAAAAAAAGGTATATAACCTTCAATGGTGCAAAACGGATTTGAAAATTTGCAAAAACGCAAATACTATAAATAAAAAAATCCTCATATTTGAAACATAATAAAAAGTTATAACAAATTCTATTTTCACAATTTTATACACGATAATTGTATAGAATTCTATATAGCATGAATGTGATATTTATAAAAGAATAAACCTGTGAATAAATTTATTTTAAAAAATGTACAAAGAAAATGTAATTTTTCTATTTCTTTCAAGTTCCTCGAGCAAGAATTAAGTATACAAAGCATCATCATAAACAAATTTTATTTTATAATTATTATCAGCTAGGAAGGTAAAGCTACGCGACGTAATCTGAATTTATTTTAAAATATTTGCCTGTTTAAATTTTGTTGAATTTATGTTTGTTACGAATATTTTCTTGTTAGCGTTATATGTGAAATGCAATTGCGTCCTGCTCCTTCTTCACCTACGATTTTTTAGGAAACAAATCATTTATATATTTTAATAGTTAGTATAGCAAATACTGTGTTGTCGTATAATACGTAAAACATTCATTATAATGTGATTGCAATGTAAATACAATAGATAAAATAAAAAGTAAACTTCGACTTGTTGACATGAATTACATAGATGTATATCACATATATATGTTTTATACTGAAGAACTATTTTTTTCATTTTTCTTCTTTTACTTGAATAACGTACAATAATTAATTTATTTATAATTTTGCCAATTTGTTGAAATTACATAATCTGGGTATGTTTAATAATCAAATTGCAATGTATATATATAATATATACACATTCAATTAGTTATATTAACTAACAGATTCAAGTGTTAATCACATTTATTATAGACATTAATGCTAAATTATAATTGAATTTAAATTTTTATATGTAATTAATAGGAAACAACTCATCTACCTGATAACATCTCTACTTGTCTAAAAATATGAAAAGGCAAATAAATGCAAGCACTTTTGACTATTTTATTCAAAATATTTCTCGCTTTCCGTCGATAAAAGAATTTAAAGTTTATTATTATTATTGCAAAAAGCATGTACTACAATATTACAAGCACATCAGAGTTATAGAAAAGAGAGAGAGAGAGAGAGAGACACAGAGACAGAGACAGAGAGACAGAGAGAGAAAAAGAGAGAGACAGGCAAATAAATTTAGGAATGTAATTTTTATTTGTTAGATCTCGACGGTTTATAAGCAATAAATATAATTCACGCCTTAATTTATATCTGATGATATTTTATTTGGATCAAATTAAATTTGATACATGCACTCAGTGAAAGGTGTTATCAGGGGACGAGAGAGCAGATGATGTATGTATCGAAGAACAAATAAAAGGGTTGTCTAGATCAAACATTCTAAATATATAGAATTTGATACACCTTCCCTTTACGTTCTCCGACTATACAATCTTGAGAAAAATTCTCTATACTCTCGTCAAACTTTCGTTCAAACTGGAGCTTTGGTTGGAGCGTTTTTTCCAATTAAATCTTCCTGTCGCACAGCGACATAGAAGTCCTACTGTATTCACAGAATAAAATACACGTATAATAGATACACCGCATTTCGACACCTGTCGATATTATCGTAAAAGTTTTTTTAACACTCAGAACTTTTTTAAGAGCTTCACGTTGAACATTATATTTGTAAGCTCATTCTTTCTCTTAATAATTTGTTTTTTTTTCACACGAAACGATTATAGGTCTTGTTCGATCGCTCTAAATAGTTGCATTGATTCGGCTTAGTCCTACTTACATGGTACAGTATTGTTTTCCGCGAATGCAACAAATTGGGTAAACACGAAGTCTCACAGCTCAATTCCACCGAATTATTTTTTCTGAATCACATCGATCAACTATATAAATCATTTGACAAAAACTTTCTTGGATAATAAAACATTTCACAAATATTGCTAAGTAATACTTTGATTACCATATTGTTTAGCTTATTTACCATAAATTACTTAAAAGCAACGAGATATCGGCCTCGTTATCGATGAAACTTCGTGTTTGCCAAATCAGAAAATGTAAAGCGAACTCAGTCTTTGGTTGGAGCGATCAAACCTTTGAAGATTTTCGACGTTTCATTTGTAAAATGGCTATTGGGTCAATATTTTTAACATTAATAAATTTTATATAAAAATCCATGTACCACTATATTTCGTTTAAAGCGTTCCAACTAAAATAAACAAATGATTTTTACAAGTACATTCTTGGAAATATTTTTCCGCATAATATCACTCGTCTTTCTCAAAATCATATGACGGAAGATATTTTCTTCTTTTCATAAATGAATTTTGCAAAGAAACATAAGATATGAATGGGAAAAGAAACAAAATAATGAGAAAGGTAATGAAATACGACTTAATTGAAAATTTGTAAATATAATTAAGAAAAGTGAAATAGCACTTCATGTTCAATGGTGAGTTTGAGAAAGACGAGAGAAATAATCAGATACCTAAAGTATATATACAAATGTGGCAGAAATTAGATTTCACAAAATGTTATATAATATACAGGCGAGTGAAATTCTTAACAAAATAATAAGTCCTATCCAGGATAAAATTTCTTTATTACTCCTCCTCTAAAATCGTCCCGAATTCATAAATTTTCATACACATCGCTGTGCACCTACCACAACAACATTAATTACAGTTATTTTTTAGTTAATTACCTAAAAGTAAGAGATACAATAAGCGTAATTATTTTTATATGTACAATATATCTTTTTTGTTTGTTTCTTATTATGATTTCATGAAGTCTCTAGAATTTGCAACATTTGCACCATTATATTTTTCTCTTGATTTCGTATTACGGCTCGCGAAAGAACTTTTTTATTGCATACTTGGAAAAAATTTCTATGCTTCAAGTCTGGAAAATGAATGACTACCTGAAAGACTTTGCCATGGCCGTTCGTAATACACTTAAATTATAAATCTTCAGTCCAAGTGGCTAGGATATTATTCGTCTTGATCAGTGCCTACAAATTTCAAATAAACAACAGACAATGTGTTGCATATGTGAATGAAACCTTTTCTAAATAATAATAAGAATTATGCGACAGATACTCATGAATTTCGTCAGTTCTAAACTCATATATTTAATAATCTATTTTAAGTAACTATATGTATTTTTTTATAGGTGTCCTTCCTATTAGCCACACAGAAATATGAAATGTGTAATTGTAATAAATGTGTAATCTTTCTTTCAAATAAAACAACTGCTTCTTTCGTATCATCAATTATCAAATAAAAACATCTTAGAATCTCGATATTGTCAATTTTCTTGCTAACTTATTTTTTTATTCAATGCTTATATTTTAATGTAGTATCTCGATATACAGTTACATGGAATGGGAGACAATAATGCAGAAAGACTAAGAGGAAGAGAATAACGCGCATAAAAATGTGCGCAGATTCAGTAACTATTTTCATTTTCATGTTGGTTTTATCTAGTGGTAATTAAACTTTTCTTTTTATCTGCAAAATTATGTAACAAAGTATATGGATTATGTACCAGTAAATGCCTCAATCTCAATTTTCGTATAATTATACCAGTAGATTTCAAAAACTGTTTGTCTGCATAAACAACTAAATTTTTGTATGGCATTAGTACTCATTGATACGATTGATTTAAGCAGGAAGCTGATAATCCCTTATTTAAAGCTTAAACACAGACTCAGCTATTATTCTAATATTTATGTAATGTATCAATTTTTTGTAAAGAATTCTACTGGTATGAATATACATATATAAGATATACCCATTTTCCCAAATACTGTTACTTAAATCTTGCTATAAAGTACTTAACAAATTAATAGTACACAATTTCACTGTATGCCAATTTTTTGTATAAAAAGAATAATCAATTTACTTGCAAGCTAATTAATAAAATTTAATATATCATTATGCAGAAAAAATCGTTTCTTTCATATTTTGTATGGCAAATAAATTCATTAATCGTTATTCTTATTTCCACAACTCGCAATTACTAAATTGAAAGACGAAAATTTTTACATGTTCTGTGTAGATATTATAAACCCTAACCATAGTGTCATGAACTTGTCAAAATGTAATATAGATTTTCATGATACAAGCTTCTCAAACGCAACATTAAGATTTATATTTATATATAAATATAAATATATAAATATATTAATATTTATATATAAATATAAATATATAAATATAAATATTAATTTATATTTACATTTATATTAATTCAAAGTATGTTACTGAAATAGAAATGTGTGGCCCTCAAAACTATAAAACAATTAGAACCTCCTTTGTTATGTGCTAATATAAAGATTATTACTGTTAATAGTTTCATTATTTCACAGCCTGAAAGCTTTTAACATACTACTATTTTAACATACTTGTAAAGAAATAAGATGAATACTTTCTTATATATAAACTGAATGTATGTATATACAGTATTGAAATAAACATAAAAATCCACAGTAAATCAAATTAATTTGAGTTCATCAAGAGCTTCGAAAAAACAACATGTATTAAGATTATTTATAAAAGGTTTACTATACATTGTTCACAAGAGGTATCTATTCTATCTCTAGTTTATATCATTTAAATAAAATTTACAATCATAAATGTACACACAGAAATATACCGCCAAAAGTTTAGATTTCATATTTCAAAATAATATAATTTAGAATTAGCTTTTACAATATTTTATGGTGTACTAGTCATTACCTTCTCTCAGATTTATCTAATTGTCAAAAATACGAATATGTATTCCAAACATGCAAAATTTCTAAAAGAAAACTGAAACAAAAATCTCTCTGTAATACTTCTGGAATAAAAATAATTAATGCTGTGTTTGAGAAAGCCTATGATATAATTTTAGTAACTTCATTAAACATATTTCAATGGTATCATTTGCATATGAGTAAAAAAATGAGAAAGGAGTTCTGCCAAGTTTTTGATAAAAATGAGGCTATAATTTTGTCAAATATAAAAGTTCCCTTGCGTTGAACAAAACTATTTTTTGTTTCAGAAAACAAAGAGTATGTACATTATATTATTTTCATATTTATCTATTAACATCTAAAAAGATATTTATATTAAGAAATGAAGAAACATAACAACAGTCTGAAACTAATACTAAATTTAATATACCAAAAAGAAATGAACTACTCCTTATAAAGATTTAATGAAATACTGTGACTGCCTCGAATAATTGTGACTGTTCAAGTTGCAAGGAAACAAACGACTTAGAGAAATAAATTATAGTCTATTTCATGGTCAAAACAACTTGGTACTTGCAATGGAATTGACACTGTTCCGTTGTCATCGCTGTAACAGGCAACTGATCAGAGTATTTCTGCAATCTAGCCGTACCGCATTTCGCATTAACGAGCACGTAGTGTATGTTCAGTCTCCAGAAGGTAGACAGACATAGGCAAGGTAAAGTTAGCGAAGCCCCCAGTGACGTATTGGCGGCAACAGGGGTGCCGATAGCAGGCATCATGTCACTTCCATCGCTAAGGAATTTGTTTTATTTGCCCGTACAAGCTGCTGTTGCTGTGGTTTACCATCGCAAGTTGCATTTTCCACTCCATCCACCTTCATATCCAAATTTTCACTATAATCAATTATGGAATCGTTGATAACAGATATTTTCAAAGTAGTCAAAGATACTAGATTTCTACTTATGTAGTTGAACAATGGATATGCTTACCTATTACTATTAAGCGTAATTTCCCCGGACGTTGGGATTTGTTGCGCCTGACTCTGCGTCTGTTGTTGCTGCCTTGCGAGACTCGCCAATTTGCTCTGTGTGATAAAGCCAGGTAGCAGAGTGGACGGCGGATGTTTTTGTGGCAGAACTATCGTTGACTGATTATTCACAACGTGAGTGCTATTTGAAAGATTATTAGAGTTATTTATATGAGACAATGGCCCATTTTGATGTCCATTGCCAAAGTTTGTAATTGTTCCACTAGTTGTGGTACTTGCACTAAACACTCTGACTCCAGCACTACCACTGCCACAGCTACCGCCATTCCTATTATTCGTTGGACTAGTCAAGGATTTAGACAGAATGGAAACAGAATTGCTGTTGTTTGGTAATTGTCTATGTTGTTGCTGTTTAGACTGGTTCGACTGTGTCTCAGTAGCACCACTTATGCATTGCGTAGATACTACACTCGACGTTGTCGGTTGGTTGGTTGTACACGAGAAAGACGACGGGACTGTAGAACTCGTAGAAGTATTTACAACACTAAAACCACTACCACTGCACTGAGGCCGACTCTGTTGTGTTGCAGGCTGTGCCAAAAGACTGCTAGGTAGCGGAGTCACAACAAAATGTGAACTACCCAGTTCGTCTGTCCGCATATCGTTAGAGTTATTATCCGATAGACCACTAATGCACGCACTACCGGTTATACTCGCAACGGCAAGATCAAAGTCCGATAGCGTATCCACAGAGAAATAATCAGCGATATTGAATTCTGATGTAAAAGGTGGTTCATCTCCTACACGCTCGGGCTCTACTTCCACACAGATAGATGTTGCTTCAGGTGGGAACGGGTATGGAAGCGGTTTCGATGGAGTTAATGTTGGCTCTACATCTGAGTCCGTATCACTACTTTCTTCACTTGGACTATGCACTGACACAGGTGGAGTCTTTGGTCGGAAATGTAACCTTTATCACAGATAAATTTATAAATTAGTTCGTTTATTCTAAGATCAAATTTCTTTGTCTTGTCATTTAACATACCACTCCTTCTTGATTGGAATTGTTGATGTGGCAGTTGTATCAGATTCCACTGGTTCCCGTTTTGGTTGATGTATTGTAAAATCTAGAGAAGACCACATATCATCCATATCGGTTGAACAGCGATCCAATATTACTCTGAAAGTGACATAATGTTAAACGATATTAAGAGATATCACTTTTATATAGCTATTTCTAAATATTTAGATATCATACCTGCCACCCCGACCAATTCGCCGCCGCGCGAAACCAATACATCTCGGTACTGGTTTGCTGATACTGGTCAGTGCAAACCTATACTTCTTATCAGCCAAGCCCCCTTCACTTTTATCACACCAAGGCCAGTTTCCAAATCCACCTGATACAGGCTGCAAAGAGAAAATCTCTATATCTACAATCCTGAAAAAAAGAACTTTAAGACTATTTCCACACTTTTAAAATAATTCGTAGCGATTTTCATTGACACCCATGATACATTAAACAGCTTGTGTAAAATTAAACAATATATAGTCCTGTTTCAAATACATACAATATTCGGTATACGTGTGTTTATGTCAGAACAAATCGTAAAATAAAAATTTGGAACAACTTAGCTGCACTCACTGGTAGATAAGTGCTATTTCTATTTCGTCGGAAAGTGAATTGACCCTCATCAGCAGTGTCTTCATCATCGCGATCTGAAGGAACCGAGGGCTGAGAATGTGAATGAGATGGGAGCGGACTATCTTCGTCTGAACTTATTAGCGGGTCCAGCCCGCTTCCAAGAACACCAGGCCGACTTCCTCGACCACCTCCACTACCTGTTCCACCCCGTACACCATTATCTTCCAAATTTCCTCCCCTGCTATCGGTTTTATGCTTTCGCTTCTTATATTGTCTTTTTTCTTTCCTGGGTACTACATCATCCTAAAATAAACAATAATATATTGTCATTAGTAGAACTTCTTTTTTAATACTAAAGTAATATGGAACCTTAAAAAGGTACTCACTTTACTACAGACTTTATTTGCCCAATTTTGATGAACACCAAACTGATTCGTGAACAGTGGAGCAAAAGCAGGTCTTGGTGTCTTCAACGCTGATACTTCTGCCAATATTTGTCCATTAAAGTCTTGTGCCTGATATCTGTAAAGTTCATTAATTATATAATATTCGAAATCTAATTCTATAGGGAGGGAAATATAAAGAAATTGGAAAATCGTGTCCATACCTTTTTTCATATACTTCAATTGTAAGATGTAAATGTTCTCGTTTGGTTTTCTCTCTTCTTTTAACCATTTCTAAAAGGGTAACTGCTCTACTAAGATCCCTACGGAGCTTCAGCATTTTTTCATAACTAGTTTCGTCGTTTTTACGATGTTTACGCGTTTGCATTTTTTCCGTTCTACGTCTAAACGCTAAATAAGGATTATTGGCAGCTGAACCAAACCGATGTTCTGTTTTAACCGTTAATAGAAGAGGATGTTGCTGAGACAGAGAAAGGGCACAACGATGTTAATAAAATTTTATCAGTAATTATTAACCATTAGATATATAAAATGTAAAAGCTTACTGTTTTAAGACGCTTATTCAGCCAGTAATCAAACACAGCAACAATTAAATCATCATCCTCTTTCAGAAGTGCTTTAGCTTCGTTAAGAGTGACTACAGTTTGTCCTGAACTTTTCTCTAAACGATCCATCATTTCTTCAAATTGAAGAGGAGTTAAGTCCATCTTACGACTTTGTACTGCAACCCATTTTTCATCTTCTGAGTCCATATCATAGTCTGGAATATCTTGTTCCATTGCAAAAGCTTCAGAAAAAATGCATACAATTATTAAATCTGTTATATATACAATAATATTGATCATTAAATATTAAAAATTGTTTATCATATTCTCTTACGTTGCATGTGTATAAGTTGACGAGGTAGCCTATAGTCAGCTGGGTATATTTTATCATAAGCTTCCACATCTGTTAAATCAGTTACCTCAGGAGTAGGAATGATCAGACCTGTGCATATTGCTCTTTGCAAGTGATGTTCCTACACAAACAGTTAGTACAATAAATAATATGAAATTTGATAAAATATAAAATTATTTAAACTTTTGCTTTTTCATATGCTACTATAAGGAGGAATAAGAAAACTTAAATATTATGCACAAATCTATAATGTACAATGACATTTAATAATATATTATATATATTTGTAAAATAGCATTTAAACATATATTTTAATGAAGGTCAATCAAATACATTGAATATATTGATAAAATAAGAATAAAGCAGAAAATAATGGAAATGACATATTTAAAATACATAAAATATAAGCAGAGACAGCTAAATAACATGAAGATCATACTACACAACATATCAGTAGATACACATTATTAGCGTTGTTTCAATAAGATACCATTATTGTATATAATGACAACATACTATTAAATGCTTATTGTTTACGTATTTGGGAACAGAAAGAAACAATCATCATACAAAAATTACATTACTAAACATAATATGCTATAAAAAGAATGTAATAATTAGAAAAACTGAAAACTAAAAAATTCTTGTACGTTGAACAGCAACGTTAAACCATCTATTTTGATTCCATCGTTACTTCAGTATACAAAGCTGACAACTGTCAATAGTGACGTAAGAAGGTGTACAGAAGTATGAGGAACAACAATAACATATAAAATATTTTTATCAATTACGTTTAACAATAAAAATAAGGAATTTCTAGACATAATAATGATAAAGAAGGGTGCCATCTATCGGTTGTTTACGAAGATGTAGATGAGAGTAAGATGGCGGACAGGGAAAACATGCTGGAAGAAGGTTGAACGTTCGACTTACACATTCCTCCTCCTTTTCCATGCCGCTGGGCATTTGGGGCACAGCACGATTAATGGCCGAGTAATCTGGCAGATCCGGTAGTTCCTCAGCCATATAAATCGGCATGGGCTTGGAAGCGTCCAGGGCACGGGCCCTGAACGACAGCTTGCTCATCCTGAGGCGGCTGGCTCGCGTGTTGACAACCGAGGTGGCTGGTGTCGAACCGTGAGACCAGTCGGGTCGGCTCGGGCCTCGGACTTAAGGAACGTGAACCTGACTGGGCCTGGTTAGGGGCCCTGCGGCCGTAATACCCGGCACAGAGAGCGCTCAGGGCCTCATCGTTCTCCGGCCATCGCGCTGGAACACGGTCACTCAGTCACCAAACGAGATATATCACTTCGAAAACATGTTTGCGTGACACGGTCCCTGCTCAAAGCCATCATGGCCGACGCACAGCCATTTAACACGTTCAGCTCGAGCAGTTCCGCGATGCGACGTGCGCCGCGCGGGAATCGGCTTGCTACCGCCACCGGTCGACTCACGAGCGTCTATTGGATGCTTCGCGTTTCCCTTTGTTATAAGCCTCGTTCACACTCCCTTCGATTTACCAGAGTGTTCAAAACTCTATCGAATCAAATATCTTTCAAAATATTTGTCAGTCTATAATAATATCCGAATTAAATGCTACACATACATTTTAATAGTTTCCAGAAATGTATATCTCGTTTATGCGACTTATAATTGTCTGGTGGCGCCGAAATTTTTAAGGCTTTCTTAACCTATCACTCTATATTTCATAAAAACAAATCAAAGACTTTTTAATTATATGGTATCGTTAAAAAGTAAACATGAATAAATATTCGGTTACAGGTTTACAGCAAAAAATTTTATATGTGTATTTTTTAACAGTACTAAGGTTGACATTTTTTCATCGCGTTATGAAAACATAGATTTAAAAAAAAAATGGAATTAATTGCAAGATTTACATTTATATATTTGATAGTAACTTAGAAAAATTAATGGTGATAAGACTTAATTATACTTTCTGATATCATGATAGTATTTACATACATTTATGTTTTGTATTTTAAGTGATTTTAATTTGCGCACGCGTCGCGTATGCGAGGATATTTTAAATTTTAAATCTTTCACGGAGTGCAAGAATTGGAAATTAGTTGATATTATTAGATGATATTGTTTATTCTTTTTATTTACAATTTCGATATTAAAATGAAGCACATTTTAATTTAACTTAGATAAGATAGATATCTTTCTAATACATTCCAACTTTTAGTAACACAAAAAGATATTTTCGCTATTGTAATTTCCTCATGTAATGTAAACGGAAAATCGAGTTCGAAAAATTTTAACAATAATATTACTATTATATTGTGGAGACTAATAAAGTAAAAATAAAATGGAAAATGTAAATAAAAAAGTATAAGTGTTAATATCTTTCGTTTGAACGGAAACTTAGGTTAGATGTATTGGTGCAACATGTCGAAGCAACAAATCTAAAGTTAGATATTAATTCCATTAATTTGAAATCAGTTATAGCGATGGTTGATCGTAGAATATTTTATTTAATTGAAGGAATCTTTGATTGAAGTTAAATCATATTCCCGCGTATCGACATGACGCAGAGTATTGCAATTCTTTCTGTGATTCCTAGGTTATCTTACCATCTTTGAGTTCAACTTCCAAACTTAACAATATTTGATATTTTGCCAGGTATTACTTTTGACATACACTTTCTTTCATACCCGTAGAGCTCGTAATTTTTCAGCTCAAGAGACCTTTTCGCAGCAAGCACGTGTTAAAACGCACTACTACTACGACATGCTGAGTACTGTATTTGCGCATTTGGGTTTCAGATATTGGCGGAAAATCCACCCAATTTAAATTTTCAATGCATTTTTCTAATATATCTTACAACTTACGCGTAATAATTTCTTAATCTTTTATTGCAGAAGACTTAAAGATAACATTTTCCCGTGTTTTTATTCTTAGAAACATTAATTATACAATATGAACATGTCTCTTCATAGACTTACAAACTCGTCTTTTTTTTCTTTCAGATAAATTTGATACACTGTCAAAATTACAAAGTGCAGATACAGTTGTAGCTGATTGTAATTTGCTTTTACCATATACAGATAAGTTACCATCTATAAAATGGACACAAACAACATGGGCTGGTATCAAATCACTAGCTTCAAATCTGAGATAAAAAGATAAAAATTATGCAGTTGCAATTTCTCAGACAAAAGTCTAGCTTCAGCTATGTCCGAGTATGTAATTGCACATATTTTTATTTTTGAATGTGATCAGAGACAGCAATATCAAAATCAAAAAGATAAAGAGTGAATAACAGATGGGAAAATTTCTGATCACAGACTTATTTGTGATTTGTTTGGAGTATTCTACGTTTAGGAAATATGGGGAAGACAAGTAATTATATTACGAAGTGTTTTTTGTTATTAGTGGTATAAATACTAGTTAACTTTATATAAAATATTTTTAATTTTTGAAGTTGCAAAAAAATTAAAAATGTTTGGAGCCACCATATGGGAAGTGACGAGAACACCACTTAAAGAGAACTTAAATTATCTTGATGAACATAGAACAATTGCACATTTGTCTGAAATGCTCACAAATTGTGATTATATTATTAATGTTTTACCACCTACATCTAGTATTTTAGGTTTGTTAAACAGAAATATATTACAGAATTGTAAAAATCATGGCAATGTTCTTATCAATATAGGTTGAGGTAAAATAATTAAAGCGATAGATTTATTAAATGCACTTGAACAACAATGGATTTCAAGAACTATTTTAGATGTTTTTACAGAAGAACCATTGCCAAAAGAAAGTAAATTGTGAACATTAACACAAGTAATTACATACGTACATACATTAATTAAAACTAAATCCAATTTTCTTTTACTAATATATTAGAAAATAATAGGAAATATTTTTATGCAGGTTATCATTACACCACATATCTCAGGTATAAATCGTGCTAAAGATGTAACAAAATATTTTGTTTAAAATTATCAAAGATATATATTAAAATATAACAAATTTACAAGATGGTTATTAAGTACTTGAATTAATAACTTAAGTATTTAACTATACATAGAATTTTGTATTAAATTTTTATATATTTTGATTCAGTACAAAATTGACATAAATGTAGATAATTATTATAATTTATAAATAAAAAAATAGCTGATCCAATAATTTATTATGTATGACAGTATGTTACTTATAGGAAATATTTTTTAAAAATAATTACTTTGTATCTTCAGTAGCTGAATTTGGTTTCAAACCTCGTATACTGAGATCATAAACCACTTCTTCTACCTTTTTAGCCGCATATTTTAAGCCATCAAAACGTTTTCTTAGAGAATCATTTTTCAAATTTAAGAGTCTAAAGCCTGCACTTAGATCATTTATAAATCGTGCTATTTCTATAGGTCGATTATAATCACCACTAGTGACACTATTTATAGCAAAACGACTCTGAAATATAATATTCAAATAAGTAATTGCAACAGATGTGTTATACAATATGCTTACCAATTCTGTAGACAATTGTAATAGTCCCATTAGGTAGTCTTCTAAGTCCAAATGGAAACCATCCTCTCTATCATTACTAACTACATGTATAGTATCGAAATATATTAGATACAAATAAATGAAAGAAATTTCTTTAAACAATTACATACCTCCTAACATTTCTGCAGCAGTGTCTTTGCTAAGTAGAACTTTAATTTCTAAATATATTATTAAAGATGCTAAGAAACATAATTTTTGCGTGACAAAACGCCATTGATCATGATATTTGTAATACTGGTTTTTTGGCACGACATCTGCAAGTCTTGTATAGTTCTTACGTACATCTTCAAACAATGCTCTTGATTTTGTACAATATTCCTGTATAACTGCAAATAAAAAAATAATAACTACTTTGATAATTTCGTGATTCATTAAACACACATACTTGAGTTTTCTTTAAAGTTATCTTCATTATGTATGTTTTGCAATATCACCAAAATGTCCCTGGAGTTCTTTTCAAGTTCTCTTACAATAGCACGGATTTCCTTTAGCATAAAAAGAATTTTAACCATTTTTTATACATAGTATGTCCTTAATTAATTTTAAAATTTGTTATTTCAAAAAATTTAAAATGGTAAACAACAAAAAAGGGGTTAATGATCGTAACCTAAAACATGTACAGAATGAACATAAGGATAAACATGTATTTAAAAAGAAATAATCCATTTTGTTTATAACTATGAATTAATCAATAGGAATAAAATTTGTTTAAAGTAGTAGTACAATTATTTAGCATTTACGTTATCTTGTCACATAATTTCAATATTAGTAAAATATTATTAGGATATACTTCACGCAATACTTCTTCGTTGACTAAGTAAGTCTGAAAAGAATTAAAGATTTCTGCTATTCTGTCACCCATATTTCTCGTTATTCCTTGCAAAATATCTTTTTAAAGACACGGTACGTTAGTATTTGGGTAAGACAGTTAACAATTCGATATATATACACACGATAGTAAACAATTCATACGATAGATGGCATCATTGTAATTATCAAATTCCAAATTTTGAAAATTTATTCGTTGTAAAATATAAACATAGTTAATTATAATATGCTGCTTTATACTTTCACCTTATCCTTATAAAAAAAAATCTAAAATGTATACTGACACAGTATAAATAAAAACTTAATATTTATGTTTTTCTCATTTTTTCGTTAATAATGAGTAATTCCAAGAAACATCATAAATTAAATACCAGACAAGAAAATAAATTATTATTGTGGCACTCTATCAATTATTGTAGTACTGTATACATTATCACAATCTATTTGTCATATTTTGTCTGGCTACGTACTTCCATCTTCTACTAGAATTCCTTAAAAGTATATACTACATAACTTCTCCGTGTTGTTCGCTAGTTGTTCGTACGAAGAATATCGAAAACTTAGAAAAGAAGAGACTAGTACTGGTATAAATATCGATATTAGTAGCATCTTACAAGGAATTTTATTCTCATTGTAAATTGAACATTCAACATGTCGATATTGTCCAGCAAGTACATGTACAAGTGTATGAATAATAATGTATCTTGTTAATTAATATAAATTCGAATCAATTAACAAGATACATTACATGAATATAGAAAAGCAAATAATCGTTTAATACGAGGATAGTATAGAGTCGCGATAGCGGTTTGCACAGGTCGGGAACCGAGTCCGTAAGCGCGCAAGCTGTAAGCTGCAAGGTCTCGCGCGGTATATAAATAGAAACCAGTAGGTCCTGCTGTGAAGTCGAGGAAGGTGGTTGGAATTCTACAGGATGCCTCTACGTAGCTCGTAGAGGATACCTCAGGGAATCTGCGGGCGTGTCATTGATCCCGATACACGCGTTCAAGTATCCGAACGAGACTGGCTTTATTGAAAAGTTCACGCCCACGTTTATGAACTCGCAAGAGCTGCGAGCTGCGATCAACTTTACTAGGAATTCCTGAATAAATCTACTTGATACAAATAACGAAAGGATTTTCTAATATTAATATTGAAAATCTCTAAATTCATTTCTACCGATGAAACGCTTAATTCTCTGAAAATTAAGCATTGCATTAAATACGAACAAAAAGCAGAAAAGCGGAACAATAACAGAAGAAGTTAGAATTTACATAGTAACGTCGAATAATTGGAGATACGTATCCATGTAAATGTCTATATGCGTTTCTCACCATTTTAAATCACCATGAAAGATTCAAAAGAGTAAATGTCCTTGTTGGTAAACGTCCTTCAAGCTTGAACATCTTCACACTTCATGTACGATATTCGAAAGTCTCAGTATTATAATACAATCAATGGCCAGGAAGTTCTACAATCTGCAAGTACCGATGCGCTCTATTAGTTTGAACTTATTATTACTTATATGAACTTACTTATGAACTTACAAAATAAATTATCGCCAAAATCTATCGCTAACTTTTTATTGAATTGTTTTGCCATTTTATCGTGTCATATTATTTTATCATATTTATGTTTTTACCAATATACACAACGCTATACACAAGTATCGAATAACAATAGCAATAAGTGCAAATTTCAAACCAATCTTTCAACCAATAAGTTGTCCACAACACGACCACCTTCTAGCAATAGTAATTGCATTTCATTTGTTAAAATGATGATTTTTGTGCCCGATATGTAAAAGAGTTTGCATCGGTGTGTATCAACACGCAAGTGCGAGCAAATGGATCGAAGAGGATCTTGTCGAGGAGAAAGGAAACGGCAAAGACGAAGAAGAAGAAGCAGAAGGCTGGTCGACGATGATCCGTTAAGCTTGCATTCCTTAAGGCGCCAATCTTAATAAAATCTTGGTACCGTAGGCTATCGCAGAATTTTTGGTACTATATGCTTCGCGTGTACAATTTATTTTTAGTCGTATAATCTTATCTTCCGACGGAAGATTATGCCTTAGGTGTAGTTTTGTAGTTACATTTTACTATAACCAATACAACGAAAAGTTTATTTCCTATTCGAGTCGAAGAAGGAATTATTAGAAAATTCTGCACACCGAATGGAATTCGATTTGACAGGACATTTTCTGATGTTGAGAAGAACATCAATGGAAATTAAAACATCCGTATACTTGGCTCGTCTCGAGTCGAGAATAAATTGCGATAATTACAGCATGATATATATATATATATATAAGTTGTCGTGAAGCGAGGTTCAGGCATTCGGCAAATTTCTCGATTAATATTCATGCCTTTTCGCGTTACTGTCACGACTGTTACACGAAGCGTAAGAGGAATCTAGTAGCTGCTCAATATTTGTACGTTAAACAGGTTTTCTTGTTCGTTTTCGTCGCGGTAATGTCAATACACTGATAGAGATACGCAAACACGAATACATCAGCAACAAAGGGAATCGTTCGATTCCTATAGCATCCTTATCAAATACGAAACACTATTTTTAAATCATATTGCTTCCTCTTCGTTTGTGTCGTGATTACTTGTATCGTATACAATATGTAACGTGACGAAGAGAATAAAAACGTTGCATTTGTGGATCGTACTGAAATTAAGCAAGCAATATTATACAAGAGACAAACTCATTTAGAAGCCATGCGAGCCAAGCAAGCTGACTACGTCGATGTGAGCAACAGTTAATGTTCAGCATACACACGACACAAGTGAAATGCATCAGCATAAATGTCAGGGTCATCTGCATACACAGCAGACTTTCAGACATACATCGATTAAGCGTCGATGCTGTTACTAGATTAATATCTCTAGGTATTAAACTAAAGAGGTATGAAAGAATAGTACGCGATAATAAATCAAACGGACAAAAATGTAGGAATTAAAAGATAAGACAGCCTGTTTTGATTCGTACGATCACAAAAGGAGGGCTTTATATGGGTGGCGCCGTGTTAAAGAAATGCCCCCGGGCACTACCTTTTTACGTCACTGCTGGAGAATTTCCTACCCACTGGCTGATCGCCATTGCGAATCACAGTACCGGCATAATATCGAACCGTTAAGAGCCGAGAGCACAACGGAAGAATCCATGGAATCCAAATAAACGTCTGGAAATTATATCGCGTAGTCTTTGCAATATTAGAAGACATGTATCGCGAGGGGACGCGAGTCGAATAACAATCACTTAAGAAAAACCATATGCGCTGCAGCACATTTTACAACCTGCTTCCCAACTTTTGACGTTAAGATCTTCCTTTTAATCATACTTCTATGTAAAGATGTACCGATGGATATTGGTATTATTCCACACGGTTGGTATCATGTTCCCTGCGAGTTTCTTGATTGGTAATCTCTGGAATATAATATCGTTAATCTACAGCGAATAGAAAAGAATGTGAAAATTATTATTTTAAAATTGGAGAAATAGAGATTAGTAAAAATGTGACGATTACGCTGTGTATCGTACAATAGAAAAATCCTGGCACTCTCAGCCAGGCTTAAACTGGGCGAAGATTCGAATCATGGGGCATCTCGTATGAATATCCTGTAATAAAATTGATATCTTTTAGGTGATATTTTTGTAAAATTAATGATCAACGGTAACTTGAGCGTTGATGTAAACGAAGGAAAATAGAAAATAAGGAATTAAGAGACAATTTTCTGTAGAAACATATCAAAGGACACCAGTACTTCGCGTTCAGACACAAGAAGCAAAACATATCGGCAGGGAACCAACAGGTTTGACTTGCCGGACTAGTTAATAAATTACCGTAGTCCGCCGCCATCTTAATCTTCGAAGTTGCAAATGAGAATTCGGAATACTGAACACCAATTGCGAAATAAAGTCTCACGATGACTGCAGGCTGGTACTATATGCAAGAGGATAAAACAGTTTCTATGTTTCGGAAGAAATATGACCATCCAATTGATCTTGTTCTATAGATTAATCAATGTCTCGTGCAATTGTTATGGAAATTGATGTTTTACGAAGAATTCACAGAATTCCTGTATGGAGAACTCATTTAAAGATTTCTGTAGTCCTAAAAGAACTTATGGATCACTGACAATTATTAAGAGAGGGTCGCACGAGCTATGTCTTGTCTAATTTTCTGTTTATCTCTATTTTGCGTGAAATTTCGATTTCCTTCGCAGCTTTAAAATCTATTCTCCGAATACCCTAGACGAAAATTGCGAACACACGGCGCATCGATACCGTAAGAAATTGATAAAATCATTAACGCCTTTAAGTTATTGTTGTTTTATGTTACATATAACTTGCGCATAATGTGCATGCATTTTTCGCGCATCTGAAACGGCCACAAATAGCATAAACATGTACATTAGCGATGCAGCTGGGTAAGTGGGTAGGCTCACGTAGTTCGTACGACCTTCATAAAAACTCGTCGATCAGAGATTGCCGGGAATGTTGAGTGAGAACTCGCCGTCTACGGGGTGGCGAATAAAAAAGTAAGCGCCTACCTTGGCAAACAAGACACCGACGCTAACTACCACGCCAAGTAAATGACAGTGCAATGATGAAGATAAAAAGCGATGCTAACTGCGCGAGGAAACGTACTATGCCGAAACAAATATGTATGTCTACGACATCGTCACGGTTGGGTCTTGCTACGAAATCTCCGTTTATAGATCGAACAGATTGAAACAAGGCCTATAATTTGTGGACACCGTTGTCCTTTGTTTCCGTTAGCGCATTGTTCCTCTCCGGACAATGTAATTCTAAAAAAAAAAAAAAAAGAAAAATATACAGATAGAGAAATAGTTAAGAAACGAGGAAAAACCTTTTTAACTTTTCTTCCAGCAAAACATCGAACGTTGATCGATTAAAAAAATTTATCGAACAGAAGAAAATCATGTAACTGGCGCAGCGCAGCAGTTGCATTGAAATTCACTGATATATTAAAGTTCCAGCGATTTCCCGAGGATTCAAGGTTTATGCGAGAGAAAGACGGAGACAAAGAGCAGTCCATAGGTTAAGTCCCCACCAGAGAGGCCCTGTGGAAAGATGCTGGCCGCTCTCACGTGGTTAACGCACGTAGATACATATATTATCCTGGCGCGCGCACACCTTGGCCTCCCGTGGTTCGGCGGTTAGTGGTTAGTGGGTGCACAGGTTGCCGATGTGCGCACACACTGTGCGTGTCGTCAAGGTATGCCACCGCACCGGCCAATCCGGTGCCACGTATACCAATCACCGTTTTCGTTAGCCGCTTCCTTGCACTTTACCTTTCGAGAGACACGTGAGTTTTCACTGTCTTTTCCGACTTATTGGCAGACTTCTTTCGGTCAGCATACCGATGACTGTCTTTCTTTCCGTTTCGTGTGACTGTCTGTGACGCGGCTAGTACCAGTGCAATGTGCGATGACACGCGGGAAAAGCCAGGATCGTCGGAAAGATCCTACAACGAATAAAATACATTTGCGAATATTAATCAGCGTGATGTCCACCCAAGTGGGAAATTATTACCAATTCCGTTCCATTGACGACTTTGCGTGGACACTGAGAGTGCGCAACAGCTTTGCCACGAGTGCAGTGCAGTCGACGCGTTTAATATTTACGAGTTTATACGGTGTGAAACGATACAAAGAACTCCAG
The DNA here is from genome assembly GCF_024542735.1 of Bombus huntii. Taxonomy (NCBI): domain Eukaryota; kingdom Metazoa; phylum Arthropoda; class Insecta; order Hymenoptera; family Apidae; genus Bombus; species Bombus huntii. The sequence continues at coordinate 4,140,524 of NC_066251.1, forward strand.
TTCCAGATAAATAAGAAAGCTTTTCTTCTGGTGAACGTTCAGGATCCGGTTGAGCGACTGTGCAGGTCGTAGCCGTGACGAAACGTCGACATAGACGGTGTTTCATTTATTTCTCAGAGACGGTGATGTGGAACAGCTTCATTTCATAGCGCGCGGATGCCACAGGAGAAAGTGAAACATTCGGAAATACGAAATAACCAACCTCCCTCGATGGTCCCGACTTCGTGTGACCGCGCTAGTCGGACATTGCACGTGCGGTCGTTGAAGTCTCCACGCCTCTGCTTGGTTCTCGCATTGAAGTTTCTCGAGGACATTTCTCTCTGAAAGTGAACGAGTAATTCGATATCAGTGCGAATTGATCAGTTGATCGAATTCTTCCTGCGAATGTTGAAGTCGTACAAAAGCATTGCTGAAAGTGCTCCGATAGATTCGATATTGTTGCCTCTCTTTTTCTTGTTCTCCGTATCAATTAACAACTTGGACAATCGAAGAATAATGATTTTGGTTTATTTGTTGCATTATAAAAAAATTACATAAAATGAAACGATAATTCTATGCAGATTAATGCAAGGTGATTGAGTAAAAAGTGCGACAAGGGGAAAAGAGATTGAACGTTAAGAGACGGCTGGAGAAGAGAACGTTAAGAGACAGGAGGGAGGGGCAAAGGATAGAGAACGTGGAGGTAGAAGAAGAACAAGAAGTGAAAACATTTAAACGAAGGAGGCCTTCGTATTATTGCTACGGGAGGAGGACCTGTGTTGCGAGAGAGGCGGGAACATGCCTAACGATTTGAATACCAAATCGCTGCTCTTGTGCAATTCCTTTGCCTTTTTTTTTATTCCCTCCCAGTCCCTACGACCTCTTCACATCTACCTGCGTGCCTCGCGTATTTTTAGGCATGACACGCTTTCTTTGTGCCGTCCGGGGCACTGTTGTAAAAAGAGGTCCCTCGAAAAATCTGCGTATGCCAACAAGATTGACTTTTCCTTTATAGCCAATCGCGTGGAAAACGAAATAATAATTGGTATAATTGAATTTAAAAACAAAGTGATCAAATCTAAAAAAGGAAAATATACCTGAGAGGTTATTTTCATAAAAGAATTTATTTCAAATATGACATAACACGAAAAAGTACATAAGGAAAATTCGCGTAGCAAAATACTTACGAGATGAGGATGTGATGTTCGTTTCCACGGGACAGAGTAACTTGATTTAGCCTCTCCTAGGCTTTGTCTGTATATAAAGAACGGAGACATAGCCTAGAATAGGTTAGGTCAGGGCTCGTTCGACACGATTATCTTCGTACTACTCTTCTTATGTCGAGGACACACGCAAGGTCAAGCTCAAGGTCAATAATCGGCAGGAAATATCAAGGGAACGTTGCAGGTATAGACAATACTTCTTTGAACATTTGCATCTACTACAATCAATAATGACTTGTCTGGTTTCTAACTAATGATTACTTAAAGTATAAACTATTGTTCTGCATTATACGTTTGTCTTGTTTGTAAAAGAATAATTATTTGTACCTTATTAATTAGCCACGAAGTATGATACATTTATGTGTTTTAATAATCCTCCATATTTGTTTTGTGGGAGAATCAAAAAATTATTATTAGTAAAATTAATTGATAAATGATTTTCTTCAAAACTTGCCGTCGATAAAGAAGAAAATATTCTCTATACCGACATATCGATTCTTTACCTTTTTTCATCGATACAAATGGCGGATCAGCAACAACTATAGTTACAATCTCCCGCCAACTTTTGTATAGTTTAAAATCGCCTGAAAAATTAAAGAAAGAATCCTCGCAATTATGAGGTAAGTAATCACTCAATAAATATGATTGAACAAATCGATGAACTTACTTCATCTGTTCCCGTCGTCTATTCTCTTATTTATTGAATTGTTGATATAATAACAAAAGAAACTTAATAAGTAGAAGGTTAACAGACACATATTGGTAATAAATTCACTCCGATCGCTTCAAATATATTTTTTACTAACTTAAAAAGCTGAGCGAGTACAGGATATGATGAATTTGGATTTCCATGTTCGACTATTTTTGAATACTTCGGTCAATTCTGATAGAATTACAGTAGAATAAAAGACATACATATACATACATAGTATCTGGATACTGTCCAATTCGATTTTCGAATTGCAACTGCTCGCATCTTTTTTCGAATACTTCCTTTATGATTCCTTTAAATAATTCTAAACATATCTATGTTCGTCGATATTATAAAAAAAATAATATTGAAGTTCTCTCGAAACCTGGTGTCCTTTTTTTAATTATGCAAGTTATGTTGATTCGAGAGATCGAATTGAATTGAAGTGCCTGAGCCATACATGACATTAATAACAATGATAATTATTATGACAGTTAATATTACAAATAATTTACTACATATTGCCATGAAATTTGCAAGAGCATGTCGATTTTTTTCTTACAAATTATATACAAATTTTTGTCGTAAAATGAGTGTTCTAAAAGTATTGCGAGATAAATATATATATATATACTTTAAACTATAATTGCGACCGTTTCAACAATTGTTTTTTTTTCTTTTTTACATATGTATTGCTGTAATACCAATTAATCGATTCATTATTAATTCCGCATACGTATCTCGTACAAAGCATCGACTCATTCTATTCTATTACATTCTGTTGTTGGGTCCCTCGAAAAAAAGCTACTCAAAAAATCGCAGCCACTGTCGCAGAAACTATCAGAAATGTCTTTAAAAAATATGCAAATGACTTCTCCAACTTAGGTTCGTGTAATTTCCAAAAACAGCAATTCGAATATTACAATGTTTCGTATACAAAAGATTAAATACTTTTACTCATACTAAAAAAGGAAAGAATTGTTTCTCTTTTGTGAATGTACTAAAGCATAGAAAAAGAATAAATTTTTAATGCAATTGCTCAAATGTTTAAGGGAAAAGTTACTTCATTATTTTGAGTCTATCTTATAATTAACAGTCTCTATTAAATCGACTGAATGTTCTATATAAGTGTTCAAACAGATGTTCTAGCACGTAATACTCTCGCTACTGTTTCAAATTAATATTTCTTAATGAGTCAAGGTGTTAGCAAATAGTGTATTGTAATTTACTTTTTTTAAGTACTGGTTGCATAATTTGATGGATATTATCTTTCATTCATAATAATGACTGAAATTGTTCATATGCGACCAACAAACCAATTGTGAAAACATTAATGAGTTATGCAAAACAGGTATAGATTAAAAACGCTACATATAAATATTATAATTTGCAATTTAGTACGATGAATGTCTTTTTTGGAAAGTGAAAATAAAGATTGCAATTGTTTTATTCTGAAACAAAATCAAGTGCTTATTAAAATGTCGTAGAAATTGATAGAAAGCGCAACCAGAATTAAGTCTTGAAGAATTTGAATGTCTTCCTTTCTATCACTGGACGATATATTTATGTCTTTCTAATTAATTAAATATTACACATTTAAAGGTTAAAAAACAGTCTATGTTGTAAAAACAAACAAAAGATACGGCGATTATCAACTGATCCTTATTTTCAGTCTGTATAAAATAAAATAAGGGAATAAAATATCTACTGTAAAATATACTACCGAGTACAGAAGAAAACACTGTACACTGATGATATAATATCTCTGCATAATGTAATGCAGTAATTAAAAGACTGGATATCTTACTAATTAATTTTTCACAAAGTCAGTTCTCCATATATAATAAAATAAGGAAAACATTCGCTCATGCTTGTGCAGTTATCCAACAAGATAAAAATAATAATTATACTTAACGATACAACATTGCACTAAATATCACTCGAATAACTTTCACGAGTATTTTCCATGTTAAAACACAATCTAACACAATTACATTGTTTGATCCGCTGATAATCAATCCGTGTACTGATAATCAATCGTATTCGCTAAAAGAAATCCTCAACTTTCAATGACTATTTAGCAGTTTCCTTGTATACGTATACCGCTATTTTACCGACTTGAAATTTCATCATTACGATTCCTGGTACACATTTCTAAATACGTTTAGTTGATAGTCTAATTAAAGCCTACGAATCTAAAGTGCTCGTTCATAAGTGATATGTCGATTAAAATATATTATCTACGGGCGATGATGAATTTAATAGTGTAGCAGTATAGATTTAATCATATGAAACCGTATGTGCTGGCAAGCTTTTTTAACAAAGATTTCTTTGGAAACCTTCTATGATAATCAGTTACAAATCTACTAACTTTGATATTATATCGCCTCAAAATCAAAGACGTTAAAAACATTTAATTCTATGAACATAAGTCTACTGTTTCAAATGCAAAAAATTATTCTATTCATACGAGTAATTAATTTTATGCACTGCAATGCCAGCACAGGCTTGTTTCACTGTCAAGTTCACAAATACAATTTGCAGAAGTAGGAACGAGCAGCAGTATTTGTAGACACTAAAATTACCACGTTCGTGATAAAAGATAGAATTGTTATACGAAAACTTGTGCGAGTAATAAAACAATTTTAATTTGCGCACGTTTCTACTTCTTGTTAAATGACGATATAGCTATAGCGCTTGATTCATAACATTAACATCTTTTTTTTGGTGTTTTTAAATTAGATGCCAACAATTTGATATGAAAAATTCACTAACCATGATGGGACGTAGATTTTTATATGATTAAGTTTGCCAACAGCAGTTTGTATTTATCTCACTAATAAACTTCCTTAAATATTTAGTAATATATTTTAAGTTTCGATAAGATTGAGATATCTCAATAGTCATAAAACTTATTTTATGTTCTTATTGCCTAAAAATAGTTATCCGTTCTGAGGAACCAGTATTTTTTTCAGCTTTGGCATGTCATCACGGTCGTTCTCCCGCAATGACAGTAAAATTCTAGCCAAGTATTTGCAAAATGTAATTAGCGATCTTTACAATTAAGATGATATCAGTGTACATTCATGATTTTGTAGAAAATAATGTCATCTACTTCGGTTACAAGTGTTAGAAAGATTGACGCATTTTTCTTTTTATAGTTTATTCGTATTTTGTAAGCTTAAAGATGATTAAAAGTTGACTAGAGGCGATAATCTCTCGGATTTATAATAAACGAAGCTAAAGCTTCTATCTCTCGAGTTCAAAGTCTTTAGTTTAAGGGAATTTAAGATTCGAACGGCAGCATTTACATGAATTACATGGATAATGCCTCTTAGCCGAGTCTAGCGTCTAGAGTGAATGTAAGCTGCTTGATCTTGTCGAAAAGCAAAAGTACCGAATATGTCTTTCTTCGATTATTTTCCCTTTACAGTAGAAAGAATTTAATATTATTTAATTCGAGGTTCCCTATCTACCTCCTTAGAATATATATGTATACATATATATTTAATTTCTCAAGTGGCAAAAGCGTATACAGCAATAGTAAATATAAAAATTTCCACGATACTGTCCTTGGCAAACTTTCTCGATCGAATTGCTTAGAATGTAATAATTTTGGGATCATGCATAATCTCTCTAATCTAATTATAAACAAAAGTAAGATCTATGCACTATGAATAACATTCCATATTTTTCTATTCTGAATATTCAAATGCATTTTTAGTAAGCAAAATTATTTAGTGTTTAATTTTCTTGTTATGTGTTGACGTATCAGTATGGATGACAACTTCCACTCTTAACATCCATTACAATTGACACGTTTCATGGCTATTGCCTTATTAAAATAGCTTTATAAACATATGTGCATCTTACGACTTCTTTTCTATAGAAAATGAGTCGTATAATGGCTTTGAAATTAGATGGAGTGAAATCTCGGAATACAAGATCTACATGAGGTTTCATGTAACATGATTTAAATATTAAATCTCCGTACGTCCTTTGTCTTTTTTCCTAAGATCTTTCTGCTATAACAATAACCTTTGTCATCGCTTAAAACACATGTATTAAAATCTTGTAGAAAGTCCATATCCTAGCATACGAGACGGCTACTCTTTAACATCTGTGCGCTTTAAATACTCAAATATTTGTGTAAACCACGATTTATCGTTCCATTTACTAGTTTAGGATATGTCACTTTGTACGAAGGCGCACTTCGAAAGAAAAGCATTAGTTGTTAAATTTGCAAATTCAAAAGTTTGCACTTGTCCAGGACGTTTCACCTTATATAATTTTCGTCCAAGCGTTTCTGATAGAAACCGAACTTTTGGATTTCATAACGAATCACGAGATTTTCCGTATCATGTGAAAATATTGAATAAAAACATTAGCGCAGTTCACAAGTGATCCATTAAAATACAAATTAAAAACGTCTTTTATACGGCATCTGCGTTTTTCCCACTTACTCGCAATCCTTATAAAAAAACTGTATGCGTGTGAGGCAATTTGAATGTTGCGACACTAGCTACTAATAACGGTAATGCAGTTAACAGTGCAGGCGCAACTAGAGGTGCGCCAACTAAAGTTTTATAAGATGTAGTTCCTATTAAACCACATAGCCTTATAACACCTGCTATAAAACCGAAACCAGTACACCTATAAAATCGATATATCTTACTATTAGTTCATTTTTTATTTAAATATATATTTTATTGAATGAAATAATAATCAAAACGAAATTTACCTTAAATGAGTAGGGAAGCTCTCAACTGTAACCAAGGTAAGAGACGTCCAAGCAATAGCAAACACTGCCATAAAACCACCTTCGAAGCCAAGCACTGCAGAACTATTTGTGCCCACTAGAATTAAACACAGAGTAGCTACTGATGAGAGGAATAATGAAATACCAATCATTTTTGGCCGTTCAAGCACAGTGAGTGCTAATCCTGCTAAAACAGCAGCAGGCACGAAGGCCAATTGAGCAACGAGATGACCATGTAAAGCTTCTTCTATGTAAATGTTATAATCCAAATCGAGAGTCGGGCAGGGACCGCTTAAACTTAATTCCGTATTATTTTCCAACTTACATCTCGTAAAGACTTGTGCGGATAGATCTGTATCTACAAATCTAAAAGCCATAGACAATCATTATTTTATATCAAGAAAGGAGTACTGTTGTTAAATAGTAACATTCTGAATACATACTTCGAGTGTACAATAACACTGTCTGTAAAATGAGTTTTACTAGACTTTATGCTACTGAATTCTACAGATTGGAAAGTACAGTTATCGAAATCTACGTGACTGAATACCATTTTCGTGAATCTGAAACACAAATGCTCATATACAATTTAGTTCAGTATTATTTCACAAACTTTTTTCATAACTACTTACTTGCAATTTAAAAATGTCGAATCTTTGTATTGACAATTCTCTAAAGAGCCATTGAATGTTTGATTTTTATATTCTTTCCCGAAAATTTTTATTGTGTGAGCTTTATATTCCGTGGCGCGTATAAGTTTGAGATACTCAGGACACCACACCATAAGGCCATATAGTCTAAAGTAATCATGACATTGTAGTATCGTAGTATGATATTGTAAACAAGTGGTTGCTGAGGTGCGAATTATAAACAAGCGGTTGCTGAGCATGTGCGTAGAGGGATTAAGACAAGAGATACGAGGCTAAGACAAAAGACAAGGGGGTTGCTAGGGGATGATAAACGAATTAACAGCAGTATTTACGATACTACAATATTATAAAACAAACAATTACTGACATGTTTAATGAAAATACATACCCGAATGATACAGTTGACCAAATAATTATAAGCACTATCGTGACGCGCAAATGAGGTGATACAAATAATTCCAGGAAGGAATTCCAAAACTAGAAATTCAATAAAAATTAATATTAGTTTCCAAAGATGTAAGATAAAAAAATATACAGATATTCATACCACTTCAATAGAATAAATTATATCAGCCAAAACACTAGTATGATTAGTAGGAGATGGAGGTGCCAAACCACGAGGCCTTTTAGTTGGAAGCTCTAATTCAGAAAGTTGATATTGTGCACCTGTTGCACCTTTCCGCGTGGTATTCTTTTTGTATATTTTCTAAAAAAATGCATCAGTTTCAATCAACTTTTTTATCTTATTACATTGCTTATCTCTTATTACATATACCTATTTTATACATAGATATAAAAAAATACCTGGTAAACCATCATTGCTTCTACATCTCTGCCTGCTTCTACCAAATATCTTGTACTTTCTGGTAGGAAAATGAGCCCGATAGTAGAGCATAATGCAGGTAAACAACAAAGTAAAAGGAAGCGATGCCAAGCACTGAAGTGTTCTTTGTTTTCAAGAACTACCATTTCTCCAGTTGTAGGAACCACTGCCCATGCTAGAAGAGCTGCATATACACCTCCCAGTGCTCCTGCTGCCACTAATAAGCCAATCCATCTACTCCTGCTTAATCTTGGACAACATTCTGCTAGATATGCAAATGCTAGTGGTAAAGATCCCCCTACTCTGTAGTGAAATAAGATATACAGTTCATTTCAAATAATCTTAAAGTACACCTAAATAAAAAAAAAAAAAGATAGGAATTCCTTACCCAATTGCGGAACAAAATCTAGCACACATAAATGTTCCATAAGTTGGCATAAAAGTGGCTACACCACTAAATAAAGCATGAACAGACATTGCAGACAATAAAGATCTGCGTCTACCAATCCTGTCTCCTAAGCCACCCCAAAATAATCCTCCTAGTGCAAGGCCCATTAATGTAATATTGCCTAAAATAAAAAGATGTGAGGATATTTATCTAGAAGCACATACATTGTAAGAAGGGGTAAAAATAAAAACTAACTGAGCCATCCTTTTTCATTATCTTCAATACATAGTTCAACCTCTGCACTTGGCAAAATATATGGTACAACAAAAAATTCTACAGTATCTGCTGCAAGACTCAAGCCTGTGCACAGAGCAGCCAATACTTGGAAGTAACCAACACCAGCCTGAAAAACAATTAACAATTTAGTAGTTAATTATACAGGAATGACACAAATGACAATATATAAATATTACTAAACAATGTACAATACAATAAATAGGCAGTTATTTTGTACTATTGTTTATTAAATTCATTTGAATAACATAAATAATATATAAATTGAAATATCTACAATTGATTAAAATATAGGTGTAACCTCCAAATAAATTATGGAAAACAAATGTATTTACTGGGAAATCATTCAGATAGCCCGGTATCTCTTTCGACTCATATTTTGTCTTTACAATCGATTCATCTAAAACTTCATCCATGTTGAAACTCTAAAAAAGTTTTAAACACTGGCAGTGAAAGGGTAATTAAACAGCTAAAGAAATTAACTTGGCTAAAAAGGACGCCATTTACTATAGGTTATGTTTTTGTTGTTCGATTAACCAAAGTTTAATATTTTATTTCGATATGTCGAAAAAGATGCAGCAGCCAATGTACATACAGATTTCAAATTTGTATGAGCTCATTGGCCTGTAACTACGCTTCGTACTTTGGAAAAAATATTCTAAAAATTGATTAATCGATAATCGATGCTTCGATATCTTTCGATAATCGCAATATGCTTACGATTGTAATTCAAATTTTAGTTACGTAGAAGTTTCCAGAGCAATTGGTGGCGAAACTCTTCGAACTTTGTGATTTTTTATTAATTCTATCGCTTACAATATGGATAAGATTGCTTGCTATCGTTAATACGTGAAGTGAAGTGTGAACACAGCGCTAATTTAATTTTGTACGAACAAAATTGCATTAAATGTCTTGTAATTGGAGATAGACACTCTAAGATTATGAATCAGTGATGCAACTTATCTATCATAGATTCTTCTTTCTCGAGAAAGAAGGCTTTAAAACGAGAATTAATAAGAAATTGTATAATCAACATAACGTTCACTCGAAATGATTTCGATTTTTCATTTCAACATAGACGCTATTATCCAACTATGATTCTCGAATTGTTATATTCCTTTCAAGGACTTTACGATAATATCGAAACAAGATCGATATTAATCATGAAAAAATACGGTTAACATAAATCTGATTCGATAAACGTTAAAGGATAAGTTCACAATGTTCGAACAACGAATTATTCAAAGTAATGTAAATGAGAAAAAGTGGAAGTAAAATCGTATATACCTGTTTGATAGCGTCTTCGTGAAACTGTGCTAAAAGCGTTGCATCGGTGGTTGAGTCAATGAGATCATGCTCAGCGGAATCGGCTGAACCCGCGTTCGCACCTGCGGTGTTAGTATTCGTCGATTGAGACGTCATCTCCTCAGTGTATAATCCTCCTCTACTGGTCAACGTGCGTTCTCCAGTTCCGGATATCGTGCCACCGCTGGAAGATGCGGGTCCACCCCCGCTGCCAACGAGCCACTGGCTTTCCTCCTCCGACGAGGGCATCACTGCCACAAACCATCTGCAACATCGTCAACGGCCTATTACTTCACGTAAACAACAACAAACGTATGAATTTATTATAGCATTTATTACAAGTTTTTAGATTACTTTCGACTGATTTCGGTATTTATAAACATAAATGAAGAAATGGAATTTAAGCAGAAAATTTCAGATAAATACTATGTTTTAGATATTTTTATATGTTATGTGCATTCTATACATTTTGCATTGAAAGTTTTCTGTAAATGCATAGACATTAGCAGTTTATCTAGATTACCATTAACATTGGATCTATCAGCGACTAAAGTATAAAACTTGTACCAAAAGGTTATAATGAAATGAACACTGTTAGAACTGCATTAGAACACCTATTGGTGTTTAGTAATAATTGAATGCTTTTCACTCGTTGAATTTTTCAATTTCATTTTCAATGAATTTAAACAATAGATATCCTAATACTTATGACCACAAGTCTGCATGGAAAAATACAAATAACGCAAGGGAAACATATTTACCTATATACTTAATAAATATCATGAAAAGTCCTTAAAAATTATTGTCGCACTAAAATTAGTACTATTATTAACGTCGAAAATAGTTGTCCTGGTGTTCTTTTTAAAATTAATTATTAACAATTCTATAGAATATGGAGGACCTCCTCTTTCTTCTGAAAAACACGTTAATGCATGAACAGGAATGAGATACTACAACTTTCACAGTTTCATAATGCTAAAAGGATGTTCGCCTGACGTAAAGAAAGGCTTTCGAAGACGTTAGAAAAATCTTATTTATACGTAATAATGTTGATCCTGCGTCAATGATGACGACGTCATTAAAGGTCGGCATCGAAGCATGCATTTTTCGTAGGCATTTATTATCACGGTTAGACGGGTTCGGAACGTGTCATCAAACACATACGTCGACACGCTAATTTATCGATTCGTGTTCACTCATACAAGTCGATCAGATGCACGCCTACGAATAACGCTCGCTGATAGGGTCTGCACTGCACGTAGCTTTATTTAAATATACACAACTACACATGTCAACCTTGCATCAACGTCGACGAGGTGGGCATTGTTAACTATAATGGAGTCTACGTTTCCGCAACCTTTTGTATCTCTTCTTTGACATTTTTCTCGCTTTTTTCCCCCTTATCTCTTTTTTCCAGCACAGCGATATATCTCCCCTACCACGCGTTTACTTCTCCTTCTCTTATTTTCATTCACTTTCCTCGCCGATAGATGATTAATTGATAGAAACAAAAAGAGGGAAACATTTGGCAAAATCTGCGAGTGTAGAAATTTGAATGTATGGAATATCAATACGTATTTTTGATTTTAGTATAGTCGAGGGATTTAAAAAAGAAGGTAATCCTATAAGTGACGAACGAACGAAGGATCGAACATTGTGGAGAATTAAATAATTAAAAAATTAAAACTAAGTAAATTAAACTAACTAAAATTAAAATTAAGTAACGTGAAGAATGTAAACAAGGTAACTTAATTTATAGCAACGATGTGTAATTAAATATCATTTTGTAGAATCAGATACTTTAGATATGAAAAGATGTTCCATAATTGAGTACTTTTAGTACTTCATTTCACTGAAGTAGAAGAAAATGTTGTTAAAAACTTTGGAATTTCCTTTCGTACAACTACGATATTAAAATCAAAGCTCGATAATATCATGTGGACTTAAAAAAATCACACGTTACATTTATAGCTACATTTATATCATTTTCCAACTGAATTATTTTTAGTGGTTCTACAAATCGAGACAGTTGAAATATTCATACGCGTATATAGATCTAATCGTCTATAACTTCCATCGTTGAAACTTACATAGGACATAAATTTATAATTTTCGTTGATCGTGCTACATCGTGTTCAGACATGGAATAATCACGTAATAAACATCAATGAGAATACGGAATATGTATAATACACGCGATATTTGTTCGTTCTCCTATACTTAATCGTTCGAAATTTATCAGATAATAGCATTCTTTTATACCTTTGATACCGTATGTTTGGTGCTTATTAAACATCTAGCAAGTTACAATTATCACGAGAAAATATTCCTATTACGAAATTCTATGTAATAAAACGTTCGATGCAGTAGGAAGTTAACGAACACTACTTGTCAATCAAATTACGAAATATTCGAGAAAGGTAAATATTTGTCAACACTTTCATGATAAAACAAGCCATATCTATCTATACGTACGTTCAACTTACATACCGTGTGTGAATTGCATAAAAACGAAACAGATACAAGGATTTCAAACAAATTAAGAGACACATCTGAAAATTCATCTTTTAATTCCTTTATGCTCTGTTGCGTGTGCTTAATACTGTACTTTAATAAATAATCAATCAACGATCGATGTATTTGTCTTCGGTAAAACTGATTTTAAACGCAAGTGTATTACAAAACCATCCGAAACAATTTATTTCTACCACCAACAATTAGTAAACAATTTTCCCCACAGGCCATTAATTATTTATTAATTAAACGATAAATGTATTTGCGCTCGGTAAAACAGCTTTTAAATTTTGATATATTCTTTATGAAACAAGCTCCTCCAAGATTCATAATGCGAAACAAGATTCTTCGCAAGCTATTAGTTATTAAGTAACTAAACGACAAGTGTATTTGTCTTTGTTAAAACTAATTTTAAATTCAATGAATTACTTCTTCTTCGAAAACCTCTTTGAAAACGAATATTTCTAAGATGAATAATTAATAAAAATGCAATTTTTCTCTGGCATATTTCTAAAAACATTCGCTTCTAATTGGCCTCTAAAAGAAAAATGTAAAACTTTGTTAAATGAAACGTTCGATTTCCTCACCGATGAAGAAAATATGGAAAAGCTCCTTCTCTTTTTTGAAATCCTAGATTAGATCGTAAGCCCCTTTGTTACATGACATGCACACGTACATACGCATATATTTTCTGCTGAACGGACTAATGTCATCCAAATGTTTCCTAACACGAATTCTAGCAGTGTAAGATCGACTGTTACGATTACGCGAATATCGTGTTGGTTCCCAACGGATAGGAAACAGAAGCCGTGGCCGTCTGGCGACGTATTCCAACCAGCACTCGTTGAATTTCTGTAGCACTTATGACGCATGACAGAAAATTTCGCGAATCTCGTCGGATATCGCGCGGCCAGTCTCTGACTGCTGTAAGCACCCTACTCGGTTTGCTTTAATATTCGCATGGATACGTCGTCGTCCGTGCGCAACATACATAAATTGCCATGATACGCACAGAGATAAATATGTCGACAGTAATCGTATTTAATTGGTGATTAGGGGATACAGCGAGTCAGAAATTTACTCGCACAAATCCAAAATAGTGGGAAAATTATTGTTATGATTATCACAAATTAGTAAATAGTCTACCTGAAGCGTTAGATTTAAGAATGATTGAGAACTGCGAAATGGTGTAATAGGTTTGATATTTGATTCCACTGTGTTTCTTTCGGTCATTTTAGACCCAATTATACGTTTCTGGCATAAACACGATATCTTCACACAATGCGTGACAAAAGTCTTATTGTTATGCATAATTTCTCGTTTTAGGAATTTAAACACTACCAATTCTTTTTGTTTACTCAAATGAGATCAGAGATGATTATTTAGGAAACAATAGTAAGATCAATACTAAATAGAAAAAAAAACGCTGAAGTTCTAAGACAAAAAGTGTATTTTAGCAAACATTCATTTTATCAGAGTAATAACTTTTATAAAGCGTACCAACGATTTTACGACGTGGAAATAGGTATAAAATTATTATAACACGTTTCTCTGTTTGTTGTCTCACAATCAGAGTCAAATTACTATATTTCCAAATAAGGAAACGTATTATGTATGCCCAAGTATTGAAATTCCTTTTGTTTTCTTATTATTTTCTACACTTTTGTAACATTCTCGAATAATTTTGTAACTCACTGTACGTGTACAGTGTACAGAATTCGCGATGTATATTTTTTGTCATGCATGTCTACGTATGTAAATTTCAATGAGAACCCGACTAGGTGTTCGTACATTAAAATAACTCATTTCAACGGTGTAGCACTCTTTGTCGTATTACCTGGTTAATAGAAGATTTCCGCGAAATTTAACTCCTTCCGCACGTTCCTTTTACCGGCTAGTTTCTCCATCACTCGATTTCCTAACCGCTGTGCAACGACAATTAACACGGATGACATTGAATCCAAAACATTGGTCGTTGATCGTCCACTTATCGATTTTACATAAGATCAAACCAATTGTTCATTCGTTAAAGACGATGGACCTGCGATATACACTCGCTTCACGGTTGCACGATAAAATATTCGTAGGTTTGAAATGGAAGCCGCTATCGGTATTTTTGTATCAGTTGTCTCTGAAGAAACTGTGACAACAGCTGTTTACCGCGTATACCACAACATTATGCGTGTAAAGTACGATTCCTCGTCATGTTCGTATCACTGTATAGTACGATGATGTGTCCTAGGAACGTCTTGATACCAAACGGTGGTTGAAATAATATTAGTGTCTAATTCGAGTTTCATTTAGTTCAAAATGGATCACTTGCACGAATTCGACTGACTGTAATTCAATTACAATCTGGTAGTATTTGATTAATGTAGCATTGCCTCGGCCACTGATATTAGCTCTATTTCTCCCACAGGAAAAAATTCACGTTAATTTAATCTTTTGAATCTATAATTAATTATGAAAAATCCACACTTTTATATTATGTTTGTGAATTTATAAAAAAATCATGTTACGTTAAAAACCTCCGTTTTTTTGCGCGCGACGTTTATGTCTTAGAAATCAATGATAGGACGGCAAGTCGCTGATACGAGAACCCCTCGAACCTTTCTCGCGATAATGATTCGTTTTACAACTTTAATATCCCGTTTAATATCCCGTTAGAATGGTTTCGTAATATTTGCATCCTGGTGTTAGACGTTTCTTCGATGCCCGTAAAAAACAAGTAGCTTCGGTAACATTTCCACAGTATGAGACAAACAACACTGCGCGTGTATCGATTGAGGGAACAACTACGAGCAGCTAGAATCACCTTCGCTCTATATAGCGAAACCACCACTATACCTCCCCTCGATTCTTGTTCGACGTCAACTCGACGAGTGTTTGTGGAATGGCTCATACACTGAGGTCTTCCAAATCTAGACCCTTTACTAGCAAGGGTTGTCGACCTATCTACTATCCATCTATGTTTATATAAATATATTTCTTTCAATTTTTTCCTCCAGTTATGATTAAAATATTGAAACATATTATTTTTTAAAGCATGGATGTTCAAGTATATTATTTTTCATGAATGGGTTTAAAATTAAACAGAAACAAAATTTTTTTAGCTAAGTATGGCATATATATATATATATATATATATATATCAATCCTTTTTCGCTTATAATTTATACATAAAAAATTGCAATCACTCGGTAAGAAATATATACTACTATATCAAAAAATATATATTTTATTAATCATCAGAAATTTCATCGTCCTCAACAGATTTTGCTTTCTCTTCCATCTTCGTCCGTGTGATTAGCTCCTTGGCTGGATTGAATACGCCGTTCGTCTGCACATTGCATATGTAACACCTTGTACTTTTCTTGTAGTGTTCTAAAGCACATTTCTCGCAGAAATAATGTTTGCATCTGAAAGGAAAATTCGTTTCACATATTCTACATCTAACTGATTTAGAAGATAGAATTTTGATATATACTTTGTAACGATGGGGTCTGTAAAACTACTTCGGCAAATAAAACATTTGAACGGTAACGTTTCTTCGTCGCTGTCGATTTCGTATTTTTTATCATCTTCGTCACCGCTATTATTATATTCTCCTGTGGCAGCTTCTCTTTCTAGCTGCCAACCTAATTTGTAATCCGACCGGTCATGAAGAAATTTACAGCTATCTGAAATTGAAATGGAATGAAATAAGTACATAATAGAGTAAATAATAGATGTTTTAATAGCAAAGATTTTCGGTCTGTTTACCTCCAAAGCCACAAAAACCAGTTTCTTTATAATCTTTACATATGTCTGGCTGATAATCCCACCTAACAGTTGCTCTAAGATTAGATGGTGCTCTGATTGGTCCTTTGCGAACCATACCACTGGAAGCATTTCCAGCAGCTGTATCTTTCTTCTTATAATATTGAGCATAATTATTCAAGCCTCTATAAATCTTATCATCCTCTTTTCCTTCCAATTCCTAAAACAGACAGATTGTCTTCTGTGATATTGTTCTACCCTTGGATATTTTTGTATTGTATTTTTCTATTTACTTCATTTATTTTCTGAGCTTTCTCAAACAGAGCTTGAGCATCTTTGTCCTTCTCTGTTTCTGTTTCTAAGATTGCTGTTGCTCCTTGATCGCTTGGTCCTGCTGGCATAGGAGTTTTAGAACTCTTGTAAGACACTGTAACGCTTTCATCATCGCTACTATTGTTATCAATATGCCGTTGGTCCTTCAATTTCTTCGTATTAGTCTGTAAAATGCTGTATTTACAACAAGTTCCCATTTTTGTTAACACTTGAATTTCATTGCACATTATAATTTATCTAATAATTGAAAGCAACCATTACATGATTCTATCTAATATTTACACTTTGTTTCATAGGATTATTATCATCCTGTTTCTTTTCCTTTTTGACCACTGTAGTTTCATCTTCGCTACTCTCTATTTAAAAATTAAGAAAAATATGTTATTATTTATGGGTACTGAACATAACCTATAGATAATACTAATCGAGTTTATATAATGAAATTACAATCTATTGGGACGCTAGGACAAAAATCTGATGTTCTTTAAACGTACTTACCATCTTCATCATTCGCTGTTTTCCGTTTTCTAGCTGCAGTGCTCCGAATTTTTCTCCTTTTAAATAAAAACGTGCAGTTTTTCTTGTCTGTTGTAGATTCTGCGTCTTCCATATTTGTTTTGTAAACAACTTCGTCCAAGTGTCTCTATAATTTCAAGATTTAATATTTTACGAATATTTTAAAAATCTGTGAAAATACGATTTCGATTCTCAGTTTGACCAGTCGATAACGAGTTTATTTAACTGAGTTCAATCCTTGAATAAATACGTTCTGAAGGTATTGTACATATCTTTCGCTAAAAAATTAATAGGTTATATTTGGCTAATCAGAGATGCCGTAGATTGTCAAAATCTACCTCAAATCTATACGAAACTGTAATATAAATGAAATTATGAATAAAATAATTTCATGGATAACATAAATAGGAACTTGTTGTTTCATCATAACTTAATTCATAGAAAAAGAAATTTAACTAAAAATTAACTGTAAATTTTTAGCGCGTTTTAGAGAAACTAATATGAATAAGAAAAAAAATATGGCAATTGATTTTCAAGACAATATGATATTGTTAACCAGGAAATATTTAAAACGTAAGATTATGTGTCCTGAAACAAAGTTCAGGCATCACGTTAAAGAAAGAATGCATATATTAGAACTGTTAAAAAGAACAGTGGATATGGGTGAAAGTAATTCTGCTTTGTTGATTGGACCTAGGGGTAGTGGAAAAACAACAGTATGTTTTCTATTATTAATTTCATTAGAAAATCATCACTTTTTAGTATTTCCTTTATATAGATCTTTACTTTTTTATAGTTGATAAACAGTATTTTAAAAGAATTGTCGTATGTAAAAAGTTTTAAAGAGAATGCATTAATAGTGAATCTTCATGGTCTTGTTCATACTGATGATCGGTTGGCTTTGAAAGATGCTACACGTCAAATGCAATTAGAAAATGTGGTTGGTGATAAAGTTTTTGGCTCATTTGCTGAAAATTTAACTTTTCTGCTTGATTGCTTAAAATCAGGTGATAAGAAACGTTCTAAACCAGTTGTTTTCATACTAGATGAGTTTGACTTGTTTTGCCAACACCACAATCAAACTCTGTTGTATAACTTGTTTGATATTGCTCAATCTGCACAAGTAAGTGTAAAGTAGAGTTTTGTATTGATTTAGGATTGAGTTGAATATCAATTGAATGTTCATCTCTTCAGGCACCCATATGTGTAATTGGAATGACTTGTAGATTAGATGTTATAGAACTCTTAGAAAAAAGAGTTAAATCAAGATTTTCTCATCGGCAAATATTTTTGTTCCCTGGAGACATATCATCTTCAGAACAACCAACATCTGCTTTTGATGATCGTTTAGAACTTTTTCAACATCTTTTAAGTCTTCCTGATGATGAGAATGTAAATAGGATAGAATATCAATATGAAGATTGTACAATAGATCCACAGTTTGGATCTGTGTGGAATGAATACATAAAAAGTTTAGTTAGTAATACTACTATGGTGAATCTCTTAAAAAGACTGTACCAAATTGATGTTAGCGAAAGAAGTTTTAGAAACTTTTTAGCAATAGCTGTTTCTACATTGTCAGAGAAGCATCAAAGACTAGATGTAAATGATTTTGTAGAAGCAAGTAAGATGTTTTCTCAAGATGACAAAGTACTAATGCTTGAGGGGTTGTCTGTATTAGAAATGTGTTTAGTAAGTGTATTTATTGCTCTCCTCCTTGGTATAGGATGTATTTTTGACAAACATGCTATTATTCTAGATAATTTCAATGAAACATGAAACAGAAATTTATGATGGAGAGCCATTTAATTTTGAAGCAATTTATAATCGTTATATAAAATTTGCTAATCAAAATTCTTCTATACAAACTGTTCAAAGGCCTGTTATTATGAAAGCATTTGAACATATTAAGGTAAGGGTTGTAATAACAAAATAGGAGTAAAACAATGTTGTTCTTGTATTATCCAAGTAGCTTATCATTTTCAAAACCATGCATATTTTCACAGAATTTGGAGTTTTTATTGCCAGTGAGTGGTATGAATTCAAAAGTTGAGAAAGAGTATCAATATTATAAATTCGTACTCACCTCACAACAAGTTATAGAAGCTGTAAAAAATTATTCTGGATTACCAACAGAGATATGTCAATGGGCAGTAACTAACATGTAATCATTATGGATTATTTATAAAATTGCAGGTGCTAAAGAATTTTGCATTTGTAATGCATCACTCATTTGCAATTTTAACCAACAAATGAGTATTTTATAGAATAAGTATGAGATTTGTATTTTTTAAAACACATTTTTGTTTACTATAATTATTTATTTTAAAGAAGCAGCAGTTTGTTTCTTATGCAATATTTTGTGTAAGTGTCTTACATATGTATTCATTTCAAAAGTATATGTTTTTACATATATAAGAAACTATGCATACTAGTGTATTTACTATTAAAAAAATATCAAGCAATTTTTCTAAAAACAACTATGGTATCTAATTAGATCACATGCTATCATGGCAAAAGGGTAGTTTGCATTTAGTAGTATGAGATTAGCATAAGAGTATATATAAATTTAATATTTAATAACATTGAACAAGGTGAAAACAATTAGATATTATTTTCTTGATGTCTATGTAATACATCTCTGTAATACAGTCTTCGAAAAGCAATTCCTGCCTATCATAGCATAAAAAACGTCCAATATTACGTCCTTGATAAATGAAGACAACAAATAATTTTTCATAACAATATTTTATCTGAAACTTATAATAAAAGAGACTTCTATTTAGGTGCCATGCTATTAATCAGGTTATTCTATGTAGTTACAGTGTCTGTGATCTTTCAACAGGATTGTTCCCTATATGATAACATCTATAATTTTCATTCATGTAGTTATGTAAGATTTTAATTATTTATCATAGATTGCCTGTACATTGTATGATGTAACAGTACTGTGTAAAAGCGTTATAACGTGTACGTGAATACATTTATATGTTTCTAATAAATCTGCTATCGTTATACAATGTTGGTAAGCATTAGGAAACACTAATCTATCCAAGCGAAGTTCGGTTTATTTTTATTGGTCAATGTAGTATCGGTAATCGTACTTAGTTTAGAACTCTTCGATAACTTTCTCCCAAGTAGAAGTTGTTTTCCATACTTCAGACGATTTTTACGATTATATTTTTGAATGTACGAATCGTGACCTATTGCAAATTAACTTGCGTAATTAATCGAGCAATGATATTTTAACTCAAATGCATCTTACCAGGATTAATTCCTACAGGATGTACGCTATTTAATTCGTGCTTTTGTGAAGCTGGTCGAAGAGCAGACATGGCTCTACTTATTCCTACCTAAAAGATATAATGCTACTATGCATAACCAATTTTATAATGTATACAATTTTTTAGCTATGAAGTATATATGTAATAGTTATAATAAAAACCTGTGGGTGTCGTATTCTATGTTCTACTAAATCTGCACCTAGAAGCTCATCATGAACACTCATTCTTATTGGTATAATTTTATTTATAAACTAGAAAAATGTAAAACGTCAAAAATTAAACAACGGATTTTGTTTGTAAGAAAACATATTTTGAATAATATTTGATACAATTTACCCATAGCAAAATAATAGATACTGTGAAGCTCCAAAGTGTTAGGCATAAAATTACTAAACATTGCACGCCTAACAAATATCCTCCTCCTCCTATAAGCAGAAAAATATCTCTGTGGAATTTGATCATTTCATAAGACAAATTTATGATTGCAAACCTTTGAATAATCCTTTTCTTCCACTGGTAGTATCAAGAGGATACGGATTATCTGCAAATAAACCTATAGCAAAAATACCCCAAATTCCACTTGCACCTACATGAAAGGAAAACTGGCCAATAAAATGAGAAATTAATAGAAAATAAAGTAGTAAAATTAGAAAGGAAAACTAAAACCATGTGTAGCACTGGCTCCAACAGGATCATCAATATGCATTTTGTCAAAGAGGGGCATGGTAAAACATGTGATAAGAGCACCAATCATTCCGACAATTATGGCCTCCCAGGTTCTGAAAAGGAAACAGCCACCTAACTGACTTTGTAAAGTTATTGTTAAGGTAGTAAATATCTTATTGAATACTTATAAGTACTTGTACTGAAATTCACCTGTAATTGCAACCAGTGAACCAAGAATGCCATTTATTTGACTTAGAATGTCAATCTTATCTGGGCCATTTAAACTGAAGCCTAGCCCAACTAAACCACCCCCCATACTTGCTAGCATAGTGCAAACTGCTGCTTTAGCTGCATATTGCCATCGTTGTCCACTGACACCATATGTGCTACCACTGTTAAATGCTAACCAGCCCCACCTTATACAATTTTTGTATATTAATATATATCTGATAATCTACATCTGTAAATAGGCAACGACTAATTATTTATTTTACCAAAGTACAAATAAGCCCATGATAGCATTGACTGGACATCCAAGAGGCAATGGATCAATTCCATTGTCATATCTGCCTACCCTTGGTCCCAACATAAGGGCACAAGCAAGTGCTATTATAAATTAATATCTTAGGTATTGATTAACAAATTATCTCAAAAGATGTTAATACTTTACCAGAGGTACCACCAACAAGATGCACTACCCCAGAACCAGCAATATCAACAGCACCCATTTTTTTCAAGAAACCTTGATCACCCCATATCCATCCTGCTGGTACGCAGTATACAATTGTATTTAAAAAGGAAAATAAACAGTATGCTTTGAAATTGCATCTGTAATCATGTAATATTCAATTAGAGTTAAAAAGCTTTATAGATTATTTTATATAATTACCGTTCAGCCATGGCACCACTAACAATGGTTGTTGAAGTGGTTGCAAAGCTTAATTGGAATAAAAATGCAGCACATTTTGGACCCATCAATACGTCCTCTATTGAAGGATCTATTAAAAAATCTCCAATGCCAATAAAAGGATTATTAAACTTGCTTGTTCCGAAACTCGTTGCGAAACCAAATACCCAATAAGTTAAACCGCCGAGTACTATGTCGACCACATTCTTCATCATAATGTTGACTTCATTTTTTAAAGAGACACACCCAGATTCTAACATACCAAAACCTGAATAAACAAAAAATTAATCTTTATATTTCTTGTGTTTTAATCTAGAACTTTACCCGTTTGCATAGTGAAAATTATAAAGGAATTCGTCACAATCCAATTACTATCTTCTTGATTCAAATTATATGCAGAAGCCAAATATCTTTTTACAGTTGAAGTGTTTGTAATATTTGTTTCATAATTTCCCATTTCCATGTTAGTTCAAGACTTCTTTCACCAAGAGAATGGCATTAACTAGATGTTATTTTCTATTTGATCGTCCCAGAATGCAGTACTTCAAAGAAAAACATGTTAAAAATGAACGAACCACGACGAAAACATATTAACTATGAACGAGTTGCGGTTTCAATCGTTTTCTCCTGATATCGTGAATTTGTACTTTCATACTGTCAAAATGGATGAATTTTTTCGATAGGGAAACAATTATGTATTAACAAAATTTACTTTTATAATTTTTTTATTGACCCACATCCAGCCAACAAATTTACTGTTACATTACATTATTCATTATTATAACAAATTTTCACTTCACCATATGTTCAGCAAGTTCTTTTAATTTTTTTTTTTTTTATGGTCAAATTATAATGAAACATGCAAATAAGATACTAGCCTAAATAAGAAAAATTTGTCACATAAAACAACTACACAGAATTATAAATTTATCATAAGACCATTCTAAATATTAGCAACTTTTAAATAATTATTAAAGCATGTAAATATATTTTTATAACGATTATGAAGTTAATTATTCTTCTTAACATTAAGAAAGTTTTTCGTTTTTAATGATTTTTCAATTTTTTATGCATTAAAAAAATCATATAACATAACTATGATCTTTACATCTTGAATTCCTAAACTTCTTCAATTAGCGGTGAGTGATGGAATCAAAAAAGTACAACGTTCGTATATTTGGCAGACGAACGCGTCCAATTTATCTTAAGGAAGCAAGCTTAAATTAGTATACAGTGCTAGAATTTTAATTTTCATTCAAAATAATTTAAAGATGTAATTTTGTTAACACTTCCAAAAGCTTCTAAAAGGACTACGTTATTGTAGATGGCAAATTTCTGTCTGCTCTTTTGTTTGGATGTTGTCTTCTTTATATTTGTGAATTAGTGTCCATACACATTCTCATCGCTGTATGCTATATAGAGGAAAAAATCTTCTTCATGATGTTCCTATGAAAAATACAAATCACAATATAAATATTACAAATGTAATAAATGTTTATCTATGTCTAGAATGAAGTTTGAATTATATAATTACTGCATAAAGAGATCCCATGGTAGCACTTGTTGGAGGAATAATGTTGTTCACAAAGAAGAAGAGAGCATCTTCTGGACGTAAGTGAATTCGTTTACGGATTAAAAAGTAAAATTGTCCCACAGTCAAATCAGATGGTACTAGATATTTTTGTTTATCCAAATCACTAATTTTAGCTTTTGGAGCCTTCTCAACGATAACCTAGGAAATATAAATTTTTTATCAATATCATTTACGAAATAATACAATGAAATGCGTAAATCATTAATTTTAATTGCAAATTCAGTTATATTTTAATAAAAGGAAAATCTCAAACTTTGTTTCAAACTCAAAGGAAAATGTTTCAAACTTTGGCCCATTGTCAAGATAAGAAGCCATTCTTAAATCCACATTTGATATCACATAAATTTGACATTTATCCAAGTTTTCAAAGTAACAACAGTTGGTCTACATTTTCAATGTTCGTTCTATGCGTGTAAACGAAGTTTGTCGACATGTAAAAATTTCAGGGAAACGGCGAAATGGGGAAAATACTTTCCCTTTCGTTTGATTTTTATCATTTTAAAATTATAAGTAAGAGCGTAGTACGATCAATAGACTTGAGCAATTGCAAGGCGAGTGCACGAAGAAATTCGACACGAATGGTGAATTTAATCGTTAGCGTCCTGATCGAGCGAAAAAATATTTCGTCTCGAAATAAAAGAGTTTACAACGTAGAAAGTCGACCTTGGTTCATTTCAGACCAGGAAATTCTCGGGATATGGAACGAATCGATTAGCGACGAATTACAGTAGTCTAGTTGCTCGTAAAAGAATAATCTTAATCACGATGAATTAATGGTTTTTCGAAATGATGCAATCTCTCTGATTAGAAGGGAAATAAATTTGTTTCCATTGACCAAATGGTTAACTTTTTCGAGCAGGGATACTCACGGGAACCCTTTCGGGATATTTTCGTCGAATTTTTTCACCCTCGACCTTCCTTCTTTCAAAAGAGTGTTTCTCCTTGTAATGAAACTTCATCGTTCTCGCACGCTTGCACGAGACCCGTGCACTTTAATAAAATCGTTTCTTCTCTAGGGTTATCAAAATCTTTTTCCTATCGACTCATACGATGATTCTGAACTGGAAATACGACGATACGATGATATTCTTCTTCACTTCTGTCACAACAATCACCGTGCGTCAGTTACACTGCGCACTACAATTTGCTTTTCCACTCTACGCGGACGTGAAGTAGTCCCCTGGTTTCCACTGGAAAACTCGACGAAAGATATATCTAGAAATTGGACGATATCTCTTAGTAATTTGTATATTCAAGTTGTGTGAGTTCTGACGTGTTATCGCAATGTTTGTTTAGTGAGACAGAGAATGATTTCAATGATCCGTTTAATACATAAAACAGGACCGTCTCTACGAAATTTTCCTTTTATACGATAGCGTTTGATATACATTTAAAACGAAACGGTTATATTAATTTATTATCGGACTGTCGAAATTTGCGAATAAATTTCTCGTTCATTTGTACAAACATCTGTATTTGAAAAAAAAGACGGTTTCTCGCGGAACTTCATTACTTGTAACATTATTTGTTTAATTATATCTTTTATTCTTTTCACAATTTGTATCTTCCTTTTAGAATTAACGTTGACTATAATTATAGTTAGGAGATTAATTGTATGAAAAAATTAAAATTTTCCGTGAACAAAAGTATTCAAATTGTCTGGGATCTAGTTGAACCTTAAATAGATACGAGCCTGTTAATAATAAAGAGTGACATGTTTTTCACTACTACGCGTTTGGTGACGCATCTTTTATTCTCAACATTATGAAGAATTTATAACGCATACGTAATGATAAATTTAGTTCTTTTTTTCTTTTTGATAATTGAATACGTGATTTATTGTATACGTTACGTGCGATTTCACATTTATTACAGTGTCATTTCCAATAAATTGATTTTCAATGCACTCATGAAGTCGAATTAAATTAATTTCGGAGAAATTGAGGAATGGTATGATTTTATATTTTTTAAAAAATGCAATACAAACTTTTTGTTTTATTTATTTGTAGAAATATGTACAGATTATTCTGTAATTGCATATAGAATTAAAGTAAACTTTATTCTGCATCTTCTTCGTCATCATCCTCTTGGCTGTTAATTTGGAAGTACCTTAACTCGTAGGTTTCTTTATCTTTTGACACAACGCGTAGCCAATCACGCAGTTTATTCTTTTTCAAATATTTTTTTGTCAAATATTTAAGGTATCTATATAGACATGTTATTAAATTAGTGCAAATATCAGTTATCTTGTAAGAATATAACGCAAAACCCACAAATCATTAATGTTAATAAAAAGTTGGTTTTTTAAATTACAAGTATTTTTCTTAAATACTGGACGATACTCACCGCTTTGAGAAGTCAGTATCACTATTAACAGATAGTTTCATCTTATCCCTTTCCAAGGTTACACTGTTACCAAAATTGTTTGTCTTCCCTGCAACCTTAATTCTTTCATGCAGATATTTTTCCTATAAAAAAAGAACAACATTACTTACACATAACATTATCAATTTTAATATTCCCATCATCTCTGATAATGTGAAGTTAATATAAGATTAAGATCGCACTGAATAATTAAATTTATATAGAGATTAGAATTAAAAAAATACGAAGAATTTCAGGAAAGAAGTAAAATGTGAAAAATAGAGAACAAAATTAAGGAAAACTCACAAAATTGGCTACATCCATAATGTTATCTTCTGCCGGATGAGTACAGTCAATAGTGAATTTAAGAGATACCTTTTTCTTTTGACCCTTACCCCGAAGGGCCTGTTTCTTTATGGTCGGTCCCTTAGACTTCTTTGCCGTTGGCTGAAAAATATATAATTCCTCATTTTAAAATTCTTTTAATTAAAAAATTACGCTTGTTGTGGATACATGTGCTAGCCTCTGCTAGACGTCTATGTTGGAAGTTTACAATATCCAACGATATCTTTGTAATCTTTTCGAAAATGGAAATAAAATTGTATTATGATGAAAGGTCACAGCACACTATTTTATATGTTCTACGAAGTTTTAGTAAATTTTTAAATGTTTTCGAATTATTTTTATATTTTTCGAGAGGAGGAAACTTACTGGAGACATGTTTACAAATGGTCGACAAATGGAAGAATCTACCACTACGCGGCGCTACGGTCATTTCATTACTGTCATGAACGTAGCAGCTCCAAATGGAACCTCGAGGTTAGATAAATGTTCTAAAAAAAAAATTGTCCTTAATATTTTTTATTCGATTGTGTTGTTTATCTCTCGATCACAATATTTAATGAGCTCAACAGTAATAAAATACATTTGTAGGATGAAATAGTAAAACATTTACAAACAGATATTTTTATCTTTTCCATAATTGTGTTTATTTAAGACTAATATACAGTAACATCTAAAACTAGATGAACATAGATTCCTCGATCAGTAAATCGAATGACGCTCAACTGAATCAATTATCGCGAATATTAATCGTATCTCTATACCTCGTAATAATACGTTAAACTGCCTATGTGATAAAGCCTTCTTACATAGTAATACGTATAATTATTCTCTTCATACTTACAAACATCTTAAATAATCGTTTCTCTATTGTTCTTCGATTCGTGGACATAGTAATAAGCATCTCGGAGATAAAGGGAGGGTCATCGAGGGATAAATGGACTGGTTATTTAATTGCATCCTGAGCAAGGAAAGTATGCTTCGAGAGATCGATTTTTACAGTAATTAAGGGGGAAACGTTTTACGATTGTTAAACCTCGAAATCTTGTTCATATTTCAACAGTGTAGCAAAATGAATGATCTTACTTCTAACGGTTTCTTTTCGATAAACATTGATTGCAACCCTTACAAATTCTTTGCATTTTAGCGTTTTTAAAGAGATATTTCTTCCATACCATCTCTTACATACAAAGATTACGTTTCTTCTGGAACATCTAGTTACGGTACATACGGTGTATGCACATACATAGATACACATACAAGCGTAGTCGCATAGTTTAAGGAGAGAATCAATCATCGTGTTTCCTACGATTTTCTTAATCATTTATGGAAATTGAACGATATTTTATGATAAGGTTTAATAAACGAACTGGATGAAACATTAATCAGACTAGGCTAATAAAGAGAAGAATATCAAGAAGTTGCCAGTTAGTTCGAGAAAAGAAATCTCTATCGCGATATCGATTTTTAATCATCGAAACGTTTCTTTATTTCCGTTTCGTAAAGAAAAAAAAAACTGTACCATTGAATACTATAATTAAGAGGATTTCGATATCATACTGGTTGTCGCTAAACAGAGTGAGCATTCCCTTAGGTGCGATTTCACACATAAAAATAATAGAAAATCTTTATCAAATCCCTATCCACAAATGCTCCCTCTTTCGACAGTAGCCTATCGTTTCTGATATAATAAATTATATAATTATAATATGAATTACAAGCAATTGTTGATAATTCGATTAGTCATCTTTAAAAAATCGGCAAATATCTTCATTAATACGATTTATAACGAAGTATGGATCATTTCGAAAAAGGGGACATTTATGGGCCAAATTTTCTTTCGATCATTTTCGTTCCATCTTCCAGTCGCGCGTCGACTCATAAAAAGTAGCGTACTCAATATAAAGTCTAAAAATCATAAGACAATGAAATCTCTGGTTAATAAAGAGCTGGTTGTAAATAGGGACTAAAGATGAATTATCCGAATCCGTGAAAACAGGATCCACAAAGAAGAATCGTTCAAACGAATCAACGTGGAAATCATCCTTCTTAATGCATTCATTAATTTCCATTCAGAACAACAATTGCTAATCTTCATTTATGAACAGTGCCAAGTAAAGAATAATAAAACGTCAGGCTAACAGTCTCTCTCACTTTCTCTCTGCTTCTCTGTCGGTTTCTTTCTTTGTCATTCTTTTTTCGTCGCAATATCTACTACGTATTTATAAGTCACATTACTTATATGTATATGTATATATATATATACACACACACATATATATATATACACATATATATGTATAGTTCAATCTTACATCGATAATTCGTAATAATTTATGTACATATACACGTATATACGTAGATACACATGTTCGTCCACCGACACGTGAACATTGTCCTCCCCCGTATTTTGTTCATTCGTTTCCCCTCTTACTAACTCTTCGGCTAGGATTACCATTACGCGAATCGAGTTAAATCTTCCAGTTTGTCGAGGTCGACGACGATATACAGAAAAATCTATACCTAGACAGATTGCTATCTTTTCTTCACGAAATAAACGTTCTGGAGGGTCGATCAACTTCCCTACCGGCTCTCTAAGTGCTCACCACCGAGCAGGAAGTGTATAGTAACAGACGGAGACTGTACCTACAAGCTATTATGGAACTCGCGATTTTATTTTTCATTCTTCAGCAGCGTACCTTTTAACACATTAACTGCACAAAGGAACTAACAGTATGCGCCACGCGTCTCTATCTTGTGATTCTTTTACGGGCTTTACGGTTGGATTGTACTCACTGCGATCGATAAATACGACAGAAAGGATAAATGGCGGCGCTTGCTTGATCGAAACAGAGAACACCTTTAGCAAAATCGATTATTGTATTGGTTTTGTTCATGTTCGTGGATTGCATCGCGGCAGTTAACGCGTTAGCTGTTCGTTCCTCGATCAAACGTTTATTTCACCGACTCTTGTGAAGATTCGATTCTTCTTCTATCTCGTTGAAGAGGTCGAAAAGAAACCTGTGCTGATTGTGGGATCTGAATTTTGGATACGGTTCAACGTGGTCACGCGTCTAACGATCGGGTTTCTCGATTGGAACCTCCTTTCTTTTTTCTTCTCTTCTCTCTATGTTCTGTTTCTTTTTAAAATGCTCTTTCACTTGGTTTCTCAAGCCAATAGATTTCACGTTGCCCGCTTAAGGTTAACTCGGAAAATTCTTATTGCGATACGGTACGGTACGGAGAAGTGTATATTTTTCTATCTCTTTTTTACATCACGCTGTGAATGCCGTTCAAGTTGCCAACTAACGCTGCACCAGCGGTTTGTGATCCGCTTGCACCGCCTGCTCCGCCGGCTACACCTCCTGGTGCAGCGGCTGGTCCGCCAGCGGCGACAACTTGGCCCGGAATCTGATTTGGTGGTGGGTAGGCAAAGGCTGGAGGCGGTGGTGTCGATTCTGGCATGAATTTCGCTGCAAAAACGGAATCGCACGAATTATTTCCGATCAATACGTTATCGTCGAATAAACAGAAATTGAGAAATTAGTAGAGAGATGGAAGGACGTCATTTTTCGATCTATATATCGATTTTGTATATCTTTTTAAAGATTAGGGAAAAACGAAATTAGTAAAAAGACGAGCGCAAGTAGGAAATTCAATGTAACGAGTATTGTTTACTTTGGTCTTTCTTATTGTTAGATTAACACGATACGACGTGAGAAGTTTCTCGCTTTGGTTTTTAAAGTTAGGCCAACAAGCACTTTGCTTTAGAACCTTCAATAAGGGAAACTTAATAAGATATTAGATGGTAATGATGTCCACTTATGTTCGAATAATTGCACGGAAATTTAGGAGGAAGGGGGTTATGTATCTGTCTGTTTATTGGCGATTGACGAATGTAATAAATGTATGTTGAACACAGGCAAGGGTTGATTGATCTTAATTGCGACTTGTAATTTTGTAGATCGCTTGAATCACAATGATAAACGCGATTTTCTCGGAACACCGATATACATTTACAACTGAAACACATTAAATTGATTAGATGACAATTGTTTTTGGTAAAAAGAAGTATACGAGAATAGAAAAGAAAATGAATAAGGAAAGTATATTCAGAGTTCTTACCTCCTATTGGAGTTAAATAGGTATTAGATTCTAAATGGTTCCTTTTCTCCGTGGTTAACGGTGAGATATTTTTCTAGGTTGACAACTTCAATCGATTAACGTCGACTTTTTCTGGCCACGACCGTGATCGAAATTCGGAACCTCGTATTTCTCGTTATTAGAAGAACAGTGTCTTCGAGGTGGAATTTCGTCGAACGTGAAAGGAAAGGAAAATAGAAAATGATAAAAAGGCATCCCTAACACGATCGTACCCAAAACAGAGTCGCATAGGAAGTTTCCACTTCTTTTTCTTTCCGTTTGCTCTCTACAGCTGTCTGTTTTTTTTTCTGACCACGCACTGTAATTTTTATTCGATACTGTACAATGTTGAAAGCAACATAATCATGATCATAATCGTCGTTAATAATTAACACGCACACGGTCAAGGTATCGCATGACGTACAGTTATGCGTTTTATATTTCTTTCTTTCTTTCCTTTTTCAAACACAATCTAACCATATTTAAACGCTATGATTTCGGATTCGAATAAGAATCCTATCTGAAACTCCTTCTCCCCCAACGATCGATAATGCTTGCTATTCCGCGTTTAACAACTTCTGGTCCCCTTCTTCGCGTAGTTTCAACGAATCATTAGAATCTTGTCAGAAAGAAGGAGAAGAAACAATTGCTTCCACTGACAGAGGACAGAATTTGGAAGAAGTCCGATTTCGTAGCTGATTATTCCATCATTCTATTTTCTTTCTCTCCAAATGAATGAATTTTTTTTAGAAGTAAAACGGATATACGCGGAGGAAGGGACTCGATGGACTCTAAATGCCAAAATTGGAATGGTTCGTTCGTTCGATGGATGAACACGGATGAACACAAGAGTAAACGAGTGAAATGAAAGGGAAACCATCGACGACTTCCTCGAGCTGCCTGAGAAGTCGTGCCGTTGAATGCGCTTCCTTTCATCGGATTCTTTCTTTCGTATATAGTGGTTGACTTGATAGTGGTAAACTTTGAGGATATCGTTTCCTCTGTGGAACCGTGTACGAAGTGCCGACGAAGAACGATGACACATTTCAGTCAAAATCATCTCTATACACAAAAATGTTTCTCTAAAAATGTCGAAAGCTTGTAATCTACGAGTGTAGCTGTTTCGAGTTGAAAAGGGGTATAAATTCAAACTTGTTACAAGTATTTTAAATGATCCTAGAAATGCACTTCTGTACGTTGTAAGTAGTCGTACACTAAGCACGTAAGTACGTAAGCATTCGAGTAGAAATTCTGCAAACGAAGTGCACAAGTATGCTGCAATATAATAAAAACGTCTTCTGTAGCAACAGCTTTTAAACTTTTTCAACTTTCTGCGCATAGAGTAGACTTCGTAACATTGTCTTGGATCATCGACGACACTCCATACCGTGTATCTTTTCCGTTTTGTTTCGTTTCTTCGAAATGGCCAATGGATTCCACGGTGGTCACGTTGCACGGTTTTTATCTTGTTAAATATTATCCTGCACTATTATTATTGTTATTGTTGTTATTATTATCATAATTATTATTATCATTATTATTAGTATTATTATTAGTATTTATTATTATTTATTATTATTATTGTTATTGTTATTATTGTTATTATTATTATTATTATTATTAATATTAACATGTATACATAACATTTGAAGATAATTCTTCAAGCCTTAAAACGAACCTACGTAGGTGCCTCGAGCAAGTCGATGCGTCTCTCTCTTTTCTCGCTCATAGCATTATTTTATTTCATATTTTCTTGTATTTATTTCCTTTTTTTTATTTCTTTTCCGCTCTTTATTTTTGTTCTTTAATCTTGTCCGCCTTCTCGTTTCGTCGCACAGGTTGCTCGAAAACATTTCGTTGCCATCTTCGACGAAGGCAGGCTTCTTCTACTTATTTAATTCTCCGATTAGATGGAAGGATAACGGACGCGAAAGAACAAAGAATGCACGTGACTCTCTTTCTTTCTCTCGATCTCCCTTTCGCTCTGTTTTTTTACTCTCTCGCTCTCACGCTCACTATCTTGCATAGTTTCTCACCGTGGTATCATATATCTTTCTTTCTTCTCTTTTTTTCGAGTCGTTTATTTAATTATTAGCAGTTGGTCATAATCGAACGAACATGAAGGAGAAATGATATTATTTACAATACGAGATGTACATATATGTTACAAGCAGAGCGTACGATCCACGCGTGATATGGCCGATCTTCCCACTTTTAATTGATATTCAGAAGCGTAAAAGTCCTACCGATATTCGTCATTTTCCCTTGTGCTTAATCCTAATTCATACATTTTATCGCGAAACGTCTTTTAAAAATGAATGAAACGATCGGAAAGGAAACGCAGCGAGATCTCGACAATGAGAAGCGTTTGGCAATAAAGATTACATGATCGTAAAGATTGGAAGGGATGGACAAGAATCTTCGAACAACGGATGATTTCGTTCTATCGTTGTACAAGCCCGAGTCTCGAAGCAGAATCACAAAATGGTTTGGAACGATGGAAGATCCGCGTTCTCTCGATTTCTCTCCTGGATCGTACGCTCTTCCTCGTAACTCGCCATACATGTTTTATTTATAAAGTAAACGTCGATATACATTTATACACACATTTATTTATTTATATTCGGCACTTCTTTACGGAAGGAAGGGGGACACAATGAAAATTCCCTACGACACGCTGCCTTCGTCGAAAAGATCCTGCTAGTTTTTACGGACACCCTGTATCGCGATAATTCCTCATCTTCTCTCTAACTCCCTTCTTCTCTTTGTACACACTGGCCATTAATTATTCTCTCTCCTTTATTCATTTATTTAGCGCGGATTAGCTCACAAGGATGGACGAAGGAAGGCAAGAATCGATCAATTATTAGATCAGTTATTACATCCTCTTCTTCT
The DNA here is from genome assembly GCF_024542735.1 of Bombus huntii. Lineage (NCBI taxonomy): Eukaryota > Metazoa > Arthropoda > Insecta > Hymenoptera > Apidae > Bombus > Bombus huntii. The sequence goes on from NC_066251.1 coordinate 4,173,953, forward strand.
CTATTCCGTACGATCACCGTTTTTCCGTTTTGCTATCGGTCGATGTAACGGTTACAATGCTTAGACGAACGATCCACGAAAGTTTCTAATTGTAAACCATTCGCTCTTTTTATCGTGCGTCTCCTCCTTTCGCGGCCGGCCTTCGTCCATTTGTGAAACGTTGACAAAACGAATTTGATCGAGTCCACTGTCGTGTTCGAATCGAAAGCATCGTTTTGGATCTCGAACATGATGGCGGAATTGCAAACGGAACCGCAATCGTTTAGATCTCTTCTTCTTCGATCTTCTCTTCCTCGATATAACATATCCTTTACATTTCAATTTATTCTTCGCTTCTTTCTTTTTTTCTGATTTTATTTTTTGAGTTTTGCCGAACTTGGAAGATCGAAGAACCTCTATCAATAATCGATACTCTCATCGATCACCCGTTATTACCACTGTTCCTCCACTTCTTTAGGTTACTTCGATCTTATCGTACAATGCTTCCTTATTGTTGCTTTCCTATTGTTGCTGTTACTTGTTGCTCATCGATCGTGTGTATCCTTTTCCATCCTTTTTTTCTTTCATTGTAACGCAGTCTCAAACTCGTCTCACACGTTCAAATTCCCCGCCGTTTGTTCACTCGTCTTCCTTTCGCTGTTGGTTGCTTTTGTTTTCTGTTTTTTTTGCTGTTGTTGTTGTTGCCTTAATTTTACTCACGTGTACAGTTTTGCGAGTCGCTGCCGCCGATGGCGCTCGCTGAAAAGAACAACAGGCGATTGTTTTTTTTCCTTGTCCGTTTCCAAGCGACCGCTTTGTTTTGCAACATCTTTCATCTTGCCGGACGTTTCAGTCACATCGCTTGGTTTCGTTTCGATCTTTTAGTTTTTTCTTTTTTTTTTTTTGGTATTCTTCGCATGCAGAATGCCAGTCTACGATCATCATGGACAAAGATAGCTTTTCTCGATAAAGATCGGACAAAATGGGAGAAATAAATGAAACCTGAGTCACACACAAGCCAAAGTAATCAACTTCATCGGAGATTAATCGATTGAATTTTGGAAAATTGAACGTTACTCTGATATATTCTATGCAAAAGTAGGGAATTTTTGAAAAATTATCAGTCGATCAGTTTGGTTTCTGAGTGCCACGTTTATTCCAAAGAAAGTAGGAAGCTCTAGTGGCTATAACATGCCAGAAAAACAACTGACTCCAAGCAAACAATTAATAGCGTACTAATTAATGGCGAACTTTTTCTTTTGAAACGATACGGCGCGAAGTATGTAGGTAGAGACGTTTTTAATCGGACGATCTAATCGCTCAGAGGCGCAAGAAATCAGTAGTTATTTCCGTTCTATTGTAACATGAAATTTACACCTTGTCCACGATGATACACACATCTAATAGCCTACTCCTTAAATGCATATTCAGACATAGAAATATAAATTTATATAATATAATATTTCATAAGCAAATCGCATGCAATTTACGATCACATTTAACATCCAGTATTGCTTGGAAATTCGTGTCTATACACTGATCGTTCGATGTAAAGACCGAACACCATTATCGCGTTTTTCTTCTTGCACGTTATCGTTGTGACTTTTATTTTGATATCGTTTGATATCGTTCCATATTTTTTTTTTTCCCTCGTGAAAACGTTTCTCGTTATAACGATCATTGTAATTCACTGGAAGCTCCGATAAAAGCGTTCCATCGAACTTTTTCTCCTCGTAATGTAGCACATAGTATAGTAGATAACCAGAGGAAGCCATGCATCTCTACGTTTCCCGATCGGGCGAAAAACTATGTGTCTATTGAAGGTAAAACATAAAAAATACATGCCCCATAATCGTTTACAAGCATCGAGAAACATGCAAACAGCATGAAGATCGTCCCAGAAATATTTCGTTTCGTTGAAAGAAATATTCGCATTCGAGATATTTTTACATTCATATAATTATCATATATATTGTTATGTAAATGTATATACCGGAACGGTGTTGGAGTTCGTGGAAATAAACAGGATCGATACGTGGCCAAATAAATAAATAAATAAAGAAAGAAAGTATTATAGAATCTCATGCTGAATCGAATATGCAAAATGTTTGGATTTATAAGCTGCGCGCAGAAATTGATCGAATTCTTAAAAAGATTCTATTTACGGTGATCTATGGAATATTATTTATTTCTATCTTGAAAAGAAAGAAAAAGGAAAAATATAGATTATGAAATTGAGAGATATTTTCACTTCTGCGCGTAGGAAGATATTCAATAAGATATTAAACTTAGAACCAGTATGCCGGAAGAAGAGAAAAATTCTTGTCTCCTTGTACGATGTCGAAGTAGAAGAAGAAGAAGAAGAGAAAGATATTGAAAAAGAGAATTGGTATCGATAAAGTGCATCAGTAAAATTTGTAGCTTACCGTACCGAAGAGAAGAGAGGGAGTGAAATAAAAGCTTTTATAGAAGTCTCTTTCGATTTTGTTGTTACTGTTGTTGTTGATGTTGTTCTTATTTGTTGTTCATAGGAGCAATATATATATATATAGTACTTGTTGTTGTTGTTAATTGTCAATGTTGTCAATTTGTCGTTGTGGTGTTGTCCTTTCGTGTGTTTTCATTTCTCGGTGGTATTCAAGGGTTATCGCTCGTTTTTATCTCCGTTCACTGCACGCGACACGCACATTATCGTTTAATTTTCGTTTTCCCTGCTCTTTTTTCCACGCGACTACATGGCTACACGAGTCTCGTCGCACTTTTGTTCGTTTGCATATGTATCTCGTTTTTTACTCGACCACCAAAAAATTGAAAATCACTGGCTGGGACTAACTTCGGAAGAAAGACAGGGGATAATGCCACCAAAATGTACAGACAGACACATAACAGTAATTACGAGGCACGGGTCTGGGTGAATGGTTGCGTAGCTTTCAAAACGTTTTTCTGTTCGCGGTTTCAAGCTGATTGTCTTGCTGTGGAACGTCTTGAAAAAATTCAAAAAATCACCGCGTTCCTCTTCGAAAATACGCCTTGACCCCGTTAACGACACCTTTTAAGTTTTTACTCTCTCTTAACTTCCTTTTTTTTCTTTTTTTTTCCAATAACACGAGGTCCTGTCGCGACAGAGTCATAGAAACGAAACCGCGGAGGCTTTGATCTTAGTGGCAACGTATAGAGCCATAGAGTTTAAATGCATCGATAAAAGACGCGTACTTACAACATGTTACTTAACTTTTCAGATACTTTGGAAGTTTCTTTGTTTGACCAACAACTTTAACATCGATTATTCTCGTAACTTAAATTCTTTCTCAAAGCCTCCAACGTTCGTGTTTGTGGCATCGCTGCTCTGGATCGTGTTGCATTGGAAGAGACACATCAGGATTGGTTCACGATTAGAGATTCTCGTCGAGAATTCATGAAACACCGTTCCTCGGTTTCCTTCTCGTTTCTGATGGTAGCGAACGTGCGTGATCTGTGATTCTTAATTGGAGCAGAGCACAGCGAAATCAGTGGTTCATGAATATACAACGAGCCTCGAAGGACGGTGGCGGTTCTTAGGGGAAATACAGATAGTGACAGATACACCAGCAAGTACCTATTACAGGCAGACAATATGTATATAACACCGATGATTAAGCGTCAATTTCACAAGCATCTCTCGCCATGTCTTTTGTTGGATCGCTTAACGACGTCGTTAACGTGATTTTTTTAGCATTTATGGTTTACGAAATTTAATGATGGAGAAATAAATAGAACGCGCGTAATGTCATACGGTTGAAGCAGCTAAAACAACCATATACCAAAAACATATAAAATATCCAAAGTACTCGTTATAATATTTAATAGGTAAAATTTACATTTTTGATTGTTTTCGTAAAATTATGGATTAATGCACAAATACACGCAGTTTAGTGATTTTACTCAGAGTGAAAATTTTGCTACTGAAACGATAATATCGCTGTAATTTCCACCGTTAAGGTTCCAACAAGAAAGATTCTTATGAAATTGCGAACATTCGCAGGAGAACATATGTACGCATGTTGAAGAAATTTCAGGATACGGGATATGGCTTTTGGGTGAGATAGAACAACGAGGACGGGCATATACATATCCGTATACAGGTATTTCGTACACACGTCCTACGTGAACAGATAAGGATAAAAATAGGAAAAAAATAGAAACAGATAAACAGAGAAAGAGAGATAGAGAGACAGAGAGAGAGAGACAGAGATATAACAATAATACGCAATGTCGCAGTTTTGTTGCTGTCTACCTTCAGACCCACTCACACACAAATCTTTTCCACCAACCAGCGCGTCTACATGAAGTTCGCTAGATGAAAAAGAAAAACACATAGAATTCACACGTTAGATTAGTAGCATATTAGCGCGTGATCCTTCTCGATCTTCTACGAACAGTTTCCTTCCGCGAGTTCGAGGGATCATTCCCTCGAAAGAGAGGAATAAAATCATTTCAATAATGGCGATCACGTCGAACGAGACTGTTCGATCAATCGCGAGGACTAATTGATATATATCGTTTAAATAGAAGTCTATTTGGCTTTTTTCTTAATACCGTCATAATAATTTTCTTCGGTCTTTTTCAATTTACCAGAAACAATGATCGATAAGTTACGATATAAGCGAAGCACGGTGACACTTCTGTCGACAAGATTTTATCAGCTCGAGGAATTCCTAAGGGATGCTTGAAGGAATTCCCCGATCAACCGTGCAAGTTTATTGGTGACACTTCACTCAAAGGATATCATCGTCCCTTTGCGTCGTGCACAATATGATCTCGGTGACGGAGACCTCTTTTCAACACGAAAATGTAGACGCAAAGACATTAACCAGAAACGACCGATTCGGTTCTTCTTTAGACTATTATTAAATTCTTAAATTTAGCGAGACTTGTATCGTTTATGTTATCAGGGAAATTCTGCCAGTGTAATAATATAGCACGATACGATAATATACTAGCGATATTCTGATATTCTGATATTCTGATATTAATGGTATTAATAATATTTTAGATGATCGAGTATCGTTTTTAATTAACGCCGACCCGGTCGTTTTAAATCTTGGCGAGATACATCGATCGTATGACACAGAACATTTAGACAGTTACAATGGCAGTGTCATTAGCTTTAATAAGTGCATCTATGAATCTAATTACTTACCAACTATGATGGCCAATATGATTAGTGCGATGACGCCCATGATGATCATCATCTATAAGCAGGAAAGCAGGACGGGAGTAAAGAATTAAATTCAACGAATATTTCGATAAGATCATTAAATAGAAGGGTCTATTACCTTCAAATTTTGTAGCCAAAACTTCCTCTTCAATTTTCCTGCTTGTTGTTCAAATTGCGACGCTCCTTGCTGAAGCGCGTCTAAAAAAGGACACATTTTTTTTTAGAACAGAATTACACGTTTCATGAACTTTCAAGAAGTTTTGGCTATTTCTATGGCATTCGATTTTAAGAGTCCGTAGAATCTTGTAAACGGCGTTGGGACGAAGTTGTTCGGGCTTGAAATACAACGACGTGAAACTTTTATTAATTATTATTAAAAATGACTAAAATGAGGGAGGTCGTGCCATTGGTCGTGCCATATGCTTTCATCTTACGATACTTTGTTCTAACGTCTCATGTGATTACTCTGCCTGCCTTTTTAATGAGTCCTCGATCGGCGTCTAAATCAGTTCGAAAAATTGCTCGATACATTATGCAAAATATGGTAACGAGCGTATAATTTACTTGTGAATTCAATTAACTGTATTATAAAAAGTTTCATTCCTATTTTTTTTATAACATAGAATTTAAAAATACGTTCTCTTAATATAAAATACTTTAAAGTGTAGGGTTTAAAAATACGAAGTCTTCCGCTACACTAAATATTTTCCTTAAAAGAATTAAGAAAGTATTTGAAACATCCAACGAATTTCTAAATAATTCTTCAATTTTCTGACATGTTTGAACTGTGTGAAAAATTAGATACACGAGACCGGTGAAAAATCCGGATAACGATCAAACTGAATGCAGGGAGAAAGATCGAGGATGGTAGTCCCGTAACATGCCATCGATTCCAGAGCGTCACAGTAATCGATATCAGCGTGCAGAGAGACGCGCAGGGTCGAACTACTTTAATGCCGTGCGAGAATGAATGGAGAGAATATCCTTGGAGCAAACGTAGCGAACAACTCGTCCTTCGGCTTAATCCGCCGCTTTGTGCGCTCGTAATCGCGCTGTGTGTATTTCCATTTCCCCCCATTTAACCATTATGGCATTCTTCCTGTGAAAACTTTCGTTGGATATCACGACGATGCACGTACAAAACACCAGACACAGAGGACATCACGTGTCTTTCGTTTAGTTACCGTCCCTCGTTTTTCTCTTTTATGACTCGTCGGCACTCGATATTTAAACTTTTAAATTTCATACGAACACATAGTTGCTGCTTGTTTTTTTAAAGCGGAACTCCATTTATGTCAACCTATCAGGGGATAAATACTTTATGTAATAAGACTGAATGATTCTCTATAATTAGATTTCAGATTTCTATATATTTATTAATTTGCATATAGGAGAATGCATAGAACGCGTGTAATAAACAAAAAGTAAGGCGCTTCTTACTATGTTCAATAGGTAAAATAATTCTTTATTTAAATCTTATTTCTTTAATTGTATTCATAGAAATATTTTTTGTATTTGTATTTGTAATTTGTATATAAATCAGTAGTCTGTCTGTAATTCTTTGTTACGTAATAAGAATCTTTTTTCAAAGAATTAGATTCGATTAAGCATTAGCTTGACATTTCCTTTCAATACATGGAATTCCATTGCACTCCTTGTTATTATGTTGTTATTATTAAGACATAAGTTCGAAGCATTTCAGAAAGTTTGTCAGGGAATATCTTACAAATATAAAGCAGAAATAAAGGAAAGATAAAGTTCAGATCTTACCTGCTCGATCATCGAGCTCAGAGAGCTTTTGATCACGTTCCAACACTTTTTCAACATTCGTTTTCATGATGTCAACGACCTCATCTACCTGCGCCTGCGTCGCCTGCAGTCGTTTCTGCGAGGCGATCTGCTGAGGCGTCCTGGGACCTCCGACGATTCCATCAGAACCTGCACCTGCACCCGCAGCAGCATCAGGTGCTAGACCGCCTTCGGTGGCCCTGCAATCATCACCAATGTTCCTCGTTTATCATGTTTCTCCGACTAGCCACATAATTTTCATCGTTCTTACTATCTATTCGATCTAAGATATCTATAAATTTAACGTTTCATCATCTGCTATCTATTCGATCTAAAATATCTATAAATTTTCTCCGTTTATCATTTTTCTCTCGCTATCCAGGTAATTTCCATCACTTACTATTCGATTTAAAGTAGCCATATAAATTTTCCATATTCCATGCTTTTCTCACTATCCAAATAACGTTCGTACGTTTATGATCTATTCGCGATCCAAAGTATCTATTAAATTTTATATATTCGATTCAAAAATTTTCTATTAGCTTTCCCTGATCGAATTCCTTCGAGGAAAAAATATTTAAAATATTCTCGATGAATGGAAATTTCAGTCTCATTATCGTTGGTGGGTTAAACCTCCGGGAGAGGAAATTGAACGACAGATAGAGGAAGTAATGCACGCGTTGGAAGATTAAGGGCGAGTAGAAATTTTAAAGTGTCTAGACTGTTCTTTGCGAGATAAGCGCTCGTCAAGGGAGGATCCAGTCTTAAAAACGACTAATCTGATACTTCTTTTATTTTCTTCGTTTGCCTTCTTTGCCACGGCTTGTTATCAAATTTGCGTCATTGTTCCAAGAAGAATCAGATGGTGACCTACTCGTGCATTGAATTTCTCGTGAAAATATCGTCGACGAGAAGGTTTTGTAATAAAATATTCTTTCACGTTGACATAATGATCTTTCTATTCTTCGTTTGGTTCGGTCTGCTCAAAATTCATCGATCAATATCAAATTTATATCGTCACTTGTATATTTCGTTTCTTTTAAATCTGGCTATGGATACGTTGTATCAATTAAAACGTGTTGCATTCACGTGTTGAATATAACGTTTATAGTGTTTCTCAGAATCTGTTCGTAGATATTACGACTCGATTCTCTATATTATGGTAGATACTGCGATATTCCCATCGAACCGAGGGCGGTGGCAAATACGAAAGGCCAAAGTTCGTGACACATTCGTGAAAGCTGCACGTTCGTCGTATAGCTGCTTTTGTCTGCTTATGATATCATCTCGTTCTGTTATCATCGCTTTCTAAGAACGCGATACAGTGTATTAAATATTCTTCAGAGAAAAAGAAATGACTCGAGACACGTAGACGCAAATACTAGGATTCCCCTTCGAATTCTAAACGAATTCTATAATTAACTCTAATAAAAGATCTCATTGCGTTTCTCTCATTATGCGAGATAACAAATTTGATTTAACACGATTCACGTATTTTACTTTCATTCTATTAAAAATGCAAGGATCATGACCACGTGAAAAGGAAAAGCTAATACGAACTCTTATGATATTTGTATTGACGTGAGCAAACGTATCTCGTAAGGATTGATCTTTCAGACAGGGCAAGACCATTCCAAACACAACGAGGATGTTTAATTATCATGACAGGTTCGCGTTGGCGTTTCGTCGGCTTTATGCTTCAACATCGTGGAAAAATTTCACAGCGTTTCGTTGAATTACTGTCCACGTTTCGATTTCAATTATAACGATTTATTCCGATATCCAAGAGCTACATTCATGATTTGTTTCCGAACATACATACATCCTATCTACATTTTCTTCTATATTAGTTTGACTAATTAAGAAGTCACCCACGCAAATAGCTTCCTCTTTCATATACGATATCCGATACACACGCATCAAAACGATACTACTTCTAAAGAAATATCTTTCATAATTGGAAATTTCATTCGTTCTCTTCATTTCTGATTTTTATCAATCAGAGAAATTCCGATAAAGATATTTGGCAATTGAAAATTTTATTCATTCTCGTTATCAGTGAGTTTTACCAGCTAAAGAAACGAGACTTTCAATGGCGATACGTATAACCATTTCGTGTGCGAACTACGTGTGTTCCGATTTGGAGCGCGTGCTCGAGATGGTGAATCAGGGTTTCCCGACATGTCGAGTACCGATGGCAGATTAAAAAGCGGTCGAAGAGGTTGCGAATTTTATTTTTGGTAGCCTATCGAACGACGGAGTAGCAACGGCCGATCGATTCACCGATTCAGTCGAGTACCACTCTAGGAATAGATGAATGTAATTCAGAATAGACTCGATGTTAATCTACGTCCACAGTACGTCCACAAGTCATGAATAAATCTTGAATCGTGTTCGTTGGCAGCAATGAACGTTGATTTTGCGGACAGTAAACTGATTCTTACGTGTTTGTTACGTATTTATAAATTGCAAAAATATATGAAAAGATCCAGAATAAAGTACTCGTTGTAATATTTAGTAGGTAAAACAAATTTCTATTTCAGTTGCGTTTATAAAAATATGAAATTGCACGGACATTCACAGTCTACTCATTAGCGAACAACAAACGTTCGCTCAGGAAGCGGTACATCAAAGGATCAGTTTGTGTTCGCGAGCTGTAGTCTGAATACGATGTTTATTCACAATCATTAAGGCAACTCGCGATCTAATTAACGCGGATGCGACATAAGAGAAACAAAACCATTAACGAGGTCCCATGATGAAGAATGCGAATTATTCCCCATGAAAAATTTTTACGTCGAAATGGAGGAGCTTTTTTGTTACGGGATAGAAAAGGGAAGCGTTCACCTGGTTTAAAGCCTTTATGCGTTCAAGCGGCTTATATAATCGGATTAATATATCGATTGAGGCAGGTACGTCGGTTATCGTCATTATTGAATTATCTTCGAGTCGGCTGCGAAATAGTTATCGTGATTATTATTTTAATCGCTCGATGCACGTTCTCTTCATGAATCACGAAATACTTTATCCGGTCCTCTTCAAAATCAATGTTTGACAAACTTTCGAGCAGTAACCTGCACAAAAGCTGCGCGAAAAGAAACTTTCATCGTTGTTCGAAAGCTTCCCGGTTTTATTTTTTTTTTTTTTTTTTTTAATATTCACATCGATATCCTAATTTTAGAATTATCGAAGAACAGGTGACGTCAACGAAATATAACTGAATACCCTGTGCGCGAGATATTATGACGTGTGTTATCTTTTTTGGAAAAGCAGAGATTACACGAAAGGATAGCTTATTTTTCTGCAATTCTGCGTGCAATTTATATGTTAAACATTTATTCTTTGAAGCTTCACTTAAAAGTTTGTAACTACGTGTAAGTACCATTCTGCGTAGACCTCGTTAATATTAATTAGAAACACTCGAGTGTACTATACTTTGAGATAAAGTTTTAAGATAAAACGCTTAAGACTAAACAGCTTAATGTTAACGAGTGCATAAAGAAAACAAAAAAGAGCAACAGAAAAGTATTTCAAAGAAGTGAATGGAAATATTTTCTATAAATAAAATGGTAGTCTTTTTCTTAACGAAATACAGATGAAAGTGAGTTATGATTATTATTCTGGTCAATTTTATATATGTTCCGTTTATGTGTAAGTTCGTAGTTTGTGTAAAGTCTGCGACTGAAAGTAACCGCGAAGCCTAAAGGTGAGCGGAAATAAAGAATATATATTATGCGTATAGAAATAGAGATGATAAGGTTAATTTATTATCTGTTGTTCAGAAGACACGTTTCATCTAAACCTGTTGTTCGAGCCATATTCCACATCTCGTCTGACTCTGTTTGAGACAATCTACTTTCATTCAGACACCTGATACGCGCCGGAAAACGGGCGTTTCTGTTTCGTCAAAGTCGTAGAACATTGCTGCAAATGTGCTCGCCATTGATTATCTAAATATAGAAACTACGAATAGAGCGTACAGTCCGTTGTGTTTCACGATTGATTGCCACCAGTACGTTTGTGTCTCTAATGAAATTTCGCGATTTTGCCAGTCGAAACATATGTGGTATCGATCGATGTCAGGAAACGGTTTACAAAATATCATGGTGCTACGAAATTATCACGAGGAAGAATATCAAGAAGCTAACGATAACAACTTAAATTTTATACGATTATTTAGAGATAATTTGCAAAGTAGAAATTGAGAGAAAAATGCAACTAAATCGCGAATCGCGAAAAAGATGATGGCAGATAAGGATGATGGCAGTAAAGTCATAAGCTGTTTCTGTCCCTCTCTGAAGCTTATAGACTTCGATCGTAAAGACGAGAGGCACGAGATCGAGTTCCAGAATTCAATGACCGCAATTCCACTATTCAAAAGAAATCGCCCCTATGGTCCGCTTTAAGCTTTGCTGCACTTTATTGGAAATTCTGGTGTGTGCTGCGAACAGGCCGTGCAGGGGAATCGATTGGCGACACAGGTCTAGGAAATTGCGTCTTAAAATCCGTCTTATAACAATCGAATTTCACACAGTGACAATTTCTACTCTATAAAGAAACGTTTGCCCAGGTTCAACTTTACGTGGGCAAAATTTAATTTTGACACTCGTATATAAAGAACGACTACTATTTCCAACTAACTGAACATTTCAATTTTTCATAAATGCCTCTTGCAAAAAAATAAATAAATTTTCGTACAACAGCCGAGTAATGGAAATGAGCTTGTCTCGAAAACAGGCAATTCATCGATAAAAATTCACTCGTTCATCTACATCGTCGATAAATTCGTGGATTTTTCAACGTGTCCATTCTTGCCTTTTATCAACGTGAAAACCGACGAAGATAGTAAAGAACCAAGAGATTTACATTTCTATACGGCAGTGTCTATCGATTCTATCGCGTGGAATTTATTCGACAGGTCCCGATGGTAATTTCTCGTCATTAGAAATTACACGTCCCCGTCTGTGAAAGCGTTATAGATTCGCGGGGCGCTTCGATATAGACCCGTTCGCAGGGAATCACCAGTGCACACGGGTTCCTTGTTGGCTTTGTTCGAACGCCAATACACTTTTTGACGAGCACACGATCGGTCAAATTTCCTGGAAATCGTGAAGATTTCTACTCACATGTTGTTCGTCAATCGCTGTTGGTTTCCCGAACTAGAGCTATCCGCTGACTTGCCAACACCGTCAGATGACCGCGTACTTTTCACGAGCGACTGTCACCCACTAGACGGCCACGGTATTGATAAAATTTCCTGCGGCACCGCCGCGCCGCCGCTCCACCGTTATCTCGACTACCCTCGAACAGTTCGAATCGTCCCCTTCGTATTTCCAATTTTAACCTTCTCGTAAATTTCTTTCCTATCCGCTAATCATCGAATTGATAAAAAATGTCGTCTAATTAGACGATATACGAGATACATTGCCTGGAACGTTGATATAAAGGAAATTTTCCTGTTGGTGATTAGAAGACGAGAATCGATGTATCGAATAAGGAAGTTCGAGTCGTGGCTTGGAATAGGAAGCAACGCGCATGTACGGATATTTCCAGTCAATAAACGCGAGTCAGCTGCAACCCTCATGCGCAAACACACCCTGAATGTAAATCAGGGACGTTAACGTGGCTTTCGAGAACCCGGACTCCTGTATCGCGGAAATAGGCCAACGACCGGCACTGTCAATCTATTCCTTTCGCAACTGAGATACTTGTTACCGTTTTTTTGTGGTCGAATAAAACGTGCATACGGTAGAAATGCAAAGGTTCATTGCGAGGCCTTGTTTCAGGAGTTTGAAGATTCGATTTTTGCGTGAAATTGGATAAATTTTTGTTTCGTATGGAAGTACGCTTCCGCGAGGTACGTTCGTACGGTCCTGGTAACGCGATGAGAATACGCGCACGAGCATCCGCAAGATGTTTTATTTATGTCCTCGTTACGATTTTTGTCGCGATGCCGAGGGTGCCATCGTGAATTTTGCTTCGCAAAAATGTCGAAAGTACGCGGAGGAAAACGCAAGATGGATCGTTCGTTTGGTGAGTTTTTGAGACGTATATTTTATGAGATTCGAGAAGATTGTATAGATAGCTATAGGAAGATGAAACGATAGTTTACCATTGTTCAATCATTCTAATATATGCGCAAGTTGCTGGTATCTGTTATTCATTTTGAAGCTAAATAAGCAGTCCGCTGTGATTTGTATTTAAATATTACAGATGCATTTATAATTATGCATTTTATTCTTTGCAGTTATCTTTTATAGACTTTGCGTTGCAAAAATGAAAATTATATGTTTTCTTGCTTGATTCGTGTCATTTATTAGTAGGTAGGAATATTTGTTGTCGTAGCAGAATTAAAGCATATATCATAAAATCATAAACTTTTAGACTAATACAAAGTAGAGTAGAAAGAAATGTCAAAACTTTCAAATGCTTGTATGATGCACATAATTGCTTTAAGATGGCAGCACAGGCATGATTTGAATTTGAACTTCGCATCACTGTAATTTTGAAAATCTACTTTGTAGAAAATGTCTGAACCGAATGATCATATCTCGTAGTAGTAACTCGTAAATTAAAAATTAGATTACAAAAGGAATCTAGTCTTCTGTTGCTTATTTCCTAAGAGTGTTCATAATAAATGTGACGTCATGGGCATCGCCATCTTTATCGTATGTCATGTACAGTTGTAAAGTGTATTCGTCATCGAAGCAAAATTTGGTGATAGCTGTCATCATTTTTAAACAATTCACATCTCTATTAAATTTTCTATAAACCCTTCATCTTAATGTAAGTTTTCGTTACTTTCTCTCCTATTTTAAAATGTAATACAAATCAGTATTTTTAATAAAATCATATCACATAACTGTAAACAGACGTACGTATTTTAGTATATCGTATTATATTATTATTACTTTAGCGATAGTTTTACATTTATATAGTATTTATTAAAAAATTATAACATGTACAAAATTCTAGTTGATGAATTTCGTTCATACAAATATCTCGCGAATTTCGAGGTTATGGGTGTGTTCAGTAGTTAGTGCATATTATTATAATTTACTAAAAGCCGATATTAAAATTTGCTTTAAACTATCGATCAAAACTGACTTTATGTATGTATTCATATTTATTTCATGTGATTTCTTTGGTTACAGAGATATGGACGGCAGTGGCAATTCCAGAGATGGAGAGGCAGGTGTTCCTCGTAATTCTCAACCACCTTCCACTAAAAAGCTGCAACAAACACAAGCAACCGTGGACGAGGTTGTGGGGATAATGAAAGTAAATGTGGAGAAAGTATTAGAAAGAGATCAAAAGCTATCGGAACTGGAGAATCGTGCTGATGCTTTGCAACAGGGAGCGACCCAATTTGAGCAACAGGCAGGAAAATTAAAAAGAAAATATTGGTGGAAAAATCTTAAAATGATGATCATCATTGGTATCATCTGCGTGATTATTCTTATCATTATCATTGGTGAGTAATATTTATAAACGTAGTAGTAATATTGAATTACAGGTTTAAACAAATATTTTTTAATGTTTACAATAGTTTCAACTGTATCAGGCTCATCTGACAATTCCTCTTCTAACTGATCGCATTGTACCAAATGGGATATAATGCTTTGGGGTTGTTAATTTATATCCAAAAATGAAAGTTATCCCAGCAGAGTAAGGGCTGGGCTCACACAAACTTAGAAATAACATAATCGTTGAAAAGTCACGACTCGTAGTCCTGTTCAAAGGATTTGCGATTAAAGTAGCACAGACAAAAAGAGAAAGATCAAGGGATAAAATACATATATTTTTGAGACTTAAATATATTCAAACGCACAATTTATCATAATAATTACAGTATTAATATGGGTGGCCTTTTGTAAATCTGTAAATGGACAATACATTTCATAATTTTATCTTGTTAGAATGTTTCGATTGTACATTGTACATTTATTAATGATATATAATATATAATATAACGTTTATACTTTTTTTCATCGGTCTTAATATAATTCAGGCTTCCGTTTCGCCTTGCTTCCCTCCAGATATCAACGCCCATCGATCCCACGTGTGATTTCCACGTCGTAGTGTAAGCACACCGATGCCAAATGATAAAAAAAGGTATTCGATCCACCGCCAATGCGACTGTCCGATTTCAAAGCCTATCGCGATTACGTACCTAGAATGTTCGCGCTCATAAATATTCATGTACTAACGTTCTCCTGTGAATACCGTCATGCTTCTCGAAGCCAAAGTGACACGAAGACCATCGAATTCGGTGAAACTCGATTCCCTAGTATCATCCTCTACCGAAGACAAATCCAATTTCTATCTCGTAGAAAGTTCACAAACTTTCCTGCTCTTGCTCTCTGTGTCTCTTCAAATCATATTGCGTACTGTTTTTAAGTGAAACTGATAATTAATCATGTTTACACCTCGCTGAGTTTAATACGTAGGCAACGTATACGTCTGCGCACTTGGTGACTCGCTCGGTTTACAATCCAAGTCAATGTTTTCGATCATTTGACCCGACCGGTCAAAATGTCAGGCGATATGAAATTAGTGCATCGTCGGTGGCCAATTAACGAAAAGACGAAGAGCTCGGTCGAATGGCTCTGCAAGTAATACCAAAACTTTGAAGGGAGAGACAGCGCGTCATAAGTCGATGGTCAAGGTCGGATGTCCGTGATCGCGATTGAAGGATTTAACGGTACAAGAGAATAAAATGGTCAGCTACGCGCGTTATTTCTCCTTTTTCACTCGGTCATTTAACTATTCACCGTGTTATCTTGCAGCTTGAGTCAATGCAAAGAAGCTATACAGGCACAAATTTTCGTGGAGTGGATATCCAAACTCGTAATTTCCTTCCTTACACTTCCGTTACATTCCGTGCCGTAAATGGGAATATTTCGTGAACGAACAAGCTTCCGTTGCGCGTCAACTGTTCTCAGGCAATCCCAGTTAACTCGAATTACATAATTACATCTGCCGGAGACCGTGCAAGAGATAGTGCGTAAGTGTATCGTACGAATCGATACGCCGGTCGAATTATCTTAGAGCTCGTTGCAGATTAACAACAGTACCTATTCTCTGATATTCGATCGTTTCGAATCATTTTTACCAGTGTGTTAATCACTGTCGCGTTATGCCGACGAAAACGGTGAAATCATAGGTATCGAATGGTCGTTTAAGACAACGGCGAAGTCGAAGTCACGTGTTGAATAGTGTCAACCGACGGGACAGGATTCCGATTTTTCCTGTAAACCGAGGCAGAAATCCCAGTCGCTTCATTCATACACCTATCAGTCGGCTGACGACCGTCCAACCGGACAGTCGCTTGGGAAGCGCGTCTCGTGTCACCGATATCGTAGGTCATACGACCCTCGGGATCCTTTGAATCGTTTCCATCACTGAGAACCGTTTCGATCGTTTACCTCTTAACACCCATTCGTCGAACAACGAATAGCGGAAATGAGTCTGTTGTGGAACGAGTGAAAGTTTTCAAAGAAAATCATCTTGTACGATTTCTTCAGCGCGAATTTGTTGGGCCATGCCATTATCGAAGGATTAGTTCGATCGCTAACCGCTGTTCCTACGTTTGCAACGGTCTTCGTCCGATCTTTTGACCACTTTTCGATCGATTTTAAGGATCGTTTAACTCATAAATCAACTAACGAGAGAATCGCGGATGGAACAATATTTTATGGAGAAGATTCCTTGCGAAAGTCCTCACGAAAATCAGAGTAAGAACGCGAAAGTGGCGCAGTGTATATCGTAGGATTTTCGTGGCAGCGTGTGGTGGGGCTAGTTGTTTTTCTTTCTGTTTGGTAGTTCGGCACCCGGTCTCGACGCGCGTCTCAGAGCGGCTAGTGGCTATCGTGCGCGTGTTTGAAACCGCGTTACCTAGATACACAGCGTCGTTTTCGGAACTAATTGTTTTTCTGTTGCTCGTGACACGATACGATTAATTGTTGGAATGTTCGCGATCGAGGCGGGATAAACAACGAAATCTCGTAAATCAGCCTCTTCTGATACTTCTCGTCGAATAACGGAAGAGAAAAACCGCCTGCGACGAAACTGATAGTTGTCCATAGTCGTCCGTATAACGAAACGTGATTCCGTCTTCGGCGTTTACGTAGTTCCACGTGTAACTCACTTATCTGTTACTTTATAAACATGTATTGAGGAACGAACGAAACAGTCGGGTGGTATCGTGCTTTTGTACTGGTGTACATGTGCGAAAGTATCGTCGAGTTGGCGAGACGCGAACGAGTCGAATGGTGGTCGATGCCTGGCTGAAGAAGTTCGAAGATCGTTCTAGGGAAGACGATAAATGTGTCCAAAGCGGGGATCGTGCACGATAAGCCGTGGAGACAGGGGAGGAAGAGGAAGAAAGAATCGCCTGGTTTAAACGACCAATAACCATTAGTGAAGTTTCGATCTAACTGGTATTTACCCTGACTTCTTCTATCGAGCTATCCATTTTCCGATCCTCTCGCGTCTCATTAAGTTTCGAAATCGAATCGTGCACGATCTTCGACCAACTGAAGATCCAATATGGCATCGTCCAGCAGCGAGGCGAACGAAGAATATGGTCTGGGATATCAAAACACATTGGTAAGTTCATCTCCCGTCATTTTTACTCCTCAGACTATCTCCAGTGCGTACTATTTTGTTTCTTAAATTCTTAACACTTGTTCGTTCCTTTAACGTTCGGCCAATGTGAGGTATTTTTCATTCTTAAGAGAAAACTGGATGCAATAGATCAATCTTCGACGCGAATGACGAACCAGCTTGATTTACTATGAATTGTACGATAGATATGGTTGATTGTTTTCGTTATATGATTTATAGTGACGAGGGCTAGGCGAAAGCGACGCCAAGTAAGGGTTGCGAACCTATTTTCATGTTTATTCTTGGCTGCGGTGCGCTGCTAGCCGCGAATAGTTCGCTTGGGAGCGGGATTTGTATCTGAGACGAGGACAGAGAGACACCACGTGCTCGTCTACTTTCTCGCGTGCATTTTGAATACCGTGCCCACGCTCTCTCGTCGACCCATTCTCAGCTGATTGTCAGCTGATCACCACCTGAGCGATCGGTCTTCGCTAATTTATGGAATCGTCACAGGCAAGCGCTTGTTTGCATAGAATGGCATAGATCGCCGTGAATCGTGATGCTTCAGACATGATCCGATATTCATTTTTGTCAGCGGCCTGAAAACTTCAAACCTATAGATGCTCTTCCATCCAATTTTAAGCTATCTCTTATCAGGGGATTCGCCTGTTTGTTCCGATTCCACGGGATTCCTAGAAACTCGTAGAACAGTGTTTATCGTTTAGCAGAGTTTGGTTAGTTACGAACCATTCGGTATTATGAGAGAGTCGCATGGTATTTTTTGAGAAACGAAGACGAAATCTGACGAACGAAAACAGATATGGGACATCTCGTGCATAAAAAATAAAAGTACAATATTGATATTGATAAGATATTGAAATTAAGTTGATTGAAATTGTAGTAGATTCTGTAACGAAGAATCGGCTAGAATGTGTGTGACCTAATATATCTCTTATCGGAATTTCGTATGTAGATGAAGTGGAAATAGTTTCAACTGACTGGCGTCCGTTTCAACGAGTAGTAACGGAATAAGCTAATAGTCTTTAACATTAAACTACTTCTAGAAAGTTTTAAAGATTCAATCCAGGTTTTATATTAAACCAGCGTTTAGGAATTTACGATAAATTATGTTCTTGTACGTTTCTATCTTAGAAAAATCACGACATTTCCACATGATTTTAAAGTCAATTCGTCTTGACTGCGTGATTCGCCTGACTAATGACGTTTTCTCTTCTTTTCACCCTCACGTGCAGTCTTGATTTTGCAACAATATAATAATAGTCGTGTCTGCCAACTTCGCCATGGATTTTTAGACCTTGTATTATAGTAAGCGCGAAGATACTGCGTCCTCGAATGGTCGCGTCACTTTCGAAACACCCTCTGCAAAATTCCGGGGCAGCTTGCCATTTTCTCGACCTCTTCCGTTTCTCTTGTCTTCTTATTCACGAAAAGGATAATTGCGAAAAGAAACATACGACGATTGCCATTATGCAAGGTTCTTCTCGAAAGAAATACAAGCAGAAAAGAAAATGTTGTATTTTCCATTCTTTATTTACCTTTTAAGAAATGGGTACCATTTTGCGATGTCTCTGTTCGTGCTGTGTACGTATTTACGAAAGTAATAATTGTGAAAAAAACTTAGGACGATTGTCATTATGTAAGGTTTTCTTTTGAAAAAATTGAAGCAGGAAAGAAAATTTTCTACTTATTCTTTTTTACACTGTTGTAATTTCTACCTACTTATTATTTACTTATTACCTATTAAATACCATGAAAATAAACTCCTAACATTCTTCCTAAAGAGTAGAAAAATAGATTAACAAATTTTATGTCGTCCGTTCTCTATTTATTTTCTTGCGAATAGAACTCTCGTTTGTTGTATGCTGTCGCTGTTTTTCAATGACGATAATTCGTAGAATCGATGTTTTAATATGTACGTTGAAAATAGAGTGAATAGACTACCGTCTCACGATCGCTGGTACTGCAATCCGCCGAAAGGTTAGACAAAAAGTCATCTCACCGTAACAGTTATTGGCAGACACACAGGAGAAACAAAAACCGGTAAATTACATCCTTCTGTTGAGGAGGCCTGTACCTTTTTCTCCTGCTCCGTCTTCTGAAGCCGTATAGTAGCGAGTTTCTTGTTCGATCCATCACGGAAATTGATCTTTCTCTAGAACTCATTGATTACCATCCTCCATTTGCATTTTCTTGAGTTATTAGCGATTATTTAAATTACTTGAGATCATTTTGTCATTCGTTACTTTCTTTTTCTTCTTTCATTTTCTGTATTTCATTCAGAGTACGTTCACCTTGCAGTTCATTGATGGCTGGGTACGATGTAGTAAATCATTCATCGTGAATTAACTACTCGATCAATTAAGTAATTTAATCTTTGTACTGGCTGGTTCAACGGTGCGCGAATATTCTCTTATATATTTTGCGCTGTTCAATTAAAAATACTCTGTTTCTTGCTTAATTTAGTATTTGTCTACCTTGATTTCCAGGATGAAATAAAAATTTGAAATTTAAATTTATTTTTTCAAGACAACTGGTTTAATCGTCGTATGTTTCTTTGTTTTCTTCAAAGTCAACTGACGATCGTGTATCGCTATTGGCGTGTTAACGTTGATTAACGCTTTGCTCGAAATTCCGCGCCATTCCTCCGCTTTTCCTTCTATTTTTCCGATACGTCGAAAAACAACGCAGTATTCTTTTTTCCTAGACGGCCGAGCTCGTTAAGTAACGCGATCGAATATGCATGATGTAATCGCAAGCAGCGCTTTTTCCGATTGCCGATACTTGGATTTGTTAGCGCGAAATGACGTTGAATTATGCAATTCCTATGCGATTTACCTTACCGGTAGATTCTTGACCGATAAGCAAAAGAAGAAAAGGAAAGGAAAATACAGCGTAATCACAACATATTGGTTATAATTTCGACTACTCGAACGTAAATTAGTTCGTTTAACCATCGACATTTTCTGTAATATTAGGTTGATGCACGTGAAGCATCGTTTTTCCAATAAAACCGCGTGTTGTGTCATCAAAATAATTTCCATATTATTTTGGTTCTTCGCATAGAGATCTTTTTCAAAGTAATTTACGCGTTCAAAAATTCCTTGGCTGGAACAGATGTTTCTGATAAAAATAAGATTTCTCTCGTAAAGAATTTTTGTACATCCTAAAAATTACTGAACTTTCGGAAGCAGGTAACGCAGAAAATATTAATAACTGAACTGAATATTTCTAGGCAATGTAGTTATTATTCGAACAGTGTTTCGTATTAAGTCACGATAATCATAAGCAGCGATAATTGCTAAGGTTGACACAAGGCGAGATACTTATGTACCATGATGACACGAGCAATACCAAGAAGCATATCACTTTCTTCTTTTTTCTTCTGTGCTTCTGATTCGGATAAATTCGATTAACGCGTAATTATATGAATATATTTATGTACGTAATCGGAATTTACATTGTCAATTGACGAGTAGTTTAAACAAGTTATTACGGTGATTAGTCGATTTCTAATTACATTGGAAGGTGAGATAAACTGTATTAATTACACATTTGTTTCTCTCTTCTTTACGACCTGCTAATTCGTTTATCTGTAATAAATCAATCTTTTATCGCGTCAAACATTCCGACGCGAGCTGCAAATTCTGCGAAATAGCGTCAGAATTTCAGTAATGAAATAGCGCATGATCGATCGTTTCAGTATAAATATCATAACTTTGTTATTCATAATTTTTAATTCTTTAACTTTACTCCTTCGTTTGGAATAATGTATTCGCTCGTTATTTATTTATTTTTCTATCTAATTTCGCAGTATCACATCTGCACACAGTTTTACCGCCACTACGCTGGGAAACTATTCAGCCTAACTATAAAGATAAGTAAATATATGTACAGGTTTATTAACCTGACAATGATATTAAAGAAGCTTAAATCTGCTAGCCCGTAATCTTGGCTTTTCCGCGAAATATCGACAATAAAAATTTACAATTTCGTAGAAATAGATAAAACGCAAATGAATGGGCAATGCAGTAATTCGGTTTCTGAGCTGAGAAAACTTGAAACAATATAAAAAGTAAGAATAAATTAACGTGAAAATACTACTTTGATTAGTTGATGGTTGAACGCTTTTAGTGCATAAAATTTTATTGCATTCGGGAAGATCGAAGTCAAGGTCTTTTTAACACCTGATTGGCCCCAACAGATTTTCAAGATGCATTTGAACGACGAATTTATGCGAACGAAAATTTACGAGTCTAATTATTGTAGTGATTAGTTCGACGTTTCTATCACAAAATGTCCTTGATGAGATATATGTACGAAGTCGATAACAGTTCTCGATGAGAGATCGTCGTATCGAGGTTCTCGTGCGATAAAGCGAAGGTCTAGCTATTTAACATAGATAGAAACTGGTCCTAAAAAATCTACGAAGAAACCAGTGACTTCTACCATGGTATTTCTGCGCTTATTGTTATTTCGTTCTTGACCAATTCGTTAGACGCAATTCAGTGTGTCGTATTAGGCAATCTCTGATATTTTTTCATACATTGTAACTTCGAGTTGAATAGAAAATTATCGAAACAATTTTTGTCCTATTCTAGCAACCTAATTTGCAAGCAATATAGCTAATTTGTTGTTACGTATATCAGTTCGTGTACATGCTATATACATAAGTTTGCATATAACGACCTCGCATATACATAAACTCGCATAACTGGAACGCAAATATTGACAGTTGACTATAATGATGCGCAGGTGATATGTGACAGTTTTTGATGAACTTACGGCTGCAAACTATTGGATATGTATTTTTCTATTTCATTTCTTCCATCTGATGCCGTTCGAAATTCTTTGTAGTTCAAATTATGAATTTATCGAACATTTACAATGGTCAGCATCGTCTCACAATTTTGAGTTCATCAAAGGTGGAGTTCAGTTAAGAATCTTTTTTTAAAAATTAATAAATAAATGTCTGTATTTACCTAGGAGATTTTGTTACGCTTTTATGATTTGAATTATGAATTTATAAAATGAATATATGACCGTGTATAGTTCGAAAGCATACAGATTGTATTTTTATTCATAGTTTTCACAAATTAACTCTGTGTCTTATGAATTGTTTTCTCTCTGTTTTCTCTCTGTTTTATATGATTTATTTATTACACTCGTTAAATCTAATTACATATTAGCTTTCAAAATACTGTGAATAATACGATCACCGCAGATCATCGAGACACTACTTACTTTACTACGTAACTTGATTTCCAATTTTACCAATTCAGACGAAACTTTAGATTAGAATAAGGATTCGGCTTGAACATAATTCTTATTTCTAACGATTCATGTTCTGTCACTTGAACCACTTCTTCCGAGTCCCTTCGATCATATACGCATTTCCCCCCTCCACTGTTAAAAATTCCAGTAACATTCCAAAACGCAAAGAGTGCAATTAGTCACGAACCGTCTCTTCTTCTCGTACAATTATGAAACATTCAAATAGAAATTTAGCTCAATATCGTAAGACAGGAAGTTCGAAATTTTACCACTTGTGCCACTTTTCTTTTTTATTCTTAAAGATTTTGAAAGCTCGTTTCGAAATACCAATGTGCAATTGCAATTTTTCGCGAATCGTCAGTTTTCTCTATAAAGGACTGGTTTTTCAGGAAGCGAAGCGAAACGACAGCTAGCGGACGTCGCACAACACCGCGGCGTTGTCTTCTCGTAGTACGCGATCATTTGGCTCCTTTTTCTTTCTTCGTCATCCGCTTATTCCTGTCGTGGAATGCCTCGACAAAAGAAATTGCGTATCGTTGATACAAGTATCGTCAAATTACGCGAACATCGCTCGAATCTGTAGGATGGCGCCGAATATTCGACGCTGGAATTGCATAAGTTTTACGCAGCGCGCAGAATGCACGCGGAAACGCAGGGTCGATTATCGATTTTTCTGCGGCCGGATCAGCCGGTTTGCCTTGCAACCTGTCTACACACCGTATACGAGTCACGTGCATTTTATTCGCGCTGCTAGGCGCGCATCTGTGAAATTACTCGCTTTACGACCCCGTTGCATGTGCTTCGCGATCCTTGCCTCAACGTTTGTCCTGTTAACTGCGTCGGATGTCTCAAGCAAAATTGGTAATTGATTTTTAAGCGGCTGATAACAGGCTTTGTGTAACGTGCCATTGATTGGACCGGATTGATAGGAATGAACGATAAGCTGCAATCGTTTTTGGAACGAGAGCCTTTCCATCGCTGAACAGATTGCAGTAATTGGAACGATGTTTGTTTGGAGCTCAATGGAGATATAGATTATAGTTGTTAGATTGTGGATTTCTGTGCATTTATGGGACATTTGAAAGTACAAAATTGCACAGACCGTACATATTATGAAGATATATATATATGTGAAATATACAAAGTATAGAGCTTTGTATAATGCTTGATAGATAAAGCAATTTTTTAATTGTATTCTCAAAAATATTAATTCGCATTAAAATTAATCTTCCAAATCTAATAATTATTGTCCGAATATTAAGTACATAGAGTGTTTACTGTGGTTTGTGTAAGCTATAAGTCTTAATTTGGAATAAAGATAACGATGTTTAAAGATTTATCTGATTCAGGGATGGAGGATTAGAATAACGAAGGGAAGGTCTTCGTTCGAAAAGAAAATATTTGAATAGATATTGCATAGTACAATAGCTTGCAGGATTGAAATATTTTTTCATAAAGTTAGGTGCTTTGTAGTATGTGGTTACGTTATCGTAGATAGAGCTAGTTTTATCGATGCAAAAATAGACATACGTCATCCTTTTCTTTAACCTAGAAATAGCGTGTAGAATGAAATAGGCAGTAAGTGGATCAAATATGCATAGAGTATTCTTTTATAAAATACACAACGTTACGTTACCATGTAAATTTGCAATCATGGTTTCTAAAGGATTAAAGTCGACGCTTCGAGTGAAATATTTCTACAGGCATAGTTTACAAGGAAAAAGTAGAGGTTAAGGAAATAATAAAATTGTATTCATCGCGTTCAGAAACCACACTGATACAATTCTCGAGAATATCAATCGATATTTCGTGACGCAGAAACATTATAAAAATATTCTGTAAGTTGTGAATTCAACTGAAAGGAAACTGCAAGAAATTTTATATAAAGCGGCGTTTTCTTGTAATTTAAATGTTCCCGCTTCCCGACGTCAGTCAGTCTAGCCAATAGGTAACTACACGTGACGCAAGGAACAAAGTTGGAAAGGTAGTACAACGTATAACATCGATTCGTGAAGGTTGCCGTGTGATCCATAGATCATAAAGTTGCACACGTGCACGATCGATAGTTAAAAAACTTGTCTCGTCAAGTTCGAACGCTCTAGAGAAGATCTTTCCTGTGGATCAGCAAGTACATCGATCGCAAACACTCGAAGAATCCTTGATATAAGTTAACACTTATGTAACAAAACGTGGAGGTAAGGAGTAGATTAGATGAAAAGTTTGGGAAGCGGTAAATTTAAACTCTGCACAGCTAGAGAAGAAGAAGAAGATAGAACAATTTGTAAAAGAATACATCGAATTAAATTCAATTTACGAAGAGTACAAAAGGATATTATTAAAACTGAATCCTGTCTAAAAGAACTTTAAGTTGCTCGTAATAACGAGGTTTTAAGATTAAGTAAGAAATTTAAAAAAAGAACCGATAACCTAGCTCGATGATATTTTCGCGGTTTATCGTTTGATTTACGTATGTGGCTTTGTATATATTCTTAAAATCAACGTCACAGTAGGATTGCTAATAAAAAAGATAGACAAGGCTTGATTCAATTGGTTCGTCGCGATTGATAAGTCGCTCAACGGAAAAAAATAATGTCGAACATGAACAGAAGCCTTCTGAGTGTTTCGTGGAATACGTTAAAGTTGTTGAGAACTTCGATGAAATCTGGTTGGATGTGGGCAAGGTTAGCCTCCAGTCAATGTGACGTACCCATGGTGGTCCCTAAAGAGGAGGTGGTTAGATTCGTATCTGAGTGCATGTGCAAGGCTGGAACATCGCTCGAGGATGGTTGTATCGTTGGCCATCATTTGATGGTCGCCGATTACCGTGGCCATTTTAGCCATGGAATGAACAGAATGCAAATGTACGTGCAGGATATTAAGGACGGAATGACCAATCCTACTGCGAAGCCAGAGATCCTTACGGATTTTCAGGTACGGCGAAATCTACTTTCCAGCGACGAGACGATATCGCGTTTGATATACCTTGGTTTCGCACTTAACATTGTTACACTGTGCAGTGTTATACTTAACACTGCCGCGTCTACCACGCGTTTGAAACTAGCGGACGAGATCCACGTCGGAAACATCGCAAAAGAATGTTTTCCAGTTGCGTCTCTCTTCCGAAAGCCTCAATGTTAGATGCGAAGATGTCAAGTATGGCAACGTTAAGCGTGATAATCGAAGCTGCGAAAACAGCGTCGGAACTCCCACACCTTGGTTCTTTTACATCGTGATTAGTCTTAAGATTCACTGAGATTAAACGTGACGCGGTTTAATTGTTCGTTTAATCAACTGGATACACAGTTGTCACGAGGTGAACGTACGTCAGTGAGATTACAGTGCACGGATACGTTCCATTACGCATCATTAAAATTCTAACGAAGATGCGGAGACTGGATAATTTCGAGGAATTATTATTATTATACACGGTTGTCATTCATGTGTTAACAATACCTGGAAATGATTTATTCAATTCATCTTGCGTCCTCTCAGCGGTTTCAATTACGTCATTTCTCTTTAAAAGCAAAAATAAATGTATACGATTATAATTGAAGAATCTTCGCATAGCCAAAGTATAGTCTCGCTGCTGGAAATACTCAAATTTACGATACCAAACGCACGTATGATTGAAAATCCGGCTTTTACCGGTTTACTTGTCAGTCGTTACCAGTGGAAACTTTACATTTCCCGTGTAAAAATATGACAGAGAGCATTTTATGCAACGTTACGAACATATGTGTACACGTTGCTGCTGACGATAATTAAAAATGTAATTTCTGATTTGCACACCATTGCTTAAAGCCTTCTAAGCAAACAACTTCAGCGAACACACGACACAGAACCAAACTCTATCCTATTACAATAAAGATCTCGTTAGAAAACAAAGCAGATAACTCCTTACGTACTCTTATCTCGTGGGTATTAGAATTCCTTAATTCCATTTGAATAGATACGAGATCTTTTCACCTCGACAACATTCTTAGACTCTATAAACGAACTTCTTAGAAACTACACTGTTCGATTTTATAAATTGGAGGAAAAATGATATTACAAATATTTTTTAAATACATTTTGTTACTCATGCCAGTTTCTCGTGGTAAATAAATTTATGGAAGTAAATTACTTGTTTGCTGACCGAGTATCGAACATTAATTATATCATCTACCTAATAAGAATATTGGGTTGGCAACTAAGTGGTTGCGGATTCTGTCATTACCACCCAATGACAAAATCCGCAATCACTTAGTTGTCAACCCAATAGAGAAATTGAAAAGTAAGATCGATCACTTTGGTCTTTGAGAGTGTCGAAATCCATTGAAACGACGTCGAGTAAACCGGCGCTTGCTTCGCGTTCTTATTTCAAAATCTCGCGCTGTTTCATTTAAGAAACCAAGATGTGACTTCACCGCAAAGTTCGATGGAACTATTTCCAGGCGATAGCGTTGGTCAACGGGAACAACGGTTTGGGCCAGGTGATCGGTAAATTTTGCATGGAACTGGTCATAAAGAAGGCGAAGAAGTTCGGTATCGGGATGGTGTCGACTTGTGGGTCGAATCATTATGGCATCTGTGGTTACTACACGAAAATGGCGATCGACCAAGGTCTCGTGGGCTTCTCCTGCACCAATACGAGTCCTCTGATGGCACCGACCCGTAGCAAGTGTGCGGGTTTAGGCACGAATCCGATATCTTTGGGAATGGGAGCGTCGAACAACGATGAGTTCGTGTTGGATATGGCCACGACAGCCGTTGCTCTGGGCAAAATCGAGCTAGCTATCAGGAAGAACGAAGCCATTCCCTCGGGCTGGGCGCTTGGGTCCGATGGGAAGGTTACCACAAACGCCGAAGAAGCGTACAAAACTTCTCTTTTATTACCTGTTGGTGGAGAGGAACACACTAGCGGCTACAAAGGCTATGGACTAGCTTTGATGGTCGAGGTACTTTGCGGAATTCTGTCTGGAAGCGAGTTTGGTCCTAATATCAGACAGTGGAAGACCAAAGAAAAAATTGCTAATCTTGGGCAGTGTTTCATGGCCATAAATCCGGAAGCTTTTGGTTGTGGATCGAAGGAGAGATTAGGTCAGTTGTTGAAACAGTTGAGAAATTTGGCTCCCGCCGAAGACAAACCTGTTTTGATACCTGGAGACCTGGAGAGGGCAGCCATGGAACGCGTGGATAAAGAGGGTGGTATTACGTATCATCCCAATCAGATACAGGCGTGTAAAGAATTCGCGAAAGTTATGGGAGTCGAGCCTCTGAAACTCATTCCCAAGAATGGTTAATCAAGAAATTAGTTTTGTTTAGTACCTGGTAGGTACCTGATGGTTCTTAAGAAATTACTCATTGAGATTGAACCTTTTTATTGTATTTATATCTATTAACTTTTAGATCATTATTTCGTATTGTTGTTGCTATGTGTATATTAATATTAGCAATAGATCTGATAATTACATTGCGACTGCGATCTATAGTACATATCAAACAATGCATTAATATGTTTACTACACATTATTATATTGTGTATACTCTACGTTTGGAGAAAAGTCTCTAACCAACAAAATACTCTTCAATGATGCTTTTTCACGCAAGATCTATGAATGTTCTAACAGCAATCTACTCAAATTTTTCTAACATACGCATGTAATATACAAAGCTCAAGGAAATGCAATTCCTCATATTTTATACGATATTGTAAACACGGCTTTTATACTTATAAAAGAAGCTACACGAATATACACGATCATCGATGTTTTTAGTTGTCTGTTTACTAGCTGTTTACCTACGCTATATCTCCGCAACGTAATTATTCATCGCCCTAATATCGGTGCAACGGGTCGAAGCACCGGCTAATAACACGTTCTTTTTCGTACAATGTTTACACGAGATGAGCTTGCGTGTCCGTTTCGTCGATTTGATGGAAACGATGCCCGCGATGACATAACCGTCATTGCGGTCTGATCGTTGGTCGATGATGATAATGACGGCCTTGGACTTGCTCGCGGGATCTCGATTGTACTCATTACTGATCGAAACGCGCGATTATCGACATCGATTCACCGGTGCACGACAAATGAGGCATTTGCATAATCAGGACAGAAAAGATAGAAACGATCGATCGATGCTCGGAGAATCGTAAGATTATTTGCATCGTCGAGATCTGATAATGATGGCGCGAACAGTAAGAAATCTGAGAATCACGTGCATTTGCGTAGTCGTAGAAGCGCGATCATAGAAATTCGATCTTCTATCGCAGTTTTAGCGAGCATTCGTTATTACACAGTTGTAAAGTCTCGTGACTAGTGACACTTGGCTGTGTAATTATTTCGCAAGGACGGACCTGATACCACCAAGATTAACTTTGTTATTTTTTATCAGAGATAATTAAGTTTGATCTGATCGATGTAGCTGACACGGATACTCAAGGCGTTTACGATTAACGCTTCGCTCAGATTAGCGCAGCTACCTGGTTCGAGCAACTTGAGTTGAACATAAAACTTACTTACCAATGATGATAGTTTTTCAAGTTTATACGCTTGTCGTTGTCGATTGATTCACTTCACTTTGAGTACGTACTCTGAGCACGCTTTATTAATAGAAACCTGCTATTTTACTTCATTTGAAATATGCGTTTTCAAGCTCCAAAACGAAGTTGAGGTCCTCTCAACGATGTAGGCAATCTAATGTAAATTGTCTAATTTAAGTCAATTTTATTTGTAACTATGTTTACGATTACGATTTACATTTCACTTCTTTTCCTCTTATTTTCCATCGGGTATCCACTTTGTCACTTGACCAATCTGAATAAAGGAAATTTAATTAACTTCAAGTTTCAATGTAATATCTGCTTATTGGTTTAACGCCATTTGCACGTTTTATTTTTCTTCTAGACAACTCGGACTAATTTGACTGACAATTTTTCCAACGCGGTAATTATTCGTCATTAAAAAATAAGAACTCGTAAATGGTCGATCAACGATTCTCTCTGTTTCTCGATGGAGCAAACAGGGTTATCGGGAAGACTCGCAGACTGTGAGTCTGTTCCGATTCCATGTTATCATCGGTTTGTTATTAAAAAGAGGAACGTACGAGTGTAATTCATTTGTCGGCGATAAGTTTTACAGAAGTCTCAGTGGCCTGATTATCGCTGATGAAAAGCGTATCATTTGATCTATCATTTTTTAGATAATACGTATACTTTCTCTTTTCGCTATAAGATAAGCATCTTATTTTCATTCGCAGTTACTTTCGTAATTTTACAATGAACTGAATTGATTTCAATGATTCCTTCGGTCGGACAGACAAAATTTCCTTAACCAGAGATAATCGTGGAAATTTGTATTCCATCCTGTCAATTGATCATTTATGCGCGTCGCGTTCAGGTTTCGCATAGAAATGTCGAATAGAAATTTCATCATTGCGCGCGTTCGTAAAGTGCACTTTCTATGTACATATTTTGCTATCCCCACGCGTACCTTGGATCAAGATCATTGTCAAATCGAAGAGGGAGAAAGATCATTAAACCGAGATTAGCGTGGCCCGAGGGAGCGGTTTATTCTTTGGCATCGATAATAATGAAAAGAAATGGAACGTGTTTTGCACGCTGAAGACGCGACAGTTGAACGTAGAAAGGGTTCAAAAGTTATCGACACGCTTTGTTTATTGCTACCGTTATCAAGCAGGCCGCAAAAGCGTGTTCGAGTTATCTTATTCATTTTTCACGATAACGCTTGCGAATGCACGAAGGGTTTTTTTTCCTTGGACGTCAATAATCGTGTGAAAAAACATCGCTCACGAGGTATGATTATACAAGTAGGAGAAAATACGAGATAAAAGTCATAAATCTGGTATAGGTGAGTCATATGCCGGTGATACCTTTTTTCTCGGCAAATAGAAATACGGATACATTACCAGGCTGGCTGTTTAATCTTTCTCACTGTCCAAGGAATTGTTAATTAGACTTATCCTATTAGATTAAGCGGTGTTACCTATGTTCGATCGTGCTACCCGCATAAACGTATATGCATTCTGTCCTGGAACTTATTTTCTAAAGTCGAGAAAATCATTGCGTTCGATTTCTCTTCTTCTTTTTAAAAACCTGATCATTGGCGTTCGTGAAGCAAATGACGTTGAAAATCCTCCGAGTTAAAGATTATCGCAAGGGATTGACTATGTAAACAAGTATGATTCGTCAAACAAGGGCCAGCTAAACAGGAAGGAAGGGACGATGATTGGACAAACGATCTTGTCCAAAATGCAATCGTATGCACTGTTGAAGCATCACGAGAAGGTAATTCTCGTTGCTCGGCCATGTGACTGGCATTAACTAATTCAGTGCTCTAATATGCCGGCATGGGGTCGTGAACCCATGGGACATCCGTGGTGACAGTTGTCAAGACCTCTCCTGACCCGATGGACTAATCTTCTGCGAATCTACCGCGAACCTTGAATTTTCGATATTTTTATTGGAAAAATTGCACGTGTTACGTTAAAAAATCAATGAAGGCTATTTATTTTAATAAGCATAATTATTTTTGACATTGAAACGGAATAAGTGGTTTTTTATCTCGTCTAAATTATAATCGATCATTCTTTAGTAACTTGATACTTGATAAGAAGAATGTTACAATTATTCGCGAACTTCGATTTTCAAGAAGAAAAATACGTGTTTAAATTATGGCAGATTATTCTCTTTAGAAGAATAATAAAGAAACTGTATTATTTCTAGTGATTTAAAGCATATATCTGTTTCTTTTTTTCCGTTTTTCTAGCATTGCACATAACATCGTTCAAACTTAGTGTTAAATACATGGTATTAAGCCAATTTCTATGTTCCAAAGGCCACGAGGTTTCCTAATGGGCGAATTATCTAATTATTCCGACAATGAATTTCGTAAGAACGGAACGTTCCTTTCATACTAACGAAAAATCGGACAATAGCCACCGGTCCATAGAGGAACAAAACGGAGAGGGAATTACGCAAAGCAGGGAAATAATTTTCACGGAGAGGTATAAAAATGTCTTGAGAAAATTACGAGCGGTTGTGGCTCGTGACTTAATGAACTACGTTTGTTCTTTGTAGGATCAAAATGGTTGCTTTACAAATAACCGAACTATTAACGCGTTCCATTGAAGTTCATTTTTGCTTGTAACAAAGTTAAAATCCAGACATTTTCTGCTTATTGTTTAATCACGTTTTCTGTTTATTTATATATATTTTGTTTATTTGTTCGCACAAAGCTGCCGTGAACAACAAATATGCTAAGTTATTAATATGTTAAATCATTTATGTACATTGTACAAGGTAAAGAAGTGCATTAAGAATATTACATTGTTAAAAAGAATTCATGCTACTTGGTATAAGTGGTTTCCTAAATGACTTCGTTCATTATTCATCCTCAGTAATTACACATACATTATGCATACATTTTTATTTATAGACGTTCAGATGGTTATTGTTTAGAACAGATTACATTAATTTATCGCTTTTTCAAACTAGTTCCCATTGTTGTATAAATAACAATGCTACGAAAAGAAGATATTTTAACCTCCATTGATTTTTTTTTTGTTAAATAGGTATTACGATGAACGAGGACTCTAATTTCTTTCATAACGAAGTTTCAAATTCCTTATATTCATTTACGAATAGAATTAATCATCACCTGCGTCACTGAATCCTCTAAAATTTCTCTATGTGATAATTTTGCAATAACAAAGGACATCGATAGATGCCTTTATCCTATAATAAATCAACAACCGAATATTCTAGATTGGAAAGTTTATCCGTACGGTTGCCTGTTGCTCGATGTTTCATTAATACTTTAACACCGCATTTTTTACGAAAGTCTTACGTGATTCACGTTTGATTTGACAGTAATGTGATAATTCATCTTCCTTCGATGGAATATTGAAACTACACTGCGCTTGGCGCAGCTGTTGTCCTGTTATTCTTCATTTCTAAAAATAAGATACCGAGATTCGCTGCTTCTTATTCTCGAGAATTCGTAAAATCCGCGAATCGAGCTCATAAAACGAAACGCAAACAGCCTATTTTGGCGCGATACGAAGAAAAATTAAGGTACGCGTACATTTTTACGTTTTACTTTCGTTCAGATAATTCTGGATACTCTTGTGGCCAGATACCATTTGATAAAGGGTGAGGTAGTTGATCATTCAGTTAATAGTAGATAATGTTTACCGGTCGGTGAATATCAAATAGTAAATCTTCTGTTTCACTCGAAGTTCAATAATTGCTACTCTGGTGTTGACGCACTCCTTCGTCTAGACAAATTTACCGAGTCGGCAATCCTTTCCGGTCCATTATCTGCTATCTCTTTGCTTTTCGGGATAAACACGCGAATTTACGGCTCGATGTGCTCATAAGCAAGTAACGTAGCCCGAGCGATAAATACGAACAATTTGCCACGGTACTCCGTTCATCGTCCATCTGTATCCATCGAAAATCTCGTCTGGTGAACGCTCGACTTTCGTAGCGAAAGGTACGTGTTCATTTCATTCAAATCTACGAAGATTGCCTTCTCAATTTTAACTTTAATATTGATGTAGAATAATACAAACGAAAGGTTTCTTAACGATCAGCGAGTGAAAATAGCTTGTCTTTTAAATAAAAATAAATATCGTGAAAGTGGTGCATAGAACCGAAAACAGGCTGTATAAAGCAGAAGAGAGAGAGTCATCGATCGGAGCTTGGTGCCGGCATAGGATAAGACAGTCATTCATCAAATTACGCGGTAATTTTGATCAATGATAACTGGTGACTTTGAAGGCAGCTTCCTACGAGCCCTCGTCGAGGGAAGTGGCCAATTGCCGTGTATGGCCACCGTACAGTCGCCACTAGAAATACAACCGATAAGACTTCGAAGCTTTCGTTTCTCTTTCTCCTCTCTCTCTCTCTCTCTCTCTCTCTCTTTCTCTCCTCCTTTCTCTCTTTCTCTCTTTGATACGAAAAACGCCTTAATCGTCGTGTCAGTGCTTCGATGACCTAAATCTTCGCTCTTATTGAAATTCCAAACTTTTGTGAAACGTGCAAAAATCAATACTTTGCAATCAAGCCACATACTTGTACCTCGAATCTTTCATCTTTTATTTCCTAAAACGATACATCTTTTGTGAAAGTACAAAAATCTGACGATATTCGATATGTCACGTTGGAAAGTTTTGCAAGTAGTCGACTAGTTTCCAGTCGAATGAAATTCTTGCGTAAAGATTTGTTTCGAGGCGTGGAAGAAAAATGGCGATCGCGAGTGTCCCCGCTGCGATGCCGCAGAGGTGTCCGCGACAATAGACAGCGCCGATATATCGCGGGGGAAAATCGCGAGCGTAGCGCGACGACGACGTCGACAACAGTCCGAGCGAGGCTAATGAGTCAGTAAATTGGACCAGCTTAGGCCCTCCCATCTGAGGCCCGCACGCTGGTTCTCTCTTCTCATTGTCAGTGTGACTCATTGGCTTCGTGTGCGACGGTTCGGCCTACGGATTCAATTGCTTTAAACGCTTCTTTTTGCCAATTTTTGCTTCCGCCCGCGTAGTGTCAGTGTCAGTGTCACACGGACTCTCTGGAGACGATTCGAGAAAGTCGCTCCTTGGAGGAAAACGTTTCTGCCCTTTCCACTCAATTTTGCATTCTGCACGCGCGAAACAACTTCACTAACAGAACGAAGAATCCTCTATGGACGACAGATGCGATCGAGCGTGTACACGGAAAGCTGACGAATCTACATTTTCTCCGTGTCTCGACTCCGATGTATACCCACGACCAGGCTACGATGATTCCTCGGCGTGAATATTCTCGGTTACCTATCGGTCCATAGTTCTCTCGAAAGCTTCCCGACTTTCCTGTTCGTCATTTCGATAAATTCCGTGGATCATATCTGTCATTCTCGAGAATGATTTTCACGGTTTCCACGCGATTACGTAATCCCTCTGGCTCGAGGAATTTCAAGCTCGGAGCAGCGCTCTGAGTGACAGGAAATTTATTGCGACCGATACCATTATCGACTCGCGACAAAAGACAATTGTAACCTCTTTCTCGGTCAGATTAGTCGTCGAGTTCCGAAGGAACGTATAAACGATGGCGAATCAGGCAACGAAGAAGGAGCTCCGGGAGGAGACCCTTCATTATCATCCAGACGGTAGCGAAGAGGAAGTGGACAAAGAATGGGAGGAATTTACCAGGCTGATGGCGAAATTACGAGAAAATCGCCGAAACAGGCCGCACAGGTATCCAGCCGTTTATCTTTCCTTCGACTGTTCTCGTGAAATTGCACGGACATTGAAAATCCACGTATACACGTAGAGTTCGAGCAGATTTCAGATATAATTCGCCTACCTCTCCTCGTTATGGGGTCCCTTCTTCTTTCGTGTTCTCTAATTTGGAATATTTTATTTTCTTTTTGTCAGACCCTCGCAAGCTTTTTATCCGTGTCCTCCGCCAAATGCGGACGAGGAGCAGCAGGATTTCGATCCCTTCGATTACATTAATACGATTGTAAGCGATCTCCCTGACTGATTCGTTTGATGCATCGTGGAGATGTTACTTATGCATGCGTAGAGAAGAGAGACAATGTACTTCGCGTGTAGGAGCATTAATAAAACTCTTCCTTGTCGATTTAAGTTCGTCGATCACATTGCATGAATCGCATTCTTCATTCGATACTGTACAGTTTTCCTGTACAAAATACGTACTACTTCTATACGTCGATGTTGTTTAAACATTCGTGGTTCTTCGCAGCTTTCGCTGGCGCGTCACGCTTTTTCCATAATGGTACGCTGTCTTTGACTGCTTCGCATCGTCAAAAAAGAAATTCCATCGAATCTGAAATAAGAATTTGGCAGGAATGTCGCGTGGAACGCGATGCCATTGAACCAGTGCCGGACAGATTTATAATTAAACCGTGTTCGTTGCTAGCAGACGAATCCCAGACGATTTAGGCGCCTGCCAATATCTCGAATTGCCTGCAAATGCGCGATATGCTCACCACACAACCGTTCGATTGTTTTATTTTACCGACACTGTTTGTAATCGTCTCCATAATTCTCCACGCTTGCCATTCACGTTTCTTGAAGTTTCGTAATTATATTTTTCTATTTAAGATAGTACTCGTAAAGACTCTTCAGAAATATGAAACGTTAATACGAATGTACATATACCACCGCGCGTAATTATTCGAACGATTTCAAAAGTTAATTGATATCGCTTGGAAAACTTAGATTTGAGATAGATACGATTGCAATTAGTCATCGGTATAACAAAAATATTGTCCATTAGTGGCGAGAGACGCTCTTATTATGCAACGAAATTGAAATTAAATGTAAGACATTTATCGTTCGAATGCTCGCGAGTAGACTGGCGATGTTTACGTATTGATGGAAAATTTAATGTTGCAAAGTGCACATATATCCGATGCATGCAAAAATATAAATACAATAGGCGAAACAAATCTCTGTTCGAGTTCACCATTCCATTGATTATGTTCATAAAATTATGAACCTGCGTAAATATTCTACATCAAAGCACAAATGGGTTATGGAAGCAAATACCCGTTTTCAGCGATACAATATATCTTTGCGATCGCTTTAAGATTTTTTTTTCTTGAATTCTTACGCTGGCGTGGACGGTAGCGCGACCTTTGAACGGTTGCCAAGTGGGCGAGAGACTACATTTTAAATAAACGTTTCGTGAGAGCAGTTTGCAATAACGGGTCACGATCCCTGTCAGCTCCGCCGTGCGACATCCGTCGATGCTACCACGAACCACGGTCTCTTTTTCCCTGCCAAACGTACCATTCCTACCAGACAGTTCCTTGCCCAAAAGCTTCACTCATGCGGTACACCGTCGTCTCACGTGACAAATCTCTGACAAATTTACCGCACAGCCTGAAACAGGTTTCACAAATGTCAATAAAATGTCAGATTCGCGGGAGTCGGTGGTGCGTGCACGCGGTCTGACCTTGACACGAAATCTGCATCATGGGACTGCTACCATCACCCGCAAGTCCATCGCGTGCATCTCCACGAAATTAGATGTGCGAAGACGCGAGGATACCAACACTCGGAGCTTCTTCTCCGGACGCTTTGGAAATTATAGAAAATCATCAAAATTCAAAAAAGAAAAAATCTTGTTCGATTTTGAGGGGGGGGGGATACTTACATAAAAATTCATTGCGTGACATGGATTTATCGATGTTTTAAATTGGAGGATATTGAAGCTCGGAGTTCCGTCTTTCGGCATTTTAAATATTATAGAAGATCGTCAAGATTAGTAATTTGCCCATTGTGCATCTTTCCCAATTCTTTTGAAATATGTAACAATCCACTGCGAAATACGCATTTAGTGGAGTTAGAAATTAGAATTCCAAAGACGCGAGGATGTTAATGTTTAGAATTTTCTCGATATTTTTTAGAGTTCGTAGCTAATCGTCGAGATTAGTATATTGTTATTCTTTTTCTTTATTCTTCGAAGACACGAAGCGAATCTTGAAAATCATTAAATCACTCATTGTTCATTTTTATTCTTTTGCGCGTTTGCTCCGGATTGTTATTATGTTCGATACGAGAATCGTGTATTGACGTGCATGTTCAATTGGTGCATCGATTTTCATCGACACATTATATAATTGCCAATTCAAAGAAGAATACTCTTGTAAGAATTGAAAGACTCAATTCCCTTTTACACAACTTGCAACTAGCAGTCTCTAAAAAAACTTCAGTCTTTTATCAATCACGGTTAATGTTGTTGAATCGCTATAGTTACATTCATTTCTGATTCTCTCGCGTTCAATAATTTGCGTGAAATCCTGATGATTTTGCGTAAGCGCGTCTCAATCAGGTGATATCCTACAAACGGAAAAGGGTACGCCGACCATTGCAACGACGTCTTTCTAAGCAATGCCTTTATCTGCATGAATGAGCGCTTAAGGACTCGTTACGTTTATCCGACATGCGTGACCAGCGTGCAGATCTACTCACGTGACATACAGGTTCGATTCTACACGCGTACAGACCGCTGCATTTCGACCTGTGTGCACACGTCACGCACACATTCGTCGTTTTCCTCTGGTATGCAGATGCACTGTTTCCGGGTGCAGTGTCTGCATCGCTTCGTTGCACTGGATTTTCCACGATTTCGATAGGAATCGGCTATTCATTCTATCGAACGAATAGTTTTTTTCTATTTAATTTTTAAATAAAGCGAGAATATCGTATGATGATATTTAATTGGATCTAATTGTAGAAAAATTACGCTTAAAGTGTCTTACTTGAATAATATATATACGCGAGCCTTTCAACAAGCTAAAACATTCAATTTATCAATATTTTTATTCGGATACATGGTCAGTGTTTTCTGTCTATTCTCAAAGAAGAAATGATCTACTTTTATAAGTATATTTATCGTCAGATAACGTAAATGAACTCGATTGTTACATCATCGTTCAACTGCAAATATGTATTAATGTATGTGCAAATATAATGTAATGTAATGCATATGCAAATATGTATTTATGTATTAATGAAATATCGAAAGACACAAAAATACTCAGAATAATATACAAAAGCATATAAAATATCCATGGTACATCATAAAATTAAAAATTTTTTTTTTGTGCCATACGTATATATAAAATATATATTCGTATAGCACAAAAATATAAATTCACATAAATATTCGTAATCATCATCTTTCTCTAATTTGCAATTTAGAGTAGTTTGTAGTTGCTCGATATTTGGAGTTATTCATCAAGTCCACGCAGCTTCTGAGTGGGTCAATATGTATGCTAAAGATTATGTTTATTTGGTCGATGAAAATTTAACTGTTGCCAATTTTCATGGGTCATCGACGATAATTTTAGCTATATTTTATTGACTAAACGTTGACAGAAACGAATCGACCGCGCTATATCGGATACTCGAGAATCATAGCCGGCGCAAATTTTGTTTGTTGAGCGATAGTACAATAAGACGAGTCACATGCGTTGGAAATGTATCACGTCGGAAACGCTACAATAAGCGGGGGCGTTTATCACTTTGTCGAGACAATTACTTTCAGGAGTTGTGCCAGTCGGTGAGCTTCTTTCTGGAAACGGCTCTCGGATGCTTTTGTAAACGGGGAACCGAATTGTATCTCGCGTGAAGCAATGAAGAATGACGCGAATAACTGTACGCGGACGAATACCGATGCAATTCTAAAAATACGAATTAGAGTAAATTGTAATTGCGTGTCTTAAAATTAGATTCTAAAATTACGGGCCAGCCATTAGAGACTCAAACTCCAAGGCGACTCGAAGATAATTTAGTAATAAATACGGTACCGTGACCCTAAAAGATGAAGGTAGCCTCATTAAAAACCTACTTAATCCTCTGGACTTCCAAAAAACCAGACTGAAATTTATAATTTCAATTATCGCTTTTAGGGAAGGATTCTTATCGGTTCGACGTTTGTCCTAGAATCAAGCAATTAATTGTATCGTGAATTCATTACGTTCAATTAATAAAATTGGGTTAGCGGCTGACTGCCCAGTGGAACGTGGTTGTCGTCAAATTCATGCACAGGATAGCTCAGGTGTCGACGATATTTCAATCCACAGATCATTCTGCCTCTATTACAGGGTCCTTTTTCTACGTATAACACCTCTACGGTCTATGTTATGTAAAACAAACGCGATATTGTCTTGACGCTATAAAATAAGAATACAGTTTAACCCCTTGCCATATGATAACGATTCGCGCTCGTGACACGGATTAAAGATCAAATACGACGAAGGCTATACTTGTAGTACACGCAGTTGTATATTTTACGATTATGAATTACCGAGTGTATATTGCATATGTTTAACGCGTATAAGTTTAAAATTGATATTCGTGTGTATACATAACTTTTTTGGTAGACATTTTTCATATTTTAACATGTGTTATCTATTCTAAAGCAATTGCTCTTATTAATTATAATCCCGCTTTTTAAATTAAAGTACATCAAAGTATTTTCCATATTAATTACCTTTAAAACTTTCTTCTGCAAGGTAACTGAAAAGAATTACAAGTGGACCATTGATTTTTATCCATTTACGGGAAATTTGAAGATGCCAAGATATATAAAATATGCAAGGTAGATTACCTTGGTAGATAAGAGAAGTCTCTTTAATTAATCTGAAAAATTTCAATCTGGATAAGTATAATTCGTCGTTCGTCCCACGAATCTAAAATCTAAAAAAATTTATTTTTCCAATAGCTGAGCAATATTTTTACAAGAAACGATCAGACGTATGCTACTTGCAAGTTGTTTTAATACAACACGTGCGTAGTAGGAGTAGTAATGATTGTTACATAAAACGTAATCAGGCGTAGGATTCGTAGTAAGCC
Organism: Bombus huntii; assembly: GCF_024542735.1. Taxonomy (NCBI): domain Eukaryota; kingdom Metazoa; phylum Arthropoda; class Insecta; order Hymenoptera; family Apidae; genus Bombus; species Bombus huntii. The sequence goes on from NC_066251.1 coordinate 4,214,190, forward strand.
GAATAGCAAATCGCGGGTTATTTCTGTCCGGTTTTCGACGATCCAAGAGGTTTCCAAACGTTCGATAAACACGAGACGTGTTGGACTTTTTCGACGATTGCGAAACCCGTTTTCGAAGACGCGAGGAATGGATTTCGTTTTTCAATTCGTTATGGGGAAATAGTTAGGGCCAGCTAGGGTCGTTTAATGGTTAATAGACAATAGAGCGCACCGTCGTTGATCGACGTTGGCCGCCGCTAAAAATAAGGATTTTGACTGTTGCCAAATTTCAACAAATATCGCGACTCATGTTCAAATCGGAAAACAGGTTCAGTTGTCGTTCGTCCGCAAATTCGCGTGCACGCTCTCGTCGGCAATTCGGCATATTTCAAACGTCCACAGGAATTTCTTAGAACCAGTTGAACGGCTATCAATAGTGAAAATATTCCCGTTTCGTCGATGGAAAATATTTCGCGAATGAATTTCGATGTGTTGAAACGCACTTTAAAGATCATCGAAGTCGACGATATAAAGAGAGAGGATTTGAAAGTTGAAAAGGAGGATCAGAATAAAATTGTAAATAAATTCTAGACGTCGAGATCGCATATAAAGATAATTTCTGGTAATTAGCGAAACTCGTTTGGCTCGTCTGTTTCTGGTTATTCGTTAAAGAAACAGATCATTAATCATATGGGACTCGCGAGCGAAAGAAAAACAATAGGAACGTGACAAATGACTCGTACGAAGCTTCTAATATTGATGGTAACCTGCGAAATGCTGCGAAATTCTACCAACTGCGAATTAAAATATCTTAATACACCAAGGTTGGATAGAATAGGCGTTCCTCGCGGCCTACGTTATTTCCTCGGTCTATCGTGTAACAAGTAGATCCTGGCAATCGCCTAAGGAAGAAAACAATAAAATCGTAATGGCCTGTTTACAGTAACTTGTCGCCAGAAATACCGGATATCGAAGTTTGCCAAGAGGTGAAGTGCGAACAATCACGGAACCAGAATAGCCGGCTACAATTAGTAGATCTTCGGCGACTTAATGAATTGAAGTCGCGAAGAATCGATCGAAGAGAAAGATCGCTAGATAGATTAAACAGTTTATCAGATCGACTTAACAAGCGGAGAAGATGTACGATCGGTTGCCAGTGACCCGTAAATCTTTTCTGTACTCGAAGAATGCTTGGTCCGTGACTTAATCGGTCGATCTATCGAAGAATTCTGCGTCCCTTCCATTCAGAGCCAGCTCGAAGCTTTCAGTGGCATTTCATCCAGTTTTCATGCCGGCTTTTGTTCTGAATAGAGCCTATTTCGTCTGTAACGATAATTATCTTGTAAGTCAGAAATATTTGACGAGATTTTCTCCCGTTGTATCAAAAAACTAAGGCAAATTGTACCAACTAATGCACCGAGTGTTCTCCACCTCCGTTGATCTTTCCCAATATCGGTATATAACGCTGATACGTCTTATCTTCTCGATCACTAATCAAAGTCATCGAACCGCGTGTAATTTGATTTTCTCCGTGTTTCGTTTGAAATTATTTTCACGCATTGTCTATTTTTAAACGAGGTCTAGGATCGCGACATTTAATTCGTCGCGAATGTTTTACAATGTTCTCGTACAATTCACGGTGATTCGTCGTGTTTTCTACGATTCCAGAGTTTCAATTGTCCCAGTCTTTAAGTCTTTACCTACGAATTAATTTCTTTGTTGTTTTCCTTTTGATTTTTACCTGTAACACATTCAGATATTACAGTAGTTGTAACAGTTATTTATATTGCAAAAGGATATAAAATTTGTCCATGTCATTAATTCACGCTTGCGTAAGTGTATTTTTTTCTTATGAATTAGCGCACGATAACGCGTAATCTTCATCGCTATTGTAATCTCGTCGTTCACGTGTACGATCATTATCATTGATGAATATTGACATTTTTTCTTGTCAAATGATACGCAGATTAATATCTCCTAAAAGCGCATCGTTCATACAATCTAATATTTTTTATAACGATTCTCATTTTCTACACAATCGCTTGATTGGCGAAAAATCAGCTTGCGCACGATATTTACAATTTTGTTAGTTTGTATGTAGAAAGAGTGTATTTTGAGTAAACAAGCATGATAATAGCACGTAAACAGTGGTAACAGCAGCTCAGATAAATCACTACTGAAGATGACGTTTTTAAATGGATCAAAGCTACAAAATCCCCAATTCGCGTCATGAATATTAAATCGATCGAAGACAATCAGGTGGATTTCATCAATTAGGCAATCATTCGTCGTTTTGCTGGTTCGATCGTGAAGTTTCCAAAATGCACGACCCAGTGTCGTGATCGATGATGAAATTTGTTTGAAGTAAAATATTCTCCAGTATATCAGAATACTTCGTAGTAGTTCGTAGATTCTGTGAAGATTAATCTATCACGAGTAAATAGCTCGATCAAAGGTTCTTTAATTGATAGACAATCGTGGACACTAAATATTTGGTATGTATAGCACTTTGTTTACAAAACTTATTTCATTCGTCGTAAAAGATATATTGCATCGTGTTTTCTCAGAACCTTGATAACATTCATATCGATGATGCGTAAATTTTGTTTAAAAAATGTCGATAACATATTGTCTCGCTGTCGGTGTGGAAATTCTGTTTAAAAAACGAGAAGTTGGAAAAGAGAAAAAAACTCAGAGTCGATGAAAGATGGTGCTGCGTTTAGATGTATGGTCGCTACACGAAAGACCTGGGTGAGTACGCAAAAGAAGAGGCACGAAAGCTGAAGTACCACGACAAAGCGCGGCGAAAGTATGACAAGACTAGAGCGGAGGATCTACGAAAGTCGAGGAGAGGACCACTATGCAGGAAGTTGCTCGCGTTATTGGCCTTCGCCTGGAAGCACACTGGAGCTAGATTAGGCGAAGACTGGGTCTTCTTGGCTCTTCTTGGTATAATCATGGCGCTTATCAGTTACGCCATGGACCGTGGCATTTCTATGTGCAACAACGGTCAGTTGAATAAAAAGAATTAATTCTTTCGATCTCTAGCTTCGATAGAATTTCGAAATTTAAAAATGTAGAGAAAACCAGAAATTGTGGTTTTGAAAGAAACATGTCTCGGTAAAGTCAATTTAATTCTTGCGATCTCTAGACTCGATGGATTATCTAAATTAAAAAAAGTTACGAATCAACGAATGCGGTTTTGGAAGAAAAAGTCTATTATAACCAAGGAATAGTTCTTTTTTTCTTTTTTTATGTAGAAGTAATTTTCTATGTTGAAACTAGCCATTAATTTTTTTTCTCAGAAAATTCAATCTATTTCGAAGCTTCGCAATTTTCCATGCCATTAATTTATACGCGTCTATTCTGATAAATCAATTCGATGTACGATAAAATCAAGGTCTCGTTAACCGTATCCTTCTTCCACCAGCCAGGATATGGCTTTATCAGGACCTGACGCATCATCCAGCGCTTCAATATCTCGCCTGGGTGTCTTTGCCAGTTTGCTTGATTCTCTTTAGCGCCGGATTCGTGCACATCGTTGCACCACAGAGCATAGGATCAGGCATTCCAGAGATGAAGACGATTCTACGCGGAGTGGCCTTGAAGGAGTACCTGACCTTTCGTACTCTTGTAGCGAAGGTTAGAAACAAGATTCGATTTCCATTGAAATGTATCATTACCGCTATACGTTCCTTTTTAACCGACTGACCACTTCCGAATTTGATTAGACATTTCCATTTCTTTTGATTAGAAAATTTAATGCTTTTGTGATACGACAATTGCTGACTTAGTCACTAAAAAATAGTTTCGCAGAAGACGCGTTAATTTAAATGTTGTAATTAAGTCATTTTCAGTCCATGTGTATAGTCTAATTTCAACGAAAATGATTTATTTCTTGATTTTCGATGATTTCGACTTTCTTATTTGTAGAGTAGATAGATATATTGAAAGTATAAAACGCATGATATAACAAAAGAAATAAGTTTACTATAAAGATGTGTATATCACGGCATCGCAATATTTCCTATTGAAACAAGCAACAACACTTCATATATGATAATACGACATAATTAAAATACATAAATAAAATTCTCACGAAGATTCCCAATCACTGTATTAAATCCTCAATCTCCTGGACTGAACAATAATCTGATATTCAATAAATTCCTATATATTCATCGAATTCCTATTTTCCTTGAAGCTTCTGCTCTGCATGTTTTCGAGCGTCGGTGTAGAGCCACCGTAATGTCTAACAGGTGATAGGTCTGACTGCCACATTGGGCTCTGGTTTACCGCTGGGCAAGGAAGGTCCTTTCGTGCACATCGCTAGTATCGTGGCCACGCTTTTATCCAAATTGGTCACCAGTTTCCAAGGAATCTACGAGAACGAGAGCAGAAACTGTGAGATGCTCGCAGCAGCCTGCGCTGTTGGAGTTGCCGCCTGTTTCGCAGCACCGATAGGTGGAGTTCTCTTCAGCATCGAAGTAACCACCGTGTATTTCGCCGTTCGAAATTACTGGAGAGGATTCTTCGCAGCCGTATGCGGCGCCACGATGTTTCGATTGCTCGCGATCTGGTTTCAACGAGAGGAAACGATTACCGCGATGTTCGCAACGAATTTTACTATGGACTTCCCCTTCGATCCTCAGGAATTGTTTGTATTTGCCTTGATCGGTGTTGGCAGCGGTCTAGGAGGTGCTTTCTACGTCTGGTTGCATAGACAGTATGTGATCTTCATGAGGAAGAACAAGAGTATGAACAGCTTCCTGCAGAAAAAGTGAGTGATTTCTGATTGAGACGTTTCTGACAAAGATTTGAGATACAGTAATGCTTTGTTAACTGGACGTGAATTAGGATCTTTTCTTAATTATCGAGGATGGCCCAGAATCTAGTATCATTCATGATTATTAGAACCGTACAGCTCTTATGCTTTACTTCGCCTCTGCTATAAATGCTAAGAAGATGCTAGTTGTTACTGTTGATATTATACGTACAATTCTTCGGAACATTGATCACTGTCTTGATTACATTACTGGTTAGAAATTTTCATTCTTCAGTTGAAATTAATCTGAGAAGCTGGCGAGGATAAAGATAGCCAGTTAACGAAGCAAAGTTCCGTCTAGTTAACTATATTAGTACTTAAATAACGGTAATCCAAGTATCGTTCACGGTTTCACAAAATTATTCCAGTCGCTTCTTGTATCCTGGAATCGTCTCCCTGATCGTGTCCTCCGTGTCTTTTCCCTTGGGACTAGGCCAGTTCATGGCCGGTGATTTAAACACCCACGATCAAGTTTACGGTCTGTTCACCAATTTCACTTGGACCAAACAAGAATTAGGAGTAGAAGAAATGAACATGGTTAAACATTGGTCTACCATATACACTGATGTGTTCATCGGTTTAATTAGTTTCGTTGCATTCACGGTAAAATATCCTTAGTCAAATAAACTCGTCGCGCCTTTAGAAGAAGTTCGGAATGAAATTAAGAGCTTCGTTTTCAGTTCATCTTTTCGATCATAAGTTCGACGGTTCCCGTGCCATCGGGAATCTTCATCCCCGTGTTCAAAATCGGTGCTGCATTAGGCAGAGCTGTGGGTGAAGCCATGGCTCTATGGTTCCCCAATGGTGTTCGATATGGTGGTATCATAACTCCTATCGTACCAGGTAATTTGGAATTTTCCCAATAAAACGAGAAGTTTTTAACAATCCGGCCGCGGGCGATTTTCATATTTTTCTGTACAAAATCGCATCCTATAGGTTTATCATAAGGGGATTTTTAATGCAGTAGGAGCAAAAGTCAGAATAAACGATGAAAAAGGAGATAGTTTTTTCTATTAACCTACATCTTACAAACAGCATGGTTCACCGAAATTAACAGAATATGTATGCAAATCGTGATTTCGACATCGTCCGCGACTGGAGCATTGAAAGTTAGAAGCTCGACTGAAAGAAATTGTTCTTCAGGAGGCTACGCCACCGTTGGAGCAGCTGCATTTTCCGGTGCTGTGACCCATACAATCTCTGTGAGTGTAATCGTGTTTGAGATGACTGGCCAGATTACTCACATTGTTCCTATAATGATCGCCGTGCTGATCAGCAACGCCATCGCTGCGCTTCTTCAACCCAGCATATACGACAGTATCATTCTGATTAAGAAGCTGCCATACTTACCAGACCTACTACCTTCCAGTTCAGGTAAATCCTTAATAATCTTTTGCTAAATCCTCTGCATCCTTGACAACCTAAATCTATATATTTCTGAACTTTGCTCTTACTATTTTTAACAAGCTTCCCAAAGGAAGTTTCATAAGGAGGTAATAAATTTATTAAATATTATCTCTCTATATGAATCAGGATTTAGGGAAAAAAAATTAGTACGAAAAAATCTTGTGTGCTATAGGCATGTACAATGTGTACGTCGAAGACTTTATGGTTCGTGATGTGAAGAATATTTGGCACGGAATTACCTATCAGAAATTAAAGGAAATTTTAAAAGAAAACCGCAAGTTACGTGGATTTCCTCTGGTCGATAATCCTGATTCTATGATTCTGCTTGGATCTATCCAAAGGTTGGAATTAATCAAACTGATTGAGAAACATATTGGACGAGAGAGGAGGCTGCAGGTAGTCATCGTAGTATGTTATTTCTAGAAATAATTAATTCTAAGTTTCCGTCGGTAAGATCTGTGGATTTGAATTCTCCATTCAGGTGGCCCAGAAATGGCACAAAGAGGCGGAGGAGAGAGCTCGAGAAGAAATGGAACGTCAGTTAAGGGACCAGGAAAGAACAAGGAGACCGTCCAGGTTCGAAGTGATTCCGGCACCAGATATTCTTAAGATGCAGAGGCAAAGTGTTAACGATCTAACAATGTCTCCAAACAACGCTGCCGCTCCTGACCATGTAAGTCACGCCTACTCGACGTCAATGGTCACGCATAATTGTGTACATTTACTCAATTAACTACGCGTGCTGGTCACCGTGCAGCTCCTTCTTCTCGTTTCACCGTATCTCTCGCGTGTTATTTTTCAGCACACTTACCATTCCCCGGTATTTGGGTCACAACCGAAGAAATCGATCTTAAAGAAAACCAATTCCTTCACGTTGAAAGGATTCAGCCCACTAGTCAGCCCCGCCGTTACTCCTTATACCACTGTCACTGGTGCGGAGAGCAGGTAAGAGGAATTACCTTTATATTTGCAGAATGAAAAAAATGAAAATGAACAGATTTAAATTGGCTAAACTAGTCAAATTTGAATTTTCTTTGCTCGTGCGTAATTCATTTAACTAAAATATTATTCGTACCTCTTGCGACACAGGCCACAAAGAAAAAATATGCGTTTCTCGTTTCTTAACACATTGTTGCAATTTCAGAATACGCCTTGCCTTCGAGGCGATTTTTCGCAAGTCAGCCACTTTGCAAGATGTAGATCCAGATCCAGAGATCGGATCTGGAGGTGCTATCAGACGTGACAGTCAAGACGTACCTCCTCATACCCCGATGCTGGCACCGAGCCCCGCCACTTCGAAGAAAGTACAACTGGTAAATCTATGTATTCTTCTCGACTATTCACGTCTGAATACATAACGTAGTTTCTATGTAATGAAATAATTTCTGTATATGACCAGCCTCGCGAGAGGGTAATAGACATGTCAGCAGAGGATCAGAAACGGTGGGAAGAAAGTGAAATGATGTTGGAGGTCGACTTCTCGAGGTGTCACATCGATCCAGCACCGTTCCAATTGGTTGAGCGAACGTCTTTGTTGAAAGTCCACAGTCTATTCAGCATGGTCGGAGTGAATCATGCTTACGTGACGGCTATTGGAAGACTGGTTGGGGTTGTAGGATTGAAAGAGGTTTGTCCGTTAATCACAGAAACATTGTGTTTATTCCTTCCATTGACTTTAAATGATCTTTTTTTTCTTGTTGTTCAAAGCTGAGGAAAGCGATAGAAGACGCAAACGCTGGAATCTTGCCTATGCACTCGGAATCTCATATAGGCGTCTCGACATCCAGTATCGCGAAGAGCGAAACGGACACGGAAAGCAAGAACGTCAGCACGATGAACTCTATCGTTTCCGTTGATTGCGAGAAAGTTGAAAAAGTCTGAGTGAAGGAGGGAGAAAAGGAGTGAAAGACGTGGGAGAGAATGAGCGAGAGAGAGATAAGTAGAAGCAAAAATGTGATAGTCGTATTGTCAGGATCGGCAATATGACCCGAACGAGAGACGTGTTTTCCTTTTATTTTTCTTTTTTAATAAAATATTCCCTTTCTTCCGTGAGCGTAGAATACTCCCCGTGAAGTTCGAGCAACAAATTGTACTCCTAGCCGCTTGCGTAGTTACGCTCGCTTTTGAACATCTCTCGTACTTAATCTCGGGACAAGACCATCGTGCAGGGCGAACAATTCTCAAGGCTTTCCACAACGTGACAGGCGTTCGATATCGAACGTGTCGTCCTGTATTAAACTTGAAAATTGGTAAACGATTTGGCAATTGTTGCTTGTGGTTTTCTCTGCGCGTAGAAGGAAGCTTTCGGTACCGAAGATTCGTATCAGGGTCTGTCAAGTTTTCCTGCTTTTTTTCTTTTAACTGAATTCCTTTTTGCACGCGTGATTCCTTTTCCGATTATCCCATAATCATGTAGAAACAGAGAAAGGGAGAGAGTGAGAGTTACCACATGCGTATTTGAGAATGAATGGTTGTGACGCGTTAATATAACTCTTTGACTTGGTGATATCAGTGCTCAGAGGAACATCCTCCTGTCCAATGGCTTGGACGCGAACCATGCCTTGTTGAAATGTTGAAGCTTCTCGAGAACTATGTATGTATTTTAAAACGTGGTGCTCCAATGAATCCCGACGAATGGTTTCGCCTTTTAAGAAATATGCTGTGAATCGCGTGTCTGTATTTAGTGGCCAGCAACGCGAGTCATAAACGTGATCACTAATGTATTATGTTTTAAGGAACCGGGCATACTCTGTAACTTGTGACAAGCGTGATTTTATCGAGTTAATTATTTAAGAAAGCATTCGTGGCTCGCGTTGAGTGCTCCTGTAGTGTCTAATTTTATGACTATGGTTGTGCCAACCCTATTTATTGTAATCTTTAACTCTAAGTACATGAAACTTATTAAGTCATGATAGGTCTATTCGCACGAACGTGCTCAAGAGGATCTTCTAAAAGATTTGATTAAATTTTGCAGTACTGTGCGCATAGATTATTTTTACGAATTAAGATCAACTTATTCGCCTTGCTGTTCTGTTATATCGAACCAAAGGACATACGGACAGCCTAAATCGATATTTTCGTTGCCAGAATTTATTTGTTTCACTTGATGAGACACCCGATATCGCGTTTATGATAGTAGATTATTTTAACAAGAACGTAGCGTAATTTTAAACGATGTCTTAATTAATTGTTGTAAAGGTATCTAGGACCAGAAACTGGATGTTCTGTGGATTGATACGACGGACCGGATATTTGTGGATATTAATTTAAGGACAATGTTTGAGTAGGGCATTTTACATTCCATCTGACAAATATTCTCACGATGCATCCCATTTTATTGTAAATTTATTTGCGTTATACGTCATCGAAGCTTTATGCAAAACATTAATCGCCAAATATAAGTACACTGTACAATCGGGAGAAGACATTAAATAATTTATTATATTATATACATGTTGTGCAGTTGATATTCTTCTTAATATCGCAGTTTGCAGTTTTCAAAGGGAACATTCTAATTCCGAAGCTACTAATAAAGCAATAATCAAGCCAACAAAATGGAAATAACTGAAAAATATAAATATGATGTGACAAAGATATATCAACTGTTTGATATAATACATGTCACATAACGTCCAAATCATTTCCATCAATGAGTCAAAGATCCGATATCCATCTCTTGAAAACCTCAGTTTATTTTACTTGTCCAAGGTAAACCAACCATGTAAGCATTTTGGCACGGGGCCAGGAGTATCGAAGATGGCTCTTGCGATTTCTGTAAGAGTCACGCTGTCTAGAATCAGCAATCCAACGCGTGTCTCTTTATCAGACCACACAATAGAACTGAGAACCACGCCATCGTCCTCGTTCTGAAATATTGAGATAGATATGTAAATCAGATAGTCAGTCAGATAGTCAGATGTAAATGAAATAGTCATTTACTTATAGAATATCTTTTTTCGATTCTTTATAGTCTTTACTCTTTTAGACATCATAGAAATTTTAGGATTTCAGATCTCTAGATCTCTTACCTTGCCATTAGGATCCGGTACAAAAATCGGTTCACTTGGATAAACGTTTTTTTCGCACCAAGTTTTCCTTGTTTTTTCCAAGATATCTACCTTGATGATCTATAAAAGAATATTTTTCATACCATTAATTGTAACACAATATACCAAAGTTTATACAAAAAGTAAAATTAGACGATATGTACCGTTCCGGGATTATCCAAGTCCACGTCACTAGAAATAGCATAAAAGTACCGATACTCTCTTCCAAGACAGGAGTCGTAATTAAGACGTGGCGTTTCACAGCCCAGATCGCAAAGAAGTTCTGGTTTTACAAAGATACTACCATTGGCGAGCTTATGAGCGGTTGCTTTTCGTTGAAGAATATTCTTATAATCATTCTTTTTGCCCTTGTTAGCCTCCTCGTCATTTGTCGACATTTCAACGAACTCTGAACTAGATTTACTTTGACATCTGACAGAGTCGCCTTGGAAAGACTCCAGACCTTGGTTCACCGTTTTTGCGGTAATCAAATTATATTCCAATGGTACATCCAACTGTGGACGTTTCATCGGTAATACGAATCTCAAAGGCCTGCCTCGAAACATTTTGGCATAGTCAGGGTTCTTGTGCAAATTCTGCAATCATTCGAAAACATTCATCTAGGATCCATTACCACCCTTTAACTAACTTCATCAAAATTATATATCACCTTCATTGCATCGACAAATAGACAATCTAACATCTTGGCATCGCGATAGCAGCAGACGTCCAGTACCACGTAATCACGATCACGTGTTTCGAATTGATTGATGATATGGAGATAAAAGAACGCCTCTGAAATAAACGTCCTCTCCAGCAATCCGGTATCTCTCGAAACCACGTGTATGAGAGTCTGTCACGATAAAAAGAAGATTATATCTCTTCACGCTCTTCTATTAAAAATTAAGAGAATTCTTTTACAGACTTGACTTACGTTCTCCTTCTCGTACCACTTCAAAGCTGCTCGCATTGGTTGTTGTTTCATTTTGCAGGATACAACGGTGGCCAGAGACACTGCTAATGGTTGTTCTATGATAATGAAATAGTTTTCAGTGATACCAAAGGTGTGCATGTAAGAAGGATTCAGTAACCATCGAGATGGGATACTGGCGACGATGATGGCTTGGTCGAACATAGATAATTCCTTCTCCTCTCCTGAATCGTCTGAACAAATTAATTAAGAAGACATTATTTTACCAATGGTTTCCACTCTGCGGATTTTTATGCATTTATGAAAAGTCGAACGATGCAAAGATGTACAAAAATATATAAAATATCCAAAGTGAGAGTACTCGTTGTGATACACAGTAAGCGAAACAAATTTCTGCTTCGACTTCACTCCTTCAGTTGAATTCATTGAAATATGAATTTGCATAAATATCCACGTTTTAATTATTAGCTAGAAATTCAGGCTAACTCTAACCAATGATCATTTGATTGGGTGAAAAGCATACGACATTGTATAGAGGTCCTCTTGGCGTCACGCTCAGTCCCAAATTATAAACGGTGCCATCGTTCATTACGTGAGGGTGAGACGTATGGTTCACAATTCCAACGTAATCTGACACGTTTACCTGCGATCATTAAATCGACGAATAAAATTACTCACAGGCGATCACGATCATAATCGTGCAACCATCATACAGTCATCATAAAGTGAATTATAAAGCAATGCGAATATACATGCATAAGAATCACTACCTTGCCTGTAGTTTCCAAAGTTTTTGGATCGATACGATGAATCACAGCCGTTTCCGCAAATGTGTAATACTCATCACCAAAGGGGTATACAGATATCATAGAATTGTCAGAGTCATCTTCAGGTTTGAATACCGCCGCGACCCTAAACGAAATTTTATCAATACCTATGTTCTTTGAATATCATAATTTATTAATGTTTTATTTAAATCATTTGGTACCTTTGGAAAATACTTCTGCAAGGGTCTGGTACTGCTTTCGTGCCAAATTCAGTAACCACTATCCTTTGGGCAGCATTGTTCTTCTTGTACACGTCTGTCTGAACGAATCTGCATTGGTACGTCACTTTCCCATTAGCAATTGCGAATCTATTTTTTCCAGAAGATGTACGAAATTATTCGAATTATACTTTAAAGATTTCCACCTTTCGTGGATGCAGTATGAACGTTACGTGAGGCTTCCGACCTCAGATTATAATCGATAACAATCAGCTATTATTGCTTCGTTAGTGCCATGGAGATCTTTTTCAAGGTCTGGGTTACGTATTGAAGTCGAATAGTTATGTAAACTGTATATTTTAAAAAATAATTTCTATCATTAAGAAGCTGTTGCAAACGTTATTAGACTTTTTAAAGCTAATATCTCAATCTATTAATGTTTCTTCTACCACAAATACATACCGGTGCAATAAAGCTGAGCTATCAAACAGGTGATTGAAGCTGTATTCTCCGACTTGCAAGCTACCCGGTCCGTTCCTCAACAAAGTTCCTTTCAGCCAACTTGGTATCTTCCCTATCACTTCGCCAATTATGGGTTCGATCACTTCCTTCTTGCAAGATCTCAACCAGACAGACGCGTCGCAGTTTGGAAAATAATTCGTCTTCTCCTCCTCCAATTCGTTCTCACTGGTCTTCAGACAGTCTTCGACATCGTACAACTAAGATTGAAGTTATATGAGATGAAATTTTTTACTGCGTTTAAAGTTCGAACTTTTGCAGCTACTGCTGTTCAAGACAGTTTAAAATTCATCCGAAACTTGAAAGATATTTTCACTGTAGAAACTGTATACTCGTGGGAACTTTTGACAGCGTTAATCATGTTGAAAGACAGGCTTGGAATAAAATAATAATTTAACGAGACCCTGGTGCGGTGATAGATTAACTTGGACGAGGACTTACTCGAAACGATGTCTTGGACAATTTCATTCGTTTCCTGCATAACAGGTCGTCGAGTCCGTGCAGTTTTACGGAAGAAAAATCATTTTCCGATCGCGATCTATTAAACGTAGACGATTTCATAATAACTTTCGCGGATACTAATCCAAGCTAATCCGACAGAAATAAAGGGCTAAGAGCGCACATGAACTTTTTCCACGGTCACAGAATATTTTTAATCAATTTTGGGAGGCACGTATCGGTACTTCAGCGTTAAGTTTCATCCTCTTCGTTTTCGTCTGATTCTCTCGTCAACGGGTCTAGGATCGCTGACAAAATCTGATAGACCCGTTTGTGGGTGAAATCCATCGTTTCTCTCGGGGCTTCGACGAACGAATGACATTGTTCCGATAATCTGCTGACCTTAAAATGTAGTTTCTCCCGTGATCCAATTACCAGCACCGGTTGCTCGAAGCCCCACGATCAGTCACGTGTACTTCACCCTTGCCCAACTCCTGGCAATCCTTTGACGCACGTGGTTAATTGACACGTGACAGCTTTCTCACCAATTACCAATGGAAGATTCGTTACGATTCGTTTTAAAATTAAAGTGAAACGATTAATGAAATCAAAAGGTGTATATCTCGATTTTATGTATTTATTTATTTTAAAATGTATATTTTTTATTAGTCATGTAGAAAGCGTTGGTATTTGTGTTATCGGCGATCATTTGTAGCGATAAAGTAGATTCTGCGGTTTGTTGCTAGATGGCAGTCGCACTGAAATCCATGTTACGTATAGATTCTTAAAATTAGTGCATGAGTCGTAGATAAAATATAATTTATGTCAAGGAGCTCGCTCACATTGGAATATTCATGAATCGGGAACTAGGCGAATAGAAACAGAGTTTTTTTCGATCCTGAATATGGTAACTATTCTCCTGTGTAGAAATAATCGCTTAATACATTAGATATGTGTTCTCCATCGAGGAAGTCGTTTTCTCACAAATAGGCAAGAAATTCTTCGGGAAAATGTCTTGACCGCGTGAAATATCTCGTACGTTTAATTTACGTCAAATCATAAATGGAAATATCGCTTTCTATATTATCGTATTAAGTTTAATACCAGATTAATGCCATTCTTCATTGTGTACTCGTGACTTTTAATTAATATGTACGATATACATATACAATGATAGATGATTCGATAATGAAGATATATACTCTTTGTAGATATAGGAATATAGAAACGTAGCGTAATATCACGAGAGGAAGCCATTTCCGGACAAGTAAACTGTGTCTAATTTTTGTCGGATACTTTTCAGCATATGCGCAGCCGTGTATATTTATCATTTGTCATAAAACACTAACAGTTGATATTTAACGAATATGATTGAGCATTATTTCATAAAGTAAATCATAAACATTTAAAGGAAAAAGTGGCATATATCTTTCCTTCAATTTATTTTGTAAATTCTAACAATGGATGAAGTCCAAAGGATAATAATTTTTAGCGAGAACTTAGATTAATAGTTCCTAAAATTAGCAATACAAAGCGTGCGTGGAAATGCGTAATATACGTAATCAATTTTCAGCACTACTAAGCGTTTCCCTCTCACTTGAAGTAATTTTTATTTTTCCTGTCTATAAATTAAGCCTGCGCTCCGTTTCTATATCCCTGAATCCGTGGTATTTATTTAACTTTGTCGTGAATGTTCATGAATCAAACGTAAGAAACGCGTGACCGATTTGATGCAACCATCTTTTTCGACAGGTAACACTATCAACGTCTCTATTACCGGGAACAAGGTGGCGATGCTGCAGTCCAGAACAGATGGCTTCTCTAGAACAATTGAGTTCTTAAGGAACTCTGACATCCTGCGTCGCGTTCTTGTGACAAACTTCGTGCAAATTTTATTCCATTGGCTGATTGCCGATCATTTTGTTACTTTGGCCTCAGGCCAATATTATTCGCGGAGCTAGTTGTGGTTAAGCAAAATGTTGCCATCAGAAATGTTCGACAACATATTTTTCAGGCGTTCGTCCGGAACCTTCTCCTCTCTGGTATATTTCTCATTATTGAATTATTAATTTTTGATATTATAAGTGATAATCATATATCAAACTTAACTTCCATTGAAAATCCATATACAGCGATGAACGAAAGCATTTTACGAGAAAAACTAACCTGTGTTAATCTTAACTTTTGTCCATCGCTGTAAATTTTTAATTCGTTTATCACGTGACATACAATATCTTTTAGGAATATCGGGGAAAGAGAAAGACAAAACAATTTAATTTGTTCTTACCAGTTATTACTAGCAACTTTCTTCACGATTTAAACTGGTAGTCAACAAGACGCAATGAAGTCACAATGATTCTAAGCCACCACCTAAGAGTTAATTTATTCCGTGACCATCTTTTCAATATCGCCAGTCGTTTCTCTCAGGTATTAGCATTCTATGCGTATGCATGTAGTCGCATATGTTTGCAGCAGAGTCTTGTTCGCCTTTAGACAGAAACATCAACGATGCAGTAAAATAGTAGTTGGTTAAATAGTAATTAAAGGCTGATATCAAAATCTTTTTTATGTTAGATAGAGATTTTAGATCAATTTCAAGGATGAACTTCCGCTTTCTGATGAGCACCTGTTTCTCAGATAAGATAATACTTATCCGAATCACGTGCATCATTAAGCAACTAGAGATATGCTTAATGTTTAACTGTAATTCATATATTAGCGGATGACTGCAATTAATCGTTATATGATCAACGCGATAAAAAAAGGTTCAAACAGGCTTGATCCCTCGTTCGTTCTGCATTTACTCAACTGTATTTTCCTTTCCATCATATTTGAATTTTATTTTCAGTTAGATACACAGTAGCCATTAATTGAACAAACGAGGAGGAATTTGAGATATAGACATCGCTTAAGAGTACAAGAGAGAGGGGAAAAGAGATTGAAGGTAACTGTAACGAGGACGAAATAACACGGATGATAGCGTATCGTGATAATCTCTCTCGATCATCGTTGTTTTCGCGTAAACTTAAGAAAGTGTTACTTACATATGTATTGCGTTAGAAAGTTCGAAAAGAGAGTATAGGCTGTCAATTCGTTATAGAGCAGGATTTTATCATAACAAATGTTTCACTAGTAATATTATTATTAAACTCGCTACAAATCGAATTTATATTATACGCATTGAACGGAATTTTCCATTTTACAGTCAAACATAATAGCCATCCACGAATTGCGAATGAAAATTGCATCTTCTCCAATAGAATTTATCCTACCAATGACGTCAATCAGTGGAGATAAACCAGAGAAAATATAAAACATAGTAAATAATTATTTTTCAATGTTATTACTTTTTCATAATTAACATTACCAATATGTATATCTAACACGAAATACTAATCAAATCTCTTTAACTGAATAGGATATATGCATCTGGTGCATATTTACGTGTCGGTATCTTGTCTACAGGATTCGAGATATCTACAAGGGAAATTTGGTACGCAGAAGATGCATAAAGTTGATTGGCGCACGCGTCTCGCGTTCAAGCTTGTTTTCTACGTGCTACCGTGCACACTAACCAACACTAACCAGTGGGTCAAACGTTCTGCATGACACATAGCCTACTGCTCGCCCAAGTTCGCGTCGAAACAACGATACGTGGAGTTCTGCGTGAAACGATGCACACATGCTCGCACCACGTGCCTGTCACGTGCTCGACGCGAGAGGTATGTCACGTGAATGGTCCGTACCCGCAAACAAAGACAATAAAATCATATTAGCGCCGTCATACAAACCAACTGTGTAGAAAGCCAATGCAATCGTCTAGAACTTTCATCGAGTCTACTTGTAGAAGATCGTTGCATAGTTATCGCGAGGCATCTTGTACGTCTGAAAATACATACTGTCCGTGATCTTGAATATCTTCTTTCATCTTGCATACCGTAATCTGCAATCAAACATCTACAACTTTGACATAACATAATGAATCATACTTTCCCCCTGTGTCGTTATTTCATTTTTTAATTAAAAATAGTCGCTTGCGCGTACCAAGACACGCGCAATAATTTTAATTTTATGCGCTCTGTAAATGTGTAGGTCAAGGTTAAGATGATGATAATGGAATATCGACATTTTTACGTGTCAACGATTCGTTTGGCTAGTTTACCTACCTCATATACAGTATATTTGAAAACAAAAAATGATACATTTTGTTTAGTTATGAACAAATGATTCTGGTATGATTCGAACGATATATTGTTCGAGAATATTTTATTTGAAATCATCAATTTACTTGGTTGTCAAACGATTTACGTAATACTCACTACCGTCGTGCTATAATTCTTTTAAACACATTTTAACCACATTTTCTCGTACAGATGCACGGTAACGTATTTAACTGATTACGCAATCTAACTCCCAGTGCTGTTGACTTTATCGATCAACACTTCCACGTGCAGTGGGCACGTAACAAATGTAATAATCCATTTTTCACTTTTACAGGAAATAAGCGGCCTATCCTGAACGATCACCGAATTATCGAAGGTACGAAAAACTGTAAAGAAGTATTACTACTTTAACCAGGTAACATGATATCTAATTAAATGCAAAAGATTGAAGGATGGAATTATTAGAAAAGGTTTGGGTTAAGATGCTCCAATTAAAACATATTCGTCAACCACTCTGAAACCGTCAACTCCTAGACTTTGTCGAGGCAGATCACAACTTCTTAAAAATAATTTTATCGAAACCGCATGCTCCAAGGATATTTTAATCGAGTGTATTATTTGCTCGGTATGCCATCTGCAATTGTTTCGAACGCCATATGTCATAAAGTCGCTAAAAGAGACATTCAATAAAAGATAGACTTTCCGTAGGAAATAGCAGTCGTCTGCCATCTGTCAACGAAAATAATGAGTGCTAACTTTATTTTTAAATCACATAACGTTGTTACAAGAATGAACGTGAGAATTTGCGATTACGTGTCAAACTAATTTGCCTTGTTCAAATCTGGATGAGTAGAGATCGAAGAAAATAAACAACAGATGTTAATCGATAAATATTACTTAACTTACTTAACTTCTCGCGAGCACGATGCATATCTATTTTAAGTTACATTTTGAAATAATTCGTTATATGAACTTGTTCTTGATGTTTACCTCCTCCGATAAAGAGCAAATCGTTACATATTCAGCTCACTGCGTGTTTATTGAGACATGTTGCTCCGATAAAAGCTATTATTACCATTCCGCTGTTTTTGTAGAAGTATTTATCAAATGTATAAAAATTTGTCATTCCCACAATGACATTTATCACTTTTTGAAAATTATGACACAAATAAGCGGTTCGTGATATATTTTGTACTGTATTTTTACTGAAACACTTTTTAACGAAAACATTTATGCAACGATTAGATATGATGCTTCATATTTTATACGATCATTTTAAATGCTAAGGATAAATCCTAGTGCAAAGTGCAAGGTTAATATTTGAATTGCAAGTTATGAAAATTAGAAATATTTCACAGTCTCTTGTGTCCAATTCCGTATAACGTAAAAAGAGAAAAACATTACCATTTGTATCGCTATAATAATAATTATAAAGAGTGTATCGCGAAATTCTCACGCATCGTTCAACATCCTAATCTACACCCATGACGCATGAGCAATTCTATGGAAGCAGATCATGTGACAAGACTTTTCTGCATGATTCATTGCCTCCTGTTCGTTGAAAAAGTTCCCGAGAACGACCGCCGTTACAAATACCGTTAAAGACACATTTGCAACGATATTGTCTGATGCAATGATCGAGAAAAACCTAATTTAACATAGGTAATAAAAGAAGAAGATGTTACATGGACGATAACGCTGTTTTATTTATGGTGTTGAATATTTCTGATTGAAACAATTAGAAGAAATATGTTTAAACTACTATGTTAATAATGTTCGATTATTTCCAAAACTAGACATTGGCAAACATTATTAACATGAGAATCGGCAACAAGTGATAGAACGATCTTACCCTCCTTTCGTCGCTGTCTCGTGTTTCCTATAATCTGAGAATCTTAGATCTAGGAAGGTTCAAAATCGTGTTTACTTGAAATCTGAATAACTTTCCATTTCATAGAGATTTTACTTCTACCTGGATCTTTATGGTGTTTGTATGTTGCTCGTTTTATTACTGAACCTTCTTTTCTAACGTCTTCGTTATATTTATGTTATAATCTTTCCCTTCTTGTGCTGATCTTTCCATTGCTTTCTTCGCTTTGCTTGCACAGTTCTATCCTTTTGTTATTCAAATTTGTCGTATTCCTTTCGCATTCCTCTCGTTGTTAGAATCCCTCGGTTGAGGAATATTCTTATTGTCAGTAAAATATAGACGCTTTTCCAAGCCCCGATTTTATTACGGTAATATGAATTGCAGGGAGACATGTATTGTCAAACAAAAGCCGTTATATGTTTTATTTTATACGTATTTACATATATATTATTTTATTGCACTAGAGCCGTTAGATAACCTACAGTCCACAACGATTTTAAAGAAAAATGGCTTAATGGTCATGAATTTAACTACGGACAAGTACTACAGATAATCCAGGTAGTTCTTAGTGTAGAGCAGCTTCGGGCATTAGTAACTATACAAAAAGTGGGAGGCATCTAAATTCCCTAATGTTAAGAAGATAATTAAACGAACCCTTTGCAACAAAAATCAAAATCGTAGCTAAAATCTCTAATTTCTCGTTTTCCATTTTTCCATAAATTACTTGCATTAACTTTTTAATAAAAGAAATAAAAGATAATTTGTGCGGAGAATCTCGCTTCTAGGAAAACTCATACAGCAAAATTCTATCGATAGAAATAGATCACTTTCACGAGTCAAGAAGGAGAAAATCTCTTCCACAAAAAGAATATCTATCACTATTCGTTCCATCGTTGCGAATAGTACGTTCACAGAAATTCTATAGTGCAAAGATTTATTATTTTAGAAATTTATCCTTATTAAAATCAGTATTTACTAGAATTCGTTATTAAATTTCCTCGGATAGATTTCCACATAATCATTACTTGTCTGAAAACGTATTTATTTAGCCCTTAGCTACGCATATTATAAGCTATCTATAATATAATGTTGTTGGTCATTCTAGCGTTATCACGAATACGTCCGGGAGCGAAGAAAGCAAGAACATCCGCTACAGTGACATCACTCGCGATATCCATATTCCTCGCTGTGTTCGATAACCATATTTGTATCAAACTTCTTTTTATGCGACTTTTAAAAGCACGTCGGGCCGTCATGAGAACTCGCCGGAGATCAAGCATTTCTATTGATGTCGCTTCTATTGGTCTTGGAAGCCTCGGACAATTTCTGTCTATGTACGCGATGGATGTGAAAATATAAACAAGAGTTATCAGGCCTGAACTCGTTAATTAACTCCGTCAGCATAATAGTTTATATAAAAACTATATTGCCTGAAGCGATTGCGCATTTAGTTAATACAAATTCTAATTGAAGGCAAAGTTCGTAGAAGATATAGAACTAAACCTTCAATTAATTAAATGCTCCTTCGTGTGCCGTTCAATTCTCTGTTGTTTTTCTCGTGCTATTAACTCTATTGCGTTTCGTTTGACATCTCGTTACTCATAGCCACTTGTAAACCCTTTTATTTTAATACGAGCGATTGCTGCTTCTTTAATCATTCAGAGATACAATATAGATTTTTATTTTTGATTTTGTAGGTTTTGTTCTTGAACCATTGAGAGTCGGAATGAATGAAATGTTGAGAATTTACGAGAATTGTCGGCTAACTGCGCCTAACGCATATAATAATTGCCTCTATAAACTCGTATAACGCATAACATCGTACACTTAAAATACCTATGCTAATAAATAAATAAGAATTTTTCTAATATTAGAATTTTGCTACCTATCAGCTATTGTTCGCTTTTATCCTTTTTTTCCACGTGGAATTTCCTCGTGCTTTATCTTCCACTTGTTTATTGATTTTAGATCTATCCTACAATCAATAAAAATATCATCATTTATCAATTTTAAATATCCATTCCTTTTGCTGCTAAGTTTCTTCTTCTTTAAGGAAACTTATAAAAAAATTCCAGTTATATCTATTCGAAGAGTCGTATTCCAATTGCCAACCGAACATTAATCGACGTAACTATCATTTAATTCATGTCCTAGAGCTCTTTACAAGCTTCATTTGACTTTGAAATATAACGCAAGACAAATGCTAAATACACAATTTTCATGATTTTAAGTTTCTAACCAACCTGTTTTTCTTTCAAAATTTCATCTCTCTATATGTGGAATGATTACTATCAATTTAATCCTCGAGTCGTATTTTGAAACTGTCTCCTATTCTCAGCAATGTTTCAAGTTGCCTCAAATCCGTTTGGTCAATATTTAAAGATAGATCTAACAAACTTCGTCACGTAATCGACGAACAAATAATAGAATTTGTCTCTATCAATCATATTATCATATTATTTTCAGAAGGTTGTGAAGCGCGTGACTCATTCACGAGAGTAACTTATCAAATCTTATCGGATCTCGTGACTCGTGTTCAACACTGTCCAGAGAGTGAAATGGTTCCCGCCCATGTCCACCGTAGAACCACTACTTACTTGTAACTTGTAACAGGAAATTACATATATACATGTGTACTTGCTCGGTACACGTGATGATAGTAACAGAAGAGTATCATTGCCTGTTACGTAATCGATTGTCAATCTTAGAAAGTAATACGAGGAAAATTAAAGTAAGACCCAATTGTTAGAATTTTTATAGCTAATATCAGAAGCCAGTCTGTATTCTTATAACACGATTATTTTGTCACCGATTCCGAACAAATTCTTTGGTAAAGTCGAAAAGATATTACCGTTACATTGGTTAAACATCAATTTGCTAGAAGATTGTGTCAGAATATGCATATTTTTCTCGTGATAATTCCATTCCTGTAACAAGATGTACTGTTTATTTGATTAGGATTGATGTAACGGACAATCAGTCTCCGTAATGCAGTAAGAGGTTTTCCGTAATTTTCCAAAGCCTAAGCATGTGATTAAGTTCTAGAAATCCTCGTGTAATCCTCGTGACAAATAATCGATTCGTGAGAATCAGTAGATAGCGCATACGAGTCAGCCAGGCGACTCGTTACTATCCTCTGATTTGATTATTCAATTAAACAGTAACCGTGATCGATCCAATGGAGCCGACGATTGATCTCTTAGCACGCGCGCCACACATGAACTCTTGATTTATCGATCTCGATGTACCACAGATAGTTGACCTATTTCTTCGGAACACAACAATTTACCTATTATTACCTAATCTAATTTTTGCTCAAAGAAAAGAGATTTTCCTTCCGTGTTGTTTCTATTGCTTCGCTTTAAAGATCGAAAGTAAACGTTTAAGAAAAAAATTTGATATTGATATAGGAATTTAATCTGTTAATAAGATCCTATAGAAATGTTTAGAAACTTATTGATAATTTGAAGAATAAACAAAAAGGGTAATATATTGAGAACTATATTTACAATTTTATATAATTGGGATTTTTATTTCACCGTTAATACGGATTAAAATTGAATATTTCTGTCTCGCATAACAAAGACTATACGCAGCTAGGTTGGCAAACTAATAAAATCTTTGAACATTTCCTGTTTGCTTGGTCATCATTCTTATGTCAATTGAAAGTAACCAGTGAAACTTAACGTGACAGTAATGAAAACGAGTTAATAAAAAGTTCAAAGTCACGTTGCTCGGGTAAACTCCATCAGTGAAGTCCGCGATACACGTATGTGAAAATGAATTCAGGTCGATCGATCGAAGACCAATTCGAACTCGATCTCATTTTCGATGCGATATTACATAATTTATAAGCCTGGCGGAATCGTAAATCAAGAAACAATCGATCAATTGCGTCGATTTCATCAATGTTTCAGTGTTTCTCCAGCTGTTGGGAACCTGTCCAATTAGTGTCCCCAATAACTTGTTTCTTGAAGTCAGGACCTCTACACTTTTAGTCCTTCTCTTCCGTGATATCCGAGTTATTTGCATAAATTTCTCGTTTTTTCTAGATATAATTTCATGCAAATAAATATCTGCATGTGCAAAAACAGAATGTTGCAGAGTTAGTTGAATATGTACATACATATCTTTATGTTTTAATTATTCATTCTTTAAGCGTTCTGTGTAAATATCACATCTTCGGTGAGATATACGTATATATTTGCCAGAAAGTAAATGGAAAATCGCAAGTATAAGACTTAAAGAAGTAATATTAATTTGAAGTATGTGTCTGGAATAATTTGCAAGTTGAATTTCTTACTATGTAATGTCAAGGTTCCTGCATCTTTAATTGAATAATTTTGCAATCAAGACGATTAATATAGATAAATCCATAGATATTTCTCGTCTCTACTTCTCAGTATTTTAATTTAAGAAAAAGGAGAAAATCCAAAAGCAGAATTTCCAAAACCAGAATTAAAATTTAAAAGATAGTCTAATTATCATTATCTGAAATTCAACCATTCGACGTAGATTCTTTTTAACGATGAAATTTCTATTTTCTTTATGAAAAATTTCACTAAGGGAAATATCTTTTTTTTCGAGAAAAACTTTGTTTGCTTGGTGAAGAAGCAGCGACCACGCATCGATACGGTTGATGTATTTTCTCCGATCATTTGTTTCTTTTAGAATTATGCAAGTAACTTAGAAGGACATAGACGTCGTGCATCGTTGCAGAACACGAACGATTGTGCAACATGCTTTAATCTGACCGAGGTGTCTGAATATTAATTCCACATGATCTCATATTATCTTCATTCGATGCAAAAGGTGTCGCAACGAGAGTCAAATAAGAAGCATCGCTGCCGTCCGTTCAGGAATTCATCCTATTGACGCGTTTTTTTCCGCTTGGTACACAAATAAGTGCAAGATCAGTGTGAAAATCCGTCAGACATTGTCGCAGGTAAATTAATTTCCGAATTCCTCCAAATTTTGTCGTGTCTTGCGTCTTGTTTCATTCTTCAAATGAAATTTTCAAGTGTTTACGACAGAAGATCGATAATGATTTCGATTTCGATGAATAGTGATACTTCTCTCAACTTTACTAAAAATTAGTTGTTTACAAATCTTCTTACATAAAAAGGGCGGTCGTTTTCAAGATTGCAAGTGACCTCTTGCCGGAGAATAAGAAAATTAATTCAATGAAACGCGAGAGAAACCAGAAATATTGCTACGATTCCATGGCAAGAATTTCGATTAAATTTACGTAAAAAATATGTAATCTGTTTCCGACAATAGTGCGTTATCGACATCGTCGATAAGAGCGCATTTATGATCCAATAACAGTACCGACTTGTCACAGTGGAAAAGTTGTTGAATGCTTAGAAAATTCATAGCGTGTAGAAAGATATATTTTTGTATAGAAAATTTTATTTAAAAAATGATTTTTAATTCTAATGGAATATTATTTCGACGTGAATTATCCACGATTTCGTAGGATCGCCGAAGATCAACGAAAAGGGTAGATAGATGGATCATTTTCTCGCACTGTCTAACGTGCCTAGTTAAACGAAGATGTTACTCCCGGCATGAAAATAAGCGAAATTAAATAAAACAAGACAGAAAAGACGTAAGAGGCACATGACTGCAGCTTGATATGAGAAAACTCGTGACAGCAGGCTCGATAACCCACCGAGAATAATTTAATCGACCGCAACAACCGACAAACGTGTTCAGTCCTTCGTCAACATGCCCAGGAACCGGAATTACGAGACATTTACAGACGAGTGTATGTCTCTCAGCGAGTAAGTACTTACTCTATGAGAACGTTCTTTCACCGATGCATTTTTGAAAGGTAAAAAGATCAGATAAATTCGAGATTGACCGTGTGCTCTTTTCAATCGATGATTTAACTGGTTCGTTCGGCCATTCTCCATGTCCACTAGGTGAACCGATCGATAATATGGTGGGTAATTGTCTAATTATGGTTCTAGCTTGAAAAAAGCCTATTGGGAACATTTAAAGACCGGTGGGAATGCTTTCACGTAAAATTCGTCACGATCACGAATATTTTCCTTCTCTGGAATACTCATTTTAATTAGAGGGGAGAAGGTCTAAATTAATCGTGCTTAGTGTAACTTCTTGTGTGATTAACCTTTCGCGGCTTAATTATCTCGAGTGTTGTGAGAATTTTTATTGATGATTTATGTAGTAATTCCATGGATTAAAAATTGAGAAAGTAGATATCATTTTTGTGTCAAGAGGAAATCGATGCAGTTTCGTTATCAGGCTTCTGGTATCTTGAATTATCTTCAGTAAAATCGTGGCTTAAAGGAATTGTTTGAAAGATATGAATGAAGACACGCGCTGAGCTTCAGATTATAAATGCATAGCTAGAATGTAGAGTATATATAAAGCTATCTTCGATAAAGAATTATATAAAAGCATGATTATTTGTCTATTGGTAAAAGCGTCATGCTCTATGATTACAGTATTTGTATGAGATGAACTATTCGTCTAGCTTATCTCTATGTACGACCATGTTTTGTAGTATGTTTTAGTGTATGTACGATTCGTCATCGTACGAAAATAAACCAAAATATAGACGATATAAAATTAGAAGAAAACTTAAAATACAAGAGAAGTGAATACAATATCATTACGAAAATTTTCTGTTCTTACGACACGACGTGCAGACATGATGCAGACGAGTAAGAATATATTTCTCTAGACCATCATGTTTGCGATAAAATAACAAGTTAGTTTTTAATGTTGTTTGATATCTAAATATTGTTCCTCGGGATTTTATGAAAAGATTTTATCTCTTGATGAGAGCAACTTTACGAAAACGTGCCAAAAAAGAATTTCTGCTTATCCGTTATCTCATTTTGCACATTTAGCTCCATACGGAGGAGACATCAATATCTTAATTCACAAACAACCATCGTGACAAATTCAGTCACGAGTTCTAGAAGCGACGAGAGCGATACGGTCCTATTTTTCTCAGATAAACAAATGATCAAATCCTCGCGATTGTTCTTATCGATACGAATGTAGATTGCGCTTTACAGAGTATACTTTCGATTCGGAAAGAAATCAGAATTTAACATGTCCTTTTTTTCTCATCTGACAGACCGGTTAGTAATATTTTATTTTTACACTCGGTCAATATGAACATGTTGTTTGTGGTAAATTGAAATTCCATATCCAATTTCCATATTATTATTAGCAAGTAATGCCTGAAAATACAATCGGAATAACAGTGGTAGAATTAGCATTCGTTCAAGTGATTTTTAGCAATTTTTTTTATCAAGTATATCTTTCTAGAATTTTTAACATACTATTTACAACTCTTGCAATATTTTTTACAATTTTTCAGAATATCTTGCCTCAAAATTTGTAGCACACTGCTTAATTCTGTTTAATAGCTTTTGATTGGTATATCAATAAAAGTATTTTTTTTTTTTAGCGAATTTTCTTCATTGATGTGATAAATTGGATCGAGTTTCATTTTTTCAAGAAATTTTCGCGAGCACGCGGCAGCTCGAAGGACGCATGTGCGCGCGAACAAAATTCGCGCGTCTTTCTACTGCGCAAGTCAGCGGGAACTCGACCAACCAAAAGGTCGGTCGCTTCTACTTATATAAAGCTTTACCGGCAGTTGTCGTGAGTACATTCGCTTTGCGCGCGTCGTCCAAGAAGGGATGAATAAAAGTAATTTCTTTTTCGTTCCTGCTGTTTCTACACAAGTGTTTTCCTGTTTCTACTCCTCGTGATTTCCTCTTTCTTTTTTCTTGTTTGCTTGATTACGATTTTCACTAACAAAATTTCCTACCGCAAGAAGAAATCAACGTCAAAGAAAGAAGAAAAGCAGAAACAATCACGACCGTCAATGTTCATATATTGTCCATGGAAAACGATACAAGTGGGATTCTACGAGATAGGGCGAATAATTGGCGTATCAAGAATTTCTTGAGAGAACGAAAACTATTCCGGAAAACGCTACGTGATTTCGTGATACTTCGTTAGAGGTGACGAAATTTAACTAGTTTAGACAGAGAAACAAAAGAGGAAACAAAGACGGGAAGAAAACAAAAGGAGGAAGAGAGAAAAGAAAGGAGGAAAAACAATGCGCGAATTTCCTCTCGTAACGAGCATATCATTGTGATTAATAGACTGTGATATATAACTTGTACATATTTTATTTTACTTTAAAATCGTTCCGTTTGAGGCAAACGACAACTGAAGATCAATATGACGAACACCATGGCAGAGTAAGTGTATACATAATATATAAGTACATGTACGCGTTTGTGCCATGTTTGTTTTACATCTTTTACTTGCACAATGTCCTGGTCCTACGATCGCACATAACGCAAAATTTGTGTTAATTGTTTGGCCTCGGACAATCGTAATTATGTATATCACTAAATCTACTTTAGATAATTATAATTTGCTTTCCCCACTAACTTTCAAAAGAGCCGAATTTTTCAGTTAATTTTCCAATAATAATTACTAAACTACGAAGATTTATTCACATCCTCTCTCTCTCTCTCGTGAACAGAGTTAAAAGGACAAACGTTAAATATTCTATTTGATCTCTTAAATACTATAGTACTTTGGATATTTTTGCGTATTAGATGCATTCTATAACCTTTCGTACATTGAAATTTCCCATAGCACGTAAACATGTTGACTAAGCTATTCTAGTTGTAAATTCCTTTGAGCTTGGCACTGTTTATCGTAACGCGTATATTTCGTTTTTCTCTTCAATGATTTAGTATAATTTTCATCAGAATCTTACAGTTGGAAGTTAGCCTGACTTTCTCACTGTTTATCGTAATTGACTGATTGTAACGTGACGCACGTTTTTCTTTCTCTCGTGCGATTCGTTGTAATTTTTACAGATACTTTCTTAATCTCAACAAAATATTATTTATAAGTATAATTTATCAAATATGTTCGACCGCCGCTCTTGTCGGATATTCTAGAAAATTAGTTAAATTAACGACTCGCCGTAAAGGATAAGCGATAAAAGATAATAACGAGCACGTGAGGAAATTGAACCACATTTTATTTTCTCCGTAATTCTGCTACTTTTTTTAATCCGTCTCCATTAGTCATCAATTATTGATGAGCGATGAAAGCCATTCAAATTAAGCTCTCGAGTACGCGACGTTCACGTCCATTTTCGGTTGTGATAACAATAATTAATCACAGTCGATAATTTTCTAGGTGAAGGATCTTTCTATTCGACACGCTACGAACAAATAACGATTGAGGCTGTTTACCGCGACTTAACATAATTACCCTATTAATATGCACCGTTAAGTAGTGGTATTGATGACAATATAACAATTAAAGTTCGATGTTTCGCGCGCATCGTGGGTAAATTACAATTATTTTCAAACAATACTTATTTCTCTGTGAAATATTTTCTACGGATAATCTGAGCGAACTAGAGTTCATAATTAATATTAAAACCATCAATTTGTAATTTCTCATAGTAATTTTAGAGATAAAGGGTGATTTATTTTGGAGAAAGCCTAGAATTTTGATGAATGAAGCCTTATAGGTACATTTGCCGCACAATTTGACTTCTTCGGTGCTTTGTTCAAATTTTACACCTTAGTTGTAGCGAACAAAGCAACGTTTCTAATCCATTCGACTCGTCTAGTTTCGTAAGTCATAAACGTTAATTCCTGTATACTTCGATATAGAATAGAACTCGTGGTACTCCCGAGTATTTTCTGGAATTTTGTTTACAACAATACGACCATGTTCAATAGAGAGTTTTAAGAAGGTATTTAACGACAATGTTCGACAGGTTGATTGATAGACCTCGATTGTCAAATCTCGGTTTTGATGTATCAGTATTAATATATTCTTCTTGCATTTTCGATAATCCATCATCATCGCAATCATCGATATATAACAATGTCGTCTGTGTGATCGCGTGGTAGTAGTAGTAGTAGTAATAGTAGTAGTAGTAGTAGGCAATACAATCTCGTTTGCATCACTAAACGTTACGGATGAGAAGCAATCGTTGACTAATCGTAATCGTGTGTACTAGGTGTTCGAT
This sequence comes from Bombus huntii, assembly GCF_024542735.1. Lineage (NCBI taxonomy): Eukaryota > Metazoa > Arthropoda > Insecta > Hymenoptera > Apidae > Bombus > Bombus huntii. Next base: position 4,243,416 of record NC_066251.1, read on the forward strand.
TAATTCACTTCTTCCCGTAACAAATTGAATTTCCGCCGTTCAATTTTCCGCGGCGTTGGTCCCTATTGTTTTCCGTTGTCGAACACATGATGTAAGTGATCTATTAATATATACCGACCAAAACACGATTGTGTTCAGAGTACACACTCTACACTTGAACCCTTTCATGTAACGCGTGGACAGAAATAATTCCGTCCGAGTGTGCCAAAATTTGCGAGTCTCTCCCGGCTGTGTGTACGCGATAGATAGCGAGGACAAGACGGAGAGCAGCGTTTTAAACTTGATGTGTAAATTTAATATTTGCCTTCGAAAGCTTCCACGAGCAAACACGTGCATTTTATTGTTCTCTTTTTCCTCGAAAAAATATGTAGGCCGGCAAATAAAAATCAAGGCCGGGTTTAAAAGATCGTCGATGAATTCAAACGCTCTTTTTGACTGTGTTTCTTTTAGTAAACATACTACATATACGACTATTTTCTGATTCGAAGAGTATCAGAATACATACAATACAAGTGAAGGATATCTAATCGCGAAAAACTATTTTATATTGTTTGTATCGTTTTATACACTTTTGATATCCGTCAGCGTTTCCGCGCACGAATAAACAAAAATCGGATCTGTATTATACAAGTATGTAGAAACGAAGCCGTGATTATACACGAGTACATTGCAAACATTGCATCCAGCTGTGTTTTATTAATAACAAATCTGCATGTGAAAGCAATCTCACCAGTGATATTTATCATTACCGTGCGCTTATCGTTGCACCATTCGCGTTGCTCGCGTCACGTTAAGTATGTTCTCCGCTTGTTCCCAACGGGCGTACAAATGTACAGGATCTTTAAAGCAATTTGCATTACAAAACTGCGATAGAAAATGTAATGTAAAAATATGGAAAGTACGGATTAAGTAGCGAAATAATTACGCAATCGTCTTTTCACGCAATCTTACTTTACCAAATGGAAAATCGCGTTGAATAATTTTCAATACTTGTGTGGCATCAGACTGCAGATTTTTATCGGAAGTACAGAAAATATGCATAATATGGAAAAATATGTAAAATATCGAAAATATAATAGGTTTGGTTTGTTAAATTTTATTCATAAAGATATAAATCTGCATAAAAATTGGCAGCCTGTTTATTATAATTTTCTATAAACAATACTTCTGCTTTCTATTAATTCTGAGCATAATGAAGTACCCACATATTTGACCAAAATATTTTTCCAATTCAAAACTGCCGATTTGTAATACGATCGGTTAATTTATTGTTACACTATCGTGCGTAAAGATAACCGAATATATATGTGCGTGCACTATAACAGAATATACAAGCATATGCCTATGCATACTCTTATCCGCGATAGCATTAATATAATTGCTAGCAGCTGTGGTCAGAAAAAAGTGCAATTTCAATCAACGACAAGAAAATGTTCGGTTTTAAAGTTTATGAAATTTTCAACTTCGTACGCGTTCTGCTTCTACGAGTATTTTCGAAGTTGAACCGATTTAAAAAATCGCTTATCGATAACTCGTGTTAACGTTGGCTCGTAATCTGCTCTAAACAACCGCCTTACCGTCATCATCTTTGCTAATGTTCTAGAAATTGTCAAACAAAGAAGATACCACTGTGCAAGCGCGTGCTATTCGTAGCAACATATCACAAAGTTCTCTTTGTTAATTCCGTTATTCTGCCGATTTGATGGTCTTAATTACATTGACCTACTCCTTTAAGTTCGTTCACAGGCGACAGAAAATTTTCGCCATTAAATATTCACGTCAGCTATTTAGTCACTTGGAACTTTGTCAAGGCTATTATAATTGCATACGAGATTTGCTCTTTGTTAAATTACAAAGTACACGATGGTGTTCGTAGAAATAATTCATAAATCGATTTCTAGCTGCTAGCGAGATTTAGGTCGTGCTTTATTTCGGTAACGTAAAAGCAGTGCCAAATTTTCGAGTTATCTCGAGTGTTACTATTATGTATGTATCTTATACGCGATAACAAGGGTTCATTAATGCAGAAAAGATTAATTTTCAATGGATGCGTGTATATATGCGTCTTTTATTTTCTTCAAAAAGGTAATTCTCAAGTAAATACCGATATGCAGTTTCACATGTGACGCACGCTTTATCTGTATCGAGTAAAACTAACTATCTCTCAGCTCATGGATAAATAACTAAACTGGATACGTTGTGTTACATACAGAAAAGTATATATATCACTGCGTGTTTTACTTCAGATCGATCCAAATGTTTCCAAATGCAAATAAATTAAAACTATTTGTCTGTTTCATTATATAAATTCATATCGTGTAGGTGATCTCATTTCACGGAAATATTTAACAAGGCGGATATTAATACAAAATGAATTATTTATTGCAGAAAAAATGGTGACATCCAAAACTCAGAAAAGTCATCGTTGGTGGAGTCAAAGATACTTCCAAAAATTCAGTCATCCAATCGTTTGGAAGATGTACAACCTATGCTAGCGACAAACAATGCAAGCAGTGATCCAGAAAATGGTCGTATTGTTAATGGGAGCGTTGTCAGGCAAGTTCTGGCAGCAGTAGTAGCACAACTTGGGACTATCAACACTGGTATGACCTTTGGTTTCTCTGCCATCGCTCTCCCGCAACTTCAAGAACCAAATAGCACCATTCCCATCGTCGAAGGTTCATCCGAGGAATCATGGATCGGTAAATTAATACCATTTAATTAAGATTCGTAAAATCGTATGATCATGGTTATGACAAACTATGCTTTCCCTACAGCTAGTATGTCTTCTATTGGAACTCCCATCGGATGTTTGATGTCTGGATACATGATGGATGTACTTGGAAGGAAACTATCTCTCATTATCACAGAGATTCCTGCACTACTTGGGTGGATATTAATTGCATTTGCAACTAATATTCATATGATATACGCTGGAAGATTCTTCGTAGGACTTGGATCGGGCATGGTTGGTGCTCCAGCTCGCGTCTACACGGGAGAAGTGACTCAACCCCATCTACGAGGAATGTTGACCGCTTTTGCAAGTATCGGGGTCAGCACCGGTGTTCTAATCGAGTATTTATTAGGAAGCGTACTTACGTGGAACATCTGTGCAGCTGTTAGTGGGATTTTACCTCTTGCCGCTTTACTGTTGATGTTTCTATTTCCTGAGACACCGTCGTATCTTATGTCTCGTAGTAGACCTGACAAAGCACGCGAAGCATTACAACAGTTTCGTGGTAGTACATGTAATATTAATCAAGAAATGGAGACACTTATCAATTTTTCAAATAAGAACAATATCAAGCGACTAACAGGATTTCGTGAGATAGTCAACGCTCTGTTAAAACCTAACGCTGTTAAACCATTTACTCTGTTATTTTTATACTTTTTAATATACCAGTGGTCAGGTACAAACGTTATAACTTTTTATGCCGTTGAAATTTTCCAAGATTCAGGGGCAACGTTAAACAAGTACTTAGCTGCAGTAATTCTCGGGATAGTTAGATTAGCATCAACCATTGTCGCTTGTATCTTATGTAAAAAATGTGGACGAAGACCTCTCACGATGGTTTCTTCCGTTGGTTGTGGACTTTCCATGATAGGATTAGGTGGATATATGTGGTTAAGAAACTACTGGATTACGAATAATTTTCAACTTATTGCTACTTGGTTTCCTGTTTTATGTATATTTTCATACACTATAACTTGCACTCTTGGTTTCCTTGTTATTCCTTGGGTAATGATAGGCGAAGTGTATCCAACACAAGTACGCGGTATTATCGGAGGTTTGACTACAATGGCAGCCCACTCTTTTATCTTTACAGTAGTTAAAACGTATCCGTTTTTGGCTAGCTCAATTACTCGGCACGGTACTTTCATTCTTTACGGTTGCATATCTTTATTCGGCACGATATACTTTTATCTGTGTCTTCCCGAAACTAAAGGTAAAACGCTTCAAGAAATAGAAGATTATTTTTCCGGAAGGAACGATGATTTAAGAACCGGAAGTATAGGTAGACATAAGCCAAAGATGTTAGAAGCGAAAAAGGGTCAGATATTGCCTTGAATTATTCGCACAGTCAACATTTTAATAGATATAAATTAACGAATCTGTCTTCCATTGAACAAACACAAAAGTTACATGGCTATGTTTTATTATTACTAATCAAGATTAATTCTTATATTATTATCAAAGAGTAGTTTTAATTTAAACAACAGAAAAATGGTATTATATATATATTCGTCTTGTAACAAGACATCGGAACTGGTAACGTGATCAAAAGACTTCAAAAATCAATGAAGATCTATTAAATCATATTAAGACTTCAATTATCGATATCCTGATATTTTATTTTTCGTTTTTAAGTAAGATAATTTTAATTTGCGACGATATCTATTTATTGATAAAATATTCAGGTAATTTAAATACTACATAACTTTTTTAATGAAATAGTAGTAATAAGATATATTTTTGTAAGAGTTATTGACAGGATCAAATCTACTCGTCAAAAAACGAACAGAGGGAAGAAAGGAGACAAAATATGTACATGCTTTACAGATGTTTTAATATGCGCACAAAATCCGAAAGGTGCTATTTATTGTTATAGTATTATAATATTTGTATATATATGACAAGAAGATAACATACAGTTAACAAACTATGTAAGAAACATTTGTAAACAAACATGGTGTGACAATGTACCCAAGTTCCAACAATGCAAACTATTCTATAAGTTAAATTAAACATTTTTAATATATTTATTGTGTAGTTTAGAGTCATATTCTACCTCTATGATCCTAATGTCACAAACGCTGTTCTGTCTCCCCCAAAAAATAATACACTCTTCAATTTTTAAACATTAAAAATTTATTTTGCATATCTGCATAGAGAATCAAAGTATAATATTTATTTCTATAGTGATAAACAATTATGTGTCCAATATATATATTTAATCAAGTGTTAAACGTGGTCTATTACGTTTTCTCATTCGTTTTTCTACTTTTTCTTGTATGAATTTTCTAATCATGTCTTCAGGCAATATTTCACCTCTAAATGTTTTCGGTAATATTTCTTTATCCAAAATTGCAAGTCTTTCTTCAACATATTTTTTAGGATCGAACATATGAGCTTCTTTAATTTGCGCAATTAATTCTGCTTGAAATACTTTTTCCTTTGCTGCATTACGATTTACTCTTATCTTCGCCCACACAAACTTCATTCTTTTACGCAGTTTCCTTCTTTTGTGTTTCTTCATCTTTTTTCTTCTAATTACTATTAAACGTACAGCTAATTTTTCTAACATATTTTCTGTTGTAGGAAGTTCAAAAGATGTATTTGTTAATGGTAAATCCTGCTTAGTAGGCTGTTTTATTAAAGGTTCTTCCATTGATGGTATATATCTTGATAATGGTATTTCATATATACTTTTTTTAGTAGTACTGTCTGGATTTCTAAAATCTATATCAAGTGTTTTTGGTATAAATCTAATATGCACGTTTGAAGGAGTTACAATTAATGCATTTTTAGAAAAATTAGAAAAATGCAAGGTATTATTGGATCCTTTTAACACATGGGAAGAGTAATATCTCGCGATGAAATTACCTAAAATAATCCATAGTTATGTTTTGTATTAGGTTATCTTCTCTGCAATATAAAATTGTATATAAAAATCATGTACTTTACATACTTTCTCCCTTTATTGTTATTTGTCGAAATGCTGCACACAATCTGCTAACAGCCATTGTAATTCTTTTTTACATATTTTTATAAACAGAAGCAAAATTAAAATATTAATATTGTATGTATCAAGCTGAGGTACTGACCGATCCAGAACATAACCTCATTTACTTTAAAAAAAATATGGTGGCGTACACGTATAGAAACTGTTACCCATATGGATAAAACAAATAATTATAAATGCGTAAATTAAGAAATAACAAAATTCAGATTTTACATTTTGTTCGTTGAAAATGATTAATTTATTTAAACAATATATGTTCTTCTTAATAAAAGATTTTATATTGGTATACAATACAAACGTATTTAAAAGTATTTTAATCCATTCGTGTCTTAATAGTCCTGGTTGTAACTTTATCTTTTTCTCTGTAATTAAAAATTAATTGATATCTTAGTATCTTAAAATAAAAAAGAAAGGAAGAAAAACATAGAGATTAAAATAACCTACATTATGTAAACAATAGCACCCCAACCAGATATTGCATCTCTGTCACATGCATTTACCAATGCTTGACTGATTGTTTCAAAAAGATCATCTGGCTCCATATCTGGCTCATAAAGCGATTCACACATTCCATATAGCTGCTCACTACATGTTCCGCCAACCACAAAATCATCTGATGGACTTATACATCCTATCAAATCCACATTACAAACAAATGGTTCATAAGTAACAGGACTTAATCCAGCAATGACGGGCTCTACAAAATAAGGTCCAAATCTTCTCTCGTACAATAAATTTGATACCATTGATGCAAATGTTTTAGGATGTATCTTCCTATTTTCCTTCAACTCATAAAGATTTAATCTAAATCTTAACTTCTCCATTACAGTTTGAGTATCGGTGGCAAGACCAGGAAGGCTAAGATATAAGTGAGATCCCATTTCAAAGATCTTTTGAAAATCACATGTTATGGTCTGTGCTTGAATACCAAATCTGCGATCAGCAGCTATCGCTACACAATTCTTGCCTTTCATTGCTATGATAGCTCCACCATTATAGGCTAAAATACTCTGAAAAGAATCACAAACAAATAAAATTGTGATAGGTAAATTTATCCTATTAACATAATTCATTTCAATTAACTCAAATTTTTAACTAACTAATAAAATAAAATTTCATTTATAACATAGTTATATCGCTTTAGCATAGTTTATAAAACGTGCAATGTCATTAACGTATTTGACAGCAACATAACCTCTTTTTTACTTTATATTATTTTAAAATATTAGAGTATGACAGTAACCAACGTTTTAAAAAATCGAAGAGATGTACCAAGAATTTAATATACGAAAAATTACCATTTTTAGACGGTCCCGAAGAATTCACCAACAATTAAATGCGATATCACTGCAAAATGTACCCTGAAGTACTATATTCGAAGCGCAACTTATGTCACGAAACATATAATGCATAGAACTTCGATTTTCTTTTTCGTTGTAAGTTATAAACATAAATTTACATAACTCACTTTGTTTAATGATCACTAATAACATATAATGTTCGTATTTAGACTCATATTGTAATTAATAGAATTTCTTGATATTTTATACATATTTTCAAAAAAATATGCGGGAAAATCAGTATCATCTTGAGTTTTTGATTCTCTAAAATCCAATAATCTTTTACATAACTTCTGGATTGCATCGAGGTATATTAAACATGCTTAGGAGATGTTTTTATAACGGGAATAATGATCCTAAGTAAATAAATTGCAATATATTGCATAAATTTTTTATTTACATAAGAGCAACATAATGTATTCCTCTATTGAGATTGAGAGTAGAGCCTCTAGATAGTATATTCCATCATCCCCTCCAAGATCTCAGAAAGTCAAGATAAAAGGGGAAAACATGGTTCTGCAATGTTATTGAGAAATTCGAAGCCGTTTAATGTTTCGCATTTGATTCGTTGTCTATTGTAAAGAAGAAAGTTTATATTTTTTGTGGGTTCAAAGTCCTTTTTTAAATAAACGTTTCATAAAAGTGATAGCCAGAGTTAAAACCAGAGGTGGAAAACGAACGAGGGCGAAAGAGAAAGAGAAAGAGAGAGAAAATGTGTTCGATCAAGACGAGTCATTGTAAATGCCATGAATTTTGCAACTGGGAATGATTTTCGAATTAGCGGGAAGAAGAATTTTCATAGAATTTATCTTGATAGGAGTTAATATCAATTGGCAATTGTATTCCGAAGAATACAGATCACTCTTCCTACAAGTTTTTGGTTAGTGGTTTCGATCAAAACCATCTGGATACAACCAGTCAGCTGTAACTTGCAACACGCGTTTACACGTGCATTTTATAGTTTATTATAGTTCGATGATCAATTAAACATATCATTTGAATTTAACCATAATAAGGTCTAATACGATACAATTGCAACACAAAATGATCGTTCTTAGTCCGCATTTGACGATAATTTACGAACGGTTCATATCTTTTGATACAAATGTACAGGCGCTATTTTGAGTGCTGATTAACTCGATCTACTTCTAGAAAAGTGTTACAAGAAATAATTTGCTGGTCGTATGCGCTGCGTCAAATACGATTGAATGAAAAAAATTTCAGACGACCATGAAATAAAAGTGCACTCGCGATGTATTTTACTTTTATGTTATTTTTAAACCACTGATATACAAAACACTTGGACTAAGCCTTGTAGTTTCAGTCTTTGTATATAGTTAAAAGATTATTCTTGGAATATATTTTAAGTGTTTGGCTTTAATATTCTTTAATTCCGTGACTTTTAACATATATTTAATTAGTGCAAATTTCTTCTTATCTTTCTTCTGTTATTACTTATGAGATTGTAATCAATATATTATTTTTTTGTAGGTTTAGAGGTTTGATAATTATATTATAGAATTTATATAATTAACTCTTTGGTGTTATAAGTCTTTGATATTTTGTTGATTGTATAAAAGAATGTCACTAAAGCCTAAACGAGTTGATTTTACTCAAACATGGGAAGCATTACAAGAGACTGTAAAGTGTGTAATAACATTATCTTATGTTCCACGTGCAACATGGTATGATAGATTCAGGTACTTTATGATATCTTCTGGTTATTTTCAGAGTATTAAAGTAGTTATATATTTTGACATTATGTATATGTTTTGTATATTTTGTTTCAGTGATGTGTATTCATTATGTGTGGCATATCCAGAACCACTTGCTGATCAATTGTATTGTGAAACAAAAAGATTTCTAGACAATCATGTCTTCCAATTGTTAGCAAAAGTTCGTGCCCAAGGTGAATCTAGTTTACTGCAGGCATATCATCAAGCCTGGACAGAATATTCACAGGGCATTAATTACTTGCATTGCTTGTACTTATATTTGAATCAACAACATATTAAAAAACAGAAACTTTCGGAGGCAGAACTGATTTATGGCATGTCTTCCACTACGGTTGTTGATTGCCAAGAACAAATGGAAATAGGAGAGTTAGGTTTAGATATTTGGAAAACAAGAATGATTATGCCATTAAGAAAACAGCTTGTCTCTCTATTGTTAGATAACATTCATGCAGATAGAGTTGGTACATCTCCCACCGCAAGTACAGAAGTTATTTGTGGTGTGATACAGAGTTTTGTTCGGGTTGAGGAATATAAAATGAAGGGACAATTAGATGTAAGGATTTCTATTATGCTACTTAGTTTTCTTTAGTGTAATATAATGTTCCTTGCAAAACTTTTTATATAATGTGTGTTGCTTTAGATGTACCAAGAAATTTTTGAAACACCTTTTCTTGAGGCTAGTGGAGAATTTTATATGAAAGAAGCAAGCGATTTACTTCAACAATCGGATGTAACCCATTACATGGAAAGAGTGACATGGCGACTCATGCAGGAGGAACTTCGTGCCCATAAGTTTCTTCATGCAAGCTCTGTGCCTAAAGTATATTTTTATATATTAAATATAATGTACGTTAAATTAAAGTGATCGATCGTTTAACAATAATATATTGTAGGTGAGACAATGCTGCGAAGGAAAAATGATAGCCACGCATGTAGCGTGGTTTCATTGGGAAGGACAAAGGATGATAGAGTACGAACGTAAAAGAGATTTGAGCCTCTTGTATCCATTATTAAGGCCATTACCTTCAGGTCTGACGGCACTTGTACAAAAATTTACTGAACACATTACTCAGCAAGGATTACAAGCAATTAGCTCTTTACAAGGAGAAAATGTAAGAAATATGACAATACTAAATGTAATTTTATTTTCTATGAAATTGTTTTATTATTTGATAACTGCATAATGTAGATACATACGCAATTCGTGGAAATTATGTTGGATGTGCATCGTAAATATTCGGAATTGATCAAAGATGTGTTCAGAGGCGATCAAGCTTTCGTAACTGCTCTCGATAAAGCATGTTCGGTTGTCGTGAATCATAGGCCTGCTCCACGGCAACCAGCTAGAGCACCTGAGCTAGTAAGTAGTGGTATTTCAACGCAATTTGTTTAATTTTTTTAATTTGTAATATTTCAATTTAGTTCGCTAAATATTGCGATTCTCTGTTAAAAAAATCTGCGAAGGCGGCATCGGAGGGAGAAGTTGAAGAGAAACTAGCACATTGTATTACCGTGTTCAAATACATTGATGATAAGGATGTTTTTCAGAAGTTTTACGCACGAATGTTAGCGAAGAGATTAATACACCAACAATCGCAATCGATGGATGCCGAAGAATCAATGATTGATCGTTTAAAACAAGCTTGCGGTTATGAATTTACGAATAAATTACATCGAATGTTCACCGATATGTCAGTTTCAGCGGACTTAAATGCTAAGTTTACAACGAGCTTACGAGAAGGAGATAGAGAAAATCAATTAGGCATCGGTTTTGTAGTATATGTGTTACAAGCAGGAGCTTGGCCATTGGGTTTACCACCATCTTCAGGGCCATTCGATATTCCTCAACAATTAGAAAAGTCCATACAGGCATTCGAAACTTTTTATCACGCGCAATTTAACGGTCGAAAACTCACTTGGTTACATCACCTGTGTCAAGGTGAACTCAAGTTCAATTACTTAAAGAAACCTTATTTGGTAACTGTACAAACATACCAAATGGCACTGCTGCTTCTTTTCGAGCATTGTGATTCGATACAGTGCAGAGAAGCCGCTGCATCATTACACTTATCGCATGATCAATTAGTTAAACACGCGACCAGTTTAGTTGATTGTAAAATTTTGAAAAAATCAACAGATGGAGAATTAGAAGAAGATACGACTTTGACGCTCAATTTCGATTATTATAATAAAAGAACGAAATTCCGTATAACTGGTACGTTGCAACGGGATGTACCGAACGAGTGTCACGATGTCGAAACTACACATCGTAGCGTCGACGATGACAGAAAATTGTACCTGCAAGCAGCTATAGTTCGTATTATGAAGAGTCGTAAGGTTTTGAGACACAATCAACTCGTGCAAGAGGTGAGGTTTATTTTGACATGATACATGGGAGTTATCTAAACACGATGTAACTGAACGTACTAATACGATTCCAGGTACTAAGTCAATCTAAGGTTACATTTGCACCATCAATCAGCATGATCAAAAAATGTATTGAAGCTCTTATAGATAAGCAATATATCGAACGTACGCCAAATAATGCAGATGAGTATTCGTACGTCGCATGATTTTATTGTACCACTTGACACAATCATTAATTTATTTCATTCAGGGTGCTTTGTGATCGTTCATAATACAATAATTTTTACTAATGTAAAACGATTGATAATTCTAAATTTTATTTGATTGGATACATCTTTATAGAAATGAACAATACTTTTTCGAATGATAATGCCCAAACCAAATCTAAGATTTGGAAGATCAAAAAAAGCATCCTGAATTGCTTTCTTGCTCCTAAATCAATTGATTAATAACTTAGTTTATTCAATGACTTATAATATATGTGCACGGAATAAAGATGATTACTATTTTATGCTGGAACAATTTCATTGGTTTCCCAAGAATAAAAATTTAATTTCTGATTTTGATATAACGTACAATTATTACTACTCGTTTTGAGATTCATTGAATCCATATGAAGAATAAATCTATATATTTTTACAAAATTATGTAACAATATTCCAAGCATATTCGAATTTTAATTTTTATATTGTTTCTTATAATAAGTCTCTGGTCCCTCATCTTGAAATTATAACATACCAGTTAAAACTGGTAGTAATGTACATGACACTTTTGATGGCCATATATTGCACGATACATGGTGAGATTTAAGTGACATTGCAAAGAATTGTTTGCATCAGACACTTTGCTCTTTAAAAATGTTACATAATATAAGGAATGTTATTAATCAGTTCCACTACAGCATAGATTTGGATTGGTACTATTAGGAACGTGGAGTTTTTAGTTGTAACAGTTCTGGATCCAGCAAAGGATTGTCATCTGCCTCTGATTCTAATGGCTTATTCATACTATTAACCACAAGAGGTGATGTAGTGGCTGTGTTACTATATGGTGAAAACCCTGCCCATTCCATGCCAAGATATATAGGTGGTGGGCTACCCAATGGTGGTTCCAGTAACAAATGATCTGATTGTTGCTGCTGTTGCTGCTGTTGTTGTACTTCCTGACATTCAGAAGGTGGCATATGCGAGGTCAAGTGAGTGGTTACTTTACATTGTTTTTCTTGTTTTCGCCACTTTGCTCTTCTGTTTTGAAACCATACCTATATGGCATAAGCAAATTTTTGAATCTGATTAATAATTATCAATTGCATTTTCCGAAGCAATAGAATACATCTCTATTATATACCTGTACCCTTGCTTCTGTCAATTGGATACGTAGAGCAAGCTCTTCTCTAAAAAATACATCAGGATAATGTGTCTTCTGAAACGCTCTTTCTAATTCTTCTAATTGAAAGTTTGTAAATGTGGTGCGGTATCTCCGCTGTTTCCTTTTTCCAACTCCAGTTGATTGTCTATCCTCGCTTCCCGGACTTGGTGAAAAGTCATACGCTACAAAAGTTTATCGTTTTTCTCAACATTATTATACTTGATAAACTTTGTGTGAAATTAAGCGTATAATATCGCGGATTTAATGTAACCGTTTCATCTTCAACCGAAGTACAGTCGGTGCAAAACATTACGGAAATTAATGAATTGATTCGGGGATTCACACGCTGCTTCCTCATTGCACTTAATCATGTTGAATGGCGTAAAATGATTCATAACTGTTAAACTGATTACCACTAACTCTATTTAAAACAAGGGCTGCCGATTCGCTTAATGCATTTAGCAATAATTTAATTGAGGACTGCCCCAACTTACGAGTCGACAGGTAGAGAGTGGCAGTTAATTAAATCAGGTCTGGGGTGGCAGGGTGCACTTACAGAATTTTGTAGGAAAGCAAACTGAGGAAGATTGAGCGCCTATCAGACCAGCCAGAGCAGTCGACTGTAGATCTCCTCCGGGGTTGATCTCGTCTGGTGCTCCAGCGGAAGCGACGATCGCTCCAGTGGATACTAAAGGATCGCGCGGTGCACCCACCAAAAACAGTTGTCTACTATTTTCGTTTGCACTTTCGTCTTCTTCCTTTAAATCCATTGCAATATTTAGCTTCCGTTGTTTAATTAATCAAACACAGAATAGACGAGACAGACGTTACACCGAATGAAAGATAGACTAATGGTAATTGAATCACTACCAGGTTGAGAAGTTCGTGTGGGTACCACAGCGACTCCGCAACTCTGCTATTTCTTTTCTCTTTTCCTCCTTTTTTTCCTTACACCTGTACGACGTAGATAGGGTAGGGGACAGAGTATATTCAACATGAACTCCCTCAAGAGGGGTAGTGAAGCCTCAAAAATGTATTGCTTATACACCACGAATCAATAGCATGAATGTACACCAGAAAAACGGTATATCTAGTTTTCCCCATGTGATCATTAACTATTTTGTGAGAGATTGATACTCGCACGATCGTATATTATCATCGATCTTTTGGTATTAATCATAAGAGATTATTTCGAAAGCGTTTTACGTTTACGAAATATTTAGTTACGATTCTTATTTTATGGAAGGGAATAAGAGGAGAAGATTAGAATGTACTATTGAAGACATAAAGCTTTTATACATCTTTTTATTGGAACAGTGTAGTGTATTACAATATGTACAAAATCTGCTACATCCATTTATACTTAAATAAAGGTGTATTGTGCCTTAAAAGTGCACATCTTAAATATTACTATAGTAACACTTTTTTAGCTTATATAAAACTGAAATATAGTGCCATTTGTTTTACTCATGAAAATGTGAGAAAATATATTTAGCACAGTGCGTATCACAGTAGGTGCATGAAGTAAAATGTTCAATATGAACTTTGTTTAAGATTATTATCATCTTCAGTACTCCATCTCATGTGTGCACGTTGAAACACATTAGTTGGACCCACGTCATATCGTTAAAGTAGAATAAAACATTTAGACGTAAAAAAGGCGAACCTTGCTGGTAGAGACTAATAGATCATCGTCGAAAAATTTTGTCTCTATCACAACATTCCCACTGAATATGGATAAGAAAGGACCAATTATAAACGAATGATGTCGAAACAGAAAATTATAACAATAACATTATACTTACTTTAAGATGTTAGCAGGCATCATTTGACTTTCTGGAGCAGCTTGAATTAAACTTTGCCACGTATTAGTACTGTTAGGTATAACAAATCCAAATTCAAAGAACCATTCCTCTAAGCATCTGCCTTTAAACAACACTTTCTGTTCTAACCTAAACCTTTCCATTGGTTCTGCAGAACTAAAATTAATTTCTCGTGATATTGCACGACACTTTAAAATTCTTTTAGGTACTCTTGCTTCATGTTCGACCTCAGGTACAGACCTTTATACAATCAATTCTATTGTTAATACGAAGATCTTATCATTGTAACGTTATCAGAAATCGTATAGGTTATTATCTACTTACAAATCTTCGTTACCTTGCCATAATATTTTGCCATTATCAGCATCTCGTAAATTCATCCAATTACTGTAACAAATAACAGTTAAGGAACGCAATACTGTGTGTAAATTAATATCATAAAGTAAGTAAGGTTAATTTTATCACAGTTGATTTTAACCTATAAATTGTCACGTTTATATGCGATTTGTTTGCAACAGGTAAATAACTTTGTTACACGAGAAAAAGGATACACCTGGAAGCCCTTAAGTATATCTTCGCCTCGAGAAGGCATAATTAATTCAATCAAAGCGAAATACTCTTATTTCGTGACTATGTAAATGAATCACGTCCATCCAGCCGTTATCGATTCTTTGTACTGTTGATTTATAAGTAGAAAGTAACCGTTGGTCATGTCGGCTAATTTCAGGGATTATTGTTAATACAGGTAAGTTAATTAATACAGATGACTATTAACAAAATCCATATATGTATACATATGTACGTATTTGCAAGTTAGACAATGTAAATGATAGTAGATGGAATAAATGGGATATAGTATAATGCGTTATATCTTATAATATATGTATTCTTGACTTATTACGATTTAAATTGTTTATAATATGTACGAATATCTTGTGATATACAGATGCTGATAGTTTATGAATGCAAGAATTGATTAGACAATACGAGGATTAAAATATTTCTTTAATAATAATCAATAAATAGAAAAATTTTTTCAAATGCAAAAAGGTGAAGACACCAGCGTAACGTGCTTTCACCTTCAATCAAAGATGAAGAAAGATGAAAGGACTGGTTCAAAGAATCAACGAAATTATAAATAAATTTCCAATCAAATATTATTTAAGCATTGTCTGTATATTTGTATTATGCACTTTTATACGTCATTTTTAAGCGAATTATTATATATTGTCTAGTTGAATGTATTTCACCGTGTATTCTTATTAAAAAGATAATTATAATTAGTAATAAATTATTGTAAATGAATCTATAAGAGTATTACATTACGCGCTTATAACATTAGTTAAATAAGTTAGACTAGTAATTACGAAAAAATATTGCAAAATTTTTGAAATATCGAACGCGGCTTGTCCAAAGCACATTTCAGGGCGCATAGCCCAATTTTTGTCTCCGGACATGCCACGTTTTGCTATCTATCTGTAAACGCTCCAAGTTTCAGTTCCTTTACCGCCTCATAGATGGTGAAACGTGGTATATCCGTAAACAAAAATTGGGCTCTGTGTCTTTAAACTTATGTTGAACAAGCCATGTTTTGCCATCTGTGGAAGAGAGGAGGAACTGAAACTTGAAGTGTTTACGGTAAATGGCGGCACTTGCTTCGTCGAAGGGAATTATCGTGCAATTGTGCAACAAGGAGAGACATGTATCGTGTATGATAGACAAGGAGAGCAATACTGTTGGATAAGGACAGTAATAATGTCGTGTGACAAACAAAGATCGCACTATTGTGCGACAAGGAGTTATAGTGAAATTTTTCCCTCCTTTTCACCGTGATAATGTTTGGACATCTACGAACCGGTTAAATTTTCATACTCAATAGATGATATCGTTCTAATTGAAGGCTTGCGTCCGTTGTATCGCTTGAGCTTGGAGATGCAATACGAAAGGATTGAATTTTTTCTGTGCAAATGTTCTGACCGCACTCGTATCGTTAATTAAGCAGAACTGTGTTTCCCTAAGTTCATATTAGAGCATCGCCTCTCTGGCATTAGCGAGAAAATAAGCAAATTACATTCATCCGACATTCTACACCATTGAAATGTTTCAATAAACGTTTTGTCACGGGTAATGAATTATTAATAATAATAACAATTGTATCGTTAATGCAATGATTAGATGACCTATCCATCGATTATACAGCAATGTCTGTTTAATCTATGAATCATTCATTCATCATTCGATTTCCGTTAATTAATTCTTGTATCTTACTGTCAAGAAGTAAATAAAATACGGAATTACAATAGAATAGATTAATTTAATTAATTAAAATAAACTAAAATTAATTAAATTAATAAATAAAATTAAAATTAAAATTAATAAATAAAATTAAAATAAATTAATTAATTAATTAGCAAATTAATCGTATAATCGCGTAATTAGTGCCGCAATTGTTGTCCTATAAACGATTCGACCATTTGTGACACGTTTAACGTTATTTTGCCCCGTATCGAATTGTTCGTTTAAGATTTCAGGATTGGAAGCTTTGTAACAAGAGGACGCGCTGACACCCGGTTGTTACCATATTCATTTGTATTTCATAAGGCCTTTCATTTTTCTTTCTCTTCGAGGGCTTGTTTTACAACGCCACGTTGTTTGTCTCGGTCCAGTCATTAACCATCTGTTTTTAAATAATACACAGGCTCCTCGACTATCCATTCTTAATCTTACTCCTTTCATAAGCAATCCCTCTCACTATAATTTTTCACAACCCCCTTTAATACTATTTTTCACGAAAGCAAGCAAGATAAATCGAGAAGAATAATGGTTTGACAATTTCAAACGGAATAAAGTGGAAAGTAAAATTAAAATGCGTAGACACAGGCCTTACAGTTACCTATACAGGCTGAATAATACATTCTGTTCGTGTTTTCTCAAACAAGTGCATCGAGTTCATAGCAAAAAAAAAAAAAAAAAAAAAAAAAAATTATAATAAGCTGTTAAGCCTACAACCGAGTGGTTAAAAGTTAGTAACTTTACGTAAAATCTATCGACATAATTATCTCATTCCGTGAGAAAATTCATGAAAAATATCGGATACGCGTGTCCTTAACGTTTCAATTAATTTTCATATTTTTCGCAACGCGCACTTTGGCGATAGGCGAACGATCCTCTGCCTGGACCTAAAATTAATAACGAAAAATTATTCGATTTTCCGGAGAGAAATCGCTCGAGTCGACGCGAGAAAGAACGCGTTGTGTGGCAAGTTTCTATAGAATTTCCATAGAAAATAATGGCATTGTCCTGGATTCGACCAACTTTGGCGTGATAGCCGCTTCTCCTGTTAAAACGTTCCTGGCAACCCTTTGCGAATAGTTTCACTCCGAATTGCTGTAAAAATTGAAATTCGACGAGAAGCGACGCAGCAAGTGTCGTGGCCAGTTTCTGCCGCATTGTATTTCTACTGCAATTCAATTCGTATGGCGGAGACACAAGTTGGCGAGAATAGAAATCTGGTCGTTGTGTCCGCGATAGTTTTGGTAGATCGGCGTTAATCAAAGTAGAAATCGAAGGAAACTGTCCTCTCGTGGAAATTTTCTAATTCGTCAACCTGGCTTTTCCTTAATTCTCCTTCGATGCTGGCACAGTGATACGAGATGCTGCTCTTCTCCTTCGTTTTACCGTTCCAACTGTCAAGCTGGCAAGCTGGCAGCACGACCACGAATTTTTAATACACCCTATATATACAGGGTGGTTGATAACCGGTGGTACAAGCGGAAAGGGGGTGATTCTACGCGAAAAAAGAAGTCGAAAATGTAGAATAAAAAAATTTTTTTTTTTTTCATTTTTCCATCGAAACGACGATCTACAGTGAGATGCGTTATAACGTACCGCGCGCGTACCGAGCGTAAATTCAAAGTCGATTTTCTCGAAAACAAAGCCTCGAACGAAAAATGTTTATTCTATATTTTCGACTTATTTTTTCGCGTAGAATCACCCCCTTTCCGCTTGTACCGCCAGTTACCAACCACCCTATAAATGAATCAGGTCATTTCCCTTACGTTTGTATCCCTTTTTCTTTTATGATCTTCTAAATATTTCGATACAGCAAAGACGTACCGATAGCGCCGGACATACAAACTTTATCAGCAAAATATCGTCTTTTAACGCACGTTAGAATGATAGTTATTCTCCGAGAGATAAAATATTTTTTTATTCGAGATAAAAGCGCGAAGCGTGCGGGTTCGTGTCTTGTAAAAATCGATCGGCTATCGATGCGTCTAGTTTCGGTCGTAAATGGCTGGCCTACACGTTCTCTAAAACGAGGAATGTCCATCGACCAGTTGGTTTCCGAGCCATCAAGATCGTATTGACGACAGTCAGCGAATGAAGAGCACGCGTGCTCAGCCGGAACATAGAAGATTTCCTCCTCGCCATTCGTTTTATGTGTTGGCCGTCTTTACGAGCGCCGCAGTTGGCAGATTCTCGATCGGGACTCTGGACAACCGGGAAGATCCAGTTGGAGAATATCCTTTGTCCTTTGCAGTATTCTTATTAAAAATAGAACAGAAGAGAATAAGCGAATTGATTGACCTTTAACGCTTTCCGTTATAAGCAGCTCATGCTGCTCTTCGAATTACATCCGAACAGCGTTGTTTAGTGAAACGTGAATCTTTCTTATCAAATACCTGTACAATTTATATAGATGATTTACACGTTGTACAACAATTACATTGCTTCAGATAGCGTAATAATTATTCGCTAATCGATAGTAACGGAGCGTGCAAATTTTTCAGTTCCTTCCATGATAACACTGCTACGACTTTTTTTCCTTTCAACAGGATTGGTAATTTTTTACTTCGTAGTGAGGTGGTTGTTGGTGAAGATGCCCGCAAGAAATACTCTTGATGTTCAGCAGGAAAGTTTATCAAACTATCAACAAACAACAGTCAACAATTTACGATCAACGATCAACAATTAACGATTAACTATCAAGAGTTATATGATAATCACGTATCTCTAATGGTGTTTGCTTCGCTATGACCCTTAAACTTTCGCATTTCGCAGCTCGGGGCAGAACGAATCTTTGGTTCGAAATCAAACGGATTTTTGTTGCCCCTCGATATCCGCGACGATTAGATGTCCGCGACGGTTGCGATTGCGATTTTCCGAATATTCGGCGAGAGAACCGTAGGGATATCGATGGTACATTAGGCATGTCAGCTTTACGCTTTGAAGGTACAGCGTTTGGTGTCGCGAAGCCGTTGCAAAGTTGCGTGGTCGAGTGCAGCCACAGTAGTATACGCGATTTATTTGAGTTTTGGCGGCTCTGGCAGAAATAAATTAGGATTTCGTTAGTAAAGGGAATAAGAGAGGTGTTTCAACGTTAGTTTGAAAGATCACTGCTTCGGTGAATAAGTGTGGGCTATGGATATTGCAATAATTGCCGAGCTTCTTCAACAATTCAACAAAACAGGCCGGTGAACGCCGAGTAGCGATGCATTTTCCACCTAAGTGTGGTTTAAAGGGTGTTGAAGTAACTAATACTGTTACGTGGCTACTTTAGACAATGCAACTTCGCATTTTTATGTATTCTACTTACCTGAACGAAATTTTACTATTTTATTATTATTAGTTGAACTATCGTCGAGAGTTAACTTATACGACTTGTACGAGGATGTAAGCAGCAAGAGCACGAGTTACGCGATACAAGTTTGCAACATTATTATGTACTTAAAAGCAAATGTTTCGTGGAATTTTCTAGTATGAACATGAACTTTTAAGTGAACAAAAAATCGTAGATAGTGGAGAGAAATAGGTGGACTCCTGTTACACGAACGACCTGGTTATATGAACCGACTTGTTCCCGGGCAGGTTCGTATAAACGGAGTACCGTTGTAATATAGTTAAAAAAAAAACAAACAAAAAAATGAGTTATCCTTAAAAGAACAAATGTAACTTTCTTGGAAACGGGAGAATATTCTACACGCTCTTGTCGAAGTTTCTACGAACATGAAAAATTAGATTCCGTCGATTCTTGAAGTTTGTCAACGACGAAAGAATGTAGTACAAATATAAATACAATTAAGTCGAGAATAACTTGACTGTAATTGACGATCACTCGGTTTAGATTAGAGTTGAATTTCTTCGTTTCCGAATATTTCATCCCAATTCGTATCCTGTATATCATATCTTATCTTCTCCGAGGCCATTATCGTTTAAAATACAGAATATGTGGAATTTAAGCAAGCAAAAATTATGTTAATTGAAGCTGTTGCGGATTTTTCATCTTAATAGGATAAAAAAATAAAAAATAAAAGAAAAATAAAAAAATAAATAAAAGATAAAAAATAAAAAAAATAGGATAAAAGAACGCAGCAGGTTTAACCTCCAGCTGCGGCTGATTTTCATATTTATGTGTACAGAATCTCGGACAAATTTGCATCTTGTATAGGTATATCGTTAAAAGTCTTTCGACGCGATACATAAAGCAATCAAAATAAGCGGAAGAGAAGAAAATATTGTTGTTCGTTAACTTCCAAATAGCTTCCAATTAACACAGTATGCGGAATGTATAACACAATTTCCACGTTGCTCGCTGATGGAGTGTTAAAATTTCACTTCGCGCCCCTATCGAACAAACAATTGAGGCGAAAAATCACGCGTACCGATAGCTGTTACTTTATTTTTTCTTCGAATTGAGGAAACTCGTTAACGACGGAAAAATACGATGGAAACATAACTCAAAGAACGTAACGGCATTTTTCATTGGTTTCCATGTTCCATAGTATCAACTTTTTCGTTGTCGTACGAAAGTACTAACTAAACGATAGGAAACTGAATATATTTCAACCTAATTAATTATTACGTAAATGCCGTAAGAAATGAAATGCCTGTACTCCGCGAAAAGATCGCATAAGCAAACTAGCCACGTATGAAATAAAAAATTCACGACGAATTTGAAATACGTAGGAGTGTTTCGATGCGTTTGGCGTCAGTATCTCGCCATTGCGTGTCCAATTTGTTACAGGTAGTAGAGAAATAGAAGAAAAATCATCGAGAGTCAGCGAGGAGAGGGCACGGCGAGCTGTTGCGCCATTGGTCGCCGTTAGGGGTGTCTGAACACTTCGTGGGTGGTTGGGAGAGACTATATAAAGCGTTTCACGGATCATGGTACATCGCAGTTGCTTTTACGTGTTGCTTCATCCGCGTTCCGAAACTTTTTCCTCTCTGCAACGTGTCTGAAGCGTCTTTTTTTCGCTCTCGACCAGCGGCGATCGTGTTCGCGTCTCGCGTTCCTTCCCTCGACTTCCGTTCCAAGCGTACGACCGAACGTCGTTCGAAAGAATTTACATCGTCCGAATAGTTCGAAGAATTTTTCTGGTGAAGTTGCTCGTTACGAGGTGGAAAACGAGAGGATAGTTGGGGAGAAAGTCGAAGAGTTGATCGTGAGAAGAAGAAAAAGAATATCTTTTGTCTTTATTTGTGAATTTGAGGATCGAGACAGATTCATATAAGGGGAGTATATCAACATCGGTCACGATTATCTCTACGTGATGTTAATTGTTAAAAATCGATCGCTCGAGGAATATTCGTTGGTGTCACGTTCGAGAAAATTAATTCCCATAATACACGCGTAATCGAAAATATTTTTACGATTTTTATAATATACGCGCGAGGAATAATATAGTATAAAAATAATATTCCGGTCGTCTACTTTTAAATAATCGTAGAATATTTCGCGTTCGAGCGAGGTAATCTAACGGTAGAAATAAAAATAGAACAGAAGGGTTAATCACGTGGATGATGAAAATATCTGGACGTAATTTTTACAGGCAAGAAAATGCTTTCGCGGCGTGGGAAGACGCAATTGGTACCGTGCTTTGGAACCATAGAAATCGTGATGTGTTTGTGGATTGCGTGTATGGTTTTAACTCTGGTCGCATCTCAACAAAAATTTTACATTCAGGGCCGATATGGCAAGAGGCAGGAACCGCGTACAGGTGAGATATAAATGTATATAAAATTATCTTGATTGACAAACCTTCGACATTTCACAGATTCATTTTCTTTATAAAGCACGAACGATTTCTTTTCCACCGTTCAAAACTCGAACTACTGTTAAAAAACGTTTCTAAGTTGTAAATGATATAATTGATAATTATACTATATAACTATAACTATGTAACTGCATAACGATATAACTACATAAACTACATTAACTGAGAAATATTCAAACACAGGAATTTTCTCTCTATTAATACAAATACATCTTGATTAACTGTTACACTCTATTTAAGTTTCTGCGATTCCGCGATATTTCCTTTGCTCTCGTTAAAACGTGAAATCTTACCTTTAATTTTCCAGTCGTTCGTATTTTCAGTCTCCGCGACTCGTTCCATGCGCGATGCTCTAATCAGAAGCGTCGTGGTCGTTTTGTGGACCAACGATTGGTGGTTATCTCCAATTAGAGCGTTTCTAGTTTCTAGTCACTTGATCTTTCCGTTCTGAACAAGGCACATTTATCGAATTCAACGAGAGTAGAATGTTCCGTAACTGTGAATTTTCTTTTGTTACAGTCGATGCGTTATAATTAACTATCGTATACCTCCCCTATTCTTTTTCTCGTATTTCGAATTACGGAAATTTTTCCTTCCATACGTATACTCTTTTCTTCTCCATCGTCGTTCTCATTTTTTCGTATCTGCTTCATCATTATTTTTACCTGTTCTTCGTGCAATGAAGAATCTGCAAAGGAAATGCGCGTCTTTCTGTGTACATACTTATAATTGTTTTCGCAAGAACAAGAAACGCTCTTTGAGCTTCGATTCATCGCAGTAATTAGTTATGGGTATCTGCGTGATAGAAGCAAAGGATAGCTTATTAAATAATGAAAATTACGATATATCGGAAATTCTGTGACGAACGAAATTGGAAATGTCGAGCAATCGTTAAACTTGGATAATGACGATTCGTTGCCTCCATCTGAAATGTTGAGAACAATTTGCGACATTAAATTACCGTTATTATTACACATCAAAAATTACATGTTATTATTAAATTACACACTTATTGTTATTTTCTGTTCATTCGTGAAGATTCAGATGCCATTAAAATGTCTACTTACGAAAAAGAAATTCATTGCCAGATGATTATTCTCAACGATGTTTCGCTATTACGCATATAGTAGAATAGAGTGATCTGAGTCACTCAGCTACATTTTAAAATTCAGTCCTGAACTTTGCATAGAATAATCAAACTTGCTGCAAATCATGAGACATCGTTAGTCTTTAATATAGTAACAAAGGAACGAGAAAATACCAAAAATCATTTAAATAATTTTCTGATGACATTATTCGGGTTCGCGAGAAGATATTGCGTAAGGATATTGGTACTGGTTGAACAACTATAAAAGACTATAGTCGTCGAGAGTTGTCAATATACGTGATGTATTTCGTTATTTATCACGTCACGAATATCGAGTTAAATAATTTGTTTTCAAACGTGGATCGTTTGAAAATAGTTCGCAATAGAATTTTTTTAATTGCAAGATAAATTGTTTAAACATCCTTCCAACACAAATAATTTTACTTTAGCTTAACGTCTCAATTGCAGACTCGTTCTTCGTTTCGGGAGGCAGATATGGGCGCAGCGAAAACACGCAGAAGGCGAGTAAATCGTTGCCAAAGTTGGTGGAGGTAGAGGTGCCAAGGATAGATCGATTCTTTTGGGGTAGCCGGTACGGGAAGCTCTCCCCTCCGGATTACCGGACAGTTTCATCGGTGAATCGATTTAGCGCCATTCTCAACTTTATGGATCAAGTTAATCTCGATCGAGAGAACGACGCCAGCAACCGGAACGATCTCGATCTTGTCCCTTAAAATTATTTCGTCGGTAAGATATCTTTCTTGCTTTTTTTTTTCGTGAAAGGTTCCAGCTGTACAGATGAATGAATTTTTAAATGAATGAAAAATTCAGAATGCGTAAATTATGCAAAACGACGGATAAGTAGTAAGAGGGAGCAGAGACAACTTTTCAATTATTAATAATATAACGTGTGTCCCAGCATTGAAATCACCCACAATTTCCAGGATAATATGCCACGCTTTTTAGCGTGTTACAAATTTTCTTGTAACATAAAATAATCTCGAGCTTGAAAGGCCTATGAATTTTCTTGAAATCGTACACGAGTTTGACCTGATGTTCGTTGCGAGATTTGACTAATGCCCAGTGGCAAAAAAGAAATTTTAAATTTTAATATTCTTCGAGTCGAGACAAATTAACTCTTTATAATTCTAATATGTTTATAAATTTTCACGTTTGGAAGGATCGATGAACTAAAGCAATTGAAAATGTTAGATTGTTTAATTTTAGAGAAACAACAGAGTATTTTTGCTGCAGAATTGTCAAAGAATTTTCTCGTGAAGCGTTTTCTTTGTTGGAGCTGTTACAGAAGAGTTTCTATTGCACAGAAATAATCCTGTTTCAAAGCGAGACACCTAATTCTTTTCTTTTCTAACGAACAACTATCCCAATGCTAATATTATTGAACTATGCTTCGCAGACATCTACGAGGACTCGTTGGCTCTTTTGTGCAAACGATACAAACTGAGAGAAGAAGAGTTACAGGGAACGTGCGTGTTTCGATCTTCTAAACAAGTCCTCCGTAATGATTCGTTGTTTTTAATCGATTTAAAAGAATGTAAAGATCTCGTGAAAATCGGTGGAATGCGCAGAAAAACGAAATATAAGCTTCAGTTTACGCATCGTAGAATCTGGTGTTTTCTTTGTAAACCGACCCATTCCTTTTTATCGTTCTCCCATTTTCCCTCATTCACTCTGCTACTTTTCTAACAATTCTTTTTCCGTTTTTTATCGATTTTGACTAGCATTACGTATTCAGAATAGTAGTAGAATAGCAATAGTAATAGTAGTAGAATGTATTCAGCATAGGAGTCGAATATTGCTCGAGTGTCGTTTAGATCTTTATTTAATTATTTTATTCCATCTAGAATCTAGATTCTTACATATATACATATGTATTTTTAATTCCCGTTAAATCATCGACGGTTTTCAATTTTTCACACACAAAATTTTTCCACTTTTTCTCTTTTACTACTACATTCTGTATTTTTATGCATTTGTGGGCGTGAGTGTGAAACAAATTTATGCTCAGATCTCATTCTTTCAGTTGCACTGATAAAAATATGAATTTGCATAAAAAAATCCGCAGTCTATTTATTACCATCACATTCCGTAAATTATCTTACAGATTTAACAAATTGTACAAAATAATTGCTTCCGAGGAGTAAACGTTTTAGAAGTTTTGCCGGTTCCTCAGCAGTAATGGTCTGTATTTAATCAGACCGCCTACGGGAAATCCCTGGAAGGAATTCCTTTTTCTTTTTATGTTCTACTAACGCACTGTGTCCTCTCCATAGCTATCTCGTCATTATCCTCTTATTTATCATTACTTTGCGATCGTTTAACGTCATCGAAGGAGTCTAGCAGATAAGATTCGCGTTAATAGATTTTTCCTGTTTTCCTCTTTAATTCCATCCCTTTTTCTTTCCACTTCCATAAAATATCGAGTTTCAATCGTTTTCGTTTCGTTCCCTCTTTACGTTCGGGTTTACCGCTTAGTATTCGATATCGAAGAACGCAACAAGTCTCCACCGTAATCAAATGGCGAATCCGGATTCGATTATTTTATTTGTCCTCTATCTTTTATTTTTTCCCCCAAACGGTACGTGTAGGTGGTCAAAATATCGTAGTGGCGATAACACTACCATTTTATTTCTCGGTCAAGTGGTCGTGTTCCAACGATTCGGTATAGATCAATGCGATTCGTTCACGATAATGAAACTACCTGGGAAAATGGGAGACACGATCGTTTGCGCCATTTTTACGGATCTTTTCGATGGCCGCGCCGTTCTAAACTTTCGAATAAGTTTGGCGAGAAACTTTTTTGGTCCCCGTTTTAACACGAGAATTGCCGATAATTAAAACGAAATATTTGAATTGTACAACGAAATAGTATTGCATAGTTTGGACAAATAAATAAATGTCTGGTGTCAAATAAAAGTGGCCTTAAAAAGTAACCTTTTTAATATTATAATAAAGATATCATAAAACAATTCCGAATTTTGATCTCTTGATATCTTTTTTCATAAGATTATTTGTCCTCGCATACTACATGAAAATCAATAATCATAGATAATTCATTAGCGATCTCTCGCTTTTCATACTTCTCCATTTTCTCTATTTTAATTTGATAAAACTCCTATAGTAACAATTTTTATCGTTTTAAACTCAACTCGGAAGAACTTCGGTACTTAAGGATGATCTCGTGAAAAGTATCTGTACACGACCGATTAGACAGGAAAATAAAAAGATCCGAGACCATGTAACCTACTGAAGGATTTAATAGTTCCCCTGTTACAAGATTCTAAATCCTGGGTATTAAATGAAATTTTTCTTTAAATCCCAGCATCTTCCCGCAATCTTTTCCTAGATTCAATTTCAAATCCTTTAAAATCCCGTCTTATCAAATCCTTCTTAGCAATATCCACGAGTTTACCAACGATAGATAGAATTTCAAAAAATACGCTGGCGTATTTTGTATCGCGATATCGGTTACGAGCGCGACAGGTTCGAGCGTAGAATACCGATGTGCCAATTAGAAACATCGACGCGTTCCATTCACTTTCGCCGATGAAAACGAAGAGAGCCCGTTTGAAAGCAATGAAAGTAAGATGCGTAAGGAGGATTCGCGATGGTCGCGAGGGAAGGATGCAGTTCTGCTTGGCCGTGGAACTCGTTCAGCAGGGTAATCGAACGGACGGACCAAGCTGCGAGCCGTGGAATGAACCGGACCGGTCTACCGTAGTTACTCTCCGTGGTAGACAATGCCTGGTATCGATTAGAAAGTAGATAATATGCACGACACGACGTGTATACTCGACACAAGGAGGTTATCGTTCTTGTGCTTCCAAGCATCGCACAGTTTTGCTTCTGTGCTTCTCGAGAAAGGTAAGATGAAGGGAAACTATCGACGACCATGGCGATCTCGCGATAAACGAGTCGCTGTGAATTGTAATAAATTATGCATAACATCGAGAGAATGGTAAAAGGATATCCGAACAAATAGGAGGCTTGGAAATACAAATTACACAAGATAATTGAAAAATGCAACGATAGTTCATAGAATAGTTTAGGTTTTACGATAATAAACTTATTCGAGAGCTAGATGTTTGTTAATTATTTCCAATCACTGGACGATATTAAATCGTTTATCTGGCACTTTACCTGTAAGCTTTCATCCGTAAACTTTGTGCTTTGGAGTTTACTATAAATTTTCAGCGCGAGATATTTACCGTTCAGTTTCTCTTGAAGCGCGGAACGTGCCGCCGAGTGTACCATCGCATTTCTCTCTTACAAATTTCACCCAAAGTTGCCGATTGCGTAACTCTTTCTAAAGTCTAGTCACTGTCTTGTATCCTTGTAACGAATTACGAGTCGCTCGACGAATCTTTCGAAACTTCCGAGAAGAGAATATCACGAAGGCTATGATCCCGGAAGATCTGAGAATCGACGAGGGTCAGGCAGAGATCGTAAAAGAATCAGAATTAAAGAGAAGACAGTGGCTGGGCAGATCGAGTGGCAAGGTCTTTAAACGATCGCTTAATCCTATTTGAGGCCTACTTTTGAGCCGATCCAGAGGAGAAAGTAAGAGGAGCAGTATGTACTATACATATATAAAAGAGAGGAGCGACGGTGGTCGCGTGCTTGAGAAAGTAAAGTCTCGTTTACACGTAAGAGGCCGGCCGTGCGTTTTTACAGACACTCACACATTACGCCGGAATAGGATTGCGATTACCACATTTTAATTTTCTTGAAATTTCTGGGTCGAGCAAGAGGGAGTCCCCATTATCCTTATTTTTGTTTCTTCTTTGATCTTGAAAGTGGGCCGAAAACATAACGAACGCCGGCTGCCTTTTACGCGTTGCGATAGCGTTTAACGTGACCGAGAGGTTCTGCGTATAATTGTCTCGTTGAGTGGCTAATTGTCGTAAAACACAGATATTATGGAGTTCCTTCCTTTCCCTGACAAAAGACTAACTGACAAAGTATAGTAAAATATGAGCATATATCATGATAGAATAGCCTGCTACCATAATGAAGTAGAAACTGGAATAAATTAGAGCGATGTAGATGGATGTAGATAATTTCCAGTATTAATAAACCGTGGTTATATACGCTGATTTTATGCATATATTATGATGTACAGTCTGGTGTATTCCGGAGAACGCAGCGGGAAGCTTTCATTAGCAACTCCTATGAGATTAATGCGACTATTGTAATAAAGATGAGATGGCCGAAAGAATTTTCGTGCATATTTATTACGCTTTCCTCGATCCAAGGTTTCTGTACAAACGTTGCATGAAAACCGAGAATGCGACGTTGTTTTGCCATTGCTTTCTAAGAGAAGTAGGTTTTGTTTTCGATTACCAGATATCTTTCTCAGCAGCGATATATTCATCGTGTCGTAATTAATTCCGTATGCGTCGATGCAAATTGAAAATAATATTACTGCAACGACATATTCGACGACTATGTGACATCATTCCATTCTTATCGTGATGTCACCCCAAACGTGATGACCATAACACTTTCCCCTTTGGATTTCTTCAGTTTGTCAACTTCTTTTTGCTTCGTTTCGAACATTAACTATTCTTGTCACAATAGGAACTTAGCATTCGTTCGAAGAAATTTGTCAACAAATCGTTAAAAGGTGGCGTAGGATTGCGTTAATGAGATTTTCTTCTTCGCAATTACGACGTGGAAGCATCGATGTTAATTGCAGATTTACAGCGTATCCTACGTGAATCGGTGCAAATGATCGCATTTAGGAGCACGCGTTTCGCATTACTGACCAAGTTTCGCTTATATAAACGATAAATCGACATTTACCGCGTACTCTGCGATAGACACGGTTAACGAACTGCAATTATGTCGAGATTGTGTTTTCTGCGGGTCCAGGCTGGTTCTGTTGCTCCGATTATAAGCCCGTGAATGTTTCGTTATTCCTCCGGATGCATAAATATGTAAATCACCATGATTTTACGGAACGATTCGACGGCAATGCTTATCGTACCGACATTTATAGCTTGGAAAATCGGAATCAATTTCGCTGATTTGCGTTTTGATGAAAATGTTACGTGCAATTCCATTACATTCACTGCATCATTTATAAAACATAAATATCACAGGTACTGGCCTAATATTAAAGGCGTTTCTGTGAATTTATGCGCCATAAAAATAATTAATCAAACGAACATCTCGATCATTGCAGCTTCCATTCGATGACGCATCGCGTCATCTCCATTAAGTTTATTCGATTAAACGATTATACGATTCTGACGATCGAGGCTTTATTCGATGGAAAAGATTTAAATACACTTACCCATGAATGTTTATTTAGAGGGAGTGCAAAGGAAATATTAGACTTTCCAGCTCACGGAGAAAGTTATGCGCTAACGGCTGTGCATGCGGTGTACCGCAGGCTCGTCTAGATAAATAAAATGTGCGACGATGATCCAGCGAATGTTGCTTCTGCTTCTGCCAGCTTCGACCTAGTTTTTTTCTCTTTCGATCTGCTGCAATTCATTGTCGGTGAACGCGTGCTGTGTTCAATAAAAACCAGCTGTTCGCTAGATATTTAATTCAGTCAAGATAAATAACACTCTCGATCTTAAATCACCACGTTGTGTAGTTAGACCAAGTTAAACATCGTTACACTCGTTTGCACACAAGATAGCACGTAAGATCTCTTCTTTCCGCAGAGTGTCAAAAACACAAAGATTAAGAACTTTGATACAGCTGCTAACTTCGTTGATACATGATTCACTCGGCGCGTATTCCAGCCGTATAAAGCTAGGTGAAAACTAGGTTTCCTAAAAGAATTTCTATTACCCTTCTTACGCATACACGAGTGTATAGCGTCAGATGGACGATATAAATGTAACCTTAACCTGGGAACGGCTGAATCACAGAAACGCTCGATTGTTCCGCTGTTTTCCATTCAACGTCGCAGTACAATGGCGCAAAAGTGACACGGCCGAGATAAATTTCACGCTTATAATTATATACTGCCAGAATTTCAGCCGGCATCGAGAGTTAGAGCACGTAGAACAATTGGATTCTCGACAACAGACCCAATTATAGATCGGTTCGTCTCGACCATATATGTACACTCGTGTACTTACACGTCACGTCTCGTCGCCTGGAAACCTAGAAAACGAAAAAGGCGAAAAGGTGCGCGAAACTGTTGCTACGATCGCGTCGATCGGTCGAAGAAAAATGGAGACAATGGAACGTCGGAGGATAAGCCACGGGAAGTGATATTGTCGTAGGCGCGACAGTTTGGAATTTTATCTAGAGGCGCTTTCGCCTGCTCGTTTTGAACAGCGTCACCTAAATTCACGACTTCCGTCCCCCGGAACGCTCTTACTTTCTTCATCGATACGCTCCCTCGTAACACGTTGTCACGCAATATACTTGTTTTCGTACGTCCGGATGTCTTCTGACTATTAGAGATCGAATAATTAGTGCCTCGAGACACTGGCCTCACGCTCTGATGAATGAAAACGAGGAAAGTTCGTGGTTTCGCGTGCAACTACGCACGAGCAAGTTCGAACTAAGTACAATGGTAAAATACAAGGATGGATATGTTAAGATCTAAGAAATGCTAGAACGATGATTTTCTTGTCTATTCGAAGAACGAACGAACATTCAGACGTTCTTTTTTTTCCGACCAAATACTTTTACCGTGTAACGTGAATAGAACGCGATCAAAGCGAACGATTGAAAGAATTAATTAAACGGTAATTACAAAGTTCCTGGATTCGTTCGAATTTCAAGAATTCCGCATACTTCCAGCTTGACTTACGTGGCGGTCCTTGAGGAGCCGTATCACCAAAACGGATGTGAGCGCTCCGACAGAGTTACGCGAGAGAAAACATTTACACTAGGATATTACGCGAGAAAAAATGACGTTAGCCGATCGGTCTCCAAATAAACGGCCTCTTAGTTCGACGATGAAATTGCAAAATTCCATATCGATTACGAGCGTTGGCCACTTCACCTACAACTTTGTTCCGTCAAGAATTAAGAGTCGTTACCCTTTTGAATTGGCTCATCGTTGTCTTTTAGAGAAGTCACGCATGTATAAAGCGGACGAATAGGAAACGTGGATGGTGGCACGAACTTTCTCAAAACTAGATTTCTCGACTGCAAAGCTTGGAGATGTGTGATTTTTGATCTCCTGGCTACGTGTGATCTAGAAGGCAGAGAATTGTCGAAAACACGGGTCCCCACCGACTCTCCTGCTTGGGCCACAGATTTGTCTTCCACTTTCACCGCTCTTTAAAAGAATTATTCGTAGAATAATCGCTAGTCTGTAGAGGTTTACGCGTTTGCGAGAAATTTCGATGTACATAATATGTAAAGATACAAATTATTCATTCTAATAGCGTGAAACAAATTTTCATCTAAATTTCGTTTCCATAATTGCGTCGATAAATATATGAATCTGCATAAATATCTGCAGTATAGTAATCGTATGTTGATTCGAGAATATTATTTAAGCATCAGGAAACGTAGTAGCATGTAACATTGTCACGGCAACGAATTTCAATCGAGTAAAAAATAGGGGAAGAAATGAGAAGGATCTATTTGTAGATTTATGAGATTTAACGAGAAGCTGTATACTTGGACTTTCCAATTGCTCACACTAGGTTTGATTAGATATCGATTTCTTCTCAATCTTTTATACGAGAATCTTCGTTTCACAGGCGAGATTTTCACATTGGCTCGTGGCCCGCGGGCGTAATCGAATCGAACAACGCTGACAATCGACCTTGCAGCGGTTTTCTCTTCATGCTCCTGTTCAGAGGCACAATGGCCGGCGTTTATTTTTTTCTCTAGAATTAATAGTCGCAGTTAATTGCCTGGAATCACTTCCTAACTATTTTACGGAACGAGCAACCCGTGTAAAATCACCGTCGAAACAGGAAGAAAGCTTTCAACGTTGACAA
This sequence comes from Bombus huntii, assembly GCF_024542735.1. Lineage (NCBI taxonomy): Eukaryota > Metazoa > Arthropoda > Insecta > Hymenoptera > Apidae > Bombus > Bombus huntii. The sequence continues at coordinate 4,275,889 of NC_066251.1, forward strand.
TGAGAAGACGATTTGGAAATCAGTTCGTGGAAAGGAAGAAGTCCTATTTGTTTCAAGTTTAGTGTCTTTCGATGAAGACCAGTGACGTTTGGCCATTTTATCGTCTGTAGGTTTGTTAAGTATCCAGCTAAAAAGTTTCACTGTATAGGTCATGATTGAAACGTCGAAGACTTCACATTTGAAGTTTTTTCTGTTATATCCTCTTTAATAAGAATGTTCTAGCAGGTTTCCATTTTTCAAGGTATGTTGAAATAATTGAAATTCTCCGCGTTTTTTATCCTTTACGTAAAGATATGTCATACAGACTGTTACAAAGCAACGATGAAACGTTTTAAATTGAATGACAAGAAAAGAAAGACGACACAACGATATAACAAATTTTAACTCTCCTGGATGTTTCGAGACATAGTAAATAGAATGTTTTAACTAGAAAATATACAAACAGATTACTTTGAAGATACAAATAGCAATCGTCTACAAGTCTAGTAGACAAAAGTTTCATGTCTCGCCAGAAAATTTAAGTAGCCCTGGAGGAAAGCACATCTCGCGTGTCGTTCATTTACGTTGTCAATTTAACAAGAAACTTTCCCACCCGCGCGACTAACACTTACTCAGACTTTCTTCTCGCAAGTACGTCTTCTTTAAGAGAAGAAACCCTTAAGCGGCGCCAAAACCGCAATCCGTCTATTATTTACGAACGAACGTTCCAATTTCAACGCAAACTTTTGCCGACCTTTCTATCTTCTCTAATTTGAAACCCCTTATTTGCGAAATCGAATAACTCCACGAAACAAAAGATAAAGAAGATTGGTGAAATCATGTAAGACAAGTATCGATCAAACGTTTTGCTCCTAAAATTTCAAAAATTTCGGAAAGTGGAGTTAACCTATTTTTCGCCAGTGAACATGACTCATTTGTCTCGACATTCCCTGTTTCCTCCTCTTCCCTGTTTCGTCTACCACTTGCAGCACTTTAACAAAGTTTAGAAAAACCTTCATTTTCCTATTACCAATATTCAGAGTGAAGGTTAACAACGTTAACGCGATGAATCACGATTCTGAAGAACAACGAAGAAGAAGGAAACGCTGGTTGGATCGAAGGACTATGGTATCCTTCCGATCGCTCGATTTTCCCGTTCGATTACACAGAGAGAAGACTCGAGCAGCCGGTGTGGACCTGGTGGGGGACACACGAGAGAGTTTTACCTACCGAAATGAAACTACTCGCCGGAGAAAGTGAGAGCCGACGTAGCGGACGGTGGGCAACGACGAGCAGGCGACCGGGGCTCCTCGAGACGAGAGGATAGACATGGTGCAGGCCCTCCATCGTGTGCATCTTCCTTGTTCCTCGAAAAAACTCTTGGTTCGATCGTGACCGTTTTGAGATCCAATGGCCGGGAAAATTTAGGAAAAGTCTGGTGAATCCACGGTGAAGAAACTCAGGCAGAACTGAAAGAACATTTCCAAGTAGATTCATCTCTCGCGCCGGTTCTTTTCTCCATAAAGGAACTTGAAGATCGACGTCGGTCGAGAGAGAAGAAAAATAGTCAAAGTGCGAAGATGATAAGAAACTAGTGAAGAAGCATGAAGCAGGTCTCTGGTGACTGTGACGCAATGTTGATACATAGCTGAGTTAATTCGATGTAAAAGTCGCGATAGATAGATCGTGGATCGAAGGTGTCGCGACGTATCAGTGAGAACCGTTGTGTTATGGTGGTGAGGACTGTTCAGGATCGACGTGGAAGAAAAAGAGGAAGAAGAAGAGACGGTGGCGAAGCTGGGGGGAGGTTCTTTTGAGGAATCGCTTTTTGGACGGCGAAGGGGAACAGAAGACTAAAACTTAGGGGAAGAAGATTACAAGAGCGAGATTGATTTGGTTTGACAGATCGGTAAGTAACAAAGGTATCGCTGAGTCCTGTTAGAGACGACACTTAAAAATCTCGATAAAGTTTTTAGTTCAATTTTTAAGACCAAGAACTTATTTTTCAACACTTTCGAGATTTCTAAAGAAGACATCGAAGGTACAGAAAGGTGAAAGATACTAACTCGTACATAAAGTAGAGGATAAAAAAAGGAATAGTAAGCGGTTAAAAATAATTAGAAACTTTCATTGAATTCGATGCGTTGGGACTTGTAATACAATACTCACGCGATGGTCATTGGAAAAATTAAGTGAAAGTGAGAAGGACTGGATCGGCTTTTGAAAGAAAGCCCGTATCACCAGCCTACTCACCGAGTAAAACGTACACAAGGTAAGATAGGTAAATGAAACTAGCGATTTTAATGGTTGAGCGAAGTAGTTATTACCAATGAATAAATCGCTGGTCGTTCTCGCGACATTAGTCGTGATTTCGGTTTCCACGTATGGCAAATTAATGGACAGAAATTCAGCACTAATGACGTTTAACAGGATTCGATTATCACTTAATGACATACGACCATGCAACGAAGTAATCGGATTTCTATGATTGAAAGTAATTCGATCAATCAGATCTAGTTTCTCATGCAATTACATGGTATCGTTTAAAACATGTATAAAACATAGGAAAAATGTTCTAAAGCTATTAAAGTACTGAAATTCCTTTTGATCTAACGAAGAACTTTCACGAGTTTTGCAAAAAGTACTATTCATGATATGACAGTATTCGAACATTATTCAGAGTCTGGGACGAAAAAAGCATTCGTAGATAGACGGCAAAAGGACCAAGAGAGAAAAGTGAGATCTCTCGTTGCGAATTGGCAATGTCTCGTGGCTATCGAAATGCTCAACTTTCCGACCTCGTAGCCAGTGAAAGTACTTCCGTTCTTTTCCAAAACGAGACAAGCAAGGGGACGAGCATTAAGGATGCACGCTTCGGTACCGTTCTACGGATTGCCTAAACACCACTCCCTGTTTACGTAACATCGTTTGATAGAAGTTTGAAGAGAAACGTGTGTCCAGCCACGAAACACGTCGTTCCATCTGACGATCCTCTATCACCGTACATGGAAACGGTAGCGAACGTTCCACCGCGTCCATGCCTCGTTCCTTACGATTAATTTCGTTGAATATATTTCGAGTTCAATTAAAAAGCTTGTCTGTCGTTGAATACCAGATGGCTCGTGCATTATCAAGGTGTATCGGGATTCATGAATATTCAATCGATGGTATGCGCGTTATCCGACACACTTTTTCCCCATTTTCATCTGGCTGAGATTACGCTGTTTATGCGCGAATTAATTTCTCCTAGAAAGTAACAATGCAGATCGTTCCGCGATCACTGAGATTGCTCGGTACTAGACGCGAGAGGAAAGAATCGACTTTACAGCGGAGAATAAGAATCGCTTTTTAACCAAGAACGAACGATGAAGAAGAAAAGAACCGCGAGGAGAGCGGTCAACGAGGAAAAATACACAGGGAGAAGACGAAGAAAAAATTCGTTACACAATGGAAAGTGTTCGTCATGAAAGGGTATCTGGTGAACTAGACCGCGAACAAGCGTAGCTCTTTCAAGGCCACGAAGAAAGAGCAGAAGTTGCAACGTTCAGATTTCTTCGAACCGGTTTCCTTCGAAAGGTGGGACGCGTACTCGCGCGTATCCACGGTGGACGTAAGCGTTAAAGGGCCAATCAGGCTGCTGTCATTTCTATCGAAAATCGAGAGGGAAAAAAGGGCATGATGCGCGCCCGCGATCTGGATATTACCATTTCCAGAGGCCGGCCCCGAGTAGCAGTTATACTCTTTCGACGAGAGAACGCTTTTTGCTCGTTCGCTTTCTTCTGAGCCGAGCGATCCAAGTGAATTGACCCGTTGAGCCTTGTTATCGTTTATTGCCGTTTTGCAGAAATTACGGTGCTATTAAGCATCGTATAAATACCGATCGAACAAAGTAAACAACAGCCATATCGAGCACTCAGCTCGCATTATCTCTAGTATAGATACATATATTTATTTAAAACAATTTTCTCTTGATCTAAATTTTACTATTTTCTAGTTAAACGAACATAAAGGAAAGATTATTTTATTCCATGCTCGTGTGTTGAAAAATGTTCTGTCTTATTTACGTTCTCGATCGCCGTTGGTGGATCGTGCAAAGAAAACGGGGCCGGGATCGGACGAAAACAAAATTTCACGCGCCGCGCGCTTCTCTTTTTTTGGCTTTTTTTCCATTTGCTTTCGGCGAAAGTAAAACGGCGCCTGTGCGCTTTGCAGAGAAAGTAATGGATCGCGCTCTTAATGTCGGTTCACACGGAATTCAGGATGTGGACACCCGTGTGGCGCCAATCGGCTGGTACCGGACAGCACCAACGATATAAACGACAGACAGAAAGAGAGAGATAGGAGAGAGAGAAAAGCCAGAAGAGAAAGAGAAGAAGAGACGCGGGATACACGCGAGATCAACGCACGTGGGCTTTCACGAACAGCTGGGAAACGAAGCTACAATTATGCGTGCGGTGTGTATCTCGTTTACAGCGACGTATACAGGAGACGAGAGAAGAAACTCTCTGTACTTTCGACCATCAGCCTGCACGATAGAGTCAGACTAGTCGTAGAAAGGTGAAAGTTCGTGCGATGCAGCTTCTAGATCGCCTTTTGCATCGTTTACTTTGTGATTTTTTTGCCCCTGTCACTTTTCCTTCGATCGAGTTCGGGGAACCGACGATTTTCCCGTGATCGTTTCTTCTCATAGATCTTGTTATCTATCCGCTTTTGACATTTATACTTCTGGCTGCAATCTGTAAGATCGAAACAGCAGCGAAATATATATTTTAATAGTAACATTTCGTAACAGAGGGGAAATTGATTATGATATATGCGTTTCGTTGGTAGCGAGTATCAAGATGAATAATGGCGAGGGTATTAAAATGTCGACAGCTTTCATTTTCTCTCGAAGAACCAGTGACATGGTTGTATTTTCTCCTCCTTAACAGAAATCAAAGAGCCGAGAAAAAAGAAAACGAGAAAGACAATAATTAAAATATTATCGAGTCGCAGGAGCATTAAGGCGATTAACAGGTTCGAATCTAGTCGGAAACTGGAATATGTTTTCTACCGGGTTTCACTTTTCTTGCTATTTTTTTTTTTTTCTCGAATGCCAGGCTTCTTTCGATAACGTTCATTAAGAACTTGACAATTCCTTGTAAGTCGTATTTCAGATAATTTTTATTAGTACATAAAGCATACTGACTCGTATACTAACGTTTCGTTTTATTGATTAGATCGGCTATAGCGACGTTCTAATTGGCATGGTAAAACTCTAATAAGATAGTAAGAGGACTCGAAGAATAAGAAGAACATGGTCGATGGCTCGTAACTTCCGGCGGAGCGGGTGGCAGCGTGAACATGAACTTCACACTGTCGTGCATGCAAGAAGTGCACTTTCACTTCTACACGACAGAGCCAATGACCTACTAACACATCGAACCATTCACTCGCTACCGCGATGCTATTCTGGCAAGGACGTTCTACATCGATTGTTCGATGCGTTCGATTATTCTTCTTGACTGAAAAATGGACGATATCCATTGAAAAATTGCATAAAAGTATTGCAACCATCCTGAAAACTCGCAATAAAATCTATCCTCAGATACTTCAACTTCAATTCCTAAATCAGCTACTAATTAATTCTCAAAGAAGTAATACGACGAATAAATTAATAATCAAGTTCGATAATTAACATCCATAAGGGTACTTAGTAATATTTATCCGATGGAATTTTACATTTATCTGTTGAATGAATACTCTTTACATCGATTGCTGGCTGCTTCCACCCCTTTTTCTAACTCTAACCAAGATCATTCCTTTACCTTGAAATTCCTCGTCGTTCATTGACTGTCCTTCGATCAGCGGACAATGGGCCCTTCTTTTCGGGCGAGGATTTTTTAATCTATTACGAAATGGGGTGACAAGGACCGTTACGTGGTTAAATTGACCTGAACGTGGTTAAACTAGTGATTAATGCAGCTGGTACGATGTTGGCTATTGCCCAATCTCGTCTCAGGCCAATAAAACTCGTGGCGTGGCGTTTTCACTCCTTCTTAATATCCTCGATAACTGACCAACCGGAGGATGCTGCCCCGTACCATAATGAATCTCCGTGTGTACAATCCATGTGTTTGTTTCCTGTTGAGCCTCTTTTTACTTTCACCCGTTACGGAGCCAACGTGACGCAAACAACATATTTTCGTCCACTTGAAAAAGAATCCACTCGATCGGCTCCAGGAACTTGTTTTCTACTCTCCTGACGCCGGACGCGGACGGTTTCCGGCTTTCTGAAGACGAGTAGGTCAAACGGAGAGCCAATTTCGATTCTATCACGCGATTTTAAGCTCCATCTTTCTCTCGCTTTATACAATATCTCGTGAAGGTGTTCTACCACTTGCGGAAATCTCTTATTAATATATTACGTATAATTCGTAGTAATAAAGGTCAACTATTACGATTATATCGATAAAGTTCCAAACGAACGCGAAAATGTACATAGAAAGTACAAGATATTAAATGCAAGCGTATAATTCGTAGAGAATCAAATTAATTATTTGCTTAATATTTATTATTTATGAGATATTTAACACAGATTATACAGGGTGGTTGGTAACTGGTGGTACAAGCGGAAAGGGGGTGATTCTACGCGAAAAAAGAAATCGAAAATATAGAATAAACATTTTTCGTTCGAGGCTTTGTTTTCGAGAAAATCGACTTTGAATTTTCGCTCGGTACGCGTGCACTTCATCGCGTCTCGTTATAACGGATCTCACTGTAGATCGTTGTCTCGATGGAAAAATTTAAAAAAAGAAAAAAATTTTTTGTTCTACATTTTCGACTTCTTTTTTCGCGTAGAATCATCCCCTTTCCGCTTGTACCACCAGTTACCAACCACCCTGTATATTTACCGTGACTATTTATCCAATGAAAATCCTTTTTCGGCAAGTATTCGAATAGTTTGAGTCGCGATATACTCTGCTTTAAAAACAAAATTGGAAATATTCGACGACGTTACCTTTCGAAATCAAACGCAACAATGCAACCTAGTCACGAATCATTGCGTGCACTATATAGATGCAGTTAAAATGGACTTTGGTATAAAAGGGATTCGTGTCGGATAGAATCTGTTGAGCTGCGTGTTCCGTGGCTCGTTTACCTCACTCACGCGACGTTTCTTCTTTGATGTTTGGAAGATCAATTCTAACGAAAGATCGAACGATAAATCGAAGCAGATTGGTTAAAAAATTACTGGATCGTCGTGAAAGAGGAGAAAAGAGAATTTAATTATCTCGCGTGTCGTTATATAATTACAGCTGTTACGATCGCATCAGGATTCTCGTGCAATCGAATCGATTCTGATAGCAACCAGTCGAGACTTTTTCCCCTTCGTTTTAGAATTGAGGATTGTTTACCTTTTCGTAACGGCACGTTTTATCTTGGATCACTTTTGTTCCTTGTATTCTTTGTCCTGCTTCGAAAGATACCGTATCTAATGTTTGACAATTTACACAAGTTAATTGAAAGAGCCTATCGGCTAAATAAGTGGCGAGATAACAGGCTTACCAGTACAAGCCGTCCTATAGGAAGGAAAACAGAATTTTGACACTTTGCGCTGTAAGCGAGCTCAAAGTTTTTATGGCAAATGATACTCGGAAAGGATGCTGGTTACGGCGCAAGCAAAAACTGGAAGAAAAGGCAAACAGTGGGCAAAAAATCGTTCCAAAAGAGTGACGCTATTAAACACAGGGGAAAGTGGAATATTTAAGTTGCAGGAGTCGCAAACGATTTTTCTCCATAACGAAAACCCTAAATCTTTTTGTCCGATTACCAACGCAATTTCTAATTCGATTTCTTCAGTTTTAATATATAAAACATTTGTACTATACGTTAGTTTAACAGAAATATGAATTTCCGGACAGAAAATTCTAGTGGCGAGCCAAGATTTTGAGAGCTTAAACTTAGTCACATAACTATTTTAACTTTTGGAAGTATCGTCCCTTTGGTTTCATACTTAATTAAGTTTCAACGTTATCTTCCGCTGTGATACGCTTTTATAATTAGAAAAAGTATAATGAATTTTTTATAACAATAAACCTAAACTTTTGCAGAGAGCTTATTAAATTAGTTACGATGAAATATAAAATATTGTTTGGAGCACTGCAAGTTAATATTCGACGTAACAAAAGATTTATGATTTTGTTCCAGTCAAATGATGGGTGCAGCGAGATCGTGCCAATGGTTGCTCATAGGAATAGTCCTCATCGTATCCTCGAATCGTGCCACCAGTCAAACAGAGATCTCAGGATCGAGTCTTAGCAAGCCAAAGACGATCTTCAGTTCCAGTTACATTGAGCCGCGAAACAACAATGGGAATCGCACAGACTTAATTCTGAATTCGCCTCGCAGACGTCGATATGTTAGATTTCCAAGTGGCCCAGCCGGCTATGTTTTCGAGGGTGGTGGACCTCCTATAGGGAGGAACATCGGTGTGCCTCCTGGAGTTCGTTTTCCATCCTGGAGACAGCACAAGTCGCTATGGAGAAATCCTATTTCCGAGTACAACAGACCCGTGATGGGTCATCGAACTCCACGATTGATCTTTCGTGACAACGACATCCCACCCCCGGTGGGTGGCAGCGCATCCTCGTTTTTCCAACAGTCTAACCACTTGCCAGATTTTGAGGACGAGATCAGAGGTAAAGTACAATAATGTGACGTAAAAGGCATAAATCACATTTCTCGTATTTTATAGAAGAATTTTAAGATTCGATATGTTGTCAAGCAATTCCAAGTCAAAATTTTCCATTTTCATCTTTTCCACCTTCGATCGTTTCGTATTTATTTATTTATCATTTCACCATCAAGTGGCATCAAGAGTCAGAAAATTAACAAAAATAGATTTATTTTATCTTTCTCGCGTGATGTTTATATTGGTAAAATATATTATATATACATATGTGCGTAAATGGCACTTGAAATTCGTGACGTCGATCTCTGGTTTGGTCGAAAGGATGGGAAAAGCTAGCATTGGCTTGATTTTTTTTTCATATCGTGTTAACTGTTTGCGGTTCTATGTTGAATTGGATTCGATATTCTATTCCGCTTGATTTTTCTATTTTTCTTTTATCTTCGATTCGACAGAAATGTCCATATAGAATAGCTACGAAATGGCTATGAATGGTTTTCATTGTTACTTTGACGGTTAAATATCTTTTATGAGAAAGATTACTTGATAATTTTTTTTCTTTTTTTGTTAAGAGAGGAAATTGTTGTTCCAGATCATCGAAAGCAAACCCTCGACGATTACCCTAGGTTAGAATCAGGTACGTTCCCCGTGAAACGATCAGCGTTGATCGGTGTTTCGACAGAGAGCGACGTACCGATGAGTCGTGGTCTAGTCGCACCTGTTGAAAGCCCGTTTCGCAGAACGTTTCCGGTCTTTCGCTAATCCAATGAGTGAAACCGATACCGGATTACATTACATCGCGCCTCTGAATTTCGTACTAGTCGGATAATTGTAAATTAGCCCGGGTGCAATATCCTAACCGGGTGTCGCAACGATTGTGACATCCGGACCCGTTTCCGTCGAGCCGACGATTTCCGTCATCCGCGTTGGTCGTATCGTTACGACAGAGGTGCGCTCGAAGGTTCTTTCCTGTTGCTTTTACGATTTCGTTAAACCACATCGCGATTGTATTAACGACGCTCCGTGAAATAAAACTTCTTTCGGTCACTTTTTAAAACGATTGCGCTCATTTTCAATCCTCTCGCGAATTGCTCAATATTTTCAGCTCGTTTCTCTTGCGAAAGTATTCTGAAGCTAGGCTTGGAGTAATCAGACCTTGCTTTGCACATATCAGAGATGTCTGGTATGAAACGTAAACGTGAAAAATGAACGAGTAACGAGGACCTTGCGTTCTTTCATTTTAATTATCCGTTTTGGAGAGACAAAAAGGGGAAAATGTCGTAAGAGAGAAAGGAGAAGAAAGAACAGTTTGCCCTGTTTTGTGCAGAGCCGCGTCAACAAAAAAGACCGCTGTGGAAGGGTGACGATACGTTGTGCGCTGACGGACGAAGCTGCGAATTTTTTCTAATGTGCTGGATGTCCGCTGGCCTTTTGGACGGCAGTTGCGGTGGCATCATGTACGCTTGTTGTCAGCGGAAAGAACCGAAAGGTAGCTCTGATTATAACCTGATTGAGGCACCTAGAGATCAATCTCAGCCGCTTCCGTTGGATACTTACACGGAGACCGCCAACGATGATCGTAAGTCCTTCCTACAGAAGCATGTCATCCGATTCTTGCACTAGCATGATCGACCACCGCTGTTTTTCTTTGGAAATGCTTCCTGAATGTCGTTATTCTTCTCTCCTATTTAAGAGACGTGTCTTTTATATCTTCTCCCTTTTTCTTCCATTACTTCACTCGGTCTTTCCTTGTTCCCATTTACATCTTTCTTCTCTATTCCGTATTTTTGTTCTTTTTAGTTTTTCTTTTTATTCTACTTGTCTATTTCTCTTTTTTGTCCTACAAATGTTACATTAGCACTTTCGTCAGCATGTCGAAATCTTCTTGACTTGTAAATCACTCGTCTCTTTAACACTTGCACTTTCCTTAGCATGTCATCGAATGCCTTCACTTTCTCTGTTTACACCTTCCAAAGCATGATAGGATGTACACCACCCGATCTAAGTCATTTTCGTCTTCCTCTTTCGATACTTGCACGTGTCGCGATCTTCCTGCCTGCCTTCCTCCGGGTGAAGTTTTCTCACCTTATTTGTCAATCGATCTTGCATGTTCATCGTGATAACAACGAGTCCGTTCCGCACTTCTTCGACGGTTCTCTTGTCACGCGAGTCCTCTGAATTTCGTATCCACTTCCGGTGTTCCTAGTTCGCGAGGAATAAGTCCTCCGTCCCCCTGAAGTACGATCTTCATCTTTAATCATCAATTTCGTCTGTACGAGTATAAAGAGAGATTTCCATAAATCTAATTAATTTACAGATTAATTACAAATAAGTGAAATTTTTCTTCCGGTCGAACCGCGTTTAAGAGGACACTTTTAATTTAACGGAACATAAGAAACAAAATCGATAGAGTCGCGATTTATTATTGCTTGGTAGTTTGATCGTCGAATGTTTCATTGAATTACTCCAAGTCTAATTCGGTAATACTAACTTGAAGATCAACGAAACGTTATCAAGTGAAAGATGTTTCCGTCGCTACGCTACCAAAGTGTTTATACTGCATAAAATAATTAGAGGATCGTTACTATGAACGATTCTATTGCGTTAAATAAGCAAAGAGAAGATTCTATTATAATCGATAGACTGAAATATGTAATAGTTGTTCGTGTAATAGTTTTAAAAACGACGATTAAACCTAATTTATTAAATTCGCCTCTACCATAATCTGAACTAACGTATCACTGCGTTCGTTGTTAAAAGAACGATTCGTCTTAAAAGGGTTAAGGTAATAATTAAAGCAAACGTATAAACGCAGGAAAAAGACATAAAAATCAAACTGATACGGAAAACGGTGCCCTGATTGTTTTGAGCAGTGTATTTATACATATTCCGCTACTAACTCTTCAAGAGCTGCTCGTAAACGAGCACTGCAAACATATTTAGATTGAAATGGAGAATCTACATCCTCGTAATTACAGGCTGCGGGATTCCCGTCTCGAAGCAAACCGCGCAAAGAAGAATCGTCGGAGGCGACGACGCAGGATTCGGCAGTTTTCCATGGCAGGTCAGATTTGCATCGACGAATCGTAGTCAATCCTTTCCAGCCTTTTGTATCGTCTTTTAAACAGAGAAAATGTTCTACTTTCTCAGGCGTATATACGAATCGGGTCCAGTCGATGCGGCGGCACTCTCGTTAATCGATTCCACGTCGTCACTGCTGGTCACTGTGTAGCTAAGTAAGTGGAATATCGAACATCTGAAGCTGTTACGACTTGCAGAATTTCTCGAAGTTCTAGAATTTCCTTAATCTATACGTGGCTCGGATTTGAAAGCCTCGATACTATGATAAAAATTCCGCAAGTACAATATCGGTCGCTATTTTCTTTCAATTGTTCTTTCGTTTTACGTTTAGGGCATCAGCTCGTCAAGTTCAAGTCACTCTAGGTGATTACGTAGTAAATTCCGCTAGCGAGACATTACCAGCTTACACCTTCGGTGTCAGAGAGATTCGCGTTCATCCTTACTTCAAGTTCACTCCTCAAGCTGACAGGTACGTTGACATTTCACGAGTGGTTCTAACAGACGCTAAAATGAAATTGCCTGTTGCTCAGGTTCGACGTGGCTGTTCTACGATTAGATCGACCGGTTCATTACATGCCTCACATAGCGCCGATCTGTTTGCCCGAGAAAAACGAGGACTTTCTAGGACAGTATGGATGGGCTGCTGGATGGGGAGCGTTACAGGCTGGTAAATACAGAAACGATTTATCTGAAACGTTACAGAGTTCGGGCTAGCGACGGTCGTGTATTGAATTCTGTTAAAATGAACAGGATCGAGGCTACGTCCCAAGACGCTACAAGCAGTAGACGTACCTGTGATAGACAATCGAATCTGTGAGAGATGGCATCGGTCCAACGGGATTAACGTTGTGATTTATGACGAGATGATGTGTGCTGGGTACCGTGGAGGTGGCAAGGACTCCTGCCAAGTGAGTTTAATTTGACGTAAAACGGGTAAAATCAGTCAAAAGCTAAAAGTTACAGATTCGTAAATTTATGTGTCAAAACGTGCAATTCGAGACAATTATTAACGAGCAAGAAACAACAGTGGCTTATTGCCGTGTAGATTTAGTGAATCATAACCGGAATATTAATTTACAAATAACTTTAGCGATGAATTACATCGTCTCTATAAAACGGGTACCAGATGCAGCTACTTACTGTCAGTGGGTATTTCTTCCCAAAGTTTCACCCATTACGCTATATCGTCTGTACATATAGTACATAATCTAGAATGTTCAAGTTGAATTTGAAAGAACCGAGTGATACTCCTTTATTGTGTAAAAGAAAGAAAGAAAAAAAAGGATTGAGAGCTTTTTGCCTATGATTTTCAGGGTGACAGTGGTGGGCCACTGATGTTGGAGAAAACAGGACGATGGTACCTAATAGGTATCGTTTCAGCGGGTTACTCGTGCGCTCAGCCAGGCCAGCCAGGAATCTATCATCGGGTAGCTAAAACGGTCGACTGGATAACCTACGTTATCAATTCGTAGCGAGACGAATCAAAAAGGGATAGAGATTATTCTCTGTAAAAACTTTGCATGAAGCAAAGTTTACGACACGGTATTGGATAGGATCTCTGACGATTTCGTAACTGGCTGACAAATGATCGAATGATAGATACCGAGGATCTAGGAACTGTGTAACTGGGAATTTCGACGATTCTACGCTCGAGGAATGTGAAACATTGTGATGAGATAATGTTTAAAGTCAGGAACAAAGTTGCCCGTCTTCGAGGTGGAAGAACTGTTGCTATCATGCATCGATTTCTAACATATAATTCTCTAACGAAACGAGGTGATGCGTGGAAATTGTTTTAATTTGTAAGTCGCGCCCGGTGAACTTTCTTTCGTCGATTATCTAAGCCTTCCGAGGCAAAAAGCGTCTACATTCTTGACGTACGGTGTGAAATGTAACGATGTGGATATTTTGTAAATTAAGTGCGTGTGATATTCGTTTGTATTCGCGCTTAATAAATGTTCAGTTTTTTATTTTATCATTTTCTATCCATTTCTTTTTGTGCGTTTTAACGGATGGGACGAAAGAACAAGGCTTTTACATTAAAAACATACTTTGTTATTCGACAACCGCTATAATTCAACGCAAGCTTGGCGTTGCAAATGATAGAATAACGCGCTTAAGTATATATTTTTCATTGCGTATATAAGTACACATTTATCTCGTTATTCGGTTTAACAGTAAGTATCTGCGACAACGAGCATCGAATTTCTGCATTTGCAGATCGCAGGACGTCGGCTCTTCAAGTTCTATTAAATAAGATTATCATGGGATAAACTACGGTATAGTTACAATTTTCCCATCTTCACACCAACAAAAAAGTACACTAACTTCCCGCTTTCACGACGAAATTTCATTATTTTTATACAAATAACTTTTTGTTCTACTAACGTCGATATCGCGTCGAGCGTCGTTTTAGGTTGTCCGATATTTTCAATAACAACTGCCTGACTATTATACAGAAAAAAGAAAAAAGCTCGTCGTGAAAACGGGAATATGATCAATTCCCTATAGTTTCCTAGTTTAGAAAATTCATTAGCATTCGCAACCATCTATACATCTTGTCACACAAAGCGCGTGATCCATGTATTATATTATCTTTAATTTATTTTTTAAGTATATCTTTGAAACCGCAGTGAAAAAAGACGGCGTCTAAACGCAAAAGAGATCCCCCCCCCCAAAAAAAAAAAAAAAGGAAAAAAACGTATCTAACTATCTATTTCGTTCGACCTGCGCCAAGGTGAGCGCTCTTCGACGGGACCATTGCTCCCTGACGGCAGAGTAAGTTAAAATTCATCATCTAAGTTAAATAAACTAATGATAATACTTTCTCTTTCGAGTCTGGTATGCTCGAATACTAGTAGAGGAGGAGGACGAAGAAAGATCAGGTCAAAAGGGACCCCTTCAGTTGATCTACCGTACGATGCTCGTGGGATGCATCGTTGGTTACCAAGCTGTCGTGAATGCCGCGGCATTCTAAATGCACTCTTGTGAACGATATTTAAATTAGAGATCGTGTCGGAAATTTGCCATATCATTTCTTCCAGTTGAATGCTGGTGATTCGAAACTTTCCTGATCGTCTCTGAATTAAACGTTCCTGAGTGATTCCGTATAGCAGCTGAAAACAGTCTTGTATTGCAATTGTCATGGGACAACAAATGCACTGGCAGATAAAGTGGAGATACTTCGAGACAATCCGGTCTATGAAATCGAGCAGGTACGTCGAATAGCAAACAGTAGATCGTTCTTCAAACTTGAAACGATTACCGTTCGTTGTTCGAAGTACCGTTCTTTGATCACTACCAATTCAAATCCCACGAGGATAAATCGCTCTCTTCTACGACGGTAGAATATCGAGTTCAAGGACACTTTGTGTACTGGGAGACAAGCCATATTCGCTTTTGTGCATCAAGGCGCTCTTCAAATCCCTCAATTTCTGCGGTTGAAGAGCCATAGCGGTGTTCCTAGGCAGGGTTGCGATTGGATTTGTGCTGTGGCTCTTAAAACTGGCTTTTTCGTACCGATTGATCCCTTTCTCCGATTCCGAATTGTATCTTCTCTTCGCTGTCAGCTCTATGTTCGGTTGTTTCAGCACGGAATCTCTGTCCTCGAAGCAAGGAACCGTTTGCATGGATACGGTGTTTCTGCGATCGTTGAACAAGGACTTGGGATTTAGAGTGACTTCTCTGGCAGAGCCAAAGTGCTTGAAGTTCTCACAGATCGGACTGTTCATGAAGCTCGTGTCCACAGGATGACAGGACTCGGGAACGCGTTTCTCGATCTTGATCTCGGTGACGTTTTGACGAATCAGAATATCGGGAGCAGCTTCTGGTAACGGTTCTTGGGAGATCGGTGGCCATTTTAAATCGCGTGCCATGTCACGGTCAATCGCGAGGAACTTTCGTCTAGATTTGTCTATGTTATGCCAACGATAGCGTAATTTTCTAAAAACGAGGTAGTCAACAAAGAAGTACTCCATTAGCAACGAGATCACGAAGTTGACGATACCGTAGCCGACCAAGATGAAGCGGAAGCCAACGTTCTCTGGAAGAATCAGCTCGAACCAGTCACTCAGCCACTCAAAGGGAAAGGTCGCGAGGTAAACGGAGAAGAGGCTGAGACAAATGAACGAGGTGAGCAGACCGTAATTCGTGAACAGAGACTTTCTATATGGATGGCCCTTAGAGAACGTCACAGCCAGAATGATATACTGCATGGAACTGATTATGAAAACTGTGTAATTTTCGGTACAGCTCACATCGTCCTTGTTCTCAGCAGCTTTCTCCGTGGCATTGAACGGTTTGAACCAATCCATTTGTTGAAGATGCCATAGACTAATGGACTGAAATAGAGCCACAATCAAAATTTGCGTCACTAAGCTAAGAATTGGAGTGATGCTAATGAGACTGTTCAGAGGAGCTGTCTTGACTAATGGACCACCGTAAGCCTCGGTACGACCAAAGAAGAAAGCGAAGATCGAGATGATAAAGAGATCTATGTAGAGGAACTCGATGTCTGTCAAATTCGACTCGAAACTGTACAGCAGCATCACTGAGATGAATTGAGTGAGCGAATAACTCGCCATATACTTGAAAATTCCGAAGGAAGTGACCAAAGCTGCGCGACCTTCTCGAATCACGGTCAATACGCAAGAAATGTTAGTCTCGCGGCTCGTAAACGGCGATGCTACTGAAGATTCAGTGTCAGAGAGAGAAATTCCGGTGTGGGCAGCTTTCAAAGCTCCACAATCGTTTGCCCCATCACCTACCATAGCTGAAAATAATATTTAAAATTAACATTTCAATCAGATAATATAAATTGTTTGAAGAAGAATTCAGTTACGTACCAACATAGTATCCCAAAGATTGCAATTCCTGAACGAGTTGTTGCTTCTGGTCTGGCGACATCCTCGCAAAGATTGCTCCACGAGTGACAAGTTTGGGAATCAGTTCTGGGTAATATTGTTTGACTAGGGCCCACGTTTTACCCGTGAGTGAAAACACGTATTTGTTTTTTGAATGGTGTAAGCTGAAACAATGACAAACAAAAGTGAGAAATTAGATGTTAACACGTTCGCTATCGGAATAATTTAAATTTAATCCTAAACTATAAATAAACAAATGTGTAAGTTTCGCACTAATTTACTGTAGTAGTAAATGTGATAATGATGTATAGCTGAATGAACTTACTCGTCGGCTAAATAATTGACATCGTTATCGAACTGATTGTTCCCAAAGGAGCCACTCTCCACTGTTTCCAAGCTAGCTACACTATTCAAATCAGTCATTTCGCTGAGATCTCCGTGTCCCATAGATGGCTGACTGCTGCTCTTCGTGAAATAGATTTGTGGTTTCATCTGGTTTTGCTGAGTGGCAGAGACTGCAATGACGGCTGTACCTGGCTTCACGATGTCACAGTCTCTGGCAACGGACAGTGCAGTCAGCATATTGTCGCCAGTCACCATGACAGTCTTTATACAGGCAGTGTTTAATGCACTGATCACAGGCGTGGTTTCTGGTTTCAATCTATTTTCCATGATGACGAATGCTATGAACGTCAGATCGGACTCTGCAGACTCGCGACTCAATCGCTGGACCTTGGCGTAAGGAAGACGATTCAAAGATTTGTGTGCGAGGCCGATCACACGGTAGCCTTCCGAAGTATAGTCTTGTAACACAGCGCCAAAATCTGCTGGGACTATAAAAACAATACGATTAGTCATAACTTGAAGAGAGTTTAAAACACAAAATTTAAAAGATATGTTGCAATATTTACTGGATTCTGCTCTGGAGAGGCTGAGAATCATTTCTGGGCTGCCTTTGCAATAGAGGTCGTAATGATTAGCTCCCAACGTCCTGGTAATCACGCTCATCCTTTGGAGACTAGATGTGAACGGAAATTGACGAACGATTCCAATTTCTAAACCTTGCTCCCCCAATTCTGTCGTGGAACCAGTCAACGTGGTATCAAGGTTGTTTAAAGAGATGTTATCGATCACGTCAGAAGACATAGAATTTTGTCGGCTGATCGAGATTCTTATTTCGTTGGGTAGCTTCTTCAATAGATTGGAGCCTTTTGGTGGTCGCACTATTGTAGGGAAAAGCATCGAGAATTTTGACGTATCGGATACGTCGGGCTCTTCCAAGCTCCAACCCGTAGACTCAAACATTTTTAGGTCGAGTGGATCTCCGACAAGTTGATTTTCTATTATAGTGATTCCGTGGCAAGTCACCATTCCGATGAGAAGATCGTTTAGGGGCAAGGATGTGATATCTTTAATAGGCGGCTGGAATTTCTTATCGATGGTATTCACTACGCCCCACATGTCGAGACCATCTTCAGTCAGCGTTCCAGTTTTGTCAAAACAGATGCAGTCAATTGATCCTGACACATTGATTGTTCTTGGACTCGTACAGTAAATCTTGTTTTTCTCAAGTCTGCGTTGTGCCACCATTCGACCGACTGTCATAGCCGCTGGTAGAGCTGGCGGTACTACGATGGTAACCAGATCTAACGCTTCAAGAGCGATGTGATGGTTTGGGACACCTCTCATAGCCTTTGTCACAATGGTGTAAATCACGCCAATACTAGCTATACCAGCCAATAATACGACGAACTTGTAAGAATCTTGTTCAAACTTGAAATCGACGGGTGGAGGATACATAATGGATCTGACCAGTCCACCTTTGCTGGTGTTGAACCCTGTTCTCACGACAACAGCCAAAACCTGCAAGAAAAATAAATTATGTGATCAATAATCATTGTATCATTTTTCAAAGTCTCTATGCAACAATTAGACTGCAAAATTTTATAAATTTATAGAAATTTTTTTTTGCATATAATATGCAAAAATATATAAAATATTTAAAGAAACAAATCTCTTTTTCAATTCTGCCCGTAAAAATACGAATTTGCATAGATATGTCTAGTAGTAACGAACTTAGAAAATTAATCAGAAATTCTAATGTTTCGAGTTACCTTCTCTGAACCGTAGTATCTCGTTTGAATAACTCTAGTACCACAGAACAGCGTGTGTCTTGCATGTTCCTTAATGTCGTATATCATTTCATTGGACGAAGGAATAGGTGTTTTTGTGACAGGAACCGACTCTCCGGTCAACATAGATTCATTCAGAATGCAATTCCCAGTCAGAAGCACTGCGTCACAAGGCATCAAACAACCATGAGATGGAATAACCAAAATATCACCAGGTACTAATTTTTCAGCAGGCACGGTCGCTGTTTGCCCAGTCGCGCGGTCTCTCATCACTGTTGCCACGTCGGAAGAGTATACGGTGGAACGTAAGTTGTGTTGGTTCTGCAAAAGAATCCTTGGTTATTAATATAATTCAGAGATTGACGCAACAAGCGGCCGAAAAGTTGCATACCCGACGAGTCTGGAAGACTGCCATAATTATGCCGACGCTGGACATGGCCAAGATGACCATGGCGTAATAATAATAGTTGTCGGCAATCCAGAGACAAAAACTAAACAGTTGGAAGACGTAGAATGGATTAAGGACCTCGAGACAAAGCAGCGTTAGAATACTCTTTACTTGAATCACGATTTCATTGTTTCCGTAAACGCAACGTCTGTAAAGAAATCGGAAAATATTTTTTAGATAGTGTCGCAAAGTAGATTTATTATGTTTATGGGAATTTTTGTGGATATTTGCCTCATATGCTGTTCAAGCGAATTTAATCCTTGCATTTGATGTAATGTGGAAGTTAGGACACCAACGTCTAAACCACGAAGTTTTAGGAACTCGGATCTCTCGGGGTCCCAAACGTAAGTTAACTTCTTGCATTGGAACAGGATGATCGACGGAACCTCTGTATACAAATATAAATTGATTAATTTTTTATATGAAGAAAAATATTTTTTAGAAGACTTTTCTTACCATAATAAGAAAATATTTCTATTAATCGCCGAATACTTACGTTTAAATTGTCCACCGGCTAAATGCAGCGAGAGTGAGGGAGGATATTCTTCCTTTACTTCCTTGACGGTTATCACGCTGCCGTTCTCCATCCATGGTTCATTATCCATCAATGATTTTCCATCGAAAGGTTTACCGCTTGAAATATATGTAAAATATTAGCTTGATAAAATAATTGTCGTTGATAAAATAAGGAATGCTTACAGTATATCCTGAGCGGCCAAAGTCTGCAATTTCTTTACGTAATAACTCGTGTGTTTTCCTTGGAACTTTTCTACCAGCAAAACAGTGTCTGCGGTTTCTAATTGACATTTGGAATGAGTTGCCAACAACATAAAATGCGGTATCCAGTGAAAGACCAATCTAAGAAGCCCTCCAGTAATGATAATCAAGAACCAAGTAACAGCGGTTAAAATATTGTTTCTCTTGTATCTAGAAGAAATAGGAAAAGACGTTGCATAACATCGTCACACTTTCAACACGCGATATGTATGTATGTACCTACCCATAAATTTCCATTTGATCTTCTTCACCAGGGTTGATGTAATCGATACCATTCTTTAGGTGGAGAATTCCATTGCCTCTGGTTCCTGAAATAACACAATGGCCAAATAATTAGATCGATGTAATCGACGACAGGCGATGAAATTTCATAGAAATAACCGCGTGAAATAAATTGCTTCGTAACAATGTGAAATGCTCGTAATCATCAATTAAACGGACTATCAATGGTACGTTATTTATGGACGGCGATTTCATTCGGTAGGATCGTCAAGGACGATTCGATAGAATCGCTGCCAAATAATTTGATTAAGTAGGCGGTGATCTCTTACCCTCCAAAAGTTCCGTTTTCTGCTCACGCTGTTGATCAGCGGTGGTATTAGTACCGCGTGTTCCAAACACGCTGTACGCGTTTCTGGCGAAGCTCAAGTTCAATTTATTCGGAGTAGGCGGCATGATGATCGCAGAAAAAGGAGCGGATGTTAAGCGCGAATACTATATATGTATATGTAATATCTATATATATATATATATGTTTCTCCTCTCTTTTTTTAAATTTGGTACAATTGTTCGTGGTCTTACGGGAGATCACTCAGCGAGGATACTGCTTGCGGTATCACGACAGGGGGTTTTCCCTTTCGACGTTTCTTGTCCTTCTTCCCAATTTGAATCCTTAATCGTTTCACAACTACATTTTACCACTACTCTTATCACCTACGATTTATTGTCTATGGGTCAACCGCGGACCCGTTTGTTGTTGTTGTTTTATTCAACAACGGTATAAACGAAGAGAAGAAAAAACAAGAACAACGACACAAAGTTCGTCAACTGGCTTCAGAGGGAGATCGACGAGAATAAAATACTCGTGACAAGAGAGAAAAATGGGATTCTAGCCGAAACCAATTGAACGGTTCAGATGTGGCTCCCCTAGGAATAATGCAAGACGAGGAGATCGCTCTTTTAGGCAATAACCCCGTCTGCTACCGACACCGATTACCCGCCATTTTCGGGTCCGTCTTCAATGTTCTCGACGTAAATCTCAACAGAGCGTTCTCTTGCATTTGGCTGACATCGACAGGGACCAAGATGCGTCAGGATATAGCGGTATCCTGTCGAATGGGTCGAGGTTTGAAGATCTTCCTTCCACGAGAGTTCAAGTGGCAGTGGCTAGTTGTTTGAGTGGCAGGACAACGATGACGTTGACGATGAAACAGTAGCTGATGCTATCGCTTCGGACCTGCCCCCGAGTTCCTGGATTCGTGTCAGTCGCCAGGATCAGTAAGCTTTCGCCAGCCAATTCGTGGCGTGGTCACTGCTCGTTCACCTTCGCTCATACCGCGTCGTACGCACGCCTGTTTTGAATCTCTGTCGGCCAATCTCGGATGAAGCAGCTGAGGCTCTTCGAAATCCCAGCAGTCCACCAGAGATCTCTTCGTCTTGCCCTTGTCTCTCGCGGCCGATCCAATGTTACCTCGACCTTTTGTTCCGCAGCCAACTTCTATCGCCTCTCTTGCATTCTCGTGCCTCCCTTTTGCTGCCTCAACGTGCGATCTCAAATACATTACGGGTTATAAGAGTATTTTGGATGCCGTCGGGTGTGTCGATCGGCAGGGAAACTTCGTGGATCCTCTTCGATCAATAGAGATCTGTCTTATCGATTAAACGATCGGGTCGATAAATGATGTATCGATCGTACGACTAACGATATTGTTCCAAGATTTTCACAGTCACTAAGTAAATCGATTTACAAAGCGATTCTCGATTTTCTAAGGATTTAAGTACACGAGTGTTCGATTGAAAAGTACAATTGATCACAGGGAGAAAATGTCTAGATTGAGAGTAAATGTCGATTCTAACAGATCCACGAAAGAAAAGAAAAATTATTGTTCGCGATCGAGAGTACTTCGCTCTTTTATATAATGTTCGCTTCACGGTTTCGTGAATTTCGAACACCTATATATAGAACTGATTACGTCAACGTCCAAGTTCTTTTGCCGAAGGTGATCACACGTCTCCCACGAGCTCCTTCAATGATTAACACTTTTATTTTTTCACGCACGAAAACCGATGCACTCGTTTTTAGCACTGCTCCTCACTCGTAATTATCACTCGTGGTCCGGCTGTTCAATCCTGACTAATCGCCCTCGCGGCTCAAACGTACTCGAATTCTTGCTCTTTCCCACGGTTATGGCCTTTGCTTTTCTATTTGTTGGATGATTCTTTCAGATGATCCGTTTAAACGATTCACCCTCTTCGGGACTTCTAAGTACAGAGAACACGGTGCAATAGTTTGTACCTAGTATCTTACTCATGCTGATGATTTCAATTCGTTCGTACGCGTCGATGATCAGCTCCGCCCTGTTAGGCCTCCGTAAATTAGGAAACAGAAAAGAAAAAATCTCTCTCCTCCAGGAAGTCACTTTGCACACGGTCGTTTCACTTGCGTTTCATGCATCTGTGGCCGTTTTCGCGTTTCTCGCTCACGACACTCACTGCGTCTGCCTCTGTCGACATGCACCGTGTCGGTTTATAAGCGCTCACGTTCGAGGAAAAACGACACCTTTCCTTCTCGCATGCCTGTTAATTTTTTTCCTTGAAAAGCTCACGATCCGTTGGAACTCTTTCAAACCGCTTCGTGCAATGTGCTCACAATGAATCTAAGATGGCGACTAGCCAGTCGTTCCTTTGTAGCTGTACACCGAAATGCTTTCTTTCTCTTCCTTCCACGACCGCGTTTGTCCAATGATTCTCGCTCGGCGACAACGATTCGTTCGACGAGTTTCGTCGTAGACCGGTTTGTACGATCACTCTGAAACACTGACAAGTACGAAACAGCTGGCACAAAGCGTTCGCCCCAATTACAACGAGATTCCAGACGCAAGTGTATTAAGGGAATCGTTTGGCATTAGCAGAAGACTTGCGCTCTTGCCTGCTTCGATCCCGGTTCAGGGGCGTACTCTTCGCCGCCTTTTCAGGTACGCCACGTGTCTCGTTTCGTTACTCGACTCCGAAACGCCGATTCGATTACGCTCTGTCAACGTTTTATGAAACGCTGAACCTCAGCTACATCGACGAATTCGCAAACGTTTGCTAATCCACATGTGAATATTTATACGGCACGACGTATCAACAATTTCTCACGATTAAATGGAAGTGTCGAGAATTTTCTTCAATTCTATAAGTCACGAGGCATTGAGTGCGCCAGTTGTTTGGTTCGATTAAAATAGAAAAGTCTAATTAAAATAGAAAACCTAACCCCAATTGCACGATTGAATGAAAATATTCGTTTGGCGTAACTTTATCAAAATCTTAACTTATTCTTCGACAGCTGTCATGGTATAATTCTATTTGTCATTTTGTGATTATCGACGTTCTCAAGGGCTAACTAGCGAGCTTCGTGGCTCCAGGTTTAGTGATGCCATGCCTGAGATATCCCCACCATTTGGTTTTGCCTCGACCTACGACGACGTTGCTGTTCGTGAGTCATTTGTTCTCACTAAATCGCCTTCCGTGGCACGAGTACGGCCCTGTTAATTGCATGGGACTTAAAATGCATGCGCCTGTTTTCATGGTGATTCCTCTTCCACTACCCTGTAAGTGATTATCGAAGGAGCGCACCTGTTTAGGTGTTGTAGCGGCGAAACCCAGGCAAATCGAACGGTTTACCCGCTCCAGCCGTCCTCGTCACCGTCCCACTCTCTCTCTCTCTCTCTCTCTCTTTCTTTCTCTCTTTCTCTGTTCGATTCTTCATTGGAGTATTGAACGAGCCCGAAAGCCTCGTGGTCGATACTCTGTTCGAGTTAACTTTCTACTTTACTATGGCCAGCACGTGCCAAGCGTCTGAAACGTTCACACCTAACTCTCGTGCGGCTGGTGGGGCATTTCTTTGCCGTACCCTCTTTTAGATAACTCCGAGTTTAGCCTTTCAAGGCACATTCAGCGCGTTAGCGATTATTGGAGCTTCAACAGAAGTTTCTTTTATCCGATAAAACAGAGTCCGAAGAGAATAGGGTCAAGTTTAAAATGAGATTACTAGATTGCATAAATATATAGCGTGTTATTTAAGGAATAACATTTCAGTGTTTTGATGATATAAGTAGTGGAGATACGTATATCGTTGAGCTTGAATCTTGTTACGTTCCATTCGTTTGAATGAAAACAGATGCTAATAATATGATACTACGCATCGACTACAGGTCAGATTGTTGTTACACGCAATCGTCAATGACTGAAATGTCGTTAAAGACCATAGAAAAAAAGAGAGAGAGAGAGAGAGAGAGAGAGAGAGAGCATAAATATGTGACTATTCGGTCTGAAGATATCTGAATTATCTTAACAATGAGGAAAGACACCTGAAGTTGTTTTGTAACTCATCGTTGCGACGGTTTTTCCTGGAATTGTTAGCTCCGTCTTATTCGAATTTCTTTTATCGTACAGGACGTATCGTACATATCGTATTTGCGTACAGGAATCGTTGAATGTCGTAATTACACCAAGAGATAGCGAAACTTATGTAAGGTGAATATTGTAAACTGTGTGAATGGTGACACACGATTTCCCGGCACGGCAGACGCGATGCTTTGTACTCGTATAATTTCGAGCCGTTAGCTTTTCTTGATGAAGGAATCGCACGATTTCCGGTTAATCGTAGCTTCGATTATTCGATCACGTTCCACGTGTACACTTGGCGATTTTATTGATCAAATAAAGCGGTGTATAGCTACCTATGTTACAAATTAGTCTATCCGGTAATCGGTCACGTTTCATCTGCAAACGTCTGAAATTTGATATACAGTATGATAAAGTTAAATAATATTTATTGTCAGAGTAACCGTAGCTTATCGATAACAGGTTTCTACTTTCCGATGTTCAGATGTGAGAAAGATCGTTCATATTAATTCAATGAGCACATTAGATTCGCTGGGTCGTTATGTAAGATCAGTAGGTTTTCGCGAACGTCTGTAAATACCGATAGCCTTAAACTGGCAGCTTTTGTGGAAACATGAAAGTGGACGTTACTTTTTGCTCGTTCAGTGTCGCACAACTGACTACTTTAATAAGCGTAACTTGAGTGGTAGGTCGAGGCTACTGACAGAAATTAAAATTAAAGATATTACATTTCTTCCTTTGTAATCTATCGAAATCTTGAAAGTTCTTTATTTGATGTTGTTTTTTTTAC
The DNA here is from genome assembly GCF_024542735.1 of Bombus huntii. Classification (NCBI taxonomy): domain Eukaryota; kingdom Metazoa; phylum Arthropoda; class Insecta; order Hymenoptera; family Apidae; genus Bombus; species Bombus huntii. The sequence goes on from NC_066251.1 coordinate 4,301,237, forward strand.
GAAAATTATCTTATCAGACATTATTGAGACGTTTATCGTACCAATTACGTTTTCCATCGTTCAAACGAGGAAATTCTATTTATATCAATTGCATCATCGAGATGATACACGCTGAATCGAGGACATGTTATCGCGGAGAGACAGTTTCTTGTTCCCTATCCAAATCTCGTCATTGATAAAGCTCGAGATCTCGACGATAAATCGTTGAGTGGATTCTTTTCTCTGTTCCGATTCCCGAATTTAAATACGCGTCACGGAAGGCAGACGAGTGTCGACCTCCGTGCTATTTTCGAACGAGTCGTGTCGTCGACCGATTCGATGAAAATCGTCTCATATTCTACTTACTTGTTCGTCTTTTCGACTCGCTCCCAGCATTTAGAAGCATGCGCGGTGAACGTCATGGCCGTTTGAACTTTTCGCGTCTATAATAATCCAGTGAGTCGACCCTGATTTTGTTGTCGACTGAAATTTCGACGGAGTCATCCGCGTTTCCGACGCGCGAATTATTAACCGAGTTATTTACAACGCGTGATCTGTCCGGAAACACGCATTTCTCGTGGAACATCATCTTCAAGAATGTGCAATTGACAATTATAGTTTTGCCTCAAGCTTCTCACGCTCACAGATTCTCGCTAACAGTCGTTTGAAGAAATACTGACGAGTACATCTTCTCATATGGAAAATTATTTCTTATTATTTCTGCATCTAGGTATTTTCGTGCTTTAGAAATCAACAATACAATCGTAATATAACGAGATTTCAGAATGGAACGAGATAAAGTTGCTTTTTGCTCGTATCTGTTTCACAAAATCGGCTTGTATTTCTTTTTAACGATAGACACGAAGGAAAAATACTTGATTTGTGAATGATGTCTGATTGCAGCGCATGACCTTCGGGGTTATCACGAAGCGGAGCTTCATGTGGTCTATACATCTGTAAAATTGAACGAGAGAGCCTGATCAACACGGAAATACAATCGATTTCGTGGATAAATACGAGAATATGGCTCTGTGTGAATTGTTTTCGTGATTGATACGCAACATAATCTTCAAAGAATGAAATTTGCCATTACCCGATTCTATTTAGATGTCTTCTGATAAGGAATCTGCTATTCATATCAGATTAATGCGAACACACTTTGCCGTTTTGATAAACCGATTTTCGGAAATGGAGTTGCACGTGCGTAGCCAGCTACGTGATATCGTACACATTTATTGCACAAGACGTTATAATTGTTCTCCGATAAGGAAATCTTGCTTAATTTCAACGTGGTTTCACAAAACCGTTTCCTCACAGTAGATACAGGCGGTGCGCGTCAGACGAGAAACGGTATAGATACACAATATGAAACACTGATAATTTGATTAATAGGGTTGATGAACTGATACCGCCGATAAATTGACTCGGTGTAACAGTGAAATTTCTTATCAAACAGGTAAGAACTTTTGTACGATTAAAAGCAAAATACAGAAATCGGGAAATTGTTCGATGCAAGTTTAGCGTCAAAGAATTTACAATTCTAATTGTACTTTAGTTACCAATTGATAAGGCTCGTTTCTTTCGCGTTGCCGTATTGCGTTAAGGATTTTTAGTAGATCAATTTTTTTAAATCATTATGTTAGAACGCATAGGCTGAGGACGCGGCATCGCGGCAGCCCGACAACTTCGTTCGTTAAATGTGTCACCTCTTAATTGACGAATCGTTTCGAATGGACGGGGGTCATTTGTGAGGACATTAGAGTAGATCGCGTCTGCTACTTATATATATACATACTTCGAATTCGAAACGTTTCTAGCCACGTGCGATACGCTTCGGTGAAAATAGACTCAAGGAGAAATTATAGTAATTGATGCTCGTCATTTTCCTTTCTTTTTCACTATCTCTACCAAATCAACCCTCGAGCAAAAGTTACCATGATTTATCGACTACGGAATCTCCCTCGCACGATAATCAGTAGCTATTGCAAAACAATTTCTTCTAATTAGTCTTTCCCTAACTTTCATGAATCGATATCGGCTGATAGATTGATATCGACTTCACTTGAATAAAATAAAAGAATATTTAAGATACAACGAAATTAATTAATTGATCATGGGTAATGTCAATAATGTTCGTAATCACGACGTTGACAAAACTCCTCTTGATAATCATTGCCTTTAAAATAGATCGGTTGCAACGAAAGAACTATAGTTATTAGCTATTTCGACACTATGTTATTTTTACAAACCCAATGTCCAACCCAATTCGTCACAAAACGAATTATCTATCGCATTTATTCTTACCATACTTGTAAATCATAATTTCGATTTGAGATTCGAAAACTGTATCTATGCATGTAGTTTTTGTCGGGCAGGCTAATCTCGATCAAAGTTTCGGATCCTCTCGATTTTATATCGCTATCGATTCGGGATTACAAACGTCGATCGAGTATTGCCATAACGTTGAGCAACCGGAGACCGGTCGAGGACTGACGCAGAGGAAAGTTTCGCTGTTACTTTTATACGTGGAACCGGCTATACATAAACAGAACGTTCGTCTGTGTTAATATAACCAACACGACACATTAATCACTCAGCTTGGTGAACGTGTAGCCATCGTGATTCCAATTTTATCCAGATTTCAATTTTCTTGGATTTGTGACGCTTCAAAATTCTAACAACAGCTCTTACACTTAAACCATTCGAAGCCAGTGTTTCTTAAAACCTAAGGATTTGTAGGCCTGACATTTAAAGACCTTCAAATTCCGAAGACCCCATAAATCTTCCTAAATCTACAATTTCTAGTTTGTCAAGGACCGTACAATCTGTTCACCCAAGACCATCACCAAGCAACGTATTCGTTGATATAACAAAAGCCTACCGTTCATGGCGCTTATCCTCAGCTCGGAGGAGGCTGGTTCGAAATTGGTGTTCTCCACTTTTGTATCGTGACGACGACGACGTTGGTGATGGTGGTTGGACAGGTGGGCATTTAGAAGTAATCGAACACCAAGGGAACGCCGGGCATCGCGTGTCACCGGGGGCCGTGATTGTCGTTTTTGTTTCCCGAGAGATCAGCAACGAGGCAACATAATTTCGGTGGCACGCGCAGCTGCGCCGTCAAGAGAAACGCTACGCGACCGCGCAGAAAAGCAGCAGGGACGCGCAACGGAGCGCCGAGCAACACTGTCGTCGCGTCGCTCCTCTCGCGAGTTCTTCGCCCCGTTACCGAGCTATACGTAATCGCTTTCATGTACCGGCGATCCACGCGAATCTACGCCGCTGATTGGTTGAGACCAATTCCTTATCAGCGAACATTGTTCCGTTGGAACCGATGTTTCAAAACGGATCCAGTCCTTGTCCCTGTCGATCTACCGATTTCGAGTAAATGCAGCTAGTTAACACGCCTCGAGCAATTAGACACTTGCTGTTAGACACAATTACACGCCTGACCGTGGAGTTAATCTTGTGCAATTAATGGCTTTTCGGTAGATTTCTGACTCAAGTTCATCGAGTAGTTTTAGCCTATTAGGAACTTCGTCTAACCGTCTCAGCGACTTCTCGCGGTTTATCTCTGACAATTCAGAGTCCGTCGCTCTCTTGACGCAAGATGTTTATCGCGAACTCTTAAAAAGATTACGTTACTGAGATTGTGAGAAGTACTTGATTTTAAATCGTGGAAGAAAAGTGAACGGTTTTCTCACAAGGAAAATTGATGAGCGTGTTTGTTTTTGTTCGAGGAGAAAGTGTCGACGTAGACAAGACGTTGCTCGAGATTTCGTTCATCTTTATTGGTTTCTTTTCTAGTGGTTCTGAACGCGGTATTAATTGCTTTATTTGCATTCTTTCTTGCGCACCTATGGCTCGACTTGCCAAGTTGCCTTTTTCTTGTTCATTCGTTTTATTTTCATTCGCGACCGTTCTTCTTTTAGTTTCGCAGGAATTTTATTTGTTGTTTTATTTCTTCGAAAATTGGAGAATCGATTCGTCGGGAAAATGATCGGGGAAGTACCAGGAAAATGTTGTACGGACTTTGTTTATTCTCTGCGAGACAATGGATATAATGTATACTTTTAAAGCAATCAACAAGATATAACGCCTTTGGACATCTACAATGGTTGCCAGTTGTGCTAATTACGAGCTAAAAATTCCGAACGTACGTATATTCCATCATTAGGCGCGCGAGTATATTAAATAGTTAATTAATATAATAATAATTAAAATATATATTAGAATTTCTCTCTCCCCTTTTTCTTCGTTTCCGTATTGTCAACTTTTGCTCAACAACGTTTCCTAAATACGATTAAACCCTGACGAGATTTCTCACATCGAACCCAAGTTTCCAAGCTAGCTTCTCAAGAGTAACAGTTTAAAAGATATCCATCTTTTGCTTACTAAAAAGTACATATAAAAAAGAAAGAAATAAGAACGTAGAATTTTCCTATTTACAGATATATCGTTCGCGAGATAAGTCGAATCTCTAGTTTCTAGATCGAATCGAACAATTTACTACGGACTGGACTAGGTCACGAATGAATCTTAACAAATATAGAGAAGATATGATCTCATTCGCTAATACCAAACACGTTTCTATCAACTTTGTTTGATCGAAGTTTCAAACTCGACCAAACACGCGTTGCCATCACGAGACATACATTCTAAATCTCAGAAATCTTTCTTCTTATCCTTATCTACTAATACGTTGTCGTGGTAGCTGATTTCCTGACCGGGAACAGCTGGATGAAGATAGTGCGGTTCCACGTCGATCTTCTCTTTCACGTCGGGATCTAAAACCATCGAATGATGAGGTCCTCGATGAAGCACCGTCGTCGAGTGATGCTGTTGCTGTTGTTGCTGCTGCTGCTTTCCAGTCGATTGATGCTGATGTTGATGTAGATGCTGATGAGTGTGCTGCTTCTCCTCCTCTTGGCCGTACTTGTCCAACAACTCCCTCAGTTTGTCGAAGTCGATGTCCTCATCGATTTTCGAGAACAGCTCCTTGGCCCCAGATTGCTCCAACTTCTCGGAGTCCTTGAGCTGCTTGAAGAGCTGTAAGAATCTCTCGTTAGCCTGAACACCATCTCTGGTGGTATTTTTGGAGGAGTTCAAGTTTGGGTTTTCCAAGAGATCTGGTTTTTCGTGAACGACGTTCACATTCTTATCCAAGTTCTCCACGGTTAATTGTTGAAGCAGAGTATTGTAATCTGGCTTGATCCTAGACGTTTCCATACAGGAGCTGCAGGAACAATTGGTGATAATTTGCACTTTCTTCTGCATGGTGATCGGATTGTTCGTCTCGTCCTTGCAGTCCAGCGTAACCTAAACGATCAAATAAACTAATCAATTTTAACGAAACACCTTCGCAATTTATACAGTCGATCGATGTATGTGGCTTCCGAACAGCTGATACATTTATTCGCCTACCGTGTGCCAAACGCTGTCCAAAGGCTGACAAGAGTCACAGTAAGGTCTGATTAGGTCACCAGGAGCGGAAGGTTCGCTGTGTGGCACCATGTACGAGAAACAAGCTCCCACGCAAACGTTGTTATCCAATTCCTGTGAGGAGCATTGCGGCCACGTGACGACTTGCTTTATGGGAGTCGTCTTGCACCAGCTGTGCTTGTCGGGGTACAGTACGATGTTGTGAACCTTAAATAACCAGTAACGTCACTCTACGGAATAAATCAAAGGGAAATCGAGTGAAAGATCGATGAACCTTGTGCTCGCGATGGGCGTGTAGGGTGGCCGCCTGGAGGAACAGCGCGATCACCACTGTCAGATGACACGTCGGTCGCATGATCCCTGAAACAACAGAAGGAGAGAGAGAGGGTATCCGAATCTTTCCGACTGGACGGTCGTTGCCAATAAATTAGTGGCCAGGTAAAGAGCAGTCAAATTTCTAAGTGTGCCTGAACTTTCTCCGTTCTGATTTGTCGCGTCAAACATAATCGAGTATGGATAGCCGAAGAGACGAAGGAATTTCGCGATTGCGATTCGAGGCGCGGCGTGCATCGTGTGCACGTGTGCACAACGCGTATTCGTTGGTCCCCACCCCGAATGAATGAAAGTCCGTGGCTCTCTTTCTCTCGTGGTGTGCCTCTCCCGAGGTCTCAGGTTCGACGACCGTCTGAAATTACGTCACCGGGATTTGTCGTGGTGCCGCTTCTCCATTCTTCCTTTTTCTTCATTTTCGCATCGCGTGAATTTTGTTTAAAACAAGCTACACGCGGGGAGCATCGTAAACGCAGGGAGAGCTACCGAGCGGTTTTTTTAGGAGGAGGAACAGGGGTGTTAGTGAAAAGAAAAAGAGCGGGAAAGAAGCCACATCGGAACATCGCGGCAGCGAGTTCATTCATAAATCGTTAAGGCCGATTCCTTGATTCCAGTCGAGAGCGGGATGCTCGAGTTTTAAGTCACCGAGATCTTGAGATAACGGAATTCCCCGTGGCCTGACGGGATCGAGACTTTCTCGTGGATATCTTCACCATAAATAGCGGCGGATTTAAGCTACGAGGTTTGAATACGGAATATGTTCCTTCCGCCGGTATAAGACATTTTTTGAGGTCAGGTCGTAGAGGGTAAAAGTTTCTTGTTGTTTGTGAAAATTTGGGAGAGGAATCGTCGTTGGCTCGATCAAAATTTCAATTTTCACGAATAGAGTAAGCAAAGACGCGAAGGAAACGACAAAGAGCCGGGTAGATTTAAAATCTTTACCAGGAAGCAATCAGTGGCGGAGGAAGCGCAGTCTCAATTATCGTGACCAGTCGAGCTTGCACGAGCTTGTTTTATTTCCACGGAGCAATCGGTAATGAAGCAATAATTCCGCAGCAGCGTGGTAAAAGGAACGAAGGAGCATTACGTGTATATGTAGACCGGCTGGATCGATGGCGACCGAGAAAAAAAGCGTCAATCTCATCGTACGATCTTTCTTGATCTTTCGGAGATCACCACGGGAACAAGTGGCACGAACGACAAGGTAAAAGGATGTGCAGGCCCAATTACGAGAGATCGGCCCCTTTTTTGGCCCTCGAAAAATCTCGGATCCGTTTCACCGCGGAGCATCAGGGAACCCACCACCGTGCATCCTCCGTCCTTCAGGAATTTACTTTGTCGTTGGACTCGCGAGTTGAATTCCTGACAACAGAAAGAATCTCGTCCCTCTACGAACAATTGGTCGCCGGTATTTCCAGGAGAGGATCAACTTTTCGTTCCCCTCCGTTGCATTTCAATACCGATCTTTCGACCTTTTCTTATTCTTCCGCAGGCTTCCTCCTTATCCAGCGTTTCATTCGACGAGCCTCTTTTTTCCATCGTTCCTTTCTTAGGTCGAATCCACTATTTCTGCTTCTACTTCGAAGAATCGCGCCGGCATCGCAGGGTTCGACTTATCAAGCCCGATCGAATAGTCGAAAATAAAATTTGAAAGGTTATCGGTGATCCTCTTGCAACGTAACACCTGCTGCAAATTGGCCTAAAGATACGATAGTCGAAAAATTAGAGCTCCCAGCTGATTCTTGTTGAATCACCCTGTACGTGGCCACGAGGGGAGGTGTGCGACTACAAGGTTCGGCCGCCCATCTCATTTCCACAAGCGGTGATTTGAATGACCGAGTAGGATACAACAGGGACGTACTTACTTAATCCGGACGAGTCCGACGGCTTACAACAAGCAACACTTTGTTCTATCCAAACAATTATCTTTACATATTGTGTCGTCTTTACATATTACGTATCTTCGTGCCTCTATCAGACAGATCGCGTTAAATGTCTACAATGGCGAAAAATCAATTTTTATCTACCTTTGATTTATCGCTTAAGACACGCTGTCAATGGCAAATATTCTTCTTTCAATTATTTTCATCGAACTTGCAGTTCAAACTACTAGAACTTAAAAGAAGACGAGTCAAGTACGAAGCACGATCGACGTGAAAAATAACGAGGCGTTGGAGGAAGAGGATCGAAATAAATACGGCCCTGGCCGGGTCGCAGCCAGAAGTCCAAAGCTCTTTGTTGCTGCGCCACCTTCTCTTCTCGCCTCTAGGTCCGTGTCGGTGGCATGGAGGACCTCCGGTCCACCTCCTTCTCCACCTTCCTCCCAGTCCCGTTCCTTCGATTTGCTCGTGTCGTCGAGAAACGAGGGACGAAGACAGGCTGGCCAGAGGCGAGGCAAAGCGAGCGAAAGAGTCGACAGAAAGAGACGGTAGAGGGTCCTGCGCCCAGCCGCGAGATTAATTTGATTTTCAACCAAATTTGACGCGCCCCCGAGCCTAGGCGGCCAAGCACAAAGGGTGCCGCGATCTGTGCACGCTACAGACGAGATCTGTTGGTTCGGTCGGCGTTGGCTTCTTCTCGCGGGACCTTTTAAAAAGCACAAGGATTAAATCCGTTCGACTCGAGCTTAACACCTACGAGAACGAGCGGCCCGCGGACGCGACGTGCCGCACTTCCAGGAAGCTTCTAATAGGAATTCATATTTCATTCGGACTTTCCCTTGGCGAGAGAAGAATTATGTTTGGCAAACCTGAACGACGACTTGGGGCGGGCCGAGCGGAGAACGCGTGGAGAATCGGCGTTAAACACTCCGTAGGATTTTATTGTTCGGCTCGAGCCGTTCTCCGTCAGATTATTCTTCGAATAACAAACTATTTGTCGTTATTAAGAAAAATGTGAATGCGAGTGGAGAATAGACAGGGATGAGAGGTAAAGCGTAATCGAACCAAAGTTTGTACGGCCCTGATGCCCGAGGCACGCAAGATACTTTCATGATCTCTTTGCCGATGTGCCACAGTACTTAGGCGCGAGAGAAAAGAGAAGAAGGGGAATATTCGCAGCCAGTACGAAGGAAGGAAGAAGAAACACTAGGAGTAAAATGGTTCAAGTTGCTCGACCAATGGTAGTCGTCGGGGAATACGTATAGGTTCTCGCTGGTGGTATCAAAGGACTAGAGCTACTCCGTAGCTCGATCACCTTCACCATGCTTCATCTAGGCATACCCATAAGCGGAAGAATGACTGGTGGGTACAGAGAGACGAAGTAGGAGTTTCTTATTTTTCGAATTCCTCTCCTACGAGAGAAGCGCAACCGGAGAAAGGTATATGCACGCCTATGATCGTTTCGTACCGTGAAATCTTGCATCGACGAAGGTCTCGGACTTCGAAAAAAGAAGGTCCGAGAAAGAAAAACGGTACGCGGCCCTGATTATTGCGATAGATTAGCGTATAATTTTGGAGCGCAATATGTTCTTCCATTTTAATGAGAAATCCCTATCTTTCGATTTGGTCTAGCCCAATTTCGCATTTTGCGACCGTCCTTTGCTCGTCTTTTTTCCGCAATACGGTGCCGTGGCCGAACTAATAGGGGGGCCCGCAGGGTGAGGGTCCAGAAGGGGAGCAAAATAAAAGAGGAATCGACGAGAGGGAGGACGCAGAACGCGCCAAAAGCGAGAGGGAACCAGAGGAAGGCAGGCGAAAAGGAGCGAGAAGGTAACTGGGGAGGGTCTGCAAGAAAAAGAAAAAGAGGAGTTTGCCAACAGCACCGGAGGAAGCCCCGAAAACACGCTGGACGTGTGGCGCCATCTCGGCTCCTTTTTTTTCTTCCTCCTTCTCCGCCACTCGCCGCGCACACCCCCCGTGCTTGTTCCTCGTGCTTTTGTTACTTCGCCCATACTAATTCTTCGCGAGCTGCACGGCGTGCCCAGAGTGCGTGGGGAGAAATCGACTCGAGAAGGGGAATGGGCCCCGAGCGAAGGGGAAGGGGCCCTGTGCATCGACCAGTGTCGGATTAAGCTGCTTTCGCACCCTCTTCGTACCTTGATTAGATCGCAATTTTAAGCTCGCTAAAATTTCAACACCGCCCGTAGCGGTTTCACGCTTTCGAAGTCTTGATTATCGTTGCCAACGTCTGCCGCGTTTAAGTTTAGACGTGTCTCTGACTGAACTGTACCGGCCGAAACTAGGAGGGTACGCGCACGAAATATGATACACCTGTGCTTTTCGCCTAACTATAAGCTCCGTGGAACGATGGAATTGTAATTTTTTAAATTGATCGACAGTAGAATCGGATATGAACGTAATCGCTAAAACACCGAGGGGGAGCAAAAAGAGGAAATAGCTAGTGTGTGTACCGCCTTAAGAATTCTCTCTCGGTGTGGTAGCCCCCACGAGAGCGCGGTCCACATACCTGCAAACGAACGTTCTTAAAAGGGAGGGCAGAGCCCAAGAACAGGTCGTTAAAATGTAATGACATTGTTGTTTTTAATGCTCGCCTCTTTAAAACGGGCCCTTTCGTCTTCCTCGAGCTTGCTCGCTACTACCTCTTTCGCTCTCTCTTCCTACTTCTTTCCCGTTTTCTGACGAGAGATGCGAAAAAGCGATCGCGAGTCATCTTGCTCCGTTTTCATCCGATTTCCTCCCTTTTTACCTTTCTTCTCTAGGAAAAAAGAAACGTTCTCGCGGAGAAGGCATAGATCGGAAAGAAAATGAAAAGCTCCGATTTTATTCCGAGAGATATGGCGAATTTCTGGCTTTAAATGTTGCTCTCACGAAACAGGCGGCAATTTGTATGTCATTACTTTAATGATCTTTTGTGGCAACCGATAACTCGTTACCTGAGCTACAGACATCGTACCCACTAAAAGATGACACAGCTACTTTTGGTCGCTTCTGCAGCCTGACTTCGCAGCTATCGGTATCAAGTGTCATGGACCCCCAGGAAGCCTTCGATTTTTCTTACCTCGCTACGTGTTGTACAAGCCTAGCCGAGGAATATTTTAAAAAAAAGAACGTAGAAAGAGATACGCGTGAACGCGTGCGTGTAACCGTCACGGCCAACCAGTGAAATTTTTTGGAGAAGACATAATCGTGCCACTTAACGATAGGTTGGAGAATACCAATTAAACGAGAGGTAATACACTGTTCATTTTCTCGTGTCCAATTACTCGAAAGGCGCGAACATGGTCGCATTAGCGACTGTCGGTTCCAAGCTCGCTTCGGCGATCCTCGACTACCTGTAGTTTTAAAAAGAAGCGCACCATAAGATGTAATTAAGCGTGGACCATTCTTGAGAGAATGAGACTGGTTGATGATATTACGATGTTTACGGAATGAAGTAACATGTCCAATAATAGACTTTATTTTACGTATCTACAATTTGTTCAAGGAATTATCGTGTCTCCTTCGAATTTCTTTTCCCTTTCTTCTTTTCTCTCTTTTCTTTTTTTTTCTTTTTTTTTTTTTTTGACTACCGTAACTTTGCCATAAATTTTCTAACAAAAAATGTATCTAGTTTGCGAGATTAACTCGCGTGAATGTTTCGATCGAGAAAGCCGAGAAATCGATGGTAAATTTTTGTCAGAGATTTTGGGGAATTAGCCAATTAACTGCACGGTGGCAAGTCGAGGCAGTCGCAAAAGGTCTTCATTAGAAAGGACCCGATGGCGAGTTGGCTACCGCACAACAGTTTAGCTTGGAAGTTAAGTGTTGCGTCTAAGAAGAGCTATCATTAACTCGAGAATAGGGTCTGGTATTAGGATTAGTGGGCAAAACGTTTTGGATAGGGTGTTTCTCAACTATTTAAGTCCGGAGTCCCTGTCCCTTGGCCACTTTCGAACAGTCTGTGATCATCGCAACTTCTCTCAGCTGGTGTTAACATTCCTTTACTTCGAATGGAGACCACCGGAAAGGGATCTGCCTTCCGGTGATCGTGACGCAAGAGAAAGATAGCGACAGAGTGAATCGAGGAATCGTACGCGCCTTATACGCTGTTATACGCTGTTGTTCGTTGTTATAGTATCGGTACCTATCGGTGTCTATAATTGCTTTGAAAAAAACATCTACATGAGGTCAAGGGATCGTCACCAGGGAACACTGATAAAGTATGGAGAGCCAGAAAAAAGCTAGAGTATTCCAAGTACGAAATCTCGCTGCTATTTCGATATTGTTATCGAATCTACGATATCGTGGATTCCCGTAGCACACGCATCACGTAGTCTGGCAACTCTGGCAACGATCTCGAGCCACCAGCAAGCGTACGGCGGCAGCCTTGGCTTTTCTGAAGAAACTGTCACTCACCTCCGTGTACGTCAGCGACGTTGCGAACTACGCACCACTCTAGAAATTTGCCGAGAGCAGAAAAAGGATCGGCAGACAGTTTCGAAAACGGGAACGATCTCCGTGCGATAGTCTGTTGCTCGCGACTTTTCACTCGTTCCTCGGCCGGAACTTCGCCGTTCTTGCCCGGCCGGCGATAACAACCGGATCAGAGGAAGATCTGTAGCGACAAATTTGAAGAACGGTTTGCCTCGAAACACGGAGATCCGATATGAGGTTGAGCCGAACCGAGCTGAGCTGAACACGAAACTGTGCTGCCGATCTCTCGTGTTCCGTTCTCCTCCTCCTCTTGCTCCACCTCCACCACCACCGGAGTCTCCTTCAGCTCCTCCTTCTACTCGGTACGTTCGGTTCCGCGCCGTTCTCGTTCCGTTCTCTCTCTTTCTCGTTCTCGCAGCTTCTCCAGGTATTCTCGTGGAAACAGAAAGAGAAAGGATCATTCTCTGAACGAGATGGAGAGGGGAGGAATCAACGGTAAGCAAGAGAGATCTTTGACTACCTCTACAACGACGTCGCGTGTACTGTAAAAAGCAAGATCGCCCGAGGCCTTACACCTCGAACCAGTAAAACTTGTCGTACGCTAGTGCCAAAGTGTGCTCGTCCCGAGTTTTGATTGCCAGTTTAGCTGTTACCTCGTTTGTCCGATTATGAGAAGCGATTCGGCCGTCTTCACGATGATACTAGACGAAAACCAATTCGTTTCGATCTTTCAGAGACGTTGGTGACAGACCATAGGGTTGACAAATGAAAGAAGAATCCGACGAGGAACAGTACGTCTCACGTTTGTTGGGAACTTCCACTTTTCGGAGATAGAATGAAAAAAGTGGTAGTTTCGTAGGAATTTTATTTCGATCGCTGCTCGAATACGTCGCGCAACATCTCCAAGTATCGTCTAAACCAGTAGTCTTTGGTTTCACTTTGGTGTCTCGTGTTTGATATCTTTCTATTTCGAAGGTCGAACAGATCTCCTACGTATGTCATGTATGATAACCATATACGTAAGCGACAGAAACTAAAGATTTTTTACAATTTCTCCTAATATTTTGCCTCTTTTATAAGAGAATCGGTATTCCAAGTGCTACATCAAACTTGGTCCACGCTCACATCGATTCTGTTGTCCACAAGAGTGCTGTTGCTTTGAGTCAAGCCAAGAGCGGTTCGTCTAATTCGATCTACAATGGGCCCTAGTTCGTTGTTTACGTATTCCTTGAACTCTACGCACTTTTGCCTGGTATTAATATCGTCGGAGCTTCCCCAAAGGATGAGACCGTCGGCACCGAGATCCATGATCTTTCGTAGAGTCGCTTCGAGATCGTCCTGCACAGAGAAATCCATTTCGAAGATCAACCGATTTGTTATCCAGTGACGTATCCTTCAATAGCCGAAAATTGTTTTTTACGTAAAAAGACTCACCTTGCTCAAATACATATCCCTCTTATCTTGGTACTTGTACCAATAATAGGGGAGAACCTTCTTCCTAATCGCCATTTGTTTTGCTATTCTCAAGGCTTCTCTGACACGGCCTCCGACGAGACCGACTCGTTCACTGCTCGTTAGGCTCAGTCTGAAGTACACCGACGGCAGGAGAACGTCTTCCAGCTCGAACAGCCATGACATTCTGAATGGAGAAGCACACGAGTCTGGTTGGACTTATCGAGAGAACGATTAGATAAGACGGATGTAACTCCCTCAGGACGGTTTAAATTTTCATCAGAACACGATTCTTGACACTGACCCACTTAAAGTCCGAGTGTTGTAACGTCCACGGCCGATTCGTAATCTTGTTACCTTAAATCTCTAAGAAATTTTTTTCACGAAAACTAGAACGCACGATCGGTTGATGAAATTCGTGACGGTACGATAAATGCGAACGATATTCGTGCACAATGGTACCGATACGGTCGTACGACGGATTACCTAGGAGAGTCACGACATTGAAGATGGTCACGATCGAAATAGAGCAACTTTGTTAATTACATACTTATCGTTTTCCAGCATCGTAGCGCTGTCGCACTGGGAACTGTGTTGATTCGGTGTCAGATTGTAGCAGTAGGGGTAAGCATAGTATCCCCAACTGGCGGACGGTCTGATCTGTTTGGCAGCCTTCAGTGTCTCCTCCATGAAAAGTTTCCCGTATTTCTCGAATCTTCGTTTCGCTTCCTGCTCGACGCTCTGATTGTCCCAGAACGGATGCTCACGACGAACTATCTCTATGGAGAGTTTCTTATAAGGCTGGAGGGAAGCCCAATTCTGTCGGAAGATTGGCCTCCAACTTTCGAAATCGATCACCCCCACACCGTGAAACGATTTGTCTGGTATCTGATTGATCAAGTGCTCCCGAAATACTTCGAGATGCTTGGTGAGATTGCCTTCTTGCGGGACACCACCGTTTCTCGTCACTACCTTTCCTGAATAACGTTCAAAGTTCTTTCCTTTCTCCAATCCATCGATAGTCTCACGGTATAAGGAGCGAGTATTGTTTTACCGTTCGGGTCTGTCAGCAACGCCGGGAACATTCCAGGGTCGTAAAGGATCGCGATCTCGTCACCGCGGAAGTTATCCATCGAATTCTGTAGAATGCCATATCTCTCCGATACTTCTTCGAAGTGAAGCCCGTACTTATGGCACATAAAGGTGGGCACGTTCCAGTAAACGTTGAACTCCCTTACGGTTTCGTTGTTTTTGGGGCTGGTCGGTATGAAACTGACAAGAGAAACGACGTGTTAGCGAAAATCGAGTCTCGAAAGCGCGGCCAATGACACGAATTAGATAAGATATTTTCAGACCTGAACTTGAACGCTTTATGGGTATTTCAGGAGTTACAGGATGCGCTTGCCAACATTCGCGTTGTCCTTTTTACTCTCCGATCTTTTCTTTTTTTTATTTTCTACGGAAAAACGCAACGTGCCCGTTGCAGCACTAGGCCGCAACACGTGTTCCCGAGAATAAGTTTTAATCGTTCTCTGAACGTACGGCTTCTCTAAATTTAAGACGAAGGGTGCGGAAGAGAGCAAGTTGACTGTTTGCAAGGCATCTCAACGATTAACACGTGTGTCAAGTACCCGAGAAAAAATGCGTCGATCCGAAGTACGGGTGCTAGCATCAACAGCACTCGGAACATCATCTTTTCTGTTACGATCACGATAACCGAAAAGATGAATCGAATGCACCGACTAGCGGGGCTTGATAAGGAAGCGACGCGTAGAATATGTCCGCGTGAAATCACCCAGCGGGTACTTATTGATTTTATCCTGCTTGCAGATGGGACTAGATGACTTCACGAGGAACTCGTCAGAGGTCTTCGTGAATAAACGTCAACGACGATGGTACAACAGCAGTGCGACTGAATTCCGCTCGATTTCAGGCCACTATTTATTCCACATCGTGTGTCTCGTGTTCCCCACCTACGTGTTCGTCAGCGCTTCGTGCTGTTATCTGCTCCGGGTATTGTTCGGTGATTTCTCGTTTCCGTCTTTTCTTTTCTCCTTTTTTTCTCCTTCGCATCGCGTAAAAGAACATCACGCGTTAGTGATCAATCTTGTTGACAATTAAAGTGCATTGAGCCCCCTATGGAAACAGCGCGAAATCGGTACACTTACCTGACCAAGGACCATCCGAGAGTTGAAGGCCTTTGCCGGAGGATCGTTAACAATGTTCCGTCATCCAAATCTGTAGTTCACTTACACAATGCCTCGACATCACGATCGCCCGTAGTTTCAAATCTGCCAGACGCTTTTCAAGGACCATCGTTGGAATTAATAGCATAGTAGTACTCATACAGGGTGTCTGATAATTAGTCGTGCAAACGCGGAAGAGATGACTCCTCATGAAAAAAATAAATTAAAAATGTAAAATAATGTTTTCGCAGACGAGGCTTTGTATTCAAAAAACAAAAGGCAAGCGATTTTAAAAGTCTGCCCGGTGCACATATACTAGCTGTAAGTTTCAACTCGCAGTAGTAATTAGAAATAATAGCATGCTATTT
This sequence comes from Bombus huntii, assembly GCF_024542735.1. Classification (NCBI taxonomy): domain Eukaryota; kingdom Metazoa; phylum Arthropoda; class Insecta; order Hymenoptera; family Apidae; genus Bombus; species Bombus huntii. Next base: position 4,317,308 of record NC_066251.1, read on the forward strand.
ATATTGTTAACCGTGTTATGATATCAAATAATATAAGAATACTATATGGATGACATATGCGGGTAGCTCATATTTCTACGTGATTCCTGAATTATCCTTTTTCGTAGTGCTTTTTATACATTTTGCAATCGTGTCGAATAGAAGAAATTTTCCAGCGAAGGAAATGAATCCATTTATCGAAGGACAAGTTTCTATCTCGCGAAATAAATTTGTCTGTGAAGGAAACTCTAATCAAACGTTAATTTTACTTGCGATTAACGTTCGAACTTGAGATGATAATTTTCCTCATACAAACAAAGCAATTTGGCGCGTTTGGAGGTAACGAATGTGTCCTTTTAATCTTAATGGTCGGATTGATTACCTGAAGCATTTTTACAAGACTGTTAAGCTCCCTTTCGTGAGCTTCTTTTGACACATAAAGATAATAACGGTAGGATAACGACCAAGGTAACAATAAATTCCATTCTTCGTCATTAATCATGCGAATAGTACCATAGTAGAGATAAATGTTTGAAATATTTGCCACCTGTGAATATAATTGATTTCACTAGGGAGAGCTAAATTCTTATTGAACATAAATAATTAGCCATTGTAAGAGACGAACGGTAGCGAAGAAGATGAATTTTAATGGAAGATAATACGGCAAATGTCTGTAAAGAATTTGACATCTGTGGAATATTATTGTAGAATTGATCAGTGAATTTTTTACCGCCAAGTCGTACGATTAAACATTTTTCCTTGTCATTATTAGTTTGTACAATCGTTATTCACTTGTGTGTACATTAAAAGATGTATTATTTTCCAATGTCATGTTAAATATTTCTAGACAAACAGGGTATCTAGAGGACAATTAATCAGAGTTCAATAAATTAAATCATTTATCAAGAATGAGCACTCGCAATTTAGACAATATGTAAATAGACGATATGTAGACAATTAGAAATATTAGCATCGTAGGTAAATAGAAAAAATGGGCGTGTAAATATCAGCTGTTATAATCGCCACGGGGCCATCATTTCGCGCCTTTTATCTTGAAAAGACCTTGCATGTCGGTTGTGCGTATACTGTGTTAAATATTGATCTGCAGCAACTGTTACAAAGACCTCGGCTCGTATTAGGAGCACACGCTGCTCTCATAAATGAATATATGTATATGACAGTCGAAAACGTTTGCTGGAAGAAAATAAAAAGAAATCAGCTGGGTATGTTTTCCAGAAACGTAAAATTATCTAAAACGCAGCTTGTAAAGATATATATTTCAATGAAGTTTACATTTAAACAACGTAAATTACTTTTGATGCCGTACCGTTGGGCCAGCGGTGTTTCCCTTAATGACAGTCCTTAAAAACTGGTTTCTTTCGGTGTCTTTTTAGTTTTACCGCTATCTAATCGGCGCCGGAAGCAGGTCGCTTGTTATGCAACCACGTGTTTTGAACGTACCGGAAAAGAAAACAGTACCGAAGCTAATGATCGAAAAATGGTAGAATCATTCGTGTCAGCTATAAACGTATCACGTACGATAAGGAAACTTTATTTCGTGCTGGAGTATACAGCTTACAAAGGGGAAATGAGATTTACGATATAAAGTCGGAGAAGGAAGAACGAAGGGGGTAAACAAACAAATGGATCGCTTTATACTTCGATCTTCTTTTATTTAAATTTTTCTTCCACTGTCCACTTCGGCATACCTTGCGTCCTATTTAACCAAAACAGACGCTGAGGGAAATGTCTAATTCCAAATAAAATAACGCCCAAGGAGTTTTATCGAAAATTTTGAAGTAACTCTGCGGTCGACGATACCTGTAAGAAGGAAACTTGCCCCGCATGGTTCTTGTAAATTACTAGAGCATACGATAATTATCTACATTGCTCGTCACGCAGATACCTATATACACGCGTTGCACATGCATATTTTGACCTTGAACTAATGTCATGATCAAGGGTTGAGACAGAGACTCCCCAAAGATAACATCCACGGAACCGGCGAATCCAATGGAACGTGCTACTTTGACTCATTTAAGGAAATATTAATTTCTTTCTATCGTTCAATATGCTTTGGATGCTCGTTAGTAGAAGACAAAATTATATTTGCTTCCGTTTCCATGTATTCCTCCTATATTATCCTAATAATATTTATTTCCATCGTTTATCGTCGCTTCCGTATCGTAAACTTGCACGTGCGAAAACTTCTTTTCTAGGCGAATTCGTTTATTTAGAACTTATTGGAGCACCAAACCAATCTTTCCAGGTGTCATGCTAGGACAACGCCAATTATATAAATAATATTGCAGATTTCCGTCACCTATACCAAACTTTAATGGCTCTAAGAACTCTTTGTTGTCCATGAGATCCAACGCATTAAATACGTCGAAGTCAAGCTGAAAATAATATATAAACGATGGTTTTTTCTTATATAATAAAGGTACAAGCGATTACACTTACATTACGAGCCGATATCAATGCATCAGTCATGAGTTCGAGCCAAGGAGTCGCAGTGGATACGTTGTAAAAACTGTATGCAGCCCTGAGAGTTTTGTGTGTCTGGTGATGCATTATGGAGCTCGGCAACGTATAGTAGCTAACCATGTCAGTAATTTTACCATCGTTTTCTACTACAAAACTATTAATAATCCCGTTCTGTGGGAGGAACCAATGTCGGAACTCTTCGATGGAGAAAATCGGAACCAAGTCAAATTTCTCCAAATACTAAAACATGAGTGATCTTAATATCCTCTGAATTAAAACATTAACATTAATATTTCTAGCAACTGTAGTATTCTCCTGAAAAAATCATTACATCAGTTAATATTTTATGAGCTTGAGGTATATCTGCTTCAACCAGTTTCCTAAATCCTGGCACTTTTGTATTTTCTGGCAGTTTAAACAACTTTAAAGTTCTCTGCATAGTCATATTGCGAGACAAGTGAGAAAACTTCACTTCAATTAATTTCTTTGGATTGAGAGAACGATGCCAATACCTTTAAAATCGAATTCATAGTTAAATGATAAGAAATAGTGATATAATAGTGAGATTGGTTGTGATGCAGGTACACACCTGCAAGTTGCTATTGGTTTTGGCAATACAACACCAGCGGTATAAACAGCCTGGAATATACCTTGAAGATTAACTCTCCTAGTTATTTCACGTATTAATACTGGTGCAACCCGTTTTGACCTCAGTTTCTTGTGCACGCATAAGAAATTTATTTCCACCATTTTTTGAGTGCTGAAATTTTCCTTACATTAGCTAACAGGGGACAGACTAAAAATAATTTGAAACCTACTGATTATAAACACGCAGAGTAGCTGGAATAGCGGAAATGAAACCGACTAGACGTCCGCTTTTAGTCACACGTACCCCACAGTGCCATTCTTTGCACCATCCAGGGGATTGCAGTGCCCTAGAAACATCTTCTATTGAGTACTTAATTGAACTAAACTACATTATAAATTTCATTAGTTGATATTTTGTTTACCACTTTAAAAAATTAGGTGGATAATCAAATCTAAACATAGCATCATCATCTTCCACATAATTCTCAGACAATAAAGTATATAATTCTGACAAAACTAAAGGATCATCAAGGTTTAAAGTATCCCATTGGAAGTCTGCTGGTAACGAATAAGGTTCTGCCCTGATTGATGTTTTGTCAGATTCAATGGCTTCATTTTTAACTATTTTTTCATCTGCAGAAAATCTTCATAATATAATCTGGTCAACTTAAAATTATTGTTTACCATCGTGAAATGTAGATCTTAAATTGTTTACCCATTTTTGGTACTGGCTGCGTACTCCAAAACTGATAAGGCTTTTGCATTGCCTCTTCCTGAGTTTTAGCAGGTTTCTGCTGTATATTAAAAACCTCCATTGCCATTTGGATGTCTTTTATAGAAATGTTACACGTGCTATGCATTTCATGTTCATCTCTGTGGCCTGTGTGGTTGTGATTCTCACCAGTGGTATGCGCCATCTTGTTCTTCTTCTTACGATGTCTCTTTTTTGAACTAAATTACAAGTATTATCCTTTTATTTCTTTATGCGCTATTAGTAAAAGAAGCACAACTCACACAGGCATACACAATGCAAGAATAAATTAAGAATGCAAGAAGCAACAAGGAAGGTACAGGATACATTGAAACTTTACATGTTGAAAATATCTTCAAGGATAATAATATTTATATACAGGAGACACATTAAATATTACATACGATTATATCCTTATAATATTGAACACTTATAGTGCTATATATACCTAGTTTTGAATTAGTAGGTTACTATGACACATAAACATAATTCTAAAGTACCCAACTCAACTACAGGGACAAAATATAATAATATGAGAAGCCTTTTATTATTTCAAATTAATAATAAAATATTGTTATTGATAATTATATAACGGTTAATAAAAAATAACATTAAATTACGTATACGGTATTGCCGGTCATCCATAACTCGTATTCAAAGTGAATCGAATCAAATGCTCTCCAATCATACCAATTGAAATTACACGGCAAGTACTTCGTAGGAATTGAATGAACGTTCGCTCACCTTTTAGATTTCCCATCTTTTTCGTGAATCTCATCCTTCTTAGCCTCCCGTTCCACAACTTGACTCTTTTCCTCCATTTTAATATAGATTTTGATAATGCGCATGCACATGACATGGTGGCTCCCCCTAGTTGCGCTTACACGTAGAAAAACGGGTCACGTGATGTACGCCATGACTGTTCCTTCGAAAAGTTGTATCGCGTCGGTGTGCTTAAATTAATTCAATTCTTTTAGTAAAAATTTCTTTATACGCCAACAAATTACTCTAAATAATTTTTATAACGAATAGTATAAAGTTTTTGATCGGCAAAAGAAATTATACGAGTTTTCTTAAAAAGTATTTGGTACGCCTAAGAGTCGTTCTATCTCATAGTGAACGCGCGTTAGATAGAAATAAATTTCTCGGACCGTTTATCTGAAAACTTCGAAATTAGAAAATACGCGTTTACGATAGTTTGGAAACGTATTAGCGGTTTCATTGACGAGATTGAGAATGTTTCGAATCGACTTTCCGTGGAAAAAGAAGCGTGGGAAAATTCGAGAACGCGGGATTTTCAAGCAGCGAAGGAAAGCAATATGGCTTCGGCTGCGCAGCAAATTTGGCGGGAATGTTTGGCGCCGGTTTTATCATCGATGTTATCTCTTCGAATGTTTGTCAGCATGTAATGTGAGTTAAAATAACAATCAATTATTTTTAACGATATCATTTATTTTGTTTTAAACCGTATTGCAAAGCCAATGAAGATAGTAAAATGTATTTTTATAAACGAATAAGATAGACAAATTTGAGGATCGGAAAGTTACTTATAATTTTATTAAGTAATTAATCCACCGATAACCGATTCCTAATTGGAAGACAATTGTATTTGACTCTAGTCCGTACACTATTCATTGTTTTTTTATCTTGAAATCAATAGCACTTTTCAATATCATACAATACTACTCTAACGTGGTTTCATTTTTTTCTTTTGCATATATTTTTAATATTATATAATTTTCATTGAATTATACTATACTATATTATTTCGATACTGTATTCAATACTAAATCATTACGATAACACGTAGCACATGGTGCGTTATCGTTAGATTGAATATGCTTTGCATAGCACAAATACATTGCATAACATACATCGCATAAGCACATGTCGTGCGTTATTGGTTCAAATGGATCAAGGAATTCGGATTGTAATAAAAATTGAAATTAAAAAGATTTGAGATTCATATACTAAAATTACTCCATTGTGTGACAGTCTGACAATTATAGTCTTCTTTATTTCATTACCAACAGTATTCTTACATCTTCATGCCGAAACAATGTATAATTTCTATATCATAATATATATTCATTTATTCATTTATATATTTATTTATTTATTTATTTATTTATGTGTATAATTGTTAATAATTGTAATAGCAGTAAATAGTCTGTAGTAGGCGAGTTTGTAGGTATGTAAACAGCTTTTAGGTACGCGTAATTCCAGTTTATCGATAATTCAAATCCCGCGTACGTCCCGTTCGCATAATTTATGATTTGCATATCTATTTGTCAAACTGCGGGCAAGAGCAAACTCCACGATTTGCTAGCGTGCCGCGATATTCCAATGTTTTCTCTTTCTTTTTTTTCTCAGCTTTTCTTAAGAAACCCGATATCCACGGAAACTGAACGGTTCTTGTTTCTGTTCGACGATTGAACGATAAGAGTCGAGTGGAAATTGATTTTCGAACGAATCTAATCTCGCTTTTAGCGCCAGATTTTCTTCTCTTTGTCATAAATTCTGCAAACTGGCTGGTTCTGATATCCAACTAAAGGAAACTATCGCGTTCTCGCTTTATCAAATGAATTGACAATTAGGATAATTAACGCTTTATTAACACAAGAGAAGTGTTATTACGGAAAAATAAGATGATACGATAGAAGTAATATTATTACGTGGGAATAATTAGGAACTTCTTTTCGCCTCGGATACATAATTAGCGATTTCTTTGAAGTTGCGCGCGAGCAACTTAATTAAGAACTTTCCATGTAAATCAACATTCGCTTCTCCGACTCGAAGAAAACGAAAAACTCGATTGATCCGCAGGACTAGTTAAATATTCGACCGAGAGATCGATGTCCAAGTAAATTAGGTCTGACGGTGTACTCGTCGAGTCGCGAACGAAAAAACCGTAGAAAGGGAGTAATAGAAAAGGTTTGTTATTTTATTTGTCGAATGAAACACATGGTCGTGAATCGTACGGGGAATTCGCGGCTTTAGTGAGCAAGTGCCTTGAGGACAACGATCGATCGTTGCTCCAGCAGGTACTGAAATTCAGAATGAATCAGCAGGGAACAAGCAGCAAACGTTTCATTTGTCTTCCCGCGTCTCGCTCTTTTTTCCACCTCGAGGAGTCGAAATGAAATTCCGCGTGTCGAATCAGGGCCTTTAAAACACGAAAAACAATACGGATCTTCACCCCCTAATATATATCAGCGTTGACTGTTCTCGATCGAAAATGAAATGCCCCTGTAAAATCAGCTGTATGGAAGGTATTTGAATTTTCCTCGCTCGCTTTGGCACTGCAACTCTGTAGAAAGTTTAATCCGTAAACTCGAACTTACATCTTAGTTTCGCCTTGTGTGTGTGTGTATTTTCATTTTTTCATTTTTCTTTTCGTTTTCTAACAAGGCATAGGCAACTACGCTACTACGAGAAGAGAACAATTCCTTTTTCCATCACTGAGAGTCTTTAAAACGGCCCTCCGTTAACTATACATGCTTCAGACAGCGCAGGATTCTCCCGGAGGATCCTGGCGACATCTCTCTCTCTGTCTCTCTCTTCGGGTGACGAGTTCGTACTCTTCGAATCTGTCAACGAAGAGAAAGACGAACAGGCTTCTAATTTCCCTAGCTTATCTTACGCAAAAACTCTCGCTCGCGCGATAATAGTACACGATTCGCGATTTACTTCACACCATCGAAAAACAGAGACGAGACGGTGGAAGCTGATTAATAGAACACAGATTTTCCCAAAGCTTCGACTCGAGAAGCACGGAGCCGCGAGTACTTTTACGAATAATTTTTCCTTAGGACTCGAGGACTTTCTAAACGTTCGAAACATGGAAAGTGTAGGTGTAACAATGACAGGATATGCTATCAGTCGAGAAGAGATGAGAGTATACAAGTAGGACTAGAGTCGCTTCGTTCGATAAGAAATAGATGGATTGCGAAAAAACGCGTTTTATATTCTCGAATCGTAACTCCGGTGGGGGATAATTCCCGAGCTGCCTGGTGCACGGCTGATGTCTTCTAACTAGAGATTCTTCCGCGGTGCTGCTTCCTCAGCAATGATATGCATAGAAGAGTGAGGCCATGAGCCAGAGTGCGCCGCCCCCGTAGAATCGGCTGCCCTCGACCCCGTTTCTACCGGGTCGTTTGCGTTTCGACTTCGATTTGGCGCGCCGTTTGCGCGAGAAAATGGCGTTGGTGGCGTTGGTAGGCGACTCGATGTTGCAGTAACTCAGATCGCAGCAGCTGATGCAGATCTAGAACGAAATAACCGAATTTATTTCACCCGGTCGCGTGGCTTCCTCCTCTCTTCCGTGAGAGAGAGAGAGAGAGAGAAAGACAGTTGGCAACACGAACTATGTGTATGCGGCTGACTAGATAGAGAACAGTCAAAAGAGAGGGCAAGCCAGGCCAGGATACTTTGAAAAAATTCGCTATTTCGCACCTGCTGCGTGTCCACTGGGATGCAACCGACCGAGGCAGGTCCGCATTCCGCGCTACTCACGCAGCTCTTGCTCACCTGAAATATAAACGTGCTTTTTCACGGACCATTGTGCGTCAGGGGCATGTTACATTCGATGCGTCATCGTTTTGTATCGGCTTGTTGATACGCTCGTTCTCATTTTCTTCACGATGCAACGGGGGCTGTTTTATTTTCTATCTAGCGATTGTCAAAGTATCGATTCCCGGTCGTTAGGATCTACGTCGTCGATCTTTTTCTCACTGTTTAATTCTTAGATGTTCGATTTCGCGTACACAGAATGTTCATCTCGGCGATTGCTACGGGTTTTTTCCGCTTGTTTCCCTTCCTTTCTTTCCGAGCGTTCTGAAACTTTAGAGAGAAAAAGAGAGAAAAAAAATGAAAGGAAAGAAAGGAAAAGGAAAATATCACGGAGGTTTCACTCGAGTCTTTCGTTTGAAGCGAACGAATCGCCGCACAGTCTGAAGCCACTGCTTGGAAAACGCTTTGTTCCGCGTCATCTGCGAATCTTCCCACCATATCGTTACGTAGATATTCGCATCTAAGAATCAATTAATCGATGAACCAACAAAGCCGAGAACGCGTGGAAACCGCGAATAGGTGAATTGATAAGCTCTAATTGATTCCGATGTCCATAATTGAAAGAGTTTTGGAAAGTGCTTAGTCGGTGGATGCTCTTAAGGGAAGCCATCACTCTTCCGCTGTGAATTCAGTTTCGCAAGTTTATCCATTAACAAACACGGAAATCGATAATGCGTTTAACGCTGGGAGAAGCTATTAGTGGGGCTAGTGATAAAATTTCGGATTGATCTTCATCGGTGGCAGGCGCATCGTGCGTACAATGGTTTCGTGATGAACGTCGAACGTGTCGATTTTATCGTGGCACCGCGGCCGCGTTTCAATCAACCCGTGAAACGAGAGAACACATCGAAGGAAATCCCAATTTCTAACGCCCAATGAAAAGGAAGGAAAACGTTCGCTCGCTCGTTTTTCCTACTTTCGTCGCGTCTTCGATTTAAATTATTCTTCGATGGTAAATTACATTAATTATGCAAACTTATCCCCGTTGGAATTGTGAAGCAAAAGAGGCAGAGTTTCTCCATCGTAAGAAAGGAAAGGATCGACACGGCCAACACTCGAGTTGCAGTTCTAATACTTCTTGGCAACGACAGAGTTAATCGTGTCGACTCGAAGTCTTCTCGTCTCGAAGAGAAGGTCAAGTGTTAGGGGAAGAAGAAGAAGAAGAAGAAGAAAAAAAGAAGAATTTGTGCTTGCCAAGACGCTATTTCCCAGGCTGTCCAAAATGTGCAGCGATCTGCAAAAGTCTCGGCCACCCGCCGGACACGGTGTATCTATCGCCCATTCGTTGCACATCTGCGAACAGAGGACAAAAAAAGAATACGATAGCTGTGATATTAGCTGGAATCGGAACATATATAACGTCGGATTCGTATATACCGGTCGACGTATTTGCATGGTCATCCGGTCGTTACTCACCAGTCTCGATCAATCGCACGAAAGTTCGAGGTTAGTACCACGGTGGTTCGATATGGGGGTAAAAAAGTATGGAGTTTGTTGGTTCTGTACCGCTCGAAATCGAGGGGATCAGTAGAGCGAATTAGAGTTCGGAAAATCGTACGGGTGGAACGTAACTGGAGAATTCGTTGCTTTCTGATCGAGTGGCCGCAACGACTGCGTCGCCGTTATAGAAAGATCCGACTACTATGGAATTCGGGATGAAAGAAAAGAAATAGAGAAGGGAAAAAGGACAAGGGGAGAAATAAGACGACGGAGTTCACGGTCGAAGGAATAAATTCTCGGAGCCGGAACTCGCGGTGGCCATCGATCCGACCGGAATCAACGGTTTTCAATAGAGACTTCCGTGGAAGGAACTTCTATTTAGAATTGCTCGGACTTGATCCGCGGTGTTGAACGATCTCGTAGCCATCTTCTTCGGTGTTTCGTGTCTTCTTTTTCTCGTTGCTGGAAGAAATCGACGACCGGGCCCGATATTGGTAATTCCTTCGCGACGTCGGCGATTCAAAGAGCGGTAGATGGCGAATGGAGAGCGAAGAAGGAAAGACGAGTCGTGGATGTACGGACAGAAGAAGTGAGATAGGTAGGTTAGGGAGGCGGGCCAAGAACGGAGGAAGGGAAGTTTGAAAATAAATAAAAGATCGATGGCGGAACGATCTCCTCGGGGCTAAACGAAATTGTGCACTGGACTCGGTACGATACAGGCATTACGGACTCTTAGGAGGACGTTTAATGGACTCGTCGATACCTGGTTATCGCTGACGTTGACGCAAGTGTAGCACGTTAGACCTGCAACAACAGAGGGGGCGATGGAGTGAGTAATAGCGTTGAACAGAGAGACAGCAGACCGGTTGAAGTACGAGACAAAGGGCGGAGAGACGCAACAATTAAACACGCTTAGGCGTTCCTTCGATATAATTCCCGCCCGTCGCAATACACTTAACGTCGTGGAAAATGGATTGTCCCGTCGAATGGAACTTATAACGGTGCGGCGCGCGTTGCGGATCGTGGCAACAAAAGCTCGTTCTCCTCGAAATGCACCCATACACCCGGACGAGCGTACGACGATGTATTGTTTCAGTGGCGGGGTCCAGTGTCGTAATTAATACTTTTCAAACCGTTCAAATTGAAGCCGTTTCCGGACGTTTTGCCGCTCCACCGGAATATCCAAGAGTTTACAGTCGTTCGCTAGAGAGGTTTCCTATTCCGACACGCTAATGGAATACAAACTTTTTCCACCGGAGACCGATGGAGAATAGAAGGAGAGCGTAAAAGGAGTAGCCGAGAAAAACAACCGGAGAAAAAGGAAGCGAAATCTTTCCACTTCTTTTTTCCTTTTTCTCTTTTAAGCTCTGCGAATGTCGGTTCGAGCCGAGAGACTTTAGCTAAAATAGCATTGGCGCTTTAAGAAGCTTGGCAGCGGGCACGGTTGGCGATATTTCAGAACAATATGTTACAAGCCAGGTGTATAGATCGGCGAATGATTTGTGGGGAATTGGTAGGAGGTAGCAGGGAGGAGGTAAAGTGGCTAGAGCGAGATCTGTAAGCGGTAGAAAGCCAGGAAGGAGGATTAGTGGAGCTCGATTGCAGGATTCGAGGGGGAGTGGATAAGCTCGAGTTAGTCGAGCAAATCATAGATCTGTTTGCCCCGTTCTCCGCCCTTTCTCCACGACTTTTCTCCTTTGCTCTTCGCAGCACGTCGCGCATCCACGCCAATACGCACGGTAGATGTCTTCTTCTTCTGTCGTGACTCCCTTCAGCCCGTCCTTCTGCTTCGACTCCTCCTTTCCGTTTCCGTTTCCGGAGAGGACGTTTCTGCCGCAAGTTTCCGCAGCCAGGAGCAGCCCGACCATCACCCACGTGATCATTCCTCACATCTCTGGAATGACAGAAATGGGGCTACGTGTTACGTAATTGACCGCCACGCATCTCTTTCGTGGATCGAAACCGGCTAGAGAATCGAAGTGTACGCGTGAATGTTATTCACGCGTAGATAACGCCACGTGTCGCCAGCCAGTTCGAAATCGTCAATTTTCAATGGGATCGTAATTCGTCGATAGCACGTAGACAGCGTTAAAAAAAAAAAAAGAGAAAAAAAGGAGCAGGACACCGTGTATCAAAGGATTATCGTGGGCCGCGATAAATTACTCTTATCACGCTTCGATACATGACCTATCGCAGCCTCTATCGAATTCGATGATCCTACAAGCTGCTGGATGGCGATTAAAAAATGACCCGTAATTATTGGGATTAAACGCTGAACAAAGAAACAAAAAAATCACACCAAAAAAGAGGGCGGAGGAGGGGAAAAACTACAGGTGGAGATTTGATTGGTCCAAGTTGGAAAATTGACGCGAGACCGAAAGAAAAATTGTTCCCTCCGGACGCGTTGTTCTAACGGAGATATCGGAATTTCAATTTGCCCCGGTTGATCGGAGGATTTATCGTCTTATACGAATGAAAATGGCTTACGAGGACAGGGTAGAAGACTAGAGAAAACGTCTTTCAGCGGAGGAAACCTCGCGCAGTCGACAGATACGCTAGAATTCAAATCCGGATCAGGAATTACAGAGGAAGGGCATGGAGCGAAGGGGTACGTCTAGTTTAAATCCTCATAGAACGCGAAGACCACAAGGTCCGCACGCTGTTAAGCTACGTTCGACTCTTGTACTTCTCCGATATCTACGGATGTTCCGCTCTTCTTTGATTAACTGTATCGTTTCTTTGACTTTGACGGTTAATCACTTGTAACGTTTCGGTTGCGAACGGAGACGGAGAGAGAAAGTTGGGTAACGGGGATTGGATTTTGTGACTTGCGAAAACATAGAAATGCATTCTCAAAGCTCTCTCCTAGTCGAGAATCTCGAGGAGCGAGGAAGAGTGTGATTCGCGAGGAGATATAGTAAGCTAAGATTATTTGAGTCACCCGAGCTTCGACGTCTTAAGATTCGATCTTCATCTTGAAGCAAAGTAGATCGTTTAAAAATTGTTCGCAAACAAATTGAACGAATTACAAGGAAAAGTACTTGGCTTCCTAATCACCTAATTCACCTCGTACTTAGTCCAGGGTATTTTTTGAACTTCGTTAAAATCAGCCGATACGCATCCTGTTCGAATTTACGGAAATTACTGGCTGTAATGGCCACAAGGTGCAGATTGCAACGAATGCTTCGTTATCGATAGAACGTATCTCGCTTCTAATTATTGTGCGTTGTTTCAAAAATTGCTAGGAATTTTACCAGCATTCTACGATCCGAGATCGGGCGTAATGGTCGATCGAGCGACAAAGAAAATTAGATCACTAACAACCATCAGGCAGCAATTGCAGGCAAGATTGTGAGTTCAGCCGTGGAACAGAATAATCCTATCGATTAAAACGGTGCCGGTTGGTTATGGTCAGTAGGAACTCCCCGACACAACCCACGGCTGTTCCACTTAATCAATGAAATACAGATCGATGAATATACTGTATGAAACGCTGTACCATTCGGTCCCTGTTCTTTGATATGAAACGTCAATCAGTAGTTGATAAGGCTGATCCTTTCAATACGCTTCTGTTAGCAATTGTCAGGTGCACAGCTTCTCTCGGTAGCTAAAGTGGCATTCGGCAGTGGGCGACAAGATTATATCGAGCCGAAATGGATAGTTAGAATTTCCAGGTGAATTCTCCGGTTAGATCACGGACCAAGTAACACGATTATTTCGACCGTATTCCCCGATCCGTTACGTCGACTAAGAATTTCACGACCTCTCGAATATCATCTCAACCCGGTTTATCGTTCTCGATCGGTTGCTCCAATATCGGGCTAACTTTAATCTCTTTTCTATGTGACGAATGGTAATGGCCATTACCATTCAATATGACCTCGTATTTCTTAAATCCTACTCTATTCCGCTTGGATATAGTTTTTAAATCTCGTACGTATCCGCCCCCGTTCCCTGGTGATCTTTAATATAGAGAGGTGGGCAGACGCTGCGCTTTTAACGAGCCACAGGGCAAGAGACATTTAATTGGAAAATCAAATGAGCGGTAGTAGTACATAGACGATACGGAGGAGCGAGTTTAACCGTGTCCAGAGAGCAGGATCAATCCCGTTGGTTTAAATCCTAGTCGAACATGTCGTCCACGAGAATCGGCTGCGGGTAAACAGATCCACTCGACCGTTGGACATGTCAATCGATGGATATCCCAGTTCCAAGCCAGCCATGTGTATAGTTCTTCGGGGTGTAGATCAAGGTTCAATTCTACGGATCGGTTGACCTATCAGTGCCAGCTTCCCAGCCCTATCAATGCTTTCGACGAATCGAGAACATCGGACCCTTTATATCGGTTCGATAGATAAGGTTTCATCCAGCGTCCTCGTTCGACCTTGCAAGGAAAGCGTTGGATGAATTTGTCGCGATATACCGCAAGAGTAAGAGTAGCAGGATGCGAGACGCTCGTAGACCTTAATCGATGTAATTAAACACGGCCAAGGAGCTCGATCGAAACTCGCTAAAAGGGAAGTTGGCTGGCCCAGCGAGACGTAAACTTTTACGACAGTGTTTCGCAGTAAAAGCTGCTGGACCTTGCTCGGAATTATATCGTTCCCTCCATTTTATGGTAGCTTAGATCAGAGAAACACCATGTGCTTAGCAGTTTACCAAGCGTGTCTCGGGCAATAATAGAAATAACATAACGAACTAACGGAATGTCTTGTAATAAATCACGTCGAGATATTTGCTCATCGGAGCAACCCGCTTCGTGACTGTCTCGCATTTCCGTTACGAACCCGGTTAAATAAATTCATCTGATCACGCGTGCCCCGGTTTTAGATTTCCCTTGTATTTCACGCTCGTTCGTGAGCGTGATTTATTCGCTGATCGCACGGACGCCCGGGTGAGAACGTAATACGCGAGCGGAGTTTTCCACGGGAAGGGAAAGCTGACTTTGAAAATCTTCTAGATTGAAATGGGATCGTCGGAGAAGAAAGGGGAAAGTTTCGGTCGCGTGGAATTACGATGAAATTTCATTTCGCGTAATCAATAGTGCTTACGGCGTGTTCAACAGAAGATCTTCGGCTTTTTTCATCCGTAATAGGGGAAGTTCTTTGTTCTTGTACTCCTCTCTCCTCTTACCCTTCCACCAACTCGCTTCGAATCGCGTAGATTAAAAGAGCTTTTTATTTTCCTACTTAGGAGCGAACTCGGCCCAAGAATTAGGTTGCTCTCTCTCCGTCGGGCGAGAGGATGGCCCTGGTCGGTGGTAGTCTATAACTAGTTCCATTCTAGAACTCCCATGAGCAAACATTGGCCGTGCAGTTATTACTACCCTGAAGGTCATCGATCAAATCTCAATTTATAGGCTGTCATTCTTGTCAGAGCATGAAATTCGACTCGGTGGAATCGATATCGTTGAAGGTAGCTGAAATTTTGCCGAAATTTCACGTCCAATCGGACGTAAATATTGAAACGTTCCGTAGCAATTAAATACGTTTCCTGTACCATTCGCGATAAGTTCGTTTCATGTTGGAAAACAGCGTCTACTTTTGGCCCGATCCTAACATCCATTCGACTTCCATCACGAATTCAATCGTAGCAGTCGTTGGACTCGGCTTCGATCAATCCTTTCTCGTATTTATCTAGCTCCTCGTCGACGCATAGTAAATACAGCCAGTGCGTAGTCAGACAATCTTTACTTGCTTTCCGCCACTCGCTCTCGTACGTTTTCGAGTTTCATGTCCCCGCTGCAAATTTCTCCTTCTATTTATTTCCACGTGTTTTTCATTTCATCTCTATCAAAAGGCAAAGCGCGTAAGCAAATTTGCGAAAGCCAGTGAGCGCGTTTCCACACCAGGCACGGCCAGGTTGCTTTTTTAATCCGCAAGCTAGCGTTCAACAGCTGGAAAATCTTCGACAACGAGGAAACCGGTCGTAGAAAAATTGATTTCGTATCAGAGTGCAGGTTCTGCTTCTTTTGTGCATCCTTCGAAACGATAGTAAAGCAACGGCCTAGCAAAGTTGGCGCAAACTCGGGGGCAAATTCGCGCGGGACGCTTCATTGCTTCCCAATGGCCGGAGTAACTCAATTCTAAAATGCTGCTCCCGGCTTGTTCTCGTGTATAGAACATCGTCGGTATATTTGCCAAGCTACACGTTATTTTTATAACCGACCGTGGTGCTCGCGGCCCAGCGGTAGCTTCAAATCGACCGGATGAAATTTCGTTCTTAAAGCGTTACGACACGTTACCAAGGGTTGGGCAGCGTGTGTGCACCGCGCTTCTGATTATTTCCGTGATACATCTAGAAATATTTACAATGCCGCCACGTTGCTAGAAAGTCGAGTTCACCGCGATATTTGCCAGAGGGGGAAGATAAATCGGATCGTCTTATTTCCAATTTCAAGCAGCAGTTCCACCCTATAAAGATATACATTTGTCTCTGGATTTATCGTTGTTATGGGAAAGAAAGGAGACCGATGTGTTTCGTTTCAAATCCCAGATCGAAGCAATTACAAGTTTCAGAGATACATAAGCGATCGTTGAAACTGTTTTCTGCTAAAGCATCCTGATTCGCGCCTGGAACACGTAGTTGGATAATTATTCAAACGAAAAGCGGGAAATTATCGTTTCCTGATATATGTATGTATAACGCGAAGTTTTAGTTTGTCTTCCGGCAACTGGCAGATAAAATATTCCCGGTCTGGTCCGCGTAAGTTTTCTCGGTCAAACTGGCGCGAGTTTACTTAATTACCGTTTAATTATACGTCATCAAAGTTTCATGCCCACATCCGTGCGCAATTAAGGAAAATATTTTTTTTCATTCCCTTTATCCGTCGCGGATAATTCGTCCAATTAATTACGGCATGGTGCACGTTTTAATCGCCACGCCGATAATTATTTTCATGGCAAAACATCGAATCTATTAGTGTATCGATCGCGCCTTTAATTCGACCGAGTTTCTTGATCGTCAGCGATGGTCGTTAAGATAACAGCGAATTTATCTCCGGCAGAAAACTTTCATTTCCTCCGTGGACGTTCGTGAATTCTCGCCCAGGACGGTCAGAACCAGAGACCTGGTTCACGCGGCACGATTTAATAAATAACGATATCGACACCTTCTTCTTCGAGCTCTTCGTTTCGATGGCCGGGCAACTTCTCACGAGTTCAAGTTTTACGCACGTGACGAATATACACCGTGACTTTAAGTAAGAAACTTTTCGAGATTGCCTTCTGTTCGATTCGTCTCTCGATGTGTACGTCGCTTTGCCGTTTAGATGTTCGTGAAACGGCAACTAGGAGAGCATCGAGGAGTGCTTTCAGGCGGTCTCTTGAGTTCCACGCCTCGTGCACGCCGCTTAATTTCGTATGCCTCTAATTTCGAGTAGAACTTGCTCGTGATCTCAAAGTAAAATTACTGGCTAACACTGGAAATTTGACACGATGATTTAGAGATAGATTGGAACGCTATACAGGGTGTTGCAGTAATCGTGATACAATCAGCAAGGGTTACGTGAACAAATATCTCGAAAATATACGATACATTTTTCCATATGACTTTATTTTTCTATATTTACGAGAAAATATTTGCATTGAACTGGAGGGAACAACCGAAGGAGATTATTCTGCGTGTGCAAATAAGTCGACAACGTAGAACGAAAGTTTTTCATGGAACGCTTTGTTGTGGATGAAATTACATTAAAAAATTAACGAAGTACGCGTGGGCGAGGCTAATTTTTAACTAACGTATCCAAATTCCATAATTATTATTTCTTTTTTTTGACGAAGCTTCAAACCAAAAACTTTTATTCTACATTTTAGCATATTTTAACATTCAACGTATTTTGGTACGTAGAATAACCTCCAGTTAATTATTTGCCCGTACCTGGCCAGTAATTATTTCAGCTCGCATACGCGTATTAAAAAAATGTTCGAACTCGATTTTGTCGAGAACGAAATGCCGTATGAAAAGATTGTATTCCACATTTTCAATCTACTTCTCTGTGTAGAGTCATCCTCTTGCCGATTGTATCGCTATTATTGGATCGCCTTACGTAGAGGAAAATCGTCTTTCGATAAGGAGGAAGACTTCTTCAAGCTATTTAATCGAGTTTTTACCGTGAGTCTCGTGATCAGTAAGCACCATGGACTTTATCACGCTGGTGCAACCAGCTTTTCATTAGCGTCTCGAATTTTATGCACATTAAAGTAGCGCGCGTGCCGCTTAATCGCTCGGCAAAAAATGGCATGGCGAACAGAGAGAATTTCTGCCGTATAGTATAATGTAAATTTCGTGGCTTGCTCGGCCGGCGAAGCTAGTAAAATCCTCGGCTAGCAGGACACTAAAACCGCGTTACGCCAGGGACGGTGCTATCCTGGTTGCGTTTCCGGCTTTCCAGCGAAATGGAAAGTTCAACGGAGATTCTTGTGCTCGAGTGTCGTTCGCTTTGGCTTTATGTTGGCGGTAAAAGGTGAAAAAGCTAAACTAGAGAAGAATACTTCTTTTTTCGCTTAAGAAGATACGCTTGGAATATTCTTTATCCGGTTACTTTTCTTCCTTTACGTTTTAACAGACGTCGGGGCTCGTTTGCATCATTCGCTTATGGAAAAGTTCATTTTCTTTAACGAACGCCTTCGCGGCAAATGATAAAGCATTTAAAGGGTAAAGAAAACGGCTCGACGAGCGAATACCAAACTTACGTAGTTCTCTGGCGGATAGAGTATTCCGCTATAAATATACGATGCATTCGTAGATATGGAATCCGAATAGATGTAGCGAGGTCCCATATGGCATGGGGCGTACGTGGATATGTTTTCGTAAATATGCTACTCTTCTAGATTTTCCCCTCTGTATCTCCATACGTATAAAACCCTAGTAAATAAGCTACTTTTATGGACATGAAAAGTCGAACGGTTAGAGGCCAATTCTGTATGGATGTTACAATACGTATGGGGTTTTTTCATCGTCGTCGACGCGTCCACGGATGTATATTTCCCTATAATCTCATCTTGTCTCGAATCGGGTTAATTTCTCACGTGCGATTCGCTCGACGTGAACGAAGGAGAATAGGGAAATTCGTGCGACGAATTATAAAAAAGTTAGCTACGCTGTCAGTTTTCAGCTCCCATCGTGACTTTAATTCAACTACATTTCGAGGAACATAGGCCGATAGAAAGAGAGAGAGAGAGAGAGAAACATATTTGCATGACAGAAAATGTTTTCTCTCTTCTTTTCACGGAAAATGTATTTGCTGTAGCTATATTGCTGGTCAGAGCGGGCAGTAAAAAAGGAAATGGCGAAACGAGCGTGGCATTCTTTTTTCCAAAAACCGCTGCCGTTTTCGCATTTACATTTTCCTGGTTGGTGCGTCGAAGGGAAAAAAATTAATTGGTTGACCGAAACTAATCGCGGGACGCATTAAAACGCGGCGAAGGTTGCGAACGAACGATCGCCGAGAGATTACTGCGCCGGTGGAAATCTACGATGGAAAATGCGGAGGAGCGAAATTTCATCGCTCGACTCCGGACAACGCCGAGAAAGTATGTCGGCGACCTTTCATCTGCGTGTTCTGTTCTCACGGGTTGTAGTTTAATTTGTCGAGGAACAAGCGACCAACCCACGGTTTCCTTTCTTAATTAACTCATCTCCTGGGGGAACGGTGAACTTAATGGTCCTCCACGATTTGCCTTCGGCGCATCGAAAATTAATTTGTCTCGACCGCCATGGCCAAGCTCGCGTTTCCTATTCGTTCGATCCTCGTGCAAGTTTAAAAACAATGTTTCCACCAGTGGGCTCGTGGCTATCGGCCGGGGTAATTGGCGCGAGCCAAGACCAATTTGCCATTTAATCCCTCGATGAGAATAAACGGCCAACCGCGTAAATGAATTCACCACCTCTTTCTCCTCTGCTCCCTTTCACCTTCCTCGCTCATCTTTTATTTTTTTGTTGTTCCCATTTCGGTCGTGTAATGCGGTAATTAGTTGAATTTTGCACGTGCTACGGGAGCCCGATAAAAATTCATCGACGCGAAAGAACGCGTCGGTCGTTGTTGCTTAATTGAAAAGCATCGGCCAGCGGCGACGTCGTCCATTTTTCCTCTTGTAAACTTTCATTTAACGTTCCCTTCGACGTCCCATCGTTACGCAACGCTACCTATTTTGCATAAATTCATTCTCCTGGCCTGTACCCGTGAAGAATGGATGAAAACGCGAGGGGAAAGCGGCACGAATATAAGCGGAACGATAGATTCCAGAGATTCGATAATCCGTGATATCGTGATTCTCTCTCGCGCGTAATCGCCATAATCTTTTGTAAACTAACGTTGGAACTACCCATATCATAAACATGCTAATGTAGTTAGGCGAACACCATGGAGCTATAGGATACAGTAATAGATGTTCGATTTCTCTCGTGGATGGCGCAGGTTATAAAACATTGAATTTTGGCCAGAAGCCGAATCGAGGATATTAATATTAAAGGTGGTGCGGGACGAATTGAAAATATATCGGCGCGAGGGTATCGCGCTACCGAGGCGACCAATCACACGCAGGGAAAAAGTATTTTAAATGAAATTTACGGTAGTGGACGCGAATTTACGGTGCACGGTGGTCGATGTCTCGCGTACGGCTTGAATATGACCTGCCCGAATGAAAGCATCGGTAAATGGTGGATGTTCCCATAAAATATACCGAGGGATGGTATCGCACGCTCGCTAGGCTATGTTCGGCTAAGTAACCGGTATTAATCATTCGTATTATATCACGGGAACGTTAGTATAACAGCCTATATAACGTATCAAGTTAATACGCTCGAGGGTTTCGTCTTTTGCGTGTACTCGTCCGGAATACGAAATTAACGTTCACTTGAATTATTATAAACTGCAATGTACCGCTTGTGCGCAGTTTGCACGGCCTGCTACGAAACACCCGCGTTGAATACAACATTCAGACGGACAGAGGGATCCCCCGTAGACGTAACCAACAGATACATCCAGCACTTCATTTTGATTTACTATTCAACCGGGTCCGGCGTCGAGTTCCGACACACGGCAGACGTAGTACTTTGTCGAATACAGACTGCGCAAATTTCCATAAGTGATCTTTCCCCGTGAATGTGGCGTTAACGTGTCACAAAATCCGCGGGAAACAGAGTTTACCCTGCGAAACCATGATTTCCATCGGATCAGGCGTTTAGGTAAACGGGACATGTTCCTGTAAACGAATATACAAGCTTGAATATACGTCGGAAAATACGTGAGGTACATCTATAGGATGGATTGTAGATGTCAAAGCGACGAAAGAAGTATTCACGTACGACAACGTTGCTTAAAGCTTATTTCCCAAGTTAGAAACGATTCTGGCTTGGAAACGTGTTAGTACAATCAATGAATCAGCTGACGAACCTTTCTTTATCTAACATATGCTTCGTGTATCTCGCTCTAACATACACGAACCGCCGAAGCGATACGCGATACGGATAGGATTTCGGCAGGATTCTAATTATATTAGAGCGAGAAACACGAAACGTGAATGAATTAAAGAGGAAGGTTCGTCAGCTGATTCATTCATACCGGTATATTCCCATGTTGGAATGTCATTGTTTTTAACTTAAAGTATCAAACAATATCTTCACGCGTGTACTTTTCGCGTCATTTTGACGTCTAAAATCCACTCTGCGAACGTATATATTTCGCGAAGCCCTGTTGAGGAGTCCACGCTATAAACCAGAACATTCATGCTATTATAGACTCGACACGAGTCGAACAAATTACTTTACCATAAACCGTTTGTCACGAAAAATGTTGGAACGTAGTCTTTGTTGCCAGTGACACCTTGGAATTCTCGACAAATTGGCTGGTGAGGAAGCGAAAAAGCCTTGATCCGGCAAGAATTACGAATTTAGAGCGAGGGCACGTCGAGCGGCGCGTTACTTCAATACGGGTACGCGCGAAAGCATCGGCGAAATGGGGAATAGCCCATAAAATATGAGACGGTTGGCAAGCTCGGGAGATCTACCGGTGCTTTTCACGGCGGCGGTGTCGACGTCGGCGCGGCGTCGGTGCTGGCGTTTTCACGGCTGAAAATCACTCGTGAATTCCACTGTAGTCGGCTCGTTCTTTCTCCTCTCTACCCCACCTCTTTTTCTCGCGCGCTCTCCACAGGCCGACATCGTGAAAGAGAAAGGCTTTTTCGCTGTAGCATTTCCGCGAACGACGCCCGCGACGAGGACGTAGACGGTGTTTCTCTAGTCCCTCTGTTCTTCTCTCTTCGCGCTGCTTGCTACGCCTCGGCCAGGGGGGAAAAGCCATCATCCAATTTTTCATCGTGCCGCATCCGTTTCACCGGGGTATCACTTCCCTGACTCGCTCGAACGTCATTAGGGCTCCGCCGCTTGTGGAAAGATATCGTTTCCACTTTTCCCAGAGACACAGTTTCCCAGCGAAACACGTTGCTCCCTTTTTACTCGCGACAAGCTTTTTTTCACCGTCACTACGCCTGTTACACGTTCATACAGATGCTCGCAGAAATATTGAACAAAAAATGATATTTATGTAACGCGAAATATTTGGCAAATATTAACACTTATCATAGAAAACGTCTTGTATATTGAGGATGTCGTATGAAACATTTTGAAATTTCATCGATGAGTGTATTGGTATTTGAAACGAATCCGAGAGTGCACATATAAGTTACACGACTTTTATACGAGATATAATTAAATATACAATTAATGCTGAAGGCGATCTCATTAAATATTAATAGCCTGTTCAAATACTTTGGTGATCTCCGCCAAAGTATATACCTGCTCCAAATATCTTACGGGTTCTATGTAACTTTTGAGATTAGTTTCGAACTTTGCCATTATGATCGTGATAGTTGAATCTCGTTACAGTGTTCATTTTCAAAATGTTTTATATAACATGCAGGATATATATATATATATATATACATAAAAATAGAGTACAAAGTATGTTCATAAAAGACCCGTATAAGTATTCGACCGCTTTCGCGAACAATCGTATAATACGTTGGGACGTTTTAAACGACGTACAATCTTTTAGGAATTTCTGGCCAAATATCGATTTAAGTTAGATTCACGAGTTTGCAGATTGAGAGAGCTCGTTGCCAGAACGTTTCCTCGATTCGTTTCCGTGAACGAATAGTTCGCGGCGCGACGTTGGAACAACTTCCGTTGCCAGGCAAAAATGTCCACAAATTATTATTCTCCGCGAAGGAATCGCGCAGAGAATCGAGTAATTTAGCCAACTATATAATATATATATATATATATATATATATATATATATATATATATATGTATATATCTAGAAGAGGTGCGGAGAATATCCATCCCTTGCAAACTTTTCCATTTGTTCCTTTTCTCAATTCTCTTCCATTCTTTCGTTTTAACGAAGACATTCTTCCATACTTGACGCGTTCCATCGATCGATGCCATTCCCCCTGTTTATTCCACTTTTAACGATGTCGCTAATCGACCGATCCCGAGACTCTCGTTCACGATAAAGTGCACCCGATAATATCATCGCTTGCGCTATCAACCATTTTCGACTGTCGATCGATCGGAGGCGCCCACGGTGGCAGCCACAATTAAAACTTTCGAAGCTCCTAGGATGGGATATCATTTATGGGGCTAATTACCGGGGCTGAATAAATGGGTGGCGATGAATGAGAAATGAGATCTCGCGTTTGGTGTTCGCTTCGACTTCTTCGAGTTCGGTGGGAGGCTCTTTCATCGACTTCTCTCTCCTTGGACTACTTCCAGTATTACTTTTCCGGTTGTTCGGAGCTGAAAGGCATTACACGATTTCCCTTCTATGCATTTTTTTCTTTGCCTAGCACCCTTAGGATCGCCGAAAGGGAGTCTGTCGCAGGTGTCGGAGGTAAGTCGAGGCCGATTCTGGCGCAACAACCTCCGTTTCTTTTCTTTCTTCGTACTGCAACGAGTTTCAGCTCGTTCGATATTCTTCGTCGTCCCTGTTAATTATACACTTAGAAACTTTGCTTTTATCCCGCGGTCTACTTATTCATAAACTTCCGTGAACTGTGACGGGCAGAGAGGGTGGTCTCGAACCACTCACGAATCGACTCTCTTCTATCCTCCCTAGACCCTCTTCACGGATATTGCACGTATGTAGCTCAAGGACAGAACTTCTTCCTTCGAGGCTCGGTGGAATATAAGATACCGCTTATCCTCGTGAAAAATATAGTCTCGCTGGTGAAAGGAAAAGATCCAGCAAGAACACATAAACCGATTTCCTCGATCGAAAATTAAACCATCCTGTATCTCGTGACCAGACAACGTTCCTGTTTCCCCAGGAAATTAACTGAGCTTGATTCGAACGTTTCTCGTAGCTCGGTAAATCATCAGTTCGTTAACTTTCGTCGTCGTCTATTTTCTCTCCACTTCTTCTCTGATAACAGTTACCTACATCGATCGGGTAAATGCGGCGCGAAAACGTTAAAACAAAGCGGAAACGCTTTATTCCACGGTAATAACGTTTGACGCGTGAACGCGTAAAGGATTAAAGGCGATCATGAATCTCAGCGAACTTTCTACGCGGTGTTCTACGACGGATGATTTTACATAAAATTCATGAAAGGCGTTCTGTCCAATCTATCCGCGCTAAGTTCGTAACGAGCTACCGTTCGCTCTCGTCACGAAGTTTCGCAATAACCTCCATCTGTACTTTCTAGTTACGATTTCGAAAGCGGGTATACGTGCAACAATAAAAACCAAACGCTGGACTGGAAATCCTGTTCGCGAACCGCGGTATAACTCAACGGCGAAACCGAGGGAGATATTAAACGTTGCTAAGGACAGCCATATACACCGGTTGTCTCGTAAATATTTCAATCGTGACGCGATCCTCGACGAATCCACGGGGCAACACATCGGTTTATGCAAAACAGCTCCCGCGACAAAATAGGGCGGTCCTGGCTGAGCATCTGTCTCGTGTCAAAGTTCTTTCCCTCGACCGGCGGTGGTTGGACCAGACGAGCTACGCGCCATCCATTCTCGTTGTCTGGCCATGCACGTAATTTTCTCCTTTTCGGCCGCCACCGTATACGCCCGTCAAGCTCCGTGGTACATTCGCGGTATTTTAAACGAGTTGCTCCGTAAGATCGAGTTCAGTTCAAAATACTATTTAATTCTCCGAACAGCGAATAAAGGAGAATTGCCTGAATTTGTCGTATATTTCGTGTAACACGATCGTGTATCGCTTTTTAAAGGAATTATTTAGTTGCAAGTGTTTGGCTTGTTTATGGGCGAGAACGGTATAGCGAGGTCGTAAAATTGGCCGCGAGTTAAGCTTTACATTTCGCGAACTGCAGTAACTTGAGAAGATTTTAGGAGACACGAGGATCTAGGCCCTTATTCAAGGCTTCTTCCTTTGCGATGTTCCTAAAATTTGCTCCTTCGTATACGAGGGCAAATTTTAATAATTTATATCTCGCGATATGGCAATGTAGATTATCGTGTGGGGCTGCATGATATTAAATCAGGACTACTTTTACGATAAGCGACGATTATTTTCGAGAATCGCAATATTAAAAAAAAAAAAAAGTAAATCTTCTTGCGAAGGGGACAGATTTTAATACACGACTCTTGTATTTTTGATATCCTGGAAATTGGAATTTTACGACACATGGATGATGGAAATTGATTTGGAAAAATTGAAATGGCTGCGTGCATATGCCGCTGGATGCGACTAGATCAGTCGACGTCATCACTTAACGTTCTACTTTACGACCTCGCTGTATATCATCTCCGTCAACTATACGATGCTTTCGCTTCGTAAAAACGTACATCGAATCGGATGTGCTTTCGTTTCGGTAAATTTCCCGCCGACGAGACGGAAATCGAACGACTGCATAACGATTGGTTCGAGTTTTGAGCCAAGAGAACGAGAAAGGAAAACGAATCGTTGGGGCGAGGGATTCTCGTGGCGAATTTTTTAGATGTCTAACGACCGTCGAAAGTATTCGTTATTTCTTAAGTTGTCTCGATTACTCTGTCGATCCTTGTTGTGGGGACGGTACAGATTTGCGCGCAGACGTGCAAAAAGTGGACGAAGAGCAACGATAACCGAGTCGTGATGAGTGGAGGGAAAGAAAAAAGGGGGCGGAGAAAGAGCGCGAAAAGCTACGAACAGGAGAAAGTTTCGAGCTCTCGAGCGGTTAACGACCGTCGAAAGCACCGATGTCGGTTCCTCTTTCCTCGTAGCATTAACCAGTGTTGCCTGCCATTGAAACCATGAAACGAGTCCCCATCTGTACGACCGGCCGTCTGACTACGTCGCTACTCTTTCCCCTTTACTTTCCCATTGTCGTTGTGCTCATGGCTCGGCGGGACGTGCTGCGATTCGCAACGTAGTAAAACAAGGAAGAAGCAAAAGGGAGAAGAGAGAGAGAGATAAAGGCAAAGAGACGAGAAAAAACTGGAAAACAGTATCGAGCGTGGACCGGTTGTTTCCAAATCGATGCATAAAGAGAAGAGAATGGTTGATCAGACCAACGGATGAACGGGGATGAATGAACAAAGGAGCGCAGGAGCAAGAGGAGGAAAGGCAGAAAACTGGAATTGTTTTGTCGTCGCGATCGAGTGAAACGGAAGATCCAAAAAAAGAAGGAAGGAAGGAAGGAAAAAAATAAACGACGAAAGAAGCAGGATAAAAATGCGAAGTAGGATGAGAAGGGAAAGTTTTCAGCGCGAAACTCTCGACCGACTAACGACCATCGAAAGCGCCTGCCTTTGGCTAGCTCTCGGAGTGCATCGATCCTGGCTTTCCTTACTGCTTCGGAATAAATACTGGAAGAATACCCACTTGAAGGCGGCTGGCTAAAATTATTCTCGTCGTTCCATTATCATTAAGTACGCTCGTAGAGTACCTGCTTGGCGTGTGTGTTTGCGTGTATTCCGTAGACTGACAGGAAAGCTGGGTGGCGATGAAACGAAGAAAAACGACGGAAGCGTGCTGGGAGAATGCGGAAATCATGGGGATACCGATGATAATAATTCATGGAGCTAATCGGTTCGCCTGCCTTCGGCTAATCTACACCGAAATTCCGAGATACTGCACTGTTTTCCAATCTCGCCAAATCTTCTCGTGCAATCTTCTTGGGAAAATGTACGCGGTTGAACGTTGAAGATTTTCCACTGATTTCGCTTCGTGTTCCCTCACCGGAACACCGATAGGATTATTTTTTATCGAGTATCGGATACATCGGCTTGAAAATGCAATTTCCACGCTCCGATCGGATAATACCAGCGATTCGTGTTCACCGAACCTAGAACAAAACTTCCTCGCAAGAGCTATCAACAGGTTCATTAAAAATTACGTGATTCTTGAAAACGTAGCTACGTTCGTACCGGCGTATTCGAAGCAATGGAAAGTAGCGGCGAATTGCCGACGTTGGGCTTCCAAAAACCGACGCCGGTTAGAAAGTCACGCGTGAAAATAACGCGTCAGATAAAACACGCTGCTCTCTTTTCCCCTCTCCCCCGTTTTTCCTTCAGTACGCTGTTCTCTCTTTCTTCTTTTTTTTTATTTTCTCCCCTTTTTTTTCGTTTTATCGCTCGACGATCGTAACTTCGCAGCCAGATAACATCCTCGGCCAAAATTAACCGGGACGCAAGAGTTTGGAATCGTTTCTAAGGTAAACAAGCTTATCGGGTCGATTTATGCCTCGCGTAATTTCGTAAAACAAGCTGGGCCCGGTGTTATTTCCGCTTTAATGCCATGATAAATTGAAGCGTCTTTTCGGAAAATGGTAGTGCCAGATTATTTAATGTTTTCCGGCTAGATCGGTGAACATTAGTTAGGAATAATTCAGGCGACCTGGAAAATTTCCGACATCGATTAAACCGCGAGCCCATGAGTGAAACGAGGTCCTCGGCTTCCCGGACAAGTTTCGTCGCTTTCCTCTTGGGAAGTTGGTCTCTGAACAACAAGTTTCTTGGCGAGGTGATGACTGATGCGTGTATAGCCAAAGGTGGAATCTAAATCCTGGTAAACTAAGAGATAAGGGGAAGCGTAAGCGTCTTTGATATTCCCCGGCAAGCAACGGTTCATGCAATTTTCACGAGGGGCATGTAAGACGACGGATGAGATAGTACGCGATAGCGGTTAATATGTTTTTTTAAATTCCTTCCGCGGAGTACGTAAAGCATCGAGCGTGGGAGGTGGTTAAGTATGCGTGCGGTTTTCCAAGCGGAACTATAAATTCGCGCGTGAAAGAGGGAGAGCGGAAGAAAAGAGTGGAAGAGAGGGTGAAAAAGCGACAAGAAAGGAAAATGAGGACAAAAAAGACGAGAGAAAGAAAGAAAGAAAGAAAGAAAGAAAGAAACGAGAGCGACAGAAAGGGAAGGGAAGAAAGTGGAAGTACAGGGGTTGGCTGGAAAGAAAGCTCGAGGCGGCGTTTTTATCTTCGGCATACGAATAATATATTTAGGCTCCGGAAATGAAGTAGCTTTATTGAAGTATAGCTATATTTTACGCCTGCCGCTTGGTTACGACCGTGTGCGTGGTTATAGCGCGTATCAGCCTTGCAACGCAAAGCACGTTTAATTTCCTGTGTACGATTAATCAAAATTTCCAACAAAAACCAGCTCGGCTTTTCTCTTTCCATAGCCGAGGGTTTAATTATCAGAGGCACTCATTTTCCTCATCGTCGCACCTCGCTGCAACAAAATAAGAGCACCTCGCCTCCCTTCGTCTCTTGCTCTTGAAACTCTTTCCTTCTTGCTTCCTCGCCCTTTTTCTCCTTTGCTGCTTCTCCTCGCACCGCAATGCAGATATGACCGAATCGTGGCAGAAAGATTCTCGCGGTGGACCCTTTAACACTCTCTATTCTTTCGTGCCGTGGAACCGGCGTCTGTGTGTCTCTTCGTTCTCCAGTCTCTTTCTTCCCGGTGCTCCACGAGTTCGCCCTTCGCCCGTTCCCGCACATTATTCGCGCTCGTAAGTCGTAGACAAAAGGCAAAGACGCGGTCTGGATGAGCGGAGGGACGACAGGAGAAAACGTTCCCTCTCTGCCATTCTCTCTCATTCCTCCCTTGGTGACGGTGCCACCACCATAGAATAGTAATGTCGTGCCCGAATCCGTTGACCGAGAGTAAAGCCAGCTCGACCCCTCTCGTAGCTGAATCTCGCGGATTTTCTGAGTGGTACGCGATCAAAAACGATCTCCTCGTTCGCAGTTAATTTCAGAGATCTCTGATATTCTCCGGGTTGGATCTCTCTGAAGCAAAAGAGGTCAGGATCTTTATAAGGGTCGGAGGATCGGCCCTGCAAGAGAGTTTTCGAAAGGAAATTCATGGATGAAATTCTATTTTCATGAAATTATGTTATATCGCGTGGACGTAATAACGTGCCGACAATATCGGATCAGTGTGAAAATTACCACGGTTTTTAAACGTATCTCTTTAAAAGCGTGCTATTTCTCGGATATTTGATGTTTGTATTGCCGTTAAATGAAATTGGCTGACAGTAACGAGACCTTGATGAATTCGCGCGATCTTTAACCGACCCTGACCGCCAATTAGAGCATCTCGATGAGCTTTCGTAAATTTTAAATAACCTCGAGGTCTAATGGAACGACATTGATAAATTGATAAACCTTGTGCGATCTGCAAATAACCATGATTGATAATAACAGGTCCTTGATAATATATCATAATCTTGAACTGACATTAAGTGGATTCCTTGACTGACCACGATGCATTTCCATTTAATCCTCGTTTCACTTACGAGACAGACGAAATATTTGGAAAATTGAAATTACGTCTTTTTCTCTAACGCACGAGGGATATTGTGCACGGTGATGTGTGAAAATATCCGTGGAGATACTACAAGTATTTTCTTTCAAAGGAATTTTAATTAATTTTTGGTGTAAAGGCATGCTACGAGAAAGAAGAACTTTAGCAAAATATGTTGTCTATTATTGCATACGCATTTAGTGAAAATTGCATAATTAACGCGTATAACGCGGATAAAAAAAGATATCTGGTCGACAATTTTTGTTCGTTTTCTAACGATCCGAAACAGTGAAACGTTTTACAGAAATTTGACAAATATACGAATGCTCTGTAATATCGAAACGCCGAAACAATTTACGAAGGAATATTGCAAAGAATGATGAATAATCGACATTCGGTATATTCAAAATGACATTTAACGATGCATCGATACATTTCCCTGGCCGTGTTTAAAAGGAGTAACGAAATGCGTGTATGTATCAAATCGTCATTTGACGTTCCTTTAACGTCGCTTTAATATTTAGTTTCCCATTACGCGTTACGCGAATTGTTAGCTCTCACGTCGTCGTCGATATTTTAGTTAACCACCTACCTCCATAATCGGACGTCGATCGAGAGTATTTAAAATGAATTCACCGCGACTATAGCGTGGCCGTTTTCGCGTTTCTATTTTCGCGCGGTAAACACAGCGGCGTATCTTGCCTCGTGCAACCGCAAAAAACGGAAGCAATCTTGATCTCGACTGGTATGAAATAGCGAGGAACACATCCCATGTTCTCAAAACTCTACTGATATTTCCCAGCAATTTCCTCTCGTTCTGTCTTCCTCGGATAAAGTATTTAAGGAGGAGAATAAAATTTACACAAGAGGCAGCGCGTCGTTTTTCACAAAAATCGAAAACTTCGCTCTCCCGTGGTCTTCTCTAATACTCCCCTGCAATTTCCTCTCATTTCGTGTCCCCTCAAAGTGAAGCACTTAAAGAGGAACAAAGAATATGAAGTCGGCCCAGCTAGAGAGGAGCGTGTCGCTCTCAACGAAATCAAAAATAGTTCAGCTTCCATATTTTTCAGATATTTCCCAGCAATTTTCGCTTCGGGGTCTCTACGATGCCTTTAGACAATGATAAACGATAGCCGAATAAAATCGGTACGACGTACGAAAGAATTTCGTGTTAGAAAGTCCAAAATTTTCTTTTTATTCTGATATTACCCTGTGATATGGTGGAAAATCAGCGAAGCACTTAAAGGGAGATCGAGCGTAACTTAATTAGTAGGGACTTGTCCGCTCTTTTTTCTTCCTTTGTGGCCTCGCGTGGCAACTTACAAAGGATGAAGGAACGCGTTGGCGGTACCGACCAGCCCCGAAGCTAACTGTTTCGCAAGGGATCGCTTTTAAGCTGGCGCAGCCTGGAAAATACTATTGTACGCACACCAGGGACGATATTTTAGGCGGGAAGCCCCTTTCTCCTCGTTTAACAGGACAACCAGCTCTGGATGGTACGAAGGAACATGAACATTCTCCCTTTGACAGTGAACACGGTGTGGTCGCGTGAAAAACAAATTTAATCGCACCGCGTCAAAGCGGCGACCTTTCATCAAAGTTCTTCCACTCTTTTTCTCTTTTTTATTCCCTTTTCCTCGGATATTCACGAAACCACGGCGGAGATGCCCGATTGAATTTGACTATCGGACGTCGAGATTACGGCAATAAGCTGACAAAACAAAGAATCTGGTTGTCAAAGACAATCTAAACTCTGGTCTGGCTATTTCGCTTTGTTCCCTTCTAACTCCCCTCGCTGAACGTAATTTACCTGCACCATAAAAGGGCATCACGAGATAAATACAGCGCGACACGTATTTTAAACCTGTCAGATGGCCGTCGTATCGACGAACAAAAAGAGCAACGTTGTAATAAGGGATGAATTCTGTAGCCGATATAAATTGGCGACGCTCGTTTCGGACAAAAATGAAGAATGCAAAATGCACGGAAGATTTACGATCCGGATAGAACTGGCCCTCGGTACAAATTGCTGTGATATGTAAAAACCGTTTAAAACAACGGCCATGAATGCACGAGGTGTATCGCTGAATATCCTCAATACGTGTTTAATGGATTAAACGGCGATGAGGAACGCTGCAGCTTAGTGGTTGTAAAGAAACACTACATTGGGAATCGTGGCAATCACTCGCGGGATAATATTTTTCATTGAAACAAATTGAAACAATTTAAAAATCGCGTAATTCCGCGAGAGACGAATGGGCGACGTAAATCTTTGGTTAACTGGTTTCTTTTCGACGATATTCGTTTATTTTAAATACCGAGCTGTTTGATCTCCGACTTTTTATATCATAATCTCGTTTCCCATTCGACAAATAAAAGGGTTTTTAAGGTTCAAAAGCTGTAATATATATACCGAGGAAAAATCGCCTGTATTAATAATAATCCCTGTTGAGCTTCTTCGAACGTAAAAACAGTAGCTTTGTAACAGTAGCTTTTTAAAAAAGCACAGAAACAATGATTAATTAAAATTAAAATAAGATTAACTGGAAGTTATAATTCTGTATAAATTTGATCGAAATTAACGATTAGAAATAAAAAGAAGAATGCAAACTAGATTGCCTCGTCGTGTCTTTGTACAAAATCGATATTAATAACAATTTACAGTATCGATGGAACCATCATCTGCCATCAGTCGCAAACAATAGCGTAATTAATGTTGGCAGGTTTATATTCGTCAAGTGTATAATAAAATAGATAGAATAAATATTTAACAATTTAGATAGACAGGAGGCAATTATAGAGGAATAACTTTTAAAATAATTTTTAAATCTTCCAAAATTCCTTCCTTTCGATTCTAAAATCATTTTCTCAATCCTTCAACTATTCGTACAGAATATTCTCGCTTCTCAATCATATCGTATTCTCAGAGATCTCTCACGCAAAATACACATTCTTGCCACGCGCAGCCAAATTTCCTTCTGGCGCCATGCATACTAGTTTACTCATGCATTCTACCAATCTCTTCTCATTCATTACTTATACCGTACTTTGGCATGAACATTCTCTCTGTATATTCTGTGTGCATCACACGTTATCCACATAGATTTTCATCCTCATAGTAGAAAAACTCTACTGTATCCAAAACGGTGCAAGAAAGTGCAGTGGAATTAATCTCGTCCATACTCACTGTCACAATATAAAGACGAAATTATTCCAAAAATAATCCGCGAAGACACGGTGGAACGAACCTTGTCCATGCCGATTCTCGCTAAGACGATATATAGAAATAAAGTTATATCAAAAACGATTGAAGAAGACGCAGCAGAATTAAGCTTGTTATGTCGGCAAACGATTTACTAGAACGCATAGAAATCGTATCGGTTTTGCAAGCAACGCTAACAATATTTCTGTTGTTTCCATTGCCGTATCGGTCATTTTATCTTCATCTCGGCCGATTTGAAAGAGTAGAATAAAAACACCAGTGTAATTGAAACGACTATGCGGTAAACTTTCCAGTACCTCTTTGTGTATATTTATCCAGGAGAAAAACTAGTATGTGCGTCTATCGTCGATGTTTTATAGCGCAATCGTTTGTGACGGAGACGTTATCATCGGTTGCCTGTTCCGTCTTCTTTTTCATCTCCTCTAGACTCGTATTCGTTGTACGTATCTCGTTCTCGTCAAAGGGACAAAAGATCGGCTCGCGCGCGAGTTCAGGGGCGAATTAAATACCACGAAATGTCTCTTCCGGCCTGGATGGACCGAGGGAAACACACGGATGAAAGGAGTACAGTGACTGGAGTGGCTTGCTGGTTGGCGGTGCAGCTATTTTTTCTGCTAATGGCGGACGGAGAGGCTCACGAGTGCAAGACTGGAGGGAAAGAGAGGCGGATGAAAGCGCGAGAGAGTGGCGTGCGGGAGAAAGATAGAAGAAGGAAGCACAGACTGAGCTTAAATAACGCTGCGGGGAAAGAGAGAGAGAGAGAGTGAGAGAGAGAGAGAGTGAGAGAGAGAGAGAGAGAGAGAGAGAGAGAACGGGTATAGCTGGTGGATAGTTCGACTTGCCTCGGTGCTGTTGAATGATACCGGTCGAGAGTTTGACGGCCGGTAATTTTTAATCAGTAAAGCCATTCCCCGTACGCCTGTGTGTACACGATGGTAGCAGGATTTCGATGAGCCTGTTCGAAAAGAGGCGCGCATCGATGATAAACTGGTGCATGCGCCTATGTTTTCCCGCGATAGGCGAATGCTTTTCACAGAGGGCAACTTCTCGATTCATCCCGGTTTAGCGTTGTAGATGGCGAACGTTCGTTTCACGTTACCTTCATCCAGCGTTTGTTTTCTCTTCAAGTCGCCAAGTCGTATCGTTATTAGCTAATTGTTCGTTGGATTATCGATCGTAAGGATCACTCGTCCGTTACCGATGTTATTATCGTGTTGAATTGTTCGCTCGTCGGTGAATTCGTATCTT
Source organism: Bombus huntii (assembly GCF_024542735.1). Classification (NCBI taxonomy): domain Eukaryota; kingdom Metazoa; phylum Arthropoda; class Insecta; order Hymenoptera; family Apidae; genus Bombus; species Bombus huntii. Next base: position 4,351,369 of record NC_066251.1, read on the forward strand.
TACGCAAAATCAATTTGAATTATTGTTATGGTCGGGGGTTATGCTGTATTATGCAATTGGCGAAACAGCGTAGTTACATAAAACAGATTACACGAAGCCTGGCCTCGTTATTCAGGGTAGCAATTTTCATTCCGCTTTCCCGCTTGCCCCTTCACTGACAAAACCATGTTACGTATCCCATCGGGATTTTCTTCGTCTCTAATCCGCGAAACTAAAGAATCGCGCCCCAGCGGCCTTGTCGAGAAAACAATCGAGCCAAGCTACCGGCAAATTACCACACTGGATTATATTCTACGTTGCACTTGGCAACTTGCAAATTAACGTAATTTCACGCGTGTTCGCGACTACTTGGCCTGAGCCGGCTCCGACGTTTGAAGAAGCTTAAACTTCATGGCTTTGGTCTTTCGCCGCGCTATGGAATGAGAGGTTCTCTTCTCTATGTAATGTAAAACAGAAGTTCGAACGGTCGAAAGGCTCAGGAAGAACAAACACTCGCGTCTGATCTCGCGTCTAATTTTCATTGGAAATGAGTATTCGTTTGCATCGCCGACAAGACATTCAGATGCTCTTTTTCCTTCCTTCCGTTTCTATCCTCGCAAATGCCACGATCGAATAATTTCGAAAATTCACAGAGACAACGATGTTAAATTCTTGACAGAGCCGAGAGCAATTTCGCATTTTCACCGTCGTGAAAATTCCTATCGGAAATGCAGTCAATTTGCAGGTGTCTCGGTTGCCTCGTCGTTGCAGATATTTTCTCTCGCCTCTTTTTCACTTTTTTATTAATCGAAGTCGTTGCTGCGACAGCGTGCTTAGTTCCCCCGATGAAGTTTCGCAAACGATAATAGATCCCGCCGCGTCGATAAAATTCGATTCTTTCGACTTTCTTTCGAACGTTATCGCGTAATATTAAAATAAAAATTGCGCCCTGCAATAAAAATTTTAATTCGTCGCTCGCTATCCGAACTTTGAGAATGTATAGTCGAACAAAACGAAAGACCACACGTTTACATCGGCGAGAAATTTCAACGAGATTTCAGATGCGTGCACTCTCGAGAGCCAGCTGTGAAGTTAATGAATAATTTCTCGCCAGAATATGAATAAACAACGGTATCCGTGGGGGACGAATTAAAAGGCCGGATACTTGGACCGAGGGAAAAGATGGAGAATTAAAATATTAAACGAACTTTCGCCTCGATGAAAGTGCCACTTTATAGAAGTTTATCCTGCCTTGACTGATAGAACTGAAGGGGGCAAAAAAATGAAAGAGGAGCCAGGAAAAGGGGACGGATGAGTACGAGAGTAGAATGCGCATTCGTTGAAGAAATATTTCGAAGAAATATTTTAAAGAAATCGTGTTTCACCGTTGGCAAGATTTTTGCGGCGACTTGGAAATTGCTCGGAGGAGCTACGCATCTTCGATTCGTTTCTATCCGAGGTGCCAATATTGGCTTGCTCCGGCTGCCAATACTATTTGCACGGCCCTGTAGGCACCTCTCCTTTATGGCACATTTGTTCTTTTATAGAGACAAAGACTGCACGTATTTTCCCTGTGCACCTTTTTGCCTCTTCACGGTTCATCCGCGGGATTACGCTCGTCAGTCGAACGAAACCATCGAAACAAGTCGACGAAGGGAACGAGGCAGGTCCTTAGATTTTATGTTCGTGGATATTTTCTTTCCTGGATATTCCCGTGTTAGTCGTGTCGCGTTTGAATCTAGTCCTCTAGCGTCGTTTTAACGAGACATCGCTTCCAATTTGGTGAAACTCCATCAACGCGAATATTCCGACTATTTATTTTTCGCAAGACGTTAGCATCGTTAACGGTGAGTTTAAAATAATATTTCTTTGTCCTTCCGCCTGTCTTTTTATATATTCGTAGATATAGATTCGTTCGGTGGTTTGTGACGAATCGCTTTATGCTTCTCGTTGCTCACAATCCAAGTGCAGCCTCGTGGGATCGGCGATTAAATCGGTGCATTGATGGGACCGTTTTCACACAGTGAAACAACTGATTCCCGATTATTGTCGTTAATGGAGAAAACGAGTAGCCAACGAATAATTTGAGAACAGCTCGGTTTCGTTTGGTCCTCTGTCGTCGCATTAATCCGTGGAAATAATTTAAATACTGTTTTTGTGATCGGGCCCGATAATTGCGCTTTATCCTGCAAGCGGCTTCCATTCGCGTGATCCTTCGTGTCAACGATACGGTAATTTAGTCGCAGTATTTATTGGCCGACACGGTACATTGTTTCGCGATATCGCGTTTTGTAATAGCAAAGATAACTTCGTATATCGTAGGTTGCCACTCGAATCGAAACTGTGTATGTACATACTATCATTTTGAAGCACTCTTTGTTCGATTGTTGAACTCTTTGGTCGATTTGTCGTAACAGCACTTTTAGAAAACACGATTTACCTATTAAAATGCACAACAATGGAATATTTTACTCTTTGCTATATACAGTTATTCACGGAAATATTCGAATATTCATGGATTTTTAATACGAATGAATATACCTATCATGTGCGTTATACGAAACATGTCATTAGGTTTGTAATGAGATTCGATTGTCGTGAACATATTGGAAAAATTTGGAACAAATCCGACAGGGTATAGAAGCTGTCAGATATTTCAACGATATAAAGCGCCCGTAGTTTTGTAATTGAAATACGTATAGATACGACGTTGTCGAAAATCTGCAATAGTCTAAATACTTTCTCTCTAATAACAACTCTTATATCGAACACGTTTAAGAGGAATTAGCTTTTGCTTCGTTGCTATTGATTCTTCAATTACAATGTTGCGATATTAAAATATATGAAAACCTGGGTGTATTGAGAGAAGTCCTTGGTTGAAATGTTGATCGGCCGTATGTTCGTTAATTGGTACGAATTATGAGATACGAATATTTATTTCACGTTTCTCGACGTTCGCGATAAGCTGCAACTGCGAATTATTCGACGAAATTTCTACAAATGTAATATATAGGGTGTTTCATTAGTAACTCCATTACGACTTTTTTTTCTCTCGTAAAAGGAATGCTTAAACCTTTGTAGGAGAGCGGACAAAAACGCGATTCGGGAATTATAAATAGAATCGCTATGTTTTTAACGAGCTAGGCAATCTAGCAAACAACGCGTACATTAAAAGCCTTAGCGAGATGCAGTAAGCTAGGATTAACTGTAAGACGCGGAAAGACAGGCGGCACAAGTAGTAACGGCCCATCTCTAGTCAGGCTCGTTTCGTAGCTGTTAGAACGCTGTATTCCACGGGTGTTACTCGATTGTCGCAAGTTATTCGCTTCCAGCCACCTTCATTGCAGCATTTTGCTCGCGGTATAACGAAGGAAAATGCTTTCTGTAAAGAAGACGAAATTTCAGTAACGCATTAAGAACTAACGTTGCGTAAATGCGACATTCCAGCTGCAACTCGCTTGTTTATCCTTTGTTCAATTAAGATAATTGAATTCTGTTTCTCGCATCAGGAATTTTAAAAATGTCCAATCGTACAGCACGCACGCACTGTGAAAAAGATATATGAAATATATCCACAGTATAATATTTTTTGTATTACTTGACAAGGAAAATTCCTATCCAGGTTTTATGTATTTTTCGCGGTGGAACCGAAGTCAGGCGGAAGGCTGTTTGTTTTATTCGTGCTAGTTAATAAGGTTTGCGCGATTTTTACGTCGTTTGGTGTTTAACGAGTTAATTATGTGACGACAGAAAAAAGACGCGATATTACCAGACTTCTTCTGCTCGGTTTCTTGTCCGAGTCACGGACCGTCGTTATCGTTCACGATACTCGTGGAAGTTTACTCATCAAAGCAGTGAAAAGTTCGAAAGAAAAAGGGAATAAACAAAGGGAAAATGGATCGTCGGTAAAAGATCGAACAGGTTAAATCACGATTCACAGTCGAATAAATTTGGTGACGCTACAGGACGCGGATTCGCCTGGGACTTCCGGTTTTCCTCCGACTTCTTTCCGAACTATTCGAGTAGAAGAATCACCGTTGCCATGAGCACAATGCTGGCGAGAAACAAAGCGCGTCGTCGTGCTCAAGCAAATCTTTTCCAGCGACGAATTCTGCAAAACCGCTTCGTGACCAAGTATTTAAATGGTTTTCCTTGTTAATACTAAGTTTGTTCTACCGAGTTTCTTTTTTCCTCTGTTATTCCGGCTTATTTTACAAACGGACATGACAATTTCATATTTTCCAGACCGTTCTGTCTTTTTATCGTTTATTCGATACGAGTCGCCAGCGATCCCGAGAAAATCTTCGCTTTGCGTAAATAAAGCATAAGCGAGTAAGTATCACGGATATTAGAAGGATAAAGAGAAGAAGGGGCCACGTAACGAGTGTCCAGGTTCACGCGTTAATATCGTTTAATGAGAGCTCGCAAGTTTTTCGCGGGCAGGCGAACAGGTTATTATTTTTAACTTTTTTTTCTTTCATTATTACGTAATCTCCCTGACGACCGAACCGACCGGGGGATGGATTTCTTATTTAATAATTCTTATCACGAACGGACTAAGTCTCGTTAGAAACTTGCGGAGAAATTTTTCATCTGCGATTCAAGCTCTGTGCACGAACATTTTTACATACATACTCGTATACATATACATAGAAACGCACAGAATCTTATTCTTGCATGGTGCAAAATCAATTTGAATTTGTTCAATGTATTAACGTCTTTCTAGAACACAGTGAGAACAAAATGACTCTGACTTTGTTCGATACATTGACATCTTTACACGAAGAATCAAGGAACGATATTCGGCACAAAATTTACAAAAAAGTGGAGTTGATCAACTAGTTGATCAACGATCACATATTATTTGTTTAAATATGTCTACATCTAAATTCAGCTAATACCTAAAAAATTCCTCAAGAGAATTTCTGATTCTAAGTTTTACTAATAGCTCCAAGGCTATACGTAGACTTTTATGAGTGACTATATTTTATATATATACATGGGTAGGATTTGCAAGGGTGAAATTAAGGCGAAGGTTAAAAAAAGTTTGGTGAAGCTCCTCGAAACTGGCTGCCGGTCTGATGCTCCCCAGCCATGCTCCGCCCACGCCGGCGATTTCCCCCCCCTTTTTTTTCTTTTTTTTGTTACAAATTAAGGGAGAAGCCGACGGAAGATAAAGGGCGGTTCACGAGCTGCTGAATAAAAATTGAGATTTATCGGATGAACTCTGCTCACTGGCGGAGATAGCGTCGCGGACACTGCCGCGGAATACGAAACAGGATTTCGCGAATCCTCGCTAAAGGAATATCAGGAACGCGCTGACACGTTTTGATTAACGTTAGAAAATACCGCGCGACCAACCTCCTGAGTCCAATGACACGGCCGCGATAATTTACGAACGCGACAATAAGGAAAAACTGGAAATTAATGACGGCTGGGGGTTTTCCGTGGAAAAAGTAAACTTTTCTCTCATGCAATTTTCAAAGTCTACAAACTAGTTGCCACGTAATCAGGACTCTATTAAAAACAATCATGTCGTTAATCCGGAAAGGTCTCCTTCGTTCCATGCATTTTTAAGCGAGTTTTTGTGCCGTACGTCGCCACACTTGGAAAGTCTAATCTGTTTCTCGAGCACGTGTGAAGGAAATAAAAATAAAGGATAGGGATTATTAAATCGTAATGAAACATTCTTAAGTTCTAAATTACCTAGAGATCGTTTAAAGTCGTATACAGGGTCGTTCGTTCGAATATTATTCAATCCGTGCATAGTACATTCCGAGCTTCCATGAGTGAACTTCGGACAATTCGTGAAATATACGCGTAGAATAAATTTCACATCTCGAAAACCGCTATACGGGAAATTTTTGTGATAAAGAAATACTAGGTGGTTTAGAAAGTTGGTGGCGTGTTTGACAACTCGATGCATCTATCTTGTATTTGATGGAACTGGCGAAGTGCAAAGTTCTGCTTTTAGTTGCATACTAAAAGAGATTAAGGAGGATGGATTAATTTTATTTTTCGAGATAACGTCGACGAAAGCAGCCAAGAGATTTTAAATCATCATTTCGATTCACGGGACGCGACTCTACGCTTATTCACACTATCGTCTATTCTTTTAGCTTTGCAAAATTCTTTTAATTATACCTAGTAAATTGGACTCTGAGGATTCGAAGAGAGGTAAATAGAATCTACTTGAAGGAACTCGTTATTGAAAATGATGAGAACTTTTCGAAAAAGAACTCGCGCAGCTAGTCGATAGTTGGTAAAAGGTCATTGAAATGAATAGCATATAACTTCTCTAATGAAATTTCTTAAATTTCGCTACGAACTTCTCCAGCTAGTAATTATTTTCTAAATCGTTCCTTTTGAATTCCCCGTTCTTTTATCACTATGTCGAAAGGCTTAAATCTTACATCAGACATATTAATCGTATAATAACGTAGGGTTATTCGAGTTACTTAAACTTCAACGTTTTAAAACTCAATCTTCAACTTTGTACGGGATAATTAAATTTGTTGTAAATTACGAGACATCGTTAGTCTTTAATGCAATAAAGAAAGAATGAGAAAATATCGGGTACATTATGCTCTGCAACAACTAGTATTAAAAATGCGAAGATAATTCGAACGTGAAAGTATTATATAAGAAGTAATAAAATAAGCAACGAAATAACTTCCACAGACAAAGTAATATAACACACGCTACTGAATTAGGATAATAGCAACTGTAAGTTGAACATGCTTTTCTTTTAATCAGTACAAGTTACATGCTCGTACGCCTACGAAAGCTTACCGGGCTTTCAATGCAAGTAGATATTGTAAGTCACTGTTCATCATGACTGGAATATTCTCTTTTCAAACATAAATCGCTTAAAAATTATCCTCTTTGACTCAAATAACCCTGCCTTATCCACTTCTTATTTGTCTCTCTATCTGACCAGGAAGCTCGACAAATATGCAATTTCCGTTCGAAAATTCGTTTGTGCAAGCGTTATTCTTGCAGTGCACGTCTGCCATCCGTTTGCATCTGCCAGACACGTTTCGGCTCGTATTAAAATACGCCTCGCACGACCTCGTTCGAGTTCGGAACACAGGCAAATGGGAGCGCAAGAAGTAAAAAAAAAAAAAAAAAAAAAAAAAAAAGGAAAAGAAAAAGAGGAAAAAAAATGAAAGTAAGTAGAAGTTAGGGTAAGTGGCGACAGGCCGATGGGGCAGCGGATGCGAGGCCAGAAAGGAAGCAGGGGGCAGAAGTTTCAAGTAAAAGTCGAACAGGGTCAGCGATGGAGCTCGTGAGAAACTTCGTGGGCAGGTCAAAACTGGAGATCGGTAAGACCTTTTACTCGCCGTGGAAAAATATATACTATACATGATAGGAAGGAAATACGGCTGATCAAATATGGATGTTCAAAAGTCGTATATGTTAGGTCGTGACGCTGCCATCTCGCAAGAAAAGAGAAGCCACGAGACATGACTGCGCGTATCTTTTCATCTTCCTTTCCGAACCTCGTAATTTTGCGTCCCGCGACACATCAGAAAATTTGGACGTTGCTAGATTTTATCGCTTCTAACACCCACCCGCTTGTCCTCCATGCTGGAATACTCTAGTGGATGGCCGGAAAAGCCACGATAAGACTGCTTACATTTTCCACTGGCTTCGCTATCTATCGAGCTGGTCGTTTTAAAGGTTCCTGGTGTACCTTGTTAATTGGGCGGTTGATCTCGCCGATAATTAGGCAACTGAGAGACGAATTTAAGATCCTCCTTTTTACGTCTTTGTGCTACTCTTTTTATTCCTGGAATTTTCTTTCTAGCGCCCTTTTACTGATTTATTTATCGCTGAAGTTCCCCCTTTTTTTTTTTTTGACATCCCTATAGGTTTCCCGTTTTTATTCCTACCAACTTCTTTCCTTCTGCCCCCCCCCCACCATGTCATTTTTCCATTGCCGCAGTTTTCTTCTTCCTTGATACCTTTACTTCATCTTTTTATTATTACGTTTCCTTTTTTATTGTTCTTACACTCTACTTTATATTGCTAGAATTCTTTTCTTACGTCCTTACACTACATTCTTTTTACTCCTGCAATTATTCTTAACGTCCTCGCACTGCTTTCTTGTTCCGCCAGAATATTTCTTTTTAACGCCCCCGCGTTATGCCACTTTACTCTTGAATTTTTAATTTCTATTCTCCTCTCACCGTTGGAAATCGCTGTTGTCTTAAAAAGACTCTCTTTGTTCCCCATGATAGAATTGCTTCCTTCAATGTGGACATTTTTCCAGTCCCAATTTCACGATATATGTATTGTACTCTAGAAAGGTATTGTCGAAGAGAAACTGGAGGAGTGATGGATTATTTCCAGCGCTGATCCGGGATAGACATTGTCCACGGTTGTCAAGCCAGAAAAGGGTAGGTCGAGAAACGCCGACAGTATTCGTGTAGTTGGTACGAATGATTTTCGGGAATGTGACCAATGGTGACCACTGGCTGACCGTAGGTGCACGAAAAGTACTTGGGTCAAGAGGTTGTTGATCGTCTAAAGCAGGCTCAAAAGGGAACTCATTGCATGACAGATTATTTCCTACCATCGACCTGGCATGGACATTGTCCACAAAAGTAGTACGAACTGGGAGAATATCCCCAGAGACGTCGACAGTAGTCAACTAGTCATTAAGAAGCGTTTTGGCGAAACTGGCCACTAGTGACCGCAGGTTAACCATAAACCGGATAATCGGCCGGAGGCTAGTTGATAGCGCATAGTGGTTTGGGATGCTATGATAAAAGAAAAATGAAAAAATCAAGAATTGGATTCGAAAGATTCTTAAAAAATTCACGATCGATTGTTTCATGAATTTTAATGTATTTGCGCTTAACGTAGAATGACAGTTTCATTTTTTTAAATGAGATGTTTTTCTGTAAATAAGTAATGGCCTTGATCTAGTGATATATCTCGCGTTGATATATTTATTTTTACTCTTTTATATTTTTATATGCTTTTGACTTTTATTGTTACGATAAGCAGAATGATCGTGTTATTTTCACGCTTTAGTCGATTATTTTAATAATAATACAATTCTTAATGATTATCAATTTTTACATGTACTTGCAGCAGGCGCTAGTTATCGCATATGCTGCAGCATCTGATGTCTTCAGTATCAAAATAATTCACGAAGTAACAAATATTTTATTTCAGCTGCAACTGAAACGCGATGTCTGGTGTTTTAGTGCAGTTACTTAATCCTTTGATTTAGGATCTCGCTAAATCAGGAAAGTTATTGTACACGTATCTGTACTCTCTCATAATTTATCGCAAAATTTGTTTTAATCCGATTAAAGTAAACTTTTTCGCGCGAGAAGTGAAGTGCGTGAGAAAAATCCGTCGCATTTCCAGAATCAGCCAATTGTAATTCAATGTTTCTGTAAAGTTCGTTCGTTATCTCGTTTATATATGCTGGAAATTCATTCGACTAAGCCCATTATATAGTTTCCTGGTCCCTACGCATGTCAAATTCGTTTAAAATTCATGGGACGAAGGAAAATACATATTCCTGGGTCTGTACTACGGAATTAGAATTAAGTTTCTTTCTTTAATCTACCCATCTACTAAAAATTCCATTTTTCAAACATTTCCAGATTATTATCTTTATCACATTAAAATCTACCCTTCTCCGCGAGGCATTCTAAAACCTCCAAATGAATAATTTCACTCCCATCGTGTATTATCCCTGCAGTTGAAGACTGTCTCGAGGATTCCTTCGCGTAGATTTCGCCTCTTTCGTAAGAAGATTACCGATTTCATTATTCTTCTTATTCTGAAAAGTAGCGAAGACGATAGTTAGATAAAATATATCGACGCAACGCGATGTGCCTGCGCTCGCAGCCTCCTCCAGGAGACGCCGAGCCGTTAGACGTCAATGCGGCAAGCGGCCATACGTTCGTAATATAAATAAGGGGGTGTCCGGACGCGAAGAAATGTGAGCATCTTATTGGCAATAACACCGCGAACGTATTTCCAAACGTCGAGGGTTGAGCGTGGGAATCGAAGAAGAAGGGATTAACAGGCCCGAAGTCACGAACACGCGTTACAATGCCGTGATTTCCGGGGACGAAACCTACTTCCAGTTTAACACGATTGCGCAAAATCAATTACCACGAGCTCCCATAATATACGAGCAAAGTTCCCGGGCCAAAAGTGTTCTCCCACTCGGCGTCTACCACCGAACTTGTCTCTCACCCTCTATTCTACAATTCTGCCCCCCTCCCACCTATTTGCCGCTTTAACTCGCGAAATTATAGCGGTTCGGCTGCGAATTCGGGCCGCGTTCAAGCCCGCCACGAAACAACCCTGGAAATGGCTGTCGTGTAAATGTGCGCGAATAATCTGTAACTTCAGCCAGTGTGTGTCTCCCTTTCATCCCTCTCTGTCTTCTCCCATACCCCCCCCCCTCCCTCCTGTTATCGTTGAACGCCACAGTCGCCATTTCCACGTACGAGGACGGTCTCTTTATCAGGCCGCCGATTGCACGTGAAAACATCGGCCAAAGTCGCTTCCTGTTCACAGACGGGGATATACGTCGCCGTTGAAAGACCTTTAGACCGGTCGTGTTTCCTTTCAAGTTTCCTCTTTTAATTTTCAACAGTGCTCTTGGGTAGTTCTCTCTTAAATCCAACGGTGTTCTTGATAAAAGATTGCCGACACTCTAATCTCGCGCTAGTAATACGATCGAAAGGATTGTCACGATTTCGGGAAATACGTAGTGGCATGTAAAAGGATAAAGGAGAGGTATGCAGTTTATAACGTATCTCGTTGGATACCGGTATCTCGATTGTTTTCTCAGATACAGGGGATTTTAACGTTCGCAACGTGAGCGCTGATGAATGGCAGCCGGATTCCCAGAAATATGACGACCTACATTTTTTCCTGCAAATGCGTACGCGCAGTAGCGATAGCAGAAAAAAATCCAGCTGACTCAGCGTCTGGCACTGACCACGGTGCAGACGACCAGCTCGGGGTCAGTTTAATACAGTCTGTGGTTGAGAGATCGAGTCGCTAATAGAGACAAAGGGAACGTTAAAAGTGAAGCTTTTTAAGCGTTAAAAGTCACTTAATGGGAGAATAATTCGGGGAAAATTTCTCGCCTCATTGAACCTCGATCAATTGATACTTTCGACGATCCTCTAACAAAACTAATTCACGGTCCTGTTAAAATACCAGAGCACTCTTCCGGAAGGGGAATCCGAAGGAAAGTCACGTTCCCATGGAATATTCTAGCATGTCGTTCGAGACGATTTCGTGTACCATTAGGATAGCCAAGATTCTTACATGACGTTATACGGAAACTGAAACGATCGGTAGCTCGTCCCAAACGAGGTGTATAACCAAACCGACACCCTCGATTCCAGCACGAAGTAGTTTAACGAGAACCAACCTCCGTTTAATTAATCCGAGAAATTGGATTAACGGCACCGCCGGCACGGCCACTTTGGTCGATGTCGGCTGGAACACGGCAGAACTGCCACCGGTTATCGGAAAAATAATAAAAATCTTCCTTTCTCGAACGATGAGGGTTGCCTCGTGACGCAACCACCACTTCCTCGACACTTTCTGTTCCCATAACCGCATATAGAACGTAGCCATCGTATACGATATCGTTCAAAAGTGTTTGCTTATTCCATACGTACGAGCACTTGTTTATTTTATTTTTCGCAAGATCTGTTTTAATTGCCTGTACGATTAATAATAAAGCAAACTGCGCTACTATACTGCAATAATGTAATAAACGAGGCTATCGCGATTATATTGTTAAAGTTGGAAGCAAATTTGAAAGTGTTAATAGTACTTAGAAGATATTTAACGCGGAGATTATAAAATTATTTACGTAATTAATGGAAGGGCTGAAAATTCTAATGGCATAAGTAAGTTTACTGCTGTTTTCCTCGAAACAGTGTTCTGAATTTATCGTTATAAGAAATTCATTATATCTTTTTTGAGTCACGGAAACGTATTAACGCGGGGCATGAAGTTATAACATAATTAATTATGAAACCAGAGGGAGATATTCTTAAGGATTGCAATAAATCGAAATTCTCCAAATTTTGATTTATGTATTAGCCTTGATGAAGCACTATATTTTAATTAACTGTATCGTCTTTATCTCTGAATATTTAGAATTACTATTTGTGCAGCGCGTAATACATAATGACATATATCATTGGCATGCCTTTTAATACGTAGTTTAGCTTTATAGTTTGATGATTGCATAGTAAATGTAGCTTCAAATTATTATTAATCTATCATTAATTTGTACAATTCGACGAAATTCACATAATCAAAATCGACACAGTGCTCGGACAATTAACATTCATGCGGTTCACGCTTATGAACGGTAGCATACATTCGAAGGATCCTCGTATGTTTCGTTAGAGAGGATTTTTCCTCGATGCATCGACAGCTCTCGCAGGATTATGGAAGGTTGAAGAGAGAGAGAGAAAGAGAGAGAGAGACAAGAAATCGATTCTCTCAGAAAAATAATCTTCGCGAAGAATAGATGCCCGCTGTTCTTCTGACCGATTTTCTTCTTTCACGAGCTTCCCGGTGATCCGTAATTTTCGAACGGCGTATTCGCCGGATGGGAGCTCGGTTTATTCGACCAGAACTGATCGGTAATTTCGTAGCGGCAGTTTATCGCGTTGCTTTACGAAATACCATTCAACGATATTTCATTGTGTTCTCTCAAAAGCTGGCGTGGAAAAATTTATGTCAACTGGCCCCAGCAATTCAGTACGGTTAACTTAAATAATCCTATCGTATTTCCCAATCCAATAATCGCTACAAAGTTAAACACTTTGTTCGTCAAACAAATGGGACATTTTTTCAAATTTCTGACTCGAGTTTCCCGCTGACCTACAATTTTCCAACTATTCGGACGCATTCGTACAATAGGGTAGAAGCTCATCAAACAACGATTCAATCTTCAGTAATGAGTAATTTCCTCGAATCCCTTTACGAAATACCATTCAACGATATTTCATTGGTGCTCTTTCAAAGGACAGAGAGAGAGAGAGAGAGAGAGAGAGAGAGAGAGATGAAAAATTCCGTCAGCTAGCCGCGAATTTCGTAGGTTAAGTACTCGACTAAGTATTCCAATATTAGTAGTAGCGCAAGTTAAACGCTTTACCCATCAAATTAACAGTAAATTCCTTCGAAAGTGATTTATACCCTGAGACGACTATCGCCTGGGTGCTAACAGCAGGGAGGGAAACTGTTCGACCCCTTTCATTCCTTGAAGCGATGACAAAAAGGTGACCGTCCGATGTGGCAAGTCGATTATCAAGAGACTTTAACAGCGAGGGTGGCTCGATGGGATCGGGTTAAATCAAACGTATGGTAAGAAGCGAAGTCCGTGGGCAAGCGAAGCGATGGATCGATTCTCTTGTTCGTGGCCGATAATTCGACCAGGATGGGTAGCGAACCGAAGGGAGAAAGATGAGAATAGTCGGATAATTCGAAGGTAGAGGCATTATTCGGTGCATTTTATCGGTGATTCTTTTCTTTCTCTTTTTTCCCCCATTTGATGGTATTTAGAGCGGAGTTGTCTGGTGAAAAGTCTTTATTTAAACACGAGCACTCGATTCTACTTTGGCTCTTCGAGAGGAAATCGAAGCAGATACAGAGGTGCGGGACACAGGAAACAGAGAGGTACAAAGGGACCGATTACCAGGACCGTGATGCTTTTACCAAGGAAACAACCCACGGACTGTGTGTGTTCCCCTCTACAACGATTCCGCGGGTCGAGAATTCGTCCATTCGATGTTGGCGAATCAATTAGACACGTAGCAATACGATACGCGCATAAAAAAAAAAAAAAACGGTACAATCCAACTGAAGAAATAACGTTCGATACAAAAGGACTGGCGTATTTCTTCTCGTTGAATTTATACTTGTCGAACCGGGGGTTGAATGCGAAACGAACCACCAGTGGCTCGACAATCCACGCAGTGGGGAGAACGGAAGTAACAATAATAACGCCGGTGAATAGAGGCAAACTCAACGGCGGAACTGCTATAAATCTATGTTTGTTAAGGTAACAGAATCTCTTCTGGTGTATCTTGCGATGCGTGAATAGAACCTGTAAAGGCGAGTGAAAAATTGTAGCAAAATGAATAATAGAGCGGGAAACATGATTTATATGGAGGCAGGCGTAAACGTTCGCAATTAAAGCCTTAAAAATTTACCGAGTGTTGTTGAAATGAGAAAGAGTAGGGAAATGGACGGTTGTTTTGAAGAGGTTGCGGTATTTTCAGCGCTTGGTTATTGTTACGCACAGTCTTCCGTCCCAATTTTATGTCGAATATGCACAAAATTGAGGTATATATATAAATATATTGGTGGAGCAGGGTTAATAAAATATTTCTTCCATGACAAAAAACTGAATAGCTGAAAAGTTTGTAAAGTCTATTTGAAAGAATTTATTGCTAAGAGAACAAATTCTTCAGTGAAACGACGAATTATATTCAGTTGAAATGATATATTATTTAAATGTATAAAAAGAAGAAAAAAAAGGTGCATATATTATCCAAAGGTAGGATAATCGTAAAGATACAATATATTCAAATTTTTCCTGCATTTCGAACGTCCCGAACAACCGAACAATGAATATCACAATAGAAAAGGAATTGTAAAAATTGAGACTGAGAAAAGGAGAAAAACGTACGGAGTCTGTGCAAAAAAGTTTCATTTCCTGTCCCGTATTCAGTTTCACTGTAGTGTATGCCGATGATGGGAATTGATTAAACGAACGTCGAATCGGCTTGCAGAACGCGAAAAAGATCATTTAAGAGGAAGCTATGCAGGGAATAGTCGGAGCGGAGGCTGATACGATTGAAGTTCACGACGTGCCTCCTCCACTCTCGATCGCGGCAGAAATACTGTTTTCTTCCCTTTATCAGCGTGAAAAGGTGAAAACGCCGACGTGGGAAAGCGTCAGAAAGTTTAACGATACAGAAAGCTACGCGATCAAGAACAGATATAGGTACTTTTATCATTGTTGGAAAAGCGTGGTAAGCATTTCTCATTTCTAGGATCTCGCAGACAAGGGAGAACCGCGAATGGTCTGGCTCCAATTTCGACAAAGCTTTGCAACCCTCAAGTACAGCCAAAAATAGTAGATACATTTTTTTTTTTTTTTTTTAGCTGCTGTAACTCAAATTTAAGAGGTGAAATCGCACTCTAAAGTTCCGCCCCTTAAGAGCTAACTCGGGAACGGTCACAAATAGAAACACATTTTTTTGACCAAAATTGGATGCTTTTTAACTCGCCTCCACCCAGACTTTCAGTCAAACTTTTATGGTTAAAGTCCGAGTGGCTGTTTGGGTGAAAGTGTTAAAATCTTTTTCCATCTGTAACTGTTTCCGAGTCAGATCTTAAGAGGTCGAGCTCTCGAAGGTAATTCAACTCTTGAACTTGAGTTACAGCAGCTAAAAAAAGAAAATACGTACTTAGCATCTTTTGTTGTTTTTTAATTCTACAAAGTTTCATTCAATATGGGGCCGGACCATTCGTGACAGTTTCTTGTGTGTCAGCCATTCTCCTACTTAAATATGCAAAGTTTGCGATTCGAACGAGAGCTTTTCCGCTTTCTTTCTACTCGTTATTTGAAAAACGTGGTTCTTATCCGTAAAACGTGTTCAACCCTTACGATCGCGCGATTCTGAAACTCTCGCACCTTCGTCTTAATCACGTGGATGATTAAATTCTCCGTTCTATTAACTGCGTCTCGTATATGAACTTTAGAGTCGTCTTCGTGCTGCGAGCGTGGGATCAGTCTTTTCAGTAATATTTTTCAGTGGAATTTGATTGCATTTATCTGATAGAGTTAAGTTTCGCCAGGGGTTCAATTGATTTCGAGACCTAACGGAAGGTGATAAGTGTCGACGAAAGGATGGCCAGAGAATAGGTTAATCGTGGATTCCATCGAAATCGTTGGCTCGCTATAGATACGTATTTTTTTTTAATTTTTATTCCAACGAAAAGCTGATGCCAACAGGCTGAAGCGAAACAAATACTCGACCGCGGTTCCGAGTACGAATAGAAGAATAGCTGGTATTTTTCGATCGAGTATTCCTCCCAAATTCGCGGGAGAATAAGACTGAATGTAAAATACGGAATTGGTCTCGTACCGAGTAAAAATAGCGAAAGTTCGGCAGACGATAATTTAAATGGAGGAACGAAAATGCGAGAAAGAAAAGAATCATTGAAAAGAAATTCGATGGGATTCGAGTCCAAAGTAATACTTCGATTCGTTTCATTTCGATGGGAAAGGTGACTGAGAAGGAGAAAGAGCGAGGAGGAGGCTAGGAGGAGGCATACGTTCTACCCTTATTTTTTCCCCTTATCCTCGCGAACGTCTCTGACTACTGACGGGTTCTTTCGACCCCAGTCATTAAAAAAAAAAAAAAGGAAAAAATGTGGGAGGGACAGAAAGAGTGTAGGGTACGAAGGGAAGAAACGAAGGGATGGAAGATAGGTCAATTGCAGGCTCGACAAACGGCAAGGAAATGATGCACCATCTGCGGAACGAGCACGGACGACCAGTGCATTCGTATCTTGGATTCCTTTTAATTACTGCCACGCCAGATATTTGTATTTCTCGGAACGTTCCTCTTTGTTTGTGCGTGTAAGAACGAGGCTCCGAAGGAGGGTTCGAACAATGAGAAATCGCGACGAGGATAAACCTCGGGGAAAAATTGCAAGCAGCGGAGGAGCTTTTTCCTTTTGAATTTCGTTCGCGCCAACGCTCGATGTACCGTTCTCCAAGCGTTCGATCGCGAAACCTACAATTTCTCGTTTCTTTCGCTCTGAATCTCATTTAAAACTCCGCCTCACGGTGGAAACGTATATCAAGTTGTGCTCGCTCCAACTTCCTCTGTTTTTTTTACTCCATCTCTTTTTCGGCCTGCCCCCTTTCTCTCCGCGTCTCCGCCCTCGGCTTGGGAATGAACGTTAGACTCGACGGAACTAATTACCGGCACGTCTCACACGAAGCTGCGAAGTCAATTTCAGCTTACACGTAACGTTTACTTTTATCGAACGCGCCGGGCGCGCGCGGCTTAGGAATTTTTTTTTTACAGAGAAATGAAACAGCAGCAGGCAAACCTGCTGCGTTGGTTATCCGCGCGAAAACTTAATCGACTTTGACTACTGGCCTGGGTACCGTGCGCTCTTAAATGCGAAAGCTATAAAGGCTGTTTCAACGGATAGGTTTTCATACAACGTTGGACTCGCGATCGTTCCCGCCCCTCTATAAATTATAAAAATTCGAGCGTCGCGCGCACTTCGAAGTAGAATGATAACCTACATGGTCAGACGCGGCCGGTCGAACCTCTTCGTCGGTGACTCTTCAGAATTCCCCGTTATTTCCCTTGCCATCGAATTATTAAACATGTTGTTTGAATAAATTTCCCTTCGCAAACTGTCGTAGACATAAGAACAAGTTTGAATGTAAAAATATTACATTTCTGCCTAGTATCTCACGTTGAAAAAACATTCCTTGGTTTGGATAGACGAATTTTACGAGTATATAGGACAGGGTCCCAGGGCGATCAAAAATTTCACGTTCCATTAAAAGGGCAAGAAATTCATGGGCTATGCGAGTAACGGTTACCGTTAAATAAAATATGTTCCCTGGCCTGATACGAGGGGGTTCGGCCTGGCATCAAGTGGTTCGACCTGTCACGGAATACATCTTCACCGCGTAGGCCTCTCAAGAGGAAAGTAGGATGGTTTCTCGGGAAAGGTCCTTTCTGCTGAAAACGCGAAAACTTTTCCGGGATAGGTTGTCCGTGCGCGGAAGCATCTGGAACGCAGATTTATTTCTCATACGAGGGATGATATACAGAGCGAACCGCGCCAGTGTCACCAAATTTCGTTCGTTGCCGGTGTTTGCGAAATATTCGTTCGAATGAAAGTTTCGCTATTTTTCAAGGAAATAATCCACGAAGATCTCGATTCTTTCCAGCTTTATCCGCCGTAGGAGAATTTTTATCGTATTCCTTAATGGAACTCGAGCAACTTTTCCAACATAACTTTCGATAAATACGTTTGTATTGTGCGACATTCTGTGAGATTGTGACTTGGCAGATAGACTTTCACGATAAGTAATTTTGATAAAAGCAGTTACAGAATTTCCTATTTGATTTATGATATGTGTTCCGCTAATGTAAAAAAGTTTCAGGATTTTGCAGGAAAATACACTTGGAAACGTTACCGCGGCAGTCTGTACGCATTCTGTGAAACAAAACTTTCGGGCTAAAGCCGCAAACGTGAGTTACGTCCCGGAATCCTCCGCAGGCCGCGTTTCTACGGATCTCGCGAAAAGTAATGAAACTTTTTACGCGCTTATAAGCTTCTTATGAATGTTTTACTATCTGCACCAACACCTAAGAATGTTCACTCTTCTAAACACATCTCTGTTGGCAAGAAATCTTAATAGTTGTAACGACCTTTGATACATAAAAGATAGACAACGTATTTTGTATTGGAAACGTATCTTTTATTGTTGATACCTTTAGTGCGCAAAAATCGATTGCATCGAGAATTTAATTTATAAACTTTCTTCAAAGAGTTTGCGTCCGAGTTCCCCACGTAATATATTTTACTTCGTCATCCGTGTTGAAATGATTCCCATATCTCTCTTCATCCTAGCGAACATGAAAATCGCGTGGTAATAAATCCCACAAAAATCTACGTAACGGAATTTGCCCACAAAAATCGTATAACAGCATGTATCTAGAACCTGTCATACGATGCTCTATGTTGAACATGTTGCAACATATGATTGATGCAATCGACTTTACGTTCACTACCGAACAATACGAGTACATCTATACAGCAACTCCAGCACCAGTTATAACTGTTGGAACACCTACTCATCGCATTCATTGCAGAACTCCAACAAGTTTTACTTTTACATTACTTTGATATTTTACGTTACAAGATGAGAATCTTCTCTTCATGGTGAGAATGAAATAACAGATTTACGATAAAGTAAACG
This sequence comes from Bombus huntii, assembly GCF_024542735.1. Taxonomy (NCBI): domain Eukaryota; kingdom Metazoa; phylum Arthropoda; class Insecta; order Hymenoptera; family Apidae; genus Bombus; species Bombus huntii. The sequence goes on from NC_066251.1 coordinate 4,370,393, forward strand.
AAAAGGACTTAATTCAATTTGTGCTAAATATCAATAAGTATTCCAATACTTGCGAGTTTTAGGATAGAAGTTATTTAGTGTTCGACCTATTACATCTATATACTTACCTGTGGCAATTAGCTATCTCTTTCAGAAGAAAAGTTAGAGATAGGCTATCAGCCGATCTACGTATATCCAGGCAAGATTACATAGGCAAAAAATCCTGTTACCACTAAATCCTTACTGTAGCCACTTCCATAAGAACCACCCATCTCTGACTCTCTAATCCTCAGGTATAATATAACGTCCGCCGAAAATAGAACGCAGGAGGGTAATTTTAATAATAGCCAAGGCTAGAGAGACAAAGTGTCTTCGTCGTTTTAATCTCCGCAAGAAACGACTGCTAATACCGTGGCCCTGTTTGATCGCGTGGGACGTACTCTCGTATTCCTTGTTTTAACACCGCAGCCGCGAGCCTTCCCTCTGACCGCGAGCAAATATGTATAGGCCCGCGGAGGTGCATATATGTAGGTATACGCGTGCTCGTGCGCGAGATAACACAAACGCAGAGAGAAACAGAAGGAGAGAGGGAGAGAGTGAGAGGAGACCAGCGGCGATGTGCACAAGGACGATCTACCTCGAGCCTCGCCGAAATCGTAGGCGGGTTTACGAAAGTAGGCTGGGAGGCTTAAACGTGGCTCAGGCAACTGTAGCAACCGCTGGAATCGTGTGTGGCTTCGTGGAAAGTAGGATGTGAAGGTTTAACGCGGCGCGACGGGGTTGCGGAAACACACAGAAGAGAGGGTTGCTTGATGCTTTAGGGGGGAAGCTGAAAGGGGGTAATCCGGCCCACGGACCGGCGGGGGAGTTTTCTAATTTGAATGTTTGATGTCGGATCGCCTTTTGTTTCCCGCCTGGGCCACGGCGGCAGCGAGAAGAAATAAGAGCAGTTACATCTCCTGTTCCCCTCCTTTCCCACCGCAGCCTACCACCCCCTCTCCAACCCGTGGCTTTCCTTTCTACCTTATCCATTGTTTCCCACCTGATAGTCTCTGCTACCATTTCTGACCTCCTCCCACTACTTCGCTAGCGATGGAACGAACCGCGTCGCGAGACATTCGCTAACCTTCGAGGCAATTACGATACACGCTTGCGGGTTAATTGGTGGGCCAAGATTAGCGAAGACAGCGAAGAAACGTCTCGTGAAAATGGCGATGTTTATTTATAAGGTACACCGATACGTTGCGTGTTATATAAAACATTTTAACATTTGGTGGCGCTATGACGAGGCAAGAGTCCTGATTGTATTGGTAAAATTTCAAACCAATTTGATAACGCGAGAGACATTTACCGCAAGTGTACATTTAGTAAAAAATTATTTAGAAATGCTCCCGTTGAATATTTAGCCTTGTAATGACAAGGATAATTAACACTATGATTTTCGTGATATATGTACTTGTACTAAATGTCTTGTAGTTCATGCGTATATTTTCAAGTTTGTCAACTTCAAACTTCATCGACGTAATCACGATAGTTGACTATTCGAGTCTCGTTTCATAATATATTCATAAAGGGTGCCTGTAAGTATTCGAATAATTTCGCGAACAATTGTACGCATTGGAAACCTTCTTCGTTGCTGTAGCTTTGGATTTTAATTGAACGGAGGATATAGTTTCACCATATACTCTGTCCCGTCACTATCATTGGTTCTTTTACCACCACTCGACACCACCTTTCTCTCCCTTCCCTCGTGGTTTCTTAGCCGCATCTAGATTTCATTTTAGCCCCTTCCAGGCTCCGTGAGAGCTACAGGGAGCCAGTTCAACCAAAGGAGAACATTGAACGAAAATTACGACATACCGATAGTCTGGTTCCTCGCAGCGGTTTCTACTTTCGTATCTGCTTTTGCTTCTTAAGAACCGCCAGTGATCCCGAATTTCCCTGAATTTCTCGTTTAATGGATTCTCAGGGCGACGTGCATTTTTATCTTCGCGCCACGGGCCACGATAAAGCCAATTAACTTCGTGTAAATGCTAATACGGTACAACGGTCGGGGCCATTGTAACTGGATACTGTAACCACGGTCATTATGAACGCTTCTTAAAACGTCGTAAAGGTTACTTTGCGACCTCTATCTTGTCCCACGTCCTCCACTTAGCCGATCTTCACCCTCTCTCTCTCTCTCTCTCTTCCGTTGGATTTCGTTTCGCACGTACGAGTTCTCGCGTAAAATCCGCGACACGTAGTCCGCGAGTAGCGGACGAGCCCGTAGTCCTTCTTCTCTCCGCCATTTAAATGCTAATGTCAACTTGTTCGAGCGCTTACGAGTTCGCGAACGCGTACGACTAAGTTAAAGCAATCGAAAAATTTGTCTCGACGATGTAACGGGAACATGTTCTAACCGATCTCGCGAACGACAGCCGAGTTGCTTCGCGTATTTCTTTTTCTTAACACGATTCCGTGGAAAGGTGGGAGGGGAGGGGGCAGGGACAGGATACAACGAAGAAGTAGGAAGGCAGGTTTTTCCACGTTCGACTCGCGATTCGTCTTACAGAAATGTGCACTTTAGAACGTTGATAAAAAGCGAGTCGTATCCCGAGTCCCTCTCCTTCTATCTCTCGTCGTGTACCATTTGAAACCTACTCCTGTCGTCTTCAAACCTTTTTGCTTCTTTACTTCTGTTCGCGACACTTCTCTCCATTTCGTATCGGATCTTCTGTCTGGATTTCGATGTCGACGTCCAGAGGTACACAGCTTCGTCCCCTGGACTCTTCCATATAAATGGTAATGTTACACATCCGGCTGCTCGATGAAAAATAAAAGAAAGTGAAATCTTATCGGAGGAACAAAGCCACGAGCTATCCGCAAATTTCTAGCCACGACGGTGTCCGTAAAATAACGTAAAGGAGAAACGACTTTCTTTCGAACCTGTTCCCTCCGTTCTGACGGGAGCTGCTGCACCGTTTATATCGTATAAATAATGTAATAACATTTCGAGAACCCTGTCGAACCACAATATTAATGCGTTTCCGTCGTTGAATTGAAAGGTAGACGAATAGGTTCCTCGCCTAGGATCCACCGGGTTATCGTAGAAACTTGTCGGTCCTCTCGTACAGGTGTAAGAGGAGGTCCCTGAGTAGGATTTACTTTTATTCTCCGATATATCTTTATCTCGTACACGCTTCTCCTATCTTCCTATTCAATTCCTATTTTTCCGGAAGTTTTCCCGCCGCACTGATAAAACCCGAGTGGGTTTCGTTATCTCGATCCAACCATTGAGATTGTTTCTTTTTTCGCGAATCTTCTTGTAGAAATTGGTTTCTCCTGTGTAAAAAACATCGATCGATGTCGTAAGATATATTACTTTATTCGGGCGAACGAAAAAGAGAAAGAAAATTAAAGTGAGTCGAACGATTCACTTTAACGATCACCGTTGCATAATTGGTCTGCGCGGCTATTTGAAGGAACGACGCATCGTTGCAGGGTGCGCAGGAAGACCGAGCTGACGGTGTGTGTTGTCGCACATTCAGACACGGCCAAGTTTGTCGGGAGACGAAAAGAATTTTCAGCCGACAAGTTTCACCAAGAAATTCTCGTTAAGCACGAACCTAGCTCCGGCTTGGGGAGAATGCGCGGCATTGGTAGGTCCAGTGCCAACCGCATGTTGGATTTCGCGCCAAATGCGGTAGCCAAGGGAATGTACACGCTCGAATGATTCCTTATCGTGGATTCAGAGAGAAGCCAAGAGGGCTGAGAGCTCGAGTGGAACGAAAATTGCGAAGAAGTAGCGCGACGGTGGCGAGGGGAGGGCCAAAAAATTCATCGAATTTCCCTGGGGGATTCGTTGAACCAGTTTGGCAAATGGGCTTCATCTCAATTTTCGGTTCGAAGAATTTCTCTCGCTTAGTGAAACGATTCTGCAAATGAAATTCACTCGGTTAAGATCGAACGGGACTTGTCGGATCCGATCGTTTCTTCCTCTATCTTTCGATTAGCCTTTGGAAACTTCTGAGTCGTACCCCGTATGATTCTGCCTCCGCCCCCTCCCTACCTGGGCTTTAAGAGAAGACCACTTTGCGGATATACAGGATGAGGAGAAATAAAGGAAAGTTCTTTAATGAAACTATCTTTCTACCAGACTAAGCGAGTGCTCTTAAGCGAGTACGTATCTAGAAGTTACAAGTTCGGTTGGCCAGTTACTCACTTGGAATATCCCAAACGCTGTGCCGAGGTGTTCATTTGTCCGTACGACCGTCGTCACGATCATTACTCTCTCCAGGCTCCCTCTTTCTCTCTTCTTCCGTTCCCTCTCCCCGAGCACGCTATATCTTTCCCTTTGTTCCTCTCCCTGTCTTTCTGTCTGTCCGCTAATCTCTTTACTCTTTTGGCCACAAACGCCGTGTACCAGCCACTTGGAAGCAGCGACAGCAAAGAACCGCGCGGGACAGCGTATCACAGCAACGGTCTATGCGTTGTACATCTTCCGCGTACACGGCACACACAAGCGCGACTGGTCGGTGCACCACAAATCGGAACCAGCAGCAGCATCCGCGTGTAAACGTTACAGACGATATTCAGACGGCTGGGCAACCGCGTTCAGTCGACCTGATTGAGAGACGAGTACCCATGACTTTCACGAATGTCGTCGTCGATCGATTCTCGACCAATGACGATCAATTTCGTGCAACTGTTTCAACGCCATGATCACTGGAATCGCGTCTTTTAAACCGACTCGGAGGTAGTTCCATCTTCTTTAGACAGACGCGAATGAAATCGAGCCGAGCTGGCAATCAGTCGCTGCTGGGTCGCAGGTGATACCAAGTTTCGAAACGGATTCTCGATAATTCCGTTTGTTTATCGAATGTCCTTTATCCCTTCCAGTAGGAATTTGACGACTCGCGAATACAAAGTTTCGATTGATTGGCGTGGAATTGAACCGCAGGCGAGACGTCGGTTTCGAGCGACAAACTACGCGCACGGTGGAAAAGTGAGTGCGTCCCAAAAAGCACGGTACGGGCGCTTTTCGTTGGAAGCACACTGGTGTGCGTCCGCACAGACACGCAACCGCGAACTACGCGCCCTCGACTGGAGGCGCCTGCGGTCCAGGCTGCCACGCAGTATACTGAGCCGTGCCGGCTGCCCGGGAGAATCCGTGGGCGAACGAAGCTCCCCGAAAATTTGCGAAGATCCTCGATTCGATACGCTCTCTTCGGGGTCGTGCACGAGTCGCGAAGAGATGCTGGATTGGAAGAGACGAACCGTCAGGCGACAGTCACTGTTTCCGATACTTCGTTGGATACCACGAAAGCAGACAGACGAAAATATCTCTTTTTCTTCTCTTACCATCTAATAGCGTCGCGCGATTCCATTAAGACGATCGATCAACTTTGTCGGATTAGTCTCTTTACGACGTGGCACATCGATAGCGTGTTGCTTTTACGGTTTGGCCCCATTGTTCCCATCGTGTCTCGGTTTCTTTAGGTCCTAAAGAATTGATACTGACACGGTGTCGCGGAACGTGCTGATTCACTGCTTGCGTTTCCGTAGTTGTCTTCATTTTTCGCGTGACATTCTCGAGCGCAAACTCGCCCGTTCCATTCCATTTCATTCCGTGCTGACAGGTGTTCGCGCTGTCTCATGTGTCCAAAATAATTGTCTTCGTTTGTCACACGACATTCGTAAATATTATCCTCGTATTCTCTGTATGTCATTACAGGTGATCAAACACGAGACAGACCCCGTATTCTTGATCCTCCATGCTGCGTTTGCAAAGCCATGAGTCTCCCGTGATTTAGTCCATACTGATCTCTAGCTTTGCAGTAAGGATTTCACCGTGCCAATCTACCATCTGCATTTCCATGGCTCAGGCGAGAGCCTGAAACGTGGAAAATTAGAGGAGCCGAAGCGACAGCTGGTTACAAGATGAAATTCGGTTTGTTTCCACGTTGAATCACCGATAGAACGGTTCGTCAATGAATTATTAGACAGCGTGAAACATCACGTTGTCGGAACGCGAATATTTACGACGCATGAATATCACCGACAGCGAAGGTTTTTCTGATGCGTATGTTTAAATATACTGGAAAGTTCCCTTTTTGTTGCGCCGTCGGTGTGGAATTTATATCGGTTCGTCGTCTACGTGCGCAGCCATAAAAGATAACAAATTTCAAAATTGGATTTCATTATAGTATGGTATAACTGATACGCGACAGGTTTTCCCCGCGGACATTTTATTGACGCTAATATCTGCCCGTTGTCCGCGTTCGAATATTCAAATCCGAATTTTTAAATCGAATCAATCTTCGAACTACGATAGCGTTGTCGAGAATATTTAATGAGAAGTATATTGGATCTCACGAAGCAATTAAAAGCATCGAACATTCCTTTGCCGATCGTTGATGAAAATTACACGCTCCACATTCCTACGAATCGTATATCGAAGTAAAAAATCTACCATAACAAATAAAAAAATTCAGGAATTCAGCGTTTTTACTGCAGAGTGTATCGTGGAATTTTCTAGCGCCGGGAACGTTGCTCGCAAACGAGTTTGGAATCTAGACTCCTGTGCATGCTAATGCTTTCGAACGTTATGGTACGTGATTGAATCGCGTGACGACGGTGTAACGGCAAGCAACTACCCTATAACGCGAATCCACAGTATACACAGATCTTTGGTAACGCGGTTCTGGCATGACCCGTTTCGATTTTCCTTTCCCCATTTTCTGTCTCTAGGGTGGCTGGATGAAGCAGAACCTGCCGCCTTTATGGGGTAGCCTCGTAGAGTTAGGGTCAGTAAGTGGGACGTGGGGTATTGATCTTTTTTGTTCTTTTTCGACGTTACTTCGATCTCTCGCTGTCTTCGTCGCTGTATCACGGTCTTTTCGATGGAACTCGAATCGATCGTGAGCGGCTGCGGGGGCAGAGTTCGGTGTCGATGGCGGTCGTGGGGAGGAAATGTCGCTCGGCGGAATACAATCCAGAAATATAGATCAGCGGCGCGCTCAGTCGTATTAGCTCGGCAGTGCTGGCAGAAGGGGATCGATCGAAGAATTGAATGAAATTATTCCGCGATGAGAGCACCCTTGTCGCGTGTCTCCGATCCGCGTTCGTCGCAATCCCGACGCGTTTCGTTCATTGGTTAAGAAATTTTCGATCCGAGCGACGCGACAGGTATTCCAGTCACGTGGTGAACATTCCCGGGCTTGGATCCTAGGCGTTTGCCACGGAGATGAGAATACGATTCTGATTTCGTTGGGATCAAATCGATCTCCGCAGCTGGTGTAATCAAAATTTCTTGATTACACTTTGACAGTTCTATCCTGAATAGAAGGCGGGATTCTTTCAGTCTGGAGACGCTGTAAATCTTATTCCGGCTATTCGTCGAGCAGCCCGAGAGGTGCTCGAGATTTGTACTCGAGAGGTTGGCGGAGGTTAGATGCTCGAAGCTCCTCCTCGCTCTGATTGGATTCCCCGGGGATATTGTAGTTCGTGGGGCAGTCTTTTCTAGCCGGCCGTTGCCGAGTTTCGGCCAACTTGGATGAACAGGGAACTCTAGAACCTCGAAGCTGTTTTGGTTCCCCCAATGGACGAAACGAAACCTTGGCTCCATTGTTCTCAATGTCAAAGCGACTTACAGGGCTCCGTCGTTCTTTCTTTTTCCTCTTCTTTCTTATTTTGTTCTCAACCAAGTCCCCTGTCTTCAACCTCACCTGATAATTACGTCTGCAGACTTTGGCGAAGTTTCTTTCGGGATAAAGGAATCTGATAACGCTATTGCTCTTTATCATAATTAGCTCTCGAGACGGTACTCGTGTCTGGACTGCGCCGAAACTCGTCGACAGAACACTATCGGAAACTTGCATTATTTCGTTTCTCGCCAATTAACTTCGATCCGCCGACTGAACGTGTTCGACTTGCTATCACGGGATCTAAGCGAAACGGAAAACTTCTTTACCACCGAACAAGTTCTTTGAAAGGGGATTTTCGAAAATGAGATTCTTGGACAAGTTATGATCTAGTAACAGCGTCTGACACGAAAACGCTCTTTTCTTTCCAAGAAAACATGACTATAGAAAGTTTCAGGGACCAAAGTCTCAAGTAGGATCCCGCATTAGAAAATCCTCTATCTTAGAGTTTTTTTTTTACTTTGTAGACGTATTTTACTCGTGATGTTCGGAAAATTCATGTTACAAGCAGAGCTGTTCAGTTTGCAACATCGTATCCAATCTTTCCTTTCGATACCTAGCTCATGTTCGACACCGGAACGAAATTCTACTGGCTTCTTTTCCCTCGACGAAAACAACTGACGTTGAAGCTATCTCTTATCGTAGCTAGTTGGCGTGCAACTCCCGAAGGAACTCCGTGACTTACGGGCGGCAAGGTTTACTCTGTCTTGATAGTCCAATGGTGATATACTGGCACATGTTAAGTGCCACGACAATAATTCCCAGAGAATATCCTGAATAATGTGACTAACGAGTTGTCCCGTGTGCAAATGTTAGCATCTGTCACGAACAATTATCGCCACAACATCGATGACACAGAGAGTAATATATAAATAGATATATAAACTAAGGGAGAGGAGGAACTTTTTCGAGTTCGAATTAACCTTTCCAACCATGTGAACTCATATTCAACACATTGTTCAGTGGCTACGAAAAATATAATATTTGCACATACCCCTATTTTCCAGTGAAGCGTTTTTCTATCGAGTTCTATATACGTGTTTCATTTGCACAGTATCAGAGTTTAGCAATCATGCGAAAATATTACCAAATAGTACGAAATTTGCTATACTTGAATCTGTTTAATTAAATGTTGCGATAAATACGATGACGTGCTTCAAAATAATTGAGTTCCGTGTTAGAAGAGCAAAGCTTTCAAAAAGTTTTATGGGCTAAAAATGGAAAATTACGAGAATTATGTTTGACATCGCTAAACGATCAACTATTAATAACTCTTTATCTCAAACAAATTTGTTGAAAAATGTACTTCTCCTAGTTCTATCATTCTTCTGGCAAGCTAACAATATTATTTCTCCTCTTGTGCGGATTTAAAAAAGTAGTAATAACAAACTGCCTTTGTATTCCACGCTTAACAAAAGTTTAGTTTATCGGAGTTTTTTCCTTCGTGAGTTTATGATTTACCAGATATAATTTAGCACTCGGATAATTAGCCAACTTTCTGAACGTATAGAATATATAAAAAATTTGCTACTTTCGGCCATCAATGAATACATTTATATTGCGTCTTTTAACTTTAAAACAATTTCAGATACAATCCGTGTATTTCGTATCGAAGATAACGTAATCTACTTGACCTACATCTCATCGTAATAAGTATGCAGCATATGATAAATATGTTATCGCTAGAACGGTTAATTCTCGTTAATCTCGTAAATACATCGATATCCATACGTAGTGGAACCTCTATGACCTCGCAATTTTTACAATCCGATGTTCCTCGAGACTTTTTTCTACGCCGTTTCTAAGCTAAAACAAAATCTGCATAACTCTGAAAATTTTTCCTTGGTTTTCATTCAAAGTGCCGAGGTTCCTCTGTAATTTCTTCTCCCTGTCGATTAAATTTCGCTAGAAGAGGCTTAAGTAGACTCCAAAATCACGTGTTTACCGCGTCATTCGCGTAATCGAACATATTTGAATCGCCGATGCTGGCCGAATTAGCCCGAGCGGTCACGAGCGTAAGCGCAATCGATTCCGAGAGAAAGGTTCCCTTGCTACATCGCACACACTGGCCTTCTCCATTTCCCTTTTCAGAGCCTTGGAATCGTCCGCCAGGGCTGCTACCTCCAAGTACGCAACGCTTTGAAGGGGCTTTTTTCAATGAATGGACATTCATGAAACTCTCGTTTCAACTAACCATCCTCTCGTCTGCCGTGGTTTTCCGTCTTTTTCTTGTTTCCCTCGAGTGCAACACCTCTGGAGCGCGTGTATGTATCGCTACGAGACTCTAGCGTGTTTGTATATACGTGTCCTATTCCTTTGCTCTGCGCAAACTTGTTGAGCTGACGACGGTTCATCAGAGCCTGTAGGTGGCGGATGGGCCCGTTGCCGATCTTTTGTTACAGGTTTCTCTTGTTTGCTATAGGATTAGCTGACTCTCGTTCCTCACGGTTGACAAAGTTACGCCTAAGACGTCCGAACTGGCGCGGGAATTGCGTTGACTACAATTACCGAGTTGCCATGGCGAGTTCGAGTCCTTCGAACAAGTTATCTCCCCGACAAAACTTTGCTGATAGACGGATTGCTCCTCTTGGTGACTAGCCGGGTCGAAATGTTTGCCAACTACTTGCTAATGTATTTTGTTAATCAGTGTACAAACTGGTGCATCCTCGCTCTGCCTGTGCATTTGATATCGGTGCTTTCAGTACTGGTTGATGGTAAGAGGAAGGTGTACCTTCCGATAGTAAGATCGATAAATTCTATTTGAAATTCTTTGTAAACTACTTATAAAAAGTTATGTAAACTCTGTACAACCCGCCTCTATAAATAGTCTTTGCTACTTTTATATTCTAACTTTATCGATCTTGTATACCATAGAATAAATGCGGAACATTATGAAAAACACGGTCATCCATGAGACCAAAAAATGTCTGATTTTTTGAGGGTCAATATTTCAGTCAAACAAAATGGGCACTTATTTTATGATTTATTTCATCGTTCGTATTAATAATATCAAGGAATACTGAAGGAGTAAGTGATGGAGAATGAAATCAAAGTCTAATTTCTTTTCACGCTCGTGGGTCTACATAGTGAAGTTTAATACTATGCTTGAAATTACTTAAAGCTGAAGTTTATGTACCCTAACAAGTATGTATCTTATGCACAGGCAAGCGCAAAACTTAATATGTATTCAAAGTCAAATTCGTACTTATTGCAATATGAAATATTACAAACTCTAAGTGAATTTAAATTAGAGTTCAAGTGAGAAACTAATTAACGTAAGAATTATAATTAAAATTGAGAAACTAGTAGAAATAAACCGTTAAAATCGCGTAATGTAAAATAGGTCTAGATTAAATTTTAAAATAAATTGGAAACAGATAATACAAGGATACTAGAATATTCTTTGTCACTATATATTTAAGAAATACATGTTAACATAAATATCTTTACCCGAATAATTTAGAACTGGCAAAATAGAAAACATGAAATTTATCGTTCGTAGATAACGCTGTGTGACAACACAAACGAGGTACGTTACTCAATGGCACAAATACACACGAGATGTGTATCTACGAAATAAAGGTGACACGCGCATAAATTAGTAGCTTCAATGTTATAAATTAATGATTAAATCGCTAATAAGTAAGGGAAAGTCTTTCTCGATCTTTACGTTTAATCAAAAATAGCTGAATCGAATATTTCATACATATATTCGATGATATACCCTTGACAAGGTTTTAGAAGGTTGGTCGAAAGGTGACGAATTTTATCGTTGCCATGAAAAGTGATTTTTCCATTACAACATAAATCAATTCTAAGCGTATACTATTGTTCAACGATTAATTATTAAATAAATACATCCAATATGTTTTCGCACACGCAGCTGTTTACTTGCTAGTGTAAGATTATGTTGAAGCATCGTTTTAGTTCAATTATTAATTTAATTACCTATTCTATATAATAACGTCTGTAATTTGTCTTTGATATATCGAATTCTATTTATTTGAATCTGTCTTTGCTATGTATTTGAATAAACCGGGCTCGTTCAAATGGACTACAGAATTACAATCGTTGCGATGTTATAAATTGCAGAGGGCGTGAAAAGCACTCTGATTATCTTCAAAGCCGGTATTTCAGAACGTGCAACACGAGGTGCTATTTAACGTCACATCTATTCTGTGCTTGGTGAATGTTAATAACGCGAAAATCAAACGCTTCCAATCTGTCAATTACGTCACAGACGAGTATACAGCAATCCTATTATTAGTCAATGATTACGTATTGTACACACAATTTTCGATATCGAATGCGTATGATTTAGAGGTCGTTAGAAGATGGTGTTTAAAATCGAACCAGTCGATAATCGAACTGAAACCATATTCCATAATTTCCTATGGATTCTACTTTACCAGCAGATAATACTCACCATCCAAAGCAGTTGGAGGATAACAGACCCCTATAATAAGCAGACCTAAAGAAACCTTTGAGTAACGAATTTCAACCAACTAGGTGGCACTAGCACTCAAATTTCATCGCTTCCAATAGTCTGGCAATTTTAAATATCATTTTTCAACAATATCGTCCTTTTTCTTCGATAATTCTATAATCGTGGTAAAGTGGTAAACAACATAGTTAAATACTCGAACGGATAAATTTTCTATTACATTCACGTTTCTGGGACGCTGTTTCCGCTTTCCAAATATACGATTATTCACTCATCTGGTGTCTAATCATTACAAACAAGCTCACGTATCGCCACTGAAACGATCGGGGGTGGCTACCTGTCGGAAATTTCTCGGCGTTCGAATCGTAGTTTCCTCGATCGTTCAACTCGTCGAATTGTATTGAGCGAGGTTAAAAGCCCGGGAGCGCGGCACTTCAAAGGGCAATGTGCACGCGTGCATAACTTATTGATGAGCTTCCACCTTTCATCGAAAGTTCACGGGCTCTTTTTGACGGAAAAAACAATCAGTATTCGGCGAGGTTCACCGAAAGTATCCGTTTCGTCCACGGAATCGCCTCTCATTAAAACACGTGTTTTCTTTCCACATAAAATATCTACTACTTACAGTCGTCACCCACGATGAATAACGATTTTTATAAGAAAAAAGAAAACAACAGCATATAGCTCAATTGAAGGGTTCGCTGCAATAAGGAGACGACATTTTTCACCAAATTCAGTAAACCAGGAAAAATCGTGTATAAAAAAAAATCATTTACTAAATATATAACGTTAGCAAATGAACTCCAGGAAACAATAATCAAATATTACTTTTGTAATATTCCACTACATTCGACGGTTTTGACGTTCCCCTAACACAGGATCGAATCATTTCGAGTCATAGCACTTTTGAAATACGTACACGTGCGAATTATCATAGCTGTCTCCTTGTTATAAACTTCTCCTCGATTGAAGAGATTGCCGTGACGAGAAGGCAGCTTCACTTTTAAGAATCTCGAACGAACCGAAAAATACCATCTCACAGTTAGTCAAAATCGAATCGCTTCTGCCGACACGCTGTAATCGACTAATTTTCATAGTAATGGATTTTCCTTCGAATTACCGAAAAGTGCAGCTGCTTCCTTATTGCTGCCTTTGATCGTGCAAATCTTGAACTCGCTTTCGAGCATCGCAGTTCGCGATCGTTGACGAAGTGGCGTCGGTAAGAAGAGGAATGCTCCCTGGGATCTGGATCGTATCCACGCTAAAGGACACGACGTGGACCGATTTTTCTTGCGCGTGCTCGTTGGTTGGCCGGTAATTGGCCGTCATCCGGAACCGTCGGAGCGTCCTCGCGAGACGGACTAAACATCGGTAGAAGTCGAACTGCGCCGCGTCCATAAATCAATTAATTTTAGCCAGTTCGATATGCCAGGCTGGCTTAATTTAAATTCTTTCGGAAGCCTTTGGAATCGGTGGTGAGCTGGGGGCCTCGATAGAGCGGAGGCCAAAACCGCGCGTCCACCGACGTCGAACGACGCCGTCCAGAAGCCTTTGGTGGGGGTTGATTGGTGACTTACGGCCGGTAGAAAGACGAAGAGAACGGCAGGGAATAAAAGAGAGAAAGGAGGCAGAGGAGAGCAGACGCCACCTTAAGTATTTCTGATCGAATTCCAAATGGCTGGTTCGTCGTCCGGTCGGACGGTCGGTAAGAATTCAAACCATGACGAGCAAATGGACAAGAGCGTGCGTCGTTTCGATCGTGAAACACACAGAGGGGACACGAGGAGGGACCTCGGCTTCGCTCTGCGCGAAACAGAGAAAGACAGAGACAGGCAAAATAAGCAACGGTGAAAATCGTCGCGCAAAAAGCCGACCAGAGCCGCACACGAGTTCCTCGGGCTAATCAGTTCGCGGGTCGATCGATGAACTCTGTCGATACACGCTTCGTTTTCCCTCTTTTTTACTCTTTCCTCGATTGTCGCCGTAGCTTCATGTACGAGATCCAAACTGCCAATAGTTCTTACGTAATTTTAACTCTCCCTTCGGTAAGATCAAAGACCCAATCGATACGATTATTTATAGGATTCGTTGAATAGCAGCATTCGTTGGATGCTGTAATTCATCGTAATGCAACGCTCTTTTAAGGTACTTTGGGAAAGGATCGAGAATCGAACGGTTGGCTAACTATCGAGTAGAAGAAGCTTCAACTTCGTAATCGGATGAAGCGTGTTTCTCGAGAGAAGTGACTTTCCTGGATCGTTTACATTCCCAACGAGGTTTTATTCACGAACTTTCGAAATGAAGTTCTCATTAATTTCAACCTTCCGTCGAGGGTCGTCCTTTCTAAATTTTTCACTTGAGAAGTAGTGAAATCGTAAATTATTCTAATTGTACATTTTTCCAGCGAAGCACTGCCATTCAGATATTCATGCGCGTGTATAAGAACTGTGTAACATCGTACAGACTTTGACAACTACGTATCAACTACGTACGATTCGTTCAGATTCTTCGAAAGATGATAAACAATCTAAGCGCGGACACGAAAGAAAGTGCAAATCAACCAAAACGCGCTTATCCACGAAGTTGTAGTAAATGTTTAAACGTATAGTAAACAAGTAGAATTTTCTCTCGGACGGATAGATAACTCCGAGCACGAGCTTCCACTTCGAGTATTTAATGACGCCCATAGCTGTCCTCGGATCACAGCCAGGGTGACAAGGGATGCAACGTCTGCTCTTCCATTTGGAAGATCAATTTTGCATAGGTCGTAAAGGGTAGGAAATTGCTTTTCATGAGAACGTAACGGGGATCGTATATCGAGCAAAATTCTCGACGATGGAACGTTGTTGCTGATTGTCGTTGAACATCGTCGGATGGTTAATTTCGTGGTAGGTTTCGAGTTTCGTTCGACGAATTTCCCGTGGAAACGTCACGGGGACGAACGTTGGATTCGCTGGTGGTCGAAAGGAGGAGCAACGGTGAACGCCATTTTGTGTCTCATCGGCTTGTAACGGCCGGCACAAAGCGCATCGCGTGCAAGCTAATGAGAGTAATCACTTAATAAAGGCGGCCCGGCATCGCGTGACGCTTTACACGCTCATAACTGAGAATCAATATTTGATTTTCTGGTTTCTCTCCGCCGGCGCGGATCCTCACGTATCCTTGCCTTTTTCTTCCATCCGGTAAACAACACACGAAGCTGGCTAGCTTTTTTTTCCCCCGGATAGACGCCACTTTACGAGAAATAACATGCATTTTACTGCTCACCGAGAAATTGATCGTTTCTTCTCTGTTTCAGACGGCCGCCACCATCTGATGGATGCTTCGACGGGTTCGGTCACGCTCATCGCCGTTTCCTTCGAACACCGACTAATGGAGACCCTTGTCAGCCAATTCGTCAGAATTCGTGAGTTTATGGACCAATCTGTTTATCTTAACAAATTGTATTTTACGATTTTTCGCCGAGGGAGTGCTCGCATGCGATTCCCCCCTTCTTTTATCATTCTCGTTTTTTCTCTATCCACGCGGATGTTTTTGAAACAGTGTGACGTAATAACTTCTCTTCTGTTGGTATTTTCGTTACTGATTATTGGAACATCGACAGAGACACATCGACAGGCCGTGTCTCGTTTAACGCGGAAAAGCTTCTCACTTGCGGACCTACTCGAAGATGGTATCCCGCTGGGGATACCCATCCACGTGTTATTTAGCAATGAAGTTGGAAAAATTTGCCAAATGTCCAGCTGGACAAATTGTAAAGTACAAATTAAATAATAAAAAAACTTGCGGACCTAACGAGGATGACGCACAAAGGGACAGTTCAGAAAACGTACACCTGTGTGAGACTTGCAATTTTTTAATCATCACTTTGTAAAATTAAATTTGCATTTAGCGTCCTATATGCAGATTCACGAAGGTACTCGAATATTTTGTAGGTACTTTTTAGAAATAGTAAGATCGTCGTTCGTGCTTTTGTACTAAACGTACGTTTGCAGTGAATGCCTTGCAATTTCCATATACATTTTTGAACAGGTTTCGAGTTTTACCGATATAATCGCGACAGTCTTATTACAGTATTAGTGCAATTTCAAAATGTTCGAACGTTTTCTACAGTAAAAGTTCAGATACTTCCATAAATCGGTGTATCATTGTAAAATGCTGCGTTTCTTTCCTCTTCAGTAGCTTCCTTCTGACGTTAATTTAATTGTTTAACCTTCTAAACAATTACCATGGAAAATTCCAACACTAATTAATTAAGATGAGACCGCTAAAATTCCTCCGATAATATTTCAAGATGCTTAACTCGTGGAGATCGCGTTTTCCTTTTTTTAACTATTCCATATCTCACGATCGAAATCGTACGGGTCCTGCTTTTTGTTATTCCGCGGCGATGAGATCTGGTAACGATCGGTTCCCACATGGTGGAATTAGCATCGTGTCGTCATCAGTCACTCGTTTTGACACGCCGAAAATAAATAGTCCGGTTGATCTGGCGGAGGACAGAGACTCGGCCAGGGCAAAAGACAGACGAAGAGAAGGGAAAAGAGAAAAAAGGGGTAGAAGGACCCGATGACTTTGATTCGCAGATCGTTTCTATCGAGATTCGTTCACGAACCATTCGTGAAAAGTTCGATCAACCGGCGATTCGCGGCGCAAATTTTCCACACATGATCGCGCCTCTCCATCCATCAAATCTCTCACGTGGTTCCCGTGGATTTCTAGCGGAGTATAATCGAGTCCAGAAATCCATTTGTCATTCCACGCGTCTAACTTTCTTTCGATCCGTGGAGAAACCGATTCTTTTCCTTTTTCACGTGAATCTATACCAGCAAAGGTCTCCCTTTCCGAATCAAGGTTTCTAGGTTCTTGGCTTTTTTCTTCTTTTTGGCGGGGTTGATAAAATTGATGAATCTCGAGAGTCTGTCGATCGCTGCCTGAGAGGGAAACGATTTTTTTTAATAATCAAGCGAATAAAAGAAATAGCCAGAAGTAACATTTACAGTTTCGTCCGGTGGTTAAGTTAAAATTATTTTATGAGACTTATTCGATGTATCGATGTAGAAGTAAATAAGTCAAACATCGAGACCTTGAGTGGGTATAAAAATAATTTTTCACCAACGTCTAATCTAAACAAACTTAAGGCGAATTTGATGTGATTTATCGATACGAAAAAAGAGAACAGCCTACGTTGATACATCAAGTACCAGTTAATCTTGTTCTTCTACGTTCATAAATATGAAATATATCTCTGTACGTATAACAGACATGAAACATTTTTGAGATAATCGTTCCGATGTGGTCATTCATGAAGAAGCTTTGAAAATAATTGACTTTTTTCTACGTAATCCTAATTTAGTCGTATATCTACGTTTCTCTTAATAACTTTTTAATCTTCTGGCGAGTTTATTCGTAACAGGATACGGAATAACACAGTAATCTTATTTTTTCGAAGCAAGTTTGTAGACCAGAAAAAAAACCTATTATCTGTACGTTTTAAAATTAGCGAACTGTGCCTGGGGGTTAGGGGATGTTGGAGGGAAAGGAAAGGGTCGGAGTCCAGGTGAAAATCGAATTTTTATCCAGCCGGTCCGTACAAAATTCTAATTTGACGTTAGAAACTGACGAGCAAAAGGGTGAAAAAAGAAGCGGGGAGTTCATTTCACCCCTTGGGAAAGGATTTTTACGTATTATGGCCACGTACCCGTCTCGCAACCGTGCCCGAAAGGGTGAGACTGAGGGTTGAAATCGTAGAAAATGATAAACAGGGTGAATCTTATTCAAATAGAAAGACAAGATCCTGGATTTGAGCAAGGAACCCCAGGATTCTCTAATGCGTACCTTCGTTCCTACCTGAGTCATGGGAAAAAGCCACGGGACATTCAACTTTTCTATCGGGTTTTTTTCTTTCTCCTTTTATCATGTTCACTGTGTATTACCATTACCAGACTAAGAAATTCTGTGCAATTTTATATCTTACCATATAAAGAATCGATACGACATATTGAGACTTCTGCGCGAAGAATTTATATAAAGATGCATTCTGCTCGTTAAATATCGTCCTACTTTGCATATTTTATATATTTTTACACGCTATGTTCACTGCGTACGTTAAAAAATTTAGCAAATAAATATCATCAGTCTATTTACTATAAACAATTCTATATACTAAAAATATCATTTTTATTCGAAACCTGTTTCTATTATACATGCTACGACATTGTACCTCGTATGAATTATTTCTACAATTTCGTGACTTTTAAGCCATGTTTTAGGTTCGTACCATACGTGTAACTTACATTCACATTCATGCACAGTGAACGCGTTAATCCTTAACCACACAAATACTATCAACTGTTGGAAACAATAAAATTCTAATTTAACCAGTTCATACTTGGCGAACTATTAAATCAGAATCGTGAAACGTAATCCATCAGACCGTCAGATCGTTCCACCGATAGCTCTTTCGGAAATAATCTCAAGGAGTGGAAACAACGAAACGCAAGTGGCGAAGAGAAAAAGAAGGGAGACGAGTTAGGGGAGGAAAGGTTAATGGATCCTGGCTCGATCTTTCGTTCCGTTGGAACGCGATCGCCACGAACGAAACCGACACCGCGTGCACCAGGATATTCCGCCGCAGGATCGGGCATCTCCGCGCGCAGACAGTATCACGATCTAGCGTCAAACCCGATCAAAAGCCACTGCTGGCTTTGGTAGGGTGCCGAGAACCGGCTCGAAGGACCAGCTAAAAAAGAAAACGAGCCTCGGTATCGAAACGCGCGAGCTCCGAGTTGTGTAAGTTCGAAAATTCGGAATCCCTTGAGAAAACACAGCTGGTGGAGCGAAGCAGGTAACGCGCGCGAGGGTTCCGTCAAATCTGGAAGAACGCGCATGCACGACGACGAACAATGTTCCACCAAGATCTGGCTCTGTGAAGTAGAGGGGAAAAATAAAAAAGAAAAAGACAGAGAAAGAAACTCTAGAATGGCCATGAGATGACATCTTGCGCAATTTTGTTTTTTTTTTTTTCTTCTTTTCTCTTCTTTTTCGTCCCTTTCTCTGTCAACCGTACGTCTTCCCCAACTGGTCCTTCCTCATTCAAACAGCGCGACAGATTCAAAGGGTTTACAGGAGGGATATTCGATTTCCTCCTCCTCGATCTCGAGCCTCCCCACCGTCCCACCCTTTCTACTCCGAACCTACCTGCCCTACTGTTTTCGCTTCTCGGGTTACTAAAGACGCGGAAATCCAGAAATCGCGAAGCTTGCTCAGAGAGATCTTTCATTCGTACCCCTCTGCTTTTGGTGATTCAATGGATCTTGCTGCTCTCTCCCCTCACTCGGTCTCTCCCACTCTCCACCTCTTTTTCGTCCCTGTAAAGGTCCTCCTTCGATGCCCCCTTCTCTGCTTCTTGCCGGTGTTTTCTCCTTTCTTCCGTCGGAACTATCCGGGGTTCTTAACCCCTTTTTTTCCATCAGCTGCCACGTAACAGCTGTATACGCCGGGCAGGCTCGAGGCAAGCGCGCGCGTGCTTTGTGCGTGCTGCACGCGCGTGTGTGCGTGCGACGCGTGAACGTCGTTCCGCTCGAGTTTCGATATTATCCGCGGTCCTTATCTCGCTTTAGCATCGGCGGCCAACGATTTCCCGCGCTCATAGGTCCCCGTGAGCACGCCGTTCTATGGCTTTATGGGATTTTCGAGTTTGTTTTTCTTGTAGTTCTCGAAACGCCAAGGGAGGAGGGAAGGTATCTCGGCTGTGCGTATTGTTTGCTCGAATAGAGCTGCGAGAGAGACGGAAAGGGTGATCGGTTAAATTGCGACGCTTGGATATTATTGCCTTTATAGGTCTCGAGTACGACTTAAGAGTCGGCGACAAATTCGGGTTTGCTTATTTAGCCTGGCCAGGCGGAAGTTTCTATAGAAATTCTGATCTTTTTGTTTCATGTTCTTTTTAACAGGATCGCCACTACGGCGGTTAACGCGAAGAACTGTTTCACGACGCTTTATATTCCAATCTGATATATTTTCTAATTCTGAATACTTTTATTCCGATTCTCGATCTAACATTCATATCAACTGATTAGATACAGGAATATATGTATTTGAGTTAAAAAATGCGTCTAGTAAGAACTTGGAGGATCAAGGTTCAGAAAGAAGTCGATCAATTTCACCTTTTATTCTCAAGCAACGAACGACTTGCCTTCCTGGGTCGTACATTGCAAGATTGCATAATGGTAAATGGTAAATTTCAGAGACAATGCTTGTAACGTTATCGTTTTCCTACTTTCTACCTCCCAATTTATGCAGTTGATCGACGTGGCTGCCAAGATTCGACAACTTGGTAAAAGCTTCAGAAAATGTATAATTCTAAAGTGACAGATTTTAATCAGCCGACCGTAATCGCTACGTCGATCATGGTATTAGCTGCTTGACATTGCAGACGTATGTATATGTGGAGCTGTTTCTCCGAAGTGGTGGTTCTGTTTAGTTATTCGAGGCATGTTCCATTTGTATCGAGCTGCCAAAGTGTTTCAATGGCAATAGCCGGGAGACTGATAGTTCTCAAGAATGTTCGTGTACTCCGTCTACGCTAATAATAATAAAGCTTCTATGAGATTGGTTAGAGCGTGGATCGCTGGGAAACTCGTGGTGCTCCCACGCGAACTTCAAAGGCCAGCCATTATCGCGGGCAAATATTTAGAGGGAGACGCGATGTTCGTTGCGTCTCTTCGTCACCGAATTGCCGGACGAGGCTCTGTTGTTTGGGTAATTGAATTCGGACAACTTCGAGTGGCCGAGAGGGACGGTTCACGGGCGGAGTGTCTGAAAAATCTCGAGTCAGAGGCCCGAGGCGTGATCCCCCGCTCGAAACGTGACTCGCGTGAAATTCCCGAGATCTTACCAAGGCCCCGTAGAAAAGGAGAGGCCTGAAGAAGAAGGAGAGGTAGAGGAGAAAAAAGAAAAATCCTGTTTCGGGGATCGTGGATCGGCTTAGTGTCGTCTATGGATCTAACCGTGTACGAAACGAAAGGATCCAGCTCTTTGAAAGGTAGGAGTCACTGTAAAAATAGGCCGAGATAATGGAAGCATTGAATGGATACACGTGTCTCGGGGAAACGATAGGAAGAAAAATCTTCAAGAATCTTTTTCTCGTCAATGACTTCTACCATCGTCCTCCTATTTATTCCTCTTTCTTTCCGTTCTTCTTGGTTTTACGTTGATTTCGCTGTTGGAATCGCTGTTCCGTGGAATGAAACGTTCGAAGAACGATAAGAATTTGGAACATTTAGACTGTCAAGAACTCGTACGTTCGGCATATCTCACATGTCAAATACCTAATCAAATATCTTTTACCCACTGTTTTAATAAAAATTTGTCGTATGCTGGATTTTTGATATTTACATTGGGACTTACTTTTATTGTGTTTCATATTCCTTCAACGTGATTAGAATATCTATTGCAAATATATATGCAGAAAACGTTAGTATACAACGCGGGTAATCATCCTAAGCATATAATAAGCGTCGAATATTAATTAACATAATAATTAACATAATGGACGATCGATTATTTAAATATTTCCCATAACGATATTAATGAAACTCCAAAATGTTTCGTACAACATACACGATACAATCGTGAAAAATGTCTACAAGTGTTGGAATCATGAGAAAACGCGTATGTTGGTAAATGGGCATGTTGGATGGACATAAATGGATATGTTGGTAAAACGTGAACGAATTGCTACAAGCGAAGTAACGTGTCTTGAGATTCGTCTCACGGTCCCAAAAATTGATCTCCCTCCGACAGACGAAAGTCACTGGAGCCAGGCTACGGTTCGAGAGTTCGTTGCACCCTGTCTCGCCCTTTAAATTCCAGGCGTCTCCCCTCGTTCTCTCGAACACCCCCGCGCCAACTTCTCACTTTCGTGCTGGGTCTAGTGGCTCTTCCGATTCAAGAAATCCTCCGCTTCTCCGATCCAACTGTAAATTTTCTCTCTTGCCGTGGCACTCGAAGCCTCGTTTCACAAGCACCCGGCAGGCGATTCAATTAATTCTACGGCTTGCCCTCGCAGTTTGCTCGTTGGTCGCTTTTGATCGAGCAGAAGTTACTGAGAACGTGGTAATTTTGGCCGCGCTATCACCCACCAGAGGCATCCTCTTCTCCGTCGTCTTCGTCATTTTTGGTGGCGTTCGGAGTTCAGACACCCAAAGTCGATGAGATAGCGACTTGAGAAACAGCAGGCACCGTGCATCCCTCTTTCCCTCTTTGACTCGCAGTCAATTCCTAAGAAAGGCACGCGCACATGGCCCGGCCCACTTATCGCACTCTTTTATAATTTTAGATTTCGGAATACCGCGGTGATTCGTGTTACTGAGATTTCGTCTCGCGCCACTCGTCCTTTATTTTTACGATTGCACAGCGAACGTGATCGTTATATGCCTAAATTGGATAATTTGCAACGAACGTACCTTAAGAAACTTATTGCGATTGATTTGGTTAGATCGTTTCGACTATGGGTTGCAAGCGTTTCGTAGGTTCTGTAATTGGCGGTTGTAAAATTTTCCCTCTAGAACTAATTTGTTTTGTCAGAATTAATATCACGAGTTTTAACGGAGACTTTTAATCGAGAGAGATTAGGAATGATTAAGAGCCGATTAAAATGTTGAAATCGATGGAAAATACGGAGAGCATGTAGGACGTAATAACTGAGAGATCATATCGCAAGGACAACGTTAATTAACTGTCCAGCAAACAGATTTGTCAACGTCGTAAGCTTTGAATATTTTATTTCATAATGACAAAACAATAAAAAATGAAGTCCCTTTATTTTGTCTGTTAAAACAATGAATAGGAATGAGATTGAATCATAAAAGAACGGAGAACCACAGTAGTTTTATGATTGGAATCAGCAAGGAAATATATCACAGATTATAAAGTCGAAGAAATTCTAAAACACCAGATTGCTTGGGCCATATATACACCTACGTCTATATATATCTTCCAAGTATGGACTCTTGTTTCGAATTCTTTTTTACCAATCTTCCGTTCTGCCTAAAGTTGGGAATCGAGGGCGTGACAGGTTGTGGGAAACGAGCTAATTTCATGGGTTGACAAGCAACCCCCGCGTTTCTCTGGAGCTTTCCAAGGGTTGCGAGCGGTAATTTCCGGTCGTCGTACGCGGCCAGCATATTTTTGGAATATTCTGTTTTGGTAATTTGCGCCTGTATTTCCGTGGCCGGCGCAAAAAAAGAAAAAACGCCAGCCTGCATGGGGCACGATAGAGGGTTCCGACGAAATCGGGGAAACTCCAGGGGGCCGACTACGATCCGCCGATCGATTAATCATTCCCGTTTGTATTTACCTTCGTACCTGATCGCTCGTTTCGCTTTTTTCTACCTCTCTTCTCCCTTTATGGATCGACCTTTTCGGGATTTCTTCGTTTCTCGAATTCCTCGATTACGTCTTTTTTTCTTCTTTTTCTTCCCTCTTTTTCACGCGTCCTACGAATCGCTATCGCGGGATTTTTCAGCGAGAAGGGAGAACTCTTTCTTCGATGGATTCATCGATCAGGAATTCGTGAAAGAGTTCCATGGCAGCGTGAAAATTCTAATGATCGAACGGCATGAGAACGGTTTTAATCGTTTCGTGAATTCTCGTAATGCGCTGCAACTGATTTTGATCGACAGTTTTTCCTTTTTTCTTTTTTTTTTTCGAGGAAACGTTTGTGATTCATTTTTTAATCCTGAGAACACTAGGGTTCGATTTTCTTCAGATCTTCCAGTAATTTTCTCACCAACTTACAGCAAGTGTTACGTTAAAATGTTGAATTTCAATCTAAAAAGCCATAGAAAAATACGAGAGTATCGTAGAGAGCAAATTAGAATGTCCAACCATTGAATCGTTCATAGAAAATTGTTATATTTTTTTTTTTGTGAATTTCGTTGCAAAACTTTGAATTCGTTTCTAATAAATTTGAGGGAAGTACGTAGATAGTAAACGTAAAATATTCATCCCTGATTTATCTAACCCTTAGAGAACAAGTTTTTTCCTCAACACGTCAACCTCCAATTTACTCGATTTACAAGAGACAAATCACACCACTTCACGTGCTTTCCCTTTTCCCACGTAACACGCTGGATGTCTCGAGTCATTCCACGTGGTGATGCACTCGGTACCTGATTTCGTGTTAATTCCATCTGCCTACCGGTGTCTCCCTTCCCGTGGAAAACGCATCGCAAAGGAAAGGCAGTTTTTGTCGCGCCGGAAATCCTGATTCAACTGCAGCCTCGCCTCTAAGAACGTAACCCTTCAGAAATTTTTTGTTTTTCACCAAATACACGCCATATTGTCGTGGGAACTGTATGGAAAAACGCGGCAACGATTTAACCGGGGCTCAGGCAGTAGATTAGTGTACTATATTTAAATATCGTCTGGTGGAGGCAGACGCTTTTTCGAGAAACCCATCGAAAACCCCATTCATATATTTCTCTCGATCACGTTGCCTCTGTTTCGAGCATCTCCGTTAACGAATATGAATTTCTCTTTTTATTAATGAGCGGCCGAAGATCGTTTTCAGCTGTTGTTTGTACTCTAATCTTTTATAGAATGGAAAACAAAATGTGAAAACAAAAAGCGAACGTAAATGTAAAAGAAGATTTCGGGCGGAAGATACGACGAGTATAATTTCGTTGATTTTCTCATTTTGATGTCGGTTTAATGGTTAAAGGGTGTATTTTGATATAACGTAGACGAAAAGAAGAGCAACTAATTCCATGCGAAAGTATAAGCTTTTCGATTATAGACGACGAACCTATGAAATTTCGTAAAAAAGCCAACAGCGTATCTAATATCTGAAACACGATAATCGATGCTTTCGAAATTAATATTTTTCGATAGCGGTTGAGATCAACGTCTTTGATGCGAATGTTTCAATGTTACACGTACTAATACGTAACGAAATGTTATGGATAGAAGGTATCGTTAACACGCGATTGGTTGATTTCAATAAAATTGCTTCGTCGTATGAAAAACAAAAAGTTCGAACGTAATCTACGAAACAAGTACTGTTTCTTCTCGTGTTACGTCCAAAATTAGGTAATCGGTCGTCCCGAGTCTGGTGGAAAATTGTTACTAATCCTCTTGAAATCACCAGATCTAACGATAAGGAAACTCGCGTATTTTTACGCGCGTAGACCAACAGGCCAAAATTCATTCAACGATAAGATAATGGTGAAACAGAAAGCATGAAAATCGACGATGAACAGGGAAACGTCGATATATCGTGTTGCTCCGTGTTAATCGAACGATCGAACAATGTCCGCCACGCGGAATCCTTTATCGTTTATTCTCACGGGAGACATATTGAACAAATTTTTCTCGAGACTGTTCGTGTTCGACCTTTCGAAGATTTCTTGACAGTGAATGTGCTTTGGCTGATTCGCGGACTTCGATCGATCGGGATCGCTGTCGAAAGAGAGGCGAAACGGTAATCTGGCCAGGCTACACGTGTAGAACACATCTTGGCTGGCGAAGACCTTGAAGGGAGCCGCAGCTGCATCCTTGCACCGCCCCGAAGAGAAGGTAAAGGACAAACGTATAATATGATCTAACAGATCGTAGCCGCGCGGCATCGTGCGAATCGCGAAATCTCGATCCATAGATCCTCCACGTTCTCTGTCTTTCTCTTACTGCCCCTCTAGCCGGGCCCGATCTTGAAATTTTATCGCTTCGGTTGTGCTTCCATTGTTTCGTGCTCTGCCAACCGGTATTTATTATTTAATCTTCCTTTTCGTGGGAATAATTGACGCTCGCCGAGTCTCTGTACGAGACTCTCGTGTCATGTATTACCTCCCGCGCGTAATGCTTATGTTTCCTTTTCCTTCGTCAAAGATATATGTATATTACAGATTTTCGCGTTCCATCTTTAATCCTACAGAGGATGAACAGTAACGAATAAGACAGAGGAACGATGAATTATCGGCACGAGGAATGATTTACATGGCGATAATGGCCGTGATAAAGAACCGTGAAACCTATTTGCTAAATAGGTCGTAAATAGATCGGCGAGTAGAAATTTTAACTTGCATCGATATATATTAAATTACATCGGTCTTCGAGTTGGAATTGTTGGAACGTTTTGAACGTTGTTGCCTCTAGATCGCTTGAGAAAGCTGGACGTTTTCTTGACTCTCTCGGTAACGATTTAACGCGATCGCTAGGCCCTCGGCAAAGATAATTGATCTATTAGTGCAGATACTGATAATTGGGCTTATCGTTTAAGCAATTTAACAGCGGCGTGGCCAGTCGACGATCGTCGTTCGTCGAAGGTTGATCACCACTGTGAGCATTCAGCGATTCAGGGTCTGTTGGGCCCTTCTACGATAATTACACGGTGCGAGCTGCGAGTCGGCTCAGGAATATATGTTCGATCGGCCGGTTTTTGAATTATTTGAAAAGAGACAGACCCTGGTATAACCGCGATATTATGGTATCGCGATTCCTCCTCCTCGAACCTTCGATCCCTTTTCTTCCTTCTTTTTCGACTTTTTTAACCTCTGCCTCCCGCTCTTTATTTCCCCTTTATTTACTTCTTTTGCATCCTCGCCTCTCTTTGAGCACGGTGCCCAAGCGCGCTTTCGAGAATCGCGAGAGAACGCTGCTCCGACTTTTTCGACGTCGTCATTCAATTTCCAAGATGAATCTTTCTCCTACTTGCTTCATTATTATTCTTTTTGTCCATTTATTAATAGTAGACAGGCTGTAGGAAAATCACGAGTGTGAATTTATCTTTTCAATTAAAAATGGGGACCGAGAGCAAATAATAGATGAGCTGCAGACATCTTTCTGATTTAAATACTTTAACCAACGATTAGATTAGATAAGAATTGTATCAAATTCCATTTTTTCCCCAGTCATTATCTTTTCAGTAGTTTCGATTCACGATAGTAATTCCGTCGAATTAATTAACAAGAATTCGTGACACGGAGTCGTTCGCTTATCGATGAGACGGTTTATCAGGTTCTGGATCGGATTCGATAAAAAGAGCCTCTATGTTGGACATTGCGAATCGCGTGCAGAGATTTATGGCTCGTGATTAGCTAATCAACCCATCTCGATCACGGAGAGGAACGAAATGCATTTTCGAGGATCGATTTTAAACCCTCTTCCCGTTATTACCTGCCTCAGAAAAACAATGGTCCCCTATAGATGCGCTCGTCCGATCCGAATGGCCACGACGAAACTACATCCGTCCCTGGTTGCAGATGTTATAATTTCGAAATAGCATAATTTCCAGCCAGCGATGGAAGATCGGTTTTAGACGGGTGAAAAAAGATGCCAAGTTTCGAGTATCGCGTTCTCAACGACGAATTGCGGGAACGTAGATCGAATCGATCCAACAAAAGAGACGTTTTCGAAAACGTGATTTACAATAAATTACTCAAAAGCGAGATTACATAGTTGAACATTGTTCTCGCGAACTCTGTTAATCGATGCACCTTCGATTCCTTCGCATTGAAATCTGATTTCCAAAAACGATTCCCCGTTCCCTTGTTCGTATTCGCACGAGCGATCAGTGCCCTCGTGTATAACGATTTTATCGCCTGCTATTAGTTGATTTACTCGTTGTAACGCTCGATAAGTAAAGATATTTCTACATGAATTCCACTCCGTTCTTTCATTTGTCTTCATGCAAATACGAATTTGCATAAAAATCCGCGGCCTGCTCAATTACAAACGTAGATTTCGATGCACGAGTCTGCATGAAGATACGAGCGAAGAGGATAAGCTCGTTCGACGAGCGTCAAAGGCGAGCGTGTTAAAACGACGAAAAAGGCGTAGCTATGAATTCTGGAGACAAAGGAGGAATGTAATCAAGAAATCAGGGAACAAGAGAGAGAACGGGGGAGGAGAAGGGACAAGAAGAAGACGACGCAGAAGAGAGACAAGATCGGCATTGGCAAAAGGCATAGGCACTGGGCCGGCCGAGATCGCAACAAATGACTGTGTTTAAACTTGAACGTGACAAAATTTAAAAATCCCGCCCGAGGCTCGTCGAATAGTGGGGGAGTAAGGGTCCAGCGGCGGCACAAGGGGTGGGGAGATAAAGGTCTCCCTTTCTTTTTCTTTCTCCTCTCCCTCTCTCTTTCTTCTTTTCTATCCCTTTGGCCTGCTTTTACGTCGCTTCGTATTTCGCCTCTCTCCTTTTGTTCTTGGCCAAGCGCACGCATTTGCGCCGCGATTCGAATTTCTTTTCTCCTGTTCGCTCTCGCGCCAGCCAGACCTCTCGTAATTGGCGCGGCGACTCGGGGGTTGAATTGGGGTGCGCGTCGATTTGGAACGCCCGAGGCTTGCCCCGAAATTTTAATCAATTCCGACCTCCGCCCTTACCGTTCGCCGTTATTCTTCGTTTCAGCGTTCTTACGTTGGAAATTGCTATTAGGAACGAAGAGTCGGTTCGTTGATTCGGACTTTATCGACAGATTCGTGGATACTCTGTTCAGGCTGTGGAATACTTTCGATCGATTCCGACCTCCATTGCTATTCATCGTTATTCTTCATTTGAGTATCCTTCGTGTGGAAGCTGTAAGTGCTTTCTCGAACCTGTTACGAGATAGTCAACTGATACTCGTAGTAGTAAAACTTTTGCACCTTTCAGTATGAAACCTATGCCGTACTTTCTCTTCCAATAAATACGATTGAAGGTGCCTTTTTATTCCTACGTTTTCTCATTTTTTATTGATATCTAACTTCAAGGCTGTACAATTAAATTAAAATAAACGTTAAAATATGTCGTTTTAAATGAATCGGATGTTCGTATCGACGCAAGGATGGTGTTCAGCACCGGTCGATGTCAGTCGGTTCGGTATCCGATAACGTTTCGACGGTGGGACCAACCGTCTTAAAAGTTGAGCGCGTGGTCGTCTTAGAAACCAGGAATTCGTATTCCCGTTCGGCGATGGACGTGGATCGTTACCAGCAGAAAAATCTCCGACAAGCGCGCTTTGGAAGTCCAGCTCGGGAGAAATGCCATGGTCGGGCAATTAATCATATTTCGAAAATCATTCCAGCAGCGCTGAGATCTGGCCGGTCAGATAGAGTCGGAGTGCTCCTCGAAACTCCAGAGTCATAGGGAGCCAACTATACGCGCAGGGTGTTTGACCGAGCAAAGCTCTTTCTCTCCAAAGAATCTTTCTCGTCTGTACCTTCCTCTTTTTTTCTCCTTTTACCTCTCTTCCTACGTTTTCTTCTTCTTTCCTTTAATACATTCCAACTCGTTCAGAGACTAACCGGAGGGGAAGAAAAGGAGAAAAATGAAAAATTCACCCTTGGACCGTCGGTGGTTCTAAGCCGGTGGTGGTGGCGTTTCTCAGCTTCGCCAACTTCTCCACGTTGTCGAACCATTTCCGCCGTACGAGATATCTTCATTTGATCCGTGAAAACGGGCTACGAAGACCGGCAGAGGCCAATTTCCAAGAAAGATCCGCGCGATCAGACGCGATCGAGGTGTCGATTTCGATCGCACCGAAGAAATAATAATTTCGAACTTGTACCGTTGCACTGCACAGAGGCGAAATCGAAGAAGAAGAGGAGAACGAAGAAGGTGGACGGTGAAATAAGAGCAACGATTACAAGGGAGGAAAAAAGGGGAGGGATGCGAGGAAGAGAGAGAGAGAGAGAGAGAGAGAGACAGTCTGGTCGTGATGTATTAGTTTCAACGCATACAGAGAACCGTCCCGAGCCTCCGTGGCCATTACAATGCGTCGAGGAGCTCTCCAGTTCGAGATATCTCGAATCGGAGCGCGTTCGATTCATTTAAGAGATAAGATCTTTCGTTCGAAATATGAATATTATATTATAAGCGCAGTCAGTGCTGGTTTCTCTTCCTTTCGTTCGCTGGCCTTTTGCTCCAGTCTCTCCCCTACTGTTCCCTTCTTTTTCTCTTTCTTTCTCCGTTTCTTCTTTTTCCCCTGTTCCCTGCGCCTGCCAAACCGAATGCCTGCATTACCACAGCAACTCGACTGTTCCTCCCCCCTCCCCGCTCGCCGTCTCTCCCCTTTTCTTTCCCGATCCCGATCATCTTCTCCGCAGACCGACAGAACGTGTGATTAATTAACACCTTGCGTTTCCACTTTTCAGTTGCTTGCCTCTCCCTCTTTCGCATCTTATCGAGTACGCCCCCGTTCATGAGTACCAAGCACCTACGAAAAGTTGAAGCTAATTCGAATCTCTCTTCAACGATAATATCGGTCAGCTATCTCGTATTTCTTGTCGTTTTGATTCCACGAACGTCGTGAATGAGCTCGCGAGCCACATTCGCATTTTACCCAGAATCTCGCATGTGATCTTGAAATTTCGTCCGATGAATCTTAGATCGCGTGGCCGTGGGACCGATGTGTAATCGTCGATTCGTCATTTCTCTTGTTCGTGCGAGCCTCTGTCGCGTCTCGAGAATCGTCATTTTACACGAATACAAAATTCGAACGATGATAAACGTACGAAAGCTAACGGAAAACCTATTATCCTCCTTAGTCAAGATCTTGCCCGGAATTTGTTCAATTTTCAAGATATTGAAATATTCGGACTAAATATTCGTGTTGGTAACCTTCGAAGAAAAATTATACTCGTTACGAAACAACGAAATGTTGTAAATACTTTGTTCAGTCGTAAATACTAAATATATTAAATTGAAGGAAAGGCAGGAATGTCGCGAAGAAAATGATGGAACTTCAGTTTTTCAATGATAAACAGGTCGTTTCGACCAAGAGAGGGCTTATCGACGATGGTGTGTACGTGTACGCTGCTTCGTTAAATGAATTAAACTTGACGAAACCCCCGTGGAATCCGTGATCAATCGTCATGAGAGAGGCAAAGGCTACCATCGCGAATTCCATCGTGTGATCGACAGTCGTACAATAAAGCGGAGCGAGGGGAACGTTCATGTATTGAAAGTGTATCGAGAAACCATGCAAGAAGCACGGTTGTTGAGAGGGGGGTGTAAAGAGACTAGAGAACGGATCGTGGGACGTGGACGAGATAATAATAATAGATGATCGTGTATTACAAGCTATAAACGTCAGTCGGCTGCGTTTCGTCTTTTATTTTCTGCGAGTGGTCGCGTGTGCACGCGTAAAGCGCGCAAGAACCGCCCCGCTCGCGGTCCAAGACTTTAACATCCCAGTGTAATCACTTTACCGCAAGCTTTTAAACGACATTCTGATCGTGCGTGTATTCCATCTTATTGTTGCAAGAACCGAGTCGACTGTAATTTCACCGATGCTACCGAAGAGAATGAACCGTGGCCTCGCGATCGTAGCTCGCGCGGCCTCCGCCTTATTAGAATTTAGATTGAAAATTAAGGATTCTGTATACTTTCGACCCTCGCGGCTCGAGACCATGTCAGGATTCGTTTTCACGAGATGATTACTTTTCCATGTTTCTATCGTTGGACGATACTTTGATCGTACTCGGATCTTTTTTCTTTTTTTTTTTTTTTTTTTCGTTCCACACGGCCCCTCGAGTTAAACGTTTGCGTGGCACTAACGCGATACGTTCCACTAATAAACCTTCTCGTCTCGATGAAAATTGAATTCTGAAATTATTTCGCACACTACAGTCCTTCC
The DNA here is from genome assembly GCF_024542735.1 of Bombus huntii. Lineage (NCBI taxonomy): Eukaryota > Metazoa > Arthropoda > Insecta > Hymenoptera > Apidae > Bombus > Bombus huntii. The sequence goes on from NC_066251.1 coordinate 4,402,123, forward strand.
CTTAATCCAACCGCATCAAAGGAAAATAATTTGCATTTAGAAAAATATTATCGGCTCATTCTGATTCTTATACGTCGTTCAGCTATGTTTCTTCTAGCGATTGTCCTAAAATCGATCTTTACACACGTGTTTCAATTTTGGAAAATATCATTCCCTTGGTTTCACAGTTAATCGAGTTATACAATTCCACTCGCTCGAGCAAACACAATGAATTTCTTACAATGATAAACGTAGGACATATTTTGTGAAAAATAGTACTAGATTTGCATTATCTACGAAACACTACCGACTACTGATTACTCTTGCGTTTCTATCGCTGCATATTTTCACAAAATGACCTACGAATATGTACGAAACAGCGAACAGAATTAAACCAAACACTACTATTTACCGGTACTTAATTCCGCGATTATAGCTCTTGGTCCGTCATAATTAACAAATAACTAGATATTTGGAGGAAAATTATTTCACAGATTCGCTGTAGGGCTGGAAGGGCCAGCTGGCCCCGATTGTTTTGTAAAATAATAAAATCCTCGAACGAGACGTAGTCGGATGATTTTTCGAGGAACGAGCCAGAAAGAATGCTCGGGGTTACAGAAAGGATTCCCGGTGGAATCGTGGCTCATAGGTGGAGGATTTCGAGCCTTCGTCGTCCCCCTCCACCCCTCCCTCCCTCCCTCCCGCCCACCGAAAAACCCGAGGCCCCGTTTGGTTACACGTCAGTTTGAAGAATTCTTCACGAGTCAGAAAAATGAGCATCGTCATGATTTTTGAAAGTAAAAAATGAACGACTCCTGGCCCCGGACTAGAAGGGAGAGGGGAGAAGAAAAGAGAGAGAGAGAGAGAGGGAGAGAGACGTATAGGTTGGGGCCCATGGACCCTTTTTCGAGCCAGTCTCCCTGTTTCCTCCCCCGCCACAACCCACCAAGACCCACACGGTTGTTCACACACGCGGTCGATATGAGTACACGCACGTTGATTTAATCTCCGCGTACGTCCCTTATATGTATGTTAATGTAACGTGCAGGAGAATCGGGATTAGGTCGGCCAGCGAAGGTAAAATGATATTTCGAACCGAGAGTGAGGTCGTCTTTGAGCATTCTGCACTTGCAGACACCTTCGAGTTCTACGGTTGCAAAGAAGGGATGTTTTTAAAATACATCGCACGGAATAGTTAGACTAGTTAGATTCCATTGTACGAATCAAGTGTTTCTCGTAACTGAATTTCATTTCTGTAAGATACGTCGAAACGATTGAAGTTTAATTATTCAAAGGAAGGAAAAGGAAGATTATCTGTTTTGGTCGACAAGTTCAGATACTTGGACTTTTCAGGACGAAGTTCGAATGGCGTGCAAGCGTTGATCGAAGAGCGCGCGAGAGGAAGGCGAACAAGTCAATTGTTCTAAATTACTCGATTTCGAACAGCTTGTCAAGTTTGCAAATAAAAGTTTCCCGAGGATAGGCGATGACAAATCTACGAAGCTTCCTAAACGATCAATCAAAGGATCGCATTTTTCGACGTCGAACAGAGTGCGAAGATACGCATTTAACTGGACGACCAATTAGGAGGTCAGTTTCGGAAGCGATTATCGAATTTCAAAATTGCTTATCCCGTTTTTTGTCTGTGGTCGTCGTTTGAGATGGAGAAGCTCGCAGTTTCCACAGGAATCTCATCCTCGCGGAACGAGAACGTGATCCGGACGAAATCACTCACGAGGAAAGAATCATCGACACGCGTGCTTCCATAGAAAAGGAAGGAGAGCACGAAAAAGAAGAAAAGGGGAAAGGATGCCCCCTAATTTTTTCGCTACTCGACGAATAAACCGAACTTCTCCGTTCCTCTTTTTATTGGACGCGTTCGCCCGCCTCGAAGCGTCCTCTTTCATTGCTCGGTCCTCGGGGGCATTATCGTGATTATGATTATTTAAATTTGTTTCTTTTGCCTTGCGGAGTCGAGAGCGGCGTTTGAGCGGCAGGCCCTATTGTTCGATTATTTGAATATCGAACGTACGCGGACGGACGGGAATCGATTCGTGGAGCCTAATGGGGATTACACGGCCAATCAGCCTTTGCTAAGGCCCAGCTCTTTCTCCCTCTTCGTTCACCTCTTCCTTCTCTCTCATCGTCTCCCTCTTTCTCATTCTGAAAAGCATCTCTCATGGTATTTACCGATTAACTCGATCGAGTCCTTAACGATTCCCTGGTAACAAAATAACGATTTCATCAGAAGCATAGAGATATTGGAAACTGAACGACTTGACACACCATTAATATCAGCGTTTTCTCTCTTCTTCTGTCGTGCTAATCTTCGACCAGGTTACGTATTGTGCTAACCGCTCCAATTCTTTCGTTTGTTACCAGTTTTCTTTTTTTTTTTTCCAATATGCTCGCTTAAATCGATACAACGGTTGAACATTTGGACTCGTTTAGCACGTAGGCGTTGTTCAATCGGACTGTACCTGGGTTTGGGCCACTACAAACGAGGATCACGTGTTCGTTGAAGAAAGAAGCAGTAAGAAGAATCCGTTTTCGTAGCCTTTGGTATGGTTGTTGTGTACGAAATATTAGCTAGCTCCGCTGGATCATTTTTTGATGTCCGATTTCTTGTTCGACAGACCGGGTCCCTACATCTTTTCACAGATTGTCATTACGATCAAAGTATTATTAGACTACGTTGTTTCAATCTCCGCTTCGATCTTATTTCGTGGCAACGAACGTTCGACGAATTCTATTTCTGAATAATCGCGATATTGATAATGATGGAAACGAGCGCTTCGTGACGTCAACCGGTTGAAAAATAATATATACAGTCGGTTTCATTTTCTCGCGTGTCATCAAGTTTGACGGTTGAGATGAAATTAGAGTTGATTCGTGGTAATCCGGCCGATAAATCGACAGTTGGTTCGATAAACCATTGGTGCCCTCCTTGTATTTACTAAATACTCGCGAGATGCGTGTTCCTTTTATTTCATTGCCAGTTGCTCGAGCTCAGGCTCGAACGAGCGCCTCCTCGGGAACTCCATTTTTCACCTTTATCGTTCCTTAACGCTTTAACTCGAGCGTGGTTTGACGAGCATGCTTTAAAGACGTGTTAATTTTTAAACGTTGAAAGGTCCGCGGCTTCCAGTCGTGCAAACTAAGAAAGATTACCCTAGACCCGCTGATGATGAAGTACTTTCGCAATTTTACATGTCGCCTAATTCGAGAAGCAGAGAAGCTACTTCCTACTTTAAATCGCTCGATTTTCCAATTACGAATCTCACGATGAAACAGAAATTCCAAAAATTTGTCCTTCTTGGAAACTAAGAAAAATTATCGTCGACCTACAAAGACCACGTACCTTCTGGAATCTTACGCGTCACCTGATTCTAGAGACGAAGAATCTGTTTGCGATTAAATCGTTCAATCTTTGAACGAGCAATCTCTCGACGAAGACGAACAATTTCCAAGGTTTCTCACGTCGAGAATTAAGAAAGGTTACTATGGTCCTACGATGATGGTGTACCTTTTGGAATCTTACGCGTCGCTTAATTCGAGAAACAGAGGATCCGCTCCCAATTAAATCGGTCAATTTTCGAAAGAGGAATTCCGAGTTGAAGAAAGACGAAATTTCCAAGGTTGCGCGCTCCGTAAGAAACAGTACGCGAAACCATTCGGCTGTTTTTCTCTCTTCTCGTACAAAGGTCTCTCCGCTCGTTTACCCAGCTCCCTCTTCTTCGCCGGAGCACTAGCAGTCGCGGCTGCTTATTAATTTCTCCGTGCGGTTTGCTCTCTTTGTGCAACGTTATGGAATCTCTCCGCTGCGTTTCTCGAATCGCTCGTCGATTCTCGATCCCTCCATGCTCTCTGATCCATCCCGCGTCCTCCCTTAACGCGTTCTCCTTATTCCTTCTCTTTCGTTCTTCTCCTCTGTGTTCTGTGCGTGGGCAGCCAGCTCTCGACGTGGTGCGCCACAGAAAAGGAGCCAAAGGCGAAAGGGAAAAAGAAACGAACACGACGACGACGACGACGACGACGAAGAAGAAGAAGAAGAAGAAGAAGACGAAGACGAAGACGACGAAAGAGAGGAGTTTTTGTATTCCAGGAACGCTCGTTCGAATATGAATATGCATTGATTGACTCGTAATTGCGAGCTACTTCACCGGCCGCATTGTTCCCTGTTATTTATTATCCAACTGGACATTGTTTAAACGCGGTAACGAAGTATTCAGCGGTCCGTGGAAATTTATTTGACAGATCCCTTTGACAGCCACTTTCGGACCAACGATTTATCTTGCACCCGGTATACGACACGATGAAGCTCCCGAAATTTTTCTTTCTTCTCCGTTTCTCCTTCGTCTCGCGCACTGAACCCTTTTTTTCTGCGGCTAAGACTCGCGAATTTAGACTTTCGAGCGAAGAAACGAAGGAGAAAGAAGGATAGAGAAGGAGAAGGCTATGAATGTGGGATAATTGGGGATATCGACGTATTGTTGGCTTCGACAGAGAGAATATTCTGCCGGGACCTTGTCCGTGTCGAGATAAAGTGACAACGAGATAAAAGTAACTGCGCGTTCGATATTTAAACGGTCCTGATGGGCCCACGAACAACAGAAAGGGTTAAAGCGTGGAAGAAAGAGAGAGAAAGAAGCGAGATCGATGTTTAAAGGGGTGCCAAGATGGAAGCGAGAGATCCATCGGGCGGTCGAGATGCTCAGGTTCCGAGGCATCCTTTAAAATTGGAATAATAATGTTCTTTCATCTCTCTGAACTCGAAATGATGACTCGACGCCTTTCAACATTGTGGGAACAAAAATCGGTTAGAAACGCGTCGGCCGGTTTCTTCCCTTTCTTTTTCTTCCTCGTTCTCTTCTTCGTCGTTTCATTTCGTCTTCTCGTTGACGAGAAGACAGATAGAAAAAGGACAGGGACAACGGCGCTTCTTTCCATCTACCGCATCGCGCACCATTGGAAAATTTCACGTTGCACAGCAAGATAGGACTATTCGATTCCAATAACGTTATTTGGTTAGAAAGAAAATAGAAACAAGATAATACAGGTATCCCGCTGAGGATACTAATATTCCTATTCCATGTTTTTATATAGAGTTTCAATGAGAAGAATTGCAAATGAAATCTTAACGCAACGATGACTCTTAACGACGATTCCAGATACAATCTGGCCACTTCAAACAATCCTGATGGATAGAATCATCCGAGAAATCAGTCCGAAAAGATTCACCGAAGACGTATCCATCCGATGTTTCTCAAAATACGATTTCTCTCGTAATCTTCTGCCCGTAGATGGTAAAAATGAACGATCGATATTTCGAGTAAACCGATTTGATAGACGGAACGCGTTCGCAGGAGACAAGCTGCGAAGCTTGAGGCTAAGCGGACCACGGTACGACAACGCTTCGATCGTTTTCGTGAGCAAAGATGATTCGCGAATGCTTGCGCCTACCTCGACAAAAGATATTAACGATGCTATTGAGAGGGAGATGAAATTAAAAAGAAACACAAACGACGAGCAGATCGACAAAGGCAAGAGACGATTTGTAATTAATGCGAGTGTGTTAGAGGGCAGAAGAGGAAACAGCGGGACCAGATGAAGTATGGCGAGGGGTGGGGATCGGTAGGGAAAAAAATGACGTAAGTCATCCTACGAAGCATTAGATTGAGCTTGATTACGAGTAATTATTCTTACAGCACGGTTTCGTACGTCCTTATAACGGCTGGTAACGAGGCCGGCGATCTTTGATCATTGCCTCGATCGAGATACACATCGCCGGCACGTAAAACGCGTCGACCTCAGAGATTGATCAGCCTTGTCCTTCGATCTTGCGCACCTTTTGGAAAAAGATGGCCGCGACTGCTTGTCCGCTGGAAATCGAACAATCGAAAGTACGAAGCTGCAAGTATGTGTTGTATGCGGTAACAAAGCCGCAAGAAACTTGCTAGTGGGTAAGAAAAAGACAGATATATTTATCGTTGATTTATATGTCATGACGTGCTCACAGATATAGAAACATACCAGAGACAAAGATATATGGCGCTAATGAGTTACGATGAAATGAACTTAACGAAATGGAAACGTAAGAGCGAAAAGCGGAATGCGATCACTTTGGAGAAAGTAAAGTTGTAGCGAGCGATAAAATATTCAGCTTAATAAGGAGGAATAGATAATGGATCTTTAGTCGGCGATCGGGCAAGAACGATCGAAATCGAAGAAGCCTGCTCGACACGTTCGATCGCACAGGTTCGATACACGCGTCGGTTGGTTCGCTGGCATGTCCCGGGGGGACACTCGATGAATAACGAACGTCTTTTCCACGCCTCCGAAATGTTGGTGATTAGCCGTGAAATATCGGTTTTCGTATACGAAGAAATTACACGGAGGGCGAGGGGAGTTCGTGACGAAAAATGGAGCGGAGAGAGGTGGTTCGTGAGAGTGAACGCTCGCCGGTGAAGAGGCGATGGAGGATTTCGAGGAGAATATAAAAGCTCGGGCATCGGCTTCCACGGTACCATAAATAATGGCGGGCGCTAATCTACGTTCATTAATTCGTCTCCGGGGGATTCATCTTTAGCGGTGCTGCAAAAAACCGAGCAAATAGATGGAAAATCGCGGTGGGTCGAGAGGGATGCAACGCGGCGATATGGGAGTGGCCTAAAAACACCACGGCGAGAAACCGATTTGAGAACCAGTCGAACAATTAAACGTCTCCGGGACAACGATGAAGCCAGCGAAACGGGAGTGGAAGACGAGGAACGGATGGACGGCGACCGCGTGGACGAAGATGACGAAGGAGAGGAAGGGAGGCAGAGAAGGAATAACACGGAGGAATAACATCGAAAAAGCAGAAGAAACGAACGACGGAGGAGAGTAGAAGGGGGGTAGAAGAGAGTAGGAGTGCAGCCAGTCGAAAGTCCGGGAGGGAGAAAAAAAGGATGAAAATCGCGGTTGTAAAATCCACGCGGGTTGCACCAAACGCAATTAACCGCTAAACCCGAATCCCCATAGGGGCCTGGGATGTGGTGTATATAGGTGGAGAGAAAGAGAAAGAGAGAGAGAGAGAACCGAAGAAGGGAACAACGAGCGAGGAGAGTGGAGAGACGAAAGAAGAACGAAAGAAGAAGAAAAGAAGGAACGAAGAAGAAAGAGGAAAGAGAGCATCCATAGTTAGACAGGGAGAGGGGAATGGAGAAAGGAGAAAGAGAGAAGGTAGGAAAGAGAGGAGAATCTGGCCCTCTCGACGACTACTTTCGGTCTGGCCAGCCCTGCCAGCCCTTAGGGCTCCAGACGGAACGCTTTTAAAATTTATTGACAATCATAAATTTCGAAAATAAAACCTTATATTCCCGAGCGCGCGCGCGCGCGCGTTCGCGTCCGCGTGCTCCCTGCCACTCGCATAATCTCACCGCTTGTACCGACTTGGTATCCGTCTAAGAGTGTTAGTGCCGGGTTTGTGACTCTTGCAGAGGCTGCATACACGGCTGCTGCAGAAAAGGTTTCGCAGACGCGAACGGGCCCCGAACTTCGTTTCTCCTCTTTCCTCGTCGCAGGGTCTCTCTACCACCACCGAGTAGTAGTCTGGGATCGTTTTCTCTTCCGTTGCTCCTTTTCTCGGGGTGCTCGAAACAAAAGAATTCGTTACGAATTTGCCTCCCCCCTGCCGCTGTTCCTCGCCTCTCCCCGCCGTTCTGTTTCTCTTTTCTCCTGGAACTGCTTTCGTTCCCTCGTTCCATCGTTCGCGTTCGTATTGCCTCCGCTTCTCGACGCCGGGGTACACTTGCCAATTTTTCGTCCAACATGTCCCCCTTCCCCACCCCTCTAACCACCCTTTCACCCCGTTTTGCTTTTCGATCTTTCGCCTTCTTATTTTCTCGGCCGGAGCTGTTATTATTTAGCATTGTTCTAAACCGAAGAAACGATCGATGCGTTCCCCTTTTTCGAAGGCCTACGTCCGCTTCCCCTCGAAGAAAAGAGGAAAAGAAAGAGTCAGTCGTTGGAACGATGCCTTCCAACGATCTCATGTTAATAAGCGGCTCCCCGGCTTTTTCTGACAGCTATTGTAATGACTTCTTATTCGATCCTTTCGCCTATCCGTCCTGGTTATCTCTACTCCTGGTATGCGTCCAACCGGTGGGATCATCCCCCTGGAAATTCTCACGATTTCTCGTAGTATCCATCTTAATCTTCTCGTCCATCGTATCTCCAGGAAGCAATACGGGCTTCGACGGGGATCATTTTTGGAAATCTATCCGCAATTTAGACAACCTTTCGTTTACTTGTGTCGCGTTTTCTCTCTCTCTTTTTTTTTTTTTTTGTATTCGGAAGAATATCTCTTCTCCCTCTCACGACATTTTAATAATCGGTATAAATTATTCTGGACTCTACCGAGAACCGTTCCAAAGTAAGCAGTGACACGGGGAATTAAGTCCCTGCGAGCCGACAGTTTCTTCAGTCACGTGTCCGTGTGTTTCCTTTACATATCGCCATCGATCTTCAAGGGCCGGGCTCTTCATCCGGCATTTGAATACGATCTCGCTCGCTGTCCATCGATTCCTGAAGAAGCCGTCTTTCTAACGAACGCCCGTTTTAAGCCCTCTTTTCTTTGGCGCCGGCTATCGTCCCGCGCATCGCGCAGAGCGTGTAAAAAATTTTATTGGCAGTTCGAAGGCGTACGACGTCCAGCCGGCGCGGTGGCGCGCAAGAAACAAGGACGAACGACTCCTAAATCGTCGCGTTCGATGGCTGGAAAGGGGGCCTCCGGATGGATCCACCCGCGCCTGTCAGCCGCGTCATTCACAGAGAATATCGCGTGTCGTGTTTCATTCGATCGTCTCGAATTGTTATTTGTGGTATCGTTGCACGGATGGATTTTTAAACACGTCGAATTCCAGGGCTGGCACCGCTTATAAACACCCGGCTTGCTCGTTCCTGATCGCGAGGAGTACGGCCAAGCACACTGAACGGAGACAGGCGACGACGAAGAGAAGAGACAAGCCTCGGGATTGTCCAAGTTTATTATACCCGTAAGCGAATTATCGATCGAAACGAGTCGACCGATCAGCTTGATCGACTAATGAATTAAATCTACACTGCCACGCGGAAGTATTTGCGCACTTATCGTAGAAAACTTTTACTCAGACGCAAATTTTGACGATTGTATTGGTCAAATTTGAAATCAAACTGAAAATGTAACGTGGAAACTACAGGATATTTATTGGAAATATGTATCCAGTAAAAGATTGGCGCACGGCATTAATTATCACCTTAGGCGTGCAATAAGTGTTACATATCGACTCACTAAAAATATCGTGGATTATTAATATAAGTATAAATTAACTGTTTAGATACTTTTATGATTTCTGAGAAATATATACTTTTATCAACTCGTAATATATACTTTCAGATTGGTTTCAAGCTTTATCAATACATTCACGATAGTCGAGTTTCATAACAACGCTAATGAATTTTCAATATGTTTCGTATAACCCACGTAATATATTCGCAAAAGGCGTCTACAAGTGTTGGAATATTTTCTCGAGTCTGTTTATGCCTGACGATCATGTTACTTGGTGAAATCTGATTATTTTGTGTAAAGTTTAAAATTATGTTTTAAGACGTGGAAGATTAAGTGACTCGTATAAGCTAACATCGCTGTTTGTATGGGTAGATACCTCTGATGGAATATTGGCTTCTACAGTTTCGTAACATTCTCCTTACTTTAGCTACTCCATTTCAAACTTTTCTCTCGCGTGACAATTTTTGTCACATCGAGGACACTGTCTCGCTAGATTCGGAAACACACAACGGGATCTCGTACGTGAATCGATCGTTCACGTTACACTTAGCCAAGCCTTTTTAATCTCTTTCCGGATCTAATGTTTTCGTCGCGTCTGACTCGAACTGGCAAATTCCCCTTTGAGTTATTCAAATTAGTACATTATCCATCATGCGGATGTCGAAAGAACAATGTCAGGAAACGAAGTCTCGTAGCCTCTGGATTCGAGAACCTGAAAAATTATGCAAGTATAGTGAAAGGCCAGTTCGAAACCAGTCTCTAAACCTTCCTACTCTTTAAAAAAAAAATGTCCTAACTAAATCCATCGAACTCGCCTCGCCTTCGTTACTATTGGTTTGTTTTAAAAGTTTGTAGCGAAATCTAGAAAAAATTTGGAGGTATTATTATTACTAAATATTTAAATAATACATACATACATCGTATCTTTTTGCAACTTCGCTATTTGTTGCGTAGCTTCATGATAATTTATCCGAAAAAATAATCTCAGAAATGAATCGCAATCGGTTTTGTATGTTTGTAGAGTATTCCGTTTCTTGTCATTAGAAAGTGTTTTATAAAAATAAGAATGTAAATAAGATGATCTCAGCATCGAATAGATGTACTTAGATATACTTAAAATCGATTGACTCACAGATGTCTTTGTAGAATCAATCTTCATCCATCTTCGGCTATTACTTTTTTATTTACACTAATTTTAATTGAAATTATAGTCTCGCTAGAGTTTGAAGCATACTTTGTGCACTTGACATAATTTCACGGTATACAAATACTTATGAACAGAGAAACAACGTGGCAAGGAATTTTCAATAATTGTTCAATCATTTTTAATAATCACTTCCCTATTATTAAAACTGTCCTCTTGAAAATATCAATTATTACGATACTAAATATACTCTTCGAAAATGCCATAGATTTATCACCTATTTTTAGGAAATTTACGTCTTCGAACAACTATAATTAGCGCTAAATGACATGGAAATAAAAGAATGAAGGAAAATGAACTTTCCACGTGTTTCTCGTATGCTCTCCACTTTATATCCATATTTGTGGCATATGGTTAGGTGGAGGATCGCGTTAAAACCTCTGGAAAGATGGTCGGGCAGAGGCTGTCGATGGGAGGGAGGGTCACCAGAATGAAGGAGGGGGGTCACGAGAGCGAAGAAGGGGGTAGGGGGGCGAATTCATCATCAGTCCAAGTCAGGAATTATAACGGAGCGATTCATCACGAGAGGCCACCGATCCGTCATGCCGATCCACGTGTGCAAGCCGTTTTTGAATATCTCGCGGACGTATATCTGTATATCTCAGTTAACCCACGTAATATCCAGCGATGGTTTTTCAGCGGCGACCTTGGCACGGCAGGCGCTCGTTTTAAAAAACTGTTTCGAACAATGCGCGGAATTTTTGCGCGGCTCGTCGTTCGCGCAAAATGCAAATCCCCCTCGGGTTTCTTGTTATTTATATCTGCCCCGTGATTAATCGACCGCCTCATTAATTATGACAGTCTATTACGTATGCATTGCATCGTGATCGCGGCCGAACCTCGACCACTCGCCTGTAAATTACCCTTTAAGACTCTCTTTGTTGTTATACAACGAAATCCAAAAGAATTCTCTTCCGCGGATCGTTGTCCGCCATATCAAATGAGTTAATAATCAGAGCCAGAAATTTGTCATCTTTAGGGCAAAGAAAACGTACTATGGCTATAGGAAGCAGGTACTCTTATTTTCTAATGAATCGTTTTTTCCCTCCCTCTTTTTATCAGGTTCAACGATTGATTATGAAAGTTTTGGAAGTACATGCCACTAACGATATCTAAGGTGAAATTCAGTATACGTGGAACAAAGTTCTTTAAGTTTCATTTTGGAAGATAAACTTCACATGTTTATGCATTCGTGGGAAGATCTGGTAATATTATTTGAAAAATAGACGTAATTCGGGTTTCACGAGAATACGAATTTGCCTGAACGTTCACAGTCTGATCGTCGATTCCAACATAGTTACTATTAAAAAAAAATCTAGAAACTGAAACTTTTAAATTTACTCGATTAGGAATCTGACGGTTATTTTTTGAGAAAGCTCGAGAATGGTCGATAGATCGATTATTTTTCCGTATCGTGGCAAATGAACGGCAACAGATTAGAGGCCCGGAGCGTTATTACGACGTATAAACTAGCGCAGCGCTCTGTACATCGGCGGTAACATAAATTCGAGCCACTTTTAATTTCAAAGTCATGACTGGAAAAGTGGAGGCCGCGATCGTGCCTGGATCTGATATTTATCGCGGTGGTTCGTCGAATCGCGCTCCGTTTTTCTCGATTAAAATGAACGACAGTGTTTCTCGACGCGACTGCGGCGTACCAGGAAACGGAAGTGACGTCACCCTCGACAAGCTACTCCTCCGTGATCGCGCGCCTCTGTGTGCTCGGTCGTTTCGTTTATTGGAATCGTTTGTTTGTCTTTGACCCCGATGGAATTTTATCGATGCGGTAGACTTTGCTCCCTTCACCGATCGGCCGTACCGTTTTAAAAAGCGATTTCTATTTTAAAAGAAAATATGTCTCGATCGTGAAATTACTTTCAGAATGATAAACGATGTATACTTGTTTTAGGAATATCCGATAACCGTAACGAACATTTTTTCTACGTAGAATTAATGAATTACGCGTTTTAAGGATGCAGAAACTGTTCCCTATCTTTTTCCTTTATTAATGGTTGGCCGATCGTGCGTTGGTACGAACACGTGCCAGAGAAGGGACCTGTTTAAATTCTCAGATGGACACTGACCGGGGAATCGAATAAGGTTTTCGAATTAACCAGGGCCCATTCAAAGAACGTACGTGCCTTCTATACGACACGGGGAGATAGTACGACGAGAATGCCTTTTCAAAAGTCCTTAAACGCATGACTGTACTTATGATACGTGTAAATGGCCCTTACTTCTATTACGTTGTCAACAACGACAAAGCTATCTCGTTGAACGTAATTTACTACGTCGCTACTCGTCTTCCCACGAAATTGTTCCAAATTCTTCGTATTATCGGCAAAAGGGAGTCGTCGGTCGAAATTACCTCACAACAGAGGCGAAGAAATTAGCATGGATTCAGCCAGTGGGCGAATTTAAATAAATCCATTAAACGTGCAGGCTGCCAACGTCACACGGCGATCATTTTGCTTTTTTTCCGTTTCCCCGATCGGCCGGTGGCCTCTGTATCAGCGGAGCAGCCTCCTTCACCTTCTCTAATTGACCACGATCCGCGATCTTGCACCCCCGTGGCCGATGGCGCGATGGGAGGGGGCCGGTTAGGCAGGGCGGGCGCGATTTTTGAAATTTCAAATCCGGATTTGCGTTGCAGATGCAGAAGCCCCTCGGGGCAATGTCGCGCTCGCGGAGTATAATGTTTTCCTCTCAATTAAGCCTTAATTAAGTTAAAATTAACATCGTGGATTTCTCCCTTCCCCACGCTCCCTTCCAGGGAGCACCCACCTCGAGTCCTCTTCAGCTTTGGGTGGCCTGAACCGCGTACAGCCGCCGCCAAAACACTGGCAGGTTATCGATTACACTTCGCTCGAGCAGCCGATTTCTCTCAAACGAATCAATCTCTTTCTCTCTCTCCCTCTCTCTCTCTCTCTCTTTCTTTCTCAAAGAAGAAGAAGAAGAAGAAGAAGATGAAGTAGAAGAAGAAGAGGAATTCATCTATATACTAATCCATCGAATAAAAAGCAAAGTATATATTCATTCCTAATAAGACTAGGAAAAGTATATGAAAATTACGTCGCAAAAATGTTTACGACGAACGAATGGCTAATACCGTTACCAGTTAAAAATCTGAGTAACCGTGACGCCGAAAGTGCAGTCTGATTTCAAGAGGCTACGTGTTTAATCGATCCAGGATTTGCTCGTACCAGGGGGTCCATGTATCACTCCCTTCATTTTCCATTCATCGCATTCAAGCTTACCCACCTTCTCTGGTTAGATATTTCGTCGGAGAAAACGCTTCATCATAAACGGTCGCGATCCTCCTGGCCTGGCGATGATCATCCGTCCGTCTATCTCGCTCTGTTCGAGAGCGGTGGCTCGAAACGGGCTCCGACTTTTGTCCGAGGATGTACGAGTTGGTGGCTAGCACCACCGCGAAGGTGTCCACCACCACCACTGCATACGTGTGGTATGGGTTCTACTGGGAATCGAAAGCCTTCAGATAAACCAGCCTTCATTAGGGCGAGGATGATCAGACAACGCGATGGCCAACGTTGCTGGCTGCCGTTGGTGCTGCTGGTGCTGTTGCTGATGCGCCAAGGGCTTGCACGGCCCGCTCACCACGACACATAGACGTGGATTGACCGTGGACACGTTACCAAAGGAGACGATCCTACGGTCCCCGTGTGTGTCCTGCCTCTGTAGAGAGCTGCCTCCTGTGTTCCTACTCACCGTGGGTCCCTTGTCGACGAAGGATTATGCTAAAAGGACACACGGGGAGCGCTTCCACGTCTCGAATTAGGAAGACTCTTCGCGAGTTTTATCACTACCGGAATTGTGTCCCGGGACCCTTCCCTCGCTGCGTCAACCAGCCTGCTACCGCGTAATCGATGAATAAGAATCGACCTGCGCTCTTTTGCTCTTTTACAACGACCGTACTTACTCGCCACTCTTCTTTCTCTTTTTTTTCCAAGCTTCTACCGCGCAAAGACTTTGTATCATACACCATTGCTACCGTCGGAAAATTTTATCGTTTCGTTTAATCGTCGCTGTCAAGCAGAATTTTTCATCGTTGTCTCGACGATTCTACGATTTGCAGGGACTTTAAAATTCCTGAGAAAATATGCAAGGAGGGATAATCGAAGCGTGCGATTTCTCGCGTGAAATCTACGCGAATAAGTACGTAAGACGACGTTCCCGTCATCGGGCCGGCAGTATTCAATCAAAGTGGCTAAAGAACAGGCCGGAACGAACGGTCGGTCACGTGTGGTTGCACGCAACGTGACGCGCAATGGTGCGTGCCTGGAAGCCCGGAGGAGCATGGAAACAGGGTTGGGACAAGCAATTTTCCGGAACGCCTCGGTTCCAGCCAGCGATAGATTTCCAGAACGATTAGACTGCGCTGGTCTTCGTTTCAATTTCCTCCTTTTATCGGTGACCGTGTGGGACCACTGCCTGCCGTACTTACTCAAACCTCTCGAGTCACCGTTCGATTTTTATTCGATTCGCGAGCCAGCTCGTAATTCTATTGTTTTCACGGACTATTAAGTAGTCGGGTAATGGGCCACTTCCGGTTAAACGAGGATGCTCGTGAGCACCGGCAAGCTGAAACTCTTCGAATGCAGGAAAGGGCGCGGCCGCAGCCTAATTCCTTGAAAGATTAAGGAGAGGCATGGCCTGGCTCTCGACTTCTTCGACCTCCATTTCAACCGGCGACCTCCTCGTCCACCTTTTACCCTCTCGTCCCGTCTACCCTTTTGCGAGCCGACTATAACGCTCGTTATCCACGAACGAGTGGCTATTTCGCTTCCTTTCTCACGTCGTTTGTCCTCCCTCGCGATTCGACCCGGGCTAGATGATTTACGATCAATACTCGCGCGATCTCGCGCCGCTCCGCTCCCTGACAGACCTCCTTTTCCGACCGGCAGACAATCTTCCATACAAGATCAAGGTTTCTACTATTTCACCGACCTATTCGTTCTTCAGGATCGCTTAAAACATCAGCGTTCTCTATCAATTTTGTATAATAAAAATGCCGCAAGCGTTTTTAATATTTTCGCGAACCGTCCATTCGAGTTTACGACTTTGTTCGATCGATTTTCGAGGAGATTAATAGCTGTCACAAAGAATCGTCCATCTTTAGAAGTGAAATTATTCCGTGAAGTCATCGATAGTTTGACCGTTCTCCGTTCGTAAGTGTTCGGATATTTAATTGCGGTATTCGAGGGAAATATCCTTGGAACGAAGACGAGTAAACTATCGTTAGCATGTTCCTATATTTATGGCTTCATCATCGTATTCTTCGCAAATATCACCGACTTGTACCTACGGTGTTACTTTATAGAAACTTGTATAATCTTTTTGATCGCGGACATTTTCTCGTTTTCACTGACATACAAACTCAGAATATTGTAGTTATATAATATTGTTCTATTATTTATCGTTGAAGAAAGACAACTGTAGTTATCACGTACAACTTCTACTTATTCGTCATAATTTATTTAGTTTGGTAGCTACGAAAAATTGTGTAGGATTGAAATTTACAAAGATCCAAGCTATTTATAGGAATTGCGAGAGAACTTTTTGTTCCCTCGGAGTTTGATTTGGCAGTTAGCGAAATCGCGGTGTTTTTTTTTTTCCTTTTAAGGTTTGAAGGAAGAATGAGAATAGCCTGTTCATGATAATCATGAATGAAAAAACGTTTTTCCATTTCGCGTTTACCAAAGGAATATTGGTAGAATGCAGCGACACACGTTAGCGCGTGTCGACGCCAAAGTCGTGAGTAGAATGTCCACGACTGATTAATTTCCAGCGTTTAACCTACATGCGAGTAGTCTGGGAAGGTGCCTGTCAGACCGCGCGTATCATATCTACTCAAAACTTCTATACTGCCACGTAGGATTGCGTGACATCGATCGGTACTCGATCAACGACTAAATTAATGACCTATAAACACCTATGAAACAGTGTCTGTATGTGTTTCGTTCAAATTATATTCCAAATCTTACTACTACTAATCTGCGACTTGTACTCGATGTACTTGTATTTACGCTCGGGGAATATTTCAGATTTGAAAATTCGTTAGGGGTTCTCCCTCTAGTTTTAAAATAATGGTCAAAACGTTATCCAGTGTATAATTTTCTGTATGCGTATGATTCGATCAAAGTTGTATTCCAAATTTTGCCAGTTAAAATATCAATTGTTCGTTTATATTTTAATGTATCAGATAATCGTGCACCAAAGTGTTTTACGCTTGAGAAGTAACTAGAAATTTCCTTAATTTCCTTTCTCTAGATCTTAGGTAGTCGTGAAAACTCGTAGACTTCCCATCTGGAACATCTTTGATTCGTCTTACATTCGTGTTCCAAACTATCCTGCATTTGAAGGATAACTAAAAGTGTCTTAACTCTCTCTCTCTCTCTCTCTCTCTCTCTCTAAATTCAGAATAGTAGAACAAATGTATAGAGTTGTCGTCTAGAATACGTTTGGTGTTATAATATTTTAACGTTTTTCTTCGACGTTCTTTACGTATTCCAAGAAATCTAATTGCAAAAGATTTCGCGTAACGCGAGTCTCGAAAGGGCCGATCCTCGGTTGTACAGGGATGAAATAATCGAGTCAGGGAGGAAGAAGTAGCGGAGAAAGACGAAGGAGAGGTGGAGGAGGATAAGAAAAGGAAGAAGAAGAGCGTCATCGACGGTAGGAGAACGTTGTCTCCGGATCGGAACGCGCGCGTATCGAGTCGTCTACGTAAAAGTGCAGCTATAGTCTTTGGGTAGAGCGAGCTTTGGAAGAGAGAAGGAGTTTGCTTACTCGGTTTCACGGAGTAAAAGAGAGGAGGAGAGAGCTAGAGAGGGAGAGAGCGTCCTCCGGAGGCCCTCGAGGTTGGTCGGAGGTGGCTCCGCCTCGTGTCCGCCTCCAGAACCCGATTGGATGGCAAATTCTCCCGCCTCGAGGCTCATTTGTTTATTAATGTTGTAATCACCCGCGTGATCCTCTTTTGTCCCGTTCCCTCCGTCTCTTCCACACGGCTCTTGTCCCGCGGAATGCGACCAGTTTCGACTCGCTTCTTGCAGCCTCTCCTCGTCCTTCGGCTCTCCCTCTGCTCTCTCGCTACTCTTTCCTCCTTTCTTCCTTTCCTCCTTCTCTTGTTCCATCTCCTTCTCACGCTCCGCTTCCTCTATTCCCTCTCTCCACCCCTCAAACGCGAGCAAACACACCATCTCTCCCTCCGAAGCCCTCGTTCTCTTTCTCTGCGTTATCGCTCACGGTCTCGCTCATTTTCTTCTTCTCATCCTCCCTCCCTTCTCGACCTCCTCCTCCACCAGCGTCACCTCCTCCACCCTTTCGCTGGTCACTCTGTTCAAGGGGGACCAGAGAGAACTTCGTTTCTTCTTCTCATCGCATCGTCGTCGTCATCGTCGTCGCCGTCGTCGTCGTCGTCGTCGCCGCCGCGTCGTTCCCTTCGTTCGCTTTTCTGCGTCCTTTTCTTCAGCCGCGGGTGGTTCCTTTTCCACCCGAGTTCGCGCCACCGCTCTCTCCCTTTCTCTCTCACTCTCCTCGCTCCTATTTCGTTCTCCTTCTTCTACGGATGCTCCTTTAGCTTCTCTAGACGCTTCTCCTCTCGTCTTCGTTCCTCCTCCATTCGGTTTGCTCGTTTTGCCCGCTGTCGATCGCGGTTCGAATGCGCTCTTCGAATTTAAACGCGTCTCGGTGTCTCGTATCGCTTGGCAAATGAACGAATACCGTGGCCGCCGCTTTATTGCACGCCGCAATCATTTTCCGAACTTTCGTTGGACAGCTTTCCCGATCGCAAGTCTTGGACCACGGGTTCGGTGTCTGCCAGCGGAGCGTTTCGCTGCTTTTTGTCAAATACCATCGGCGAGGATTTCCAGCGCGAGATTATCGTGACGGCCTGTTTATTTGGCCTGTCTTCGACAGCGTGACGGAGACAGGAAACGCTCCGACGACGGGAATCGACGTTGAGGGACGTTTACTCAGCCAGTCTGACGTTCCGTATGAAATCCAAGATGCCGGGCTAACGCCGGGACGCGACGTGAAACAACAAGCTCCGATGAAAGCACCTAAATAGTCGTTCCAGAACGGGGGAAACCGTATTCGTCTGGGCAAATCTTATTTTTGGACGATGTTCGATAAATTGTGAAAGCACGGATAGAAACTATCCTTTGTTTCGTCGTTTGCGTGCTATGATCGGCTACGTATAATTGCGTTCGAGGTTTTGAAACACCGGGTTTCTCTTCTTTTGTCTCACAAAACGTAATTACGTAGGCAGTGCTATTGTCTCGCTGTGACTTCTTCTGCGAGTCTTTTACAATGTTGTAGAGCCAACTGTTTGCCCTGTCAACGTTTATTATACTTACATAATTTTTGTATAGTCATATTGTTTGTTATTCGTTGAAATACACCGATAAAAATATCACGGCGATGATTTGTTAAAACCTAAGAATATACATGACACGATTCAATTATATCGAATTATATATTCGTGAGACATTGTACTCACAATGTTACTAGTGGCCAATGTGAGCAGCATCGGGGAATTGCTAATGGACAGTCTTTTAATGACAGTTTAACCGACTCCCGTGACGATCCCTTTCGATTCCGTTCAATTAACCGATCGGAGAATAATCGACGACCATGAAATCGGATTTCACGTGAGGCCGGCCTACGTGAGGGAATTCTAAGAGGATCGAAATGATTGCGTTAAGTGTTTTCATGCACGTGCACGCGGCCATTCGATCCCAAAGAGATCTAGCCGGTGAAATGGATTGATTAACGCGAATCTTTCACGGAAAAACTATAAATTACGTGGCAAATACAGGCTCAAAGATCGCTTCATAGACGAAGACGTTTTTACTTCCTTTCAATACCAAATAGCCTTCTTCTTGCTCCTATCCTTGGTTTACTCGAGTCACTCTCTTGCTTTTGATATCCTTTATCGTTCACACTAAATCTATATTGTCCACTAATTATCATTATACGATAATCAGTTTGACTGTGATATACAATAACAAGCTTGATCGTTGTGCGGAAAATTCGAGATTGAATTCTACGATGCTGGAGCTTATTTTAATTGATTAGCCCTTTCACTGTTAAACGCGTACGAGACATGTATACATCGAAAAATATAAACCGTTACAGTATACAGTAATTGCGATGACACACGAAGGACAGTGTATTTCCTGTTTTAAAATCCAGCACACAAGCAGCAGCGTACAATAATCGATACGCAAATAACTGTAGCAAAAGTCTGTTTACACGATCTTTTCGCCAGACAAATAGTTTATACGATTCACATTCAGATAAGTAGATTCAAGCGACAGAAGTTTATTCGGTCAAGCATTGTCTAAAATTTCGATCAAGCGAATGGAGTTCGTACAAAGGGAATTCTACCGAACATACGTGCGCTATCGATTATCTTTACTTTAATCTATAGCAAAGGTCTCGGTTCGTCTAGCCCGCGTCTATCGTTCGTCCATTCCATGAAGCAAACGTTACTCCGAATTATATTTTGCGAATTCTACGACCAAGATGGCGTGATCTGATGGTAACGCGAGCAGCTGACAAAGCCACGCGAAACTCGTACTTTCGCCATCCATGAATTACCCCAATCATATTCGTTCATTAGAGAAATAAGAAGCAGCGTGGTCTTCCTACCCTGTTGTTGTTGTTCCGCCATCCGGCGAGAAAAACAAGCGAAGGAGATAGAAAGAGAGAGAGAGAGAGAGAGAGAGAGAGAGGAAAGGAGGGCCCGGCTCGCGGTGGAGGTTTCCTTCTTTCCGCGTGTGGACGTGTTCCAAATGTAGAATTCCTCGCGCGGAGGGCGTGGCGCGCCGGTACGCTTCGTTGTTATTCCGAAATGACGAATCATAATGTATAATGCCCGAGCCTTTTTCCTTCGCGGCGGTGTTGGTGCACGTAGGTGCACCTGTCCGTGAAAGCACCTTTGGTAGTAAAGTGATATGCCGCCTCCTCCCCTCAACCCCGATCTTCTCCCCGTGGTACTATTTCTATCCTCGTCGAACAGGCGACCCAAGCCGCGTTTCGTTACCTCCTTGTCTCGTTTCCTTCGTTGCCCTCCCTTCCTTCCTTCTTTTCTGCAGCTCTGTTGGTTGGCCCCTGTAACGGGGCCCACAAGCTGGCTGCTAGTACTTACACAGCTTATTCAAATGAAGCCAGGATTGCTCGATGTATCTCGGGACTAACTGGATTCTCAAAATTAAAAAAGGAGAGTAGGGGGCTGGTGTGTGCGCGCGTGCGCTCGCGCGCCAGCTCGTGGAACGAGCCCGCCGAAACGAAGAAGCGATTCGAGGAACGCTTTTGCTTCTTTTCTTTCACCGGCAGCTATATGCTTCTCCGATCCTTTCTCACTCTCGTACCCTATCTTCGTACTTGTTCCTCGTCCTCTCTTATTGCGTTTGTTGCGTCCTGCTCGCCACGTTTCTTTGTCTTCGTCTTATAGTCTTATCGTTCCGTTTCTCTTAACGTTCGCCTCGTCATCGTGCCCTTCGCCCGTTTAGCAATCGTTCTTTCTTCGCGCTCGACGACGATTCAAGGAGTGGCGCTGCGACAAACCGAAGATTACAAGTCCTTTACCGGGTGTTGCACCGAAGGCGGAGGTGAAACCAAGTGCATGGAACGGATGACTTAGAGAAACAGTCGAAAATCTTTGTTGCAACCTTCTCGTTCCTCCTTTTTTAACGAGCTTGCTGCTTCTCGTAATTGATAGATAACCGATTGCTTAGCGGAACTGCGTTTAACAGTAAACGTAACACTTTTTATTGTACGCAGGCAACGCTACCCATCGATCAAACGATAAACCTATTTATCTTCGGTAAAACGGATCTCAGATTGTGCGTTCTTTACGAAGTAACAAATGCGCGTGCGTATTTGTTTTCGGTAAAACATGTCTCCGATCTTAATACGCTGTGTACTTTTTACAAAATCGTCAGAAAAGAGTGTCCTACAGGAACCTATTTTCCTCTGGAAGATTAGAACGAATTTCGTTTCTGAAACAGTAAGATTCTTCCGAGGACAAGTCTCTCGTCGATTCGCGTTGTACGAAGTATCGATCCTTTCTTCTAACTTCGAATTCTCACGTTTCGTCAATTAATCACGGATTAAGTTGCTTTTATTCGCAGATAAAAGGTTCAGTGTAAGGATCGGTTCGCTCTATTCTCGAAAAGCCTCGCGTGTCTCTTCTTTCGCACTTATCTTCACCCACGTTCGAAGGTAAAACTCAGAAACGAACGAAATCCTCGCTTGAATCGTTCTAATCCTTCATCCGCGTCTGCCACGTCACAGTAGTCATCAAAATTTCATCGATCCACGATCAATCCTCGCCGTGAAAGCGGACAGAAAGTTCCGCGAACGTTTCAGGCTCAGGTAACGCTTATTTATCTGCGGTTCGGCGGCGAGTTTTCGACGCTGGTCGCCATTGTGTCCTAGGGGCACGCAGCTCCTATTCATCAGTAAGAAATTGCGTAACCGCAAAGCGGAGCAGGAGGCTCCTGTCGTCACATTAAGGACGCATTTAGCGAGTTTTCGGCCCCTAGAAAGGGTCGTGCGTGGAAATCTTATACGTTCTGGCCTCTGGTCCGAACAAAAAAAAGGAAAGTAGGGAGCCGGCTACCTTCCGTCCTTCTACGAGCCGAAGATCCATCCGTTGCGAATTTCACGATCGTCGTCGACACTTGGTGACGCTGGAAATCGGTTCGGGAATCGATCAGGTCGATCGTTTTGTCCCTCCCTGGCACGCCTTCCTTCCTACGTTCTTTAAAAATCCATTCGACGACGTTGTATCGCGTGACTCGTCGCGTCTGCTCAGCTGCTCCCATTGGAAAACGTGTTTGGCCAGCGGATTTCGACTTTGATCGCGGCCCACAAGATCTCGGAGATTCGTAAATGCTAGTCTAGTCTGTTTACTATTAACGTCTTTTCTTTCGCTGCGCCTCGACTTTCAAACTATTCGAAGTTCTTCGAGATTACGGAGATTCATTGGGAACCAGTTCGAAGAGTCTCAGATCTCATCGCTGGCTTTAAATCTAAGATTCGTAGTTCTTCGAGACTATGAAGACTCGTTTAGCGTCGTACGAAAGCGTCTCGGATCCCGTCGTTAGCGCTGCTTCGGAGTACAACATTTTTCAGCACTGTGCAGATTCGTTTCGACTCGCTTGGGAATATTTCAGGTCCCGATGTTAGCGCCGAATTTAGAAAGCTAGTCTGGCTAAAACGAGCGATCCGCCGGCGATGAGGTAACGATCCGAATGACTCGTGGATTCGCGAAACCGATCGTAATTTAAATTCGAAAGTCTCTTCGTCCGCTCCCGGAACTCCTGCATGGTAAATGACATTTCGTATCGATCACCGTGCTCGATATATACAGGGTGAGGCCACGGGGACCAGGTGCCACCGATCACTCACCGAAACCTTCGTCGTACGAGTTAATTTGTTCCTTTTATCAGATAAAAGCTTCGATTCCTGTCATTATAAAAAAAAAACCAGGAAATTCGTGGTCAGCTTGCTACTATAAGATAGACGTTACTTATACAGGATTAATTCGAGTGTTTCACCCTGTATACGTATCTGGGTGATCGAGACGAGATGAAACAGACCTCGATAGCGCACGCACGATGGGAACGCGGAGAGTTTCGATGATTGAGCAACTGGTGGGATCGAATAAATCATTCGAGGCTAGCGCAATCGCGAGCTATGCCTTCGCTGGCTTCCAGAATTCTAACGAAAGTCGTGTGAAAAATTTGGTAGTTGGAAATCGATCATCCATATGCACCAAAATGGAGAAATTTTGAAATAGAATTATAATATTCTGGAAAGGATAATTCAGGATATTGATAAAATTAATTTCAACGTTAAGAAAGTTCATCACCTGTAAAATATATATATCACGAAGGAAATTGGTACGAAGAGATAAAGAGCAGCGAAATACTGCAAACATCGAAAGAAAGATCGTGCACTTTCCGCAGCTTCGTGTTCTTTTTCTTCTCTTTACCCTTTCGTGTATCTTCCATCGCGAAAATCATTTACATATCGCTAAGCTTCTTATTTTCTACCATTATCTGTGAAGATTCCAAAAATTACCTGACTCGACCGAAAGCACTGTCTATTCTAACAGAAATACTATGGAAATTGCACGTATTTTTGTTGATGTGTTAGTCACGATAATTAACTAAATCATATAAAATAATGTACCTACGTAAAAAATCTACTAGTCACAAATGCAAGATGAAAATGGCTAAAACCACCTCTAACGTATCTAAAAATCCTCTCACGCCTTAATCATCTCTTCACAGCCATTCATCAACGAAACATCCGGCGTGAAACGATAACGCCGCGGGTCACGATTAATTTCCCAAAGATCGCTTCTTCTTTCGCTGGATGTGTTTGCTGGTGGTTGCAGTGGCTGTGTATCCGGTCCGCGGCCTGCAGACGCAACAGTTTCTGCTGGTGGGGCACGTTTTACGGAGAAACGAGTAAGCATAATATTGATATAGCCGGTGCGCGAGGCGACGTTGATATCGTTCGAGCGATACCACCATGGTCGCTGTCCGGCCAACCCGTAGGGTTCCATTCGTCCTGACGGCGCTCTCGTCCATGCGATCCCTGGAAACTCACCGGGGGCTTCCCTTCGCCCTTTGCCGCGCTCGTCTCGCATCGCCAGCAAGCTGGAGCCCCTTTTCTGTCGGACCCCGAAGGCCCAGATAACGCGAGCATGTGGCGTGGGCGAGCAACCGTACGCTCCGATGCGGTTCGGATTTCTGCAATTGCACGCTCACCTTCTTCTACGTTTCGCCTTCGGTATTTTTCTCCCAGAGTATTCTTCTTCGTTCCTGATCCTCTTCGTCGCTGCGTCCTTCCACGCACGCTCACTGTGTGAGTCAGGATAGATGGAAACCTCGTCACTTTGATCATCATTGGAAATAGTAGATTGAAATTTGGTTGCATCGATACGATTCTAAAAAGTGATTCGATATTTTGCCACTTTGGTGATCGTTGGGTGTTGAAATTTCAGATGTTGGAAAGTATCGGTTGTTTGGGTTAAACGTTGAATTTTTAAGTAGAATAGGTTTCGTGTAATTTCGTGGAATATTACGTAACTGAAAAGGAGCATAATTTGATGATTTATTAATGATTGGATGAAGTTTGAGTAGAGGCGTATCGAAAAGCATCAGTTGTCTAGGTTAAACGTTAGGTTTTTAAGCAGAAGGTGTTAGCGTTTTAGGTTAGAACAGTATATTTAATAGTACATAGTATATAGAATATCTTCTTACCTTGATGATCATCGAACGTTGAAATATAAAGTACTAAAAGGTACTTGCCAATTGTTCCATTCAAGTAGAATAGATCGTCTTTTTTCAATTTTTCGGCGGTTAATTTCAAAACGCATTATTGGAAAAGATTCGCAATTTGACATTTTGTTGCTTCAACGATCGATGGATGTCGAAGTTCGAGATGCTCGAAGGTATTTATTGCAGGAACTTTTAAGTAGAATAGGTTACAGCGTTAATTCCAAGGAGCATTACGTACTAAAAGAGGCACGCGATAATCTTGTGGCTAGGTATAATGAAACGGTCGAGCCGACAAAAGCACCTGGCCGCAACAATATCCGCGTTGGTAGCTTCTGCGGCTGCACCAGGTGGGACTGGCAGGTCACTCGACGGGTCAGTTTCTAAGGGACACGGATTGCTTCACCTGTCTGAGTGACCAGGGCCTTGTCGATTGTCAGGACACTGCGATAAGTCGACGGGTAATCGTCTTTGATTCCATAGCCGATTCTCTAGTCTTTTTGGTAATTAAAATTAAACGTTTCGAAGGTAGAATTACCTGTATCGTCATAGAAATGTTCTACAGTCGCTGTCGATCATTTTAGTACACGCAGATTGCAGGATATTTCGTCAGAAGGCGACCTATCATCGAACGCGAGAAACGCATTGTTCAATTCAAAATTCTCTTTTTTCTAAAATGGTTCTCACTCGGTCAATAAAAGGTACAGTGGATTAAATCGACTTCTCAGGTGCTCGTACAACATCGACAAGTTCTGTCGGTAGTTTTCCTGGAGAGTGTCCGAGCGATTGAAAAATCTCGCACCTCTCAGACGCAGAATCCGACCTGTTAATAACCCAGACGGATCATAAGTCAGCCGGGTGTCTACCTGCGGCGCGACATTTCACGCGGCCTGTTCTCGGGCAGGTACAATGCAGGAGGCGGTTGCCCACACAGGGCCCCAGCTTACACATCCGCCGAGCGATGTAAACTCGCTCGGTCAGTATAAAGTCCTCCGGTACTGTTCGCGATGGCGACAAGGCCAACGCTCGTATTTCAATTCGCCGTGAGTCGAATTCGAGTCACGGCTCCCTATCTATGGCGCTCGATAACGGAATTCTTTCGCCATTATCGCTCAATCTGTCCGCTTCGATGTGACACGCCGAAAGAGAGACAGAGAGAAAGAGGTTCCGGTCCCGGTGTTCCGGTATCGGAATCGATAACCTCCGCAATCGTTGGAAATTTCGTGAATTACTGGCCCATTGTTTAAATCTCCTATTGGGAACTTTTGGAACGTTCGTATAAGTTGTTACAGCGAATGAGTTTCGAGATAACATAAATCAAGTTAGATACTTGTTACCGGTGAAAGAAATGCAATGTTCCTTTGAGACATGTATATCTATCTAGAAGTATTAATCACGTGTACCAGGATATTGGAAGCCGAGCCGATGGTTAGACAAAAGTAAATCTATTTCTATTTTGGAAATTCAAAACCATGCAGGCTAGTCATTTGGTAATTTACTATCCTTTAAAAAAAGAAAAAAAAAGAAAGAAAAGGGATTAAGAAATAAGCGAATATAATACAAATAAGCGAATAAAAGAAATTTCAAACAAATTGCGTCTTGGAAAAATTTATATTCGATTTTCCATCGTAACATGTTGACGAAGTTTCAAAATGTTTTATATAACCCACATTGTTAAAGGGTTTCTATAACTATACGAACACTTATTGACTAAACCTACGCGTAATCGAGTGAATGTTACTCCATATGAATAAATAAACTCTGCGCGAACTATGTACATTTTTAAGATGCGCAAACACATGCGGTGACAATGGAGCGGAAGAAAGTGGAGCACGTGTGTACCAACGGGCCACAATTCATTTCTCAAAGCGATGCAAAGCGGATGCTACTTAGCATGCCCGTCCCACGGAAGCGGTTCATTGATCATCGAACAACCTCCGTGCTTCTATTTAAGCCGAGCTGCTTTCGTTGGCAAAAGTTACCCTGCGCCATCGTAATCGGCACATGCGCCAATTGGCAGCTGCCATTTTCGTAATGAATCGGCAACCCGAGATGTCCTTCGCTGATTTATCGGCTGATTAGCATAGGACGCTGGGTTCGCGTGGGGTTCCATCGGGTACACGCATCCACGCGTATACGTATCCTTTGAATTCGACGCCTCGATTTGATAACGGAAGTGTACCATTTCGAAAAATGTCTGATTCTTCGTGAGAAAATTGTTGCAAAGAGAATGCTTATTTCTCCGGTGATGAATTTCTTCGTAACAAACGTTGACACTTCAATTGCGTTGATTTGATACTTTCTCACGAGGATGTAACGTGACACGTTGACAACGATCAGAAAAATTTGGAGATGAGGAATTAGCAACGGTTTATAGTTAATGTCCAGAGTTGCGTAATATTCCATTTGCTATTTCGCTGTCACAAATGTACCTTATCAAAGTCTGTCTCGAATTCGAAAAATTGAAGTATTTATAACGCTGTGATAAACTATTGCCAAGTCCTTAAATGAAAGCTCTGTCAAAATTGAAGGAACATTCGTCTTACGACTCGAAAAGCTTCCTATCGTTTGAATAATTTAAGACCGATCCGAAAGCGAGATTCGTGATATTCCGATTTTATCTGAAGAAATTATTCTATTATTCGCCACTTTATTCGTGCACGATTCTCTCGTCTCACTTTTCGTAGGATTGAAACAAATGTTCCTGTCTTTCGGTCTTCCATTACATCGACTCGTTTCGAGTAAAATTCACTTATCGCGGATAAACGTACGTCCGGCATGATTCGATTAACGCGGAACCGTGGCTCGCAGCGACGACGTCAGACATCGGCGATCGATTTATCTCGCGAGGTGCGAACGCCGCAGCCGTGTTCCCGTTAAGCAACAATTTATCAACCGACCACGGCGTTAATGTATTCGTAAAAAGGCGCGCAGCTGCTGCCGATGGCAGCGTGTCGCACAATGAAGCAACATCGCGCAGGGGTAGATTCGTGCGAGACGATTTTTCTCGTGCTATATAACAAAAAGGCAAAACCTAGAAAACGTAGGATGAGAGACAGACAAGGACAGAGGCGAGAACGAAAAAAAGGGAAAAAGGAAAAAGAAAGAAAGGAGACAAAAGGTGAAGCGCAACGAGATGGGGTGGCGCGGGGTTTTCAATCGACAATCAATGAAGCGCGTTCGCGGGATTAAAGGTCCAATGAAGAGAGATAGATCTAGATTCGCGGTACTGGCTGAGCCAATCGGATCTGGTTCAAGGAACCCCGGGGACCGCGGCTGTATTTGCAATGCAAAGCAGGCGACCGTGCGTCGTAGCTACCGACGAACGAGGACCCCGCACACGCCATACGTCCTCTTCCTTCGAAAGGCCTGCTTCTCTTTGTCGCTCCACGACACATGGCTACGTTCGATTATTTAGATATGCAGATGATCCCGCGGAAAGACCGACCGGTACACGGAATATACTGGGATCCCCGACATCGACAGAGACGGAGAAAAGTGGGAAATTGCTGTCCTCTTCAATTTTAAATCGTTATATATATATATATATATATGTGTGTGTGTTTCTGTGTGTTTGTATATAGATATATTTGTTGGAGAAATGTTTCTTTAAATTGTCTATATATATTCGAAAATGTAGGTTGCGAAATCGTGAGATCAACGAAACCATTGAGAGAATTTTGTAGGATTTTGATCCAGTATACGGATGCAGGCGATGGGAAATAGAAAAATTTCTTTCCTTTCGAATAATACATTTTCTGAATAGTTTCTTAGAATGATAGATTTCTTGGATCTCTTACAGATGCTTGAGAAATATAATTGCGATGCTGTGAGGTGGACGAAGTGATCGATACGTTTGGGCTAGGTGAATCTGGTAAACAGATTTATCCAGCTCGCAATAAAATTGTTCTCGCGAACCAGCCTCGACATCGTCGAATTTTTCCCTAATCTCTGATGATCACAGATATTCATTATGTATATGATATATCGAGTATATTTCTTAGCAATCTTCACAGTATTTTCATATCTGAGTTCAATTTACGAAATGAGAGAGAAAATGTCTGTGTGTAACTAACGCGAACCGAATAAGAAGGGGTTGCTACCCCCTCTTCACGAGGACAACCCACTTCCAACGGAGGGATCCCATTGTTGGCCAGGAATTTGCATGTCGTCGCACTTTCCGACGCGTGTTCATGGAAGGGCTTGTTCCTGGCGAGGAGTACGGGCGTAAAGTTATCCCCACCAGGCGAAGGGATGCTCATTTTTCGGGCATATGCGCGCGTACTTTGGTCTCGATCGTCGTATCACCGGGGTTCCATCGGCGGGTGTCATCGACACCGACCTCTACCCTACGTGGTCGACTTCAGGAGCGATTTTCTTGGTGATTTATCGTCCTTGGCTCTGTAGCTCGTTTACATATCGTTTCGAGCCGCTCCTTCTCCCTCCCGGTGACACGCGTGTCAGCCAGCGATTTGCAGTTTCGCAACGTTGTCCCCTTTCCTCGCGGACAGTCGATCCTTCATTGCAGTTTAGCGTCCAGAAAATTATAAGCTTACTTCCATAGTTAATATACTTTGGGTGTTTACTTCAAGTTATTTTTGGCGGTATTTAATAATTTTTTTGGCTTTGAAAATGTTCTAAATTGTATTGGTTCGGCCGAAATCATTGGCTAACTCGTTCGTTTTAGTTTATTATATTTGTTTCGACGTATGAAAAATAGGAGATTCTCTTAGACCTAAGTTTGGCAATATAGAAACAGTTTTTGAATGAAAATGATCTATTACCTATTGTTACAAAATTGTAAATAATAAAGATTTCTTCCTGATTCGAGGTAAAACAGAGACGGTTATCAATTGTTAGATGAAGAATTTTCAATTAACAGCCGGAAGATTTGCTCGAGTGTATAATAGGAATAAGGCTAACGTCATAGTCGGCGCTCTTTAC
Organism: Bombus huntii; assembly: GCF_024542735.1. NCBI lineage: Eukaryota > Metazoa > Arthropoda > Insecta > Hymenoptera > Apidae > Bombus > Bombus huntii. The sequence continues at coordinate 4,431,881 of NC_066251.1, forward strand.
CCGCGTTGACAATTAAAACGCATTTATTGCCGGCAATTTGCTAATCATCGGGTAAAGTAAATGCTGGGCAATATCGTGGACGAGATACCGCTATAATTACATAAACGAGAAAGAGAGGCGAGGCAGCGCGCACACGGCTTTATCATCTTCTTTTTTCACTTTTGTTCGTTCTTCAAGCTCGGCCGATATTCTTCTCGTTTTTTCCTTCCCTTTCCGCCGGATTCGTCTTCACCCAGCGTGTCGACTGTCTCGATTATCGATCGACCACCTTGACGACGGCTTGGGAATTAATTGGGACGACCTCGTTAGCGGCGGATATCGACGACCATCGAGAAAGAGATCCCGAGGGTTTTCGTTTGCACCCGTAAAAAAATCTTGCTCTTTTATTTGGCCAGGTAGGGAGCCGCGCCAGCGCTCAGCGCAGCTGCTCGAATCGACTTTATTGAAAAAACCATGGCCGGATATTTTTTTCCTTCGTCGTTAAGAACGTTGGAATATTTCCTGTCCGATTACCAGAAAGTGTGACTTTTAGAAGTCGAATCGATTAGATGAATAATCTAGATAAAGAAGGTTCGAAAATTATCCTTGAACGCCGCAGACTGCATTAATTCTGACTCATATTTATTTCCAGATTATTACGCTATTATCTTCTTATTATTATTCTATTATTCGAAATTTCTAATTTATCCCCTTTCGGAATTCCTCAGTTAGATTCTACAAAGAACTTGTACTCTTTATATGCAACAGGATTTACATAAAATTGGCTATCTTTTTATTTCGTTACGTAAAAATGTAGAACAAAATGTTGTACAAATTTTAATGCAACGATGTTTCTCGGAGATGGTGTTAAAAATGTTCTATCTCTATGATAGAAGTGCATCTAACGTTTGAGACGATATATTTATGATTCATCGGCGTAATGATGCAGCTTCTACCAAACGACAAAACTCGAGCGAATCGTATCTTGTCAAAAAGAGGCTGAATAATCTTCGTCTGAATAAAATTCAGGGAAATCGATCGAGTCGTGAGGCAAGAAGAACTGAGATATCAAAAGCCCGGTCGGACTGCATCGCCTGTATAATTACGATTCGCTGATTCGTGTTAGCGAATCGTATCCTCGGGTGGCGGGCGCGCGCGCGCGCGCTTGCACTGGCAAAAACGTGGCGCGTTGAAACGAAGGAAGAAAGGGAACGGGTGGCCGGGAGAATAGAGTTGTAAAGCGAACGACGAGAGCTGCCAGTTTTTCCGAACGTGTTTCCTCCGTGGACTCGTGCAGCAGCTCGTGTAGATCGCTCCGATGCACGCACACCAACGGATGCACGTTCCTCCGTACGACACGGTAGACGTTGGTGGTTTTATCGCGCTATAAAACAATCGTAGGGTGTCTCGTAATGATCGCGGAAACTTTTATAGACAGGGCGAAGGCCTTCGGAGGCCTGTGCGTTTTGTAAATCTAAGTACCCACGGTGATTTTAATGAAACGTCCGCTTTAAACGAATAAACGACAATAAGAAGCGTTCGAAGTAACAGATTTAAATCTCGGAAGCGCAATCAGTAGGAGCGTACCGGATACTCGGAACGTTCAAATTAAACCTACCCTTTCGATGATTACGCTGCACCTCCACTCGACGAATCGCAATTTATCACTGTGAAAACCTGGAAGATCGATACCGTGGCTTCCGTCGCTCGCAGCAGCTGAAGAACGCTTTCTAAATCATCTTCGTACTCCGGCCAATAATTTATAAAAGTCTATCAAGTTTTTCCCGATGTCTATCTGCTCTTTGTGGCTGAAACGGCCTCGTGGGAATAAAGTCGGATAAAGAGGGGGAATAGAGTCGTAGAGCTGCCAGTTTTTCCTCGGGTCGTGCTTCTAGCGGCTGATCCTCGCGTGGACACAGCCTATCTTTTCTTCATCTTCCACCGTTCTCTCTCTCTCTCTCTCTCTCTCTCTCACTCTCTCTTTCTCTCTTCCTTTCTTTCTGGCATGCTTCTCTCCACGAGACGCGTACGTGTGCGTGTCCACGAAGGGAGGAGACACGCGTGCACACGGCCGACTTGGAAGCGCGAACGCGAGGGGGACACGCGCTAACCTGGAACGTCCTGTGCATACGAGATCGTCGAACGTTTTCACGAACACGTCCTCGCCTTCTGTACACGTAATAACCGCGAGATATCGAGAAAGATCTTGTCATCGCACCTTCCCGAACGCTTGTCCGTGTGTCAGCCGATGAAGATGATTTGTCAATCTCCTGACCCTTCGCGAAAATGACGATGTGATTAAATGGGATACGCGGCGCTATTTTTGCGTTGTAAAACCAGATTTTTTTTATGGATTCAGTAGAGGTGCTGTCTTAAGAAATGTCTGTTTCGTTAGCGAGTTCTGGACGATGAAAATGGACTATCCAATTTCGTTTAAAGTATGTACACAATAAACGTGAATGTATGTGCACGAATTGATTTACCGCATTCAGTGATTACAATATCATTTGTAAACTGCGGATCTCCATGCATTCATAGGAAATTTGAAAGCGCAGAATTGCATAGATCGCACATAATATGAAAGGATATATGAAATAACCAAATTGTATGCTGTCTACAATACCCGATCGTAAAACAATTTTCTATCGAGATTCTACTGTTTTAATTACAAAACTTCGCGATCTAATCATTTGTCTTCCCATCGATATCGTCAAGATTTTCTTACAATTAGCGTTACGTTCTGGACGAGAACGTTTGTTTATCGAGTGAAGTAGGTACTACGTATCGGTGTCAGTCGTCTGGCTTCAAGAGCGACAATAACGAGATGTTACCCTAATTTTGTTAGTCTGGAAAATGTTCTAGTTGAGGACTTCTCGGTTTCCTACGCGGTGGGAAAGTTACTTGGGAGAAATTGTTCCGCCTATTTGGGTCTTTGGCAAACATAGGCGACAGCAGCTTCGAAGGGTTGCACCAAAGTACTCGATCAACATTGCGTAATTCCTTAAGCAAATTAGCTTCTCGCCACTTAGAAACCGCTTCTCAGTTTCACAAGTTCAGCTGTGAAGTCAGTTTTCTACAATAATCCAAGGTGAGCACATGTACGATAGTACAGGTTAGAGAATAAAAAGATTCAAGAACTCCTCGGAAAAAGTATGTTTATTAGGTTTAACATGACGAAAGTAATTCACAGATTCAATTTTCGCTTTTTTTAAAAACCCTACCGTGAACGTGGAATTACAGACCTTTTTGGAAAGTTAAATAATTAATAATTCTCTTATATACGTACGCGATGCATAGACTAATTTAGCAATTATCTAACAATATCATTTGTCTTTCCATCAATACTTTATAAGTTTTTTTAAGAATTCTTAGGAATTATTAAGAAAATTAAATTTTAATTTTTACTTTAAAAGTCTTTTAATATAAGCATAAAATATTGAAGATTTACTAACAGATCAACAAAAAAAGTAACAACTAAGAATCGTCTGATTTCATCTTTCCAGTCTCGCACTACGCATCAAATTCATCGATCAATCTACATTTGTCAATTACAACCTTTTTTGTCCTCCCGATATTCACCAATATTTTACAAAGTCGATCAATACAACTTTCTCTACGCAAAATCTACCGGAACATATATTTACTCGATTATTTTTACTTGAATAGCAATACCGCGTGCTACAAATTATATAATTCGTGTATTTCTTTCAAATTGTAGGAAGAAAGCCGAAAGAAAGCCGAATTAAACCGAAGACGGTCGTCGGAAATAATATTAGAAATTCGTCGTTAAACGACGCAGCGAATAACCTTCGGGATAGGTCGTCGATTTTCGCGACGTTACGTTTCAGTTTGCGATCGGTTATCGTGCGTGACGGGTCGCGTTATTAAATTCGTTCGCGTATATTCTAATTTTCGGTGTTGCTTTTAGGAATTTTTTCGATCCGATTCTATTGTGCATCCTCGTCGACCAGCGCAGAAACGGTGACCATCCAGGCGATGCAATCACGGACACCATATCAGTATGGTAAGTGAGATTTTTTGATATATTATACGGTGGAGAACACCACCCTCCTGGTGTCCAATATGGCGGCGTGTTATTGCACGAAGGCGTCGACATTGTATCGTTGCGAAATTCGATGTTTACTATCGCGCGTTTTAACGATTACAAATACGAATTTGTGAGATATGTTTCCGTGGTCTTAGAATTCAATATTTTTTCAGGAGATTTGTTGATAAGGATAGAGGTTTATTTTTAAAGGATGCGATTAGATATTAACTTACGTGATAAGTATAATGTGGACCACTGCGTGTATTTATGACAACTTTAAAAATACAAACTAGAATACCGATTATAATTCGTAGTAGGCGAAATAAATTTTGTTGGCTCTGTTCGGAAAAATGTGAAATTGCATAAAAACCCGCAGTTTGGTTTCCATATTTTTAGGTATTAAGAATGTCTAATTAACGGTGTAATAAAATGAAGATAAATTCAGAGTGAAAATAATTAGTTTTAAGACTTAGAAAATAATCACGTATTTCTTTGTCATTAAGATGTCGTGTATTTCTGAATTCTTTCGCACAGTAATTCGCCAATAATAGTAACGAATTGACGATAATTATTGTTAAACCTGTTACTCTGTTTCCGAAAAGAATTTATTAATGCTGATTTTTCTATAAGATTAATAATAATGAGATTAACAATAGCGTTAGATACGATACATTTAAAGCGTGAAGTTTATAATACTATACTTGACAGTTTACTATGATTTTTCTTACGCTACGAAAGAGTGAAGTATTTTAAAAATTATTAAATCCCGTAGTTATCGTGAAATATATCAAGCGCGTTTTCACATCGTGTACAATGAAATTCGCGGTGCGCATAATAGAACGTTTAATACCACACTGTGTACGAGCAAATAAAAATGATTTTAATGAGCTGATAATATTCCAGAACGAAATCAGTAGCCGAACAGCTACCATCTTGATAGAACAGAACGGTATCGCGTGGGTGGTTCCGGCGCTGCGTTCTCGAGTTATCGCGATTTAATCGAACGCGAATTACACTGGTTATTGAGCGATCTTTAAGAACCTAAGTCTTGGCAGATCTTGTTTGTTATTGCTGTCCTTGGAGGCGGCCTGATAACGTGGTCAATAGTCGATACACCGTCGAGGTTGTAATTTGTGTATTGGTTGGATTCCTAGAAATGGAACCACTTTCCAATTCGTCGAATCCTATACGAAAACTCTCAAATAGCTTGTTTATTATACCAAACCTGTGAACCGAGAACCGCCAGTTTGACACAAATAAATTGTATATTCTTTTAGTCTCTATGTTTTCTGTGGTTCGTTTTCGATTTAATTTTATGGAGATACTACAAAAATTTTATGGGAATCGTAAAGTAGAAAATCGCATATTTCTGTAATTAAGACGAGAAGAAAAATACGAAGAATTTTAATTCTTACTTAATTATTCGATTATTTATAGTTTCCAGTTTGGAAAAAATAAATTGTATGCTTTCTAGTCGCTGTGTATTCTGCGGTTCGTTTTCGACGTAATCTTATGGAGATTTTACAAACATTTTGTGGAAATCGTATAGTAGGAAGCTGGATATTTCTGCAATTAGGACAAGGAGAAAAATATGAAAGGTTTTAGTTATTATTCTATTCTTAAATTATTTATGTACTTTCAATAATTATTACAATAGCTATTTAATTATTTCTGTACAATTAAGTAATCTCGTTTAAATACTCGTACAATCTTTTCAATCTTTAATTTACAATCTTTTCGTAATTCATTTCAGTGAAAAATCATTTCATTTATTGAAACAAGATAAAGATTCGTTAACATTAGAATTAATGTAAATTCCAACGAGGGAATTCGTGAAACAATTTGAAACAGAATTTTCCTCTAAAAAAATAAGTATTCGTAAATCATGAAAACATTTTATTTCGTATCATTAGACCAATTTTCATCTATACTGGTAACAATTTCTCAAAGTCAACGCCCTTCTAAGCCCTCAAAATTCAATGTCAAGTACATGAATCGTTTCGTACACGAAGGCCTCGGAACCAGTCGCTTCTGGAACTCAAATAAACTCGCATACATCGCAATAAACGTTCATCCACATGTTGGTACGTCCGTGGCACACGCAGGTGGGTGCGTGCCAGTGTGTTCTGCGTTCCATTGTCGCCGATGTGTTGAGCATGAAAGAGGCGTGTTGATTCGCGTGCTCGTATCGTCATTCCAACCCAGTGTATCCCAATTCCTTCCAACCAACTCCTCTATCTACATCTAAAAAATGCTGAAAATCCCGAGACCTCGTTCCCTACATCCTTAAACGTGTCCTTAGAATATAGTTATTAAAGCACTGTGATCGTTAGAGATCTCCTTTGGACAGATCATCTATGTAACTCGTATTTCTTGGACAATCAACCCCGTTAAAAGGTTTTATCTGGTAGAAAGTTATAAAAGTGTTATAGTAACTGGTAGCGATACAGATCCATCCAGGTAGTATCGATAGTCTCCAAATCAGAAATAAATTCTACGAGTGTTTTCGAATAACAATTAGATAGAATATTCGGTACGCGTCCAATAATTTTCCTGAGAAGGTAAATACGTGTGTACGTACGTGTATACGCATTAGTGTACATCCAATGAGGTCAAAAGTTTAGGATCATTATGCGTTTTATTGAATCTAAGGATTTAAAAGAAATGTCAGCTTTAGAATTTTGTTTCGTTAGGAAGAGTTCAGACAAGCATCTGTATGTGAATTTTCCTATTTTTTAATAAATTCATACTTTACAGGATTCTAAGAAATATGTGAAAGTAAAAATTCCCGATTTTAGAATGACATATAAAATGATTTTTAGTTTAGAATAGAAGGTTTGGAAAATAGATAGAAGGAAATTGGTCGTTTCATATGCGTGTAACACAATCTGATAATGATAAAATTAGGGAATGCAGTATCGTACAGTTAGAGAAGCGATTGCAATTTTTGACCCATATATATAGCGTATATTCTGTAGGAAATTCTTCTTAGAATTTATTGCTTCATATGAAGTCTTCACTTGTTTAAGATGTTTAGAATTCTTTGCAAATATTCTTCTCTCGGTAATTAATCCAATAAAGTGGAAATTCATGGCCGGTTAGTGACGACTAATACTACTGCGCATCTGGACTCCAACGTATTCCTGTAAATTACTCGTATTGTTCTCTGAGTATGACAAAATAACGCCACAAGCTGTGGTTAGTTAACAAAGCGCTATTGTATCTTCTTACTCTTTAGAAATTCAAAGCCACAGTAATATTACCAAAACAGGAACAAACATCGTTTTCTGCCTTATTCAACTGCTTCAATAACCAAGCAAATTAGATGCCAATCCACGGCCAGTTAATAAAACACCGATGTACCTGTTAGCTGTTTACGAATTCACGGTAATGTTAGGCATAGTAATGTTGTCAAAACGAAAGCGTTGACACGCGTGAAAAGCCGGCTGTCTACACCCAATCAATCTCGATGCACGTTGCAATCGCTGCATCGGGCTCAGGCAATCGCATTGTCGTCCCTGAGACTGGGTCTATTCCCCGTTGGCCTACTCGGTATTCAATTTCAACCGGCTGCAATTTGTCCGTCGCGAAATCGTCGTCCGGCGACCGAATGCAACTTGGGTTGCGTTCACCGAAAAAGGTCACGGTTTTTCGCAAACTGTCTCGCCTCGGTCGCTGCGTTTTCCCTCCTACCAATCGATTTCCACAAAAGAAACACGACAGGGCACGCGCTGGCTGATAGAGTATGATACCTGCATTCCATCGGTTGCAACATGTGTGTCATACGAGACGTGCTTTGATTTTCTATCGTTTCGATCGGATCGCCGTGACTTATTTACGGCTCGCGGAGCCCGCGCCCTCGGACAAGCCGTAAAACGGAATTAATGAGCCGAGTTTAAGCTGATTTTCAACAGTCCCCGGCGCTACCAGCGTTTTTCTCTCGCATCGGCTGGATTCCAGTTTCAGTTCCGTTTTGCTTCCACTTAGCTCATATCGAAAATCCTCCCCAAATATGTTTTTGTTTTTTAATCGATGTTTAACGACTCCCATTTGAGATAAACGAAGCTTTTACGAGCGTTTTTCATGATTTATCTATATGCTTGGTAGTTGGTGACACGGTAAAGCAGGATAATTTGGCTGGGTGAAACTTCAGCATATTTTGAAATTGAACTTTGAACTTTGTATAGAATAATCATCGTGCGTTATGAAATATTGTTAACCTTTAATGTAATAATATCGCGCGCCGTAGGTTTAACGAGGAAAGACATCAGAAACGAAAAAATGACTGAATCCTGTAATAGGATCGAATAAAAATTTCAGACCTAAATTGAGAGAGAATACTGTACAAAAGTTGGGTTGAAAAGGTATTTTGACTTACTCGCTACGATCGAACAGCGCTACAATAGGATCGAACAAAAATTTTAAAATTAAAGTGGAAAGAAGTATTGTAAAAATATCGATCTGAAGACACGTATCGATTTACGACATAAAGACAAACTGCATTTTCAAGAATAAAAATAATACAGCGTCCGAATACGTTGAAATAAAAGAAAAATCTTGTATCGTCTAAATGTAACTCGAAATTCTTGCGATATGTAAAAACATTTCGGAATCGAAATAGAAACAGAGCGTAGACATAATCGAGGCAATTTCTCTCAATTTTACACAATTTGTCGTTAGCCAGCTAGAAGCTGTCCGGTCGAAAGAAACGATATCGATGGTAATTCCTTTCTATTGAGGTAGAGAAACAAACGGCCAGAACTGGTGTGTTCCAATCCGATGTTATTCGCGTTGCTGGGCGCTGGGGGGACGTCGAATTTGTCGCCTCTAAGCTTGGCGATCGCGCGAGCAAGATAAATCGTTGCGAAACGAGCCTGTTGTTAAATAGTTTAGCGTCGTTGTTGGCACAATAACGGATGGCCGCGCATTTCGCAAGAGTGACTCGCCGCTGTCGTAAATTTTGTTTTGAAAAATAATTGCTTGCCGCGAATCCGCGACAGGGTGGCACACCGTCGTAGATCAACTCTTTCGGTCAACTATTCCGATTAAATATTTATGAGAGTGTCTCGTTGTGCTTCTTGAATTCCAGCAAATATTGCATTTCCTCGGCCGATCGAAGTACCCTCTGGTATTCGTTGAATTAACAATAAGTATTACGCCTAAGCAGGCCAACACGCGAGCGATTTTTCAACTCGAATAAAGAAACCGAGTCGTTATAAGTAGACTGTGGGTTTTTATGCATTTCTACGTTCTTATAAGCATAAAGAACGCGAAGGAATGGAATCTAAATAGAAAGTTTCATTTACTAAACATTAGATTAAACGCTGTATACATTTATATATATATATCTATATTACATTATATATATATTTGCATATCGTACGCATTGCGTGTATTTTTGCAGCTTCGAAATTTCCATAAATATATAAAAATGCCCAGTCTACTTCTAACGAAAAGAAGGAGAAACGTTGATGAAATTTTTTATCAACGACTTTACATTTTTCTCCATGAAAGAATAAAATATACATTAGGTTATCGAGTAAGATTGATTATAGGAGAATAGTTGGCAGCGTATGCACGTTGAACATTATAAGATTTGTGCTCGACATTGGGAGCAACGTTTCACTTTTCTAACTAGAAACGTAGAATACTGCAGCAACCGGATAGCTGATAATAATTTCCAATAACGTGTCCAGGATAATACGAACACTACTATTCCCGTTTAACTACGAACCACGTATTTTCTACCTATATAACGAGTTTTTATTGTCTCGTTCTTGCTCGCGTTATTCAGGCATAATGGTGGCGCACGATTGCGACACCGCTTTCATGAACGACAAAAGAAATTTATGATCGTACATTTTAAACGACGCGAGGGGTTCGTTTTGCATACGTCACGGTCACGGTGAGTACACTTTTCCAAACGCTTTCGTTGTTGGAGATACTATTTCATTTTTTCAATGTCAGTCGTTTCATCCTAAAATATCGTTGTTTCGAGGAGGAAAGATGTAGGAACGTCGTTTCGTCCCGCTAATTCCCATTAATTCGTTAGATTACGCGTCGTACATTACGAGAATCCCATGGTGGACATTGTGACAGTGGAACACACGCGCGTGAAGACGTGGCCCGTGCCGTGGAAGCTACTCCGATAATCTTAAATATCACTAATTCACTAAATCACCGTTTACCGGAGCTAATCTGATGCACGACCAGCGTGGTGGCATCAATTTCATTAACCCTGCACCATCACGAAAAAATCGAGAGTCGTAAATTAAAAAGCAGACCCGAGAAGTGTCCACCAGTAGCGTCCCGACCCTTAAGACTCGAACACGCGTGCTCGAATAATGCCCCGTTCACGCTTCATCATATTCGATCAGTGGATCACTGAATTGACTGCGATTCCAACAAATTCCTGTTTCCATTTATATAATCACGTGACTCGCTATAATTAATTGCGTTTGAATGAATTGTGAGAAATCCAACAGAGTAATCTTCAGTGGATATCGTTTCCGAATTAACTGCATTAATCGTGCATCTAAGGACTGTAAGTTACGTACATACCAAACGAATGCTTTATTTTAACGCCACTTCGTAACTGTTAAGACAAACAGTATTTCAATATCTTGATTATTCGACGTTTTTGAAGTTACGAAAAGGGTGAAGATATAACAATAAAAAAACAATTTTGGTAACACACAATTAATGGACAACATACTGAATTTTTAAATTATTCTTCTATGAATATATTCTGTGGAATATGTGACACGTCGTGTACTTCATCCGCAATCTTCAAATGCTTTCGCGGCACATAAACAGTACCATGAGAGAACGAAGAAGAAAAGATATCTAAAGAAGCGGTCGAGTTTTAGAAATTTTTACGAATATATTTGATAATGTAAAGTACGAAAGAGGCTTAAGGAACGTTCGTATCGGAGTTATACTTACGCGTACACGGTGTGTACCTGGCCGAGGCGGGTGGGGGAGGGTTGGGACCTCACAGGCACGATTAACACGTGTCACGCGTCACACACATACGCGCGTTCATCTATCTTTTCACACTTGCACGCGCGTGCACGCGCACATAAGCGACCGGCCACGTAGGTACGCGCACGCAGCAGTCCATATATCTACCTAACCCGCCACCAGTCACCATGTAGGACAATAAAGGACAGAGGTGGTACGTAACATTTCCATACATTCCTGGGCAGCAACGGGCCGGCCATTTAAGAATTTCTCGCCGTACTGGAACCGAAGTGAGGTCCCGTGCATTTCAATTGGCCGACACGCGCCAATTCTCGCCACGAAAATTCACCGCGAGGAAAGAAAACGCGCCACTATATCGTCGCCATACATTTCCGCCCCCTGTTTTCCTGGGCCTCCTTTTCGTTCGCTGGACGACCCAGAAAACGAAATTCCCGGACGAAGTTTCCTAACGTAATCCTGTCAGATCTTGCAAAGTTGCAGAGATCTTTCAACTTTTATTCGTGAAACACTCGAAAACACAAGGATATCTGAAACCTTCGGGCTTTTAATTGTTTCAGTCAATTTTTTGGAAGATTCAGCGTAAGATACTTAGGAGGATTATCAGATACGAGTCTGCGGACTTTCGATAGTCTCTGTACGCTTTCTGGCATTTGAAGATCGGAGATGGAAGATTCGGTGTTTTTGATTTTTACATGCGAAATATCGAACGCGTATTTAACTCAAAATTCGTAAAAAACGAAGTCTCCGTACTTTCTCTCCGCCATAATTCTCCTAACCCATCTTGCAGCGTTAGGATTGAAAGATCTAGAGTTGTCGGTTTTAAGATCAAAATATCGACCGTATAATTACGAGAAATTCTTGAAACATTCGAAAGAATTGGAATAAGTCGAAAGTCTGCAGACGTTGGATCGTCGCAGCCCACCTTCTGTCATCAAGGATTAAGATCACCGATCGGAAGACAGTATTTTCCATTTTACGTCTGGAGTAATAAACACGTAATTACAGAAATTAGCATCAACTACCGACAGATGACTTATTGTTAGACACATGATTAATCCATCGTATCGACAGAAAGCGTCGTTTAAGAGCATCGGAAACACGCGAAGCTGTCGTTGCTGGTTTCCAGAAGGAACAGACATTCCTCTCTCGTAAGCGTTCGTTGCACTTGTCCGATTAATCAGCATAATACTAATTACGACAGGCCTGGCAGCTGCGTTCGTTTCAGCGTCAGCTGGAAATCAGCTTTGAATAAGTCGGTCGGGATGAAAACAATCAAGCGGCACGGTTTCGCGCGAAAATATCGACGCCCGTGTTTCCACGAGCTGGCAGCCGGCGATCTATATGCGAGTAGAGTTCCGCGGGCATGCTTCCATTCACGAAGAAATCATGCGCGGCTGCGGAAATGAGCGACGGTCGTCTATATTTAACCTGTCGACTGACGACAGGAAGAAGCCTCAACAACGTGCTCGTCACATCGCCACCGAACCGAACCACACGTTTTAAGGTTCTCCGCCGCCTTTTTCTCTCTTGGAAATTTCTCCGCGTTTGTCATACGAACCGGAGCTTGCATTTTGCCTCGTTACGCGTCCGCCTCGGCGAGTACCGTTTTATTTTCGGACGATACGGTATTTCTGTTCATCAACTTGGGACACAAAACTCGACCAACTTTCTTACCAAACTCTCGCATTCTCTATCGAGCGAGAAATAGGTGGAAATTTTAAGTTCACAGGCGTGGAGATTTAATTGCGGGTCGTGACTCTCGAAGGAGGAAAATTTTTGGCATTTGTGGATTTCAATGTAGCTACGTCGTATAACGTATACGTTAGATCAAAGTAAATTGCCATATTTTATTATAAATTTGTTTTTACACGAAGCTAAGGGAAATTGCGAAGTATATGTAGCAATCAGCAAAACATTTTTAGTCGTAGACTCCTAACGTTTATTTAGTTTCATGCGGCCACATCGCGTGTATTACTTGCATCAAATAATTATAAATTGCCACGTTTTATCCCTCGAGCGTGGTGGAACTGGATCGTTTATGCGCACGTCTGGTTGTTTTATAATTGTAGGCTTTGAAAAAAATCGAGGGAAACTCTGAGACACTTAATGAAGTCTCTGCCATGTTATATAATTAGTTCCCAAACCAAATATGTAAAGTGTTATTTAGGAAAAATAAAAATTCGTTGCGAAAGAACTTGCCCAGGATGCCTGCGGAAGATTAAAGAGTAGAAAGATTATGCAAGATCTCGAGGTACTTATTGAAGTGTTTGCTACGTTGTACAGTTAATTTCGAGCCGAACGTTAAGAAAATTCGCGTTAAAAAAATTCACCCAAATAAATAAATTCTACCAAGCTGTCTGAAAAAACGTAACGGATTAAAAAGATTTTTTCACGAGGAGAGTAGCAAGTTATTCGGCTATTATAAAAGCGGATAGTACCTGAAAAAAGATCGTGAAACACTGGTGCAGCGTGTGTATAAGGACGAGACATTTAGGAGATTTCTAGCACAAAGTTCATCGCAAACTTGTAATATAGAAAGAAAGGAGAAAAAAAAACGAATGCAGACGAGAATGGTCCAGATCGTAGGAGATGAATTGCCAGCATTGTCTTCTTATCTGACCCCGGGTGTACAGCTTGAGCCGGTTTCTTTCGTCGGGAAAAAAAGCGAGGGGCATTAGCGATCGGGTTTTAACGAAGCTTTCACCCGCGAGAATGGACAAAGGAGAAACGATACAATGGGACGATTAGAGATACTTTGTACGCGCTTTCGACACACTCCGTTTCGTTCCAGCGCTAGCTGGCTCGTCCGTACCATTACCGTGGTCGTGTGGCTGCTCGCGACACGTTTTCACGCGACTGCGTGACCGCCAGGAAATACGTATATATACGTCGGGGCCCGCGCATTCAGTCACGCGCAAAACGAGGAAGAAATGTCGACGGAGCCGTAAGCACTTTCGAAAATTTCCCCGTGCCGCCTAATAAAGACGTTCGTTTCTTGGTTCGTTGCTCTGTTTGACTCGTGTCTATCGTGCCAACGTTCCTGTTTAGCATCATTTTCACACTTCTCCGCCAGATGTGTACAGATCCATTTTGCGTTTTTCCTCTCCTCCTCGCTCGAGAATTTGCCTCTCTGTTCTCCGAGTTTCGGTGATTATGCCTATTAATGCTCTTCTTTTTTTTTTTTTTTTTTCATTCTTCGAGGAAGATTATGTGCCTGCTTTCATTTGTAACACGTTACTACGTCTTAAAATTCGGAATAGGCTTTTTCGATCTTGTGCCGATGGACGTTTGGTTGTACGTTTTACAATCGTCGAATGTATTCTATTTTATAGCGATGCATAGCGCGAAGAGCTAATAGAAAAGAATTTTTATTCCAAAGTTGGAATAGAATTCTTCGTCCATCTTTTTAAATTGTTACTTCTTTATTTTTGTTAACTAATATTTTGGTACTAATTGCATACGATCGATCGAGATAAGAGTAATTAGATGAGAAATAATTTGAAATATCTTTTATGTGGTGGTGTAAATGTTTTTTTTTTTTTTTTGATAGACTTTTTACAATTAATTCTCATTGAGAATTACAAGTAAATTATTTTGGCGTGGTACTGTAACTTGGATTATAAGAGTTTATAGTATATTTGGTTCTAGTTGAATCTAATGCTTAAATCTGAAGGGTATTGTCTTTTTAGTCTGCGGATCTGATCCGTCGTGTCAAGTAATTGGTTAACTAATGTGTTTTGGTGATTGTTGACTCTTGTATTATATCTGTTACTGAATTTGCGGTGTAAATGTAACACGAAAAATGAGAAACGGGAAATTATATTCACACGCGCCAGAATCCACGCAGCATCCACTCTTGGAGGATTAATTTTTACAGATGGAAAAGGTGAAATAAGATTCGATCGGTCTTGGAAACCGGTACCAAGAGTACATTCTTAATACAGATATTATTAATATATTAATATAATCAGCTGGAATCGAGTTGTCCTTTCCGGTTGCGAATCGTGAGAAACCAGCCTTGAATCTTTCCCTTTATTAATCCCATTTCCGTGGAATCGTCTGAAAATTGGCATGGAAGAAAAAGGAAACAGATGGGCGCGGAGAATTTCACATGAGAAGAGTCGATGAAGATCCACGATTTCTAAGAATTCTGCATTCGACGGATCTTTTGACGAAGTAAGCTCTTATTAACACCTCGCCTCGTATTGTTCCCTCGGCAAACGTAATTTGCTCGGCTTTCTGAACGTGCAACGAGCTAATTAGCCTCCGGTTGCTTATAATCTACGCCGTGGAATTAAAAGAATTCCTCGAGCCTCTTTGATCTGGCTATTTGCTGGAGGAATTAGCATCGCTTCAGATGCTTCTGTAATTACGATATAGATCGCGACAGAAATATCAACAGTTTAAAACGCGATAAACCACACAATTTTCCACCGTTAAATTAGCCTCCTGCAAGCCAAACTCCTACAATTATCCTTTTTTTCCACTTTTATCCGAGTACATGGTTACTATTATGTTTCTCGGAAGACAAATGACTTATTCATCGCAGTGAGGCGATATAGGCAATTGCAAATATTAAATTCTAAATTAAACGATAAATATGTTTGTAACGTAATGACATTTTTCTATACATTTCCCCCTCTTACATTTATCAAGTTGAACAGTGTACAGAGAAGCGAGTTGAATTATAGAGTAGCACTATGTTTCTTCACAACTGATGTTTCATCACGTTTCTGTCGTGTTCATCAAATTTCCGCTTGATATTTCGCCTCGATACAACTCTCGTATCTTCTTAACTTCGAACTGAAACTTCTCCACGTCGTGTAAATACAAATTTCTTCCTATTTTCAAGGATTCGCATCTCCACGCGTCGAATATGTTTGAAATCGAATTAGAAGCTCGAAATTCTTTTCCTGAATAATTTCGCCATTAATTTATAACGCGACGGAGATTTAATTACCTGAGATATATATATGTCTATACGAGGTTCCAACAGAATTATCTGCGCGTACGCATCGAAGTTTATAGGGCACGGAGAGAACCAGCCTAATACTCGTATTAGGTGTATTAGGTTCTTGACCGTTCTCCTCGGCTCGAGGTAGCCCCGGGCTGGCGAAACCAGAGCTCCGACAAGCTCTCAACCCCGCGGACCCCCCTTCACGTCCCTCACAGGGCCCCGTGGCACACGCATTCGCAACACGCGTCCGTATCTCGATTCGATTCGAGGCGCACGCACTTCCAGCGCGCGTTTACACGTCCGAATCGAAGGAATGCACGCGCGTTTTACGCACTTCCTCCACGCGGACACGCGCTTCTACCGCCTCGAAAAAATATGCCTGTGACCCTCTTGACGAGAATTCTGCGAACCTACGACTCTCAGAATTACCCGCCGGATTTAGAGAAATCGTCAGGGAAAAATGTTCGCAGGAATATGCTATTTAAGTAGAGATGTATAAACGAATCGGACTGTTCCACGTACAGCCACGTTTCGCTAACTACAACGATCGATTCGTTTTAACGTATGCACTACGAAACTAAAATTATTTTACGCGAATGTAGCGTTATCGAGATATTTCGTTATCGTAACAATGGTCGGGTCGTAGCTGGATTTTTTGACCGATAGAAATGGGAGCCTTTCAGAAGCCAAACTGTTGGCAAGTAGTTTTTCTTAATTTCATGATTTTATTATATACGTCGGTGTATGATTGATATTCAGTTATTAAGAAACGAATGACTGACTTGAACAAGTTCATTTATTACAGCAAGACGACATAAATGATAGTAAATTGCAAGATATATTTAAGAAAATATTTGCAACATCATCGGTTTCCTATACTTTTCAATTTATGGACTTGTCAGAGTGTAGCTTCCGAACGGTTCTAGCGTACCTGCAGGTTTCGCTCCTTACGTCAGCTTTTCTAAGGAGTTTTCCTTGAATCTTTAATTTACGATTCATTCTTTCACGACGATGGCGTTGACACATCGTAGACCGGAGCTCTGTTACACGCTAGTTTATTAACTTTGCACGTTAATTTATCAAATACGAGGTGTGTCGCCTATCTATGATATCCTCCTTCGTTCCAATATTTTCAATCGCGATCATTGAAAACGGTTCTACCTCGCTGAACGTCTCCCATGAATTCAACTCACAGCGAACCCACGATATCGCGTTGAAATTCGATCGAGCGCTTCGAGCCTCTCGTCGTGTCACCGTAGTATCTTCCTCTCATTCCTATTCTTACAATAATCAAAAGCTTTTTGAAAACTCGGAAAGCTTGCAAACTACTCTGAAGAAAGAAACAAAACGTCGAGTCATCCACATTGCAAAGCGAGAAGAGCGGATTGAAAAGAATAGCCGGGGGCCTCGAAGTCGATCCGCGAGGATGCATTCCCGCGGACCGAAGAACAACCGGGTGATTCTGGTTCTCAGTGTGTTGGTCTCTCCTTGTTGGCTCGCATGCATGGCCGAGTGATGAAATTATTTCTTCACCGCGTACCTGGCCGTGTCTTATATACATACCGCGGCGATTTTACTGCTCTCGGTCGGCAGGCTGAGACACACGCTCGGGATTAGGGCCTCGAAAGCGTGGAGAAGCGAGAAATGCTGGAAACTGGATATCCAGTTTGTCCAGGGCACAGCAATACCCGTGGAGATATTGCTGTCGAGCCGGGTTTGCTCCACTTTGCATCCGCTGCGAGTGGCACGCTTAGATAAATCGTCGGATAAAACGGCAGATAATACGGAATCGATCGTTTTACCGAGGCCGATACCCGTGGCCCGGTGCGCTCGCTTGAATTATTTTACGAGCAACCACCGATCTATCGTGCCAGATACAGGCTTTCCTCTCGGAGATGTTTAGCGATCTCTCGAACGCGGAAGAACCGATGATTTATATTTATACCAACGTTCCGAGTCGTGCTTGATTAGACCGTAGCTTTTCTGCTTCGCTTTAATCAAATTGCTTGGTACCAACGATAATAACGAAGACCAGACATGAAGAATACAACGAGTCATAATTTCTAACAAGACTTTTATACGAAAGAACATTGTACGAGTTTTTCTACGTAGAAATTCGATATATCGTAAGAAGTAATTCCACGTCTAAGCGATCTTTTCGTTTGATCTTCAGCGGATTATTTGTTTCTCTTGTCCTTGTGGATATTTCAAAGGATGTTAGGCATATGAATTATGCTAATTGATATTTCGTACGTATCGGATTATTCTTCTTGTCAAACATTCCATTCTGAAGTGCTCGTTTTTAGCCATCGAATGACTTAAAAGTTAGGAAACCGACGGAGATGGTCATCGTATCTTTGCCGTGTGGTCTTCGACGAAAGCTGTGAACATTTATAAGCACGCTTCTTCAATGTGTCGATACGAGAATGTAAATGGTTCTTGACAAGAAATCTGTGCATGCAACGTACACGTTATCGCTCGAAAGTATCCAGATAATTGCTATCGCAGAGATGAGATTAAATTGCGTTCATAAACGGTGTCATAACAGGCCCAGTCCGTGTTTAATTTCGAATTCGTATTCTTTTGAAGCACAAGAAACAGAACCTAAACGTCAAATATTTTGACGAATACTTTACTTTTCTTCGATTTCGCATATAAACGTTCCATAAACGCACCAACATACGCAATCTCCCTATAAGTGTGCAACTTATACAAAATCCGAAAAATCTGTTAATCAGAGAGCACCATCGTCGAGCGATTCGATGACGATCGTTTGACAGTCGGGCGGAAGGAATGCGAAGCCAGCGATCTCCTATTGCTCTTGATAGGAAAGCTGTCGTGGCGATCGTGGCGTACGATCGGTCAGGCACACGACCCGATATCTGCCAAGTATCCGCAGACTCTTGGCCAGTCACGATATCCTCGAAATTCGCGGTAGTCGTCATAAATCTACGAATGTAAGCGGTCCCATCGGGCACGATCTGCGACCGATCTAACAAGTTGCGCGAATAACGGATCCATTAAGGCCGATACCGAAACTCTGGAGCCGATATTCTCTGTGGCGTTGAAACCGCGACAATGACTTACTCTACTCGTGGCCACGGAACACAAGCAATTAAGATCGAACGAACGTTTGCTCGTCAACGCGTTAATAACTCTCTGCGTGTGCGATTAATGACGCTGAACGGGATCGTGATTCGGCCCCGGGACAAAATCCTTCCAACGCTTCTTTTTTTTTTTTCCTTATTCATTCGCAGACATCGTATTAGCGGCTCTGTCGATTTGTAGACGAAAGACGTATTCCGAGGCTCCTCATTCTTTACGGATAAAGTAGATTGTATCTGCGTTAGATTGATTGTCTCTGAGTTAGATTAGTACCACTTAATTAAAGGGTAAAGGTTTTTTTTGCGGTTTCAGATGCTTCGTAACCGTGAGAAATTAGTAATCGTTAGGATCATAGAGCGATCGTGATCCGGCTCGTTTTCGTGTAGGAATCGACGGTTAACTAACGATATGAAATTTTTCAAGAGGAAGGTTGGAGATAGTTTCGTTTAAAAAAAAATTAGCAATCGTTAAGAACGTAGAGCAGTGTGGAACTTGTTTGAGAATAGCAGTTGGCGGATAGGCTAATGATCTGAGACTTTTTAACGAGATTTCAAAAGTTTCGTAGTGAACGTACTTCAAGAAAAATGATTAACTCTTAGGATAATAAAGCGAACAAGTTTGTTTTAACGCGTTCACTGCGTGTAACACGGTACGCGTGTACGTACAAACCGACACGTCTTTACGTTATCTCTAGCTACCTATGATAACTAGTTTGATCGTGCGCTGTAAGTGAAAAATCAGGAAATTATGAGAACAGAAAGTCACCACATATAATTTACATTATGTCAAACATAAATACCTATTCATGCCATAATTCGTGTATAAATTTCTATCGTATAAAACGAAATATTGTTTGAAAATTACTCGGCACATCTTAAAACATCTTAAAACAGAACTCTGTTAAGGATCGAAGATTATTCGAAGCGGACGGACGAAAGCAATCGCGACGAATGACAAAATCGCGAAAAGGTCTATCGCGATCGATTTATCGTGACAAGTCGATGAGTGGATCGTTTTTGGAAGAGCATATTCCAGTTTCGTAGAACCGTAGACGACACGGAGCTCGCGTGGCGGATCTAGATTTCACGTCTGAACAGCTAGATGGACAAACCTGATCCGCAATAACCGCCGGCAGAGACGTAAATTCTGTTCCACGAGGTTTCTAGATTATCGAAATACCAGTACTAGGTGGAATCAGGTTCCGTGCTCCAGATTACCGGGGCGAACAGAGCGAAGCTATCGGTCGCCATGACCATTTCAGGATTATTAATCTTGGTCAGCGTTGCCTCTGTTCGCGCGCCGCGAGATAAAGTCGAGCGCGACCGTGCCGGAAAAATAAATCTACCGGGCCCCGTCGAGAGTTCCGTGCAAGCTTCGAGGTCGACGTGCGTGCTCTCCGTTCGACTTCGATTACCACGAATTTCCCTCCTCGCTTGCACCTATCCTTAGCTAATCCTCTTTCTCTATGCAATCCTATCGAATTATTCTCTATTTGCATATATTAAATTCTATCAAACTAGAGATTAGTTCTCTAATTGTTCAAAAATAGAAGAGAAGATAGCGGAGAATTATTTCTATTTCCCAGAAACTCTGTCGAATTATTCTCTGTTGGATTCGCACTTATGCCAGTTCCATAGCTAGTTCTCATAGCCAGTCCCCTTTTTCTGTCGCGATTTTTATTTCCCAAATTCTGCTCATTCGAAGCTTGAGCATAGGATCGCGGCGAATTATTCGCAGCTTATCGAATTCCATGCAACTGTTCTCCATTTCTTGACCTAAGGAATATTGAAAAGGATGCCTGACCAATGTCGGAGAAATTGCAAGCTGGCCCGGAATGGGATCGAGCTGGCGTCAAGGTTCGCAAGTTCAAGAACGCCAGAGCAATGTATAGTTTTTAGCACGAACGTTAGCTAAAGGTACAAAAGCCTACACTGTTCTAGAGCGAGCTAATTATTCAAACTACCTATACAAGTGCAAAGTTGGAATATACATGGAAGAAAAAGAGCGAAATGTCGAGGAGAGCGAGGCAAGATTCCAGGATGGTTCCATTTAAAAAGAGAAAAGGGTGTCTAGGGCGAAGGAAGGCGAAAGCGATATGGAAGAAGAAGAAGATTTTCGTGGCCCTTTGTGCGCACGACCAGCCACGTTTTATGCACAAAAGAGGCTGGCCAAAGGGTGGAAGGAGGCTGAGGAGCGGCGGTTCGTTATGCCCGGTTCGCGAGGACAATTAATTATCTCCTGATTCCTTCTAAGAAACCAGTCCAAGTACAGTCGACCAGGCACACCGACGTGCTACGTCGAGCAAACGCACACGCACGCACCCACACGATCGTGTGGCAGCGAGCTGTTTTATAGACACATATGATGGAACACTCTCAGGCCGATCGTGTTTCAAACCACAGAGAGACTTAACTGAGAAACGACACACGTTGCTGCCCGGAGACCGGACCTCTCCGCCTCTCTCGTTCCCTCCAATCTTCTTCTTCTTTTGCGGTCCTGCCCGATTTTCATTGTCTATCACGAAAGAATTTCGCTCGAGCTGGATGGACCAGACCTCGCCTCTTCCTTTTGCACGCAGATAGAATTCCTTCGTCAATGATATTAGGGAGTTTTATACGTTCTTATACAGGTGACTTCGTTCGGTTTTTCTTGTTGGAGAATCGGAGATTGGCGACAGCGAAGGCGAAGTGCGTTTCGTTCTTCCTGGAATTTTGCGGATTAAAGGGTAGACGATTGTAACTGATTATCCATACTAATTAGCTACAGTTGCATAAAATTACTTCGTCTACGATGATAGAGAAATTTCGACGTTCCTGCGTAGATAATTCTGTTCGTCTGTGGGAATTTTAATGCGCCTGTGAGCGAGGATACGAAGAACATTTACAAAATGAATTGTGTAATGTATTTCGTGTAAGTAGGTAATTATCGGTTATAATAAAGGTACTTGAGATACGACCCATCGTAGGCGTTTTACTGCAATCTATGTTTTAGCGAACATGCGAAACGTATTTTACATTCGCCGGTATAAACGAAACATTCAAACGAAAACAAAATGAACAGACGAGACACGATCGAAGAAGACGCACCATGCAAGCGACAGGTTGTACGTTCGTGAATCAGACTCTTCTCGACCAACTTCGCAACACATGCTCCAACGTAAATTCATCGAAGCTCTCTGACTGGCAAACATCTCCGCTGAAAAACCAGCTTCTCCATCAAAATTCCATTGTAGAAGCGCATGGAATGATCCGAGAGAGACCGTCACACTTTCCTCCAAGAGCATCGATCTGTAGCGTTCGGTGGTCGATGCTCGCCATTCGACCGGTTGTGAGCCATTAACCCGTCTAATCGCACCAAGCCCACGGATAAAGACATCCATCATCATTAGAATGGATAATTATCGCGAGCAGTGAACTTTGGTGGCAACCATCAGTGCCACATCCCTTCTCCTCGTCCCATTGGTCGTTTCATTAGCGTTGGCCAAAGGAAACTAACGGCTCGCATTCCCACCGCTATCTGGATTTCCAAATAAATCCGACGAGTACGCTCACGTGGACACGTGTACGTGTACGTGCCGCGCTGATCGGCCAGCTCCCTTGGAGAATCGACGAGGAACTCCATCGAGTTCTCCTTTTCCACCGCGTTTTTCCCTCCCAACCCGTCCCTCGTCCTCTAGCTTCTCCCATTTCGATTTTCTTTATTATTCCGTGGAGCCGTGCGGGCCGTGTGACACGTTCACGGCATCCGGCCGCGTACGTGACGTCATACGAGCTATATTCCACCGGTGAACCGTGCACTCTGCCCATATGGTCGCCACGATTCTTCATTCTTCGTTGAGACTGTGACGAGCCTCGTATCGGTTCACCGATAATCGCTAGATTTAGCAAAGTTTCACGATGCTCGTTAGGACTCGGTACGTTTCGTAAACTCGTTTCGTTAAAGTGCAATTGCATCTGGGGTTGCATGTGATAGTATAACGTCGATCGGTTGGCACTTTGCTCAGTTAAATGGCCATTGCTATCCCCGCCAGTTCTTCAAATTGACTCGTGTAGTGAATGTAGAATTAGGAAGTACAGTAAGAGTTTCGTTTATATGGACAAGCTTAATGGTCGGTTTCAGGTATAGAAATTAGAATTATAAAATAGCGGAGCTTCTATTACCCGAACCAAAAGTCGTAGCTTTAGTTACACGAATGTTACTCGTCGATATCCCAGTGGCAAAAATCCCCACGATAAAAAAAGATAAGACTAAGATTTCCTTGAAATATACCATATTTCCATAATCGCCCGGTGAAATCCAAAGCCAAATTCCATTAACCCCTTAACCTACAACTACGGGCATAGCCCGTAGTACGATGATCGGGCCAAATATAATATATAATATGATATATAATAGCTTGTTTAGATTTTCGGCCCAAAATTCTCAAACGTAAATCGTAGGTTAAGGGGTTAACAAAATACCGTATCCTTTGTTTTTCCACCCTGCAATATTTTTATGCTGAATAGCAAACAAGCGCTTATAGATACCGTTATCTTGCTCTCTATTACGACCACTTGGTTTCTCTTTAAAGAAACATCCAATTGACGTGGAAACATAGAAATGTAGGCATACGTTGAAAAAAATGTAGGAATTTAACGAGTTAAATAAGAAGAAGATAAGGATAAGATCGAGAAAGAAGCGGTAGAAACATTTTTACGCGCCCTGTGGGTTATTCTCGCGAATCACCGTAAATCTTCGGATTGCGCATGATCGACCCTCGTGAAACCAACCCTGAATCGACGCGGAGTTAAGAATTCCGCGAATGAGCAAGGGCTATTCGGATTTTGCGCGTGGAGGATGCGTTGTCCGCCCCCTGGAACCTGGAAACCGACCATCACCACCACCACAGCGTTGAACGAGCCCCAGCAAGGGGTGAAGGCGGTCGAGGAGGGTTGAGATAGGCCAGCCAACCCCCGTGACACCCCCAGAAGTGGGCGTAACCGGTTCCTTTTTCCCCGATGCGACGGAGAACCGAACGTAGACGGCAAAGTAGACGAAGGTTCGCGAACTCCGGCAACTTCTGCCGGCTGTTTTGCCACAGGAAATTAGAATAATTCGATGATACGTAACTGTTGCGGCCAGAGACAACGGGGACGGGCTCATTTGAATATCTGTATAATCGGAACGCCGTTAGGGCGGATCCAGAAAACGGCGGAGCCTGTCGCCGACACCTCTTTAGTCCCCTTCGTTCTCTCGCTTCTCTCTAATCGACCTAAAAAGATTCCTTCCGGCTTCTTCTCTTCCCTCTCTCGTCTATTCCAGAAGAAAAAGACGCTGGTAGATAGTGTCACCTTGCAACTACAGATCTCAGGCTTCTTTTTTTATCGTAATCGTTCAGCTTGTTTTTGCGTAAACTTCATTTGATCGACTTCAGCGCAGGATGTAGAAACGTGGACGAACACGAGAAGGTACGGACATTTGAGGAATTAACAAGACGCTCTCACGTTATCGTCTACTTGGGACTTTCGATGTGAGACTCTTTCTTTTCGTGATGATTTAAAGAAACGTCCAATTAATACGAATACGTAAATGTCGACGAATCTAGAAAAATACAGAACTCTCGCGAATTGCATAAAAAGAAGGCGACAAAAGACATACAATGACGCAGAGAAAAGGAAGAAAAAAGTGTTAGGAACCTGGGGATACGAGGTATGTAACCTCGAGGAATCGAGCGAAATTCTGCAAAAAGAAGAAAGAACGAAGACGTTCTCTTTCAAAGAAGCTGAAATAAATACGAAACGTGGAAACGTGGACGGATATAGAAGATGCAAAAAATCGACAAATTAAATAAAAAGGAGGCGACAAAGTTCAGGTAAAGAAGCGATAGAAATCTGGATGCGAGTTCTCGGCGGATCAAGCGAAATGCTGCGAGACGAAGGCCTTTTCGAACGATCCTTTTTCCACGAAGAGCCGGCAATACCGGCGAGGATCCTTCAGAGCACGGTGTATTTCACCACTAGCCGCGAGTTTGGCCGAGCAAGGAATTCATCAGCTAAAGGTTGGCGAACGTGCACCACCATAAAACCAAGTGATTTACGCTCGACACTTTATGGGCCCCGGCCAGACGCCCCGGCCTCGCGAATTTTTCGTCGATTTTCGGCCGATCTTGAACGCGCAAACGAGACGTCCTTTTATTCGTCACGTTTCTCCCTTTTCATTGCCATCAATTTTTTTTCTTAAACTCGATCCACCAGCTCGTCGTCGAGATATCGACCTTAACTTTTGACGCGGACGGTACGCCTTGTATCGTTTCGCCCGAGGCCAGACTCGAGAGAACTATGGAAAAATCTGTTTCATTACACGTTCGTAATGTGTACGGCTGGATGCTTGATGTATCTCTCCTTTCCTCGTTTTGTTCCTCTTCACGGCCTCCTCTGACTCGGTTTCGAGGGCTTGATTGCGTTCCACCCAAAAGTCTCCTCTCTTCGAGCTACTTTATTCGCCGCCTTTCCTTTTGTAAAATAAAATCAAGACCACAACTGAAGAACATGGCAAGTCACGTTTCCTGCTTTTTGTGGGAGAACAATTTTTACGTTCAACGCGTTGTCAACCGTTTAATTCTGAGATCAAACGCCTACGTGTTTTTGTCAGGATTTTCGATATTTCAAGAAAGATCAACGATATTTATTATAGAAACTGATACTGTGCGAGTTAGTATAGCACGTAAATTAGTATTATTAGTCTCTTACAAAATATGGATTTATTGTAGGTCTTCCAACCTATCTTATCATTTTTTCTAAGTTATAATCTTCAATAGTTGTAATGAGTTATAATCTTGTCCAATGTTAAAATATCTCTTTTTAGCCGCCAGACGATATAAAAGTCAGAAAATGAACAAAAATATACCTGTCATATTCTTCTCGCGTTTCCTTCGTTGGTCAACTTTTTGCGTCGCCTTTTTTCATCGTAACATCTTCATCCCCTGCTAGATGGAATCGAGAAATATCTCACACTTTCCCGTCATTATTGGATGAATTCTTGGCGACAAAAAATTGCGTTAACCACTCTCCTCTATAGAGAGATCGAGAATCGCAAATCTTCGTTCACCAAAAAAGGAGGCAGCGCCCTTTGAGGTTTCGCCTTTAAAAAAGCACGCTTAATATCTTTCTAACTGTCTGTTTTTTCCTTTTTTTTCAGAACCATATATTCTTCCAGTGTAATCGATAGAAAAAGCAATTTTCGCACGGTGGCCAGTGAACGAACCGCTCGTCATAAATTTTACCATCGCCAGCTACTTATGGCTGTGGCCAACTTTTTTTTTCTCCTCGCCTGTTTTTGCGACCATTATCTCAGCTCGAACGCCGTGAAATCGTAATTCCCCTGTTCGAAAAATTCCCCTTCTCGTGGAAGCCTTGGCTTTTTCAAGCTTTTCGACGCGAGAGAAGGTCAGCTCGAAGAAAATCATCGATCGGAACCTGTCAAAATATTTTCGAGAGTCTCCGTGTCCATTGTGCGGCGATTTTCCGGGGGTTCGACGACGACCAGGGGGGTCCTTGAACAGGATCAGCGTTCCTTGGACTGTGCCCCAGGATCACGTGGAGGGGGACGGTCAGGTATTATAACGGCTCAATTTCACAGATGATCCCTTAGTAAATTCCCCGGAGAATTTTCTTCCTCTTTAAGTCACGTGCCACTGTGTATATCTTTTGCATAGAAGAAGCCGAAGGTTCTAGCTTGGAATATCATAATTTTATTTCTTTCGGATTCTTTGAGATTTATTCTATAAAATTGTATGATAAGATATAATTATTGCATATAATTTGAGATTTTCTGTGTCGCAATTTACTATACTGCATTTTTTTCTTATTCTTTGTTCTAACGTGTTCTCTTAAGTTTTAAACGTTTCTTAATTCTTAATGAGCATCACTAAATCATTCTGCCGTGTTTTAATTCGAATAGGCGTATCTGGTCCAATGTGATGGATCTGAGAAAAATGACTTGTAGTATTTAACAAGGCATACACGTCACATAGGTGCAAAATATAAATCATCACATCTTTAGTTTCAATATGGATACGGTTTTCTTGTCTATTATACACATGGATAAATTCCAGATACTTTTTATTTAACGCATTGTGGTTGATATGAATTAAAGATTAGATCACTTAATTTTAGAACTTCTAATTTAGTTTAATTCAACCAACTGCAGTCATTATAGTCAACTATGACTCAACGAGAATTAAACATTTCTTTGGGGAAAGCCACGAAATAATCATTATCGATATTTATATTAAAACAATTTTTTAGAATGTTAAAAGTGCCTTTGTTTGTCGAAGGATAAATTGCTTTTTGTTTAGTTAATTGATTCTATTTTTTATATATTAAACTATCTTATGAAAAATATACCCAACAAAAATTTGTTCACTGAAGGATTAACAGAAGAATTTTAAAAGAGATCTTCTACAAAAAGTTTGGAGCGATTCGGCTATTTGTAATGGATAGGTACTTGGTGAAAAGAGCGCCAGAGTCCCGGTTCACACTTTGAGAAAACAAGTCATTCATCCCACGAACGGATACATTATCCAGTTCCCCAATTTCCCTGGTTCATCCACTTCGCCCCAAAAGTGGCCACCGCTAGACGAAGAAAAAACGAACGACCCACTTCTCGCCCAATTTTCTGCCTCTCAAAAAAACGCTCTGAAAGCAAAGGAAAAAAAAGAAGAACGAAGAAGAGCACCAAGGGGAACTTTCCATTCATTCCACGGTTAAAATTTATGGTGACGAGGAAAAAGTTGAACCTATTTGTCCAAAACCTCGGACGTTCGAAATTTCTCAGTCATAAATCGTACTCGCCGCTATCGATTATCGATATCGTAGCGGACATTAATCGCAAGAGTAGTCAGTGCCTGTGGGTAGCCAAAGGAAATTGCGAGGGATCCGTGTGATAAGGAGAGTGTTGGCCAGTAAAAGGTCGGTCGCGCGTATCTCGTTGAGACGCGAAAGAACTGGCTTCCTTTCGGATGCAATCTGTTTCGGGTTGTTTGGGAAGTTTATAGGAAAATTGAGAGAAAATTTTAATTTAGTACAGTAGAGTTTTCCATACTCAAAAAAGCTGTTAGTAGGAAAAATTCTCGGATAATGAGATTTTTCGACAATATTACTTGGCTGATGTTAAGTTTGATTTATTGAAATCAGGACGAAGAAAATGTTCAATTAGCTTGAAGATTTAAGGATTATATTTACGGAATAATCTAAGATAAAATTATATCCTAGACTTCATTTAACTCGTAAATATGTATATAAAATTGTTATTGTACAGGACGTTTAAAAATACATGATTTTCCATCTGAAGATTAGAAACAGTCTCGTTGAAATATCGACAAATTCTAGACTCTGCTAAAATCCCAAAGTATAATTTTTTACCGCTAATGATCTTTATCTGTAATAATCTTGCAATCAGGATCGAGCACCGCAAACGTATAAACGGTTCACGTCGGTCTGATCCAGTTAGAAATCGAATAAACGACCTCGATGAAATTAAAAAGAAGCTTCATGCAATGAGAGCTTGTTCAATTACCGACAACAATCTTGCAGTGGAAATCAAGTGCCATTATAGAGGATTAACATCGATATGATCTTCCGTTTTGTTATCAAATAAACGATCTCGATGGAATTTGAAAAAATGCCAACAATGACAACAATCTTCTAATGAAGCTCGAATACCGTGGCTTTCATTGGATGAATCGGACGACTCATTGCATCGTGTCGTTGCGTCGAATCATTGAATCGTCAGAAAATGGTATTTTGGCTGGTTGCGCAGGAAATATCTGCGAGCGTCTCGGTTGCTTCGATCGAAGAATGGAACGATACGCGGGCTGAGAGGGAAGGTAAAGGCACATCGAGGAGGTACATCATCAGTAACGTTAAACAATCTTAATTGACGAAGCGACGCGAGTAGAAAGCGTGATTATCGGAAGAAGGAGCAAAAGGCCTGGCGATCGACGAATTCCAGCCTGGAACGGGAATAACGATTACGATGCGAAAACGTGTCGTTGAATGTGAAAGTTCATGACAAACGGAATGCAACTATAAGGCAAGCTTTTAATGCAACGTTACCTGGCCGCGACAAAGCCCACCGGGTCTCGTTTCAACTTATTAGCCGGCTGTTTAACACATTGCGCACAATGTGCACGTAAACCGTGAAATATTGGCTGTTTCACGCTTAGCTTCGCGTTTCTTCCTACCGTCTAAAATGAGAAACTCGCTGAGACCCCGTGCAAAACTCTCGAATCATCCGCGTTTCTAATAAATTAGTAATCGAAGATTACGAGAGATAAGTTGATTTTTCTCGACCTTTCACTTTGAGCGACGCTTTACGAGTAGAAAGGATATTTCGATATCGAATAGTTAGAAATCGGATACGTCCAACCAAGGACGTGTTATTGTTTTATTTTCGTATTTTCAGTATGAGAGTGCCTGAACATTTTTAATATTTTCATATTGCGGCAATATTTTCTATCCTTTTTTTTTTTTTTTTTTTTGATTATGAAAACGGTGGAAAAATATATATCTGATTATTAAATCGGATGTCTTTGGCGGTTTCAATCGTTCAAAATAATATCATTTCTTCTCAAAGCTTGACAAAATCTACGCTAGTACAATATATTATTATTCCCTTAGATATAAAAAATGCCTTTGTGTAAAGCATTTCGTTTCCTACTTCGACGAAACAACGTACAAATTTCTTTAACCAAATCCTCTTTATCAAAATATTACGCTCACTTGACTTTCGCACATTATTTCACGCTACTCAATCTCCAAAGTAATTGTCCAATCGTTCCGCTAGTCAATCTTGAAAAGTAGTCGTTTCCATTAAAATTCCGATTGCCGAAATTCGTCGGGAAAACGAGGAAAAGCGTGAAAATATTCGACGAACGATCTCGAGGAGTGTCGGACGTTGCATTTTAATTTTGTCGTTGTTTCCTCCACTTTCCAATTAAATGCCCCGGTGTCGTTTACTCAGCGACCGGTGCTGGCCATCGAACGTTCCTCGATTCATCCTCCTGCCGTTTCCCCTCGTTCACCTCCCTCCCCTCGTCGTCGTACTCGTGGCTGTGAATGGGCGAGCACGCGATTCCGGGAATTTAAAAACGGGAAGGAATTTCTAGAGAAAGGTAGAGAGAAAAGAAGCCGATGATGTGAGCGAGAAGGAAGAGAGAAGAAGGGAACGGGAGTAAGACAGAGATACGGTTCTCCGCGCCGATGTAGGCAGAGAGACACGTGGTGGGTGTGAGCTACTGGTATTTTATTGTTCGCTAGTGTGATTTGTGGTGTTGTTGTGTTGTCGTGTAGACGCTTGCTACACAGGGTGTACCGGTTTGCTTAGAAGGCCTCTGACTGACGTATGGGATCGTTTCGTCGGCGAGGCTGTCGTGAGCCTTGGAAATTGACAAGATCGAAGGACTTCCTCTTTTGTACTGGTAGAAATTAATAAAAATTCGTGATCCTAGCCTTCCTTCCAGGCAAAACAATTTTATCGTCTAATCACGATGAAACCTCGTTTATTATTATTTGAATTTCAAAGATTTCCCCCCTTTTAACTAATTAAATCGATTTTCGCGAATTTCTCAATTTCACCAGAAACGTAAACGTTGTTCGATTTTTTAAAACATATCTAGAATAATAATTGTTACATAAAGGATCGATAGATAGTGGAAAGATAAAATCAGCGAACTATTTGTCCCTCGATAGATCCAGATAAATAGAGTTCCGTTGTCCATATGCTGCTAGAAAGAAGTACTATCGATCATTACTGTATCCTGTATATCATCATACCGGTATCCGTACAGACTACCTTTATCTCCCTTCTATGCGATCTTTATTGCGAACTTGTCGCATTTAGACAGTGAAAACCTTGAGGATAGGCGTGATATAGGTCAAGAGATCCTTGACTCGATAGTCGACTAATCTGTGTAGAAGTGTTGCTGCCTTCATTGCCTGTCATTGTCTTCCTTCTTATTAAATTCGATGGAATCAGCATGCTTCGGATCTGTCTAGCAGCTGTTCTTGTAAAATGAAACAACGATTAAATAGCATACTCTGTACCTCTTTTGCGAGAGGATAAACGTCCCAGGATTATTAATTATCGAGTTGGTTGGCGAAAGCCGAGTGTAGCACAAGGGGAACATACAGGGTGTTAAAAAAAGAGAGGCTGAAACTTGAAAAGCTTGTAGAGCTCGCCGCGGGAAGTAAAAAATTCTCATCAACATAGGTTCTAAAAGCGAGTTTAGCTAATTCTCGGCTGGCCAGGAATAGATAATTGGATGGAGATTATGCCGCGCACGAAAAATAAGTCAACAAAAATAAAAAGAAAAAAAAAAAAGGAAAGTGGAATAGAACTTTTACGCTCGAAGTCAAATTTAAAAGTTTGCTCAATTAATTCTTGAACTTCTTCGATTGCCTGTCTACCTCTGCCTGGCTAGGAATCTAATTCGCGTATACTCGTCCAACTTTCTCATTTTCATCCTTCTTCAATCTTCTTTCGTCTCGAACTTCGCTTGTGCCGCACGATTTAGGGTCACGGTGTATACATAGAATCGTGAGCAGAAGAGGAAACTTTGTAACGATGCTCCCCGCCGAATAAGACTATAAATTCGTCTGTGTAAATCACGTGGGAGGGTAACGACAAGGGCAAAGGAGAGGGGTACTTTTTCTCGAGGGCCAGAGGATCGTACTCGTGGATGTTATTGGTGGCAGGTACACGTGTGTTCCCGAAGGGAAGCACGGACGTGGCCAAAGGGACAGGAAAGTACAAGTGTTTCAAGGAACGCGTAATTTATATTCGAGGCCCGTCGACGCGCACCAGCCAACGGTTTTATGTGCCTTTCGGGAAACAAACGTTACGAGGCAATTAATTTCGAAAATCGCGATTAACCGACCTCTCTTGTTCGATGGATCGTAATAAAACGCGGACACTTTGGCGAACGCGTGCCGTGGCTTTTATCGTTCGCTCTTGCTCGCGGATTTATCGTCTTGCGAAATCGCCAACCCTCCAACCTCTTGCCGTCTGGACGGCGTAAACTTTCCACCTTCAAAAGGATACTACGGTGCAGCTCCATTTATTGCGACAAATTTTCGATTAATTGCCGAGTTACTCGACTTTTGCTGACCGAATTTGCCCATCCGAGCCAGAAATAACAGCGAGGAAGATCCACGATATTATGCGAACTACGATCGTTGTACAAAGTATTTGTCCTGCAAGAAGTTCAAAGAAACGCAGTTCTATCGTACGCAAAAGACGCTAAATGTATATTATCGTTAATTATGATCGCGCTCGATGTTTGAACTATGACGTTGCACGAGGATGATGGCCATGGGAATTAGTTTAGTACGCGATTGGGCCAGGCTGAATTTTCACCGCAAATACTCGCGTGAAAGTGGAGTTGTGCGTGAATGTACGAGCACAGCGTAAGTACGCTCGAGTATCGACTCCGTTGCTCTGGTATCGATTGTTTGCCGAGTCAGGTCGGGGATATCCCGTTTCCATCAGACACATAATACTTGCATACCGACGAGGTTACGCTCGTTTCTTCGGGGTACCTTTTGTAGCCCACGCATTCATAGAAAGAACGTTTCCGAGAGTGCCATCCGATAGACTTCCTTCGACATTCTGCGCAATCCTTGACCTATTTTCCAGCGATCGGCACTTTCAGATTCGCAGTGACTTCTTAAGCTATCCGTAACGAAGTGTTTTCGTTAGATGGCACACTTCATTTTTATAGTATCGAATTTTTGGAGTACTAGGTGAATGTACGAGATCTAACGTAGCCGGACTTGACCAATGTACACGTAAACGCTATAATTAGACGAAGGATTTTTATATAAAATTGATCATGTGTCATGACATATATTTGCCTCGTTTTGCTTCGTTTGTACAATTAACGTGAAAACAGGATGAATTTATGCTACAGTTCGATACATGAAAGAGCAGATACGCAAATAGAAAGAAACTAATCTTTCTCGATCATAAACAAGCAATCGAAAGTCTGTCCTCGTAAATACAATTCTCAATTATCGGGCTGATAAAGAGAAGTATTAAATCGTTTTCCGCGTGCAACGAGTTAACTGGAACTTGAGATTTGGAAGTTCGTTAGATTCGCAAAGATTGTCCGTAGATACGCAAAGCAGAAATCTGTTAGTCCCAATCGATTTCTAAATGTATCCTACTCGAACCTGTCATTTTATTTTCATTTGAAGCGATACGGCAAGCACGCGGTTATCATTCATCGCGATCTATTTGGCATACTGTATACTGGAACAGAGACGAAAGAATGGAATTTTCTGAACGGGATCTAGAAATTAAATTAATAATCGAGTTCTCCTTCGCCGCGACAGAACGTGGAAGGCCGCGGTGGCTAACGATCGCAAAAAACGGATCTAAATCCGCGATCCAAGAACGCTTCTAACGGTGTCCGTGACTGCGGGGCAAAAATCTTGAATTTCGGTCGCTTTTTCCAACCACGAGCATGGTCACTCTTTCAAGGCTTGGTAGTCGCAAAGGCAACAGAGGTTCTAATTAGCTTGGAAGTTCCCCCGTCAAATCTAACACAGCTTTCCTCCATTCCTCTGTTCTCTTTCTCCTAGCTCGAACGAGAAAATAATTATCCCTTCCCCTCGCTTCGTGGGGGAATCGGAGCCTAGACAAATATAGCGTCGAATCCTGTTTTCGTGTTGCCTTGTTCACCGTGTACCTCCACTGACAACTCTTTAACGTGACTTTACGTTCGAAATACGTGCATCATTAACACTATGATGACCATCGATGACGTCATGCGAATGTGTTAACAGTCAGCGTGCTATTGCTATTAGTGGGTTTTTAAAGTGCTCTTATCATAGATTTAGGAAATGTTTTACAATCGGTGAAATTTTGTATAATCGTAACAACATTCGTGTTTTGTTAATCGTTGATGGAGATACTTAGCCGCGAATAAAAATAAGATTTCAACTAACCGGTCGTCGTAATTATTATTATTTCGTTCGGTAAGTTACGTTACCGAGTTTATTCACACACTCGTATGTGTTCGTTGAGGTATGTTCAGTAAGTTACGTTGTTCGCTAAGTCGTTATTCATCGATAACGAATATCATGGACGTACGACGATACGATGTGATAACGTTGAAACGTTAAAACGTTAGACACATCTCGACAATTTTTGCGAAGAGGCGCGGCGATCGAGATACGATCGAAAGAAAACGAGAAGAAAAGCTGAACTTGAGAATCCTGTCCGAGGATTCATCCTGCGAACCATTACAACAGGATCGTCAGATTCGACCTACTACGTAAAATATTTTCGCGCCGATCACGCGTTCCCAGATAGCGGATATTCGATGCTTAGTCATTTCTAACTTGCTCGCAGTTGCGGCAATTTTAAACGTGTAAAAACAATAACGTAACGCGGACGCAGTAACAAAAGTATCGATTATGATACTTAATAGACAAAAGAAATCTTCGTGCGCGGTATATTCCTCTAGTTACGTTCATAAAGACGCGAATTTGCTTAAACATCCGCATTCTTCCTACGTATAACAATCAAACGTCGGTATATTTATTATGTGCTATAAAAAGAAGCATTTAAATGAGTTGAAAGAAGTGAGAAGTGATTTCATTTCCAATCCATTTCCGCGCGTCGTTATTTACACGGCTACGAGTATATTATACACATCGAGAGATACGAATTCCAATTATCCTAAGTATATTTTATTTGCACGAGCGTAAACACCGTGACAATCAGCTTAATTTCTCGATTAAGAAACGTCGCGGCAGGAAGAAATATAAGACGCATAATGAGGTTGAATATTCGCGGTTCGTGCATATAGTCGGCCGTCCCGTAATACCGAAGCGATATCCAAGGCAGAAAAGCCCGGTCTCTCGTGGATTAAACGTGATTCATGTACTCGACGAATCCGGCCGATCGAGGGAGTTCACGGTTTCTCGAGCGCGCGGAGCGGAACGCGCGCGCGGAGAGGCTTCGAAGAAAAGGAGATCGAAGATAATTGGTAGGAAAGCGATCGGTCGCGAACCACCGACCGTAGACGTGCGTTTTCTGCGTGTGCGAGCATACCGCCGTCGGGTTTGACGTTAGCTTCGGCTTGCTTAACGTAGCTATAATACGTGTAGTACACGTAAGAGGGAGGCGAGAAGAAAGATGGAACGATTTTGCATAGCGGAGCGAGAGAAAGGAGACGGACGTGGCGCTGAAAGACAGCGGCTTGTTACTTAATTCCATGCGCTCGCTTAAATAGAACGACTTAGACTTAAGGCCAGTCTGGAAAAATCGGAGACACGCCGTTTGTGGAGAGGCAGCGAACCCGTGCGTACACGCCAGCGTAAAGGCGCACGCACACAACGAGTTTAACGTTCGCCACGTACGAATACACCGGCGGACAACGGCGTATTTGATCGTGCAATGTCGGGGGTGCCTACTGGTTTTGATATACGAGCACACCAATACACGATCGAACGGTGTTACACGCGTGAGTCATATTGAAAACCAGTCCTAGCGATTGCTCTCTGTGCCGCACACGCGCTCGCGCCAGGCCTCTAAAGCGGCCGAGACTTCTGAATATCTTCCACCCGTGAAGAGAGTAACAAACTCCGGCTGCTCCGCGTCCCTCCACGATTCTTAAACTTTAACTTTCCTTCCGTTGTACAGTTACATTCGAGTATTTGCCTTATTCAACTCTATCCAAGCTTATCGCCAACGATCTCGTTCAGAGAATTTACGTAGAATCGTTGAAATTGCAAATGAGCGGCAATATCGATTAGAATCGCGATTTTACACTGTTTGCGTCATGAGCAACGTTCGATGTTTTATTATCGATGTCTGTAACATTAATCCTGCTACGGTATTTTCACGCTTCGTTATGTTGTTTAACGTGATTTACAATTTAAACGATAAGAATGATTCTATATTTTCTTCGAACTTGAGATATTTTATTGACTGGAAAATGAACGAATGCAGGCTTAATTTCGAATTAACGAGGCAAGAATCAGCCTTATTAATTTATTACAAGTGCAACTAGAAATTTGCTTCGAAGTCTGTGCCGTCTCCGGGAATATTGGTTTTCCACGCTAACCTAAGATTGCCAATATCCTCTTCTGGCGTATCTCATACATGGTAGTCGATAGAATACGAGAAACAATCTGGTAGTAAGAGCGGGACTAGGAATATTGTTTACTATGAACGTGATTATCGACTGATAGGATCATGACTGGCCTCGAGAGTACTATTCTCTCGATTTTAACAGGAATGATTCTTTTTCGCGAATAATAGAGGATAACGTGTAGGTAATGGGTTGTTCGGAACGGGTTGCTGTATTGCTTCCCCGGATTGCACGAACGTAAACTATTTTTACTAACCGTGATGGCATCGCGTACACTTTAGCTGCACGCTGGCCGTGGCAGAGAGTTAGATGCCATTGTGGCGGGAGGGAACTCTGCCAGTTGGCGTAGAGCGCATAAAACGGAACAATAATGACAATGTACCAAGACAGGAATGTATTTATTCATTACCACTCGCGGTACACAAATAAACTTCGAAAAGAAGCCTCTGGCCATCTTAGAAACTCTCCGACTATGGTACATACACGTGTTCATTCTGCTCTCTTTGCGTTTTATCTGCTCCCTTTGATCTGCATTCTCTACTCGTTATAATCTACTCTATTCCTTTTGTCGCTTATACCATA
Organism: Bombus huntii; assembly: GCF_024542735.1. NCBI lineage: Eukaryota > Metazoa > Arthropoda > Insecta > Hymenoptera > Apidae > Bombus > Bombus huntii. The sequence goes on from NC_066251.1 coordinate 4,468,676, forward strand.
CCAGCACCCTCCATTCACAGCTTTCATTACTATGCCATTCAATGTACTTACTATCACATACTTCACCAGTGTTTCGTTAAATTCCAATAAACTCATGGTCCACATCGTAATTCTCATGAAATTGATGGCGACTTTATTCTAGGAATACTTTAGAGCCACTGTATAGCAGAGAAGAATAGATATATATATATATATATAGCAAGAACAAGAGAAGAGGATATATTTCTCGACTGCTCCCTATTCACTGTCCACGTCAATAAACGTTTATTTCAATTTTACGCAACAGTTTCTCTCAAAGTATCAACAGTTCTTCTTCAACCAAATCGCCGACTCGACGAGTTTGCGCTCTGCTCCGAGTAGCAAAGAATGATGAGCCTAGATGATTTTAATTTAGACGAAACAACTATCTGTTGGAGTCAATTTACACGCAATTATATTATTCTCTTATACCGAAGATAATTAATTAAACCTAAAGATACGTAAAGATTCTGAATTCCGTGGATAAAGATATTTCCGAAACGTTGAGAATCTTCTTCTTGAATGGAGCGTAATATCGGGACACAGAAATTAGCGACGCCCGATAGATTCCTACAATTCCCTCCCCTTTGTCGATAATTCATATTGTCGATATGCCTGTATTCCTCTATGACACCATATCCCTGTATCGTCTGCTCAGGATGCACTATCTCAGCTTCATCACTTGCATTTTCTCAATTCCCTGTGTCCGCCGTATCAGTTGCACCGAGCTCGCTAAATCTGTTCAACTGCGCCATATATACTTCAGCCAGTATCAAGGAACACCAGCAACGCATTCCATCGAACATACTCACGAATCGTATCCCGTACAAAGTAGTAGACCGAGCGTGGTAGGAAAAATGGAAGAAATCGGTGCACCGTGGTGGGTGAAAAGGCAGGCGGCCCGCTGTAGAAGCGCGTTTCCGTGAACACGAAATCCGCGGAAGCGAAGGGGGCAACCGGTCTGTGGAAATCCGTATCGGAGACGCGAGCGCGTACCGCGGGCAGAAAGGAGCGGGCTGAGAGAAGCGGTCAGGCAGCGTATCCACCCACGACGTGGCATACTGTAACGAGGCTACAGTCCATTAAGTGCGTACGGCTATTATGGCTAATGCATTACGGGGCAATAAAAAACGGGAAGTATAGCACGGCGGGCCGCGTGCGCACGCTCGGCAACCGGACCACATTCCATGTCGGACGAGTATGTACGCGCTGCTCAATGCATTGCCTTCAAGTACAACGCTCGTAGATACGACGACGACGACGACGACACGCGCGCGCACACAGCCGATCGAACATCCAGACGCGATCCATCCAGTCTAGTCGGCACGAACGACCTTTTTTTAACCCTGCCACGCTCTTTCGGTCGTTTTCAACGTAATCGTATGATTTTGGCGTCGAGAAGTTTCTAAAACGCGGGAAAACTGTCATTGGTACGCGTGATTTTCCCTTTTAATTTTATGTTAAACGTTCTTCCAAAATAGTAGGAGTTCGTTTCGACCGATGAAACGAGCAGAATTGGGATATAAATATTTAGATCTTTCAGATTTTTTAGGTAATTTCATATTTTCACGAGTGTAACTATAAAAGTGGAATTTATATTCCGTTTCTAAATATTAGAACGAACTTTTGCATATTTTATGTATTCTTGAATATTATGTACATGCTGTACGCTTTTACGTTTCCAATAAATGCATGAACGTATGCAGTACAGTTATTAGCGTCTGAGGTTGGATATCGATTTGTGTAGATACCGATGAGTTTCTTCGATGTTGGAAGATTTGTTTGGATTCTGACGATGTACTTCCATAGGTGAAGAATAGCTTTAGATCTCGACGATGTTTTTCAATGTTGCAACATCTGTTTGGATTCCGATGACGTTCTTTGATAAGTAGAAGAAGGTTCGTTCAAATTCTGACGATTACCTGCGATATTGAAAGATCTGTTCGGACTTTGACGATGTTCTTTGATAGTCGGAAGAGGTTCGGTTTAGATTTTGATTTTCTTCGATGTTGCAAAATTTGTTTGAATTCTGATTTTCTTCGATACTTGCAGGAATATTCTCCTTCTTCACGTATAACTGCCACGTACTAAGCATAAAAATATTCCACATACGAATAGCCACGGTGACGGAATTTTTTCAACAAAAAGGTCGTAAAAGTGCATAAGAGAAATTCTCCACGAAAATGGCAGGCGCGAAGGAAAGTTGAATGTTCTCAGTCGGCGCGGCACAAAGTTTAAAAATATCGTAGCTCGGCCCTTCGAGCGGTGAAAATATGAATTTTTTATCTCTCCCTCGCGGACCATATGGCCGGTGCTCATCTCCACGGAGGGGTGGAAAGACAAAAAAGCGGGTCGAAGAGAAAGAGCGGGTCGAAAAAAGCGGAGAAACCGCGTAGCTACGGTATTTTTAGAATAGAATTTCCAAGGTGGTTTCCGTGGTTCCGTGCGACAGCCAGGGAAGAGGAAAGGGTTGCTGCATCCTTCTCTTTTTTTTATTTTCTTCCACGGCTCGCCACCCTGTCGTTTCCGCGTTTAAATTCTTCTCACCCTTTTTCCACCGACTGGAACCCTCTATTTTCCTTTTCAGAGTCGAGCATCCTTCAGCTGTCACTGCATGACGTTCCTTTCTTCTTTCTCCTTCTTTGCCTAATTTACTTCTCGTCGATTAAGGAAACTTCATCGAGTAGACATTTTCCGAAACTTTTTCTTGTAAGAACTTTCGTCGCTTCGCGTGCCACGAACGTTCGTCTGCCCTGGACGATAAAGACCGGAGAGGTGATTATCTAGTTGATAGATTAATTGTCTTCGTGGAAAACCATCTGTAGACCAACAAAGCGTCAGACCACGTACGCCTGAGGAAGATTCGCGAAATCAAACGTTGGTCGAGGGACGTTTAATACGACGAGCATCTAAATTGGTTTCTACTTCATCTTCTACAACCAGTTTTAATACTGTAACTAACTAGAACTAGAACTGGATCTTTGACGTTTATCTAGATATGCTACACGCGAATGATTACAATAAAGTGATAAGATAAATATAAACAGGGATAATATAGTCATATTTCTATCTCACTGAAAGCCAATACTAATCTCGTGAAAAAGCATTTTATGCGAAACTTTTATAAAAGTAAATGATCATTAAGAATAATACTTTTGAAAAATTCGTTACATTACTTTACAATAAACATAGTAAGAGGGAAGAAAATATGTCCAAATTTCCATTGATTTCTCGAGACATTTTCAGCTACGCGCTAATGTCTTTCTGCCTTTCTTTTTATTCTTTAACGTGAAAAGACATTTCTGTCAAATTCTGACTACCTGGAATCGAAAGTACCGATATTTCTTTTTTCTCTCGATCCATCCCTCCGGGCAACGGCGGCTGAATCCGGTAGCCCGTTATTTAAAGGTTCTTTCTCGGCTAATGGTTTTCTCACATGAACATCGAAACGGTACAAACCCCTTCTTTCCGGATATTCGAAACCCTTCGGTAAAGCTAACGAGAAGGTTTCTGCGTTAGGAAGGAAAAAACTGTGACTCGGAATTTTAAAGTCTGTCAACAGGGTTACAAAGTAAGCAAGACGTACATACAGTGGCTACAAAAGGAATATCGTTAAACGATACGAAATTTAATACATTTGGAGCTGACTGATTAGTACGTAAATGCCATGGTAAATATAATGCTATGCTAATACGTTTTGGACCGTGTATTACGATTACAAATTTATATGTTATATTTATATGAAAAAATAAAGATATATAAGTAAGATAAGAAATTATTTCGAAATGAGAAAATTTTTCCTATCGATCGACAAAGTATTAAATGACATACTAACGCTCCATCTTTCTTCTTCTGGTACCATTATCAAATATATCATTGAATGGTCGATCAAATAAATCAAGCGTTTTTTTAGTTAAACGATGTATATACCCGCACCGATAAAGTAAGTGCATTAACCGACAGGTAAATCTTGATTTGAAGAAACACGATATTTTATATGACGAGGCTAAACGGGTCTTTAAGGAAACGATCAGGGACCGGTATCCTGACCCATTTCCAGAGGGTTACGCAGCAACCCTTTCGCCAGCGGAACCTAACGGGCCGCGACTCCTTTTTCCCACATTCTAGTTTCCACGAAACATCGACTACCTGACCTTTCGAAGGGGTGAAAAACAACCCTGGAATTAAGTGGGAATCCCTCGGAGCGCAGGTGACGCCACCAGCCAAGATGAAACGAAATTAATTTCCTGGTTTCTTCGTTTCATCGTCTCGAATCTGCGTTACCGTTACAGTTACCAAGCGAAATTGTAATTCGTGTTTAGTATACGTCAGCTGCGTTTTATCTGCATTTTCTCAGGCTCCTCCGACATGTGTTAGGATGAACCCTATTTTTTTTCTATTTAAATTGAACGAAAATTATATAAATTTAGTGTTGGAATTTGAAATTATCGTAGGTTCGAGATCGAATATTCTTCGCAAGGGAATTAACTCCTTGCTTCATATGTTAGTTTCAGCACTCTAAATTGAAGAATAATAAACATAAATCATACATTTACGAACTTTGAATATTTTATATTCGTCAAGGTATTACAAATTACAGTAATCGACTCTTCCAATTTCTATCTTTCAATCCACATCTTTGTTTCGACAAACAGAAATCTTCTTTCTTGAGCAAAATTTTGACTCAAAATCGGGACGAAACTCTACAGGTATCGATAACAATTCTTTTGTATTTTCCTCAAACATAATATACTACCTTTCAACAATAGAGAATCATAACACAAAGAACGCAGTTACTCAAATAGCCGTTAAAAAGGAACCGAACCATCTGATCGTAGTTCTCAAGGAGCATGTTCAGATTCTTTGTTTTCATACACATCGCGACCACGGCTGACGATAAAGCTCAGCGATCGAAGCACGACATCAAGAAATATCAACGTAAGAGATTGGCGAGGTAATCGTGACGAACGAGGATGTCGAACCACCGATGAATCGAAAAGGAAGAACGTTCACATGACCGCGTGGGTACATGAACGAGTCCTATTTTCGCTTATGACTCTTTTCAGCTTTAATTATCTTTAATCCGTGCTATAAACTACCCGCACGATGTAAATAGGCTCGGAAATGTCAATCTAAAAGTTGGAAGGGACCCGTGAATGGTCGGTTGTACCGAATACGAAAAGAAAAGCCAGCCGGCTCCTGGGAACACTGGCTCCGGATCGTTTTTAATCGTTCGTTCCCGCTTTTGTTTCATCCAGCGCCAGTTAATTCGGCACATTGTTACTCCATTATGTTTACGATTGAACCTTTACAAGAATCAAAGCTCGTCCATACGGGGCTCGCGGCGAAAAAAGGGGGAGGTTCCACGTTGGTCGGAGGGTGGCGAAACTCTCAACATTATTGGACAAGAGCTTACCCCTGCTCTCGTAGCTTCCCTTTGAAGGGCGAGCCTGCGCCCTACCGCTCTTTTGTTTCCACCACTGTAACTATGGAAAACGGGAGAATGCTTCTTTGCATGGAATAACAAACTAACGACTCGCTGTAGGGTCCGCGCTTTTGATCCTTTAGAATTTTATTTCTCCTGTCCCCTCTGTCCCGCCAAACTCGCAGATTTATTCGCATTTTTTCGAATTTCATCTTGTAATTATATTTTTAAGCGTTGAAACCTTCAAGATATCAATTTCGATTTTTAAGTTTACGCCATACTCATACTTTTCTTTGTAACATCGATTAGCTGTTAACAATTCGTTCGGAGTCTTTACTTAAATCATGGAAAGCTGCAATTTTCCGATTTCCATCTTCGAGCGATCAGATACCGAGGAAGATTTCGTCGTTTCACTTGTACAATGAATCGCTTATTCGTGCTTTGCGGAATTTTATTTTCTAATGATCTCTCCAATCGCCCAGACCTTTAAAATTCGAATCATAGTTTTCAAGTTGCAGCGTCGGACAAGCGAAGAGTTGTCGTTTCTCTTGGTGAAATAAATCACCTAGATCATTCTAAGGTGGTCCGCGAAAATAATAGGAAATTTGACAATAAGCCAGGTTTAATTACTGGAAATATTAAACAACTTGAACATTAAAATTCGAAAAGTCTACATACGCTGTTTATCTATGCCATATTGATCACATGTATGCGAAAAAGGGACAAGGGACGTAGGAATAGATAATGGTAGAGAGATTAGAGTATCGATCGATAAGGAGCCACTTCCTAATTTTCCCGAGTGAGAAGAGACTATGCGTTTTTCTAAGTGTTCTCTGTCTCAATTAACAACTAACTGAGAAGAGAGCGGGATAATCGTCACCCCTGTGAAACGAATCGCCGATAAGCGATGACGATGACACGGGCACCCCGTTTCAGCTAGTAAAATGTGGGAGGGTCTAACGGAGGGTTGAAGAGCTTGCGTGACGTCATTGGCCGACACAGCACCCTGGCGATTCTGCGCGGGGTGCAAGTTGACTTCGCCGTATCGCGCGTGGATATTTCCAACCCCCGGTACGAATTTCGAAAAATATTTGGTTATTCTGTGTCGGAGTGAGAGATCGTTCTTCGACCCCTTGGTTCTTTGTTTTCTTTATTAAATATTTGTTTAGAGATACATCGGGGGCTATCGAGGGTCTGCGCGTTAGATGTTGGAATTCTAACTTTTGCTTTTCGAAATCAAATGAGGGAAAGATTGCGATTTTTTTTTTTTTAACGTTATAATTATACATGGACTAAATTGGAAAACATTAGCTTGGTTATTCTCCTAGAAATTCCAAGAAGGAACTCCGTGTGTATACGGTAGGTTACGATATACAAACACGTAACCGAGTCTGTATTATCTAAACCGAGACCAGGCGTAGTTAAACGAACGTTCCTATAACGGATATACGCAATCATTTGTTGGGCATCATGAATAAATTCCATATGCCAAAGAAAGAACAGTCGAACACGATACAGAAACGTCTGGTCAGTTTCAATTTTCCGAATATCAGCTACCATTATTCAAACTGATAAAGTGCTATTATTGAAACCGTCGGGTTATTCAAACCACTTTCCCTCCGATCAGTCCGGATATTGTTATACGTGGTTCCACTGTGCTTGTACTTTCTCCCTAGACGATCGTAATTTTCCTTATAATTCAGAATCTAACAATAAATCAGTTTACTTTTGCTTCTGCGAATTCCAAAGAACACAAACGTGTTTCTCGTAATATCGAGCCTATTTCTGGGCCCACCCACAAACCCCCTCCACTCGCACGGACTCGAGGGTGAGTCCGCGATAAGAAGAAGCACGTGGACGACGCATCGAAAGCCGCCCCGGGGCGCAGCACGCCGCTCGCCAGCCGGTGGACGAGTGCCACGACAGTAGACGAAGAGCAGAAGAACTTCGTAGGAGCGGTTTGTGTGCGTGGCGGCGGTGGCACACACGCTTCCTTCTCTTTTCTTCCCTCGTTTAGCCTCGCGGAGTGCGTGTATCCGCGGTTCTCTCTCGGTAGGCTCCGGTTCAGTCAGCGGCGCGGCGAACATCGCAGTCCGTTGGTTCGGGTGCGAGCGAGACAGAAAAGACAGAAAACCGCGTGGGGAGAACGCGAGCTGTCTGGGTTGGGAACCGGGACGCGGAGAGGGTGTCAGAGGCGAGGTGGAACGACGGCGGAGGCGGGGAGAACCCGACGTGTCGTTCCGTCTGACGGGGTGGGGCATCGTTCCAGGACAGCTTTGGTGGGGACAACGAACCGCAGCGTTCGTTCCTAAGCGGAGAAGGAAGGGGCAGAGAAGTGGCACCGCTCCCCTCCACTCTGTCTCTCTCTTACCCTTCGGAGGGGTTCAGTCATCTCGCGCCAGCCGAGCCACGCGCACTCGCTTGTTTTACGTTCTGGGCTCGGTGAAAGATTCTCTCTCTGCTTCGGACGCCTCTACGTTCTCACGCGTTCTCTCTCGACCACGGATCGTCCGACGTCGTTCTAATAACCCCGTGAAAAACGGGGGTTGAACCGTCGATTTAGCAGCGGACCGCGCGCGGTCTCGCGGGATCGTGCCAGCGTCTCCTCTTTTTTTTTCCTTCTCCCTCGGATCGAGTCGGAGTCAGGATCGCCTTGGCCTATCAGCCCGGTCAGTGGACAGCTAGACACACGGAACCAGACCGCCTCCTCCGGACGGAAGCCACGGAACACCCCCACTTCTTCTTCTGGTCAACCTAAGCCTCCCCCACCAAGCAGCCGGAGTGGAGTGTTCCGCGGTGTAGAGTGGAAGGCACACCGGGTAGCGAGTTTCACGGGTGGAGAACCCGCGGATACGTCGCGATCAACCCCCCAGAAGAATCGCCGGTAAGGTGGAGGACGTTTTTCCATCGTTTCGAGTTGTTTGAACGCGCTGCTTTCGACGCGAAACGTTTTCCCCCTCGTACGTTTCTGCGTCTTATCGTGATCTCGCTCGTTTCGTCCGGTGGACGCGCGCATACCCCACCCTCTGCGGACCATTGCCACCACCAGTTGGCAAACAAACCCTCTCCCCACCCCCTCGGGCGTGAGTAGAGAGAGCCGAGCTAGGGAAGAGAGGACAGTGGCATCATCGCGCGCCGCCAATTCTCGACTTCTCTTCGTGAATTCGCGCTGGTACCGGGGACTTCCGGTTCCACGGCGTCGTCGAAGGGTCGCCGGAGTCGTCGTTCGTGTTGCGTCGAATTAAGTGATCCGTTTCGTGGATGTCCATCGGATGACAGTGCAACTTGTTGGGGGAAAAAGAGAAAGAAAAAAACAACAGGGCCAGTGCTTTTTTTCTCTTCGTGGACGGTGTGCAAATATACGATCGATGTGACAAGTTTTTCGTGACCAGTGTGACTCGAGGGAATAGATTACCGGAGACAAGCTTGGTGATCGATACCTGGCTCGCAACCTCAGTCGGTTCGAACTGATCGGTGTTAACGCGATGCCAAAGTGATACACTCCGCCACACGAAACTTTAGACAGAGCCACCGTACTATACGAGTGAGTGATGAGACACGGCGACGACACGCGATCGGGTGAAGTTTCCCTCTTCGTGTAGGAAAATCGACGTAAGGAAGTTACGACCAACGACTATAGTCAGACCCATCCACCTTTCATTGAATTCCGGGATCTCATCGCCGGGAGAGCGCTACTATGTTCACCAAACGAGAGACAAGAAGCGGAGGAAACGGAGATACTCGTTGAGAAAGGGAGAAATAGAGAGAGAGAGAAAGAGAGAGAAGTCGAGGTAAATACCTGAAGAGTCTTACCCTCTAACTAGACCTTAGAAGAATCGTCGAGAATAATCTCGCGCTTTAGGAAAAAAAAAGCAAAAAGGCGCGGAAATATGGCAAGTCTGCCTCCGTCTAGTAGAAATATCGTTAGCGAGCAGAATGTTCCGTTGCTGAGTTTCGGGAAAGCCATTAAAACGGGTCGCGGAGCAGGTTTATTTATAATTTATACGAGCGAGTGAACATTGCCGCGCGCCTGCAGTAACAAAGTATTTGAATTATGTCAGGGAAGTGATGGGTTATTGCAGGGGAGGGCTGTAAAGTAGTTGGCAGCCACTTAGCCTCGGATTTTGAGAGGTGCGCGTTTCACAGGCCGGATTTAGCACGGACGCATTGTTCTTTCGTAGCAGAAGGAAAAATTTCGCGGCTGACACCCGACTACGAGAATATTCTTTCGCGCGAGACCGAGTTCATCCGACTCTCAGGATTATATTCTAAAAACGCACATGTTACATGTCTGTCGAATGGCGTGAATCCTCTCGACCTGCACAGATACACGTAATTACCAGTAAGAGAATATCGCGTTCGGTTAGAGCGGAAAATTAGCGCTGCTCACGGTCTGGCCGGGTGGAAATAACTGAGAAACGCTGGCTGATTTCACGCGACGATGCTATCTTAGCGGGATTTTAAGAAACCAACCACGGAAAGAAACACGTTATCGGAACCGGGGGTTGGCCGGGGGTGAATTTTTATGGCGAACCATGCCTGACGATTTCTTCGTCCCGAGAGCCTGTAATCAGAATCACGGCTCTCGATAAGCACTGCCCCTGTTCGTTTTCAGAACTTCCTCCTTCGTGTTCGATAAAGGTGTGCACACCGAGAATTAACCATCCCGCCTTGTATATTTCCTTCGCCTTTTTTTCTTCCTCTTTTCTTTTCAACCACTGCTGAGACGTTGAAAATGAGGCTTGTAATTTGCCGTCTCGAGAGAAAGAAAAAAGAACAAAGAGTCTTGGAACAGGTGGTGTTTTCATGTTCCATGCAGTGTCGTTTGGAAATTTTCCCCTCACACTTATCGGATTCGATCTCGTTTACGCTGGCCTCGCGGGTTTATCGTTCGTTTCTGTTCTCGCGTAGCTGCGATCGATTTGGTAAGTGAAACCATATGTATATCTATGGTGAAATGTTTGCTGGAAATATTAGAAGGATTAGCGTGACGTATCTTCTTCGTTTCGATTCACGATGGATGACAAGCATGTTGGTCGTATACCGAAATCTCTAGTGTTCTTTTCTAGTCCTCTGTGATTATTATGATTTGAATTATTATGATTTTGAATGATGATCCATACGATCGAAATGGATTCTCTATTTCAATAGATATAATCGGATACTGTACGTATATATATAGTTTCTGTACGTTTGTTTTTAGTGTTTCTCGCCTTTCGTGTATTGCACGCTCTTTACGATGGAAATATTTAAAACAGAAGAGATACAAACGCGGAGAAGAATCGGAGGAGAACATCAAGGTTGAATTATGATCTTTTTTCCGCTCTTTCGCTCGAAACTCTCCTCTGTAAAGAGACTAAAAACCGGCGTGCGAGTTGAAGGTTTTGCGCGAACCTTCTTCCTTTTTCAGCCTCGAAATACGTGCAATCCACCCCGCGAATTCCTAAAGTAAATCGCAAGAAGCAGCTGCTCGTCCGATCGCTGCGCCAAATTAGACCCGCGACTCTTCTCCAAGGAATCTTTCTTATTACCCTTTAAACCGACAAAACCCCTCGCGATATAGCCATTTAGGATCGATCTACCGACACGTTCTAAAGTAAACAGGCCGTAGGAAGAAAAGAGAGGGAAGAAAAGAAAAAAGAGACGCGTAAGAAACCGCGAAGGGGAGAGATCGGTGTAAAAAAGACAATTGGCAAGAAAGACTCTAGATAAAGGAATGAAGAAATCAACGAGGGAAGAGTGCACACTTGTTGATACACGCGGATGCGAATCTGGTGGAAAGGAGGAAAGGACGAGGAGAGAAAAAGAGGGCGAGGAGGTTGCGGTGGCTTTGGCGAAAGAGGGGAGGAAAGAAAACCTCGAAACAATTGGAGGCGCGGAGGCGGCCGCATTTCATGTTGCCTGGCATCGGCTCCCTTTAAAGAGTCTCTTGCTTTTTGTTAGCTCTTCGAAAATTATGATTGTTTGTCCGCGAGATTTACTGCTGCCGCGGCCCTCTCAGTGCGGTACAACGTAGTCGAGGTGCCCTCCAGGGGCACCCAAAGACTCTTGCCTCCTCCACTCCGAACCGGCGAAGAGGTTGGGGGATGGTTTGCAGAGATTAGAGAATCACGAACGTCGTACTCCACTATGTCGCGCTACCGTCTCCCGTTTCTGCCTCCGCTGCGATCCGCTTCCTTCTTCTTATCCTTTTTTCGCACCGTTGTTTAGTTATCGCCGCCGGTCCCGCGTAATTTGCCCGCGCAAATTAGCGCTGTTTGAATTAGCTGATCTCAGGCCGTGATTAAAAATTTCCATCCAGTAACCGGGATTTAAGTAGGTGCTTTTCCTTTCCTCTTCTTGGTTTCTTCGTTTCGAGTATTTCTTTTCTTTTCTTTTCTTTCTTTTTGTTTGGTTTAAAGGATGCTTTGAAAGTTCGAGACTTTCGTTGGGATTATTGACAGATCGGATGATTTGGAGGTTAAGAAAGTTTCATCAAGCTGAAGTTTCTAGTGTTGCTATGTTTTTTTTAATTCGTTTTAAAAAGGAATTAGCCTGACGCGACGAATAAAAATGGTTTTCGTGTTTGATATTATCGGCGAGTTAAGTGATTTGGAAATTAGGAAAGATTTACCGACGAAAGATAGTATAGGAGTACTTTTCCTTATTAGACTTAAAAAGTATCTGGTCTCGCGCAACGATGAAAAAATTTCCACCGAATAATCGGGCTTTTCCATACGTTTTTTTCCTCGTTTAGAGAGACAGTTTCTACGTTTAATGCTTGGAATTATCGACGAATCAATGATAGTTCTATCAATGAGAAAGACGATAAGAAATGGTAGAGGCAAATCATTTTCAAGTAACTGCAGTTTATGAATCACTTAAAAATAATAGACCAGGTACACGGAGAGAGAAGACCTTTTAAAAAGAAAACGATCTTCGACACAGAAGAAGGATTCCCTATTAGCACGTTTATTAACTTATTTTACATGACAACATGTAAACCGATTTTACACGACGACGCACGTTTCATTCGGACTCCGGTAAAAATAATCTAATGAATCTGTAATCGTTCGCGGAATATGTGATGAAATATTTATTGAAATCGATGACTGCGGTAAAGAGGAGTCGACGTGGAGAGGATGGGAGAACATCCCATTCGTGTTGTACGCGTATCACGAGCGAGGAAATGGGGAAACTGTAAAACTTGTTTCCAAGCTTTTTTTCTGGTCTCGATGGTGGATTCAAGGCTCGACGATCACGTTCGATCGTAAAACATCGACTTGCGAGCTCGATACTCACGGTATTTCCGTTGATTTATTCGGCATCTTATTGTGCCTCCGAACTAAACCCGGCCTGACCATCCCAAAATGTGACTTTCTCTCTTTCTCGCCCTCTCTCCTTTCGTTCATCTTGCTCGCGGACCTGGCGATCGCTCTATAAATTTCACGAGTCTTTCGAACCCTATATTTTCTCGTTATCCTCGCGTTTTGCACGACACGTTTTATTAAAGTACGATAATTTTACGAGGCGCAGCCTCCATCCCCCGTCATTCGTTCTTTCTACTCCTACCCGCCATACCTCGTCTCTCTCTCTCTCTCTCTCTCTCTCTCTTTCTCTCCATATTCGCCACTATCCGCCACCCAGGCGAACGCTCTTTTTCCCTCCGTTTCACGGTTTTGTCGGGTCACGAATTGTTGTTCGCGTGTGCCCTCGCGGCAAGAAGAAAAGATAAGAAGAATCAGCCGATAGATCGGGTTTCGCGTGGAAATGAATTCTTCTTGGTCTAACGCGTTCCGAATCGCTCGAATTCTCGACAGTTCTGGTCCCTTTAGATCCGCAAAGAAACGGGCTACGTGTGCCGGATTGCGTGTTTGGTAAATTGGACCGGCGAAACTTCTTGCCTAATCTATAAAATCGAATTAAGCGGCCTGGTGTTCACACGGGCATGTTACAATATAATCTTCTTGCTTCCGAATCCCTTTCGCCGTACGTGTCAGTGGAAACCGTTGTTCTCTAGCTTCTTTCATTCCTGTGACTTATTCGTTTATTTATTTACGACGAATCGAGTATCGTTTAACGAGACTATTGACTGCGACATCTGTTGAACGGAATTAGCGTGATCGTCAAAAATACAAACTTCTACAAGCGTGAACCGGTAACGATGAAAATATTGAGAGATGGTGAGATACAGAAAGTTAAAGCAACGGCCCTCGGGTGTTTGATCGGAAGTTCCCGAACAATTATTCAATTACCATCGATCGACAAAGCGTGGGGGGAACGAAGGGAAGATCAGAAGGCATCAGAGAGAGCGTTCTCGAGGCGGGTCGTTCGTATACGTCCGACTGTACCTTCCTCGGGAAGGCAGCTCGGCAGTAAAAGGCCTAAAGTTTTTAATACTTTCAGTTGTTTTTATGGCGGCTGGCATTTGCTCTTTTTTATTGTTCGTCTCCTCTTTCCTTCTCCCTCATGGCAACACGCACACGACCCTTCAACCACGATCAACGGAGAAAGAGAGACAGACAGGCAGACAGACAGACAGAGAAACAGTAAAGAAAAGAATGGAAGAGAAAACGAACGCGAACAAGAAAGAAAGAAAGGAGGCGATGGAACGCGCGTACACGCGGTGCAAAAGAGAAAGAGGGGGCATCCAAACGAGAGAAAGACCTCAGTCAGCCTTCTCTGATGTACGACTCGGCGGTCCGCGTGAAAAAAATCCCATAAACCAGTAAAAAAGCACGGGGTCTGTGGGCCAGAAGGGACGGGAGGGACGAAACAGGCGGGATAAGGGAGGAAGAAGAAGAAGAAGAAGAAGAAGAAGAAGAAGAAGAAGAAGACGAGGAGATGGAGGGCCCAGTATCGCTAAAGGAATTCCTCTTATGACGAACCACGCGTGATTTTCTCTCATTCCCCCCTCCCTTCGAACCTTCCAGTCCGAATGTGCACTTCTTCACCTCCCTTTACAACCATTCTCCCATTTCTTCTTCTTCTTCTTCTCTTCCCATTGCCTTTCTGTTGTCTTTGTCGTTACGCGTGTGCTTCGCTCTGCCCGGCCGTATTCTTCTTCTCTTACCCTCGGGCCGTGCTTCGACGCGGCCGTGAAACCGCGGCGATCTCGATGCACGAATTAAAAAGCGAAGACAGAAGAATTTCGAATGACTAATGACGGCCACATGTGCCGGCGTCGCGTCTATTCTTCTTCGTGCATCCTCGCCGCGATGCTGAACACGAGGATCTCGTGTTGCTTTGTCGCACCGAGAGAGAACACACTCTATCGATTTCGTATTCGTCGTTTTCCACGCCGCCACCGCTGGATACTCTATTAGGTGACTTAGACCGAGGCACAGATCCATCGAGAGCGAGCCGTGTGTGCCGAGAAGAGGATTTACGAGCGTGGCGTACGTCTTTGATGCAAATCTCGCTTGACGTTGTCGACGTCTCGTCCATGAATATTCCCGTTTCTGTTTCGTAACGGATCTGAAAAATCCGACGTTAACGCTTCAACTACGAACGAATAAGCTATAAAATATGTATGAAAGAAACTAAGGTGCAACGTGTAGGAGAAAGCTTCTACTTAAGGAAAAACCGACCGAACCTTTTGAAAATGCGTCGCTCCAAAATGGATGAAATTTCGGCGAAAAATTACGAATTATTCAGTTTGATTAATCTGGTGTTTCTAACATTAAGCGAAACCCTGTTTATGATGGTACGAGCGTTTTGGAAAGTTTTGGCGGCTACCGCATTAGGAATCGAGCAATTTAGACATCGTAAAGTCGTAGAATCTAAGTGGAAAGAATGTTAACGAAAAGAGTATTGAAGAAATCCTTGGAATTCTTTTATATAATCAGAGTGGCGGGAAACAATAAAATTGCAAATGACACGTTGAATTAATGCGACGTTGGTTCTTAATGAGTCAATTTGTGAATTGCAATTTTATAAATTAAGATTGAGATAAACGGAGTATTTGTGATTTTTGATAAATAGGTGACGCTTGCTCGTGGGCGTTTGAAACGATTAATTCAACGAGCGAAAGGATTTCCTTTTCGATTCGTGTTTCGTTTGTTCCACGTTGCGTTCGATGATTGTTACAACGCGTATATGTAAATTTACGCGAGTAAAACACACGCGTGTAATATTGGAAAGAGAATGAGAGGTAGAACGATGAGGAGAAGAGGGAAAAAAGCGAGTCGAAACCAGAGAATACGGATTGTAGTTTTCTGTCAGACTGTAATGGAATATCGCCGCGCACTCTATGAATAGTTATGGCTCCTTACGCATAAATTAGACCGTAGGAATTAATAGCTAATTCAACAGCTTTTCAATTATCGTCGAAGCGAGAATTCAGTAATACCTGCCTTATAAATATAGATAAGAAACGTTGTTGTAATTTTATCGAGAATGTAAGTCTCATTACTTATTAGCTTTTCTCTTTTCCCCTTTTTCCTCATCTACTAATCGTCTAATAGTGTTTTCACCATAAATTTTCATAATCGTACAGGAATCCAATTTTCCCAATTCCACTCTGCTTTACGATTTTTCTAATATCGTTTTGATTCTCTAAATTTGTCTAATTTAGTAAGTAGGTAGTCGGTAATTCTTTACAGTACTTAAATTCTCATTTCAGAAGCTGATACGTTACGTTGCGAATTTTTTAATAAATTTTCTGATTATCGGCACTTGAGTTTCTTTATTCGTTGCATTAATTTTCCGTTTAGTTACTGCCGTTTTACTTATATCATAATCAATCTTTCGTAATTTGAAATATCAAATTCACTATCACGGACATAATTCAACCTCGTTTTCTTCTACGTTCCCTTCTAACTCGATAGTAAGGCGTTCACATCAAACCCTTTTATTCTTGCTTACAGATTATGTTGCTTCAGTTTCTCTAAAATGAACGAAGAACGTTCCGTATAGATTATTCAAAACGCTGATTTTTAAACTCAAAAGAAAATAGGTAAAAAAAAGTCATTATCCATGCATCGTTTTCCTTAAACGAACGTGTGCAACCTGCTTTCGATTACGGTATATGTCCCTGCAATTTGTCCAGAATAATAAAAAAGCACTCCGTGCAAATTACTGAAAACTCTAATTTTCGAAGACACTACGAAACAAGAAATCATTCTCCGCAGAATTGTTGCTTTTCTTTTTTCTTTTTTTTTTTTTACGAAAGAACGTCCATTCCGACTTTGAATCGTATATCGTGCTCTTGTAGATTAAAAATTAAAAGAACTCACGCAAATTACTGAAAACGTCAATCTTCAAAGAGAAAAATAAAAACAGTCGCTCGTCATACGTTGTTTTCTTAAAAAGACCGTCCACGGCCGATGTTGTAGCGTATCGTGGCGATCTTCGAACGGAGTTGGAAAAGGAGAAACGAGACAGAAAGAGGCCGAGATCGGAGCACCATCCGTAATTTCAGATAGAGTCGGTGCCGGGTGTTATTAAACCCGATAGGCCAGCGAATGTTTCTCCCTCGCGGGTGTTCCCCGACTTCAATTTAAATCGGTGACTTTGCTCTTCTGCCTCCCTCCGCCGTGGCCGGTTTCCTCTCCTTTTCCAGCAGACGTGCGTGGCTCGCGCATATTTCTGTCCTTCGAGGCAAGAATCCCTTCGGGATCCTTTCGGCCAACGAACGAAATGGAAAGCTGCGAAACAAGATCTACAGCCTATGCGATTCTTCTCTGGTTATTAAGCAACGATAATTATCAAATTGAATCGTCGATCCATTTGGTCAAGCCTCTTTCGTTCTTCTTTTTCCAGGCCAATGTGTTTCTTCCTTTTCTGGTAGCTCGTTCGACAAACCAATATCCGACCCGTCTGTACTTTGAATCGGGCAATGTATCTCAGAGACGAAGGTGTCGCGAGGAATTTACTAGAAAGTAAAAAGGTTTGTCGTGCGTCGTTGTGGCAACATTGAAGTCAAATTACGCGTGGGGTAATGATACACGGGGAATAAAAAATTGTTAGCAATTTGGATCTCGTATGTCAGTGAGATTGGAATGTCGGTTTATCACCGCTCGATACGAAACGCAGAATTCTGCATGCAACTCTGTCAAACGTGTATCAATAACGCCATTGCGAGCCCGTGGTACTACTTACGGTTTAATTAAGATCGCTCGAGATAAATCTAGACTGGGTCAGTTACACGTGAATTAATGATTTCCATCGATCACGTGCCACTAACCGATTAATAACGGAACGTTGGTAATCGGCCAGCTATCGGTTTAAATATTCCTAATTCGCGTTATAGCCAATAGGTTGAATTTTTACATACGTCGAACCAATAAACCGATATTTTTCATAGATCGAACCACTGGACTAAATTTTTCCGTAGATTGAAATAGTAGATCGAATTTTTCCAAAGATCCAACCATTCGGTTCAAGTACATCGAGATGAACCATCAGCCTCGTTCTTTTTCGAGGCACGTCGAATGTGTGTCTTTTTTTTTCATAACATACGATACTGTACAATATTCGCAATTTTTTGTCAAATAAAGGAAGAGTTACATCATGTACAAAATCTTTAACAAAACCCAGAACGATTTCTATTGCAATTTACATAAACGCTCCACAATCCTAAAATCGTACAATTAAATGAAATTTGCATTGCTTAGAAAATTTTTGTAGAGACTCGGAAGAATTTGTGTTATAATTCAAGTAATATACATGAATTCGTTAAAATAATGATTTTGGCGGCTCAAGATTGATATTTCCATTGTAAAACATGCTACTTAAAAAAAAAATCAATGTTCTTGTAGCTTCTACGTACGTATCATGCTCGAATTATAGTAAAATTTATTCCACGAGATCTCCAGGTTTGTTCAAAATTTTGAAAAACTTCAAAAACTTTCCCGGTACAATCATGATGCAGTATACAATCCCATTACGAGTTCGACTTCGTACGATATACATGATACACGCTCATAAACTGTTTCCATAAATATTCCGCTACTTTTGCAAGCAACTGTACTTTCAACCATTTCTGTATAATTCGTTTCTTTCCGCGATTCGTAACAGAAATCATGTCGGACGATGTCTAATTACGCGAAGAGGAGGAGCGTGTCGCGTCGCATCCGAGATCGTTTGTCACGATGATCCCTCCGACAAGTCAATGCCGCGTTCTGGAGTCAAAGAAATCATTCATCACCTCGTGGCATGGCGACTCGAGGCGGTTTGCTGCTCGCGTGCTTCTCCCTGTCAGTCGATCCTCGAACGACGACAGGATGCTCGGCTCCCTCGAAATCCACCACTCGACTCGAGACCTTCCGGTGAACACCCGGAATACCACCTCTGTAGGGGAGAGATGATAGGACAGACTCGAAGAAGTCGAGCCCTCGTGCGGTCGGCTCTTCGCACGATTTTACACCGCGCAATTAAGCCGGCTGATAAGAGCCGATAACGGCCTCGGTTCTCATTCCCTACGTTCAGACTCGAGCGTTCCTGGGTCTCTGGGTTTCCAACACTAATTCTGGTCGGGGGAAGTTGCTCGAAGTCGATAGATAACGGGGACAATTTAGGCAGTTTTTGTCGCGGCATTCCTGAAACAGATGTTAATGGTCAGCCACGGTGTTCGGTTACGAATTAATCTGCCATTGGGAAATTAAGAAAGGTTTTTTATTACAGTTGGGACGGTTTGAAGGTTTAAGAGGCTGAGTTAATAGATTTGTTTGTATCGCCGGATTCGTCGAATAGATGTCAATGGTCAGACTAGTGTATTTCGTTACGACTTAACAGGGCATTGGGAAATTGGAAAATTGTGAGATCGTAGATGATGATAGATTATTGTATCATATTAGGTGATAGATATCGAGGACATTTCAGGCAGCTTGTGTCGCGGGATTCTCGAAACAGACGTCAGTGGTCAGTCGTTGTGTCTGCTGAGTTAATGAATTAATCTGGCAGTGGGAAATTGGAAACGATTTTATTGTAATCGAAGTGTTTTAGGTTTAGGAGCTGAGTTAGTAGATTTCATTGTTCATTTATTGGTAACATGACGTTGGAATAGTAAGCGCGACGGATGAAATAAAATACATAATGAAAATTACTGCAGCGTTTGATAAATGTCATCTTAGATACAACTTCGTGCGAAGAAAGCGAAAAAACGAAGTTAAAGTAGCGTAGATGAATATACTCGATGTGTGTCCTTGCTTTCCTTCTCGTGCCCATAATTTCTTTGACTAAAATGAAAAAAAAGCAGGTCGAGATTTGCCAACATTTTCTGCATATTAACGTTCCTTTTCAACTATATATTGGTATATTGTAACAAAAGCTGATCTTTATACTCTATTTTCTCGCTGCTGGAACATGGTAATGTTGCAGTCTTGTTGCAACATGTGCGATTACTATTAAAATTTCCAAACTTGTTTATACACTTGGACATAACCGCAGCATTTTGGCTGCATACACGAGGATAAGCCCCCATCACACTTATCAGTCAAACCTAATGAATTCAATTACATCAACATAAATTAGAATATCTATCACAGTACGTTTTGACATTTTTCTCTTTACAATTTCGTATTTTCACTGTCGGACATTCCGGTCGTGCCTTTGTATGTATCGACCAAATACACGTCAAATCAAACATTGGACGATATCATAAATCCAATTATGTTCATGGAGACGCACCATCCACGATTAGTTCCTACTATAGTAGCGAATTAAGGATCAAGAGATGAAGAACCACGAGTGTTTCTTGGACCTCTCCGAAAAAAGGAGTCTCCATAAGACAAAGAAATTTTCTTTCCGAACGATAATCGAGAGAAATGGAGGAAGCGACAGAAAACAGTCTTCCTACACTGACGAACTGTGAGATCGAAAACTGTAAGCCGAATCTGGTTTCAATCTGTTCGAGAAAGCTGCGCGAAAGGTTTAAGAATTTTCTTCCTGGACAGCAGCGGAGAAAAATGGAGGAAGTGACAACGAAACAGGAAACGAGCACAGAAGAGGACAGCACCGGGGCCGATGACGGTGTGCGACCGGTTCTCCGGATCGCGTTTTCATCAGCGAGCTCGTGTCGCACGGGTTCGACCGTTATTCAGGAATTAATTCATAATTAGAGCGGCCCACCTATGGGCAGCCTAACCCACATTCCAGTCGCCAGCTGTCCCCGCCAGCACAGCCTCGTTTCCAGCTTTTCTTTTCCTTTCTTCTCTTTTTCCCTCCTTGACTTCTTCCTCCCTCTCCCCCTCCCACCCTAGCGCATTTCTGCCTTGCCACGTCTCCTCTCGTGTCTGGCTCACCTACACAACTTATTTTGCATGGCTTCAGTCGCGTTACCTGCGAACGCACACCGCGTTCCAGCGCTGCTCTCCTCCTGAGAACTGGTCCCAAGTGGATCAGCTGATTGCCGCTGTTCTCCGCCATCCGACGTCGGCTTTTCTCCGCAACGGGGACCTCGACCAGGTCCTTGCATTGTTCCTAAGCGGATTTTCTTCCAGATCTCGAGACTTTATACGTCGACTCTGGTTTATTTTCTTCTACTTCTTAGGTTAGCTTCGCGGTGTTGCTCCTTTTTTTTTTTTTTTTTGTAATTGACCGATTCTTATGGACGAGTATTAACGTTACAAATATTAGGATTTCTTCTTGGTGTTTTCTTAGGTTTCGAAGGGAACAGCGACGCGATGTTGTTGCGATCTTATCAGATCGTCAGTATGTGGTTTGACAGGTTACATGAAACTTCGTCATCTTCGTGTTGTCTCTTGAAGTAGATACAGTTTCTTACCAGATATAGTAGATAGCTAGAAATAAGTATTGTTTCTTTTTGTCGATATATCGAGTACTTCTTCGGGAGTAGCAAATTTTTCACAGAACAATTTTAGATCCAGCTTCCTTTCAGAGCATCCTACATTCTCCGGCTACTTCTTCGATAGCGTTTGACCGGTACAGTCACATAGAATCGATAACGATCTAATGTAGAAGAAAGAAGCTGTTAGAACGCCAGAAAGTCTGTATGATTGTGACGAATTGTTTGTACGAATTAAAAAGCTAGAATCGACGTTAGATTTGACTATCGGTGAAAGAAATAATTTTTGTCCATAGAATTGACAAAAATTCTATGTAGAAAATCAGAGAACGAATATCTTAACACATCAAAATTTCTATATGGCTGTAATGAATTGTCCATGCGAATTCAAAAGTCAAAGATAACAATAGATTTATTTCCCTATCGTAAGATAATAATTTTAGTTAATAATCGCTGATTGTCTAACAGTCTATAGAATCGACAAAAATCCTTACGCGAAATATTAGGAAGGAATCTCTTATTACTTTCTTCGTTAAGACGCCAAAAAGACGTTTCTATCGTCCTAATGAACGAGAGGGACGTTTCGCAAGGAACGCGTGGGAGGTTGGAGGTCTCGGAGGAGGATTAGAAAGTCGATTTCGCGGATCCAAATTCGTGGCGCTCGATCGAAGCCGGGACAAGAATTCGTATAGGGGGTCTTTGCACCCGGAGGATTCCAGCGGCGTCATTTATGGAACGGACAAGACACGCCATTAGATTTATGATTATGCAGCACGAGGCATATATTTATGAAAGTCACCAACACACGCTTCTGGCCAGATGTGACGTTAATCGGATTGCTCGGAAGAGACCGCCGCAGGACCCACTCGACTTCGATATTTGGTTCACCTGGTTTCACCAGCTTGACACTTTACCTTATGTATACTTAGCACACTCGATTAAAACTCTTATCTCGTACTATAATCTCTGATATTTTTCTACTGAAAAGAGAAAAGAGGAAACGAGTATAGCGGTCGTCGGTTAGGTAATAACACGGTAAAGTTACTTGGACACTTTTTAATATATCTCTGCTGTTCAGCGTAGAAAATTCACCTTTCAATGTACAATTATTTGTACTATCATGTTGCAATTAACGAGCTTGTAGAAGCAGAACCATTTGCTTTTGACAAGTTGATCGTCGATCGCGTAGAACTTCTGTTTATGGAAAGACGGAGGTATCTATCCGTGAAATTCGAATATCCGGTAAAATGTCCAAAACCGGTACGATGTAATCTTCCACACAATAACCATACAGTTAACGTGTATCAACTTCGATCTAGAATCCTAACGCGCGTTTATACTAAATCTCAAGCCTGTTAACTCTCCCATGACTTACGACACTATCAGAAAGTAGGATTACAAATGACAAGATCGAGAGAATTCAGAAAAATTCAATTCGTTTCTCACTCGCCATTCTCACTCGGCATAAAAACGAAATCGCCCTGAGGCCCTCGTGCGATAATCAGGAAATCCAACGCGTGTAATGGAAACTTGGAACGCTGTCTCCGATTAGTTTTCGACCATTTAAACGGATAACAAAGCAGGCGAGCTGATAAAACAGACATAGAAATTTAGCGGTGACGGCGGACAAATCGCGGCAGTAAAACGTCCTCGTTTATATACATAAAGGAAAGAAAAGCGACAGGCTGGCCGCGTGTTATCGATCGAATAGTCCGACTTCTCCAACGACTGTTCAGTTCCAGTTTTCTTGAAACGGACTTTTTGGTCGCGGTGCATGGCGGATCGTAAAACGCGAGATACGCGATACGAGCTTGGAACGCGCTATATCGCGCGTGTACCTGCGCTAACGGCGACGATAGCGCGCAGAGACACTGCAACGGAAGAATGCAAGTGGCAAGTAGGTCAGCTGGATTCTCTGTTGCACGATCCGGCCTTTTATCTCCGCGAAATCGGCCGATTTCTTCGCGCGGAACGACCCGGGGGATTTTTCTCATCCGAGCAAATGTTAAACCTCGTTCGCTTCCTTGTTTCTGTGAAACCTAAGCATGTGTTCGATCATTCGACGCTGGCTTTTAGTATAAAAGAGAATTTCGTGGGAGAATATTTCGGCTGTACCTGCTTACTTTCCCGAGAAGGATTTTTGATATTCGCACTCGTGAGAAAGTGGAGCGGGCCGAGTACGAAATTTATTAGGTTTATTAGGAAGCTCCAGTTCATTAAGATTTCTCTTTGGTTTCCCTCTCGATGCACGAAATTTGAACACTGCGTAGTCCGTTGTAAACCTTTGTTCAAGCACAGAAACATATTATCACGCGAAGAATATAATCAGGCGATGTCACGACTGACGTACTAGTTCCACGATTCTGCGATTCATCTGTCAAAATTGTTTTTATTACAACTCAGCTTTACATCAGCGATACTATATCGATCACCGATTTTGGTCACCGATAATCTTCTATTCTTCCACGTTACGACGATCAATATATCAAACATTTGGTACCAAAGTATTTCGTTATATTTATCCCAAAGAATTTCGTCAAGCTCCAACTATTTCACACGTTAATATATATTTATTGAGAAGTATCTTTTTACGCTAATACAAACAGCTTCGATATTCTATTGGGCTGGCAACTAAGTGATTGCGGATTTTATCATTAGGTGGTATTGACAAAATCCGCAATCACTTAATTGCCAACCCGATATACAAACAGGTCCAACAAGCTTCAACTTTTCGGTTCCTAATTTTTATTTAAGAAAACTGCCGATATGGAGTAATGGCGTTACGAGTACGTATCTGACTATCATGAAATGTTAAAGTCAAATTTATATGGCGGCAGAAAGTCAAGACGATTGGTCTTTATTGACCATTCTGATTGCATAGAAAGGTAGTATAGTTAGAAATAACACGACGACGATATTACTACAGAAGAATAATATTAAAACAAAGTTCGAGACGATGAAAAATGATAGTCTTTAAGGATCGGCGATGCTTAGGTTCGAGGATCAAGGTTCCAATACACACATGCAGGTTGCATCGATTCGAGTGAAAACTTGCGACTCGATCCATTTTATAAAATATCTCGGCGCAGTTTCTAAGTGCACGATGTAACACGAATTTAATTCGGCGATCGAATGACGCTTAATCGGCAGGAAATTATTCTGCGAAAAGTCGAAAAAAATGAGGCGTGTAGGCGTTTGAAGTGGTGGGGAGTCGATGGGGGCGATGACTTTTCCGCGTCAGCAGTAATCGGTCTCGCGTACGACGTAACGAAATAATCAGGGATCGATTGCCGTGCAAGCAATTAATTTCCGGTCCCCTCGTCGAACTCTCCGGTTTCTCGCGTACCGTTGCGGAATACCGACGAAAGGAAAGGAAAGGAAAGAAAGGAAAAGAAACGCCGCGTGAACATGGACACGAAACGATATCGCGTGCGAGCAGCGTCACGTTCGGGCCGGAGATCCGATTAAAAAACCCTGTGACGATAAAAATTATCCGCGCGACGCGACGCCTCTTTTCGAACCTCGTCGATCGACCAGATTACTCTGTTTGGATTAACTCCAATGTTTTTATAAGCCGTGTACCGTTACTCATGCCCGTCACTGACGTAATAGTATCAATGATGTAGTTCCTGTGTTCAATCCTGTAAACCATTCAATTACAATCTTTATGCGATTGCCATATCGTGGATAATTATTTATTGAATGGAAATCTCGAA
This sequence comes from Bombus huntii, assembly GCF_024542735.1. Classification (NCBI taxonomy): domain Eukaryota; kingdom Metazoa; phylum Arthropoda; class Insecta; order Hymenoptera; family Apidae; genus Bombus; species Bombus huntii. The sequence continues at coordinate 4,493,562 of NC_066251.1, forward strand.
GGAAGTTTGGGAGAATTTTTGTCAGAATTCGTGTCGCAGCTTCTATATTTTAAAATAGATTTATTACATCGAAGGGGAATAACATTATGAAGAATATCTTCGTGGAAATTCTGGACGACCTTTATCGTCATCGACGGAGAGAATTCGCAGTTGGTAGATCAATCTGATCGAATGAAAAAAAGAGTCACGTAATTATGATTGACGTAGATTGTAGAAGCTCTAGAATCTTAAAAGATTTACGTATCAAAGGCTCAGAACGATTTTTATCACCATCCAAATAGAAGTTTTACCTCGTACGAGAGCGCAATTTCTATTAAAATTTACATAAAATATTCACAATTTCGAAACCGATCTGTCGAGCGAAAGAACAGTCGCAACATCTACAAGATCCTCACAAAATCCCACGACGATGTCATATCGTGGTTCACGCACAAATTGATCTACGAGACGAAAGAATAGTCACAACAGTCTGCGAGATCTTCGCGAGATCTAACGTTTTCCATACCATAACGTTTACCATAATTTACACGAAAGTTCTCTAAATCGCAAACCAGTCAATCAAACGAAAGAAGACTCGCAGCATCTACAAAATCTTCGCAAGCTCTCGCAGTGATCTCTGTCGTAAATTACACAGAAACTTCCCAATTCGCAGATCGTTCGGCCGAACGAAAGAAACAATCGTCAAACAAGAAAACAAGGAAACGTGATATCTGCGCCAAAATCGGCGCGGTGCCACGAGGGTGTCCTCGCGGCAAGAAATGGAAATTCTCCCAATCCAAAAAACAAAAAAAGGAAAAGAGAAGCTTGGAAAGGGAGAAGAGGCGAGTGCACGGCGCTTTCTTTGCCTGGGACCAAGAGCCAGAACGACCTATTCGTCTCCTTATTGAGACGATCCGATGAGGACCGGCGATTGGAGGCGCTCGGGCCCTCGCGTGTTCCTCTTAAATATCCGAACAACTTTTTCCACCAAACGGCGGCCCGGGACAATTTACGACGAAAGCCGGTCAATCCGCGCTACATTTTGAATTTCAAATCGCAGCCACCGCACCGAGAGAACCGCCACACTTTTTCCCAACCGATCTGTTCGCGCTTGAAAACGGCGAAATCTGAAGACGCCCGCGTGAAAAGTGGGGGCGGTGTGCAGGCGAGCGCGCGCCTGCACCAGCCTCTCTCTAAATTTAAATTTACGATTTCTCCCGGCCGCCGCTTGTCTCCGCGGATGGTGCTTCTTCATTTCGCTTCGTGAATCCTCGTCTGATCTCTTCCCGAAAACGGACGGCCGTTCCAACGTCTCCGGAAATCGTAGCTCGTGTTTGAGAGAGGGAAACTTCCCGCTTCCTGTAATGGTAGATCCTTTAGGCGTGAACGGGTTCTTCGGTGTCGAAGACTACTTCCGTTGTTCGCGTTCCCTTGCCGGTTTAGGTTACTCGCCAGCGAATCGTGAAATTATGCATAAAAGTCGGGCGAATGGAATATTCTGCTGAAGTATAAAAACGTATTTTAATTCTTCGGTGTGGAAAGCTGTGTATTCGCCTCTGTTCCTCGCGCTTTCTTCGATATTTAAGTTATTGGGCAGCAAATAGCGGAATGGGGCGTAAAAGTGGGTTACGCGGAGCATTGTCGTTTCGTTAGAGCGCGAAAACGTATTTGAATAATAGATATTTTACAAATTATTTTAAATTATAAATTATGATCGCAAACAAATTTCTACGGTTTAAAAAACAGCTGGTTATTATATTGTAAATACTTTTATTTCTTTAAGTTTCGCAAATGTTATAGAATCTGGAAGAAGGTGGAAGAAGACAGAAATATTAAAACAATTCCTTGAAATTTTCTCTTGGAACTTGAATATGCAAAACTGCGAATCAATAGCAGATGAAATTTTGGTTCTTGACGAGTTGAGTACAATGAACTTGGTTTTTCTATTTCCGACATACCAAACTTCTTTAATTCGCTCGTCATTAACGAAATGTCTTTTCGCGTATGGGAAATAGATTTTATGGTAAATACTAGAGACAAAATGTCTCAATGATTTCCACTGGACGGCGATTCGTCAGGAATTTAGTGGAATAACGTTTCTTAATCGTCCGTACCGAACGACGAGCCGCGTGGTCACATGTTCTTGATTTAATTTAATTTAAGTATACGCTCGCGCCAACAAATGACAGGCATTTAGAGGGGACAGTCGACGATGGGGCTCTACCGTTTTAACCGGTTTAACGTGAAAATAGCAAGGAGACAAAGCGTTACAGCGCAATTTCTCATCGTTTCGATTTTATCCCTCGCCCAGAAGCAAAGACAATATCGTGTAACTCTTCTTTCTCATCATTCGTTTACTTGCATTTTCGTTGATAGCATCGACGAAAAATAAAGCAGCTGAACGTTAACCTTCCCGGACAACCAGATGAAAGAACATCTTAGCGCCGTTTATGTTAATTTTTGTATTATAAATTTCGTATTTTACGTCTTCAGTAACGATGACTAACTCGTTTTCAACACGTTTAAGTTTTTTTCAAGGACATCTATTTGAATCGGTAAGTTGCAGAGAAATATTTTACGAGTCCAATAACGTGTTACCTTAATTAACTGTTTATGAAAAAGATTTGGTTGTCGTAACTCGTTAACAAATGTCGAAAACAAATCAACCCGTCATTCGGATTGTCAATCGCATGAACGTGATGATTCGTTTCAGTCCATAAATCTCTTGTTCTTTTTACGTTCCATTTCTTTTAGCTATAAACTATATCCTATTGACACAAACGAAATCTAAAATCCACTCAAACGATATTCATCTATTTTTATTAATTTCGAATTCCGTGATTGTAAAACTGCTCTACTGTTAACTGGTTAACTCTACTGTTTACTGGTTAAGTCTACTGTTCGAACGGTTAAAAAACGTATTGTTCTTATAGAACAGCATGTAGTAGCCATAAAAGGTATTAAGTATTAAGATAGTCTGATAGTCACGATCGAGTAATCGAAGGAGGAGAACAGGAGAAACTGTTAATCGATAATCGAGCGTTTCTTTCGAAGCGCGAAGGTGGAGGAAAACATTTATCCCGGTCTCCTAAGCCGTTCTTAGTCGCTTTATCTGCGACTGGTGGCGTTAATTGTTCGATACACAGCCACCCACGCACGGAAGTCGACTTCCTCGCGTAATCGCCAGGCGGAATTTAGTTTCTTGATTCGGTATTTATGCGCGGCACATTTTTCAGCGGAATTTCCTCGAGAGACCGGCCGCGATATAAATCCTCCGCGATAAAACGCTTGTTGCCGACAAATCCGCGAACGCGAATAAATTTCATTTATTTACGTTCTCTAAACCCGAGAATCGCTGTAATATTTCCTTTCCCTCCTGCCTTCGATTAAACCTTCCAGAAATAAGCACTTATCAGCAACAAGCTTTGTTTCATAATATAAAAATTGCGAAATTTACGAGTTTACGTTTGCAACCTGTTTGTATCGCGTGTAAAGATGTTAAGTGGATGTTTGTAGATTCTCTGTCTGTGATGTATAACGCAATCGAATAACGATTATGTTATGAAATTATGTTATAACGTACGTGGAGTTGCACGACGACAGATGCAATGACAATATGAAAACGATAAGCAGGTGGACGTAAAAAGTGAGGAAAACGACGATGAGACGGATGTGACAGACGATAAACAAGAAAAGAAATTAATCCGATTGTACCAAATTGACGAGAGTATCGTTGGGTATATTCAGTTTATTTGTAATCCACGGAGGAAGCGGCTTATTTGTCGAATAAAGGAAATTAATTATTCATGTCGACTACTTACCTTGAACATTGATATCGTTGTGACATTCGTGACCATTGTGTCAGCCTGATAATTCTTGCAATTCCCTATATATTTGCTTTTTGTTCTCTGTTCAACGCGGTTGACAATTAATTCGCCTAAATAAATCTATTAAACAAATTATGACGGTTCGTTTTCAAGCACGCAATGTAGTTCTGATAAGAGTAAAATCATTAAAAAATTTTCAATTTTTATACAAATACGAGGCATAAGATAGGAACGCGACAAAGTCTAAGGAGATGAACTTGAATAAAATAATGAAACTTTTCGAAAGTGGATAATACCTACTTTACTAAGCTATTGATACGATCTTGCCTTTTGTATCCCGAGTTTAATTCTTATTTAATAAAATATCCTACATTACGTTGGCTCTATCATTTTTCCTTTTTTTCGTGAATATAGTCCTCTCTAGGGGAAAAATGATAAATTATTCCTCGGTATGGCCGCAAACACCGTACACCTCATTCCTTGTCACATTAATCACAAGATACAAAAATTGCAAATTATCTGACGTTTATAGTCATCCATATGAGGACTGCAAATTTTGATGTGTTTATAGTTAGACATATAAGAACTGGAAATTAACGTGAACGTATAAAAATCGAATTGAACGTAAAAAAAATAAAGAATTGTTTCCTTATTCGAGTGATTTAATTTGCAGTACCACTATTTTCTACGACCTCGAAAATCGACTTGTCCACGATCGTGAATGTGCGACAAGACTCGACAAAAAAAAAAAAAAGAAAAAAAGAAAAGAAAAAATGACAAGCCGCGAGTGAACATGTAGCACTTAGTATTTTTAAACGTAACTCGGCAAAAAGATGTTTTGCGATTCACGACTCGCAGATATGGGTCTCTTATCTCGCTCTCCTATCTAATAACTACGCAATTCTTTATGAAATCGAAACGAATAAATGTTTCAATATAAGCTCGGAATCTTTCGCGGCTGGCAAAAACGGTATGAAAAAATCGTGATTACAGGACAAAGTGGAACGCAATAATTCACGGTGTTGGCGGCTCGATCTGCTTCGCATCGTTTCCACGATTAAAACGTTATGCCAACAGCCTCGTAACGTTACGTTGCAATATGATGTTTATCGTAATGTAAAAATATTCTTTCGCGATATCCATTAAAAATAGGTCATTTAAATGGAAAGATCTATTTACGGTATATCACATGATCGAGATATGCATCGTCCCTCGTGGATCACACTGTTGCAGAATAAATTGTCGATCATTAAATTGGAATTATTTTATCGCGTTACGAATGAAACGTCAATGTATAAGTGAAATTCTAGTTTCTCTGTAGGAAATTACGCGATGAAGAATTGTTCCACTTAATTCAAAATATGATACGTTTTTCACATTAGGAACACCCTGTCAAAACGTCGCCAATTAAAAACCAATGGTCGATAATGAAAAATCTATTTTCCCTATAATTCGTTAAACGCTCGATTCCTCGTTTCTTATTGCTTTTGACCGTCTTATGGATGAAAAATGGATGGTGAAATTTGTCGGAAAATAAATAGATTTCCCTTGTAATTACTCTTAATGTTATAATATCGGCAATTATCTTCGGCACATGAAATAAACAATGAATAAACGATATATTGTTATCCATTATTCACTTATTATTCGTCGTGCATTGAAATAACTTGTCGATCTTCGAATTGGAAGCATTCTTGCGATATTATCGCTTGAAAAATCGAGCCGATACCAAAAGTGCTGGAGTCAGGGATCGAGTAGGTGTAACGCGGATAGAGAACCACAAGGGAACAGCTTTTTAATGTCGTGGCTTGCATGTAACTAGGCCGCGGTGTTCGGGTGTGGCCGTGTCGCGCATTGTTTCTGAAATTACGATATTGTAGTTATTAATATTTATATATCGGCGAGCGGAGGATCGTCGTGGGGCTGGCAGCGTCGACTTTCTAAAGTGGTCGAATGCCACCGTAGCGCGCGACGATGTACCTTGACCCGAACCCAAGTAAAATTATCGCTTTCGCGGCGAAAACGCCTCTCGGAAGTTGCACACTCTGACGTTTATTGATTGACCATCGCGTCTCCACCGTTTACGAATAAATGTAACGATCAATCCTGATCTCGTAGAACTGGGCGTTCCGTCTCTCCCGCGAGACTTTTCCCATCCAACGATCTCCAATCGCACAAGATATATAATGGCGAACAACGACTGCTCCACCCTCACAATATCGTTAACCCTGCTGCGATCCTCGAATTTTTACGGTGAAACCTTTTAGCTATATATTATGCGTGTTGTACGAAATATTTTGAATTATTGCCTTCTTTTGTTTAATTGAGGTTTAATATCGGATCAACTGCTTACGAGATTGTTGACGACACCATAGAAGAAGGGGGGGTTGTACATTATATTGCGTTATTCCATCGGTATAGTTTGTAAATCTTAACGAATGGTGGATCTTAAAATCTTGTTAGCTCTCTAGTGAGAAGATTGTGGATTTTTGTTCATTTTTATATCTTTTAGTGAACATATGAAGTGGAATTTAAATGGAAATTTGTTACATGTAGACTAATGAGACTGGAGATATGATTATGATCATATCATTTCATTATCTTATATTATGATTGATATTTGAGACGAATCTGAAAATGTATGTAGTCGTAAAAAGATATTTCTTGACGTGAGAAAAATACAATTGGATCGAATGTTTCAAGGTTAAGGTGTGCCAGAGTTGAAAATTATTATATGAACAGAGACATTTGTGCTGGATGTTGAAATCCCTCGTGTAACTGCTTAGTTGTAGTTTGTCCGTCTTCGTCTAAATATACCGACCATTCTGCTCCAAAATTGTTCGCGACGAAATATGCTTCTCTTAAATCTCTTACAATGAAGCACATATTTTGTTACGGTCTTACACATCAGCTATTACTGCTGATATTTTAAAATATTACGCTGGTTTGTCGTATTTTGTCATGCCACTACGAATCTACCGAAAATTGGCACACGAGGAAACATGCTTTTCCTGAAGTAAACGTCGCGTCGTGTCAACGAGTGAACGTCAGTATTCCCTCATCCGAAATAAAAAATACTTAGCAATTGTCTCTAAAACACAAAGAGTATGGTAAAGTAGAATTATACAGAATACGAAAACCAAATATTTAAAAACTACGTGAGATTTAATAATTTTCATTGAAATACAACAATCATTAACAATAACTTATTCGATTCATTATTTTATCTTATGGGACCTTTTGCGACAAAGGCGCTCTATTACACTGTTAACTCTGCTATGTCATTTTGGTTATTTTCCAACCAACATTCGATATTTTGTAACACGAAAAAATACAAAAATTTCATTTTGCAGTAAAATAGGAAAAAAATTGCTACCTATATGCTCTGTTTCTCGTCTTAATTTTACGTTTAAACATTTTCTTAAAACACTACGAGTCTTTTTCGTTGCTAAAACGAGAGCAAGATTGTAGTATGAAAATTCGATAATGGCAACAATGTTACCGAGACGCAGCTTCTTAATCATCTCGATAAGGTTCTCAGGCGAGACAAGGTGACGAGGTTTATCAGAATTTCGCTGATAAAGAACACACACTGACCGGCCAGTGCTGTGGATCGAATTCCACGTGACTTGACTTGTGAACAGCGACGCAGCTGCTCGATATCTGCACGTCTAACCAAATCAGGTGGAGTAGCTCGGAATGCGCCAGTACGGTCGTTTGATTGACATTTCGGGGACGCTCGTTTGTCACAGAAAAGTCGAACTCCATTTGTTCCTCCAATTCCCTCGATTCCCCCCTTTCCTCCGCTTCGTTGTCTCACCCTACAATTCCACCCCTCAGCATTACCTGTCTCTTATTTCCATCCAAGCGATTTACCCTCTCTCGTCGCACCTTCCCTTCCTCTACTTTCTGTTTTATTTAATTATTCTGCGTGGTTCGTTCTCGTTTTGTATCGTTTCGCTTTCCGCGTGCGTTAAGATAACAGAGCGCGAACCCATGCTGGGCTATCGGTCAAAGTCAACGAAACCGACGCGACACGTTCGAAAACTTCCATTTTCTACTTTTCAACCCTCTCCTGCGTCCAGCCATCCTGCTACGAATCCTAAATTATTTAATGATTGTTTGCCACTTTGGAATATGTTAGAACTTAGCAGATAAAAAGTTTGCCTTTATCGCTGCCAAATTTTGATTCGATTTTACAGTAACAAATATAAAAACCGGATGAGTTTATGTTAATACAATTAATAATAAGTGATGATAAAAGTAAACACTGAAAGTTCTATGCTCCGAGAAACCATGTTAATTAAATCCATGTGTTTCTCAAATATTAATCATGCACGCAGTTAATGTGAAATTGTTAATTACACAAAAAGCGAAATCGTCCAGTGAAAATGAAGAATCGTCAGCATCGAACGAACACGATTCGTCCGAACGTTCTGAGGGTTGAGAATCTTCGATCTTTGGACGTTCAGAAAGTTTGTATTTTATTTCTCTTGAAACCTACCAACGTTATACGCGTGCAATTGCAAATTCGGAGATTTTGCCGTATTTCCATAACACGTTCGGCGACGTCATTCGCCATTATTTTACACACGATCGTTGCAGTGCAGTGATACACGCATCCCTTGACCTCCTATACTACGCGCAAGGCTTTTTACCTCCGCTGCTAGCATTCTTATCACGAACACGTTAAACAACTGTCGAACGAATTTCGGATCGATGGATGTCATGGTTTCGGTGTATGGCTGTTTCGAACGTTTCGTCGAACGCTTATATTTTCGGCAAAGTCCGGCGAGGTCGGTCGCGTAGGTAAAATTGGAGAACCGGATATGCCAGCTGCTCGGTGCAGGCTCATTGACATTTCCCTCGAGTTCCGATGCGCGGCGATCGGCGGAACAACGGGCGTCATCGAGCGCACGATCGGTACGTGACATTTCCCCCGCTATAAAAATGCGCGTCCGGTAGCAATTGCAACCCGCGTGTCGCGCCTGTGTTGCTGCTCGTTTTAATAAACATCACGATGATCGGTGGCAAACCGTGGCTGGTGTCGTATCGCCGAAAAAGGCGGAGTTGCCTCCCTCGGCACTCTCTGTTCGTGTTCGCCTGTGGCGAAAGACAATGGAACGCACGAAAAAGGCGCGAAATCCAGAATGTCGACGGTCAGTCGGACGATTGCGAAGGTGGGACACGTTCGACGGGAGGCAACGTCTCACAAATAAATTATCAACGCTCTCCGGCATTCGCCGCGGAATCGACGATTCTATATGACCGGCTGCCGGACGGATGAATATGCTGCGGACACGCGGAACATGCCAAGCGTGCGATGCCTCTTCATTCACCCGTTTCGTCGTTCCTGGAGGGAATGTCGATCTCTCCTGGAACCAATCCCCGAGACATTTATCATTTTATTACACCGGGCCAACACCGTTCAACGTGTATTCGATCTTCTTGCAGAATGGAATATTTATGCGGCGTGTTGAAAACCGTAGCGATGCGACAAGTTCGACAATTCGGATTCGCTGGCGTACGCAAACTTCTTCAAAAAAAGGTGATCGTGTCCCTATGATTTTACGAGCAAACAAGTTAGAGATTTGCGGGTTACGGTAGCGGTGCGTTAATTAGACGTCGCCGTAACGTAAGTTGTCGAAATTGACTTGATTAATCCATTTTATTTTACACACGAGTAAACACCAGAGCTATAGTAAAGCATATATCGATGCTATAGTAATTGACAAGGTTAGGAAATTGACAAGTGACAAGTCGTAGATAGTAGGCTGTAATTGCGTAATTTTGTAGTTTTGCATTGAATAAGATTGTAAGTTAATTGTATGAAATTGACATTTAAAATGGAGCTTGACTTTTTTACCCTCAAACTTGTCGCTGTCATGCGGCAGTTATTAGCACGTATCACCTGTGACTTGCAAAATGTACGAATGGATCGTTGAAAAACTACATTGGCCAATTGCCCGGATTGACAAATATAATAAGAATCGCCGGTTTTGAAAATTAACTTATCGTTGCTCTTACGGCGAATCAGTTTACAGAAATTTATTTCTTGAAAGATACTGAGACTGATATTTGCAAAAAATGAATTAGTTGCTCAGGTGTTCAAATATCTGAAATATCCATATCTCGCTCTTACACGATGAAAAGGAAAGATGTCTAAAATTTGCTGAAAGTATATCTGTTTGAATAATTCACAGCATAATTTGTTCACTTTGCTAGGATATCTGTTAGGATATGGCTCCGACTCGCGACCAGTTAGCGAAGTACCAATGTCGTGAAAATTAAAACTATGTTAGCAACAGCTTAGTTACCAGCCTATTAACAATCAATTACATGATATCCTTTTGGTACCGGCACAAGTACTACAATTTCTAACGATGCCGCGGAACGATGTCGGGAGCAGCGGCTAGCGTAACTCATTCCGTAAGTTTTAGCCATTAATGGTAGTAGTATCGGCAATAGAGGTACAGTAACCGGTAGAACCGCTCGCGAACTAGTGGTAGCGCAACTATTATTAGCAGAACGATAATTATACTAGTAACGCACCTCGTTCCTTTTTCACCAGATGACGCACGAGATTCTCTCGCTTTTATCGCGATATTCCGCCTCGTGGTGGACTGGGACGCACGCGTATCGATTGATCGACAGGGCTCGACAGGCACGTGACCGATCGCGGAAAGGGAAAGTTCGATCGACGCAACGTGTGCGCGTTGATGACATCCGGAGTTCCGGTAATTATCGTCTGAAATCTTCGCTCTACCCTTCTCAAGCTGAATTCTCAGACATGAAACATGGAATGTTCCGAATTGCGATACCTCGTCTGATAGCGTTTCTTCAGCAAATTGAAGATCGCAATCTTTTTTTTCTTTTGTAAGGAAATCGAAATCGTGGATTCTCGAGGGAAAGGAGTTTTTGTTTCCTGTGAAAGAATTTAACTCTCTGCCTTAAGCCTGTTAAGAATCTTTATATTTCAATTTTACTCTCATTTTGGCAGGTTTCCAATGTTTTGAGATGTTTAACATAAAATTTAAACGAGAAATCACTCACAGTAGTAAGAATCTTCCTACATATTGTTGGATTATTTTGTACTGTTAAAAGAATACGAGTTATCTCGGAAGCAGGAAACTATAGAAAAATTGGTATCTTTTCTATTTTCTCTGCAATCACCGGCTTATCTCGATATAATCGACAATTTAATAAATATATGTGGAATAATCACACCAAGATATTTTCACTTTACATTACATGTTTCGCGTTACATGAATAATTACGTTAAAATATTTTCGAGAAAGTCTCAAAATAAAATCCGGGATAAATTTGTATGACAAAGAAACAGCAGCAAATAAAAGGCACACTGGTGTCGTACTGTCTATGCAGCAAACACAAAAAGACGCAAAGGTCGATAGAAAATTGTAACAAGTTGACGTTGCAGGTTAATAGAGGTATACCAACAGAGGAATAAAAGCGGGAACTGGTATCTCGGTTCGCATGAGATTTCGAACTAGATGATACCGAAAGGAAACGCACGAGTTGACCGCGCGAGCACACAGCAACGTAACAACACAGGTGTAACCTACGTGCGTGTTTTCATTGTACGAGAAACGCGGCGACGTGGGCACAGACACGGAATTCCAACGAGTGGAACCCGACGAAAATGTCAATGAGTCGATCGCGAACGATATGAAGAATTCGAAAGCAATAACCGCGAATGCTCGCCTCCGGTGGATCTGGAATCTTGTATGCAATTCCACCTTCGTGCTCGTTCCTAGACAATTATCGATTAGCTAGACAGAAGAATACTACGTTCGATGGTAACAGAAGGAAAACTGCCGGCTATTCTTGGAGCCTGCCTTTTGTCAGACATTAGCATACGCATGTTAAAAAGTCTTTTGGTAGTAGTTACACCTATTCAATTGAAAACTAGAAGAAATCAATGATACGACGAACGATTTATACTATACCGGGTGGCATGCGATTTTATGGAATACAAAAATTCATAGAAACGTAATGTGGCTTATTTGATCTTTTGTCCAGTTTTCGAGTTTCTTCAGGCATCCGACCAGAGACGTTTTATCATTGATATTATATTGTATTACGTTTAATAATATTAATAATAATAATTGGTATTCTTATATCATATTCAATGAGACGTACGTGGATCGATGAGTTACAGTTTTTTAGAAACTTAGGATCTTAACTTATGATCATTTGGTAGTTGTTATATATAAAAAGTTGAGTACCATTAATAAAGATATTTAACAATACTTTTTGTAGCTACTGTACGTTCAAAACTGGCGAAAGTTAAGATTAAAATTATCGACTTGTCGTGTGTATCTAATTTTACGCATGTACAATTTTCATTAATATCTTACGATAGTTTAATAAACAGAGTCACATGGATATATCTGATTATCAAGGATTATCAGATTCGCGGTCGTTTTGTTCGAATGACGCGTTATTAACGAGTCTTTCCGTATAACGATAAATTTCAACAATCATGAGGCAAGCAACGTGATACGTGGTCCAGTCGATCATACTTGATTGTGCAAAAAACTCGTTTCAAGATAATTTACGAGCGGGCAGCAGCCACCGCAATTACGAATCGACGCGTTCTCGAAAGATTTCAATAAAACCGCGGGTAGAATTTACAATGCTGCTAACGAGAAGCAGACTGCAAAGACATCGAACCATTTCGAACGCTCCTCCACGACCGATCTTTGGGCCAGATCCGGATCATCGTTTCGACGCCATAAAACCGATCGTTCTCGTTTCTTTCGATTCGTTTCTTTACTTCTATTAGCTTCTACGCAACATTTTGGAACGAAAGCAATTTCCTTTTATTAATACCGTTTGGCAGAAATGGATTTATTCTACTTTTATTTCGATATCATTCGCTGTTATATTAGTACCATAAAGACAGAAGCAAATTTTTGCTTCTTCTTAGTAAAGAAACGACATAAAAATTATCTTCTTTGTCGGTGGACTGGTAGAGAAGATGGTCCGACAGGGATAGACTTATTCTACTTTACTGTCGGTTTACTATGGTAGAACAATATAACACGAGAAATGATATTAATAGTAGGAATATGCAAATTTTTGCCTGTTGTGTGAAGAGATGGGATGAAGATTATTTTCTTCGTTTTATGATTGATAGAAATAGGATTGTTCCACTGCAGTTTCAGTATCGTTCACGAATTTGCAAATCTTCGTCGTTACAAACGTGTTTCTTTCGTTCGTCACTGACGATTTTAAGATTGGACGTTTCTAGGACGCTAAGGAAATACTTTCCCTTGACGATTACTAATAATCGAAACACGCTTCTCTTCATTCATTCACGAGGGAGGCGTGACGCACCAAGATTAGGACCGGTATCGTCAAAAACAAATGTATCAATTACTAAGTTAGTCGACAACTCGTTTAAAACACGATATTTCTTCCACGCAACGAATATATAATAATTATACGAATTAAACCGTGACGTGACAGATTCAATAGAAAAATCTCGACGAGTAGCCTAAATTTCGTTCATTATCTCGCGATTACTTCACGTTCAATCCTGAAATTCTACAATCCGCCAACCAACGTGTTGCCCAATGCACGATGGCAAAAGGAACGAGAGGAAACAGCAATCGTTGAGGGGTGAACGTGGCCATCGAGAAACAGTCGGAGAATTCCATTTCCAAAATCGTCTCGGTTCGATTCCTCGGCGGCGTACGAAGAAAAGAAGGCAGATTTCGATCTGCTTCGTGGTATCGCGAGGCCAACGCGGACAGAGAACATCGACGGAGTGAAAGAGAGAAAAAGAGAGGCAGTGTGTGGTGTGCGTATGTGTGAGAAAGAGAGAAACCTGGTCAAGAAGTTGACCAGAGGGGGGTGTGGGAGAGAAGAAGGGGCATTATCTCCGAACCGGCCAGTGCCATTATCCATCGTCCATTTGAATTTTCAGCTCTCGTAATAACGACTAATACGAGACAAATGAACCGCGGGCGGGTGAAAGAAAGAGGAAAGGGTGGGGGCAAAACGGCCAGGGCGAACAGAGAGAAGAAAAGGGGGATAGCGGGAGAGAAAGAGGAGAGGAGAACGGCGTGATTAATGGAGTCTCCGCGGCGAGCGAGAGCTCCGCCAGGATAAGATCTCCGATGGAATTCCCGTGGCTTTTATATTGGATTTCTTTTAAATTCGTTACTTTATCCGGCACTATGTTAATAGCGGGCCGATATGAGAGCTCGCGGTTTAAGAGGAGTTCATTTATCATTCGCCGCGTCGCTTCCATCCAGAGGATTCACGTACAACTTCCATCGCCTCGAATCTCTGCCTTGCTCTCGGTGTATCACATCCCCTTTGCCTCCCTTCGCGATCACCAACTCGCATTGGTCACCATTGTTGCGACGCAACGCGGGACTGTTTCCACCATTTTCACGGCGCAACGGTTCCTCTTGGTGGCGCGAGTTCCCTCCGCGGCGAAAAAAAACAAGTGTCTTTGAACTGTTGAAAAAACCGGTTCTTTACGTTGGCGAGGGATAAGGACGACGCGACGTTGACTGCTGTGGGTTAGTGGGGAAAACAGGAAAGAAAAGCGAAAGCTCTTGATTTCATCGATCGACGATCCGATATTTTTAATCTGTCATCCCGTTTCTTCTTAAGACACGTGCATTTTCTGGGTCGTTGTCAACAGAATCCTGTTTCTGATTAGAGCTGAAGTCGGAGAGAGGCATGAAAGAATCATTGTATGAAAGCGATCTGTAAAGGATTAAGAAAGTCCCGTTTCGATTGAAACAAGAGCGAGACTGCACATCGAACAGAGCATTCGACGATTGTTGTTAACTACTAGTTACTAATAAAGTAATATTTCTTTACCTGCGTAACAATTGTAGCTTTTTAATAAACTACCTTTAGTTAAGCTTAGATATTTTCAACCATCGAATCGACACCTTGAAATTGAACGAATCGAGGCGAATGAAACGTCTGATGAAATCTTCGTATTAAATGAATCGAATTGAACTGGTTGAAACGTGACTGAAATCGTATTCTATTAATTTGCTGATAGAAAAGCTGCACTCGAAACTAGTCGGTCGTCATAAACTGAACGACGAGACGATAGTTGACAGGATTTTCGAAATATCTTGGAAATAGGTGGAAGAATCGCTTCGTAATTAGAGCCAGACAGTTGGGTAATTAATAAAGCTGAAAGAGACTTAGTGTTGGTCCTCAAAGTCGATGGAAAGACGGGTTTCCTCGGCAGTCCGAAACGAGGCGTCAGAATCTGAAGCGCGGATCGTTCGTCATCGGCTCGCAGCCAGCTCGACGGAGAAAAGCACGAGCGGATGACGCTGGAACACGTGTAGATGTCAAGGCGTTAATCCCTCGAGAGACGAAGACGCATTTCTTGGACCACGAGCATGGTTGTTCGATCGAGACGAGTACCAAACAATTCAGTTTCCACTAATGATACTGAAAACTCTCTCCTTTGTTCTCTTCTAAAGAAAAAGATTATCAAGGAAATGTTAGAAAAAGGATGTTTGTTGTTCTATGCTTATCAGTCTTCGTACTGATTTTTATTTTCTATATTTCTCGAGCGTGTTCGAGGAATATTATTTCGTTGTATTTCAACGGCCGTGCGTTAACACCGGCAGGACAATGCACGTGCTTAAGAAACGGCGACTCGACGCGACGTTAATGAGAGCCAATTAATCAGCCAGCCAAGCGAATCTTGATGCGAACAAGCGAAATCCTTGCCCCGTGAGGAAGCCTGTGCTATTCACTTCCGGTCCCTCCATAGCTGCAAACAGAGTTTTACGCAAAATATTCTTATACCGTTTATAATAAAAAGCTAGAATTTGTATATTTTCTTCCATACAAACTATAGGAAGATCTCCCTCTTTTTCTTTAGAAAATGGAGAATCGATGGAGCGATCTCTTCGAATGTTGGTAATATAATTAGGAAATTTTTATGTCGATACGAATTGGATCACTAATACGATAACGAAACAAATGGGTTTTTTGAATTTTGGAATTGTTGGAATATCTCGGAAGAGTTCTGTAAAATATATAAATCTGATCATCTTAGAATAGGGCAGTTTCATATTGATAATCTTATTAATTAAATCACTGTAAATTCTCTTTCATGCGAACTTCAGGAAGATCGCAGATCCTTTTTGAGAAAAAATTTAAGGTGCTCAGATGGAGTTAAAATGGAAAATCAAGTAATCTAAGGGATCGTCGTATCGCAACAGCGATAAAAAAGATGGAAAAATAGCAGAATCTCTTCGACATTACGAAAGGTTCCCTTGTGAGCGATACGATTGATCATCGACCTCGGAAGATTTCAAGCAGATTCATGAATTACTAACAAACCGGATCATCGTAGCCTTGTTAAATAAATTACAAATTCCATCTAATTGTCAATACTTTGTTCAAGAATCGATTTACTTATATTTTCTTCGTTGTTCGACGTCAAACGGAGACTTGAATAAGACGTTTCTTTTCCAAGTTCGATCAGGCGAAAGTCGAGTCCCGGTGGCCAGGTGTAATCGATCGCTGACAGCCAGTTTATGTCTTGTTCGATTAGAGAAATCCGATCGAATCGCGTTTGTGATTTCGCCGCTCCGTGGAAAACTGGTTTCCCGGATTGTTCCCATGGTTTTGCTCGTTGGCTATTTTCCGCTTTCGACGGAACCCACGCCGTGAAAAGTATCGTTTGGCGAAGAAAGACGTGTAGGCAGGAGACAGGCGAGCAAGTGTTCGCATCGTTCACAGTCACCTAAGTGTCTCCATCATCGCGACGGAATTCGGCTTCTGTCGGCAGCTTCGAGACGCCTCGAATTTGTCAGGCAAAGCTTCGAATAAATTTAGGGCCGTTCAAACGGAAAAGGTTCGAGGCGAAATTCTTCGGCCAAATTTGTCTTATCCTCGCAATGTAAAATCCTCCGTTGTTTCGACCCTTCGATGGTAATCATCTCCTTATGCTCCACAATGGCATTTTTTAATTTCTTAATATTCTTTGCTATTCTATTGGCAATTAAGTGGTAACATCGTTTACCATCATTTAATGTTCTTGCAATATTCGCAGTTCTCTTGCTCTTTGCGTGTTAAAATATTCGAAGTTGATCGTTCAAGTAAAATTATATTGTACAGGCTGATAGGGAATAATAAATAGATATTTCCAGCTGAACGAAGGAAAGCAAAAATACGAAGAAATGAGAGAAAAGAAATAACGTTAGTTTTCTTTAATCTCGAAACGATTTATGGAAAAGGGATCATAAGAGAAATGATGAATTGTGTAAACTGTACTGGAAACGTTACATCTGACTTTTTTAATGGTAGCCACTAAACTACTAGCTTAATGGTAGTTGCTCAAATACTTCTTCTTACTTGCCAAGTAAAACATGAAAGTCAGGAAATCAACAAAAAGGTGGACTCGTCATGTAATCTCCCGTGTGGTCTTCAACCTTGTTCTTTTCATTATTTACAAACTAAAGAAACACTTCGTAATAATTTTTTGCTACTTGACTACAAAATTCTTGCTTCGCATCCATAAATCCTTTTTCCGGAAAGACTTTCAATTTGCTAAAAGATACTACTAAAGAATATCCTAAATGAATGATTAAGATCGATCTTTAAAACAGAATAACTATGTGTATATACATATTATATATGGAAAAAGAATCCACGAATTTTGGAAGAAGTGTGTTTAAAAGAGTCGCGATGGAAGCTCATAAAAATCGTAAAAGCCGAACGATGAAGGTTTTGGGGGAAAGCTTGGTAGCGTGTTCTAAAGCGCGTAGAAGGCGCTCTCTCTCCTGTGGGCCCGGCTCTATACCTCTTAATCCAGATTGAAAATATGTAAATAAATCCACTCGCGGCTCCGCAGGCTGGATGCCCACTCTGTATTCCCCGTCGAAAAAGTATTTTAATAGAAACGATTCATCATTCCACGGGGCCCCCTCGGAGCTTCTTTTTCTTCTTCAGAAAGAAGAAGAAGAAGCTCTCTCGCTGCTTCTGGCCCCCTTGGCTTCTCTCCTTCTATGCCCGAAGAAACGAACGCATCGGCAGGACACACGAATCTTTTCTCTCTCTCTCTTCCTTCTTCTTTCCTCTTCGGCTCCTTTGTCCACCGCCTTTCGCTTTCAATTTTTACCGGATTTCGCGGAATTTCGACCGAAAGGTTTTCGCTTTTATCTTCGAGACGCGGGCGCCCCGTGTCTCGGACTCGGCTCGTTTTGCTCGCTCGAAATTTTATGCGAGTGGATACAACGCTGGATTTCGCGGAATCTCAGCGTCCACCTTCTTTCGCATAATTTCTTCTTCGAGACCTCACCGAGCGTTCTGCTCTCTCTTATTCCAATGCTGCCAAGGGATTTTCAACGGTCTTGCTGAAACCTTGCTCGGGAGCCTTTTGTTTCCGAGCTTCGATCGCGATCAAAACCCTCTGGGGCTCTGCTGTTCGCGGCTCTATCCAGAGAGAAGGACTCGTCGTGCAGAAACGATCCGCTCGCTTTTTCTGCAGGCTTCTTCTCCGCGTTTTTTCGTACGACCACGATCTCGTCCTGGAGTTCGATGTCTCATTATGTCAGAGCTGCCGGGATTTCGGGGGAATTCCATACGCTCCCTCTGTGTACCTTCCTTCTCCTCCTCCTCCTCCTCCTCCTCCTCCTCCTCCTCCTCCTTTGCTTCTTATACCTGCTTGTTTCTCGTTTTGGACTGGACAAGGTCGTTCGGCTCTTGTATTTTAAACGACTCGGAATTTGAGGCAAACTTTTAATAAGCCCTGCTTCTATTGAACGAGGTGAAATGAGATAGAACGATGATCTATTTCGTGAAAGTCTCTGACTTCGATCATCATCATCGGAACAGGCTAAAACGCTCTTTGAAGCTACTGTGCTATGTAAGGTTTTATGCTTGTACAAGACCTTTTCAAGGTGTACGTAGAATCGAGCGGTTGGAATGTTGATAGAATTTATTACAATTACATAATACCGTACATACAGTAGTAATGTATGTTACATGTAACTCTGTAGACTGTTATTTAGTGATTGGTGAAAGAAAACGAATGAAATCGTGATTACTATCGGGGAAACATATTCAGTCGCTGATCGTGGAATTAAGACCACACGCAGAAATTTCATTCTTCCAACTACCAGACGTCGTTGAAACATATACAGATAAAAAAGCAAATTATGATTGATCGTCTAGATTGTTCCTAAACACGTAAATGATCATGTAAATATAAATCGCAATTATTTCATTTATTATCTTCCACGATCAGATAACACTCGGATGATCTGAGAGCCATTGGAAATATCTGTAAGTCGCTGCTCGTTGCTCGCCATCGCTACGTTACACGAGTTGGAAACAAAAATTCAGAATGTGGAAACGATATCAGCTGTAGCGAAAAGGAGCATGGCATGTATGAAACAACTTACAGTAATTAACAAAATTTGATACTATTGATTTTGTCATTAGGTGGTATTGATCACTTAGTTGCCAACCCAATAGAATTCCTGTACGTCTCTCAATTTTGCTAAAAGGATGAAAAACATCGAAAATTTTAAGCGATTCTAATTAACCCGTGATCAAAGTCTGTAGATGTATTTATAAGTTATTAACATAAAATAGAGACGGGAAAAATGAGGAGCAAGTGTACTGGAACGAGGTTAACGGTATCGACCAATAATTCAGAAAACTCGTGCTCGGATGAGCCGTGTCCGAAAGGAGAGCAAATTTTTCCATTATTCATTAGCCGCGGACGAGCGTTACATCTCGATTGGTTTCTTGTCGGTCGCGCTATTAGGAATCAATCAAGCCTTCGGGATCGTCGATGCTCTTCTCGACTGACAGGCAGCCTAAAACATCTGGTAAGAACGTAACGCAGCGATCTCCAGGACATCTATCCGACTCCTCCTTCTTCGATTCCTCTATAATCTTTCGTTTACGCGATATATTTCATCTCCTTGATCATGCAAAAACGATCGGCCGAGGTGATTTCAGACAAAGCTGTTCTTATTGCTTGTTTGTTCAATAGTAGAAAGAAGAAAAAAAAAAGAGTCGATGACACAAGACAACGATGGTCCGCGATATTCTTTTTGAATATCTGTTTGAGCGCCGATAATAGATTATCGAGCAACACCTGCTTTTATTCCTCCTTCAAAGACGACAGCGTTTGGAATTGATTACGACAGGCCACGTCTTGTAAAATTCTCTTCGAGTTTTCGTATCGTTTTATAAAGCAAAGATCGTAACACTTTACGTCCGACACTCTGTTCCTTGTATTTTGCTATCAGCTTCGTAATAAAGTGACGAGAGCTTTCGAAAAAATAATGTTCACTGTAAGCTAAATGATAATTAATCAATAGTCGTCGAACGACGATCATAAACGAGCGTTTACATCGCAGATGAAAACGAAACAAGATGTTCGCGGATAAATGGCCGATCTTACATGGCGTCTAGCGTCTTCTAGCGACTCGCGTATTTGGTAAAACCGTTTCTCTTCGTGCCGGTTTGATTTTTGCGAGTTACACGGCACAGAACTCATAGAGGGAGAGAGAAAGAGAGAGCAGACAGCAAACGTGTATCGTACGTTCCCATCTTTTCCATGTTTCATTGGCGTTCATCAGCCTCGAACACCAATTAGAGGCAGCCTGTAAACGTTACACTTGCCAAGCGAAACGATTGGCGCTTCCAGCGGGGTCTCTTTTTATGGACGAAACGTCTCCTCGGCTGAAGAAACGCGCGGAGCCTGAATGCTCGCTTTCTTCGGCAACTCGCAACACGATCGTTTTCTTCACCAGAGATTCCCTGGTGTCGGACCGACTATATTTCAGCTCGTCCCGGGTGCCACGACTCTGTGCAACTCCGATCGAATAACCAACGCTTGCGACTTTTCATCGAAATCTTCAGCACTGAAGACGATTGCAGAATCATAAAACTTGCAAATGTCGACTTTATTTTCTCGACACTGCCAGGTGTATAATTTTACAAGAACGATTCTTTACGGAATAGAAATAACTAGAAATTGGAAGAGTGGTTCGAGGAATCCTTGGAATTGTCATATCGCGACCGAGATGAAAAGACAATTGGTTCTGCCATGGTCGTTGGAAGATAAATTGGAAAAATCCGACGATATCTATTACTCGTGCGAAAGAAAAGTTCTCCTTCGTTACGAATCGAAAGAAACACAAACCTAGGATTGATCGAGCGATGCAAAGAATCATCACAAGTTATATCGCAACAGAAAATTGATTCTTCCACGATTATTAGAGAGTAGATTCGACGAAATCTGCCCCTCAGAGAAAAACCATTTTTCACGCAAAGGGTATTCCTTCTTCGCGGAATGTAAAGAATTCGAATCATGGATTGATCGAATAATCCAAGGAATTATTGGAGGTGGCATCGCAACAGAGGTAAAAAGTATAAAGGATTGGTCCCCCTACAGTTGCCAGGAGTCCGGATTATACAAGTCGCCCTGTACTTGCGCATTAAAATCCTTGGAACGAAATATTACGCATCCCCGATAGTCCGCCCCTTCTTTGCTCGTTACCAGCAATATGGCCCCCCCTTTTTAGTGGAAGCTACCCCGAATCGAGCGAGGCCAGACCAGTCCGTGCCACTATAAATCTCGGAAGTTTTAATGCCTTGCAGCCTGCACGCTCGTCCCTTCTCTTCACCGACTGCCTCTTTTCTCTTCCCCCTTCTTCTTCTCATCATATCCTCTCCCTCCCTCTTATACCCTTTCCGTGGATTCGATCCACGAATTCATCCAGAACCCCGCCACCCCTTCCGTCCTATTTGCATATGCGCATAATAGCAAATGCAGAGCTACCCTTTACTATTAATTTTATAAAATCATTCAACCCGCTTTCTCCATCCCCCGTTTCGTCTTCTTGCCTTTTTTTCTTTCTTTGTGTGTGTGTGTCTGTGCGCGCGCGCGTGTGTGTGTGTTCAATTTCATCCTCTTTCCCTTTCTTCCTTCTTCGATGTGTCGCTGGTTCCTCTATACTCCGTACCCTCGGGACCCTCCTTATTTAAATAACGGATTTTCGAAATCTCGTTTTCGGACAGATCACAGGGGTCGCGACGGCTGCGCCAACACGTGTGAGCATATTTCGCATGGGCCGACAGCGTTTATCCACGCATCGAATTTTCCATTCAACAGTTTCCTTTTCGTTTCTTTGTTTCGCGCAGAAGGGAGGGGGAAATTAGTTATTCGTTCTGTGTACGAGCATTTATGGGTTATGATCTCATTTTTAATGTATCTAATTTTTAATGTAACGTATATTTCATATACGTGTCATCGTATATAAATCGATCTATTCTTCGAATTTTCCGTTCATTAGATTCCTTCCAGTCTGCTGCCTTTGTTTAGAGCAGAGAGCAAACTCAGATACAGATATCTGCGAATCTTAGCTTCACGTTCGATATTTTTATCATTCGCACGCGATCATTCGATCCCACGCATCTTCTTTCTATCATTCAGCGTTTAATCGTAGAGCAAAAGAGAATTAACGATTCGTCCCATCTACGGAAATTCATGAATTTTGGTTTCATTCTCTGTTTGACAGCGCAGCTGCCAAAGTTGGTTCACCGACTTATATTTTCCATTAACAACTTATCAATTTTCTCCCATTTTTCTTCTATTATTAAGGATTATATTATAGAAAAAATTCATTTACGAATGTTCCTTTCGTTCTTCCCGTTCTTATATTTCGTGCAGAAGTTTCTTGGGTTCCACAGCGTATCAAATTTTCCATAAACAGCTTCTTATCTTCCTTCTTTTGTTTAAAGAACAGAGGATAATGAGTTATTTGTTTCGTCTAGAAATCCTGGCTCGATTCGTGTACGCAGGAATTCTTGCTCGAAGAACATCGAAAGTTTGTACACCTGGAGGATCATGAAACGACTCTCGTGGGAGGTAGAAACGGCCAAGCCTTCCCTGTCCGCACGTCCCCCGGTCCATCCATCGATTAATTACCCGGCGCTCACTCGTTAATTAGCCTTGAAGGCCCGCGACGTGCATCGTCCATGCAGAAATCGAATCGTCGGTCACGATAACAACGCCTCCATTAAACGCGAATAATTGAAACCCGAAAAAAGGCGGGCCTCTGTGTTGAAGTCGTGAAACCGGTCAATTTTCATGTCTTTTTACACCAGGCTCGTTAAATCGAAACATCTACATTCCTTCCGTGAACAAACAAATCAGATATAAACACACTTATATATACCCTAAAATTATTTCTATAGGAATATAGTAGCGTGAAGTATCGTAGAATTATTTGAGCCAATTATTTTGCCTTGTAATTCGTTAAATCGATTTACGAACAATTTTTAAGCGATCTACATTTTCAAACAGGCTGTTGCATTCGTTCGTTGTTGGCGACGTGATAAACAGAGAAATACATCGTGTACTTACATCCAATAGCTACGTGGATATAATTCCACTCGCGAAAAGCACGAAAGTTTCTTTAACGTTTTAATATTCTCAATTGTAATTATGATAATTCAGTGGCGTGGATACGTCACTTTATTCCTGGAAATTATTCTATCACTGTGTCAGTTCTTATGTAATGCCCGGTCGCTGAAGCAAACAATTGCTGAACCTGAAATTACATTACATTACATTAAAATACCAGTTTCATACAGTTACATTAAAATACCAACGATGTCTCATGATATAGCTACGACAAGTTTAATTACCGCATGCGAACTTGATGAAGATCAAATTTTAAGACTAATGGTGCCGCGCGATATAAAACAAGCATGCAAAGTCGCAGATTGAATTTTAACGTGTCTTAAGAGGTTGAATCTCGGGTTGGCTCGAATAACCCCAGCTCCAGTGTACAGAGGTCAGAGAGAGAGAGAGAGAGAGAGGGAGAGAGAGAGAGAGAGAGAGGGAGAGAGAGATCTCGAAGTCGCGTTTTTCCGCGCGAGCAGCGAAGCCATTAAGACGTTTTAGCGTGTTTCGTGAAACGAAGAAGAGTGAAGGGAAAAAAGAAATAGAAGGAAGAAGAAAGAGTAGGAGGATAGAAGGTGATCCCCTCTGGTCCTCGTTGGGTCTACTTAGAGCCGATAGAGGCGGCCTAACTACCGTAACCGTATCCAGGTCTAAATAGTTGGAGTTACGCTAAGTAGCCCTAACCAGATTAGTAAGTCGTTGCGTGCTCTATTTTTAACGGCGCGCCGCCGGCATTCGAGGCGTTTTACGTGGAACACAGAGAGAGCAGCAGAAGAGAATGCTGAACCAGAACAGTGTGAAAGCGAGAAAGAAATAAAGAGAAGGATGTAAAAGCTGGCCAGATAAAAAGCCAGCTGAAGCTGAGATAGAAAAGGACGAACATAAGGAACCGAGTAGTAGAAGAGGAAGGGCCTTCGTAGCTTTATCCTAATCCCCGTAAACGAGACACGTCCTCTTCGAAGCGTTTGCCCTTGTTTCCTGCTCCCATCTAGTCTTCTTCTCTTTGCCATCGCGTTTCGCTAGCTCCCGACGGGTTTTGTTCGAACCACGATCATTTGCATAGAGATTACCGACGCACGAGTTATGTTATAATGGCATGTACGTAGTTCCATCCAGTTTTCTAAGATTTCTTTCAATTTCCATCCTCATTACCGTTTCCATTCGTCCGATTCGTTTCGCTTTCCGTTCCACAACTAATTTTACAGTCGCGATTTCTTACAGTTAGGACAACGGTTTTTTTTCTTAATGCATTCGTAATGCAGTGTATATGTTTACTCGAACGAAATAAACTCGATTTATTTGAGTAATATTTTTCTGTGTAAATGTCCGAATAGGCGGACATCTGTTGACTCTTTCTACTTGTCTGAATGTGAACTCTTATTTTATGAACGAAAAGTCGTGAGTAGTGGGAGAATTAACGTATTCGAGTTATATGTACAAACTATTTTTTCCACTACTGGTTCATAGAGAATAAAGTGCCAAGTATTAGGAAATTTAGAAAACGTACAGAAGTTTCACCTTCTTAATTTTATTCATAGAAAGCATGAGTATTCACAGATAAGAATTTTACTTGAGCGAGGTGTTGAGCGAATTTGTTGAGCGAGTAACCGTGTCTTATCTTCGATTCTTTAGAATTATGGTATCCTTGAACTATTAGTCCAAGATTCATAGATGGCAATCACAGTTTCTTAAAAGGCATTGCTTCCGTATTTTTCCTGCTTCTTACGCTGTTATTAAGTATGTCAAATGTCTCGTGTTCTCCATTTTTCATCTTCCTTGTTCGTTGAATATTTCATTTTTTATTCCGTACGTAATCGTAGAGTCTCGGTTTCTGATCTTGTTTAATTCACAAGTAGTAATTACGATTTCTTAAGAAATAAAATTCCTTCTCTATTTTTCCTCTTTCCTAACGTCGTCACTGCAGTAACCTAATGCCCTAGTTATAAGTGTAGTTAACAATCAGAAAAACGTATAAAAAATTTCTTTCATTTTTTCTACTAGTTATATATTTTCTATTTTCTAAGTATTTCATCTTCTAACCTACCAATTGTAAAGTCTCAGTTCCTCGCGGTATTCGATTCACAAGTATCATTCATAGTTCCCTAAAAGATTTCCTTTGTATTTCCCCTGTTGCTATTCGATAGTCGTATAGCGTTTTCAAAATATTAGAACATTCGTGTACGTATCGTTCTAGCGTTCGATACGCAAGTGGCTCATATATTTTATCAACGTAACTTCCTCTGTATTTCCCGTATTTCTCACGTGATTATTAATTAGGTCGCGACAGGAACGAGTAAACGAAGTGAATCTCTCCCTCCCACGGCGCGGCTCGATGTCAGTAATTCTTTTGACATCGTCGAAATCCAAATATTGGAGGCAAACATCGTTCTCTCTCCCGGTGCGGCGGCGGCGGCGGCGGCGGCGGCGGCGCTGCGAATTTATTTGCACGCCGCTCGAACCGTTTAAACGTTCCTCCACTTGTCGTATACCCTCTCTCTCTCTCTTTCTTTCCTCCTCTTTCCCTTTCTTCCTCTCTGTCGCTCGGCTATACGGCAGAGAAAAGCGAGAAGAAGAGGAGGGAACAAGCCGTTAGGCAGCTCGCGCGCGCGTGGAAGGGACCACGGGGCGAAACGGAGAGGAATTTTATTTCCGCTCACATTAATTTCAACGACGCAGAAGACGGTCGCCACAAGGCGCAGCTTGAAATTACGAATATTATGACTTCAACCAGTTCTCAGAATTCTATGTTTTTCATTCTTTAATCTCGGCCTCCTCGTGTTTCACACCATATCTTATGAACACACTCGCCCTCTTTCTAGCCCGGTAGCTCGTCGTCTCGTTTCTCTTCCCCGAGTTTCTCGCAAGAGAAGAAGCATGGTTGGTGTTCTCTCGCCTTCTTCACGATCCACCTAACCGTGCGCGCACGTGAATCGTCTCCGCGAAGCCGAGAGAATAGTTAGAAAACGATTGTTGCACTTGCTGGCCGCTTCTACGTGCCTTCCGTTGTTTCACCACGCGCGTCCCTGTCCGAGACACGGTTCCGACTGCTTCGAATACCGTTTGAACTGGTTGAGGTAATGCAGAGATGATTGATGTCAGCAGTTTAGCGATATGGTTAGCTTTGAACTGCTATTCGCCGGTACAGTGACTTTAAAAACTGTTCAGTTTGAAACAGATAAGCAAGTGTTTCTAGGGCCAGATGCTTTCATCTTGTAGGACCAGAACACAGAGGTTCAGGACGATTCGAGAATTCTTTGTCGTTTCTAGGGTACGAGTATCGAAGCGCAACGAGATCTTCTTAAGCCTGCAATCCTCGAATTTTTATGTCTGAATCATCATCTTGGTAAACAAGAGAATACTTAATGTCTAAAGACCTGTAGTAAAAAATCTGCAAAAAGTCATATCCTATAACGATTAAATATGATTAATGAGTTCGTCGCGGATCTGTCACATGACGTGGAACAACGTAAATATGCAAAATACAGGACTCCTTACAGTGTTAAATAAACGAAAAAAATCTCTATCTACGTCTTACTTTTTCAATTATTTTCATAAAAGTGTGAATTCGTATAAATATCCACTCTATAATAGCAAACGTACGATCCACAGTGAACGAGAGTGAGAGAGCGAAGTTCGAAAGTGCAATTTTACGCCAAGCATACTGATACTCGAAAGCAATGTCAAAAAGAAGTAACGTCTCAGGAAAACAATTACACGCGGATCAGAGGCAAACGTCGTTTTCCCGAACGATCGAGACCCACTCGAGGAAATACGTCGGAGAGATAAGCAACGCTTATTTTAAGGCTTTAAGTCGCTGGCGAATTTGAATAATCTACCGGTATTCCAGCAGACACTTGAAAAGCCACGAGGCCCGTCCAGCCCCCAGGCCTGGCAACATTACATTCAAGTGTTTGACGAACGAACGCGTTACGTCGCCTGCTTTTTTGTTTTCCTGCTTCTGGTATCGGCATCAGCGTCGAGCTATGTCGAGTGTAGCCACCACTCTCACGACTCTGCTACTGTCTCTTCTGGCTTGCCTCGTACACGCGTTGCCAGAATTCGTGATCGTTCCTTTCTGCTACAGTGCCTTTTAGACCAGCGATTTTCAATCGCTTTTTCTACCAGACGAAATTCTCGATAAAAAGTATATTGTAAATAGATATGTTACAGTTGATTCCAGACAGGACATTCAACAGCTATCGTCGTTTTTTGGCTGCTGTCATTTTTTCCTTTAACGATCGAAGGGAAAAGAAGTCGACGCCCCTCGCTAGATAGTTGCTTATCGCATGTTTCAAAAATATACCAGTTACGGTATATTATTGATTATGGTAATTCCTGTGCAACAAAAAGTAGAAAAAAATCGATAAGCATCGATCGACAGTTTCGAGGGTGAGATTTAAAAAATTGCGAAATGTGATGTTAATCGCATTTGGCTTGTGAACGATTCATCGCTACTGAATTTAAGCAAAGCGGAGGAAAAGCTACGGCGTTCGTTCGCTTTAGCTTGAACGCACCTTGAACGATCTTGTTGCACGCGAACGTTGATCTTCGATCGAATTCCCTCGGGATCAGAACGCCCAGTGGCCTGTTTCTACTCAATTTTTCTTCGCTACGATATATGGAGTCTCTGGTCTGTTGAGTCTGTTAGACGCGGTTTCTTGTACAGATTCCAAGGGTAGTGGCGGTGATCTGCTCGCTCGACGAGATGATTTACTGGGAAACTGGCAACGATGGTTACGCTCCGAGTAATTTATTACGAATATTACAATCTTCAGACAGATATGAATATCTCCAGAGATAACTGATTAAGTCCACTTTTTATGGATTTCTCAATTTCATTAACCAAGTACGTAATTAGTCGTCCGTAGGTAAATTGGATGGTTTGTATCCAAACCTAAATTCCACACCTCTAAAGAATCGTACGAAGTTTTTGAACACCTCTTAATGTTTCTAGAAAATTAGGCAATCGTTCCTTAAATCGACAGTTTGATCAATAAAAGCAGAAATCCACGAGAAAGAGATTGAAACGTGAAATTTCTTTTGTGCCTTCGGCGATCTAATTAGTGCTCGATGTTTGATGAATTGATGAATGAATGATGAATTTTTTATCTGTCACGGAGAGACGCCACGAATGATCGTAAGTTTCAGAGTTCTCGAAAGAACGATATTTGTAATCGTCGCTGTTTATTTATATCTATCCCAATTCGCAGAGCTTAGCATAACGAAAGAGTAATTTTTCGAAATTCGATGGAAAATTTCTCTGTATTTTAACGAATGGAATTGATCAACGTAACTTTCCTTCTTTTCGATCTTCTTGAAATAATTGAAAAAATTCCAACTATATCTGCTATCAGCAAAAAGACAGGTTAATTGATAGAAAATTCTAACCTAAGTAATAAAGTTTATCTCGTAAATGACAGCGCATAAAAACCAGAATCCCGAAGAAACACCATTCCCGAGTTGTTTCCTCAAGTGTGACAACGTTCATTAAGGATTCTAGGTTTCAAGTTTTGCCTCGGCGAAAGAAAAGGAAGGAGCAAGTCCTAGGAAAATGTCTCAATATCCATCGAGCATCGCGAGCCAGCCCCAACCGGCTCTTCCATTCGCGGTAACCAGCCTGAATTCATCATCGTCGAGGCGTAACGCGCGAATCGTTTGCTCGACTTTTTTTTTCCTAATCATCCCTCAGTCCACGCGCGCGTGCGTCTTCCATTCAAATTGAATCATTAGGAGCTCAGTCGTGGCTTTTTGTAACCGTACGCGAATAATAGTCCGAAGAATTTCAAGGTTTCCCGCCGTGGACACTTTCCGACTTTTATTCTCGATGGGTTCGAGACCGGCACCCCAAGAATCTAGGCCAACGAACCAGGAATTTCTCTTTCCTCGAAAGAAGAGACGCAGCAGACAATGAGTTCTCAAGCGAAATTCCTTCCATGTCTATATCGAAAAGGAATTTTGAAATCCTTTTCTTAATGTTTTAAGTTCCTTTTATTAATTAACAGCGATCTAGCTATTCTTTGTCTTTATTTTGATAATTTCACTTATATAGCTTTCGCTTATTCAAACAAAATCGAAACATAAAGATTTAAGAATCGCGTCAGACTTGAGCGTAGTTAATTTTCATTCGAACGTTTCTTTAACACGTTGACTGCCACGCGAATTTTCCGTATCTTGTCTTGGGAACCGTGGTAGATTGAAAAAGAAAAAAATACACCAGGATATTTCATTGTTGCCAAATATTCTATTTCGTAATAGCGTTGATAATAATGATAATAATTTATCCGATTTACACCCCGCAGCCAAGAAACGCGAGTTTTCTATTTTTATCATTTTCTAGCCACGCGCTTGGATCATCCTTCCGCGCTTTGCTCTTATGCCATCGTTAGCCTAGTTATTATACGCCGACACTATACGCTACAGGTAAATATTATATTACATTTGCCAACACCTTCTCCAACAATATCATGTGAAACGTTTTTCGGTACCTTCTTTGAACCATTTTACCACCGTTAACGTGTCAGCAGCGCGCAAGGGTAGAAAAATGGAAGGATTTCACGGAGAAGAGAAAAGATGTACCTTGCGCAGCGACGACAAAGACACTCGGATCCCATTGTTCAGGGTCGATCGCGCTGCACTCCGATTCGACGGCCCGGTTCTACGTACGTACATGTGCAAACAGGGTGATAATGTATTCAAGGTCCGCCCCGTTGGCGATGGTGGGGGTGAAACGGGGCGGCCCGCTCGCTATACGTACTGTAACAGATGTTAATTATCCCTTCTGTGTATAGTCAGCAAAAAAAGAGCCTGGTCTCTCGCTCGGACATATCGTCCACTCGTGTTACATCCCCGTTGAGAATGCCTCTTGTGTCCACGCTTCGAACAGACTCACGTGGCCCGCCTAGTACGCACGCTCCAATCGCGTTCAACTTCCGCCGTGCCCACTAGGGAAATTCGCCTTAGATCGAATTCTTTTTGCTCAGTCAAGTAGAACACAGTACCTTCCACGTGTACTGGTTTTTCGGCTAGTCCGAAAGTCCTGAATAGTTCGTTAGATTTTGATTGAAGTTGGTTGGATTTTGGCCGTTTAGAGTCTGCAGACGAAGATAACTTTTATGTGACCCGGTATCGACGCGATGTTCGTTTAGTTCATTTCTTCAAATAATCAATGACGTTCAAACATTTCAGGCATCGCGTCATTTATGTCGAAGAAACGGAGATAAGATACCCTTTCCTTAATCACGAAACCAGTTTCGTTCTCGAGGGGTTAATTGGACGAGGATGCGTAAGAAAGTCGAGAAAGGAGAATCACGAATGCCGTTTAAAGCAAACCGCAAATACCTGAATCCGGCGAGAATAAAAGGTCATTCAAATTGAACAGTTTATTAGAACGAGGTCTCATTTTATGTGCATAAATTATTAAAATTATGTAAAATATTGTTAGGAGTAAGAAATCGTAGATAGAGGGAAATATCGGCGAGAATCGTTGACGAATTTACTTATTGTACGCTGGTGGCAAAAGTGCCAGAAGCCACCACGACGCCAACAAATATAGTTCGTGAACTGCTTGCGTACCGTTCGCGAATAGTAACGTGGGTCCAGCATCAGGGTTGAGTTTGTCAGTGAACAAGTAGATCAAGAATGACAGCTCGTGTCTCGTCCCGTAAGTCTACGGTAGAATGGAAGATGTTCTTGTCGCGGAGGGCAAGATGGAATTTCGGAGCGACCACGTCGGGGGAAAATGGTTTCTTGTGGCGCAGCTGAACGGTCGCGTTGCCATATTCGTCGGGGATCTTTAATGGGGCAGTTTTAGTGCGGAAATAAATAACCGATAATGAACCAGGCAAAAACGGAACTAACGATTTTCAGGCCGAATTAGGCAGCGAGCCATGGATGCCTCCGGCGGAGTCATCCAAATCGATTGAGAGAGCTAACTGGTAATCAACAGCCTGAAATAAATGATTAACGAATGATGAAACGAGAAGAACGACTGCCACAGCTAATTCAATTCCTGCGAACAAGTTTGTTGGCTTTTAATTGCTTCCACATTAACAATTCTATGTAATAATTGAGATCGAGATAGTGAATTGAAAATATGTATATATCACACCACCTCTATTGCATCGCAGATCACAGAATTATCTACCACGTTAATAGACTACGTTTCGGCTCGCGAAACAAATTTCTTTCGTATCCTTGTGAAATTTGTACGTGATCGTTAATTACGAATATTTCACCCTTCATAGATAAACTGGGTTGTTCATATTTTTGTGAATATAACTTCAAAATATTTCGTATTATTGCGTGTATTTGCGTATCACCAAGTTACCCATAAATGCGTAAAAATTAACCGTTTCTGCCTATCGATGTCTCTGCTATATTAATCCAACCCTTCCTAAGTTAAATGCTCGATGATATCTTCTTTCAATGGACTCTTTCAATGAAAATAAAAATTTAGCGGAAAGAATGTTTAAGGGTGAAATTACGCTCGACTCGTGAACTATCCAGTTTCCAATTGCTCAAGTTCCACGAATTGGCGGTTCCGAGTGATCGACGACTAGTTCGAAAGGAGCATCGAGACGCTACGAAAATGGACGCGGTTTCACCAACGTAGAAACGAATTGTCCCTCGTTTCATGTTATCGCAGGCCCGTCTACTCGGCTGACCGAGCAGCGCTCGTATATCAGCGTAGCTTTTGTTACGGCGACGTGCCTTTGTTTTCGCCTTGTTCTCGCGTCTCGTTCCAGTGGTGCGAACGTGGACGGGTTCTTGGTTCGGCACTCGGCAGCCTGTAACAGGCCCGGGCAACACACAGGGGTTTCGCTGAACTTGCTTTAACCCACTTTCGCACTGACACAGAAATAGATAACCGAGACGTGTCGGGGAATTCTTTCCACGTTCCGACGATTGTGTCAGCTGTGCAGGGAACCACCGTTCCTTATTCTCATTGGTAGTTTATTAGCCAAATTTAGGGGAAACGTCGACTCGCGGTAGAAACTGAAGATATCAACCCTTTGCAGTTTGAGCCACGTTTAACATTTTGCGTGGTTCGTGTTCTGTTTCTTGATGGATTCGTATTCGATCGAATTTTTCATAGATTGTTGCGAACAAATTTTTTTTTTTTTTGTTAATTACTGATAATGCAAATAGATTTCTTTGAAAAATATCATTTCTCAGAAATGAACTGCGATAAAACTCGTATAATGCGACGTGCTAGGAATTTTCGCAGTGTTGGACTATCAAATATGTCGGATTATTGGATTGTATCTGTAACACATGAGAGCGAGGATAAGTAATTTAAGAAACAACGATGATTGATGTAGTAATGCAGCATATTAACAAAAATAAAAGTTACATAAAATAAACATGTAATTTCCTTAAGCACTAGAATCGCGAAATCAGTAAAAATACTTGCTATCAGATTCTTCGCTTCCGCAATTACCTAAGAAACACGCAAGCGTTTTTGATAATATTAGTAAGACAGAAATACAATTACATTGCTTCAATTCCAATTAATTATATACGTATAACGTACACGTACACGTTATAGCGTTCCTTTGCTTCCATCGTCTAAATATCAAATGACGAAACACCATCGTGATGAAAACTATGCGATCTATCAGAATTCTATTATGCATTGTCGAATTCAGTTCAATTCAAGGCAAGAAAAATTAGTACGATTAAACCATCCAGGTGTAGAATACAAATGAAAATGACGTTTGGTCGTGTTTTTCTGTTTCAGAATGCATTGAAGAGCCGGCCGAGTGAGGAGATTCGAGATGTCCGCCGTAACCAGCCCGTATGGCCCCAGTAAGACACTCCCTTTTGCTAATGTATCACCGCACAGCAACCCCTCGTTACGATACTTTAGCGAGGAAACATAGCCAGCCTTGCAATTGCGTCATGCGCCGTCCCGTTTGATCGAATCGTAATAGCCGCGCTCGGCTCCTTCAACGATTCCAAGAACGTTCAATTAACGTTCGTACGGACCGGTTGAATTCTAATTAATGTTAAAAATTCATTCGCGACAAGCGGGCAGAACGGCCTTCGCGTTGCGCTGCAACATACATCGCGTCCTCCAGTTAAACATCGCTCGATTCGAGATTCGCAAGTAACATTCGTAATTAACGAATTGATCCTTTGAATTCCATCCTTTGTATCTGTTCGATCGGAAAAATATTCAATCTTCTACTGGATTAAATAGAGAAGTAGAATAAAGCATCGAGAATTCGATTAATAAGGCCGATTAGGAAGAATCGAAGGAAACGAAATATATATCGAGTAACAGTTAGATTCGTCGCGTTGCAGCACACCTGTGTCCAGTTAGAGATCGCTCGATTCGCGATTTGTAAATAACTTTTGGTCCTTCGAACTGCATCCTGTTCGACGAGCCTCGACCGATCGTGGCAGCGGGGTCTGGATTCGCCCTAAAGCAAATCGATTCCCCCAATCGTGTGTCTCTCGGATTAGAAAAATCGGATCTTCTACTGGACAAAGAGCGGATCTCTTTATCAGGAAAAATTGCAATTTTCATTAGATCAGAAGTAAATCTCTTTGATCATAAAGATATTCGATCTTTCAGTGGGCCAAAATCAAAAAGTAATTTATGATAAATAGAAGCTGTGATACTTTGCCTAACAAGGATGATTAAAAAGAATTAAAGAAACTAAGCTAAGATTCCTCGCTTTTCCGGGTCTGTGGACCCAATATTCACCCCTGTATCAGTGTCTGATACTCCGGTTGCTTTCCCATCAGCGGAGAGTCGAGTGTGAGCTAA
This sequence comes from Bombus huntii, assembly GCF_024542735.1. NCBI lineage: Eukaryota > Metazoa > Arthropoda > Insecta > Hymenoptera > Apidae > Bombus > Bombus huntii. Next base: position 4,527,595 of record NC_066251.1, read on the forward strand.
GATTCCTCGCTTTTCCCGGGTCGAAGGACCCGGAGTCTGCACCTGCCTCGGTGTCTGATGCCCCGGTTCCTTTCTCATCAGCGGAGATGCTTTCCGACTCGGTGTACAACTACGCGACGACCCGGCGGGGGACCGCCGATCAGGACAGCGACTCCCAGTACGAGGGCCAGGCCCAGCTGCAGATCACGAGCATCCAAAAGCCGCGTAACAAACGCAAGAACTTCAAGCCGATAAGCAGCCGGATGGTGGAAGTGTCCGATGAATCTGAAAAGGAGGACGATGAGTTGGAAGCGTTGGAGGAGAGTTCCAGTGAGATATTGGAATACGAGAGGAAGACGATGCTGTTGCCAGCGGAGGATAGATCGAAGCAAAGGCTGAACAACAACGAGGTCAGCCCCATGGATCTGTCCGTTGCCACCAGGCCACCATCTTCCGAGGCTGACGATGACAGTGGGGATTCACTTAGGCATAAGTTCATCCTGGAACAGCTCAGATCTCAGAAACTTTACTCCCCTGGTACTGAGGTGAGTATCTTCATCTATGGTGTTTCTTGTTTAATACATACGCTATTGATATTGGCTATTCATATTTTATGCGTATCGATGACAGGTGTTTCGTATCTACTCTACGCTTAAGACACATTTTGGTAACGGGAAAACGTTAGCTGAGGCGAAAATGATACGAAGAACGCAGCAGGCTTAAAAGCGAAATTGACTTGACTCTACTTTTCATTAATTAAGTACACGATTAACAGTGAATTCTCAAGAAACAAATTATTTTCACGAAGATGATTAAATAATGGTAAATTTAGAAAACAGCGTTTCTAACCTTATTCTATTTTTTAATTTACGGAATTAATCAATGTGACTGCTGTGCTTTTCATGAAGCATATCAAGACTGCGGATGTTTATTCAAATTCATATTTTTATAACCATAGCTAAAGAAATGGAACCTAAATAAAGGATTTGTTTCACTCGTTAAACACGTATAAACGAATATCTGATTTTGAATGTTTTCATATCTGAAAATTTCTCATAATTAAACAAGCATCCGTACAGTCTAGGAATATTTTCTGTTCAATGAATAATGTTCCAATTCCTTGCCCAAGGAAGGGGATAAAATAAAACGAAGAACAAGAGAAACAAAATAGGATGCAAAATATAAATTTAAACAACCTGAAATTAAGTAACCTTACATTAAAACACAACCTGTTACATGTGTTATTATCAATGGTACTAATTAAGGGTTAGAAACTAATTACATGTAATATTCAGAGCGTGAGATAAATTTCTGTTCAAGTGCCATTTCCTTAGCTGTATTATTAACCGTTTATATAATACGCGCGCAACGGAATATTTCGTGTTTACTTTTACAACGCTTATCGGCGTGCAACGGGAAAATTTCGATGCAACGTCAAACGTTATGACGACTTCTAGTGGTGTCTAGCGTGCTTGGTGGAATCGCACGTCGGTTAACATGCGCAAAATAACTTGCATAGGAATTCATTCGCGTCATTTCATTCACGTGACATGTATCGATCGTCCACAGGCCAGGAGTCCGAACTCAGAATCGTCGGAGAAAAGTGGAAGCGGCGTTTTGGATACCGAATCGGGACGATTGGACGATACGCCGTTCGAGGATGATCGAGGGCAGGATGGTGACGGTGAGACCGAGTGCGAGGAGAGGAAACCCTTCGAAGGAATGAGGGAGTACGCTGAATCGACTATGCAGGAGTTGTTGGCGATCTACGGGCTGGCGGGAGGAGAATTGGCCAAGTCAGTGAGCAGACAGCTACCGCCGACCTTTCTGAACCCTCCGACTGGTCATCAGCCTCACGGTAAGTCTTCCTCCTGCTGATCTTGCTCTTTTAACTTACAATGTACAGTTTTCTTTAAAAAAAAAAAAAAAAATAGGTTCTCTATGCAACTGTTATAAATATGAGACACGTAGCTATATCAATTTCCCTAATGTCAGTGTAGTATTTAAATTTCGCGCAAGCCTATAAATATCTACAATCTGCTAACAAATCTCTTAATCAAATTTTTTTTGCATACCATTCGTATTATATTAGTACGATATACGATACGCATTTCAATTTATCTATTATCGGTGTACCATTTGAATTTCCCATAAACGTATAAACATCCGCGACCTAACAAATGTCCTAATCGAATTACAACTGCAACTCCATCACAGGCCAAGCTCGTTATTTGCAAACGTCTCTCCGACCATGTACATTTATTTCTATCCAAGACTCACCTAGCGAGCAATTAGAAGTAAGCAGGTTAACAGTTGTTAACGACCGTCTTGCGAGAACAAACTAGAACTTGTCGTTCGCCGTACAAGCTTCAGCTAGAGGCTATTAACGCGTGGGCGGTGCTCGAAGCTGAAGAGAGAAAGAGAGAGAGAAAGAGAGAGAGCGAAAGGATAAAACGGTTGGATCCTCGATTTTCAAGGATCCCACGAAATACCATCGGTTTGGAAGAGCATCGATGGTGGTCGCGTCAGGTTCCACGAATCGTTATTATTCGCGGCAGGACTTCGCACTCTTCGCTGAAGAGAAATTAAAGGCGCTCTCGGTGTTCGACGAAATCGTTAGTCGAGGCAACTGTCGCACGTTGGACGATTGGTTGGCATCGAATTCGGGGTTGGGCTACGAACAATTGACAACTGTAACTGGCTGGCATTCGTGATCGTACTTGGCGGAAAATCAATTTTATTCAAACGCATGGTATTCACGACCTCGGCTCTTTTAACGTCGTTTTATCGCCCGTCAGAGAAAAAGGAAAACTCGGCGTTAACGTGAAATTAGCTTGGTCAGATTAATTCAACTATGGAGATTCATTGTTTCTGTTATCGTAACCGGGCTTATCGATTATACGGCTGGTTATTCTCTCCGATAGATTCTTAAGTGAAACGAGGTTACCGCGAAACCACTCTGATCGATCGAGAAAGAATCGACTGCTTTTGTTATTAAACCGATCTCCTGCGCTATTATTTAGAAACTGATGATATTGACGAATTGACAAATTGGGAATCGTAGGGTGTAAACTTGTCTCGTACAATTTTACGCCAAATAGGAGAGCTTGTAAAATTTGTTTGTACCATTTCGTTTTCCCATAATCGAAGTTGGCGCAGTTCTTCTTCCTTGGCTCACAACTTTGGGCATAATCTAAATAGCGCTTCTAATTCGAAATGACTGCATCTCACTCTAATTGGCAATTTTTCCTTCTCGATGATTCTTCTTCTTATTCCGACAACTTTGAACCTGATCTAAATAATTCGAATTTTAAATAGATCTTATCTTAGCAACTCGGTGCGGTTACGCAAGAGAGGTCTTTTCTTTTCATTATTTATAGTCGTATCAACCGGTTGAATGGAGAAGTCGCAATTATACTTACTATATAATTTAGAGCATTTTAGATAATTTAATGGCTCTCGTAGTATCGACTTACGATCTTTCAAATTGCCCTTTATAGTACTTTTTATATTAAATTCCCGTATATGTATAGGCAGGATGTTTCTTGCGCCGAAGAACGAGATGTTCTGTTCTTAATAAAACGCTGAATACAATTTATTGCTTCAATTGTTCGAGAGATGTTCCCTCCGTTTGAAAAGAACAACGAGTAGAACAGTCACTCTGGTACGTGGTTCGTTCGTGTTCCATCCGCTCTAATTGTATTCAACTTTCTCAAGTCGAACGCTCCGATACCGAATGATCGAAGAATCGAAATGTTGGCGAAAGAAACGGTAACAGTCGCTGCAGTTTCCTCGGCCGCTGAAAATTATTAGCAACGAGGGAAGTGACGACCGGCGGGCAGACTAGTTTTTAGATTAGACTGTACGTATGCACCAGAACAGAATGTGGCACTTACATATTGCCAGTGCATCGCATATGCGCGCACGTGAATATGCGATGGCTCTCGCAAGATGGCCGACTTATAACTCATAAAGTCGGTCGGACTGCGCGAACCGTTGACTGCCTCGCGATCGATGGATGCCTTTGAGATCAGCCAGCGTCATCGTTTCCCGTTGCCGCGCGTCTCGCGTGGGTTGACAGTCTCACGAATTCCTCGCGGTGTGTATTGTATGTACGCCTCGGCTTGACGCGCGAGCGAGCGAGTTGGAGCGCACGCGCGCGCGCCCTCGTCCACGCCGCAGACTAACGAGTCAATTTCGCTATTCTTCGTCCGGCTTTTGCCTCGAAGATACTAGCCGTCGAGTTTTTGAATTACCTTCTGCCAGAGCTGATTGATTCATAGCCGAAGTCCTTGCCAGATTAACGTCTTCCTGGCGAATTGAGTTTTCTTCATTCGCAAAGACGCAACTGGTTACTGCGTCTTCTTTGTATCAATGAAACGCCATCGGCATTTTTCTTGGTTAGATGGAAAATTGAAAGGCGCATAAATGTAGAGAATGCGGCTAATAGGAAAAAAGATACATGAAACATGCGACGTGAAATACTGTTTATAATATCTTCCACGATAGAAGAAATCTCCGCTTAGATTCTATTTCTGCAGTGATATTTTTCAAAGTCTAAATTTGTATAAACATATGCAATCTATTGCGTGATAGATACCACAATGCAATATTCCATCTGTACACAATTTATTATCATTATGTATTTATAAGTACAAACGCTCGATAATTAGATTATTTATACGAATGCATTAGTAATAGTTTGTTATAATGGTATAAATAATTAAATCTCGTTAGCTACTGCGCCCCCTTTCTATCAATGAAACACTACCAACGTTTTCGTTGGTCAGTAGAATATGGATATTTTATACATTTTTTATCGCACATATTTTTGAACATTACGTGAATTAATTCTCGTACTTTTAAATTCCCTTCAAACGCCTGAACATGTACAGTCTATCAATCACGAAATTTATTTTATAGATGACACGAGAGGTGTAGGTTAAAAGTGGCGTCGATTGTCGAATTCTAACACTTGGTGAAAATTCTTCGGCTATGACTCATCGTTTCAATCGTAAACCTTCCATCATAATATTCATACATTATGTAAGTTAATCTTACATCGATGTACGTAGAAGGACTGTCCATTATTGGTCGATCGAGTATATCGTATATCGCGTCGATTGACTCTTTCTTTGTATCGTCCCATTGTCCCATCCGGTTTGAGAATAATCTTTCGTCGTATTCGATTAAATTCACGGTCCGTTGTACGACGCCATCCTGCCAATTACCAGAAAACTGACCGCGTGAAATCGAATGCGACATGCCTCGTAACTCGTCACCAGAGTATGTTCCCTTCTCCTTCTCCTTTTCGTCAGGAATTGGGAATCTTTGCTGACACACATCTACTCTTATCCTTTCTTCTCGCTTGAGAATCTTCGAGAGTGTGGCAAATGGAAGCACTGTCACGCGTTATTTCTTCATCAAGAGCCGGTAACAAGATTAGAGATTGAGGATTAACCTCGAAGCAACAGAACCAACCTGTGAGAAGAAGAAGAGGAAAAGAAATTAATTTCTGTCGAGAAACTACGCTTGTCAGTCATCGTTCAAGAATATTCTCGGAAATTTGAATTTAAATAATTTAGCGAACGACCTAGAATCATTGAATTCGTTAGATTCAAATACCGGATGTTGTTTCGAGTGGCAGTTAGCGACGAAGATGAAACTTGGCTGGTATCACGGACAGTAGATGAAACTAAAACACGAAATGTTAGATTTGATAATTCGGCGATTACACTTAACCTATGCCTAATTGAAATTTAATTCAAAAATAATTCTAACCTCGCAAGTTTTCTATCTCTGTAAGCGTCTTTTCTAATGAACGAAACGCGAAACGATGAGAAGACCACTTCTTATTTGAATTTGAGATTAAATACATATTTTTACCATTGTCCTAAATAACTGTCATAGTGTTAATTACGTTGTTGATTCTTTTATAAAGGCCAGTAGATGTATCACCTATTTCTTTTTCTATGTTCCGCATATTTCATATTAAAATGTATCCCTCGACATACATCAAGTAGCATGAAAATCAGAAAATCTATACAGTACATTTATATTTTTCATTTGCTATCTGTCAAATTTCACTTCAACCGGCCAATAGAAATTTATTAACGCGATTAATTAAAGATTAACGCGAAGAAGAATAGAAACTCGAAAGGATGTTCCCAGTCAAATAAGTAACCGGTTCACAGCGGTAAAACGATGTCAAGTTGCTTCAGTTAAGATAACTTGAATGATTCGAATGAAATTTAAAACGAGAACGAGCGTAACATCGAAGGCGAGATCCGGCGAGAATCCCTTTGACTTTTCTTCATCTTCTTCGATGTTTCGTCTCCCACAAGTTTCGCCACCTACACACAGACACACGATGGAACAAAAGACTACCTCTTGCGTTGTATCTTAGGGATTGATACGGAAAAAATCGGGCATAATTTATCATGTAAAAGCGACTCGAACAGAAACCGCGTGTCGCCGCGGTGAATCGGCTTGCCGGTAGAGAGACGAAGGAAAAAGGAACACCGTGGTTTCTTCTGCCTCTTCAGACGTCCGTCTTTTCTATGAACCTTGACGTTCCCTCGAATACGCTGCGTATCCATTTCTTCCGTCAGGAATACATTAACCATTCACGTTAACCTAGAAAACGCGCGCGAGTTTACGTAATAATTCTAATAATTAGTTAGAGAAAAGATCCTTTGCTATCTCCGACGAAGAAAGAAAAAGAAACGAGGAAAAAAGTTCCCTCTATGAAAGAACCGTGACGAGTTGAATCGCGAGGCAAAGAACGATAAAGTGAACATCGACTATTGATCGATCTATAGATCATTCCAACCTAAATACTTTAAGATATACGTATTAAATTATGACTATTCACCCCTGAAGTTGCATTATTTCTCTAGTTTAATTCAGACATGGAGGGAAGAATTGAGAATTATAGCGACGTGAATTACACTGAGTTCATCAACTTGCAAAATAACTGCAAGATTATTTTATTACGCCTCATTAATTTCCTTCAAACGCTATAAATGTTTTCCTGGATTGAAACTAAACAATTCGTCCACCCCAGTAGGGTGGTTAACCTTACCATTCTGCTCGCTTGCTCTTCGCGTCTGAATGCCTTCGGCGATCTCCTCCTTTACGATTTCATGATACTTCAAAGGCGTGAAGTACACGAGAAAGTAAGTGAAAAGTAAGATTTAGGTCTATTGAGTGCAACTAGAACCAAATACTCGAAGACTGCCCTGTACTTTAATAACATCTATCGAAATAAAAAATTTATATCGGGTCATGTGGTCCAAGAGAGGATAGAACGGATGCTTCTTCGTGCGTTTCAATAGCGAAATGAACGTGTTAAACCGGCATATTTATCGCGCTATTTATTTCGGGGGTGCGTGAGCGAACAACCAGCAACGGTTGAATCATGTTAGAGGAGCGAAGCGGGCAGGGACGGGGTAATCCGGCGCGAAGAAAAGCAGAAAAGCCGCGTGTGCTGTTGCTGGTGCTAGTCTCAGGGCACAGTGGGGTGGAGGACAGCGATGCCTCCGTGAACCCATTAATCATTCCAGCCGGATAAAAGGCAGCAAGGATGAAAAGAGAAGACAGACAGTCGGACGGACGGCGAGCAAGGCATGCAGGCGGCCAAGGAGAGAGAAAGAGAGAGAGAGAGAGAAAGCTCTTCCTTTCGTTCCTTCTGTCGTTGTTTCGCTTCGATCGCCTTCTCTTCCTCCGCTACGGCCCCCGAAGGATCATTTTTTATTTTGCCTCTTTTCGAAATTCGTCGGGCGCTCCTATTGTCGGGGCCCACGAGAGAAGAGAGAGAGACTCTCTCGGACGAGACTGAACCCGAGGTCCGACCAGCGCTCATTTCGACGGGGAGAAGATTCATTAACTGATAACGCGATTCTTTCTTCGGTCGTTCTGTTGTTGAAAATGATATCCCGCCACGAGAAGGCTTTTGGACACCTGTTGGGACACAATGTACTTAGGAGATTTTTGTGCGCACCTTTTGGATCGCTATTACTCGGGAAAATGTACAACGAATGAAGTGGAAAATGATTCATCGATGCGTAATACAGCGTTCCACATTTTGAATTCGTCAAAATTGAGAGACGCGTTGGATTGGTGTGTTGGACGATGAAATTGAGACTGGCACTTGACGAGTTTGGGAAGTTCCATTCGAGGTTGACAGAGTTTCGAACTTCGACAAGAGGTTTGTTCAGCGATGACGAAGTATACAAAGTTTGTTGTACAGATGTCACGCTTTTGCTTTGAAGCCGATATATAACAGATGTAAATTGCTAGAGGAAGAATAGCATAGAAGAAGGAGCGTTAGTGTGCTAGCATTTGCATTAAATATTAATTATAATTAGACTGTGAATGTTACAATTTCACGAAGATATGGAATCTGAATACACGTTGGTCTCACCTACTATATATCATAACTTGTTCTTTGCTTCAAATAGCTACAATTTGCATTTCTATACTCCCCAATTTCTCGTAAAAACACTAAATTTATTCTAATTACGAACATACCGCGCTAAGCGTATTAACGATTAGTCAGTCCGCTATCTAACAAAAATACTTTCAATCGACAACTTTCACTGAGAACTTTTCATTACGATCTTTCATTGACAACGTTCGGTTAAGAACGTCCATTACGAACGAAACCCTTTCAGTTAAAAAAATATGAATAAAACACGACGAAATTCACCAGATGCGTAGAGGAACCGGAGAAAACTCGAAATCAGCTGGCTCGCTTTTCAACGAGCGTTACGAATCGCTTCCGATTTAATTCGAGACTCTGGTGGGCCCTGGATCAGCGGCATAAACGGAAGGGGGAGATCGTTCTGGTTACGAGCTTTTATGTCTCCACGTGTAGGCCACTTGAGCACGTAGGTAGAGTATGTACCGAGGAATAGCGCGATGTAGGTCTGCCACGAGATCGAAATCGGAGCTCCTTCTTCGTTGGGAGACAAAAGGGACCCTGGTCCGGATGACAGGAGGTGTCGAGAACCTTTGGGATCGGCGACCTGTTGAATCCCTTCACTCTCTCTCTCTCTCTCCCTCTTTCTCTTTCTCTCTCATAACCTTCAACGAATTCTGCATTATTGTGAAAGAAGAAAAAACGAACAGGAAAAGAGGGACCGTGCGCTTCTCGAGAGGCCGAAATACGTTAACCCTTATCTACCGTTTCACAAAGAAGGATTTCGGAATAATCGCGAGACTGTGGCCCACGTGGCCCATTATTACCCCCACCAGAGTCGAATTTAATTCGTTTGCCATGGCAAACTGGAATTATCGCGAGGATAGTTAACGTTAGTGATGGTAGTTCGACTGTAACTACTTGGCTGATTTTCTGCGAATTTTCCGCAGTACCATGGTCACCTGGAAGAGAGTAAAGGGTATATTCTATGGTGTTTCGCGTCGTTTAAATTAAGTTTAGAAACGATGAAATCACGTAGTGGAACATTCCACGCTTGCAAACTGAGAAGGTTATTAACTGATCGCAATATCTACTGTGCATTCATGGCGAATTTAAAGACGCAAAAATTTGCAGAATGCGCACAATGTCCACAGAGTAAGGCACCCGTACAGTATTTCGTAGGTGGAACAAATCTTGATTCAGGTGAACCTGAAAATTTGTATTACCTTACTCGTAATCATATAGGAATTTGTATAAATGTTCACTATCTGTTCGTTAGATTCCTAGGTTCAGATAATGTGACTGAGTTTCTCAAGAGACATTTCTAACACGTTAATCGTTACGAAATACACGCGTGGCCCGTTTTTGAAATCAACAAGAGAAGTGTTTCCATTATGCAAATTCATACTTTTTTACGCAATCTTAATACAAATATCCCACTATCATTGGAAATATAACATTATCCTGCTCTTATCTCTACTTATTTCTATTTATTTTCGCCTATACATATGTATACATACTTGCACTTTAAAATTTCTAAATGCGTACAAATCCGCAATCTATCTGTCCCCAGCCAGAATCTACATTCCGTCTATTTCAACTTTCCAATCGCCAACATATATAAACGATTACTAATATGATCAAACAGATATTAATACTCCAAAAGCTTGTTAGAAACACCGAATAATAAATCGATATATTGGCTTTGATCGTGCAACGATCAATCATTCCTCCAAACGACGGGAAACGGTGACAAGTGCGGTCTAATGTGTTGGAATTTCAACGCGCGGCGAGTCGAAGGAAACCGGAGGAATTCACGGAGACGTCAACTGGAATCGCGGAACGTTTTATGGAAGCTTTTATGAAAGCCTTTACGAGCCACGTCCCGAACTAGGCCTGCTTCTGTTGAACACGTGAGGCCTTCCTTCTTGTATATACATTTGCATCTCCTGCTTTTCTTCGTTACGTGCTCGATAACATCCGCGATGTTTATGGAAAAATCGAAACGTTGCTAACGTGAAGGAGAGGAACGCGTGTGATTCGTCTTCTGGTCGAGTCTATTGGTGATGTCCGCTTCCGGGTTAATTGAATCTTCTTTTTTTGTTCGTCAATTAAGTTCTGAGTCAGAGACTAACAGAGAAAGAGGTCTTATTGAGGATGGTACGGCCATTTCTAGTCGAATTGTTTTTCTGCTTGTGCTTCTCGTGAGAATTCTTGGTTTCGTGGAATTACAGTAGGATTCGGTAGATCTCAAGCTCTTCACAGTGTAATAAAACGACGATGAAACGGCGGTTTGAGAATGAACGATTTCTTTATCGTCACGATTTCCTGCATTTCTGGCGTAATGAAATTTAACTCTTTGACGGTGTAATAAAACGACGAAGAATTGAGAATGAACGATTCAGAAAATAATTCTTTCTTTATCGTCAAGATTTCTCTTTTTTCTATTTCTGGACTGTTTTACGCAATAATTTGTTAACTCATAATATCAGTGAACCGACGAGGTTGCAAACTTCCCTTTTATAATTTTACAATAATTTGTAAAGCTTTGTCTACAAAATTACATAGAAAATTTCATTCGTTTTAGCGCTAAATTTCTCGGTATTAACAATTCGTATTAACAATTTCCGACTTGTCAAATTTCATTAACGATATTAGTCCAATTTTGCAATATCGTATAAGTACGTACGAAAAATACATACTTTCAGCTGTTTATGTGAAATAAATATTAAATAATCGTTGTATGTGTGACGAAATGCAAAATACTTGACGTTTCACTCGAATCGTTCTCGTTCTAACGCGAGAGAATTGTTCGGAGATTAACCAAGCAATCAGTTGGTTTTATCACAAGATCGTGGAGAATCGAGCAACTGTTCAATTTTTGTACTCTCTGGCCGATTTTAACTTTTGCGCGAGTACTCCGAGCGAACGAACAAAAGACGAAGGATGTAGAATTACCGTCAATTGTCCGACTTTTTGTCAAATTAACAACTTTCCATAAAACGAGGGAAAAAAGCGAGGGCCCCGCTGCCGTTCGTCCTCTTTTTCTCTAGCGAAATTAACACGATCATCGAGGTCAATGGGCGTTGAACGATGAAAGATGAAAACGAATATCAGACCGCGCCCGGGGTTTTTCACTCTCCACGATTCCCGCCTCTCTCGTTTTTCTCTTCTTTTTTTCTACTCCACCCGGCATCTTGTTTATTTTGCCCGTCATGTCAGCCCGCTGACACTCGGACATTCGTTTAAATTTAGAATTCAATGGGATCCTTTTTACCGGGGCGCACTTTGGTGCCATAACGGATTCCCTGGTTCCAGCACGGGGGAGATTATTTGTTTAATTCCGGTCCAGCGTCGATCACTCCTCCGTGTCTTCCTCTTCCTCCGACCTCACTCGAAACGCGATGTAAATATTTTTATTGCTTCTCCAGCGAATATTCTCTTCTTATACACTCGCTGCACATATCGTTGCGTTCGTTTTGGAATTTTTAATAAAACATGATAATAATAAAAATATCACATGGTTGCATTTAACGAAACTACATTGACTTGGAACTCTCTGTAAATAATAATTGATATATCTGGAACCAGAGATATTTTTCTGCTATTCAGAATAAATCGTGTTTGTATTACGTTGTACATATTTTCTCTTTGATATAATGTATACTACAGACCATATTCTTAACGAGTGTCATCTTTCACGTTGTAGATTATCGAATATAGAGAAAACAATTTGTGATGTCTGTGTTTCTTTGCCTTCGATTTATTTCTATAGTTCTACAGCTTCTAAGCGATACTAAGTTATATCAATTGTCTACACATAATTCTGATTTCTATAATTCGCTTAGCAATTAGTTTTTCCACATCCTAAATGATACTATCATACAATTTATATTTATTCATAGCAAATAATCTTTTCATACAACGCTACTTACGACGTCATTTTTCCTCATACAAGCAACCATTTCTGTGCTCAGTTAAAAAATTCCAAAACTTTCGTTTTGGTTCTAAGCGTCCCGATTGAAGGAGTATTCCACGAGATCAACTAACTTGCGTATAAAACTTTCTTGGCTTTTTCCTCCACTCGTTCGCTATTTTAGCTTCATCCCCGGTTTACATGGCTCGTGGCGATCTTTCTCCGCATTTTGCCCAGATCTTATCCGACAGAACTCCACCCCGTCTTTTGTATACGATCGCGTTTCCACGTTCTTCGTACGCATGCGAACTCCCGCGTAAATCAGTGAAGCGCGGCGGACAGGTTCTTCCAGATCCTCGATAGATCGGCTCGAGATAGAGAGTTGCTTGATTTTCGCGTGAAACGCGTTCCACGGCTGAGCTTAGACACCTCTGTCGATGCTTATCTGCTTGCTCGACGCGAATACACCGCCGATCGATCGTCGATGATTACGTTATCAAGGATTCGACGAAACGAGACGATAAAAATCGTTGCAGCTGTGATTTACGATCAGAAAGCAGAAGAGTGTAGCGAAATGCGAGTATATCTGGACGAAGGTAAAGATTTTTTTGTTCATTTATTATCGTATTTTCATTCATTTATTTGTTTGTGAGAAGGAAACTATTGGCAAAATGTATAAAGCATGCAGTTATTGGCAAAGGTATTTGAACACTTGTATCGAAGTAGATCTTGTTTCTGGAATTTCAATCTGTCTTTGCTTTTCTTCATTCGCGTAAAAGATCGACTAGAAAGAAAACCGGTATTCGTAAAGATAAAGTGGTCTCGCGTGTCACGATCAATAAGGTGCAAAGAGGCGGCTATAAAATTCACGCTTTGTGCTCCTTGGGAAAAGGGAACCGACATTAAAGAAATAAAGCAATTAAAGGTTTGTTAACTGTCAGGAAATCAACATGTTTCATGTGTCTCCGTATTTTTACGTCTTTTTTATTTAATGTACGCTCGTTGTAATTCCACCAGGGCGTTATAATTTCTAGTAATTTAACTAACCATTTTTTTTCTCGATAAAAAAGTTTCAAAATGTCACGCCCTTTCGATTTCAATTTATTTGTTGTGTAGCTTGTTTATTAATTTTCCTGGTCTCTAAATGATACTTTTACACAATTTTGCATCGTGATTTCTCCTAATAACATGCAGAGGCCGGTAACAGAAATCGGATCCTTGGTAAACACGTTGAATTGAAAAAAGCAGGGAAAGAGATTAATAAGATGTTGCCATTATCCGCGACATTTCTGGCGGAGGGAGAGCGCGATCCTCGTTATCCCATGGGTGAAACGTGTCGGGTCAACGGGCTTCATAAACGATAGAAAAGACGACCGTGTCCATTAGCGTTTCCACGGAGGGCCGGCGCGGAGGGTCGATTAATTTTTCAAACAATCCCACTGGCTGGACTCATCGATTCGTGGCCCGAGATAGGGAGACCTGAACACGTCCCACGTTAGAGAAAGAGAGAAAACGAGAGGGCCCATTAGGCCCCGCGGCGCGGAGGCCCCTGCTGCCCCTTGTCAGTCTCCGAAAACCAGAAAGTCAGCTTGTCAAATTAATCACGGATGACCAATCCATCAGCAGGCATTCCTAGCCGAGGAGAATCTTTGCTTGGCTCTCTCTTTCTCTCTTTCTCTGTCCGTTTTCTGCCCAGCAGACCGATCCTCGTTCCGGACGAGGACAACGACAGCACCAGGATTTCGACGTAGTTTCTGCCCCCTTTTTTCGAGGAAACGTTATGGTATGCGTGTGTACCAGGCAACCTGACGCTTCTTCTGCGGCCTTCTTCTTCATATCTTTCTCTCTTTCGCTCGGTGTCTTCTGCTCTTTGATAGATAATGTTAATGCAGGGGAAGAGGACACAGCGCGCGACCACGATGCTTCTGGATGAGTAATGCTAACCCTTCTGCGTTGTCAGACCCGGATCGGGGGAAGTGTTTGCGCAGCCTCTAGGCCAGGGCAGAAAGGTTGTCGAGCTTTTTCTGACGGTGGTCTCTCGACGGATATCGGCGATTATTGAAATTATCGTGGATCGTTGGTTTTTAGTCCGTTGGCTCGATTAATGTGTGACGAAACGATTGATGTTGTGAAGCGAGCAACTTGCTTCATTTTTGCTTTCTACTGCGTAAACGTCTTTCGTATTGGGATAATTTAGATAGTAACCTTGTCGTTCGATTACAGTGGAAAGTTCATTCGAAAATCGTTTGTTAGAAATATTAATTGACGCTCGATTGACTGGACTGTTTTGCATTGAATACGTTTGACTTAACAGGAAGTTTTATCGCGTGATAAAATAATTGGTAGTGGGACAATTTCGTAAACTTCTATTGTATGAATTTGCCATGAGTTCAAATAGGCTATAAGTATTAAACAAATCTAAGGATACTCAGTAGACTACTGACTAGTTCACTATTTTTTATTTTCTGATTATTTTAACATAAATCCGTTACCTTCTGTCCTTAATATCTGTGTCTTACAACGTAAAATATACAGTAAGATTTATTTATTGGAATTTCGGCTGTGATTGCTCCACGAACTTGAAATCTGTGTCTTTTTAACATTTATAGCCAACGGTGTAAATGAACTTGTGTCGTATGCACAATCAGATTCTAAGAAGATCGAAATAATCTCCGAGCTCCAATTCTCTTCTTCTCTTCCTTCGAACACGATAGAACGAGCGTTTGTAGCGTTGTATATTTTCTCAGACTGCCGTGGAAAGTCATTCAGACGATAAAATTTTCGTGTCTGTTTGTTGACGTGGCCGGTAATTACGAATCACTCGGGATTGAAGCGGCCCGTTTCTCCGGCAAAATTCGCCTCCACCAAACAGAAAGGGGAAATAAGAACGCAGACGTGTCGCCCCTTTCGTAGGAGTGCGTGCTAGACTCGAAAACACATGGCCAGTGTTGCGTACAGTCCTGGTGAAAAGTGCCTGTTGAACGATCGATGATCGACGAACATTACACACGGAACGATCGATCGGGCGAAGATTTCTTCGTGCATTCCGTGAGAACGGTCACAATGACACGCGTGACACGCTTTTTTACTTGGCGATTGCACAAAATTTCGCCAGGCATTTGCCAACTATTTATTACAGGCAATTGGCAAATTAGCGGTCACGCGCCACGGTTTTAGAATCGAACGGAAACAATGGGATCACCGATTATATTTAAATCGGCCGCCTCCTCCCGATCCTTTCTATATCATTTTCTAGAGCCCGCTAGAATTGGCACGATCATTCCGGATTAGGTTAACGCGGCTCTCTGGCCCTTCGTTTTCCTGTGTCGACATTATCGTTCACTTTCATCATGCGACAACGTAGGCGTTCGTTTTTAGAAGTCGACAGACCATTGAGGCGCTTTTAAAAATTTCACTATAAAGTAGCAATCGATTAACCCTCTATGATCA
This sequence comes from Bombus huntii, assembly GCF_024542735.1. Lineage (NCBI taxonomy): Eukaryota > Metazoa > Arthropoda > Insecta > Hymenoptera > Apidae > Bombus > Bombus huntii. Next base: position 4,543,362 of record NC_066251.1, read on the forward strand.
GAGTTATGTTTATTGTTTCCTATTTAATAATCTGCTTTCGAAACTTGGTTACAGTTTCTGTGAAGTTTTTTATACTTTCACAGTCAAAGGAAAGTTTTAGATTGGTACCGTATTGGTATTGGTAATTTTTGTACTACGTTGATAACAATCATCTGTTCTTCGATAATGAGGGTGTGGTGAGCTCGTAATGAAGCTTTGAATGATCTATGCTTAGGTATATAACACCCTTATTTTTACTTACTTTACCTACTCACTGTATATTGTACGTATTCGTTGACTTATCAAATATAATTTCGTTTCGTAATATCACGATGTACTGTTTTATCGTTTATCATTTAAATTTCCTTTTCGTTGCATAGAAAAATTGCCTTTTGTGCATTTCAATTTTATTTATGCATAGAAGAACGTGCTTCGTGTGTTGAAATTAAAAAGAATTGAATGAGATGGAAAGTATACTTCGACATAAAGCCTCAAAGGATTAAAAGACGATTAAGCATCGAAAATTCGTTGATCGAAGGGAAATTTCACGTAATCTTAGTTGCACGTGTTCAAACAAAGGGTTAAGGGCCATGCAAAGTCGCATGTCTCTCTTATTCGATCCTGATACGCCGGATGATGCAGGGTACAGAAAAGACCCGCGAAAACCAGTTTGTCGAACCTAATACGGTGACTGTGGCTTCGACGATCTTAATGAACTTCTCTCTTTCCGATGCCCACCTAATCTTCACCTCAAAAACAATCGCCGCTTTTCGACGAATCCGCGATTCGATAGTCAATTTGCATGATAGAGAGGAACACATGGAAAGAGGCTACGTATCGAAATCCTTCTTCAATTTCGTATATAAGAATATCGTATGACGTGTCTCGTGCTAGAAATAATTTATTCTCAAGCTTCTTCAATTCAAAATTTCCGTATTGAATTCTCTTTAATTTCCGAAAGAAAAAAGAAATTATCCAACGCGTCTGCCGTTGGCTGTAAAATAATTTATTCTGAGAAATCTTCAATGTTAAATTTCCAAATATCCTATGCTTGAATATCGAAGAAGACTACTTAAAAAAGTAAATTCTTTTTTCTGAGAATTTTTTTTAAAAACTAAAATTTTTTTCTTTTTCAACTTCCAATAAAAGAACATCTAATGACGTGTCTCCCATTGGCTCTGAGACAAAAGGAATTATCCTTGAATGCCTCGAATTTGAAAGTTGGAAAGTTTGCAAATCTCGAACTCGGATGTTTCCAATAGTCAACACTTGTCCGCCGGAGTGAACGATGTGCAAATAAGGCAAAGCAGAGGATGGCGATGGATAGTAGTTTATGAAAACGTTTTCGCGAGGAATCCTCGGTGTATCGGTGAGCCGAATACAGAGTGGAACGGCATTAAAGCTAGTCTAATCTTAATATTCAAATTCTGCGGCGAAACCTCGCCGGTTCGACGGGGGTGGGATGGCGGAATGGGGTGCAGGGACGTGGAAGGGGGATGGTAAAAGTGAGCCGAGCAAGCGGAGGCCGCGCATAACCGATTCTCGAACTCATAAATTTTAAATTATGTCAAGCAAAAAGAAAGGACGCGCGGATGGGACCCGACCTCGGATAAAATAAGAGTAGAACGAGAGAAGAGCGCCCTCCCCCCTCCCCCTCCCATGATGCTCTAGAAAAAAGCAGAAAAGCCTCGACAGGCCCCGAAGAACCCAAATCAGGCCCCTGAGGATTATTAAGCAGGCCAGATTTTCGTGAAACAATATTTTGATAACCACGTTCTATAATATAGTCATATTTCATAGAATAATACCCCCTACATCTTCAAATACCACATTTTGTGCACGCGAACATATTTCATAGAATAATAGCTTTCTACATTGCCAAATACAAAATCACGTACACGTGGCTGTATTTCAAGAAGCAGCCATGTGCAAATCACGCGAGAAAAACGTAATTTTTGTTGATTTTCTGATTTTAATATGAAAACAACGTGCAAAGATGTAGATCGTTTAAAAGTAGCTTCGATAAGTCGAAGTTTCATGTAATTATCACGTCAGACAATATTTTAATGAACATTATTGCTGAATCGTTGTTATTGCTAATAATCAGATAGAAGATATTTATACACATCCGTATTTCTACGAAGATATGCGATTAGAAAAATGAAATCCAGTTGAAAAATGATGTTACTATGTGTTATAACGAGTACTATACACTGGATTGTATATTTCTACATACTACGTGCATTCGGCACATAATTGCACGTTCAAATTTCCCACGAATAAAAATCCGCAGCCTAGTAATAATAATTTGTTAGAAACGATAACTTATCAGCAAAATCAAATTGATTTAGCCAATAATCTCGTTGATTTCAACGTTTACAACAACCATGCGCAAAATATAGTCACATCACGGTCCATTTACGGTTGAAATATCTCGGTCGTTTAAGTAACACCCTTATCTCGTCGGAGGAAAAAGTAGAAGAACGAGTCTCGCGCCTCGAACGTTCGGGTTTCTGCGTTTTAAATCCGTTTTAAGAGTGTCATATCGTGGTGGAAAGGGGAAGACGAGGATGGGAAGAGAGAGAAGGGAGACTTATTGCCCTGGCACGTTTTCCATACGCGAAACAGCTTTATGGGGGTCGCCACGAAATTTCGGGGCCCCCACCCATTACCGCGTCGCGAGGGGCCCCACCGAGTCGAATTTCCGGCATTAATTCGACATTATGCGATATTCAAATCGGGCCCGGTGGAATTTTTCGGTCTAACGAGCTCCTACCCCCTTTTTCCTTAACCCCCTTCTATCCACGCCCCCCGGCTGCATTTTGCCTGCGCAGAGTCACGGCCGTTCCTCTCATGTCGATGAAGAAACAGGAGATTACGTTATTCCGCGCTGTATCGCAGAATTCCTTCTCGAATAGCAAACGCTGCATGAATTTCGACTCGCGAATATTTGTTCTTTGTTCCGTTCTACATTATATTTATGCGTTACGAGTAATTTTGTTTTTTAAGTGAATTTAGTTTTTATTTAGGGGTTGAAATTATTTTCAGTAGGCTCTTCGCTCTAATGCTGTGGCATAATATACTTCGTTCTAATGATTCGATAATGATTCAGCTAAATGATAATTAATCGTCAACTATTGTGTAGAATATTCTTTGCGACATTCTTCGCTGATTTATAGGTATTTCGTAAAAATGAACGTTCATTATAAGCATTGTGAACATTGAGCTAATCTCTATGAATGTCTCGCCGCAATGTTTCATTCGCATTTCAGTTTTAATTCGTCGATCAAGTTATGTGATTGCATCCTGTTTTCCGACAAAATCCCATGCATCTGTCACCTATTGCTAAAAGACATATCTTTGCACCGGAAAGATTGTTCCCCTTTTTAAGCGCGCCATATGAAAGTGCGCTCTTTTAACCACTGAACAACATCAAAATCAGGAAATCAACGAAACTGCGCTCGTCGTATCTGTCTGCTGCAATCTTTCCTTAATATCCAATCATTAATTGAAATCTCGGTATCCTGTACTTCCATTCTCTTCTCTGTACAAACTTCGCATAACACGACTTTCCTTTGCCAAGACTCTCGTCACAATTGTTACTATTGCCATTTTAATGAACAACAAAAGGGTCAAGTCTCGGTCAATAATTAAGCGAAAATCGTTTACCTTCCAATTTAATGGCGCGTATCGAACGACGACGACGACGACGACGAGAGAGAGAGAGAGAGTGAGAGAGAAAGGGAGAGAGAAAGAGTGGTCTCGAACGAGCGGGAGGACAGAGGCTGCGTTTTCTGGCACGGTTCGGCGCGGCTCCTCTTTGTTCATGGCCGTTTCATTTTTCGAGTACGGCGGATAATTAATCTTGGGTGGGCATAAAAGGGTTTTCGGGTTCGGTCGCGAGAAAAAATGAGCGCAGCTCTGGCTTCGACCGTAGCCAGTTGTTCGCTGCCCCTTTTTTCTCTCTCTCTCCCTCTTTCTCTCTCTCCCCCTGTGCCCCGTTCCGCGGTGTCTTTCCGTCTTTATATTTCTCTGTTGGCCCGTCTCCCCTCATCCCCTTTCCTCCCTTCTATCTCTGCAGCTGATCCCGGTGGACGTCGCCTCCCACACCGTCGCGTTTCGTGGGGCACCGCGGGATTCTAAACCGGCATATCCCTGTTGCCCCCCACTTTCCTCTTTCTCATCCCCTCGTGTTCGTCCTCGTGTGTTGGCCGCGCTGCTGCTTGCTCGCCTTCCACCCGGGTGTTTTTTTCAGAATTTGAGTCAATAAAAAATCGCCTGGAACAAAGGAACGAACGGCCGCCAATTTCTCACAGGATAATGTCCGAGGCCCCATCGTGGCCCGGCGGAACGCTAATCACGGCCGGGCATCTTGACTTCTGTTAGGTGTTAAAAATGGGCCCCGCGGGGCCCTTCGGTCTTTATCTCGCCCCAGCTCCGCTTCTTCTACCCTCCTTTCCTTGCCTTCGCACGTCCTATCTATTCTACCTCTCCACGAACATCCGTCTCTTTCTTCCTATCCGTTCTTTTTACACCCCCTGCCCCCGCCATGCCGCTGACGCATCTCCTCTCTCCCTCTTCGCCACGGTCAAATATTAAAATTTGGGAAACGTTACACCCGGCCCCCGACGAATCCTCGTTTTTCGCAAGCCGCTGCGAGGCCTACGCTTAAAAAATTACGCAGATGGCTCATTAATTCGAACGCGGCTCTCGCTCCCCGTGGCGATTTTTCTGCCAGGGAATCTCGCGAGATCGGCATCGCGCGAAACCGAGAACCCCAAGGTTCTAGTTTGCCTTTCGTGGTTCAGTCCCTTCAGCAGGATGAGGCTTCTATGATTTGGTCGTCTTCTAATCTACCGCGATGTTCCTATAGGAGGGTGAGTTAGGGTTATTCGAGTGAGCAGGATATTTGAGTCGGACTTAGTAATTTGTCTCGTAGGTCTTGTAATTCGCTAAATTTGGTTGTGAAGTATCTTTAAGCTATTTTTAAACTATTTTTTAATTTTCTACCTACATTTCGTCGATTATCGTTCAACCCTGCTCCGATGCTCGATTTTTTCGTGTCACGATTCTACTTTCTAGCATTTACCAAGCAACGATTTTTGTAACGTTCCGAGGAAAACTTTGACGTACGCTTAAGATAGGAAATTCTGCGTATCAACGATTCTTTTATACTTGTTTCAAATTGAGGAGACTTGTGAACAATTACAGAAACACGAACGTAGTAACATTAATCTTCGTAGGAAGAGCAATGCTAATATTTCAACGTTGATGAATTTTTCCAACTCTTTTATTAAGAGCATCGAAATCCGAAGATGGAGCATGAAAAGAGAAAGAGATCGGTCGTCATGGAAGCTGAAAAAGCGCGCGGTGAGGTTGGAACGCCTTAATGGACGGTTCATTTGTTAGGCGAAAGCCAAGGGGGATATAATCCAATAATTTCGCGGCTAGGAAAAATGAAAATCGATTCGAGGTGGCCAGGTACCGACACCTGTTGAGGGTTCAAGGTCGCGCGATAAAAGACTCGATCCATCAAAGAGTTGCACACGAGGCCCGCGAGGATCGCGATGGAAAAGTCGGCCTCGGACGAATCTCCCTCATAAATCGTCGATTCTCCATCGGCTCGTCATCGCCGACGACGATATATCGACCGAGGCGAATCGACTGCCGTCATTAAAGCCTCTCGCAGCCGGTTCTTCGCCCGTACCATACCCGCGTCTCGAAAACGTACAGCTGGGAGGCGTTCGAAACCCGAGAAAAACATTCACGATAAAAATGTATCTTTCTATTTTTCAATCTATCAAGCATTCTAGAGCGTCCTTTAAAAACTGCGTTAAATCATTTAACGATTGATCTCTTGCAAAATATTAGGTCTGCCTACTAATATGAAACTAATATGAAAAACACAGAAGAACGGGACAGGGACTTTTAAGTATCAAAAATATGAAACAGAGCGAAAATCGAAGATTTTCAATTAATATATTTTTCTATTTATTATATGCATACGATATTTAAACAGAATTGAAAATGTACAGCTACGACATATTTACATAAATATGCTTCGGTAAATACACTTCGTGCAGTTAATTAAAATTATTGCAAAATTCAATGAGTTAATTCTGCATCTCCAGTTTCTTCCTTTTTATCTGATTTTGGTATTAAATATATGTATACGTTCGTCAGTTTCTTAAACGTTTCGAAGATATTGATTGTCATATTATACCATTGGTTCGGTATAAGATTTCTTTCGATTTAACAAATCTTATTCCCAACCGAAGAGAAATATCGAAATATTTCTAATCACCGAGTAGCAGCAAAATTTAAAACTCGACGTAGGTAGACTGGCCGCATCTTTTCCCATGGTGTTCACACGATGTAAAATCGTGTTATACTTAGAAGAATGAAATTCCCGATATGGTACCAATTCGATGATCGAAGACTATCCATCGTTTCCCGATCCAAATCCCCGATTCTTGAATTCCAACCGTCATCATTAAGATTTTCTGCCTGAGTGACGTTTTATCGAACAGATAAAAATGTCTCAATCCGCTATTCTTCCAACTGTTAGATCGCCAAGATACCGCGTGCCGTTTTGAGCGCGACTGTTGCAAAGAGAAGAAGAAGGAAAAGGGAGGACACTCAGCCGATAAACAGGGTCGTGGAATTTTATGCGACGCATTCCAGGAACGCGTGAAATCCTCGCGTTTCGATGGCTCGCGCGAAAAACGATCGTTGTCCCCGCGGTAATATCGCAATTAGCGATAAGTCCGGCGCGATCTCTGTCGAGAGCCAGGCCACTCCGTTTTACGAGGAATCGCGTCGTTATTCGTGATTTAGGTATTTGAAACGCGCCAGGACGTCGGATTACGAGTGGCCGCGGCCTCTCGGCTTTCTTGTTTCCCATTAGAATCGAATTTCGTGCGTATCGTCGTGTAATGAAACACGCGAGCGTTTATAGTGTTCCTCGCGTTACGCATGCCTAACGTGCATACGTGGAAATCGCGACACGGATTTCGCGATCGGCCAACGTCGCGTCTCCACTTCCCACGGAGAGTCTTCGATTTACTGTTCACACGCTTTATTACGTCCGTTCGTTAACCCTTTCCTCGTTCTCTTATACCGCTCGTATTTACTTCTCAACTTTCGTTCAATCCTTTACGCAGGACAGATAAGAAACACATTAAAAATCATATTTCATATCGTGTTACTTCTACCATATATTTTTGGATTCGTTTCAAACTTTATTAAGAAAACCGCGATAGTTTGCCTCGCTACAATGTTAACGAAGTTTCCAAGATGTTTCATCCAGCACACATAATATAGTGATATGACTTTTCTATCGTGAGTCGTTATATCAAAAAAAAAAAAAAAGGAAAAAATCGTTAAATTCTCAGGAAATCCGACTGCTGGTAGATTGACCGATAACTCGCGAATCTCTAAAATTTCACCATTTTCTCTCACGCTGCTATGCGAGAGTTTGCCCAGAAAAAAATACTCAAAGTCCCTTGCGAGGTACTCGACGAACCATCGCACCCGGAACGATTACTCAGATTTCTCAGCGAAAGGAGTGTCTCGTGTCTCGGTTTTCCATTTCCCGTTACGAAACGGAACGATGATCCCTTTCCACCCCTCCGGCGTGTCCCGTTCACGACCCCTTTCCGGAAGAGGAACTCACGACAGTGAGAAAAGAGAAGGAAGAAAAAAAGAGGCTCAGCCCTAAAGGAGCCGGTAACCCCGTCGGGTCACGGGGTGAATACCGTTTTACCGACTATTAACTCACTTTTACCCTGTTTTCTTACCCCCTGCGCCCTAGAGAGCGCGACAGAGGCCGCGTGAAAGGAACAGAGACGAAGACGACGAGAGAGAAAAGAGGGTTTCTTCGAGCTGTAAGGGCCAGCTACTACGTGTTTTCCTTCCCCTTTCCGATGTTTCCTGCGTAATCTCTCCCTTTCTCCGCTCGGCGCTCACCTCCCTTTCTGCCTTTTATTTTATTCCACCTTTTTCCCCCGTTTTTTTCTTTTTTTTTTCTTTACTGGATTCTTTTCCGGGTTACTGGCGGACGTACGCGCGTGTTGCAGGTAGCTGCGGCTACCTGCGAACTCGTGGAGTGGATGAAGGGGGAAAAAACGCGAGTTTTTGGGGGCCACGGTCGATTTAACCCCTGAGAAAAATCGCGCGACCCCAGACGTCGATCGGGGGTTAACCGATTTCTCTCCGGCGAATTCGGAAATCGGAGAGGAGCCAGCTTTCGTTTAAAGGCTTAAGTATCTCGTAAAAATGGGTGCACACGATCCGGAAGATTTTTCGTGTTTTTTCTCTTTTTTTTTCTTTGGAATGTTCGTGCAAGGGTAAGCGGGTCAGATGTCATCGTCATGGTTCTTCGTTCCGCGTTTGTTTCGCATTGTTATTTGATTCGAGAAATTACATTCTGCTAGCATGAAATTAATACTTTTACAAGCAGTGTCGTATACTTAATAAAAATACATACAGTCAATAGTGGAAGTATTCGTTGAATCGATTCGTTTGAACTGTTGAATTAAATAATTAATATCCTTCAACGATATCTATCAGTAGTAATATATAGTGTAATAATGAAATCTTTGATCGATGTATTATTTTATCAGAAAACAGCGATTCATTGTAAATGTAATCATTTATCAGTACATCGTTCTTATTTCCAACTTCTACGTTATATTACGGACAAGTGTCCAGATACTTTTGAGTCGTAAGTATACATTTACCGTCTTGAAAATCATCAACATCTATAAATCTTTAAGATGTAATCAAAATTTCAAATAATGGGTCGACGTGCAATCATGTTTCTTCCAAGTGTATATATAATGTTTCGATTTATAAATCTTCTTCTTAAGTCGTTAACTGCGTCAATTATTTTCTTGGACGTTTCGATTTCACCGCCACCCTCAACCCCCTTTGCCATTTTTCTCGGGCATTCTTTCTTTTTTTTTCTTACGCTTGATTTTTATCAATCGGCTGGCCAAGACGATATGTGGAGCAAAGATGAAAGGGAGAACGTCGCGAAAGGAAAAGAAACACAGGATCCCCGCGGCGCAACCTCCTCTTCGGGTTGGACCTTAAAAATCGAGTCAATTTAAGGATCCGGCTCGGGATACAAGCATAACGCGAGCGTGCATGCGATTCTTCAGAAGTATCCCCTCGTAGAAATCCATTTACCGTTGAAACGTGTACGAAATCATTCCAAGTCGCTCCTTTTTTATCGCCTACAACCGCAAGATACACCTTGTATATTTTTTTAAGGTTCAGATATCAATAAGTAAGAAAGCAATAAGAAGCTTTGTCTGTTTAATTTTTAAAAGTTCCACGATCCTTAGCTACAGATGTTCCTTTGTCATATATTTCAGTATTTATATTATAAAAAATATGCATTCATGAAAAATTCAAGAATGTGAAATATGCACAGGATTCGCACAGTACCAAAAATTATATAAAATATTCAAAGCATAATACTTGTTATGATATTTAGTGAATTTAGAAATACCAATTTGCATTTAGTATCAATATATCATTTATATTTAAAAATTTTCTAAAATTCAAGGTACATATTGAATCAATATTGACACTCTTAAGATTCTCCGTTTGATTATGGCAATGAAAAAAAAATCATTCTTTCAGAATATATATATATTAAAATTCTTCGTTTGAACATGGAAATAAAATAAAAATTCAATCCGGAATTGTCTATGATTGAAGGTTAAATACCATGTTAACTTTTTCACAAATGTAAAGCCGATGAAAAGTTATTTTTTTTTTTACCTTTCACCTTTGATTTTTAAAAAAAGGAATACTAAAATAACACTCCATTCAATTAAAAAAGCCAGTCAATCCGCCGGGACCCTAAAAATAATTCCGAAGTATTTTCCCACACGTCCGCGCCAGTCTCCTAAATTATCTCGGAGAATAGTCATTTTTCATCGATGTCGACGACGGAACCGCATATCCGTCTCGTTAAACGACTCTAGGATCGTCCCGTGGTAAAAATCGTAGAGAAGGAAAATCCTAGAAGCGATATAAAAGAAACGAAATAAGGGATGGTAGAGATGAAGCTTAAGGGGTTGCGTAATTTCGATAGACGTCATCGATTCGAGCAGAAGGGGGTCTCACGGAATTTTAAAGCCCTTTTCAGAGTTTTCCAATCTCCTTTTTTTCTTTTGGTTCACCTGGTTCACTTTCTTCCTCGTTTCGCGGCCACGAGATCGACTGGCCAGGTCGAAAGCTGCAGGTAAAAATTTCCTAGTCTTAGTTTGATGTTCTCATGGATCCTCCTCGGTGCGAATAAACCCTGTTGGATCTACCTGAATCGCAGACTTCTCACCCGGGGGTATTAAACGCTGCCCTAACTCCTTCCATCGATTTAAACCCTCCTTAGGATGCGCTGTCTTCGTTTGTCTTCTCTTTGGGAAAGAACGAGCAGTCATTCAGCTGTCTTTGCCCAGGATTTCGATCGCCAACTATCTTATTAATAACTGGGAATTTGTAAACAATTATTTTTCCAAAAAATTGAATAATTTTTGACAGGAATTATGGAATTATTATTAAATGGATTTTCAAAAGCGCGAACTACAGGAAAAATAGTAGCAACATTTTTGCAATACTGTTAGTCTTTCACATTAGGATATGGCAGAATAGAAGAAGAAATAGATATCTTTGTATGGTACAACATGAAAGTGTTCAGAATTCTAACAATGGAAAACAACGAAAGAACGCTTTGGAAAAGAAATTACACCAATAAAGTACGAAATAATGATTTTTGGAAAAATTGTAATAATTTTAGGAATATGAAACAGAGCAGAAACACAGAAAAAAACTATTTAAATAAAAGATATATTTTAAAAGGTACTATAACTGTCGTTTAAATGCAATTTGAAAGTATCTGGAGGGGTATGAAAATTCGTAACTGAGGGAATCAGCAGATGTACCTGCTTCCCGCAGTCGATTGCGGCTTTTTCACTATTGAGACGTCTCAATTTCACGACTCTCAGCTTCAACCGGCAAAAAACTTCCCCTCAGTCACTTTTTTACCTCCACAAAGTCGTCGCGTTTCTATTCGTTGATCCATGTTCCGGCTTTCGACCAATCGACAGGCCCGTTCCCCACCTTGCTTTCCAGAATCTTGGAAAATACAGGTCGCTCTGTCAGTCTCTTCGAGGTGTCACTGAAAGCGGGTCGAAGAGCCAATCCGATAGGTGAAAGAAGAACGTTTGGACCTCTACGGAAGATCTTATAGAATCTGTTAACCTTACTGCGTTCTTTTGGATCATTTTCGATTTGTCGTGCTTTTCTACAGTTAACAAGTTTGTCAAGTTTGAGGAAAGTGTCGTCCATCATACTTCTTCTCAATTTTATGCGAGAATCTTTTCTGAAACGATGTATTTAAAAAAACAGAATGAGACTGGGACATAAAAATAAGTGGACCGCAGCAGGGTTAATGCACTAATCGATTCATATTTATACTTATCAAAGTGACATTAACATTTAAGAGTGAAACTTTTTAATTTATATTTATCCTCGAAGAAGTTTTCAAAGTGACATCAACTGATCTTAATCATAAGAAGCAATAATGATAAATAATGAACAATTAAAGACACTATCCGAATTAATAGTATTATGAAATTTATGCCAATCAAATGATGCAAATTTTTGTTACAGGGAAGGTGAAAGTGAAAGAGGAAAAGGATGCATCGTCAATGGCGCCGGGAAGTCCTCCGACGCCTCCGCACACCCCCCAAAGCCCACCGCGACACAATCCACCCCCTAGCAACCTGTCTCAATCCTGTCAGACTTCGAATGCCAATTCACCAAACTTACAACAGCAACAGCAGCAGCATCAGCAACAAGAATCGAATCAACAACAGCAACAGCAGCATCAATCGCTTCACGCGATGGCTAACACACCCCTCAGCCAGATCTTAGTGCAGAATCCGGCAGTTGCTCAACTATTGCAACAAAATCCAGCGATTCTGTCGCAGAATCCGCAATTGGCGCAGTTGTTGCAGCAAAATCTTCAAGTTCAGATCGGCAGCGTCCTTTTCCAGAACGTCAGGAGGGAGGAACCTGAAGAGCCGAGGGTGAGTCAGTCGAACAAATTAATTAGACGAGGGTCCCTTTCATCTCCCGCGGAGCGTTTCGCCGTGTCCCCTGCTCTCTCTCCGCCCTCGCGACGGAAATGGATTGTTTCGTTTCCTTTTTCCTTCTTTTCCTTCGCATCGTGCTCGTCGCCGCGGATACTTTCCGAGAGCAACACGTTCACAGTGAGATTTCTTTCGTAAATGGAATCTTTAAAATTTGTTTTTAAATGTAATGAAAATTGGAGAAATTCCTTTTCAAATTTATCATGTTTGTTCGTTTTAAAAGACGGCACGTTCACAGTGGAAGTTTTCGTAAATGGGATCTTTAAAAATGTCTTTCTTAAATGTAATGAAAATTGGCAAAATTCCTTTCTAAATTTAGTATGTTTATTTCTTTTTCAAGAAACCCATTTACGGTGGAATTTTTGGTAAATGGAAATCTTTTAAATTTCTTCAGAATTTTCTTCGAAGCTTAATGAAAAGTGGAAAAGTTATTTTTAAAATTCAGTGAAAAATATTATACCTCACATATGTGTTAGTATATACATTTTAGTATATTTAAATTTTGATACTACATTTTCCATCAGTAAAGTATTTCAAAATTTGAGAATGAAGTATCTAATGGTTACAAACGTGAAAAGGAAATAAGCAAAATAAAATAAAAATAAATTAGCCAAATAACGAAGAAAAATATTTGTTCATTAAATTTCACACAAACGATAAAGCGCTTTTCGTTTGCTCAACGTAGCTTATTTAATTATAGACAGAAATAATGTGATGCACTAAAGATCAGGAAAATAATAGAACGAGCCGATTATTTTTATCGCTCTATGTATAATTTTATGAAGAAACAAGATAGTTTGGTGTAGTTATTCATACTTAACCCACTGTGAATCGAGCTTAACTCGTGACTCGAAGACGTAGATCGATTATAGTAGACCTCGTGGACACCGGGCCTGTTGATGATGACGTGACACCGGATTGTCAACATGCCGCGAGCATCTGCTACAGCGGTTGGATTTCGTTCAACTTGTTTCCACTTTAATGACCAACGCCAAGATCCATACACGCCGTGCCAATTATATGAAAATAATTATCTCAATTTATTGGTGACTGGCTCACGCAATACCCGAGATAACTAATTCACCGTGAAATCTTGTTCGCGGTTTAAAAGCTTTCCTTAATTGACTCGACCCGTTGATTGCCGTTTCCCTTGTAAACCAAATCTGCCAACTAATTTATTCTCATTGCGATTTCTTCGATGTTTTTACAAATGCCAACAGGTTTCTTTTTTTTACGCTTCAAATGAAATCAGGAAAAGATTTCTGCCGCGAAAAAGCTGCAGATGCAGATATCGAATTGCAGTTTATTTTCATTTCTATGTCTTTTTGTGTAGAAAATTTGCCACGATGCAATATAAATCTAGTTGGTCGCGGTTCGTTGTTCCGTGAAATTGAACTACATCCAAGAACATGTTACAGCACGCTGCATTGATGACTCGATGATGTATGCAGAGTTGACTCTGCGCGAAATCGTTTCGTTTCCATCGTTAGCTAGTTCTCGTTTCGTTTCTTCAACTACTTCGATGGCAATCGAATAGTTCTATAGAGAAATGAGTCGTATTTTAGCATCATATTTTAGATCTAGTTTAGAACTATAGTACCTGCTGTGCACAGGTTTGATGCCATCTGTCAAAATGTTTTGCTATTATGAATGAATACAAAGATACTCGATGTTGTGTTTAATTTTTGTTATTTTATTCGAAGAAGTGGTTAGTTCAAGAATTACTTCGTTGTTCGATGAAGAAAATATTAATTAATTTGAGGTAAGCAATATATTGTATGATCTTCTGGTCCCTCGATGACAAAAATATCTGCCATTCTGTTCTAAATTTATTTACGTTTTTGACATCCATTTTTTTGGCTCGCTCTAAAATTGTTCTATATTTGTTGGATATTTAATTCGATACGAATTAATTCGTATTACGATTTAGTTCGACACAATTTATTAAAATACTTTTAAAAAATTGAAGAGTCAGAGAAACTACGATCAAATGGCCATGAACTTGTATTAGTCATTCGTTTCTTGAAACTCGTACGTTAATCGTGTAGATATGTAATACGACTGAGAAACCATTAAAAAATAGAGTTGATCGATTTACTTTCCGACAAACGAAACACTAGGTGCTAGGTGGAATATTTTAATTAAGAAGAGCAGCAGTAAATAGCCAACAATTTTTGCGCACTACTGTACCTTCATCGTTTTAAAATAACATTCTGCGAGCGGGTAAAACATCGTAGTTCGCCTAAAAATAATTGGAAAATATTATCGACGAAAAATAATAGAAGGTTCTAGCGACGATGGGCAGTGAATCATCGTGTCTCTTTGATGGCTCAATGATGACTCGTCGACAGACTCGTAAAAGTCTGTGGCATTCCAGCGGGAAACGCGTAGCTACGCTAGAATAATTCAGGGGTTCCTGGAACCACGAACCAACTAATCATAATTTGTCCCTCGATATGCATTGCCGTAATCTCCGAGAGTCCCTGATTCTTGACCTTAATTCGTTCAGACGTGTTCCCATGAAATAATCGAGAGAACAATGATTCCTTTCCCCTCGATTCGCACTGCGCACGCGTACAGAATCGTATCGAGGGGCAGGAAAAAAGGACAAGCAATTCGATTTTATCCAACGATAAAAAGCCCGGTCACCATAAAATTTGGACAGATTCTTCGGTTTATCTTATCGCGTGTAGGCTGCTAACAATCGTCTCGAAATTGAGTTCGCTTTGAAATCGCTTCGAAAAATGATGGACGACCGACTCGAACGGAAAGAAACTTGGTTTTAATGTGATTGCATTTTCACAATGACTAATAAAACATCTGAAGTAGGATTGTTCAAATCGCCAGGCAAGAAAAGAGAAAAAATCGCCGATGGTTCGGTTTGGGTGAGAAACATTACGTCAGGCGTCGGGGAATTAACTTTCTAAAAGAACAATTAACATTCTACGCCATCCTTCGACACACCCTACATTCGATATACAAGTTTCATACACGGGTTATTCCAGTAACTTGGAACAGCCTCGTGAATATCACGAAGAATCTTCATGCATATAGTATCATATAGTATTTGCGAGTAAATCAAGATTCGCACCACACCTTGAATAGCCTAACAATAAGGAGCCTAGTATTTTGTCCTGTGATAAAAATTATACGAATAACGCAGATGTTGTAGATAGAATTGTAGGGTTCGCTGCAATAAGGAAGCAGCTCCAATATTTAAAGAAACACAGAACGGAAACCAAATTGGATAGAATAAAAGAGAATAATTGAAAATTATTACGTCACCCACTCTACGCTATCTACACTTAGCGCGGATAAATTTTTTTGTAGTTTGATCATTACAGAATGTCATAAAGGGTACAAAGTTGAACCCAATAGAGAACCGCGAAGCTATAAACGAATATGTTACGTCAGGATTTTATCGATTTTTCTTGGGAGGAATCGAAGAATTACTAAAAGTTACTCAACGTATAATACGATATGATACCACAATATGTTGATAGATAAAACAATTCTCAATTTCAGCCTTTTTATACAATTTATTCTCTTAAGAAGAAATCTGCAATTGTTCTAAAATCTAATAATGCTAAATAAAAATCGGAATTTATCGGACACGAAAGCAGTTTACTCGTGCGACGTATATTCCTATAATCTTAAGAAATAGGAACGCACGATAACAATAAATTGAACGATTTTACTAAAAATATTGGGAAACGTGGAAAATGTAGTGGTGCAAATTCCTATGTAACTGATGACCAGGGATTCTAAATATAGAATGTAAACCGCTCGTGCAACCACCCCATTCAAACGATTCGCGAGAAAACCTCTGTTTATGGCGATGACTGTTCGAATGGAGGGAAATTCACGGGAAACGATAGGTCGGCGTTTGCATCGGTCTCGCTGTGTACCGGGCGGCGGTGTGCAAGTCGAGCTAAATATACATGTGTACGTGGCCAAAGAAGAGACACGAAATGGCCCGGGAGGCTCGGTGTATCGCCACGATGGAATCCCATACGGGGAGAATTGAAATTATTCCCCCGATTTTTGTCGTGTCGTTTACATTATTTTCGCCTTTGAATATTAATGGGCATATGCTCTCCGGCGTTATGGCACAAGAAGTAACAACGGCGTATAATACTCGACTCTTAACGTTATTCTATTGTTTGCAAATCAGCTCTATTGTTTTCTCATATACCTCTATACTCTCCCGGTTCCCTCTTCGCCCTCCCCCCATGCGCTCCTCCTACCCTCCGTATTCTTCTCTCTCTTTTCTCTCTCCCTCTAACTCTGGAACGCTCTTCTTTTACCCTCTCCTCTTTCTCTTGCTCGATTCTTCGCTCATTCTTTTCGTGGCCGATCTTCTTCTTCCTCCTCTCTTGTCGTCGTTGTCGTCTTCTTAACCAACATGCACATACATATACGTATACACGTAACCGTTGTATAGTATTTTCTATTTGTTTCTACGATCGTTGCTTCCTTCCTCTGGCTCTCTTCCTCGTCCTCCTTTTCTTCTCTTGCCTTTCTTCCTTATACATCGAGTTTCGCATGGTACCTCCTGTGGGACTCCCTATGAAACCCCTATGGTGGGCCACTCTGCAATCGAAATCTGCTTTGTGGCGCACGTACTGACTTTTCGATGTCTGGAAAGGGGGCTGGTTCCTTTTCGCTGGTTTCTTTCCCCTTTGTGGTGGTCGCACGCTTCTTCCGGTTATCTTACATACATATGTTGTCTTCTCTCCTGAATATTCTTTTCAAACATTATCGCTGGCCATTAAAGGAAAGAAGCAACCGGGGGGACACGCTTTATGACACGGATTAGCCGAGTGTTTCATACGACAAAAATTCTCATGCTATCCGTGATTCCGTCTACCAGTCAAATTCTGTCACGTTTGCGCGGCATTCTGGCGACGTGAATCACCCAAGGATAGAACGCAACTACTCGGTAGAATCTGCAGAAGGTCTCGAAACCTTAATTAATTATTCCCCGTTTTAGTCATTAAACTGTCCACGACGAACATATAAATCAAAATTGAAATACTCGTGTTCGCTTTCTGCGTTCCGATAAATCGTCGGAATGTTCGCGATATTAAAATTTACTCGCTTCTTTTCGAATTTGTTCACTCATCCATCGATTTTCTCTTCTTAGAATTACTAAAAAAAAAAAAAAAAAAAAAAAATATAATTCGGATACATATGGATTGTCTGTGAGTTTAAAACTCATCGAAAGATCTAGAATCGAATAAGTGTTCTTCCCAATACAATCTAGAGCATCAATCGATTTTTCATAGAAACGGTTACGAAACATACTGTGCATCGCGTCATCCGCGATAAAGTATTCACTCTGTGCGCGTTGAAAAATCGTCAACAAGCTTAGAATCTTGGAATTTCCGCGCTCTTCCCTGAATTTGTCGACTTATCGATCGATTTCCCGTGAAAATGGCCGCGAAACATTCTTTGTTGCGCATTGCCATGCGATCCGCACAGCGATCCGTAATATTGGGCATCGAAGGTCGACGATAATTATGAGCATAGAATATAAATGGTGGATCGTTGGCCACGGGATCGGTGGAACGCGATTGCCGTGCACGTGAGCCGCGTTCTCTCCGCGGGAAAGCAGAAACAGAAAAGAAAATCGACCCCTTTGGCTGAAAATGGAAATGGGAGGAAAAGAAGACACGCAAGACAAACACGATGAACACACGATGTGGCAATCGCTTTATAAATTCAACGACGCCACGGATCGGCATCGCAGATACGGCTTCGGAAATCGTACAGGATTCGAATAATTTGCACCGCGATGGGGCTTCCGGACAACTGGCGTCCCTTTCGAGCATCACACCGTCGATATTCTGATTTTTTTCTCTTCCTCCGTTTGTCCCACGTTCAAATCTTTTACAACGTAGTTCGAGAGAGACTTGACCAAACAGACGAATATAGCATTATAAATTTAATCTTTTATCCTCTGACGATATTTTAATTCTCTTTGAATTTTTCTGCCTCAGTCTCAAGCTTTTGAGATTTAACGTGTATGTGTGTGTTATTTGGAAATTTCTAGGATATACGACAAATACATAAAACGAAAATATATGCAACAAAAACAGTAATAAAAGTAAAAAATGATATGAAGGTTTAAATTTCATCATACGTAAGTTCAATTATTTATTTCTATTTCCTATAAAAAATTGAAATTTTACGTATTTATTAAATCTGATACACGGAAATATAGGAAATTGTCAAAGGATTAGTCCGTAAACTTAACAGAAGAATTGTGATAGATGTAAAGGAAAACATCACTGATAAAATGAATTTGTTCTCCGAAATCAGAAATCTTAATCGAAAACGTGGTTTGAAACGCATTTTCCTGCAGTTGTTCTTGACACACATTTGCACATTGCATTTCGAAGGTCGATGACCCTATACCTCGTACTTGAAAGTTTTTGGGGAACCGGAAGCCGTTTCCGTTTCGCATAACGTCTCGAAGAGAGGATGTCGTAACGATAAAGGCGCAATTTCTGTCATCGCGAAAAATCGCCGACTAAAGGTTAATTCCTGGAATTTCTCACAGTACCTATCGTACACACGAAACCATCTTTAATTGAAGATATTCTAGACAAATGAAAGTTCCGCTACGAAGAAGAAGGGGAGACGAATGGTCCACACGGAGCTCAATTTAGAGCAATTCAAAGATTTATTTTATTACACCAAAGTGTACCGGTCTTATAAAAGGAAAAAAGCCTCTCAAAGAGCATCCTTTATTTAGGGCAGGATGCCCTATCGTTTAACAGGCAAAATTTATCATTGCGTTCTATGGCTATAATCAAAAGATGTTCATTGAAAATGACCATAAAGTGCTAAATAATAAATGGTCATTTACAATTTCGCTAAGAAATTATAATGAAAATACGAAATACAAAGAATTAATGCCCCTATTTCAATACTAATATCGTCTCGAACTTCACTATTTTATGTGTGGGTAACTAAATATATATATATTTATCAATATAATTTTGATAGTCGGGTGTCATTATAGTGCTAATAAAATTTCAAAGTGTTCCGTATGACGCACATAATATATGTCATAATATATTCATAAAACATTTTTGCAAGTGTTCGAATGCTTTCATAACCTACCGTGCTTAGAACTTTCCCTCTTCGACTCATATGAGTCAGATAAGAAGTTTCTTAAATCGTAAACCAATTTCATAAAATTATAACCAAAACAAGTGTGTCATAATATCCTTTGATGCACGATCATAATGGATCAGCCTTTCGCTAATTTTGCCATTAGGTTACATCCTGTGAGAAATAAAAACTGCCCTCCTTACTTATACCCTAGGACACCCTGTAGATCGACACGTAGAAAGTCGCAGCCTCCTAGTTAGGGTAACCAGGTTTTCCCAAAAGATCTCGTGCCCCGGATAATTTGGAGGCATTCAACTTTTTAACGACACGTGTCGCGGATTCATAGAGGCGCGCTCCGTCTCTCCCCCATTCGTGTTGCGTGGGCGACTCCCCCCTTTCGTCCCCATCGCGAGCACGGCCCTGAGCATGCTGGTGCATTGTACATCGTAATGTATTTTCTTTTAGGTACCGCCGACAATAGCGAGCCTGGCGGCGATGAAGGTGGAGGCAGCTGACCCGAAGGTTTCCGGTGAGTTACTATTTCCGCCTCCTTACGGAATTATCGGGATCGTAATTAGATTCAAATCGAGTCTCCGCCGTTCGACGACCCTGCGCCAACCGGCAAGCAGACAGGAAGGGAGGGATACAGAAAAAGAAAGGTGCAACGGGGAAAACAAAAGGAAAAGATATCGGTCGGTCGGCGACGCGGGGGTGGGCGGAGGGCAGGCAAGGGGTCGCGAGCGGTGCACGTTGAAATCGACAACGATCTGTGCTTGAAACCAGCCTATTTGTCCCATTCCTTTTTAATTATTCCAGAACCAGAAACCTGTTATCGCACCTAAGATGAAAGTCTTAATTCATTTACGCTCGAATGTCCGCATACTTGTTTAAATCAGCCTGTTTGCTCTGTTTTTTAATTGTTGCGATAAAATCCTGTTGCCATACATTCGATGAAAATGTTCGTTTATTTACACTGGGAAATCGCGTATTTTGTTTAAATCCATCCATTTGCTCTATTTCTTTTCAATTATTTCGATAAAAATCTCTTGTTACACCGAAGGTCATGCTCATTCGTTCGCGGTTTTGAAAGCTTCAATCGTTTTTCCAATAGTACGTTTGCATTTACTTCGTTAGAGGGATGAGTCAGACTCAACAGGTGGTTCATAATTTCGACACCGAATAATCAAAGAGTATCCGAGTCTGTGATTTGAAGTTTCTTGTACAAAATTGGACAGTTCATAACAAGAACTACTCTCGTCGGATCTTTCGACTTCTTTGATAACAATGTATTCTAGTAATTAGAAGCTAGAATTCAACATGGTAGAATTGACATTACGAGATTGACAACTTCACTTCTTTGTTATAATTAGATACAATTACAGACACATTGGAAATTATTAACAAAAATTTTCCCTTTAAAATATATTCAAGAGAAATTCTTTTGCTCTCCTGGATGAAGACAAACATGCACAAGGGTTGTTCTTGTCATGAGCTCTTCGATCATAGAAACTGTATCAGAAGTTCGTTTCCTACTTTGTTCCGAATCACGATTTCGAAGATTTTGGAGCACATTGTGTTTTCCCGAAATCGTTCAAATCGTCTTGGACACGATGGTCCCGTATCCCTGGACCAATTATCAATTCCCACGGCCACGTGACCGGTCCGTGAATCTCGTCTGGAAACGAAGGACGCACACGCGTCTCGCCTTCTATTTATTCGATTGAATCGGTGCAGGCTCGTAAATCGTGTGCAACCTGACGAAACGAGTCGTGTCCCATGCTTTCAGCGTTTTGTGGCCTGGGGCTCTTCCCCCTTTATTGGAATATCCGCCCACAGCATTATGGGAATTATCAAGGAAATGGGATGAGCGCAAGTGGGTCCCACGAGGGGGCTGAAGGGGGTTTGCGTGGCCGCGGACGATCGGGAAAGAGAGGAAGACCGTGCGTGGAAACGGATTCATGCAGGTCCCCCATACACACCCACCACCCCAATATACTCCGTTCAGAAAAATTATGTCACATATCGATGAAGAAACATCGTTATAGTCATTGACAATAGGGATGATGAGGATTTTAGAAAAATTCTATCGATTCTCAACTAGGCATTTTATCGCCCTTTTATCGTTAAAGATTTTCGTTAAACGATATGATAGATCGTGCCGCGTTTACTTACGATGTACAGTTAGGTTATTCTTGGATGATGAGGATTTTACAAATTTCGTAATTGTTTAAATTTATCTCTAAGTTTGATTATATTGATGATAGATGAAATGAGGATATCACGGCAATTTTGTCGATTTTTAATCAGAATTTTAGATTTAGAGGAAGACTAATGGTGCGATGTATTGTCGCGATTATCTAGGATATATAGTTAGGCTATTCCTCGATGAATAAGAATGTTTCTAGAAGAAAGGTTACGTCAGATGTTGGAGCAAAGAGATTCCTAAACGAGCTGCATGCAACGAGACGAAAAAGTCCCTAGCAAAAGAGGTCCCAGTGACGTTCTAACGACACGAGTTAATTTTAGATCGGCCACGAAGCACCACGATCGATTGGCTATAGAATCGAGAAGTCAGTGACTCGATGAGAATTTCATTAATTATAGGACATCGCGGGGATAGGATCGAGACGTTACGTAATCCCGTCGATACTCGTTTATAAATACGCCAGCTTCAACGTCTGTCTACCTATTGCGTTGTGTCTCGTTGATTCCTTCGTTTTATTAGCAATGCGCGGATTCCTTGTCGCCTATTTCTCTTTCGCTTATGCTCACACGGTTCGATGTCTGCACTCGGGCGTTGAGTCGCGCGCTCGACGACGAGGTTTTCAGTTGAAAACGAAGAAACGAATCAGAACTGACAGCGGAAATTATGGTAATCGTTTGACAAAGGAGGGCCGAAGAAGGGGGAGGGGTGTGTGTATGTGTGAGGGAGAGAGAGAGAGAGAGAAAGAGAAGAGTGGGCGGCCTCGCTCGGTGTCTCTGTTATCCAGAGACACATTCCCACAATTTCGGATCGGCCAATCAACGTCTCTCGCGCTCCCGGACGATATTAAGCTCGTCGCGAGATCCGCGGTTCAAACCGAATAAAATAAAATTGTGCGTTGTTCGCTCGGGTTCGTCGTTGTACTACTCGCCCCGCAACGAGAAAGGAAAAAAAGGGGAGAGGGAGAAAGAATATGAGTCGGCGGGACAGAGACGGTGCGACAGATGGCCAGAAGAGAAAGAAGGAAAGAGCGAGGGAGAGCGGCGGCGCAGAAGGAGAAAGAGGGAAAGAGAGAGAGAGGGCAGCAATCAAAGCTGATTAAGCCCACAACTGGGGAATCTGTGGGGCCAGTGTCTCACGCCAATCTCGCCCAATCAACCGGTTGGCCGGGGAGATTTAAAAAATAGAATGCCTACTGTCAATTGTCCCATAATTTAAATAAATCGAATAAATGGACAAAGTGGCCAATTAGAGTAGTTGCTGCTTGCTGCTTTAACGCATTATTCTCTCTTTCTCGCGGTGTCTTCGGCCCCTCTCCCCCCTCCCCACCCCTCCCCACCCTGGCCTTCTTCTTGCCCCTCGTGTTACAATGTCTCATCGCTGGACCATCTTTTAGAGTCTCCTTCGAACGAGGGAAGTGCTTTCCTTCGCCCTCCTATCCATCTCGGTTCCTACCTCTCTGGACTCTCCGCGACTTCTCTTCACCACGTTGTTCCACGTTCACGTTACCCACCACCTTGCATTTACGTGCGCTCTTCAGAGCGCCGTTTACGCCACAGATGACTTAACCATCGGCGAGCGTGTGTGCAGCGCGTCGATGCAGTCGCCACGATAGTTTACCGCTTCCGTCGTTTCCTCTCCAACGACGTTCTCCAACAAACGCCGTTTCTATAAATTTACCTCAGAATACGATTATTTATGTCATCTTCTGGCGACGAATTTACTTATTGAAGTAAGTCATTTGAGAATTGAGAATGCGATATCAATCGTGTACTCTATGAGCTGGTAATTCTAATGTGCAATAGAATCAAGAAAAGAGGAGCGCGATTCGAGATATATCAAATTGTCGTTTTCAATGATTCAATGATGATCTTAAATGTCTATTATGAGGAGAGTTCATTTTCGTTAATTTCTTGATTGCGGACAACTCGCTCGCGGACTAAAATTTCTTGAAAACAGGTCTTTAAATATTTATATATCGTTCATGAAGGTAAAAGCGTTATAAATGCGATCGAAAAGTTTGCGAGATATCAAGTCGCTGTCAGTGCATGTAGTTTCGTTATCTTGATCTTTATCATGTAGTCAACGATGACAAGATATTACGAGGGATTCGAAGATCCCTCGCTCTGTAAGCAATTGTTCCACGTTTATATACGACTACCATTCCCTGGATGTACAAACGAAGCTTAATTGATTATCCGCGACCCGCTGGCCCTCGGCTCGCCAGCCTTCGATTACGGTCCGCATCGAAATTTCAGCGAACACGCGTTACGTAGAATGCCACGGACGGGCTTTAAACAATTACAAGCAATTTACGACTGGAACAATTACCGCCGACATCCGTGAACCACGTCTGCCGTGCTGCACCTGTTCGACAATCATTTACGACGGATGGTTTAACAGGCACGATGATACGCGCGGTCATTAATTCGTATCAAATACAATTTAATTAACAGATCCCCGACTTATCCCGTGCATCCTTCTGTTGCATTAATATACCGAACATCCGCCGAAAATTGTCCCGGTTACGTACAGTTAGTGCGCGATAAGCATTAATTGAACAACTCCGTGCCACTTTACTGTTCTTTACGATCATGTTACGTAGCTCGTGTAGTACGCACGTTTCAAATATCGATCCTCGACACGACGTAAAATTCTATTAATCCAGATAAGAGTTTCCAATCGATGCACGATTTTACTCGTTGTCAAAGTGTATAAGTAGCTAGACTGGCGAGAAAAATGAAAATCGTGTTCCACATCGTATATCTGTCCGCTTTCCAAGAAAATCTCATTAACTTCGTGTTACGGTGATTAACAAATCAGACCCGCGAAGGATTTAATCATCGTGCACATACGGAGGAGAAGGAGGAGGAAAAAATTCTATTCGATCGGCGGGGTTGCACGTTCGTCGACCGGGATAAAAATGCACCGTATTAAGCGGCCAATTATGCGAATCTGGCTCATCTCGGCGAACGAACGGCTGTGTAACGCATGTCTGGAAGGTAGATAAGGTACCCTCGTAGAGGTTCTCGTACACCTACGTGGGCTGGCAGTCAAGCCGAGCCAGCCGACCAGGCAAATAACAAATAAAGCATAAACGGGAGCTACAATAAATAACTGGTGCACCGCGTTCTCTGCATATACTCGGAGCCACGGACCCTTCGGGGCCTTATTTCTCTTTCTTTCTTTCTCCATAGTCGTTTCTCCCTACCATCGTTCCTCGACGTTCCACCACCCCCACCAATGGGCCCCCCTTTAAGGACCATATATATGTCATAACGCAGTCGCCAAGAGAGCAGCCAGGCTTTGAGAAAAATCGTTCCTGACTTATGCGGTTGCCGTGAAAACGGATTTAGGGGACCACTCTCGCTTCCTTTTATTTGAAGAGCTGCATTTTTAAGGAATTACACCAGTCCCAAAAGCTGCTCGCTCCGGAAGAATGTAGTTCTGGGATGAAATGTGAATGACTAGTCGGATTTTCGGTAATCTTCTCCTTTCTGACATGCAAGTTTATTTATAGATTGGTTTATACGTATACGGTGACAAATAATTCATAAATTATTTAGTGTTTGAAAGGAATGTTTCACATGTAAGATGAGTTGACGTAGAATTGTATTGACGGCGGTAATTTGATGTTAGTTTAGTATAGGTAGACGTGCAAGGAACATGCGAAGCTTAAGTTTCATTTTTTAAACAGTATCACATATTTTTTAGATATGCTGTATTAGAATCTTGTATTCTAAAAGTACGTATACGTTCCCAAGTATTGGGTAAACCGAAAGCTGACGTATACGTTCTCTGTAGTATAGAATTATGTTTATCCTTAACGAAAAAATTGAAGTGACCAAGGAAATACCATTTTTCTATTAATAAAAGCTATTTCGTACTATATATATACCAAAAAATGCTGCCGGTTTTTGTGCAATGTTTCTGCAACTTGTCATTCCTGTAAAACGATATTAAATTATGTATACCAAAATAATGAATGTTATTTTAACATTAAAATGTCCAAGAAGTGTTGTATAAAAAGTATAACAGGTACAGCAATTTATATGATAATATATTACACTATTTGTGCCAAAAAATAATTAGTACAGAAAATATTCTAATTTCAATATTACAAAATGAAAGATTAATATACAAGACGGTCAAGAAATGATTGCTCAAGCAGCTCGATATTTAACAGGGACACCCTCGAACATGGAAGCGAATTTCATGTTTGATTAAAAACATCTCCGAGAAATATCTACGGGCGCCAGCCATTACTCGAAAAAGGGGGTTGAAATTCAGCGAATTAACGGTTAAGTAAATATTTGACAAGTAGATACCGGCGATTTCTTGTCGCTGGTTTCCTTCTCGCCTGGCTCTCTCGCGCCGGCCCCTCTCCGCATAATTGGTTACAGATGCATTATTCTTCGGCTCGGCTCGTTTCGCAGCCCATGCATAAACATTAAACTCTTACGACATGGGCGTCGTTCCTCTATTTTTTTTTATTCTCCTTCTCTTTTTTCCAACCCTTTTTTCTCTCCCTTTTACCTCGGCCCTCGGACCGATTGTGTTTCTAATTTCGCTAACACTCGTGAACCGTCTGGGACTGATTGAAATTCCTTGCGACTGTTTGAGGAGGACCGCGTTCGAGATCTTTGACTCGGTTGGCCCCGAGGTGGATGCGGCGCGATAAAAAATAATTAAAGACCCTTTTGATCTCGCCAGCCATAGGAGATCGTAAATTCAAATGCACTTGGTATATCGCAAAACGTACACAGCCTCTGTGTTCAACAAATTTATAATTCACCTATAATTTTATTTAAATCTTCGTACTCTCTTAGAACGCGAGCATACAGAGCGGTAAGCGGCAAAGCAAGTGATGGCACAACCAATGCCAATGCTCCGCATGCCAATATTGTTACTAACCGCTTATCTGTATGTTCACAGCCTTGGTCGCAAAAAAAGACGAAGTGGGGCGAATTAATGAAACTCTCGCCGAAAATCTCAGACGTGTTTCGTTCATTGTCAACGAAGTAAAAAGAATTCGGAGAAGGGACAAACTAAGCGAGGGTAGAACAGCGAATTTCACTGTGGAAGCGAAACAATGCGGTCGAGTTAGATGCATAGTCGGTCCCCTGGGAAAAAACTGCTCGAAAGCCAGGCAGATTGGAAATTTTATTATTTATATTTGAAATTTATTATCGCCCTGACTGGCCTGGTCGGTCCCCTTCTCGTTCACCGGTATTCTTTCCGCGGCGTCCGTGTTCCCTCCCCTCGTCAGCCGCTTCTCGCGCCGTCTCGTCGCCGGCCTAATTTATCGTTCCTCAACTTTTTATTAATTTCTTACTGCTCGCGGAATCGCGATCGCATTAAAAGGAACGTCCACGGCCGCTGAACGGTCACCGAAATGCATCGGTACACAAACGGAATGCCGTCCCTAATTTTTCGCTCTTCTCCATCCTCCCCCGTGTCCTCTTTCCTCTCCTCGTTCTCCTGTGCCGCGACCGCGAGGATCCTCCTCGTTCCGTTCTTTCAGCGCGCGGTGTCCGCTGATCCCCTTACTAGCTTTTGGCCCATCGATGCTATCGGGCATACCGACAAAAGAAACACATTTTTCCGCAAAATGCCGCACTGGTGGCGCTCCACCCACCCCCTCTTTCACTTCTCGTAAAAACGGATCCGGTTGGAAATTCCGCGCGCGGATCATCCCGCTATTTCATTCGACTATGTCCGCCCGTTGGGACTTTCTGGAATACAGCCGAATCAAATTAAATCCGCGGCATAGGTTGCACAGTTCTCCATGGATAGCTGAAATCGTGGATAATAGTTACGCATCTATGATGAAATTTAATTCTTGATCAGCCATTAACGAGAATAAGTAATGATGATGTATACGAGCCTCTTATTTGTCTAATCAGTTAATTGGATAAACCAGAAACTAAAGAAGATGGATGAAATTATACGCATGTAAGGTAATCAGCATCGATCAAAGCTCGCTAACATTTTAAGAATTTCAAAAAGCGAAGAGTTAATCACTTGGACCACTTGACCGGCTCGCAAGCTATATATTATCGATAGAATTAGATTCTTTTATTATAAAAATATAACAGAATACTATTAAAAATAACACGACGTTATATTGAAATCGTATAACGAGTTTCCACTGGCTGAGGCTAAAAAAACTCGATCGGAGATACCGGTTTCAAGGTTCGCGACAGCTCGAAATTAGAAGGATCGATTAGTTAATCGACTGCGCGGTGAGATAAAGTCGTGTATTCTTGGCGGCTGAAAAATCGCGAAACGTCGGCCAGGAAAAAACGAGGACGGGCAAAACCGAAACGAAGCATGATGTGGATGAAACGGGGCAGAGGGGCGTGTTGCACATGATCTGAAATACGCTTGATCGTAGAAGGGGGTTAGAAGAAGGCGTGAAGGGGGCGAAGTATCGTTTGATCGAGCAACGATGGATTCCTGAGTTTCGAGGACGGCATGCGATTGCCAATCGTTTGTTTCCCGATACAAAGGCGATCGGGGCCAATCAAGCGGCCAACTAACATTGCGGTGCACTTGCTTTCGCAATTCCCTTTTCGAACTCGCCACTTTTATTGCCAGATATCTTAGCCTCTGTTACTCTCAACCCCCGCTCGCCTCCCTGGTCTGCTCTCGCGTTAATTATAGCGAGGGAACGGAGAAGCAAAGAAATAAAACTATTAGGTTGCTCAGAAAGCTTGTATAGCGTTCAATAGTTAATGTATCCTACGTCAGGATAGGTTTTGATAGAATTCTTCAATTGGTAGAATTGGAAGAAATTTATCATGAACACACTGCGGGTTTTTATGCAGATTTATGCTTTTGAGAGTATACAATTGATTTTTTTGACAGCGAAGGTACTTGATAGAAAATTGTTTCACTTACCAAATATTATAGAAAACATTATACTTCAGATATTTTATATAATCTTTTTTCATATTGTGTGCATTATGTGTGATCTTGTATCTTCAAATGCATAAAAATTCGCAGTGCCCAATCATGAGTTTCTCTGTTAAGTATTTAATTATTAAGTTTGGAAGCAATATCGTTTCTCGTTCGAAAGACAGACCAGTTTCGATTGGTTAAAAAGGTTTCGGTTCTCAATAAGACGACATTTGTTGGAACGTTAAACTGCCGGACGACGGCAACGCAGTGGTTAGCGCCTTAGGGTACGAACGTTCGGGACCCGGATTCGAATCCCGGCGCCCGTATTTTCCGAAATCTGATTTTTCGGACGTATAGCGTGCCACTTCTCCTGAAGGGTGGCAAGGATGTGATGGTCGTCAGTCAACTAGGCGCCTCTGTGTTTTGACTGCCAATTTGGCACATATCATGGCGGTAGCCCTCATGGCTATTAAATATTCCTATTTTCTGGTGTGGAGAACCACCGAATGAAAATGCCATCCGTAAAAAGAAGAAGAAGATGGGTCCCCCCGCTTTCCCTTTTGTATGCTTTAAGGGATTTTTATCAGCTGATTAGTTGATTGTGTTGGAACGTTCAACTATAACGCAGTCTTGCTTTTATCAAATTTTTCAGAGCTGAAGAAATTAGAATAGTTGTAAGACTTGAAAACTTGCATTAACTACTTAGAGGAATTCGTATTGAGAAAGACAAATGATTCTTTGAAGAAGTGAAGAACAGCTTGATTAGTAGGAAGACATCAAAAGAGACTATGTATTATTCAATAAAATATTGATTTTGTGAATCCTCTTCCATATCACTTCGATTTTTACATTCGTTTCTTTTGTCTATACATTTCTTCAAATAATTGTCTTAAAGTCAGTCCTTATCATAGTATCATACAAATGGTATGTCGCTCTATCATGTTTGGCATAACTCCGCTTTTCTTCTCTCGAATGGTGCACTAGAATTCTACATAATGGCGATTCTCTTCTTGTTTTAAACTCTCGTAAGTTGTCTTTAAATTTTTCTTACAAATTTTCCAAACAGCACAACATCTTTCTTATCTTCGCTACTTTTCTTCCTCAAGTTATCCTCGAGCGAACGAAAGACCATCAAATGAGGGGAATTTCACGTTGCTGCGATAAACATGATAGTCCGCCGGCTCGATAATCGACTGTATCGAGAAGAAACATCGAATCCGTCTTAACGGGGAGCGAACCACCGTGCGCGGCTGAAAATTATTCACGATTATTCACTCTGCGGATGCCTAGGAATTGGCGCGAGATTTCCATTCGTAATCGATCGACAGACGTATCATTACGTTCGCGTTTCTCCTTTTACAGCGCGTTTTCAACGGCCGCGGTCGAGCCAGAGGAGCCGTTTAATTACATACTTAAATATTTATACGCGCGGGAATATAAATCGAATCGATTCATAAAAGGCGAGCCAGCATGCTCTCGAACGTGGCCCAGGGAAACAAGACCATCGTCGAAGGACCGCGATCCTTTGGATGGTTGCTCGTGCGCAAAAAAGGGGCGAAAACGAAAGAGATAGACAAGAGAGGAACGAGAAGACCAGAGATACCCTATGGTCCAACTATATCCTTCTCTTGCTTCCTGGCATCTCCCTTCTTCTTCCGTTTGGCTGCTCTATTAATTAGCTCGCGGCAGCTCGCTCTCCACTCTGTTAATTTACTCGAGAGGGGGAGGGGGCGCATTTTATTTTTCGTACGGGCCTGAGAGTCGTCGATCCTCCGCGTCGGTTGGCTCCTCAATCCGGCTCTATTAATTAGCCGGGGCCCTTTTTTCCCCGCGGCCAGGCCCCGTAAGACCCGTCGAATCCCGTCAGGAAAAAGGGAACGCCGGACAACGAGAAAAAGAACGCGCGCGCGGCCAGCGTCCGTCTCGGATTCCAGAATCACCGGAAAGGGAGAAGAAATATTCCGGTTTCGAGCAAAACGATCCTCCTCTCTCTCTGCCCCGACCCTGTTCGCGAATCCCTCAGCGTTTTCGTTGGAACTCCAACGATCCCAGGTCGATTGTTATGCAGGCGGTTTCGTAACGCGTGGGATCCTGCTTGGACGTCCATTTCCAAGATCCACAAATGATATAATTGTATGACTAAGTAGGTCTGATATTAAATAATCATTTACCAGAACAATTTATTGGGGGGCAAATATGTCCATATCAATTTATTTAGTATACTGGTACTTGAAATTATTCTTATATTCTGCTTATGAAACTGTATGATAGTTTAATGTTCCTTGCGTACATGAAAAGTGTAACTATACCATAATTTTCGAAAAATGATAACATTACGGTGTACTCCATAATATTGTGCCAATATGTTCTTAATACGATGGAAAAATCATTTAACAATGGTCTAGTATTCGTTGATATCATAGATATAATGTAAAAGTATTTATCTGCTAGTAAATGCTATCGAAGACACTACAGTAGAATTCTGTTTATATGGACTTTTGAAAGAACAGATAGTTTATGTAATTGGAGATCGTACACTGAAAGTGATCCTCCCACTGTTTATGATTTTTCTTCTTATACTAGGAATTCACACGCAAACAAGTAGATTCAGCCTCTAAAAGTCCATCTAATCGGACAGTACAGTTTCGTTCAAATAAATGTCATTTATATTGGAGCTTTCCCTTTGTACTGTGAAATTTTTTTACCGGGAATCGCTCTGCATTTCGCAAAGAAAATATCATCCCTTTGAATTCTTTCTGTTTAAAGAGCGATTTTTTTGTTATAGTGGGAAGTAGAAATCGAGGTTAGATACACCAAGCAGTTTTGAACCGATATGGGTGGATTCGTACAAAGGGGCGATTTGTCAAACACTTTAACAGCTGCCGTACGCCGACAGCATTATGGAGAGGAGTGTATTATCGATTTTCACGAAGTAATTCAGACGCCATGCTCGTCCAGCCACGCGGAAAGCGCTTAATCCGAAACCCTTCGAACAGTTTTGCACACGTTAAACCGCATAAAACGTGAAGTCTCGGGGTACACCTACGGGTTCTGGGATTTCAATTTGCAATTTTCAAGCAGAATTCTACATTCGTTCAATTAGCACATTAAAAAACACAAAACGAAGGCATATTAAATACACCGCTCGTAATTTTGTTTAATCATTTCCTCAATCTTCTACTCTGATTTCATGGTTTGTCTTCGTTTTCGTTGTATCTCTTTAATGAACCGAGCAGATGAATCGCGTGTCCGTATGAAGACAGCCAGTAGCCATGAGTCCATCGTCATGGATGAGCTTGGAACTGGAATCGAGAGAAGAAAATTACACGGTGTGTCGATCGAATCTTTCAATGCATGATTCTTCTGCAAATAGAACTCGTACAGATTCTTTTCCAAACTCACATTCCATTTCTTCTTTTTCCATACATTTTCCCATCTATATTGTTTACGTGTATTTTCAAACGAGAAGAAGGGGATTGTTTCTTTCAAAATCGACCCAGTCGGTTTTCTTCGTTTTCGTTGGAAAAAGCGTAGCCAGAAATATACGGAATATCCGCGAGCTGTCGGCCGGCATCCGGTTGACTATTTCGAGAATATAATCGCGAAACGGGAGGAAAAGGGGTCGGAAGATCGCGAGCCGCTCTTGGAAGAAAAGGGGCAAACTCCGTTGAGAAAGTGTTTTTCTGCGTTTTACTGGATTACTCGGTATACCTTCGTTCTTTATCCACTGTACCAGAGCCAGTAATGGGCCATTTCGTTCATTTTAAGCACGCGATGACAGGCCAGCTACCAAGAAACAATCTCGTGTACCATATATGAACCACGTACTTGAAATTCATGATTCTTTTCTGATTACTATGCTTGCTATGGACACATTTTTATTCACTGAACTATTCTTCTTCTGAACTACACACTTGATATGGAAGATTTTTATCCATCAAATGAAATTCTTCGTAATCGAAATTTAGAATGAATTTAAAGGGATGTATCTTTATGAAGTTGGTAATTTATTGAAGTGTATGTATTGTTTCTTTGTTATTTATTAGTTACCTTCATGATCGTTTTCTTAAGGGACTCGTTCTTTTGTTCATGAATTGTTTGAAGCAATTTCTGCACGTTTCTAATGCATTCAACGTATCGAAGATTGGAATATATCATAGATGAAACGATGGTCTATGACTAATAAATAGATATATCAGACGTGATTCAGAATTCTATTCAAGCTCTAGAATCTCTTGTTTGCTCTGAATAGATACATAAACTCTGTCATCATCTATTTAAAAAATAATGCCTTTGCTATTAATTAACTTAGAATTTTTCTCTTTCTAATTGCTCCAATAGAAAATCATTTCCAATCTCAACTGTTCAACGGACTATCAAAAATCTGTTTCAACATCTTCCTTTACACCATCGATCATATAAAAATCTCTTTGATCTGCTATCAATTACCAATTCTTATCTCGAGCAGTTCATTTCCTCTCCCTCTCCAAATCACATTCCGCAATGGAATCACGTTGATGGCGAGGATTCACGCAAGAAGAAACGGGAAACATCCGTAATTAAAAGATACAGATCTTAACAGTATACGGATTAATAATTCATCGCGTTATTAGTATCCATTACGCTCGAGTTTTCCTTCTCTAAGTGGTGGCCGTTCGATCGAACAACGAAAACAACTACGTTCTCTCGATGGTCGTTCCATCAAAGAACGAAAAAACCACGTTCTCTCGACGATCGCATACCTTCGTTGTCCATAACTTGGCCGAATTTCCGGCCGGTGGTACGATGATTCGGGGAAGTAACCCCGTAAATCAATTTCCTCGCCGGTCGAGAAAATCACAGAGAGCGAGAGAGCGTGGCGTCGCGTCGTGTCGTTAATAAATCGAGCTTTCTTCCCGGCTTTATCCCGCGTCGTTCCTCTCGGTTCGCCATAAGTCGCTTAAAGCCGTTGCTCTTCGGCGCTTTAGTAATTCGAGTTAGCTGTTGAAGCTGGCCCTCCGCCGCCTCTTCCTCTCTCGCTTGCACGGCCGCCGACTCGTCCCGTCCTCCTCTGCCCGCCTTCTCTGTTATTTCGCGCTTGGCGAAAAGCGAGAAAAAAGAAGAGAACGTCGCACCGTCGGTGGAAACGACCGAGCAAGAGGACCGAGACCAAGACCACGAACCGCGCCGATTGTTTTAGCCCTAGGCCAAGAACTAAAACGGCCGGAGAACTCCGGAGGGTCAGGGCCGTGACAGAGGGGTCTTGCAGGGGGCACGGGAAACAACCGCAGTCGAATCGTTCGACACATCGTTCTCCCCGAGGAAATTTCGATTTCAGGGAATATTATCCGCAGCAACTTGGAATTAAATTATAATAGGAATTCCATTTCTCTGAACTTGTCCGGAGGCGAAGGTTCTTGCAGCTGGAGTTCGTATAATAGTGATTCATCGGATTTCTTTATCATTGTTATTTTTTAGTCATGCAATAGGAAGTCAAATAAATGGATTCCGTTCGAACAGAATTTAGCTGAATGGATATTAATTAATGTTTCGTTACGAATGACGAAATATATCAATAACTGTATCAAAATGAGTTTTCGATCTTCGAAATGAAAAGATTCTTCCAGCTTATAATCAGAATTCCTTTTTTACTGCAATACATTGCATAATCGAGGTTTACCGCATTCTTCATTAGCCCTCCTGCTTCAAAATAAACTCTCAATCTTCGAATTGGAAAGAATTTATCATGTTAACGACTGAAAGTCGATCATCCAGAAAGTAGATCTGATTTTCTTGCGATATATTACGTGATTGAGGGTTGTATCACCCTGTGTTATTCGCAGTATTCCTGGAGTATCAAATTCGTATAACGAATTGGAGTCCATTTAATGGAAGTTCATCAATTTTTCTCACTATATACGTATATTATTTATCATTCGTATAATATGAGTTTACGTTCAAATAAGTGAATTCAACATCTACACAAATAATACGATATCATCTTTTTTAAACTTATAAAGTTTATACGAGAAAATGACCATCACAACAACTACAGAGATTTTAATTAGAATTTCGTTCCAACAAATGAGATTCTGCTACGAGCTCCTTTCGAATTAATGAAACTAGTGCGTATCTGTGAAATTGGCCAGAAGATAGGAAGAAGAGTAACGCGTGAAAATAGTGCAAATCGTGTAGGTGTTAGTGAGTCATTCGCAAAGTCGCGTGAGATGATTCTTTTATTAGCTCGTTGGTTTGATATTGCGCAAGTAGTTCAGGTGTTTCGTTTAGGGAAAATTCCGTTTGCAAAATCGATGGTTACGCTACTGTCAGCACTCAACAAGGTTTTGCAAGAGGTTCGCGAAGAATCGATCCTCTGTTTTCCCTTCGCGCTTTTTCCCCTCCATCCGTTGATGGTTTCACTGCTTCTTTCTTCTTCTTCTTCTCTATACGAGGCGGAGACAAGAGAGCGACCACGTGCCAAATCATTCGAGTGGAATCGGAGAAATTTAAAAAATATTCTAAATTTAATT
This sequence comes from Bombus huntii, assembly GCF_024542735.1. Lineage (NCBI taxonomy): Eukaryota > Metazoa > Arthropoda > Insecta > Hymenoptera > Apidae > Bombus > Bombus huntii. Next base: position 4,578,245 of record NC_066251.1, read on the forward strand.
ACCCCGACGCCGACCCTCGGTCTTTCGAAATCGTCCGGGCTGCCAATGGCTGGTTGAAAAATAGCCGATCGACGAACCGAACGGACAAGGCACTCTGGCGGGGTAGCATTTGTATCGTTGAAAAAAAGGGAAAGAAGAAAGAAACGCCTCGAATCTCTGAACCCTATCGTCAACGAATTGTCGCATCTAAGGGAAAGATGTTCGGAATTATTTATGTTTTCAACAATTAGAAGGAATATTTTTAATTTGAGCAGAAATATCAGACAACGTTGTTAGATTTCCTGTCAAATCTACATATATATGAAGCACTAGTCAAAGGAAATGATTCATTAAGCAGAAAAGAGTTAAGAAGATTTAGGTCTAAAGCGAAATGTCTTGAATCGTTTAAATGTTTAACATTGCAGAGGAACATTCTGAGAGTAAAAAGATTTAATAATACTATTAGAATTCTTATAATGCATAGAACTCACAAGTTGAAGGAATTGAAATCACTTAAGAAAGTCTGATTGTCATCGAATTGTCCATTGAAAGAAAATAGCTTTCAGGAGCTTTTAAGACTCCAACAATTAAGAGAAACATTTTCAATAAGAACAGAAATATTTTATTGTTATATATACATGTTGTTAAATTACCACGTATGAAGCACAAGTGAAAGGTTGAAGAGGGAATAATATTTAGATTCTATTGTCATCGAGTTATCGTTCGAGTGATTTTGACTTGTAACAATCAGACGGAATATTTTATAGCAGGAGCAGAAACATTCGAATGCAATGAATGGAGTGCAAGTCGAAGGAAACGACTTATTATGAATTAAAGAGTTAAGAAGATCGAGTTAAAAAGCGAGAAGAAAGAAGACCGAGTCCGAGCAATGAAGAGGTCAACGAGAGCCCCAATTTCAATTTCGCTTTCCCACGCTTGCCCGTCGTTGGATCAATTCCCCGACTCCATATTTCACTTAATAACTCCACGATCAAAGAGCTCACGAATCAAACTCCTATCAAAATCAATCGGAATATTTACCATCATTTTGCAAGAAACGAAAATTCGTCGTAGGGGCACGTACTTGAATACGTCGCAAGAAACACATACTTGGCCAAATTCTTCGAGTACTCGCTCTTTATTCGCACTTTAAAATTCGTTAGACATTCGCTGCGCTCTTTGAAAATTCTCTCTTACCACTGTTCACCCTCGAGAACCCTCGACCGCCCTTTCTATATATCTACGCTCGCAGCCACCCTTCATCCACATTGATGCACGAATATTCTCTATATCTTCGCTATTCAGGCATCATAGTTACACTTTGCTCTTGAAATCTCTATAGATTCTAAAGTAATTCCTTCAGATTAAAATCTAATTTCCGAAAAATAGTTCAGCCGCTTCTTTTTTTGCGTCTATTCATTCGCAAATGGGTCTTCTGCAGGATGCAGCTGATATTATATTGGTGAAATTGTTATGTCGCTGATATTTATACAAATTCATATTTTTCTGAAAATAATTCACCGTCTAGTCGTAAATAACTACACAAAAACTACTAATTAGATACTAAATTAAATTTCTCTTGCTTAAGTTTCGAGTAGTTATTAATTTCGTCCTAGATATTAGCAGCGTTATAAATTTTGTTATTAATTGACAAGATGAAAGGAAAGAGTTCTGCGATGTAAATAATTGATTCATTGGTCGTTGAAAGAGGTGAGGCTCTTTAAAGGGTTAAAAATATGAGGTTTTTCCGGAAGAAGGTGATCAGAGGAAGGGTAGATCCAGTCTGTCGTGGCTCGGAACGGAGACAGAAACGCCACCGGGCATCGATAGAGCGTGGCGGTGCACTTAATAATAGTCCTCGCTCGTTACGCACTCGTCGAACTGCCTTGTTAAGGCTAACAGCCACTCGCTCTCGGGGAATATTCGAAAGTTATCGGACACGCGATCTCGTAAATCAATGCGCGTTATGGGACTTTGTGGAACTTTGGAGCACACGCTCTAATAATTTGTCATGAATCTTCGTTTCAAGCCAGCAGCAATATAATCGAACGGACGAAGTTATTTTCAACGCGGTGAAACTAAATTCCTTCACCAGGAAGGACGTGTTTCTTTAAAGATAATTTCGCAATTCCATCGTGACGGTTGCTTAGCCAATCTGGAACTCGTTTGGTCCGCTGCGTTAACTAATTCCCCCAATTATCTTAAGTAATTCTATTAGTCCGACAACTCGGATGTTGCCCCTGACTTCCCTGTTTCGCGTGTCGTCGCTGAGATTGTGCGATTTAATCAAAGATATAATGGTTTCTTAAAGTTTTCTTGGAAAACGAGGGCTCTGAAATCCTGGCCCTTCATCTGTGAATCGCCAATATGTATCTTTGGTAGGACCTAGAAGATATAATTAGAATTTTATAATATAAATATTGCTAGCGTTTATTAATTTTGATATAACTACATTATCGTATGGAATAAAAACAAATTATACGTTTTATTAAAAATATCTTTTCACACGGAGACAGCAGGTAAAATATGATATCTTCGTATACAAGGGAGATTATGTTTAGCAATATTATGGGAAAGGATTGTGTCTCAAGAAACTGCTCTTAAAACCTAGAACAGCAATACAAATAAAAAAAAAACAAACGTATTCATTCGCAGTCTCTTCCCCCAATTATCCCAAAGCTGATTAATCATTTACGTCATCACCCCTGGAAAATTGACTCGGTTCAACGCTATCGTGTTTCCGTAAATAGCGTTCAATCGATCGCTCGATATTTCACCGCGGATACTATTTTATTACCGATCCATTTCGTCACCCCTTTCCTATTGCCGCTTTGGGAAATTTGTTGAGTGAAAAATCGGGGTGATGGCGAACGATCGGGCATCGGATTTCGTGTTTTGACAGCGGATCGTCGATCCGTGGCTATTTTCTTTCCTCGTCTTTATCCTTTTTTTTACGTGGTTCCTAGGCCGAGTTTTTCGAAAGTCGAGCAAATGGGGTGCGCGAGGAGACAAGGCACCCTCCTCTGGCTATTTGAATTTGTAGAAAGGGTTCGATTCTGTTTATTTTTGGCAGCTAAAGTGGGGGACAGGGTGTGCGTGTATATGTGCTAAGGGGTAGGAGGATACGCTCACACGTGAATGGCCGATATTACGCGCGCGCTCTCTTCACCCTTCGTGAAAAGTTTACGCGCGTCCCACGTAAGAGTCGGATTGGGGCGGCGGCGTAGAAACCGGGGGTGAATTCGGGGGTCGCGGCGATAAGTAGTACGCGTGTTTTCGCTCGAACTCAATTTACCCTCGCAACGCTGGAAACACCGGCAAAAGGGTGGCCTTTCCTTTGAAACGAAAAATCTTTATCCTTTGCCAGGATTTTTAAACGCCAGGGGCGCGTGACGGACCCCTTCGAATATCGCGCTAATAGGTACGCGTAGTTTGATAGATGTACTCTCCCTTTCTTTTTACAATGTATAATATAAACCATGGCTCTTTCTTGTAAATTACTGAATTTTAAATGTAAGAAATACGAGTCTTGAGTTAATTAAATACTTGAAGATCTGAAGCTATTCGTTTCTTTCAACAACTTCGATATTTTCTAGTGACGATATATCGTATAAATTTCATTTTTAGTAATCAGCGAGTGCGTGACCAACTTTAGAGATTTATGCAAGAGTTTTCTGAAGATAATTAAGTGTAACATAGGCAAAAATTTGTCTCACTTATCAAATATTGTAACGAGCATTGTACTTTGCATATTTTACATATTCTTGGATATTACGTTTAGCCATGCACACTCGTGCACTTGTTGGACGACCGTGTAGCATTGATTGCCTGCACAGGGATTAAACTGAAAGTCCTCGATGTTTCATAATTCATACACAGTCCAGTGCACTTGAATCAGCGTTAAGAAGTATTTCCATATCGCAGTTGCGTGTGTGTGCTTTGAAGAAAAAAACCAACTCGAGTCGACCGGACCGCTCGGTCAATAATTTCGGAAATCATTGTTCTCCAATATTCCACGGAGAGGTTTCCCCTCGTTAAATTTAACGCGGCCGCCATAAGTAACAGTAGAGCGAGAAAGAGGGGAAGGGGTTGGTCGACCCACGACTCCGTGAAAAGAAGGGGGCACCGCGTAGAAAAGAGTACGGAAAGAGGGGTGGTCGGTTGACACTAAGTAGTATGTCCGTAACAGTGGCCCGAAAAATCCATACGTCCGAGGGCAGGCAGGCTAGATTAAAATGAAAAAAGAAAGGAGAAGGAGAGATGGAGGAAAAAAATTCCGCGCCTCGCCGGAGGGGTAAAACGATACCAGCTATACGCGACATTAATGAATGTGCCTTTAGAAACGGCCACGCCGAGGGAGGAAGAGAGAACCAGGGAGAGAAAAAAAGAGAGAGCCGCGTAGCACGTGGCTCGATTGCTTTAACGACCGTTTGTACGCGCGCGCGTTCGTTCACGCACGCTGCGCCTCACGAAAGCCTCACGAGTCGCTTAATAATCGCCGTTGATGAATAATCTCGTTTTCGGAGCATCGACGATTGTTACGCGAATTTCAACACCTCGACGAAAGGGAAGAATTTCGTCGAACGAGGTAATGAGTCCCTTACGCTCTGATTCTTGGAAATCACGCGCCTCTGTTCATACCGTGAACAGATTGGAGGATACGAGGATGAATTTTGACACGCAGACGTTGGATAACTTTGTTTTCTGAGCGCAAGCGATCGTTGCACGAATTCTAACGCCTTGTAAAATTTTGTAGAATGGAGCAATAAGTATAGTCTCTGACTGCGCCTTAATCGTTGCAAGTTACGAGCTTCTGTTCGTACTGTGAATTGATTGGAGGACGAAGAGAGGGATTCCGACAAGCTGGCGAACAAGTAATTCCATTTTCAGAGCATTAATGATTGTTACATGCATATAAATAACTATTACTACTACGTCCTACTAACTACTATTACTTTGAACGACGAATGAAACATCTGAAAGCGGATGTGCATACACTCGTAAGAATCTATATGCATATTTGGTTGCTTCGACGTATTGAGTTCATCAGAATGACAGTTCGCCAGAACACTCATCCACTGTAATCATAGTCTAATTCTAGAAAATCATGCGCTTCTGTTCGTATCCACATATATGAGCAGATCAGATGATAGATAGAGGAATTTTGACAGGCGGCTGATTTATTTCTAACCAATCAAGCTTTCAAGTTGCCTCTGAAGAAAATATATATGATATTCGAGGATGAACGCACACGATTTACGTAGCCTGTAAGATTGGCGAATCCACGGATATCAGAACGCCCAGATCTATAAATACTGTCTATAAATCTCGCGGTACAGCTCGCTAGTAATAATTAGGAGGAACGAGTAGACAAAGGCGGGAATAATTCTATCGGCAGAACATGAAGGGAAGCTCGTAAATTGCCGGTTGGAAAGGGAGCGTGTCCAAGAATCTCGCCAGTCCTCTGGAAGCTGCTGTCTCTTCCCTAAAGTAGGAATCGCGTTAATTATAATGGCAGCGTGTAACCGCCGTTTATTCTGGTCGCGAACGAAATTTGATTTCCAACAACGAAGAAGATTCGAAAGCAGGAGAAGAAGAAAGGACGAGCTGGTACGGCATGAAAGAAGGTGCTAAACGGATAGCACCGAGAGAAACGGGACAGCAGAATGGCGACCATAACGTAATTTTGACAGAAATAACGCCGCCGTGCTCGCTAAGAGACAATAAGTCCGCGACACTCTCTCGCAGGGGATCTTAGAATAGTTTAGTGTCCGCTGGTCTCTTCCTCTCACTGTATTCTCCATCTCTATCCTCTGTTCCACCTTCGTCCGAGACTTTCCCGTTTCGTCTGCTTGCTTTGCGTGACCCTCTTGGCGCCACGATTTTCATGGTTGCGACCGGATTGATGATTGCGCTGTATACAGACGCTGCGCCATTTTAGTTGCACCCTTTCCGGGTCAACTTTTCGGTAAACCATGGTTTGCGTACTTTCGTGGAAACTTTTAGACAACTTCGTATATTTTCTTTTCTCTCCTTTTTAGAGCTAAGCATTTTTTATACCCTTTTGACGCTTACTCAGAAGAAGGTTATTTCTATTGATAATTTTGATGGGATCAACTGTTCTTTGGTTTCTCCTGAGGAAACTTTTGAAGAACTTCGAAAGATTTCTACTTTCTTCCCTTTAGAACGAGATAGCTCGAACTCGTTTACTACTTATCCAGTAGAAGAGAATTTTTATTGATAATTACGATGGTAACAACTTTTTATTAAATTGTTGTTTGGTAGCGTTCGAGGAAACTTTTGGTGAGCTTCGAAAGTTTTCTTCTTCTTTTTTCTTGGGGTTGAATAACATATTGTACCCTTTTGAGACAGTGAAAACGGGAAGAATCTTCCTATCGATAATTTTGAAAATAAAAGGTCACTTTCCAAGAATCGATGGAAGTTTCCTACACAGATCGATGGAAGATTAACGTGATCCTTTCTCGAAGTTTCAGAAATATTGGCGTGCAACGTCAAAATATTCCCATCGATCACGTTTCCGCACCACTCCTCCCCAGAGGTCCGTGAAATCGACGCAGCATCTCTATTCTAGCTCATTAAATCGCATCTGGCTGGTTACTCCTTTAACGGAGCCGTTTTTCCGGAAACAATGTTGTGACGAGGGCCGTCGAAAAAGGGGTAAAGAAGCCGTGAGGGGGGTTGCCCGTTGGGATTTTTTTTTTGTCGGTATTTAGGACCTCTCGAGAGAGAAAAAGGAAGGAAAAGGTTCAATGGACCCTTCGCGGCTGCCGCGTAGAACGGACTACGACGCAGCGGGCACTTGACGCATTATCCAAACACGCGATTTTGTAGGTTATGTTAATACGCGCCCCTCCCCTTCTTTCTTTATAGAAACGTTCCACAAATTAAAATTACAAATTTGTTAAGCAATGTTTATCATTAAGAAAAAGAAAATGTTCGAATATTCTATAGTTTATATTATATGTTCTATACAAAATATTCCTTTTATTACAAAAATGTCTGCTCTCTTTTACAAATGCAAAGTTCATTTATAGATAATTTGGTAAAAATTGAGTCTAACATCTATCTTTCTCACTATACTTATAACTTAAAACTACAACTAATGAGAGCTTGTGAGTAATACGAAAGAAGTGAGTATCGACCGCGAAGATAATCATGATAATTGGTGATGAATTAAATAAAAATGAAATTTGCTTGGCTGTGAGAATAAAACTTATGTCATAATATTTGAAAAATTGTTTATTTCCGTAACATATAAGCCTGTTTGAAAGTATGTCGTGTAGATTTGGTTGGAGATCGTGCTCGGGTCGAGGATTTTCAGCTCACCAGATCACGGGACGCGTATAAAGGGTTATTCAGCGCGCGGATTAAATGATAAAAAAAGGAGGAGAGAGCCTGCGCGCTGAAATACGGGGCCTTCTTTTCAGGATTGGGCTTTTTGAAAATTTTAAACTCCCCGATCAGGGCCCGGGGTTTTTCATCCACAGCCGGATCGACCTCTCCCCTCCAGCCTATACGAGTTTCAAGAACTACGAATAAAAGGGTTCAGCCTTTGAAAGCTGCTGGATATTCGTGCAAAGGGGTAGAAAAAGAGGGATCCCGATTGCGCGTGTCGTTCCGTGAATTTCTCATATTTTTTAAGATTTGACCCTTAAGTCCCGTCACGTTTCTCGTATTCTTCATTTCGTTGCGCACTGTTGTCAGCATTTTTGTCCCACTGTATGGGCGGCACTGCCACTCCCTTCCGTCTTAAACTTGAAACAGTTTTTAATCGCTTCGACACTAGTTTCCAACGCAACTTTTATACCGAGAATTGACGAAATATGGCTTTTCTATCTATGCATATTCATATTGTTATCAACATAATCATAAAAATGATCCTTAAACGTTTTTTAAGAATAAACGAAAGACAGTAATGGAGATTATTCAATGTTCAATTAGAAATTTTAGTTCCCATCTAATATTAATGTTCACGAAATAATTCTTAATACTTGTTCGATTATTCAACAAATTCGACCATCGTATACCATGATAAAGAGATTTGTGAGATCAATGGCCTACTTTATTGATATTTTAATACTCAAATACTCAATTGTTTGATCAAATTTAGGATCGAATATACATCATTGTATCTTTTAACAAGATCCAAGGCCAGGTTCCGTTCGATGCCTAGCAGCCGTTTTGGCACGCTTCCTGCGACGCGGTACGCATAATTAGGCATCAACAAAATGTCTAACATTCCCGGATATTAAAGAAGAATCATGGACACTCTTGGTAGCACTCGCCATACTATGCGTTTATTCTTAATTAATAGCAACTCGATAAGAGGAGCCTTGACCCCCAACGTTCGTATGTTTGCAACTTTCTCACACGTAATGAGTTACATCGTGGATGTTGGCTGTAAATTCGCGCGAATAAGAATTTCCTCGACGGCTAGTAGTCAGAAGGTGCTCTAACGAGCTACACAAAACACGCAGCTGTGTTACATAATTACTGCACCGGAGGATAGATTAACAGTCCAAACCGAATGTTACGCAACAATATGCATCAACGTTCCCGGTTCAGCTAAACTGGATAATTAATTTAAGCATCCAGAGCGAAATGTAAATTTCGTAATTTGAGCACGTGCTGTCTTCGGCCTAACCCCGTTAAAGAAGGATATGCTCATCTTATTCGCGAGAAAATCGCAGTATGGTGCCATTTTTAGAATCCTAATTCTGTAATCACAGTTTCACGAATTCTTCATTTAATTTGTTAAATGTGAAGACCATGGTAGAATTTTAATATACCATAATTGGGAGCGAAAACCATTATTCGGACCAATAAATGTCTCAAAAAATGTCTGTGTGTCAAAATATCCCTTAAATCTAGTTGACGAAGTTATTTTAATACTATTATCACTAATATTTTGATAATTTTGAGGAGGATGAACATATTTAATTCCGAAATCAAATACAAAGGCAACTTTGTTACTTATCGCATTCTTCTTCCGCAATCTTCTTATGGGATAAATTTTCTGGACTTCAATTCCGTAATCGTAGTTTCATGCGTTGCTGATTTCATTCACGAAAAAACGAGATCGATCCAGAAGCTTCGTGCATTTGAGAGAACGTAATATGAAAGTATGGGAAGTATGTATAATGGTTCGCCTCTCCCTCGCAACCTTTACCATTTCGTCTCTTTTCTCGTTGTTCCTTTTTCTTTCGTTTCCCTGCCACACGGGGAACCCTTCTTCTCTTTCGCGTACACACGTGCGCATAAAACTTCGCTGGTACCTATCCCCACCAAAGGGTCCGATGGGGGGAACCCCTAAGAGAAATATTCGACAATTTTTAAACTCGTTTCTGAACGCATTCAAACGTGCACAGTCGACAAGTAGGAATTTCTTGGAATCAACCAAGCCTTTGGTAGGGCACGCCGAACGTGGACCATGGTTTCCGGCTAACAGAGGTGGGGTCTTTGCCATATATTCTCCTGGTGGTTATACATATATTTCGCGGCTATTCGCGAAATTCTTGGGAAGAGCGTGTTATTGTCACTTAAACCGTATGAACACGACAAACATCCTGGAAACTTCTAACGCGTCATGACGAGACTGCTATGGAACCAGAGAACCTTGTTAGAGATTCAGAAGTACGTTGGTCTTGTAGACATGATGTAGCATAGTGATTAGTACATTTTTAGATAGACTATAACACATTCATATTTGTTGAAAAATTCTAACAAATTTTAATTTCTTTGGTACATTACCAAATAGTGAAGAGTATTTTAAATTAAATATCAAAAGATGTCCTAAGGTCTGTGGACTTACGTTACTTTGGAGGTAGTCAGATAAAACTACAATGACGTGTTGCAATCATAAATCGCTGATAGTTCGATTCAGAATAAAATGTAGCGAATCTTGTCTCGAAAATGAAATTCAAAATAATAGGAAGAAAAATCGTCAAGTTTTCGAAATCAAAATACCCAATTAAAAAGAATTGGCAAGTATATTTGATGTACAAAGTAACTCCGTGCTTTCAGTATTCCTAATAATGGCAGTCCGCATTGTTCCAAGTTACAGTTCGCAAGTTCTCAATATGAATTACACGAGGCCATATTGCATCCCTATATCGATAATATTTTTTGAAATTCATTGAAAATTCGGCAAAACATTATAGTATCCCATAAGGACCTGTAATTAATTAACTAGAATAAGTCAATCATAAACAAGCTGTTGCAAATTGATAATTTAATGACTTGAAGTTGTAGGACCTGCAACGAAACTCGTTTTTATTTCACTTCTGTTCATTTGGTTTTGAAAGGCTATGCTATAACTCATATCTGAGATACTACAGTATCATTACCAAAGGTTTTTTAAAAGTCGTGGACATATTTATGATTTCTTAAACGTTACGGTTGATCGTTTAAATATTAATCATGTCACCGTTAATTGCTGCTGACATTTAATGAAAGACAAATTTCTTTTCTGTAATATCCATCAATTTCTTCGTGTAATTACACTTTAAACGTCTACATCAATGACAAACTCTACTTCTTACTAACCACATTAGACTGTCGCAGATAGGGTCGGTAAATCAAGCGCGCACAGTGAAGCTCTTCAGTGAACTCAGTGAACTACAGAACGCTTCTTTACCAACCATCCGATTCTTTATTAACAGCAGACGATACCACTCGAATCTGCTATCGAAAAATTCAAGAATTAACTTGCCAGTTCAAACTGAAATTCCCTATATATAAAAGAAAAAGTTCCGTACATTCGATCCTGCTGATCATCATCCCGTAAATCCTCAGCCCGAGAGTAATCCTCACCTCGTCTCTTTGGTTTCTGATTTCAGCATTGTTGAGACAAAGCATGTCTCCGGTTGCGGACACCTTGATCGGTAGCTCGAAAAGCTCTGTGTCACAACCGATAATCGATTACTCCCGATACGTGAGGCGGTACACGTCGGGTCAAGAATGCGGTAGCTCGTATTGTAAGGAGCTCGGTTGCCGAGAGCATTTTCACTGTCTGGACTGCAGTGGTAGGGTCTTTGTGAAAAAGGAGGAAATGATCAGGCATTTCAAGTGGCACAAAAAGAGGGACGAATCTTTGCAGCACGGGTTCATGAGGTATTCGCCGACGGATGATTGCTCGGAGAGGCATCCGGGTCGTGCTTGCCCCCACAATAGAAAACAGACACACTACCACTGTATCCATGAAAATTGCGATAAGGTTTACATATCGACATCGGACGTGCAGATGCACGCCAACTACCATCGCAAGGACTCGGCTATCATACAAGAAGGTTTCCAGAGATTTCGCGCTACCGAGAGCTGTGCTACCGATCACTGTCCCTTCGTTGGCCAGCGGACCACGCACTTCCATTGTCGCCGACCAGGTTGCCGGTTCACCTTCAAGAACAAGGCTGACATGGGTAAAGAACTACTCGCAGTTCTCCCTTAAAATTAGAAATTATAGTCCTCTCTTTCCTAGATTATTCGTTGTGTTTACCGTGACAATATTAGCGATTTCTGTTTGCTTGCCGATATCTCTATACAGTTAACCGTTTAGGTTGATCGAAAAGTTTTGTCGCCAGATTTTGCTGATACATGTATGTATTACAACTTCGTTCCGAGGGTTCCAGAGTTCCTAGGTAATTAAAGTGTACAGTGACCTACTTTCTAACTCGTGAATTGTTTCATGCTTTAAATGAGACCGAGGGGAGAATATATCAACAAGAAAAATAACAAATTCTACAACAACGAAGTAAATGAATTATCAGTAAATGAATTAACAATAGATATTATATTAAACGATTGATAGACATTTCAACTAAAACAATTCATTTCTATCCTTTCAAAGATCAAAAACGACAGAACTTTCCGATCTACCTAATACCTAATGCACCTAATACACCTAGTACCAATCTAGCCCAAGGTCCTTAACTGGTTTATTTAATAAGTTCCTTTCTCCGTCTTCTTCTTACAGACAAGCACAAATCGTACCACATCAAAGACGAGCAATTATCCCGCGACGGGTTCAAGAAATTCATGAAGTCCGAGGCGTGTCCCTTCGAGCAATGTCGTTTCTCACGCGTCTGCAATCACATCCATTGCATACGACCTCATTGCAGCTACGTTCTCCATTCATCCGGTCAGCTGTTTTCTCATAAACGAAAACACGAGCGTCATGAAACGGAATTGGCTTACAGAAAGTACAAGCAGATCAATGCTGTTGGCGGTATTCGACCGCCAGGATCATGGCCACCGGATGATCTCAGCACGCAGAGTCTCTCCTTGAGTCTTAATGGCGAAAGCTCGAACGAGGATAGAGGCTCGCCGTCGTATTATTCTTTGGATGATTCCTTTCAGAGTGGTAGCGACCTAGCGATGGATCTCACCGCGCCAACAACCACGGTCACTGCTAGTGGAAGTTCCACAGTGACTGTGGATCATCAGCATCAGCAGCAGCAACAGAGTCAGCAGCTTACTGCCACAGAACTTGCGTATCTGGTACCTGCGACAGTCGACTGTCCCTGTCACATAGGCAGGGAGCATCATCACTGCGGATTAGATCGCTGTGGTACAGCTCTGAAGGATCCTCGCGAAGTCAGGGAACATTTGAGAGAGCACGAGACTCAAGAGCGCATCACCGATGCCTTCTTCGAGGAAGGTGGCTGCGACGACAGTTGTCCGTATGCCGATAAGGAGAAACATTATCATTGTAATTGGGAGAACTGTCGCGAAGTAATCCTTTCGACTGACAAACCCTTCCGTCGACTGCAACATTATAAGATTCATGAATATAGTCGACAGTTAAATCTCTCTTGTTCTTCTCACGCTCTATCCTCTGATGTTACGTTAACGCACTTGACTAATATCGACGCGATGTTCAGGCGGAAGAGAGGCAGGCCTCCAAAAAATAGGGTTATCGAAATTTGGTCCGGCGGTGACCCAGCTACTCATACTCACGACTCTCCACAAGCGATCTTCACCAGTTTCAAGCTACCCAAACCTCAGACACCTAGTCTGACACCCAATCCTATGATCGAAGAGAGAGAAGGAAGTATCTCACCTTCGAACAGTCTCGGCGAACCAGAAGGATTCTCCACCTACAACCCAGACGGTTGTCCAGATCCGGCTTGTGTTCTCAGATCAACGAGACACCATCACTGCTCGCAGCTGAGGTGTCATTTCTCCACCGATAGACCCGACCAGCTACTGATGCATAGCAAAGACTTTCACGATAACGTCGACATACCGCCCGGCTTTGCCTTCTTCGATAAGATGGTAGATTGTCGACTGGCTGGCTGTCACAGTAATCGCGTTAATCGGCATTTTCACTGTACCAGGCCGAACTGCGGCTACTCCTTCGTCAGATACTCGACGATGGCGATGCACGAGAAACAGCACAGTAGTCACGACGATCGACCTGAATGCTCGTCGAACCAAGAATGTCAGACGCAAATTCAACCTATGGTTCAAGAAACGAAGCCGAGGATTCAAGTAAAGAATCCGGCTGAATTAATCGAAAAACCTGAGGAAAGCTTGGCCAACGACATGGAGAACAGATCAATTATGGACGAAAAGGAATCGGAGATCCCCAGCCCAGATGTTAATAAGACCACCGGTAAGTGTAACTTTCAACATGGACACGAACCAGTGCACCTGTATAGTACTGTTTTATAGATGAGTCTTGTTTGGTAGTTACTTGAGATGTTTACCGAGACAGTTATCCAATCAATGCATGTCTTTTGCACGTACACGCACTCCAGCGTATATTACGATACACGTCAGCACTCCTTAATCCTTTCGATGTCACTATGAATTGTTAAGCTCGTCATTAGACTGCAAATATTTATGCAAATTCGTATTTTTATTTAATCCAATTAAAGAAATGGAATTTGGATAGATAAATATTTTTTTATCGAATAAACTTATAAAAATTATGATAAATATCATAATATTTTGTTTTGAATACTTTATATATTCTTGCATGTTATCTGCATTTTATGCATTTTTAATTTGTACACCTTTAAATTTTCTATAAATGCATAAAAATTCGCAGTCCACTTATAACAAAATGATTCTTGTCAAATTTTTCAATCATATCAATTTTTTTTCTAATACTGCATTCTAATAGTGAGAAACTAGACTCACAACATAGTGGACTCGATATTATAAAAAATCTTTTCTTTAGTTAAAGTGTCTTATCTGGCATTTTTTCTTTTTCGAAGTTCCCCGTGTCCTTACTCTTTTAAATAAAATTATAGTACACAGACTGTTATGGATAACTAAATATTAATAACTAAATATTATGAATTGAATAGAAAAGACATTAAAATGTAAAACTTTTGTTTCTTCGGATATCTCAAAGTAGCAGCTGGACATTTTAAGCACAGTACCGACGAATGAAAATTAGTCGATTAATATTAAAAGAAATTAAACTATACTTTTGCTCCCCTGAGGAATATAAACCATAGATAAGGCTCGTTTTAGTTATGTGCCCTTCAATTCATTTAGCCTGCTCTCGAAAGGATTACAATACATTTCCCAATTATCCTTTATTTTATTCCTATTTTTGTTTTCATGTACATTATATTTTCTTGTTGCGTTTGATGTATCTATTGTACAAGGTGGTTGTAATTATAGTGGGAGGTATATTTGAAGTGTTGGTTGTTTGGTTGATTGTTGCTAGTGGTGAGGGCGGCTGGCACCTATTATCCGGTCAGTGGACCGCCGAGTGAACCCGCACTTCCGGGCGTCGTGCTATCCATGCGAACTTCCGTGCACCAAGGTTCGTGTCTCTTTCGACGACCAATTTTCTTGCCTTGAATTGTGTTCGATTAGTAATCAGTAAATAGTAAATCAGTCGTCGCCTTTCGCCTTCCGCATTTTTCAAAATTCGCACCTGTATTTACGCTAAACTTTTCCATTGCAGAGTCGCCGGTTCTTCCATCCACGTCTTCAGCGTCGCCGCATACCCTGTATGGACCAGAGCAGAGCTGTAGCAGGCCTTTCTGCAAATTAAAACGCAAAAACCATTATCACTGTAACGCCTGTAATCAAGCATTCTCCGAACTGGACCGACTAGTGGCACACATAGCGAAACATTCTACAGGCGCCATTCTCAGTCAACAGCAGCACGATCTAACCAGTCAGGCGCCTAGTCAAATGCAACACGACTATCTGACGCAATTATCGCAGAAGCACGACTTTATGGCGCAGAACGCTCAAATGGCTCAGAATATTCAGAATTTCCAGAATCAAATGCAACGTCAGATGCAGCAGACTCTGGGTCAAATTAGCCAACAGACCCAAGTGAAAGAGGTGAAAATCGAGCCAACGAGATGTGGCTCGGACGTGGGAGTTCAGAACGTTCCCAACGTTAAGAGAGAACCGAGTGAAGTATCGAGGGACGATGGAAACAATTCGGTGATGGATAACAACGAGAATGGCCAGTTGTCTCAGCCGAGTATGCCAACCAGTGTCCAACAATCCCCGGTTCCCACCAGCTTCGAACTCGACCTTAGCCACGGATTCCATTTTCCTAACCCTGCTGTAATGGCTGCTATGAATCAACAGATAGCCCTGATGAACCAAGCCCTGCCACCTTTCCTGCAGCATGGCGGCATGTACACTGGTGGACCAGGGCTGATGTTTGCTCCAGGTTTACCTCCGACCAATTTTCTACCTCCAACCAGAGATGAAAATCCTTTGGCCTCGTTAGCTGCGAATCTTAATCTCAACAAGAGATCCCTGTCTCCACCTGATAGCAATTCTCCGGAGGCGAAGAAGCAGAGGCTTCATCATTCCATGCGGATGCTGAAGGACGAGCCTGTACCGGAGGGATACGTCAGGTCTGTGTTATGCTTTTCCTAGGTTGAAATTTTTACTGTGTTACGTTATATTTTATAATACAGGGTGAGATGTTTAAATAGGAATATCTAATTATTTTGTTATTTTATGAAATTTTTATGAAATTAATTTTACGAGAGAAATCCTTAGGACAAAGTCACATTATTTAAAGAGCCATATATAAGCATGAGACATACTTCTTCTCCAGGTCATTTTCTCAGATTTCAAGGTCATCTAGAATAGGATACTAGTGTCTAGAAGTATACTTAACGCTTACGAGTTATTTCTATTCTAATTTCATCAAATTTAATGCATGAATCAATTTCGACCCAAAAGCCTCTATGCTTTTTCATATACAATAAAAAAGACAATGATATTCTGAGAAAATTCGTCCCGTCGTTAAATGTATCCATTTAATGCAAATTAATAATATTTAATACAAATAATTAAAATATCTAGTAATAACATTAGACACAACGATAAATAGTAATAGCGGGATGTAAATTTTTATTTGTAAGTCACGTAAGTAACGATTTTAATTTCCATTTCAGGTTCAGATTCAACGAAGACTGTAGGTACCCGCACTGCGGCTACAGAGAGCACCAGACACATTTCCATTGCATGCGTCAAGACTGTGGCTACTCGTTCTGCGACAAAACGCGTTTCGTTCAGCACACGGCGAGACACGAGCGTCTCGACACTCTAATGGGCGGTGATTTCCAACAATATAGAGCCAATGTTCCCTGTGGAAGAGCACAGTGTGCCTACACCTCTTCGTTAGGCTCGATGCAGAACAAGGCTTCGCACTTTCACTGTTTGAAATGCGATTTCGTCTGCACAGATACGAACAAAGTGGTCGCTCACAGGCGACAGCATGCGAAATTGGACAGTATCGCGGCGGCCGGTTTTCAGAAATTCACGCCGAGTCAGCCTTGCGGTGGTGTCCAATGTCAGCATTCCGGTAAACAGACACACTACCACTGTCTTCAGTGTCAGTACGCTGTTCTGGGCCTAGCGCAGATGTCTGCTCACAAGTATCGACACATGGATACATAACGACGATCACCGGAGCTGCCACTCGTTGGAGAAGACTCAAGAAAGACAATTCTCTGGTCCCCGGTAGACATTCCTTGAAGAGTCCAGGCCCGAAGCCGAAGAAAGAGTAAGGAAGCAGCGGGGGGCTGGATCCAGCCGACAAATTCGGATCTCGCTGATGAAATCTGATTACAAGAGGACCGAGGGAGGAGTAAACTAAAAAAGACAATTTCATGCACCCTGTAGACATTCCCTGCAGAATTTCGCTCGCGATTGTCCATGCCCGATACGCACAACGCGTATGTACGTTTGTTCGTCGAGGCTGGATGATTAGGAGCAGACCCCGACCGCGGCCTAGTCATTAATCTTCAGCCGTTCTATCGACCAGGAGAAATCGATAGCTCTTGGCGGCGTGTGTGTCTTCTCGTTCGGATCGAAACAGCATATGTATATATACATATATATATATATATATATACATATATATCGGTCGATGCATCGAATGGAACTGTTCAGTCAAACTCGATGACTTCGTACTTACCAGAGGAGATATTTATTAACTGAATGACGATCATTTTTTTTTTTTAATATTTTCACGATCCTTCTCGAATCGTCTCGGCGATGGGCGAAGAAGTGGAGAAGAATTTTTGAAGAATTTTGAATGAATTTCGTGTCACAGAATGATTTCGTGATGAAAGAGATCTATGGAACGACGGAAGAAACCTGGCATAGAACCGTAGACAATAAACATGAACGACAAGTCTATCTTATAGCTTTAGATCGCGAGGATAAAAGACAAACTATAATATTTAAAATAGAAAAAGACCTTGTACATTTCGTTTTCCTTCTTTGTTTTCCTCATATTTTTTTTTTTTTTTTTTTTCTAGTATCGCTCGCGTACCCTCCGCGAAATTAGTCGTCACGACGATTTAGCTCCTAGAATATAGATAGTTAATATATGTAAAGAACTGATACGCGAGAGAGAAAAAGCTCGAATCTCTTTGCAGAGAACTTATTAATGAAATTTACTGAAACTCGAGTCCAGGATTATATAGTTCAGACTGTTGTTTTTCTATGTAAATGATCACCGGCAAGAAAGGCGAGTTAAAAAGACAAGAACATTGTGTCTAGTCCATCGCGTCATTGATGATCGTTGCTAATTAATGCCGAAGAATTTTCCAAAAATTCACGGTAATTGGTAAAATGAAAACATATAGCAAAGAGATCGTTCGTCAATGATGCAATGATTTTTCTACGATTGTTCACAGTTTTCCTTTTTTTTTTCTTTTTTCTTTTAATAAGAACTCACAGTTGTTTCCTTAGTTCCTCTTTTATGTCGACAAAGGAACTTGCATAGCCGAAATGGTAGCGACTCGTACTAAAGATTATACGCTTTCTCGGGACACGTGCCACGACTAGGAGGGTATGCGTTTCTCATTAATCGTATTACGAACAGTATTGATAAAAAAAGGATATAAAGTAATAAAAAAAAAAGAAAAAACTGCAAGAAAACTGAGAGTTAATAAAAAGACTGCCAGCCAAGACGAGACAGGGCGAACACAGATCAAGGATGATTCAGTGACTCTTGTTCGCTTTTCAGGCAACCGTTGCTTGTTGTAATTTTAAAGGAGTTTTAAAAGAGAAGCATGTACGAAAGGTATACTTTAAAATGCGAATGCTCGAAATAGAAGATCGGCTGGTGTGCGTTTTAGATGCGGTGCGTATCGGAAACGATAGGAATTCTCGCGTTCCTGTTCCCAGGGGATACTCAGCAATGTTACGATATCATTAATTTGGTAAAGAAGTAGGATTTCTACTGGAAAAATATTTTCATTCGTCTCAATATCGGAGCGATCGTATGCAGCAAATTTGAGTAGAAAGAGCTTTTCCATTTTCCGAAATATCAATTAAAGAAGCTTCGTCTCTCTAAAAGTTTATCCTTTTAAAGTTGCCAAACATCACAGTATGCGTTTATCTATTAATTTAAAAAATTAATATTTTATAATTTTATTATTCTCTTTAATATCCTATAAGATACCAATTTTAACAATTCCTATGCAAATTTTCCACTTTATTTATCGTATCGTTGGAGCTTCCTCCCCTGTTAAAAAAAAAGACGATCGACGAGTAACACGACGGACCTAAAGAAGACAGTGAATTGCGTATTTTCTCGAGGAATACGATCAACTATGTAGCTTTTAGAGTGTGCATAATCCCACCGGGATGAAATGTAAGCGTGCGAGCGTTGGATGATGACGCGCTAGGGTGCCTTTAGAGTTTTCCCCGAACTTGTAGGACCGTGCCTTAGCAACAATGACCGATTATTTACACAAATTCTTTTAATACGAACGATAATGAAAAGAATAAGAAAAAAAAGACACACTGCAACGATGTGAAACACGATCGTAGGAAGTTAGTGCCTTAAAGAAGCGCGTCGAAATACAAGAAAAACAAAAAAAAAAAAGAAAAAAGAAAAGAAAGAAAGAAAATGAAAACTCAGTCGCCAAGAATTATCCTGTCATTATTTTATAAACAATATCGGAGATAATATTAGTTTGTTTGGAATTTTATACACCAATAGAAATTTTAGATGCTTGTATATGCGATTAAAGGAGTTAGAAACTTTGCGACTGATAAGGATTCTTCGTTTTTTAGACACTTTTTTCCACGTGTCGTGAGTCGAGAGTCACGAAGACGAGAATTTAGCTCGTCATTTTGGAGACCCGCTTTTTGTAAATTTCGTTTGAAGATTTTTCAATTCCACACTTTTACAATTCAAGCGATTGAAAATTCCTAACATTCGAAAGGTTCTATCATAAAAGACAGTCGTTCGTTTACAAAAGAATTCGAGCAGGCTTTTTTAAAACCTTTTACTGCTACAGAAAACTGCTTCTCTCGCGTATTTTAACAATTCATACGCCGTAGTTCGTGTTAAAAATGAAATTTTAAGAAGTACGAAGAGAATCCTAAAAATTCTTCTATACGTTTTAACGATATTCTTAATAATTTATATGGAACGTCGAATTCCAAGAACAATCAGGAGAATTTTGAAAATTCTTACATTGTTACAGCAACGATTCTCCCACGTTTATTATTCTCAATAATTTGTATCAACCATCAAACTTTCACGATGTTCAAGAACAAAAAGCGGGTGCTCAGCGATCCAGGACGAGCCTTCCCAAACTCAACCCCAATCTTTTCCCCTATTAGTCTCTACTAGTATATCATTCCACTAGCAAGGTTACGCGTGTCAACGAAGTCGATTAGTCATAAAACGGTCCCCGTCCTCTCGCGATCGAGCAAAAATCGCGCCAAACTTCGCGACCTCGATCTCTCGCTGTTTTATCTCGGTAATCGCGAGATTGTTCAAACTATTCGCGAGAGATCTCACGAATTGTACGTGTCGAAGCTTCGAGGAGAAGCGGAGGATCGTGGATAAGCTGCTTGAGAGCCGAGCCATTATTAAACGAGTGCCATAAACGATGTAGAGTCTCTCTCTCGAGCGCCTGTCGCTTTCAATTCCTCTTTCGCGCGCGATAGAAACGCGCGAAGAACGACGAAGAACCTGAACCGAAGCTGTAAAATATTTATTGTAAATCGCGATACGAGCGCGTTTTGTGGTCTGGCGAGGACCGAAGTCGGCGAGATCGCGAGAGGATCGAGCGTTCAGAGGGTGAACCAACCTCGATGGATCATCGCGAGAGACTTGGAAAGAAATAAAGAGAGAGAGAGAGAGAGAGAGAGAGAACGAAAGAGAGAGAGAGTGTATGTTTGGTGTAGCGACGATGAACTGAGGTTGCCTTATAACTATCGAGCCTATATTATATATATATATATAAAAATATATATATATAAATAGAAATATATATTATTGTGAAGATTATCGATGACGATGGAGAAAAAATATTAAGTAACGATGGAAGTATGTATGGGTATGTTTATGCGTGCGTGTGTGTTTGTGTGCGCGTGTGTGAGAGGGAGAAATTGTGTAAAAGAGTGATATATGTATACCAGTAGAAAGAAAAAAAACGTACTATTGTTTGTGGAAAGTTGAGAGAAAGGAAAATTTATCGTACGGTCATTAGTATTAAAATACCTGCTGTATGGATGTAAGAGAAAAGAAAGCTATTATATAATTTTATCTATTATTATTAATTATTATTAATTATTAATTAATATTCTCTATTATTATTATTATTATTATTATTATATTATGAATGAATATCGGAAACACACACCTTATGTAGCTGTGATTTTGCTTTCGAACAAGTAAAGATTAAAAATATTTATAGCAACGAGAAGCATTTTGTCATTTCATCAAATATTCTGGCTATCGAAGAAACGAAAGTAGAATCAGATATTTTTCTAACAAGATAAGCCGTTGTGTCGAAGGTCCACGATAAAAGATTCTTCGTTTGGAGCAAGAAAAAAGATGACATAGCTATCGATATGTTTTTTTTTTTTATACTTTCGTATCATCGAAAGAAAAAGCTGAATCGAAAGTAGACGAATTGACATTCCAAAGGAATTTCAAGATCACAAGATCTGCTGAAAGCGGAGTTTGACAAAATATTTTCGAAATTCTTTCTCCAAAGCAACCACTTTGCAGTCGAAGCAGCTTCCAAAACAGTTTTATTATTCAGCAACTGTTCCCATGAAATACTTAACTTCTAAGTATATACTTACGATAGCCAGTTTATATTCCAGAAAACCACCAATAAACTGTAGAAATTGAAACCGAATGAAGTTCACAAGCAACGAGGAAAGACTCACATTTTTATTCGCTTGTTTCATTCCGATGTCGCTCTGTGACTAGAAACGAGTAATTTAAAAACGTGTGCTTTCCACAAGCATCCTTTAATTATTCAGGCAAAGAATATTTCAATATCGATCATTTTTATATTGTAAATTAGTATCCGGTAAACAATATTTCTAAATTAAACGAAGGACGTTCGCCATGTTATCTCAGCGTCTATAAACCACTGTACGAAATTAATTTATTTCCATTTTATAGATCGTGCTCTCGGCAAAGGTACGCGAAACAGTTTAAAAATGACAAATAGAACATTGTAGTATATGATACGTATAGGAAGAGGGCAGAATTAATTCGAAGGGAATTTTCACCAGTTAATTAACATCGTAAAGCATCGTACATAGAAACGTTGAAGCAATCTTCGTGTCATTTATCTCCTCTGGCCGTTTCCTCCGCTACTATATCGCTTGGAAACTTTAATTACAAATTGGTTTAATTAATAGTTACTCGAAGGCTAGTGAAACAACACAATTACATCGTCTAAGAGAAAGATGGTAGATATTGGCAGAATTTTTCAGTTCTTATCTAATTTCAATGAACCAACTGAACCAATGAACACTGAATTTCAATGAAATCGAGAACGAGATCGTAATTTTGTAAATAAATCTTCGCGAGGCGAGACAAGCTTTGGTTATCGATTAGTTATCGAAAGATTTTGCGCAATAATTCAGTTTATCGAAAGTTTGACGTAATGACAACGACATGGGCGAACTAGTTATTTGCTTTCTCATTTCTTTTCCTTTCTTTTCCTTTCTTTTTTTTTCTTTTTTTTTTTGGATGCTGTTTACTGGGTGGTTTATCAACTGGTTTATCGCTCAATTTACTAAACATAATCTAATGAATAACATTGATTAATCGCTTGGCAACATGAACATGGTTAGCTCATAATTATCTGTTAAAAATGTTAAGATAAATATACGTATTTATTGAAATAAGAAAACATTTGTATTTCGTAACGCTTTGGCATAAATAATAATATTTACCAAATACGCGGCGTATAGCAACAGCTAAACTTTGCCAGTACATTCTATACATTTAAATGAGAAGGATACATTAGATAAATGTAGAGATTATTTAAATTTAATTAAAGAGATATACAGGGTGGTTGGTAACTGGCGGTACAAGCGTAAAGGGGGTGATTTTACGCGAAAAAAGAAGTCGAAAATATGGAATAAAAATTTTTTTTTTTTAATTTTTCCATCGAGACAACGATCTACAGTGAGTTATAACGAGACGCGATAAAGTGCACGCGTACCGAGCGAAAATTCAAAGTCGATTTTCTCGAAAACAAAACCTCAAACGAAAAATGTTTATTCTATATTTTCGACTTCTTTTTTCGCGTAGAATCACCCCCTTTCCGCTTGTACCACCAGTTACCAACCACCCTGTAGAAGATAGAGTAAGTAAATAAAATAAATAGAAGAATAAGCACAAGCAATTTTATGAAAATATCGATTTTATAATATTATTTTATTGTTAATGTACATAGAGAATTAGTAATATTGATAATATGAGTAATCAGTGATAAAACGTAGAAAAGGAAATTAAGGGAGTATTATTTGACCAAAATTCTACAATTTTACTTACGTACTTCTGTAATTTTATTTAAATGCTATTTTCTTCGGTGTAAATTAAATTTAAGTGAGTCAATATCCAATTACTCTATCTGAAAAGCAAACATAAAAAATACAATAGCGTGTTGCCTTTAATATTCCGCTATCTTGACTCCGAATGATTGATCGAAGGCTACTGATCTCTTCTTTAAACCCTCCATTTACGATGACTACAAAATCTTCCCCATTCTCAAATGCCGAAAGTGCATCTGCAAAATTCATATAAAATGCTAGAAAAATTTACAAAATTTATAATAAATAACAATTAATTAAATATTCTACTCTTTTTTTGCCATTTTGCTAAAAATAAAGATCAAGTTGGTGTGCAGACTGAAACACACGACAGCCACGTGTGAGGTGGGTCTAATCGATCCAGGGGAAGGGTCAGATCACGTGCAGCGATAGCGATGACGAAAAACGAGCGAATACCCTCGGTGAATCAAACTTTTCATTGATCTACTGGCAGCAAACGCTAGTTCTCCTGCGCAACATCGACTCTTCGAGGTCTTTTGACTTTCCGATATAACTCCAGCGACGTTATTTTGGAAAAATCTTGTACATGTGACGGT
Organism: Bombus huntii; assembly: GCF_024542735.1. NCBI lineage: Eukaryota > Metazoa > Arthropoda > Insecta > Hymenoptera > Apidae > Bombus > Bombus huntii. The sequence continues at coordinate 4,602,115 of NC_066251.1, forward strand.
TAATCGTGGTGGTGATGACATAAGGACAAATAAAAGTAAGAGATTTTGGAAGATTTGTTGAAATTTGTCGATGTTTGACCTGCCAATCGTTTGATGGTTTGATCGAAAATTTCTACGTTTTCTTATGCAAAATGCAAAGGAAGACAATAAAATCAAAGAAATAATTAAAGTACAATAAATTGCAAATTAATAAATACAGACAAATCAATTGATCGATTAGAGATTAAATCGATTTCACTTGCTGCAAATGTAAATAGAATGTAATTTATTCTTAACAAATATGAAACGAGCTGTAGGAAGGGGTTGGACGTGCGGATAAAAGAATTAATTGTATCAAAGTGTCCTGTATTACTTGGTTAACAATTTGATGAAATTAGGATTAAATGATGATTATAAAACAATTTTTGTATATTCTGCAAACCTTAGGGACATAGTTTGCATTTTAAATGACTCTTTTAGCCTAGCAGGTGCAATAATAAATTAGAAATAAGGTATAATATAAAAATGTAATTACTATATATCGGAAGGAACAAAGTATCAATTTGAAAAATGCCATAAATTCAGATATCCGAGTTATTAATGATAGTAGTTAATTTGCATTTAATGGTAGTTTAATTATAGGAGAATACTTGAATTACTTTTTACACTACAACTAGTTTTACATTCACAACTCGTTATTCGTTCTAATTGAAGTAGAATTAATTTATGTTTCCTGTATGTTTACACTAGCATAGTAGAGAGAAAAAGAAAGAGATTCCCTCTTTCTACCGGCACTTGCATCGCCTGTCTTTGTCGCACACTATATCCTCTCTTATTAGCATCACTCGTGATGTCTGTCTTCGTTGTACACTGTATCCTCTCCTTCCACCACTCGTATCATTTGTCCTTATCGCACACTGTAGCCCTTCTTGTCTGCGGTCAAGTCATGTCTGGTCATCTATTAGATAATGAAGGAACTGAAACTTGAAGCGTTTACGCAAAGATGGCAGGACATGGCTTGTCCAACACACGTTTCGAACCAAGAAGCTCGATTTCTGCGTTCGGACGTGCCACGTTCTGCCATCTGTTACGTACTAAAGGAACTGAGACTTGAGGCGTTTATGCATAGATGGCAGGACGTGGCTTGTCCAACACACGTTTCGGACCAAGAAGCTCGATTTCTGCGTTCGGACGTGCCACGTTCTGCCATCTGTTATGTACTAAAGGAACTGAGACTTGAGGCGTTTAAGCATAGATGGCAGCACATGGTTTGTCCAACACACGTTCAAACCAAGGAGCTCGATTTCTGTGTTCGGATGTGCATCGTTCTGCCATCTATGTGTGATCGCCCAAAATTTCAGTTCCACCACCATGTACTAGATGACACTGCACAAGTTAACCGCAGACGAGGAGTAGAATAGATTAACTTTCGGTACTTATAATTTAATTTAATTGTGATTAGGACTATTTTTCGTGTTTCTCGTTTTTGTACATTGGTTTAAAGCTTCTGAACGTTGCTTCTCGTTTAAGCGTTGCGTTTGGTCACTCTAGGATTGCTGGACAGGCAATGCAACGGGTGGACAGTTGATTAACTATAGCTTAATGTTTATTAAGACCTTTTAATAATGTATACACATGCATTATATATATTTTATAGTCCTATCACTATGATTATGGTATCTTAATTTAGCATCTAACAATTATCTTTATAAATTAATAATTCACGTTTTCTTCGTTGCTTCTCTAATTCAATCAGAATTTCTGCAATAATTCAAGAACAGGGAATATTTTTCTATTTTCCATATTGTTCGCTGAACAGCAAATCGCACTAGTTATTATAGTCAGAAATAATCTTGTTCGCTGCCTTATGACTCTTACTGTCCTCATCCTGGCTTATGAAGAAAATCCTGCAGACACAAAATTACACACATTAAATAAAGGATTTATGTAGAATGGAAATATTGTTGGGTAGCTTGTAGAACGTGCAAGGATAATATGGAAGTGGTGAAGGATACAATCGATCCAAAGTTTAAAATTTAGAATTTTATGCGATGTGTTTAAATATGACGAAGCAGACGGTTTTGAAATAAATTACTATGCTAAATTATAAGGTCATAATCTATTTACATATTTCTTAGAATTTCTTGTATATAACACAATATATTCATGAGATATTCATAAGATATACAAGTTATCATATAAATATTGCAACAGAATATGAGATAATTATTGCAAAATTATATTAAATATGTGCGCCATTGATTATCAAATGAATATATGTCCAGATATCTCATATGTTTCTTTTAAAACACCTAATCTTATACACAATTGCATAATATTATATATACATTTCCGCATGTTCTATGTCGACTTTGAATGCATCTACATCTATATATTTCCTTTTCTTTTTTTATATCTAAACGGTTGCAATAATTGCAAGTTATGTAATTACTATTTATATTTATCATATAATGATCCAATGTTCATACAAATATTGTATAATATCATATACTATATGATATGAATGTATAAGCAATACATTTATTCTTGCTGAGGCAGCAAAGCTCTTCACATTTTTCTGGAATTAAACGAATTTGTAATTGCGCAGAAATTATACAACGCAACAAGATCGAAGCGTAATAAATTAACAGCGGAATAAACATTCTATATAGATAGAAAGATATAAAATTTTTTAATATTTTATCTAGAGAAAAAAAATATATAGAGTTAAATAAAACATATACAATAATAAATATATAAGATTATAGTTTCTCTAACACTAGAACTATTGGGAATAGTACGTTGTATCATGCCGATGATAGTTTAGATTAAAATACGCTGCCATAAGTGTTTTACTGTCGCAATACTTTAATAAACTTTACTTTATTTAACGTTACTCGCCATAAGACACATACGGAGTTCTGAAGGTCATAGTAGTGTAAGTTAGTTTTCATAAATTAAAATTTGGTAAAAATTAATTGTACTTCTCCAAGTCACGAAAACGTATTGCGACGAAGAATAAAGTTATAACTTAATTAATTATGAAATTAGAGTGACGATACTTTTCAAGGTTGAGATATACATATATATGTGAGGGTGTGTGTGTAAGTAAATTACAGTGCTGAAAATTTTATCTTATATACACCATTATGATCTTTAGTTCGTCGTATGACGCGAATGAAATGACAAATTTATAATAAAAAAAAAAAAAATGAACCACAAAATGAAAAGAGTGGAAAAATATTCAATTTGTACTAAAAGCATGTCCTAATACTTATGGCTGACAGTGTAAAAGAATTAAAATGAGAAGTATATGTGGAGAGATATTATAATGTAAAATGAAGAATAACATTTCATCTGCAGATTTTATAAAACGTCGCAAAAAATCCCTAAATACGTATCTTTTTAAAGGTATAAAATTTTGAAAAGATATATAAGATATAGATAAGTCAATATCTCGTATAAAATTCTCAAAAATTTACCGCTGTATATTTATAAAATTCCTATGAAAAACTATCGACTGGACATTTTCATAATTCTGGTAGTTCTAATGTTGAAGTTTATTGTAGCACGTCGAAGCTCGTTTCTAGTAACCGAGGTCATGGATTAATCGGAATTCCAAAGATCCTCGTCTATTTTAAAGAATAATTAGCGATTCTGCCAATCAGCTGACTCGAGACTTGTACTCGAGAAAAAGCTGCAAAGAATAAAATACATCCAGTGATTCCTTATCACAAAATGCAAATTAGATGAGGATAAACAAGTTCGAACAAACGAACAAGTATCTGTAAACTAGTTAATTTTATGCCAAAAATATCTGTGCTATTGACTGTAACCGGCGATCTTTGCGTTTTTAATTGTACAAAAATGATTACCATGCGTCTTTCGTTATTATCGTCAACTACCCTCTGTAAAAAAGGAAAACCAGACAAGCTTAATGAGTTTTGTGTAATCTTAAGATATCGAATTCGCTTGATTAACTTACATTTTTCATCATGGGACATGTTTCAGCGTCTGTTGTTATCACACGTTCCTTGCCATCAAGTTGTGGTTCTCTGAAAAAATGCAGATAAATTTACACAGTGATAGCTGTGTTTTTTTTTTTTTTTGAATATTCGATTTTACGCAAATAACGTGTAATCGTAAAAAATATTCTCATGTCTTCGATTATGACATACTCGATTTTCTGGAAAGATAAGGACCAAATAAACTTACAATAATCTCTGCTGTTTAAAATATGTAATTCCTACAACTTACTTACGATTTTTATCGCAGAGGATATTTGCACGTTTCTAGTTACGACACGTTCCTCGTTATCAGCTAAGGTGTCCTGAAAGTAAAACGAAAACCAAACAAAGTTGGAAGAATTTTAACTCGATGAAATATTCAATCTTCCTTCGAGATAGTATTTTTAATCATAGAAAATGTCTATACTATACTTGTATCTTACAATCACATTTTTGATTCTTTGATACGAGAAGACTGCATAATACTTGACTAATCTTTTCTTCTTGAAATATCAAACATATGCGATTAATTCACGTGTGTCCTTGTCGCTGCAATTCTATATATTATACAGAAATTGCTCACGCACTCTCAGTTATTATATATCCGCTACCTCCGACTAAAGAAAAGAAAAAAAAATGAATAAAGAGAATCAGAGAAATCTAAAACAATCTTTGTTCTATACAGTACCAAATACATGTTATCGATTTATATTTGCATTTTTAATCCTGTAAAATATTCACACACTTGCATCTACCATGCGTCTTTCGTCGTTTCAATTCTTTAAACAAAGAGAAACCTTGTTTAAAGTAATTTTTACTTCTTAAAATACTCGACGGACAGCTCCGACTGAAATTTTCCATCTTCCATCCATTTTAAACGACGTTAGAGAATATTAACGCATTCGCGGTTATTACGCGTGCTTTCTCATCATCTCCTACTTTCTGATAAAAGAAGAAGTAGGAAGATATACATATTAAACTCAGAAGAATTTTTCCGCCATGAAATATCAAATCCACGCGATTAACTTACACGATCGATACGATATAACCGTTTCCCGGAACTTGACTCGGTATCTCTTGATTTTTGCCCGCTATAGCGGCTCCCTTGCTCGTTCTGCCCGTCTTTAGCCTCTGCCATTTCTTCTGTTGGTACTTGGGTGGCGACGCGCGACCAACACGGAGCGGATTCTTTTTAACCGCGAGCGTAAACCGAGTCGCCGTGGAAAAATGCTGTTTGCGGGCTGGCCAGGGCCGTATCCGTGTGCCGTTCGTCGACCCGTCGACACATATAGGGACGAAAAAGCACACCAGAACCGTGGAAAATCGTCGACACGGGAATAGACGAGTTTCTGCGGCTTTGAAACCGAGTGCGAGGAGAGACCAGAGACGTTGACCGCGAACAGCTAATGATCCCATGCCGTACGATGATTCCCGGTGTATGTACGGAAAAACTATTACCCAGAAGTTCCTTCCTTTATTTGTTCTGTAAAACACGTCGACCTGAAAGATATTTCCAGGTAGAATATCAGATAGGAGAAGTTCAGTGGGTCTTGCTTTCTGGATACAAGAATCGATGTAGTGCACTTGTACTTTTAATTTTCGAGGATTACAAGCTTGAAACGAGGAGTAGACTTTGTTGAGATTATAAGGTATTGAGGTCTTGTCGAGAAGTAGAGATAAAACAAGAGGCGACACTGCTGAGAAAGAAACCACATCCAGATAGAGACGAAACGATATAACTAATTTAAATGTCCGCTTGGCGAACTTCGTTAGTGGTCGGTAACTTGTGGTAAAATTCTCTATCAATCTCCACCCGCGGCAACTTCCTCGTGGTGAAAGGATAAGAGATCTGGTAATCGGCAGTGCCAGTCGGCTGTAAAATTCATTGAACTTGAGGATATTTATGACAAATGAAACGAATGCTTGTAAAAAATACTGTAAGCGTTAAAAAAACAAGTCTTTCAGGGGGAAAAGAAAACTTACGCATCAATGTAGTTGAAAAGTGTGTCTGTAGGAAGCCCTGTACGTGCCATCTTTTAGATGGTTGCAGATAAAACTCGATCTTCCATTTATTCAGATAGATATGTCGCATTAAGGTTGGAATTTTGGGCGTTCGATGAAGCTTCACTCAATTTACCATCGCGGATATAGCTGATGTTTATTGGTACAAATGTGGACACTACAGGAGCCTATAAGTAATAGCGGCGATAGGATGGTCGAGATGTTGATGACAACGAATTCAGGTTCGATAACGAATCCACGGTCCACGGGATGACGAATGCGATGTGATACACGTATAACTCGACGTACAAGTAAAACTTATGTGCATGAACTCCAAAAAAAAAAAAAAAAAAAAATCCAAGTGGAACTGCCCTTATATATTCCTCTCCCCACCTCTCGGGTTAATCTTTGTTTTTAAGGAGAGCCATATAATCATTCCATACCTCTGTCAGGTCTCCCGTGACCGTGGCTACGTCCAGTGACTCGCTATGTCACTTCGAGCCCAAACCCATTGTCATAAAATCGGATTAGAACATTAAAACTATTTCTTTTTTTTTTTATTATTATTATTTAAGTGTAGCTATAGTAAAAGTCTGGACTGAGGTATAGGGATTTTCCCAATATTCCAGACGGGAAGTCCCGATGTCCTTTCATCTCCTTCAGATATTTGTGTATTTTGTAATATATTTGCAATGAATTATTTAGAAAGCTATAATTGTATTATGTTTCTTATTCCTAGCTTTTTAATTTTACACAGCTTACATAAATACTTAGGAAACCATTATGGGTAAATGCTAACACAAAGAAACTGTTAATCAGAGGATAAGGTGAAGTAAAGAGGCACTTTGTATATCGGCTCGATACACGTGCCAAAGAAAAATGACGTAACTCCGACGAATTGTTCTATTTAAAAAGAAAAGCAACGACTGTCTTCTAGAACGAAGAAAGACGAATCGAACAACTGTACGTCTCTCTTTTATCAATCGAATTCTTCTTAGATTAAATAAAAATAAACATTTCGTGACTGGTCGACAAAGTTTCGCGAACAATCGCAGAACAATTTTTTCCGGTCACTGGTTTACGCAATTTCACCTTCTGCGATTTGTCCTCCGCGACGATACATATCGAGCATGCGAAATTCCGCGCAAAAACCACGCGAATTCAATGCGAATTTGATACGAACGTTCGCGTAACACAAGAGGGGGAAAAGTAAAAACGCGAAAATTTCCCTAAATGTCAGTGCAGAAGCACGGAGAAGACAAACAATCGCTGCTTATCGCGCCTTATCAGCGATTGCTTGGAAAAATAACGATCTGCAGATAATACCGATCCTGCGAAAACGCGTTTCTATATCTTGGGAAGCGAGAAATTTTAAGCTGTAATTAGGGCGCTTATCTGCTAAGTTGACTAATTCCACAAAGCAAAAAATAGAGAAAATTGATAGAATTATATAAGAGAAGCGTCAATCAAATAATTTGGCACTAAAATTTCAAGAATTTCACAAGTCGTGTTAATCACTTTAACCTATGAACGACTGCAATTATCGTTGCAATTGTCGAGATTTCGAAATTGGTAGATTATATGTAATTTTTATTCATTTTAAAGTGGGATATTTAATTTAGTTATTCGATTACCAGTAATAATACAATCGTAATTTTCGCTGTTGTTTTGAGCTACAAAAATTAAGAATAGAACGAAACAGAAAAAGAATGACTCGATAATAGAAAACATTGAGTTAATACATAATAACAGACGTGATTAAGGAGTATTAATTTGCATATCTAATTTTTACGTAATACGACTGAACTGTGATGGAAAAAAATCGCGATTATAGTAACATATGCGCTCGAGGTTACCATAATATAGCACCTAATATAAAAAGCATAATTGTCGCGACAATAAGACCACAACGATATGTTATTAATACCGAGTTATCGCTTCAGAACGAGACAGAGTTCAAAATCCCTTCAAATGGTTAAATGTCACGAATTCATAAAAATTCTGCAATTTTTGTTTCACTTTTGAGTTTTCTTAAATTCACTGTGTTCTTCCTTCATTTGTTTCAACTTGCTTTTTATCTTGCGACTTATTTTCCAAGAATAAGTAGATATCGAAAACAAAATTTGAGATTCCTTCAAATCACCAATCGTAAAGAATCTGTAAAAATTCTAAAATATCTACTCCATTTTCAATGTTTAGAAAGAGCAACAAAATGAAATTTTGCGCTCAAAACTGAATGAATATCTTCTTTCCTCTTTTGTCTTAATTTATTCTCTATCTAACGAATTATCTTTCAAAACGAATATTACAGACAGAATTGAAATTTCGATAGAGCATTCATAAAAATCCCATTCGATGTTTCCACTCTTGTTGCTTTCATCGCCTCAAAAGAAAAAAAAAAACAATAAAAAAAGTAACAACAGTTCAATGTTCCTTTTCTTCTTTTGTCACAATTATTTGTGTATTTAACAAAAAAAAAAAAAAAGAACTCAACGAAATACGTAAAGTAATACATTGCAATAATCGAAACAAACCAAAATAAGAAGAAAGAGGGAGCACCTGCAAATTTGCACACATACTACATATATGTAGCTTCTACGGAGATGACTAATATCCGGTCGGCATTCTTTGGTTTGTATGTGTAATCAGGTTTATTTCGGATGTTATCGAGGTAATACGATAGAAACAATACTGTTTAAAAGTGTTATTGCTCGTTATCTGATCAATGTGTTTACCTCGTGGAATGTACATACATACTACCCCACTCAAAAAACCGAAATAAGGCAGACAGCGTCTCTTGTGCAATTACATAATCTACGTATATATTTATTATTTTGTCTAGCGCTACACGACCTAAATCTGTGAAACTCTCTCGGTGATCTTTGCCCTTGGATGCTAACGCAGCGACTGTCCATTCATTGACATCTAAATTGATTACAAAATATTAGGGCTGAACCTGTTGTCCTCGACATTGATTAGGTATAGGAATATGTATAGGAAAAGGGCGACAACATCGCATAATGAATTTAATTGATTTTGAGCGATGAATAGAATATTCTAAGTTACTATGCTTTTATGTGACGACTCTTTAATTGCTACTGATTACGAAATTCCTGGAAGAGCCTCTCGTAGTTGGCGTTGACTACATATGAACGTAATCAGCCGCATGATTGTTACCTTTCAATTTTTAACCTAATATATTAAATTCAAATGCTGACTCCTTCATACATATCAATTAGAAAATTTAAAAGAAGGATCATATTTGATCATTATATTGCTATGTAATGTTACTATAAGATAGAAGACGTTGTCCGAGAATTATTTGCAAAATTTCACTGGCAAAATTTGGTACTTTTTACTAATAATTTTTAATAATAAAGTTCTTGACATTTATCGATTCAGAATTCTCGAGAATTTTCCGGCCATTCAAGATATGCATGCATGTATATACGCTTGGTATATACTAAATACATACTAAAGGATATAGCGAGGTTGCAAACTTAATCAGACTTGAAAGAACACGAGTTTTGATCGCCGAAACAGGAATTTCAATTACCGAGATAAGGTGCTCGAGTTTCGACAAGAACGTAAAGTATCGACTCACTCAGAGCTATAAATTTATTTTGTAGCTGGAGGAACATTTTTATCAATTAACTATAGTAGTATTATTAACTATACTTAAAGTAGAAATTGATAAGGAGTTGATATAGTATGATCTTCATGGAAGATTACAAGTACAGATTGTAAATATCAATTCAGAAATAGCCTTTAAAATCTGAAATTTATCTTTTTTTAATTTACGACTTCATTAGATCCATTACTCAAAAAGAATATAAAAATTGATCTGTTTTAAATAATCCTTCGTAATAAAACGAATATTAAAGATTACTTTCATTTTTTACTGTTTACAAAATTTCAGGGAATGTCTCTTTTTAATCACCGTAATCTGAAAGTTATATGCAAAATTTCGTGAACAAATTGCTACTTTTATAACTAATGATTAATAGTGAGTAACATATCGCAATTTACTTTATTTCATTTGAATGGCGATTTCTTGACATTCATCGATTGCAAAGTTCGAAAGACTCATCAGAACTTCTTGCTCGTCATTGCCTAATAGATATCTAAATAGAGAATTTCATAATTTAAACTGAAGTAATTTGTAATACCGAGACGAATATCGTCATTTACTTTGCCTTTTTCAAGTAGATAATTTGCATTACAAAATAAAACTACAAAATATATAATCAATGAGAACTAGACTTAAAATTCTAAGATACATATCTGCCTATTTCATTGCTGTTTTGCATAAATATCAAATTTCACAATCGCTTACAAAAATAGGTACATATTTACATAGCCAATAGCAAAGTTCCAAAGACCTCTTTACATCACGGCTACATGCGCGTAGAGAATTTATTTCGTGAGAATCAACCTAGTCATCATCAAGGTTTTTTATGATTCTTATATATACATCGTTTGATCGCTGTATATTAAATATCCGATGCGCTTGAATAACAAGCGAATGAAGTATTACGAATGCAAATCAGAACGACCACAATTTAACGAAAGATTATCTATCGTCGAATCGCCCACTAGTTTCGAGAATCGTTGACTGGGGTTATTGGCGTCTAATTTTTCGCTCACCCACGTTTCTTGATAGGAAGATACGCTAGAAAAAAGTGTAGATAAATGGAGTCCAAGTTTCGCCGGAACCTCTCGTCGTTACATGGGCCAACGTCCATACATAAATGCGATTACTCGATAGGAAATTAGAAAATTAGCGGACTTCCGTAGGATTTTTTTCAAGTATCCTACTCGAGTACACCCGTGTATCGAAATGGAAGAAATATACGTAGCGAGGTCGTAAAATATTAGGTTGTGTACCTAATAAGTCAATTCCCATTCCTTTAAAAAAGCCAAATTCAAAGATTGTAATTTTTATGTACAACCTAGAGAAAATTATATGTATATATGTTTTCATGTAAATGGGTTAAGTAAATAATTTGTCCTGTTTTTCTAGTGATTACTATATAATCTCATAAAAGATTCTGATACATTTAATTTTATATTCTGGGAATTATTCAATATGAGTGATACAGTAAATAGTCTGAAATGTTGTACGATTTTAGTTTCTCAATTCCTATCATCGTCAAGAGTCCAATGATGTATATATAATGATCATATAATCGGTATTTCCAGGATAAAAATGCTAAACGAGTCACAATTATTCCTTTTCTCAAGAAGAGAGTTTTTTTTTTTTTAAATATACTACAGAGGAAGAACAGCTTTCAAGTTGACATCGAACAGTCTATAATGATGCTCTAAGTATGTTCTTATATCCCAAACTACAAATAACTAAAATATCCCAAACTATTAAGTGAAAAAGGTGCAGTCAAGTACCTATAATATAAGATTATTAGTATATAGTGTTATAAGATTATAGTATATAGTATATATTATCTATAGTATAAGATTATTCAGCTATTGACGTTAAAATAGGGCTGAAACAATAATTTAAGACAAGTAAGAACATTAAGCAGGTAGGAACCTCATTCAAAACATCTGTCAACTATTTTTCTCATACTTTATAGCCTTACACCCAAAATCCTTTTACCAGATTCGTACAACGTTAAGCGCGTCTACCGACTAATTGATTTATAACCTTATTATATCTTTTCCACCAAATATTTATGAAAAAATATTTATGAAAAGTATGAATATACCATTGTATTTATTGCAGCACTTACATACTAATTAATTAGATCCAAGTATATTAAATTTCATACCATTTGAAATTTTTATATAATTAAAAAATTTAATACTATAAAATTGAAATATATAGAAGCTGACAAAGAAAATCGTTTAACTGGAAGATAAGAGTATTATATATAATTTTTACAGCCACTCTATATATCGGTCTACTAACCGATTTTTTACAACCTCACTATGTATGAAGTATTCCGCCTCCACTTTCCTACTATAATCACGCGAATAGAGCGTGAAAACTGGATACGCATCGTGAGCGGATGCTTCGCTGTCTACACTTCTATAATAACCGCCCATGTGATTTTACCGTCTCTTCTACCTCGCTTTACACTGCTACTAAGCCAGAGATCAATGAATTGTTACATAACGTTAGCGTTTATCGGCGTCAACGACACAATTTTTCGTAGTCAAGAGCTAACATACCTCTTCGAAAAAAACTGTGTCTCTGATAATCGACGATTGGCAAAATAATGACTTGCTAATATACTCGATAATTGAATCAGTAGCAAGTCCATTAGTTTTTTGATTTATACATAAAAGTACGCACATTAAATTGAGAAGCTTCTTTCAGTATAGTTTAAGTATTCTCTGACGTTACCACTCTTTTATTATTTTATAAATGTTTGGCTTGATTTATATTAGAGTATGGTTACGTAATATGACCTCCCTATATTAAAAATCGTATCGCAACAATTGAAAGTGTGCAGCGCAAATTTCTTACACTTGCTTCGTGCTATACCGTTTCGCCCATGTCAACCTATTGCCATAATTACGATCCTATTATTGCTCACTTGGGTTTGATGGCCGCTCCAACAGCGTTCTACCTTAGCCGATCTCTTGTTTATATACACTGTAATCAATCAGCTGATTGCTTCTCGAGATATTCTGCACATGCTCGACTTTCATATCTTCGCACACTATCTTAGAAGCCATACTTTTTTCAAGTTGGAAACACACCGAACTTTGTACAGTCAAAATAACTGTTTTAATCGGATTTGTCTATCTGCAAACCGTTTTTGTGATGTGCTCGATCTTTTTAATGACTCCCTTTCGTCATTCAGACGATTTATTACCTCTGGCGTTATTTAATTTATAATATAGGCTTAACTTTACGTTATGATATAAATTTATATGATACTTAATGCTGAGTTTGTTAAATCGTATTATAAGCCTAACTTTACTCTATGTTAATGATAATTGTTTACGTTTTTCAGTCAAATTTTCAACTATGATGTTGATATATGTTGATACTATAATAAACAATATTGCAATAGAAAAAGAAGTAGAATAAGATAGAAACATAAAATGTAGAAGATAGGAAATAGAGTAAGAAGGTAACTGACTCCGCTTCATCGAGTTTGTGTTTCTACATAGTAGTTGGAAAATTTATTAGTTTTACGAGTTGCGAAGAAAGTTGTACTTTAGAGGTATGCATTATACTTGAAAGGCTTACTCGAGAAGCTTCCTTGAGAAATGTCATTCAAGTATTAAGCTTCCCCAGGAAAGGAATCGAAGAAATTCGATGGATTTCGTGTTTTTTCCTAACGACGGAGTTTTTTAATGAGAAAAGAAATTGGAGACAACATAGATAACGGTGATACATTTGGATGGCAAATGACGTTGATACGAGTCAATGCCATATGGCACATTCAATTCCAATACTTTAATAAGCACACTTGTGGTGGACTTTATACCGGGTCAAAACTCTGATACATAATTATAATTACGAATTTTGTAAGCCACAGGGCGACCCATGGCTTTCACTCACGAGGACACGTGCTAGGCTGTCTCGTATTCGTCACGATCACATGCCATTACCATATTCGAATCACGTTTACAACTCCGTGGAATAGTTAACCTTTATTCGATATAATTCACAAATTTTCCTACCACCGAAGCAATAACTTCATCACTAAATAAATCTGTACTATACTTAAACTATAATAAATCCATATCCTTTAAGCTTCGTCTTTCTTTAAATATTTTTCTAAGAAGGTCCAGGTAAACTTCACTACTCCCTAATAGAACGAGCTGCAGGTCATATCTAATATTCCCTTAGAAGTCCCAAATGAGAAGCTATTGTTTGTTGTTATTTCGACATTAAAAGAGTTAACGTCTGTGTTCTACCTTTTTTCCGAGACACGTCCGAATAATTGCTGCCATTGCCGTATTTTTTAATATTTCTCCGTGAAAATTTTACACAATATTCTTCGAATGTCATACTTTAATGTACTATTGGTTTTAATAAAGAGATTTTAACTGTGTCGTCACAAATAATTCACAAAAACATGCCTTATTTTTGTACGAATTAACCTTAGCCCCCCCCCCCTTAACCTACGATTTACGTTTGAGAATTTTGGGCCGAAAATGTAAACAAACTCGCGCAGCCTTCGAGCCATTCGCACGACTTGTGTAGTACGTACTACGGGCTATGCCCGTAATATTTACGTTTGGTCCGATCATCTACTACGGGTTATGCCCGTAATATTTACGTTTGGTTCGATCATCGTACTACGGGCTATGCCCGTAGCTGTAGGTTAAGGGGTTAAGGAACATTTAATTGAAAAATGAAAGAGTATGTACAAATACTTTCTGTAGCTACTGTATGACGATAAACAGACCGTAAATACTCATGCATTTATGTGAAACTTAAATGAACTTATACAGAATTTACATAATGTGCGAAACATACAAAGTTTAGGTAAATATTAGGCAAAGTATTCTTTGTACTATCTGTCATCGATCCATCTTTTTATTCGTGTCCATAAAAATATGAATTTGCTCGGCGTCTAGCGACGAGCCAACACCGGCTTCTCCTTTTGAAGCATCTAACGACGGAATCACACTGTATAACATGTCAATACAGCAATCGGACGCATCAGTAAATCTGTTCCCAATTCCTCACCTTGACACAGCAACGAAAGTTATTAGTGGCGTTCTATGGAGGTCATCCAAAGGGCCAGAACATTTCGAAAGATCACGTGGAAGCCTCGTGATGTAAATACGTGACAGATCTCGCGTTTCCACTTAAACGGCTCCTTTGTTACTCCACATATGCTCTGGCGTAGATTCTTTTAAGATGCCAGCCAATTGGTTGGGTCACTTTCGGAACTGAAGTGAACGACCAATCAGCTGTTAGGCTGCGGTACGGTTGCTCGAAGGAAACGTGAGGTCGCTGCTCGTGCTAGCTTCAACGATGCGCCCCGCTACGCCTGGTGATCATAGTCGTTGTTTGTGTTTTGTCGTGTTCGTACGAAGCGATGAGCCGTGCTCCGACCGGATTTAGTTGTTCTCTAACTCTCGACAGAGGAAGCATGCGACTCTATTGATCTGTCGAGGGATATAGTCGCTGAGGCAACGAAGGATGGGCATATTCCGTGAATATCCGCTCGTTTTTAATCTTTACAAGAAATATAGTTAAACGTTCGACGAGGAAAGAACGAAGAAACCGCTGGAGGAAAATTGTGAGTGGGTTATATGTTCTACTAACTCAACGAAGTTCTACTAACTCAACGTTCGTCTAAATATTGCCAACGATCCCCGAGGTGAGTCAATAAAGTCGCAGAACTTTCCAGGAGAATATTCGTTTAATTCATTATTCCCCACCGTTCGATAATTCAAGCGTGGTCAATTGGCCTCATGGTCGATCACAATCACGCATCGTTTCCTCTCTAGATACAATTATCTAGGTAACCATAGCGTACATCGTCAAGGGCTAGTCAACGAGTTTTTTATCCCTCTTGTTTACCTTGTCGCGCTAATCAACCTCATGTATGTATCCATGGGAAAGAGAATTATCGAGAAGCTTCGTATTATCACTCACTAATGTATAATACATTGCGTTCCTCGAGTTTCTATTACCATAAGCTCACAGTGACGATTGTTATCGACGTATCGATTCGTTCAGCCCGTGTTCGATAGGGAAATCGGCTACGCGGACATTTATACAGATCGAGGGGGTTTATGCGTCAGCTTTGAGAAATTTGCACACGACGGAACGCACGTTCGCAGTACCCTTGAGATTCGCGTTCACTGACTCTATATACCTACAAACACGGCCAATTTACCGTGATAAGGGGCGCGCGGGAGTGATGCAGGAGAGGTATATTATGATCAGTCAACCGATCGGCGAGTGTGTCATAAAGTTTGTGTCGTTGCAAAACAGTGAATCGTTCCGTAATATTTCTTTAGTCCTGCGCCCATCGACAAATGAGAATCTTGGAATTTCGTCTGGAAAGTACGATCTTAGCCGATTTAAGGAGCATTCGGACGATCGATATTATTGTCAATATTTAGGTTTTCAACATTATCGTACATAACAGGTGGTTCTCTAAATGGTCAATATATATAGCCAGTACAATGTAGAATTTTTGAATTTTAAATATCGAAATAATATTGACAATCGCCTAAATGCGCCTTAAGGGTCGAAGTTGTTTAACGCCAAAGTTCATTTTTTCTTTTTCATTGTCGAATTGTTTTTCTTAACGTTGTGGATGAATGAACGTTTCCGAGGATTCACTGAATATTTTTTTCACTACTATTTCGTTACCTAGATTCTGCAATTTTACGGAATATCAAAGAAATTGAACTACCTATAACGTTATTATAATAAAGTACATAATATATATGTTGCTTGGCTATTAATAGGCTACCGCGCTCTTGAGTTTGTGAATACTTCAGGTTTTTTAAGAAATAGAAAACTGAACAATTTGCTCTAATATCTAAATTGTACTTGCTAGAAGAGAAAGAAAGGTATAAGTTTTATATTCAAAAGTGCAAGAGTTTATTATTATCAATATTTCTTATAGCATGTTTGAAAAAGTCATTTGATTTTTATTTGAGTTTTGTCTTGGTTTACTTATATTACTGGAAAGTGGAAGCGTCTCTTTATTGCAGCAGTTCTTTTAATTATAGAATCTAATTAGAAATGGAAGAAATAGCGATGGCGAAAGTATTCAGCAAATTCTTGCAACTCCCTTTCATAACTACTACATTGGAAAACAGAATTCAGTAATTGATTAAAAATAGTTGTAAATGTAATATCACGTTAATGTAGTATTGGCCCTTAATGGGTTAAAATAAACGATTTGATTGGTGGAGATATTAGTCGAGATATTCGTTGAAAAAGCAGCTCGAGCTTTAATCTCGGGTCGCAAGGGCTATCGAAACGTGGCACTTGTCTCTTTTTGCCACTCGGCTTTGGTAAAGTCGAAGGTCTGTTCAGTGCAGATCGAAGAGTTCCTTCGCGATTCTCGTCCCGAACAGAGGTTCCAGAGGAAAAGAGGTAGAACTTGCGTCCGAGACCATCAAAGTTTTCATTCGCGACACGAGATTCTCGGTTTTATATACTAACAAAAATTCGGCTCACGTCGAACCATGAAAGATAATAATGTTGTAATTGCCATTTTACAGAGAAAATTAACAAATAGTGCGAACAACAGTCTGATCGAATCATCGGAGAGTTGAAGGAAGGATATCTGGAGTAATTTACGGTTGTTGTTTCTACCATTGTGATAAGCGAAATGACCAAAGTGTCAGGAATGATAGAGACGGAAGACGCCGTCGGCAAGCCAACTCTGGTACGACGTATGTCCAATATGCTGAAAGGTAAGGGAACCTGGTTAAGTTATATTAATTAACAATTTTAAGATTAATCGCTTTGAAATTGCAAGGCACGATCGTATCGCATCGTTTCCGATAATATCATTGTTAGTTTGTTAATAGAGCCTATGTGAGCTTATATATTGTTTTTATTCTCAACAGATGGAAGTAACAGTGGACCACCGATGCTGTTTCGCCATGCCTCAATGCAGAAGATTCGCCATTGCTGCCAAAACTTAAATCTCTTTCCATATCTGCTCTACTCCTTCGGTAACTCGAAATCGCATCCAGTTGCACGAAAGGTGCACCATTGCCTTGGTCAGTTCCTTCAGCTCATCACCGCGAGGATCTTCTTCCTATGCAGGAGTTTCCGACAGACGCTGCTACGCGGTATTCGTTCGAAGGAGTTTGAAGTAGCGGAGCCACCAAAGAGCGTCGAATTTTGCAAGTTGACGCCACGATTCCGAATGACCAGGCTACAGAAACGAAAACAAGATAGCTGCCTGTTCTTGACCCTAGCTGTATACTTCGCCCCTCTGCTGTTGGTTTTCCAACTGATCGGGCTGGCCAGTGCGATGGTCTTCGAAAAATACACGCCCGGTTTCATTTTTCTGTTCTTCGCCCTGTTGTTCCTCGGATGCATCTCGCTCAAGATTCTCTTCCACGAGAGCGCCGAGGAGAGCCGTAAAAGTGTGAAAATCAAAATGCAATGATCATGTTCCGGCTGTCGTTGCCATCACTCTGCGATCAGACTGTTTATCAGATAATAGACCAGAGAGTATTGAGAGTCTCTTTTACAATTCCCCATTGTCGCATTTGATTACTTAAACGACGCGATGCCAGATAGAGCTTACATATTACTTCTGTATATCGCATGAAACTAGTTTGTCCATGCTTGTTCATACCCTTTTTTTTATTCCCTCATACTCTGCCTTTCTCACTTTCTTTTTCTCTCTTTTTCTTCCTTTCTCTCTTTCTATAATATACATATGTATGTTAGTTGCCCATCGATGGCTTTCTAGTTAGTCTAGAATTTCGAGTCGATTGGTTCGCAAGTTCCATGTTTTTTTTTTTTTTTTTTACATTTCGTTATTATCGGACTGATACATGTAATCGTACGCGTAAGTAACGTAGTTGCAACTTTAGAGGATAGACAGTTTGTAACCACGTGCTTCAGATTACGAATACGGTCTTTTTTTGAAGAAGTTCGTACAACATATGTATTGCTTTTATCTACGCATAATCTTTATTCTTCCTTTTATTTCTCTCTTTTTTTTTTTTTTAGCTTCTTTTCGTTTTCTCGAATTCTAACTTCCGAGAATTACTTAGCATTTCATAGGCGCCATATGAACGCTGTGTACACATGTAAATGAAATGCAATTTACGAGTTACCTGGATAATGTATCGCGGTTCACCTTATCCTCTACGGCAGAAGACTGAAAATCGTTTTAACTTGTATATAAAAGAGGAGAAGATATATATTAAAATATACTACGTTATATATGTATACATAATGCGAGAAAAAAATGATTTATTCTATATCGTAAGGTTATATTAGCTGTCGCTCGTCAAAATGACTTGATGTGTCCACTAAAACGAGTTAGGGTAATCTGTGATCAAGTGGATCCAAGTGTATTTTTCGCGGCCATTCGCTATCCTACTTACTTAAGTACGATAAGGAGACATGTAACTTTGATCTTTTTTTTTTAAATATACATTACATCTTACATAAGACGTTGTACTTTTCTTTTTTTTAAGATTGTACGCATTTGTGGTTTAATCTATTTTTATCGTCAATGAAGTAAAAGTAAGAGGAAGAAGCAAATGTACATGGAAACGTCAACCAGACTATTGTATTGCTTTCCAGCGCTCCCATACGCTTTCGGCTGCATACCAGCAGCGTGTGCAATCACACGGGCGACGTAACTTTGTTCGTGCACGCTATGAAACAAATGTGCAAACGGTCCTAAATGACAAAAGTTTGTCGATTAATTTAATAATTATCGCGTTACTTTTTTTATACGTAATATATAAATCATCGACGCGTTATACCTATTGCATAGACAGCGACATCACCGCCTCCGTGGTAAGCTTCGTCAGATATGATAGTTGCCTGTTGACTGTACGTATACGCGGTTGTATTTTCTTCGGAAGGATCCAACCTGACGGCGGAACCATTCTTGAGCGTGTACGCTATGTTATTCGGCCCCCCTGTACTGTACGTCAGCGTTGTATATGGAATTCCATCGTGCTTGGACTTCTGAGATATACCTGTAAGACGAATGAATTATTAATTCATATTAAAATCTCATTTGAAATGTATTTAACATTAAAGTTTTACAATGTATTTCAGTAGGAAAGTTTAATTAGTTTTAACAAACAAAACGATTCGTAATATCTTAAAAAATACTTTGCCACAGAAATGAAATAAAGATTCATGAATATAAACAACGATTCTTTCGTTTTTCCTACAAATTTAATGGATCTTTTAACAATAAAGGAGATAAAATTGAGTCGGAAATGGTTTAAGAAACGCAACAGGATTTATCAGAAATACCTAGAATGTGCGAGCCCCTATTGCTGTAGCCATTAAAACTCATAGAATGAGTATGATCGCTGGTCACAATAATAAGAGTGTCTCGAGTGTCAACCATACCCAAGGTCGTATTAATTGCGTCTGAGAACCTAACAGTTTCTAGCAACGCCTGTGCAGCGTGGCCACGATGATGAGCATAATCAATGAGCCCGCCCTCGACCTAAAAATTACCATTTAATATATCTATTCAAAACGACATACTTTTTTTAGTCTAATAAATATAAAGAAGATAAGAACTAGACCATAAGAAGATAGCCATGTTTTGACTTTTGTAAGATCTTCAAGGCAGTCACGGTCATCTCTTCAAGACTTGGCTGTCCTTTGGGACCTTTTTCTCTATTCCAATCCATACTGATGTGGCCATTTGCAAAAACACCCAACAAATAATCAACTTTATCAGTATCCACGCGAAACAATTCTTCGTTATTTTGAACGATCTTGAAGGAAAGATTTCTAGCAGCTTTGTCCCGCTTCCATTCCTCTATTAAATCTCTACCATCGTTTCTTTGGCCAGCCCAATTGTCTATAGGATCGAATTCAGTGCCTGTGGCATTGGATTTCAACATTTGTCTACCTCCTCCCATGATTACCTAAACCAAATACACTTCTAATTAACATTTCTCGTCGTAATCTTCATTTGTCGCTGTCGAACGTTTCAAGCAACTGTACTGAAGGAAACGACGAAGAATATACTTAACAATCTCTTAAATTGAAGTGAAACATTTTACTGAACAATCGCGATATATTATAGTTTGCCTTGATATTTTTCCCTGGCTGATCCTCCACGAGTTGTCTGGCGATGTCTTTGCACTTTTCGGCGGTCTTCGGCATTGTCGACTCGCACTCCCATTTTCTGTTCGCGCTGTGCGCGTACAGGGGTGCCGGAGTCGCATGAGTCACCCTGGTGGTTGTCACGAATCCTGTAAAAGATCACAGTTTAGATTAGTTTACTCTTAATTTAGAATCGTTAAACGCCCAAAAGATTGAATTAATCCAAAAACACAGTACATATTCGAGAAAATCTTCGCGATAAAGAAATAAATATTTTCCAAAATTCTTAGCATTTTGATTTATGATATACATCCATGTGGATAGAAAAATCTCCAGATATATTAAGAAGCGACTTATCGCATTCCTACGATCTCAAAATTATTTAATCTTTTCCCTCCGCAAATTGTTTCACTTGAAAAAGATAAAAATTATGAGTGCCAAATCTGGTATTATAGAATCCTTCCCTAATGCCCGATCATTAAAAAACTAATGAAAATATTCTACTGTCGACAGTAGAAGCGCGATTTATCGACTTACATAGTAACGTCATATTCATTAATAATATTAGTGGCATTTATATATGAACGAAAAGTTGGACAACAGCCTAATATGACAAATTATCGTTTACAATCTTGGCATTTGTTATCGCTGACCTGTGTCTTTGCCAGCCGCCTGCGCCCACGAGATTATAGAGTCCACGTGGTAGTCAGCATTCAAGCTTGCAGAACAATTATTCATTGCTACGTTTGCATCCACGCCGACTACGTTGTAATTTGTCTTCACTCCGCCGAATAGAGCTGTTGCTGTCGAAGCTGAATCTGGTACTTGCTTGTCAGTATTGTACGTCTATTTCAATATATTTTAATTTCAATTTTATTTTAATCATATTTTACTTTTAATACTAGTTACTTATGTTTCTATAGCTACAGAAGAATTTTCTATACGTAGAATATATGCTATAGTATAACATTTTTTCTAATTATTTGATTACAGAATTTTCTATATGAACGATATCTTCTATATTATAAAATCTTTTATAATCATATGATTATAAAAGAGTTTTTCTGTATGTGCATAGAATACATTCGACATTATAGAATTATACTACGATTATAGAAGATTGTTGGACGTAGACCTTAAGAATTCCTATATGAGGAAAACTCTCCCAAGACAATTGGCTGGTCTCACCAGCACGAAATATTCTACTAGCGGTAATTGTATCAGGACTCATGCCATCGCCCACGAAAATGATCACATTCTTCGCTGTATTCACATTCCATTTGTACGATAAAGCCTTCTCCAATTCTCCGTCAGCTAATTCCCGCCAATGTTTAGTATCTGAATACCGAGGAAGTAAGTGATTCATTAAAAATTATGGAACGATTGAGCCTCGCTCCTTCGGGAATCTATGCACGTATACATGCAGTCGTGGGCAGAATAAAACGGGCACTTTTTAACACAGGATAACTTCTTCAAAATTGAAACAAACGACTTGATTTTGTTTTCGACCAGCTAAAAGGACTAGTTTACTAGATGAGGTGTAAACAAATTTTGAAGACATTGAATTTTTGAATATTGATCGGAATCGGGAAGAGAAAAGAGCTAAGGTTACTTTTTTACCCGGGTCTGTAATGAAAATTTAAACAACACATTTTGAAGAGTTATATCAGTTATATACGTGCTGAAAATTTGGTGCTTGCTTCCGCGTCGATTGACTTTGATAAAATTTTTAACACATGACTAACATAACTCCAACTAATATAAAACGTGTTGTTTAAATTTTGATTACAAGCCCAGATAAAGAATGCTGTAAAAAGTAAGCTTTACTTTCTTCCTCGCAACTCCGGCCGATTAGAATATTCTGAATTTTATTACACGTCATTTAATTATTCAATTAATCGTCAACTAATTCTTTCAACTACTCCAAAAAAAAAAGAAGAAAAAAGGAAAAAAATCAATTTGTTTGGCCCAATTCTAAAACAGTTATTCTGTTTTAAAAGATACTAGGTCAATTCTATCCACGATGTACGTGCGAAACACTTACACTTTGTATACTGATAAGATATGAAATTGACTGCGAACAAAATTTTATATTCTGACTGGAGAATCATCGTTGCTATGCATGAAAATTATTGTAAGCGCCTGAGATGAATGAGAGGAAATGTACGGAATATAAAGAAGCTGGAGAATTTTAAAGATGAGTATCGTTTCGATTATGTTGTCATCGGCAGAAGTCGGCTGGTTTGATGACTAATGGAAGGTCACTGATGATCACAAAATAGATACATGCACGAATTGGAAATCGATGAAATTATTATACCTTCTTTAAGCGTGGTTCTAACGATCCCAATGTGCAAGAAACTGATGTATAACGTGACAAGCCTTATTTTTATCATATCAGTGAGATACATTGTTGATAGTTGCGTGTCACGTCACGAAAGAGACGTTGATAGGTGTTCATGCTAAGAGCGACTAAATAAAAGAGCAATGTAAGTACATAATTACCTTGTTTGCTTCGGATTAGAACGCTCTCTATTGGGAAAAGGCTGTATTAAGTCGATCATGAAGAACTCTGTTTTATTTTTTCCATTATAAAGATCTAGATTATCCTAGATCGTAGATCGTTGACCGAGGATTGATAGAACAGAGAATGATCAGGAGGATTTAATATAGGGTATTTCCAATTTCTCGGGCAAATTACAGGGACATAAGTTTGTAAGTGAAAGTGAGAAGAAAATAATGTAATGTCATAATAAGAGAAAAAAGTGAGTATTTTCTTAGAAAGTTGTAAGCAAATATTGAATGCAACGTAAAATATATGCTTGGTGAGAAAGATGAAATCTAAATAGAAATACTTTTACATATTTCAGGTTAAACTTGACGATCTTACAATTACAATTTTGTAATATAATATTTGCAAACAAAACTTCATATCTTTAAGTGAAAATTATTTCCCTGGGGTTGGCTGGGGAAGTTGGAAACTCCTTAGATTGGTGTAACGAAAAAATAGGAAGGGATTAGCTAACATTCACTGTAACGTTTTATTTGATTTTTGTTCATATTCGTCGTCTATTCGTACAGATCGTAACACGTCGCGTAATACAATCCTTGTAGAACTCTCTTCCACCTCTTCTCGCGTGTCTCACATTCTTAACGAAACTAGGAAAAATAGAATCGATAAAATCTACCATTCCAAAATGTCTCTCCACGCTCTTTTCGTCCCTCTTAGCTCGACGTCTGATTCTACTTAAAAAACGCACAGTAAAAAAGAAACCAGACAATCTACAAATCTAATTATCGAACCTCACTCTATCCAAGTCTTCACGCGTTCAAAACGATATCCACTAAAGGATTCACGAAGAAGCAAAGTTCCATTGCGTCTTATTTATTATTATTCTAATATTATTATTCTAATCAACCTCTTATTGTAATTAGTTATATAAGTCTGTAAATTTTGATTTTTCAGCACACGGAACCAGCTTCTTGTTCTGATGAATCCTTCCAAATAAAATAAATAAAATAATAGGAAATCATCTATTAGATAAACGAATCACGTTTACTCTAAATTGATACTAAACACAGTTCTATTAATCTATCTTTGGCCAAGAACAGGTATCTTGAAAACGAACGAAAATTATTACTACGTGTATACGTTCTTAACTGACATTTGAGGTATCCTTTGATGGTCTTAATGACCATACGAATACGAATTCATCTCGTCGAGGCAATTGTTACGCGAGTATTACGCTGGAACGCGACATGATCTCTTGTGGCTGTAGGTGTGGCCAACTATTTGGGCTGCTCGAGGTCGCTGCGTCACTTTTAGCACTTTGCTTCGTCCACGTGATGCTATTTCTCCAATTTGTCTCGTCGATTATTGAGCGTCGATCGATTGCAAGCTTCGTGGATAAAACTAGGGGGAGGGTAGGGGGAGAAAGAGAATAATATGAGCTAATTAAAACGGTAGATCAGACGCGAAGCAAAACGGCATTTCTTTTCGATTGGGAACGATTTTGAATAGTTGGCCACGACTGTTGAAGAAAGAACATCGCTATCGTAGAACTCTCGCTGTGACAATTGGCCTAATATAAACTCTCTACAAATCTCTCTTATACGATAAAGTACAATAAAGTTGTTCTCTGTACGCATTGAACGCGATACATGCACGTCGCGCTGTATCGACTACAGACGCCGCACGATTCGTCTCTCTCGTCTCACTTTCCCTTTCCCTGCTTCCTTATTTTAAGTTTTTTAAGTTGAATATTATTGCCAACAAATTTCGTGTCTCTAGATATTTTAGTTTGCTCTCCATCTCCTTTCAGATGATTCTTTCGTTCATTCATGCGTGATGAACTCTTGTAGCTGAAGCCTTTCACAGTGTAACATAAGAGAGGCCATTAAATACTATGAAATATGGTACTGCAAATTTTACACGTTAAATATACTTATTAATGCAATTGTTAATATTTGTTTCTCGTAAGAAGTGTTTGTATCTGGTTCTATAAACGCAAGGAATCTTGATGATAAACAAATGTGTAATTATTTCTTAAATCGCTCGTTCTGAATGTTTCGTTAAACTATCGTGTTATTAAAAGGTTCAATCCATCCAAAGTAATGAATTCGAAAAGATCTTGACGATAAAGAAATAATTGCTTATTATAATCGTTCATTTTCAATTTCTCGTTATTTTATCACACTGCCAAAGGATGTTAAACCCGTCTAGTTTGTTTCTTCAATCCTTATACAGCATCGATCGTATCACTGATCAAGGCTAGCGAATCATTATCTGTGCATCGTATTTTCCGGTCGTTTTGCTTCCAGATCAGTGGATCGAGTAAGACGTAGAATTCGTCATCACAAAAGGACCAAAATCTTATACAAACACATCAGACGCTAGAAGTCCAAATTATAGTCAGATCGTAAGATACTTAATCTTCTACGATCAAACTATGGCAATAATAAAATCGCTGGACTTCGGCGATCAGTATTAACGTCTAGTCTATTCTTTCCTCGTTTCTCGTCTGTTTCGAGTTTCAGGCCACGTATACCGGAGAATCGTCCGCTGAATCTCAGCAAAAATATCCTACCTGCAGCGTCCGCTTTATTGGATGCGCGCGCGCGCGCATTTCAGACGATACATATACATACGTACACGATAAAATTGACTTTACGATGGCAGAAAACACTCGCACACTCTCTCACGCACGCACTCTCTTCCTTTCCTTCTCTCTGTTTCTGCGATCTCTTCTACTCAATCACTCTTTCCCGACACTTTCATCTTCCTCGTCTTCTTCCTGTTGCTTGTCCATCACTTCTTTTCGTTATTCGATT
Organism: Bombus huntii; assembly: GCF_024542735.1. Classification (NCBI taxonomy): domain Eukaryota; kingdom Metazoa; phylum Arthropoda; class Insecta; order Hymenoptera; family Apidae; genus Bombus; species Bombus huntii. The sequence continues at coordinate 4,628,170 of NC_066251.1, forward strand.
CGAGAAAGTCTCACAAACGCAATGAAACGATCCGTGGTGTGAACGCGTGAAGATTCTCTCGGTTAGACCGCGGATTTTTATGTCAATTTATATTTTTTATGAACTTAATTAGAGATGAGAATTGAGCAGGAATGCCAAAGTGATCAACTTCGCTTCTCGTTAGTTTCCTTCGACGCATACGTAGACGATTAACATTGAATTCTCGAGAAATGAATTACTCTCCAAATTCGAATGAGTTACTTCTATAATTCATCTATCGCAAGAAAATAATACAAACCACGTTAAATTCTAAAGTAAATTTAAAAACCATTATTTATAATATCATCATTTTCCAATACTTTTCAGTTTATGGGACTGATCGATGTCACTTTTGGATGACTTTTATAAGAATTTAAAATACTTGATTCCTTAACGCACAATTTTTCCTCGGACTTACTAATGCGAATCATTCAATTTCTTACACTGCAAATGGATATTATATGTTTTATGAGATATATATGTGTTTTTTTTTTCAATTTTTTAATGCGCATATAAGACAATCGTAGCTCTTGAATCCATATTCTTATATGTCATGTGCGTTAAGTGGTTGAAATATTTATGGTAAATTAAAATATTTATTTTATGTATTTTTGCACATTTAAATTTCGCATAGACACATAAAAATCCGCAGTGTAGTCTTGACACTCCTCCATTGAACCCTAAAGAAGCGTGCTTCTGCTTAACAGAGTTCGAGTGGCGCTCGAGTGGTTACTCAGAGAATTCGTCGACCACACAATGTGCTTGTTCTCCAAAATGCTCGAGACTCGTTTACGGATGAAACCGATGTAACAGGTAATAATTGACAGTCTACATTACACGCTAATTGGTAGCGTCTTCGACGTTGTTACACTCCACTGTTCGCAGCCTGACGATGAAGATCCGACCTTTCGCTGGGTTTTTAACACATTAACTGCCTTTTATAGCGACTGAAATTTTTTTCTTCAAACTCATCGACCTCTTTCCGACGTCAATTGAAAATCATTTGCGCGTGACGCCAACGTGGCATCATCGGCAGTCAACATGTTAACCAGACGATTCGACATTTGAAGTTCGAGCAAAGACGCCAAGTAAAATTGCATTAATCACTACTGATATGTGCGCGATGTTTTTCTCGGATACAATAAAGATCGTCTGTCGAGTTTCTTCATCGCATTCCATCGAATGCGTCGCGATTAAATCAAAGGAGAGTCTCTGCATCTCCGCTGAAGCAACAGCGAAAAACAATTCCATATTTAACGTTCGATGTTTCTCGAAATGTTTCTCCACGTTTCTTCGCTTCTGTTGCCGGTGACAGAAGTTGTTGCTTGCTGTTGCCTGTTTCTATTCGAAATGGTAAAGATCAAAGAAAAGTAAGAAACAAGAATTCCTTTACTGCGTGCAATTTGTGGCTTGTTTCACGATACATTGAAGTTGAAATGAAACTGAAATATTCCCGTGCTTCGGTGTGGATAAAATGTTGCTATTGATATTCATAGAACAGGTTTACCGTTTAAAAGTTCACCAACAACAGGCAACAAAAGATTCCTCGTTATCGCTACAGAGAGGACGCAGTTCGATTCTCGTCGAGATTCGTCTGTACGCGAGTCTTGCATGAGCTCGTTCGAACAGAGGAAAACTGGAGACTTTCTCGAGAGACCGTTTGTTCGCTCTGTGAGAAAAACCTTACCTACGTAAGACGAAAGAAAGATAAAGGAAAAGAAAGGGAATGAAAACAATCTGATCGGAACGAGGCGATTCCCTCACCTCGTCGAACGTGATCGATTTTTTTTTATAGAAAAGATAACGGTCGACTAAACTGGTTCGAATTCTACGAATGATCGCTCCTGGGAACACGCCCTTTGATAACAGTCACTTTTCCCTCGCAAGTTCGATCGTTAAGAAATAAAAATTACCGGCAGTGCATAAATTAGGTCAAGTTGGAGGAGGACGAACAACATTTGAACGCACGTTTCATGCGTAACAAAATGACACAAGAAGAACGAAGTAGGGTGTAATTTACAAACGAATTCGTATCGGAAAAATGAATCGACAAATCTCTTCTTTTCCAGAGATTATCATCTACCAATAATAGATGTCTGCAACTCTTGTTCTCTTTGTTCTTTAAGATTCTCACATCTGCACGCTTCGCTTCTTCATTTTCGTATATTTTTGATATCGCGTCGTTTTTCTTTTTTTTAAATCATTGTCGTGCGCTGTAAAAAATTGCTTTTGATTTTTGGCTGCTTGAGCTGGCTCCGGAGCGATGCTGGCTTGTTTTCCAATCATCGTGAGACTAAAACGAAAACTCGAAATTCCAAGTAACCGATCTCGTAGCAAGGACGAAGTGCCATCTTGTCTAATAATAATATAGAATATCGATTCAAACATTATTAATTCTACCCCGAGCATCATTTTATCCAGTATCGCTCATCGAACCGAGGGGTTGAAAAGTATGGGGGCAAGGGGCAGAGGGTGAGAACAGTTTCAAAGAGGTTTAATCGCGGATTAGTCTCGTAACCGTGAATCGTATACTCGTGATATTCAACCTACTTTCTCTCCTTCTTTCGTTCTTCTTATCCGAGTATAATAGGACATTACGTATAATATTTAATATGTATACAGTTACTCTTTCTCTCTCTCTCTCTCTTTTTGTTGTATGTCTTTCTTCTCCGTAACCCTTTGACTGAAGCTCTAACCTTCCGATAAAACCACAAATTCTTAGCTTCTTGTTTGAATTTAGTCAAAGCTGTTTTTAATACAAGTTAGAGAATAATATCCAACGAGTTCTCGAATTTACGTGTACAAACATCATCACACACGACTGGTTATTGTGAAACGAGTAATTACCTTGCCTCCGCCCAGTAAAAGGGTTACAAGGGTAAAAGGGGATCTCTGAAATAGCGTCTAGTGTAACGTGGCGAAGGGTAATAGTTTTGTAAGTTATAGTTCATCGATTAATTAAGCTTCTCGAGCCGCGTCTCGAGAGAGAGAAGAGGATTAAATGAATCGATAAAACGCTACGCATCTACGGTAATCACGAAAAGTCGATAAACGAGGCACGCACTGCACTCGAAACTCTGCTTTCGTCATTTCTATCTATCGGTATTGTACTATCATTATTTTTTTCATTTTCTTTATTTTTTTTCTTTTTACTATTCCGCCGTAGACACACTTTCGCGTGTTCTTCGATTAGTCGAACCCTCGCTTAGGCTTATCGTAGTATATTTACGCGAATTGTTCGTCTTCCCCGAAGTGAAACGAGTACTCGTCTCGCGAATATGTACACATACACGCACACGCGCGCACACACACATATACACACACGCACGCACATGTGCGCGAAGAAAATGGTGAAATAATTCAATCGGCAGGGATGAAAGTGAAAAAGAACGTACATATGTATCTCTTTAGCTGTCGAAATTAGTACTTTTAATCAGTACTCGATGAAGTACCGCGGGAATTTTTTCGCGTTCAATTATCCCAAATTTTTGCATGTTTTCGTGTTTTTGTTCTTCCTTTCGGAGTAGTTTCAGGGATGAAGAACGGAAACAGGAAATGTTAGAGTTTCTAACGAACTAACGATGATTACTACAAATCGATTGGAGGAACAGGATTATCAATTTTATGATCGAATGATCGGAGATTGCTAACGAGCAAACTGCGGATGTTTATTTCGTATTTTTACGAACATAATTAAAAAACTGGTCTTTCTAAACCTACGGAATATTACAAAGAATACTTTTTTGTTTTATGTTATACTTTATATATTTCTGCATATAACGTGTACTCTGTACATTCTTGCACTTCGGAATTTTTCATAAATTCATAAACATCCGTAGTCTACTGATGAAGAATTGTTTTACGTGTCTCTTTTTTTCTTTTTTTCTTTTCTTAGAATATGACAAAGGGGAGATTTAACTGCGAATTAAACTACGTTTTCCTCAAAGTATTGTCCGTGAAGCGGAGTCGAAAAATAGGTCTCGGATCGGTGTGTTCGTTAACCGCTAAAACGACCGACGATTCAAGTTACGTTTAGTCAGATCGATGAGAATGATTCGATGGATGATCCTATAAAAAAAGTAACGACAAAACGTCACGAGGTTACTGTTCCTACAAAAAGGAAACGCCCAGGATAAAGGGTAAAGATTACGCGATAATCAAATAATAGCAACGTAGCGCTACGCTTTTCTCGAGTCTTCCTATCGATTAGTATTATTAGTCCGCGATAACTCGATATGACAGGTTACTAAGTTTGGCCGCTTCTAGGTTATCTTAGATATACGTCTCTATATCGCCGCTATACGTTCCTCGCGTCCCTCGGGATTGCCTTTGGTTCAAGCTGCCTCACGAAAGCAACACCTACGTCTCGCGCCCTTTTTATAAAATGTTAAAACGCCTTATCCTAATTGTTTGTCAAATAAAGCGATTAATATAGTCGATAAATAGACCCTTCCTCTCCGGAATGAAACGCTATCGTTGGCGACACCGTGCACTCTTCGATCTCAAAGAATCGAAAGAGATCGCACGTGCCTCGAGAAGAATACTAACTAGACTCTAAGAATTACAAAATGCTCGTGAATCCTTTGATTTCATTTTTTTCATTTTTAATGACTATCGCGTTCGCGATGCAGCTTGAACGGACCCCGAGTGCGATCAAGATCAATCGCATTGAAAATCCTATGTTGAGGATTTTCGAATACTTTATTGATCGTTGTGAACTTCTACTTGTCGTTCCTATTCAACTCGAAGACTACTTTTACTCTCTAAGGAGAGCTTCCTCGGCCTCCTTTCGCCTCGCTTTCGCCTCCTTCTTCGCTCTTTTCTTCTCCTCCTTGGCCAATTTCTTGGCCTCCTTCTGTCTAGTCTTCTCTGCCTTTTCTTCCTCTTTCTGACGAGCCTTCTCCGCTTTCTCCCGCTCCTTCTCTCTCTCCTTCTCCTTCTTCGACTTCTGAATCTCCTGAACCACCGACAGCTTCGGAGCTGACTGAGGCCTCTTCGACGTGGACTTCGTCGATGATGAGGACGTCGAGCTGTTCACGTTGTTAGAATCTCTTGGGGTCGGCGACGTTTCCAATTGAGTCACGATTTTTTGAGCACATCTGGTGAATAGAAGTTATGTCGTATATTATATAGCAAACAAATTTAGTAATAGATAAATTAAGTTTTCACGAAGCAGTTTTATAAGATACGAACTTGTGCATAAGTATTAGACACTTACGAAAATTTAGATAAACGTGAATATTTATTGGGAAACTAGAAGTCAAAGAATTACTATTTAAAGAACTGTATGGATCATTATTTCACTTGAAATCCCAATTGATGCGTACGAAACGAAGAACCTTGATGCTCATGAAGAAAAGATCGAAAATCTGTATAAAAGATTTAATAATTTATTACCTTATCCTAGTGGATGCTTTTCCTGCACGATAGTCCCTCTGGAATTCCTTGATCGGCGGCAACCTGCGATCCCGATTTTCCCTCATCACTTCTTCCTCTTCCACGACCTGCTGAATCGGATCTTGATACTCCTAATAACAATAATAAACGAAACAAATTGAACTCTAACATTTTATCAATATTTATTTTATGTTATTCTATTTTTTAATATACGTATATGAATTCGATTATTAGAATTTCCAAACAAATTTAAACAACCTGAATTCTCATTTTCATAGATTGCGTCTGCGAGCGTCTCAGAGTCGCGCCAGAAGGTTGCCTCACCCTCGTAGGTTTCCCAAGGTTAGAGCTTCCAGTGCTACTTGCAGAAGACGAACTCGAAGAAGATACGGAAGACACTCCTAAAACATTGAGATAATGTTATAGAAGAGGTAATTCATTTTGTGATTTGTTAGGAACATGGCGAACCGGAAATAGAGGATGAACCACTGGCCATAGAGTACAAAGAGGCGGAGGCTGGCACATTTCCGGCGACCCATCTACCGCCAGGTCCAGTCACTCCCACTGGCACTCCTGTCCCCATGTTATACTCTGACGCGCTTTGTGGCAGAACCCAAGACTTTCCAGACATCGAGTACTATAAAATACAGATATTGCAAGATTTATCATACGACGTTATAAAAATGTATTAAAGTTTGTAAAAGTGTTATAAAAGGAATTATAAAAGGTATCATAAAATGTAGGTAGTATGTCAGGAAGGATGAGAAGGTGTAAATGTTTTAAGCGAAATAAAGTTTTGATGCTAAAATAAAATTAGGATTATATAGATATATTAAAAGTACGAAAGTAGAATGTAACGCAAAAAGGGTCCCTCAAATACAAACTAAGTAGCATGAGTCGCTCGCTTAATCCTTAATTCAACCCTCAATTTGAAGTAAATTAATTAATTACACCCTAATCTCAAGCACTTGGTCTATACAATATCTAGCGCTTGAAAGTGAAATATTTGTTAAAATATTCAGAAATTAATAAAATATTTAATTCACATCGTCCAAAATTTCCATTCATATGAAACTATCATACTAGCTCAAGAAAGTTTCATCGATTCATTTTTATCAAATATGGCCAACGAGCAATCGCTTTGAAGTTATATTATAGAAACGAAATATCGGTTTCAGCAAGGTTGTACGAACAAAACCAATAATTTCCCATGTATCCCATGTTCGTGTTTAATATTTCACGAAATTAATTGCAGAGCCGCTGGTGTGAAAAGAGAGTCGAAATGATATTTATTAAAACTGTTCCAAAAAAGAATGGTCATACGTCATGCCTTACGAGCCCATTTGGCCTCGCTAGCAAGGCGACAAGTGCTTTCCCGGTTCGCTCCAATTAACGACGATTTTACACCCCTGCAATCACATCGGCGAGCACGAAGACCGTTTTATTCTGGTTGCATACGTTTCTATGAAACTCCGAGTGAAAAAATTGCATCACGAAATAATCGTAAAACACAACACGTCGTAGGGTGTTCTTCGACGAGGGTGAGAAGTACTTAAATAGGTAGGTAGGTGGTAGGTAAGTAGGTAGTAGATAAATAGGTAGTAGGTAGATAGATAGTAAATAAGTCGGTATAGCAGGTAGGTAGAGGGAGAGAGTGTGAGAACTGGAAGAAAACAATGTTCATTATTTGTACTACTTACGTCCCGAGGGATGAGGGTTTGTTTCAGGCGTAGAATCTTTGCTCTGCATATGACGCATCTCAGTGGTAAAAGTCTCTGTGACACCGCCATTTGTATCGTTTTGACGAAGCAACGCCTGTAAAATGATTCAAAGAAAAATGTGGTGAACGTAATTAAATTTGGTTGTAAATTATTATTGCTCATTTATGTATTTGTCTTATTGATAACGAGATAATGTCGAGATAATGAAGATTCTTCTAAATTGACACAAAAACTACCAGATAGTATTTCAATCAATGACATCTAGAATGAATCATTGACAGAGAAGATATATATGTATAAATGCGAGAATATTGTAGTATAGTATGCATGATATAGTACGCACAAAAGGATGCAGAAAAAAAATCATTTTACCTGCAAACAACCCGATGGCCGCAGGGAGCAGTTTGCATCGTGGCCCTGGCATTCACACAGATCACGCACTACGAGAAGGGAAAGAAGAGTAATTAAAATTTAATCTCGACAAAGCGCATTAGCTTTGCGCTAGCAAAGCGCTGATCATTCTCCACCCCATTTGAGATTCATCGAGCGATTCGCACGAGAAAACGAAAGATAAATCCAATGAACTCCCACTGGGAGTTTCTGGTTGATCAGCAGAGACTTTCAGTGGCTAAACAAGTAACATTTGATTCAGTAAAGGATTACAAATTTCCTCAAAGAAGACAGTTTGCCTAAGGATCAGGATCTAAGGTCTAAAAATTTGGTTGATGATATTTCAAAGACAAGTTGTTTTTTTATCAATTGATTTATTTCAACGTGCTAATCTACACTACATCCGCAGTTTCATAACCATTTCTAGAACTCCATATATCTATCACCTTAAAGCTATGATGTTCGTGAATTTATTTATTCCATGCCACCTGTAACATAATAGTGCTCTAAAAACATTCAATCTCATTATGATCCTTATTATTATCACTAGAATTACCAAGCTCAACGAAATTAGCTGCTTTGTAATTAATAAAAAAATGCACAAGTGCTTTTGACAAAATGAATGTTCACTTTTATCAAAACAGAAACATAATTATCATATATTTTTTCATGTTTATATACCGTTTCCACGATAACAAGCATATAAATAAGTAAATTGTTGTCCAACAATTTAATTAACTTTATTATAAAAGCATCATGTGCAGAAACGGAAATAAAACTTTTCTATAGCAAGTGTTCAAATATAATTTCTCAACTCGGTGTAGTTCTAGTGTCAATTTATATTTTATTCGCGCTTCTTAACCCACCTCCATGTTGACCTCCAGCACCAACGTTAGCACCCCTGCCAACTCCAAATCCACCACCCATACCACCTCCCATATCACCACCTCCTCGCCCTCTTCCTCCACCACCGTCTCCACCTCCTCGAGTAGCCCTTCTGCTTCTCTTCATATCTCCATTCACGAATCCAGAGGATCCAGACTGAGACATCATTGCGTGCCCCGATTGGGCCATATCGTCAGGAGACATACCTGGGGGTGGTCCTGGAGGTGATCCTGGAGGTGGCCCGCATGGTGATCCATTCGGTGGTGGGCCGCAATTTTGAGAGTTATCTTGGGGGCTGCGTTTTTCTCGGTCGCTGTGAAGGCTGGCAGAACTGGAGGAACTAGACTCCGAGGGAGCTCCAAGGACCTCGAATTATTTTTAGAGATAGTTTAGTTTAGGTAGTTTGGATTTTCAGTTATTATTTGGGTCATGATATAGCGAGGCAGTAGAGTAGGTAAAATAGATTGATTCTTGATTTGACAAAAATAAATTGATTTCACATCTCGAGTTCTAGGCTTACTTAAGTTTGGGAATATATTGGAAATACATTGGAAATACATTTGGAAATACAAATAAAAAAGATGACTGGAATGTAGATGTAATATAAAACATTCGAGATATGTATTGGTTTATGATATTTAAAGATTCAAGCGAATCTCTTATCTTTTTAGTTATGTCTATAAAAATGAAAATTTATATAGAAATCCATATACTGTGGATGTTTATGTAAATTTACACTTTTATGAACTATAACTAACAAAGAAATAGAATCAATAAAGGTTCGTTTTATCCATTGAATACTACAACGAGTAATTTACTTCACTTTATGCATTTCAGTATATTCTGTGTATTCTATACAATTTGGAACTTTTAAATATCTTATAAACGTATAAATATCGCAGTCTACTTATTGACTAAGTACTTCAGTTGCAAGTAGAAAAGCAGGAAATGTTTATTACCTTTTTAAATTATCCTCTCTTAATTTTTATGTCAACATGCTACAAAGAGTACATTGATTCTGTATAAAAGATTTGCTCATATGACTCTAATGTAGGTTTTAGGTCTATTCATATTGCTATCAATTCGTCAATTTAATGTATCAATTTAATTTAATTCGTGCAACCTCGGCATATACATGACCCAAATTATATGTATAAAAAAATGGATGCAAAAAGGTTAGTAGAATTGAAAAAATAATTAAAATAATATCTTCTGTACTCGAAGCTTGATAAATAAAGGGAAAAGCTTGCTTACAGAGAGTCCCAGCAAAGCGACCACGCTGCAAACGAGGAGATACTTCATATTCACTGATATCTCGACACTCGACACTGTTTCTCTCGCTTTTGGCCCGTCGAATAAATAGTCACGACGTGATTACATGAAAAGGGGAGATGGAATGAGATGCATCAGATATTGCACAGGTGCATGAAAAAAGGATTCGCTGAAAAGGAAATGATGGTTGGGTGTCATTATCAGCTACCTCCATTGTCGCTTATTTTTCCACAGAAGCTACGATTCCTATCTTTTTGTTTTTTTTCTTACGTTCTTTGTCGCAATCGTAGCCACAGATAATGGAAGAATTCTGATGGTTCGTGATGTTAGTTGAAAAAATATTATTCTACAACACAGATGCACGGAAGATAATTACTGTAACTCGTCCGAATGTTATCGTTTGCCGAATCGTTTACTTAGCACCGCCTTTGATGACAGTGATACTTATCTTCTCAGGAAACTAATTTGCTCACCGACGATAATAATGTCAACCATTGTCTCCAAATTATGTAACCAGCCGTCTTAAACGAAGCCTGTATGCTTTGTTTTTCTACAAACAATAATCGATTATTTCCTCTCGTACGATGCAACTTGCAAAAGTTATTTTCCTAATGTTCTTGAATGATTTATGATGGTTTGGCGTTCCGCAATTACTTCAATTTTTTGATCTTTTATTTCTTATATTTCATATTTAATGTGGCAGCTATTATTGATAATAAGAGTGGTGTTGGGATATAGATATTATTCAAAATATGTTTCGCAATGTTAGCACAAACTATGTCGCTCCGTAAGACCTCGAAGTACATACGAATACATGGTCCACTTGAATTTAAATACATGGAAAATACTACTTTTTTATAGTATTTCAAGTAATTAATCTTCCTGTCAACGAATCGTTCTTCTCAGTCATTAGGATTAAGTCTTTATTAAATCTCGAACCAACTGCTCGATGACATTTTGATACAAGATGATTTCTTTAAACAAGAAATTTTCCTCGTTAGTCAGTAGAATCGAGTACAGCTAATTCTTTAATAATTTAGAATTTACAAGATGATTTCATTAAAAAACGAATTTTCCATCGTCACACAATAACATCAAATACTTCGAATAAAATTAACAATATTAAGTTGATCAGTTCTTTGATGATACCAATAGAATAATTCTTCCACATGATAAATTTATTTATTTAATAAATTATCCATTTTCGTCTAATAACATAAAATTCTTCAAGCATAATTACGAATAAAATATCCCTGTTTACCTCTTTGAGGCGTTATCTTCAGAGACCTAGAGGATTGTAATGGACATAACCAAATGAAGCGTCGATTAAATTGGAATATTAATAGCTGCTCGAGGGTGGACGAACATGTCAGGAGTCGCAGGGTCGTAGCAACCACTTTGTCAGCTTCGTTAATCGACTTTTTCAACCCATTGAGCGGCCTATTCGCTCGGAAATTGCAACTTTTCTGGACCAGCGGCTGTCTTTCGAACGAACAGAAAGGCTTCTCCTCTCTATGCAGCGTCCATTTGACCGTCGAAAATTCTCTCTGCAGCCCTTGTGTCGTCGCTCGTTTGGTGTATTAATTTCTTTCTGGGTCACTGTACCTGCCAGCTTCTCTTCCTTTTCTCCACTCTGATTCTGTCGTTGTTGAAAATAACTTGCATAGTTCAAAATAACGCGGATTTAGTTTTTAAGACCGAGGCCAGTCTCGAAATGCCTGTTTTTAAGCTTTTCCTCTCGCGCAACGATTTTTTCCCTAATGTCTGAAATAGTCTACGTTCGTTCACCTCAAAATTTATTCAAACTAAAATTAAGTCTGATATGAAGTTGACTGGAAGACCCTGACGATCTTATTGTTTGAAAAGAAAGAAATCTGCTTTCACTGAAATTGTTGTTAATTGGTCATTGATATTAATACTATTCATTTTGTTCATTTATTTCGTGGGAATTCATTTATTTCATTGCTATCGAATTTTTCATTTTTTTACTGAAATATTTCTTCAGTACCTCTGTAGTCTAATTTAATGTACTGAATGATTTTTCTATCAAAAAGCTTTCGTTTGATAATTTGATAATTTAAACAAACCACCAATCTATCTAGGAAATGATATAAAAGCAGCCTCTTCATTATAAGTTGTATTTGTAACTCTTAAAAAATATAGCGTCTGTAATATACTTTATTATAAAACACTTAACTGATTAAATTAACAAAAACTTAAAGGTCTTGATGAACTTGAATAAGTAAAGAAACTGCTCCAATTCGATTGCATATTAATTTCCAAAATTAAATTGCATCATGTCAACAACTCTGGTAAAGAATAGAGTCATCCAAGATCCTCCCATTTGTAATTTCGTAATTAAATTACACTTTGTCAAAACTAGACAACTTGTCGCGTACTATCTTCAATCGTAGTCAATTACTGTCTCATTTATTTACGAAAATCTCCAGACAAAGTTACAAATATACAAAAACAAAATTTAATAACAGAACTTTCCAATCAGCAACGCTTCTCGATTAATTCAGATCCGTGAGAGATGATAGGTAGAAAAGGATGCTGCGTAAAAATGATCGAAATCTCATTGTCAATCGTGATTGATTTAATGAAATTTTTCCCCAGACATCAAAAGAGAACGATTTCTTTTATTCCGCTCTCTTTCCTCGCGAGGGTACCGCGCAAATCTCATTCCCTCGCCAATCATCGTCTCTCCTTCTGGCAAAATTACGAATTAGGCTTGATTATGCCTTGTCCCTGGCAATAAGAAAGAAAGTAACGAGGTTACCTCGAGCAACCTTGAAGAAAAAAAGGCGAAGGCAAACGCGTAAGAAAATGCAGCTGACCTAATCTCCATTGGGACCAGTCGGGGGGACCTCTCCCGCACAGTGTTCCAGAGGTATTAATTAAATCGAGGGTTACCTCGACATTTCACTGAAAATTTCTTTCATTCTACGCCAGAATTAAGTGGTAATTTCTCCTTCTGCGGCTTTCCACTCAATCGAAATATCCGATTTTTATGACCAACTGCCGAGTGGGCCGAGAATTTTTCAAACCTGATTGACCAGGGAAAGGTCGTGCACTACTAATCATTACGAGTATTTTTTTCTTACTGTAATGTGGTTGATAATCGATACAATAAAAAATTTTTTAAGTAGTTTTGCAGTGAAGATAAAGCGAAGCTTCACAGAGAGAAAGGTAAAATTTCTTCTTAGAATTTAGCAAGGATTGCTAATTCGTGAAAAAAAGAACATTGTAGTTTATATTAGAATTATACTGCTGATTTTTAAAAAGTGTATTTGCAGCATAAAGTAGAATTTTATAAAAGAAGAGAAATTTTCTCCTGAAATTTGCCAAGGATTAATAATTCGCAAAAAATGGAATTTTGTAGTTTGTATTATAACTAGACTGCGGATTTTTATGCAACTATGGAAGATAAGTGCAAAAGATGCATAGAATATACATAACGTGCAAAAATATATAACGTATCCAAAATATAGTACTCCTTATAATATTTAACAAATACAACAAATGTCTATCTAGTTTCCATTTTTTAAGTTATATTTATAAAAATATAAATTTGCATAAGTATCCACAGCCTAATTATTATAATGGTAAGACGATTGACATTCGATCGACATGTTTAAGTCTACGCGATTATTAACATTAAGAAAATTAGACATTTGAATGTTAGAATGGAATACTTTTAAAAAAGTATAAAGTATAATAAATAAGATGAAGATCTATCGAAGAGAATCGTTTACATGCTCACCTCGTCTTCCTGAGAGGACGCTAACTCCGGTTCGTTCTTCTCCAGCTTCGTCAATAGTTTGTCCTGAAACAAAAACATATTTGTTAGCAGAGATTTCGCTGAAAGTGACAGGTTAACAACTAACGTGAATCGATTTTTTCTCTGGAACAAACATGTTGAAGGCCTGGGCGTTTTCGTAGAAGGCTGAACAATTGTGATATAGTACTTCAATAATAGTTTCCGGTGCTATTATTGCACCGCGCGTACTAGGAATCGATCGATAAGTTATGTCTTTATCAGTTCCCTTGGATTTTTCTTTTTTTACAAACCACTTTACTTGATTAGATTCCACGATTGCAAAATTTTGTCACTACCATTCCCTTCATTTGTTAATTACGCCTAAAATAAAATTAGAGGATTCACAACAAAAATAATCAATATTGACTTTATTTATTTTCATGATATTTGCAAAACTTTAGTCCTACTTTTCTAATATTAGCTATGTATCTCCAATTATAATATACTGTTTCCTTGTGATAAATAAAACAGAAAGTATTTATCTTTTCCAGACATTGGAAATTAATTCCGGATAATAAAATTGCGAAGTTTATAAGCTGATTAGTTTAGTTTCTGAGAGACTGCAAAGAGAATTTCGTAGAAATCAAACTGTCCCCCGGAAAATTGCTAGGATGTCGATTGAAAGGCACGTTCTTCAGCGAAGTTTAAATAGAAAATTAGGCGGCCTGTGATTCGAGATGGTCCACGGCTAGTGCGTCACAGTGAAAAGTTGCTGTACCAATGTTGCACGGTGGTGGGGATATTTTGCGCATCATCCCCCTAATATCTAGAAAGCACCCTGACCCAGATACACGTACGTGCGGAACAACCGGACGGTCCTCTAGCAGGATCATCCGACATCAAATGAAAACCTCCGCGACATTCGCAATCGGGTTTTATGTCAGGCGTTTTGTAAGGATTGCCGCAACGAATCGTACGCGGCAATGTTCGTGGCGATACATCGGAAATTTCGTCCCAGTCAATTTCGAATATCTGCTTTATCGTCAGCGAAATTTCGAGCCAGTTCCAATCTTATTTATCGTTATCGTTAGCGATGTGGTCGAGTTCTGTATTTCCACGATTTCCAACCAATCGTAATCCTAATACGAAGTTTCACTTTACGATGTTTGATTTACTAGATATTAGATATTACGTTTTATTTTTGTGTATTTATGAGGTATTTTGATTTCGAATTTCAAAGCGAGTATGAATAGGGTTCGACTACGTGCGACAATTTTTAACATTTGAAAACGCTGCAGTTGGAGTACAAAAGCTATAGAGCTATTGTATGTTAATCGTTTTCGATTAACCCACAGATAAGTTTCTGGAAAATTGAACATTAATTATGTATATCGTTATTAAAATAGAGGAATTTTGAAGGAATGGAGTTGATCGATTTGGATATCGATTGATTTAAACGATTCGTATAGGAGATTATATACAACGTGTTTTCAATTTTGTTCGGTATTATAAATAGGAAATTATCGCAAGAAACTTGATCCCATTGCTGTTTATTGTTCTTTTGGGTAGTTTCGCCATTTCTGAAAGTAGTTCGTAGCGTGTAATCACAGTCGATTAAACTCCTCAAAATTCTACAATCGTTAGGATAATGGAATTACCGCGAGGAAATTGTGCAATTTCTATTCGATACAGAGCCGATCGACAGCGTATTTGCAATCGTTTCCATCGGAGTGAAGAAGTCCATCAAGCATTCGATTAGTTTGCAATTTATTGCTTCCAATTTTCTCGGTAATTGTTATAGCGCGTACACCAAATCGATCGAGCAATAGTCTATATACATATTTTCTCATACCGATGAAATCTTCACGAAAGAGTCAATTTGTCAAGCTCGTATCTAAATGATCGTAGATTCCGGTTGACAGACTGCTCCTGGAGAAAATAAACCAGTGGTGTAAGACTTTTTCCAAACAGGAGAAAGGTATTTATGTTGTGCGAATTTAGATCAACAGATTAGTGGTAATTATGAAACACTTTTCTTTAATTAAATGTGTTTTTCTCAGAACCGTATTTTTCAATGGAGCCGACAATGTAATCGGTTTTCTTTTCATTTTCAATCTTTGCGCGTATTTTCGATGGATATATTATTTAACAGATAAAACAAAATTATCGAAAAACCATCTGTCTAGAACAGAAAACACAATAGAAAAAAATAAATATCTAAAATGTTATTTTAAAAAGTGACATTTTCTGTATTTTTAATATCTTTTATTTCATTCAGGCTCGCATCAGCCACGCGTTTGATCAGTATCCTGTCAACCAATTGAACTCTTATTTTTTCCAAGGTTCATACTACTATACTACTAATAGTAGTAGTTTAAAACTTGTTTATTGTGTTGAATGTTCGTCCATTACAATCTTAGAATTAGATGAACATTCGATGATAATTACACTTATATTTATTCTCAAGACTCGTACTAAGTGAGATATAATTGACACAATTCTGATTATTTTTGCTTCAAAATGTTAATGAATATTTCTAAAACGCAAACAGATATGTGCGCAAATAATATAATCGATTCCATAAAATTTTATGGTTTGTTCGTGAAACGGTTGCGAAGGAATGTAAGCAATGACACTTTAGGCTCAAATATCCCCGTAAATCTGATTGCTTTGAATTGTTCACCGGACACTAATGGTCCAGAACAATTTTACGATAGAAATTGTCTAAAATTGGAAGAAAAACGAGGCTAGCGTCATGCTCGAGATCCTCCATTCGAGGTGCTATAGATCTCGACTCTCGATTTCTGTCAGTTTTGCTCCTGCAGCTATCGCTGACAGGAATCCGGTTCTTTCGCTGATCCTCTTGTCTTAAGCTTCTTTTGTCGATATGATACCACTCTTTCTAACCTCTTTATTGTGTCGTGTAATCATCATCAGAAGAGGTAATAATCAATGAATAATGATCGTTCGTTAAAATCCTCGCGAGTGTTCGATGATCGTTTATGTGAATCCTTTTCTATTGATCTCGATTAATTCTACGAGCTAATTAATTAATTAGTTCTATGGTTCGTTCGAATGAAATGCAGTGAATGCAGCTGAAAGTGGTAGAGTATCTGTTTTCCTTCTTTGTTCTAAAAGAGTCACTTTTCTAATGCGCGCGTATTCGGAACGAAGGAGGCGAATAACGGCGTCCATTTAAATTTTCGGCGGATTGCCTTAGCCGACCACGTTTTACATAAAAAAGAGCCTCTGAATGGTTCTTTTCACGGATAGAATACGGTGTCTGTGGAAATTTCGGTGCCTTTTGTATGTTAAAAAATGTTATTCACCCGCTGAATTTTCTAGTTGAAATTTATATTAATGTTTAAAGTTATCCATTTGCCTATTTTCGACGAAGCGTATTTTAATAATAAAATTTAGCATAAAAATTGAAACTGTTACTATTTTATTCTATATAATCACCGTAGTTCTGCACAATAGTATACCGATGGGATTAAACTGATCTTTGGAAGGCGACATCCAATATTGAAGGTGGGGATTGTATCACAATTATCAAATCTTATAGAACTATTTTATCATTCGACACACTCTTTATCTTCAGATTCTTTTTATTTCCTGAATTATAAGTAGGATCTTCTAAATTGACAGAGAGAGTTCCAGTGTTAATACAAGCGTTGCTATTTGAACGATACATATATGTATGTAATAGTGCAATGTATATAGTAACAGCAAAATTGCATTACTGCTCTTTTTTAATAGGTAGTTTATAGTCGTGTGTAGTCTAAATTTTGCCGATTTTTACGAATTATGGTGTATATACGCAATAATATCTTTCGTAAATATCGTTGTAACTGTTTAATACCTTAATTGAATGTCTTTTAATAAGAGGGAAGTTTTTGGTAGGAAGTTTCAGAATAGGAAACTTCCTGGGAAACAATTAAGGATATTTCAAAATAGAATGATCAAACTTTGAACAATCTAAAATGTTTCGAAACAACTTAGAATGTTTAGGACAGAAAACTTCTTGGGAAACGATTTAGAGGAGTGTTTAATGCACCAACACATGTAACGTATGTACTGCTATACTTCCACTTTAAAGTTCGAAGAGTAGGTAACAAGCTACACGAGATTCAATGGGAATCCATTACCATAAATTAAACGCATTAATTAGAGCGTGCTATGCACCAGCTTTCTAAGATACTATTACTAAAAACCTACTAATCGACTAATAAATTCGCCTGAGCGCCGTTATCACGTGGAATAACGATTGCACGTTACGCTGTCGTATTATCGCGATGGTCGTAGTAAATAATTTCACGTTACAACAAGATCACGGCTATCAAGCTACTGTGTCCTATTAGATTAACAGTACTAATCGATATTACGACAGCCTAGCTTCCTTGAAGCGATTCCGTCTCGCTTGACTTTTCACACCACGGTTTATCGTCACGTCGCAACAATACTTGCAGTTGATTAACTTCTTCTTAGACTTTCGAACACTTTCACCGTCGTTGAAGAAACCTTCAGTTTCCGAGTTAGATAGACTAGGTTTGCAGAAAACGATGAGCTGTCAATTTTGTAGACATAAAAGAGAATCAGTTTACTGCGATGTTGTTATGCTACAATCTGTTTAATCAGTTATGTAATACCCATCGTTTTTTATTGTCGCACCGTTGTGGAAGCCTATTTATTTCACCGTCGTAGAAAGAAGTTGCTTTTGATACAGAGAAGAATAGAATAGAATATATAAATAATTTTGCAAAGAAAAATGGTAATAGTCTGGTGCTATGTGTAGAGGACAGGCATTTTTAATAATGTGAAGAAGAATTTTAACTAGTTTATATCTATTTTGAAATGTATATCTCATAACTAACCAAAAATAGACTTCGTCTTCTTCCATGTCTAATCGCTACGATTGTTCGACCTACATTAATTTGTACATACAACGCCATTCTTATAAAACGACTTTACCGTAAACTGCGGCGTATGATCCAGCTCGAAGCTGATTTTCTCGATACGATGAAAAATCAACGCTATTTTTTCCATCAACTCAAAACCTTTTTGACTTCAAAATGGAATGAAATTGTATCTCTAGCGTAGGATAAAAAAACAACTCAAACAAGTTACGTAATGACATATCGTTGGTCTAGGACAATTCACTATGACACAAAATCCTTCGTCGTCCAGCGATCCTGGAATCAAGGTGAGCCATTTTATTGCACGTTTATTCTGCTCGCAGACAATCTATTATTCGGTAAGTCTAGGGTTGAAGTTAGAGAAACATTCATCGTCGGTGCGGTCCGTTTCGATAAAAATTTAATCGCCAGGAGGCACGATAGTGGATCACGCGATAGATCGGTCTGTAACGAGACAGAACAGAAACACTGGGTATCCTTCGTCCTCGGCCGAAATTACGGACAGTATCTCGGGACGGTAAGCGACGTGGCAAAATTTACCAGGCCATAAACGCCGTTGCTGATTTACGTTCCACTCGCGCATGGAATTCCGGTTTGCGACGCTTTGTGAATGTTCGTCGTTTATGGTTTCTACTGAAATATTAAACCACGCTGCATCTGTCACTATGTATCGTGTGCGTGACGTTTCCTTCCTTTGACTTGATGAAACAACGATAAATTTGCGAGTGGATACAAGGAATTCATGGTCAATGTGATTTGCAATGGTGAAGAGAAACGTTCGCTAAATGTATCAAGTGCGCTAATTTTTATTATATTTATTTCCAAGCCAAGGTCCAAGTTAGTAAGTTTAGTGCTTCCAGTGTTGCTTTGAGTAGTTGCGTGCAGCTAGATATCTTCTCAATAAGTTTGGTTGAATACAAAAATTCGTGGTAGTCTCAATTAACAAGACGGCCGTAATGTGAGCTACACTTTGAACCTCGTCGTTTCATCAAACTCGAATATAAGAAACTCAGATTTTTGTAATCTTCCAAACGATGGTCTCCGATCGGCGTGTTCTACCTTATAAATCTGTTGTTCTTACAAATCATCCTACCGTATCTCTAATGGAAATAGTGAAAGAATTTCTCTGTCGGGAGAAAGGAGCACCGAACAGGAGAGAGGAGAATTTAGATCGTGAAGTGGAATCGGTAACGCACGCGACATCACGTGCCGTTTTCAGGTTCAATGACGAAGACCGCGACGATTGGTCGAGGCCAAGCGTCGCCATGCAAAAAACAACAACGAACATTCCAAGTTACGTTCGCTTTCTGCCACCAGGTGAGAATCCACTGCACGTAACGACGTTGCCAGCTGGTACCTGTTCTTATTGTTGTCCTATCGACGTGGACCAAGATATAGAGTACCTGCTTTTTACCAGGTACGTCGGTAATTAATTAAAAAATTCTTAGAACTTGTTCAATCTTACTAACGACAATGTAGGAAAATAGAAAATTGTTTTATTAAATTATTATATATAGAGTTCATTAGGTAGACTTGCGATAAATGTCTAACTAACTATCTTTAATTATCAAATTTTCAAGTAACAATTTTACGATATAAATAGAAATATTCTACTAACGATGGTATGAAGAAGCCTCAAACTTCATCTAAATCATTATTCTCTGTTATATTAGGAGGAATCCAACTTGTGGGACGACGTTAAATATTTCAGACCCGTATTCCTTGCGGAAGAGTAATTTTAACGACAGATATCCAACAGTAATTTTCATTCACGGATACAGCGGCAGTGCGAGGGCAGGAAGTGCCACGGCAATAAGAGACGGTACTCTTCATTATTCAGTTAGTTATTCATGTGTTATAGTCACCGTCGAACCATTTTTAATTAAATCCTCCTCCTCACGGATCATTATTATGTTCCGTTTTCTCGTTTAAAATTAATCCCCTAAACTTTAAGATATCTAACAACATACGTTCGTTCCTTAATTCATATTCAGTATTTATTTTCTACTCGAATAATTTTTTACTTTGAAATTGTGTTTTACAATTCAACAAATTCACGGAAAGTTTACTTTTTGAAATTAAGTTAAATTGTATTTAAAAATTCAGGAAATTTACTGACTGCGATAAAACAATTAGCATACATTGGGTCAAATAATATTGAAATATTATACAACAAGTTTGATCATTACGTGCAAAGTTTAAAATTGAATTTTAAAATGTCGAAGCTTGGGTGACACGAATAATCCTACTTTGCTATATTGGACGTATTTAGTAATCGTCTCGTAACGACTAAATTTAGATCATTGAACATTATCGATTATCAAAGTGTTCGTTTCGCAGACACAGAATTTCTGAATGAATTTACGTGAAATATTCCGATATACATACGTATATTATCAGATTTGCCAAGACAGAGCTTGGTAGACAGAAACTGATGGAACTAGGCTGGGGACATTAGTAGCTACAAGAATCAAGTAGACAAGCCACTGTAAGACATTTTGACAGGATGATAAATCGTGAATCTCTTGAAAGTTCACCCTTTCACTATGGAAACTTCCCCGTACACGCGGGATCCATATTTCTGGCCCGACTATGACATTCACTCTGCTCCTTTTCAACGGCGAACTCTACTGTGCTGGCCACAGACAAGTTTCCAAATCGTTGGGAACTTTCCGCGACTCGTTTCCATACCAGTGGAATTGAAATGAGTAAACTTGAACTTGAACTACATCCATCAGATGACTAATATCTTTTAAGAAAAATATATGTATATTTATGCCCTCTGGCCATTGAACTAGGACCACGTGCTAAAATTTAAATTTCTCATCTATGAAACTACATCATACAGATGGTAAATTTCTTTCTTGGACTGTAACAAATTATTCAATACGTAAATAATTATCTATATGCAGATACATACATAACAATTACTTGAGAAATTTATATAGTATTAGTTTACCAATATATATTCTTATTTAATCGAGATTTATTATATCATCATAATTTATAAGAAGCTATGCATTTGAAACGTTTTAATATTAACTTTAGTGTTAATAAATTAAGTCTTTAGCGTTAATATTAATCGTATGCTATCGTAGAATGAAATATTACTTGATATTGACCATTGAATCAACACGACGACACTATATCATAAATAGAAAATTGTCTTTGGCTATCCAAATTATTATTACCATAGAATTTCCTTGCATCTTTTAATTCTATAAAAAAAATTTCAAAAATATTGAGTGGCTCTAGCTCAATCGACAAGATACAATAGGTCCCTTATTCACTTTCAAGAATACAATTTTCCCTCTGATAAAAAATTATTGGCCATCTTTCAGTTTACCTGAAACGAGGCGAGTACAATATAATCTTAGTGCACTGGACCAAATTGGCCGGTCTGCCATGGTACGTGACAGCGGTTCGAAACACGAGAATAGTCGGACCTCAGGTCGCTCGTCTGGTGAATTGGCTGGACGCTCAGGGAGCGATATCCCTAGCCAGCTTGCACGTAATTGGTTTCAGCTTGGGAGCCGAGATCGCTGGTTTCATGGGGAAAGCTCTTGCTCCGCGGAAGGTATGGAAATTTCGCTTATCCAGAGTAAGAAGAAATTTCACTTTCACCAAAGACGTTCAATCTGAATTCAGGTTGGAAGGATCACAGGATTGGACGCCGCCTATCCTCTTTACATGAACACGGGCGGAGACGGGCATCTGACAAAGACTGACGCCATGTTCGTCGACGTGATTCACACCGATGGTGGAAACTTTGGCTTCCCGAATCCTCTGGGTCATGTCGATTTTTATCCGAACGGTGGCAAACCTATTCAGCCTGGATGCAATTTGGATAGTGTTATTCGGAGAAGTGTGTCGAGACTCATCAACCAATATAGTATGTACTGAATCTTCTGCGAATTATGAACTCATTTTTTATTAAGATTCTTCTTTATTAGGCCAAAAATCTAAAAAAAGTCTAAAAAGATTGGCGTAAGAGATATAATGAGATCAACGATATTGGTCATAAAGTTAAGGTTTAGCTTTCAGTCCATAAAGTCTATCATGAAGGAAATTTAACCATAGTAATATCATTGTTATGTTTTTTGTAATTATCGCAAACGGTAACTTTACTTATTAAATTATATTTAATCGTGGTAAAACACAACATTTGAAGCTTTAATGCTTAAAATTATTCTATAAATTTTGATAAATAACAGAAATATCCAAAAATAGGTATGCAGGGCAATTCCATAATACTTTCAGCAGGGAAAAGAAATAAAAAGAAAATGGCCAGTGACTTTTTATAAAAAGGAGAATTTTATTCTTGGAAGGGAATAAATTATCTATTATATCGTGGTCTTTGAACTAGAAATTACAGATTAGTTTTTCTTTGCAAAAGAATTCTATGAATAAATATAATAAAATAATCATTAAAATAGTAATGATTGCCCACGATAGCGTTAAAGCTTTATATCACAACCTCATTATATTGCTCCCATAATTTAATTTCCCTTAATGAATGAATCGCTATTTCTTTCTGTCTAGTCGTCTGTGGACATAACAGAGCATGGATGTTTTATGCGGAATCCGTGACAAATCCGTTTGGATTCCCTGCCAGTCAGTGTCCAAAATGGCACCCGAATATCCAGGCACAGTGCACGTGGACACCTGATGTTTTAATGGGCTTCGCGGTGGATTCTAGAGTCAGAGGGAAGTTTTATCTAAGAACCAACGCGCAAGCACCCTTCGCGAGGAACGCAACTGGGTACATGAGAAAATGATATTAGTTTGGATGAACCAGACGAGCAAAAAATCCCAATTCTTTGAGTATAGTCCGAGAAAAAAGAGGAAACGAGGATTCTAACTAACTAATGGACGCTCAAAGTGTAACGACAATATTCACAAGAAACTGCACAGTTCATCCTAGTTTCATTAAGTCACAAAAAACGGCGAGGAACATCGTGGAATAATTTTTTCGTAGGAGAAGATTAAAAGTAGACAAATTTAAAAGCACTGAAACCATCGAAGTAAGAATATTCAGTAAAGATATTCTCACAGAAATGGCGAAATAATGTTGTGGAATAATTCCTTGACGAAAAATATGGAAATAAATATTGATAGATTATAATGATCCTGAAAATCGATGCTCGAAATTAGGAATAATATTATCGAGAAATGGCAAAGCATTCTCACAAAAATGGCGAGAAACTTTATAAAACAATCTCTCCGCAGGAGAAAATAAAAAATCGATAGATTGATAGACAAAAAAATTGATATAAAGGTTCCTGTTATCAATTGTGAAGAATGTCAATAAAATTGACTACCATCGAACGCGTAGTTTCCCTCCTTTACGACCACGGATACGGGACACGAGGCAAAATGGTCTGCAATTTAGCATTATTTCCGATGCGCCTTGGCTACTCACGAAATATGGAAATTCCAAGGGCGGTCTTCTTATTTTCTATTTTAGACAATCGATGAGGATTGGAACGACTCCCCGAGACGGGAGTAATTGTGTTAAACATTGCACAATTCATCAATTCGGAAACAGGAGCACAATGAGGAGCGAAGATCACGAAAAAAAACGGAATTGGATGATCTCCAATACTGTTCTGAACTTTTGCTTTATTGTAATATCACTGGGTCAGAGATGTTCAAAAATTATGCAGTCTTTGGAAGATAGTTATAAATAAGAAGAGAAATATCTATAATATTCGATGACTAAAAATATCAAACAATTCTCCAATCTCTAAAGTATTTCATACATAATCGATGATTTTACTGGGTAATTAAAAAAATGAAGAAATTTTAACTTAGACCTTCATTTGATAGGAATAATTTAGTCATTCTAATATGATTTTGATTAACATTCTTTGTGAATGACATTTATTATCTGTTAATGACGAAATTGTTTCTGTCGACTGAAAATATCGATGATGTAATGATATTTGCACGACAGAAATCATTTTTAAATCGCTGGTGTTTATAGGAGTACACTTATGGGAGAGTATAAAAATGCACATAATGTACATAATGTAAAAAACATACATATGCAAAATATCCAAGATAAAGTACCTGTTACAATATTTATTAGATGAAATAAAGTACCTAAGTCTTTTTTGTACGTAACTGCATGACCAGAAATACTCCAAAATGTCTAAATATTTATAAATAAAAAGGAACGTATCAACAAATCTTTCATATTCTACGTTATAGACGAATTACTTGTCAGATGCATTTCAAAGAAATTAAAAGTTTCCTATAAAACTCGAACGTATCCTGTTGGCGTCAAAGACTTTCCAATTCGTCGAGACAACAAAAACGTTTCTAGAAACGGAAGCTACTATCCTCCTTCACCTTTTTTGCCTTTACCAGAACACACAGAGCGTGGATACTTTCCAATGATCCAGGCATCCACGCGAGACAATGCTTTTCTGAGTTTTTCACCAGCAGCGTTTTCCACGTCGGTTTCGTGTGGAGAATGGGTGCAGTCATTTCCAAGCACGAAAGAAATCGAACCAGCTTGAATTGCATCGTGCTATCAGCCTAGTTTCTCCCTTCCTGATAATTAAAAATTAACGAGAACCTCTTACAACGCTTATTGTTAACGATTCTTCCAACCTCTCCTTTATCTCAAGGACGACTGAACTTTCCGATGAGAATTTTTGGTATCCCGAGCGCGAAAACAGAAGTTTCGAAAAGCTGCCACTCTAAAATCCAAATGTTTACCCGGGAGTGCATCGAATCAGCTAGTATCTGGTATTTTCGAACGAATCCAGAGTTCGAGTGGTCTGAAGTGCTCTCGAAAAGTCGATGGAAGCGCATAGTGGAGACTTTCGTAAGGTGGTTACGTAACGGTGGTGGTCTAAAACGATTATCCAAATACCGGTCGAAATTTGTTAACGATTTAGCTGAGCTACGAATAGAAGAAAGTGGACCAAAGAAAAAAGAATCCAAGCAAACTCGAGGAGCGTGTCTTGAGAAGTAGTCGAGGGTGCACTTAGATGAATCGTAGACGTAGCTCACAATAGAGTGCAATTCCGAGGAATCGATGGAATGATTTATGTAAAGTGGTGAACTGTGTTTGTCCGACTCCTCTTCCTCAGACTACCTCGACCGAATTATCTGCAATACAGTGAATGACACTTTTTCAAGCGAAGTATTGTTATTTTTGACGAGTGGATACCAAAGAGAAGGATCGATTTTTTAAACTCAGAAATGGGTATTATATGTATGTGTAAAATTATTCAAAAATATTCTATATACTATCTACATATTATTTTGAGACTGAAGAAATCTAAAGTTCCATCATTTTCTGCGTGTCATCTTTGTTTTTCTTCAGCTAATTTCAAACATTTAGTCATTACTTCGTCGTAAATTATTTGAACAGTCAATTGTCCTTTATATTACTCATTACATCGATAAACCTTCACATTTGAACATTAATTACATAAATAATACGCCTCGGTATTTAACGAGATCATTTTTAATGTTAATCATACGTTTAAAGTAACTATTCACTTGTCTTGCTTTCTAATTTTATCAATATAATATAATTTAATTGTATCAATCATTATTAATTTTGAAAAGTTTTGTGTAATACATTTAAAATATTCAAATACTCTTGTGAATCACAGTAGATAGGATATCAAAATGAATTTAGCAAATCACGTACTTAATTGTAATATATCGCATCTACGTTTATCAATAGATGATTCAAGTTTCGCTCCTATTCATTAATTCTCC
This sequence comes from Bombus huntii, assembly GCF_024542735.1. Taxonomy (NCBI): domain Eukaryota; kingdom Metazoa; phylum Arthropoda; class Insecta; order Hymenoptera; family Apidae; genus Bombus; species Bombus huntii. The sequence goes on from NC_066251.1 coordinate 4,654,275, forward strand.
ACTAGTTGTACACTTTGGGAAAATTCACGTAAGCGCTGCTACTATGAATCGATCAAAATGTCCGGATACTTATAAGCGTTGAGTGTACCTGCACGCGAAATCTTGCAATCTGTACTGTCGGTCAGTCAACCCGGCACCGTACGTTAAAAAATTCACCACTGACAGGTCGATAACGATCGACGACCTATGGCCAGGGTTATAGATGACCCTAGTCTTGAAAGACCACCGGTTGTAAAGACCGGACACGAACGCGCCGTGCATCGTCCACGTTCGACCACATTTCTCTCTGCTGTCATGGAAATCCCACGAGTGTCGTGACCAGCTGTGTTCTCGTCACCTTCTGCGGAAAACCAAGCCGAGTTTCGCGCGAGAAACCGATTATCCCTGTTGTTATGGACGCTAATGGCTCTTTAATTAAAGTTTCGCTGACGGCGATCATTCAAAGTCCGATCGAAGACGTTCGAATTACCGGAAGAAACTCCACTTTTTTGCCGTAAGCTAGTCCGTTCTTTCACTGACGTTCCAATTAAGTGAACTTAAAAATTCTTCCACGAGATTCAACTATAAAACGGAACTTAAGCCCAAGTGTTGAAAAGTACGCTCCAGACTGTAAGTACCGGAATACTTATGGAAACTTAAGCGAACTTGAAAATTCGTTAAGAAATTATTCAAACATTTAAGAATTACTATCTCGTCCGAAACGGTGTTATTTCATTTGAATCGTTGATCTTGCTCGAGCACAAAATTCTGGTCTGTTGATCGTCTCTTTATTATTTTAGGTTAACATTCGAATTCCGCGTGAAGAAAGTAGGAAATCTCAGTATTGGTGAGTGGAAGTGTAGAGTCGATGTTGGTTTTAAAGTCGAAATTCCATTTTCTGCAGCAGATTTCCAGAAGCGTGAAAAGCACAGGTTATTTATGTGGCGACTCAATAAGTGAAACGACAAGAGAATATCTAGGAGCCGGGGAAATTCTCTGTGGTTTTAAGACACGTTTCACTTCCACCTCGAATATCCCCCGGAGAGTCTAATGTTGTACTCGTTAAATCTATGCTTAGCTTTCTGACTGAGCGAATTGAAATTTATTTCGAGACTAATTTCCGAGAAGCTCAAAATACCAGCGGTCGCATATTTCTCCTTACATAGAAGTTTGTTACTAGGATCGATAAGGTGAGATTGGATTTGCTAAATGTTAAGTGAGGCACAAAATTGCTATTCAAAAATATGTTCCTTCTATGCGAAGATCTGTGATGTATGATCAATACATAATAGCTATCTAGAAAAAAATGAAACATCAAATACATGGAAATGATATAATGATAAGGACTTGGAAGAACACCGATTATCTTGATGTTATAAATAAGAAATTCATGACGTATTTCATTGTAGAGGAGAGTTTATGAATTTTTTAATAAAAATTATATATATTAAAATTCAATTCCCATATATATATCGAGTTCAATTTCCATCGTACATTAATATAATACAATATTAATGCCTGATATATTCTAACGAAATCGCTGACTATGTTCATCACAGCGACCAGGTTTCCCAGAATAAAACGAAGTGGAATCCAATAAGTGGAGTTTTAAATATAATATATATTGATGATAGTAATATCATTACAGGGACTCAAATTTACCCTACATACGCTATTCTTGGCAAAATATCAATAAATCCAATAATTATGTAATTATTAAATAATAAAACATATCTGATGATAGTGGAAACATACATATGTATTGGATAATAAAATAAAAAATATTCACGATAACGAAAAACTTGCATCGATGCATCGATGAAAAGTATCCAGAAATTTCTCAGCAAATTGATTCCAATGAGACATCATAACGTTATTGGGTTTACTATCGCTGTCAGTGACAGTGTTGAAATCGATGGAATGGAATGAAGTCTAGTTGGCGCAGTCTCGGCTGCATTCAAATCACAGCGGTGTATCGAGGCTTCGATCCAGCATCGATGAAGGTGCATTGTCCCCCGCGGAAATAGAAAACGAAACACGAAATGTCTGGAACCTCTCTCCAGAGCAGAGACAGGGCGCCTATCTGAACTCGCTCGTATCGATTTCCACCTTTGTTCCTTTGTTCTTGGCGACTCAGATTATGAACACGTCAGTACGATACCAGTCGATGCGTTATTCCGCCCCCGCTGCATTACTTTCCGTCTGTACACGATTGTGTTCCTAGAACAGCTCGTGTGTCCAAGGGGTTGTCTACCCCTTCGGCCACCCTCTCTTTACTCAGCGTTTCCTGGCGTGTTGCACGCCACGTGAAATCTAATTTTTTAACGGAACTGGAAGTGAATCATGTTTCTACGATATGAGTTATGTACCTTCGGAGCTGAGAATTTTACCCTTCTAGACAGCTTTCGCATGGAAATACCAATATACTGTGTGAGGCATGTATATGTCAGAAATTTTTGATAGCTGAGTGCGGTATACTGCTTGGATGAAACATTTAAAACTGTATGCAACTGTATGAAATTGCATTCGACTTTATGGAATTCTATGGAAATACGAACAGAGTATGTGAGATATGTGTACGTTATTCTATTAATTCTATATAGCTGTATACGATATATGTATACGTCTTGGACGAATTATACAGAACTGCATAGAACTGTATGGAATTCCATAAAAAATTTGTGGAATTGAATGGACAATTCTTACAATTCTAACATAAATGGAATAGAGTGTTTCTCAATCTTCTTATCAGAAGCCTTGACCCTCGACGGTGTCATAAATTAAACCCTTCCCTGTACCGCGTCGTGGGCTAATGGAAATCAATGGTTTTGCGAACATTTCGTCGGTTAGAATATTCACTCACTCTTAGCAGCAGAACGTTAGAAGGTATGCTGCGTGTTCTTTAGCTTCTTAAATAAATCTCACTGACTTCTACGAACTCTATGCTTTATTCCGTTGGGAATTTTTTACATGAATAACAATGGTACAATTTCACTGTGCTGGAAGATTAATGTGCGACAATGTCGAGTATGTTCTGGTGACGTCACGTGATTATTTCCGCGAAGGAAAAACTTACGCAGCCGGCAGTGACGCTCGAGGCAGTAACGCCTCATTAACGCTTTCCATAAATGACGTGATCCTTCGTCACGTGCCACCACTTGTTTCCACATCCCTTGTGTCACGCTTCATCCTCCGCTTTTTCAGTCTCCTCATCCGGTTGCTCTCATAATTTTGTATGTCATTCCGTGTGACTTCGCCCGACTCGCACACGTGAGATAAAGATTTCTTTGCTTTTTTTCCATGAAATTTTTATATCACAGATTTCTCGTCCTTAAATCGAAGAGGAAAGAAACTGAGAAATCTTGTTGCTTCGTGTATTCCTCCATGGTCCATTTAATGCTTCTTCTGAAACGAAACGGCAGCCTAACGTTCAGGAAATGTAACAAGTCTCTGGAGGTTGCTACCGGTTGGAGACCGGTCTATAAACGTTCATCTTCGCCAGAATAGGTTGTCATGCTCCGCTATCAGCGTAAAGACGCTTGTAACAGTAAACAGTTCTCTCTAAATTTGTACACGAAGAGGTACTTTACAGTGTAATAGGTAGTGTAATACAGACTGGCTGTTACTCATTGAACATAAAACAAGATAAATAACGCTACATTTAACAACGTTGTTCACCGTGAAATCTATGCAGAAACTAATGTCTGCAGTCTGTTATTTTCCACATAATTCTGAATTTCATTCCCCAGCAGCAGGAATGTCATGCTCAATATCAGTATCGATCCCTAAGGTTTCCTATCTTTCAGTTGCTTTAAAATTCACATCGTCTACATAAGAACTATATTTTTAAAAAATATCATCTTCTAAATCAATAGCATCGTTGCTTGCACAATTAAATAAAATATCTGCATAAAATTCATCATCTTTTCATTTTTAATATTTTTTCTTGCAGCACCTAAAGTACACGGTATTTCCTTATTCTTTTATCGTATATTAAATGGTGTCTCGTAATATACAAACTTGTATAATCTGTGCAAACTTCTAGACTGCATCTCAATATGCTGTAGCTTAAGCGACTCAAATAACCCTACCTTACTATAATCTTAATTATAGATACGACGATTATGGTATTACCATATTCCACCACGAAGACAAATTACGCCACAGTCTGCTTATACATGGAGCCTCATTAAGCCTGAAGGCAGACTGAAATATCATGACTATTCTATTTCTGCCGTGTGCTGTAGTTCGTCCAGAAATCTCGCCTCCCAGTAATTAAACTCTTCGTTTCAATTGCACTGGGCTTCCCAGCTTCGGTCTTTTTCCACGCTATTTCTGTCCCTTTTCTGATTCTCCGAAAGGCGTCGATCTCACGAAATCGAGATGAATTTCCGATTTAAAAAGCTTCGTTCGATGGAACGCGATTTTCTAAAGCCTTGTCATCTTCGAGGTTAGGTTAATTTTAATTGGTCTCCAATGCACCAGTTTTACGGCGAGCTTGAGAAAATTGTAGCGCTCGGAATAATCATGATTTTTTTTCTCATCCCTTCACCTTATTCCAAACCCATTTTGTCTCGCAGTTCCGTTCTACCGACCGTTTTCCTTCCATTACGGTGAATTATACGCGGTACAGTTTCATTCATCCTTGAAGATGCAACCAGACAATAGCTGTGAATCCACTCACGCGTTGCAATTTCGCAGGAAGTTCCTCGGCAGCCATTAATGACAACGGGGAGAGTTGCATCGTCACGGAAGCACCGAATTATGTCTTCCAGCTTGAACGAATCTCCATTAGACAACATTTTATCGTGTCGATTCAGCGATTTTATCCGAAACTCTTAGCAAGCTCCAAGAGTTGGAGATTTTAAGAAACTCGGCATCCTTTCCCTCTTGCTTTTAACTTGGAAGTTCTTTTTTACGTAATCTATTCGCGAAATAATACGGAATAAAATATGACAATACGTTGAAAGACATTACGATCCGGTGATTGCGAAATTTAATTTAAACTCGATTCGATCTAAAACTTTTAAGGCGCTTTGAAAATTTTAAAGACCTCCATGATTTATCTTTGCTTTTAGTTTCAAGGGCTGTTTACAACTACTTCATTGCAAAATAGCACAAAATGAATTCAACGGATATATAACAAAATATTAAGATTCATAGATTGTGAAATCTCATATAAAACCTTCGGTACGTTTTAAAAATTCGTTTGCTTCTATCTCGCATCAGAAAATATTGCAAAACTATCTAGCCCAAAAATAACGTCGAATGAAAATCTATCTGAGATCCGAAGACTACGAAAGTGAATTTAACTGATTAGATAAACATCGAAATTATACAGAGTAGTTTCAGTTAGTGATCGATTTGCATTCCAAGCTTCAGTCGGAGATTAAGTTATGTTCGGTGAAATTTTACGATTTCAATTCGATATCCGTCGATGTATCGCAGTATGTCTATTCCAAAAATTTCAATGAAGATATTCCATGCAGGTTCTAAACTCTGACGAAATTGGAACTGGAAAATCTTCTGGAGTTAGATAACAGAAACTCTAAACCGAAATGCTCGGTTACACAAGTAGCGTGGGACTATTTGTCGCGAGATCCGAAACGAAGAACGCTTTCAAACTCGTAATCCGATTTCGTGGGCGTTTTAAACGTCCCATGATTACCCTCCATCCACGTGAAAGCTAACAAACTTTCCTCTTCTTTCCCTAGGGTAAATTTCTCGTTCAAAAATACTCCGTAACACGTATCGAAGAAAGATATTAGAAAAGTTTTTAAGTTTTCGTGCTTCAATATAATATTCATCGTTATTTATGGTTGTTTTTCAACTATCTGACGATACATCTAACTCGACTCATTTTTGCTGGTGAATTTTTAAATTTCTGTTATCGAACATACTCTGCCAGCGAATATTTAAATATTGGAAAATTTGTAAAAGATATTTTTAAGAGTTACAAGAGAAACGCGATAAATTAAGAATCATACGTGTCGACCTACCTTGACTTGTACTTCATCGAAGTAGCTCGTATGAATTTCGTGGAAAATTCTGCGAGATAATAGTCAGATACTTAAATAAATTTAATCTTCGTTGCGAATATGGAAATTCAACTGACACAAGTGTTGCTTTAATGGAATATAAAGGAAAATACGTGCATGCAGATGGATAATGTCATTTTGACGATCATTACGAACCACCCTCATCGTTCTAACCGCAGCACAGAAACACGAAGATAAATGGCGAACATCCTTTACAACAACGTCGTTAATTTTTAAGATTACTCCAACGTCCAAGTGCACGGTTGAGAGGCTCTTGTAGAAGCTTTGAGAGTTAGGTCCAGCAGTAATTAGGCCTGCGGAATATTTAACTACCGAACCATTCTGTTCTGTGCGAACCTGAACCGATCTATCAATTACTTTCGCTTTATTAGAAATTCCTATTAATCGTTGGATTTAATTGTTTATTTAATATTAATTTATTTAATCATTTATTTAATAATAATAAAGATAAACCGGCGGACATAAGCATTAAGCACGCAACGCAAAACATATGTCATGTACATTTATTGGGAAATTCAAGCAAATTTTATTTAATATTTAATCTTGGATTTAATATTTTATCTCATATTTAATCTTGAATTTAATATTTAATCTTGGATTTAATATTTTATTTCATATTTCATGTTATAAGACAAATGTGATACGGGAGAAATAATAGGTTCACGATAAAATAATTAGAAAAATAAAAAGAGCAGTGGGAAGTATTTTTATGTACCGAATATATTTTGTGCAGACACAGCAAGTATCCGAGACGTATGCCCAACAATAATAACAGAACATGTGTTCTGATGCATCGTAGATTAAAGAAGTTTTACATACAGGTTGAGAAATAGAAAGAATGACTGTAATGGATGACGATACGTCCCAAGGTAATTCTTAAGGAGAATACTGGGTTGCTACATGCTACATATAGCTTTTGTGGCACCATTGAGAGCTATCGGCAAATAGGATTCCATTATATATAAATGGAACTACACATACTACTTAGAGAATAGTAATTAACTCATACTCTTCCAAAGAAGAATGCATTACAGTTTGCGCTATTACATTATCGTGCACGTTGTAAAAATTCTTATTTTAAAATATTAATCAACACACTGACTCTTGCTATTTTCTTCTTTTCACACTCTCATTCCAACACTCATGCGCTCAACGATAAATCGATTTACGAGAAATTTCGGGATGCAAAAGCACAGAGATTGCATGTAATACGCGAAAACATATTAAATATTCAAGGTATAATAATTATAACATTCAGTGGACGAAATAAATTTCTGCTTAAATTTCACTTCTTGAATTATATACATAAAGCTACGAATTTATGTAAATGTCCCCAGCCATTTAATTAATTATAAATGAGAAGAAACTACCCACGTTTCATGAATAATTGTACAAGATAAAACAAATATACATGCAATACGGAAGAAAAAGGAATGGATCAGCTAGAATGCGCTTGGTATTCGAGAGAGCTGGGTTGAACGTGGCGTGAACACATGCGATATTCAACGAGTACCGAGAAAATGCAGCCGGGGATACTCATCCCGGGACGTTCGAGCAACAGTTTTTCTTGCGAGCAACCCCACTGGAGCGTATTCGAGTCTGCCTGGAATCCAATAAAAGGAGCGAGGCCGATCTTCGCCGGTCATCGCTTTAAAACAATAGCACGAGACAGGAGAAAAATGCAATGGAGAATGTTCAAGATACTCTCAACGATGGAGCATGTTCTCTTGCACGATCGATATTTCCTTTGCCTTTTTATTTCACGATGAAAATACTCGTCTAACTGTTTCGTTTAATTAAAGACTTTTTCTTATTGCCTGTCAAAAAAAAAAAAAAAAAAAAAAAGAAGAGAGAAAAAAGAAAAAAGGGGACCAAACTAAAATACGTTGACGTCGATCGATTATAGAGATAATCGCCGAAACCTGTGTTCTGGAAAGTGAACAAGCCTCGTAATCTAACGGAAGCAGAAGCTGCATCGATCGGCATTTCTAAGGTCTGCGCATTATGGGGGTTCATGCGGTCGGTCTAATGGTATTATCAACCCTTAAAGCTGGACGGCTTTCAGGTCATTGGCCAGTCGGCTGCATTCTTTCCACTTTTTTTTCTCCCTCCTTATCTTCCTTTCTTTTTTCTCTCTTTGTTCTTCGTCCGCTTCGCTCTCCTTAATTAACTTGGTTTCATTCGAGGAAATTAACACGAAAGCGCTCTAAAAATGGCACGACCCACACATGCACAGGATATACATTACCGCCCGGTTCATTGTCACAAAGGGAGAGTTCATTGGCGCCACCCGTGCGTTACGTCGCTAGCAGCTTCGGATAAGGTCACAATAGAGACCCTCTTGAACTGCAATTTTCGACAAGATGTAAGTTCAACGTTAAGAATATTGCGAGGCTAGCTATTCACACGAAGTTACGGGGATTCGATTTTGTGTAATCGAGCAGCAGGTTAAGATTAAGAAAATTCCTAAGTTACGGAAAATTCTATGCAATGAGAACAGGGAGTAAGGGATAACGTAGGACGTGGTCACGCAACAAGAAGTATAGTTTTTTCAAGAAAATTAATTGGATGTGCTTATCTGAACCCTTCAAGTATTGAATTATATCAGTGGAAGAATATTTTTATCGTCAGTCTTCTTTTAGATATTTAACAGCCGATAACAATTATTCTAAACATAAATATTTCTTACATATTCGTAATTCGTTATTTTTACTCAATCAAATAGCTATTTTGGTTTCTATCTTTTACTTTCTTTACATAAAACGTACGTAGAATGTTTTCAACGTGACATAGAAAGTTAAAAATACCAGTAGACAAGTGATACTGCAGTTATTATATATTGATACGTTCACTACTGCATATGGTGCATCGATTCAATTATTTAAGTAGTGCGACTGATACAACTGTTGCATTTTAATTTCTGTGTATTTCGACGAAATGCAACTCCAATAATAGTCGCACTCTAATAATAGTGAATTTATTAAACGCGTTACTGGAATGAATGTTAGTAGTTTCTAATGTTGGAATAAGGCTGAAGCAATTACGAAGTATTACTTTACTGAAAAAAAAGAAAAAAAAGAAAAGAAATTGGTTCATTAATAAAATGACCAATTGAAATGGAAAGTGGTAAAAAGAATTTGCAAATACATAATTGGTCGACTGTTAATGGGAAGGAAACCCGCTTTTTTCCTTTTTCCACGTAGCAAAGGTATTCCGGCAGGTCAGACGAACGACGTTAAGGTTCACGTACACCAGGTGATCGCGATCTTAACGCGGAGTTGGCGTGCACCTTATCTGGCACAATGTCTAGCTGCCAGTTGAGTTACGAAGTCCTTCGAACCAGCAAGAAGGACTTGACTTTCCAGCAACTTTTACCTGGCCACTTCCACGTGCTACTGTCAAGGTTGAGGTTTCAGGATCAAGACTCGTGGCTTCGAGATCCAAAAACTATGTCGACTCTTGCTTAAAACGTCTCCAAAACCAAAAACTTTATCTTTATAAATGGCTATAAATACTTGTTTATTATCAGAATTTACCAATATATCGCGAGAGCCTTCATACCCTCTTATTACTGGAATTTGTTAATTACATGAAAATGTGATCCATTAAGAACGGAAACATTATTTGTCCTAAGAATCTAAGGAAGATGTAGCGAAAGAGACAGCCAGTCACTATAAAAATTATTTTTATATATCCATTTCGTAAAACGAGGTAAACTTTCATCAAAAAACTGTATTTTAGCATTAAGTTACGTCATTTGTTCTTCACTAGTCACATTACAATGATAATTCAGACGACAACGTGATTGAAAAAGATATTATTCGTCGTTTATATGATTTCTATGCAGCGATCTATAAAGAAATTTATTACACAAAAATTCGCTACCCCTGAAACCCATTTAAATTCTCTTTATGACATTTCTCTCTAGAACTGAACCATTTAAGATTCTAATCTTAAGTGATTTATCCTGAACTATCTACACGTCCCAATCCGATTAAAAGTAAGAAAAATGTTTGAAGTTTTCGCTGGTCCTAATTCGATAATGAAAGACTGTACGTTCTATTCGACGATCGGACAATTCACGTGGCGAAATGATCAATGCCAGGGTGTCTACACATGCAAGGTCAAGACCCATTCTTCGATCACTATACACACACAGACATCGGTTTCGAGCGTTTACTCGCACGCGAGCGCGTTTGGAATATTTCAAAAATTACAAAAGCAAGACCTGCACTAGCAACAGTGCCGATAATCTAACGATTCGTTGCAGTCATTAATGATCCTGAGGTTGGTTATTAAGGTCGCAGCAGGCTGGATATCGCGATAAGCTCGAAAAATTCCAAGGCTCTCCCAGTCGTCGTTTACCGACACGCGAGTTCCAGCAACGGGTCCACGACCAATTCGATTTTTCACTGGAACTTTCGTGACTGAAGGGTCTGATTAACCCTTTAAGTGCGGATACATTTTCATAAATTGCTCCCTTCAAACGTAGAAAAGGAAGAAATGACGAAAATATAGTAGCTCACGAATGTATCCGAGCAATTATAGAGATCTTTTATGAATATATTGTCTGTGTTGTACGAAACGTTTCGAAATTTCGTTAACGTTAGAACGAGACACAATTATCACGATTAGATCGATAAAGTTTGAAACAAATATGAAAATGTCACGATATTTTCTAATTCTTTCGTTATTACATATTGCAGACAAATAAATTCCTCATAGTCAGACCGCGAATTTCCATGCATTTTTATATCTTTATATTCAAAAATATGATATCTAAGTAAAAATTTGTTTCACCTATGTTCGTTACAACATTCTGCTTGGAATACTTTACAATATTCTTGCATAGTATACATGAATTTTTTACTTTTTGTGCTTTTACACTTTCCATCAATGCACGAAAATCTGCATTCTTCTCACAACGTACAACAAGCTTCGCTATTTCCTGCAAAAGGTTGAACATTGAATTTTGAGATATAGAAACTTGTCTCGAATAACCCTATCTTACCGTGTTCCCTTTTCTACCAGCTGAATGGTCCGCATAATATTCACGAATCGAACATTCGAACCGATAGGAATATTCCTATCATATCCTTGTTTCCAGTCACCGACAGGAGGAATCGAGACAGGCAGTAAATCAGAGTGGTGACGGTGGCTAAATGGATTCGAGAAATTCCAGTTAGGTGGGACAGAAATGTTGGCCATAGTAACCGAACCAAATATCCAGGCTATCCGACCAGTCGTCGATCCAGAGGCCGTGAATATTGCTGCTTGGCATCCATCCTGACAGGGACACTTTTTCCATTTTCATTTTCCACGTACCATGCCAAAACTGCGACTGACCTACTCAACTCTGCTGGGTGGAGGCAATTTCCCAAGGTGACCTTACGATAATTATCTCCGGATGCAGAAACTTCAGTTCGCCTATTAAGAGTCGGACAAATTGCCTTCATAAAACGCTATTGGGCGTAAGTTCAAGAGTACACAAGATAATATCGTTGGTTCTTTAAAGGAAGAGAAGAAATCGAATCTCTGATGTACGATCGGAGCGTGATACAAATCAGAGTCTTAAGTTGGGAGATTAAGTACGCTGGGTATACTGAAATCGATATTTGTTCAACGTGTGCGACTATCGTGGCCTGTTTTTCACGATTAAAATGATTCAAAGAGAAAAAGTAAGTCTGATTAATTATTGGCATTTAGACTGGTGATAGATTGCCAGTTTTGTTGGCTTCCGAGTAGTCAATTTAGTGCGATGCTTAAAAATCTTCCAAAGAGCTTACATCATTTCAGAACGACCTGTGTGTTACGGACTTTGTAGCCAAAATCGTCTTGCTTTGGACTCGACATAGATGAATTTAATGCAATGCTTGTAAATCCTAAAAATACGTTAAAAGACAAACTACACAGAAGAAGGTAAAAAGGGTATGTGTTGGGATATAAAATTGAAGGCAGGTTTGTGAGCAAAGCAGGACATTCAATACGGCTGGAAATATACAGTAATAAATGGCTTTAGCCTTTCGGAGGTGTTACAGAGGCTTTCGAGTGAGGGATGATCGCGTTAACCTCGGGTAATTGAACCCTCCTTCCCTTTCCCTTGCTTTCCTATAGTAAAGGCTGTCTCATCCTTTCGAGTCTACTTTCTCGGATATCGTGTGTTTAGATACGCCTCTTCCCGGCTGTCGTCCCTTGGTAATCATCGCGAGAATGTCTTGAAAGCTTCTTAACAACGATGCAACACGATTATACGAAAGGGCACAGGTTCATTGAAAGAAGAGAATCGACGAAGCTCTGGATATTTAGGGGAGGCGTACTCTTCACTTGCCGAAACTCGATGAAAATATAATGAACACTGGATGAAGCTGCGCTATTTCCAACGAAGAAATCAAGTCGCCCTTTCTTTATGCAGACGACAGAACCGTGGAAAAGCCACAACAGGTGGAATCAGAGAGTCGCATAAAAGGATTATTAAGAGGAATAGGAGATATTTTATGAATTCTTCGATTTTTAGTGTAGTTGTTCAAAAAGTAAGCACAGATAAGCGACAATTTGCACGACAATCACAGACTTGGTGATAGTAAATGAAATTTACGAATTGCAAGCTATTTGAGGATCTTATTTGACGTAAGGTTGTAAGAAGCCATAGTCATCTACGTACTTGTAACTTATCAATTCATTAAATATCATTAGTTGATACATACAAGGACCCAAGTATCCCTACATTCATTGCAAAACCTTTCCTTTCAGTAAATGATCCAAGACTTTTGTACAATGCTGTACACTTTCACAGAGATCTTCTTGTGAAAGAATTTCAAATATCGGATTGCATCGTCAGTCGGTAATTTATTGTACAAAAGAACTCTCGAGTATCTTTACATTCATCCGTAACAACGAAATCTTTCCTTTTAATAAATGGTCCAAGACTTTCGTAGGTACAATACCATACACCTACAAAGGGGGTTTCTTTCGTAAGAATTTTAAATATTTGATCGCATTGTCAGTTGATAATTTATTGTACAAAAGAGTCCTCGAGTATTCCTACATTCACTCGTAATAACCAAATCTTTCTTTTTAATAAATGGTCCAAGACTTTTGTATTGTACATACTCTACATTTTCATATTAAATTCATCTTTCATTTAAATTCGCCAAATATTGGACTGGATCACTCTACAACACTAATATTAAAATCCAAATTACTTACGATCTTATGATGAAGATGCTGAAGCTCCCTTTCGGTGACCCGCCTTCGAGACAATTCGCGTTGTTCCCTTCTATATTGGCTGTACTTGTAGAAGAGATACATGCCAGGAAGCGCGAGAACAACCAGGGGTTTCATCAGGCTGGCTCTTCCGCTTCCTCCGCGAACACGAGGCTCTGGAGGCTCGTCAAGGTCCTCCAGTTGGCCAGCACCCTCGGCCAAAGCTGGCACCACCGGCATGATTGATTATCTAAAACAGAGAAATTCGAAAATTAGTATGGTTGTTGTATATTGTTAAAATCGATATTCACAGGACAAGGAGAAAAATGGAATCGAGTGGATGAATAAAAAAAAATTAGATTCATCGTTATACTTAAACCTGCTACGTTCTTTCGATCATCTTCGATTTAATTATATTTTCCTAACGTTAAAAAATATCTTCATAAAGTTGGTATGCATAATGCCTCGTTTTATTTTCATGTTGAAACATTACAAACATTACAAATATTCTCTCTTTTTGCTGAAATGAAAGCAAATTTGAAATATAAAAATTATTAAAAATATAAAATTGAAATGAAAAATATAAGAAAGCACTATAAATTTATATCTAATAAGAGCAATGAATAAATATAATATACATCACACAATAAACAATTGTTAAGGAATATGATAAGCAAATTAGTCTACTACAAAAGTTACTAAAATTCAGTGTATCGATTTTAAATTTTCTTTTGTCCATCACTGTATTCCTCCTTAGGAAAATTAATCCAGCCATTCATGATTATTCACACCACTGGAAAATAACTCCTTCGAGTGGTCTGATTGTTCGCAACTATGTACACGCATTGCGTCTTGTATAGTGAAACACGCGTCAAAGGGAAATCGTTTCGGCGCTGATTAATTAATGACATCGCATCCGATTATTACCGTGTCGGACAATAGCTTGTACCGGCGTATTGTACTTCATCGAGGATATTGAAACGACGCGGCTACCATTTCAATTGGCCGGAATGTAGTTGACAAGAGAAACGCAGCTCTCCGAGTCTCATAATGGATCATTTGTTCGAAACGCTTAATTAGTCGCAACACTGACTCTTCAACGTTAAAAACTTCTACATACTCGTAAATACGGTGACTGGCGAAAGTGTACGAACACTCCTAGAAGCCTTATATGTATATATTATAAAAAAACATTTTGAAATTTATTGCCACTGTAATGGCACATGGCTATCGTAATTATATTGGTAAAATTTGAAACTGTGAATAAACTGAGAATCCATGTAGCAGATACAAGATATTTCTTGAAAGCATAGACTTTGCAAAGACCAACAAAGTATTTGAACAGTCCATTATTTATTGTTAATAAGTAGATCGCGAATTTGTACGTATTCCTGTGAAACTTGAAGATGCAAAAATATACAGAATGAACTAATATGTAAAAATATATCCAAAGTAGAATACTTGTTACGATATTTGGTAGATAGACAAATTTTCTATCTAAATTTCACTTACTTATTTATCTTAATGAAAATATGAATTTCCATATACGTTTGCAGTTTATTAACAAGGCGAAACGATCGAAGGCAAGAAAACGATGTATAGTGAAACCATCTGTAGCACTAGTTGTATGTTTAAAACTACTACTCAATTTTTCACTGAATGTATACTTGCAATAAATGTCTTGTATTATAACTTCTATACACATTTTCGGAATGGTTTCGAACGTTACTGTTCATAGTCACGATAGTCGTGTCTCATTTACACTGGTCACGACATTTAATGCACATAATATATTGAGAAAAATATTCTGTAGTAAATATTTGAATATTTTCGTTAGTCACTGTAGTCTATCAGTCTGTAAAAGGAAGAATTCACTGGATGCTGTGTGCAGTCCTCGGGAATGATTCTTTATAGAGTGATCGGAATTTTTATATGTTTCGCGAAGAATTTCAATGTACTGATAAAAGTTCAGCAGGCGAGCTGGAAGAGTTCTAGGTCAGCGGGAGATGACTATTGGGTATTGGTTTTCCATCAAATCGTTTTTTACAATACCACGTCCCTTGTCATCTGTATTTCTTCCCCCGTTTCCCGATATTTATAATCCTCGTTAATGTCTTCCTGAAATACGTGGAATGAAACAGTTCTCTGTTGCAAGTGATTAGAGTAAAAAAATAAAAAAGGAAGGGAAGATATGCCAATGCCCTATCTTCTGCTCTGTGATGCTTTGGTTATTGGAAAAATTGAAAGGAAAAAAAATTCGAAGCCTTTCATTAGAATGGTCATATGTGCTTTTCAGAAGTCACTGATCAACTCCATTTTGCAGGATGCTCACAATTTCATTAGTCAGATCCATAATTAATATTCAACACCTCAGGAAGCATAGCACTAGTTTCTATGAATTTGTTTATTACACGCAGAAATATATATATATATATGTGTGTATACAATATGTATAAATAACGCGTATGTACATGTGTATAAATAATCGCCAATTTCGAGGTACATTTTGAAAAATCACGCTAGTAATTGTAATTTTCCCTAACATTACGGTTTACGAAAGTGATCAGCGTCGCTTCTCAGCGTCTCATATGTAACCTCTTATGACAATCGACGTTTCATTGATCCCACGTATTGATTATTTTGGTGGATCGAAAAAATTTGTCTATCAGCTGGACAATGTTCTGACGGATTTCCGTGACTTCAATGAAATTTCGTACTGTGCTAGCCGGTCGTTCACCGACTATATTTAATTCAGCCGTCTACTTGCCGTGCTATTCTTAACCTGCTGCTCTAGAAATACGCGAGCTGTTACGTCACCCGTGGCTAGGTCGTGTACCCTCGCATCGTTGCAATTTGCACCCGAGATGCTGCTATCGTCTCTATCAGTGGCGTTAGGATAATAGTAGTCTTCGTAGTATCTTGAGATCTTGAATTAAAACATCGAGTAATGCTACTATCCATTGATTTAGTAACAATGATGATAACATGTAAGATTCTATATGGTTTTAATGGAGCTTGGAACTAGGGTGAGATATAGTACTTCATCTAACTTCGAGATTCTGAATCACTTGAATCTTCCTAGATTCCTATTAATTTGTAGATCGAAGTGGTTGAATAAATATAGAAGATTTGAAGCTACGTTGCTTCATTATAATCTTTGTGATTTATTTATCAATTATCTACGTAAGAGTAAGAAGATTAGATGATACAGCATCTCCAGTGATTGATGAACATTGTAATATAAAGGTCTTACAACGTTTCCTACTTTTAATAAAACTTTGGTATTCAATGCACATACATTATGAACTTTAAGTTGCATTTGTGTTTTAAAAATCATATAGTATTAACTTTATTAATTGCTATATTTTGTCATGTTACTGTCATATATCTAAATACCAATTCCTGATGTCTTTGAGACATACGTAACTTCTTCCAATTGTGAAGCTAGTATAATAACTGTCCGGAGACTTTTGAATGGGCGTGTTTCTTATTAAGATGCAGAATCACAAATATGAAGTACCCAATTATTTTATAGAAAAAATAGACATCTTTTGGATGATTAAAACAAATTGTATTAATCAGATTACATTTATGGCAGAATGGGTGACAGCAAATATTTCAAGGGAAACCTCCATTCTCCAGTTCGATTTTTCTGCCATTGTCAAGGTGTCCAAGGCTGATATATGCTATCAATTATCTTCTAGTCGATTACTTGAAGAGAACGACGTTCATCCTTTGTGGTCAACCAGTGGTTACTAGCGGATCACTTTCTCAAATATTGTTCCTAGCAACTATCTGATTGCTGTATATCTCAGGAGTGTTGTAGCACTACTCTTCCAGATTCTGCTCTTCCAGATTCATGGATAATGTTTATCAAGGTGGTCGGGGAATAACGAAATGGGGAAACTAATTTATTACTCGAGTTCTTGCTATACGTCTGCCATGATGAAACTGGGACTTGGAAAAATTTCCGCATTCCTTGAAACAATTCTACCAGGATGAGGATTCTCGAATATAGAGAAAAAGTTCTAGCATCGATAGAACTTTTAAACTTGAGAAGAAAGAAAGATTGAAGAAAAGAAAAGGATGCAAGAGTACTGAGACAAATTTCAATGGAAAAAAGAAAGTAAGGAGGTTAGAACAATCAAAAAGAATTTTCCAGTAACTAAAAAGATAGTAGAGACACCAAGCAGGAAGTACTAAAAAAGAAAATGTTAGAATGAGGAGTAAAAGGAATCCTAGTCATAGAAATAACAATACGACAACGTTAGGAAGAAATTTCATCGATAAAAAAAAGCAGCGCAGGAACTTGAAAAAAAAGTAGCTGCAAACTTAAAAACAACACAAGAACGTTAGAGAAGGAATTCCACGGCTAAAAAAAAAAAAAGAGGAAAGTGAGACGTAAAAATATAAAAAGGAACTCCATTTACACAAAATAGTGCAAGGACATTGAGGAAAGAATTCTAACAGCAAAAAAGAAGGAAGCATCAGGAGGAAATGAAGAAGGATTTCCAACCATGAAAAAAAATAATGCAACGCCATGAGAAAGGAATCCAGCTATGAAAAAAGTAGATCAAAGGCAGAAAAAAGGAGTCGTAATCGTAGAAAGCTGAGTTAGGAATTCCAATAATTCCTTTTGTTCTAATTTTAGAGTATGTTACTGGATCACAAAAAATTCAAATCTCATAAGATTTCTGTCAATTTGCTTACTCTGACGTCTCTCACATGAAAAATTTACGATGGTCTAATTTGCGATTTCGATTCGATCGTGGATGTAGCTTATACAGATTCATGCTATTACTAACATAGCTAATTTGTAAAGTCTAAGGATTTGTTACATATTTACTAAGTAGCGAGATTTGTTTCTAACGATTTAATAATACATGTGATAATGAATCACATTATCCTATCAATAATCATAGAAAACAGTGATTATATTCATGTTTCACGAATAAATCTAAAAAATAATGGATCATTTGACGAATGGGAACAGAAATCTACTAATCTAACTTAACCTATTTACACTTCATTTTCTCTGTGTTTCGCAAATACTCATTTCCGTGTTTGTGGACTATGGAACAATTCCAAATCGAACAAAGCTCACAAAAAATGGACGCGGTCTTCCTAACCGTAGTAAAGATAATAGTGTGTAAAGTGTATACGCGAAACTCGATACCGTTCTCTCGAGATAAGAAGGCGTATCAAATAGAACGCGCGTTGTTCTACTAGCAATTGAACGAGCCGTTAAAAAAGGTTGGTACATGGTTTGTAGTATCTCGAAACCGGGTAAAAAAAAAGAGTAAGAAATTCGATACGAGGCAAGGCGTTTTCGACGTGTCATGTACGTGTAACATAATCTAAGCGTGTGCTTTTGTACGTGTTATCGCTTCGAGTGGCAATACATTATCGGAAATGAGTCGATATATTGACTGACGTGGTACATCCGACACCGTAGAAACGCACGCCACCTTGGGATTCGCTGTTTTTCGAGCAAGGGCAAGTTCACGCGTTTTTTCGCAGACTCCGAAAAAAACTCCAACGAGCACGGTTACACGGATACTGCGGCTCTGCTTTTACGTCTTTCAGCCGGGAAAAAATGAAGTGATAAGTGAGAAAACGCGGCAGCGTGATATGAACAATTTGTAGTTCTTTAAAAATTGACGCAGATTTGAATGAGAAAAGAGAGAAAACAGCGCTATAAGTATTAAGATCTACCATATAAAATGTTCTACTTTATAGTATCAATTTTCCCAATCTTCATTCTTTTTGAATAAACATTTCTGTTTTTGAAGATACATTATTACATACTATTACATTTTAGAGCGGAGAATTCTCTTCCACATACATATGTATAACCTTAATATTTTTTAATTAAAGTCATCCTTCTTAAAATTCACTGAAGCATGAATAGTAAGAAATCATTGAATGTTATATACAATCTAATACACAGAAGGGAAAGATGAGAGGAAGAAAATGTCAAGGAGCAGTGTATCAAAAATACTCTTAGAAATTGTATGCTATTATAGTGACGATTGAAGGAACAACATTCAATACTCTACAAACATCTGAATAAATTCCTTTGGAAATTCCAAAGAGAGGGAGAAAAGAAGGAGAAAGAAGGGGAAACACAACACCATAAATGCATACCAGCTCTTAGTACGCGAAACATTGAATTTTCTTGTATCATTTTTCTAAATCTTCTTTGTCTTCGATAAATACCTGTGCAAATGTATCTATGCGTATCATTCTAAAACTAAGAATTCTTTATTGCATACGTAACCTCAACTATCTAAATTAACCGTATCTCTCTTAGAATGCAACACAATACGATCCTTAAAAGTTAAACGTTTTATGTTATAATCTCATATATATATACAGTAAATTCCACACAAATTTCTCCAGACATTCTAAGGAAAAAAAGAGAAAGGAAGGGAGGAAGGGACGCAAGGAAGAAGATATCGTCGAGAAACGGTCGAACCTCGAACCGCGCTGTTAAAAATTATTACGCTATTATCACGACGATTATCGTGCTCGATCTAATATTACACGTACATATGCGTCTCGCCTTGACATGTCGTAATGGCGGTCGCAAGAACAAGGACACCCACCGCGGCAGGATAACATCGTATCGCATAGGCTACACGGCCAAGTACACGTCCTGTGCTCTGACTTCTATTTTTATGCCACTTTTCCTCCCTCTGTTGTTCACCGTTGGCCCGACTTCGATTGTGCCGTGTGTTGCACGATTAGAATCGATCTGCCCACTCTTTTCCCTCATCCTCACGTGACTCCACGCGAAACCTGATGCCGTGACAGAGAGAAACACACACGCACGCACACACAAAGAGGGAGGGGGGGCGGGGGGTCGTTTTCTGATTTGGTCGCGAAACGTCATCGACGCCTATACGCGTTTTAATAGAAAAACGCTTCGAATAGAACACGAATCGACCATTCATTAAGCTCCATTGTAGTATCATTAACGTTTCGAGTACGCTAGCCTAGTGTTATCGAATTGCAGCGAACGTGTAACTTTAGACAGGCTGAGAGGGGTTGGGCAGACAGAAATAACGTGCGGTTTCGTGCACAATTTTACCGTATTACGGATACAAGCCTTTAATTAAACAAACGGGTAAACAACTAGTCATCGTCCCGCTGCGACTGCCACATCCATTATATCATCGAAATGTTAACAAGGATCAGAAATAAGAATTTTATTTTTATACTCGAATATCCTACTTTCTTATTTCAATTTGTAATAATATTTCGATTACTGTAACACGTATATTTTTGATAAACAATGTTCCGAATGTCTGTGGTGCGAGCAAGACATGTATACCGTTGAAATACATATATCGTTCGACATGATCGTCGCGACATTTTCAGCAAGCGGTTACCTGATTAGGCTCGACAACACGTTTCTACGAGCCCGTGCGAATTTACGAGGCGAAGTTACGAAGGCCGTTCATCGTCAAGGATAGAGCACAGCGATTCGACCGCATATGTAAACACAGCCGGCGATTGGTCGAAGGCACCAGCGAAAACACATCGCAAAAAAGCCGCCAATTCTTAACAAACACTGACACAAACCCACCCCTTAACTTAACTCAACCTTCAAATCTAACCATTGACACACGTAACGATCCCCCGTAATAAACCAATTCTCGTATGCAATTCCACCAAAAATTCACCAAACGAGATTCTACCAAACAGCTCCTATTCACACTGTCTACCTCTCCCCGATTCCTCCCCCGATATACATCGTGTCACAGCGAAAGAATACTAGTATAGTATAGTATCTAAGCAACACCGTGATAACTGTCACAGAGCACTTACGTCGTGGTCGGTGGTTTCGTTCGATGGTGGATCGCGCCAGAGCCCGGTGTCCACGGGGTTAATCGGGAACGTGCGCGTGAAGGTGAATGGAAAGGCGGCGAGAAACGAGCGGAAAAAGCACGAGAAGAGAGACGAACGCCAGCGCCGGCGACACGAGCGTTCCTCGTGCGCTCAGCTCAGCTGAAACATCGCCGAGCAGCGACTGCGAGGCTGCTTCTACCGGCGGCTGCACTGTGCGCCTGCAACGAGGCAAACCGCGCAACGGGTCTGGCTCGTGGCTGTTCGCCGCGGCCCGACAATTTCCGCCGCAACTCGGCCCGTTCCGCCTCTAGCCGGCCGACCTCGATACTTTTTGGCGGTCTTCGAGGAACTTCGACCGCCTGCGCGTACGAGCCACAGGGTTGCAACTCCACGACTCTGGTTCACGATTCTCGCCGCTGCTGTTCGAAGGCGCATCCATGCACTGCGCATCTACACAGGTTCTGTTCTACCTGTGCGAGCGTTCCTACCTTCCGAGTTTCTTTCTTGGCGTTGGCTCGGGTGCAGAGCTCTGGCTATATTCCAGGCGAGTTATACCCGAGTAGGTTTAGGTTATTGGAGGGGAATTTGTCGGAAATTTTGGCCGATCTACTGGAACTTATTTCGTAGGTTTAGAACCTGGAATAGAATAGATTTTGACGAGGATTGGTGGGAACCTTTCATTTGTGTAATACGTTCTAAAGATGGTACTGTGAGAGGGTGTTTGTTGAAAGACTTTGTTAAATCTACTGGAATCTATCGCAGGTTTATAGAGGAGTATATGATCCATAATGATAAATTCTGACGATAACTATCGCGAGGCTTTATCCTGTACAAAAGATTCCAACGTAGTGCTTGAGGATTGTTAGTAAATTTTGGTAAACGTACTGGAATTTATTGTAAAAGGTGGTTAATAATAAATTTTGTTAAATTTAAGCGAATTTATAACCTGTAACAAATGGTACTCTGACGATAATTAATCGAAGGGTAAATACTGAGTATCATAACGGTGCATGACAATCCATTGTAATTATGAAAATTCGTTATACTTTTTCAGACCGTAAAAACGTATCGTGACAAGAGAATGAGGTTGCGCGTTAATTAATTATGAAACTGAAGGGATGATACCCTTTATGGTCGAGGTAGATATCTAAACCCAAGTTCTCATTATTCTGACATATACCATTAGGATTTTTATTCCATCAATTACCCTCAATCCCTAAACTACCGAATCTATAACCCGCGTAACAAATTATGGCAATAAAGTCCTAACCTCATTACGACGTTCATTTATGAAATTTTGCTTGAAATATTCCGCTGACTGTTACTAACCAATCAGTAAAGGATTCATCGAATCAATCATACGCGTGACTATGCAACTAGGGAGTGCGTGACGCAATGCACGTAAAAGCTAGAATCGAAGCATTTCTGTCGGCATAATGGCCGGGTATTCACTGAGGTGGTACATGGTCCCCGTTGCTGATTCCTAGCGACGATGTTGCGCTACTGCTCTGCTGGAGAAGGATCGATAAAGGGAGGAGGGATGGAACCACCCGGGAAGAAACGACGGAATCTGCGCTCTTCCTTCCCCCAAACCCCTCGAGCACGTTGCTCACCCACAACGCATGACTGTTCGGTAGATTCGCTGATGTCGGTCTATTCTTCGGTTCTCTCTTCCACCTGGCTCCCAACCTCTTCTTACCCCTTTTTTTTCTACATCTATCTCCTCTCCCCTTTCTCTTCCTACCTTTGGAATACCAGTTCCATCTAGCCGTAGACGTACCGCTGCAATATTAGGGTTAGTGAACTCTGAATCGACGCAGATAAGCGTCCGAGCTCTTTTCACTAGGCAGCTGATTATTTTCCCGTGTGTAAAAGCGACGATTCTAATTATTTCCTTCCTTCGTTAACTGGCCTAGCTTCCTTTTCCTGGCCAGCGTTTTCGCTGATTGGTTCGTGGAATGGAATTAGGTTAGGTCGCCCCTTTATTTGGTATTCAAGCATATGATAATTAAAGACGTGGACGCAAGGGGTTAATTAACCAGTCGTGGCCATTCATTGATGAGCGCATGGTCTGGAAAACCTAATATATAGGAGTACCTAGTTTGCGATCCACTGTGAGAAGAAGCTCGGAATGTTCCATACCCCGTTTAAATAATTCATCAACAATTTATCAAGGAACACCTGTATGCAGCCAGCCTTGAGGAGTTCCTGGAAAATAAATGATTCTGCCTTGGAAGAGGTTTAGAAAGAAAATAGTACAAGATACTGTTCCTTGGTTTCCTACCAAGATTCGAAAATCTATTGTATATAATTTCATGCTTTCGTTGATACCCTTCCTCGTTTCTCCCTATTAAAGGTTTCCCGGTTATTATTATTCCCAAATTGGAGTTTCGTCACAGATTTTATCTACTTAACCACTCTCGAGTACAACGTAATAATAAATCGGATTCTATCGTGTTAGTTGTACAAAACTGGCTGATCCCAGAGGCAGGCAAAAGGTCAGAGTAGATATACGCCCTCGCAATGCCGGTCCAGAAGACCGTGAGTCACTTTGATATTTTGCTGATTACCAGTGAACGTCAGTCATAAAACTGGCATTGCCTCTCGATTTGGAAGCGGTGGGGCGCTGCCTTTAACTTCAACTTCACGGATTAAAGCGGGAAGAAATAGATACAAAAGAGCGCATCCAGAGATCGCGCGCACCGAAAAAAATCCGTGAATCTCTCTCTCTCTCTCTCTCTCTTTCTTTCTCTCCGGTTTATGTGTCGCAGCCCGGCCGTTTCAATGCAGGGTTGGTAACGAGTACGAGCTTCTGACGTCTCCTCGAAATAACGAGGCCTCCGAACAAAAGTGCCCAGAGGTTCTTCTACGCCTAAGCTAGGGGTAAAAGAGTGTCGTTACGTAATAATATCTCTGAAAATCCGGCGTGTTACCTCCTCGCGAGTCACGCTGCCAGAAACAAGCAATTTAGTAGTCTTCTCTTTTGCTGCGAGGATCTCTCCAGAGTACACTACTCCTTTCTTCTTTCCCTTTATCTCCTGGTGTACGTCTACCAGGGACGCTTTGCAATTTGATAGAAAACGAAATTGGACAGTGTCAGTTTCTCTTGAATTAAGCTTAAATTTTTCAATGAATTTGTATATGTAAATTTTATGACTGGAATTCGTCTGGTTGTTTCGTTTATTATTTTACAGCAAAGGGTGTATTGTATGTGATATTAGGAAACATAACTGCTCGTTCCAAGCAATGCA
Organism: Bombus huntii; assembly: GCF_024542735.1. Taxonomy (NCBI): domain Eukaryota; kingdom Metazoa; phylum Arthropoda; class Insecta; order Hymenoptera; family Apidae; genus Bombus; species Bombus huntii. The sequence continues at coordinate 4,678,621 of NC_066251.1, forward strand.
CAAAAAATACTAAAGAAACGTAATTTAGCAACAAATAAAGATACTATTACTACGAGAAGTTAGGCTATGCATAAAGAATAATGGAAAGTAGTGACTTATTTTAATGTATGGCAATTTCGTCACATGCATAGGACGTTTTATACGACTGCTGTGTTACAAAACGCGCTTGCATTAATAGGTCATATATCAGATCCCAACAGTGGTATCGTGAAAGAATATCTATTTGCGACGAATAATTTATCGCGAAAGTTTACATCGACTTCATAACGAATAACAATGATAAATTCTGACGATGATTGAAAGATTGAGAATCAATAATGCTGTGAGTCAGACTATTTTCATTTTACATCTTCAAAGCTGTGATTTAACTAATTATGAAACTAAAAGGCCGATACATTAAAAAGTTGAGAAATGTGACAAAACCTGAAATTTTAGTTATATATGGAGTTATATAGGGTGACGACTGTCGATTGATGAAAGTGAAATACAGCGACTTTTCATCTTGGTAAATGATTCGAGAAAGATACAAAAAGTCGACATCCTTGAATCGTAGCCAACGTCGTACGAGCATAGCCATTTTTCGTGACGTTTGACCCGTTTCTATTGGATGAGCATGACGTCACCGCAGGGAATGTCAGATCAATGGTCCCCAGGGGTTGGTGGCACTGCTTTCCTACCTTTACATCCTCCGGTACCTCGTTCAACCACCGTTCCTGATAAACACGTGCACACAGACTGCCCACGCGAGTTACAATCGAAATTATCGAGGATGACGACAGATACCACGTACGTTGCAAATTCTATGATTCACAGTTAGTCTAACTTGTTCCTTCCATATCTGTTAATCCAATCTGTCCGCTACCTTTAACATTTTCCCGTACACGTGTGCATTACTGACACATTTTTTTTCAACTGCCTCCTGTTTCTGTCTTTCATACGCCGGTTAATTATAACGTAATCGCCAAAGAGGAGAATATTCGCTTTCAGTAAACATATTCTACCCCCTATGAATCCTTCACAAACCCATTACCACGAAATTGTGTCCTCTCAATAGGGCATCAATCTCGGCTTAATAGTTTCAGTGACAACACTCATCTTCGAAAATTGATGCTCTCGTGGTGGTGCTCAAACGTGCTTCCATTCTTTCTTCGAGACGTTCGATCGATTCGCTTAATCTCGATACGATTGCTTCGTTTCGGTACAGTTTGTATCGTGGAGAGCCATCGAAGAGGCTTCTAGCTTGGTCGATGACACGGCCGAGAAAAGTTACTTTCCTCCCGGGTTTCGTGGGTGTTGAGAACCACTGGCATGACGTCACAGAAAGTTCAATGACGTCATAGACCGTTCGATACACCGCGATCCGATGGTGGGGGTTGGTTCACCGAGAAGCGCTCAGGACCACGGTAGGGGATAGAGAGGAAACGAAGCTGTGCACACATATATACGTACACAGCGTCAAAGGGGAAGTCAGCGTGGAGAACGAGAGACTTTTCACGCCGTTGCAACTGAATGCTACTACTACACTGGCCTCGTAGATCAAAGAACTAGGCTGACAGATTCGGCCGTGTTGTTACCATTTCCTCCCAATCCTTTTCTCTCTCGACATTTCCACGCGGTACTAAAATTCTATATCGCATGCCTGACGAATTTTTTCCACGAGATTTTTTCCCACAAGTTACCTAGAATTTTTCTTCGTACGTGTTGTATAATCTTTTGCGAGTTAAAATAGATGGAGTATTTGAACGCTTACTACTACCACTGAGAACATCTATGCATATGACACGTTTGTGAAAATTCGGATTTCGATCTTGCCTTCAACGACACACCGCGCTTTCTGCTGACATTTCGTATCGTGGACAAACTATTAAAACATGATCGAGATATGAAAAGCCACAAATGTGCTCTAGTTATGTTAAATAGTATCTCGAAAGCTTAATATCTAGAAACACTACTAGACGAAACGAAATTTAATATATTGAATTTAACTGATTAACACGTAATTACTATAAGTACAGCAGCGTGCAACAACATTCCGTGACCACTTATTATGGCCCGTTCAGAAACTGCACTGACTAATTTTATAAACTGAGAAGCAAGGAAAAGGAATGACATCTTCCAAGTACTTTTCCCAATTTTTCTTGGAATTTACTATTACTTACTGTTGTATCCATAAAATAAGTGAACCTATGGAAGTATATCACCCGTTCCTCGAAAATCGAACGTTTATTGTGTATCTGGATGACCAGTTCGAGGGATTTAGAAAAGGAGAAGTTGATCAGTTTGATTTCTGAGACGCTCGTAATAATTACAGTGTTGGTAAAAATGAAGCTGCAACTGCAAAAGAAGAAGTAGTTCCAAGTTGATATTCTACGTTCCTAATAACGCACGATCACCTTATTTTCCCTTTGAACTTGCCAAACTCCTGTTTTGCCGATCAATACCAACATTTGGTATACCTTCAAGCCTCATTAATTTCACCAATTCACCGTATTTCCGCTTTCCACTGAGAATGCATTTGCGAACGAAAGCTGGAATGTCGCGTTCGAAGTATATAAATAAGTGGAAGGGACGATGCTCGAGCAGCAGCGTTACGTAACGCGATTTAACGGTCAAGAAGGGAGCGTTGACGATGGTGTTTCCGGTGTTCCGTCTTCCGGCCAGTCGGAAACCGCAGAGTGCACCGCGTCGCGGAACGAAAATTACAAGCGTACCTTTTATAAGCAGCCCTGACTGATAGTAGGGGGTGGCGCAATGCGGCTACCCTGAATTGCATCCCCAAGAACGGATAAACAGGTCGCTGGAGATCTCGTAGAACATTCGTTCTTGAAAATTGCCGGCCTTAAAGCAACCTATTCCATACACGAACAACACCCACAGATCGTTTGCCAATTAAAAATCAAGCATTCCACAGAATCAGTGAATCGCGTCTTAAACAAACATATACGCACAGTATTTGACTGTGAGTGGAAATTGAAATAGAATTGTAGGCGGTAGTGTCGCGAAAATATTTCACGGCTCGTTTCGAGTCGAATTACTTCTCCGTGATCTTTTTCAACTTCTTCGCCGTAACGTCGCGTAAAAGACAGAACTTTCGTAGATGCAGCGGTTCGAACGAAGCGAGATCTTGTCTCGTGTACGAGCCGGAAAAGAAGTTTCAAACGAGAAGAGGATCCTTCAAGTTGGCTTCTTTCGAACGATAAAAGAGAAAATTCAGCTTTCGGGAACGCAACGACTAGGGTATATGTATGTCGAGAAAATCCTCGTTTAGATGCCGAGCCACCTGCCTCTTCGAGGCTCGGTATCCACTCAACGCGCCTCTTCTTCGTGCTCCAGAATCAGTCGACATAGCGAGCCTCTGCTACCCTATTGCATATGCAAATATGCATGTGTTCGTGCAATCTGGACTTCCAGGTTAATTTGTCGCTTCTTCCTGGAATAACCTTAATTATCTTTTGATCGTTCTGCTTATCCTAATTAAAATTATTAAAAGATTTTATTTTTATTCGGCGTCTCTATTTATCTCTAACCCCTTGCTCTAATTCTATATTGAGCTGAACTTGACATTGTACATTCTTTTATTCCTTCTACTTTTAGTATATAAAGATTACAGGGGGATAATAAGCCACATTTTTTAAGTTTTATAGGAGAGATATTTTGAAATTCAGTACATTATATTAATTAATCTAGTATTAACAATATTATATTCTGTATTGGCTTTTTCTGTATACGATCTCTACCATATGACAGAAAATTCAGAAAAATTTCACTGCTCCGAGATGAATTAAACAGCATTTGCAACCTAAAATTCTACATGTTTTCATGTCAGGATATTTCAAATTGATAAAAATCGACAGAAAATGCACATAATTTTAATGACTACAATAACTGATGACAATATTCGTGGTTCTTCGGCTTTTTGCTACTAAAAACCCAAGAACTACAAATACGTCATCCAATCACCGTAAAAGTTTAAAATCTAAAGATTAATCAGCGTTGCTACTGAATATTTATGGCTACTTTAATTTATGGCTACTTTATATTCTTTCCACTAAAACTAGATCATCTGAATCATTACATACGTCGCGTGGAACGATTGCGACTCTCCATCCATCTATATTCCACTTCCTTTTCCATGGATCGTTAAATCTCGAGGTAAATTGATTTTTTAGCAATAATAAAACTGGCGAAAACGCAGTTTTCGGTGTTCTACTTTTACGTGCGACAGCCGATTTCCACATTTAATTACCCGGGCAAGATGAATGAGGATTTCCTGACTCTCGAGCATCGATTTCCTTTCCGTTTAAACAATGTCTGGCCAGAGCTATTCAGAAATTAGATGGAGGCCAACGAGAGAATTTCATAGGAATGTCTGCATTAATCAGCAAGAACCTTATTCCACGGGCAGGGGAAACTTATAGTTTATGTAGTTTGTTAACGTTTGAATATCCACGCAAGAGGAGAAATTATAGTGAATTAAAGAGCACATAGCTCTTGCGAACAATAGATCTTTTTCTGAAATGTAATTCGCATATTGTTCTTACAATTGAGGAAATCAATTTGTAAAATGAGTTAAGAATCACTTGGATTCATTAGAGAAGGACATTCGAATATTTTAAAGTGGTATTCAGTAGGATTTTTTAATCATCTTACTCTTCGATGAAATACGTTTAATTGAAAAAAATTCGTGTTTCTTGTGTCGCCCTCGAAAGCACGTGACAAAACCAATTGTACGTTCCTTACTCGGTAGGTAAAATCATATGAAATATTTCTATATTCCATCGATAAAGCGGCAAAAATTCCCATGGGGAAAGCAAATATCATTGTTCAGCCATTTGTTGTAGGCATAGAAGAACCCTATTATAACATTACATTACCATGCATATATTTACTCGAATCACAGATGAGTATGCAAAATTGTTATGAGTGAATGAGATGTATGAATGCATCTTAGGAGTACAACTAGTTTCTAATTTTAAATACGCGAACTATATATACAAATTGGAGATAAAATAGGTAAACAATGTGCACAATATATACAGAGTACAAAACCATTGACTATCGACAAACTGTGCACGTAGTCGATGCAGTGATGGTATTATATATTTTAGTTACACTTTCCGCCACTGTAGTGTTGCAATCTTATTCTATCCCTAGTCGGTATTGTTGGAAACGATAAGAATTTCCTATAGAAATCCTAATTTGTACTGGATTGATATATGTATATATCTACCACTTAACTATCTATCAGTAAACCTTAAACTCTCCAAAAAATTCTAAAGTATAAAATTGTGCGATGCATTTGATGAATTTAATAAAACTATTGTACACGAATCACATAATTGCATAAATGTTAGTAATACGAAACGATTCGCGAAAATATATTATCCCTGCATTCTGCCGATTACAATTCAATTAGTCAACGCAATGATTCATCGTTGAGCCGTTTTCGAGTGTCGTCGTGGCTCGATTCGTTTGCGAGGATGTAACGAGCAAAACGGCGCGTGGGTTCATCATCCGGCGAGGAGAAATTGCATCAACACCTTGCGCCTCTATTAAATCTTTTCCGCATAAGTTAAACAAAGATTTGTAGCTCGCTGATTAACTCTTGGGTTAGTCACGTTCCGCGTGTGTCAGAGTTCATCAGCGCTATCAAGCTTGTGTCGGTGAGTGCGTTTGACAACTGCCACTTCTCTGGTAGGAAACGAGTTTTCCCTCCAATGTGCAAACCAAAATAATATTTCTGCAGAGCTTCGATTATCAAGATATCGATTAACACAACGATTATTGTAACTTCGATTAATTGAAAATTTTAAAAGTAGTGCCTTGTATCGAAGATTGAAAAACGAAAATGAAAACTGAAAGAAGTTGTTACGTTTTTACTGAAAAGCTTTTGTTCCTGTTTGATCTCTGGAGGGAAGAATTTTTTGAAGACAGAAATAGACTAATGTTTTCTAAAGAAGTAGGAATATCCTAAATACTCTTCAAAATCTGCATTCGTGAATCTAAATGTGTCTTGCATCAATCATGATATTTTTCTCATCAAAGATTTTTTAAATGAGAGATTAGAAACTGATATAAAGCTGTACAATAAATATGCTACGTATATAATAATTAACGATCTTAATTATCATATATTTACTTTTTTCGTTATCTTCCCAGAAAACATTTACTCCCAACAGTAGCCACTCGGTTTTTTGTAATCGTGCATGAGTTGAAGAAAAATAACTTAAATACGAAGAATTATAAAGCAAGCTGGTATTGCTGCATGTTGAGTTTTTTCTTAAATTCACGCACGACTGCAAAAGACATAATGAACAGTTCGAAGTAGATATCAACCGACTAAATAGATCTTATGTAAAGCATCTGTTTAAAGATCACCGATACACTCTTAAAGAAATACAAATAAATCTGTTACACAATCAAATAGACAAATTAAAGATATCTATTTCAACGTCTTTTGAATTTCTGGAGCACAGAATTTCATTATTATTTTTTATTCGTTTGATCTAGAAAGATTTAGATACGAATTGGTGCATGGTAATCTGAGCCTGTTGAATTTCCGCAATTTCATCGTCTGACTATCAGGGAAATTGAGGAGAATTGCGAGTAATGAAACTTAAATGTTCATTAGACTACTTCGACGCTCCTTTCGCAATCTCGTGGATTCTTTGTTACGAATTTACGAGTTGCTAGCGAAAGCATCGACAGTAATAAGCGTGCAATCTCCACGTCGAGTGCATCCCACGATAACGATCTAAAAAATACTCGGGAACAATACGGAGAACGTAGGATTCTAGGTCTCGAGAATTTGCTCATAATCCGACTAAAAAGAGGATTGGTCTCGAAGCAAGCTTTTGCAATTCACCGATGAGTCAACGAAAGTAAAAATACATTAGCGAGAGAAGAGGAGCAGTCTTTCTCGTCTTATCGTGAAAACTTTCCTCGGTGGCGCCTTGTCATAGAATGTTACAAAGTCCTCAGATAACCGATGAGATTCCTGACATTTGTCAATTCTATCTGATCAGTCCAAAAATTTGGAAAGAATTTCCGTCAAGCTAACCGTTCAAATTAGTGACGTATATGGTGCGCCTGTATGTCGCCAATTGGTATCATTCAGTTTTAGAGTTTCGATTAGTATCGTTAAGTGACTCAGAAGGGTTTTGATGAAATGTTATGTAGACTTTGGAGTATTTTTTACTTGAATTTGTATCCTATCTTTTACGCCATGAAGACTATCCTAATGCAATTATCAATATAGTTAAAATTAAGATAAAATAAGCTAACTCGACCGTAATTTGAATCATCGTGGTCGCCTATGATTCAACGATACCAGTTGAGGGCTAATTATCTAAAACTTTATTATTAGATTGTATAATTATTAACGCAACAATTTTTGTTTCTATATTTTTTAATCTTGCAGTTCGCCTTCGGTGTGTATGACACAAAATCAAAATCATATTTCGATAGATACGTATTAAAATATAGATAGTTTATAAATATTCGTTCTTAGTATTCCATTAAATCAGGCAAATCTTGCTACTTTACCAACATTCTTTTTCTAATTATATAACTTTCATAAATAATGTTACCGCTTATTATATGAAATAACGAAGATATTTTACGTGGCCATTTATGCATTTCCTGAATTATTTCTTTCTTCCATCTTTGCACTCTTCAGATATTCGAAGTTATCGAATTTCCCTACAATTAGATCTATATTTTATTAATACACTTGACACGAGAGACATTAAACCGTCAGAGTGTTACACGCGAAAGCAAAACATGAAAATGGACCCTGATCGTTGCAACGTTTCCATTTCCGCCAGTCACGACGCAATATTGGTATTTATCAGTAATGGAAAAAACGGTGGGATTGAAAAAATATCGTTAAAAATATGAAAAATAAGAAACGAAGGAGGGACATTCGGATTTCACGGAAAAGATCAGACGGAGAGCGTGAAGTCTCGTGATTGCTGTCACCGCAGTAGGAACGTTGAAACGTGCGGATCGATAAGAGCTGAGTAAAACGTGCGGTTTTACACAGCGTGAGCTAAGTGTTGGGCAGCTTTTACTTTCACCTTTGAGGAAACGTGCGCCGCTCGTGTTGCGGCAGCCTGTCTTTATGGATCAATTATAATACGTCGATTAATTATTTCGAAATCCGAACCTGACCAGTTCCGCCAATATTGTTTTCCGCTTTACTCATTCGATAGCTTGCATCACTACATTTTTAGTCCCGATTGCTCTTTCCAAGTCTATACAAAATTCTATAATTTCTCCTTTGTCTCTGGATCTGTAATATCAATTATTTTCTATTTTTTAAATCATCCCTTTTATATCAATTTCAAAATGATCATTTCAACGACATAGATGTTTTTAATTTGATTTGATAATGATTTTTATAAAGTGATTAAGCATGTGATTAACGAGAGACATTTTTATGACGCGTAGGTGAAAGAGATTAAGAAAATTCCACAAACAGAATTCATATACGTCCTATCAGCGAGATACACCCCGACAAATGCGCCAAATTTAGACGTCCGCTTAGTAAGTCGTCTGCGCACTCGTTAAGTCGCTCTCGCGACCTTTTTATGTTTCAAATGTTGGAATTTTATATTTCTTATATTAGCAGAAAATTTTGTGAGTCCCGTGTGACTGTAGAAACTGCAGAATTTGGGACATCTGAAGGCTCTTTGTCTTAGCACATTGGCTGCTATTAAGATACAGCCACTACTTCTTAGGATTATACATATTTACAATGACTCACCAAAGTATTCGAACATTCATCATAGAAAACTTTTATACTGGTTTCTCTCGAATAGGCTATTGTATTTTATAATTTGTTAGAGAAAAATGAATATTAACTCTTCCATAAAGAGGCACACCAATAGACACACTAAGACAACTGTAATGTTCTATTGCAATTCTATCAAAACATTAATTATATTTTTCTATTAACTCTGTTTTTACCTCTTCTGTATGTCCATCTAACTTCAGGTATATTCTTTTAAAAAATTGTGGAATATTTCATTCGCGAAATAGCGAATTACATGAAAAGCAGAAAAATATAAATATGCATATTGAATACTAAAATATTCAAACACCATTCTATCTCCATCAGCTGTGTCCTAATAATATCTATTAAACAATGATTGTTCTAATAATATCTATTGTATCATAATTGTTCTAATATTATCTACTGAATTATAATTTTCATTCTGAGTCATGTACATAGATTAGAGGAGAAAGTTCGATTAAAAAATGGAATATCTAAACTATTCTAACATATTCGATAAATGCTGTACACATTGTGCACATACATGGTTGTACTTACTGTAGCGTGCCCGGTCATCATGGTGTTAACATCACTTTACACTCATGTTTAATTAAGCGGGTTGTGTGGCAACCGTGCATGGTCTGCATGCACGCGTTTACGTTAATCTGCATCTATATCGTGACTCAGGATCCGTCTAGTACTATTTTCTAAACCGATTGCGAGACCCCATATACCTATGTGAAGCCACGGTTTAGGTAGCTGCGGACATTTTGGTCGGTGTATGTCCAGCTTGCGTTTATGCGAATATCGATCAAGGTAGGGTCGGGTTAAGCGCCGCGGTAAACTTGGTTCTCATCGACTGAAACGATACTCGAGTCGATTAGAACGTAGTTAGACGCCCGTATCAATTCCCTCCGGATTAATACTCGAATAATCGACGATCGACGAAATCCACTTTCCTATATTGATCACCGTGATACATTCACGAAATGAAAAGGAAATATCTAGTGTACGAGAAATAAACATTTATTGTATTTTTAGTTAAATAATCAGGAACTCAAATCTATGGTTGAGCTGTGTACTTGAAAACTAATGAAAAATTCGGAAATACATTGGTATGGTCGAAAAGGAGAGATCAATCAGTTAGATGCAAATATGGAGATATTTAAAAAATAGCTGATCTGTAACGTTTGGAAACTTTTATTGGAATTTTCAGCCTTGGAAGTAGGAAGTAATTGTACGAGGTTAAATTATATAAATACAATGAATGATCAAGACTTGTTACGTTATACTTTTCACTCAACGATTCTGAACTGCAACAAAACTGCATTAGGTGAGCAGGTGAATCATCGTACAAAGGAAACCAGATGTACTAAGATACATACTATCAACTGTATAGTATACACATATATGTACATGTTTGATTTTTATGAAAAGTTGCTATTCGTATATCTAAACATAAGTTTAAAACAACGCTAATAATTACATTTAAAAAATCATAAATCCCACTACTATTAGTGTCAGGCGAGCTGTACATGTATATACTCTGCAAGAAAATACGAGTCAATCGTATGGAATTGACGTTGACGATCCATTAACTCAACTGAACATCAAACAACTCCAAATTCACCTATTTTCCCATTTCGTTCTCTACCAAAGTTATCGTTACCAAAACTCTTTCGATTTGAGAAGCCCCAGCAGGGGGAGCTCAATTTTATTTCAAGCCACGGAACGTTCATTTCTACAGCGTTAAGAATCGGAACAGCAAGACGTCGCGTGTGCGAGCTACGCGTCTGATATTTTTGGCGCCGTCTCTTTTCCCTTTTTCTCTTTCCTCCTCTGACTCTCGCTTTGGGCAGTCGTTTCATCGCAGCAGCCGCATTTTTTCCGCTCGATGCACGTCGGATAAAAATATCTTCTTTTTTCTATCCTTTTTGTTCCTTAACATCATTATTCGTATTGGTTCACGAGGTGTCACGATTGGACGATGGCCACGAGCCTCAATATACTCCGTGTCTCTTTGTGCGACCGTAAATATGCGACGAGAATACTGATATCGAGTCGCAGGGGACATTCGAGAGGTCTCAATCGCTGGTCACCATTGTCGATACAATGCAACCTCGATATGGATCGGTGCATTGTCCAATTACGTCTGACGTGCTCGGTTGCATTGCCGATCGATAATGTTAAAACGAATATCGAGAATATTTCGTTAAAAAAGGAACGAGATACAACTGTTACTAACGATATTTTTCAAGATATACATCCCTGACATAGAGTAGACCGAATAAAAAATTAAATATTTAAAATGTATCGTAGTTATTAACAGAAGTATCGGTTATTCGATAAAACATTTATCGTACATAGCGCTACAAATGTCATTCATTTGTTTTTCAAGTTTTTATACCACAAAACTAAACACGTTAAAAACCTATAAAATCTACTTGAGAAAAGCTTCCCGAAAAAATTACTTCCCGAGGCTACTGTAAATAAATAATAGAATGTTATGGGAAAAAACAGTACAAAAATGCTGAATGCTTCAACCCCAATTTACCCTACAATCTTTTTTCATTCTCTTTGGATTGTTGATTTTATTACAGAATATAAATTCACAAATTTATGTTTCCCTCGAATATGTATGTCTTAATGCGCAGAGAAAATAGAAGAAGAAGTTTGATCTGCATATAATTTCTAATCTCACGACATGTGAATCGATACCAGTCCGATTCACCTTATTTTTTCACCTGGCCATATTGTGGTAACCCTCGGCGAAGTAATTTCGTCTTCCTCTTCGGTCCCTCTGATCCGTTTTTCCTCGGTGACAATAGCACGTTACTAATATGTCGTCGCCACAATTCCGCTGCGAGGCAGGACATATGACATTTTTCGGAGTTTATAGTATTCGAGCCGGGAAGATAGTAAAAGCGATACCTGGAGCATCCATCCCTACTAGGGATGGTACCCTATGTACCCTTTTTTTGGGGGGTGACTTTGCTTAGTGGACGACCGAATATTTTTCTGTGACTTTCATATCCTACTGGTAGCTCTACGTTTGTTCTTATTTATAGAAAAGTAACGTTTGAAGTGTGAATTTCGTATTCGACTCGTTAGTCTGAAATTTCTCTTATTTATAAATATAAAATTAATATTGTTAATTAATTAAAATTAATATTATTTATAAATATAAAATCAACGTTCGAGGCATGAAGATTTTTCTTCATATTCGACTCGTTGTATATTTTTTCATTTATAATTCAAATAATGCTTGAAGCATGAAGCATCTTCCGTTACTTTCATATTCGTTTCATCGCTGTAGGATTATTTTTATTTCGAAGAAAGTAATAATCCACAGCACGAAAATTGTAATAAAATAGAAATGAAATGTAAATATAAATACAGTAAAAGAATTCTAATGTATCAGATACATATATGTACATACTATTCATAGGTTGAAATATATCTAAGAGATGAGTCAAATAATCATCGTAAACGCATCTCCAATTTCCCAACTTTCCATTAGAATTCAATATTTGCAACGTCAAGTTGACGCATGTTTGCGTCCATTTCTTATCTAGCTTCACCAATAAAGTGAGGGTGATGAGGGTGTGACTCAGCTCCTTCCTTCCATCGATATCCGGTGTTCCGTGTCGTTTTGCACGTAATTAGACGGAACTTCAATGGGGCCCGTTCGCAGGTAGCCCGCGCGAGCCAACGAGTGAAAGTGTGTCACCGTATTTTTCGTTTTTCACGTGTTACTCGCAGACGGTGGTCTTGAGACGTTTTGACGTCATGCGTTCCCGCCGATAGCCATTTCCGCGGGCCATTCACTTGACGTCCAAGTACACTTCGGTTTAACAAGATCCAGATAGAAGCCTACCGGGTAGAGATCTATAATATTTATCCAACGTGAAGAACGATGAAGTTGTAGGTACGGGAATAATGCTCGTTCGAAAAATAGGAAAACATACGTGTCCGATCAAATGGAAACGAGAAGATCAGACAGAGGGTTATTACCAAAGGGTGAATTATGATCGTAAAAGAAACTATGATGTGAAAATAAACTGCCACGAGTCACATTTTAACCATTGAGATATCACGAGCTCGGAGTAACAACGAAAATTCGTGGTTTTACTCGCTCGAGAGATAGAGAAGAATACGTGTTCGATCGAATAGAAATAAGAAGATCAAACGTGGATTTACTAAAGGGGTGAATTGTGGTTCTAATGGTTTAAATACGAACTTACACGAGTGAAAATTCATGATCTTATTGGCATCCTTTCAACAAAAGTTCGTGGTTTTACTGGCTTAAAAAATAGAACAGAGTACGTGTTCGATCGAATGGAAATAAGAAGATTAAATGTAGGTTTACTAAGGGGGTGAATTGTGACTCTAATGGTGTAAGAATAAACTTCCAAGAGTCAAATTTCAGCTGTCGAAATATTACGACTTTATCACTATTGTTTCACTAAAAACGCGCCAATGGTTTCATTATCTCGTATCATTATCGACACGTCCGATAAGAATGACGTTTTGCCGCACACCAAACCAATCCAACGTTTCTGGACCATTAATATTTTCTTTTCGCCATCCACATTACCAATATCGTAAATCTTAGCATACGATATGAAGGATGGAAGAAGTTGAAAATTAGTGCATTACATCTATTCCCTAAGGATTTCAGAAACATATCGAAAATGTACAGTTTGTTTGAAAAATAATAGGATTGTCAATATATGTACTTTAATCACGGTGGATGTTTATGCATACTATGAAATTACGATTCAAATAAATATGTACGAAATGCACAAATAATACACAAAGATTTACACGACACTTAAAGTACTCATTGTAATATTTAAAGGACGAAACAAATCTCATTCCTTTAGTTTTGTTCATAAAAATGTAAATTTGCGTACATGTACGTAGTTTACTCATCATACTTGTAAAAATCGTTCTTTTATTCGACATCGACACAACTCTAGAAATGGCCAACGTATGAATAGATTTCGGATTTTAATAATATTATTCCTTTTCGCCATTCATATTTCAGCTGCTCAAAAGTCATAGATATCTAACGCCATAAATCCATACATTTTTCAGGAAACTGCTTCCAATAAACAAACTCGTGCAAGTGAAGAAATTCCTTCAGAAATTCGACGCTACGTGTATAATTGGACACGTATTTGGCAAGTAAAATCGAGAAACTTGCAAAAGACAAAGTCGATGATCGAATTCAAAGAGACTCGTTTAACAATTTCATACGTGTTATCGTATTATCGCATGAGTGAAAGAGGAAAGTTGAAAAATTAGCGTGCCACTCCTATCCTCGAGGGATGCGTGTAAACAGAACGAAGAACGACAGAGGGTTGGTTCTGAAAGGGGGAGAAAGAGAAACCAACGATGGCGATGGAAGGGGAACACGAGGCAGTCGAGCTCGATGCACTCGGCCGTCTATTTAGTCGTTGGTCGTGCGCGCGCCATGCTGGATCGACAACGATCGTTTTTACGTTGCTATTGCGACCAAATGTGTCCGTGTTTTCCTCATCGACGCGTTAATTAAACAGCCTCCTGGCTCGTGAACGATCGTTGACAACGCCGGGGGGTTGGGGGGGAAACTCGGCGAGAAAATCGGATTAATCAGACCATATTTCCTCCGTTTTTGCAACTACGTACAGAACATTGCGACTGTGATGGAAATCGCGAGTGTCGTTGAAACTAGCCTCGATTCGATGGAAACGTACGTATCTGGTTGTCAAGCGAAAAACCTGGTGTTGTGAAACGAAGACTGTTCTACGAAATATCGTCGCAACAAGGAATTATTATACTAAAGTATACGCGTACATATTACTAAAATTTCGGTGCCAGTTGAGTCCAAGGTTTCTGCGTTCAACTGTACTGAAACTGTGAAGATTCTGTAATTAAACCGAAGTTTGTATTTAAGCTATAATTAAGATCCGTGGAATTAAAAAGTGTTAGCAATTGGCCCGAACTAAAATCAGAGATTGTAAAATTATATCTGAATTGAAGCTTCTGTTATCAAGGAGACGGTGAACCAAAGTTGTAGGCCTTTAAAATCGAAGGTTCTAAAATTAGATTTAAATTAAAGCGTTTAAAAAGTCGGCGAACCAAAGGCGAGTCGTTCATCTTAAAATTGAGGATTCTGAAATTAAATCACAATCAACGTTTCTGTTATTGAAAAATCCGCCGGCCGAAAGAGTTGACCTTAAAACTGAAGGCTCCATCACGCAACTAGACTACAGTTTTCGGAGTTGAGAAATCAGCAGACCGAGGGAGTTGACCGGCGATACTTGTTAACTCGGTTTCGAAGGCGAACGCGCCGGCTTGATAAGCGTTATCTGGCTGCAATAATTGCAGGCTGTGTATTACGGTCGGCCATTGTCGTCGAACGTGGAGGCTCCGTTGAGGCGAAAGCTGCTGACCGTGTGTGTCAACAGGTGATACGATCGCGAGAGACAAAAGGTCGAGAGAGTGGGACGTTATCAATCGAACAGGAGTTTGAATGAAAGGGAAAGAGTGCGTAGCGAGCTCACATGAAACGAGAGAATAGAATCAAAAAGAGGCTGAATCGATCGTACAGTGCGTTGTAGCGTTTGGTCACGCGATAAGGTGAAGCTTCGCGTGCGCCGCGAGAAACTAGATAGAGTGATAAGGCCGAAAGAGAGTGGAAAAGGAGTCTGGCGCCTCGTTCCTTCCTCGCTAAAGTGACACGTCGCCTTGGCCAATAAAACGACAGACGGTCTAAACTGAACGGAATCGGCAGCTGCTCTCCCGGTGTGCGCCTCGTACGTTGGCCCCGTCCGCTTTAATTTCAGATCCAGTCAGACCTAGCATTAAATCCTCGGTCGAGTATCCAGTGAGAAAAGTGATCAGCAAATAACAAGAATCTTTTTTGGGGGCCTTCCAATTGCTTTTCCTCTTTTTTTATTTTGGTTCGTTTGAGAAAAAGGAAGTTGGTGTTGTTTCTTTCTTTTTTATCTTGGATATACGAGTTAATAGTGAAACGAAGATCGAAAATATCGTGGACGATGACTGGACGAAACTGATCGAAAGGGGAGAAAGAAACAGAGGATTCGTCAAGATGATGATGGCACCGCAGGTCGTGGGTGTCTTGTTGAAGAAACCGGGACAGCAGAACCACCCACGTTTTCCACCGTTGGACCCACAGGAAACGAAAATCAGAGGTTAGTTTCTTCGTAACGGATCTGCTTTGTATCTTATCTAGTCTCGACTGTGTTTAATTAATAATATCAAGGAAGTCCTGCGTGATAAACGAGTTTCGCCTTGAGAATAAACGTTTTTAGGGATCGTTGAACTCCTCCTGGGGTTAGGTTGAAGATTTCGCGTGGAATTTAATTATTGGAGATACAAGGCAAGCGTGTTCGGTTGAGTTTAAATTGGTTTGAATGTGACTCTAATGGCGTTAGTTGGGCTGGAAGTAGTTGTTTACCAGTCGATTGGATGCGCGGAAACGTAAACTCACCATTCACCACCGGCCTTCTATGCTCGATCCTCATTATATTATCGATGTTATGATTCATTGGGCCGTGTTGTTACAACATTCATCTTATCGGGCCATAACTCGAGGCGCTGTTTCGAATGAAAGTGAATGTTCAACCGTTCCCTGAAACACGCGGGTTTCGCTCATCGGATCTATCGATTTTCTGGATAAACCTCGTATCGAAAGAAACCTGGTGTTTTACGTATCTCGCTGATTAATAGCGTGTGGAATGATTTAGCATGATATTCTGACGATTTATCATGCGATAACGGTGAAATACGTTTATTAGCCGTTTTAGCGCTCTGAATCTATATATTGGTTTTGAAAAATTGCTTATCTTGTACTAGAAACTCTTGTATTTGCAGATAATATTGTTTATGTATCTTGTGATTATCAAATGCTTGGTTTATTATTTTCCTATCGTCAATGATTTGTTACGTGTAATCCGTTACATAATCAGTTACATAAATATATTTAATATCGTGCAAAATATGATATGCGATTTTTAATGTCTGTAACAAATCAGCTGAATGATATGAATTGTCGCATTTGGATCTTCAAACGATTCCAAGTGAATCCAATTCAGAGAAGGAAGATTTTAATCAACAATAAAAAGATTAATATTCATGAATCTTTTCAAAATAACGTGGAAACACCGTGACGAAAGTAGAAAGATCTTAATCAACAATAAAAGGGTTAATATTCATGAATATTTCCCAAATAACGTAGGAACGTTATTATAAAAGAAAAAAGATTTTAATCAACAATAGATGGGTTAATATTCATGAATGTTATCCAAATAATATATAAAAGTCGTGACGAAAAGAAAAAGATTTCAATCGAAACTAAAATGATTAACAATCGCGAATTCTTTCAAAATAACGAGGAAACGTGGAAGAAGAAGAAAGATAGATAACAATATCAAAATAGTTAACATTCAGGAAGTCTTTTTACGTAACATAGAAACGTCGTGACGTAGAAGTAGAAAAATTTCAACTAATATTGAAGTGTTAATATTTGCGAATTTTCAAACAACGTAGAAACACCACGAGGAAAGTAAGAAGATCTCGATCAACGTCAAAAGGAATAATATTAATGTTCACCACTTCTTTACGTTTAATATTGCAATTAATATTCAGGAATTCTTTTCAAATAACATGGCAACGTCATGTCGAAAGAAGAAACATTTTAATCGACATTGGAAAGATTAACATTTAGAAATTCTTTTCAAATAACGTAGAAAAGTCACGAAGAGGGTAGAAAAATTCCAACTAACGTTAAAAGGATTAATATTCGCGAAATCATTTCAAATATCACGAAAATGCCGTAACTGGAGAAGAAAGGTTTCAACCCACGTCAAAAGAATTAATACTCCACGAATCTTTTGCAAATATGTAACATAGAAATATCGCACTGAATATAACGGAAGAACACGAGCCGTTCACCAAGCGCCGCCATTCCTTCACTTGTCTTAGCATAATAAAAAAAAGCGTATCACGAAATTCTTGCGGTCCCCCGGGCGACTAGTATGGTCGGCTTTTTCCGCAACGGAAACTCGCAACCTCTCACGATTCGATTGACAATTCGTGCTCCGTAATCCGGTATCTGGGCTACCGTGGTAACGGGATACTTTTACGCGGTTATCCACTCTGGGGAACATGAAAACTGGCTGTCTAGCGTCGACTTCCACTACGAGAAGCTTCTCGTTCCTTTTTCTCCGCATACGAGCTCTACGATCCGAGGGATCGTGGCCCTGACACCGTCCATGATTTAATGTCAGGGTTGACGACACCCGAGGAAATTTCACCGGCTTCGATGACAGAATTTATACGAACCTTTAATCACCGTGGATCGATCGAGGTCGAACGAAATTCTGGAAACTCTTCGTCTCCTCAACGGATTTTCTTCGTTTTTAAGTACATTCCGCGTAAAAATACGGCTGAATTTCATTTTGCGGCACACCAAGTTTCTGATTTGTCTTAGTAACATATGGTAGGTAGTTTATGACGAGTAGGATCCGAATATGGTTATTTCAGTAGTTAGGCATCTGAAAGTTTAGAGCAGATGCTTCGGATGAAATTTATGTTGAATTTTATTCCATTCTTTTCGTCATATCATTTTAATTCTATCAATACATGTACGTGTATAACACGCATTACGAATGGTATTGCAGTTGCTAGTCATAATTCCACTTTTCGCAACGATTTCCAGTTAATCTTGTTTATAGGTAGATGACAAATAATGTAGTATCTGTTTTGTAACGTTTTATCTAATCTATATCATCCGATTTCAAATATCAATCACGATATGTGGCTTAATGAACGATATCCCGAGTTCTAAAAGATATCACTTGGAAAAATCGGTAAGAATACCTGGAAAGTTCTTCGTTGAGTATCGCGTAGGTTCAGGGTTGAGATAAAAGTGGGAGGATCGCGCGAAAGCTTGTTGCGCCGTGTGGCTAATTGTGACTGACAAGTGGAGTACCTAAATTCCATCGTTTACGGCAGGTCAAGAAACAGTAAAAGGAAAGCAGGTGAGTCTATCAACGTATCCGTACTGGTTTTGACGCCGCCACACTGAATTTCTACCTGCCTTCCTCCCCCTGTACGACCAATTATCAAACACCCTTTCTCTTCTAACGGAAACTTCTCCAATTTTTAACTCCTTACTTGTTCTATTTACAAACTATGTTCTGACTTTTCGAAATGAAATGTGTCAAATAGCACTGTTCACAGAAACGAATTTATAATAAATGTGTAATATTAGCTTCCATGGAGGCAAATCTCAAACTTCAGGACCACATAACACTCATCAAAAGAAGTAAGAATCTTTTAATAAACGTGGGTCCACATATCATTATAATTATTTGACATCTTCATCAACGAATTATTTATTTACGAATAGCATATGATAAGGAAACATCAGCTGGTCATGCACAATTTTCTACGCAATGATGTGGCTATCAGTTCCTTCTTCGTATGTTATCCTTTGACAACTTGCGTTGGGATTATCATCAGTTCTTTGTAGAACTCTTTTTCCTAACTGAAATCTAAAAATTCGACCTGCTTCCCATGTTCCACAATTTAGAAAATTACCCTTCAATATTGTATCTCTTAATCGTTGACATATGGCAGTGAACGAATTTATGATCGGCTGTCTGCAGTGCAAAAAACATTATTCACGCAATAAAAAGATTCTTCTCTTATGATATTACAGACTCATCTCGGAAATGTTTTATAAAACCAATGACATATGGAGACACATTTATCAAGACTTTTGCTTCTGACGAGTACCACATGGTCCTCAACTTTGACTGCAACTCTTCGAAGCATCCCGTATATCCCAATAACTTTTTTAGCATTACCGTTACAAAAAGATAGTGGTCTCGATTTTTTACTTTCACAAAGAATACTTTTCCCGGCAGCGTCGACTTTTCCCCGGACACGGCCGACGCAACAAATTCGGCACTTAATCGTGCAGAAACGGAGTTAATCGAAGGGAAAGTTTCTTTATACGCGAATGCGAGATCTTAGGGCATTACGTTACGCTAATTTTCCACATTCTCGATGAATTTTCGAGCCGACCAGGTTCGAACGAACCGTGTATAGATGTTGCAGAAGGGGAGTTTGAATCCCTTGCATTTCATTTTTCGAAGCATCTTCAGTTCCTCTCTTCGGTTCCCCTCGAAGGATTTTTCGCGAAACGCGAGTCCTGACATAAAGGAGCGTTCTTTGTAGTGCAGAGGGGCTTTGCAATTCTTGTAAATAGCCAATGGGTCCCCTTAAAGAACCCCACGGAACTCGCACGAGTGTCCGCAAATGGTGACACACGTTTCACACTTCGAGGTCCGCGTGTACGAGCCGGGAAACAGGATCTCCGGATTTTTTAGGCTGTACGCAAGTGGCTGTTGCCTTGCCGTAAATAAATTGTCGCTCATGAAATATCCGACCAATGGTCGAGGTGAAATAAATTTGCAACTCAATGACACGGCCTCCACGATAACGTCCACGTTGACAAGAGACACGACTGGGACGTTTCTCCTCGAATTTCGCGATCCTTTCGGACGTGTATGCTTCGGTATGATGGTTCAATTTCTTATCGACCTTGAATTCGAAAGACGAAACTCTTCTCCTTCGAGTTTGATAAATTTAAGGATTTTTTTGAAAATTTCATCGTATGATATGACCGTCAAATAACTTTTGACTTTCAACACGTTATGTAAATGTGCAAATGTAGAAAACTTAAGTGTGTTTTTATTCACGATCACACTTTCATATCTATCTCGAATTCGAGAGGTTGTTCCTTCGAATCTGATAATTTTCACGATCTTCAAATTCTATTCATCGTTTCGGACCATTTATAACAACGTTTAAGAACTTTTGACTGTCATTACGTTTTAAATGACAGATATTACTGGAGACATACGTATGTTTCCTTTTTAGGGTAATATTATAATCCTGTGAGCAGATTTATGTTCTTAATAAATCTGATGAATTTTTGTTGGTTTCAGTCTTCTGACTATGCCAGTGTAGCATTTATTTAACGAAAAATTTATGTGAGATTCAACTGTCGTATTGTGCATCTTCGTGACTCATGTAATTTCTTCCTGTTCAGGGAAGATGTTTAATGCCTTACGAATTTCCTCACTTCTGACGCATAAGAACGGATCTATGATCGTGCGAATTATTTTATCAACCAAAATTCCCACTTTTTTATATACTTTTTTATATCTGGCTGCTATTCTTTAAAATTGGATTGTGTAGATTTGAAACTATATTCATTATAAATAGAGATGTTAAATAGTCGATATTCAATTAATAGTATAATAGTAGTTTTAGACTAATAGTACAATATAAATAGAGTGAGAATAATATCGAATATCCTTTGTCTGGAGGAAGACTCGAATATGTCATTTAAGGAAGTCAGAATTGGTATTTGCGAGTAGAATGTACTGTATCGTAATTCTCGTTGCGTCGCGAGGACGCCAGCTTGTGCACGCTATTGAAATTTAGGTCACAGCGTCGAATTAAGCACGGTTCACAAGTGCCATTGACGAAAACCCGCTACGACCAGGGATTAAGATGTATACACGAAGATAATGTTTAATCCCCATTCGTCGAGTTTCTTCGAATGTCCGCGAATCCTTTCATGAACTCAATTCTATCCTCCTGTGAGAAGTTTGCCCCTGTTGATACGTTTACGAGAATTAATTCCTTAAGCTTCTCTCGTTGAAGGAAAATGGAGGACCTTTATGGAACAAGAAACCATTGGGAAATCCTTTAACGACGAACAAAAAGAAAGATGTAGTACGTTTTCTACTATTCAAACGTCATGATATATAATAATTGAAATTCATAACCACACTTCCTTTGGATGAATTGAAATTCATAACAAAAGCTTCCTCCACACTTGTCATTTTTGTTCGATACATTTCCATTATTTTATTGGTATATTCATCATATTACACAATTGCCACGAATATATCCGTTCTTGCAGTAACTCGCAAAAATATTGCAATATTTTCTAGAAATCTTTTATGAATATTACCAAACACAATTAAACAATATTAGTAATGTAATGAGACTCGACTATTATACTGATAAACACAAGTTTGATTCGACACAAGTGTGATAAAAGTTATCTGAACTAGAAAAGTATATGAGGCTATGAGAAACGTATTTAATTGAACCAGGAAATTATGGAATCTTGATAAATGATTTTATAGAATCAGCCAATTTTCATTCGACATGTTTCATTCATCGTGAGACAAAATATAGGTAATTTTTGATAATATTAATTCCAGCATATTGCGAGTCTTCTGACAACTGGAGTACGTCATTATCTAAAAAGTCAAGAAAACGAGGATTGTTCTTGTTACGAGCTCCTCTATTTTCCTAATAAAATTTTATTCATGACGTACAATACCATCAAAAGTAATTGCATATATACCTTTATTTCACAGTGAAGCAATTTCTTATCCGGTTCTACATTTCATTGCCATAATACCACATTGTCATTCCATATCAAAGTATTACTAATGATATGAAATTTAACATACTTGGTCCTAAATTAAGTAACAAATTAAGTAACAAACAGCATGGTATGCAAACCTCTTTTGTAGCCACTGCAAATGAACGCGGGTGTAAATAAAAAGGACACGGAGGTGATCGTGCAAATGACACGGCGAACGATGCGAAGAGGATCGACTGCAAATCGCGAGGAACGACACCGTGACTTAGGTTCGTCGATCGAATCGAATCTCGGCCACGAAAGACGCGCGTTCTGCCTTTCACTAAATGCTCGACCGTCTTCTTTTACACGTATTCGGGATTCAAATAGTCGACCCGGTCGTGCCATTTACCATTCGAGGTTCTCTATATCATTGCGCTGTCCGTAGAGCGTTCCTCATTGTGCGTATCCAAACACACGTTCCGCGAGGAAAACAATGAGATTAAACTTGGACTGATTTATTCGCTGAAGGAAGAGTAAAATTATCTCATTGTGTAATATTTCATTTTATACTCTTAATCTGGCTGCGATCTTGGAATTTTTATATTTTAATCTTGTCCTTATTTCGACAAACGAAAAATTGCGTTCAACCTTGAGATATTTGTTAACGTTGGAAAAATAGAATTGATTGAAAATGGCCGAAAAAATGCGGCGTTAGATTGCAAACGTGGGTCGTTCATGTGTGTTGCGATCTTTCGATGGATAATCTAAAGATAGTCTAAAGAAAATTTTAAAAAATTCCTATGAAGTCTTCGAAAATACTAAGTTAAAATTATCATCAATTTTTTGAAAAACAATTGAAATACATTATGTGGTAAACAGTATGAAATAAAACACATAAATAAAAATTCATATTTACACGCCAAGGCTTAAATAAGATAGTATAATATAGTTACAGATATAGCTTAAAATTTTCTCCTCGAATAGTAGAAACTGCGGTGGTACTCAA
This sequence comes from Bombus huntii, assembly GCF_024542735.1. Classification (NCBI taxonomy): domain Eukaryota; kingdom Metazoa; phylum Arthropoda; class Insecta; order Hymenoptera; family Apidae; genus Bombus; species Bombus huntii. Next base: position 4,701,874 of record NC_066251.1, read on the forward strand.
ATTGAACCATGTGAACAGCGCTTAAACGCGCGGCGCAGATTGAAAATGTTTGTAAAGTCGTGGAAAACGGGGGCAGAGGAAGTGGAACGATTCCTCTTGCGGTGTTATTCGTAGGTAAACAGGTGTTTCAGAGGAACGTGGGCGCCGCTATGGTGGGCGATTTCAATAATTCACTTTCATCTGTTTCCGAGCTTGCCTAAAGAAAGGAGAACGATGCCTGATTTTAGAAATAAATCTAACATAAAAAAAATCTCGAATTTCTACAATTTTTTGGAAATTTTATTTTCCTTCTAAATCTTAAAATATACATATATATATTTTTTAATTTATGGGTTTTATGTCAGTCCTATTTCACTAACTGTGTTCACAAAAATATAAATTTGCATAAAAATTCGTAGCCTACTCATCACGCTAATATATAAAGATATATGTCACAAAATATGAACATTGAATGTTTGTAGCTGGTTATACACTTGTAAGAGCGTATTGCAAAATTTGTTTCTTTCGTTTGAAAATATATAACACAGTACATAAAAATTGAAAGGATGATTCTATATAATATGAAAGTGTATTGCAATGTTTTCTCTGTTTTGATATATTCGTTCTCGAGCAAAGTACTGCAAAACTCTTTCCTCGTTGCTTCATTAATATTAAAGCAGCGGTTAGATTGGAAGATCGCTCCAGTTACGAGAGAATAATTAAAACAGCAGGCGTGGCGAAGTTGATCTCCTTCGGTTACTCGACTTAGCCAGGTTTGCAAGTGATCATTTTCGATAATCGTCGATCACTCGGTAAAGCAATCGATCGAGGCTCGACGAGTCTTGGAGCGTAGAATTGACGTCTTCCGTGATTTCTCGCGCAAAGAACACGCCAACAAAGAAAAAAATATTCGTTTCTCCGAAGAAATGCCGTTCGACTAGTAGCCATCCATCTATCGATCATAAATCGATCACGGATCGCGTCGAGAAGCTGAGGAATCATTCCGGTGAAAACTGGACGTGACCGTTTTTTTATTTCACGACGATCTCTCGCCGCATCGATATCACAATTAGCCGACCAGAGGATTTAATAATATTCACTTTCTAATTCCAGAGTTCGTGATTGCACCGAACTTGCTCGGTCACGACTTAACATTTTCGAGTGAGCCTCATTATCGATCGTTTTCGGGTTCTCGAATTGCTCTACATTCCTCTGCTAGGCATAGATAAAATACGTTTTTCACAAAATAACTGTAAAATGATTGCAAAAATATGAAAGAATTAACCCTTGCAAATTTTTCGCAAACCTAGAAGAAGTAATTTAAAAAATCTCGCTACTTTGAGAATTTTATTCTGAAGATTTGTGGTTGAATAAAAATCGTAATATTACTTTCTCCGCAAATTAAGAGAAGCAAAACTTAGAAAAGTAAAATTGTAATTTTCCTACGTCACAAGACTGGAAAGGATAATTTCAAAAATATTTTACAGCATATTCTGAAGAATAAGTAAAAAGATCTGTTCCATTGTGCTGTAATATTTTCTTCCAAGTTCGTTGCTCAATAATGTTTTCCCGATGAATTAAAAAAAAAAAAATAAAAATTAGACTGATCGAACTTGCAACGACGTACACAAAACCGAACAGTTCGACAAACCCGTATACTATTTGCGATAAGGCTAATCTAAATGGATTTTACATAAGCAGAGCTCGTTGAAGCGGAGAAGAACTACTTACATACATATGTATACGCGATCTCTCGAACAGAAATAGTAGCACAATGAAGAGCCGGCGGTTATACGCAGAACTGTATATTATCTCGTTGTTCCGTGCTTCTTATCACAACCTCGGATGATAAAGCATCCGGAATTATTCAACGTTCAACGTACGCCTCGTTGGACCGTGTTCCCTTCGCGTAGTTGATGAGTCTCGACAAAAGCGTCTACAAACAACTGTTTCGAATTACATATGGATACGCTTCAAACTAAAACTGCCACGTTATTGAAAATAAAACGAAGCTCGTATGATAAAAAACTTCGTAATACGAGAATTATGAAAATCAACAGCAGCAATCGTTCGAGAAACAATCCAGAAATCATCATCGTTATCGTTTATCTAAGAAATATAATTCAGATGGTCGCTCTGTTAGAACATGGAACGTCGATATTTTTTTGTCGGCGAACGATTTTCTCCGATAGTATCGGCGAGTTGTTCCGTCGACCCCTTTAAGCCGGATTTCTACGAGGTTGTATCGCATAGAACCGGGTTCTGGCCGCCCGGATTCGCAACCAGTCCTGCGAGGGAAAAGCGGTTGTGAAAATGTCTCGGTGCGAGTCGTGCGGCTAGATCTACGTGATCCAGGATCTATGATCGTGGCGCACGCCGCGATCGTGCGCGCGTTCACCGACTGGATCGCGTAGCCTCTTCCGAGTCGAATTATTATTTTCTCGATGAAACGCGTGCCACAAAGCAAGATGCACCTTCGTCTGGTACACTTTCACTATTCCAGCTGTTCCAAGAAGTTTGCTCCCTGTACCATTTTTTCCTTTTCTTCCTTTTTTCCTTTTTTTTTTTTTTTTTTTTTTTTTGTTGTATAATTTTGGAATTACGCCACTGCATCGATGAATTTGATAGAAATCGATGAATTACATCAACAGGTTTGAAACTATATCGCTGGTCGAGAAAGGCATGCAATTCCATGCAAATTTAGAGACGAGGAAACTTATATGCAAAAATACATAAAATTGAATTCTTATAAAAACTTTTGCCTTCTTGTAATCGATTCAAACTGTTATTTATGTATGTGCATTATTTTCTACAGAACCTACATTTAATGCATTTAAATATTCAGTGTGATTGATTTCACTGTATAATAAAAAGAAATTATACAGTAGAGAATAATAAATTTTATCGAAAAAATAAAGAATTTATTAAATTTTATTTTCATTATGGATAATCGTTGTATAATTCTGGATAGAAAATCAAACTTAATAATATTATGCAGGAATTTTTATTCATTATATTTATTAATAGTGCTAACTTCCATCTTGTAATTTCATTAGTATGTAATACTAATTCAATCGTGTAAGAGGATCCACGTCCGCGTTGATATCATCCGATCGTATCTGAATGAAGTTACAGAGAGGAATTGAGCAACTCGTTCTCCACAATTTACCAATGTATTCGATAAAAGTGCAGATTCCCATTACGTGTTAACTAGGTTGAAATCGTCGAAGGAATTCGATACGAAATACTAGTAATGTTTCTGCCTGCTTATCTATTACATAATCGCAGAATGAATATCAGAACACTGGATATTCATGACGCTGTAGAATTTCTATGGAATCGAGGAGGGAAGTCGAGAATCGGAAAGCTCGTTAATTCCATTGACACCGACTATGTAGGATGGCTGAATTTCACCAGCCGCGATTCTTACTCCAACCGGCTTGGATATCATATTTTACTGCGATCAGTTTTGCCTGGAAACGGACGGGACGCTATGGGACTTTCTAAAAAATGATTTGCATGAGGTAAAAATATTCCGTACAACGGCACACGCGAGACTCGTTAGATTGTCAAAACTGTGCGCGACGTCCTGGACAGGAAATTAAATCAGGAAGTGGAGAAGAAAAGATAAGAAAGTATTGGCAGGGAAAGATCGTTTCATAAAATTGAATCGACAATAAGAAATAGGAACAAGGAAGCAGAACGTATTACTTTTATGGAGAAATGAATTTGATGACTGGGAAGTAGAAAATGAGAATCTAATTGCGTGAAGTGGCAAGCCATTGAAATTGAAACCATAAAAGTTGGATTCTAATACTTATACGGTAGTATGTACATAATAATCTGTTTATAAAGTAATGAGAATACTAATATACTAATTCATACATCGAGTATATTTGTTAAAATTGCTCTTTTTATATAAAGTATACGCTTCTTCAAGATATATACGTTTCTAAAAATGATTAACTAATAAATGAACAAATTTACAAGTTCTTGTATGTATCCTTGTCATATTTACTTGTATGGTAGCAACATACTTAGCCACAAGTCTTTTATCGCAGTTTTGTGTCTTAGGAATAACGCTTATAGAAAACTATATCAGTATATGGATAAGCAAGTACATATTGCAAGTATATTTTAATATCTATTGATAGTTAAGAGAAAGAAATTCTATAAAGTAGAACAAAGCTTTTGGACAATTTCTGTTCCGATCAGCCATGATTAATCAAGTAACTTTCGCCTGACAGATGTCATTTTTTTCCCGCAATATCCAGACGAGCTTTTTCCAATATACACGTTCTGCGACTTTTCCCCACGACATGAGGCATCCGCATGACTTTTTGCCGGCGCACGTGTTTCTCCGGTCCACGAATTAATTAATGTCTCAAGTGGGTGTAATTAGACGCCCTCGCGCGTCTGTCGCCGCAGCAAGAAAATGCGGAGAGAAGAGACAGAGAGAGAGAGAAAGAGAAAATAAAGACTTTGCTCGCGTCGCGTGGAACGATGGTCCCGGCGGAAAGAGAAAGCAGCAACGCGTTTGAATAGAAAACTATCTCGTTGGAATCCCTCGGTTTAGCATTTTCTGCCAATGTTTTACCTTCGATCATGATATTAATAGTCGCACGATTAACCCTGCTGTTCTTCTCTCACTCTTTCTTCACCATTGTATCCCTTTAGATATCTTCTTCTCAAATTTTCAAATACTTTATCCACGAAAATAAATTTAGAAAATAAATGTGATCATCCAAATATAATATAAATACTGCATAACTATGCTGCAATAATTCTAAAATATATTTATACCTGATATACATATTATTTGAAAAGTCCAAAAACATTTAGAGGAAAAATAGTAATGAGAACTAAAAGTAACGTAATTCGTAGTATAAAGGGTGGAAAGAACTCGAGAACTGCTTCGGCAAGCTGAGTGTAGTTCATCGAGCAAACAAACTCTATGTCCATTAATTTCTTTCCCTAGTTTCGTTCCGAAGGCGACCGCAGTTCTAAACTTTCTCACCCAATAGCCAATGCTTCATTGAGCTCGCTAATTCGGAGGAAAAACTTTCTTCTCTGCTCCGAAAAGAACGCGAAATTGTTAAGTGGACTGTACTACGACAGGCCCCTGCACACGATAGCGCGGCTAATGTCCATTAATTTCTGTGACCGGCTGGTTTTGATCCATTAAGGACTACGCAGCAAAATAATGCGTAAAAGTTATATAAACGCGACATTATTTATCGTTTATTGATATTGTTTACCCATACAAAGATCATTAGAAATAGTTATGTAATAATTTCTCCCAACTAAAATTTAAAAGTCTAGATGCCAGGAGAAATAGTATCAAATACAGACACATATTACACAGATCCTTGAATTTATGACATAAAAATCAAATAAATTGTAAATTATAAAATATAAATGTAAAATGTAAATATTGTCCAAAAGAAAATTGAAAACGAACCCTATCAACGCAATATTGGTTCTTTATGGGTCAAATTGCACTTTATACACCGGAATTTCTCACCAATCGTCTGGATCAATCGTCGGACTGAGGATGAAGGGATCGAAAGACACGTCGTGATTAAACAGATTCGCGGTTAATCAAGTTCCACGAGGAATTCCAGCTCTGTCGCGGCTTCTGTCCGAGCTGACTGTACTTCATCACGATTGGGTTAACTATGTAGATGGGAAACATCTTGCATAGTGGGGCGTTGGTTCAATAATGATAGAGCAGACGCGATAACGGGAACGAAACGGACAAGCTGACGAGGCGCGACGAGCGATGTGGAATTTTCGGGTGCGTTAGCTTGGCTTCTCAGCTGATGGGGATAATGCGTGGACAGGAAATGGCCCTCTCCCTTTTTTCTTCTTTCCGACTGCTTGTGCGTCATAGATAAACCCGATTAACAGAGAGGGCAGGGAATTAGGGAATTGACGTAAGGGAAGGATCTTCGTGCTAGAAATTCCTCAAAATTGTCACTGACAGATATTAACTACTCTTTAATTCTAATTCATTCTTAGAGTCATTTTCAACCCAGTTGTATTTTGCTATCTCTAACAAGCTTCTCGAGCTTGAAGAAACATTAAAGTAATTGTTATGGGTTTTCCTACTAATGTTTTTGTTTGAAATTTTAATAGAACATTAAACTTTTGGTGCGTTAAAATGAGAGCATTACTCGGACCATTAACATTATCTGGATCATTCCATCATGAGGAACTTCTACCAGTATAAAGTTAAAAGTTAGCAAAGAAAGATCAATTTCAAATAGATAATTGAATTGAATTGGTCGAGATATGAATACAGCGCAATTAAGCTAATGAATATGATGAATATGAATGAAGCTAATGACAGTATAAAACCATTGCACAATTTAGGTTAGAAAGTTTTCACAAGTTTCCAATTTCATTCCGGAACCAAGGCAAAAAATTCGAGACACTCGTGATTGAAATATATTTGTAGGAGAATCAACTACGATAATTTTCTTTGTAGGATAACGAGAAATTTCTACATCTTCAAAATATCCAAGCACGTGTTTCTCCGGTTTTAAAAGAGTGTTAAAACCTGTATTTGCATGAGAAAAGGTTTGAAATATTGGTAGAAAGGAAGAAATTCTAACGTTGACACGACACGATTCCCTCACAACCTATACTACATAACATTGTTGTGTTGATCATATCTACCGTTGACCATTTCCAAATGAATCAACCTCGAAGAGCGTGCCAACTCAGTAGGCAGCTAAAGATCAATAGAAAAATCATCTGCAGTCGGAGGACGAGTCAGCTGTTCGTCGACTGATTCGTTTTATGTATATAGTAAATAGTGAACAAGCATGAAACTTCCGTGCCTGCTGAGAGATTTAAAACGAACCGAAAATATGCTTATATCTTGGCTTACGAAAGCATTTGAAGCTTCAGCATACAAAACATTTACGTCCATATCGTACGAGTTGTATAAAACATTTTGATATTTTATTAGTACTGTAATGAGACACAGCTGTCATGACTATATCGGTCAAATTTGAAACTAATATGAAATATGCATAGCAATTGTGAGATATTTATGTATTTCATGCTTATATTTAGTAAAACATTAGTATACTACATTAATAGCCATTTTAAGCATATAATACGTGTTAAAGATAACTGGGGTTTACTAATATTATAAATTTATATTAATATAGCAAATACTGTTAACAAAGTTATATCAATATAACAGTCTCTTATTCACTTAACGCCTAGTTCAAGCGTTTTCAGTGCTAATTTTCTATTATTATTTTCAGATTTGTTTCAAGCTTTATCAGTGTGATAATGATAGTCACTTTTCATAACAGTGTTAATGAAATTTCAAAACGTTTCGTATTACACACATAATACATTCATGAAAGATGTATCAACAAGTGTTCCAATACTTTCTTGAGTCTGTGAGTATGTACACAATAGTTTAACTGGCAATGAGGTAAGATACGAAGAGCTATGAAAGACTGTAAGAAGAGAAAGAGAAGTTAGATTGCCACGAGGGAGATGAGTAGAGATGATGAATTGGAAGGGATACCAAAGATCGTGAGGAAAAAAGTGTACACATATTAGATAAAAGAGTGTGTATAGTGTGGAAAAAAGAAGACGGAGACAGGTCAGGACGTTGCACCGATTGCTGTGACCCAGTGGTCGCTTATGGATGCCTCGTGTTGTCTTCCTATCTCTGCTTCTTCCACTATTCCTTTCGACACTGATGATACTGCCTCTCCGACCTTCGAACACCACTTTGGACCAATTTTTCCTTGTCGTCACTATTTTATTTTATTTTATTTTACTGTTTTTCAGTATACTTTAAGTATAGTCGACGCGTGATTCATTTATATGACAGATTGAAAATCAGAATGATGTAAGTCAGTCCATTGTTACGTATAACACGATGTTCTATTTTCATTATTATAAAAAACCTCAATACTTCTGTTTCTTGAAGTTAAACATCGATTGACTAGTTAAACGAATAATTCTTTCAAGGGTTATAAAATACTGCTTGTTTTTCTCGCTATCCGAGCTGTTTATGACTCATATTTATCCGATTTATAGCAATAACGACGACACAAAGGTGATTAGGGAATATTCGAGTACATAGGTTTGCGGTTACCGTGGCGACAGATCGTGATATGGAAACTCGTAGTGATATCGTTTTCTTTCGTTTGATCGATACTCTTCGACTCAGGCATGGCCCCAAGGTCAGCTCTCGTAGAGGTGAACTGGAACACAGACCGTAAAATAGATTGTTTTAACGCGATACATAGTTATTTGAATTTGAATCAAAGCTTAAGCTTCACCACATTAAAATTCAATCTCGAACTTTGCATAGAATAATCAAACTTGCATATCACGCGACAGACCGTTAGTCTGTAATGCAATGTAAGAACGAGAAAATACAGCGTTCTGTATATCCCGCAAGAGACAATATCAAAAACGAGAAAATGATGCGAATAACTCGATCACTGTGTTATTTGAATCAGCGAGGTGGTATTATATAAGAACCAATAAAATATACAAGTAACTTCCGCAAATAAGACAATGTACACAAGCTATTGAATTATAATTACGGCAGAGAATATTAACACTAGGTGAACAAACTTCTTTCTTCTCGAGGAGTAGAAATTATTTCCTCCTAGGAAACCGGCCAACAAGCTGTCAATGTACACGGCATATTTCACCGTTTATCACGCCGCTGCTAACAAGTTAAATAATCTGTTTTCAAATATAGATCGTTCAAAAGTTGTTCAACCAAATTTTCCAAATTACTCGGCATGACTGGAATAACCTCATCGTAGCCTGTTATAGACAATTCAACTGATGAAGAATGTACGTTTTAACCTTAATAACTGTGCAAATTGGTTGCTTTAAAATGCATTTTTGCCGGGAGCGCGATAGACCGTGTTACAGAGAATTCCTCGAGAGGAGAACAGCGAGGAACAATTAGATTCCTAACAACAATGCGAGGTTAATAATTCCATTTTTATGATTAATGATAGACTGACCGATGCTCGCGGAGCTGTATAACCATTTCAAATGGTCTTTTTCTTCTGTTTCCATTCACGATTCTCGTTCGTCCCACCGAGAGTGCACGTGCTCGTTATTTCAGCAAGGCTGCGCGTACTTCGAATCCACCGCTACACTTTTTGTGGGTTAACTAGCCAGGCATTCCGCTATGTTGAAAGATAAGTAGAACAACCATACGAACCCATGCAAGATAGTAAGCCTTGTAATTCCTGCGCGTTACGCGCACGAGCGTAGCGCCTTCTTTTCCGCGTTGCCTATCTCCTTTACTCCCTACTTCGTTTACAGATTTTTTACCAATTTTTCTTTATATTTTTTATCGTGTCTTCTATTAGGATTTTGTAATTTCCACTTCTTCCTATGACTTGCTTTTCTGTTTATGATCAGTTACAATAGTCTTTGTTCGCTGTACGACAAGAGTATTTTTATTGAAATCAAAATAAGATTTAGTAAGACTATTCTCAACTCACAAGTCTGTTATTTACAGTCATCAGTTGTTTAAAAATCCACCAGAGGAAATATTTCTACTGCTAACAAATTAACGAACAAAACCTTCTTTCACAGGCTAAGAAGAATTCGAACTTTGGGCGGGTTAATAAATAAACGTGATTTATTTGATTAAAAGCAGCTATTTATAAAATATACGAAAATTGTCGTGCGTGTTGCATGTATTTGTTTCTTACTTCATTAACGATTTCTTAAATCATTTCGAAATCTCAAATTTTCCTGAACTCGTCTTCTTCGCTTCTAACAAATGGACACGATTTATCTTAATGAGAATAACCCTTTTACATAAGATGAACGAATTTTGTGAATGACTATACCTCACATCTATTATACTTCTTGCATTCATCAACGAGATTTCATCATTCTGCAATCTCAAATTTTCTTCAATCCTTCGTCTCGATTATCTTCGTCACTAATTCTTCCTACCTACTCTCCGTGCCTTTCACCGCCATTTTATAACTTTATAATCTCCTCTCAGTTAGAACTAAAGAAATTATATACATTCTCCTCTGAATTATATACATTGAATCACAACATATTCGCGACCTACTGATTCGCTAGATTTCCCAAGATTCAACGTTGAGAATCTCACTTCCGCGAATCTCGTAGGTTTTTTTTTTTTTGTTTCATTAACTGGAAGAAAATCGCCAGTTAATCGCGCGTAGACAGGCAAAAGAAAAAGGAGCGATGCACGTGGAAGGGAACGACGGTTAACAGCGATCGGCCAAGTTGGCGTTTCTAGTCGGATGGACACGCTCGAAGGGATCCGGGCGAACTTACGGGAGCCGTGGCGGAATAATTGCCGCCTTGGACGCGTTGGATCGACGTGATTGCACGATTGCATGCCGCTTTCCTTTTGCACGTTACGCCCCTGGTTTTGTCGCAACGCTCTGCGGGCGGTGTCTTTTGCTACATGCTCCTTGCTATTTCCAATCGCGATTCGGATTTCAATTTTCCTAACGTCTCTCGAAATTAGGGTACGCCATTTTAACATAGGGCGAGGCTATTCAACACACGCCACTTTTGAAGAAACGTTAGTCGATGATTGCAATGGTTTGCATTTCCTCGATTGAACCCTCGAAGAATTACTTTAGGGTTAAACGACATCGTTAGAAGCAACAGTTCGTCCCAACAATGGACGCAGCTTTAATTAGATTCCTGGAGTTTCTGCTGACTCAAGAGTACAGACTCGATCGAAGAGGGTACAATTACGTCAATAATGATGGTGACTGGAAGTTGTAGATGAGTTCCTGGCACACTTCACTGAACTCTGACGATCCTATATTTATGAGCCACTAGTTGAACTTCGAACACACAGTGGCGTATAAAGGAAAGTTGAGAGTTGATACATTATGAATTTTAGTAATTTTTATAATAATGGCAATTTTTTCACCATATTTATAACAGACATCTATTATATATATTATCATCTGCTGTATATATTATATTTATGTTAAATAAATATCCATTTTGTATGATTATAGTGTTTTCCTACGCCTCTTACTTTATAAACTTTCTTTTCCTCGTCACTGTATACATACGCGATTTTCAACTAATGTACCGCATGAATTTTTAAAACATGCAATACGTGACTACTTAGTCGGGGTCACTGACCTATTCTTCTTTAGATTGTCGAATAAAAACAATAATAGCCGTCCAGTGTGAATGGCCTATCTTGAACCAGATACAACATGCCTTTCGCTGTGTTGCAGAATTTTAGTAATTAGTTCATGTGACAAGTGACACAATTAGTTATGTAACAAGTTGCTGTACAGACAATTTAAGGTATCAAAGTGGATTTACTCGATAAAGAGATTATTTTCTCTGGAGAAGAAATTTGAAAGAAGTAGATAAGATAGGAAAAATATGGAAGGAGGGTTGTAGAGAAGATCTGTCAACGATTCTCACAGGATCCGCTCAGGCATCCTGGTGATGACGTCAAACAGTGTCTGCAAGAGTAACACGAGTGACACGAGCACACACGTGCATCGTGCAGCAGATTTTTTGACAAGAGACAGAGAGAGGGGACCAGTTTTGCGCTATACGTAATTCTGGTTCTCGAAAAGAAACAGCGAACAGGATGGAACTTCCGATGCTGACTACTTATTTTGACAGCGGACGAGAGGTGAGAAACTGACAGCTGGTAAATAAAATGGCCAAGACAAGAAGCCGTTTTAGACCAAAGGGTGTCTTATTGTATTGACTTAAGAATCTGAAAATTTACTACAATAAGACAAAAAGAATGTCTGACATTATGAAAAGTCCCAAGACAACAATTCAGAGATTTGTATCGAGATATTTCAAGTTGGACAAAAGAATTCAAGTTAAGAGCTTCGTATTGTATTCTATACTTAAGAATCTGAAAATGGACTGAAATAAGATAACAAAAATATCTTCCGTGAGATATATCGAAGCAACATTTTAGAGATCTATATCGAAGAATTTTAGGCTATAATTTACAGAACTTACGGTTGAGATTCACACCAAAAATTTCAGACATTACTAGTTTTATTATTTTTTAATATAAAGGAATATCTAACAACATGACAAGCTTCGAAATCACATTTTGGATATCTGTATAGAGACATTTTAAGATACACAGAGCAGGAAGGTGAAAAAGAAACTAGGAAGTCACCGTGGGTGTGCATAGATTTGCTACTGAAACCCTTAGGGATATTTTACTGAAAGCATAAGCAGACTTCCGCGCAATTATTCGATCCGGGGTTATAAAAAGAAAAATAGAAATGGAGAAAGGGCTGACAGAACCTTGTCGAATCATCAAAACGTGGCTCATTCTCTCGCAGGGCGAAACTTAAGCAACAGCTGGCAACATACCGGGTCGTCACGTGACAATTATTATAGGGGCACCGTATAGTTTGGATTACGGGGATCAATCCGTGTACACACACACGCCCGTACATAGATACGTCGGAGAAAAGCGTTTTTTTCGTCCAGACGAAAATATTCGACGGATCTGGGTTATCTACTGTTGCAACAGCTGTGCCTTGCTTGTTCTGGATGGAGGCCAGACACTATGAAAATTATTCTGATGGACCTCTTGAAACCCAAACTTTAATGTTTATTGGCGGAAATATCGTGGAGGAACGCACGACGGGTAGATTGTGAATGTTTGTGTATTTGTGAGAAATTTGGAATTCAATCAATTCAGAACCGTTACTAAAGTTGTCTTTCTATTTGGTTTTGGAACTACACGCGTGTTTGTTCATCTTCTTCGATTGTCAAAATATTGCTCCATCTCAATAATAAACGACATTTCGTACGTACGAACCTAGTAATCCCTAAATCGTTCATTCTGAATTATCTATCATTATATTATAACACAGTGAAATTTACAGAAAATAAAGTTAGTCGCTCTAGCTTCTGAGAAGCGCAATTGATCGAACTATTTCTTTGTTTCATATTCTTATATTCATACTGTTCTTTCCCTTACAAGTAAAACAGATTAAGAAGTTGTACTTCAAACAAGGTTAAGCGCGAGTGAACGAAAGGCCATCCGGTTTTCACACTTCTGCAAAGCGGATTACGCATTGAAGATTCGTCATCCAATTGTTAGGTTCGAAGATTCCCTCAAATCGACAGCCAATTTGTGTAGGGGCTTATTTTTCATCGTCGGGGTGTAACGGTCGCGATACGTGTGCACCCTTCGGGGTCAATTAGGCCTCCTCGAGCTGGGGTATAATACCTTGCATCGTATTACATTCTACGGTGAAAAGCTTACGGTGAGAAAAGATGCTACGTGGCCTGCAGAGAATAATTGAATTTGCTTCCGTTTCTAGGACCAGCGAAATGGCAAATTTTCATGCTTAAACCTCGCTTACTCATAGTGGAAGCATAGTCGAATAGTTACAAATATTGAATTTTTTATTTTATAGTGATAGAGAAAATACAGAAAGAATTTTTATTTCTGTGCGATAATAAGATTCTCTCAAAAGATTAAAATTATTACTATTAATTAATTATTATTATTAAAATTATATTATTATATTACATATTTCGATACACTATTGATATATATTAGGAAACATTGGTTCCAGAGCGACGATTGATTTTGAAAGGAGACAGTTGGGAAGTCGCGTAGGTACTTTCTTAGTAGGGTCGGTCCTCTGACTCGAGGGATGAAATCGACGTAATGGCGGTGCAACCCTTTGACCAGATGTACAGCACAATGGTCGTCACGAAAAATCTGACGACAATGTTATCTCGATCTTACTTTCTTTACAGGGTCGCGTCGCAGAAATTGAGTCGTCAGGGATGTTGGTTGACGAGATGAATTGTACGAACCATAGAGATCTACGTGATAAACGGGCAACTCGATTTTTCGACTTCTTTTCTTCCTTTCTTTATTTTGTTTTCCTTTTTGCTCAATAGAGGACAATAGTTTCAGATCAATGTTAAACTATCGATGATATCAAAACATTCTAAAAATATAAACTCAAGAAATAGTCTTTTTTTCCTGTTTCTCTAAATTATTTCATAGAATAGAATACTTTCGGACAAATTGTAATGCACATATGTAAATCCAAAAAATGTTCTACAAATATAAACACGAACAGAGTCAAAGGAGAAAGCTAACCTTTGAACTGAAGAAGAGGAGGAAAAAGTTGGACATTGTGCTACTTTCTCATCTAAGGCAAAAGGGTTTTTTCAAGGGATGGCCGCACAATAACAGGATAACAAATTAGTCGTCATTTTGGCTTGTCGTACGAGGCAGGCAGCTTGACCTCACAAAGCGGCGGTTTGGCTTTCGGTGAAAAAAGCAAACAACAGCCTAGAGCTGCTAAAGTCTCTTTGCCCCTCACAAAATTGTTTCTTTGCTCGCATCGAAAGAGTCAATAGGAAGGAATATTTTGGTCAGTGATTCTGTGTAGCCTAAAAAAAAGTAGGGTAACCGAAGAAACCGGTCTTCCACGACGGTGCCTCTCGCGTGTTCCTCTACGTTCGACCTTGCCTTCAACAATTCCATTTCCATCGGGACTCGCGTCGATGTTTGCACAGTACCGCAATGTTGCGCCGCTTTCTGAACCCAGAAAAAGAAGGGTGAAATGAGTTTGACGACTAGAACTCGAGGGAGGGAGAGCCAGTGAAAGGGTTGGAAAATCAAGTCGTGCGCTGATATCTGGTAGCAGCTTCCTAGTGGAAGAAACAGGCGACAGAAAATCATAATCATCTACAAAAGATCTCGGAGGAACCATAGCGTGCAGTCACATAGACATGGCAACATTTCTCACCCTTTTCTCACGCAACACCTCACTCTAGGAAGTCGAAGGGTTCGTCGATCAAACGTCTTGTCGACCATTTGATAACGTCTTTACACGTAACTGGAATTACCTTGTCAAACAGTTGAGGGTCAATCTAGAGATTGTTTAATACTGCAACTACTAATGACTATTATTTGAGTTACTATTAATACTCTTATACTCTACTGTAATAATAATAAAAACATATGAATATTTCATGTGGAAAAATATATAGTAGTAGTGACTAATGGAAAGATAGTGAATTTTAGAGATGAATCAATATATATAATGTATGTTAAAATGTAGATTAATGTTGAATTTATACTTCTATCTCGATGTTTGTTAAATATTTATGTATATAAATATACGTACATACATTGTAGAAAATATTATAGTTCTAGTGTTGCCTTACATATGTATAAGCATCTATTCGCAAGTATTAGGACGCTTGTGGGTCTGTTACAAATATGCTAAAAAATGCAAATTAGCAGATAAAATGACCCAAAAAGATAAGAGAGACTTTCTACATACTATTTGCGATATCGTAATAGTAGCTATATATAAAACGTGAATATACAGTTTCCATGACCCTAATTGGGGTAGTCGTATCATGCACGTTCAACAAGTGCGAATTAACAAAACAAGTAACACTAGAAAAGCGGTTCCAAATCTTTGATCGGTGGTGCAATGCCGCTAGTGTAATTCCTAATTTTTCATAAGAATTTTATACATTTACACCGATGCATTTTTTAGAATTTCAGTGATCTCTCGTACAACATACGGATGAAAGTTTGTTTTTTTTCGTATAGAGACGGGAGAATCGATCATCCATGGGCAAGCATGTTTTCCAGCTGAGTCATTTACGTTCACGTCTATGTTTCTTATTATTCTAAGTTTCCAAAAAATCTGAAAAAATTCTGGAATACTCATCGAAGAAAAGAACATTCGATTTCATTGTTTCACACGAAGTAAGCCATCAAACCGTTCCCAAGAGGCGTGTAGCACCGCGTTCCTCTTTCTCTCTCTCTCTCTCTCTCTTTCTCTCCCTTGCAACAAACTTGCAAACCGGAGACGGAAGTAACCCGTAGAATCGCTCGTTCCACGCTCGACTCCGTCCTTTTTCCCCCGGTGGATCGTACGATCGAACGCACGGAGGGAGTGACGAAAGCGGCGTTAAAGGGGTAGCCACATAGTTGCACACAATTGATGCCAGGCTCTCATAAATCAAAAGCTTCCCTTTCTCTCTCTTTCTGTGATGGTTGGTATGTACGACGCACTAGGTAGCCGGTTCAAGGGCTGCGTATATCGAGTCGAATTTCGTGCAATCACATGGGCCAACTACGGAGCCTGCTAACCCTTTTGGTGTACCGTTACGAAATTACGCCAATAAAGTGGCAAAAATATCGCCTGCTACAGAGTGGTTCGTGTACGCGTGATCCTCATTTACATTACAATGACACGGTGTTAAGAGATGGCCATTCTATTGGTCGAATTTCGTATTGGCCAATCGGTAGGTTAAAAATACTTGAATGAAACGCGATTACCAATTAGACTGAGGGACCATTCGAAAATGTGAATATTTGAGATAATTTCAGTCTCAATAAAGTTTCAAATCGTCCGATAAGTTTGTGTCGTTTATTGGTCTCTTAGTCTATAGAATTTAGAATTAATTGTTTTGACCATTACGCGTATCGGATTCATATCGAATTTCATTCGCACGTCAAACTCAACAAGTTTCAGAAAAATCGTTCTATAAATGACCGAATGATATAGTATTTTATCCGAAAAGTGTATCAAATTGACACAAGGGTGAGGGTTAAGCTGTAATATGCATTTAATTTCAAACAATGTTCACGTCTTTGAACCAATTATAAGCAATATACGATTGGATCTGAATAGACTGAGTATCAACTAGGCAATGATACTATTGTAATGACGAAAAGTTCAGCTGAAATTCGATCTGCACCGAGGCTACTCCCAACGGTCGCTCTAATGATCACAGTAATAGCCTCTAAACTAGCAATACGTATGCAAAGAGACGGAGAGACGCATAGTGTGAAAGTCAGTTAATTTTAACCCTGCTGCGAAGCTGCAGCGGTCCGCTGTTTGTATGGAAATTTTACCGGTCGGAAAATGACCGTGTCGAAAGGCTGAACGAACGGGGCTTCTTCATTGGCTCGCCGCGTTCTCGTTTTGCTTTCTTCCCAGCAATTTACCGAGCAAATTATCGGGACCAGTGATCGCGTCCAATCACATGAACAGTAACGTATACGTTTTGAGAAAAGAAGAAGCTTTTTCTGTTTCCTTTGTAAGAGTCTGGACCGGTTAAATTGGATTTATTGGAAGGAGCAAAAAACTTTCTTTGTTAATAAAGAAGTGTACCATCCGGAGACGTCTAAGAATAAGTAAAGTTTGAGATTATTTTAGCAAGTGATTATAAAGAGAAAAATTCTCAGTTTTTTGCATGAGTTTAATGTGGCTTTGTGTTCCATTTCCTAAAGATGTGAGAAATATACAATAAAGTGAAATTAGTGGAGAGGCTCGTACGAGGCTGATTTAAATAATATCACCATCAATTCTCCCAAAAGATATTGTCTTTTGTCAACTATTAATAAAAGGAACACTTCTTTTCTAATCTTTATATGACGAAGATGCACCAAAATTAGAAACATCATTTGTTAATTAATAATGTGCTAAAGTATAATGCTTCTTATACGCAACATCGAGCGTGAAGGAGTTAGGGAAGAAGAGGAATCTTAAAGTATACTAATCAGCTCCATAAATTTAAAAGCAGAAAAGGTGGTGATGCAACGAAAATCATATTTTAAATTCACTTTGGAATTTATGATTCCTTATGACGTTTCGTTGTGATACATAAATTCGTGGAAGCATTTCGATAATTCGATATTAATATAAAGCCAAAAAGTCTAGACTGATACATATATACTTCATCCAAGTACAAATATATCGTCCACAAAGAGTAAATTGAAGACAATCATAGGTGACTGCGCATTTTTCCAACCAACTAGTTCTATTAGAAAAATCTCTCATCCGCTTTTCAGTATTCGAACCGCAAAAATTGGTCCATGATTAATTGTCTGATTCCCTCCCGTTGAATCATTCGTCATTCGGGTCCAAAACACGACCACAATGCACCCAACCAACACTATAGAGTTGCCAAACGGTTTGTCAACCGTTAGTGAGACCAAAAGAATAGACCAACGACCTATTTTTTCTTTGGTAAATTCGACGATATTATTAAGACGTTCTAACAGCGACGCTATGGGACACCATGATTCTGTATGGGGGTGTGGTGCATGCGGGTACGTACGTAACTCGAGACGTTTCTCAACGATGCTTCTAAGTTTTTCCTTTTGAAAAACGGGCATTTTGCTCGTGGCCCTTTAAACATTGCTCTATTCGAAAATCGATCAAGATTGTCATCATGGTTCCACTATTATGGAGCTTTGGACGTATTGCAACTTATGCTGCTTGCAGTATGATGAGAATATGAACTTGTGCGTTGAAACGTAGCGCGCGCGCGCGCACTGTGTCGATTATGCAACAAGACGCAGTTATTCGGCTCTAATTAAGGAAGTAGTAGGTTATTGTTCCCCTGTCTGAGAACGTTAATGATTGCGCGGCAGGAAAGGTATAGCTTTGAATCATTGCCAGGTTGGCAACAGTTAATATTCTTATTTACGATCTTTCTGTGGTATTCGTGATTTAGTAATAATAATACATTAGATAAAGAATGGAATTAACACGTTAACGACTACGCGAATACAGTTTGGTTATAGCATAACTAATATATGCATTTTTTATCGCACGTTTTTCGTAAGCGAGGTGCAATAACATATTTAACTCTTTGTTGGTATTATTCACACTAATTGCTTCATTCTTATTGGTTGCATTGTATATTCGCTTTCTAGTTAATACATTCAGAAGATTTAATAAGAAAATTATTACAAATGTCTAGTAAAATCTTTTATTAATCTTCTCCTCTGTGTTAGACTTACAATGTTGATGAAATTTTATATGTATGATGTAAATATCGTTTCCCAACAGGAAGTCCGGGGTTATAATAACACAAATATTGAAAAATATTGAGAAATTGTGTTTGCATAATTCAAATCTCAAGAGATTGAATTTAAGCATCCATAAAGCGTAAAAATTATTTCAGATAACAGAATAAAGATACAGAGAAGAATTATAGAATTTAACATAATTTAACATTTTTCTGTTAACGTATAAAACAGTCGATAATTAGCTTGGCATAAAATTATTGTAAAATTTTATTTCAATAAAAATGGCATTTCTGAGTGCCATATTGGCATTTCTGAATGCCATATATTTCTTCCTGAAACATTTATCGAGATACACCGAATAGCAATTACTACGAGCAAATAAAAATTATTAGATGGTTTAAATGGCGAAATAAAAGAGGAACGCGCTTTTTAACACCAGATGTCCGGCGTTTTAACGATTTTTCGACGACAGATACTGTAAAAATTACGGCAAAATTCGCGCCAGCTGTTCCTCGAGAGATCCTGCCCGGCGCGTGAGCTCGCCAGGACCTTTGTGCCATTGTTTCGCCGGGCATAATGCACTCGAATTGTGCACCGGAGGAAGGAAGGAAGGAAGAGAGGGAAAATAAAAAGAAGAGAAAAAAAAGACCGAATCGGCTCGGTCACACGATCGATCGGGAGGAAAAGAAAAGCCCTCTTGACTCTCGGGGCAAAAGAGAGGGCTTCGAGAGTGCTCTAGTCGCGTATACGCGCGTACTCGTGCGAGTCGGGAAAGTTGAATCTGAAAGAAAAAGCGTAGAAACGTTTGACAGATGTGGTCTCGCCGCAAGATGTGCTCGCTTTCAGCCAATATCGTATCAACCAAATCAGAGTACCAACAAAACCGCGTCTTATAAGCAATCAAACTCCGCCATTAATTTTCTCCAAATATTCCCATTACGAATCATAATTTGAACATTTACCGTAGAAAACTTTTAGGTATATGTTGTATACGTTATAAGAAACATATTGAAATTTCATTAGCATTGTAGTGAAACATAACTGGCATCAGAAACCAATTTCAGATCGTATCATACAGTTTGATAGAATTTAATTAATTAATTTCACCACATGTACACTTAATCTTCTCGTTAAGCGTAGTAAAAACTCCATGGTCATTCTCTGAATCGCTTCTCATTTTCAACTAGTATACGTATATACATATGTATATACATATATACAGTTTGCAATTTAGTCGATTTTAGTCTTCAAGCTTAGAAGCTGAAACATTAAGGTAAAAATACAAAAAGTTCGAACATTTGTAGCTTGAACGTCGACGGCTTTTAAAACATCAGTCTGTCGACTCTTATTTTAACAACAACACTGTCCTCAACCGTTTCACGAAATCTCTCAGCGGGAAACAAAAAGAATCATCAAGAATGAAGCAACCAAATGACGATCGAATGGCAAAATGGTAGTGTCTGTTAAAAATCCTACACGACAATTCTTCCGCGACCCTTCCAAATGGATCTTGATAATTTCTTGGGTAAACAGAACCATTGTCCTGTACAGTATGTCTTTCATCGATGAATGGGGATGCTGGTTGATCCTTTTGTCATCGGAGATCGTCGATCATTTCTCTATTCGTAGTGAAGATAAATCATCCCGGGACAATCGTATCTTTCTCCCTGCTCGTGTGATTCTAACGAATTTTCCAATTGAATCTGAACGTTTGCTAATATGATATCATAGCAAGTCATCGTCGCTCGATTTGTTAAACAGCTGTTAAATAATTGTCACAAAGCGGATTTTTCTACGAAATCTTTTTAAGTGTAAAAAATACGCGATTCTTTATCAGATTTCTTTATGCGATATATTTTTTCAGTGTAAAGCTTAAGTACATCATGATTTATCATCGTCAAGCAGCTACACATTACAATGAAACTTGATAACAATGAACTGTATAAGCGAATTGTAGACACGATACAACAACCGATATAAAAATTGTAATCAAAGCAAAAATTCCGATTCGTCATAACTATTATTCAGGATAAGATTGTGGATAATGATTTTAAAAACCGAGGATATCATAACTTTAACCCCCAAAAATTTTGCATAATTATGCATCATGCAAAAATAGATAACTATTTAATACGGGAAAATAAGCTCCGAATAAGTACCAAAAAATTAAATAAAAAATCGTATTTTTTACAAAAAGACAACATTTTACACAGGAAATCCGTGCCAATACTTTTGTTCATCGGCGTATATCAAGGGATGAGGTTCATCGATCATGGTGGCAAAACCACCTTCCTTTTTGCCTGGTGGAAATTTGTTCCGGAGAAAAGAATCGATTTCCTTTCTCCTCTTTCTACCGTTTTCCCCTCCTCTGAAGACACGTTATTCGTGTTGCCAGTTCCTTTCTTCTCGCCACGTCATTTTCTTCAACTACATACCATGACGTTTCTGAATCCCCGACACGTTCCCCATTGCAGAAGGGTAAGTGAATGTTTACCGTGAGTCATCGTCTATTCACGGCCCTCCTTTCTTCGTTACCGATAAAAATCCGCGGTATAAATAGATAAGAGCAATTAATCGCGAATCGAGCCGCGTCAGCGCCGCGCAAACGTTCGACTTCCAAGTATGTAATGAGACTCTGCAAAGGGTCGAGATGAAGAGCCAAAGATGGTGAGCCAGAGATGAGGAATCTTCGTTATACAAAATTTGCTAAACCTAAGTAACTCATAGTTGGGAAGATCGTAACTCAAGATACAATACATCTATATTTTATTAGATATATAATACACAAATGACTTATAAGATCAATTGATCTCGACCTCTTCTGTTTGCACAGTCACGTGACATTATATCGATTACAAAATCATAACTCTGAAGCCATAGAAGAAATAAAATGATGAAAGATGGATAAAAATTTCATTACGCGAACTTAAATCGTTTCAAGTGGTTCATCGCTGTATGGTGTATGCGATTTTTGTAAGATGAGGCGTTTTAAAAGCATGTTAACGTTATTTCTATTTTTCTGAATTGAACTATATTCTAGTACACTAATTTTAAAATCATAATTTTCTGGCGTAAGTAACTTAATACCTTTTAGAGCGAATAAAAAGCAACTTCGATTGGTTTATAAAAAAGTCCAATTCAATAAAGTGAATGAGATCACGACAGTTTCGATCAATGACAAGAATTCGTGCACTCTATTTTTACAATGACGTGAAAATGCGACTCCGCGATACTATATATAACCAATCAAACGCTGCGTTCCTTTAATCAGCTTCTGATCTCTGCAGACTTATTCGTCGCGACGCAATTATCCACGCTCCCGGAACACGATCCTCCAATTCCCTGTTCTGCGTTCGCGTCCTTTGATCTTGCGCATCATTTTTTCCCCGGCGCACTTTGTTCGAGACGCGATTCGTGGGCGTTGCGGGGCGATAGCGCAAAAAGAAAAAGAGAAGATCAAGAAGAGGAGGAAGAAAGGCCGGGAGTGTGCGCGAGAGTAACGGATACGCGAAGACAGAAGAAGCATTCATGGAACGACGACACGTGTTTCCTCGCGAGTCCCCTAGCAAGAACATCATCCACGAGAGCGAATCGTCTCGAGCAGCGCGAAACTTGGGTAATTGAACGCGAAATTTCCTTGTAAACGAACCGAGAAACGAACAGCCTCGTGGGAAAGTCGCCTTTTCCTTGGGAACTTCTTCTTCTCTTGGCTTTTCCTTCTCCTGGATCGAATAAATCTTTCCTCTGTTGATCGTCGATTGTACTTCAAGATTATCGTCTTGTTTGAAATTCATTTGAGATTACGACAATAATAGTAATTTATCGATATGAACGACACAAATGCTCTGCTACAAAAAGTGTGGAACGACAACAGCAAAAGATAACAACAAAAAGGAAACAAGGGCAAATATAAAATAGACAACATGATAGATAAAAGACAGGAGTGGAAAATACTGATTCGTGAGGCAGTTCATAGTTACGTACAACGATAGGAGGAATTATATTCTAACGAATTTACATATTTTGTGCTATAGTAAGAATCTCGTAAATATTTCTCCCTTGTATTTTTAATAAAACTACTACAGAGAAATCTAGAGAATCTTCTGATAGGAATTTTTAAGATTAAAAAACTTAGCACGAACCGTAATAATCAAACGCAAAATTGATATCAGCGTCGTCCTCTTCCTGTAGATTCCAAGTATTCCAATTACTGTCTCTGTTCTCAAACTTGAACAACAAGAACTCTACGAAGAATTCTTGTTTAAATCTCCACCAAGTCTGATAGCTTCTACAACGTCTTCTTGTCGATTGTCACTCTCGATTGTTCCTCTTCTTCATTGTCGAAGCTAACAATAGCCTTTGTCACTCGTCGGACAATCCTCGGCTGTTTATCGCATAATTTTCCGGTTGGAAAACGCTGCATCGATCGATCGACCGAAAAAATAATAACCAAGCGCGAAGTAAGAGAAAATCAGAGGAAATGTTGTTCTCTTTACGTAGGTTGTCGCTAAAAGTTCAACCGTACGTAATTTCTGTAAAATATCACATATTCGATCAAAGTAATCTTCGTATCATTCGATGCACTTTCTCGGCGATTATCTAACTTCATTATTCCAGATTTGAAAGAACTGTCAGTTTTACAATTCAAAAATTCTTAGTTACGGCCTCTTCGTTTACGGATTCTTTCAAAATAATGTATTCATTAAAAAATTGTCTAGGTGTGATCTTCCACAAATGCTAAATTTTCATTTCCCATAATTTTTACCTTAGTCTCGCCGAATTTAAATTCATAAGAAAGTCACATGAGCGTTTTAATTATCCGCGATGATCAATATTTTCATTATGAATCTTTTTGAAGCGTTCACCCTTTATACACACTCTTTATAACGAATTTCCTTTTTAGTAGTTTTCTTCTTCTTTAACAAATCTCTTCTTTTCAGTTATCAGTGTGGTTGATAATAGACGGCATGACGAAGTTTAATGAGTGATATTATCAAATTTAATCTTCAGAAAAACATCTTTTCCATACGTACAAACTTAATCTCGACGATGCAAAATGTCTCACGGAAGGAAGTACACAAAGGAAGATTAAAGATCATTAAATGTGCGAGGTAAGGGGACGAAAAGCTAGATAACAAATGATTCGCCTCGAAGACGATCGTCATGTTTTCCATGCGAAGATTGATGAGCAGAAGGAAGAGTACAGCTCGGCCATTTTGCTTCCCTGCCCTTTCTACGCATATTTTAATCCTCGAATCGCTAGTTTTTCCACTTCGGTATAAAAAGCTCAATGTCGGATTAGAATCAAACGGAACGTGCCTTGAAATAATTAATGAACCTCTTTCCGCTTATTCGGCCAGGGAATAATGAATACTTAAATGCATCTTTCACAGAGGAATACATTAACATACTTGTTATGTTGTAACGTATAAAGTGTTCGATTCTTAAAGATTCGTACTTCACTGAATTCTAACTTGGGAAGTATACGTTTATATATTTGTAAGCGTTAAAAAATCCGAACTTTACGCAAAGGAGAAAATTCTCAGCTCTGAAACGATATCCAATGATGCTTCTATAAATACAAAAGTATTTATTGGCAAGAAAAAATAGTTTTAAGGAGTTGATATAATAACATGTTACAAGTAGACGTTTATTCATTTATGGGAAATTTAAATGTATTAAAATTTATAAGATGCACATAATGTATACACACGGAAGTAAAGAACTGTTATAATATTTAGAGAGAGAGTAAGACAAATCTCGATTTAAGCTCTGCTTCTTTAGTGGTATTCACGAAAACCTGATTTTGTATAACATCCGCGATATAGTTATAATCTATGCAACATTTTAATCGATGAAACGCCTGTATCGGTTTCGTGGATGTATTTTCTGCCCCAGATTGTGAACATATTAAAACGTTTCTCTTACCAATTATCCTACTATACTACATATACTACAGGCAGATAAAACCATCACAAAATATCTAAAGATTCATTTCTGCGTAACATCAGGAATATGTAAAATTTTATTTACCTTTACATATTACGCGCATTGCGTTTCACACATTTAAATTTCCCATGAATGCATAACGATAGCGTCTAATAACAACCCATCAAAGTGTAATATGTTGCAATCTAATATCTGAACATTCTAAACGTTCAAACTGCAACGAGGTCATACCCGGTAGCTGTTTATTTCCAAACACAATACTCGATCGTTGAGGGAATGACCCGTGGCGTGACCCACGGAAAATCGTGGAAAACTGGGAAAGGAGAGACGCGTCTTGAAAAGAGCCCCCTTGCAGAGAATTTTTCCAAACGAAGGGACGAAGGAAGCTTCGTGTCCCCCCTGAAGTCTTTTCACGACTTTCTCCAGCAGGCGTTCTTGCCACCCATTGTGCAGGGATTGTGAAAAGTCAAAACTAACCGTTAGCTAGCGAATCGTACGGTTCGTAGCCTTTTAAATCGGCGCGTTTCACATGGCCAGAAAGAACTGGATGGAAAAGGTGGTCTTAATAGAGTATGGATAAAAGCCGAGAATTCATTAGGAGAGTTGCTAGACGTTAATGTAAAGGGTTTAGGACGCGTGGTTAGTCCTGAATCTCTCATCGTTGCAGAGGAACCACTCGGTGCAAACATAGTCCCGCGAAAAAAAGAACGGTCCCTCGTAAGCGTACCTAACGGGTTCGTCGCGTAATTACTACTAACGAACCGTTTGTTTCGCTCGACGAGACACACGGTGACTCACAGGTGTGCTTTTAGTATCGAGGTACCCGGCGCCAAAGCGCACCGAGATTACATAATAGCCGACGTAACGATTCGCGAACGTTGCACCGAGATATTCCGTTGCGCACCGAAACAAAGATCTTCGGTAGTTGCTCGTTAACGATTACAATAATTAATAGTAATTTAATATTCGACGGTATTAAAGCCTTCTTCGCGGAGATTAGAAGCTATGGAGGTAAGTGATTTAAAATGTTTTTTTATCGTGTATCATGTTATCGTAGATTCTTTTTTAACTACAGTTTGATTTTTGCTCTGCTATTGTTGTACCGAGGATTTTTACGCATTTATGGGAAATTTGAACATGCGGAATGTAGAGATGTATATAACGAAATATCCAGAGTATTTTATAATGTTATAGTAACTGACTAGAAAATATTATATAACGACCTGCATAAAGAGTTACGTTAAAGAGGAAAGATTGTACTTTCTTATTCTCGAATTGAATTCTTTCGAAGCTGGGCGGAGAGATATAAGACGATTTCTTTGAATTAAAAATTTTAGCGAAGTCGAATTTAAATCATTCTGTTTGGTTCATTTTACTGTACAAATGGTGTTATATCACCAAATTATATTGCGATTAGACAGACTGGAAACTTATTTGATTCATTCTGCGTTAAACTGTATTACTAAAATATTGCTAAATTATATTACGAAGGAACGTAAACGGAATGTCAATGGAAATCGATGTCGTTTTCTGATTTTGACCAGCAAAACCTTAATGACCGGTTCTCATTAGCGGTATGCAGCAATAGTCGGAACTGATGTTCACTGATGCATTTCAGTTCGAGGGACCAATTATTATGACAGTGTTTTTAGAGAGGGTAGACTATGACGGTTACGAAAGTCTTATTAATAGCGGTTCGTATAACAGCAGGATAATCGGTGAAGCAATGCACTGTGTTTTGAGGCAGTGCTTGTGAGAAAATGAAGATAAATACCGACCCAATTCGATCGTATTAATCATGGGAAAACGCTAGGTTTCGTAACGAGAATGATGAAGAGGAAGGTATGTCCGAAGAGAAACAGTAGCGCTGGTTCATGAACTAGCTGGATTATACTGTCACGGTTAACTCTGCGCACCAGAAAGTAACAGCACGCAATAACGGTGACCGTTTTTATTATAACTTGCTTGTTTTATCTTCCGTACGACTCGCATGACGACTGTCAATGCATATGGTTCCCACCTCCGCTTCCTGGTTCCTAGCGAAGCTTCCGGTCTCGTGACAGCCCGTCCTGGTCCACCGCTCGTTCCGTCCCAACATTACAGCTTCGCCACTTTCACGTCGCATTTCACCTCCGAGTGATGCAGACTTCCTTCCTCGTGAACTACCGGTTTGCGGTCGCGCTCAAATCACCGAAAGAAGTCAGAGAAACACAACTTTGACTCGCTCGTTAACGCTTATCGGCGATGCGACATTGGCGCCACGTGACTGTTGACTAGTAGCAATAATAATATAAGACGTGGAAGATTGCGCGGTATAATTAGACAGAAGGTTATTTTATTATGTAATACGTGCAAAGATAAGTTGGAAATGTGCAACAGAATTTTGCCAATGGAGCTTTGTTTCTAAGCCAGTCGAGTTTGAAATCCTGTCAACGTGAACACGTGGACTTTGCAACTTTTTGACTGAATATACGACTGGACGACTGGTAAATTGGTGTACCCGTGAAAGTAAGTTAAACATATAGAATAAATTTGTTGTTTAGGGCTTTATTTTTTAGGAAAGTACGTTTGAACTTGTTTGGTTAAAAATTGGCGCGATATCGATGAATTTTCGAGTACAATTTTCTAGGCTTCAAACGAATGTATTTTATTATAGATTTTCAATTTATTTTTGGATGAAAAATAACCTTCTGCAGATTATACGTACGTTCTTGAATTATCTATTCTTCTTTTTCTACCTTTCTAATAATTCAAGTTATTCTATGAACACGATAGAAATCATACTTTATTCCCTCTTGACGTGAAAGTTACGTTCTAAACTAATCAAAAGCTATAGTGTTCAGAAAGATCCTCATTACCTAACATTAAAATCCCGAACTATTCCAGAAATATTATTTATGTTTAGACTTGATTCAATTCCCAATGTTAATTTAATACAAGGGACTCCACGTGGATGTATTGAAAAATAAGAAAAAAAGAAAAACGTGAGGAAAACCGAGGGCGTTCACGCCGGCGATTCATCAGTGAATAAATAATTCATGGTGTTTGCGGGGACAGGACCATGGCGGTAAAAACGTCTGGGGCCCTGTTTAACCAGGATGACGTTCCGGGACTGACAGGAGGCAGATGAGCGTGAAGGAACAAGGTGAAAAATGGAGGACTGTTAAACAGGATTTTCGATGTTGACCGAGGCAACGGAAAACGAGGACGGTACTTCCTGAGGGAAGCACGGAAGCTTCGTTTCTTTGATCTTCGTGGGACCGACGGACTCCGTTCGACTGTCGAAGAGACTTTTCTTACTTTTTCTATTGTATAGAAGTCGAGAATTAGGTCTCGGTTTAAAGTCTCTATCAAATTATTGTAGCTCGAGTTTGGACGATTCGATATCTGATGCAACATTATCAAATCCTATATAGCTAACAATTATAAATACTATGCACAATTAATTACGTAATGAATAATTACATAATTCAATAATTTTTTAAATAATTTCAAAGTGGAAAATTCTGTGACAAAAATTCCTAATATAACGAATTACAATATCTGTAATTTCATTTTCTTTTACAAGTCGCAAATATCAGAAATTTTCGAGGGACACTGTATTCTAAGAAAAAGATCGACTTTCTAAAATCACGGATGCAAACTGAAAGATCAAAGGCATACCTCCCACAGTTGTGCTTCGAAAAGAATAAGTTAACGGTATTGATTTTTGAAAGAGTCACCCGGTATACGTGACAGTCATGCGTTATCCTAGGATCTGAGGAAATAAACGGTTTCCTGAGTGAAACGTGCCACTGTGGTGTGGGCCAGCTACGAGGGACAGATAAAACATACGTCGAGGCACGTTTGAGCCTCTTCCACGCAAAGAACCAACCAATGCAATGCTTCAGCATTTCCGTATGTTCATAAATATTCATACATCTTTGTATTAAGAGTTCGTGAATGGAAAAAGGGACTGTCCTTGAACAAATGTCATAAGGGAAGAATATCCAACTTTATATACCTCTTTCTTCATCGAATCGAAGAATCATATTTGTCAAATCGAAGATCTGTTATCGTTCAATTTTGGTTGATTAAGCGATGCCTGAACGACGATGTTTGATAGGGACCTTCAACTCGCTGAGATAAGGCAAGAAGAGTTACTGGTTTGTATATACTCTCGTCGAAGAACTTTTGGATCGACAGGATGCGGGTCTACAGGAGGATTGCCTTATTTATGAGCCATTCACAACTGCCTAGTGTATATACTAGTTCTCAAATTTAATGGACCGTGAAAGAAAGAGAGAGGATGCTGACTCTCTAGGATTCTTTAATTCGAAACATGTTTTCTGCTCTCGAAATACTACCATTTGAATAGAAAGATATATTATACATATATATCGATCATAAACATTTACGTAGATTCTTTAAATTTGGTGCATTACAGAGAAGATTGTTTTAGTTGTATTTTTGCATCAAATTTTGTATTAATTTAACGCAATAATTGAACGATTTTAAAAGTCAATAATCAATTCCATGTTATCAAAACCCATTTTTTTTTGTGAGTTTTAAGATAAAATATACGTTTTTGCGTCATATTGAACATCTTAAAAACGATGTTGCGATATTAAATCGAAATGAAAATTTCTTTTCCGAATAAAACGGATACATAAAATGTAAGAAGCGTATACAGACATTTGTGACTGACTGTATATACAATCTCAGCTCAAAAGGTTTCATAAATGAATCTCTTCGCAGAAAATACGATTCGCCGATTTCCCGTCTCAAACAGATGTTTCTTCGCTTTTGAACTACCAATAAAAAGAAACACTCTGGCTATAATTTTCTGTTTGCAAGATGGACGCCTAAAAACCGAAGTCAACGATGATTCACACGTTTCGTAATTCCGTTCCTGGAAAATCACACGTAGTCCGTAATTGTATCCGACAAATAGACTGACCTTGAAAGCAGCGTGTGATTCACCGTTGCAGAAATGTTTCGGACCAAGCGATTCGGAACCGTGCTTCAGCTGGAGCGAGATTAGAAAATTCGTTCCAGAAACGGCAGCGTAGCTCGGAGCTGCTTTCATTTTCCATTTTCATGCGAGCGAAACTCCGTTGGCTTAGTTTTCCATCGACGTTTAGTAGTGGAGAATACGATCGATCATGGCGACACTTTCGCGATAATGACGTGCTCAATCTCTCGCGGAATAGGTCCAAAAACGGTCGAGGATTTGCTACACACGAGACACTACAGCGTCCTGATAGGTAGACCTGTCACTTCGTAATAATTTACAGACATCATGTAGTAATTTGTGCCAGTATAATTTATGCGGACGCCGCGTGCAGTTTTCCACATTCGTTGGAGCGAGAAGAACAACCACAGAACTCGCGTTACGATTTTTAATTCGCACTTTATCGATGTAATACCGAGTGACGGGAAAATACTGCAATTGAAAGTTTTGACGTAACTTTTTTGTAAAAGATGTTGAATTTTATTAAATATTTCGAAACGAACAACTTCAACAGTTGAATGATAATTCTACTCGAACTGAACAACTAAAGTTAACGACTGAGTGAAAAATAATTTCCTATCGTTTCAAACTGCTCCGAATCCTAAAAAAAGACATCAATTTAATATCCGGACGTAATATTATCTCTTGAAAGCTATCTATTAGATTAATTTATCATGGATACAATGTTACCCCAGTACGATATTTTTATTCTAGAAATCAATAAATCCACTACTCTATTATTACCCAATATTAAATGAAAAGCAAAAAAGTGATTGTTTGCGAAGGTTATAAATAACATCGCGGCAATTCTATTAGGAGACGACAATATTCAAACAAAAATGGCATGGAGTGAAATTTCACCCCTGATAGCTTCTGTCGAAGGCTAAGCAAGGTATAAATATCCATCGATGTAGAGTTTAAAAAAAGGCAGAAATCCATCACATTTATACTTATTCCACTCACGAAATTCACAAAGAATAAAATACACATAAAATAGGAAAATACTCAACAATGACTTTTATTTCATTCACGATGTGAGATTTTAGAACTTTATAGATTTGTATAATTACATAGACGATATATACTATAATATTTATGAATCTATATCTTCTACATTCGAAAAATTCCACAAATACTCTTCTGTTAGCAAGGTGATGCACTTACACCACTCTCGAAGCTATATTGCCGACATAATTTATTAAATTATGCAGTTCTATACCCTGTAAGGTAAAAAGCATTAAAAATGTTTTGTGTCATCATGGGTGTTTCCCCTTCGTTTCTATCTTTAGCAGTGGCAATCGATGCGAATATGGAAATGATCGCGGACTATTCGGTGACCATCAGCTGGTTTCCGTGGAAACCAGGTGGGGGCGTGTGTCGTAGGTCGTCGAGCGTAGGCTGGTCGTCGAATCCATCCGCGTGGACGTACACCAAGCGGTCAGGAATGCAGGTGAAGGATTTCCACGTAGTTTCTCTGCGCCAATTTACTTCCTTATTGGGCTGAAAAATGTCTGGAATCCTGTCCATCGCGTCCTTCCCGATATTTTATCCATGAACGTCCTTCGCTCGTGATAAGGAATTCCTCATGGAAGGTTAATGGATGTACTTAGCCGATGACTCGTTTCCCAACCACTTTGTGCACCTTCTCGTGTTACTCTGCGCCGAGTGTTCAATATAA
Organism: Bombus huntii; assembly: GCF_024542735.1. Lineage (NCBI taxonomy): Eukaryota > Metazoa > Arthropoda > Insecta > Hymenoptera > Apidae > Bombus > Bombus huntii. The sequence goes on from NC_066251.1 coordinate 4,733,308, forward strand.
TAGGCGAGATAATACAATGGAACCGGGACAACTCGAAAATTTCTATACAACAATTTTGTAGCTGTGAAAACTCTCTACAAATGGAAATATGTTTAAAAGTTATTTCCAATCATCTGTCGTGTTTAGATACATTATTTTACCTCTGTGATTTGGATTCACACAAGAAGCTTAAGTTTACTTTAATAAACATCAAATCAATATAACTTGTGACTCAAATTCACAATCAAACTTTGATCACCGTTACCTCAAAGTGATAGGAATATGGATATCTATATGTCTTATAATGAAAAATTATATATTAACCTACACCTACTATAACATTCATGTAAGAGGAAACACGAGTATGTGTTATAATCTATCATAATAACTAGCAGCAATAGAAAGAATTTGATTCGATCAATCTAGACGTCGAATAAAGAAGAAATGTTAAAAAATTACTTTAAAAAGTATCGCAAAATAATTCAAGCATATTTAGATTTATTGTTTCTCTAACAATCCGAACCAATTATCATTTTCTGTATAAAACCAACGAATACCTCAATACCTATAAACAAAGCTGTATATACATACGTATATGTAGAAGATTCCCTACTGGCGTCGCGTCGTAAAATTGGAAGACGTCGACGACAAGGGTGTAGTAGGAATCCCGGCGTCTATCTCTATCTTATGGCTGAAATAGTCATTATAGTCGACGAAACGTGGGTGTGTTTAGGTACTGTTTCCGACGGTAATTGGCCGGGGAAAGGGGAGATGAACCGTAAAGAGAGAAAGCACCTAGGGTGCCTGCGAGACCCATCCTCGCTCCTACGCCGTTCAATTGAATGACGTCAATCTTTTGATTACCTAAGCTTACGCGATTCATCCGCCCGCGTTCGAGCGGAGAAAAAGCTCGAAACATATTATTAAATTGAAGTCGCAGTCAACCGACGAGTCAAAGGGAATGTCAACTGAACGCATTGACAACTTTCAGATAAATTATGCACGGTCGACAGGGTACTTTTAATTAGATATGATTGGAGCGAAAGGCCACCGCATACATCCGCAAGTACTGCACGAACAATCAGTATAATTCGAATCACTTTAGGCTGTGGCACTGATTGATCCGTATTAAGAGTCTAATTTTCTTTTTTCTCTCTCGTTTGTTCCAGGCGAACTGTACGTGGAGGACCTAGGTGAGAGGCGGATCGTATCCATCAGAATGGGATGGCTTTGGGTCGAGGGTACTCCCAGGCTCCCGTTGAGGGCATTGAACCTACGACAAGCAGCACCCAGCCTATGTCAACCGCACGCACTGGCTCTTGGGTTCACACTCAGCAACTCGCAGGGCCACACTCTCGCCACTTTTTGGGTAACTTCTCAGTTTTTTTATTGACTACTGAACTTACAGGCAGAGAAATTATTTTTTTATATCAATCTTAACGATCTTTAACCTTTGGAGGGTATTAGAAGGTTTAAGACATGTCAGGGGAAAGTTAATTTATGTCCATGTGGCACTTTCATGGCACTCTCACAAAAACCTGAATCAGTATCTAATTGCTTCACTTACAGTCACTGAATATTACTCATTAAAATTATTCTTTTATTTAAAAACAAATTGTTAACTTTGTACAAAAATTCTGTTTTTGGAAAAACTTATGTTTTACGAACACAGGACGTCCTAGGTTAAAGATATTTATCAGCAAACATGTCAGCGATCAGTTCAAACCACTGCACGTACACTATAAAATGTATCTAAATATGTCATACATATTTAATTATAATTAAAGTAGAAATGACAAAATGAGATAGATACACGTAATTATATCTTATGGTTATACCTATCTCAATAAAAGTACACATTAATATCAGAATAAGAATGTGATACCGGTCATTTTGATTAGTTTGACAGCTTTAACGTTAAAAATCGGAGGCTTGACTCTCTTTTGACGTTAGATGTTAACTGATTCGAATCTGTGTTTCAAGATTTCGACCTTTTTGTCGGTATGTAATTCGAGGCATAACAGTATCAGGAACCTGGACGTGAAAGAAAGAAGAAGTGGACAGGCGAGATAGAATAATTCGCCGCAACACGCAATGTAATTACATGTAAATGGCTTTTATCCGTGGCACGATCCGTTTCCTCGCCCGCAAACACTTTCTCGTCTTGGTCAAAGCTCCTGTTTTGCTAAACGCCGCAATTTCTAATTACGCTCTGCCAACGTCTGCAGCTCGATTTCTATCTAGTTATACAATCCTACCATCTATCTCGACTCTTAGTTTATCAAAAGTTTCGATTCATTTGAATTTCTGTGCTAATTATCTGTATCCAGCAGTCTATTTTCTTTGACTTTGGTTGAAATTCAAGTTTAAATGGCTGAAAATATATTTTATGAATATATTATACATGTGTTATAGGAAGCATTTTGAAATTTCATTAACGCTGTTAGGAGACACGTTTATGTATATTTCCAGATTGTTTCTACTGTTAATGAAATGCCAAAAAGTTTAGTTATAATACATTATAATCATAATTCGTATGAGTCTTCCATTGTAAGTATACAAATACCTTCATGAGTCACTGTGGATGAACCTCTCAGAAACTAAATTAATCAATTCTTCTTGTAAATTTGCCAATTTATTATCCAGATACATGATTAATGTGCAATTGTATAAATGTCATTTATTTCTTAAGAATTGAACATTAATCGTGCAGCTATGTAATGAAATTGAGAAATTCATAAAAAATTGAGTTTATCAAGGTTTTGAAAGGAACCAATGAAAAATTCATAAAGGTCGATTGATAAGATAAGGAAGAGACGCGAAGGACGCGAGCAGGTGACGTAACTCGTATCCGTACGGGGTGCGGAAGGTAATAAGGTCAGTAGGCAAGGTCAAAATCCGCCGGAGCGATCACGACGATAAGCGGACGCGTGGGAGATCCGCGCGCCACTCTCCCATGACCCGGCATTGTCAAGGAGTCCCACCATCCTCCTTTCCTGGCAAACGAGTTCCTTCGCCTCGTTACCTTACTGACTCAAAGGACGTTCGCGCGGTCATCCAGCGGCGTCTCGCTCGGAGCAACAAAGCTTGAGTCGCCATTCACAGATCTTAATAATAGCCTGTAATTGAGTTTACAATCGGCTAACAGACTCCTAACGTCGGTTTCCTTGAATATTTCAAGAATAATTATATAGTAGCGAGGGTTCTCTAAGACCCATTAAACGAATGACATAGGACGTGGCTAGAATTTCAATCGCTACATTAGAATGAGAAACATGAAGTATGAACGAGGAAAAGGGAAAGATTCGTCAACTGAACACCTTTCGTTAACACCAGTAAAACGACTCAACTGCATAAATATCCCTCTCACATTTTATAATACTATGTACAAAACATCAAAGGTATAGTCTATAATATTCAATGAATACAACATCAAAAGTGAACTCCTTATATGAAGTATTGAAAGTATACTTTTTATAGCATTCGATGTATAAAGCAAATCATTGTTTAAGTTTTATCTCTTCAAATATATGGACAAAAATATGAATTTGCACAAACGCCCGCAGACTAATAATTAATACACAATATTTACATAAGATATATTGAACATATTCTTCGAATCCTATTGGAAAAATAAAAAATAATTTCGCTTCAGATTTCCACTGGAATTCGAATTACATTCGAGACGCCTGGATAGAAGTTACATTGATCCATATATAAGTCAGAAAATCTATGTATTTAGTACTGAAGAAAATATCTAAGAAGTATATATCCAATATTTGTTAAGACAAAACTACTTTCCTGTTTTACAGGCGGATTCAGAACCCGTGTACTGGTCCTGGGTGAGAGCAATAGCAGCAGAATTGGTCAGGCAAACACCATTTCGAGCCCAACGCTGTCTAAACTTCCTGGAGATCCTGACCATCTGTCCAAGGGGACCCGTTCCATTACCCGACAGTCCCACAGAATCCAGAAGACGTTCCAGAAGCGAGTTACGCTGCTGGACCAGTGACTCTCCCACAGAGAAGGAGCCTAGAACAACCACGACAATCTTAGAAGAATCCAGACGAAGAGCGAGAAGCGAGTTACGTGGTTGGTCCAGTAGTAACTCCAGCGACGAAGATCTGTTAGGGGACTTTCGAAGTATTCCAACGATAATAACAAAGGACCAGCCGATGACCAGGACCTGGGGCTGCAGCGAAAGCAGCGAGGGAAGTGACGATAGTCTTCCTTGGAGCGGCGTGTGTCGTTCCAGCGTGGATTCCGTGGACTCAGCAGTGTCTATTCCTGAACCAGATACCAGAGAACAACGGATCCAAAGGTATAAAGAAGCCAGAAGACGAGAGAACGAAGCTAGAAGTAGAAGAGTGCTAGAAGAAGATGCTAGGAGACGAAAAGACAGAGCTGAAGAGAACAACAACGATATCCTAAAAACTTATGGCTCGAAATCGAGAAGTAGGTTCTACTCTGGCAACGACAATGACACCTATTGTCTAACATCCATAAAGAAGGACAACGATAGTGGCTATGAAACTTCTAGACTAAAAAACGAGAAGAACATCATTATCAGATTGCCTCCTGTGAAGCCTAACGAGTCTTCCTTAGTCAGATTCGAAGACGATCATCGGAATGAGGATGATAAGAGGAACAATAATAGTCCCAGAAATGGTAACGCGAGTCCTGGTATACTTAGAATGGATATGAATGAGAGAAGAAGTCGTGCAAGAGAGAGGAGAAGCATCAGAGAGAAGAGCCAATTGCTTCAAACACAGCAATTTACTAATACAACTGTAGAGACTCTTCAGGAACGTAAGGAACGATTGGCCCAATTATCCTCGAGGATTCCAGTGCCTCGACAATTGTCGCAGAATTCGAAACTCGCGGAGAATTACAATTCGACGGCTCTGCCTAGGTCGTCGACCTCTCTGTCGGTTCTGACCGAGCCACCTTGCGAGGAAGACGTGGCCAGGCTCTTGGAACGGTGTCAAAGGGTAGACCATTACGTGCCAGTACGAGAGAAGCTGACTCTGTTCGAATCTCTGTCTAGACTAGGTGGTCGACTGGCTAGAAGCACCGAAGATCTCGGTCGAACGTCTTCGAAACCGAGTCCCAGAGGGAAGCAACGTGCCCGGTCGCTTCACGATCTCAACAGAGGAGCGAGGGCCGTTCCCGTCAGGGAAATGTGTCGATTCTTCGAGGGAGACGTTGAACAGGATCAGAATCAGAAAACTCCTCTTGCCAAAACGAGGTTCAGTGACCCTGTGACACCTACTAGGAGTACTACGTGGAAGGATGCTGCGAGTTCCAAAGGCAACGACACGCCTCACATAAGATCTTCCACGAGAAAGAAACATTATTTAAAGTAATGGTTGTGTTCGAGGTTCATCTTTACAAGTCCTAGATCCTCCTGCACAATAACTTACTAACTGATAATATTAATGACTTGACAAATTGCAAATTGTTTTGCTTATACACTTTTTCTTTACAATCTTCCTTTGCAATATCACGCGAAATGATCAGATGACTTGTGGATTCGTAAAATCTAATTTTCTTTCTTAGCGAACATATTGCTGTTAGATATGTAACTTACGAAGCTCCACTAATAATATTAGCTCAATTGTGTTAGAGGATGGTGTTTTCGAGTTTTCGGTGTCTGAGGCTCTGATGTGTCTCTGCTGAGAAATTCTTGTTCGAAAGCAGGCCTTTCAGAGGAACATACTCTGTCCTAGATTTGAGTGATTAGAGTCACAGAGAAAAGCGCCAGATCTGATACTTCGATTTCCGATTCCGTAGATTTACTGGTATTATAGACCGAATCGTGAAGTTAGAAAGGATCGATATCGATCAGTTTAGACGCGAATCCGCTCGCTTGACTGCGATGGATCGTCACACTCGTGTCGAGAGAAAGTCGCTGCCTGGAGCAGCTGGTTTTTTTGCTCTCCAGGATTTGAACTGTGCTCGATTCGAGGTTCCGATCAGACGTTTCCACGCGACACGAGCATCGACGATGCCTGGCAAAGTACAGGAAGAAATACAAGGTTTTTGCGAGCGCGGTTTTGTCAATTTTTCTTATTTATTGTATTTTCGTTCTGTTTTTTGTACGATATTCCCCGGAGCCTAGCGTAGTCCACGAACGTGATTCGACGTCACGGATAAAGAGCGCATCGAATCGAAAGATGAGGAGGAAGAGAAAAAGAGAGGGAATAGGAGAAACCGGTAATTTCCATTCACTAAGCGATTCTCGCGCACGAAACACCTGCCGAATGCAAGTCGAAGGCGGTCTTCGATTTCTCGATTAACCGACCAAGACTCGTGGAATCGTTAATATCCGGAGATACGATAGTTACAAATGAGAGACTGAACCATCCTGAAAAGTTCTACGTATTTTGTTGAGTGGAATGAGAGATAAGTTCTTAAGAGTTCTTACGGAAAGTTGCAATTATTAAGTTGTATAAATAGATTAACGAAGTTTTTGAAACCGTAAACAGTTAGGGGTCCTTTAATTTTGTACATAAAGTAATTATATTCAGGTTGTTCGAAAAAATCGTAAAAATGAAATTTAAGAATGATTGGAAAATGACATTTGTATAGAACTAGAATTTTATTGAATAATCTATGCATTGTTTCTTTTTGTGATAATATTCTGCTATTTATTAGATTATTTTCTCGCAGAATTTTTCAACAACCAGTTCTTTCAAATGGTGTTTGAAAGATTCTAAAGTACTCTGGTTTTTGCCATTAAAAAAGGTTTTATAGAGATTAGAATAAAAGTAAATGATTCAAATGTAATGGAACATATTAACTGGAATTATTCTTGTTTAATTAAAATTACGACTTTGGTTTATCATTTATTATTTATTCTATTATCTCACAAAAATTTCTAACGAATGAGCATCTTCCAATCATGAAAAGGCTACGAACGTTTCAAACAACCCTATATTTCCTTCCACGCGTACCTGAACGAATAAAATTCGCATTTAATTCGCCCGTCGTTTGATCAGCGATGGCTGTTGTAAATAATTTATTTAGTTAAAAATCGGAAGCCGGGAGAACGTAGCCAGCTATTGGTCGGATCTCGAACATCCGTTTCAACGAGTGGCGCGTGAACTAATATCGACTTCCGTTTGCTCTTCCAGTCAGGACGAACATTTCCATTCCTGTTTCTCCTTTGCTCTCCTTCTCTCTTTCTCATTCGTCTTTTTCTCTTTGAGTTCAACTAGGTCATGCGAACGGCCCCTGAACCGTGTATCTCGTGACTCTTTTCTTTTGTTCCGAAAAAAAATAATCGCATTAGGAACCAGACGGAAAAAATAGAAGAAGAACGACTTTTAACGATGACGAGATTTTTTTTCTCGAGGCGATTTCCTTTGCCTGCAACCTATCGATTAACGATAGCCAAGAGATATCGAATTATCATCGAGAAATAGCGCTAACTATATAACGAAGTGCCAAAAAAGAAAAAGTGTTATGTTGCTTTTGTCGAGAAGAAATATGAAAATGTATAGAAAAATATAAATAATTAAATCTGTATATACTTGTTAATTTTAGGATTACAGAGATCGATATAATTTTTTTGTTTCGTGTCTCGGTTATTTCAGATCGCAGAAAAGTTACATTGGAATTAGCTTTTATGCGATCTGCAAAGCGATTATTTATTACATGTGTATAAAATATATATATATATTATTATTAAGATATAGTTATATTGAGTTGGTTCTGTGAGAATCGATCGACTGATGTTGGAAACGTTTCGACGATAATTTTATACAATAAATTAATTCTTCTAGGTAAAGTAGCCTTTCGCTAATCAAAGATCGAATCCATTTATTTTTCGTATCTTCGTATACGCGTATCACATAGGAAGCCGTATGTACGATTGTGTGACAATGTACGATAATTCGAAAAATTAGTGTGCTTTGTGTAGAAACCTGTAAGCTGATGGAAGTATAATGGAAATATGTATGACGATTAACAGCGGGAAGATTAATTTAAACGACAGTGAATTGATCGAGCCTTGGTGAACTTTCGTATTACAAATCTAATCGAAATTTTTAGTTAATCACCTAGTAAATTTGTCGAATAGCTCATTAAAAAACGCAACTTCCAAAAACACTTTCCAAAGAGCAAAATAAAATATTATAAAGTAAATAACAATTATAAGATAATTATAACAAAATACGAAAAAATTGGATAGTTTGTAGTAAAATTTGTAAGATACAAATTGAATAACGTATGGCCAGTCTTGTGACCATCAAGTACCTCCACTTTTTAGAAAAAAATCATTCATCTTTTTCCACAATAATTTGCTTCAAGTCTTAGAAGGATTAAACTGTGTCAAGAATGAAAAAATTTTATAAAATGAACAACAAATAATTATAATAATATGTCATATTTCGTGGATAAGGTAAATGATATTAAATATTCCAGCCAAAGTTCGATATCGTCTTGTTGGGAAACAGAACATTTGTAATTAATTGGTTTCTTTTCCCAATCAGAGACAACATTTGTTCGAATTAAACATTTCAATGTTTGAGAGAAATTGAAGATAAATAAAATTGTTCCCTAATCCTACCAACACAATAAAGAATATATTTATTATCAAAAAGGCTACAAACTTTCCGAACAATCTAATACGTATAATAAAAACGAATGAAGAGTTCGAGAACATATAACGAATGTATAAATAGGATATTTATGTTCAGTAATTGCTAACATGATAAATTACATTTCTATGTTTTCCCATAATACAGAATTTAAAGAGATATTTTTTGTACTTAAAACGATTTTCAAAGTTTTATTTTACTTTCAATTATCGAACTATGATTACAGATTAAATTTAATCAATAATAAAGATGTTCTCTATTTATACACTCGCAATGTGCACCGAAGAAATAGTTAACCTGCAGCAGAACAACCTCCAGCAAGGCTCGATCGTTTTCGCGTCAGCAAGCCGACGACCGTGTTCAGGGTGTGTCCTGGCAACCCTCTGTGCCCGGATGTCTTATCTCCTTATTCTTTCGCTCGCGAATAATGGCCGCGCATGCACGTCGAGAGGAAACACGTGCAGAGCTCGTCTGTAAAAATGTAGCAATTGAACGCGGTAGGGCGAACGTGAGAAGTCATCCGGGCAGTGAAGGGGTTGTTGCCGGAAAAAAGTGGAAAAACTCGGAGCGGACGTTGTTCCGCGGAAACACACTGGCAGCCTGTAAAACCGGTCGATCGCCAAAGAGTCCTCTAGTCCCTGGTCGGAGAAATCCGAAAAGGCTGTATACATGTATCCCCTATACGGGGCTGCGTAACAGAAACCCCCATAAAAAAAAAGAGATCATCCCTGCAATACATACGATCCTATAGTGGCTGAAGTATTCGTTGTCCTAAATAATGATAACAATAAATATTATAATAGAAGAACAGACACAACTCTGGCGGATTTGTATGTTACGTTTGTTGTAATAAAAAAGGACGAATAATGGCCGTTACATAAAAGTGATTGTCGTTAGAAAGTGGACGGGGAGAAGGCCTTGGCACTTCTCGTGCACTCCATAGCTTATACTTTTATACTTCGTTCTATTCCCCCATCAACTGCTCTCGTGTTCTTTTACACGCTCTTCTTTTACGAACACCCACGCGATTTTCCTTCTTTCCACCTGAGTCCGCGACCAGCCACGCGCTCCGCTAATTAGCGCGTGTTTTCGTAAGATCGCGAGCGAAGATTAGCAGGTCTCTTGAGGTGAACTTTAGAAAAGGAGAGGAGGCTTGTGCAACCATCGACACTGTGAAATTATTGTATCTCTAGCACGCTCCTCTGTTACAATAGGAAAGTGGAAAATTCCGAGAAACGCCTGAGGAAGGAAGATAGAAATCGAGAATTATTCTTGATGGAATATAACAAAGTCACAATTAAAACATTAAGTGGATATATTGATCGATTTAGCCGCAGCTAGATTCTTACGTGTTTCCTACGCGCGTAGACTTATTTTCATAGAATTTTTATGTATTGCTGCTTACAATTTCATGATGCACCAAAAATCATAGTGCAAAAGGATAAGTACATCCTGCTATTTCATTAATTTCCATCCTGTTATTTCAATGAAAATTAAAAATTATTTTTTCAACAGCACATATACATTTTCAATAATTGCGAAAACAAATTATCTGAATCCTGTCATTTTAATAGGTTCAATAGTGCTTTACTTGCAGCTGCGAAAGGAAAAAAACTAATTCTGCATTGTCATTCTACGTTCCTGGCGAGGTTCAAGCACTTTATCTCCCTTTAGATTTTTTCGAATTTTTGTTTCTACGATCAGAACTAGTCGTATACTCTGAAATCTGATCAACTTGACGATTCGACGATGACCTCGTCATATCTCCTCTAGCAAGAGTAGAAGTTTAAGATTGAAAAGGGACGGTCGTCGATGAAACAGAGTTAATTTGCAGGCTCGAAGGCCAGAAAGTTTTTGCAAGGATCGCAGACTGTCCTCCATGCCGATACTCTTTAACTCTCGTTTATTTGGCCTGCTGGTGAACTCGTTCTTGCGTTTACAGGACCGCCCACTTTACGTTCCCCATGTAATTTTCATTCCACGCACTCGCACACGCGCTCTCGGGAAAAATAGAATATTCCATAGGGAGGAATCGACCGGCAGATAATTTATTTGCTAGCTTTAATGAAGTCAAATGTTGCGATAAATTTAACGATGTCGTTAGCCGAGCACCTGAACACAGCCTCCTGGAAAAAGAGTACACGACTCTGCGTCTGATAATCTAAACTCTGCCATCAAACTCTACCACTAACATAAATAAAAAAAAAAGAAGAAAAGAAGAGAAAAGAATGTAGGATACACGAGTAAGAAACAAGAAACTAGAGTATCATACAGTCGTCACGAAGATCACAACGCTTATCATAATTTACATTTTTCCTCGTTGGATCGCGAGCAACTCGATGCATATGCATACACGTTCAAGAGACACACCTGCGCTCAATGCAATTTGTCTCCTTGATAAGGTGCTCGTGTTCACTTTGTTAATCACTGCCGCGCGATCACGACACGTTCTATCCACCTTTTTCGATTATCTTTTTCTTTTTTGGTGTTCTATCAGTTCATCAAATGGCTATCACCTACGCGACATCAGCCGGAGTTGAAGTGAAAAATCGAAGGAAAGCACGTTAAACGGGTTCGTTGACCATTTACCGGGTTTCGTGCTAGCGTGAAGAATTTTTTCACGGGCACAAAATTTTTTTTCACGGCGATCGGACAAGCAGGTGTCCCGGGTGTGGTAAAAACAGTCGACGTAAACTAATGCCTGGTCGTCCATTACAGAGTAGAGAAGGCTCGTGTGTCCTGTCGGTTTCACGTTGGGCGTAGAAGAAACGCGCGTAATCGAGTGACTGACTGGCCTTGATAGTTGCCGGTGTTGACCACGTGAACCGATTCAAAGCGAAACAGGTACATTCGCGATCTCCTGATCTATCGATCGATGGCTAGCTTTTCGAATATACCTAGACTCCTACCGCGACGCTATTTACTCTCCTGTTATCTGATCACCAGTGAAACGAAAGCAACTACAGTGGCTTGACAAAGTGTCTGAACACTTCTAAAAACTTTTGATGACTATGCCATGAATGTTATATAAAAGATTTTGCATAGTGCACGACATGATTACAATCGGGCCTATCAGAAGCTACTCAACTTTCTACTAATTTCTTTATTTCATTACATAAGAATACGATTAATGTTCAGTCTTCAAGAAACAAATAACTTACATCAGATCAAGCAGATTCTTTGCTAGAAGATGACATGAATAATACATTACAATAATAATAAATTCCAAAGTACATTAAAAAAAAGAATGGCAGTTTTGTAACATCATTGCTATTCTGTATCTTTCTATTCATGAAGTTGATCAGTGTGGTTTCAGAACGACTCAGTTTCCATGATATATTCATAAAATATACCTATTCGTTTAATATATTCGTGAGGTACATTCATAAAATATATACATATAATATATTCATAAAAGGTTTCAGATACGTTCAGATACATGAGCCAGTTGAACATTGAAAACGGTCGTTTCTAGCATGAATACAATATTTCGTCCCGATGACACTGTCTTCGAAAGTCGAGAAATTAGTACCTTCTCCGGCGGAACTTTGTTTCAAGAAAAAAAAGATTTAACTGGTTTTTAACGAGCGTCATTAGTACCTCGTGATAGGAAGAAATCAGGTTTCGATAGTAGTTGTTTGTTAGAAAGAATCGTAATGGTATTCGCAGTCATTAGAAGGAATTAAGATGCTGTTGGCTTTCTAATCACGGATAGGAATGGAAATCGAAAACATGCTCGCTGAAGACTGACCTCGAAGTATTATAATGCTATCAGTGCAACGATTCGCTTACGATGCACTTGTCGCATGCAATTCGACAAGCACAACAATCTCTTTAACCTGCACTTAGTCCTCATCTACAGTTCGTAGAATGTTTAAAAAGTAATACGAAGACCTATACGAAGATACCTATCAATGAACGTGATATTAAACTTTACATCTCAGGTTTTGAAATACTGACTTGGAAAAAAATTAGTTGTATTTTATACCCCCTGCGATTTGCTACGCCGAAGAACTTAATCAACCGATTGAATGACAAAAACTACCATCGCAATCGCAGCCAATCAGCTCGTATTATTTGCTATATAATTAATAATTGTATTACGTAAAGTAATGCGATTAGTAATTATATATGAAATAATGACGATTACCCGGGACTCACCGCATGGAGGTTGCTGCGAGTGGAGACCCTCCCTATCCACGATCCCATCCACCCTTCCTTTTACGCAAAAATTGACTAATTTTTCATTAAAAAGTTTAAGGAAATTCTTCTTTTGATGTGCGTTTCCAAAACTATCAAACCTTTGATCGTTGTGCAGAGGGAACAACAAAAGAAACATTTCAAAAACCGACGCGAACAGCTAAATCTGACAGTAAATGATATAAAACTTACTACTACTACCACTACTACTACTACCACTACGACCACTACTACCACTACTACTACCACTACTACTACTACCACTACTACTACTACTACTACTACTGCTATTACTAAATAGTACTTTAATTATGCATGTATTGAACCCAAAACTAATCGCAAGCACTGAAAGCATTAAAAGCAACTTAAAGGCATTGCAAGCAACTTGTAAGCATCCTATTTGCTAATTTCAAGAAAACCCCTACTTAATTGATAATCCAATTTAATCTGCCTAGTAAAAAGTCAAAGTTCTCATGAGTTCTAACTACACAAATATTTTAATATAACTGGGACTGGGAGAAGGGGTATTTTATGAAATACTTGTATCTTGAAATATTTCGTTCCTGTAGACATTTCTGAAACAAACTTGAATTTAAATCGATTAAAATAAAATAAAAAATTTTGTATAAGCTCTACCTATGAGGGTCTAATGCACTGCAATATTATAAAATTAATGAAACGTTAATAATTTTAAATCTAACCTTAAATGAAGGAAACATTTTAAAGGACACAAGAAAGCTAAAATGTATTACTCTCTTAGAAATTCTGGAAATTCATAATCAAAAGTGCAAAAGAAAATCGCGATATCATAATTCGCAACTCTAAAGCAAACACGATTATCATTTTATCGCAACTTTAATTCAAACCGTAAACATTCTCTCGCGACATTAATAAAAAGGCACGTTATTATTTCGCAACTCTAATTCAATCCGTAATTAATCTCTCGCGACACTAATAAGAAAAACCGCGATCTACCGCGAAATGTGACGATGGACCAACATATACATCGGCCAAAAAAGAAAAGAAAGAACTACTACTACTACTACTACAAATACTAAAAGCGAGCATAGTGACAAAGTAGTAACGAGAATGACTTTCCATGCTCTGGATGATCCAGAGGATGGAAAGCCATTGGTAGTTGCCCTCTTGAACGGCAGTTTGCCGGGCCTCTTCGGTTCGTAGCCTCTTCTTTCTTCGGGCGCAATGCCCGCTGAAACTTAAATCTAGGCTCGAGTCTTTCTAATCGCAAAATAAAAAATAACTTATAAAGGTACAATAAAAAGATAAATCGCGGATGCTATTCCCAGCGCACATGGACGACCAACGATCATAGCGACCGCTGTCCGTTCGCATGTGCAAGCTCGAGCAATAAACGTTCGTTTCGGAACCCATTCGCGACCACGACCGCGATATTCGAAAAATCGATAGGCAAGGCTCAAGACAAATGGTATGCTCCATTCGTGATGTCAGCTTCACCGTCAATTTTTCAAATCAAATTTCCTGAAACAGGTTGGACACGCGAAAACGCGCCTACCCGACGAAAGACTGTGCCAACCTGCCCGGTCCTACCTACTTATAGTTAACACTCATACCAGAAAATATGCTACCTATCCTACCCGGAAACCTTTATTTAAACCTGAAAAAATGGCAAAACAAGCACACCAACACATTCACTCCACGGTTCTCACACATAACCCGGGCGCAAAGGCCTACACTAGAGAGACGTCCCGGGACGCCTCCGACACCCGAGTTTGGCATACAACTTTCACACTCTAAAGTACGTACCATTTCCCTGAAATCGACTGACGATGGCTAGCGACCATTGCGTAAAAATATTCTGTATATTTCAACTTTAATTATCCAAATATATTTAAATTTCAATTTTAATTAAATACCCATAATCGTATATAATCATGTATATGTATATCATCTAAAGAAATAATTTGACTGGAATAGGTTGTATTTTACTCAATGTAATTATCATTAGTTTAATACTGAGATTAGTAATATTAATATTTACATCCACTATACCTATTTACTAACAATGTTATTTCCAATGGTAATTGGATTCATATTTCCGAATCCATAACTATTTCAAGATTATAATAAATAGCAGAAACGACGCAATTCCACAGCCTAACCACACACACACACACACAGTGGAAAATACGTCGTGCACGATACGCTAACGCAACGTCAGTCGCTGAAAAAATTGTTAAGCTTATAGACTACTCATCATGCCCATTGCCTTCCTCCCACCCAAGAAGCACCTGGGCACGTGAGTGAGATTCTGACAATGAACATGGAAGGGGTTAAACCTGAAAATCCTATGCTAAAAATATGATTAGCCTATCTATTATATTTTCTGTCTAACGGGCTAATATTCTTTGATTTTGCAATCTAATTTCATTTCAAATTTTAATAATTCTATACTGCATTTTACTTTATTATTTTAATGAACAATTAAACTATTAAGCTAGAATGAAGGAAATTAATGAAGAATACAGATATTTATTAAATATAAACTAAGATTCAAAGCAAGTAATATTTATATCAATGAATAACAATGGATTCTAAATGAACTTTATTACTCAAAATATCCTCAGGCGATATCTTTATCAAAACACATCTTTGAAAACACAAAAAAACGTTCAAAACTTGTTTTGATTCTGATATCAGCCTGCCGCGAAATGTTTTCTTGCACGTGAAATTTGATAACATCCGTCATAACGGACAGACAAAGTTATACTTTAACATATACTTTCATATTTCATATTCCGAATTTTACTGAAATTATACTATGTATACTCAAATGATAAAACTGCTCTATACCATAAATAATGGTATAATTATAAGAATAAAGGTATAAATATAAGAATAAAGTAAAACATTAAAATAAATAAAATAAATAAAATAAATAAAATAAAACAAATCATTTATAGTCTTCATCAGCATTATAATAACTTTAATCATACTTGAATTTCCATATTAACGAAGTCTGAGGGTATCAGACTTCTTCACTACAAAATACTTTGATTTTATAAATAATTATAATGAATATATTGTGAAATTTTCAATCATATGCATATATATATATACTAATTATATCTCATAACATTATATTACTTATACAAAATACTTTATATTGCAGTATGTAAATATCATACTTATATATATTATATATATTAGCATCAACATTTAAAAACGCGGTGTGCAAGAAAACCTATCCTAAACTAATAAATAAAATATAGACAAAAAATGTTATTACTCACGGGTATAAATACCCACGGTCACTATGCTCGTCAAAAATTCTACGTATACAACCGATCACCCGTGTCGATTCGGATCATTCATCCTTCGACATGATTGAATGACCGGAGGAACACAAATACATGCGACTCACGGTTAGATGTGAAGAATATTGCCTTCGATGATGTTCTGATCCAGTTTGTCATCAAGCCATTATCAAATTGGAATCGTCGAATTCAATGGAAGAAAACTGTAACAAAGCATAGAATATTTTAATTTACTCGTAATGACGGTGTTAATTACTTTAAAAGTTTGAAATGATAAAAGACTAATTTCTACTAAATAAATATTTTTTTTAATAATATTCAATTTAGGAATGAAAAATTTACAAGTTTTCAAATTTTTAATCAAATTTTATTTTTTAATTAATAATAATTATCATGAAATATAAAAAATCGACTTAAATAAAATATAAAATAAGTAGTTACTTACATTTTTGGCTTTTGAAACACCACTAGGTATTTTCCAGGCAACAGGAAGAAGGGGAAGAAGTGGCATACCTTTAACAAAATATGAATTATTATAATTTATTTTTAGAAATACTTAAATTGTTGTTAAGTTGTAAAAAAAATTTCACAAATAAAATATGAAACTCTATGAAGACTTAACTTTAATAGCAAAAGAAATTAAAATTCTAATATAAAAATTTAAAACCAGATTTTAGTATTTAATTAATAATAATTACAGCGAAATACAAAGAATAAAAATAATAAAATACAATGTGCAAAGATTCTTACATGTATAAATTTAAAACACAGCTACATCCTTCCCAAAGAAGAGAAAAAAAGATGGAAGTTATGAAAAACCTGTAACAAAACATGTTAAATATTGTAAGATGTTCTTGAAAACGTACTTGTTATTGTTAGAAAACTTAAAACAATGAAAAATAAAACTCTATTCAAACGTCAAATTTTAATAATAAAAAGATTTGAAATTCTAATAAAGTTTAATTACTATATAAAAAGTGGAACTTTAACACAACAACGACAGGCAGAAATTGAGTCTCTACCAATTTCTGAACGATATCAAACATTTTTATTGTGTACTTCAATAGCAAAATTTTAACATTTTAGTTCGATAAATAAATTAAAATGCAATGTACGAAAAACTTACATTCTTGAGCTCCAGGAAAGGCTTTATCCTCTTGCGAGACCTGCGACTCTACTACCGAAAACGAATGTTTAACAAATAAAAAAAAGAGAATCATAGACTATTAACACGTCCGTTTAAGTCAAATGACAATCGGCGGACACACTGACTCTAATTTCGCGTCTGATTATTACAATTAAATTTAATGAAAGTTGTTATGTTCTAAGTCAATATTAAATGTGATTTAACGCAGCAAGCACTGACTCTACCAACCGCATTGCGCGCGGTCACAAAAATATTCTAAAAGAAAAACTTTATAAAAGGTAGGGGATAGGGAGTCGAGTGTTTGTTTTTGAAAATACTCCTTTTTTAGAACTACGAATTAATTATTATTTATTTACAATAGGTAAAATATACATACAAATATCATACCAAGAATACGAAAGAAAATGTATATATATATATGAATATTTCATAATACGATTGATTTGTAAAAATTACCCGCCAAATTGAATGTCCGCCATTACAGCTTCTAGTACTTTATGCGTTACGTGACTTCCTTCTAATGCAACATGGCGCACTTTTTCTGACCGTTAAACAAAGCTGCACAATACGAAAAAAATGCGATGCACAGAACCTGTTCAAACTTGTCTCTGATAGCGTACTTTCTCGAATGTAATAGAAGTTATTGAAAATGAAAATGACGAAATTAATAGTCAATATTATATTACAGATAATTTACAAACAAACAAAATGAATGAAAATGAAACAAAATGAAAAAGTTATTTGAATTTCTTACTCAAATGAAACAGAATCGGGGAAAATCTATGTCAAATTTATGTTAAATAATCTTTTCAATTTCTTCGGAAACATAATTTAATATATTCGAAAGAAAAAAGTAATTTCCTTAATCTTGCATTTTTCATCTTGGTATTCTTAATTCACCGTAAATTTAAAATTTGCTATATTAGATATTAATTAACTTAATGTCACAAAATATTTATAATAAATGGAGTTAATTGCATAGTGAATAAATATTACCAATTACCTAACTAAAAAAAGGAAACAAACATATAAATACGTTTACCTTCCTTAAAATATACGAAATATTACCTCATTTCGAGACAAAAGTTGTTAAATTTACCGTTAATCACCATGGCGTCTTTTCGACTTTCACTCTGTCCTTTCGAATTTCGCAGCATCCGTCTAATATTTTCCCTCGGAATCAAATAATTGCAATCTGCATAAAAATAGAACAAAATATTAAAACAAATGTATAAAAAGAACAAATTATGTGAAAATAAAACAATGATCAAGGTCAAATTGCCTTTCGAAAACCCATTATACGAGCTACCGGCAAATGGGGCAATCAAAAAGACAATTAAAAGAAAGAAGATATGTAAATAATAGATTATAATGAAGTGTTAAAGAAAAACGTACAATTAAATGAAAATAACAATAGCGTGGATTTGAACTTGGTAGAAAAATTTGTATGAAAGTACCAAAGACACCTATCACGAAGTGACACGAATTGATCTACGTCTAATCTCTTTGATTGCCCACACTTAACTGACACCCCGTACCGCGATTTACCCAGCGAATTTCGTCAAGCAAGGAGTGGGAGGGGGGCGGCTCGCTAGTTATATGCATATGCACGAATAGGATTCGTCAAATTCCTGAGAAACTTATGCTCAAGGATATGTTTTCAATAAACATATTATGCCTCGAAAGAAAAAAAAATACATTAGACTGAACAGTAAGATGCACCTAGAAACTATAGAAAGTAAACACAAATGATCTAGTATCATTTCGACGAACAAAAATGTATCTGAGAAACTGATTATTCGATACAAAGCTGGAAAAAAATAATTTTGAATTCAAAATAAAATAATATCTGGGCCGAAGGAACTGTGATTAACTGTGATTGATATCTCGTACATACGTATGTATACAGAAGAGCCTGCATAAACATATTTATTATTCTTTCATTTATATTTTATTCGTATGACAATTTTTATTAATTATATGTTACTCATACATTATTATGAATCATTAATGCTACTGTTAATCTGGCGACTATAATCAATTATTCGTATAGATGTTAAAACATTTAACACTTATAACATCTATACGAATAATTGATTATAATCGTCTTAAAATCTCAAAACATTTAACACTTATAAGACTTTTTCATATGCCATTCGTATGACAAATTTCATCAATTATATGTATGTTATTTATACTTGCTGTTATTATTCATAAATGTTTTAAGACATTGAAAATTCTTTTATCATCATTTTTTATTAATTTCAATTGATATAGAACAAAGTAAAATATGATTCTAATGTGGAGGGAGGTTATAATATTAAAATAAAACCCTACTAACCTTCTTAGAAACTTTTATTGTGTAGATTGTACAAAACATTTTGAAATCTCACTAGCACTGTAACGAGACATGAATATCGCAATTAATAATCACTGATTGGTAAAATTTAAAACGTATATAAAAATGTATGTATGTAAGATGTTCATTGAAAACACAACATTTCGCAAAAATCATCATATATTGAAACAGTCAATTATTCAGTACATTAACGAACCATGATATACAGACACCAATTATGAAATCATCTTTGGCATTTATTTTACATTTAAAACTACTGTTCACGTTGTGTACTAATTTTTGTATGTTGCTCAAGTTTATAAAAAAAGACTGACACGAGTATCTAAATTCTTCTTTTAGGTGCAATATGAAGTTTACCGACTGAGCTTACAAGGAACTATAAGAAGGAAGGAATATCGCCATCTAGCATAAAATAAAGAACAATCTTTCAGAGTTTTGGAGCCATGGATATAGAAACACATCTTATCTGACGAATATATACAATAGATTGAGAATAGTAAAACATTACCTGAGCAGGTTAGAAATATAAGAACTGTAACAACAATTATTTATAGCATTTTGCATCAGTTCTCTAAAAATTAAATACAATTTATCCAAGTAGAATAGTAAATCCTAATTACGTGATTAGATAGACAATTTCGAGACAACTTCAATAGTTGTAAATAATGAATTGTACATATCTTGATATGGAATTGACAATGTTGAAAATAATCAAACACTAAAGCCTACCGTCGTCTGCTGTAAAACTGCATCGTCTGAAAAGCATTCACAACCTCTATTTACATTATTCAACGAGCAGTTTAGACAAAAGTGCAGAATTTCATAACGAAGTAATTTCCATTATATCTTTACACAACTGAAGAATATTACGCAGACGATTGAAGTCCAGGTCGAGCAAGGTAACATGGACCGTTGAACAAATGGACTACTATGAAATGTCATCTACCATTCTTTTGTCTTTGATCACCTAAGTGAGTAGACGCGCGGACAAGAATCGAAGAACCAATAGGGAATAAAGCGGGAAGTACAGAGATGATTCGAAAGTGGAACAAACGGTTGTACTAAGCATGTATCGCAAAAGAGTAGATTGCCGGGACTGCAGCCGAGGATAATAAAATTGTACGGCCGGTATTAACACGAGGATATTATGTATTCGGCGAGTGGCGAGAAAAGTATGTTGGAGGGAAGGGAAAGAGGGTTCCATTAGAGTAGCAGCCAATCCATAGGCGTAACAACCTCGATAAAGTTAACTCCGTGAGTGTTCGCTTTCAGTACGCGACGAGACATCTCTTGGTGTGGTTCTTGCAACTAGATCCTCTGCTGATTCATAGTGCACCCATCAAAACAAGTTGTTCTCCAACGTTGTTTCTCCAATCAAATACACCACACCAACAGTTATTTTTCACGGTGATAGTACATACAGTAAAAGGAAAAGAAAGAAAACTGAACAGGATGAATGAGAGAGATCTACAGTTGGCTAGAGCAATGGTGGATCTTGAGTTGGATGAAAATGCTCCGAAAAAAACGATTGTCATCAAGATGCACGATAAACAGCAAACGTTCAGGTAGTGTTCGTATCAATATCTTGTTAAACTAACCAATTAGTATTCTGTTAAAATAATTGACGCAAGATTAAAGTCGAAAAATGGTTTGATTATAAATTACGATTATGTGTTGATTGGTGAACTTTAATTGATTCATGAACGATCTATAATTTAGGATCGATAGGTTGTTCCAATTATGGAATATCATTTAAATTTCATGAATCGTGTGTGAATCTACGTCACCGATTATAATGCGCGTTGCTTGTTACACGTATTAACTCGCGTATCGTAATAGTATTTGATTTTTGTCGCGTGTATAATTAATAGAAGCTGCTGGCCGAAAATAAATTGGCAGTCGCGTCTATCGGGCCCGCAAGGAGCGCGCCTGTGGAAGACGCGTTAAAAATAAGAGATACGCTCATTGATTGTGAGGCACGGCCGTGACATCCATGGACACGAAATTTCCTTAGAGTTGGTGTAAAAGTCAAGGCCAAAGAATGCTCAAACCTGCTACGATATCGATTAATTTATATTAAGCAATAGGTCACAATGTGAGGCTGACTTTATTTTTCGAATCTTTTTGTGGTGTAATGCTCAGCATTCTTGCCTTAAAAGCAATTGACTGGAATTCGATTCCTAACCGTCGCCCATGATTTATTTTTTCCTTTCTTCCAGTATTATTATTCAAACGAAATCCACAAAAGAAACTCGTGATAACCACCCATATTTCTATCTTTTCAATCAACCAAGTTCAAAATTGTCTTTTTATTTGGTTTTAGATTTTTATTTACTTTTTATTTTGTTTCTAAATATGTGATTTTGTGAGTATCTTGAACGTTTAAAAGATGGTGGCCTTTATAAATAGACTGAGGATTTCAATACAAATTTATATTTGTATTATTATTATACAGTCAAAGAAATGAGACTCAATCAGAGTTTTATTTCACTTACTAAATATTGAATAGTTTACTTTGAATATACTTTTGTACACACTCTCAGATATATGCATGAATATCCTCACTCTAATTACGAGGCTAACTATAATATTATACAATATTATCCCGCTTAAATATTGGTTTATTGGTTTTTCATGATAATTTGTAAATCTAGATCTAATTATCCGCATTTCGAATATCTCATATTAACATACATCCTTTTAGTCATTAAGTGGCTTTAAAACCAGAAAACCAATAAAAATAGACTTATTATGTCTTTTATCCGTGATCTTCAAGTATGACAGAAAAATCACAACAAAGATGTTTATCTTTCTATCAAAGATCTTAATTTCTTTACCTTTTTTTTTTTTATAGTCCTAATACTTTCTACGTACTACAAGCTTAGATCGAAACTCTTCACAGAAATGAATTAACCGATCTAGAGCAAGGCCGGAAACGGACCTTGCCATTCTTATTTCTAACAACGCTCTCTATTTTGGAATAGTGCATACAATGGAAAGCTACGTATAAATGCACGCACATCGTGATCGTAATATTAGAATTATCATATTATTGATATCCAATTAATGTTTAATTAGCGCTCAATCAATAGTTTATCAACAAATGATATACACACTTGTTAATGACCCACAGCCTCATTTCAAACTCTAATGAGATCTCTATATTATTAGCAAACGGAGTGAATTACATAAGTCATTTTTATATCTATTTTAATATTAATGTTTCTAACCATCCTTGTATGCATACATTATCTACTTATCGTTCTCGTACAAATACAAAATTTCTATGATTCAGTTTTGAAACAGCTGATACTGAAAGTTCTTCAAAATGTTAAGGATTTGATACATGTTACTTGACTAATCTATTCTTCACTGATATCTAACCAGTTCTCTTTCTCTTGAAGCAACACGCGGTGCGAGTTAACAGTCGATTACTTGGAGGCAGTGGAACCGCGAAGGTAACGCAGATTTCTACTTTTTAACATTCTTGTCCTTGTAACTAGCGCCATCAGCATGACAAAAGAGTCCTTGTATGATCTTTTGTGTTTTTTGTGTTCCGTAATATCTTAAACGAGATATATGTGTAACGCACCGTTTATGTACAGTGATGTGCAAAAGTTTTTGGCCAGACAGATTTTTCACTTTACATTGCAAAAGCAATATTTTAAATTCTGCTAGAATCAAAATGGGTCCAATATCTGTCAGCAAAAAGATAAAGAAACGTAATTAATATTATTTTGCTATATATGTATTGGTATTCTTTTTACTCGCCATATCTTTATACGAAATATTAATCAATATTCTTTTATATATTGCTTTTGCAATATAAAATACAAAATCTGTCCCATCTGAAACTCATATCATGACACTGTATACGTTTACAACGTTTGAGTTTTTGCTTGGAATGCACATCCATTCCTCTTGTTCCTGTTTTCGTAAAGAAGCAAACTTTCTCGTAACACACACGAGAACGCTTCCTAACCCGAATTGCTTCCCTTCCTCCTTTAGCATGCTGTACGATGTTACTTCAATATTTCTATAATTTAATGCATGGAATTTGTTTCGTCTGTTATTGTACATATGCTTTCTAATTAGTTCTAGATTAGTTCTAGATATGTTATAGTCATAGCCTTCATCGAATTGTCTATGCCTGTTTGTTAGTTAAATACGATCACTTTATTTGCTAAATACCCTGAAGCATAGTGTAGCTTTTCATAACTGGCGTGACCGTTTTAAAAAAGAAACTAGCTTTCGATCGACCGAATGTTGCAAATTAACCTTGAGCCTTAGAAGGAACTTTCTCGCAGTGCAATTGACACGCACTGAGGATACTGGTTTTCAAGCGTTCGAGAACAAGTTAGTCCTGTCGTATCAAGAAAGTTAATCCAATTCACAGTCGTTCTAGCTGCTTTCATTTACAATCATCGACGTCAACCTGGTTCAAAGATCATATTCCTCGTTACGATTCCTCGTTATTATTAAAACGTTTAATCAACTAGGAACAATAGTTTGGTGCATAAAAAGTTTCACTTTCATTTAGAATAAATGAACATTTAATTAACCTTTGAATGCATTGTATTATTATTTGACAATATACATATGTATATTTCTGAATATTATTATAATAGCTATTAGAATATTTGACGCAAATCAATTCTTTGTGTTATTATAGTAACTGTTATAATATAATAGTTGATGGGTCTGTGAACCACCTGTTGAAAAAAGAAAAA
This sequence comes from Bombus huntii, assembly GCF_024542735.1. Taxonomy (NCBI): domain Eukaryota; kingdom Metazoa; phylum Arthropoda; class Insecta; order Hymenoptera; family Apidae; genus Bombus; species Bombus huntii. Next base: position 4,757,622 of record NC_066251.1, read on the forward strand.
GTTGCCAATATTTTTAAGTATCTCATTATACAAACATGAGAATATGCATTTACGTGTTACAATTTACAAAATCGAGGAAGCAAATATTTAAGTGAATAGCCTGTAATATCTCGCAAATGTCGATTAAAAAATGTTGATTAAATAATGCTTCTGCTTCTATGTAAACAGTTATTCGAAGAATGTGAATGATTACCACGTAACTTATCCGAGCATGGTAACCTGCATGCAGGATCGAGATCGCGGTCGATCTGCCTATATTTGTCAATACTCCACTATCATTTTCAAGATCACAATGTCATTGTCGTCATTCGGCGATAATAGTTTTTCTTCGTCAGTTTATGTGTACTTGAGTGACTAAACGATGATCTCCTTTTCTCCATAATTATTGTAAACAAAGTTTTATAACAAAGCAAATCGACTAGTAGCTAATTATCGGTAACTTTTATTAGCGATAGATGATAAACTTATATCTTATTAGCCGAGGTTATCGCTCTGTATCGCTGATTTTTCACATCGTACATCAAGCAAGAAGATACTCAAAAGGCAGGTTGACAATTTTGTTGCAAAAAAAAATACAGATTCATCTCACTTATTCTTAGTTTATCTTGTATAATTCAATTAATATCATTAGTGAAATGCTGAAACTTACGTGTCACGAATCAGTAATGCCAATTGATTTTCTTAGATAATTGGAACAAGCCTAGTAATAATCGTATTTATTAGAAAATAATGAGGTCTATAATCTACCATATGACTTGTCAATTTACTAATATTATTAATTACTCAATTATTGTGCAAGATTTAATCCAACAGAATAATCTTCATCATCGTTTAACACAATATAACCACACGAAAACTCTTAACTGAATTAGGAAAGTCTATCGAATGATCTTTGATAACGTACTAAAATAAGACTGAGCATGAAATCTGATAAGACTAACAATAAGCCTATTGTCAGATTGGGAGCTTTGTTTATTAGCTAGATAAAAATACTCGTGACTAGGTCAGATTCTTTAACCTCTTCACTGTTAGGTCTGTTGTTACCTAACATTTACAGAAACTTTCATAATTATGAAATTAAAAATTGCAATATGACTTCATTTTTTGGAACCAAATTCTAGTCAGCCCTTAGATGATTGAATTTCCACCGATTGAATTCGTTTATCTGAACATGAACTATTACTATATTACTCAGATTATACGAACTAATTATCTTAATAAAGACAAAAACAATTTCAGTTAGGTCAGTATTACAAGTGTAAATATGACACAATTAATTTCCTATAAAAACAAAAGTACGTGTTAAAAGATAAGGTATCTCTAAATAAAGAAATTATCATTCAAATGACGAGTTAATTCCTTTATAACGATACTTAAATTGCAATATAAAATTACATCTTCCTTCGAGAATACGTTCGAGCTAATATGGCAAGACTATGACTAATTCATAGTTGCTTTGAACTTATATATCACGTGTTCAATTTGTGGTGGAAAGATAAGGAAGCTGAGAGTAAATTTGGAGGGGACAGCGGCTTGGGAATTCAGAATCCTCAGGTCAATCAAAAATCACGACGCACTAGTAAAGCACGCGAACACGATCTGTTTTTATCAATGTTCGTTGGGTTATCGCTAAGGTTCCGTCTTATCATTGGAAATTTTTGTTTTTCTCCTTTGTCCAGCAAAACGCCGATCGAAAGTGTACGTTGTCGAGTCGTTTCAGTATAGTGGTACCCGTTATATAGTGATGCAACGTAGTGGCAGTGTGCTGAGTAGGGCGGTTTTGCTCAAACGATATTCAAGTATCGATAAAATTATCAGGTATGGTACTGTTATCGGTAATGAAACAAATCCTCCAAGTTAACCGGGCTATTGCGGATAAAATTTCATGTCGAATTACCATGATAACGAAGATCAAAGTATTTTCAGTTAATCCGCAGAAGTTAACCAATGCAAAATAGTAGAATACGTTTACATTAAATATGGCATTAAAATATAGAAGTACGAATTTAACTGGCAAGTGTAGTGATAAAAGCTATAAAATACTGGTTAAGACTTTTTGAAAATGAAATTGATAACAGTCATCGTTTTTGCTCTAAAAATTCTATTCGAATATTTTCGCTTAAAATCTGACATTAGAACATAGGAGTGATAAAAGTGATAGTAGTAAGTGTAGTAGTGATAAAAGATATGAGGTATTGCTTTAAATTTTATCATTAGAACGTAGAAATATGGATTTAAATGGCAAGTGTAGTGGTAGAAATTGTCAAGTAATTTTCTTTTAAGAAAAGATTAATATGTCACGGTTTCAATACATTAAATTATTTATATTTAAGAAATATTGGAAGGACATGCGTGTATTTCTTTAGAAATATTTTCCCAAAAAAAAAAAAATATATTATGCACTGCCCGGGAATCGAACCCGGGTCGCAAGAATGGGAATCCTGCATGATACCACTACACCAACAGTGCTTCTTGCAAAGCGTAGATTACTTTAGTGAAGATAAGGTCACGAAATTCCAAGTATTTTTATACTGTTATATTTAGAAATACTCAAAATACAAAATAATTATATAAACATTAGCAATAACCTTTCATCGTTTTATACGAAGAATCCTTGCTCAAGTTTGTATATACTGTATTGTATATGTAAGTATGTATAAAATCTGATGTAGTAAAGTACTACATATATGCAGTTGCATAAAATTTTCATTAAATACCGTTGAAATGAAAATGCATATTTTAGCGCTTGAATTTTTACGATCTTCTTATAATATAGATAAATCTTAAAATATGTAAGAATTTTTGAAAAAATACAAAATTAGAAAATACAAAAACAATCAGAAATACAATGATCAGAAGTGGAACACAACTATGCTCTCGCTTATACAGCAGCGCATATTTAATATTGATTCCACTGTATGTCAGAGAATTGTACAGTATAATATTGAATTTATTAATTCTTATTTTTATGATATATTAAAATTTTAATGTATATAAAATTTAAAATAAATAATCTTCCCTCGCATTAAATTTTGATTTTGATTACACAGAAATTTGATTATGCGAACAATATATGTCATTTTTATTTCTACTGTACCTCAAAATTGATCCCAATTTTATTTCATTCGATTTCATTTTTTATAACACATTTTCCTTCAATTGTAAGCGATGTCATTCGTTAAATTTGCATAATTTTCCACTTTCCTGCTCATCGTGGCAATTTAACTGGGGGAAACGCGATGATCGCTTGTACGTTCGTTTCCACTTGCTCGCCACTTTTAGCGTCTTTCTAAAAACACGTAATCTCACTGTTAACCACAATATCATCCGCAAGCCACCAGTTTTGTATTCCTCCGCGAGAAAGTATTTTATTTCATGAAATGCATAAAATAATAAGTCCGAGCATTATCTTCCTGTGAAAAGCGCTCGTCTGTTAGATCTTATTATAGAAATGTTGCAGACAGATTTTTTCTTGAACATGTAGAGTACTAAAGAAGGTTGTATTTAAGGACAAAATAACAAACCACTCAATGATTCACACAGTACAAAAGCTATATTTAAGAACGAAACTTCCTATTCTTTAAAATTTTCTTTCTTCAGTTTTCGAGTAGTTCTATTATCCACTCTATGATTCACACAGAATAAAAGCTAAATTTATAAATAAAATGGAAATGGTAACTTCTAGTATACGTAGATCCCGAGTTTCTCAAACTTGTCTCTAGTTGACTTTCAAATGGCACTATTACCTATTCGACGATTCACATAGAACTCTCTTTCTTGCTGACACCATAAATCTACTTTAATTTACGCGCCTCAATCGCCACAGATACACCAGCATAAACAATTCGATTCTCATTCCTTCAATCCTCTGTCGTTCCTCATTTACACGAATTTTTGTTTCCACCAATATAATCATGGCAATCGTGCTTCATTACAGTGTTAATGAAATATCAAAATATTTTATATGCTATAAAATATTATACGCTTTCTATATAATAAGTGTTTAAATATCTTCATAAGTCACTGTATGTATCAAAAATATCTATCTTTATCTAAAGTATCTTAACAGAAAGCAACATATCGTAAAAGGCGTAAATTATTATTTTTAGTCGCATATCGAGAAAAAAGTGGAAATAATGGTACAATCGGTACGGCCCTGATGAGACGCTTGTTTCTCCACGGGACACTTCACTCTGTTTCTCGCCCATCGGTTTTGCAACGCCGGCACTGGCGGCCGCAATAAATTTTGATCACTTTCATACCATAATTGCATTACACGCAACTGGTTTACAGTTATGCCTTACGACTTGCTTGTTATATATATTCTCGCAGAACGTACCACTGTTTATTATGCAATCGATGAAGCATCGAATGGAGCGCCTCGTATTCGCGAGAAATATTTTCTTCGCGATGGAGCTTTACTGACATATACACCGTGGGTTTAAATCCTTGTTACAAGCGAAGTCAAGGAAATTTTACAGCTCAAGATAAGACGAAAACCAAAAATAACAAGATTGCGTTGTAGACTTCATTTTTAAGAAATTCGAAATTGAAGGTTTGCCAAGTAGTTATACGTGGATTTGCTTACTTCCAAAGTAGATCGAAATGAATGATCGACAGGAAATTATCCTTTGTGTGGAAATAAGTGCAACATATCGAATAAATTTTTCTTTTATTTTCTCGTGTTTCCTTAAATTTAAGCCCACGGTATACACATATTTTAGTCTATTCGCAACTGTCTGACAGAATAGGCGACAGAAATAAACAGCATTGTAGTTGCGAAGTCGACGACCGGAAGTCGACTACGGTTTTTCTTATCAAGATATAACGCCGGAGGGAAAACGGTAGAGAAAAAAACAATGGACATGAGAGGAAAGGAAATTTCATTCTTGGAGACTGTCTTTCTATCTAAAGATATATAAAATTAACCATTGTGGAATTAGGTAATATGATGTGATTCTTTATTAAACAAAAAATGAATAAAATTGATCGTTGAAAAGTGAAAATAGATAAAATTGATCGTTGAAGAATAAAATTAGTCATCATACATACGTGTAAATATCTATTATTAATATGATGAATCAAAAGTCGGATATCCTATTAGATTTTAGAAAGAATAATAAAAATAGGTCGAGTTCAATTCGATTTAGGCTGTCGAGCAGCTGTATGGTCTCTTTGAAAATGAACCAGTTAATCGTTCGTTCGCCTTTCATTGTCGCTTTTACCACGATTAGCGACTAGCTTAACTTAGTGCCGAGACTACCATGAAAGGAACCTTTCTTCTTTCAAGCATTTCTCTTTTAACAATGGGAGAACAAAGGGATATGTCGTGAAAAGGGTATCTAAGTGCATATGTTATCTGAAAGTTCCAGAAAACCATATGGAGCGCAGGCGCAAAGCAACAAGTATGTACATATGAACTCGGAATCTTTGAAAACAAATTAACTTGAGTTTCACGAGAAAATCTCACTCTGATAATAACCAATAATTAAACAAAATTAAATACGTCATGTACTATATACTCTTTGACTTATGTTAAATAGCAAATTGGTGAAATATCACATCCAATAAGATCTTTGTTTACTAATGTAAGAAGTGCAGTTTAGAGGTGTTTTTGAACTTAAAATTATACAATCCGACTATACTACGCTGCTACTATTGTTAAAATGTTCTAATGTACTCAATACGGTCTGATATTCGTTAGGGTCCGTTATGAAAACGCAAGGGCCTTGTTGCCAGATCAATAAAGGAAAATTCCTCCATTCTTCCTTTCCCGTTATTTTAAACTTTTGTACATAGTATGTAGAATATTCCAACCTGGTGTATCCTTTCCAGTTATATACCATATCCAGATATATACGGAATCCATATATATACACTAATATACACTAATATATATACACTATACAGAATATATATATATATATTTATATTAGTATATATATATATATATATATATATATATATATATATATATATACTAATCCATCTTGTATTGACAACAAGCATTATAAAATTTTAAAGTTTTACGAAGAAACGTAAAATATGAATACAATGAAGTAGAATAAATGGAAATTTCGGTGATACTCTTTCGAAAGATCCTGTTGAAAGGTTTTAGACAAGGTTTACTGAATTTGCCACTAATAGTGATCATCCCTAATTAGCAACATTCACTGAATCGTTCTGGAAATTTATTGCGGATGGAAACTCAGCGAGGAAATATACAATCATGGAATAAAATAATGAACTGTTTTAGCAATTACAATCAAATGTTCATCTATCCAATCAATGTTCAATGTACCGTACCACAGGTCCTTTCATTAAAAATTTGGAAGTTGCTGAAACTTTGCAATCGCAGAATAATGTTACAGCAAATGTTGATGGCCACGATCGAACGATCCATCGCCACTTCCCCTACATGTTTTTTATCGTGTACTGCGTGTACATTCAGATAGTTGGTGCAGATTGGTGGGGACGTGTGTGAGTTAGAAAGTCGTAAGTGCCTTTCAGAGGCTGTAGCCAGTACAGTCTTGGTTGCTCAGTGAAATCGGAGCAGTCGTCGATCGAGGTACGCTCGTTACTGTATACCGTATACACTTACGCGATCGTTTCATTCACCAGAATGAGAATTCCGGCTTCCAGACCTCGTTTCTATACGACGCGTTCGATTTCTATCAAAATGTCTCCCTAGGAAGCACTGTTATTTGCGAACTAGCTCGATATATCTCAAACGAGCAAAGACGCTCGCGCAAACATTTCTTTAGTCGCGACGATACGTTTAAAAGCTAGAATTCACGGCCTTGTAAGTATGCTTTCTCTTTTAAAAATAGTTGTGTGTAATTTCGCGATTTGAACGATCGACGAGCGACTTTGTGCGATCAAGGAAAATTATCTTGAAAAACTGACCGATTTCTCGTCGCAATCCATGTAAATTTCGATAACAAATTGGAGACAATTTAAAATAGGATATTCTTGTCTGTTTAAGCGATCGATCCTTAATTGCGATTGACACAACCATAGATATAAAATTAAAGTTAGTTTGAAAAAATAAGATAAACCATATTAGTGATCTGAAGATTCCTAATTACGACCTACGTGTATACGTAATTACTACAATTTTTGTTTCCAAAATCAATACTATGCATATATTTTATTTCCATATTCACAGGCATCCATCAGAATATACATTTGTAGAAAAATTTGAGATTTACATATAACCTTCGGTACGATAATAAATACTAAAATAAGGTATCGTATATATTACATAATACTTGTAACATATTTTTGCTGCTACTATACTGCCAGTTTAGAAAATAGACCGTTACCGAAAAAATAAACTGAAGCGGATGTTTTAATAAATTGTAAATCAAAACGATGAATAATACAAATATTTTCAACGAGCCATTAATTATTTCTAAGTGCAATCTTTCTGAACTACAAGAAGTACGTTCTAATCATGTTAAAATGAAGACAAATAAGTAGAATTGAATCTTTTATGGAAATTGTGCCAAAAAAAGTTGTTGGCTTATTATATTTGAAAAAATAGTCATTCGTTTGAACGTTGAAAATTGTGCAAATTGCACGTCAAGCATAAAAGATGGAGGCGAACTTACAAGCGACAAGTGGGAATTGCGCAACGCTTGCAAAGTTTCATTTACATAAGCGTGCAAGTAATATCAACTAAACTCAATCTAACAAATTTTTTCCTTATTCCAACTCGCTCTTTGTTAAGTCTAAGCTGGCATAATAATCTTCTTCGTTGCGCAAACGAAAAAAGAAAGAAAGCGGTGCCTCATAGGGCGTTCGAAAGTGGCGCGTTAATCAAGTGTCACGTGATAGGTAGTTGATTAATATTGGAGATCCGTCATGGTCGATCGCGTGTGGCAAAAATCGTCAAAGGTGTTTACGACTTCGCAAAGGTTACTGTAAAATCTTATACCAAACGCTATAAAACAAGGGAACGTAAAAATAATTTAAAAATTATTGAGACATTAAAACTATTAAAGTGTTGAATATGTGCGTGAAACCATGAAATGTTTGATTTGTGTAAAATGTGTTGCTTCGACGGGGAAACGTTTAGACTGGCAAATTATTGAAAATATGCAATAAAATCCATGATTCAGCACGAAGTTACTAAAACTATTCGAGAAAAAAAGATGTTGCATGGGTAATAAACATGGTGGGAGATAAACAGAGACGTCGAAGTGTGAGCGAAATGCTCGATTGGCGATGTGTCGTCAGGAATAAAGGGGACGATATGGACGATACATGCATGAACGTGCCCTTCCTCGAGGACTACGACAAGGATACGAAAATGCGTCGCAGGAAACGTTCCGGTACTTGGCCGTGAGTAAATTACTTTACGACCCTTTGAAAGATTGGAATGGAAAAGTAATTCCTTCTTGGGCTGCTATAATTTAATGAAAAATGATAAATACGCGAGAATGGTAAATTTGATAAAATATTGATAAATATGAGACTTAGTTTTAGGGTAAAATTTATATAGTGGTAGTGAACTAGTGATTGATTGATTGCAAATAATTTAATTACAATTAACCGATTAAAGTATATAAAATAGTAAATTAGGGTCTGCTTAAAATTCGAAATTTTTCTGTATAGTAGTATGTAATCCGGTATGGTCTAGTGGCTAGGATACCTGGCTCTCACCCAGGAGGCTCGGGTTCGATTCCCGGTACCGGAAAATTTAATTTTATTTTTGGCTATTTAATATTTTAATCTTAGGTTTATGTAAAAGACAAATTTTAAACTATGAAGAATTAAATTAATTAGAATAATTTTTTGTTATATATAATTATGTATATGAAGCGAGCATGAATTTTGTTGGAAAGGAAATGAAAAGTAAACCGAATGGTATAGCGCGACTATCACGAAACCTGTACATATACAGCTGTTCAATTTCGTAATTAAACTGGGACCTCGCGTAATCCGATTCCAATTCGTGCGAAACTTGAGCGAAGTTTGCTTGCTCAACATTCTTGTTAGTCAGGGACACTTCATCGCGACGCCCGTGCAAACTGACAATTTGTCTGGCGTATAAACTATACATATTGTCGAATAATCGATGAGTGTGGTCTGGGAAAAGTGAAAAAGTATTAAATAACAATTACAGATACATTTACGGTTACTGTGTAATGCCATAAATTTTCAAGAAAAGAAATTGTAATGTATTTATCATAAATTGAAAATAGAAATCAGATTACATTAACATAAATTGATTAAAAAAAATTGTGAATGACATTCATAATTTATGTTAATGCAAATTTGGCTGTTAATGAAGTAATACGTATAATATAATATAACTGATTTAATACTCCATTCGATTATCTTTTCTGCTTCGTTTTTGTTAACTTCACATTGTCACTTTCATACTCTAAATTGCGTAAAAGTAGTTAAATAAAATCATCAGAACATAAGCGTATATCCGGTACGCAATTGATTGGTCCACAGTGTTAGAGCATGCGTGGCGTACGTCAGGCGTCGCGACGCCAGCGTCGACCCGCCCGTAGCGTCAACGAGCTTCGTCTATTTATTAACTTTTATTTAATAATGAAACGTGCCTGCATCAATTCAAACCCTTTTCTCTAATATCTGAACATATTCTGTGTGCATCATTGAGAACCTCGACGAAACAGGGCGTCTGTTTTGCAAATCGGTCAACATGGACGACGCAGAATTGAGGTAGGACTGGAGGTAGGTGTTGGTTAACCTAAATCTCGCGCGGGGACATGTGCTCGTGCCGATATCAAACACTGTTCGCTTTTTCCAATCTGTCGTTTATGTAACAGAGGCTCGTGATGCAGGCGTGATATCGTTCAACGATTAATTAACAAAAATAGCCAACGCAGAAATTATAGAACTACAACGGTGCTTAATTTCGTCGTTGATAAGACCACAAAAACAGGGGATTAAAGTTAAAGGCGATCAAAAAGTTGTGATTTAATTGGTATATACTGTTATCGTTTATGTAAATAAGAATTGAACCGTAGTGACCCATGCATATTTTTAAAAGACGTTCTACGAACTCAAACGTTGTTGTTCCACTGTCTAAATCCAAAGGAACGGGACTATTTGTCCTAGGTTATGTCGCATGGCAACGAAGTAGACCGTTCCAAGTGGAAGGATGACGTTGAGGCCGGCGGAGGTAGACATCATTAAGGGGGCACGCATTGCACCTCGTTTCGCACACGTGTACAAAAAGGTCGGAGTACCTGTTGGAATCGGCATAGTGGGAGTGTTTTCTGTTGCTCCTTTCTTTTGTGAACGAGAACGCGTTCACGTTTTGCCAGGTAGATTCCATTTTTCGCAGCTTGTAGGTCGGTCACCGATGGCCCTATGGGCTACCGTAAGCCTTTACACGCCAATAGCGGCCCCGTTAACAACCGTCGCGTTCGGAATTTCAGAAATTCACGTTCGATGCAATCGATTACCGAACCGGACGTAGCCGTGAGCCGATCGTTTTCTCCTTTAACAGATCAGAGTCGAAGAGAGAGCCGACAACAGGTTGGGAAAGAAAATCGATCATGGTGTTTTGCAAGCTTTCCATGCACGGCAATCTGGGCCAAGCCACGATTAGGGATACGTGATCGTTGTTGGCGAACAAAAGGGCTCTTTCTCTTTCTTTCTCTTCTTCCTTCGTTTCTCATCCAGCGTGTTCATTTTTCTTCAGGCTTCTCTTTCTCTCTTCGAGTTTCTCAATCAATTGAGAGAAAGTTGTATGTCGAATAGTTGGACCGAGTGAAACCGAGAGGAAAAAGTTACCTAATGATGTCCGAAAGATCCTTGTAATAATTTGTAAAGATTGCTTCTCATTTTACTATTTTTTTCTTCGATTTCTAAATAATTCGGGTTCTAGTGGTTCGAGTATCTGTCGTCATTTGAGATCAATGACACAGCACTACGATCTATACGTTTATACAGAAGCGTACTATCGAAGATTCGTTGCAAGATAAGATAATATAATACGATATAATTGGATATTATTACGTAACGTTAGTGTTAGTGTCGACAAGAACCATGAAGTTTACGGTATACCGACGGTTCCGTGGAAAGAATCCCATAATTGTTGGCTACCTCCGATCTGATCGTCATTCTGCGTGCAGCCACCTTGGGATTCGGTCCTTTCTAAAAAGTTACTGCCTTCGAGAGAAATGTTCGCTGATACATAATGCTACGCTTGTGACTAATATCATTTCCCTTGGTTCTGGACGGTGACAGTGATGTGAAAATTTGATCGTGTTTGTGGAACAGTGAATTTCTTCGAGATCTCTCGATAATAAGAGAGAGACGCCGATTCTATACCACATAGAATCATTGGCGTACATCGATTGACAAGATTGAAATAAATAATGCACGAAAGATGGTTATTGATGGTTCGCTTTTTTGAATAGGATTTTCCAACATGAGTTCGGAGTTAACAAATTAAAATCTTTTATCGTCGCCGATACATAATTCGTACATTGCTGATTTAATTATTAAAATTCATCGAAAAAGAGAAAGGTCGTGAAACTTGTTGCGAATTCTCAACTAATTGGCGATCGTCAGGTGCAACTGATCGGTTGATATCGTGAATCTTGAACGAGATTAACGTTCAAGGTGGAAGTAGAGATACGGAGTAATAGTATGTTTAGTTTATTTATTTTCACTCTTTAGTATATACGAAGAAAATCACTGGCAAGTTAAGATGCTGAATAATGTTTTGTTTAGCTAATTTAGTTGCACTGTTGACTAACACAAAGAGCATGACGCTCTGATGAGAAGACTGTTGTAAGACTTCCTTAAGGAACTTCGTCTGGTCCTTACAGACTAACTCTCTGTCCCCTGGTTTTCCTTCGTACCATCGTTTCTATGGGAAGGAAATCTATTCTTTCAAATCTTGTAATTGTGTATTCTCGTAGGCACATATCCTCTGGTTTTGTTGTTTGTTTACTTTAGACAAGACTCATCATGACATAGAGTTAGTTTGGGTTAGGTTAGGGTTATGCTTATTACTCTCTTTAATGACGTCATCGTCGTAAAATTTATAACCATAAATCACATCAAAAGTAGGAAATTCGGACTTTCCCAAAAAGGAAAAATGTATCGTCTGAGTCAGAAACGAACGGCGACTTCAAATCCCGAACAAAATCCTTTAGAACCGTTCGACTAATTTATTCAACGTACACATAATTTTGCCAGTGCTATACTGTAAATATTAAGCAAATTAGTGAAAAAGGATATGACGAGAGAGGCTCGATGCAAAGAAAGAACGCGCCCTTGAGAGTAAATCTTACTACTTCTTGGTAACTCGCTTAGGGGACATCGCATTAATTTCACATTAGTCGACCTTCGGATTTTAATGACTGCATAGTTCCGCAAAACAAAGACGATTTTGCAACGTTTCAAGAATCTTCGTGTTTCCAGGCGAATGATATCCTACCGTTGCGACTAAGCTTTTACTAAAGTCTTCGCGTCGACTCTATCATGAAGAAAAATTGCTGCTATTAGCGGTTACTCGAGCCGTATCGAATGATATATCTATTTCATCAATTGATATAACTGTTGTACGCCAACTACATATTTAGGGGAACAACAGAGTGGAACACTTCTAATCCAACTGAATATTTAAACATTATATTCTGCTCTGAATAACGTTATATGTGTATATGTATATCGATGCTAAGAATAAGGAATAAGCTAGAAGATAAGTTAAATGGATTTTTTTATGTAAGATCTGAGAAAGGAATTAAATTTAACGTAGAACTGATTAATTCGATAAAAGTCTTACAAAATGGCAGACCAAGTCTCACCTTTACTGGATATTCAGTGCAATGACCGTTTTCATTTTAATTGCGATATGCTTGATCGTCTCAGGAACGGATCGATCACCTCGTCGGCAGACAATATTCCACGGAGCAGAGTGCTCAGGTAGACACTGTTTTTTCTTCGAAGATTTATAATCATGTGTCACAGTTATGAGCGTTATGAATTAGCAATTCTACTAAGTTTCTGCGTAAAGCAATTACCGTCCAATTTCTTTATTATGTATATACATTACGTCGAATTGAAAAAAGAAACAAAATATTCATGTACTCGAATATTGCATTTTAATATTTTCACATATATATGTATATTGTATATGTCTATTTGCCAGCTTCTAATACATTGGCCGCTCAGTTTTCAAAGGACTCATCAGTTTTTAGTTTTTAATGATATTATATAACTAACAATTTAATCTCATTCTATATGTCATCGATTAGTTATCATTTTTTTTTATCGCTACTTCTAGCTATTTCAATTATCATTTATCAAGTCATTCATGCAAATGTATCTTTTTCATATGATGTTTACTATTAATTCTCTATCTTGACGTCAGTGCCCGTTTGTTACTCCGTCAAAGATTTCATTAATAACAAAATTATAATATAATTAAAATACAGGTTTCTTTTCTCGTTTTATAGCGATAATAACAGAACTTTGTTATTTCTTACGGAAAGTGGAAAACAGATAGATTAGATAAGAATGATAAAATGTTCGTAACTGTCATAACGACGACCTTAATTGTTTATTCACTTGTTTTTTTTTATTTGCAGGAGAACTAGAAGTCTAAATGCACCTAGTCCCATACAACAATTTGGGCCATGCGGGCGCATCATGAAAAATTCTGCAATGATCATGTGAGTACATATATAAATTTCGAAAATATGTATTAGATCATTCCATAAATAATATAATATACATATGTAACTTCAAAATGTAAAAATTTTGTCAATTTTATCGAGGAATAATATTATTTATTTTCTGACGCTATGCTCCACCTTTCTAGGCTTTCTTACACAACTGAACTGATACTGTTATCGGTTCAATATTAACGCAATTTGACGCAAGTTACAAATTATCGGTGTTGATAGATTGTTTTGCATAACAATAAAGCGCGTAAATTCTACGCGCCAATTTTACAGATCACAATTTGTTTAATTGTCTAAAATAGTAAAATTGTTCGGTAGAAATCCACAATCTGCAACTTGTCATTTATCGATCCATTAACATGTTGAATGTCATGCCAGTTTCGCAAGGTTTAGCCGAGTTACCACGATGAATTTTTTATTATGCGATATATATAATGCTGAAATATTACCTCCCCTCCCCATAGCGCTATAGTGCAATTTTGCTCGATTCACTTATTTTTTGAGATTATCAATTACCTTATATTGTTTCTTCGCGTTGCTAAATAACTGTCCCATGTTGTTACGTCCAGAGACTTATCATAAACCCGGACCCGCAATCCTAAAGAACCGTTACAAGATTTAGCATTTTCTACTTTATTATCAAGGCTCTTAATTGTCACCAAACAGCTTTCAAGTCGAAACGTTCCTTAGGGTTATTGTTCATTAAGGTGAAACACGGAAAAAGCGGGTGTTTCCATGTTCTACAGCCATTGGTGGGGGGCGCACATAATAGATCTATATTTCATGTATAAATAAAATTATTTTCATACATTTTATACTGCATTAATTTCGTCACACCATTGTAGTAACGATGGTAATGATAAAAAATGTATATCTATTGACGTTTGTTCTTCTCTCTTCATGACTCATCTTGGTGCTCCGGCCACCGGTGACCCCCATAGCATTCAACGTGCTAATATTATTAGTTAATAAATTATTGTGCAGGAACGCCCTGATAATTTTTAAATTCTTTTATTGAAAAATTCCAAAAATTGTGGTGTCAAATATTGCGTTATTACTTTAGAAAGTTGTTTGCCGACCAAATGCAGAATTTTTAAATATATCCTTTTATTCTATCCAATGTTGAACATTGAAACGGTAAAATAAACTTGCTTCTCGACTCTTATTATTATACCGATTATTTCTTTACTAATAGCTATTCATAATTCCATGTATAATTCTTCCAATTCCCATAAATTTTAAACCTTATCTGATTTTTTATTAATGTTATTCGTACTGTGCATGTGAACTGTATGTGTATAATGTCGAACGACTTTACTGTGAAATGACTCGATAATTCCAAAGTTTAAAAAATCATACGAAATTGGAAAGTATCTTCCTCTGGTCTTTTTTTTCGTCTCGGTTAATTAGAAGGTGAGTTTACGAAGCAAAAGAGAGCGTACCAAATAAAAACTACGCTGCACGCGAGTATTTTGACCTAATTATCCGTGACAATGACTTTTTAAGCGAACCTAAGCGTTGTTTTGCCAGTGTGAAGTAGAAAGCGGTTTTATAAACTCAAGAGGTACGTTGTTAGCGAACACATTGAGAACCAAGCAGAATATCTCGATCTTCTTAAGTAATATTATGCTAACAATGTTGCTGTCATTGTGACAATCACATTATGCAACGAAAGAATCGAGAAACAACTATGCACTGCGTTTGATTCTGGATGTGTTTTGTACACATCATCGTCAGGAACTTTACATAACAGTATCTAGTTTCATAAATTTTGTGAATTAAAAACAGTGCGCACTAACATGATTATAATAATTTAGTGATTACTGAACATATACAGTTTATGTGCGTAAATGGAAAAAAAGTCGATTAACGATTCTTTTTAGCATATCATTATTTTTGAATGTAAATCAACACGATTCGTGTGCTTAGATAAGCTTTCATTTCAAGCATTTTTAATATGAAAATTAAGACGATTCATCCATTTACATATACATGCAATTAATATTCAGTTCTATCTATCAAAACTGTTTAATTAATAATCTTTCGTATCGATAAATCCAATGTATAAAATTTTGTAATGATCAATTAAAATTTTTTTTTGTAAATCTGTTACGTCAAAATTCCAGCCAATTTACTTTTTATATCTGAATAAATACAACCAAAGACTATAAATCGTAGTTGAACTTTGCGATCATTATTGAACGATTAAAATATTAATGTACATTAAATATTTTTGAAATTAATGAAATTTCTTAGAATAATAATGAAGTCAATGAAGGTACGGAAACAAATAAAGCCGTGCACGTGCATCAGTTATTCGCGTCATTTCAAGTATTCTGCATATAAGAACGCCCCACGATGCTCTCACGTGCATACGAAAGGTCTCGTGCGCTTGCGCATCGTCCAACTGTTTACCGTTAAAATACGTAGCGCTGTGTTCGGTCCACGTTCAGTACGAGTACAACTCTCAGTCTAGTGTCACCATGGTTGGTTCTATCAGGTAGGTCTGACAAACTCCATAATTTGACAGTAAATTACCAAATCAAGAATTACCTCCGTTTTCGCTTTAGTCACGCACATCAGTGTATACTTATCATCGGCTTTCTATCGCGACTACTTATCAGTGAGAATTTTTGGTTCTTACGTGATTTGGCAATTAAAAGTTACACAACGAATTCGACACAGAAAAATAAAAACATTACAAATTGACCTTAAAAATTACACAACAAACTCAGCACAGAAAAGTGGAAACATTAGAAGTGAATCTTTGATTTATGACAATTGGAAATTATACGTTAAATTATATATTTCTGTTGAGTAATGCGCAAGTATATTCCCTACGAAATAGTTTCTCTACACTATTTTCATTTTGTATATCTTATCATTTTTTCCAAATGTTTTTAATAAAATTGTTGACGTAAATCATCAAGAATCGGTAGCAGTAATGAATGATATAAAACCAAGACAATGACCGCGTTCGATCATAAAATATGTACATAATCACACGTTTGATCCCCGTGACCCTAATTTACTGATAAGATTTGCAATCGATTACCTTTATGTTAACACTTAGCCAACCGCGCGCGCTGCAGCGAGCTATACGTTTCCGCCGCGCTCGGACAAGCCAACCTATACGATGTCAACCTCATATTTTTCCAAGTATCTAGGACTAATATTCATTACTTGAAAAACAAAGAAGTCTAAAAATTATTTAAGTGGTTAATTATATCTGGCGGTAATGATTTTATTTAACGATTTCACATATTGTTTATTCAAAAGATCAAATTAGAAGTTTACATTAAAAGTATAAAATAATATAGGTAAAATTAAAAACATTAAAGATAACTAAAGATTGATAACACGACTTGAACGTGAAATTACAAATTCATAATGCATTTTAATATTTTTTTACAGTGTCGTATCGTTCGATTATAACTTTGTTTAGTCATAACTGATAGTGTAACTTTTTAATTAATTTTAACACCACTAAATTCCTGTATTTTATTATATACTATACTTTATAAAAGTAGAAAAAGTGGCGAATTAATTGGGAACAATTCCAGATAAACAATAACTGATAATAACAACAACAACAACAAAAATGAGAACGCGTTGCTAAAGTCAAAAAGGGAGATCTCCCTGTTCGCTTACGCAGCGGTGTTCTTCACAGAAGGGAGGTCTCCCTATTCGGTTGGCTAAGTGTTAAAAAGAGTTCGAGTCGCGCGCGGTAGCTCGTAAAGTATGTTAAAGAGTTCAACCCACCGTATCTTTATAGATTGACAATATTCATTAGGTATAAAAGTCCAATTCATCCTGAAACGTGAAAAAATTCCTATCAATCAGAGCATAAAACTTCAACGTGAGAACTTGTCGATATTATCACTAATTACACCATGTCATGTTTAAGATTAAAGTTTTGTAATAATAAAGCCTCCAGAAGAATCGTTTTATCGTTAAGAAGTGTTTGAGCGATCAATATTATTGTGAATATCATTGCCAATATTTTGTGTCCACGATATTATTGTCAATATCATCGCCAATATTTAAGGTACTTAAATTATCCTACGTAATAGACATTACATAGTAATTATCTCAACATTATCCTACGTAAGAGACCTTCTGGACTCTACAGAATCTTTAGATAATTCGTATACGTATATTGTCAATACAATGTTGAAACCCTTAAATATCGACAATAATATTTATCGTCTGAACGATCCTCTAGAATTTCATAGAATTCGATTAACAAATTTGCCGTTTATTTTATTGCAGGACCATTCAGGATCCAGCCTCTCAGAGGTTGACGTGGTATAAACCCCCACTTACTGTTCTAGTCATCAAGAAGGTCCGTGATAACTCGGTATTGCCACCGTTTGTACAATTAGTCACATGGCTAATAGAAGTAAGTATTATTCTCTCCTGTCCGACCATTTTGTATGTATATTGTATAATTGATGCGAAAAAACTCTATCGATTCTTTGACTGTTCGATAATTTTAATTGTGCAAATCACTGCGCATAATTTGAGGTTCGATAGCCAGATCTACTGGACAAAGAGGAAAACTATATTCGAACGTCCGTATATATTATTTAGACGATATCATACTTTCACTTGTGCAATCATAGTCAGACTAGTTTCTTTGCGAAGACTCTGTGCTCGTGCTCTAGTCTATCGATTTGAATCACGTGATTGCACTTTTTTCATACACTTATCTACACTTAGTCACATAGCTTTGTAATATATTTCTTGCAGAAGCGAGGTTACGCATTTTGTTAATCTAATGACCAACTTATCTAAAGGCCAACGAGCATTTTTAAATTTTCTATGTTTAAAATTCATGAAATTTAATGTTTGAATGTTTTTGTAGGAAAAACGAATGGTAGTGTTCGTCGAGGCGTCTGTTCTGGAAGATCCAGCCTTAGCTAGGGACCTTAGATTTCAGGCGGTTCGAGATAGGCTACAAACTTTCAGAGATGGCACGGATGACCTTCAGGTAATCATTTTTAGCCGCCATAAAACGTTTATTTGTGCTCTTATTGATTCTCAATAATTAAAATATGTTTCTATTGTATTATTTTATATTATATGTGTCATTATTATATGTTTTTATTCAAGGATCGTATCGACTTCATCGTGTGCCTGGGAGGCGATGGAACTCTTTTATACGCCAGTTTACTATTTCAACAATCCGTACCACCAGTCATGGCATTTCACCTTGGGTCATTAGGATTTCTCACCCCTTTTGAGTTCGATAATTTCCAGGAGCAAGTAACAAATGTACTAGAAGGTAAGCACGTAGAACTTCGCAACGATGATCTCAGCGATAGCGATGATCTACGTCCTTCAATATTTCCCTCATTTCTTCCTTGTTGATAGCACAAGGCTTCATAATGTTTAACAAGAACGCGAACCCTTGATATATTTTGTGCAATTATTATATATTGCTAACAATTCCTCCACGTGATCATTCGTTATTCACATTAAAAAGCATGACAAAAAACAAAGGATTTAGAGAAATACCAAAGGTAAAATGTTACGCCACGAGACTTACCACAGGCTGTATTTTCTAGCTGTCGCTCGCGGCCCTATGGTGTCGCAGGCAGATCGTCTTATCTGCCCAACGGATGATATACAATGTATCGACGAGCGCATAGTTGTAGCCAAGCAGCGAGCTCTAGAAACGTCGATTTTTGTCCGTTACGTTTTCCAGCATATTGGGGGTCGTCTTCCAAAGAAGACAAAGAAATGATCGCAGGGCAATCAGTCCCTTCTGACGAGCCAAACGTTATACATCGAGAGGTCTGACGAGCAAAATCAAAGACGCATAGTCTAACGAATTCATTGAGAGATATTGTAAAGTCGAGTCAATTTTCTGTAACATATTACTTCATTCATTGTTAAACAATTTGTGGCGTGTTCATCTGTTAATACAGTGTTAAAGTCAGTGAACCACCTCTGTTATCTTAATCGAAACAGGGGAACGACTATTTCGCGGCGTCGATTAACAGAATCGTAGCGAGAATTTACGCCTCTCGCTGACGCGTTTTCCTAGCGATCGCGTCTCTCCGCGAACGGTCGTAACGTAAAATAAACGTGTTGATCATTTTACTATATAGCAATTATAGCGCTATTAACATCATATTTATAACCGCAACCATTGACATCATAATTGATTCAACTCTCCGCTCAAGTTAGCCTGGCATTTAATATTCTTTATTTCTTCAATATATTCTTCTAAACATTTGCATAGACAAGAAACAAATCATATGAAACAACTAAGTTGCTTATTGAAAACCTATTAGCACCCGAGAGTTGTGCTTGAAAGTTGACAATGTGATAAAAAGCGGGTTATAAATCTGACGATTGTTTGCCTTGCTTTAGGCCACGCGGCCTTGACCTTGAGGAGCAGGCTGCGATGTATCATCATGAGGAAAGGAGAAGAAGATAAGGAGGCGAAGCCACCAACGAATTTGCTGGTGCTGAACGAGGTCGTGGTGGATCGAGGCCCGTCCCCATACCTCTCGAACATCGACCTCTTCATCGACGGAAAACACGTCACCAGTGTGCAGGGTGACGGCCTGATCGTGAGCACGCCGACTGGGTCGACTGCGTACGCTGTTGCGGCTGGAGCCAGCATGATTCATCCTTCAGTACCTGCGATTATGATCACACCGATCTGCCCTCACTCTTTGTCCTTCAGACCAATCGTTGTGCCCGCCGGCGTCGAGTTGAAGGTATTTCCGAATTTTTTTCACTATCCTACCAATATGCCGGATACCTTTTATAGTCAGCACAAGTTTCGGTACAAAAGGTCTTGAATTGCGAAAAAGAATCGAATACGTAAACTCGGAAAAATTTCGTAACCGTAGGAGAATTTGATTAGTAGACTGTAATTGTAGAATTCCACGAAATTTTATTTGCAATAATCTATTTTTGTTGGAAGATTCTATTCTAGGAGATTCTATCATATTAATTGAGAGATTCTATAGAAATCTTTTGATCAGAGATTTTAGATGTTCGCAGTCCAATATCATAGAATTTTTAGAATCGAGAAACTTCAAAGTGATAGTCAATACTGTTAGTTGTAGAGTTATGTAAATTCAGATTTGCAATTGTACAATACAAGTCGATGTTTATTATAATGTAGAGGAGGAGCCTTAATCAGAGATTTGAAGCTATCACGGTGCTGCAGAATTCTTAAAATCAGACATTCTGAATGTGAGCCAATTCTTGAGGGAAATCCGTTTCAATGTTTTATCATCATTGCAGCTAGGAAACCACGATTCTAGAAATTAATGTAGCGTTAACATAATAGTCTTTCCGTGTGAGTCACTAAAGGTTCCTTATCATAGTGGTGTCAGTATTTTATGATGTTGCCATAGAAGGAAACTTGGTGGATATCGCCCACATTCTCAGACCATGCGCTGCTTTGTTATCCTCTGAACAAATTTTCAAACCGTTGTTCCAACATATATTCTAGAGAATGTATGCTACGTACCATCAATTAGACTTACTAAGTTGTAACATAGATTCATCCTGTTTATTTATTGCGATCTGTGACATGTGTGTAAGAACAGAATGAATTAATGTCACAATACATTCTGTTGATAAAGGAAAGGCAATTGTTAGAAGATATCATGCTCCGTTGTTGAAGATTAACTGAAAGTTCTTTTCTATCATAGATCTCAGTTTCACCAGATAGCAGGAACACTTCATGGGTATCGTTCGATGGCAGAAATAGGCAGGAACTTTTTCATGGCGACAGGTAAAGATCGATCAATTTCTGAATCTAACTCTCTGCATTTTTGGCTGTTATTACAGATAATGGCTAACAGCAGGGACTGTAGCACAGCTTACGTCTCCTTTGATGGTCGCAATCAACAAGAGCTACGTTATGGGGACAGGTCCGTCCTACTATTAAATACTATAAGACTTTCTGTCTTTTCTTATCTTCATCAGTTCTAAAAATTCCAGCTCTTCTAAAATATTGCAACTTATTACGACATTCCTTCATACATTTTTGAATTTTGTTCTTCCTTCTGAAGTACGTTTCATTTTTCAATGTTTCCATGGTTTTGGGTTCATGAAGAGAGATTTTGATTTCATGGTTTTGGTTTCAACTCACTTGGAGAGTTTCCTTACAGCTACAACTGATTGTTTCTCAGATTTCCAGAATGTAAGTCAACTTACATAGCTGAGAAAATATGATATTTTCCTAGAAACGAGACGTTAGCTGTACTGCAAGCTGAAAGTACTATCGATGCTTCATCTGCTACTACTTATCGCTGTTATCATGTTTTCATATCATATATCTTTTTTTTACATATTCTTAATGTTTTTCTATTATTTTCAGTCTTAGAGTAACCACATCCATCTACCCAGTGCCCAGCATTTGCGCTGCGGACCAAATTACCGACTGGTTCGATTCATTGGCAGAGTGTTTGCATTGGAACGTACGCAAGAAGCAGAAACACTTGGACGAACTAAGTGATTTGACTCATTCATCCAGTAATGACACTTTGGACTCTCTAGATCGCGACAGCTAGGCCAGGCAAGAAAGTCACAATGCACTGCCTTTAAACCAGATCCTAAAAGATCATTATGATTTATCAGTAAGGACTGGTCTCAAAGAACTTCAATGACTCGCTGCATGATACATGAAAAGAACAAGCCTAACCTGTGTTCATTTTATCATAAGAATAGAGGAGAATGAACTCGTCTAGTAGTCGCTGAAGAAACTGAGAAGAAATAGTACGTACCCTCTAAGCGTCATTAGTGGTGCATAAATTCATGGTACACCGCAACTCAAAGCTACCAAAAGAACCTAATAGTATTTGGATGCGTCGTAAAAAACAGTGGATTAGCTATGTTGCAGAATTACAAATTCTTCAAGTCGGATTCGTTTTTACGAGATAAAGGATCATCAAGAATTTACGTATAATCTGTAATTAATGCATCAAAAAGCCCAACAAGAGTGTTTTCCTATATTTCCAACGCATAATTCTACGCTCTACGACGACGTTCTAATCCGCGAAATCATTTTGGAATGGATCTTTATTTCCTTTCTTTTCTTCTTCCTTCTGTTTTTCTTCTTATTGAATTAATAGATTTTTATTAACATAGACAAAATTGAAAATAAAGGTAAAAAACGCAAGGACTATTGTCGTTAGTGATACTAGTAGTAAAAAATTATTTAAGAAGTGATTACATCAAAGCTATTGAATTGATTTGTGAAAAAAACATAGTTAATATAATTATTAATATTCCTTATAAGTAAACAATATTAAAGAAAAAGGTTATGAAAGACACCTCACATCATACATATATAATTATTTATTTTTCATTAGTTTTGATGCATTTTAATAAGTCTATGTTTCCTATATGGATTCATATTCTGTTAATGTTATCAAACTGGTTTCGTTAACTGCAGCAAAGAGCACATAAGCGAGAATCAACTAAAGATATTGTTGTTGATAAGTTTTGTGTTCTTACAACGAATATGATCCGGTTAAGGATCATTTTTTTGTAAATGTTGAATGTACTTTTCCTATAAATGAAAATTTTTAATAAAGACATTTTTGTACTACATATAAGGTCTACATCAATAACATCCAACACAATAATCTAAAATACTTTCAAACATTGCAAAAGATATAAACCATGATAAGAGAAACAATTTATTTTGTTCAATAAGGAGTAATACACCAAAATATAAAACTAGATTAAAAGACAAATTTATGCTGAGATATAAATGAAAGTAAAAACAATTTGAGATATAATAGATATAATATAAGGATAATACATATGCTTGACAGTGAATTAATAAAATAGTATTTTCAGTAAACAACTTATACAGATTAACATAAAGTTAATACTTTCTTTAAATAAAGAAATAAGCTAATACACAAAGTTTAGTTTAGACACTGGAACATTATATAATTTCAAAAAGCTCTATTTCTTAAAAAATACCTTTTTTCATTAAAAAGAAAATATAAAACAGCTAAAAGACAATCCATCATATAAAAGGTAGGAGTCAAACTTAAAATGTGTTCAGTATAAAGGCATCATAAAATTCGACATCAAACCATTTATTTTTAAACAACTAGGCAATTAAATATACATTATGTACAGGAATTATGTAGGATTTTTGAGAACGTGTTGTCTTCTTTGTTAAACAACAACAGCATATAATAGTAAGTAACATAATCTTTCAGATGGGCCATTACAACATAGTGAAGTACTTAGTGCTTGTACCAAACTGTAATATTCTATATGGTCCCACCTAAAGTGTAGTAATAGAAATTCAGCACGGATTTGCACTGCTTAATTAACGTAAAACATAAATATCTATGTCTAAGCTCTTACATTTGGTTGCATCAGTCGTGGGCATGACATGTATATGCGCGTATTACTTTGCACATACATGTGCAACGTGTACATGCATACATGTCAAGAGAGTAACCTATTCGATAATCTAACATGATCTAATCTAATTTAATATTAATCAATCTACTGATTCGATTTCACTGGTATGTACATCATTAAATCATACTAAAATTTAACTCTAATATTATTCATAAAATAACGGGTATTTCGATGTTTTTCTCGTAGAAGCCACGGTCTGTACGCATACTACAAGAAATGATAAAAAACAATAAAATACAGCTTACCACTACTGCACTTAAATAACACGGCATTCCATCTTTAAGTTAACATCTTGTTTAAATTAAAAAGCAGTCTATAAAAAAACTTTTACTGGGATTATACTCACTCTCTCACCAGTTCGCCACTAATGCAATTTTCGCGCGTTTTTTTACTTCGTTACTGCTACGAAACTAATTACAGCGGTGACGGCGCATTTGTCTGCGTTTTGTATTGCGCGCGCTTAGAACGATAAAAAAAAACCCAGAATGTCGTCAATATGATTTTTGTATAAAAAATATTAAATTTTGTTTTATTATATTAATGAATTTAACGCATTCACTTATGCAAGAATAATTGCATATGCATTGCATAGCAATGGAAAAATTGGTTTTTCCATTTTCTTAACGAATTTATAAAGTATGTAGTTATGATCGATAATCGATACAAACACGTCGCAGCTTAATGACGACTATTCTTTCTACAAAAGTGTATTTCACACTTATTGTTGGTATGTGTTTGAATCGAGCAACAGTTCAAGGATTATGTTCTATGGTCTTCGTAAAAATGATCCTTGTTTTTTCCAAGGATAAAGTGCAACGTGAATGATTGTCTATTTTCTCACAGCATGTAAGTGTTTTTCTTTTCCACTCTAATGCCTGCAGTTGACGTACGTCTCCGTTTTTCCATTTACGATGCGAACGTAACGAGTACAGGCTCGTACGAAGAGTGCAGGTACTCGCTGGTCTGTAGAAAAAGAAGGCACTGTTGTAAATATGTTTTATAATAGGTAATGCCATTAATTATACTAAGACTAAATCTTTAAAGCTATCTCTCAAAATATTTAAATAACTACTCCAAGTAAATTATGCGGTACAAATATTTTTGCTGTTACATTATGAAAAATGTAGCTATCTATGAAATAAAAATTTAGTCTCAATATGATGGAACTGGCTGCGCGCCAGCGTGAAATCACGACAAAAACCACACAGCATCGCCAATACAGCAAAACTCGCAAACTATTAATCGCGATAGTCAACAATCGCGACTGTTTGAATCATTTAACTTATTCAAATGATCTAAGGCATCCAAGTCTGTTATGGCACACGATGTTAAGTGTCACGCAGGTATGCAAGCAGGCAATCGAAATTGTCACATCGGAGTTAGTATTGTTAGAGCACACACTCACATGCCTTCTGATCTGAATCCTGATCCGCGCAAGACGGTTGTTGAATATATAGAGCCGGTTTCAGCGGCCTGCCATCTTGATCTTCAACTTGTATTACCAGCCCATGGTTACTTCCGTTTCCATGAGAATTCCGTTGGTTAAGTCTCCAGAATCGAAGGCTTTGTCTCACATCCAATGCCAAATGGGTACCTCTGGATGTGAGAGGAGTCACAACCGAATCCATCAGGCGTTTCTTCGCTGTTAATACAAATTTTTATTCAGTTAATATTATCATTCGCTGTTAATAATACATTTTTATTCAATTAATGTTATAGATCAATCCACAACTTACATCGATGCCTCTTCAAAGTTTTCGTGTAATAGTAGACCGATATCCTGATCTTCTTCTCGTCTTCCTCCTCCTCGTCGAACGTGCTTTCTGAAGAAGATGTCGTGTTTTCTTGTGGTAATTTGAATATTCTTAATTTAGCGGCGACCACGTGATCGCTGGAAGTCAAATTCAATTGAAAGTGCATATTCATAGAGAATGAGTCCGTCCAGGCATCTTGATCCGTGTTCCGAGGAATTTGACCTGGTGAAAGAGAACGATACATATTTTATACCAGAAAAATATTTAGAGTATTAACGAGATATTAGTCTATTAATTAGAAAGCTCGTCGGATATAATAATTTCTTTATTTATGGATCCCCTATTCTTTGATGCATTATTTCATTTATTTATAGATTCTCTATTGTTTAATACGTTATTTCGTTTTTATTAAAAATAAGTTGTATCGCATTTATATTTTCGGACCCTGAAAACTTAACTGAAATTGATTTATCTATATTAAATTTTTAATCCGCGATTACACATAGTTAAGAAATATTGCTGTTAACAAGTTAAGTAACTTACAGGTCGGTGAAAACATGGTGAGTCGTTCGCGTTGAACTTGGTTGGCATCGGTGCTGAGGTTGAATCTTCCGGTGAGAGCCAGAACCCGCGTCTTGATGTCCTCGATGGCTTTTTCACCCTGGCTGCACACAGAAACAAAGGTTTATAAACCGATATAAACTAGCAATAAAAAGTAAACTGGAAAATAAGAAATCACAGCAGCCGACAAATTCTCAATATAAATACTCGAATAAAACAATAAAAAAGGAGAGTTTGCAATTTAAATCTATTAGTAGATAGAAACTGAAGTTTTAGATTGAATCGAGGATAGAAATTGATAGTTAGAGAGTAAAGTGAAATAAAAGAATCAGAAATATTCGAAGAATTCCGTGCCTGATGATGACGACGTAAAAATTTTCACTTGGAGATACGTGTAAGCTTTCCGGGCAGCAAGGCAGACTAATGGATGGTGGTCAGTGACCTATAGGGCCCATAGTGTGGGTCACAGATATTTATTATACGTTCTAGACATTGACTAGACAGCCGACACGAGCACTCGTATATACCTCATTCGTCTCGTCTAGCAGGGAAGTGTTAATGCATTTGTATTATATCTCGAATTTTAATATCTCCTATTAAATGAATTTTTACTTTCGAATGTTTCATCGAACAGAGAACAATCTCATAATCTGAGCTTACGATAACGATAAATACTAATTAACTACTAATTAAACTTACAGAAGAGAAGACTTTCAAGTCTATCTATGTAGAACTTGCATCGACCATCAGGTGAGATTACGGGATTGCATAATGGAAGCTCTAAGTCATTAAACCCGGCAGGAAAAAAGGAGGAGCGTCTTTTCTCTACGTCACTGGCAAGGATTGCTTCACTGGACGCCCACTTGGACCTTTAAGCGCAGCCAATCGCGCGTCAACGACCTCGTTGTTGCTCGACAAACAACCAGAAGTGGTTTTCCTAAACAATCGACTGGTCAGGTTACGGGAATGGTGACCACGTGCGGTTAGACGTCCATGAGAAAATGTGAAAAAAATAGATTTCTTTTTTACGAGTTTCAACTTGTCCCACTTTTTTTTGTATAGGAACCCCTTTAGGGAAGCGGAGAACTAGAAGGATGAGAGTATTCGGACGAAATCTCGCCACGAAATCTTGACGGGTTGTATTCCATTCTAGACATGCTCCTTAATCTAGCCACGTCCAAGTCACGCATTCTACAGCGTCTCGTTGCGTACGTGTCACGTCTGTCTGCCGTCTGGGAAAGGGAAGGACTCGGGTGTCTGGAGGCCGTTGCATCATGAGAATGAATCCAGTGATCCTTCCCGAGTACCGTATTAAGAAAATTGGCTACGTTACGCCGGTTTTGTAACAGCCTTCGGACGAACACGAAGTAGCGTCGGCACGTGGAAATCTAGTCAAGAAGATTTCTTCAATTTCTTCAAGGATCTTTCATTTTTATCATTATGAAGAATTTATTGTATAGTTGGACAGGTCTTCGATCAACCAGGCGAATATTGTATTACAGAATAATCTTTAAAATATTATAAAAAGTATCATAACTTTTAGGAGAAAAAACTTGGAAGCTGTTCTGGATGAAAAAAATTAACGCGAGATGATTGGTAGGTGGCGGAGGTCAGAAGGCTGAAGAAAATGTTAGATCCCGAAACGGTGAACGACGACCTGATTAACGACGTCAAAAAATGCACGTTGCATCGTCTGGCGGTGAGGTGGGGAGCCACTGACGAAAACTTCCTCCTCGCTCTCCGTTGCGCATCTCGCATCATCTTTGTCGGCATAGGAAGAGAGACGCATAGACAAGGTCAGCGCATTAAATTAAAATGTATTACATAACCTCATAAGAGAGCAGTCCTAACTGCAGTCTGACTAGACACCCGGTGATTATGAGGGTGCTCAACTTAAGGCTGCTGCGTCGTTGCGATCTAACTCACGTCCGCTTTACTATAGACATTGTAAGAAATAAATTAATCCGTCTGATACTATAGAACCACTTTACATCAGCCTCTCCCCTTGATCTGCGTCCCTAATCCACGTTGTTACCGTTGAGTAACACGTATAATTCTTTAGATGAAGTAACTGCGATTACTCTGTTCCTTTTCCTTCGACTGAAACCAGGCTAACCTTTGAAATCGAGCAAGAGGATTCTAGTATCGGTGGATTGTCCAGATCACCCTGTAGAGTCCCGAGGAAGAAGCGGAACGACGGGTACACCGGAGGACTCTCAGCAGGCTACGCCAGTGCCGACACGAATGCATTTACGCGTCTAGACTTAATAAAATAAAAGAAACGCCTTCGCACCAGAGGCCAAGGTGGTGGAGGAGAAGGAGGGCGATTTAAAAACATAGCTAGGGACCACGGCGGAATTTCCACAGCGCGTCCTTCCTGGCTTGCTTTTCGTTCCCGCGTCTGTCTTTCTCGACCACTCTGGTCGATAAATCATTTTTCGCTGGCACCAGAAATCTCTAAACGATATTATGAATCACTAATTTTATCACGAAATCTTGACATAATCATTTTAAAATAGTTTACGTTCGTAACTGGATTTGTTCAGGTATAAAATTTTGTCAATACTCTTCTAAAAAATTTGAACGATCTTTAATTAATTTTTGAATTTTTTGTTTAGAAAAATATCAGCGAGGAAAAGGGAGGCGAAGCGGTTGAAGAAGCGGACGCTGGTCAGCCCGAGGCGTAGAAATTCAGTGGCGCTTCGTGGTTCTTCGTTTCATCACGGTATTTTTACGGGCCATCGAGATATTTTTACGTGGCGGGGGCAATGATTCGTCGAGAACGCCTTTGTCGTCAAGTATTCGCGAGCACAGGTCTGGGTTACGTCGTTGGAAAACCGTTTGCCTTTTTCTTTCATTACGATAATTAAAGAGAAGATTGCCGATTTGGTTTCAAGGGAAAGAGTAAGAAGGGAAGAATGCGTGTTACCTTTTCATGCAGACACAACATACCTCTGTGGAGAATAGATCTCCTGTTGTTATCGCAATAAATCGTATCTCATGCAATACGAGCAATGAGATAATCGTGATGAGAGAGAATGTATTTTTAGATTATGCAAGCCAAGCCAGAAGGAAGGCAGCCGGTCGGCCGGGGGAGCAAAACAAAAAGAGTTCGACAGAATTTATCTGTCCATCTTGCTCGGTAAACCGAGTCCCTTACCCAAAAAGCATCAGATCATAGTGCCATCAGGGTGAAGCTTACCTGTCGAAGCTTGAGGTTAGGTTTCCTCTAAAAGACACAAAAAGCACATTGTATAGATTTTTTTATTAGACATATTTGCAAAGCGAGACACACGATAAACAACATTTAATGTGAAAAATGAATGAGACAAAGAGGAACATAATGAATGAAAAAAATATCGAGCCATCTACGATTATTGAAATTTATAATCTTCCCCCATGAATCGAATCTGTACTGAATTAATTACATAGAAATATATCTTAATTATCAAGAGCATAGTGAACTGAAGCATAGATTAGGAAAACGTCGAATCATAAAACACATTGATTAGCTCACTTACCCTCGTCGATGAGCAATGGCTAGTTGCAGGTAGGACGACAAATTGGCTAAGGGAAGGCTGCCGGCGGATACGTTATTGTTGGCCATGAAGAGCTTGACAGAATCAGGAGTGTCGTTTAGATACCCCAACGTATCATTTTCGTTATCCTCCGGATTCCAATTTAGTCGGGAATCGTGAGTAGAGTCTTCATAGTCAGATGTCTCATTATCCTCGGTATTCTCGAAACCAAGGGAATCCACGAATTCAGGGATAACTCTGTAAACGTCATCCTCGACCCATTCGAGTCCTTCGTATTCACTGATCCTTTTATTCTCACTAAGTTTCTCTACACTTTTTGAAACTTCTATTTTATCAGTAGAATTGGTAACATGAACGACGGTATCTGTACCATTTTTGTCCTCCGAAATTTTATCTGAAATGGTACTCTTGGTGGTACTGACGCCACTCGATGTTGAAAGTGTGGTTGCTATAGGATCATTGTTTAGATAGTTACCCTTTATGTTGGTGCTGCTCAATTGATAAACCAAAGGCACAGTAGTAGCAGTAGTTGAAGAGAGCGGTGACGATGTGGATGCATGAAAGGAATTGCCAGTATTCCTCGAAGTTGTATGTCTCATCATCGAAACGTGATGTTTAGGCATTCTAAGATGATTTTTGTTACTTTCCTCGGAACCTGAGCTGGAATCGAACTCAGAGTCATCGTATCGGATCTTAAAGACCACGTGAGGCTCCATAGCTCTGTCAAAGTCACGATGAAGATTATTTGCGACATCCTGCTCCTTGGAAGCTTTGGTAGCTTCTTCGTAGTCGACAACCGTGGGTTCTGACCAGGATTGCTGAAATTCTAAGTTGGAGGGTAAGTTCTCGTAATCGAGGATCGCCTGTCGATTATACGCCTCAAAGTCGAAATCTTTGTAAGAAGGTGACCTATCCACGTGACGATTCTTTTTACCTTCTCGTTTAACGTTTTCAAAATCAGGTTTCTTCGAAGACGAACGGTCCATGGAATTTTTATTCCAATTTCTACTTTTCTTTTCTCCATCTCCGTACAACACCTTCGACCAAGATTTCATATTTTCCTTTTTCCTCAGTTCTTCGTCTTTCTTCTTGTTCAGCTCCCTCTCACGAATCGCCAGAACTTCCTCTAGACTGTAATTTAGGCTTTTTAATAGCAACATGTCACCCGTGCTGAGATCGCCAGTGATTATTTTTAGGATAGCTTTCTCCAGCATCTTCTCCAGCCTCCTCTCGCTGAAGGGAACGGTGCCTTTAGCTTCTTCGCCCCTCAGACTCCTGCTCTTGTCGCCCTCGGAGAGCACCACGTTCTCGTTGTCACTGGCCGCGTACCTTTTCACGTGGTCCATCAGATCTCCCTTCTTCTTGTCGTCCGCGTGCACACTGCGGTGATGATGGTGGCCCGAGACACTGTTTGCAATCGAGACGACCAACAACAACACGAAGAACCCAGAGAATTCCATGACGACCACCATCAAACTCTTCTTCTCAGACTGAGAAATTCTCACTTGTTTTGTCCCTTTCTCTCTGTCAGGATCGTACGAAGGCAGAAAATGCCACCACTTCGTTCATTGATACGGTAATGTAGCCACTGTTATCGTTCAATGGAGTCTTTCATTTTTATCGCGCGAGGGAATTCACAACCCCCGAAAGGTAAGCAATCGTCGTGACGAGGTAGGTTCGCTGAAAACCGCGTGGTTCTTCTCGTCGTAGCGAGTGACCCAGAGAACGGATCGACAAACGTTGACGGAAGACGCTGGCTGTGTATCCGCGTTACGAAGAAGTGTTAAATAAACTGGTCCGTGATACTCTGTGGCGGGTGATCGCGGACTAGTCTAATCGCATCAGGAAGCCGCGGTATATATGTAAGTAGGAAAGATTCGTAGCATACGTGTGCACGGGCTGAGCAGTAAGTCTCAACTGAGCCGAGCTGGTCTGCTCACGGACATAATTCTGTCTACTCACTAATTCCGAGACAAGCACGAAGCCGCGAGAGGAGACGCGCCGGTGTTACTACGATCACTCGCTTTTTTCTTCTTCTCCTTCGTCTCCTTTCTCTTTCTCTTCGTGCGTCTGTTCCTCTCGCTCCACCCGCCGCGCGCGTGTGGTAATCCCTTTCCCTCGCTCGCCCAAATCCCGCGGTCGACTGCCTTTTCTCGATCTCCGTGACGCTTTATCGCGCTCGCATCTTCTTCTTCTTCTTCGTCTGCTCGATTTTTCCCTTTTTCCAACGATTCTTATCTCTCCTGTTCGCCCCTTTGTCTTTTCGAAATGTCAAAATAGGTATCTCACAGACCCACTTTTTGGCAATGGCGATGTTCTATTCGATAAGATGCAGACCAATGCTACTTGGAATAATTCTTCGCCAGATGCAGACGAGGGATTCAGGATCAGTATATCATGACAAATCTAGGAACGTGAATTCGCCCCATGTGACATTTTCGGAAGAATTTTCGTCCGATGAAACGATTTGTTCGTGGTGTGGGAAGAGAAGGGAGACGTTTTCACGTGTTCGAGAGGAACGCGGACTGGCGTGACGAAGGGGCTCGCGGGAGAAAAGAAGGAAACGAAAAACGGTGGCTCGGAGGCGAGAAGAAATGAACGAGAAGGCACCTTGTATTCGGTTGCTTGTTTCAGGGGCAGCCACGTACGACTTTATAGGGTGTCTCCCTCTCCACCGTCTAGACGAATCCCAAGATATGATCTTTGAATCATAATGTATCGCTTTTAATAAATGCAGCCTCCGCGTGCGTGCGTGAAAATACGTGGCAAAGCACGTCGACGACGGGGCCCAAAAAGAAGAACGGGAACGAGGAAAGGGGGAAAAAACAAGCGCAGACTGAGAGAGACCGGGAGAGACAGAGCGGGACGAAAAATAAACCCGTGCTCGTGATCGAATCGGTCGCCGGGATCCGTGTGAAAATCCATAAATTTGGCTGCAAACGAGAAAGATTAGAAAGGTCGTGAATCTTTTGTTTTTTTTCGACGGACGACGTAAATTGTGGTGACGCGACCGAATCTGAAAATTAGGTTAAAGGATTCGGTTCTTTGAACCTGTCTGCTGTGACTGTCTCTCTGCTGGACAGACATCGGCCAGGCGACCGTCTGCTTTCTGAAATAAATCATTTGTGATATGTTATAGTGCGCCAGGGCGAGATTTATCGGAAATGGTTCGCGTCTAAAATTCTTCATAACAGTCGTTCGTATCTATTCTCAGCCTAGGTAGGGTTAACTAACACCATATTTCTGAATAAGAATGATAGAACGATAAAGAAGTTGCTGAAAGTTAAGATTTTACATTCTATTTTGTATCTTAGATTATGCTCGGTTATCCTTGTAACAAGTTGAAGGTATGTTGCAACAGTAGAAATGTATCTTTTAACAAGAATGCTAGAATAATATAGAATAAATTTTCATGCTAAATCTTTCTCAGAATTAAGATAAATTTAGATTCTATTCTGTATCTTAGGTTATCCTCGGTTATCCCTCGGTTTGTCTAAAGCGAGTTGAAGATGTGTTGCAACAAGAAAGCCTCTTTATTAATGATTGATTTCTCTTGGCAGGTAGCCATCGTCCAGGATAAACTTTGCTAGACTACACCTCCTCCTCCTTCTTCTCCTACACACCTTCACATCAGAAGATGCCTGGAAAATTCTGAATCAAATTTTCGTTGAACGCATCGTGCGTTCGGACCAGTCTACCAAAAGGGTAAATTTAGCCGGGTGTATGCGATCTTTCTGGAATCGAATGAATATGTGGCAGCGGCAGGATCACCTCGATCGTAAACAAATGGACGGGGTCACGAAAAGAGAAAGAAAATGCGAGGGATACTTTATTCACCCCCGGAGCTACAGCGAGCGACTGTGTTGACCGATGCGTTTGGATCACGGGTGCATATAATCGCAGGTCGCTGCGCACACGCAGACACGTGCACGCATTTAAATGTACAAAAAGAGGGAGGCCACATGATACTGACGGACAACAGAGAAGTTAGATGGCAGACGTCGGGTGAAAGAGAGAGAGAATGCAATTTGATCCGGCGAAGAGAGACAAGTCGAATCGTCGAATCTCTCCGACGCGACGATGCAATACAGTCACGTCTGACGTCACCTCCGAATCCTCCGTCGCGATTCGGACGTACGGACAGACAATCTGGCGTCTAGACGTACCAAAATAAATAACGCGGGGCCTTGCCTCGCCATCAAACTGTTGTTTGCAATCGTAACACTTATCTGTCGGCCTTGTCAGGCCCCTCGCGTCGCGGATAGGGATGAGGAATAGAGCGGAACCCTTTCGGAACCGGCCCGTGGACACCCCGTGTCGTATTAATCTGGATCGTTCGATTAACATCCTAGGAGACATTCATTCGTGACTGGGTGCTTTTTGAAATCAGTAGAAATTTCAGTTCAGCGAGTTTGTAAAAGAGTGATGAATTTGGGGTAGCTTAAGTTCTTAGGAAAGTTTACCATTCAGGAAGCATCAAATGTAATTAAACTTGCTGCGTTCTTTTAGTCATTTTAGACCCAATCGTGTTTTCTTATTTTTAATAAATTTCTTAACCATTTCAATCTAAATGCGTATGAGTTTTAGTCACTTGTTTTAGCCTAGTTCTAAACTTACTCTAAAATAAATATGTATATACTTTATGAAAGATATATATATATATATGTATATTATATTCTCAACTTCATTTTCATATTTTTGTGATAAGAGAATATAATCATCTTTGCTTAATCGATAGAAAGTTTGTAGATTAGGAGGTTACACTTCAGGAAATTATGGAAAAGTATGAACTATCTCTTAGATATCTTCTTGTTTGATAAAACAAAAGTAAGATTAAGATATAAAAATACGATTCGCAGTACAATTATCAGAATCTATTTCTGCGCAATTCGCGTAATCCTTGTAACTTATATATTCTTACGCCAGCTCGGCGGAATCATCGATTGTTCGATTGACGCAGAAAAACATTGATAATAGTAGCCGGGTTGTGCGCTAGACAAAATGTGATGTAGGTTCGATGACTTTCTCCACGAACCCAAACTCTGTTAAGATTTCGACCAGTTGCCAGATTCTCTTGATACGTCAAACGACTGTTCAGATTTCCTTGATATCCTGATGTAAAACGACTGGTCGCAATTCGGGGAAAAACTATGGACGTGTTTGCGTCGCCCACGTTTGTCGAATTATTTCTCCGATTGGAATTGAAACGTGCGAAAATAACAGTGAGAGAGAAATGTTAAGTGTGATACAGCTCGGTCAAGGGTGAAAAGGCAGCGCGAGAACACGTAGACAAGAAGGAAAAAATGGAAATGCTGCAATTTACATGACTCGGATACATCTCTCTTCCTCTGACACCTTCACGAAGGCAGACAACTATCGAGATAAGGAATATACCTGGAATCCGGTAAGAAAGGGAGATTCGGTCTCGCCTGCTCGATCCTCGGGCTTCGTGGAAGCGAAATTTGAATTTCGAATTGTATTGCGCAATCGCACCCACGCATAGGTGCACTCGTTCCGCCGCCTCGCCATCGCACGTGGAATCTTATGAAATCGAAAACATCGGTGTCCCGTCCACCCTTTTTGTAATATTCCAGTATTTTTATTAGACGAAAGTAAAATATTCAACTTGAACGATCACGCTCCTAGACGATTCTCGATCATAGATTTCACAAGTACCGTTACATCATGCATAATTACAGTGACTGACAAAAGTATTGGGACACTTAACACAGAAAATTTTGACGAATGTATTACGCGCGTTAGATGAAACTTTTTGGAGTTTCATTAACATCGTAATCAGAGTCGACTGTCGCGATTATATTGGCACAGTTTGATTGCAATTTGAAAATGTATATAAAAGTTTATTGTCACAGTTTATTCGTTGTATTTGAGAACAGTCAATTATTTCCTGCTGATCGTTGATCATTGAATATATGGTATTAGATTCATTAAATTCAAACCTCGAATAAATGACATTTCATTTTTACCAACCAAATGATTAACAGTTGACTGTTCAAACGCTTTGATAATATTTTGCAAAACACGTGCTTGTAATAAATATATTGTAACTTGTACATTTTTTCAGAACGGTTTCAAACTTTATCCAATATAATAATGTGTCTGATTGCAATGTTAATGAAACTTCAAAATGTTTTATACAATACGCGTAATAAATTAGTCATGTATTATTGAGCAGTAGTAGACCTTTTGGATTTTTGCATTTTTCAAACATTTCCCTCTTTTTTAAAGGAAATATTATTTATTATTGCCGTCCGTCATTATCGATCTTCTTGTCCCGATCGATAAATTTAATATAAAAAGCAGCATTTCGTATTAGATGGTAATTTATAGGATGCAGTCTGGTTAGTCGGAGATCAGAGATAAAATAAATTCGCTGTCAGAGCACAAATTGTTCCTACCCGTCGATTCAACGCGTGTCCAGCGCGGAGATTAATTTCCAGCGGCTACCAAGCTTTCGGAAGATGATCGCCAGTCCAGATAACAGAACATAGGAACTGACGCAGAGATGATAAAGGGCGGAATCCGACTCTTCCCGCCTCGGGAGAAAAGTCGCGTGCTGCGACGAAAGACGACGGATCGGATTCGTCGCATTCCGGCGAGACGTGCCCGAGACCACGAAGAGAGGAACATGAGTATTCCAATTTTAATGCGTACTTGTATTTCCCTTCTCTCATCCCGTATCAAACGTTATCGATACTTTTTAATAATGCAGGAATAATTCAAGAATCGAATTAAAAATGCATTGCCAGTGTCGAGAAGGGATTTAAATCGATGCAATTCCTGAAGAGTATCGAGGAATATCAATGAGGCCAATCATTCACCACTAATTTGAAGTCACAAGACACGAATATTCCAATTAAAAATGCATTACAATCGCCACACGGCGTTATTTAAATCGGAGTCGTCGATGATAAATCGCTCAGGATTTCGTCGAAACGATCGTCGCAACGAAACTTGTTCCTGGCTCTGTCGTTGGCATTTCGGGGATTCTTCTTTTTTAAATGTTCCAGCAGAATCGCGCGAAATAAGAGGAACAGGAAGATGCCTCGGAAGAATCTTCAATTTTCTTCGGTTCTCATCTTCTAGGACTGGCTGGCCATCTGGTTTACTGTTTCCATCGTGGCCAGCAACTACGCATTTCCGCGCGTTAAATTCCTCTGTGGGAATCACACTGTTCACTTGGATCAGATACGATACGTTCGGCTGAACCAGATCCATGTACCAGAATCCGGCGAGTCTCCGATCGTAGTGCAGTCAACGTTGTTTTTTATCTTCCGGCATCGCATTCCCAGACTCTCTGTATCTTTTCAATTTGTTACGTTCAGCGACTTTCGAATCTTTAATTAAGGTTGTGTTTTCATAAATCGTTTTCTACAAACGCACAAAAAGGAAAGATGACAAAGATAAATACGATATTATTATCAATTTAATACGAATGAATAAGTGAACCTAATTTTGAGCTGGCCGATATTAAATGAAATTATTCCAATACTTTCGTGCGCCACAGTATGATCTCCAACTGGAATCGTTAATGCGTTATTTTAATTAAGAGGGACAATTTTTTGCGACCCTTACGAGAATTGATTGTCGATACGCTGCTTTATCCTCGTACTTATCTCTTTCATAAATTTTGATGAATTACCATGAATGAAAATAATTTAGAAAATGAGAGAACATTGAAAACATCTTCGTACAGTCGCTTCTTCTTTTTAGAAATTCTAATTATTATACATCGTTATGCTCATAATGCATTGTTTAGAAACATCCAAATTCGATTAAAATTGTAATATGGTTCATCGATGACAACTGTGTTCCACGAAATTTTTGTTTAACCTACTAAGGAATAAGCTAACGACAGCATAGTTAGAGGACAGGATTGGTGAATTTTCGCACTGGAGGTTCCTTAGAGACGATTTTTCGATCCGGGAGGCAACGTGATGCCGCGACGTGCTGCACCGCGCTGATGTTGAGAAGCATGTGTAACGCCGATGTTTATCCACAAGTTATGCTCTTCGGATTTCGCTATTCTCAACGGGCTTGGCCCCGTGCCAGGGACCTAAAACTGGCTTGCTTAACTTCTACTACGTAGAACAGGAAAATAGAGGAGGTGTGTAGAATTATCAAGGCCGTAGACAGTTCGGCGAAGCGGATAGCTCCGAAAAATGCAAATTGCGCCTGAGTGGCGGGAACGTACGTCAATCGTTCGTTTGACGCAGCCATTTATCTTGAAATAATTTCGGTCTACTCGTTTTCTCTATTCTTAGAAAGAACATTCTCGGGGATTTATCGAACGATTAAGGAAAAACTAATGGTTGAGGGAAATTCTTAGTTCGTCCTGAATCCGATCTCTATTCTTATTTTAAACAGTAATTTAATTATGTCTGTAGTAACTCGCACCTCCTTTCTCTAAAATACCTACGAACTGATTTGTTTTTCTTAGCTGAAATTTAGCATCTTCTCATTTTTCAAGATATGTTGAAATATTTGAAGCTCCATGCGTTTTGCACCTTTAAGGAACGTCAGAAGGTATACAGGTTCGATATTTTTAATCGAACGAAGAAAAACAAAGATGGTATAAAACTTTCGTTTTCTTCAATGTCGATATAGTAGATGGGGCATTTTAGTTAAGAAGGGCAATGATCTTCTTTTGCTTAACAAGGGGTTGCAAACTTTACAAATATCTCATCAATTTGTTATTGACGTTTCGCTTCATCCCTCGTGTTTCTTGAATTTTTACTTTCCCTTCGAATTTCTTTTCTCCGAGTAGATTGTCAAGGGCGTGCATTGAACATCATAAAATTTTATTCAAATAAAAATGTCCTTCAAAAAATAAATGGCTTAAAAATGACTCAGATACCAGGAGAATGACCTAACAGAATGGACGTACGTTGTTTGTTTGATCGATGAAACGATCGATCAAGAAGAAACTCTTCTTGTAGACGTTGATCAAGGACTGTTTATCTCTGTTTTTTAACTTCCACTTCTTACGACGCATCGCAGTCGCTGTATAAGCACTGTCTACCTAGACCTAGACTGTCTAGGAAATCAAGTTCTTCGCAGTTAGGGTGTCAGATAGCGCATGAAAAACATGCGGGCCTGGTTTCCTACAAAAATTTGTACGTGACTCGTGTTCCTGTCTCGTCTCCCGTCACGTCTCGGATAGATAAGAGGCGACTCATCTTCCTGATCCACATCGTCTTAATCTTTGCTCCGCCGAATTAATTTGTTAATCACTTCCTATAATCGTGAAATTAAAAATTCGCGAAAACAAATCAGTTTCAGGTAGTTTGATTTTAATTCTTCCAAAGTATGTTAGTACGATATATATATATATATATATATATAATTTAATTATTCATAAGCATGATACAATTTATTTTATATAGAGATGAAACAATGTGCACCATTTTGCGCGATTAGACTAATTAAACTAGAACTACTGATCTTTACCATGCATCCAAAGTATGTTAAATATAGCTAATTAGAACTAAATAAATAAGTACATATACGTAGTCATGTTTCTGCTTCGATGAAAGTAAAAATTAAATTACAATAATTTTCAATAATTAGGAAAAGAAAAAATTTGATACCAATCATTTTAATTGGTAGTTCTAGTGTTAACAAATAGCCGTGATTAACAGATCACTTAGATCTTGAGTAATTGGATTTTTTTGTCAACGAAGGGCTTTCTTTAGCATATTCCTGTCTTCTTGCGAATCGATCTGAAATCGCATCTGAAATCAATTCTGAAGGTTTTCGAAGTTATATTATTCGTGAAC
Source organism: Bombus huntii (assembly GCF_024542735.1). Taxonomy (NCBI): domain Eukaryota; kingdom Metazoa; phylum Arthropoda; class Insecta; order Hymenoptera; family Apidae; genus Bombus; species Bombus huntii. The sequence goes on from NC_066251.1 coordinate 4,797,386, forward strand.
CGATCTTTTTTTTTTTTTGGAAAGACCTTCGATCGGTCCACGTGCGCTTAAGAAATCCGCCTCTCCCATTATTCGGGTACGCGGACAAATAAGCCTCGTTATATAATTTGATCGAAATCTCAGGCAAAGAAAAAAGGGACGATTGAAATCGATGGCATTCCGACTTACGCTCCAGGCGACACATTCATCGTAACCTTTCCCTAAATAAATGGGTGAAAGCTTCAACGTGCAGGAGTGACTAATTATCTAGTGGCAACATACTCGCAATCCTCTCGGAGGTCGCCGATAAAGCGTTTGTTTGCGCGAGTGAATATTTAACGCGCTGAAGTTCCGTAATACCCGTGTTTTTCAAATTTTACATAGATTAGTGAGCAATTAAAGGAACAATATTATTCTTAGAAGGTATTTGCAAATTACTTTTGTAATTTTCCACAATTACATAATACTTTAATTTTAGTATTAGAAGCTATGTAAAAAATATATGAAGATCACAGGAGAAAATATAATATTCTTCTTGTTGAATTTCTAATCCCAATATCGCCTTCTGGTTAAATAGAAGAATTTTAATACGACATAATTGAAAACTGATAGAAGTTGCTGCGTACAAGGATGTAAGTCTTTTCAAAATAATTGATAATTATAATCATTATCATTATTAACACAAACGATATTTCAATATTACGGAGAGCAATGTTTTTAAAGTTTATGAGGAAGACGCATATTTCAGCTCCGTGATCAAATACAAAGGTAGAAAATCATTGAAATTACGAAAAATGCATCATTGTAAATCTGTAAAATTTCTATTTAAAAATTACGAATTGATAACTTTATAAACTCTGATAATTCTAAAGTTAATATAGGATTTTAAGATGTTTCTCAGAAATTCGCTATTGTCCAACGATCTCATTACCTTGTACCATCAAAGAACGCAAAATCTCAAGAACGATTCTTGAAATCGACGTAACTCGCAGTGAATTCCCCTAATTCCTTCTCAATTATTCGCGCGTCCGTCATTAGGTGATTACGGCGAAGGTGATTTCCTTTTTCAAGGTATACGCCGTACGATTAACGCAATACTTCTCGCGCACGATAATTATTTTTATCGTCTAGGAAGCGCGTCTCGCAATTTCCTCCCGGTCAGTCATTACACGGAATGTCGTAGAATCGTCATGATCCTCGTGATTCTCGCCTGAAATCTGAATTGCGAGCAGATATCGTCGATTACGAGCACGGTTTTCCGGTTTGCTGGTGCACGCGGAGGCCGCCAACGACTTGTGCGTGGCTAAACACGGCGGAAGAATTTTGATGGACCACGCAAGAGAAAGTATCGACAGCCGTCGCGACGTTCACCCTGTTAAATTGCGTTTCGCGTCCGCCTTCACCCACGATCCGTTACAACGACGCGTCGTCACGTGACCGACAGCTACGTACCAGACTCGTGTGAAAAAGAGCCAGGAATTTTTTTCGACCTGTCGCCGATACAATTGCCCTGTCTCCTCGAAATTCACGGGTTCTTTTCGAATTCAGGGCTCGTAGGGCTCGCTGGATGAACGAGGCATTCGAATCGACTCCTCAGGATTGTCGCCCTTTTCTGTTATTGCGCAGGTAATTTTCGAACCACCGAAAATTCGTGGCTGTCGGAAGAAATTCGCCTCAAGGTATTCTCTCGTTTAGGTAATTTTCGAGCCATCGAGAGGGAATTCATAGTCTGTCGAATTAACAGACTACTGAAAACTCGTATCCATTAAAAAAAATTCAAGTTGAAAGAAATCTATTTCAAAATACTTGCATATAGCGGTGGCCATCTGTGTACGTAAGACCGCTTCGTAATTTTACAAAATAAAAAAGATTAACGTTTTCTACAGATCACTTTTCACAGATCAAACTCGATGGTAATAGTATCGTGTGGCTCTATAGCGTAATTTTATTTTATTTTTGAATCTATTACGGTTAAAAATGAAAAATAAAAATGATTCAAAAATTGCTTCGGCTACAATGATGGACTATGTATCGGTAGTCAATTTTAACAAGCATGTATAATATATAACATATAACGTAACAACATGTACGATAAGCGTGATACTCCATTGTCTTATCGCGCTGCAGGTGGAAATCTACAATAATTAGCGCGCTTAACCCGTGTCCCCTACGCGACACGAGGCCGATCGTATGAAACGAGGTCAATTGTAAAATCTTGTACTCGAAATTCATTGTTTCCCCTACTATCCATTGATGGTAATGATTAATAGTCATATCATCTTCAGTGGTACAAGAGGCTTATCTGAGTGCACGCGTCCGAAGATATCGATGCCGTAGCATTTCTGATCCGTCGAGCGTTAGTATAGTAGAATTCTTTTCTTTGCCCAAGACGGATCGTGACTAAGAACTTTTGCTTACTTAACGTTCTATAATTTTACATTCAATTATTATTAAATTTGTGCGTTACGTATCGTAAAGGCTGTGATCGAATACGTGATATAATTTGATCGGTATAATTAGTGTTGATAAAAAGAACAGTTTACTCTTCTTTTTCTTATATATATATTTTTTTTCTTTTTTGTGTTTGGGTAAAAGTTATTTTTTGAAAATTAAACCATGTTTTGTGCGAAATTCGGCAATTAGTGGACTTACTCTTATCAGAGTTATCTGGTATCGAAATAAGCAATTATTGTACCACTTATCAGTTGCTCGTACGAGTAAGGTAACCCTGCTTCTGCAGAAATAATTGCCTTTTTTTCTCGATCACAATGCGTTAGTTATCTTTATGCCAGTTAGTTAGTTAGTAACAAACTGCGCCTGACAAAGAGAGCACATTTCTGTTGGAAATATGTCTGGGACCCTAAATCCCGGGTTTGAGGTATTTTATATTTAGTTTATTCTGTTCAATCATTTCGAGTATTTCAGATATTTTATACTTCATTTCTTCTATACAATTTCCTATTATTCTCTATAATTTTTTCCCTAAAAATATTTCCTCTTACTTTAATTAGTTAATTTCTGAAAAGTATTATCGTAAAACATTATTTCCGTATTATATAAAATATTCTATTGCGTCGAGATTTCAACTGAGAGTGATTAGTATTCCTCAAGCGATTATTTTTAGCAAGTTTCTCCGTTTTTACAGAGTAACGAGTTTAACACATTCGAGATTGAACATCTGACAAGCGAGGAAATGACAAGAAACGTGGTATGCGGCGCGCTTGTGTCTCTTCGTTTGTAATGACAATGATAAAAGATTGTTAAAAGAATGCTATTGTTCAGTGAGATAAATTATTACATAAAAGTTTCGTCAAGTATTTATCAATGATAGTCATGTTTCTCGTTATCTAGAGTACTAGCGAAAACTGTGCAGAATTTTTTATATTCATATTTAGCGCAATATTATTTTCGTTATCACTTTGACTATAAAATAGACTTATATTTTCAACTTCTGTTTCCTTTTTCAGGAAATGGCAGAAAATTCATCTGGTTATTTGCGTGCAGGACACGATGCCTTGAACAATTTTTATTCAAAACATCAGCTACTGTTCAAGTGTCTGTATTTGATTATAGTAAATGCTGTGGTAGTAATTTATCTTGTTTCTGCCACATTATACTGGAAAAAAAACAGTGAGTAATCACGATTCTGAAAATTCGATTATTTCGTTATTTTTATTTAATCCAGACTTTTATCAGATGACGAGAATTACTTCAATTGGTGCGATGGTTACGGACTGCTAATCATCTTATTAGCGATCACTTATGGCGGACTTTTTTATCATTACTTAGGGCACTTAATTCTCAGATATTGTTGCCGACCATTCAACAACGTCGTCAAAAATCTCAACAAAACAAGGTAAAAATCTACTCGATTTAATAAATGCATGATCGGCCATGTTATCAATGATTCAATTGATTATACCGAATGTTTCATTTCTATTTTTGGTAGATATGGAAGCATTATTATTCAGACGGTACTTTATGCCTGTTTCTTAATTGGAATCATAGTATTTCTCATTATTGACACTGCTAATTCGAGGGAGAGATTAAGGAGTGGACTTGGGATCATTATATTGCTCGCTATCGGATACATATTCTCAAAACATCCTGGTCGCGTGAGTAAATCGCATGTCAGATATTACAAAATTACAATTTAATACACACACTATCAATTCGATATACTACCGAAATTTTTCATCAAATTTTATTTTACCTTCACTCTGAGTAAATTATCGAACGGATATCTTGAGATATAATGACGAGCGTATAAATAGGATACTTATTTCTAAATTCAATGAGTTGTATTATGGAAGTTCCATTTTTATTTTTTCCCTGTAATGTAGGATTTAAAAGTACGCTTTTCATATTCTAAAGCGCTTTAAATATAGAACGGCTTTTTATCTTAAATAATGACAATATTGTAATGGTGTAGATATGTATTTAAAGAATATGTAAATGTGTAACCATACATAGAATGCACATGAAATGCAAAACGTACGAAACATTCCAAGTAAAGTATTTATTATAGTATCTGATAGGTGAAACAAATTTTTATTTAGCTTCCGATTCTTTATTTGTATTCATAAAGGTATGAATTTGCACAGAACCCTTCCCATTTATATGCTCGCCGCTATTAAAACAAACGCTTAACATTACATGTTCTATTTTACATAAAAATCGGAAAAGTTTGACCAAGAATTGATATTTATTATCTTTACAAATTCAGGTCAAATGGAGGCCAGTTTTGTCTGGATTGATTCTACAATTTCTCTTTGGTCTCTTCTTAATTCGATGGCCCTTGGGTCGATCTATTTTCCAATGCCTCGCTAACAAAGTAGAGGGGTTCTTGAACTTCGCCAAGAGCGGTGCAAGCTTCATTTACTCCGACAAATTAGTCACCGATGGTGTCTTCGCTTTCAGCGTCAGTGAATTCCCTCTTTTAGCCCACAAAATAAATTATCCTCGCTAACTAAAATACTTTATATTTCAGGTGCTGCCTGTGATCTTTTACTTCAGCTTCTTCATCCAGATTTTCTACTATTTAGGTACCATGCAATGGTTCATTTTCAATTTAGGTAGAATACTACAGAGTGTCGTGGGAACTTCGATTTGCGAATCAGTAACATGTGCTGGAAACATTTTTCTTGGAATGGTATGAAGGTAGACCGGTATTTTTTTTTTTTTTTTTTTTTGGATATTGTGACTGTATATTTATTTTCAGACGGAATCACCGTTAATGATCAAACCTTATTTGAACAAACTGACTACCTCGGAATTGCACACCATTATGTGTTCGGGTTTTGCCACGGTGTCAGGTGACTAAACAAAATGTTCGATTATTTTCCTTTATCGAGAAGATGCTAATTATAATTTTTAGGAACCGTTTTCGCCGCGTACATAAAGTTTGGTGCAAATCCTGCTCATCTGATAACCTCCACTTTGATGGCAGCACCAGGAACTCTCTGTTACTCCAAGTTATTTTACCCGGAAACCGAAAAGGTCATAGTCACTTCTCATAATGTTAAATTGGAAAAATCGTGAGTTTCTTTGCAATATAGCGTACTACGGTGATAGTACTTCAACGAAATGTTATTTATCATAGAAAATTTGTTTTAGGAAGGACTCTAGTTTAGTCGATGCTGCGAGCAAAGGAGCTGTGGCAGCGATTCCTCTGATTTTAGGCATAATCGCTAACATCGTCGCGTTCGTGTCCTTTATGGCGTTGGTCAACTCTCTGCTCTCTTGGATAGGGTCATTGGTTGGTTACGAAGAATTGAGCTTGGAAGTGAGGAAACATTAAAATACTCAGAATAATTTCATTCTTTCTGTTTTGTTGAAAGGTCATTCTTTTCTAGTTGATCCTATCGAAAGTATTCATGCCACTTAGTTGGATCATGGGAGTGCCCTGGGATCAATGTGACGACGTGGCTACTCTCATAGGTCTGAAGACTGTGGTTAACGAGTTTGTGGCCTACGAAACTCTAGGAAAGTATAAGGAACAAGGTCGAATTTTTGGTAGAACCGAGGCCATAGCTACTTTTGCGATTTGTGGATTTGCGAATCCTAGCTCAGTGGGAATCACCATGAGCATGATGAATTCTCTAGCTCCTGATAAGAAGGAAGCTGTGGCCAATGCTGTCATGAGAGCATTCGTGGGTGGCAGCATTATCTGTTTCATCACTGCCAGCATTGCTGGTAAGATTTGGAAGATCATTTTCCAGTTAAGATTTTCTCTACTGACGAACTTTCATTTTCAGGAATGCTGATATCCGATGACTATTACTAACAATGAGTGATCATATTGCCATGGACCGTGACTGACAGTCTAGTGATCACCACAATATCTATTGATTACCCAATTATCAGAAAACGCCATTGGTTTACCGTTTTGTAAAATATTATTGTAAATAGGTAGGTCAATAAGGAAGACTTAGTTTCCTCGACAGACTTAACTGATATTATTGCACAATATTATATTATAACATAAATATTAAAATCGACAAATAACTCCCGGCGGCTACATCGAGTTCTTTAAATCACTCTAAGTAAGTTTTGAAAAAAGTACGAGTAACATGGAAATCTAAGCTAGTGCATTTTGTACATTTTCGGTGATCATAAATGCGATCGTGTATAATAATAAGTAAAGAAATATCACAAAAGACATCGATATAGGTGCTATTCAATGTATGGGATTGGCAATGTATCACATCTTGGATGTGGAATGTTTGTGTTGTGTACTTTCTCGAACAACAAGAAGTGGGTGCAATATTATACGTATCCTAAATGCATTTTTATGGTAGACTGTGAAGTTGATGGACATCGTAGAGATTGTGTGTTCGATTGAATACATCAGTGGTTACCTCCAACATTTTTGGCAAAACATCGACGTTTCTTTGAACGTCTGTACCACAGACCTAAAAAAGAGATATGAAAAGAATGATTAAAATCCAGAATGGTCTATTATTTTTATATAAAAACATAAATACCTTTCTGAATAATAATTCTCTGGTAGGCATTGTATACATGGCAACCACCGCTGCCTTTCTGACTACCCATGGATGGTGCTTAGCTAATGTTTTATTGTAAGCATCCTGGCAACAGCTGGATGTCTTATCACTGTCCGACAATTCTCCTAATTGTCTTAAAAACTCTCTAATAAAATCTACAAATTCAGAAGATATTAGTGAATAGAACACAATACATCCTTGCAGAGAAACTTTCATACATTGTAATACCTAATCCTCTATGAAGTCTCAACAGCGTACGAGCACCATTTGAGTGATCTCCTTTGTCCAGAATCTTGTTTTCTTTCTCATATTCTATCATAGATTTTATCGTGGTATAATTCCGGTCATCTTTGTTCATTAAATCATTCAATACCTGGATTTTTTCCTTCAAGTCAGAGGATACAAAGCCAAAAACACTGCCCATCAATTGGAAAAATCTGCAAACAAGAAATAACATTACACATATGTCATTCTCAAATGTAAACAGATGGTAAGAAGTATTTAATGACAGGAATTTGTAAATTTAGATCAATAAAAGATATTACACGAATTGTGGATATTACGCATGTCATTGACATTACGACAATAATTCAGACTTAGGAGAAAGTTATGAATGACTATTAATTAGATGCAAAGTTTACTTCCAGCTGATTATAGGTTATAGTTAATAGAAAACACAATCTCTTGCCACCTTACTTGTAAAGTTCATTGTAGGCATCCAAATAGGCTCTGAGGTCAATATCGTCGTCTTGTAAGAGCGCTCGATCAAAATGGTCGTGAACTAGTCTAAGATCGAAATACAGCAGTTCGGAGCCTTCCGCCATTTTCGCGTTTCCGTATTAGGCACAGTAAATGACGACTAAACTCATTTGCCACTTGTTACTTGCCACGCAGGTAAAATTTAAATCATCTTATCTGATCAAAGATAACATACTAATTAAACGCAGTTCTGCTTTTATGCGTTCTGTTCTTCGTGTAAACTGAGATAACGAAACAAAGATGATAAACCGGACTGTAGAAGTCAATTTTATTCTGCTGTTAGACTGGATGGTAGTTAATTATCAATGTCGATAAATTTTAGTATTTATGTATATTGAAAATTTTAGGAGATGAACTTCATTTATAAAAGTGTTATTTTGATAAACTTTATTTTCTAACCTAGTGATTATGGTATCACATTGCGCATAAATTTTAGGTTTAATCCTTCAAACCGTAGAGGAAATAACAAAATATCTTTCTTCGTATCATCGAATATGAAATTTCTTTAGTTCTATCACAACCAAAATACAAAATAGATGTGACATGTAATGATTTATTGTATACAAGATTATCGATTCCTTAAGTAGTGGTAAAAGCAGAGAGATAGAACATGAATCGTTATAGAATCAAGCACACCCTACTAGTAAATTTTGTAATTAAAATTTGAAATTAAATCTTATTGAATCATCTTTTTGACTGATACATTTCTTTGGTAACTCATACAATGAGATTTCAGAAGTACTTTAACCTTGATTATTGCTTCACTTTAACATAATTTGTTCTTTTTATATCATACCAACATATACCATAAAATATACCATTTATTGTTTTTTAGATAAGGGTAAGGAAGATAGAGAAGCGAGTTGCTCGGTAAGGTAGGAAATGTAACAAAAGTTGAACTCGTAAATGTAATTAAGTTATTAGTATTTTAATTTTAATACTCTACTATAAATTGATGGGTGTAATAATGTTGCGGTATATGAACGTAACTTGATTTTTAAATCGTTATCTATCAACACTGCAATCGGTAATTGATAAATAGTTTACCGATCGTAGTTTCTTCACAGGTTTCCAAACATCTCCAAGTGGGTCGCTGTACACTGTCCCTCTGTTTTCTCCTCTGCAATCTAATTCAACTGCAAACGAATGACCATTAAACATTTCAAACTTGCGCTACCGCATATTCATTCGCGTGAAAGCAAATGAATAGAAAACTCTGAAGGAACATGTACTTTGACAGAAAAATCTTCATCTCCCTTCTTTTCAATCTTCTCCTATCTTTTTGTAATATCAAGGAAGAATATTTTACAATTTTATCATTGCTACGTTTTATCAATTGAAATTGGCAATTCGCTAAAAATAATTAATTCGAAAATCGACCATAATTTCCACGACCATGAACCTTAAGAAAAAAAGTCCACGGCAGTAATTAGTATTGACCATTACGTAATCGGTTACGCATACGAACAATAGCGTACGAACAAAAGAGTTTGAGAATCTGACTGACACATAGATATACGTTGGTAACTGGTATCCCTGGGGGCGTTAAATAATTCACCGCAGCTGGGACTGAGGGTTAGGTAAGAGGCGAAGCTTGTGGGAGGGCGAAGGAGGCGAAGGTTGAAGGGCCGATCAAATATTCACGTCTACTTCAACGCGGATGGAGCTAAGCAGCGTCGAGTATGGAGAACGTAACCGAGAAAACAAGAAGCAGCAAAATCGAGATTGACCATCTCTCATATCCTTTTTCCTTTCGAAAACCTTCGCGCTGCTTACGAATCACCGAATTCAGAAATCCAAACATTCCGGTCTATGCCATATGTCTTAGCCTTTCTTTTTTTACGACGGTTACCCGTATTCAGTCAAGTGATCTCACGGGGGTTCAACTCGAACGACCAATCACGCTGAGGCGCATAAAAATGTGTCACTGGGGTGTTGTAACGTCCGCCGTCCAAGCTTGACAATAGCGATTTCACCAATCGTCTTGATAGTTGCCCGCGATGTGCCACGAATTTGGTCAGTTTCAGCGTTTTTCCCCCTTCTTTGTATATCATTCGAGTAAGTGGATAAGTGTTCCATTGTAAAGGAGATGACGAGGTTACTTTTGAAAATATCTGAATTCCTGACGGATCATCCATGATGTGTCATAAATCCGGTCAGTTTCAACCTTCTTCTTTTCGTAATTCATAGTACAGAATATTTTCTATTACAACAGGCACATTTTTAGAATGTTGTTTTATCGTCAACTCGATGATTGTTCTGTTCTTTACTTCTTCAACTCATCTATTCTTCGAAAAAGGCTCGTTCTTTGAACACACTCCATGTGTTTCAACGTTTCTCCTTCTTTGTAACTCATCCTGACTTTGATAACTATCCCGCTGTTTAGCCTTTCTCCCCATACAGCTGTTGTGTTCATGCTTTGAAAAAAGCCCAATTTCTTACGTAACTCGTCTATGACGTGCCACTAATTCGATATTTCTTTTCTTAGTTGCAAATGCAGAGAAGTCCTCCGCTATAACATAGACACGCTGTGGATGTTGTTTTTATCGTCGACTCGATAATCGTCCCGTTATTTACTCTTTCACCCCATTCAGTTCCGGTGACCCTTTGTAAGAAAGCTGATCTTTCGAAGGCAACATCGTCCGGATGAAGGGCGCCAGAAAGAATTGGTCAACGAGGCGTACTCCGCTCCTAATCATCATTCTAATTATCCCGGTAACCCAATCCGGTGTTCGTGTCGCGCCTTGGCTTCTTGCCTCCATTCCCTCCTCAAATTCTCGATTCTCTCGTCCCAGTCCGCACCCTGTCTAACAAATTTTCTACCCTCCCAAGCTGAGTTGTCGGTCGTCTCCTTCTTCGTCGATCGTCATCGTTCCCTCCTGCTCCAATATCTAGCTTCTTCTCTTTCCTTTCAAGCTGTCGGTTCCTTGCGCTCCTTGGTCCCGCGACGCGTCTCCTCTCTTTTCTTCCGTCTGGAAGTCTAGCTGCGGGATTGCCGACGACCGCCCATCTAAGTTTAACAATTAACGGCCGACTAGGGAAAAATAAATTAATTGCGAACTAGCGCCGCGTGTCAGAAACACGCGGCCTAATCTATTGGACAGACCAGAGGCATTTTCTCCAGTTCTGTTAGAGAGACTTACGAAAGCCCACGCGTTGAAGATACGCCGCCGATGATAAAGCGTTTTGTTGCGCTTTACAAACTAGTGATCGATACTAAAAGGAAGAAGCAAGAAAATAGAGGAAATAGCCGGAGAAGAGACAATTACATGTATTATCAAAATCAACGTTCTGAATAGTTTCACTTGTACGTATAACCATCGCCTTCCTCGGTTTTAGTTTCCCACGTATAAAGCTATTTTTGCGGGTTTTGGGTAGATTTCGATTAGATTCGTTAATTAACAAAAAGATAGTGGCAGTTTATATAGAACTTTGTGGAGTGTTCTTATTAGTATTAATCTAATCGAACTCCGGTCTAAAAGAACACAGTGTATATGTACAGTATCAAATATACTTTGTCGTCTGGCAAGTAATACTAAATGAAAATAAAATAATTACCTCTTCTGTTTCTATAACTCTTTATCTTATCCTTTTCTATTAAATTTTCTAGCCCAATTTTATAAAACTCCGATGCTGAGAATTCCCGTTGTTTCAGACTCGACTCTCAGACTGAACAACCGCATCGATTATAGAACCAATCGAAGAAAACTATGTATCAGTAGAGTAGCGTTTTCCCGAGTGGGAGAGCGACTGCTGAGAAGTAGAAGAAACGCGAAGCCACGGTGGCTGGTCGACAGACACCCTTACGAATCTTTTCTTCCCTCACAGTCTCCTTTTGTTCCGGTTGTCAAGGCTGACAGAGAGTGCAAGCAGTCGAAGACGAGGTATTTGTCATACGTCGATAGGCGTCAGGATTGACATACTCCGCGAGCGTGAAACGGAAGCGACGTTTGGGGCGGCGACGATTGAAGGGTTCCAAGGGGAAGACAGATAAATATTTGAGGAATTTGTCGTCGCGGAAGACGTCGGCATCGGGAGACCTATCGCTTGTTTACCAGCTTCGTAAAAAAGGATTTCAGTCAATCCCCGTATGCAGAACGTACGAGGGTGAACTACGGCGGTAGGGGTTGCTAACGTAATTATCGTGAGGAAACACGATCTTTTCCAATCCTATGTTACGCGAACATTACGCTATTATACTAAGAGACGCCGTTTTATTGAGATTTTGCTTCCTTCTTAACCCTTACGCAGGCAATCAAAGTACTGCGAAGCGTAGAATGCGTAATAATGTTGTAAGTGTAAATCAAAGTGCAAATCAATGGCTCGTAAAAGTATCCGAATGCTTGTAGAATCTTTTCATGAATATATTATGCAAAACATTTTGAAGATGTACAGGCACAGAAGTTACAAGTAAAAGATACAAACGACTTACTTTTAGAAAGTGTGTAAAGGCGGTAAGGCGATAAAGACAGTGAGCGGTTTTATTATATTTTCGCTCGGAAACAAGATAATCGTAAAGAATTACCTACACTAGGGCGGAATAAATTTGGAACGGATCGATGAAGTATAAAAAGATAAATGAATCACTAGTTGGATCATTGCATCGATCGGATTTCACAGAAAACTGTGGACGCTATAGCACCTGCGATTCGAAGAGGCAGGAGGGAAACAGGTCGGCTCGTTTCACGTCTGTCGATCGAGGGATACAGTTCTACGGTACATGTACGTCGGATGTAACGGATCGAGCGCGAAAAGCCCAGGTAGCCGGCGTAAAACGAGCCCGGGAAGTTCATTAATGGATTAAGAGTGCTGGGATCGATACGATTAGCGTGGCGCGCGCGAGCTAGAGCGAAGCAACACGCATCGAAACTTAAAACCGGTTTCCCCGGTGCCGATCAATTTTTCGCGTCGCGGCGGTGGACTCTCGAGTCTCTTGATTTATGGAAAACACCGGAAGTCGCCATGCTCTCTGCAGTAGCTGATATTATCGGCAGAGATAGATAAATCTGGATTATCAAAGGATTCCCTTCGCGGGCGAAGACATACATTCGGGGGTGAGGGTAGGACACGGTAAACGAGAATCGTGCGCCTCGCCGTCCTGACAAAGGAAAAAGAACGAGCAAGGCGATCTGTCAAACAAAGTCTATGAATACGTTCGCTGATATACAGATGAAGCTTTTGAAAGTCTCTGTTTGGCTAGCGAACGAATTTAAAGTACCTCCTATCGTCAACGGCGTCCAGAAGTATTAGGACGCCTGCTGGTTGTGCACGAAACGGCGACGATTAATCCAAAATATCGTGGAAACGATTGATCGATCAGAATTTTGTACCCGTGCAAGGTTCCAGTATAAGAATTTGTTGAAGCTATTTGGAAGAATTATATTTGGTAATATAATAAATTACAGTGGTTACGTGTTGATGGTGGTTTGTATAGAAAATTGCAGGAAGTCTGTTCGAAGCTTCTGTTCTAAAGAATCTGTGTTCCAAAATCCTTTGCGCATAATTTCTTAATGTCCTATAGAAGCCATGATGATCGACTGTATAAAATGCAAATAAAAATGTCGTTTACAAACACTGCGGGTGAAATTTTATCTTGAAACTTGCAATTGTGTATATTACTTCCTTCTGACTAGTAAATTCCTGAAAAAAATTCTTTATTGTTTAAGATAAACGCTGGTTTTACACCTATGAATTTTATTATATAAAAATGTAGTTGATCAGTTCGGCTTCTAAAAGTATCGTTTATAGACTTGGGTGTACGTAAACCTATCAAACAGTTAGTGGTTAGCAGTTTCGTGGAAAGAAAGTAGCATTTAAATGATATCACTGTGTTATAGCGTTATGGTAATTGTTTCGGGATGTTTCAGGGATCCTTCTGAATCCATTAGGTGTAATTCACGGAGAATCGCCGATAATTCCACTACTAGCCAAGGATGGTTTTCTATTGATCCCTCGGTTTGATATGAGCACCGTGTAGCGTACGGCCCCTTAGACCTCGTATGGGGATTGAATTTTAAAACTACCCCCTGGAGAGAAACGGCAAAGTTGGCGTCAGTCCGTCTTTTTGAATCAGACTGCTACACGCCCGGCCTCGCTGTTGCGTGAAGAAATACAAATCCCATAGGGCCGTGTGTCGATACTTCTGTCAGCGTCGAATCGACACGCTATAATGTTCAACATATGAGCTATCTTTCACTCTTGCGACCTAAAACATATGCGTAGAAAAATGAATATGACGAGTCATAGGTAATTTATTAATTACTGTATAGGAATAAGAGATGACGAAGGATTTGCATAGATTTTACATTATACTATACAAATTATAATAAATTATTTAATATAACACATTATCGAATGCAATATTGTATTATTGTATATTATACATTTTATAATGCAAATATAGGATACATTTATTCAACTATACCATGCAACGACAAACTCATACAAAATTATTCCGTATCCCAAATTGGGATTCTCGATAACACCGCGCTCTTACACACTGTACAGTCGTGGACAGAATTAAGCAGACACTCTTCAAACCAGAATAACTTTTTTAAGATTGGGCCAGTCGATTTTTTCGTGTTTTCATCCTTTCGATGTCTCAAATCGATCCTATATAAATATCCTCTGCGCATATACAAAGCATATGCTTTACATGATATGTTTTTCGTACAATTTCAAGTTCTCATTCTTTTCTTCTTTTTTTTTTTTTAACGAGAAACAATTATTCTTCTCCGAAGAAAGAGGCGAATATTAAATCTGACTGAACACTCGGAATCTTTCGAACACAGTCTCGCGGAGGCCGTGCTCATTTGCTCGGGAGGATGGCAGTCGCCGTCGTTGCTTGGTGACCTCGTAGATTAAAGACGAGCGGCAAGTACGACGGTCCCAGGCGACCCTTTATGTCGAGCCACGTTTCTACGCTGCTTGAACTATATAGAAGAGAAGATGGTGAGGAGAGCGAGGGGCGAAAGGTAGCCGGGTTGAAGATAGGAAGGCGACGGCTGGGTGGAAGGAAGCAAGGTGGTAAGACTCACGGCAGGATGGCGGTTGGTTGGAGGTTTCAAGGTGGAGCCGGAGCTGCTGTCGTGGCTCTAATAAGCTACCCCCAACCACCGTTCCACCTTACGACCCTTACATCCCTTTAGGGGCAAGCCTGGCTGCCCTGCAATTTGATAAACTGTCACTAGCGGAAGGCCTCGCTATTCGAAACTACTCCTCCCTAGCCCTATCACGTTTCTTCGACACGATCCATTCGATTAATCGTCTAATTTTTGTATTGATATGGTAATTTTGTTTACCTGTCGTAGGAAAGATCTGAGTTGAAGATTTATTTATTTATATATTTATTTATTTATTTAGCAGGTTCAACTGGAACCTTTAGCGTATAATTTATTTATTAAAAAGTTAAACTGGTAACCGAAGTGTACAAGTACTTTCTTTCTTTCCTTCGATAGACAATGTATCACTGACAGCGTATGACTGGTTTGCATGAAAGTAATTACCGCAGCGCAAGTACAACGAAAGCGTCGAGAAGAGAATGAGTTATTTTATCAATTGACCGATATTTAATTGATAATATTTCTAGTTGTCAGGTGTTTGTTACTTACTATAGGAGTGTGTTTGTACTAAGTAAGCAAGGAAAATTTCGTTTCTCGTACAGCAAGGGAAGTACCTTTTTTTGCCACAATTCATTCGGTAAATTGTCTAATTTTTTGTATAATTAATATCGTATCTTCTATTTTAAGTTAGAAAGGTTCGAGTGAAAGGTGGCAAAGTGAAAAATGATTTAATAAGTATTTATTAAAGCCATTCGGCGGGAACATCGGAATACAAAACTCATCTTCTTGGCCTTATCACTTGAATTATCATTTGATCTCAATGTCACTTTACTAGATTAACTAAGAGAAACATTTTTACGCAAAATGGCTGAAGGTGGAAAGAACAATATTTTAACACCATGACAAATACCTTTCTTTAAATTATTAAAAAGATGGGAAAATGTTTTACCCAAAAATCAAATAGAAGCGCAATGTACTGAATGTTAAAACTGCCGTCCCGTAAAGAAAAAAAAAAAAAAAAAGAAAAGTAGAAGATGTAACCTATACAGCGTTATTTCCTTATAATATTCACTTTCCTTTCAAGCAATCGATCTGTTTAACAATCTAATTTTTATATTAATATCGTAATCTTTTCCCAGGTACCGTGGAACAGGTTCGAGTTGAAGATGTTCGTGAAACGAGACATCCCATTTCCATGCAAATCGCCGGGCCATAATTCCAGTAGGTTGAATCTGGAAAAAATTACAGCATCTGTAGTTAGTTCCGGGCGGAAGATCGCATTTCAAGAACGTTCCACTTGCTTCTTTCTTTCTTCGTGGAGGATATCACGTGCGGAGGGAGGGGGGAGGGGGCAATTCCATTATCAACGACGACTTCTGTCGCGGATTGTGTTCCTCGTTGCGTGTATCGATCCGCACCTCGCAGCTGGACGGTATCGTACTCGATGGAGCGAAAGGGCAGCCGTGCCGCAGGACCTTGAAGACCAACGGACCCCAGCCTCTTGGGAAATGATACCACTTTGCAAGGAGCGAATGGAAATGACCATTGAATCGCCTCCGGCTCCGGCTCGCCACTCTCTTGGGTCGTTCTTGGTCAGAGACGATGACGATTCCGAGGGACAGGGTAACAGAACTACCCTGATTAAGGAGCGGTCGCGTTCCGGCTATCCTCTAACCCATATAATTCTCCACATACAGCGGTCGCATTCTTTGTAATTGCTGTGAGAAGCGCGCGTTAATTTCTGTACTGCAGAAATTATACGTCTATTATCAAGTTCGAGGGTTACTTGCCGCGAGATTAGTGGACGTGACTTATTTGACAATTTTATTTGACGAATCTGTTTACGGTAGGACTATCGGTATCGTACTAATTAATACTAGTAAATTCGGGGAATCGGATTTTTCGAATGTGAGAATGTTTTAAGCAGAGGTGCAATTGGGGAAGAATACAGGACGCGGAAAGAAGGAAAGGAAGGAAAAGAAGGAAGGGTGAAAGAAGGCGAAGACAGGGTAAAAAGGAAAAAGACGAAGGATAACAAGGGAAGGTAGAGAAATGGAAGGAAGGTAGGAAAGATGACAAGTAAGAGAAGAGGAGGAAAGAAGGAAGGGTATGAACAACCTGGAATTTGAATCAATTAGATCGATGATGATTGTCGTATAGGTAAAGAAATACTTGAACGTATCAATGTAGACTAAGGTAAATCCCTAGAGTTAAAGATTATTATATACTTAAACAGATCATTCTTGTATTTAATTGCAATTTCAAGCGTAATTAGCAAGTTCAGAGGAAAGATAAGGTTGATTCGTAGGAGGCAGAACTTTAACGTAACCGAGGTAATCGAAGGTTGCTCAGAAACGATGAGGAACTTGGCTGAAGAGGGTGTGTGGATGTGCACCCTTCGTGTGACGAGTCGTTTCTTGACGCTAACGGACCCTCGTTTCTACGTCCAACGCGACATTACCGTCGTCTACGAGACATTTTCATCGTGGATCATTCCGGCTGCTAGTCTAACTGCCAGGAGATCGTGCTTGTAATTGTCAAAGAACAGCCATGTAAGTGTCCAGTTCCTAACTTTCAGACTTCTAGAATATCGAAAAAAGTATTACACAGAAGAAAGAATCTACATGAATCATTTAGATTATTTCAGAATTTATTTGAAATAGAATTCGAATAGAAAGTATAACAAACGAGCGAGATATAAAAATCACAGAAATCTTCTGGAAAGTTAAGATACTCTATATTCTAATGATTCGTGTAGATTATTTTCAAAATTATCGGAAATTAGAATTAGAGAAGAAAATATAACAGACGACGACTCGTTAAACATCGCTTGCTTTAATTTTCTAACTTGTGGGACAAGAGGAAAAGATCGCGATTCTTCTAGAACTTTAGAATATTCTATAATCTGGAGATTCTTTTACGTTGTTTTCGAATTTATTTGAAACAGAATTCAAGCGGAAAACGTAATAGACGGCTGACTGTGAAACTGAACATGAAACTTTCCACACCATAGGATTAAAGCGATCAAGCTACTCGAATGGGAAAATTGTGTTCCCGTGACGCAGTCCACAGTGCGGATTCCACCGACAAAAAGTCTTTTTAATTATCCTAAGTAACGTTTTTCGTAGATGCGTTCTCGAAGATCGCGCTGGTCATAATATTTAATCACTGTTCGCTTCTTCCCCTGGTCCTGTAAGAAGTTTCTTCGTTGAAAGATGAGAATAAATCGTCCATCACGTTAAAAGGTACACACTTCTTCGTGCAAACTTTTCACGTGAAAGGAAAATTTTACTTTTCTCAGACTTTCGTCACGGTGGTTGGAATTTAATTCTTGTGGCTACTCGTCGATGTAATTGATGGACTTTATCAATGAAATGTCAAGAGGAACGGGGCAGCAAGTTCGACAATAGATTTTCAGGCACTGAGAGAACTTCGAACCCTTCCGATCTTAAAGATTACGAAACAAACAAGAGCGCGAAGCCGGCGAATGGGGTGACGATGCAGAGGGAGAACACCACCATCCCCTTAGATCCCGCCCCTACCGATGTCTTCGCGAGAGACAACGATTTTCCGTAATAAGCTGGGAACGGAATTGATTATTTCTATAAAATTCTCGATGGGGATAAGAGTAGAAGCGTTCTTCGCGTAGATTTAAACGTTGAACATTACTGTTAATCAGTTGCGACACAAACTGAAAGCTCTGGATAAAAGAGGATAGAAGAAGGAAAAACGACTGTCTGAAAACCACAGAAGAAAATAGTGATAAATAAAATTCTCACCTTGTATGGAAAAATAATCGAACGTCAAGCGAAATATCATGATAGTCTTTTAAGGAGAGCAATCTTAAAATGTAATATCTCGTCAACAACTTACACGTCAAACATACCTCGTGATCATTTAACGAAGTATTGTTTTCCACGAATCATCGTAGATTTATCATCTGCTTCGAAGAGGTTCGCATCTTCGAATATATTGGTCTGTTCCCTTTTTAAACTATTTTATAAAGTACATTTTTAGTTGCCAAATGACAATGTCAGAAAACCGACAAAGATAGACTTGTCCTTAAATATTTGTATACCAATGTGGTCTTCATCTGGAAATACAGTTTGCTTCGAAAACATCAGTATAATTTACCATCGAACTTCAAGATAAAGATTCAGGAAGAAGGTATCCGCAGCCCCTAACCCGCGAAGAATCATCCAAGGCTGACTCCGTTACAACTGCAGCCCCTGCCACCATTCCGTAAGTTACCGTGACCTCATCCCCCGACGAGCGTCTGATGGGAGGGTGCAGAAAGAACGCGGTAGGGTGGCGTTTCATTTTTTGACACCCGGTGTATTTGATTCCACCCTTGTAATAAACCCCAGGGGTTGCCAGCCGTAGGTCCCTTGTCTCCCTACATGTCATATCGACACCTCACCCCGAGGGGTAGGTGACTGCTAGGTAATTTGCTTTCTTATTTTCTCCGCGACCTGGCTGTCTTTCTTCCTCCGGCCTTCCGTTTCTCACCCCAAAACACCACCGTCTCGAGCTATCGAAAAATGAGACCCCGCATTTTCCTTTGGCAATTTTCCTCCGGATACAGAGGAGGAACGCGTTATGCCGAGAAATCACGGTGTTGGGTGATTCTTCTAAGATTTAATGGTTTGGTAAAACAATATTCCACCGCTACTTTCATTAACTTTCGTCGAATGCAGGTCGATCGTTCGCGGAATGTAGAATATTTTATTTAATTGTACTGTAGTTTAGGTAAGTATTTGGAACATATGACGATATTTTCTATATTTTTATCATTATTTTTCTATATTTTTATATTATTATATCGTCTAGCTACGTTATTGTATATCTGTTATTTCGTCTGCAGCATGTATACGTGTGTCAGAACGTAAAGTATCAAAGTAACACTCGTTTAACTTCTCCAATGAACGAGTCGTTCAGAGACAATGTTGATCAACTGCGTAAATTAAAATGTAAAAAGAAGAACGAGAATTACAAGTACTGTTTCTTAACATTTTCTTCGAAACGTACAATTATTAATGCTATCTCCTTATGATAGATAAAACGTGGAGTTGATCAACTATTAAGTGTCTTCGCACCTTACGATTGACAATATATGTGGCGTATGATGTCAAATATGCTAAGAAATTATTTTTCTCTAACATTGAGAAATATAATTTCCGAAGAATATTCATAATTTTATATGGAGTTCAATGGCTGCAGAATTTTTTTAGTAACTGCGAGGTTCCTGCAACCGATAGCTTGATAATAATCAGACGATGCAGTTTCAGCGAGGTACGCAATGTCCACTGGTACCTGGTGAGAAGCCCCGAATACGCGTCTGTCAGCTAATGTGATTTCACCCACCTCCGGACCAACAGCTCCTTAGCGCTACTCCTTTGGTTTCTCTCGACAATCTTGTTACGTTGGATAAACGACGAGTTCGCAGCACGGAATCTTGTGCCGATGATACTTACACGTGATCCCTCGGGTCGAGTGACTTAACCCTTTCGAGACAGAATATCCAGAACGCTGTCAATCATATAAAGACAAGCCACATCCCAGAAATACTATGCCACTTTTCTTCTCTCTTATTAAATTTTACTTCGCAATACAAGGTGACATAATACATTGACAGTGACATAAACATTCTCTATCCTTTTTGTATGGTCACTTGATGATTGATGGTTAAGAAGAAGTAAAAGGTAAATAACTCGATAGATTCGAAAATATAAGCCATTATAGAATAACGTGAAAGATGCTTTCTGAGGAACGAATAATATGTTAATATTGATCTGCATAGTCAGTATTATTGATATTTGTTAAGCTTTCGAGAATGTAAAATATATACTCAACCACGAAATCAGATGCAAAGATAGTTTTGACGTAGAATGAGCAGCATTCTTCATAAAAATTGTTCTTCCATAAAAGACGAGATCATAATTATTAACACCTGGACTTTTATACAAATTTATATTTTAATCGACACGACCAAAGAAATAGTACTTAACCAACCAGTTAGCTGTTTTCGACGAGTATACTCGTCGTCGTTTACTTCTTACCACACATTTTAGGTACACATGTTTCGAAGAGGTCGCAACAGCTAACTGGTTAAGTAGAGATTCATTTTACTTATTAAAACGTATAACGAGTATTCTATTTTAGATACGTAGTTTACATATTTTCCTATATTATGCCCCGTCATTTTTAAATTTCCCATAAATTTATAAAAATCCACAGTCCCGTCACGATTCTCACCTGTAGTCCTACTTTAATCTAATTTTCCAGAGCATCCGGTATATTCCGGTATATTCGAGCTCGCGACACGCGCCAGAGCTGAAACGAGTTCCACGATTAATGGATTCGATCGAGTCCGCGATCGACAAAAAGATTCAACTTTCCGGAGGTTCACCGAGACTGTCATCGTCCGCAAGCATCGTGTCCGCGGGTGCAACCCTTTGGAAAACGGCGTAAAGCCCGGCCACCCCCCCGGCGCGGTGGCTGGCGCGAGGCTTGGCGGAGGGTGGCGTGGTTGTAGGGGACAAAACTCACCCTAAGAAGCCTTTAAGAACGCCAAGGCGGCGGCAACGTTGGTGGGGTATAAAAGTAGCCGCATGCGCAAACTCGTGAAAAACTGCGGCCCGCCTCCGGCGCCGCCTCTATCGTTTCCAACCCCTTTCCACCCCCGCGACGATCCTCTCACCTACAAGGACCCCCTAGTCCCCCCAAGACGTGGCCGTCTTGGAGGACGAGCTGCGGCCTTTTTCGACAATTGGCCCCGTCTAACATGTGCTAACCGTGTGTGATTACCAGCGTTCTACAACTCAACCCTTCTTCCTACCTTCTCCTACCCTTTCCCACCCCTTTTACTTCGTATTCCAACACGCGACAGTCTTGGTTCATGAGAAACATTCTCGTGGCCGTGAAAATCAAAGTGTCACGACACTCGTTAGTCGAAGAATCGAGTTAAGATGTCTTGTATCGTATCGTATCGTATCGTATCGTATCGTTGCGTGGACCGTTCGCGGATCGTGTTAAATTTATCGTGAGTTGTAGTTGGTGGAAGAAGTGAAGGATAGAAAGTGGATGAATGGAGGGTGGGTTCGTCACAGTGTGAGTCTTCCGATCGAGATCGATTCCTAAATGTTTGTATCGGTCTCCACGCGTCCCTCCACTTTTTTTTCTCTGTTCTCTCTGCTTTGGAGAGTGCGAATTTTTCCCTATTCTTTCATTTTTTTTTTTTGTTTTTGGTTAACGACTTTTTCATTTTTTCGGGGAGCAAAAGTGGGGGCGGGGAGGGGAATCGTGAGCACCAATTATTTCTTGCCAGGCAGCGCGGGAACAACGACCGGCGTTGATCTAATTGGTCGCCAGTAGGTAATTGTTCGGTGTCGATAATTGGGCCAATTAATTTGTACGGAAAAGTGCGTCGATAATCGTCCAGCATTCACCGCCGCGATACCGATTATGTGGACCGTGTCGGATGCGGGTTATGGAATATCGTTACCGTCAAAAGGCCGAGAGCGACTCGTGACAAATAAAAAAATAGAGAAAAAAAAGAGAGAGAGGATCATAAAAATGAAGAACGAGGGAGGTGCGAAACGCCGGTCGAAACGCACCGGACACCGGTCACGTAATCGAATATATTTTTCTTTTAATTGAAAAATATTGTCGCTTGGCTGTTTCGGCTGGTAATTTTATGGAGACAGGATTTAATTACACGAAATCACGTCGAACCGAACAATATAATTAAATATCTGTTTTTTGTGAAAAACTGACGGCAGCGCGAGCCACGATTTTATTGAAATATCCGAAACCTGCTAAATATCCTATCCATCGCCTGTTTCACGCGTATCCCGCCAGTACTCGGCTCTTATATCTTCGATTCACGTTTTTCCACGAGGATCATACGCAACTTTGAAATTCCCTCGACGCGACGATTCTCCTTTCGAAATATTTCCTTCGTTTCTCGCGTGTCGAACGCGCAAAGAATTTTATTTTAGAACAACGCACGACGCGTCTGTTCGATAGTAACATTTCCTCGGAAATTTTAAAGGAAAACTGAATAATTCCAAGGGATAGGAGGATAATATATTTTCCGCAAATTGATTTTCACACAAATTTGTATTTTTGTTCGTTCGATCGGTGATCATTAATTTTCAATTTTATACGATACGCGTATCATTACGAAATATATTTATAAATGATCGAACGTCCTCATTAGTCGACCAAATGACGATCGCGAAATTATTGCATTTCTTTCGGTTCACTGTATACGGTGTCGAAAATAACGGGTCGGGTAGAAACACAAAAAAGGCGATGTATCGCCCGGGGGGCCAAAATGTATGACGAAATGCATCTTGGGAACTCGACAATTTAGGGACGCGGAGGCGTTGCATTGTTACCCATAGGGGTGTAGGATTATATGGGGTGCTCTCTCCCGTTCAGGGATCCTCGTAACTTGCTACAGATCCGTCATGATCGATAGTCTTCTGTCGTCGGTCGAAAGAGAAACACGATACCATTCTCGTGGCCCGTAGTTTAATTTCCAGTGGTGAGATTGCCTTTTGCTTTGAATCATCCCCTATCTACTGGTATTTCATTTCTTCAACCTCCTTTTTAACGATCTTCAAGTTCCTTTCAAACTTGTAATTAATTTTGGGAGAAGAAAATTGTTTTTCGGCTTGGATGATGCATTCGTGTATCTTTTTTATTTAAGAAGATATTCAAATTGCATTTTATTCCGAATCATCCCTTATCTACCTACAATCAACTTCTCGAACTCATTTTGTTAAAGAAATAAGTAATTTCAAAAAAGGAAGATCATCCTTCAACTTAGATGGTGTACTCGTGTCTCGTTTGTTTTTTGCGTTTAATTTACTTCTTATTTTAAAAGAAGATACGAGATTCCTTTTCTTCTAGATTATCTTTCACCTATTGATATTTAATTCCTCGAATCTATATGCGAGGTTCCTTAAATTTCTTGCAAATTCGAGAATTAATTTTGAAAAAACAAAATTGTTTTTCTATGTTAACCAAATACAAATTGCCTTTTGCTTTCGTTCAGGTTATCTGATAGAGGAACGCGTGGATGAATTTGTAATAGAAATATATATTGAAGTAAGTATAAGTACAGCTATAGTGTATGCTGATCTAGATCCTCACTTTAGCATTGTTACATTACAATAGAAGTGATAGGGAGCATGTTGATACATTTATAACAAAGGACATTACCAAAAAATTAACTTTGATGTGTAACTCTAACTGAAAGTTACAAGAAACAGCAATAAAAATCTACTCATAGCTCTTTTATTTATAGACCTTGTAACCCAAAACAACATTCATATTCAAGGCCACAATAATATGGGCCTCTCTTTTTTAAATTTTTGCTTCACTAAATTCTATTTTCTTCGTAACGACGATGTCCAGGTCACGGGTATACAAAAAAGAAAAGAATGTAGGCTTTTCCTAGAAGTAATTACTTCAACAGCTATGAATTATGCTATGACACTATCAGCTAGTATTCGATTCCTCAAGTCTGTTTTTTCATAATTTTCAAATTTCCTTCAAACTTCCAATTTAATTAAACAAGAGAAAAAAAAAACGAAATTGTCTTTTCCACTTAATTTGTTTCTTACTCCAAAAATACAAAAATTCTTTTCTTCGAAGAATAAACTGCACATCATTCCAATTCGTCATCGATTCTTAAGTTTCCCTAAATTCACTTTCTCAAAATCTTCTTAGTCGATTTATTTCCAATTCTCGAAGCACACAGATTCTACCGCCAAGAGTAAACTTCGCCCTCTTCCAATTTGTTATTAATTCTTAAATTTCCTCGAGTTCTATGTCATTTTATCCTCGCGTCGCAATAACGATAATTGCGACCACTCGAAGATCCACCCTAGCAATCTGGAAAGATTCGTTGCAACGGTCGTCGGTGCACGTATGACGGGGACATTAAGACAAAGTATTCCCCTCTTTCTCCTCGATACAGCCTTCCGTCCTGTCTTCGTTGCTCGCCTTGCTCCCTCGAAGAGCCCCCAAGCATCGCGCAACCCCCGTATTTCTCGGTGCTAAACGCAACTACACGAGGGACCTTTCTGCCGTCTTTGTTTTCCCTTTCTTCCCAGTGTCGTTTTGCAGTCTCGCGCGGGGAGGTCGTTGAACGACGGAAGCAGGAAAGACTCGACGAGGAAACGGCCGGAAAAAAAGACAATCGAACGAGAGGCGTAGAAGGAAGCCGAAAGGCAACCTCGTTATCGGTGTACCGGCTGACCGCAACGTGGAAACGATCCGGCCGACCCGCGCAGTAATTACAGACCAGGGAACGAGTTTCTTTTTATTTCGTTTCTTCATTTCGGGACCTCGAAACCGCGCTTGGCAATCGTGTGGTGTTTTGGATAAGCGTTCGCTGTCGCTCTGATCTACGGCACTCTTAAGTAAAGAACTCGAACTCTATGGACGACTTTGAAATAAGCAACGGAGTGATGTTACACGCAAGTGTCATTATGGAAAGTTGTAACGCGAGCAGGTGATATTATGAAAAGATTAGAGCGTCGAAGATGGTAATGTGCAGTTAAAGAGCCGTCAATTTTCACAAAGATGAATCCTTTTAACGATCTCAAGGATAGGAATTATTCTCAGTGCGAATTCAATGGTGTGGATCCTATAAATCGAGACACGCGGAAACAGACGAAACTGCGATTAAATATGACCTCGTGACTAATCATCGTCTATAATGACCAAGTAAATTCGAATTTCGCTGAGAGGAGAGGCCGTTGGAAAGCGAAAGAAATTCTGTGTGTTCATCGGAGGGTATTTTTCGGGGCCAAAGGGATTTCTCTACTGTTCTACGAAACGCGTGACAAACGGTGAAACAGAGGAGAGGAAAAGAGAAGCAACGGGTGTTGTCATCGGGTAGTCGCGATCAGCAGGAGTATAGCATCAGGATCGTGGAAGAGGGTGCAGCAGGAGAGAGAGATTTTTCCCCACCGCTTGGAAAAACCAACCCCCACCAGTCGCTTAGTACGGCCAGGCGGTGGTGGCGGCGGCGTGGAAGAGAGGCACGGAGGGGTAGGTTAGCCAGGGTGGTCTCGGTGGTGGCTGGGGGCGGCAGCCTCAAAAATACACCGCAACCACACCGCGCGGCTCCACCGCAGAAGCCGCCATCTTCCACCGCCGAACCGAAACGAGACCGCGCGAGTTAAACACCCTATCCTACTTCCCCGTGGAAGTTGCCGCTGCCACCCGCCGAAGTACCAGCCACGAAGAAGTATCATTCGCCTTCTGGTCCCGTGCTTCATCGCTGACAGCCAACGAAACCGGTGGAATTTACAATTTTCCATCGTCGCGCCAACTGCAACCTCTCTCGTCCAAGAAACGTTACCGAAGAAACAATTGATTAATCGTCAGCCACGAAGAGGTGTCTCTCGAAATCTGGTCCTGTGTCTCATCGTTGATAGGCGACAGAACCGAAGAAATTTATAGTTCTCCCCTGTCACGTCATTATGTCTTGAAAAATGTTAAGAAAGTGTCATGCTGTTGAGGAAAGGATTGAATTATTATCGAGACAGCGGAAATGATCGTCGGCGAATACATGGAACGTATCTGGCGAGACTAAAGATCTCGAACTTATTTTAAATTCGTGACTATTATTGTTCGAAGAAACGTGTTGTGTAGTGACTGATTTGATGATTCCTATGTATAATAATGGATGCCTGAATCTTTCGTAAAGTCTTCGGAAAGTGAATCCCCGAATCTTTTGTCGTTTGAAATAAAACCTGGTGTATGGGAGTTAGAATTCTCCGGAAGAATAATGTGCGAACGTGAGGTTTGTGCCGCGGTTTGGCTCGGAGGATCCCGGGTGCAGAGTTAACACCTGTTAGATGGTCGGGCAGAAGTGCTGATGTGACATGAACGTGGAGTAATTTCGATCGACCGCGGAACACTGGAAGCCAGATTTCAGAGTGAGTGTATTATCGTGAATCGTTGTTATTCATTTATGAACGCGAGTAGCAGAAGAGATAGTCAAGGTTGGTTTCACTTCCGTCGAATCACATAGTGGGGTGCATTTCGTTCAAAGAAACGAAGAAACGAGGGACGACGTCGATTTCAATAAAACGAATTTTCCCCGCGAGTTGGCAATCGAGACGAGAGGAAGAATTTGCAAACGGATGCTCTTGCCTCGGCCCTGTCGCGGGATAATGAAATAAGGATCAAAGGATCCTGGGCCACGCGGGGCCGACCAAGTTGTGCGCGTGCCACCGAAGGAACCGGAAATTTATCTTTAATCAGCTGCTACCGAAATAATGACCATCATCGATCTACTCTATTAGTTTAATCTTAATAAAGAACTTAATTATCACTGGATACATTGCGTGCACACTTTGATTATAAAAGACAAAAATAGAAAAGATAAAAGGCTTGGCTACGTGTCAAAATAAAGAAGAAAAGAGATGCTGCTTTATTAGTTGAATTTTACCACGGAACTTAATTATCATTGGATATCGTTAGTCGTTGGATACATTTTCGACAATAACAAATAAAAATAAAGAAGATAAACTGTCGAATTTTTGATAGAGCGTGCGATGGATCGGAGTTAATAAAGGAAAGGCTGGCCGATCGAGTAGAAAAAAATTGAGTCGAATTCATCGAGGTTTGTCGGCGAGGAGGATCTTTCCGGAAAAGAGTCCAATGAGCCTGTTCTCATGACGAATCCTTTACGAGATGCACGCCCCGAGGATCGGCCTCTAGGCTTAGATTATCCGGATCCGAGATTGGTTCGAAACGGTCATCAGGACCATCAAGGGAACTCGACGCATCAGATCGGTGGCGGGAGAATTAGGAGAACCAGGACCTCGTCATCGAGGAGAAGAATGCACCTGGCCAACGAGGTCCCTCCACAAGGATCCACTGGTGGAAATAATATACCGGATTATGCACTCACCGCGGATCTGCTCGCCGAGAGAACTTTGGATGGCCTGTTTGCTGAACATCCTGGAGAACTTGTGCGAACAGGTAAAAAATATCGATTAATTTTCGTTTAGGAAAGTTTACAAATTCGTTGTCCAGTGGGTGTTTAGCTTTCTTAATTTTACTTCTTGTTTAATTTCTCGTCGGAAGGGTTAATAGTTAGTTTTTAAGATTAGGAGCATACTGGGAAATTTCTGCGTAGAGATAAAATTGGATATAATTTTTGTTCGAAAAATCTTGGCATTTTATTTCATTGGGTTTTAGTACTGTAGATCGGTGAAAACCTAGATCTTTTTAATTTAGTAATTTATTAATTTAGTAATTAATGTACGATTATATTTTGTGTTAGAATTTCATTTGTTGATGATTCGGCGATTATTGTCAACAGGCTCGCCACACGTGGTCTGTACGGTGCTACCGCAACATTGGCGGTCAAACAAGACACTTCCGGTAGCGTTCAAGGTAGTAGCTCTGGGCGAGGTCGGTGATGGGACTCTGGTGACAGTGCGTGCCGGAAATGATGAAAATTGCTGCGCGGAATTGCGAAATTCCACGGCGGTTATGAAGAACCAGGTGGCGAAATTCAACGATCTTAGGTTCGTCGGTAGAAGCGGAAGAGGTAAGATATTTCCATATTTTATACTCCTCTACTTCTTCCCCCATATAAGAAAAACAAATTTACGTCATAACTTAAGCGAAGAGGTATCGCAAAATGATTATTGGAATTTAATTCTCTACATCTTCGACTTACCCTTTCTTAATAAATTCATATATGTTATGTTATAGATATATTAGATTATAACGCGTAAAATGTTCAATTTTGTTACGACTTTCTGATATTCTTTCTCGATAAATTTTCTTATCTTTGTAGATAAATCTGTATTATCGTACACTATTGTAAAGGTAAGAATTCGTATACAATTTAAATCCTCCTTTGGAAGTTACCTTTGAATATTTTTTACGGCTCAGTGAAGTATTGTAGGAACCTGTAAAAATTGGGCATCTCATGTATGAACAACGTAGAAGTCAAATCGATAAACTCTTTCATATAGTTATCAGTTTCACTGTATCCAGACACATAATCGATATTCAACACGTTAAAAAAGAATTCTCGCTTTCATGAATTTTTTTATCGTAAAGGCACAGCATGAATAATCGCAAATTTTAAAGTCAATTGAAGAAAAATAGTTCTATCAATTTTCATTTCTTTTATGCATTCTGATTTATGGGGTTGATCGGCACGAGTGAGTCATATTATCTAATGGTAAAAAGAAAAAGTGGACATAGTCGAAGAAATATAGCCCAGAACAAATATAGTTAAAGATCTCGTGAAACAGACGTGGAAAGAAAGAATTTTCAGAAATTTAGCTCTTAATTCTTCCAACTTTCCTTAAGAATCCCTCCGTTGAGCGTTCTTCAGGCGGGCAGACAATTAAGCGAGGGCCCCTCGAGGAAGAGCGATTGAAAAAATTCGATCAACCGTAGCCGATGCAGCTCGGCGAATCTTTCTCGAGGGGGGGGGGGGGTCGGCGTCTTAAATCATTCAGTAGTCGGTACATTAAGGTGGTGGGCCGACTGATGGCCTCGTTTTTCCTCGGACGCGAGGCGAGGAGAGCCAGCTGGCCCCTCCGTTTCATCCTCATTTTTAATTCAACCGGCAAACAGTGTCGTCGTCTCCGTGACTCTCGATATCTCGGCCGGTCGTCGCCGGAGATTTTTTAATTCTCGCCTCCCGCGACTCAATAATTCAGTCGTTCCTTCGACAAACGTGGAGAAGGCGGGATGGGGGGTGGGCGGTTGTAGGAGAAAAAATATAAGAAGGGAAAGAAAAAAATAATCAGAGGCCCATAGGTCGGAGTTGAATAATGCAGCCTAATAATCACTGCCATTACGGTCTCTTAATGCAAACGCTCTCTCGCGACCAAGGATCGAGCTAAGAAAGGAGAACGAGCAAGTTGCTCACCCTGCGTTTCGTCGTTCTCCCTTCGGACCTGGCCCGTTTTTTCCGGCCAAGAGGGTGGCGAGGATCGAGAGATACGAGTAACGAGGCGTCCTTTAATTCCTTTAATTCGACCGACTCGCAACGACGTCCCTTTTCCTCGTCTTCTTCTTTCCTGATCCTCTTTCTTACCGTCGCGAGAGCAACTTTCAAGAGAGCAGTCACGAGCGTAGGTTAACGAGGGGAGGCGACTTGTTTATGGCAAATTGGGAAAGGAAATTGCGGGGTCTGCGCGATATCGACTCTCTTCCGTTCACCGTGACACGCACACATCGACGATCGTCCTTAAACGGTGGTTTAAATGCCAGCCGTTTTTATGGATCACCCCTGTCCCGAATCGTCGACGACGATATCGGCCAGCAGAGCAAGTAAATTTCCAAATATTTCCACCTTCCTTCGGGAAATCAAAGATCGAGGGCTGATGCTACTTTGTACGATCAAGTCGTTTCTCGTTTGATGCTTAAGGTGGCGAGATGTTACAGGTACGACGAAACGTTACAGAGGCAGTTTTTGCAAAAATTTGCTATTTGCGGCGTGACAAGAGGTACAGAAGTTCGTTTCCTTTATCTTCTTGTTACTACAGAAATTAACAAAGGAAAGTATGAAGTTAACTAGCAAGACAGATATTTTGACTATTTCAGGAATGAGTTTTTAGTACGAACGAATAAAAGTTGAAGGCGGTTTATTCGAAGAAATTGAACAATTTGAATGGCCACTAAAATGATCAAAATCGATGTTCATATTCTTTTATGTCTGGAATATATGTATTTTAAGGATATCTTCGCCTCTTTTATTAGTCTTCTATTAAATTTTAAGTCTTCTTTCTTCTTATATATCTGTCTATTTATCCATTCGATGTATATAACCTTTTATTAATTCAACATTTTTTCCCTGCTATCTATTACCTATGTAACTTTCTGAATTTTTGATAATTGCCTCCGACATAGTGAGTTTAAAACGAGGAATACCTAAAGCCGGATAATAAAATCTTCCTTCTCTTGCAATTTACTTTCCAACTACGCAATTACCATCAAATCTTGTTCATATCGTGTACAAGACACGGCCGAAACACTCAAAGGTACAAGATAAATTCAGATTAAAGACAAGCTGTATCAACAGAGCCGACCAGCATGCAGAACTAAATTTCACTTTTCTCAGAAGACAACCAGCATCCGGGAAAGATGAGACCTCTTACTGCTTTTCCCTCGATCTTCTTTTCTGATACGTGGGGAAAAAAATGAACGAACCAACGCAACGTGGAGAAACAATGGACGTCCATGAACGGTTTTCACAATTTTTTCGCGAAACTCGTCGGATGAGAAGGATATCGCGGATATATAGGAAATCAGAGAATAGGACGGGTCAGAGTGATAGAGCGGGAGAGAGACAAAGGGGTGGCAGGGGGTGGTTGGGAGTAGAGTGGTTGGCTGTAAGCGGCTTTGGTTTCCATGGCAGTAAGCCCTCATTACTGTATTACGGGCAGCCCCTAACTACCAGCCGAACGCAACGATTTGCTTCTAGAACCTCTATGAGGGTGACGGATCATGCAAGATTGTTTTCCGCGTGTCCGGGAAACTCCGATATTCCAATCTGCCGGAAATATTCCCTTCTAACGTAGTTCCTCTTCGTGCACGCTGCGATACATAGGCAAATTTTCCTCCCTTCAGGTCCAAGATGTTAGTTATACGTGAATCTTTTTTTCTGATTTTTTGGCGGTTAGAATAAATATTCTTTGGCCTCTTATTGAAGAATGAAGTCGATAACTTATTGAAACTAGGATCGCATTAACGCAATGTATTATTTGCAATTTTTTAAAATAATTCCTGTTATTGAATTCTTTTCTCCGACGTTGTAATTGTGTAAGGCAGCTTCAGGAGTACGTTCAACATTTTTTTCATCATTATTTCTTGTTCAATTTAGATCCTACAGTTTTATGAAATTTCAGGAAAATCTTTTTGTCATAGAGATGTCTTCTGCGAATTTAATTTTTTCTAACGGTTTTCTGTGAGATTACTATTAATGTAATTCGTTGTCCCTATTTCAATAAAGTAGAAAAATATTATCGTACTGGATCTTAGAAAATCTTCAGGTTCATATCTCCATTTTTCA
The DNA here is from genome assembly GCF_024542735.1 of Bombus huntii. Taxonomy (NCBI): domain Eukaryota; kingdom Metazoa; phylum Arthropoda; class Insecta; order Hymenoptera; family Apidae; genus Bombus; species Bombus huntii. Next base: position 4,829,269 of record NC_066251.1, read on the forward strand.
TGAAACTTTGCAATTTTGAAATTGTCAGATTTGAAGAATCTGGCTTGAATAATTCATTTGGAAAAATTGAGGAACAGATGGACCGTAGTCTGTTTTATCGAGTAGCTAATGTAGTTATAGACTCGAGCCTCTGGCATTCCCACTATCCTGTTTTTAAAACTGAACACGATGCCGGATAAAGCAAATATTATCATGCTTTTTACATCTTCAAAAGGAAATCGATAACAAAATACGAAAAAAGGGAAAGCAAGAGAAATGAAAAATTTGTAAAAAAACACCAGACGTTACTTCCACCTCAATCTGAAACAACGAAGCAAGGTTTCATCGAATAATCGTTCTCGTATAACGAATGAAAATTTTCGAATTTCCTGTTCCACAGAATAATTTCCACCTGTGACCGTGATATGTTCGTCGTACTTTAACAAAACGGTCGATGGTCACGCGTTTTTCAGGCGGTCTGCTGGAAAATATGCGATCACCGATCACCGATCACCGATAACACACCGATAACAATCGTTATCATCTACGGAGTCGGGTAAACAGATTTGCTAAATAAATGGAAAATTTATGATGTTTGCAGGCGAGTCACGTCGTGTATCGCGCATAATACCGCGAAGAGACGAGTCGCAGCGGCCGCTTCATATACGGATTCCGTGTACATTTTTCCCCGTTTTTTCGCCTCCGTTATTTTGCACGTGGCCCGCGCTCACTGACCATTTTGGGGTAAATATTTGTTCCGTGCTCGCTCGCGGGCTTCGCCATGCCAATTTAATACTGCGACTGCGGATGAGGAATGATTTTAGTCAAGGCGAGCCACCGAACATTGTTCGCAAAAATTCGAATCAGTCCTTTTAATCGATAGAGAAAGAATCGTTTCTCCAGGAAACACCTAACTAATAGTACCATTAATATTTTAGTATTCCCTGATACTATAGATGCCTGCGAATGTTCAAACTTCACGCTAGATGATGTAGATATTGAAATTTAAAAAATATGAAAGATTCTTTATAGAGTAACCTTATCTCTCAAGTGCGTGTTATATACTTCGCAGCTTGAAATTGAATCTAAATTACAGTAGTTCCAAAACGTCACACATGTGGTGATGAATAAATGACTACAATATACAGGATATCTTTCAGATTCTTTAATATTATGTAAAATTGGTGGAAATAGATTCTTCTAAAAAAAGAATCCTTACATTTATTAGACTCAAGCACTTCTTTATAGAGAATAAAACGACACGTCAATTGAAGTATGAAAAACAATGTAGTTCCTCTTAAATATCGATCGTAATCGTTCTAAGTTAACTAAATTTGTAAAGAAGCACCTAAGTGAGATGTTAACGAATGCCAGAGTGAACTTTTGTGTACTATTAATATCCTAGAGTAACTATCATCATCCTAAAAAATAGAAGAGTTGATAATACCCCTGTATACATATAATATCTATGTAACAATGTTCTCGAAACCATTTAACAATCGACAAATGTACCTCAGATAGAGTTCTATCTTTTCACCATAATTTCCAGAGCTTTCAAAAGGGCCCGAAATCCCTTAACTTCCACAGTTAAAAATTAGCATAGAAGACACGCGTCATTAAATAATCAGTATACCGCGAACGTTTATGCAATTTCATATTTCCATGAACTTAACTAGAAAATTGGAGTCTGTATAGAAATTTCTTCTACCCACAAAATATTATAACGACCATATTATTTTACATATTACGCATATGTTCGCATAATACGTGCATTCTGCACACTTTTACACTTTCATATTCCCCATGGATGCACAAATATCCGCAGTCTACTAATCAGGCACGATGGAAAAATTGAACAAAACTATCAAAGCCAACCGACAAATCGATGATCGCATCTCAAATAAATCTGTCATAATATTTCTCAAACATTCTTCCATCTCACCGTCATAGTTTGCAAAGTTTCGCGTATCTTTTAGCGGGTTCACGATTATTCTCGAATCTGCAGGTCTTCTCAAACGAATCTTAGAGTGTCAGAAAACGTGGGAGTTCTAGCGGAGAAAAGTCTCGTCGAGCACCCGGGATGGTAGTCGCGAAACAAAAGGGTGGTCCCGGTCGCTCGCAGGTGGAGACAGGGGGGATATTATCATAGCGGCGCAGAGGCGTATATCACTCGGCCACCCCTTTCGTTCCCGACAGGGATTAGCGCGAAGCTCTCTCTTGTTGCCTAGGAGAGAGTCACGAGGCGGCGGCGAGACGAGCGCGCGTGTGTGCGATTCGGCTGCCTCTGCGAGCCGGTGGCCAGCGACGCCCGTAAAAACGACGGACATAAATACCGGAGTTACCTGTGTTTTATGACGTGCTCGGGCCCCGAGCTGGAGGCGGCAGAATCCGAGGCAAAGCTCCAACTATCGACAGGCCAGATCCTGACCGATGTCCTCGCGCATTGCATTCGCTATTCGTCCTCGTTGCTTCCTCTTCCTCCTGCTACTCATACCACTAGTGTTGTTAGTGGGGCTGTTTTAGCCCGTGATTCATGCGATTCTCGACAACCCTTACTCGTCGATCTCATCATCTTTGAGTTGGGTTGCTGACTCGTTGCGTGCAAGGTGGTAGGGATCGTGGGTGCTAGAGTTTACTGAAGATTTCTTTGGACAGTTGTTATTGATTGGAACGTTTCCAAAAAATTCTTCGTATCGGTATCGGCGAGGTCATTGTCATTGTCGTAACGTTGTCGTAGATGGTTCGTGTAATTTTAAGTAATTCTGCAATTCGAAGAAATTCACAGTAGTATTTCTAGAAAATTTTTTGCTATTATTATTATTATGGGGATGTTTTAGATCGTGATTTAGGATAGCTGGTTCCATGTCTAGAAGGTGGTAAGCTTTTTTGGAGGTTCTTCGTACAATTGTCATTCATCGTAGAGGGTTTTCCATTATTACCAGTAATTATTTTTAGGCTAATTCAATGACTGTCGTGGTATAATTCGTAGATGGTTAAGTTCTCTAAAGATTCTTTATTTCCTGTTAAAAAGCTGAAAGATTTTGTGGGTGATAATGTTTTTAAACGTTCGTTTTTAAACTGTCATTCATTGTAACTTGTTATTTCAGATTGTGATTCATATTATTCTCGACAATCTCTCAAATAATTCATAGAGGCTAAAGTTTCCTTTATAAATTCTTCTTCCAATTGTTATTCATCGCAGCATTTCTCAAAAATTCTTTCAAGAAGAAAGTGGACGAAATATTCCTCTTATCAATCAACCTTCAACTATCGTTTTGTGGAATTGTAAAACACTCCTGTTGCTCGAGATTCCACTCTGAACGGAACTTTCATTTCATTCGACTATATTCCTCTGAACTTTCAACTCTTCAGCGAAGTTAGAGACGCGTGGAAATGATTTAATAAGTCGTAAAGATCGGTCGACGTTGAAGAGGGTCGAGGTTCTTTTTCATAGACCTCCAAATCTCGCCACTCCCGCGATCATGGAACAGCTGTTGCGACCATCGTTGCCGAAATTTCGCTTCGATCGTGCGTGACTTACAACGCTCACCCTCTTATTCTAATTAATCGCCTGCCCTTCGTTCCTGCTGCCAAAGTAAATTCCTCCGAAGAAACTTGCTCCTTGTAACCGACGGTTAGAAATATACCGTAGACCCAATTTCGTGGTCCAACTATACGCGAATTTGCTATAGTTCAAACTAGATGCGACTAAACAATCGGTTAAAGGTTGTTCTTATGAGCTTCTTTCTGGAAAGCTAAATAAAGTTTCAGCATCTTTAATGTATTTCTGTCCTTATTTAAACACAGTATTCATCGTATTACATGATTTCTATGAATGTTTCTGCAAGTTATATCGGAGAAGAATTATGCCTCATTAAATCATAAAATTGTAGATTCCACGACAAACAGAATAGATTTTTATAGAACAAGATCAGATTTATAGATATATTCAAGAGATCATTTTTTATAACGAGCCTTCCAATTTTTAAACTCAATTTTCCAAGGAGATGAGCCCCCTAATACAATCACGTCGTTCTTGATTTTCGTTTTACTTCGAATCATAGAATCATCCTGATTTCTCTTGCACCGCGAATTTAGACGTGTACCTAATCAGATTCGTATCGAACGAATAAATTTATAAGCCGTGAAAAGACCTGTCTGGTACCAAGAAATCGGCAGCGCGGAGCGAAGGGTTGGAGAAACGTCGTCGAAATTCACAGAGAGATTCGGTGGATTTCGTCGACCACCTCAGCGACGTTTTTTCCCAATTAAAAATTAAAAAATCCAGCCCTCTCTCAAGTAAAGGATCACGCAGGAGACACGAGATGGGAGGGCTTGGCCAGCGAGAGGGAGAAACAGTTCTACGGCGGATGACTGCACCGAGATTTTCTACCGATTAAACATTATTTTTCCTGCTGGTCTCCGCTCCTCTCGTCGTACGCGCCTGGACCCGGCCTTCTGTTTCTTTTTACATATGCTAATTCCACGCTCTCCACGTTTTTCCTGGCCCTTTTCAACCGTACGCCGTGCTCTCGCTCCGATGAATCCTCGACTCGATGTCGACGTGTCCTGCCTGAGAGATTCCTCGCTCGCGCTATCGTTGCGCTTCGATTACCCGTGAACGAGGCCCAGCTTCGTCTCGTTTTCTCTCTTTCTCTTTCCCTTTGTAGCTTGTCTCGGTGTATATCTGCGCTCGTTCCCTCTTCGCGGATCGTTTCTAACAAACGCCGGTGTATTACGTAGCGTTGTTGGTAATTAAAGGTAAACTTCTTTACAAGTTTGAACGTCGGAAGATAGAATTCCGTGGATAGATGCGAAATAATATATGTGGATTGGAGGATCTTTTTCGAGCTTCAAATTAGAATCAGAACTATCTTTAATAGTTGGAGTGATTTGAATATTTCAATAATTTTCAGACTGGTTTTAAATTTTGCTAATATGATTATGATACACAATGAAATTTCAAAATGCTTCGCATAACGCATGTAATATGGGCACAAGAATTTTATACGGTAAATATTCACAAATATCTATCTCTAATCACTTTTAATTGCTATTTTTCGTTAATTAACATTCAAACGTTTGGTCCACAAAACGGTTTAGGAATAGCTCATTTTCCAGACATTTTTCGTTCGAGAAAAAAGATCGCTTCGACTTCGATAATCCCGACGGAATTACTTTCCACGGAGTCCCTCGGCTTTGGTATTTCGACCGCGATAAAAAGAATCGCCGGCAGATTCTTTTCTCCTCCGACGGCAAGGAAAAAGCATAATGGCCGCGTGTTTACGGGCTCGCGATAGTCTACGTCCATTTACACGACAGGGATTTGCACACCGCGAGAAGACACGAGAGAACGTTCGCGTACACCCTAAGTTTGCCCAGGGATCATGCAGTGTTAAAAACTCCCCTGTTTACCGGCGAAGCTCGTAGCCGAGGGTGGCTCGGATCGTTATTTCAGAGTGTTTGTCGTGTTTTAAGATTCTGACGTTTTGACTGGCCGAATCGCGGCGAAATGAGGCTCGTGTGCGCTTCTATCGACTGGCCCTCTTTATATTCCCAACGAAGACTTTTCAGTCTCGCCGATCACCTCAGTCAAGGGAATGCCATTTTTCGTTGCAGTTTACGTTGCGACGTTTTTAAGAAACAACGATCTAATCGACACGTCGACGAGCCGTAAGATTAAAAAACAGCTGCGAAGACAATATGGTTCGATAAGTTTTTATATTTTTTCAGATTTCGAACTGACTGATATTTGACTTCTCTCTTTTGTAATTCACAAAATTAATATTTACTTCCATTGAGTCAGAAACGCGAAGACTTATCCATTTCTGTTACTTCGTTAAGAATTAAAAATACTATTATTTGTATCAAAAATACCACGATTTTTAAAGAAATGGAATTTATTACTCGATCGGACATAATTCGAAAAAAGAAGGAAGATAATTTTCATAGACAATATGGCCTGAGAAATTGAACGCTTGGAGGATATGTAGGCTGAATTGAGAAATTATGCAGAAGGCTGCAACAGGGCGCAGATTGATGCGTGGAAAGGCAGCGTTTAGCACGTAACGAATTACGATTTCGGCGAGCGTAGACAGGTGGAGGGCAGCAGACCTCAAGGGGGAGGATCGTTCTTCCAGCGAGTTACACATAATGCCTCATAAACACCCTCAAAACGCCTGCCATCACCCTCGATTCGCGCCGCCACCGCCATCACGAATCTGACACCGCACCGGCAATAAACTTTGGCCTTGTTAGCCCTCCGCTTCCACCCTCGGAAATCTCTGTATTCTATTTCGAATAATTTTTTTCCTCACCCCGACTGTGTTTTTTCTATTTTATTCCAGGGATTAAAAGGCATCGATGAATTTTTGTCATCGCTTTTTACTCGAGTCGAAAGTTAAATCATTCGAAAGAGTATCGTATAGTGGATTTTTATTACTTTACTATTAGAGGAGCTCCAACTAGAAAACTTTTTTCTTTTTAATTTAATTTCTATTTTTAATTCTTTCACTTAACGCTTTTAACGTTGTTTGTTCTTTTACTGGAATTGAAGGGCATGAACCAAATCTATAGTAGCAGAGTTTGTTAATTAATCTTTTTCCACGTCTTCTCTATGCACTAGTTTGTTCATATAATATATGCTGTAATTATTTCAACAACTACATCGAATTTTTATTTCTAATTGGAGAAATATAATGATCGAGAATGTACACGTGATTTTTGTATAGGTTTCAGACATTTTTGATAGCATTTAAGCGAGGAGAATTGTATGTGCACAAGAGCAATTTTATTTGCAGCATCGCTATTTATAGAGATATCTTTTTGTAAAACGAACTATGTGAATTAGTTCTGACATACTAAATAAGTTGAATAATATCGATGTGTATCTAATCTACATGCCCAGTAACAATTTGTCATTTATAATAACGTTATACCTAAAGGAGTGAAATTTCCATAACATCAAAATTGGCTAAATTTTTCTTGATAAATTATCCTAGTTCTGAGATTCGAACCAACTTGTATGATCTTATTATTTTAAAATATCACGATCCAATTGTATTTAAAAAAAATATGTTGCGAATGCAGGCTCGTCACTTGGTCACAAATATTTTACGAAGGAAATTGAAGTATTTCAAAGGGTTAGAAACAAGAATGTTCGCATCACGAAACGGAACACGCGGAGAAGCAGAACGTTTCCTGGGTGACGTTAAACGTCCGGAGTTGAATATTTCGCTGGACGACGGCGGTAAGCCGGTTAAATGTCGTGGTTCACCGTAAAAACCCGGTCGTTTGCCGTCCAAGCCACGCCGCCATAAAATAAAACTGCGCAACCGCGTGCGTGTATGCACGCCGACCCCATTATAAGCCGTATAACTCGGCGCTCGTAGCATGAAAACTCGCGTAAGTGCCAGCTTTTATTTCATCGTTTAGCCTGTGACCCTCCGTCGATGTATCCCAGCTGATCGTCAAATCGACGTTAAAAAATCTTGGCTGAAAGTTGAAAATCGATGATCACTTCTTTCGTGTGTTTAATTTGTAAAATACTTTTATGAGTGAATGTTAGTGAATATTAGTGAATATTGGTACAGTGTTGATAGTTAACAGTGATTCTGTTTTATGCATACGCGTTCACTATCGATTATTTTATGTGGAAAATGTTAAATTCGAACTTGGATTCACAAACGTTCTTTAGAATTGGATTTAGTCTCATAATCAAATGAAATAATAGTTTTGGCGTGGAATTGGCTTCGAAATGGCTTTCCTACGAAAGAAGAAAATATGACTATCATGTTTCTCATCTGCGGTCTTCGCATGGTAATTACAAAAACACAGGCGACTCGTTAGTCTTGTTACAATATTTGAATTTTTATACTTCAGTCTCATTTTTATTTTAATAAGCAGAAAAATTGTTAACGTTTTAAGAAAAGCTTTAGTATAGAATTGAAACGAGAAGTCATGTTACTGTTCTTTCGTGTTTCGCACGAACTATAGATACTTTTTAACATCATAAAAATATAAAGATTAACAACTTTTAATATGTAACTAAATGTTCCATACATAAATCGGTATAATTCAAGCGACATTGATCGAAGTAAATAGATATTTTAGTTAGTTTAGCGACATGCTTATATAGATTTATCATCTAAACATCATCTAAATAAAAATCAATATCAATATTAACAAAATCACCTGTATATTATCAATAATTGTAAAAAAGGAAAATCCGAAACCCCAATGGGAACACTTTGGCGCTTTTGGTAATTCTAGTGTTAAACTTCCATAAAAGCTATTATACTTTGCTCATTTTATCCAACAATTTAATTATCCAACACATCTCGTCTTATTAAAAAGTAGGAAAAATGTAGTCCTCTTTGAACACGCATTTCTCAACTTCAAAATGTACATCTTTTCTATCTCACAAAAGATACCTTTTACAAGCATAATCTGTTAATGCATCGGCGGATTCGAAATGTCGACGACAAAATTTGAGGCAGAAAAATCGAGCTGCCGCTGATTGAAGCGACAGGCTGCATCTCGACGAAGGTTTGACAGGGGCATCACGGCCGTGGATCGAGCGATCGAACCGGTCGACAGGCCGGGTATCGGTGGAAAAGGTGGAGAGGACGAAATCGCGCGTAACAAACGGCCGTGTACATTTGTCGGGGGGTGGGCTCGCGTTTAGCCCTCCCCCCTCGACATTAACATATTCCGGCCGATTCAGGGCAAACATCGACGCAGCGGCGCCACTCGTTCACCCCTTACTTCCGGCACATTTGTGTTTTGTTTCCAGCGAACGCACCCCGCGAACGCGCGTCGCCGTTTTCGCGAACAGTTGGCCGCGTTTCTCGCGAAAAACGCGTTGGCAAGGCGCGTGCTAGGGGTGGTTTTGTCGTTAGGGATGTTTGTTGCGCGTCGACGAAAGTCGTACAAGAGTATTCCTAGCTTTTTTTCTGAGCATTTCTCCTCGTCGGAGAATTTGGTTTGGTTGTGTGCTAATTTTTGGTGATTGTTCTTCTTATTTCAAGGTAAACATGTTTTTTAGTGAGAATGCGTTTTGCAGAGGTATATTATCATATACTTTAAAGTGAGTTTGTAGTTTTATATACTCATTTAATTGCGAATCATTTTTTATAAACTTCAAGTGAAGTACATCCATTTTGTACAACATTTTTATATCTTTATTCTTATATTTAAATTCTTGTACTCTTGTATCTACTTGTACTTGTAATTTCTTGTACTAATTTCCTATTTACTATAAACGAGGTTTCTTGTATTTATAACAACGAAATAGTGTGAAAGCGTGCGAAGAATCGGTGTAAGTAGAATCAGACTTACAGAACAGACAAATCTTTGTTTTCAATAATTCGCTTTACATTCCGAGAATTCTCAGCTTCAGAAAGTTTATTGGATTTCGCTTTTGTCCTTTTTACGTTTCTTATCGTAAATAATAGTACTACATGAGTTTTTTATTATCTTTAGGTTCGAAAGAATTTGCTAGGAAACTGAGATGTGATCTCGTTTTACCGCCTGGCGATAATTCCGTCAACATCCTGTTTTAAGTTTCTACTTTTGTTTCAGGGAAGAGCTTCACCTTGACGATTATGCTACAAACATCGCCACCTCAAATAGCCACTCTGTCGAAAGCGATCAAGGTCACCGTCGATGGACCAAGAGAACCCAGATCAAAGACAAGTAAGTGTTACAGGGTTTTACCAGCAGTAGGTAACTCAGCTTTTAAACTTGAACAGACACAATAGATGTTTAATCATCTGCTTATATTTTTGAAAATTTGGAGTGGATTATTACGAAGTAGAAATTTAAAGAAGCTAATTGTTTGAAAAAAATTTAATTACGTTTTCGAATACTTCTGTTCTCCTAAATATATAAATATGAATTTAGTTGGATGGAACATCTGCACTTAATTAGATGCAAATAATTTACAAACGCAAGTGACAGTTAACTCACCAACTAACAAACTATCCTCCTTCTTTCTATTACTGAGCATACCTAATAGTTGTATTTCTTTTTAACGCCATTCATTTTTAGACGCAAAATTTCTAAAAAGAAGAGGAAAAGAAAAATAGAAATCATCTTCCGAAATCACTGATATTCACTAAAACTCCATCAAACCTTAACCCGTTGCCTTACAATTTCTTTAGCTAATACTTTCCAACTTCAACTAATATAGTACGGGTCAAATCACTGGATGAACATATACTGATAACTAATTATGTAATAGTTATAATAAATTGTACTAAACTCATAGAGAACTCAAGTAACAATTATCGAATAGCTTACATCGTAAAAATATCAAATTTGACAGAGATATTGAGAACAGTAATAATCTACGAAGAGAATACAAAGAATGCAAGTCACTGGTCAATTAAAAATGTTAACAAACTGTAGTAATGATTAATAAAGAGCTCAGCTAACAAGTGGACAATTTACATCGCACGATGTTCAAACGCTGTTGTCAAGTTTGTAAAAAAATATGAGAAACGAAAGTCAGTGATTTGTCTGACCCCATATCACTTCAGATTAGAAAAAGAACACACGTTGTAATATACCACACGAATTCACGTTGCGTTTCAGGACACCAGGCCTTTCATCCCTTCCACTTCGGGCCCAGGCCGTTCCCTTTCGGCCACCCTCAGGATCCTCTGGGATTCAAGTTGTCCGGTAAGTGTCTGCCGATAGAACACTCCGTCCAGATCTGCTACCTGCCGGTATGGCACATAGTACAGCATCCACCTCGTAGCTCGTCTCCAGCTCCAACCGGATAACTAAGTTTACAACCCTGCATCATCCCCTTTGCCGATGTCGCGAAGGCAAGCTTGCTCCACTCAGTCTTGGCTTGCTTGGTGGCTACGAAGGGTGTCAAAATTGAGCGTCGGCAGGCGCCGACTCAAAATTGAGTTTTGCCACGGGGCGTCTAAGTGGAGAAGACTCTGATTAAGCCCCGGCCTTTCGTTTGTCGACGCCACTCTTCGCCGAAACTTTGCGCCCCGTTTGACGAGCGACTTCTCGCGCTACTGAAATTTCCGATCGTCTTCGAGGGAAACAGCCGCTAGGCCCATACTTTGACTTTCCTTGGCAGTTGGAGAGGAACGGAAGGAACATTCGGTGGTTTCATCGTCACGAGGATTCTCTAGGTTTAGATTCGTTTTGGTAAATTGTGGTGAAATTCGCCAGTGGCTATCAGCAAACGACTAAAATTAATATTGGAACTATCAAACTTGATTTTCTAACGAATTACTAAAATCCATATATTTCCAGACCTCTGTCATCTTGGGCCTCCAAAAAATCGAATATGGTTAATCCCGGGTACCACAGGTCTTCGTTATTTTCAACACTAGAAGGTTCCATCTCTGAAGCATCCATTTTTGTCAATTTATCATCACACGAGCAACCGCATCACAGGCTTCTATCCCGATCTTTAAAAGATCGAATATGATTAACGTCTTGATACCACAAGTCTCTATTACCTCAAACACAAAAAGTTTCATCTCTGAAGCATCCATTTTTGTCGATTTATTACCACACGAGAAAGCCAGAGCGAGCGGCCGGTTGCAGCGGCGATTTCCGGTGGCGGCGCATTCGACGAGCTAGTTTGGCGGCGCGGATTCCAATTCAAATTCGTTCGAAGCTCGAAATTTTGATGGGACTAGCCTCGAGCAGCGAGGGTCGGCTACTGATACTGGTGCACCGACAGTGTATTGTTTCGGCATGATAAGCGGCTTAACGGAGCTTCTCTCCCCTGCCTGCCCCCGGGGGTAGTGCGGAGTAGCAGTCCTGCCGTCGATTTCTCGTCTCTGCGCTCCTATCCATCCCCTTCTCTCTCTCTTCCTCTCCCTCTCTTTCTCTCTATCCACCCTTTCCAACCCTCCCTTTTGTCCTACCACCCCCGTGGTCTACTCAATCAAGGACCGCGCCCCCGTCGACTTTCTCCTCTTCTTCTTTCCTTCAGATTTCCCATAGTAATTTCAGCTAACGAGGACGGACGCAACAATTTCCAGGTCGGCTGCATAAAATTGTTCCACGGTAATCGCTGAGCGGAAGTGTCGCACAGTCTCGTGTCGTAACGCGGCTATACAGCACGGCTAAATCGAATTACCGAGCTGCGCGATGGAAGTTCGCCGCGTTGGATATTTTGCGGAGAACGCCGGCTGTGGCAGGAAAATAGAAGAGGATAGGGTACGACGTGCAGGAACAACGACTTCGTCAGTTCTATTTTTGCCATTGTCGAACTTGCTTGCCCTAGGTATAATCAACTTTGTTGGAATTACTCTTGGTAAGGTTGGTCGTACTTGTATTTAAGGTTTTATGATAGGATCGCTGTTCTCTGGTCTATCTTCGTACTTGTTTCAATATTCTTTTTATAAAAACACATTTGAGTATCGAAATGTACATGACGGACGCGAGGAACAGTTTCAACGACCACTTTACCACGTGTGCTGGTTTTAGCGTCGTCCTATATTAAAGATATTCTCATCCGAAAATAGAGTATAGCTACGAGTCTTTGCATTTCTTTTGAAGTGGAGCTTCATAATCCACCATGTAGAAGTTCCACTTTTACCCAAGAGTTGTTCGCAGTAGTAATCTTCTACAGGAAAATTGTCATCATCTGAAAACACGATTACACGCGAGTGTCTTTATTCTTTTGCGACAAAACTCGACAACCAACTATGCCTGAAAAAAATTGTACTTTTGTCAAAAATCTCGTCACACTCGATATCCAGCTTCCAAAGTCTCGATCTCCCGCTTCTAGAAAAATATTTCTTCGATTTCTAACCAACAGAGTTTTCACCCTTGTACTTCAAGCACAACCCTTACGTACCACGAGGAAGAATGTTCGTTCGCTAGTTCCTTAACCACCCTTCCACGACAAATTCAATTCTCCTTCGAAGGAAACGCGCTGTCGCGTAACTGGGTCGCAGTCGCGACCGACATCACCCTCATATCGATCGGTTTATTCCAAGCTCGTGTCCACCACTTTTTCAACCCTTTCGCTGGTAGTTCGACGGTCAGCGCATAGGTTGCGCCTCTGTCCAGTTCGCCGCTGGGGTCAGTCGGACAAGCGTTTCAACTTTCGCCCACCCTTTGCAACACCAAAGGGGCTATAGCCTATCGTTGTTCGGATAAAGACGCGTTTCAAGAGCTGGTTTATTAGATATCCGCGTCCGGGGGTTGATAAGGAGAGGAAAGGGGAAAGAGAAGAAGCGAGAGACGGCTGGCTACACGGCGAGCCAGGGGTTGTTAAGGTGCCCATTGAGGTGTAACTAGGGGGATGTTATTAAATTTCGTTCGGGCCTAGCTCGAGGGGAGGCTCGAATTTTATGCTATCCCTGAGGACCATCGAAGTCCGGTACAGAGTCTGTCTTTATTCCATCCGTGAATTTTCTCTTCTTTTGTCCTGTTTCTTTGAAGGTGTTCAAGAAGCGACGTATACTATTGTTCGTCGGTATCTGGATACTTGTATAGCAACTGTGTTTGAATTTAACTCTCGCTTATAAGTATCAGAACGCTTATGAAGAGTGAGGTTAATTTTAGAAGTTACTAGAAAATTATCAAAAGCTTTGGGATTGTTATCTCGCTTTTTAATTGTTAAAAACTTTGAGAACTATTATCTAAATTAGTTTTAAACTGCTAGAAAATGATTAAAAGCTCGCAAAGTAATTATTACTTGCTTGAGATTATAGAATGTCAGACAAATGAAGAATTCATATATTGGATGTTGCGATCAAACCTCTTTTCTACCTTCATGCGTGCTAAGATCGAATTCTTTCTTTCATTTATATCCACTACATTCCTTGATTACTGCTCTTGGTTAACCGATCCTGTCATCCATACTGTCAATTTTTCTGTTGTATTTGTTGTTACTTGAGCCGAGATTCTAGTTTGATTTTTAAGAGAACTTCTCTGTGTTCTGCATCTAATTCGTTCAATATTTATTCAATGCGATTAGAGGATCGTGAAGATCAACGTACGATTGTTAAACTATTCATGTGCCTCTTATACTACTAGATTTTGCAATATTAATCGTAATAAACAACTTTTTCAAATTTCTGGGCGGTTATCTTGTATAAATGCAAATTTTTGTTAATTCTTATTAATTCGGATGAATCATCGTATCTCATATGTAACCAGGTGTCTGTATATTTATAAACGAGAGATATATGTAACTGACTGTGTTTTTTAATTCTTCATTCGTCTTTGAATCGATTCCTCTTACCTGTAACTATTAGCAGAAACGCGAAAAGTCTTTGTTCAAGGATTTATCAATTCGTCAGATGAAGTTTCATCGTTGAAATTAATTTTCACGCAAGAAGAACGTTCCAAACTTTAGAGGATTCTTAAAAAATAATCATCTTATTTCTAGCTAGTAATTATCTTTGATATTTTTCTTCGAAACTCTTTATCTTCAAAGATCATCGATTCGCGATCGGGTTGTTGCACAGCTGGACGATTGAATTTCAGAACGGGCAGCGACAGGATGGAAGAAACACGGGGAAAATTAATGTATTCGGTGAGTGGCAACACGCGAGAAGATCCTCGTTGAGATTGTCCGAAGAACGAAAACAGGCCGATCACGTGGCTCCCGGGAGGGCGTCTTTGCCAATCTAGCTAAGGGGATGAAAAATCGCGAGAGCAGCCAGGGATTCGAGTTAACAAGAACAGCTCGCGCAGCTCGATTCCCAACTCACCCCGAGTTCCGTTGTTCCACCTCTTTCCACCCTCCAGTGTCAATTAACCGCCTACCAGGGGTTGGGGGTTGCGCCGGAAAAATCGCAACCCCTGTTTCAATAAGGTGGCCTTTACCTCATTTGGGGGAGATTGTTAGGAGCGTTCAGTTTAAAACTGTCGCGCGCCTTCGTTTCACGGATCGTTTTACAGTAGATCTTCGCGAGCTTTCTTTAAAGAGGACCGCTCGTTTTCTTCTCTTTCCTTCATTTCCTCTCCCATGTAGTGCTTCTTTTGGAAATTCGATATGGTAAATTTTCTCGGAGAAATATCTAATCGATTGTAGAAAACAGAAGGTGGATCGTGTTTCAGATCTACGATCTGATTGTCAAGTTCGTTTTACAGGATTTTGCAGTACGAACTGATATAAATGACTCCGTAAATCACGAAACAAGGAGTTTAGCGTAGATATACGTAAACGAATGTTATAATATACAAGGAGCTTTGTTCATTTTGGGTTCATTAATATTTTAGTTACTTGTGCGTTTTGATACGAAGAATTGTAGAGAAATTTAGTCGATCTAGAATTGCAGTTAATAATATTTTTCCTTCGAGATAATGTTCGAGACCATCGACAGTTTTTTCAAGTGAAAACATCGACGAGCTCTTTTATTCGTTGTATTGTATTCGTGTTCGAAAATGATTATTTGGAATGATTCTTTTAACTTCAATCTTATAAAATTCACTGTGTGAACGTAAACTTAAATTTTGTCAATTTTACAATGAAACAAATTCCAACAAAATTTCACACACCTTTTCTACGTTGAATCTATAGAATATTATAGAATCGCTCATAGAATATTCCACAGAATATCTTAATTAGTTTATTTAGTTCAGTTCCGAGTTTCCGAAGAAACCAACCCCTAATCGAAAGGCAGGGTGTCGATTTTCAGACGGAACCCGAGTCCTTCTTAAAGGATCCTTTCACGTCCACGGAGAAGCGAGTAACCCTTGACGAGTGCGGTGCAGGATCCTTAAAGGTTCCCTTTTTAAGGGTTGCCTCTGTCCACCCCAGCGTCAAATCACGGCGGATCCTTTAAATTCGCGTCACATTTCACCCTCCTGCGTGTCTTGCAAGAGCCTCCTGGGGCGTCCCGTCTTTTAATCAGCCCTGGTGACCAGGAACTTTCGGTCGCGGCGACGGTAACTAATGATACCCTCTGTCCTTCTTCGTTCCCTAACTTCTATCGTTTCCTCTATCTCTTTTATCTTATAATGACACGAGAATCCGTAAACACAAAAAGACGGTAAATGAATTTAATGAATTTACATACGACCTTGTAAATTTCTAATTTACTTCTGCATAATTTCATTTCTTACGACTTCTTAATTCATTCGATATTTGGTGACTTACATGTTACTTGACGTCACTTCTAATTTTCAAATTGCAACTAAAGAAAGCTATTTGGTTACATCAGCGTCACCCAACCTTTTTTCGAGTTGTAACTCTTTCGTTATATTTAAATGACTTGCAACCTCTCCTTCTTATGCAGACAAATAATTTGGATGCTATAATATTTCAAAATATAATTCTAATTCAGTATTAAGTGACTGAAATATAAAATTTAGCCAGCCTCAACTTCTTCAGAAACACCTTGCGCCTCTCTCCTCCTAAAATATCGAGGCTCCCCTAAGAGATTGTCACTCGTGACCCGAAAAAGTATTGGAATGGAATCGGCATCTCGAAACTCGTCAATTTCTATTTCCTCGTACATAACCGTATCTAGTCAAAGAACGAGCGAAGAATACGACGGATAGACGTGACTCGAAAGGGTAGCGAGGAAACCTGTACAATGAACGTTACGAAAAGTTGGCCGTTTTTATCCGTAACTTCAAAGAGGATGCAAGCGTAAATAAGAGAAGGAAACAGGCACCGAGGGTGAGAGGGGATGAAAGGTTGGTGTGCGGAGGGCGAGAGCGAGAGAGACAGCAATTTTCTCGTCCTTTCTCGAAATATCTCCTCGCAGAGCTTAGATCGGTGCCAGGGACCTTTCCAGGGTGGCATTTTAGGGGTTGCTGCGACGCGATAATGAGAACGGGCGCAAAGGGTGGGTGTGCAAAGACATCCGACCGTCGGTAGCGAGAGGCTAGGACGTGGGAAACGGGGGTTGGGGGTGGTAGGTCGGCGGCAGGTTAGAGGGACGGCGGGGGTAGTTAGAGAAGAAGCTGAAAAGAGAGAGAGAGAGGGGGGAGGTTGAGCGAGCAAGCTACACAAGGGTTAACGCCTTAGCAGTAAGAAGGGCGTTTTAACTCCTGTTTTGCATAGATTTGAATAGATAAGGAGGACAGGAAAATACGCGAATTAATTTATTATGTATCTCTGGCTGGTTGCCGCCCGGAGGGGTTTTAAGCGAGCAACCCGAACGGAACCGGCTTTACTCTTTACTTTCGAGCCTGCCCGTCACCCTTTAGCCCAACGTCTTTAAACGCCGCCCCCCCCCCCCCCCCTAAGTTTCCCGACGGCTCTCACTCTCCTTTCCTCCGCTCTCTTTCTCTTTCTTCTAGCTATGACAAACGTAATTCGCTTCTGAATCTCACGGCTTAGAGTTTCAGGGAAGATGGAAAGAATCTGGAGGCGGGTGACGTACTTTTTTCTCTTGTTCGTTTTCTGTTTTCTTAATCGCTGTGCAATTAAGGAAAGAAGGAGATTTAACGTTTTCTATTGTATTTTCAGTCATAGCGTATGTTCTATGTGGGTAGATTTTAACCGTATGTTCAGGTAGGAACATATGAAATGTCCCATTCTTAAGGATTCATATTTTACTGAGTTCTGGAAAGAACACATGTAGATGTTTATGTAAGTGTTAAGGGGTTAAAATTACCATTATTGTATTTCGAAATGATATATTAGATATGTTTATATTTATTTTGAGAAAGGGAAACATTTCGGAAATTGGTATAACAAGGTTATTTCCAATGAGTGTCTTACGTATCACCGATACATACTACTAGTTCCCTGGATACTTCATATGCGATAGACTACAACAAAGCTGTGCAAGCCGTTCTTATTATTTAGTAATTTATTACGCATAGCTATTTTCTGTATTAATATTTCCAATATCCGACTTTCAATATCTGATTTTCAATATCATTGATTCGTACTACTAATTCGCGGTAGAAATTACTTTTTACCAAGATTATCATAATTCTACCATTTTCAATTTTAACGAAATTGACTCGATCAGTATATTTCATTCACGATTCATTTTAATGAGACTGTCTGCGTTACCTGTCCTTATTATACAATAATTTATTCCGACTAATTATCTCTAATCGTTACTTTCAACGATTGTCTGCCATACCATTGACTCATACTACTAGCTGCCAATATAAGCTACCTTTTGCAAAGATTATCGTAATGTTTTCAATTACATCTTTTATTAAAATCATTAGACGATATTATAGCTCTAAAAATTAGTTAACCACAAGCTTCTCTGGCCAAGTTTCAAACACGACAAGTATCGAGAAATAACATGAACGCGTAACCCGACGTGTGGGGTGGTTAAAACAGCGGAGCACATTTTGAACATGCTGCTCGATAATACATCATCCCTTAAAGCTTCTGTACCCCGGTGGAAGGTACACATAAAGGCAACTAACCCTAGGGCCGTAACGTTTAAGCTTAACATTTCTCACCCCTTAAAGGGTAGCGGCTCCTTGAACCCTTTCAGCTCTCTGGCGTGGTTGTGTCTCTTTCCCTCCGACTCTTTCAGAGGCTCTCGCCTGGCTTCTCCCCTCATTAGTCTTCATTTGTTTTCGGAATTATCGCCCGCCACCCTCCAACCTGGCACGCGAACTCTCTCCCCCTCCGAAAAGGGTGCCAGCCGTTTTGGGGGTTTATTAAATTGAAAGTATGTTACGAGCTGGTTGAAACAGATACGCGCCGCTGTCAAATACCGAAACTCTCCAGTTCCGTTCTATCAGCGATTAGGAGAACCGAAATTCCCTCAATTCTAAGGGATGAGACGATTTTGCGAATTTTCAAATACGAAATCTTCCAAAGTGTCACATATAAAAATTTGGAAACTTTCGAGTATAAAATTTTGCAAAGTCTCAAATATATAAAAAAAAAAATAAAATTTTGCGGAGTCTCGAACACAGAAGATTAGGAAAATATTAGGAATATAAAGATTTGGAAAATTTCAAGTATAAAAGTTTACAAACTCTCAAGTATACGATTGTGGAACCTTTTGGCATACAGAAATACATTCCTCGGTATAAAAGTTTCTATTAATACGTTCGAAGGTTTAAGGATATCTTCGTTTAAAATAAATATGAATTCCTGTGCGAAGACTCGAGGGTGGATTTTCAGAGAATAGGCAAGCAAAGTCGTCACTTACGGCGCATCAGGTACAGGAAACCCTTGGCCTCCTTAAGCTCGCTCACAGCGTAGCTTTCGCGCGCCTCTTATCGTTTTCTTAATCCCCTCATAAAGTAGCTGCATCCTACAACCTTCCACCCCTCTCTCTGTCTCTCCGTCTCTCTTTTCCTCTGTGAGTTTCCAGCTGGGTTGCTCGTAGTTCCACGACGATGTGGTAGAACGCGAGATAGTGGTGTCCTCTCTGGCAAGCTCGGCTTAAAGAGAGCTTAAAAATCACCCCTTCAACCCCTACCGAGCTTTTTCCATCCCTTCTACCAACCATACAACTGTTGGAGGGGATTCAATGGCAGCCAATAGCGATGGTCGCGAGCTATGTACGCCACGCCCACGTTCCAGTGACCAGACAACCCTCCCCACTCTTTAACAGACTTCCCCTACTTGTCACCCCCGTTGTGATCCCTACCCCTGAAGCCGGTGGCTTCGGAGCTTTCACGGAATTTTTAAACTGCCCCGCACAGATGACGGTATAATCTGCTATTGATCAAGGTGTTTCGAAAAACCGATACCATACCGATGACTACGGGCTTCACTTTTACTCCTTTCCACCCCCAAACGTCCGCCACCCCTGCTCGCGAGCTACAACTCGTTCCGCCGCGGTTTCCTAACTTCTTTACTCGATCGTTTCTGTTAACGCTTCCACTTCTCCTCGTTTTTATCGTGTTAGTTCCAAGATCGAATATTTATCTATTTTTATATCCTCTGGGGGATGAGTTTTTCGATGATTCGATGTAATAGATATAATTAGGATTAATTTCTTCTTTTTTTTTTTTACCTTGGTTTTCGTCTGTTTAAGAAGAAGGCAATGGAAGTTTGGAGGAAGGGTAATTGCGTTGGAACAGGTTAAGCTTTGTGATGTCCTGAATTTAATTGTATAGCTGCATATGTGAACGATTCCCATGGTCACCCGGTATCGGCTAGAATTGAAATAAAAAAGAAAGGTGATCGATCGTTTCTCTATTCTCTGTTGGATAAATTTAACTGTCCATCCACGTCAAACGTTCGCTACGTCAAAGAGAAGCGTTTCTGTACCTCTATCTGTCATCCGCCGATCGTTTATCCACCTGACATTATATAACATTTCCACATCTCCTCCAGAGTGCGTTTCTTTTTCAGTCTCGTTGCTATTTATTGCGGTCGTTCCTCACGTTCTATATTCATCCTGGGCCAAGATTGATTCCTTTTAAAAGTGGCGTTCAATTTTTTATTGGATACGAAATTGACTCTTTGAAAATACAAAAACCTTTAATTGATATAGTTTGAAAATAAAAGTATAACATGGTAATTACGTTGCGTAATAAATTCGTTCACTATCTAATCTATATTTTTAGCCGCGGCCTACGAACATATGATAATATGAACATATGATAATATGAACATCTCCTTCGTGGTACACAGTGTACGTTTACAATGTTCCAAATTATAATAATGGAATATTTACTGTACTATAAATATCGGAACATCAATTATCCTAATATTTGCAGAAATATTGTTCGCGAATAATCGTCGAATAATTTAAAGAATACCAAAATTCGTAAAAGGACAAAATCTTTGCGAACTAAAATGAGCGCAGTTTATAATTCGCTTAATCTACTTGCAGAGGATAATAGAACAAAATAATACATAGATACGTTTTCTCAGGTTCGTCTAAGGAAATATGAATGAATTTATTACACAACCAAATACGTCTGGAAAACTACAAAATTGAAGAATAATTTACAAAAAAAGAAAACAGCTTTTTCTCGTTTTGAGAAGGACTTTGGTCTTTATCGATCGAAGAAACGGTGGCCAAGGTGCTGGCCAAAAAGCCAAGCGACTGACAGACATTATTTTAGATCTCTTGGATTGCACAGGCTTGCAACACCTGGGTCTGGAGCAAGGAGCCAGCCAAGGGTGGGGTGGATTACCTCGGGGCTCTCTTCCGCCGCACTGTCTTCCGCCGCCTCCCGGTCACCATTCGCATACACATCCTCCGGCAGCTGGTGCGTCGGCCTTCAATCCCTTCCACCACAGCATCGAGCAAAGATCTCCTAGACTTCCTGGACCTAACTCTGGTAAGCCGTTTTTAACTTTATCGTCTTATAAATAAACTGCGGATCTTTATGTGTTTGTGGATTGTTGCAAGCTGCAGCGATGCACATAATATGCGAAAATATAAAGCGCATCTTTATATATTTATGGAATATTTAACGCGACAACGCGTAATGTACAAAAATATACTGCGCGAAATAATTAGAAGATAGTTTGCTCCGTGTGATTCTGATTTTTATACGAACTATCTTTGCCTGCGTGTTCTTTTAATTGTTTTAGCACTGAAATTAGCAGCGCGATTTAAATGATCAATTCGTGGTATTCTAAAGGGTATTTTTAAAGACTTTTCAAGATTGCAATGATTTTGGTAAACTATATGGTTGATGGGATCACTCATTATATATTTTGTATGATTATTCGTAATAGTTTATATTAATATCGATTATATCAATTATTTGACTTTTTTGAACAGCTCGTATAAATCCTTGTATATGATGACAAATTCATAAATTTGCATAAACATCCGTAGTTTACATAAAAGGCCATGGCATGCTGCAAAAAAAAAAAAAAAAAAAAAGAATTACCCAAAAATGATAGAAAAGATTAGATTTAATCAAATTATTTCTTTCAATGATCTTGTTTGTACGATCTGTAAAAAGGATATCAGACCTTGGTAATAGTGTCAGATGATTTATAGATGTTTGGCAAAGAGATGAAAACTGATTGGTCAATGGGTTTCTTAAAGAACCGTCCAGGAATGATTTGGGTCCAATCAGCGTATCCGTCAGGGAGGTGACCCCGACCACGTCACCTGGTAATCCTGGACCTGGATTACTCACGACGGCTACTGTTGCGGCACCAACGCCTCCGGCGGAACCTACCACCACCACTACTACGCCTAGCCCCTCTGGACATCATTCACATTTTCAAGGTATCGATTCGCTTCAACCAAATCTTTAAATTAACATTATAAAACTAACGAAAATTATTCTTTTAACCCTTTAAATCGCTAATAAACAGGGAATAAATAAAAAGTCATATAGTTTTAGATTTTAAACTTTCACGATGATTAGACGATCACGGTGATGGCACATTGGTGGTTCTTCGGGTTTCGATCGTATTTTCGAATGCTTCAGTTCACTTCCTCGGAGTCCCGAAGAAGTTGAGTTCGGTGGACATTCCAAATTACTTCTTCAAGGTACACCTAAAAAGGTGTACCTTAAAGCGCAACGTACTATTAAAGATACGATCGAAATTCGATCAACCAAAAATATGTCAATTATATAATAATATAATAAAGAGTTCGGATTTAACAACAAATTCCATTATAACAGTATGAAAAGAGCAACATGCCGAGAAATCGTATCGAAAAGAAGATATCTTCTCTGTTAGCGATTTGATCTGTTTTACACAAGTCGAGGATTACAACTGCCTATTAAAATATACTTACTGAACTCAAATATCACCTCTTATCTTAAACTTCGATCTCCAATTTAAATCTTATGCCTGAACTTCAATCTCTAATTCATCTCGATAAATTAACAAAAAAATGAAGAATTCATAGAACTGATATAATCACTTTAATGATAGGTCTTCATCTTCTGGGGGCCACTGGGTCTATCTTCGGATCGATATTCGCTCCGTTGCTGCCACAATCCTCTTGGCTCTACAATCCACTCTACCACACGCAGCAGTACGTCTTAGAGCCGGAATGGCATGCTCTAGCGTTAAGAATGGCCCAGCAACGGCTCCAGAGACCTGACCAGGCGCGAGTGGAAGAAATGAGGAAACTTCGTGGCAGCAGTAGCAGTCCAGAATCCGCGTTGAAGGAAGAAAAACGTCGAGACGACGATCAAGATGTTCTTCGTAGATCAGGTCTGGACAGTCCTGACGGAAGCATAGAAGTGGACGATAGGAACGAGAATGATGCAAACAGAGATCGCGTGAGGAGCGACGAGTCTCTTCCGGAACAGGATTCTCCAAGGATCTCTCCCATTAGAAGCGACCTGGAAGACACTACTGACGTCACATTTCAAGATGCCTCCGTTCACCTAAGACCTAGTATAGAAAATTCGAACGATCAAGAGATCACGAACGATGAGATTCCTCGCAGAGATCTGAAGATCCGTCTGGAAGGCACTGTGGATCTCAGTACAAAGAAAGGACAGGATAAAGAGAACGTAGGACAAGATCTTACCACCAGGAAGAAAGAAGACGATACCGACGTGGAGAGGGAAGGCGTGCGAAGCAGAAGAGAGAGAAGCCCTAAGCCTAGACAAGTCTGGAGACCGTATTAAACGAGGATATTCTTCATTCGATAGATAAATATCGAAATTTTACGTGATGGTCTTGTTGTAAATTTCAACCAGATCTGCCTCGATTAATTTAGGGTCTGTTTTAATATTAGACAGTCGTACGGCCAGGTGATTATAAGAGAGATTTGTATCGATGTAGATGAGCCTGAACAAGGTTCGTGGAAAGCTCAGAGCCTGGTCCTGGAACCAGGAATTATCATGGACTCGAGGACTAACCAGGGTTTACGTTCGTATAGTATGTAAATATATAAGCGGCGTCCAATTATTATTTAGGTTACTATTTCGCGTACGTGTGAAACGCTACCCATTGTCATTTCGAGTGAGATTAATCGATTTTTTCGAACGATCTTTATCACACCAGTCCTGATTTTCGTTTCAATGGACACAAGGTTGATAGAATCTCGCGAAACTTCAACTCCGACGAGTTAGGTTATTATCAAGGTCTGTGTGTGATAGGTATCGTTCGATTCTTTCTCGTCGCGGTAACTGTGAATCCGTGACATTGTAAATATCACTGACTTAAAGAGTCCAGGCCAGAGTCACGTGCCTCTAGGCTACCCCATCTCCTTTTTGTTTTTTCGCTTCTTTTTATGAGAGACATTAATCGACCGTCAGAAAGTGTACGTAACGAAGATCAAGTACGAGTCGATGTGACTGGCCTCGACGATGAGTTTCTTTCACTGTTTAAGTACATCATCAAATAAAGTAATATCATCCGTTCCATGAATGACCATCTTCTTACGCAGCATTCTCTTCGACACCAGCCTGGACTGGTCTTCAAATAGTAAGTACTGCTTTTATCTGTTAAGCTCTGATATTTTACGTAATAACTCGTTGATTTTACAAGATACATATTTTAGATTTGAGATCGTGATTTTTATTATTGTAGGACTGTTTTGCTAGCAAGGAACAACGTTCAATAACAGTTCGTGTTTATTAACTTCTTAAATATTTTCTTGTTTCGGCCAAGGTTTGGAACATAGGAAATCTATTTACTTTTTAGAGATTACTTTTAAAACGTCTTTGACAATTACCGTTCGTAGGACACAGTGATCTATAAAAATTAGTTTCTGTTAATGTTTCTTACACAGTACTACGAAGGAAACTTTCAGAGTTTCAAAAAATCTCGAATTCCTCGGAAACTTAAAGAGAAGGGGAAAGGATAATTGGTTCCTAGTAAGTTTTAGCAGATGTCTTTACTTTCACGAGGTTTTGGGATAGAGAAAATTCGTTAGTTCCATCACAGAGGAAATTTTAGAAATTCGAACTCTTCGAAAACTCGAGGAAAGGAAAACGAACCGGGTCGTTTGGCAACTCTATCGATTTATTGGAAGATTCTTGATTAGGACAGGAAAATTTCGCAAACACTCGTCACGTTTCGCGGATCGATATCCTTTCCAGTGGAAGGGTGAGAATTGGCCGATTCGCGGGGGCAAAATCGGCGAAGTCGCGGACGCGCGCCAACTAACCCAACCTAATCCGGACGGACGAGATATGCAGCAGATTCAATAATTCGCCACGATTGCAATCGAGCGGGATGCACCGCACGCAAAAACGGCCAGGCCCGATATCCGCTCGGTGAAAAGGTCCGCGTGATTGATGGGACACACAAAGCGACCCCTTCCTCTCTCTCACCCTCTCTCTCTTCCTCTCTTTCTTTCTCTGTTTCTGTCCCTCTCTGCATATATGCTTCAACATTCACCAACACGCCCTTCGCTTCCAACCCTTGTCTCTCTCTCTCTCTTTCTGTGTCCGTGTCACGTGGTTGAAATCGAGATAAAAAGACCGCAAAACAATTTTCTACATTATTTTCGGATGCGCCGCCCGATCAAATGAGCAATAATGCCCGGCACACCGCATTGCCATGAATCTTTCAAACGATGTATTCAACCGTGAGCGGCGTTGGTGCAGCGACGCGTTCCCAAACGATGAAAACGTCGCTCGTCCACGTTGCTAATTACGATACAGGTAAATATCCGCAACGAGCCCGGTAAAAATAGCACGGAGATTCGAAATGGAACGGTGAAAAGTCATTAGAGTTACTTAGTTTTCAATAGTCAATTGGCCATCGAATTAGGATCATCTAGCTTTTTAACTTTGAGTTTTAGTATGGATTTTTTGTGTTTTAATGCACTTATTATTTACCGTACTATTTACACGCTGTATTACTTATGTTGTAATGCATATAAAAGTACGACGTATTTTTGTTAGAATCCTACATACATATACATGTATATGAAATTTTACTAATTGCTAAGGTATTATACATATTTGTGTCTTGCCTTCCTATTCCTTGGTTATAGTTCGTATTTTTATCTACATGTTTATGCATTGTATGCATCTTATGATCTGATTATTTTATCAAACATTTTGAATTTTTATCTGCAAATCAAGTAATATGGTTGGGGACGAGTCTATAGAAATTTCCAGTAACATTGAAGTTGAGCGAATTACCTGATTATGGAAATATGCGAATATTCTTTCATAAAAGGAATTTCCTGACGAATTTGGCTCTGTGACATGAGTTAATAATAAATGAATTAAATTAAATAATTGCTATGTATGCATGATGAAATAATTTGGACACCCAGCAATGGTTTCTATATTCCACATTATTTATTTCACATATAGGATGAAGTCCCATTAATGAATAAGAAGTGTAAATTATATGCACCCATAAAAATGGCGCGAGTATCATAGAGATGCGTGATACAGATTTTTTTACAAAATCTCTTAAACGATACTTAACGCCTAATATGTAACACAAGAAACGACAATTTTATGTAAAAAGAAATCTTACCTTTAAAGATTTCTATCACATTCCCGAAAACTACGACACAGTCTCAACTATTTTCCATCCATCTGTAAAAAGAGACTAATACAGAAACTCCGGTCCTCTTCTCTCGATCTTTTCAGGACGTTTTATTTCTTTTTTTCTTTTTTTCTCCCTTCGTCGAAAGACCCTAGCGTACACGTCCATGCTGGTCGGGTTATCGTAACAAACTACCCCAATGACGACACGATTAAAATTTCACGGGGGTTGCGTGGCACGGGCGTGTTCTCTCTCTCGGAACAAACCGTCTCTCTGTATGATCCCTCTCTCTGCCGTGCCTACCCCGTCCATCGAGCCGGACCAGACCACCTTTCGATCCCCCTCTCGCTCACGGAGCCACCCCCTCATCCCCGTCGGGTGATTGGTACGCGACCGCAGCCACCCCCGCTTTTTAATACACCCGCACCTGCATACTCCACACCCGCAACCGGTGAGCTGCCACCGTACATACACCAGAGAGGGTGCATCCAACCCCCCCTAACCCGTCCCCCCGTTCTACTACTACCCACTAGTAGCTCTGCTCCTCTTCCTTCCTCTCTCTCTCTCTCTCTCTTTCTCTCTTTCTCTCTTTCTCCTTCAGCTACCGGTTTGGTGCTGCTGCATCGTTCGTCACGAGTGCTCGATCTCGCTCTCTCGCTCTCTTTCCCTTTCACTCTGTGTGTTTGCGTGTCGCGCTCTCGTTCCGCGTCAACGTCAACGGTGCACGCCGAGTGATTCATCGATCGAACACGTATTCGTGTCCCCGGCTCGTTCATCCCCCCGAAATAGCGACAAAGACTGGCCCTCTCCTCTTGCCCGGTGTGCGGACCGGAGCTAGCCCGTATGAAGCTATGCCCGAAAACCGCCGCCACGGCGTCGGGCACAGAAGCCAGAGAGACGGAAAATGCATTTCCAGAGTCGATGATTGGGGCCGTTCTTTCAATCGCGGTGTGGCCGCCTGCGGCTCTCGGCCGGCTCTCTTTCACCGATCTCGATCCAGACGAGAGAAACCGTGACTGGTCAGGGTTTTCCGCTTCAGAGGTACTAAACTTTGTCTTTGTTCCATATGGAAGACTGTAGCTACTGGCAATGAGCCTTTTGTGGATTGTATACTGTAAAATGCGACGAGGTGACGAAAGTTGGGAGACTTTGATAAATTGGTCGGTATCTGGTCATTCGAAAGATACTGTTTGTTGTAGAGTGTGCAATTGAAGCTGTACGTAGATCCGTTGTCTGGCTGCGTTAGGATATCTTTTATTTCTAACAGAATATTAGGATTTTATCGTCATAACTCTGCTTCGTTTTCTCTATCATTTTCGACTGAATTCTATTTTATTAACGTTAAGAAATATTTTCACAGTTTGGACAAAATATGAAAAGTATGCATGATTACTCGGTTCAATTTTACGTTAAGTTTCTTAAAATATCGGAAATTCTTTTTACTGGCTGAAACAGGAGTGAGAATAAAATATAAAAGTTGGATGATCCTAGCAATGTTAATGTTAACCTAACATTGGTTAATTTGTTCATTCCCACTGATTTCGATATTTAACTTTATATAAACTATGCACTGAAGCGATCCACCACTATCAAAATCTAGCAGAAACACTGATCAAGACAGAATCGATTAGCCATCAGTTCTTCTAATCGCAGTACCTCATACATTTTCAAGACGGCTAAAGATTTCCGATCGCTAGTGATGCAGACGAGACAGTTGCGCCTGATTAAAGGGTGCAAAAGGCGTACAGGAAGGGTCAGCGAAGGAGGGATCAGGAATTATTTAACGCGGCTTCTCGACTTCTTCTGATCTTTTCCATCAGGTAGATGAACCCTTTCATCCTGAGGAGAGAGCATCGTAGGGTGGGTTGGCTGGCGATGGCGGGGATTCGAGGCAAGCCCCGATCCGCGACGATGAAAATTATACGCATACATAAGAGCAAGGTGAGAGACTGCTACGTTAAAGAAATTAGAGAGATAATTCCTCGGACGAATACCCAATTTACCCTTTCGTCCGAGCCCGAGCATCCTGGCCTTATTATCTAAAGTGCTCGGGCTGCGAGAGGCTGACAACGAACGAACAGGCAAGGGATAAAAAAAAAGAGGAAAGAAGGAGGGAAAGAGAAAAAGAAAAAGAACATGCACCCTTCTGACGGCAAGGAGAGCGCTGCTGCTGGGTTTGCAAGGACAAAAAGTATTAAAAGGACAGCTCCTCCTCGCGAACGTACAACCAACTGGTCGGCTGAAGGGATGCCCGCCAACTTTTTTCGGCTCCTATCATTTATTCACGCCGGAGTTATTTTCTTCCGGATGCTCTACTTTCCTGAAATGTAAAAGGGCAGATCTTTCGATCTCGAGTCTTTGCTGGTTTTTTAAATTAATGCCGATGTGGTTCTTAGGTTTGTATGCACGTATGATACAGGATGATAAATTGCCTACAGAGATGAGAAAAATGGAATTTTCCAAGGATACTACCAATGAATGTACTGTTTACCGGTAGTTTTCGAAATTTTCTTTCGATCGCACTAGCCTTGAAAATTTTATAAATTTTAGCGAAACGTTCAATCTCAGCGAAACGTTATTTCCATTAAAACTAAATCTATTCTGATGACGTGTGGAAGTATGTTTATCTTAATTAAAAAAAGACACAGACATATGTATTTTATATATTACTTAATATTTACATACTTTTAATAATTTATGACCTAATATTTAAATATCGGAATATCGGAATATCGGAATACTTTCATCGTATAAAAAATTCTTTATAAAAAGACGAAATATCGTCGAAACTATCGAATTCGATGTATTTCAACATCACCGAACATATTTTCCCTAAAAGTCTTTTAAAAATTATTTTCCAAGAAGGTCAATTATTTTCCAAATATTTCCCAGAGGTCTTCTAAGTATCATATTCCAACAACCCCAATAATTTTCTACGATTCACCTGCGCGAAAGCTGCATTATAACAAGGAAACTTCGATTTCCTATATCTCCAAGTTTCCTCAAAGATTTCCGGAAGGATTAATGGAGGATCCTTTGGTCCCGGAAGCGTGACGCGTTGGCTCGATGCTAATAATAATAAACGATCGCAGATATAGTGGAGGCAGGTCGATGTAATTCGTACAAATGATAGTTCACGGCGATCACAGGGGTAGAGTATGTCGGTGGAGGGTGGTGAAGCTCGTATACATCGTAATGGCCCTGAAATTAGATCCCACCCTTGGCGCGGCTCCCGAGTTCGACAAATTCGGTTAGGTCGATGAAAAATGAATCGCTGTTACCACCGGCCTTTTGCTCTCTCCTCCATCGGCTTGGTCGGTTCGCATCTTCGATTTTTATCGGCGGACGTCCGGCACGCTTTAATTTATCGACATATAATTTATCGGGGGTGGCGGGATCTGTGGGTGTTTCAGCAAGAAAGGGATCAGCGTTCCAACGCGATTTTACCATCCGGTATGAAATGTTAAAGGTTCCGGAATTTGGATTCGGTTCTGTTGATTTTTCGATAGGTTCGCTGTTCATTTGCCAGGATTGTTAATTCATTCTCCGTTTACAATGCAGAAATGTAGCTTTGTTTTACAGATCAAAAGTACAAACACGTTCTTCTTGTTCGGGTTTATATGTTTGCTTTTTAATTCATTTTGGAAAGGTCGATTCATTGTCCGGTTTTTCTGGAGAACCCAATAAATTAAGTGACGCGTCTGATTAGTGCCACCTGTTACTACTTACGACTTACGACCTTCCACAGTGCGCGTAAAAGTGCAGACGGTCCTATAAAAGTTTTATACGTATTCGTGCCATTTGTTGTGTGTTTAATTCGTTTAAAAGAGAGTGATTCAGTGTAGGCGAAGCATAGTGTCTGACCAGTGCCGCCCGTTACTACTTTCGAGTTCTTCGTACCACGCGTGGTTGCAAGTATGGCTACCGAATAATTCCTCTTGTAGAAGTTTTCTATCTATTTGTGTTATCCGTTGTATTTTCAATTCGCTTTAGTATGGTGGATTTACTGTGTAACGCGCCTGCCCTGTGTTATATGATACTACTTGCGAGTTTCTACCACGTGTGGTTGGAAAGATGGCTAGCAAACGATTTTTCTTGTGGAAGTTTCCTATCCATTCGCCGCGTTTATCGTGTTTCTAATTCGTTTTAGGAAGGTAGATTTGCTTAGTACTGTGTCTGGCCCGAATAATCTGTTACTACTTACTAGTTTCCATCATGAATGGTTGGAAACATAACTAGTAAATACAAATAATTCTTCTATTCATGCTACTAATAGTTTTTTCTTCGTATCAGGATTTATGGCGCGTCTGACTAATGCCGCCTGTTACTACATACGCGTTTCTAGCATACGAAGCAGAAAATATGACTAATGAGACGATACAGGGACCAATGACTTACTTTGCTCGTTTCTTCCGTGATCTTTTATTTTAATTATCTTAGTCAATAACGACAATACGCGTGTCCCATTTCGAAAATTGTCGCACTATCATTACACTACATATATTTTATAAATTTTATATTCCACTACTATTATGTATTCTAGCTAATTCTCGAATAGTGAAGTATTTCTCCGTTATATTTCCAATACTTCAACTGTGGAATCTATATAAACAATTGAATTCTATATAATTGCTAGTCTAAAATATTATTCTCTTCGCTCGTCAAAATTCCCCAAGTGATTTTTCAAGTATTACAAATCGAGAGACGAAGGTTACTGAAGTTTCTTCGACAAGTTTCATCGACAATTGTTCAGGAAGGCACAGGAGCCTTTTTCGAAAGGGATTAATCCGTACGCAGGAATAACTATAAGAGAGAAGGTTTGTTTCACGCATAGCCCGAAGCGTTCGTTATATTATGTTTGCTACTGGTGTTTACAGCTGCTCGTAACCCGGATGACAATCTCGGATGAAGGGTGGCTCGACGATAAGACAGACGTGCACGCATATTTGTTTCCAGCCCGAGTGCTGGAAACGCTTCACGGAAATGGAGGATCGGATGACGGTTCTGTCGTGCTTTTTCGAGGCTTCGCATCGTTTTGACTAGCTAGCTGACAACATATCGAAATAGTAGGGTTTCGATCAATTGCTAACGTCAGAAACACGATGAAATAGGAAAATATAGAATATAAAAAACATAAAGAAAGCATTATAGTCGAATCGAAAATCGGAGATTTTGTTTAAAAATCAAATACGTTCCCCGCTTTCAAAATTATTACTTCAGGTAATAATTCTAAACGAATTAAGCTTAATTTGGTATGATAACTTTTCTTACCTGTGTTTCTCACTGTATAAATCTCGAACAGTGAATTAATTCTTTATTTATTATTGAAAGATGATTCAGTTTAAAAATGTAGTAGAAAATAAGTATCAAGCTCACTTTCGAACTTAAGAGAACTATCACAGAAATTTCTCAAGTATTGAAAAGCGTGTACAGAGTTAAAACTGTAATCGGTTATCGTGCAACTCCACCGCGATACTCGAGAAATGATCTAACGTCCATTGTGCAAAAACACAGAATGCTTCAACCCTTGGCGTACATATTCCAGCAAAGTTCCATAGTGTTCAAATTTTTTTCCATCCACAAAGTGTGACTACTTTCACGTCATAGTCTGACACAGCTCTCGAATCGTGAAGCAGCACGAAGTCGGACAAAGAGGGATCGAAGCCCGAAGACGAATCGATGAACGAGAGGAATGGGGGGATGGACCGAGGCAACAGCGTCGAAACTTCGCCAAAGACAATATAAAAGTTGGGAGGGTCGCGCGGGATTGGAAGTCGTAAATATCATCTGCTAAATAAAGCTTCATCCTCGAGTAGGATTCAAGCGGTGGTGAAAACCCCTTTGCACCGGCGGCGGGGGAGTTGGAGACAAAAGCTCGTAACGTTCGCTGACATTAAGGTATTGAAAGAAAGGGAGAAGCCCGTTGTGAACGGTGTCTCCGTTCACCCTTCTCAAACGATCAACGTCTCCGATCGTTTTGCTACCCAAGACGTTCCAGGCTGACGTCTTAACTATCCAACGAATAGGCAAATTTCAGTCTTTCGTTTGTTAATCGTTGCTACTACAAAACTTCATTCTTGAATTCGCGGCTATTCTGGATGCAACTAAACGACCTGAAAGTGACAATTTTATATAAAAATACTTTTAAAGATTTACTACCAACTGTTTCGTAGTTTCTCATTTGTAAACATATATTTATAGTAGATGTACTGGAATAGTAGTAGAAGAAATCAATTTTTTTTTCAATCTTCAAAAAGGGTTTTCTCAAACATTGAAAAGTACGGTCAGTGTATGTTGACTTATTAACTCTGTTGTTCTCAGAGTGCTGCGAATCGATACATAAATCCTCTGTCAAGATTGAGAGAGTAGATTGAAGAAATAACTTGTAGATCACCAAAATAAAAAAGATTCGCTGGAAGTTTAATTGTAATCCGTATGTTACAAAAATCCCTTTTCCCTGAAAAATTCAGGTTTTATTGGAAACGCACATAGAAGAGATTTGAAGAAAAATTTCTAACGGTAAGAAAAGAAGACCAAAAATTTGTTCAATGAAAAGTCACGTTTCTCTCTGAAAATCTCACGTCTCATCTGCAACACACGAGTGCTCCGTCAAAAATTAGAAACACGAACGTAAGGGGGTGGCATCGAAGAATCCATAGGCTGGTATCTCCCTCTTGGAAAGCTTTGCGCGAACCATTAAGCAGAATCGTTTGGCTAACCGAGACAAAAATCCGGCGGCGATATTTTTTTATTCTCCGCCCCCTCCGGCGAAGGCACGGTTGGATTCCGTGCGTGCCAGCACGGACAAAAGACAAACGCCGTCGCCGTCTTTCGTTTGTTTCAAGCGTCATTTGTTTGGCGGACCGGTGGAGATGGGCTGCTGTTGCTGGTCGACGTGCCCCTGCTTTCCCCGAAACGTTTTCCACCGAGAGAAGGGAAAGGATGCGGGAGATATGGGGTTGCATGGTTAGAAAGGCCACATTTGAATGCCACCGGAAAGGGGCTGAGCGCTCTTTCATCTCTGCTTTGTCGTGCCACCTACGCACGACCCGCGAACACTCCAGAGCCACGATGGGACCTCAAACTTTCGATCCAAAGGCCGGATCCGGGAAATGTTGCGCCGAGAAATTTTTATCGCCGAGAGAAAGTCAACGTTGTTCTACTATCGCGTTGACGGATGTATGACTTAGAGGAGCTTCTGTGGTGGATTTGTGGAAGGAATCGTTTTTGAAACAGCGTTTGTAAGGAAGAAAAAGAATTTTAAAAATATCTTGTATAGTAATGCAGCGATTGATAATATTGGTTAATTGATGAGTTACGCGGTTTAAGGTGCAGACTTGTCTTTTACAATTTTCAAATTTCATAATTCTACCCTTTAACAATCTTATAATTTCCTTCGATATTTCTCAGTAGTTTATAAATCAATTCAATAATGGAATTATTTTCTATAGGGAAACGATTTTTTTAGGAGGTAAGAAAATAACTACACGAAAGATATATTTACTGTTAACAGAAAAATACTTTTAGAGCAATTGGTGGATCAGTTCGAATAATAAGGCTGATTTTTCAAAAGTGCAGGAGATCTTAGAAAAGACGAATTAGATTCTCTATGGCGGTCAGAGAGGCAATTGCAAGAATTTTCAACCGAAGAGACGTCTGCAGAGGAATACAAGGTGAAATAATATTATAAACAATTCATGACTTTTTCGATACTTCAACGGAGAGATTCCAAGTTCAAGATGAACGAAAAAAGGAAGAGGGAAGGGCGGAGGAGAAGAAGAAGGCAAAAGAGCAATCGAAGCAGAGAGAGGGTTTCTTTCATCAGAAAATAATTAAGGTTTTCTATGGAGATGATGGATTCTGTGGACCTGCCGTTCGCTCAGTCAACGTCAGAGGTTGACAATAGGTTCAATGGATGGAGCGTTCCTTTATTTAAAGTAGCTTTGTGTCCTCGCCGACCTCTTCTTCCCCTCCGTCCAGCCGCCGTGCAGTCGAATCTGGATCGTCCATTCTGTCCCTTTCCCTCGAAGAATCGAATTTCTTTAAGGGGAAGTTAATGAAAAAACGGTGATGCGGCAGGGATGGATCTACTGAAAAATCCTCTCTATCTCGATCACAGCTCAGAAATCCTCCAACGTCTCAGAATATCTTCAAAATACAACTCTCTGCTTGGAAAACTCTGCTAATTAAGTAAATATGATATTTTATTTACCTCTCCTATTTTTTAAATTCTTTTTACTGTTGGATTTAATTTTTAATTAATTAGCAAATTGGTGTATAGGCAGTGAGTGGTAATTGCACATGCTTAGAGGGCGAAATCAATTTCTAGTTATTTTCCCCAATTTCATATTTACAAATCGTTGAAATTTATAATCGTCACGGCGATACATAAATTATTATGGCATTCCCTATTTCTCATACGAGAAGCATATATTGACAATAGGTAAATAATTATATCCAAGATGAAATAACTTTTCTAAAATCTTGCAACATATTTATCACAGCCCACCATCGTTTTCAATCCACAGCGAAAAAGAGTTAATGTACCATCCTTTCACATACCAAACATCCGCAAAGTTCGCCAACCTCTATTTATCGTCAAAGACTGAAATCAATTTCCAAAAGACAAGAAAAGTTCATCAGCATTCAACACGGTTATAGATCGATGGCGGGGTGTAGGGTGTCGGTGAAACGGAACGAAAACAAAGAAGATCGTTTAACGATATTGTCAGAGTAAGCCCCGGAGGGCCAGCCACGGTTCCTCCGAGACGAGCTTGAGGGGAACCAGCGCGGCGGATGTTGGGCGTTGGGTGCCGACTCGTTCGGGCTGGCTGGTATTATTCCGAGCCATTTGTCACTCGGCCAAGCCGACAACCCCTTTCGTTTCGCCGACACCCTCTCGCGAGACCCTCTCGCGCGTTTTTATAGCCGCGAATCGTCGCAATATGCCGACAAGGGGCTTAGCTCGCTTCGAGAGAACTCGAGGGCAGATTAAGGGGATGCAAACGCCTCTTTTTCCTGCTTTCTTTTCTCTTCTTCTCGCTCCTCTTCCTCGTCTAGTGTCTTACAGCGGATAGTCGAACGGATTAAGGTCGACTAAGACAGATCTCGCGACTGCGGGACAACGATTCCACAACTCCTCTTCGAGATTTGGTTCCTCCTTCAAATGGCCCCTTCTTCCAGGCAGTGGTAATTAATTCTATGGGGTAGAGAACGGAGGATGGAACATTCTACACGTCTTGAAACCCGTCGAAGAGACGGTGGAATTATTGGGCGATTTTTGGGGAATTTTTAAGAAGGTTATGGTAGGGTTTAACATATGAGAACTATATCGTTGCTTGGCATCGATAGCGTAGAACTTTCTTCTCGTTGTGCCAGTATCAATTCGAAGCAGCGATACGGGAAAGATATGAAGTTCATCTTCGCTGATTTCTATACTTCTCGATAGCTGAGAAGAAGTATTTTAATATTAAATAATTGAAGAAGACTTAGACAATGTTTAATCCGGTAGATTCGAAAAATTGTTCAAAATATTGCTCGTTCTAAAAAGAGTTTCCAGCTTTTGAGAAACTCCCGAAATAATAAAATTTTTATTTACGAACGAAAATCGCCAAATTCTTTAACAAAAGAATGTGCTAAATTGCTTGAAAAAAATACCTTAATTTTTCAACAAAAAAATGTAAAAAATCTCCAAATTCCTTAATGAGGAAAGTTCATGGTTCGAAGGAAATAGATAACAAGAAAAATCACGTCAGAAACTGGCACGAAGATGATAGAAGAAGATGAACGAATATCATGCGATGGTATTTCGTCGAGATTGAAAAAGAATCCGCGGCTCTCGTCGTGACAACTTACGGAACGGCCAGCGAGGCGTGCGCGAAATCGCGGATCTAATCTGCTAAAAGTCTGCTTAATTATGAACGGTAGAAACGGGGTGGAGGGCGACAAGGGGCGGCGGCCGAGAAAAGGGGCAAAGCGAGGGGGTGGGTGGTACGCTTCTGTTTTCGGACTTTTCCATTAGCCGAATGAATCGTTAGTCTTTTGTTGACTTTTATTGGGGAACGCTGGTCTGGCACGGTCGTGTCTGCGCGCGAGTCGCCTTGGTTTATCCGGACGATCCGCTTGATTCGCACTGTCTGCCTCCGATTAACCCGTGTCTGCTTTTCCTTCGGTTTTCGGTAGTAATCGTTCTGTTCTTCCTTTTGTCTGAATGAATTCTGTTTTGCCTTATATACGCTGTTCCGCGACTAGTTCGATTTTCTGCGCGATAGTTGCCGCTTGTTCATGTTTTTTTCTATCATAAAGATCTTTATTTTAATCAAGCTGTGCCTTGAAGCTATATTAAGGCGGTATTAGGTTGTAATCTGAAACCACCGAGTTCTAGGAAGATGCATTGTGTTTGAAAATTAGAAATTTCGAAAATTAGGAAATTAGAAAAAATTAGAAAATTTATTTCAAACGATCTACGAAGGAATATCAAGATTCGATAGGAAAAAGGGTCTGGAACAGGGACAAAAAGAAATTGGATATTTCGTATGTTACATCCTAATACTTTTACTAAAATGGTATCATCAGTCGCGAATATATTTATAATACTGTAAGCACAAATATATAAGAATTAAATAATCCAAGGTGTAAAGAGTTGAATAAAATGTGTACAGTAAAACTTTGTTCATATGAATTCTATGTACTTGAAATTTTAGTTAATACTCTAAAACTTGTGCTCGTTCGATTCATTTGTCTGGACACGAGCCTGATAAATATTGCGGAGAATCAGTGAATTCTATCGTATCAACTGCTTGTTGAAACCCTAAACCTGACAGGTACATGGAAATATTTTGAAACGTACCATACAACATTGGTGATCTAAATCTTGCTTTTTACTAAAATCTAACAGTATCGATCAGCAAGATGATTAAACGAACGCGATAAATGCAGTAGTACCAACAACTTGATCGAAAAACGATTTATCTTCTCAACAAGAACAATTCGTATAACCAACAGAAACTTCCGACAAATCCATCCTCCCAAAACTCTGCTGCATCTTGAACTCCTCGAAACTCATCTCTCTCTCTCTCTCTCGCTCTATAAAATCGTACAGCGAAAGCCACAAGCGCCGTTTCCACGTTTCGACGAGCGCGCCAACCCCAACAGCCTATCAAGAAATCAGTAGAATCGAAGGAGTCCCCATGGTAGCAAGGGGGACACGATAGCATTTTGCTGGACAAACGATGGCCTGATAGCGGAACCAGAAGGAAGGCTGCCGCCATCCAAAAGGGGGGTTTGGTCGATAATTCAAAGGGACCACGAGGTTTCGCGTGGAAAGTGGAAAAAGTCGAAGGCTTGACGCGAGATAGTCAAGGCATCGGCCTGTTCCGCTGGTTCGACTCCATCCGATCGACTGGAGGGTTAATTTTCTGGTCAGTTGGTCGCTTCTGGCTCTCCAGGGTTATAGCGGCGATCTCGAGGCCCGTAACAACCCCTACTTTACCCCCTACATAAATATCCGGAATTAGCCATTTCTCCTGACCTCTCTCTCTCTTTCTGCCTCCGTTTCGCCGGCGTTCACCCAGTCCAGGGTGCACACCCCTTGCCTCTGCTCGTTCTGTCTTCGTCTAACCGTCGGTCAGCCAGCCGAGCAGCCGGTTGTCGGGCGGAGTCTACGATCACTTGACCGATTAAGGACCGAACCGGAGGGCTTCGATTCGAGTAGTCGCTCCGTTACGCGGGGGTCGTGAGTGGATTGACGTAATTGAGGAGAAAACACGACGCGAGCCGTCATGTCACGGAATATTCGACCGAGCCACCCTTTCCACCGCGATTAATCAGACCAACCCGCCGACCGCCAAGTGTCTTTCACGATTTTTAAGGTAATCGCGGACTTTTTTGTTGCTTGAGAGCTTTGGCTCGTTGAGCTAGCAATAGGCTATGGAATTTTGGAAGCTGCGCCGATTACGAATACAATTAGGATGCCGCAATAAATAGAGATATTACGATGGACACGGTCTAATCTATCGCTTCGTCGATTTTCTCCCTTGCTGTCAATCTTCGTTATCACGATAGGAGGTAAATATTAACTCCTCCTGCACAACAATTTATCGACTAATAATGTTAATTATAATTGACAAGTTATAAGTTACAGGCCACGGATCCTGTTTGATAATGCTATCATTTCTTGAGCTCGATACTTTTAATCTTTATTATCGTTTCGCTTTAACTTGCATAACTATCCCTCAAATTTTTCATCATCCATTCGATACTATTACACAGAACATTTCATATTTGTAACATATGTATAGCGTATACGTGATATACAGGTAAAAAAAAATGTTGACGACGTTCCGTAGAAGACAGAACAGGTGATGGAACAGATGATAGAGCAAGTTTATTAATAGAAAAGTTTATTAATCAGCAAGCTGAGTAAAATTGGCATATCACGTAGCCATGGGGATTGTAGCTGTGAGTATTAAATAGATGTAAGTAAAGTTGGCTGGCGTAGATGCCGAATACATTTAAATACCAACTGCACCGCTCCATTACATGAAACAAAATTTCCATTCAAAACGAAAAAATATTTTATATAAATGTGACTTACGTAACTATAAAAAAATAATCTATATCAATCAATAATCTACGATTATTTATATTATTCATTTGTATTATATATCGTTAATCTATTATTTATGAAAATCTATAAAAGCTCGAGTCTGATTTATTCCTGGATTACAGAAGAAAGAAGAAAAGATGAGGAAAACGGATCTTTGAATGGAGAGGTGCTGTCAACTTCCGGTTCTTGATCCTTAAACCGGCGGCGTCGTTCAATGAGAGGGATTTCGCCGCGAATCAAGGACCAGAAGTGACTGGAGGGCCGTTGGATCTCCTCATCTCGTTTTTACTCACTCCGGATTAAACAAAAGCCAAAGCTCCTTAAACTGCGGTCTCGGCTAAGCTGGATACATGCGAGGGTCCTGTGGACTGGCGTTGCTCTTTTATCTGGATCGCGTGATCCTCTTTGCTCCTCATGAACTCCCCGACGTAACAACAACTCGATACGACTGAAAGCCCCGGGGACATTTATGTTTCGTTTATTTCACGAGCCGTGTGCCTCGAGCCACCCTCTACCTGCGTTTCCGCCTTCCAGTTATTCCAATTCCGTGTTCTAAGGTGTCTTTCCTTCGTTTGATTTCTCTGTCTTTGGTCCTTGTTACTCAGCAGCAGAATAGGTCAGGAAAGACTATAGAGGTAGATTTTATTTGAAAGTTCGAGTGACGTTTGAAACGAAGTAAAAATAAGCGATTTCTATGAACGAAGTTCGGACGAACTATTTGGAATTTTCGGAGGCAAAGATCAGTGTGTTTTAAATAGTTCGGCGCGTTGAAAAAATGTTTGAGTCTCGGTTATTTTGTTGAGATTCAGAATTCTCTAATTCTCAATCTTTTTTTTTTTGTCGTGAGGTATGAGAGTAAATGTGCGAAACTCTAACGAAGAATAGAATCTTAGAAACTGTAGAGATGAATTATATTCGAGACCGGAAAGAATATTTCGTGTTAAGTAGAGGCAAAAAAATCACATTGGTCAAGTTTAACCAAAGCATCTCGAGCATGTACCTCGAGTATTTTTGCTTCCTTGCAGGAATTTTGAAATTCCAGTTATTTTCCGAGTTTCGTGATTCTCCAATCTCCGGCCTTCCTTCGAAAAAGTCCTGTAAATAGAATCCTATAAAAAACTGTCCATAGGAATTCTAAAAAGAGGCGCATTCCAGCGACCATTTCCTTCTATTAAGAGCCAATTCTCGCACAAAGGAGCCAGCGAATCCCAACATCGGACCATTTCCATCGAGCCGCGTAACTGACTGGTCGCGAGCAACCGCTACATGGATTCTATTTATTATTTTACCGTCGCTGGGGGAAGGGGTGGAGGAACAATCGATACACCGGCTTGTATCGCGGATATCTCGATGCGGCGTAGGACAAGCGAAACGATGTCCACCGCGGTGGCCATCTAGCTGGTTAGTTCCGGAGGGTGGCGAAACGGCACCAGAAAGAAGGGTGACATTTTTCTCCTAATATGAATTCCACCGGTTCCGCGCTCGTGAATCACCCCGATATCTCTGTCTCTTAACGCCGCCTATGAATACAATATCGAATGGTAAGGAGAGGGTGACCCGACCGGATGGGATGAAGTCGGGAATCGACGATAAAAACGGGCAGCGACGAAACAGCTCTCGCTGCTTTCCTTCGTCCCCTTCGCCCGCTATTTCGATCGTGTCCAGTCACTGTCTTTCGCATACGTCTCTTTTTTTATTTTCCTTTTACGGATTTACGTGCTGGTCGGATAG
This sequence comes from Bombus huntii, assembly GCF_024542735.1. Classification (NCBI taxonomy): domain Eukaryota; kingdom Metazoa; phylum Arthropoda; class Insecta; order Hymenoptera; family Apidae; genus Bombus; species Bombus huntii. Next base: position 4,869,867 of record NC_066251.1, read on the forward strand.
GGATACGGTGATGATTCCAGTTGTTCAGAAAGTAAAAACGCTGGACGTGAGAGAAATTCGATTGTAAGGGTTCGTTTCTGATGTCATCGCGAGGATATCGAGGTCTTCATTTATTTAATTTATCGAGGATCAAGCATGTAAGTAAAAAAATAAAGCGACATTCTGTCCCGTGAGATATACAGTGGCTATAAAAAGTATTAACACGCCATTGTATCTATTGACGAGACCACTTACATGTTAATTAAGTTCAAGTAGATTAAATTTCGTATCATTCGATAGCACTCATATATTACAAAAATTTGACGCTAATGAAATATGGAATTCGATATGAAAAAAGAAACGGCTTATTGGAAAATAAGGGTGCCTGCCAATACTTTTTGGAGTCGCTGTATATATTCGACACTTGTATTATGGTTTCGCTAGAATTCTAATCAATTTTGAACTGTGACATATATACTATTGATCATAAATCGCAAGGCAAAATGAAATTGACACTTGTTAACCGCAATATTAAATTATACTGTGTTCTAAAGATTTTGTTACAGACTTACACGCTTTAGTAAGACTTACGTTTAAAATCAGCAAGTCAAATCCCACAATATATGGACAGGAGTGTCTACATACATTTTCGATTATCGCTATAAAGTATTTATTAAAGAATTTTAGTTAACTTGTTCTTTGATGGACAATGGAAAACTATAATTCTACTATATGAAAGGTACTAGCTTCATTGGTATAAGATTGATTTCATCGACGATCATCTTCAGTAAACGGATTCAATAATTCACGTACTTTACTTCTTCCAAGCCTTTGTCCTTTTATAAACAAATTCCGATATATACGTAATAAATTGTAAAAGTGACATTTAGAATAGATACTAATTTCGAGGGTCGTTGTTTTACAGGTCGAGATTGATTTTTTACGAGCGATGCACAAAGACCAAAGAAAGCGAAGGGACGGGTTACGCCGGACCCGTGTGGGAAAATCCAAGTCGAGGCAGCGGATCCTGGAACCCTCCCAACAAGACGAAAAGTTCTTCTTCTCCTGAGGCACACGGGATCGAGATCGGGATCGGGATCAGTTACGGAGAGGTCGAAGAAGGACTGATCCTGTATTTGAATACGAGACTCTCGGAGGACTACATGCATTTTAACTACCGTCCAGATGCCGCGGCTCTCACGCTGCCCCGTCGCCCAGCCATCGTCAAGTTTCTAAACTATCGTTACTTGGACCAAGGGTGGAGGGCTCGTAAATTCTAAAGACATTCGTCAGCTTCTCTACCTCTTTTCTCTTTCCATCGCTTCGAGATACCTTTGGAACGTAGTAATTGTTTAGTTTCAAAAACTTTATCACGTTGTGAGGCGATTAGGATGCATTGTGTCTGCATCCGATGTCACATGTAGGTAACAATCTTAAGGAGGTTTGGCCTCGTAACAGAGGAGAGAACGTGGAATATTACACGTGCTTTAAATCATCCTCGAGCTAAACATCTTTTCCTCTCATTCATTTTCTTAAATTTCAAAGTAACTGGCAGGATATCTTGAGTTTCAGAAAAACATGAAAAAATTCTTCTTTATATGTGCAATCTCTCGTTACAATCTTATCCTAGTCTTTCTTAAAGCGTTCGAACAATTTCTGTTTATTCAAAGAAGAGCGAGATCGATGCATAGAAATTCGAAGACCTGTCACGGAGAAAATCCTTCATCGGCGAGAGACATCCAATCTACGTGACTAATAATTTCAATTCTCTTTCCCGTCGCTCCCCAGCTAGTCTCAAAAATCCAAGTAAATTTCCACCCCGAATCCTTCTCCTTATATCTTAGTAACTTGAATAAACAAGTATAAGAAGCGTGACGAGCGCTTCACACTCTTTAAGCTTATCTATCAATATAATTATGAACACAAAGCATCGTAATAATATAACGAGAAAAAATCATTGTGATTTATTCCATTGTGATTGATACTTGACATGCGCCGTGATAACCGAAGAATGTATCCGATGAGAGCCGTGCCAAGCTACCACGAGTAGTAGATACTTTTCTCCAAGAGCAGTATAAAAGTGGTACCTAAAGAAAGGACACCTTTCTGATCGCTTGCGTCGCTACCTTTTCGCCATTCACCGCAGGTACTGTTCCACGAAGACAGTCAGCCAGGCGACCAAGCTCGCATCTTACATCCAGCATCTAGTTGGAACACGGAAGAGACAGACGTACACGTACATACGTAGTCGACGCGGAGTCGTAGGCGAGCCCTGTCGAGAGACAGCTCGGAGGAGGGTGAGACAGAGTCGTCGGAGGGTGGCTCGAAGGAGAAGGAATACGAGAGAGAGAGAGAGAGAGAGAGAAGGGAGGGAGAGAGAGAGAAAGAGTGAGAGAGAGAGAGAGAGGAAGAAAGAGAGGGAGAGAGAGAAAGAGAGAGAGTAGTCGGGGGTGGAATGTGGGGTGGGGATTGGTGTTGTAGCCGAGTGGGTACCACCAGAGGTGGGTCTGGTTGGCCGCGGCGTCGGCGGCGGCGGCGTCGGCTGTCTTGGACAAAATCAATACTGTGGCCACCCATCCCTCGCCACCCCTTCGCCTCATCCCTCCAGTCACCCCCCTCGACGCCTCTCCGGCCAAATCCACCCGGCAGCCCACCTAAGGTTGCGGAGTAAGTCGGAGGCGGAGGTGGAGGAGGCGGTGGAGGTGGAGGCAGAACTGGCGGACGGCAGGCTGGTGTGGGCTGGCTGCAGATGCCGCGTAATTACCACCCTCAAGACACGTGTGGCGCTCGCTCGCGCATCCCCCACCCCCGCAAGCACCGAGCCAGGGATCGCTGATGCCGAGAGGCTGCTGATGTCGGTGAATGCTGTTCTCGGATGCGAGGATCGCTCTTTATTAAAAGTATAACTTCCGATATCCTGCCCATCACCATTGATTGTGGCTTACTTTCTTTTCTTCCGTATTTCTTTCTTGCTTTTTCTTTGTTTGATTTTTCTTTCGGCAAGTTGGCTATCATCGGCGTTGATGCGAGCTGAACTTCGCTGACTGGAAACTCTTAGTTATCAAGGGGATTCTTGAGCGTTTGTGGGTTTACCGGGTTCTAGGCTCAACGAAATCGATCCTGTCTTATTGTTAGTTTCTTTTACTTCTTTTTGCCTCCTGCTTTTCCTTCACTTTTTTTTTTAGGGAGCCTGGAATATTGTTAGGGTCGAGAGGAGCTGACGCGAGGCGGCTTATTAAACGTGGGAAACTTGGATATTCGGTTATTAGTAGGTTTCTTAAGTTCAGGTTTAGTGCACTTTGGACCCATCAACATCGATCGTGGCTTAAGTTTCTGTTACTCGACTTTGCTTTTTGGTTTTTCTTCGTTCTTCTTTTAGAGCTTGAGTATCGTGGGGATCGACAAGAGTTGAAGTGATGTGTTGGGTATAAAAGGCTGTTATTAGTAGAATTCTGATGTTAGAATTTAATACGTTTATTCTTCTATGTTTTATGTTATGAGTATGGTACTGTTTGTCGCAACGCTGTATGAATTTTACCAAAATATGCAAACGAAATCTTCGAAATATTCTTATGAAATATTCTTATACCCTAATCTTAATTCTTATAAAGGTAGCAGATTACAGTCTACTGGTGGATCAATTTAGAATCATCTTGTATCCTACATTATTTAACGACAGTGTAGCTTGTTATATCACGTTGAGCATTTACTTAAATCATCATAAGATCGACATTATTGTTATTCCACTAATTAACATTTTAAATTACTCCATTGTATTCGAAGCAAGTGCACACATATTTTTCTTTAATTTTCATTTATTTAACATCCCTCGCGGGACACCTATTTTGTTCAACAATCGAAATTCAATTTTTTAACTAATCATGTGGTATCATACGTAGTTCCAAGTTTCAATGAGGCGAGATTTATCGAATGTGCTTGTTGCTCTCGTCCGTGGGTGAGAATCGTTTGATTTTCTTTCGAAGAAGCATGTGAAAATCGCCGGCACCAAGCATTCCCCGTTCTCCAGGCGCGCCCTAATAAATTAGCATTCTCGTTCTAACAAGGTCCAGACTTCATCCCTTAGGGGGCTACGCGGACGACTATCTACAACATACCACCCTTGCCGGACATAGCGAGCATAGCTCTTACCAGGCCCCTTCCACGATTCCGCAGCACGCCAGTCCGGAAACTACCCTTATTAATATTATAAGACAAACCAAAGGAGAGGGGAGAACTGGTCCGGGAACCTATCCGTTTGTAAATAACCGAAATGTTTGCACGTCGATCCATTTTCCTTGTGTACGTTCCGTGGAAAACGCGCTTTCCATAGAACATTTGCGAATTCCTTTCGAAAATTACCTGGGAACTATCATTGAGAAAATTAGGTAGACCAATTCCATTTTTTTGCAAGCTTTTTAATTTTGAAGCAATGTGATCATCGAATTACGATTATACGGGAAAATTGTATCTACTTCTCCAATGATTGCACCGTGCTATAATTATTCAAGTTATTATTAAATACGTAGACTGTGGACAATTACGTATGCATAGCAATTATTCAATTTGCATAATATACTATGTGACAGAGTCAAATTACAGAGTTACTTTTATCAAAAAGTAACCTAATACTTTCATAAACGCGTAATTCGCTTGATTTGAATGCTAATAAAAATATCAAAAGCCTGCTCGAACCATACGTATCGAATTCACTCTCGGCTCTTGTATTACCCAATTTGACGATACAAATTTAAGATTATTGCAACATACAAGATTAAGCATACGAACTATAACCAATACAGGTTAAGAAGTTAATAAATGCTACGAAAGAGACGGAAAATTTTGGAATATTTTAATGATCCTAATTCGATGACCAGGTGTCTGTCTGTAGGGTCTATATTGCCTAAATAAGAAATTAGTATTTTTCTTTAGAAAAAATCTAATTTCCACGAATATTTATTTATTGAAGCAGATGACACAAATGAGTATAAATTCCAAATCATTATTTTTTCTATACCTTCAATTATAATATACTCTGTTACACACTGCAACTTTTTCAAGTTACAACCCTTCCAGAGAACAACCCTTAGAGCGAAAAAACATCGTTGGTTCGGGGTGTTTTATTTGGTAGCTGGTCGTAAGAGGAAATTTATCGTTAGGCTGGACATTTTTAGTAGATATCGAGAATGGTATTTTCGTTCGAAGCGCAGTTACCGCTGACGAGCAGGAAGAAAGGCTTGTTCCTCGGTCGAGTCGAGTTACGTTCAAGCCTCTAAATCAAGCAAACAACCCTCTGAAAATGGGAGAGGCCGAGCAGTTACACAGCCGGCTGGTCATTTGCGGTCCCGGCAATGCCCAGGATTACGATGTCGCGATTCTTCCGACTCTCTGTCGCCTAACTTTTCATATTTATCCCCTCCAAATAAATTTTACGTCCAGCGTTCCGATAATCGCCATTATAAACATCCTAGCGTTGAGATATAAGAAAAGTTGCTGAAAGTAGCAGCTGATTTTTATAAAAGTCAAGTACCGAACTCAAACTATAACACAGCGATGAGATTTTAAGTAACAAGTTCCTTCGCTTCTCGATAGTGTATGCGTATTAAAGAATGTTATAAAGATCGTTTAAAGAATATAAATATAATATGCAGCTATAACAGTAAGATACCATCATGAAGATAACATCATTAATTCCTTAATTTCATTACATAAGTACACGATTAAGGTTCAAGTCTCAGGAAACAAATATTTTATTTCCATCGTCATTTTCCTGTATTTTACGATTTATCAGGTTGATTGATGTAACTTTCGGACGATTCGTATAAAGATATAACAATAATATATAAAATATAATATACTCGTATGTAGCAAGAATATAAATGTACATACGACTGAATTTTTTAATGACAGATATATTATATTTATACGGTGATCAGTTAAACGAATTGCTACTTCGTTGTATATACATTTCATATGATAGTAGTAACGCTTGACGCATTTTTTTAAAGAAACGCGAATGGATTTATTATTCAACCTAACAAATGCATTTACAAATTGTCTATTTCTGAATACATTCATCTACGAAAGATTTGTTGCGACAAATATGACGCAAGAGTTATTTACGTAATTGCCTGGAGGTGACGTACAGATACGCCATGCGAGAAATATGTATATGTATAGCAGATTCATGCGATCAATGTTTTAACTAGGATCGAGGCACCCGATTCGTGTTCGTTATATCGACTGAATTTAATCGAATGAATTTTAGATTCTCCGACCATTGCGTTTGACTAAAATTGCGCTAGGGTAAATTGTTTGACAGTCAGGCCTGAATTTCTAGCCATCGAATTTTAAAGCGTCGAGGTGGGTGGCTAGTTCGATTCACGAGTACTCGACCGCCGCGTGACGAAACTTTTAATCGAGCATACACACGAATATGTCTCCCTCGCTCCGTTGACTAGCGAGAGCTTCCTCTTTTCGTTCGCGTGTCCCGTTAAATCAGAAGCGGATTTCATAGTGACGATTTGTTATTTTCAAACTTGGGAAATCCTTCAGACTTGCATAAGTATCTAAACACTTTTTTCGATTTCTAGCAACAGCATATGGATATCAGACAGATATGTGAATTAGCGAGAAACTAATGGCTAAAAGCGATACTCATTGTCAGACTGCCGATATTCGTGCGAATTCAACTTTTTGTAATCACAGGTGAAAATATGGAAACCAAATAGAAATTTTTTTGATATTTTATATATCGTTCGATGTTACATGCATTCTGTGTATTTTTACACTTTCATATTCCTATAGAATCAACGAATATAAATTTTCACTGTACGATGAAAAATTAGCCGGTAGTCTAAGCTTGAATACGCTATTTATAAATATAATTCACTGATTTTTATTCAAATATTTTAAATGTTACTACTCCTATAACGTAACTTTTTATGAGTTTCAAAAATCCTTCTTATCTGGTCTGTATCTTCCATTCTGTATAGATGTGACAAAAACAGAAATTATCGTGACTTTTTACTATCAGCCAAAGATATTAGGCTGTCTTAATTTGTTTGTAGCAGAAGTTAGAATGTGTAGATCAGGATGTATCTCTCGTAGTTGGAGAATTAGAAGGTTTCGTGGAATAGGGAAAATTATATCGAAGAGGTTACACGGTGTTTCCTTAAAACGAAACCAGCGCACGTATTCGACTAATCATACCGCCATTTCCTTTAATATCCGCAGATGGCCACCCTACCGAACCGTACTGCGGCACTCTTGCGAGTCTTAGGGACTTCCGGTGAGATTATACCGTCGACGAGAGCCTCGCATCCGGCGTCTAAATGTTTCAACTCCCACGCTTTCAGAGTTTGAGACCTGGTCGACCAAACAAATTCGAAATGACGATCTAAAGTATTCTGGATCATTAATCATTGTAAATAAATTGTCTCTATTTATGAAACTTAAACTATTCTTGGCCTTTGAATTTCGTGCAACATTTGATGATTTTAGAAGTATTTTAACATTCACTTGTATGTTAAAGCATCGTCTATCTTCTTAAGTAAGCTCCTTGCAAACGAAGAAACTTTTTCGTTATGGAAAATTTAGAAATAAACGTTATTATTAGATAGTAGATTATACAAATTCATATTTCTCTAAATACAAGCAAACGATGGTACTTAAGCAAGTATGGGAATGTAATAATACAAAATGCAAGCATTCATTATTGATGGAAAGTAAAAAATATAGATAAGAAGAATATTTAATTCTATTAATTGTGATTCACGAGATTCTTAAACTATGGGAATACATAAATTCTTATATCTCAAATTTCCAAATGAAATCAATGAAATCAATAAATTCCTCGTCTTCGGGAAAATGTCCTGATGTATACATTTTCATATTTTATTATTCACAATTCACGAGACTTTTGTACGACGATATACAACATGTAACTCCTTTATATTCCAAGATTCGAGACGAAATAACAATCTCGAAGATTTTAATAAATTCCTCACTTCAGATTTTTCGTAAATACATAAGCATCCGCAGTCCAGCGATATTTTTTCTTCGATCCAAGGAGACCTCGTGTCATAAAAAAGAAATATCCCGGAACAATTACTCGAATATCGTCAACGTCAATTTTAGATCCGTCCCGTCGAAGGAACGCACAATTTTGTAACGAGAATAAAGCGTCCCTGCCGGATGCGGAATGAAACCATTTCGTCACGGACATTACTTCCTCCATTACCAGGCGGACTATTTCAGAGCAATAGGCTTTTTATTCGCTTAACACGATCCACGCACTAGAGTCCGGCATAGATATCGATAGTCCGAGCGCGGTTTAATGACGTGCGTGTGCTGCCAGAGATTTGGCCAATAAACGCCAGGATCGAAAGGGTGCTGCCTGGATTAAAATGAAAATGTCCACAAGGAAGATTCACCTTTTCGAAATAACTTCGTCCTTGTTTCGTTGTTAACACTTTTGTCGACCAATCGGGGAGATCTAACCCTTTTGAAATGTATGTTGCTACACGACCGATCGAGAGACTTCGCAACGAAAGGTTACATTTATCAAGTTCAAATGTACTAGAATTCATTTTTGGACAAAATATAATTTAATCTTAGGGTTACAGGTAAATATTATCCATCGATAAATAATAATTATACAGTGCATTATTATTGTATGGCTATAGTATTGAAAAATTGGTATATTTAAATATTGGACAACAAGAATGAAATGAGTTGTGACATAACTTTCTATTCCAGTCTTTTCTTTTAAAACCGAAAAATCTTCTCAAACTATTCAAAGCCAAAATGCTTTCTTGCCTTGGAACCTCCAAAAATCTACCTATCACGCGTAGATCCATAGTAATTCCGCTAGAGATCACTTTAGAACCGAGGCTGTTACTCTCCGACAAAAAAATCTTTCCAAATCGTCCAAAATAAAAAATCTTCTAACATAAAAGACTTAAAGGCGTTATCCATTGTGCACGAATCCACCGGTGAACACGCAAGAGTACCGCGACACAGAGGATAACTTTGCTGGTCGAGCGTGTGGGGTGGTCCGGGTCCGCGTAGCGGGATAAGGATTTATAGTTTAATATCTCGGCCGGCTGGGTCGTCGTCACATTTTCAAGCCCCGAGAGAAACTATACACGAAGCCACCCTCTCTCTCTCTCTCTTTGTTTCTCTGTCCTTTTGCCTCTTCGTCGCTCTGTCTCTCTGTCTCTCGGCAAGCCACCCCTTTTACGGATTCGCGCTCGTAGGCCCAGAGAGAAGACTCGCACACAATCGTGGCTCGCGTTTGTCCCTCTGCCCTTTCTAGTCGTGGCGAGGATTACCGAGTCAGGATTCCAAGGAAGATTTGTTTCGGTTTGATGGGGCCGTTTAGACGTGTAAACGCGCTCGTTAGATTGGAAAACGTGTGCACGAGGCATGACAGAGGAAAAAGAAACGGTTTCTTTCCTGAAGGGAGGAGGAAAGAAAAAAAGGAGAAACGAGCGGGAAAACGCGGTTTATTGGAAGCTCGCGGATATAAAGTGCCGTGGGCAGAATTCATGGACACTGGAGAAGCCGTGTCCTGGAACCGACAAATAAAACAGAAATCTAGCTGTTTAGCTTCCAGGAATCGAAGTTATTGGCGGGGGTGTAAGTTCTTGAAGATTTAGACGATCCGGGGGTAGAATATTTGGAGGAGTTTATTCGTTCATCGAGAAATTGTTTTCTCTGTTTTCTTATTTCTTAGTGAATTTTTCATACTCGACATGGAATTCTTTTATTGATATTAGTCCTGCAATGGCATTTTGTAGAGATATTTGTATAAATTGTGTTTGGGAATTATTTACCAATCTTATTTTTTTTTCTTTTATCTTTTTTTTCTAGTAGAAAGGAAAACTTCTTTCTTTCCAAACGAAAATGATTTCTCGATACCGAAACCTACAATTTAATCTTAGGACAAGAACTGGAATAAAACTGAACAGCCCTCAAATTTTTAGTCTTCGCGGTATAAGAAATATCAAATTACAAAGTTGGAAGATACCAAAGCATAAGACTCAATCGACAAAAGGTAAAAGATCGATCGACAAACGATCGGTAATCTGAATTCAGGAACGATGATTTCCAACACGTATGATCCTCGTGCTTGATTCTATCTTCGTCTAGGTCGCTCCTCAGGGACCTGGTGGCACCCTCGAGCAATTATTAATTAACGCTCCCCTCTCAAGGCATTAACGCGGCTAAGAGCAACCCCCTTTGCATCTCTGCCGCCTGTGTCGACCTCCTCCAACCCCTTGCTACTGGTTCAAAGCGTCGCCAAGTAACGATACACCTTGCCTATGGAACGACACGCTTCGAGGAGGTCAAACCTCCACCTCTTCGACGACTTTGTTCCACAAAGAGATGAACCGCGTTACCTAAGACGCGTGAACTTATTACCTGTCATCCGGGAAACCCTCGTCTTTCACCTGTTTTCAGCTTCTATCGATGGAAAAAGTAGCCAGGCTTTTTGAGACCCGGAAACGATTGACTCGCACTACTTCATTTTTTTTAAAAACTTCTTTAATTCGTATTCGATGCAGGTAAACATATCATTATACTCGATGCCGTTACACATAAAAGTGGATTTTTGTTTGTGGCAGAGGTATGATTGATTCATACTACTAAATTTTCTTCAAGGTGCTTCAGTTTCAATTTGATTGAAATCTAATATAATTATTTTTACTAATGCTAAGAGTTAGTTAGTTCGTGAATCAGATATAATTGATTCATATTATTGGATTATCTTCTAGTTCTTTCTGTAATTTAACCAAGATTGATTATTATTTGTGCCGGTTATTATTTTGCTCATCAAATGCATGTAACTCAGAAGATTGATTATTATTTATGTCAGCTGATATTTTGCTCTTGGATCAAGCAAGATTGATTAGTATTACCAATATTCTTTCCAACACTCTTCAGTAGCTTAATGAAGATTCCAATGAACTCGAACATAATTTTGAAGATTAATTTTCATTCGTGTCATTTGTTATTCTACTCATGGATCAGGCGTGACTGATTTGTACTACTGATTTCTCTTTAAATACCTTCAGTAACTTGCTGATCTTAATTCGCATCACGCTGTTAGTTTCCTCCTGAAATAGACACGACTGATTCATACTATTAAGTAAATCCAATATAAATAATTGTAAATACAACTTGCAAAAACTCACGTTTCATTCCTATCAAATGTTACTTTCCTAGATTAGACATTATTGATCTATAATACTGAATCATTTCCCAGGCTCATCACTTTTATATAACTATATAATTGTAAGATTCTAATTCGATAAAACGTAACTTTCAATGCGAATTTTCATTCCTGGTAGGTACTTCACTCGTGTAGCGAAAGCTATTGGACTCGTACTACCGAATTCTTCCAAAGAAAATCGCAACAGCACACTACCACCTTGATTTAACCAAACGTCACGTAAAGAATTTAGTTTCTGTTCGTACTATCTTCATTTTAATCCCTTTGGCTTCTCTTTAATCTCGTAATCAGGGATCAAGCTCACGCATGGTAGAAACTAAACGTCGTTTAAACGCAGTACACAGGCGGACGTTTGTCGAGAGAAAAGAGTAGCTTGGTTCCATAAGGATCACGAGTGCTGGTCAGGTAGTACTCGCGATGTACTTGGGGAATACGCGTGCTCCTAAATCAGGGTTGATATCCTCGAAACAATTGGACCCTCCGAGGATGGTGTCCGGCAGCAGGCACTGGCTTGGCCGGGTAGCACGGAAGAAGATTTAATTAAGCCGGGACCGATTTATCTCCCTGACAGCTAACCCCGTCCTTTCCACCCTGTCTTCCTCCTCTTTCGAATCCTCGGCCCCTGAAAGCCCACGACACGCTCTAGGTGGCTGGACCTAGCCGAAGGGCGAAACCCTTTCGCTCCACGTACTCGCTTAGGTGTTGCTTATATCGATACCATTCTACGTGCATTCGCCTTTGTCGATGGCTTCTAACTACATTTAGACGACAATCCAGCAATCTATAAATCGATATTTAATTCTTTTGGTGGAAGTCGGTGGTTGATTATGGGATTTTAGCAATGACGGCGTGAATCTGTTTCAGGAAACGGTGCTCGCTTACATTCTTTGTATCAAAGGTGTATTTAAATTCGAAATATTCTTAGAAGATAGCTCGAAGATATACAATTTAGTTCTTGTATTAGATATTGGTAGTTTCAAAGTAATGAAAGCGTAATTCTTTTTTCTAAGTTCTAACTATGCTTATTGTTAAACGACAATGAAAAGATCTGTAAATTGATATTTAAATGTCCTGTTAGCAATTGATAGTTTAGAGGGACGATTATGATTATAATAATCAGGGTGTCAGCCTTTCTTAAGACGCGGTGGTGATTTTCGAACTGAGAACACGTTTGTTTCGTCGTCAAAAATTAATTGCCAAGATCGCTCGTCCAAGATTTCTATTTTTACATTAATATGCAACAAGGTAGGCTATGGCAAATAGTTCTCATCAGTGAAATTAGAATCGTGTGACGAAAGCTTTTACAAGGGTTATAGTCCACCCTTTTTGCAAGTGCTCATACTACTAATTAGGGAGAATTTGTTCACGGCTTAAAGTACACGGCGCATAAAAGTTAAATAAGTTAATTTCACACGACTTTTATTATTTTTATAACGAATGAGGTTCGAGATACAATTACGTTCTCTTCAATATACCATTGTAATCAGATAATTAAGAAATAAAATTCTTTAAACTACTTTTTCTCTAAAAATAAAGAAAAAGAATAAAATGGGATTATCCAATACTATAATTCCTAAACATTTATCAAAATATTTTCTAATTAGCGTACTTAGCACTGAAGTTGGACTCGTAACACCTCTATCCCCTAATTAATTAATTATATAGAAGATACGAAGCGATGGATAATAGACTCGTCGGAGATATAACGTAGCCTAATCGTAGATTGGTAGGTGCAACAGTCTTCCTTGGTTCCCACATTCCGCGATACCTATTTTCCGTCGTGTCAAACTAACCGACAGGAAATCCCCGATGTTCGGGAATGTATACAGACGTTGCTCCGTGCATCGCAAACTATCGAGGGAGGCTAATTCACCCACAGAGATCTCAATAACGCGATTTCATGATAATACATCTCATCTCGCCACATTTCCATTCACCAATTCAACCGGCAATCTCTCTTTCTCTCTCCCTTTCTGTCTCTCTTTCTCTTCATCTACCGTTGATCTTGCTCTCGTGACTTCCGTTTATCGCCGTTCATCCTCGCTCGTACTTCATCTTTATTATTGTTCAATCACTTCGATACATGGAGTGAACAAAATTTTCGTTTGTCACTTTGATATTCATTTACATTATTAGCCAAAAGTTTACGGTCACAGTTTATGGGAGAAAAACTTACAAGCAATGTACAATAGTTAAGTGCTTTTTACCTTTAGTAGACTTGTTAAAGGTTTTAGAAAATCCATTTTGTAGATTTGGAACCTACACGGAGATTTGTTCCAAGTATTACAGCGGGATTTTACATTTTTAAATTTCCCACACACCAGTAAACACCTGTATCATACACCATTTTCTCTATTTCTTCCGCATGCATCTCTCAACAACCTCAAACCACCAAAATAGGAAAATCCCTTAACGTCCAATTGTCGCGTCTTAAAAACGTAATAAACCTACTTTGTTTTTCCATTATCAAAAACCTATGATACTTAAAAACATACATTCTTATAGCGGTACTATCATAAAACCTCCCTTAAGATCCACACTTGAGAACAGGTCAACGACTTACTTATATACCGTTTCTCCTTAAAAATTCTTAACATCCATTCATTTGCTATTCGTTTGAACCTATTTACTTTCTCGATTGCAGAAAGTCATATTTCTTATACCACTGCTATTACAACGTCTCTCAACATGCACATTTGAAAAGACTCAACAACGCACGTAAAGAATCACTAACTCATCGTGTCCCACAAAAATCAATTAAAAATCCTGTAGGATATGTATATCCATATATGCTGATAATCCTCGCAAGAAACTTGCAAGGTCCAGGGACCCTAGAGTTGTTTTCTATCTCGATCGCGGGTTGCACACAAGGTGCAGGCAAGGGTGGTAGAAAGGTGGCTAGATAGCGAGGAGTCGGGTCGGGGGGAGGGTTGGAAGACAAGGAGAGAGAGGCGAAGAGGAAGCGAGTCGAGGGTGGCTGTACGTCGATAGAGCGGCGCGCCACGGAGGCCAAGATACGACACCGCCGCCACCGCCGGCAGACCCGTAAAGGGGCGGGGGTTTTCACCCTTCTCCGTCTCGCCGATAGAAAGCTTCTCTTTCCGTTTGGTCGCCGAGTGGCGAGGCTTTCCACGAGGGGGTGAGTGAAGGAACGTTCCCGGGGGGTGAGAAACTCGGTCCTCTTTCCTTTCGAGGAAGCGCATCAGAGAAAGACGCTTCGCTCTCCCTTTCTTCTTCTCTCGTTCAAAGGGTGGTTGCTTCTTCTATTTGTAACTCGGCAGATGTTACACACCGGCAGAAAAACGCGTTGCCTAGGGAGGGCAAACGGAATTTTTAATCGGTGTCTAGGCTCTCCATTTTTCTCCCTCGTTTCTCGTCCTCGTTCCTGCTTCGAGAAGGTGCAATTGGGACTTTGTGTTTGGACTTTGCCAGCGATTAGGGTGGATGAGGGTGAATAACGAGGATTAGGGCGGTTTTAAGATTAGCAATCGCAGATTGATTTGCGAGGGTAAAAGCAGGGGTATATTCGGTATTTTAAAGATTCGAGGTTTTTTGACGCGTGTTTTATTGTAGTAACATTCTTGAAAATGCCATAGACAAAGAAAGAACTAAGATCGATACACTGAGACGACTGTTATAATCCTATATATAATTTTAAAATTAGTAATACAGTGACTACAGAACACATTGACTCGCCGTTGTACCTATTATATCATTTACGTACTAATTAATTAGCTCCAAGTATATTAATATATTATCACCTACCAATACTTTCATATTGCCACAAAAATTTGATACGATGAAAATAAAATACGTAGAATCCAATAAAAAAAAAAAAAAAAAGAAAGACACTTTATTGGATACCGTTTATAGCCATCGTATATAATCCTAAACTATTATATAAATTATTTAAAGTGATCGAAATAATTCGATATAGGTACAGTAAGCTGTGGTAGTGATCGAGTGGCTATAGGCTCGGCACTTTTCCAGCGGTGGCGCGCGTTCAGGTGCATAGTTGGCGCGCGCGAACAGGTGCACGCAGAATTACGCGTCCGGCCGCATATGTATATAGATGCACGCACGAGTCTATATGTATATATAGGTGTGTGTATATATATATATATAGGCGGCGTATGTCGCAGATGGAGTCGGGTAAGCTGGTGAGTATCGGTATTCGGTTAATTATGGTCCCCCATCGGAGCTGCATGAATTCTTGACGCGGGGGGTGTTGCAACACTCCGTGCCATGCGCGCCTGTCATATCGCCAGCAACATTGCTACCGACGTCACGCGTCCATAGGTACGACAGGATTGTATCGTAACACGATCAGCTTAATTTGCCCATCACACCTTCCGTTATGGAAAAACTCCCTTCCTATATCGGTATGTTACTGTTTGCCTCGTTGACTTGGTATAGGTTCCATTATAGGGTAGCTTTATCGTATCGGTGGTCGTGGAAAGCTATAGTCGATGTTCATGTATTAAAATTTTCGAAAAATGTCACTTTCGAGTTACTTTTCAACGTCGTTTGAGAAACAGTCTACTTTCTTAATGACACATATATGTAACTGGTCGCGGAAAAGTAAATTGGACATTCTGAGAAATATATTTTTAAGCAATGTCTTAATTCTTAAGCAATGTTTCAGATACATGCATGTATATCTTTAAATAGCACAAATATCTCATGCAGTATTTTATGCAAAATTTTAAATAATTTATTTGGGATTAAAGGATTTATATTTAACACCCCATGGAATAAATTATTCGTTATTTTCAAATGGAAATAAGAGATTTGCCAATATGCAGTATGAAACGTTTTTCACTAATACTATTACACAGCTACTACGATTATTATTGCTTCTCTTTCGAATAATGTTCAATAATAGTGCAAATAAAGCAAAGTGCAAATAAATCGAGGATGTCATAGTTCATATGAGAAGGTGAGAATTATTATACACGATGGAAACACACGCAGAAAGACGAAAGTTCGATCATGAGTTTATCAGCAATACTCAGAATATTCAGAAAAACATCCTCCGAAATTTGTCTTATTTTTTATGCGTTCTTCTTTACAATTTACATTTTTATCGACATTACGAATCTGCAGAAATAAAGCAGCAGAATAAAGCTTCCTTTTCACCAACGAATTTCAAAGTACACAAAGTAACTACGAAATGGAGGAATATCCAGACGAAAAGACTTAATAATTCGATCGAGTCTGGACGTCTGACTCGTGATATCCGAGGCTAGATACGAGATCGTCTGGCGAGGTGGTTTTCGTGAAAAATATCGCTCGTTTTACACGCGCTACACAGCGAGGCTACGTTAGAGTCGAGGGGGTGGGGGTTGTATTTAATTAAACCTCCAGGGGCTGAGCTGATCGAGCATCAATACCCAGTGGTTCTCTGACTTATTGAATCACCGGCGGATGTTGATTGTATAATCAGTTTGTTAAATTCTTCCCCTTCTGTTTACCCTTCCGATCCTTCATTTCGCGGCTTTTTCCTGCGAAAAATTTCTCATTCTCTTCTCCGATTGCAATTTCGAACTTCGCTTTCAATCCTTGTTCCTTTATTTTTTAGGAAAATCAAGTATCGAATACTTTTGATATCTGGATTTTGCACAAAATTGTAGGAAACATTTGATTTGTTTATATTGGAAAATCAGTCTAATGTAATTTGTATATTTCTCAAAGAATTTTGTTCAACTTCTGCACATTGTTTTGTATGTTTAATATATTCAATATTGAAATTGAAATGGATACTCCACGTATCTCGCTTTATGCTATTTATTATATGATGTATTTAAACAAATTATTTGCCAATACTCGCGTCGTGAAATACATTTACATAGTACGAGTTAATATCGATAAGAGATATAACTCATCTTACGAACAGTAGTTGGAATATTAATAACTGAATATTTCATTATAAAATATGTTCCATGTAGTGTTCCATGAAAAGATCAGAAACCACGTCAGATACGAAGATTACAGAGGAAGAACACAATAATTGATATTTTCTATATCTTAAAAATTATGTTAAAATTTAATATGTTGTTAATCATCCCCCTGTTCCCAAAATTATATTTATATTTGGTTATGGTGCTACATGCCTTTTCCTTCTTTTCAAAATGTTTAAAATATTGCACGTCAAAATACAAGAATATCAAATGTATTAAAACATTGCTTATATTAATAAGTACATCTTTGACCTTCACGAAACTTCGTCCATTCATTAGCAATTTTTAAGACCAAATTCTTAAACTTAACAGTTGTTTTGGTTTTTAATCGCGTTATGTTAAATTCCTCCTGTTTAATCGTAAAACAACATCAATACCAACGAACGAATAAAAACGGACTCATCGTGTGTTCACTTATGATCTTCATGGTTGTAACTCCATTCTCTGTGTTTGAAAAAATCGCGATTCGTGAAATATCGTATATGCAACTGCAGATGCTTTTGAACGGGATGAACAAATCTTGTTGCATCAACGTGTGCCGGAAACGGATACACATCGGTCGTAATTCGTGGCCGCACAAGTGCAGCGCAATTAATTTTCTCGCTGCAACTGCATCCGCAGTCTTTCCGCGTTTCGGTGGTTGCTCGGCGCAGGCCAACCTTTAATCTCAAAGCGTCGGTGCTGCCTCGTAGAATGAAACGTTCCTTCTTCCTAGAAATATTCCGCGAAACCGCCGAAATCTCCGCCTCGAAGCGGTCAGCCATTCTCCATCAGTGGAACAACCGAAGAATCACCTCGACGACCGGAATAATTTTGTTTCCCCGTCGTGAAATATTTTTCCATATTTGACATGAGATGCAAACAAAATTGGAAGCGAACAAAATTTTCGACGCACGAAGGAACATTGTGATTTCTCTTAAATTTTTGGAGGATTTTCGAAAATTAAATTTTATAGATTATACATTACGAAGTTCAGTAAGAGATATTGCAGGCTTTCAAATATACATAATAGAATGCATTGGAAAGAAATGTGCAGTAAATGATCTTTTAGAATTTTCTTTATAATACGCAGTATCGTAGGTTCGAAATTCGATAAGGGATCTTTTAGAATTTTATTTTTCAAGATATAGGCTAGCATGATGGAACGTTGAAAATAGTTACACGTATATTTTTTATTGAGCATAATTGAGAGAGTTGAAAATTATTGCATAGCAGTTAAAAATTTGTTATCGCTTCCTCCATCGTACCTATATCGAACATCTTATTAATTTTGTTACTATTGTAATACAAAATTAATGTTACAGCTATATCAGTAGAAATGTTCTCTAATTCCATAAATATTCGATAAACCTGGCAATCTTCTAAACCAGAAACTGGCATTCTTTAAATTGATTTCTGTATTTCTAACATTTAATTTAATACAACGACGAATAGATCAAAGACTTAAACTGCATTTGCAGCAAAAAAAATCCCGTCTTGCTCCTGGAGTAACTCTGAATAAGAAAAAAATCTGGAAAATCGGTTGGGGAGAATGTTGTTCACAGGGATTCCGATCAGACGAGAGGATTAGCATCGGGAATGAGAACCGAGAATCCCTGTCGGCGGGATGTACGGAGGTTTGCGAAGCCTTATTAGCGATTTAGGGTGATTCCAGCCCCTTGTAGTATCGGCTGCAGGAAGGCCAAGCCCCGCTACGCCACACCGGCGGGAATTAAAAATCGCTAAATTCGGTTACGCAGCCTTCGCTCTGGCTGTTTCGTTTCATCTTCGGTAGCTCCCCTGTGTTTCGGTCCGATCGCTCGGTGAATTTGATCGAATTAAAAGTTACCACTGGAAGGAGAAAGTACGAAAGCGACGCCTCCACCGGAATTCGAGGTGTCGAGAACGAGGCGTTTAACGAGTTTCAGGTGTCTTTTGTTAAAGACGATTTGAATTATATTTAGTAGTTATTTAGGACTAAAAATTTATTCTATCGAACGATTTACAGTTTGAAGCGCTTTTTGTGTATTTATTTTCTCAATAGGTTACTTTATTTGATTTTTATAAGTTGGCAGAAGGTGAAAATTCTCCTGTATTTTTCATACGAAATGTCCGACTTTTAACAACTAATATTTTATCAATTCCTAAACGTGTTATTACAAAGCTAAATATTGAAAGATATTGTAAATATCATAAAGATATACGAGAGAGAAAATTCTCAGCTCTAAAACGATACTTCTATAATGATACACGTATAAAGATAAATATATTTATTGGAAAGGAAGAAGATTTAGAAGGTTGATATAAAATCACGTTAGTATTTAATTATTTTCAATCATGATATCTCATACGAGATAGACTACAACGAAACTTTCTCACAGCCTTTTGTTGTTTTTTATAACGCCCAGCTCTTTTTAATTCTAATTTCGAACGCATGCCTGATACATCATCGACTTGTACTACTACTTTTCGGCGAAAATACTTCTTACCCAGATTATCATAATCATATTTTTTACTTTAACGAAACCGATTCAATTTTGTCTGTTCTTGTTATTCAATAGCTTCTAACGACAAGCCATGTCTGACATATTACTCACTTATACTACTACTAATCGCTATAAATTATTTTTTACCAAGATCATCGCAATTCTCTAAAAAGAAGGGATACAAGGAAGGGAAGGAAACTAGTAGAAGATTATAGAAATAGCGAGGATAGCCTTAATAACTTCAACTCCTAATCAATCTTGCAATCGCCTCCCCTCTCCGAGATATCAAAAAGTAATTCCAACTCTTGCTACGTAAATCAGCATATTCAAACAAATTAACGTTTAAAAAATGAGAAATATTTAAAAATTATTAACAAAAGTCACAGTAAAGAGTCGAGTAGCTCTTCAATCAACTTCGCGACTCTCAATCCCCAAGTTATTAAAAAATAATTCCAATTCTCCCTAAAATAAACTCGTCCCGTTCTTTCGCCCGGAAAATTCTCTCGTAACAAACGTTCGCACATCGATGGTCGATCCAGGACCGGAAAAAATCCGTGTCGGTGTCGATTCGAGATTATTTTTTGTCGGTGAACCGTCGCGGTCGGTCGGCGGGGCAGGTTTCTAGTTAGTCGAATCGACGCGCGTCCCGTAGGGGATGAAACGATATTATTTGGCTGTCGCGTGACCGCCGCGGGCGCGCCTCCCGCCTCGGCCACGTTAATTCCATGCATTTAAATTGTCATTAGCCGGCTTGCAGCCCGGGACGATAGCGCTTATGCAACCGTGACGCCCCCTGACCCTTCTTTCGAAATTCTTCAGGAACTTCAACGAAGATTCATCGGATAAGAGATGGACAATCCGTTTGTAGTTTGATTACGACACTAGCTGCTGATATTTTTTAAACTTTCGTGACGAATACTTTGCATGCTTTGATGCTATTTCTTACACTTACTATGGACGAAAGTTTGAAGTTATTGTACGTGTGTTCTACAGAATAGTCTAAGAATTTGGAAAGATGTTAACTTGGAATTTTGCTACTTCAGGAGAGTATTTTTTGCTACAGTTGGAAGATATTATTATTGTTATTTGCAACATTGATTTCGAATTATATAATTGTGATAAAATTAAGTAGCAATTCTTCTTAATTTCCTATAGTGATGTATTGTATTTGGTAAATCATTTTTGGAAAGACTGTGTGACGAGAGAAATATAACAGGCGAAAGATTATAAATTTTAGAAATTAGGAATCACGAGCGTTCGGTTTGCAAATTTTTTGGAAGCGATAGTGAATAAATTCTCAATTACCATTTTTCCTTTGATGCTACATGGAGGGACGTTTACAGGTACTGGATTGAGATTTTTGCAAATATAGAATCATTTCCAAATCTCTTCAATTTTTCTCTTTCCCATCTTATTCTTTCCCTTTGAACCGTATTTTTTCTGATCGATCTTTCTCAACCAAATTTCTTTCCGACGCTTCCGACCTTCCACGACCAGAAAGCTCGCAGGAATCGTCGCAAAGGCTCGTATAGAATCGCATGTAGAACCAAAACAGAGGAGACGCGGAGACACTGAACCACGGTCGCGTCACTGTAGTTGGAAATTTCGCGTGGCAGAATTATGGCCCTCCGAGGTGTCGCTCTCTAGAATCTGTCTCCACTCTCTCTCTCTCTCACTCTCTCTCTCTTCCTCTTTCCCCGGTCCACCGTTCCATTACGACAACGAAACAAAAAGAAATGGACACTCGCGTACACACGCTAACAAAGGCGCTGTAGGAAGCTTCGAAAAAAGAAAGAAAGAAAAAAAAGGGGGGAAGGAAAGAGAGGCAAAATGGGAGAGAAAGAAGGGGAAAGGAGAATCGGAGGATCGGTTTTAAAGAAGAGGAAGAGAGTCGAAGCTCGTAACTTCTTTTCCCAAGCTCGTTTAAAAGTGATAAATGCGCAGCTGGGAATATGACTGAGAAAAATAACACGGAGGAGTGCGTGCTGAAAACGCGGGGACGGAAAGTGGGTGTGAGGAGGATCGGAGTCGTCGATTGGGGCTCGAGGAATCGAAAAACTAATATCCGCCCCCGGAGGCCGTTTGTTTCGTATTGTTTCGGACGCTCGCCTCCCAGGCGGTTGTCTTCCAGTCGTGATTGAGTGTCGCCATTCTTCATGGGTTTCGCGCCCGAGCTTTCTATTCCTTTTTCTCCGTCGCATCGCGTAACGATGAGACCAGGCAAGGGTAAACATCGAGCAGGGCGCGAAAGGGCTCGGGAAAGGGTGCATCGACGATCCGCTTGGTTTTCGCTCGTGAGGTATAGGAGGTATAGGGAATGGTAGATGAGTAAAAAATGTACCTTAGATTTTGGAATCTGCAGAGTAGTTCAAACAGATTGAAGTTTAAACGTCTTTTTCGCGATTGGATACAAGGAAGTATAGGATTTTGTGCTCTAGAATGGAGATAAAAGTTGTCTTTGTAATTCAGGATTCAAATATTATTGTTGTCCGAAGAAATATAATCTAGGGTGGCCGGGATTAAATACTTTGAAATGTGGGCGAGCTGGAAAGTTTTGTCTCATAAATAAAATTTATAATAAGTATATGTATTATACTCTTATACTTTACATATATATACGCTATATACTATACGTATAATAATTATACATAAATAAAACTTACAAATAAGAAATGAACATGATCGATGCAATACTACAAACTAGCCAATCAGAATATCCAGAATATCTTGAACCACTATTAACCACTCTATCAAAAATTTGCAGACATCCATCTTGCGCGCGATTCAACAAATCTCCAAGTGGCGAAGTTGAGACGTATCCTGATACATGCATCCAGTGCAAACGTTAGATTCGGGGTCGCGTAATTCATTCCGCGGAGGGTAGTGATGAACGACGGTTGTGGGACAGCCGAGAGGACGAGGTTTATCGGTAGAGGGCGGCAAGGGTGAATCAGCCCTTAATAAGCCAAAGTGCACGCGAGTTGCGAGCAAAAGAGAAGCTTCTTCTGTCCTGCTTCTTGGTCATACATGGGGAGAAAGAAGATCGTATGGGAAGCTGCTCGCCTGACAGATTTATGATCGAGGCAGCTATTGTTTCAGAGTTTATCTTTTTGATACCCGAAGGAATTATGGGCCCTTTGGTGAGTTTGTCTTATGTGGAAGATTTTATTAGGTTGATTTATTAGATTAATACTAGAGTTAACAATATACTATATTTATTCCCAACTACGATACACTTTGTAGTTAAAAATTATTCCCAAACCGTTCTACATCAAAACTGTTGAGGTTATTCGATGTGTAAACAGAGGAAACTCGTGGATAAATTGTAAGACAGAAAATATATTTAAATAGAAGTGTAATTATAAGTAAGAATACAATTTGAGCTGGTCCAGATCCGCACGTTAGCTGTGTTACCCAATAACTGAAAACCCCGAAGCCAACGTAGCCTGTCTACTGTTTATGGTCTGACCTCGTCGCAGTCTTTTGTCTACACGCTGTCGATGGCTTCAGTGCTTGAAAAAATTAAAAAGATCAGATGTAGAGTTTTCTTAGAAGTGGTAACCACTTCAACAAAAACCACTAAAATAAAAGCCATCGCTAAACCACGTAACACGTTCTATTTAACATACCTAACTCTGGACTTCTTTATTTTTCGCAGAAACAATTCATCGCTCAGTCAATCGACAAAATATCGGCAAAATATTGCAACAATTATAAAGCTCCGCCAGAAACGATCGGGAAGACACTTGAGCTAAAATGTAACTGATGAGCAAACGTTAGAATCATCGATAGACAGGTGTACACAGGCGATAAGACGAGAATCGAGATAGAAGATGGCTATTTCTCTGATGAAGCGTTACGCTTAATCCAAGATTAAAAGCAGACCGTGATGCGCAGTAAAGTTTAATGCTAACGCCGGCCAGATCCTGGACTCTGGTAGTCTTGAAATCAAGGGATCAGCCTGTTTGTCGGGGACGGTCACTTATTAATGCGGGCGCAGGGCCAAAGTAATTCCCCGGCCAGGGTGTAGCTTACCGAGGACTTAGCCAATATTTCAATCCTCTCGCTAATACCTATCACATACTAAGAAACCTGTCTGCTGAACCTGCAGGAAGACGCGGCGACCAAACTTCGCTCTCCAAACGGGATCCTTGGTTTTCCAATGTCTTTCGAACCGATCTGTTGAATTTGATATCGATAAGCTTTATATCATAGCAATTGGAAGCATATATAAGCGTTTTAGGATTGCGATTAGTAGGATCGTTGCGCAAGTATTCATATGCAAAGTTTGAAGATACAAAAATGCATAGAGTACACGCAGTATATGGAAAGACGTGTAAGATACG
This sequence comes from Bombus huntii, assembly GCF_024542735.1. Classification (NCBI taxonomy): domain Eukaryota; kingdom Metazoa; phylum Arthropoda; class Insecta; order Hymenoptera; family Apidae; genus Bombus; species Bombus huntii. The sequence goes on from NC_066251.1 coordinate 4,893,853, forward strand.
CGAAGTAGAATATTGCAAATTTTATCTTTCGATTAATTATTCAATTGTAGACAAATCTGTATGTACTCAATTATATCGTTAACGTAAGCTTGACAAAAATATCTTCTACCTAAATTCTATTTTTTTATTTGTGCTCATAAAAACAAGAATTTGCATAAATATTCACGGTGATTAGATTACGATAGGAAATACACAACCGCGAAATCCAAAATCATCCCTCTGATTACAATTATTATCTCTCAACGTGCGTAAGCATCGATTGACTTGTCACACCATTAAAGATCTAATCTTCTCTACCTCCCCCATCTCCGCCACCCCCCTAAAAAAAAGAACAAGAAAAAGAAAGAAAGAAGGGAAAAGCAAGTTTACCATGAAGGCGATTCCTCGAAGATCTCCCTCGGCTAACATAATCGGCGATAATAGTCGGTCCGCTTCTAAAAACGGGAAAACTTTCCTACGCCATCATCCCCCGTCGGTTTCCAAGACGTCGGCCGGCTTCCCCCCGGGCGGAGAAGTTGGTTTACCACCCCCGGGGGTGGTTAGCGGGTCTAGTTAAGGGGCGTCTTAATTACCCACCGTAATGAACACCTTGTCGTAAAAACTTGCGCCGGTTTAATTATTTCAGAGCAGCCGCCTAGCTGGCTTGCCTTCCTGCCTGACTGCTTGCCCGATCTCCTTCCTCGTTTACCCTCGTTTTCGGTTAAACCCGCCCCCCATAACAGGCTAAACGGAACTGACAACGCCAGTCGAACGTTTCTTTCCCAATTACCAGGGGACGGCTTGCTACAGCCCCCTACTATTTTACTGATTTTTAGGAAGAGAGAAGTCTAGCGTGGAAATATTCGAATAGGGAGATTATTCTTGGACTGTTAATGTTCTGAGTTTGAATTATTAATAAATCGAGAGTTAATGCGAATAACGAGGGTGCAATTACACTTCATTCTGCGTTTAGTAATCTTTTGATAAAAAAAAATATGTTAAAGATAAACCGCCTTTTCCTACAGTTTGGACCATCTTTGAAAATGTTTGTAGAAAATATTTAAATCAGTGTCTTGAGTTTTAAGTATTAGCGAAATGGAAGTTAATTAGTGTTATCTTATTTTTGATTTATAAATCACTTGAAGAAGTGATTACGCTAAAAGTTAAAAATTAACGTCTTCTTTGGTGCTTTTCTACAATATAAAATTAGGAATAGAATCGAAAGAATGAGAGTAGAATTAATTATGGCACACGTTGTTTGAATAATCAATAAGATAAATAACTTTATATTCATATTAAATGAAAACGTAGAGTTTCCTAATAATAAAAGGTTAACAATTTCCTTTAATTTCTGTTATAAATTCTCAATTTTTCTTATGCAAAGATTCGTTTGTCAAATTTTCCACTAATCGGTATTTCGATAATGAATCGTTCTCGTAATCGATGTTCTGATAATCAAGATCCTGCTGCGCCTAACCCTTAACCCACGCAAATTTAGAGCGTCTTGCTCTGGACGCCAAGATTTTATTTTAAAGTAAACATGGAATTTCATAAAATCTATATATCATTATACAAATATATATAATTACGAGATATCTTGTAGTTGGTAATGAATGGATTAACCATTCTGATCACATTTTCCGCACGTTCCACTTTTCCCATTTCCAATTCTATCTATCTCATCCCTCCAACATAAAAGAGAAAAAGAAGGAAACTCGTGATACTTCCTCTAGAAATTTCTGTTATCCACAACAAAAAGAACTATAAGAGAAGAACAAGAAGAAAAAATCAGTGGAACCAACGGGAATCGAGCGGCAAGCTAACGTTTCGAATCTCCTGCACCTTGTTTCCTGCTTACGTGAAAGTCATCGAGCTCTGGTGCAGGCGAGGAGAACGCAATAAAGGCGCGTGCCCATCTACGACGCGGCGTCGAATCCAATTACACCCCCGCTGGATGGCAATACTTTTTAAGGGTGCGTCTGCAACGGGAGAACACGGAAAGGGCCCCGGGTACAGCCAGCTATTGCGGCGCACGGTTTGTCGTCTCTCGCTTCTATAAATTCGCGGGAATTAAACGAAAGAATGCGGTCTGCCTCGACGTACGAGCACACCCCCGTCCCACCGACGTTTAAACCCCCAACCCCTTAACCCTATCCTATCTTTCTCTATCTCGTTCACCGTTTCACGGTTACATTTTTCTCCCCCTTTCACCGCCCCTTTCCGCTTCGCGAAACCAAGCGGCTCATTTTTGGGGGCTCGTTGGATTTTTAATTAAGGCCGCGGCGGTGACTCCCACGCCAAGAATGCACGGTATCGTGCGAGGTATTTTTGGCCGAAAAACCACCCCTATTCCTACCTCCCTTTTCTCTGGTACGTCCGTGCTCGGAGAGAAGCCGTTAGGCCAACGTTATTTAATAACCACCCGTTCGATCGTTTCCGTAAGAGTCTTCTTTGCTTTCTTTTAACTGTACCGGGGGTGAATGATGGCTTCTGATGGTCAAATGGGGTGTCGGATGGTTTGGCAAGTTATTTCGAGAGGTTTCGTAAGAGTGGTTATAGAGATTGGGGAATATCAGAAATGTCGGGGGGTGTGTTTGAGAATAAAATGTTGAGACGATGTTGACTGTTAGTGGTCGACAAAGTGTATTTTCAAATGATTAACTTCAAATTTAATCGCTAACAAATCTACATTGACATACTTCTATGAATTCTGACACAAATGAATATACCTTACACGTTCTTCATCCTTCGAAGAATCGAACGAAATCGATTCATAGCACGCATTTATACTGTATACTTTATTTATAAATTTGTAATTTATAATTGCGACTGTACAGTGGCTATGTTATTGTATTCATCGTGACATTTACATATTAATTGATTCGATCCAAGCATATTTATTAAGTACTTCTATATGATTATAAAAATTGGAATTACAAATTACAAATTACAAATTACAATTACAAATAAAAATTGGAATTGGAAGTACAAAAACTTGAAATATAAAATCTGATAAAAAATGTTTCATTGGAAGATGAAGGTACGGGCAGATACTTTTCATATCCACTTCAAAAACATCTTCGTCGAAAGCAATCTAATCTATTCTCGAACAAAACGAAGTTTCGAGAAGAAACATTTGAATTTGGATAAAACGAAGCCTGAGTAGGCCAAAGAAAGGTAAAGGAAAAATGACAGATTAAGTACAATAGATAAAGAGAAATATACATGGCATAAAAGATTCTCGTTGGTCGCGTTCACTCGTAGAAAGACACGTGATTCTTAGAGTTCCAAGAAGCCTCTTGCGCGACCCAACCCCAACAGGAAACGCGGCCAAGAAGAATGCAAATTCCGACGACGGTAAACCTCGCAGGTCAGGAAGTAACGCGACGAATAAATCATCCAGGACACTCCAGCGTCCCTAAGAGGGAACCAGGTCCTCCGACACCCCGTGTTTATGTGCCAGAATCGACATATTTCAGATGCGACTTTAAATATTAAAGCGCAGGGGCCGCGAATATGCTTCTGCTCCTACTCCCGCCTTCTTCTTATATACGTTGGGATTCTTCTGGGGAAAGAGTCGCACAATTTCTCCGAAATTATCCTTCGTGTTTCGTCTACTTTCACGAGCCGCTGCTCTGTCAACTTTGTAAAATGTAAGGGAACATCCGAGTAATCGTTACTTTTCGAAATAAAGATTTTAAAAATAATTCTTAGGGAAAATCTCTCCATTAAATAGAGCGTGTGGAAGTTGTAGCAAAAGAAGGGAAGAAGTTGATAGAAAAATAGCTTGTGCAATGTATAAAACGGTAATCCTGATGATGCAGAAATAATTGCACAATTTACAATAATTGCAGAGATACCAGGGAAAGACAATAACACGGAAACAACGAAGCATGAAATGCACATGGAAGACAGGAAATTAGAATACGTTAACCCTTTGGAATTTTACATCGAATGTCGACAAACGATACGTGTAAGCTACTTTATTTGTGTCTGTCGATATCATCCTTCGCTGTTAACCTCTTGATAAGTTAAAAACCAAGAGACTTAAACATTGTCAAACTAATCAAATTCCCAAGGAAACATCAATCTGCCAATTTCGTTATTAACTCCTTAATAAAATAAAAGCCAAAAGTCTCTCGCATCTCCCTCTGGGCAATCAAATTCCTAAAGAAACATCAATCTAGTGATTCCGAGATTGTCCAAAATTCATCACGGAATCTATCAGAACCTCTTCTTCGGTTAATTAATCTCTGTTCTCGTCGCGTAACCTGGATCGATCCGGAAACGCAGCGAACGAAGCCGCCACTCTCTCGTTCTCTAATAAAGACAGAACAAGGAACTACCGAAACTTCTCCTCCGACGAATACACGCACGAATATACGCACGCACACGTTCGACGTTCTCTGTGTCTCTAATTAGAAAAGCTAGGGTTCGAGAGCAACGTCAAACAAAAGCTGGAAATTTCTCGGCACGAGAAAAAATAGAGAAGGAATATAGCTTCTTGAAGAATTAGGCTGTAAATCCACTCGGTAATGTACACACATGAGAGCGAGGGGTGGCTGAGAGCCACCCTCGCCGCGGCATCGACCCTCTTAAACGCGAATTTGATATTCGTAAATCTGCCGGCCGGTTTCCATAAATCAAAACCACCCTCTCACTGCGCGGCTATGGACTATGGATGAAAGCAAGGCCGTGAAACGGCGGAGAGAGGACGAACGAGGGGGTGCAGTCAACCCCCGGTTGAGCGGCAGACTCGAGAACATCCGGTCGACATCTTCTTTCTTAAAAATTGATTCCACGCTGCCGCTTTGATCCTCCTTGGGACACGCAGCCACTTCGAGCCGCACACGAGTGTTTCTCACCCTCCGCTAGAGAGAATATAGCTGTCGTTGTTGCTGTTGTTTGCATGTCGATCAGTTTACCGTGGTTGGATTGTTTCGATTTAAAGAAGTGGCCAGTTTGCAGGAGTTTGAACGTCGGCGGTGAAAGTTATTTTATTCAGATATTTAAGATTGATTTCTGTGGAACACATCTAGTTAGAAATCAATCCTTGAGGTAGAATATAATTGTCATTGTTGCTCGTGTATGGACGTCGATAAGTTTATTGTGGTTTGATTGCTTCGATTTATAGAAATTGTAATTTTGAAGGAATTTTGATGCCGATGGTAGAAGTTAATTTATATCTATATTCGAGATCAACGTCCAAGTAAAAGATAAATATAAACAGAATTGGCATTAGAGCGGCTGAATTATTGACTGTATAAATTTATGAAGTATTATTTTATTTTTATTGCATATTTAAGATAAACTTGAGAGAAATACGAAGAAAAAGATATTTGAATATTCCTAGTATTGTCCTTTTATTTCAAATAAATCTTGATTTCTCGTTATTGTTGTACATGTAAAAAAATGATATAATCAACATATGCTTGATTTTTTATATCAGCCAAATTTTTATCTCTCGATTTCATTTTATATAAAGCAAATTTCGAAACTTCTCGTACGAAAGTACAACGATTCCGTGAGAGTAATCGCACCCATAAGAGTAACAAATTCGCAGGAAACATAATCAACATACACGCGTCCCGTCGCTTTGGGGGTAGAGATACCCGTATTTCTCCGGGCAGACCGTCCAAGATAATTTTCGCTCTCCTCAGATGTTCACTTCAATCTTTCGGCGAATATTTGAAGAGGCCAGATCAAAGCTTGTCTGGTCAATTTCATCAACATTTGAATACGACCTCTTTCCGCTTCCTCTTGCTTCCTCTTGCATTCGCGTTTCTTCCTTTCTATCTTTTGCTGCCTGGCAAGGGAGGCAACGAAACAAGCCCCAGTCCTTTGCGTCTCTTTGCACGGGCTGCGAAAAGAGCCGAGAAACGAGGAACGAGAGAAAACGAGCCCAGCCAAGGCCAACAGACAGACGAAAGAAGAGAAACATATATATATTTCTCTATCTATCTATCTATCTATGTATATATATATACATATATATGTAGAAGAAGGATGAGAAGTTTTGAAAAGTGTTGAGTAAAATGAGAAGCGTTAGACGAACGCGCCCCGATAACGTGGAACTCGAACGTTCCCGAAAGACATCACCCGACTGATGCAATGCTCTTTTCGCCAGGCTTTCGCGGACTTCCAAACGGAGGATTCCCGTTGAACGAATTCTATTTTACGTATTGACGATCCTCTTCGCCCCGATTTTAGCAAGAGGAACGTCTTTCGTTTCGTTTCTTAGCCTTCTCCGATACGATTAGCGAATTGATTCGACACGATGGATTATTAATTTTCTATTGGCAAGTTGTTTTTTTTTCTTTCTTTGGAAATTTATATGTTTGGGGTGTACGATTTGTTTCGTGAAAAATATAGCGTTGATATAACAGATTAATAGAATTAAAGGAGATACATGGAATTCCGTATATTCGTTTTACAATGTATACTTAAATCACACTTCCAACTCTTATAGAGATAAGATTTTAGAAATAAGCAATTTTTGGAAACGTAAAAACGTGGAGTGTAATCTTCGTTGATTAATGTAACGTTGGTACGACAAATCAGTAGAACTGAGATGCATGCACTGTACATAGTTCTTTTAAAATAGGACGAAAATTTTTTTATTATACCATTACTGAATATTTTATGATTCTTCTGCGTCTACTAAAAAATTAAAAAAAAGACCCGAAATAGTGCAAACGCACGAAGATTAGGGTTACAGGATAGTCGTGGATGTAAATTACAACGCGTCTCGAAATACCTCCGAGATGAGCGGAAGAAAGAGGGTTAGCTAGGCGCGGCGCGATCAAAGCGTAATTTTAATTAGGCAGATTATACGGAAAGATAAAAATTATTAAAATTATTGCCTTAATGAAAGGGAACCTTCGGCTGGTTTACGGAGGGACGCGTAATTAAACGTCGGGGGTAGCTTCCCCCCTGGGCGAGGGTTGCTTTCGCTGCCAGCAGCACCACCAGCCGACTAATATAGCACGACCGCCGGTTAAAAAGCTTCGATATTTATGCGCGAGCTACTGTTTTGATTTCTCTATTCGTTCGATTGATCTTTTTCCATGCCCATTTGTTCATACTAATGCATAATAATGATTTCATTACGTAAGGATTATGTAAAGATGACTTCCGCATACCGCGCTTTTACCAATAAAAATTCTAAATCATGAAAATATTGTTATATATTTAGAATTTATTAATACTAATTACGAGATCAAATACGAAAAGACATTCATATAACCTTATAGATGAATTTTGTGCATTGTACGTTGACTAATAAAAGTTCTAGACCGTGAATATAATCTCGTATCTTTGTAATTAATTTTTCCAATTGTCCTAATTAATTGTGTATCGAGGAGACGATACTTATTAAAGACGTAAAAATTCAATTTTTCAAGTCAGCGTAAATGGAATGAATTCTAACATTAAAAAGAGTAAAACACGCAAGACCATTTCCTATCTCATTCTGTATCTCGCAATCCCTCTAACATCTTCCACAGATCCTCAACACTTATTCACGAAGGCTATTAACACGTTGGTTACGGTGGACACCAGTGACCCACATTTTACTAACCTTTTAGAATAATTAGAATGACACAAATTTCACGAACCAAACAACTTTTAACGACGTGAATAACCTACATAATTTTGTCAAAGAAAAATATATTTTTTGTAAAATTAACACTAACCATACCAGGCCCGGTCAAATGACCGGCTTCGAAATTTAATTCAAAATTGTCCATTCATTGTTATTTCTTTTCATCTAACTTTATATAAATCCTTACATTGTCTGATTAATCAATTTCTCAATTTTTGCTAATATAAGAATTTACATAAAGTTACATGTACAATGGATGTACAATTTTAAATTAAAGTTTCAAACCGGCCATTTGACCGGGCCTGGTAAACTTAGTGTTAAATATTTCGGCGCAGCAAACTATATTTCAATCCATTATGACTCCCAGAGGAAAACGTATAAAATTCGCGCCTATCAGCCACCATACCAACAAACAACATCTTGTCCCGTTTGAGTAACACTCTGATCAAGATTCTACAGGGATACGAATCAACGTGAAGCGAATTGACATCTTCGTCGACTTCTTGGTCTCGGATACCGCGGTCGAGGGGAGCCAATGGAAGGTCGATAAGAGAGCCGCCCTCTGCTGATGGCAGATCAGCCCTCAAACCGCAAGGTGCCACCACACCCCCAAAAACCAGCCCCGGCACCCCCGCGGCCAATGATCGGGCCTAGCCACCCCCAGGACCACAAACCAACCGCAAGACGATGCGCAGAACCGCCTCGTTCACGCACGTACCGCGCATTCCAACCGCAAAACAAAATGGTGCCTCGAAGGGTGTTAAGATTTTGCAGACGCGACCAACCTCGGCGAACCGAGATCCCATCCTTGGTTCTCCTTTGGGGGTGAGAGTTTCACCTGGGAATGTCGTGAAACCGTGCGAGTAGTTCCAGGAATTCTCCTCCAGGAATAGGGTGTTGAGAGTCTCGGATGAAGGGGTAGCACCGTGCTGTGAGAGAGCAAAGAAAAAGAAAGCTTGCTCGCTCGATAGAAAAGTAGAAGTTTGAAAAGTTACTGGATGATGGTCGAGGATCGTCGATGTTAAGGACGAAGTTTGGAGAAGGTCGTTGATATTGCGCGCGTAAAGGGATTAAGCAGATTTTTGGGATATAGTGCAAATGTCATTTTTAAAAAATGTCGTTCGAGGTTCGAGGTACGTAAGAGGTAAAAGTAGGGATTAGGGGTGGTTTTGTAAAAATGCAAATTTGGCGAAGGTAGATATTTGGCGATAGATTATCTGCAGAACAAATTTGCTTTAGCAAGGTTCTTACGCTGATTAAAAATGTATTAGCGGACGTGTGGTATCTACACGCGAGAGGTAAGTAGAAAAGGTAAATAAGTAGTCGGGCAAAGAGATTCCTTAAAGGGTTCTGTTAACTCTTCTGTATCTTGAATTCTCTAAAGTTTCCAATATTCACGATAATTCATGTAAAGTTGATAAAAATTGACAGGGTTCGTTCGTAAAATTACAAGCTCCAAAATTAGGCGATTTAAACTCAAACTATTACAACTTAACGTTACCACTAATCCAAAAAATACGCCGTAACTCCAAACTCGTACAGACTTGCAACGCCAAATCCACCTTTTATCAACCAGCAAACTATAAAATTCCCACGCAACAATCGAAGGTATCGCGAAGACACGGTAAAAGAACCAAGATCAGAAAGATGTACGCAGAAAGATTATAAAATACAAAACGAAATTAAAACCCAAGCTTCCTCTAATAATATAAAATGCAACCAAAAATTGCCCGAAGGAGCGATTTGTTTCAATCCAACGATATCGATATAACTAACCAAGAAAATTAAAAACAAGCAACCGAAAAATATCCTCTAACCCAAAACGACTCCGAAGCCATCCGTCTACACCTGCAACCTAAAATCCCACCTTTATCACCCAGCAGACTATAAAATTCCCGGTTACATACAACAGTAGTACCGGTGAGACACGTCGAAAGTGGTACGGAAGGGATAGAAAGAGGAAACGAGGAGAGCGAGGAGGCGTCGTCGGTTCTCGGATCGACTAGAATTTTTCTGGGTGAGTTCTCATGAGTCTTGGCACCTCGAAGAGGTGGGCGAACAAGAGAGAGAGAGAGAGAGAGTGAGAGAGTGAGAGAGTGAAAGAGTGAGAGAGAGAGGTGGTGGGTAGCAAGGCTGGGGTTCTGAGGTACCCCAGCGTGGCCGTTGCGGCAGCGGCTGGGGGATCCCGCGCACCCGCGGTGAGAGAACAGCCGAAAGGGGTGGCGGATGGGCTGGATGGCGAACCATGGGGGATGAGTGCCTCCAAGGAACCGGTGGGAGGGGGGATTTTGAAAGAGGGTCGCTGTGCTCTCGTCGACGGCTCCGAGAGAGCGAGCTGGAGACGACGAAGCCTCGCACGGCGGAGAAGAGCGGAGAGAGCATCGTGGAGGAGCTAGGGGCGCTAGGGGTGAACGGGAGTGGGTGAAAGTGAGGAGAAACCAGGCGGCGGATCAAGCAGCGGGGTGGGTTGCCTAGCTACCGGCGAGACCCGGCCAAGATACTCGCCGAGATCTCTCTCTGTACTGTTTTAGGTCCGTTCCGCCGCGTATTCCGTCCGTTGTCGTCTCTCTCTCTTTCTCTCTCCCTTTCTCTGTCTCTCCCTGACCCATGTTCTTCGTCAACTTTCACTCGGCCACGATGGCGGAACCGACCGAATATTCGATATCTATTCTGTTTCTTTTATTTTATTTGGCTTCGATGTCGTTCTTTTTTCTTTAGAACGAAGGAGGGGATGTTTGTGACTGGTGGAGACTGCACGGTGGCGATGGAGGAATTAATAGGATTTGTAAGGGTTAATGCATGGGAAGGGTAAAGAGGTGACTGAACATTGGATGACGTTTAAGGGGAAATATCGCGTCTATCGTTCGTTATTACGTACAGAGGATTTCGAAGTATATTTGTGCGATTTAAGATAATAATTTCGAAGTATATTTGTGGCATTTAAGATAACGAGTCCTTACATATTTCTATCGTCTTTCCGAAACAATTAATGAACTTCGTAAAGCTTAATGGATGGAAAGGTAAAGAGCTGATTGAACATTGTGGATGTTGTTTAAGAGAAAATGCAGCGTCCATCGTTTATTATTAGGGAAGTAAGATTTTTTGGAGCCGTTTGTGACACGAAGAATTTCGAATTTTATTCACGGGATTTAAAATGAGGAATTTTTGTTTCATATATCTGTAACCCTTCCAAAAAAATTAAATTACAGGTTTCCGTAGAATTTTTTAGAATATTTCGGCTCTTAGAACTTCGTTCATTTGACATGATAAGTCTCAGATATGTCTATCATATTTACGAAAAAAGTAATGCGATTAGTAAGGGTTAATACATGAGGTAACGACAGGTCGAAGCTGACGAGGGAAATTAATTTCTTTGCAGAGTAAGCAGGAAGTCTTTATACGGGCAAGGAGTCGCCGGTGTATTTGCATAGGCAATGGGAGATAAAAAATTGAACATCAATTCGAGAAGAGGGCGAAGAAATCACGACGGATGGGAGGAAAATAATTGGGAGCACTTTTGAAGCCGGTCAGGAGGGGAGCTCTTGAGTGTCTGGCCCTTCGCGAGATCTCGGGTACTTTACCTGCTCGTTTCGAATGCAAATTTCACGGGAAAATGCTGCTCTTATATTTCTTAACAACGGATCTTTCTTCCCTCGCACAATACTCCGATATCGATACATTCTAGCTTATAATTAGAATTATAGAAATAACTCAGAATTTATCTTCAACTTCATCAAAACTAAATATTGTAACCAGTCAATTATTTTCAGAGAAAAATCTAATAAATATTGAAAATTTATGCTACACATTTAAGAAGCTGGATCGTATAGGATGAAGACCTTCGATGACGTCGTTATTTTTATCGTTTTTTTTTCAATTTTTTTATAAAAACTTATTACTGAAAAAAATAAAAGAATTCAATTAGGAGAAATACTTTCTTGGTTCTTTTTCAAAACGCGATACCAGTGTCGCCCTCAAGCGAGTAAGATCGTAAAGACATTTAAGAAGACTCACCCTCTTTCTTCTGGCCACCCTTAAGAAAGTAGTCTCCACCCTCGTGGTAAGGCAGCTCGCGAAGGAGTCGGTAAAGAACAGCTTCGAACGACGCAAGAAGCACCTGAAAACGAATTTCTTTCGTTAGTAAAAACGTCTTTACACTTTCGTTTCAATTTTTCTACTGACACTACAGAAACTCTTTATTCAGTTTTAAGAAATACGAAACGGAACTATAAACATCTTAAAAGTGCATTTTATCCATCACGGTATTAATTAAAAAATGGTCAATGGAAAAGAGAAGCAAGGATAACTAGAAATTCTCGGGACAATATCCAAAGGAAGATACAAAAATTCTATATTTCAAATGGATTGGAAAGAAACTCGAAAGAATTGAAGAGCGCGAGTCGGTAAGAAAGGAAAAGAATAAGGCGACTTTCTTAAAGAAGTGGCGCCTCCTTTTAAGAAACCTGTAGTACCCTGTCGCACCACTAAGAACGATGGCGCGCTGTCCGAAGAAAACCCTTTTTTCTTGCTCACTAACCACCCTTTAACTCGCAAAAAATTTCTATCAAATAAAAAAAAGAAAGAAGAAGAACACCAGCTCAGAAAAGAAGAAATAGAACCGAACCAACATACTATAACATATAACGCTACGATAATCTAATTCGTATCTATTCTGAAAATAAAATTACAACGATTTAAAATACAACGCGGAGGCAAGCATTTTCCCTCAGGAGCAGCTCCCATTTTTTTCTCTCTCGGTTCACCCTCTTTCACAGGCAACTGGCAGGGGACGGAGGGGGTGGGCCGACAGTACGAAGAACAAAAGATGAGTTCACGGTCGGTTAATTTAATCTAAGCAAACATCATATAGATGGTACGTGAATGTGTTTCGCAGGCAGCGAGCGAAGGAGGGTGAAACTCGCCGGAGGAAGACAGAGGGTGAACAGGGGGCGGACGAAGCCAGACTCTCTGAATCTAGATACATACGTAAGTACAAGAGTATTCAAGACGGCACTGAGGAACGATGTTTAGCATGTAGATGAAGATCTCGGTAATCAAGGGTTGCAGCCCCGCGGGCGCACTTCGTCAAGTCTTACTTATTTCTGGCCGATCCGCGATCCGTCAGCTCGTTCCATCCCCTTCTGCCGACTCTTTGAGATATGTACGCGTTCGTGAGATTCAGTTTTGGAGCCACGTTCTACTAAAATTGATTACGTATAGTGACGAGTGCACAAGTTGGGGGATGTTTAACATTCGGGAATATCATTACATATATTCAGAAATATTCATTGTATTGCTTTGCTTCCAATGATATGTATATAGGTTGTATAGTAAAAAGAATCGTTGCTCTTGTGCTTCTATCAACCCTTTAAGATAGATAGGTGTTCGTGAAGAATATTTTTAGGGGACTGTTTCGATAAAATTGAAAATGTTTAGTCGTTAATTTAAACGACTGTGTTATAAGGAAAGCTTTGAAGTTTGAATCCAATGATTTTATCGAGGCAATTAATAAAAAGAAATTTTCCAACAAAATTTCTGATTATTTTTATTCTCTATTTGTTAAAATAAGAAGCATGTTAGAAATTTAATATCAGATAAATAAGTATTTCCATGTTTTATATTTTTAAAACATTATTCATTTCGGTCGACTTACTTTCCATCGAGAAAATGAATCATCTTTCTCTATGTGTAAATGTAAATCTAAAAAATCTTACGTTCGTGGTATTATCGTTTTGCTATGCTCCTTGATCTACGATATCAATTCATTGCTTCTGAGCTGTTCGTTTGTCTAATACAAAAGCTGTGGAATCAAATTCTCACCGGACGCACAAAACTAGAAATAATAAAAACAAAAGGAAATGTAGTAAAAGGGGCTGGTAGAAAATTCAAAGCGGTCCATTATCGAGTTACCGTTACTTGACCTCGCGATTTATCCAACGAGAAATAGAAGCAGAAAGAGGGAACGAGCGGTGGTGGTAACGAAGCCGGGACACCCCTTCTCGCGAATATCTCGGACCAAAGCCGTATCTCGTTCGAAATGATCGGGTCTCGTTGTCCGAAAATTCACCCCGTAATCGACGGACAAAAAGTAATTTCCCATCGAGACCGGGACAAAGGGTGATTTTGCATGGGGGGTTTCGGCTGGCGATAGCCACGGGGGTGGCAGTGACCGGTGCGTGTAACGACCACCCCCTTCCTCTGCAACCACCCCCAACCCCTTCGTTTCCCGCTTGCCAAGCCGAACGAACGCTTACGGTGAACGCCACGTGCACTCTATGCGTAGGAAAGGTGAGACAGAGAGGAACATGGACGAAAGGAGGATAAGAGTAATGCTTGCACTATGTACGAGTACACTGCGTTCGATCCACATTGTATGTGGGGCTCTGGGGCATTTTTCGTTCGTGTTTTTTCCCCTTCTGCGGTGGAGATTATAGATGGTTGCTGATTGGAAGCTGTTTCGTGATGTGATGGAAAAATTTTGAGGAGGAGATTGTAATTTCTGAACAACTTTTCACATTATCGTATATGATCCATGCAAGATATTGACCCCACGAGCGAGAGGTTAATTAAATGGTTCTAGCGCGGGGGAAGGTTTATTAGAATCTGTTGGTTTTTAGAAGAGTGATATGGAATTTTGTGGAGAAAATTATAATTTCCGAACAAGTATTTCCTGTTATACACGATTCATATAGGACGCTGTTAATGAATTTTGGCGGGGAGAGACGAAGGTTTACCAAAAGTTGTATTTTATGAAGTTGGATAGAGATATTCTTATAAATCTCTAGAAATTCATATATACATAAAACTTCGGGGAAATAGTACTTCTAAATAACGTAAAGAGTCTTCATGGATATTTATCTTGCAACGCTTTAACGAACGAAAAGCGAATTAAACGAGCGTTTCATATTATCATGCACGATCTATACAAGATACTGATCCCAACGTCAAGGTATTAATAAACGATCGACAGTACAAAGGAAATCCTCCGGTCGAGGATTTACAGTCTTCTTCCTCGACAAGAAAACAAAATCTCACATCCCAATATCGAGAACAGGAAGCAACCCTTCTCCAACCCCCTTTCGAAACAATAACCCCATCCAAAGATATACGTTGCTCCGATCGAACGTTTCTTTGTTTCATATATCGATTTACGACACCACGCGCGTTCTCCAAGAAGACAGAGAGGGTCCAAGAAAAATCACGGGTCACGGTGCGATGACACGCGTGAATTTACCGGGAATTGGTAATGCGGCTCGGCTGCAGCGCGATAAATCGGCATGGCCAACTGGTCGAGCCAACGAGCCGTGTCTCTCGCGCGACCAATCCTCTCTCTCTGTTTCTCTTTTTGCAAATGACAGAGAGAGAGAGAGAGAGAGAGAGAGAGAGGAGGATAGTGTAGAGTATAGAACAGTGGTTCTTAACACGTTGACTGCCAGGTGAATTTTTCATATTTTTTGTCGTGGGAGCCGCAATAAATTGAAATACGCTACGCTAGAACATTGAATTTTTGCAAAATATTATATTGTATATGCGCACCTTTTCCTGACAACGTTATCTATATCATTCAGATTGTGTTGTTAACAAATTGAAAATTTGTCAATTAACGTAAAATCTATCCTATTTTTATCAATCTAAAAAATTTAGTAACGTGTGTCATCGATGACTGGCGTGGCGGTTAATGCGCTATATTTTTCGTAGTCGCGGAACAGTTAAAAATTGTAAGGAAAATTTTCACTGCGCCAGAATCATTCAAGTCGTAAATGGACTGCAGATGCCTATGCAATTTTATATTTTTATGAACGAGACTAAAGAGATAGAAGATCGACAGAAATTTCTTTCATCCGCTAAATATCATAATAAATACTCTGCGCTCGATATTTTTATTATATACACGTACTGCGTACATTTAGATCTTTGCAACTTGAAATTTCCCGAAAATGCATAAGCACTCGCATAGTTGTAAAAACTAACGATACGAATATGCATAAACGTACTTGTTAATACGTATAGATTATAAATTACGTAAGAGCGAATTTGAGAGGAAGTAAAAAAGGATATTATATTCGTAAAGACTGTAAACTAGAACGATTCTTTTAGAGAATACTTTGTTTCGCGGTACACTTGTAACAAGTCTCTAAGGGACGCTATGTATTCTATGCAACACCGGTTAAGAACCACTGCAGCACTGGTATAGCTAGAAGAATGGATAGCGAGAGGGAAAAAGAGAGGAGAAGAGAAGGATGAAAAACGAGAGGATGAAGAGGGCTGTTGTAGACTATCCTCGACGTTCACCACACGCTATTCTTCATACTCCATTATCCGTGGTCCGCTCTACGCTGCTCCATTATGCCGGCACCGCGTATAAACGACGAGTTGTGCGTGCGACGACCAGCCACCCTACTGTCTGTCCAGGGGCTACCTTCGCGAAACACCGATAAACACCGCTCTTCTGTGGCTGGTTTGCGCGCGACACGCGGCAAAATCGCGCTCTTTTTAGCGGAATAAATTAGAGAGCGTTTCATGGGGCGGATAGAAGATGGGAAGATGACGGTAGAGGCGCGAAAGGTACTTTACTTGCTATTAATATTTCGTATACTACTTACAAAGTCTCCACTGGTGAATTTTCGATGGTATACTTTCACATAGTGTAATAGCATCGTACAATGAGTTACTAGGTTTAATAATAATGGATTATTAGATTAATTATTATCAACATTGTGAAGAGTGTATTACAGTGTGAAGATGAGAAGATAGAAGGATGATATAGGCGTAAGAGGAGATGATACTTTGGTCGCTTCGAATGACTCTATTTCTGATACTTTCAATGTCTCCACTGATTAGCTTCTGGCAGAAAGGTTTGCTTTTATGCCGGAATCACGTCGTTACGGCGCTTTATACTGTTATGTGCACAACAATGTAAATGTGCATAATGTTGTTATTTAACAGCATGATACTTTATCTAACGTAATATATGCATCGTGTATTCGAGTATACGAAGTATCAGTGTGAGCTACTCTTGTTTCACAAACGCATCAGTTTTATTATTCATACATCGTTTCATATTTATAATTTAATTACTATCTTTTTGTTTGAGTCGTTAGTACTTTAGAAATCGTACTATGAGACCATCGAAGTAGTCGATTTATTGCATTTTCACGGTAATTAGTTTGCCATTCCTCTATATATTCTACACATAGAGAAATTTCATAATGCCTTCCGACACAAAACGTACAAATAAAATTATGCCGAGCAATGAGACAGATCTGAGCAAATTTCAAAGGGTTAAAAAGTGGAGAAACTTTTTAAAGGTTAAGACTGTGAAAAATAATGAAAGGTAGGATACGAAGAATTAAATAAAATCCTCTGTTTCAAATTTTCTCTGAAAAATCAGTCAGCTGAGAGAGATGGTTTATAATCCGCGAACGAGTTAATTACAGGGATCGTTGATGCGAGGCAACCGAACCTCTGAAATACTAAATTCAAAACGCGTGTTCGTTAGCAGAGAGCCGCTCGGAGGCAGAAGGCAAAACCAACGGAGAATCTTCCTCCCGGGGACTACGTTTAATTAAATCTTTTGCCAATTTACATACACGCACAGCATCGTCCTGGTAGAGGATCCTTTGGAACTGTCGGCTTTAGGGAAGCTTTGTAGAGATTCGTATCGTTACCTGCGCCACCCTTTACCTGACACAACCACCATTACGAGCACCGATCTTATGTACTTTTTACCGTACCAACATCGTTGACCCTTGTTGCTCTGGCCACCACGGATCCCAGCTAAGCTTGTTTCATAATAATGGACAACAAAATTAGAAAGAGAAGGAAACTTTCTGATGTGATCCTTTAATAGATGAATTTTTTAATTAGTTCTTCTCTCTATCATTGATATTGTCGATTTATGTTAATAATAAAAGAAGATTGGGAATTGAAGACAATATATTAAACGTTGAATATACTTTTAGATAAGTTTATCATTTATTTAACAGATTTTCCTTTGGAACAACCTTAGCCTTCTTAATTTTTTACTTTTAATTGGAAAGCTAAGAGACGTTTATGATGTATTTTAGAAATGGTAAAACTGGTACTCTGAGATTCCAAGCTAATAAGGAAATGTTTAAATCTAGAATGGAACCTAATTAATTTTTATGCCAATAAAGGAAGTTCTACGTTTATAACAGGGGTAGGTTAATTTTTTCTCAAAATACTGCTGTGGAAAAGTTGATGAAATAAAAAGTTTTTCTCACTGGAACATTCATACCACTGATCCGAAAGACTCGAAATAATAATCCAGATCGTGTATTAGAAAATGTATAACATTGGTGCAAGAAATATTAATAAAAGGCACAAGTAAAATTATCACTTTAATTCTTATTAGAACACTTTATTAATAATTTTAGATTTCTGAATTCGTCGTTTGAATTTGGTGCAATAATTAACAGGAGAATTTTATTGGGTATTAGTAGACAATCCAAGTAAAATTAATTGCTATTGGTAAGCTGGTACTTTTACTTCGACAAACTCCAAACGACTGCTTTAAAATTTTAACACAGAAACATGTCAAGAATGCTAGAGAAAAATCTAAAAAAAGATTAACGTTAAATCTAAAGAAACTTCTGCAAACAAGAAACTACTATTAAAAGTTGTGTTAAATATTATCAGATCTAAATGTAAAAATTGTGTAAAGAAAATTTGGAAAAATTTTTTAAAGTATTAAAATAAAGCCATCCAGAAAATATCTTCAAAAGAACGAACAAAAAGTTTTGGAAGAGAACCAATATAAGTGGACCGGAAAAAACACCCACGTGGTCTATCGTATTTTGAAATACACTTTTATTTCGACTCGGTCAAAAACTACGATAACAATAGGTCAGTAGATATGTATATCTGAAATCATCGTTTTTTTTTCTTTTTTTCTTTTTTTTTTTTTGAGGGGATGGGGCAGAATGTAGACGTCGTCGGTTTTCAGAGAAAAAAAAACGAATAAATCGTTACCGACGTTTAATCGATTAATCGCGTCATAACATTTATCCAAACATTATAACGCGAGCTTTCGTTTACCTTTTCTTTTGCGTTCCATTTCATGGAGGGGAATTTCGATGTGAAAGCGAGGAGCTTCTTTCTCTTTCGTTGAATCGCGAGATTTTTCTCCTTCGTTCGCGTGATACAAATCGATATATTCTTATCCTCTTGACTCTCCGTCGATACTCGATTCTCGTTCGACATATCGCAATGAAATTTCTACGAGAATCGCGAATCGACGATATTGCACACGAGCCCGCAGTCAAATCGATCAAATCGCGTTATACTATGAAAACATAATCGAAAGGAATAAAAGTTACACTGGGTGTATTTGATAACTGGTCGAGTTATAGAAAATCTGCTTATCTTGAAGATGAAAGAAGATTTTAATCTTTGCACTGAGAATCTTATCTACGGTCAAACATCGACTTTAATCCGCTTGGTGTTAAAATTTTCACTGTAGAGATCGATAATGATATGTGTATATTAAGAATTTAAAGAAAATTAAAAAAATATTTTTTTCTTTGAAATACTGTCGGATTCATAGATAACACTTTTTACATTAATTATGCTATCAGCCCAAAATTATTCCAAAATCCGTGTCCTAATATTGTAACAAAAAAAAAAAAAAAAAAGAGGAGACAGTTATAAAAGAGGAAACAATTATAAAACCACGAAAACTCAGAAATTATTCGATTCAAAATTCGTAGACGTTACATTGCATATACTATTAATTAAAAATTCGTATCCCAATATCGCTGGAAAAAAAATAAAAAAACAATATGAACACTCTTACACAAAAATCGCATAATCTAAGATGGACCTAACCAAGCTAAAAAATTTGAAAAGTCATAGGCGAGATATCCAATTTCTCATCTGCGAGACAAGCAGAGTGCAGTATAATCCGGAGCTCGACCAAGCATCCGGCAGACACCCGGTACAAGTCGTCACACGTCGCGCAGTCCGTCGACAGTGATGAATGACTCGATGAAACGACAATGCTCTATCTATGTACAATGTTTCTATATACATCATCATCATCGTCACCATCACCGTGGGCCAACAGTAGCACGTTCACTCATCACACACTCGGTAAATTACAAATCAGCCCCTCTCTACAGATTTTCAATTCGTCGAGACATAACCAGCCAAACGAAAAAAGATAGCAAAACAGAACCAATCGAAAAATCAAAGAAGAAAAACCAAATTTCCTGACAATCGCTGCCAGGCAAATTTCTTCGTCATCCTCGAACATGCACCGGATTGTTCTCTCTTGTTTGATTTCCTTTTTTTTTTTTAATGCCCACTAATAGCTAGTTTCGTTCGCTTGTTCGAGACCAACACCTCGTCCATCTTCACCGATCACAGTTTGCTCATCTCAACGTTATCGTCCACGACAGTCGACGAGAGAAAAGTTCTAAAATCAGAATTATCACGGGAACGATTCGTCTGGCACTCAGTAAGGCCTCCAGACGTTGTTGTCCGGTCTGACTTCTTCCTGTCTGACGCTGCAACTGTCCGCCACTGCTCTCTGCTCGGGGCTCTCCGAATTCTGAAACTGATTCCCGTATAATTGGGAATAGAGGATGCTGGGCAGGACGCCGGGCGTTGGGAAGTAGTTGCCGTAATTTTGACCGAAGCCTTGTTCTTCGTGCACAGGACTCTCCGTGGTACTCGAGTCCGTCGATAAGGACCTGGGAGACACGTAGTCCTGGTACCTCTGACTCGGTGTCCCCGACATTAAGCTGCTCAGAGGGTCCAAGGGATCCGATTGACCCGTCGTCGTCGAATCTGGCACCACTGTTTTCGGGGGAAAAGAGAAATTCGCTTTTGTGGTTTAATTTTTAACGAGAGTGATGGTGAGAATAGAGAATCACAATGGGAATTTTCGAAGCAGACAGTTTAAAATAATTGGTGGATTTATTGTTGATGAAAGACTATGACGGTAATAATGAATTATTAATTAAGTATGAGATTTTAAAGCCTGGGACCGTTATCTTTGCAGGGAAAGAGAGATTGTCCTTTGTAGTTTAATTTTTTAGTTTGACGAGGATGATGGTGAGAACAGGTATAATTATTCATAAATAGAAAACACATAAATATATTATTAACACGAGATATTACTCCAAACTAGCTCGTACTAACTCCCGTAAGCCCTCAAACATCTCAATAATTCGTATTGCAATTACTAAAAATTAAATCAATCGTTATAACGAAATTAATAAAAATCTCTTAACAAAACCATCGTGATGAAACGCGTGTAACATTTTTCTTTAACTAAAAGACGTAAAATATAACTAATATTACTCCAAAGTATCCCATATATATCATAATAAACCCTAAAGGATCCCGAAAGACCCTACTGAAATTACCAGAAATTCAGTCAATTATGGGAACAGAAATAATACAAATTTCTTAACAAATTCAACATGATGATATACTTAGGACGTTCCCCTGTAAATGCATTTTTGTTTCACGCCGATCGAATGTTCGGTTCCCGAGATATCGTTGTTGGAAGCGCAAGATAATTTTTAATATCTCGCTACGTCTGTCCTTGTCGCACGCTCGGACCTCTCGCTCGCACCTCGTCACTGACCTATCACAAGCTCGCGTCACGTGCGCTGGTCAGTGCAGACACCGAGTCAGCAGCTTTTTTACTATTTACTATCGCGCGTACGCATTTCGAGGAAAAAATGTAGGTCATGGCAATGACTGGCCCATTCATCTTCCCCGCGTGTATTGCTTAAGCGGCTTTCGGGCCCTGTATCTCGGCAACCGATCGAAATATCGACTCAAAACAAAGTGCGTTCTATAGAGCATGGTTTTCACTGTCTCGGGGATGATAGTAGGTTTAATTTTTTGTGATACAGTTAGGCATATTAATCTTTATTTTGGGTTTAGAATCTACCACCTAATCGTTTTTCCATTTTCTTGCGACGAATGAATGTACGAAGATAAATCATTTGTTTTTTAAGAATTGAACGTCAATCATGTATATTAGCGTAATTGAGTTAACAAATTAATAAAAAGACATGTAGATCAGTTTCGTTTCCCACAGTCTCAATGATAACGATGACGTAATTCGACTATTTAAACCGATAGTCCATCTCTTTCTGATTTATCCTATAGGTATTTTGATTTTCAACTTGCGGAGACGCACGTTTGAGTTCTTTCAGACTGAATTTCGTCTATTCTGTTTGCAGTTGTTGGAAACGTTGATGACGTTATGGTGAAACTAATTCCATTGATTGTCGCTGATTGCGTAACGCTACAATATCGATTACAAATGCACTGTAGTGCGTACTGTAAACATCGGACGATCAACTATTAATACGATAGTTTGACAGGAAGTAAGCGTGCGTTTGGTTCACGTATGTTTGGACAACTATCCGTTGTAAATGAAATAAACCTATCAAATGCAAAGTATAACATATAACTAAAACGAGCTATGAAGATTTTCTCATTAATTTGTTGCAAAATATCCTTTGAAAAGTACCTGCTAGAATTCTTACTTTATACCTTGAATTACTAACTTCAATAGAAAGTCTTAATCAACCAGTTTAATTAGTACAGAATAACTCATCAAATAAATAATAGTTTGATCAGTATATCGTGCTATTGCTTCTAAAGAATCTTTAGCTGCAAGACAAATTGTATTGGCAGCTAGTCTCTTAGCTTCTTTCTATTCTCCAAGATCGAAAATCATTTAAAAGGTCTCATCGTACAATTAAAAAGATTCGAAAAATCACGATCAGTCAAATGAAATTATTTCGGAATGAAGACCTCTGGCAATGACTCGGGAAATGATACAAAGACTGAGAATATCATTTGTCCAAAGAATCTACTTTAAAAACACTGACTGTGATTCGTAAAAATTTAATCCAAAAATTACATTTATAAATAGAACCTCGTTTCTTCTAAAACGAACCGCCATGCTAATGCCTCTTAAACCTCC
This sequence comes from Bombus huntii, assembly GCF_024542735.1. Classification (NCBI taxonomy): domain Eukaryota; kingdom Metazoa; phylum Arthropoda; class Insecta; order Hymenoptera; family Apidae; genus Bombus; species Bombus huntii. The sequence goes on from NC_066251.1 coordinate 4,916,409, forward strand.
TAAAATCAAATTCAAAAATCGATTTAACGCGACGTTCCACGTTTTCCAAAGAAGCTATACTACAGTAATATCAATGAATTGAAAGGAATTCCCGTGCTGATAAAACGACGCATCAATGATGAATCAATTACGCGAGAGGAGGACGCAAAACATCTTCTGATGAGAGGGAGAGAGGGGGAGAAAGAGAGAACTGAAGACTTACGGGATGATACCGCTGAGAACGCATCCTGCTGTGCCGTGGATCCTGCACCGGTACCGGAAGTAACAGTGGATCCCGCTGTCGAATCGGGCGCCGTTGGCGTGTTCATAGACGCGGCGCCCGCGAAAGACGCCAACGACGAGGACGACGGGGGTGGTGGTGGAGGTGGCGGTGGCGGGGGTGGGAACGACGCTTGTGCCGCGCACGACGACAAAGGGCCGGGAAGATAACCAGCGTAGCCAGCCGTGCTTCCGTATCCCCATGAATTGCTTGCAGTCAGACCGAACTGGGACATGTCTGAGGAGATCATGCTCGTTCGTGTATCACAATTGCGATTTTTGATCCTTTTCGGCCATCTCGACTAACGCGTCCTTCGTTTATGATCGAGGCAAATCAAATGATTAGTTAATCCTTTCAACGCTAACGAAACCATCTAGGGCGACGAATATGCAAATAGGGACAAGTTCTTTTGACAATTTAATTCGAGCTATATCTTCGTTTAAATTTTTGTACGTTTTTGAACGTTCAACTCGAATGAAAAATGAAAACACCACGTATTTCTTGAGTGTCTATTACAGGTTTGTGAACGAACCGATAGTGTAATAATATTTATCTATAGAGAATATGTGTTTCACAGGAGAGATGGTGACAAAATGTTTGTGTTTATTGTGATTTAGTATTTTGTGTGTATATATAAAGAACATAATCTATTATTTCTAACGTATGTGATTAACGATGGATATACAAATTATATATGATAAATAATTTTAAGGACTTTGCATTTTTGTTTTTGTGTAATTTCAACATTGATGTAAGCAATATTCATAAACGACGTCGGACATCTGAGCAGTGAAAGGATTAACAATTATACTTTATGAAACATATTTCTTTTTACCAGAAATGAAATCGAGAGATAAAGTGAGAATAATTTTCCTTATGAGCATATTGAATTTTATGATCATGACGATTTTACGATAATATGATTTTACCAAGAATTCGACGAGTTTTATGTTAAAACACTTATTCTTATTGAATGTTTGTTGTTCAAAGTTTGAAGTTCTCAAAGGTCCAAGTTAAATGATCAAGAAACAAGCCGTAGTACTTTATACTAACACAAATAGAACTTGAATTGAAAAGGGGGGTACTTAGCACAGCAGGAAAACACATTGAAAGCAGCCAGCAAACGAGGAGCGCAAGCCAACAGAGGAGCATTTACGAACTTGTAAGAAGCGGTGCCATAATATAGTACACTTTCTCCAACTAGTCGTCCAAGCCCCGTTTCTCTCGAAAACATAACGCAAAGCTGATAAAAGAGCGAAGCACAAAGGCGAGCGAGGCTAAACTTAAATATCTTCCAAGCAAATCCATTTGCAGCGAATCAGGCAACAGGAAGCCAAAGAATCGCATCGATATAACGACGAAAAACGTAAAGCCAAATATCAATCGGACGATTCCGCGAGCTATTACTTTTGAAAAAATATTCATTTCCAACATCTTAACTTTGAAAATTCATTTTGGATATCTAAGCGTGCACATAATTATACCTGGACTTAATTAACTTCGCTGTAAATTAATATCTGTACTTACGCATACGTATTGGATGTTAGAGGACACAAAGAAACAGGAAATTTCATAAAGATAAATGTTATTACTTCAGAAATTGTGCAAAATATTTTACATTCTGTTGAATACACGATTCTGTTCTTTGTAGTAAATTTCCATGAAATTAAATTCCTTTTATTACAAAGCAATGAAAGTTACCGTGTGTGAATATTCTGTTTTATTGTATGTTCTCAATTACACGGTAAAATAAGCATAATAAGTAGTAAATAGAGATATTAATTTGTCCAGTTCCGATATAACAGTTAAGTGCAGGTACACCAAGCAAATATTTACAGTGAACAAGTTTAATGATTTTATTTTATTTATTGAAACTTTATGGAAGACGTTTAACCAGGGAATTATCTATCAGAATTAGCATAATTACTAAGAATCATACGCTTTATGTATAACGGAAAAAGCATCATAAAATCACTGGTATTGATGATGCACGAAAACCAAACTTATTTTTTAAACGTCTTAAAATATACACCTTTCAAATTCAAAAATTCTTGAAAATACTTCACATTTTATCAAATCCTCCTCAAACTCCTATTCTCTACATTAAATCTCCCAATTAAGAAACTAAATTTCCATTATTAGAAATTAATTTTCGACTTACTTTTTCCTTTCGTTAGAAATTAGTCTTCCACTCACTTTTTTCTTCTATCAGAAATAAATCCTCGACGTCAATTTTTACGCAACCATATCGGTGACACGGTATCATACTCTTCCCAGTTGTACCCCATTTACAAGACACCTTGTATAGGTAAATATCATAGTCTGAAAATTGACAAAGGCCGTGTAGCAAAGGTAAAAAATATAGAGGAAACGAAAGAGTGAAAACGCTCGAACGAGAGAAGATTATTCGTCGATCCGAATTAGTTTGCCGGGGAATATACACGGGGGATCGAAGCTTCTTTTGCGCCCCCTCGGGGTTGGATTTATTTTTGCGGCATATAGGCAGCATACCCGATAGATTTTCCAATGAGTTACGGGGTTGAAGGCGGAAAGCTCTGGAAGCGCGAGGGGTGCAGCCGGACAGAAAACGGTGGGATGGAGGGCGCGTTCGAGATCAAAGGGTTGGTCATCCCCCGCGCGTACCTCCGGCCAACTCAAATAACCGAGAGCTCGACCAGCGCCACTGGGCCGTCGTTGACGAGAGGCTAACCCTAAATAGCGCGAGCCAGCATGCTTTCACATCGTTCGTTCAATTTTCACCGGGCCAGGGGAGAAAGGAAGCTTCCTTTGGGGCTGATATCGCGACGTAAGGAGAAACCTTTGATTAACGCGACGCTAATTTCACAGTTTCGATTTAGCAGCAATTTTCTATCTCCTATCTTCATTTTCTTCGATTAGATCAAGATATTTAGGGATGGTGTCTTACGGTAATATTAGATTGATCAGAAAGTTGTTCATATATTTTGGAAGCAAAAGATTAATTATCGTTTCGATCGATATTTTTATTAACTAGTCATCGTCGTTGAATATATCAAATTTCATTTTATTGTAAATATAGGAAGATTTATTATTTGGCTTTTTGTAGGATTATTATTTAGTTAGAAAAGAAAAACTCTTGCAAATTTTCCTATCCATCAATTGTATATTCTGTAACACATCTAAGGTGCAGCCTATAATAGAACAATTTATCAATTGAATTCTTTATTGTTTATACTTTGACGATTAAAATGTGCATACGTTTCACATCAATTTATAAGTCGTAAATATACGAGCAAAATTTGTGGGCGGAATGATCAACCTACTTTATAATATACCTATTAATTACAAATTAACATTTCCTCTTAGAACAATGTTCTTTGAGCGATGATTATTGTCCTAACGTGTATTATAAAATGTTAGTGCACGATTGAGAAACATCAAAATCTTATTTCACCATCCTAAGATTGTGAATATTATAAACATGTATAGTAAATATTTGAAGAGCTCATAACAAAAACTACAGTTATTAATTTCAAAGACATGACTTATATTATCGTCAAATCAATAATATGATAAATGTACCATATCCTTCATTTATTGCTGAATGAAAATCTAGGTTCCATGTAACTTCATGATTTAATTAAACGCAACCCTTGAATCATATAATTACAAATATTGTTACAGCAATTTTGCAATACGAATATATGTCTGAAAAAAGACACTGAGATCTGATGTACTGAAATTAATAACACTGGAATATCCATGCTCTTTCTTGGACAAAGACAAACATAGTTAAGAGTAGTCTTTACAATTGACATAATGAAACATCAAGTTATATAGAAGATATGCTATGAGCTAGCAAAAAGTCTACGGAGCACTGAACGGCGTTAATCGACGAAAGTTACCAGCCAGCGGATGTCACAAAATTCGCGGCAAAGATGGAGGAGCAACGGGTGGATCGAGAAACGCCGACGCGAATTATCGATGTCCGATGTGGGGAAAAAAGTTAATAAAGGAAATACCCGGCATGCTTGATACTTTATCGAGGAATTTTGCCGCGTTATCGCTTTTGGATCCGAAGGCGACTCATTAAATCGACTCTCTATCTCTACCTTCGCCGAATATTTTCCACACGGGTTTCTTCCCGCGAGAAGATAATAAATTGCGCGGATAAATCCGCGAACATATGAAAATCTCTCGAACTTTGGTTGAAAAATTTCGCTTTATTTCCGCGAGACCATACCTGGTGGAACATGAGATTTTCTGAGAGAAAAGAAGGCAAGGGCGGAAAGGGGATGAAACTGTAAGCGCGATGTTTCACATAGAAATTCGCGAATCCGGTTGCAAACGTAGAGAGAACGCGGGGGTTACCAGGCCAAAACGACGAACCATCCTCGACGAGGCAGCCGCCGCTCCCGTGGCAACCCCTTTAATATAATATTTAATCTAGCTTTGAACAGGCTTGTGGTTTCCGCCTCTAGAGTCGAGAAGCTAGTTCTCGCAAGCCTAAACCTCTCTCTCTCTCTCTCTCTCTCTCTCTCTCTCTTTCTCCCTTCCTGTATTCGAGACCAGGAGGGCAGCGTCTGCTTGGAAATATTCCCAGCTTCCAGACAGTCGCTTCTTACGATATTGTCGATGAAATTTCATTTTTTAGATCTAATTTATGTTATGGAAGATCGAGAGAAGGGTTTTGTATTTTCTTAAAGATCTTTCGATTATTCTTAGAACGATTCAACTATTCTCACGATGACCATCCAATTACGACTATGCATTCTTTAATGAAGGATATTGCGAAGTCATAAATTAAAGTATTTACACACCCCTTTATCAATCAGAAGGGATGGAAAGTTAAATTTAGTTTGCAATCGTCATTCGTGAAACGATATGAAACTGCATCTGGGAAATTATTAATTTGGTTACTTAATTGTTAATTTAATAGCAAGAGAAATTTTAACAAAAATCTGAGAAACGGCGAAGGGCTACATTTACATAATAGCTTTTATGTAAAGCGATTTGCGAAATAGAAATACTGAAACGCGATGAAAGCTTCATATCGCAAGCGTCCTTCTATCAATCAAGTCTGCTCAATACCTAAATGAAAATACGCCTAGCGAAGCGATAATTAGTACCACAAATATCATGAGCATTAAATTCAAAGAAAATAGAACTGGAAGGTTAAGATCAAAGTTAGAATTAGATGACGCGACAGGGACGAAGGAGCAACATTCATCATGCAGATAAGCAGATCGAATACTTACTTTGACAGTTGGCTGGCATCGCGTGCCTGAAGGAGGACAACGGATCCCGTGGCTGCAATGGATTCGGCAGCGGCTGCAGGGGATTCGGCAAGGGTTGCAGAGGATCCACCAGTGGCGAGGCGAAAAACGGGCCGCCTCTTTGCGAGGCGAACGCGAACGCGTGGAACTGCTGCTGCTGCCCTAAAAGAGACAACACTGCGATCAACCGTGCGCCTGTCCACTGGACTTCCGGTAACCGCATCAATCCTTCTTCTCTTTCATGTTTTTTATTTAAAAGATATGAATCCCTCGTTAAAAACTGAACAAAATACCATTGAAACATTTATGAACCATAATGAATCTTCATCCTGAATAACTTTGACGAGGAACTAAAATTTCTGTTTCAATTACAATCTTTATTATATCGCTTCTATATTATTTACTCTTTACTACAGTTACTTATGAAGCTCTATGTGTCAGTGGAAGCAATTCGTTACATAGATATTTTGTTAGGGATAATGAACTAGACTTTATTTAATATTCAGATTCGGAAGTTATATTTTATAAAAGGATCTAATAAGGAATATTTCATTTATTTGATTTAAGGAATACTATTCATCATTGTTCAGATATGAAAGAAACTATTATACGTTTCTTCGTCGTTATGCGTATGCAAAAGATATGCAAGACAGTTAAAATAGAATAAAGCCTACGCTTCATAAATTCGTCGCCAAAGAACGCTTCACCTATCCTACGCACTCTTCAGAGGAAAGAAACCTCCTCCCTCCATCCTCAACTAAATTCATCAAATTTCACCGAACAGAACTACGCCTCAACTCGGAAATTTCTTCAGATCGCGCTTCAAAATTCTACCTTCGATCTGACCACCCCAAAATTCTCCCTCTCTCTCTCTCTCTCTCTCTCTCTCTCTCTCTCTCTCTTTCCTTCTCTGGGGAAACAGAGAGAACAGCTCTTCACTAATGCGTGCCCACTGTCCATACTCTCAAAAGTACCTCAATTCTCATTTATCGGCTTTTATTTCCCTAGGCAACCGGTGTTCTCTCTCCGATCATCTTGCACGAGCTAGGTACACGAGCTCACAGTTTCGAACGAGTAAAACCGAATACAGAGAAGAGGTGAACAGGTCGAGGAGACAGGTCGAGGCAGCGATTCATTTTATTTCCCGGGGACGGTGTCGCCAACCCAATTAAAGACGTCCCAACAGGCGAGAGAGTGTGCTATCTGACGAGGCTGCTGCTACTATGGTCAGGTTAGGTTAGGCCAGTCTGGCACCACACGTGGACCTGGCTTTCCTACGTGAACCGTCGAAATCTACGAACCAACACCGGCGCCACGGGAGAAGGCACCGGAGACCAAAGCCAGGAGGGAGCACAGAGTGAGAGAGGGAGAGAGATGGAACGAGGGACAGAGATCCCCACGTCGTCCTGATAATCCAATCGAAGCCCTAATTCTAACTCGGCAACCCGAAATTCCCGCCGGTTTGCTGAATAGGGTACGTTGCACGATCCCGGGGACACAATGGGGGCGCGACGGTGGAACAGGGGCCAGGGCTAACGAGATCTATCGTTAAACGACCGACACCATCCTTCGTACGCAGTGAAACTTCCAACACGAAGAAATTTGCCGACGACTTCCTTACGTCAAACGTTGGGCAGAATTGCAAGGATTTCGTAAATTGCAGAAGGTTCGAAGAATATGTGGGAATCAGATATACGCGAATTTTCATGCATTTATGGGAAATTTGAAGATGTAATGGTGCATAGAAATCAGGGAAACATAGTACATATAAAATGCTATAAAAACGGTCTTTTTTAATATTGTCATAGTATGACATTCTTCTAAATAACATTCTTGTCTATCTACCTCCATGGACACTGTCAAACCTGACCAAATTTTCTCGTGCCTTCTCGCATCATCCCCAAAGTGCATCATTATGAATTTAAGCAGAAACAAAGGACTGCAATCTCCAAGAAGCTCGACAAACCTCCTTTCATCATCCAACATCGAGCAGACCCGATCCAAAGACCCATTTCCAAGTGATTAATGATCGCAACAGATCTTTCCACGAGGACATCTCGTAAGCGAATTTTGCCAATTTACTTTCACAGACCTTGTCAAACCGGACTAAATTTTCTTACACCGTGTCCAAGATATCAGTATCGATTTAACCAGAAACAAAAGACCTCGACCTCCGTGAAGATCAACAAAGCTCGCTTCATCGGAGAATCAAGCAGACCTGATCCAAAGAGCCACTTCAAAGCATTCAGCGGCCGCAACAGATTTTTCCACGAGGATTTCGCAAGTGACTCGGACCTTCTCCAGACTCGTTACTATCGATTTCATCGGACACCCCTTTACGCGTTGCGACCGGCGACTGCCAGGGAATTTCTCGAGAGTTAGCAGCTGGCTGCGACAGCTTCTCATTTCGTTCCGTCGCCCCCGATCGACCCTCTCGACACGTCGGAGACGACACGGGGGCCGGCCATTTCGTGCTATTTTCTAACAAAAGCGGATCGCTCCGATGAAAGGTGTGTGCGCAACTCGGGATTTCGGGTTTCCAACTTCCGCCAGAGGCGACCTTCGCGCCACTGACAGACTCTATCTCCCTCGTTCTCGTACTCTCGATCAATTTCCTTGGCCCTGCATCCTCTTTCTGTGGCGGCCACCTTTGGCTATGGGACGAGGGTAGAATGTGTAATGAATTGCTTGTTTAATTAATTACGACCCTCGAGCGGCGCCCGCCTCGAGTTCGAACGAGCCGCCGCGTTCGTTCCGCCATCGGATCTGCCTCTTCCTTCTAGGACCCCGGATAGAATTCATAGGGCTGATATATTGCTGGTCGAGCGAAAGAAGGGTTCAATGATTCACGGCGAGGATACGAAATTTGTTTATAGCCCTTTCGAGGAGGGGGATGGAGAGTGAATCTTGTGTGGATATCGTACGAGTTTATCAGAAGACCGATCAACTTCAATTTTTATCGATTGCTTAATTTCGTTATACAGATAGGTGTTTAATATTCAATTTTGAAGAAAGAAATGATTTACTTTCATCGGTTCATCGATAATAAGAGGATGATACAAACATGATGATAACAAATTCTAAGGTAAATTTAAAATAGTGATTTTAAGTGAGATAAATTTTGACTTTTCTAGCATTTGCTTTTCTTGTTAAAAACCCGAATCTAATGTCGGAAACTGTTCATTGTAGCATTCATTCGTTGTAGGAATAGAATATCTTACTATTACGAGTCGATCAAATTAAATATTCTTAACTCTACAACTTCTTGGAAAAATCATTATCGAGGTTGGTACTATATATATTTCCGGTGTAGTAATGGTAATACTTCAGCTTTCAAAATCTGTTCATAGTTCCTATGAATTTTTACATTTTCATAACCAATAACATATCTACGGAGAAATATATCTTCTACATTCATTTACAACACAAAAGTTTCGATTTATTAGAACTGAGGAGAATCGAATGAGAGAAAGCGTCGAGTCTGCTTCTCCATGAAACTACAAAGAACTAATAATTCTTAATTTAGGGAACGAAACCAAAAAGAGTTAATACTCGTGTCTCTGAATTCGTTTCACCGGTGTCGGAGGATGTAGACGTAATAAAATTAGGGAGCGTGTCAAAGACGAGGAAGCGGTCGGTTTAAAGAAACGCCGATCGACCACCCACAACACGTAACCCTTTTATCTCGAGCCGCGTCCCTTCGACTAGATCCCTTTATTTCGGGGAAAACATTTTGTTTCTAGCAGATGCAACGCGCCGCTCATTTTATAGTATTCTCCATTACGGCCATCTACATTGCCATAAAGTTTCTAATAATCCAAATAAGATTTATGTATTTAAGTCGATGAACTACGAACCTTTGATAATCTTCGCGTGCACTTTGCGATACACGAATTTAAGGTATTTTATGACGATTTCGTGGGTGGTCCGAACAGGCAGACGGATGTGCATGATAAATATAAAACAATGTTACATCAGCTATTTTCGACGTGTAAAGAGTGCAAATGCTTGCAAGAATTGGCTTGGAGTATGATTTCTGAATTCGCTTTGTAGATACAAGAGAAATTTAGCACTTAATAGCGCTAGGAATCCTCTATACTCTATATACTGTCCATATTCTGTAGGAATGCTTCATTAGAAATGTTACTGTAAAATAGTTTCCACATAAAAGGAAAAGTACATGTAGATACATTGAAATAATCCTAACTATTGTTGTAATTGTAGCTGTGAAATAGAATTCCAAGGTTTTCCATAATATTCTTTTCATTAGGTACCGTGTTTCTTCCATCTAAAATCTACAATTTGATGAAATTAAAAAAAAATTGAAGTATTTACGACATTTCCATAAACTGTTGTTTGGCTCTTCGTGGGTTAAAGTAAAGACACGTTTCACAAGAAACAGCCAAAATAGTTTTATATTCTCCAACGAATGCGATGTACAATCGTACGGAACTAACGTCCCACTAAAAATCCTAAAAGAAAACAGAAAAGAAAGTTAGAAGGAAAAGAACAAAAAAAAAAAAGAAAAAAAGAAAAAATGCAAACACACAGGAAGAAGTTCCAAAAGCTCGTAAATCCTAATGAAACATCCATCGATAACCGACGATCCCCTCTCCTTTCACATCCCTTGCAACTTCGATAGCTCAATCTCGGTGGCTTGCGTCTGGGCGTAGATTTACAAACAGCGAAGGGGTCGGTAAATTTCGATTCTCTGACATAATACCGGTTCCATTCGGCGTATAAGGTTGGGCAAACGTTCCGAAGGAACGAGGAAGCTGACACACGTCGCCACGAAATAACCGACGGCTAGGGGTGGTAATTGTGCGTCTGGAAGGCAGCAAGCGCGTTGTATTCGAAGGAGGATGCGGCTGGTCGGCAGTTCCTCTTTCAACGAGACGGCAAACTTCGCAGGCGACGCACAATATCTCCGCGGCTAAACGCCGCAGCCCTTTATCAATGTTATGGCGGCCGGCCGCGGTTATAAATAATGGCAATTGCGCGAAACTTAGCCCGACGAGCGAACCGCACCGCCGCCTCCGGGCCATTTTCAACTTGCGGCTTTCGACGCCTCCCGTCGGAGCGAGTTACGCGACCTGCACCAAGTCTCAATTTTTTTTTCACGAGCTATAGCATGTCGCAACATTGCGAAGAGTTGAAAAAATTGTACAAAGTTTCGAGATAGCTGGTGGTAATAGGTTGAAAGTTTACGAGATCAGGAGAAATTTAGATTTGCACGAGACTGTGGATTTTGAAGATTAACACTGAAATTAAGAAAAATTTAGATGTTAACAAAACTGACACCCGTAAATGGTTAAACTTTGAAGAATCAGGCGAAGAGATTATTAAATTGTTGACTGATAGGTTTGAAAATGGCTGAATAAATTGCTAATAGCGAAAGTACGATTTGCTTTTGAATTAAAAATTATTTTAAGGATCGCGGATAGCTCGAAGTATCAAGAAATAATTTCCAATAAATCGATACAACTATTTCTCGTAAAAAAAAATCGATAGAACACCTCAATGTCCGATGTTAACACTAGTGGAGTGTAATTTAAATAATAAATAAGAACAGCAATGCTTACAGTGATACTCACTGGTCTTGGATCGCGGTTCTCGCGGCCCATCCACAGTTACTTTAATGGCCTTCGTGTACGTGGCAACTTGCGGTGGCGTCGTGGACACGGTGATGGTCAACGTGAAGCTCTTCCCTGAAACCACGAGATACAAAAATATTAGTTTTCGTCGCGTTATATTTTGTCGTCTTTTTTTTTATCGTTATAGATTGAAACAGAAGTTCGCAAACGTGGCTGGCCGACCGAAACTCTGGTAGTAACCAAATTAACCGTCGGTAATGTATCGAGGGCGTCGTCGACGGTGATGGTGACCAGCCAACACGATCGTCCTATTGGGGTGGTTGAGTCCAGTTATGTTAAAAAGCCTATTAGGGACCTAACGACGAAAAACAACCCTCTTTACTCTGCATAACTCGTGAAAGTTTAAGGGCAGCTGATGAATTTTTGCTCTGTATCTCTTTCACTTTCTCTTTGATTCAAGACATCGTTATCGCCAGATATGCACAAATTATTTTGTCGTATTTTACAAAGTAATGTTATTTAAAATTCATAATAACATTTATAACAATCTAACCTCTTCCGAATCTCTCATAATCTACCACAACACAATTCTCAAAAAGCTACAAACTTTCCAAACAATTCCATATTGAAGTTCTTTACTAAAAAAAGAAAAAAAAACAAATAGTATACAGAGTTGTTTTCTAATTTCTAAACAGAAACATGATAGTTTATCCCTGTTCCAAATAACTTGTTCTCTAAATTACAACGAGAGAATAGTAAATGAACCGGTTTGAAAATCGAACTTGGGTGGCGGGGAATTGCTCATCGAGAATCGTAGGACGTGGAAAGAAAGAAGGGGCGAAGTTATTGGGGGTGACCTTTAATGGTTCCACGGCGACTGGCACCAAGGGTGATACCTACGTGTGCAGGGTTGCCCGTGGAACCACTAACTTCAGTTGGGTGAAAAGGTTTGCCAGGGCTCGGCCATGGAGGATGCCGTGACTTGCAACAAACTGACGGGATTCCCCGCTCGAAAACGAGAAGCTCGCGTGGTGAACCACCGTGTGGCCACGCTCGACACTCGCCATTATTCCCCCGATACTTTCTCCCTTTCTTTCCTGCTTTCACCACGAGTAATAATCTTACAGTCGTCTAAAGAAAGAAGTTTCAACTAGTTGCAAAACGTTTCCTCGAATTCGCAGAACAAAAATTTTATGACTTAGAGTATGTAGTAGTCTGTTTGAAACATAATAAGTCTATATCTCTGTAAGTTGTTACGTGAGTTCTATCTACTGCATCTATTCTATCTAATTGTTACTGCCATTTTCAAGTTATGACTACGAATTAATATTATCGGTGAAATTTTACAAGTCACGAATCTGTCTTCATAAGTTACGAGTCAGAATTTATAAAATTTTATTCTTTTCTGGTTTAATTCGACGAGTTTCGAATCAGGTAATTGACGTAAAATCGTAAATTCATAGGAAAGAACTATGTAATCTCCACTCTCTAATCTAATTTCTAATTTGTAACTTGCCAAAAATATTGCCAATATTAATATTGTTAATAATCAATGAAATCATTGGTGACTGTTGTAAAGTCTTTTCATAGAAACTCCACTATTTTTCCAGACCTCTGTGAATCCTTTGCGATCTTCCCTAAAACCGCAGTTGTATGAAACAATAGCAAAGCAATTGCAGAATAATATAAAATTGAATTATTTCGTATCAAAATTTAATTTAATAGAAATACATGTAACAAGGAGATAATCACGTTATTGATTAGAAAAATTTACAATAATATGACTAAATTATGGATATCCTTTGAATGTAACTTACTAACGATAAGTATGAAATAATCACGACGAGAGATTGAATGTAATTCGAACCATAATTCTTCTCTATTTCTTTGTCGCCTCTCACTTCTCTTTGGAGGAATGTTTGTCATTTATAAAGGAATTAGATGCGATAGCGTGATAGGAGTTGTGTGAACTCGTATGGCGGATAACAGTGATTCACTTTTAGAATCGTGTAGAAGCGTCAGGAAGGGTGGGATAGAAAAAGCCACGCGATCAGCGATCCACTCGGGGTGAGAAACGATGAGGGCGAGAGAAAGAGTGAAAGAGGGTGCACGTGGAATTGCGGTGAACCTCTGCGTGTGCAACCACCGTGTTCTGCGTGGCACCACTTTTTTTTAACGCAACATTGTCCCCTCTTTAACGAGCGTTTTATCGAAACATCCCTTGCCTGATTCCAAAGATATCCCCTGTCATTTGCGATCTCATGTTCAATCAACGAATATCCCTTTCGAGCTCAACCTCTACATTGTAAAAGATTCTACATTCTAATTTCCCGAAGACTTCGTCTTTGGTTTCGGTAATGTATAATCCAATTAATCACCTAACACATAGAGGTGGGTGAAAGAGAATTTATAAAATAAGAAGCATAGAAAGACATGGTTTTACAAAATGAATTTATATTTAATAAGCACAACGAAAAAATATAATATATACTTCAGAATAGATGATTGTAATGTGTGATAGAAGTTTGTAGTACGATAAAAAATATTTAACACAAATATTATTATTAAATTTGTAGTATATCTGTAGAGAAAGGGATGAGGTATACATGACATTTAATCACCAATATGTTGAACATTTTACTTAATTGTTCTGTAATTCCATTAAACGTGATGACACCTGTAAGGTAACACCTGCATAGGTTAGCCAATGAAACCTCACTGGCGGGTAGAGGCAGTAATTAAAGGATAAATGTAGTGACTGGACTTTACAAACGAGACGATCGTCCTTTCAAACAAATTCTCGACCGATCCCTTGGAGAGCGCAAACGATTCTAATCGCCACCAAGTCCGTTGTGCCAATCGTTGGCCGAAAAGCGTCGTCTTTATCAAAAATCAAATCGCAACAGTGTTCGCGGTTTCTTCGCGATTCCTAAACAGTATCAATTTTGAACTTTCTTTTATTCGCTACTATATTTATTGATAGATACTCGTTTCTAGGAATCTGGCTAACTACAATAGAGAAATTGAGTTAACAGATTCAATTTAAACGAATTCTCTTGCTGGGCTTAAAATACACGATATTTTCTCAATCTCTCGTTGTTATATCAGGAGCTAACGGTGTCTCATAATATACAACAATTTTAGTCATTCTGTGCAAGCTTCAAGATTGAAGTTTTAAATATTGAAACTTGGATCACTCAAATAATTCTACCTTCTACTGTATGCTCAAATTATATATAGAAACTGGACTTTTTCTGAAATTTACGTATCAATTGCTAATGTGATGGAATGGAAGAAATTGCTCTAAACGAGTAAAGGATTGAATGTGATAAACATTAAAGAGTTAAACTGAACTGTTGCCGAGTGTGGATGAAGGTAAGTGAAAAAAAGGAGAATAGGCAGAAGTGTGTAGAGATCGATTTCCTGATAACGCTCGTTAACATACGATTCTCAGGGAAAATGTGAACCGTGCGTGTACACGGCTAGCAGAACGATGTAGATTGTTGCGGGTCCGTTGTCGAGCTAACTAATTAATTTCAATTTTCCCAAACGAATCGCAAATGTGCTATTGTACGCTGATAACGAATTGATTATGGTCAGGATGAACTGCCGTCAGCGAAAACCGGTCCACCTTTCCTTCAAAATCACCGTTTTGCTTCAAATACGACGAAATTACGAAATATATAAATATGCGAACATTGTATGCAAACTTTTGCGGAATATTATGTAATTGCATATAATTATTGGAATCGTATCATTTAAAACTTCTAACAGATGTTATTCTTTTGGTGAAACCGAGACACGTGAGCGAGCACTAACAGCGAAGTTTATTGAGTATCAAGCGTTCATTACACGTAATGATTCATACGTACTAGAATACCTCACAGTCAGATTATTAAGAAAATTATTAGCAATCAGAATTCTCTATTCGTATAAGATAATGATTAAAAGCGTACCGAAAAGTTACGTTAATAAAACTGTTTGTAATACGAGCTACATTTCATACGTATTACAGATGACAGTTCTACTATTCTCTTCCTAATTTTCCATTTTCTTAAAATAGTCTAGATTCGAAGAAACCAGAACACGTCGTGCCAGAATCTTGTAATATCGATGATAAGCTATAGCCCTGTTTCCGCACGTTCGTCTACAATGCCAGCTGTATCGCGGCAAGGTCTGGATCGTTTCCACCCCCTTCAACCCTAAGCTCTGTAACGAGATAGATCATTTGGGCGCTTATAGTTTCAGCCCTACGAGCAGACGGATACCCTTCAACTTTCTATTCCCGAATAAACCTATGTATCTAGCGACGGGGTCTCGTCAGATCTTGTACAAATTTACTTAATTTTAAACACCATAGAGTACGTGTCGTAATTTTTTGGACGATTTCTTCCAAGAAATTTATCCTCAGCGTTTTCACTTCATAATAATTTTCAATTCTTCTCGAAAGAGAACGAAACCTAAAATTTCTATCACACAGGCATACAAAGGAATATTCATGATTGTTAGAGGAAAGAATTCTGTTGACGTTTCCATTGCAAAATAGTTTTCGAACCTTCCGGAAACAGAATGAAAGCTAACCTTTCCGTCACATGCATACAGAGGAATGTTTTCGAGTTCGACAAACGGTAGGATCATTAGGGATTCGCTGGAGAGTTTGGCGCGCATCGGTTCTCCCAGGGAATATTCAAGGAGCCAGGGAGTCGCAGGAATCCTGACGAGAGACACTTCTCTTACATTCTTCATCCTAGCTTATGTTAATTCCGCGCTCGACGAAAACAATTGAGAGCTAATCCCAGACAAATGACTGGCGCGCTTCTGTGAGCTCGAGGGTGGATTCAACCCCCTCGTTGTCGGATAGAAAATTCGGGTATTTCATGGTTTCGAACGTCCTCCCTCTCCCCTATTTTCAACCCTAATTCAGCCTTTAAATCTATTCTACCATTCGTCTTGCGATTTCAATACAAAATAAACTATCTTAACTGCGACTGACAATAAGAGTATATTAGTCATTGACAGTTGAGACGTTGGAAAAGAATCATAGCAGTTAACTCTATCATTCATTCGTGAGAAAAATGTCTGCATATGAGAAGATGTCATCTGTTTTTATAATAATCGAACAACCCGTGGCTCTCAGCATTTACATGAAGGGAACGTTTTTAATAAAGCAAAGAAGAAGAATAAAAGATATTTTGCAACCTCAAACGTCCATGTAATCCGTGTAACACGTGTGCTAATTGAAAAGAATAAAATCTTTCGATAGAAAGAATCTGTCTCAATATCCAATATACCGCACAACCAAAAAGCAAAACACGAAAGATTTTCACAGAGATGTTCGAAGTAGGTCAAAGGAGTTACCTAATCAGCAGGCACGAAACAACCCTAATAACGTTAATTAAAATAAAGTGAAACCTCAATTAATATCGGCCGTCCCTGTTTCCAGGGGTGTCGGCTCTTTTCAAGCCCCTTCTCATCGTTTCCGCGCGAAACGAGCCTGTTCTCAGGGGGCGAGACTTCGACGAAGGAAAGTAAAGAGGAGGTTGCTCGGCGGTGGTGCGGACAAATAAAACCCATTACCCACCCCAAGACGACGTCGTCGTCTCCTCGAGTTCGGTTGGCACACCAATCAACGACTCGGCAACCCCTGCGAAACGTCCAATTTTCGAGGTCGTCGCGGCCGCTTACGAGAGGACTCTTTTCCTCGAGGAAAAACGAGGGTCGTCGCGAAGGCGTCCGCGACCTACCCTTACTACGCGGCCGAATTCTTTGAGCTTCCTTCCCGCCAAACCCCTCCTCCACAGTTTTCTTCCCGTAACGCAGCGTGTCAACGCGAAGATCAACAACTCCGTAGTTTAGTGAATGAAGAAGAAAGGGGCGGATTCGTTGCGAACTAATTTCACGAGTTACGTGGCTCTTCTTGCGAAGTCTGTTTGACTGTTGCAGAATATTCTCGCGAGAAGGGAAGTAAACTTTGAATTTGAATTTTAGAGGGAGGCTATATAGTGTTTGCAAGAGTATTTTATGCCTTTTTCTCGAAGATGTTGTTCGATTGGTGCATCAAATTCTCGTGGATGAATTCGTAGAAATATCTGGATTCAAATTTTCCACGGACAATCGCTAGGACTTATAGTTCTCGGTGTTTATTTTTGCAAAGACTGTTAATATTTATCGAATGATTTTGCTGCTTTTTTTAGAACACTTTGGCTATTGCATAGCGTTACCACGAACAACTATGGAAATATATTTTGGAAAAGGAAGATAGTGTGACTTGTAGTCTGGTACTTTTCTTTTAACGAGACTGTCGCATGAAAAGATTGTTTTCTTGATCGTTTGATGTATGACCTTTTAGTAGATAAATTTGTGAAAATATCTTCTGTATTCAAATTTTATGAGGAGGAAAAAGGTCGTTTGCATTTGACGCTTTGTCAAAGGTACAGATTTTTAAAAATTAGTTGGATAAAAGACTCACCTCTGCCGCTTCTCCCGACGAACCTAAGATCATTGAACTTGGCCACCTGGTTCTTCATCAGAGCGGTCGAGTTTCTCAGCTCAGCACAGCAGTTCTCGTCGTTACCAGCACGAACAGTGACCAAAGTGCCATCGCCGACCTCGCCTAGAGCCACCACCTTGAAGGCTACTGGAAGGGTCTTGTTGGACCTCCAGTGAGCTGGCAATACGCTGCAGACCAAGTGAGGGGACCCTGTAATGAAATTAAATATACCTAACCTCACAACTAAACCAGGAACATAACAATTTCAGACATCTATCGCCTCCCGTATATCAATATTAATTAATTTTCTGACTATGGTTAAACGACATGGACGAAGATATTTTTCGATTGAAAAGTTTCTCTATTATCTGTCTACTTGATAATTAACTTTATATGTAGTTATACATGCAGACTGTGATATATAACATTTCTTAACTTTTTGAATCTTGCCTTTCTGTCTCTTTTTCCTGAAAGCTTGAAACTCTGTCTTTCACACATAATTTGAATCTTTCTAACATTCACATAAACGTTTATTTTGTATCCTTTTTAGGATTAAGTGATACGAATCGTTAAGCATCAAACATTTTACATGTTACAATCTGTTAATAAGAGCACAGATACGGGCGAATTCTAACAAAATACTGCGGATGTTTATGTATTTATGGGAAATCTAAAGATGCAAAACCTACTAGTGTTCTATTATCTGTGCGACAGAACATTTATCTGGATCGTTAACGATCCGAATCATAAACAAGTCGATCATATAACAGAAAATTCCATAGCTATAATTTTTCGTTCACATGAGACTTTACACGTTCAACTAATTGTAAGTAGATCCAACCGATCGCAATCAGACACCAACTACAATTTCGGCTCAGTATGTAGACTCCATCTATATTTACACATTTTCCTAATGAATAACTTGTCTCTCTATCCACCTACATTTCTACTAAACTCAATTTTTATACAAAAGGGAGCCTGTTTTATATACTAAAACTAGAGTAAACAAAATAAGATACAGTGTAGGTTTCACTTTTCAAAAAAAAAAAAAAAATCATTCAACGCGTTTGATATATAGTAAAAGATTCTTGTGCAGAAAAATTTAGTTCGATAAAAATGCACGTAAATGAAGATACGGTGTGTGGTAAAGATTCCCATAAACCCGTAAAAATCCACAGTATACCGATCGTTTCTCGCGTATACCTGTCCGAACGAGTTCTCCAGGGTGCTCGCTGACGAAGTCACCGAGGGTTCTCTCGGCCAGGATGTCGCTGGTCATCTTGGTGTAAGCATCGGTCAAAGGAGAAACACCCGACTCCGGCGAGGCGGCAGCGCCAGGAGCCGAGGCTCCTGTCAACTGCATCCTGTCGCTGGTTCCGCCGCTCTCGCTGGGAGCACTCGCTGTTCCACAGCTGGACTCGTTGCTGGACCCCCTCACCGAGCCAGCGCCGCTTCCGGATACCGTGCTTCCGCCACCGCCGCCGTTGCAACGGCCGAATATATCCATAGGCAGTCAGAACGCCGGATGATACATCCTTCCATTCGGTTCACTGCTGGAACTTCTCGGCTCTTACGAGAATCCTCACCCGGTACACCTCTTCCTGGGTCAGGCTTCGCGACCTGACATGGCGCTGCCCGACGCTCGACGATTCTTTCTCCGATTACTTTGATACACCCTCTTCTCTCGAAGATTTTACTTTAACGGCGAGCTCAGAATAGCATTTGGCAATCTTGAAGAATTCTTTGTATATGTACTCGTGTTATTCTTTTTTCGAGTACTTCTGTACTTCTTTCGGAAATTTTGCTTCGATAATGACGTTGAAGAGTTTGTGGAAGATTATGGGAGATTTTGGGAGATTTTGGTAGTTTTTAGAAAGTTCGATGATCCTTGCGGATGAAAGCTTTTAAGTTAATTTTTAATGGCGTGAATCGAGGATCTTCTAAGTTGATTTCTTTGGATCTTGAGATTACTTGATTTGTTGGATCTTTGGAGCTTGTTAAATTTTGTTTCCAGCGGCCCACTCTTCAAGAAACACTATTTACAGGAAATTTTATCTTGCGGTAATGAAGACTCGCGCGTTGATTAATGCAAACATCAGAAGCATCTAAGAAAAATTTCGATCTCCTGGTTTCACCTGTAACCAAGAAAATTCAGGTCAAAGGTAGATAATGGAGATTTTTAGGGAAGAAAGACAATTGTCCCGTAGTCACTACATTCACGGGCTCGATTATTTTAAACAGAATAATTTATCTATGATGTGAATTTTGCCAGTTACTATTTTCACAGATTCTATAATGTTGAACGCAACAATTTACATATTTTAATAATCGCTACGAAGAATAACGTGAAAAGAATATTGAAAGGACATTAATTAATTTAAATACCAACTGACTAATATTTTTACATCGCAATATACTGCTCAAAGATCAAAGAGGATTTCCATAAAATTCTAGACGAGGATATAGAGAGAAGGAGATGTTAGAAAAGTTTTTAAGCGTTGGTCCATGTAATAAAATGAATTCAAAACAAACGGTTTAGAAATGTAGCAAAAAATACAGAAAAGAAGGTGCTTAGAGATTTCCTGCATTCCTAATGCCAAACACGAGAGACACATATTTTCAACTTTTTATAATTTAGTGAAGTTCTCCCCGCTATCTATGATCGTAATTAAGTAGCCCTAAAATTTAGAGTTTGTATAAACGAAATTCTACTGTATTAAAAATTGAGTTACGTGTGATAACATTTAAGTTCGGTTGTAGTATTATATTTAAGATATGAAACTTATAATACTATACTTGGCAACTCGTTCAAGTCTCTACCTCTACACCGTTCAAGAATAAAACATTTCCAAACCTCCCCAATCATTTTATTTGCATCCTCCAACATCCAAACCAAATTTCGTACAACATTTTACCATGGTCAAAGCCAAATGGCAGAGACTCGGAAAATAGCATAGCTTCGAAAAGGGCAAGATCGAGACCAGTTAGCGTGATCAAAAAAGCGTGGGAGAAAGGGTTGGTCCCAGGAGAGTCTCGAGGCAGAGGGTGTAGTGCCGTCGCCGGTGCGACCAACCCTTCCGCTTCTAATCCATTTAACGACGGCTAGCAAGGGCCTTTATCTCGCCTGGAGCCCTTCAATCGACTCGATCGAGCTTCGAATCGACGCGATACACCCTGAACCGATCGCGTCGCCGCTGATAAAACGCGAAACGAGAAGCTGGTACGGAAAAATGGTGAATAACAGACGCGGAACGAAGAGAGGGAAGAGAGGGAAGATAGGGTGGCGAGCGTGCCACGTACGAGAAAAAGAGACGAAACGAGTGGTTGACACGGACAGGAACGACTCGCACACTTTTCACGCGGGTCGGCCGGTGACGTCACCGTTCATTCAGTAATTTTTGCGCACGTCACCGGGGCTGACACACCGGATCCAGGTGGTTCCAGGAGGGGTTGGAGCGGGCTGGTGGTGGGGACGGAAAAAATAGGGGAAAAAGAACGCCCGCCGGTAGGCAACCCCCACACGCCACATGGATATCCAACCCCTACGCACGTAACAACCGCGTGTCAAAGTGCACGTGGCACGTTACCACGTTGTTCTGTCAGTGGCAGGCCAGGATAGCGCCGTCAGATACCGAGCAGGATTCGGTAATCGTTCAGACACTCCGGCGCCGCTCCTAATCAGCCACTTGTCATCGGAACGTGTCGCGGATCACCAGGCCATCGGGCACGATAACGAGCGATCGGCGCCTGATTATTCGCGGATTTCCACTCCTTAGCTGAACACACGAAGGCAACGCGTCTTCGCTTCGTACGTCGTAGGTAATTAGCTTAATTCGCTTTATCAATGCGGATTTTTTGGAGAAACTCGTATGCAAAATCTTTCGGTCGGACTAGAAATACGAAGTTGTTTCACAAACGTTTGAGACAAAAGTCTTCAGATCCAGTCTGATTAAAGCATTCGGTTTGAAGCAATTGAAGCAATCGGTTAGAGTTGTTAATGTGAATTCTCGAGAGAGACTTTCGTCGAAGATTCTCGGTGTTTGAGAGGATGGTGATTAGATCAATAAAGTATGGAGCTGTTTGACGAAAGTTTGAGACGGAGTCTTCTGTTTTAGGAGTCTACGGATGTAGATTAGAATAATTGTCATTGTCAAAGTTGATTTTTGAGGGGAACTGTTGTCGAAGAATACCAATGTTTGATAAGATGGCAATTAGATTAGAGGTATGCAATTGTTTGATAAGAGTTTGAAGGCTGAGGAATTCCGTGTGTAAATAATCAGACCAATGTACTTTGTTGATGTAGATCTTTGAAAGAAACGTTTGTACTTGTTCGAAGACTTCTTCAAAGAGTCTTTTGACTCGAAGATGACGATTAGAGATTATGATAGCACGATGCTAATGAAGATAGAGGGGAGAAGAATCTTACGACCCTCCTGAAAGAACGACACGGCGACGGATAAGATTCTCGCTTAACTTCGCATTCAAATCTCTTGCTGGGCTACTCTCGTGTTTCCACTTCCGGAGAAAATATTTCCATCGACTCTTGAAAGTATCACGGTAATATCATTCGCACTAATTGCGAAGCTTGTTATATTGCTAAGACGATTTTTGACGTTTCTTCTTAAATCCATGACACATCCGAGCATCGAGGAAGAAGAATCTTCCTTCGTGGAGAATTCGAAAGATGCTTCGAAAAAGCGAGAAGAAATTCTTGATTAAATTCTTCGGCATATTCATGGACCTAATCACCAAGTAATACAAGTTCCATTGAAAGAATCGCACTCACTGTCTGGCCGTGTTCACCGCAGCAACCGACGGACTATCACAATCTTCACCGCAACAAAACCTCACTCTCATGGACCCTTCGATTTCCACAGCAAAGCTTCCATCCACCACAATCTTCTCTACTGTCATCGGTCCAGCATAAACGAGATACAAGTTCACGACGTGTTATTGTCAACCTGCAATCTCTCTATCCACCAAACGATGTACACCAAACTCCCACCAAAGAAACCGATGTAATTCAGCACACTTCAACTCTAAACAATTTTCATCTTCAGAGCGTCTGAAAATCCGCAAAGTTTCCGAATGTTCGAAGAATATCTTGGAATGTTCCAGTGACACGAGGGATTCCGAGATAGCTGGCGGAGAATCCGAGAAGGCTGGCGTGTTTTGGTAGTCACAGTCGTCTCTGAAAATACCCGTCGGGGCCACTAACTATAATTTCGGCGGTTCGTGTGAGGCAACAGCCGTTGACGCACTGGTCCATGCCAACACACGCAGCATCCCTTTCCCCTTTCCTGGTTCCTCTCACACCCCGTGAGCAACCCCACTCCTTCCGCGAGCGTTCGTCTCCGTTCGTCGCACAAGCGTATCCTCTCTTTCTCTTCCACTGGCTCTTTTCGTCTCACATTCTCTGGCTGGCTTGGCCCTCTTTCTCTTTCTCCTCCGTTGCTCTTTATCGCTTTATCTCCCACCGGACCCCTAACCCTCTCTCTAACCTCTATCCTTCTCTTTCTCATACTCACGGCCCTCTCTTTCCCACCCCTTTCGTTTCGACCCTTTTGCGGTGTGGCTCGCGTGCGTCTGACGGACCGACGGACCGACGGCTCGCGGGGCGGAGCGGAGCTAAACCGAAGCGGGGACGACTTCGATCGATCGATCGATTCACCGGGTGAATCGGTCGGCGACTTTTTTCTTTCGCGTCGTGGCGTGCGCCAAAATTCGCGCCGACCGTCGTCTCGCCTCGTAACGAGCGTCGTTGCGTTTAATTAGTCGAAAGTTAATGAGGAGACGGACCGAGCGTCATCATCATTGTTCTCGGGTGTTTGCCAGAGAGTTTCCACCCTCTCCCTCCCCGCCGCTGTTTCTCCCTCGTCTCTCGTTTACCCGCCGATATGAGGTTGAGGGCCCCGCGATTTAATATCGAGAACACCCGCGTAACTGGACTCTCCAACCGGATTAGCGGGATCGTTGGTGTTTTTCAACGGCAACTCGAAACCCAAAGCCCAGTGGTTTCCCGGTTTCGCGGTTTTCGACGCTGCTAACTCAAATTTCTGACGTTCGGTGCACTCGCGCTCTGATCGCTCTGCATTTCAGACGTTAGGAGGTGTCCAGGATTGTTTTATTAGAAAAATAGATATCGTATGTCGATAGTAGGATGACGAGTTAAATCGTCAATCGTAAAGCAGAGAAGCAAATGCTTGAAATTTTTTAACGCTTTTCGTAAAACGTAAAAATTACTGTTTATCTGTAGTAAGATGAATTAAACAGTTAGTTAGAAAGTCGAAAAGCAAATAAAATTTTCCGACGCTTTTCGTAAATTATATAGAACCGAATGTACGTACTCTTGGTGGTAACTAACCGTAGGATAAAATCCAATAATCAACCGCAAAGAGGAAAGCGATCTAACAATTTTTGTAAAATACGAAATTGAGGGTGGAAATACTTGCTGTATTCCAAATAATCATAATGACTACTGTGATAAACTGTGAACATGCAGCATCCACACGAATAAAAGATTCTTCTTAATCCATTAATTTAGAAAACAAAAGTTTCACTATGGAAACTCGGGGGAATAAGAATTTACAGCGTAAGAAAGTCCCACTTGATAATATGATATAGGTATCGAAACTTAAAAAATAGAAGATATAAATATAGAATTGAGTAGTTTCAGTACCTAATCGAAAATTATACAGTGACTAGTAGATTAATTGAGTGCAAGTAAATTAAATTATGTATCATTTAGTAGTATAGGACTATAAAAATTCGATACTGTGAAGATGAAATATAAAACCTGATAAAAACAATGCTTCGTTGAAAAATAAGATAACCTGCAAATACTTTTTGTAGCCACTACATTATAAATTGTATTTTGCAATTTTTAATTATAAAAATTAAAGAACATTGGATGATGAGTATTCCAAGAATATAGAACACACGGTATCTGAAAATTTTTGATTTAGAATTTCTCGCAAAGTCACAGATGATTGGTTCTGTCTTGGCTCGTTATTATCAGAAGCTTCGTGGAAAATCGGCACGTCATCGAAATGTTGACACGTCACAGACGTTTCCTTGGAAGTGTTCTCTCGATTCTTTAGCTTGGTCGATCGAAAACAGCAGACACGACGGTATACACTGCACCGACATACGCTACAATGAAGCTTCACTTTCGAAAATCAAACAGAGAGAACCGCTGGGTCGGCGCATCCTCGCAGCTGCACTGTTTGTACGAACGTGCAAACAATGGAACTACCCATTTCCTGTGCGAATATATCCTGACGATAGCCAGCCGGTCGCGGACTTGCCGCCAGGCAAACACGTACGATTGACGCGCGCGGATCTCCGCTCGAAAGATCGATACTTCCCTCCTCGATCTTCGATGCTTCTTCCCCCACATCGTATCAATCGATGCCCCGCTACCCATCAGTTTTTCTCATTTGCTCGAACAATCGTCTATCTCTTCAAAAATAAACAGATATTCTGCATTTTGTGAAGAATAAGAAAAAATTTGGAACTACGCGTTTGCTCATGAAATCTCACTGAATGTTAAGATCTAGAGCCTCTTTCAAATATCTTTCAAATATCGTTCAAATATCTTAGAGCCTTTGCTCCTCAAATCTCAGTATCCAACTTCAATTCTCGCATTTTTTAAATTAAAGATTTTCTTGCTCTGCAAGTTCATACTCTTCAGAAGAGTTTTTGTATAAAAATTTTTGTTTTCCAAATTAGGAAATCAAGCGAAATCCTACTTCCTGCGCTTAGACTAAGAACCGAAGCTGCTGGATGAGTAATTAATAATTAGATAATTATAGAACCTTGCTATAAGGTAAGCTGGCTGTCAATTGTTTTATATCTTCTGTTTTTCAAATCCCAATATTCAATATTTCTAAATTAAAACATTTTATTTCTCAGAATGTCTACTGCAATAAAAATTATACCCTTAAAACACAGAACGAACTCTCCTACATTCGGAATTTTCATATCTCTGAATTTCTATAGCGAGGTGTATGTTTTCTATAATGTCAACGTATCGAAATATAATATCATTGATCTGAAACCGTGAAATGGGAGGAGAACGAATATAACCACCGTGGAGCATCGAAGCGCATTAGGCTGACGGAATCAGAACGAAAACGACGGAACGTTGCAGCCTGGCGCCATGGTAGCCCAACAGTCTGTCGCTTATTTGAATAACAGCAACGAGATTCGCGGAATGAATCGCGCGAACTGGCAGAGAAGTAGCGGTATTCAGCGGCGAACGATCGTCGACGAGACGGTGACAAACAGCGATACGGTGGAAACGTGGAAACCGGACGGCCGTCGTCGTATTGACAAACGACCTAACGCCCGTGTGGACCGTTGCGTTCGACGAGATTCGAATTATCTCTGTTGGAGCTTGTCAATGCAAATGCCATACCTACATTCAATTACCGCTCGTCACGCTTCGATCAGCGCGCGACCGGCCAACCACGGAATATTCCTGCTCGACTTCTTTTTACCATCGTCGATTTTCCCCTCGTTACTGTTTTCACGGGTCGTGATTCGATTATTTTGAACAAAACAATTTGTCTATGGCATTAATTCCAGTGGTGTATAATGTGGAACGAACGGTGAAAGATACCAAAGAAGAATATCGAATTGTTAGCGTGTCGAAGCAGCAAGGAGCGTTCGGTATTTTATTTTAGGAAAATTGAAATTCATCCACGGTGAAAGTAAGATCAAGATCTGTCTACTGTTCTTACTCTTGTTGGCGTTTTTATGGAGCTTGTTTATTTCGTTTGTTTACTTTAAATACAATAATTTTCGTATGGTGGTCAATTTTCAATAATGTACATGTGTAATTTGATGGTTGGAAAATATAAGAGGAGAATATTGAATTGTTAGTACACTGATGTGTTGGAAGTTTATTAAAATTTGGGAGAACTGAAATTTTTTCTTAATTTGGATGTCAAGTAACTATTATATATTTCCAGGATGTTAAAGAGGTGACTTATTTTAGAAGAATTAAAATTTCTCGAGAATTTAGATGCCATCTGACTAATATTTTGTCACATGTTACAATGATTAAGTATTGTGATTTAGTAGTTCAGTATTCAAGTTACTGAAATATGGCTACTTCATTCTCCTCTCTTTTTTTTTTTCTTTTAGATAATGTTGATCATGTTTTTCTTTTAATTAATAGTGTCTGTTTGTCATACTAAATGTTTTGCTTCTTTTCCTATATCTTTTTGTCAAAACACACGAACTTCAAAAGTGTCAGTCGTGTATAATCTAACAGCAACTAAACTAATTGAAAGATTTTCATGAAATTCTATAATGTATAATAATACGAGGAAGAAAGAATATTAGAAAGAGTTTTAGACGTCTGTTATAGCTTTCGAGACAAATGTGGAGATCTGTCAGTCAATTCAGATCGCTAGATTAGCGCAGCAGACCATGTGACAATAATGACAATAATTAATAGCTCCATTATCGATTAATGATAGTTTCTAGGGTTCGAATGAAGCACGTGCTCCATGTACTATTAACGAGGTACATATACTTCAAATCTCAAAAGTAGCAATATCCGAAAGGCGGCTTTCTTTCGCAAGTAATATCCAGAAATTTACATTCGAAAAGATATTTTGAAACTATTTCGATCTCGAACTTTGATCGATCTTTACGTGGAATTTACTGTTTCGTCAAAAGGAAAGATAGTTTTACAGTGTATGGATAGTTGGAAATATTGAGACAGAACGGTAGGAATCGAGAGTATGATAACGAGACTAATGGAAACGCAATCCGGAGCACGTGTCGTTAAAGGAAGCGAACGTGATCACGCAACGCGGCGGGATTCATCGAAAAACCGTGTTACGCGGAAATCGATGCTCGTAAAACGAGCACACGGTCGAACGACACATGGAAAACGAGCGGGTGAAACGCGACAAAAAGATCGAGCCCATTCGCGTGATCGCCGCGTCCGACCACCGACGCCCTATTCCCCTTGCAGTCAAGATTCTACACGCGGTAACTTTCCCACTTTTCCTACCGCAAATTCTTACATATTTCCATTAATTTACTTATTATTCTATTTTGAAAAATTATATATTTCAGAACATTTTTAATGTGATTTATAAATGTGATAAATATCTTTATAAAAATCAGAGTTCAAGTAAATAGTAAAAGACTTTTCATTAAAATTAAAGCATACCAATGTCATATTTTTACTCTATCAATTGTACTTGATTTCTGGACCGCTACAGCTTTCTACAGTATCTAAAAGACACTCGTTCTATGAATCACTAGTTCGATGAAAAATCAAAGAAATTCTTAAGATAAAGTAATTCTTACACGGTGACTACTGAACAGTGTTTCTATGTAGCAATTCAAAATTCGAATCACGAGCCACCTTTTATAAAAATTACAATTTATTTATGTCGTATTAGGTGGTTCATCCCATAACAAAGAATCCTATCTACTATCCTATAGTGATCAGAAGACGCTCGTTCCTTAAATCAATGAATCGACAGGAAAGAACGATTAACAACAAATTTTGAATATACGATATCTCCTCCCCAGGACAATTTCCAAAGAGTGTCTTTGAAAAATATCTCGCAAAACTTAATATTCATCGTAACAACAGCACATTCTACCTATAATACTACTGTTCAGAAGCCAAGCATTCTTAAGATCATTGCGTCAGAAGGAATCTACTGGTAGCAACACTTAATTAATTATTAATAATCCTTCCACTTATTAAATAGAGTGTTTCTGCATAACAATTAAAAATCCAAATAGCAATGCACGTTTCGCTAAAATTGACATACATGAACCAACATCCTAATACACGACTCACCCCATTCAACCAACAAATTCAACCTACAGAATCCTATAGCGATCAGAAGACACTGGTTCCTTAAATCACATCCACCATAATCTACATCTTCTTCTACCTTCTCACCAAGCCGGCCGTAGTCGAAATACGCACATCGGTCGAACAACAACAACAACAACGGCACGTGTCACGAGGCGGCGTAGTGCGTAGCGCGATCGGAAAAAGGAAAAAGTTACGGCGTACCATGCGTGGAGAGCGGCGCGCGTGCTTCGAAACCGGTTCGTCGGTACGCTCGATTGGACAACAATACACGAAGAACGGTACCGGGGCACGAGCAGAAGGAGCAACAACAGCACAGCACCAACAGCAACCGTGCCGCGTGAATACTACGCCGCCCCCTCCCTCGTTCGTCGCCTCTCTCGCCCCCAAAGAGGGGTTAGCCGCCTCGTCTCTATCCCGTAGAGGGTAGTTTCGCTCTAACGAGCACGACCGCCCCACTGGAACTGGAACTCTCTCCCCTCCGTCGACCGTGCGCGCCCCCTTCCCGCGAACAACCGCCCCTACCACGTGCCACGACCACCCCTACAACGACAAAGACGGGGGACGTACGCGGTGCGAGTAGGGGCAGCCACCGACGGAACATGTGTAACACGCAGCCTTGATTACACGCGGGCTTGTAAAAATTATTATTATGGCCGTGAGCGCGCGGCCGCGCATGCAAACCAACCCTATACACCCCCGCGCACGCCAAATTTTGTTGTTTCCTTTACCGACGCGGGGGTAGACGCACCGACGAGCTGACCTCGGATACTTTCACGCTAATGGGTTCAATGTCAGGCCGAATGAGCTGCAAACGTTTTTTCCATTTTGCCAGTTGTTAATGGTTTTTGTTTAGGCACGGTTTGGGAGGGGAGGGGGTAGATAGTTTTTTGACGAAGAGCGGCGCAGATCCGATTGTTTATTTGATTTAGAAAACGATACATAAGATTTTGAATATGAGGGATTTTGAAAACTGGAGATTTTGAGAAGAGGCTAGTAGAGCAGTTTGGATTGTTTGAATTGTTATTATTTTGGGAGGCGGAGATTTTAAGGAGATAACGTAGGTGGTGTGGTTTTCTTCGGTCTTTTCAGAATATGAATAGTTTTAGAGAATCATGCAATCGAAATCATTTTTTCGATTTTCAGGGTGCGAATAATATTAGAAATGGCTGAGGTTTTGAACGAGATATATCTTTCGAGGTGGAGATTTTGAAAAAAGAGTGGTGCAGTCTTTTCGACCTTGACATATGAATGATTTTGGGGAAAGTTTAGTGAAGTTTCAAATAAGATGTAGGGCGTAATTAGAACTTTTTTGATCGTGACACATGAATGATTTTAGGAAAAGATGAAGTATGATATATTTTTAGTGTTTACACATAGAGATTTTGAGAAGAGAATCGTGTAAGTGAACCCGTCTTTACGGTTCTGAAACATGAATAATTTCATGCTTGAAACAGGAGATATTTTTAAAAATGATGACGTGGAGATTTTAAAAAAGAAGGATGATATGCTTGTTCGTTGTTCAGAAAATAACATTTCAGACAGCACAACGGTAAGAGAAGTATTTTAACATGCTTACTCACCGTCACATGATGCTATACGATTTTATCTTCTGTCATGAAAAAAGAGTTCTATTAAGATCAGAATATGAATAAGGCGAGGTAAATTCTGGATGAATATTCAACACATTTTTTATATATCCTTTATCGATATATAAATTCTTCTTTCCTTGTCGAAAAAGGATGAACTCTTCCTCCTTGTCAATTACCATATCCTTCTCTTTACTCGATGCATTTCGTGTCAAATCAGAGTCAGTATCTTGCAACAATATATCATTGTCTGAAAATCACAAATAATGAAGAATGAAATTTGGATCTTTGTTTGAAATTTGAAGATGTTCTTAGCGCGTAGAACCGAAGATTCGCATAAGAGGATGGATTTTTGAAGAAATTTAGAAAATGTGTTTGTCACACGGTAAAACTGAATATTGATCGATTTTTATTTCTCATGCAAAAAAAGAAATGCTGATGGAAACAATGTATTTCGAAAGTGACACTAAAGGCAATCAACGTGGATCTGTGATTCGTTTGGCGAATACCGCGTTCCATGGAGACACAGAAACAGAAAGAGGGAGAAGGGGGAAACCGCGTTAATTCCTGCGCATTCAATGAAAGAAAAAATACCAGAATACCGTTCCGTGCCAGTAGCTCGATGCGGCTGGCGTTTGTCTGCTTCAGCAGCTCATCAGCCAACCCATTATCCGGATTATATTCCATACCAGAGAAATAAATAACGCGTGAACCGAATAATCGTTGCCATTCGAAAACCGAGATCTGTTACCCAACACGCTCTCGCCAATTTTTATCGTTGCTCTCATCAATTTCTCAGACATATCCCAGTAGCGAAAGCCAACTTTCATTTATAAGAAACGATCTATATCTTGAAATGCTATCGAATGAAAATTAAATAGTTGCTTTTCACGACTTTAGGACTTTATGACTTAATTAAATACAGTTCTTGTACGATACAAGTGCAGATACGCTAGAAGGTGACTGTACTTCCTAGTACTTTGAGTAAACAAAAACCAACATAAAATCAATCAAAATCAAGTCACTTTTTCACAAATGTGTTAATAAATTAATAGTCAGTGGAGTACACTTCTAGTAATAAATTTTGCATTTTTTAAATACAAAATCTATCTCTTTCTCTCTTTTCCAAAAAGTGTTAAAGCTGCCTCCTTACTGCTGCAAACTCTACAATTGCATAATACGATAATAAAACTCATTATCCAAAAACGTATTGGTAAAAGACTAAAGTCTTCGGAGAATTTTTTTGAATTTGAATTTCTGAAGAAGGCTAAACATGGACAAGGGTCGTTTTATCGTCGAATGACAACTAACTGACTCTATGAGAAAAACATTTGTCATGAGATCCACGACTTCATGATTTACTTAAATACGCTAATAGCCACCGCATAATATGATAAGTATTTTATTGAAAAGTATCGAAACGTATCGGTGAAGAATTAAAGGCGTTAAACGCAAACGTGGAGAAGGGTCGCCAAAGTTTCAGCAAAGAGAAACATTCACAGCGAGGAAGACAAATTTTTTGAGTTTATAGCGACAATTTGATTGGAGATGGAAAAAATGGTCTCTCCGGGACACGCGATCGTGGACGGTCGATTCACGGAGCCAGTTTGCGAGCGAAGAGTACAAGCGGCTTGCCTGGTTTCTGGTCGAAGTGGGGCTAACCGCAGAATCGGAGGCAAGATGGCAAAAGTAAGTCGAGAGTCGAGGGGCGGCGCTGTGGCCTGGCCAGCCCACCGGCGCATCCTCGTTCTTCTCACTCCGATTCCAACCTAAGATCTACCAAGAACCAACGTTTGCGAAAACATGAACCCGTATTTTTCCCGCCGTTACTAATTTTTTCCCTCCGTAATTCCTGGAAATGGAAAATTCACATCGACGTACCGAGAGGAATGAATAAATTAACGAAGAAGCCTTTGGAACGAGAATCAGCCAGCTAAGCAAACTTTCACAGGCATAGCCACCACTATTCTGGAATTAATTAAATCATGTTCTATCCACGGAAATTAAATTCAGTCTTCTTATGGAAAAAAATGTTGAAATATTAAATTCAAATACTTGGTCCATAATTTGGTCCTCTTTGTTTCTTGAAACAGCTTATTATTAATTTTTATGTGAGTTTTCCACACGCCTGATTATTTTCTCCGATTCATTTAATGGAAATTAATCAAATAAAACATTACGTTTATATACTTAAAAACCAGCAACCACTATTATTTCTATTATCGAATAAAATCTTCAATCTTTCAATAAATTTATAAAACGTCCAATTCATTTGAAAGAAAACTTCAATTCTCGAATAAATTTCAAAACTTCTGATTATTCCTTTTAATACACTTAGGAGAATCAATCGAGATGCAAGTTGATTTTAAGTTAAACCCGAATAATTAAAAATCTGCAATCTAATTTTCTTTAAAACCGGTTCAATTCTATAATTTTAAAAAGATTGTCAAAACTTCCAACTATTTTCTACGGTCCGCTTAAAAGAAAAAACAAACTAGGATAACTAAATATTTAACTAAATAATCGTTCAGATCCCAAATATTAAAACCCTATTTTAGATAACTGAAAATTCTAAGAACTAGTTTCGCCTTTTTATCCAAGCAACATTCGACAATTAAAATGAATTTCCAAAATCCCCAGTTCTTCCTCTCTCTGATCCTTCCTAACCCAATCCTCTACCTAAGTCAATCGACCAAAAATGAATGGAGCGCAACAGAACCCTCAGCATCGAAGAAAGTTTCGAAAGAGGGTAGCGTAAGGGATGGTCGTTGACTTCCAAATTGCGGCTGGCAACGAAATCCAAAAATCCTTTGGAACTACCGGTAAAAGGGCAGAATAAACATTTCCTGAACGGTTAGTAGCGACGTGGCGGGTGAGGGTGTACAGGCCGAGCGGGAGCTGCGGTTTTGGTGGGCGGAGGTTGCCTCCAGACTGTGAGGGTGCGACGAAAACGAACCATAGCCGTGTACCAGAAAGAGAAAACGAAAGAGACACGGATCTTCCCTGAACGACTAAAAGTAAACGCGAGATGGTCGTACGCAGGCACCGAGAATGGCGGTTGCTTCAAAGAAAATTCGAATCGTTAAAGACGTCTGGCTGTGTTTTTTACATCGCGTAAAGAGATCGCCCTTTGACGAATTATCGACCATGAAAAATTGATTCTGCGAAGAAGTTCCGTTACATAATTGTGTCCAGATTCGTTGTTAAACGTTAATCCGTCAATAACGAGATAGTTTAACTATCGAAGGTTGTGTCAATTCTGAAAAATGCGAACGTTTCACATTTACTAATTTTTGCATTAAGATAACTACAGTGGTTAGAAAGAGTATTGACGATGTCCTTAATTTATCTGAACGAAGCGTTTTTCATTTATCAAGTTCTATGTCTCATTTTTATTGTATCAAATTTTTGTATTTGTTTTAAAGTACTACTAAGTGAAACGAAATTTAATATATTTAGATTTAATTAGTATGTAAATTCAATTCTTGCCAACCACTGTAGCCACTGTAGGTATATCAACGATTGTATTTTTGTTTCCATTTTAATTATAACACAAGCCTAGAAAACATTTTCAGACGACTATCATTTTTATCATTACGAAATGAAATATTCGATGCTCGTGATCCAGTCTCAGTTACGCAAAGTTGTATAGCAAATAGCAACTATCAATAGCAAGTGGCTCGTGAATTTACATGAACCTAATCGAACTGCAAATCCGCAATCATCTACAATGCGATATGTTTTTGGCCGTATGATATATATGAACGTGCACATCCAAAATGTTCAATAGTAAAAATACGAAATTACAGAGAGAAACGCAGAAAACTATATCACTGGACACTTTACAATAGCTTAAGCAGATGTATACTTTTATAAAATACAGGAAAACAAAAAAGATGATTATTTAATGATAAAAGAATTTACCATTATCTATGTCAGCCCTTTCGCGATGAATGAATTTGTGGAACAAAATATTTGTTCCTCGAGAGATGAATATTAAACGCGTATTTATATACAATGAAATCCGCAAACGAATAAAAAGTGGAGTTGATCAATTTCGCTTCTGACAGATTCACTCGTTAATTGTCGAATAGGAAGATGTATATTTTCATAGTTGCTAGTAAATGTCAACTATGAACAACTTTTATAGCAATTTTTATGACCAGACTTACAACCGATATTCGAGAAGAATTAGTAACACACGATAAGTGGATTGGTGACGGGTAATTTTGCATAAATCGCACGCTTCTTTCCAACTCAGTTTTTCAAGCCATTGAAATTTTTAAGCACAGATGGCATAAATAAAACTATTTATATTTGAGCGCTCTTTCGTTCTGGCTTTTCACAGACAAAACGACAGGTATGTTCGCCGTTCTACTCAGAGATGGCGACACGGATGTACTTTTATAGCCCTTCGCGCGACCAGGGGCTGCGCAACCCCCTTTTTCGTCACGCGCCATTACGAGCCGGCGCGCGCGTATCCTCATAATAAACGAACAACGGCTTGATAATTACGCATCGACAACGGTCCCGTCGATGCAATTTTTAAACGTCGATCGTTAACCGATATTCTCCCGAGGATCAGCCAGTGGAACGTCAATTTGCGAGCGTCTTTTTTTCTCCGAAAAAAAATAAAAAATAAAAAAAAATATATATATATATCGACGAGCAATTTCGAGTTTCAATCCGGTATTTTATTTATCGCGCGACGAAACGTAAACGCGTATCTGCTGATTTAATTGCAATTCATTTATCAGTTGCCCCTGGTTCAATGATTTTTCGAGGCCAAAGGAATTTTCAATAAAATTCTGTCCGGCCAGTGGGAACACGACAAGAGAGGGGGGAGAACGAGACGACACACGCTGGCCATCGATATTAAAATGAAATGTTAATTAATTTTTTTAAAGTACGAGCTCCAGTTGCAATTATTGCGCGGAAATGAGGCCAAAATGAAATTGCTCCGTTCGTAAACATCACCCTGGAGACGGAGCCCGGTCCCGACACACCGCAGAGGGTGGAATTCTCCCAACGCATCGAGCAGCGAGAGTGTAAAAAAAAAAGGTGGCGTATTTTTAAACGTCGACGAATGACGGTTCGTCGTGGGCCACGGTGAACCGCGGACGTTAATCAGCCTCGAAAAATCCGTGAGCCCCGGACAAGGGGACGGCAAACATCCCGCAAAACCTTAACCACCCGAATGGTATTGTTTTAATGTAATTCCAGGGCCGGTTTGTCGCTCGGCTCATGCACGCATGTAACAGCGCGAACGACAAACCCGTCGACCAGCTAGCGCGTATCAGTTCAACGAAACGCAGAGGAAGGGAGGGAGGGAGGGAGGGAGGGAGGAAGGGCGGGAGAAAGAGAGTCGATCTAACCGATGTACAAGGGAAAGAGAGAAGGGGGTGAATAGTTGCGAAGGGATTGGAGGTGTACAGAGAGGTAAAGACAGAAAGAGAAGAATAGCGTGTATATACGCGAGAAGAGCGAAGGGGGTGGGTGGTGGATAAAGGTGGCCAGTAGCCGAATGGATCAGAGAAAGAAGCACATTTCAGGTGGAAAGAGAGAGTGTTGGAGGGTGAAAAGAGAGAAAACCGGGCGACCAGGCTGACGGGGGGAGGGGGTGAGAGTGACAGAGAGAGGGTGCAGTGTTTTGTTCGCGCGCGATGGACGCGTCGCCATAGCGACCGGCGGTTGTTTATTATTGCGTCCAGCGGTCGTGTGGGTGGAATGGAGGAGAGCGCGGGGTAGTTTACGCGACGAAGGGTCGCGGGGGGCAGGCTGAGGGGTAAAAAGGGTTAGCGGCGGGCGATGAGGGGAGGGGGAGCGAATGGGGAGGGATGGATAAGGGGTGACGAGAGGGATGGGTGAGGCCAGAAGGGAGGAAGGATGCGAGAGGAAAGGGGGGATGGCAACGTTGGTGTGCAACGAGGGAGTGGCGGCCGACCACACGAGGCCGAAAAACACACTCTCCGCCAAACCTACCCCCTATAACACCCCCGTACACCACCGCCTCCTCCCTGCCGGCGGTAATGAGAGTTCGATAAAGCGCCGTTACCAGTGCGTGACGTCAAGCGAATTCTCTCTTTTCCTCTCTCTTTCTTACCCCGTGTCTCTCCCGTTTCTTTTTTATATACTTCCGTTTCACTCGTACATACAGGTATTTTTTTGATTTTCACCTCGTTCTATCTCCCTCTTTCTCTCGTCATACTTTTCCCCTTTTTCTATTTTTCTTTTCGCTCTTTCTCCGTTTCCCGCGTTTCTGCTTCTCCGACTCTCTCTCTCTCTCTCTCTCTCCCCAGACTCTCTATCTTTCTCTCTCTCTCTCTCTTTGTTTTTCTTTTTTTTTGTGACTTGTCCGTTGCCTTTTTTCGGTCGCCGTTAGCAGCGGCGAAGTCGCGGTGTGTGACAAAAAACGAAGCCTCGGAAATTTCGTTGGCATGGACTAGTACGAGCCAGAGCAGCACGCTCGCGGCCAGAACATTTTTTCCCTGGCGATAAAAACGTCGCGGTGGCTTGATGGGTATCATATTTTTTTCGGGACGGGGCTACAATTTGCGCCGCCGGTAGTGTTGACGCGGCTCGAGCACTCTTCGCTACCATGATCGCGTTGGACGCTCTAATTGCTTTCTGATCTCCACCGTCCGTCGACTCCGCGCACGCCACCCACCCCTCGTTTCCTACACCAGTTTTCCATCCCTCCCTTGTTCCTCTCTTCCTCCTTCCCTCTCTCTCTCTCTCTCTCTCTCTCTCTTCGTCTCTCCCTCTCTCTCTTTTTTTCGTGAATTGTGAATTTGACCGAAGATCGAAGTAGCAACGAGGTCGATTGGAATTTACTGCTTCCTGTTCGATTAACTTTTCGCGGTTTCGTTCGACATCGTTCTTGTATAGCTTTTTCCTCTTTTTATGAACCGGTATACGGTTTTTTTTTTTAAACGCACCGGATTCTGCGAATTTATGCAAGGACTTGACAGATCGTGTAGTTTATCGAATAAAAGGGTTGAAGAGCGCGAACCAAATGATTACAAGGTACGTAGTTTGGTTCAAAAGTAACGAGATCACTGGACATATGTTATTGGACATACGAGCCTGTTATTAGACATATGAAAGCGTATATAGACATGT
Organism: Bombus huntii; assembly: GCF_024542735.1. Taxonomy (NCBI): domain Eukaryota; kingdom Metazoa; phylum Arthropoda; class Insecta; order Hymenoptera; family Apidae; genus Bombus; species Bombus huntii. The sequence goes on from NC_066251.1 coordinate 4,953,573, forward strand.
GAAAGCATTTACAAGGGATTTTATCGTATCGTCGGATGTTTAACTATCAAAAGTAATTATCCTACAACTAGTTTTCTTGAGAAACGTTTAAAGGTAGAAGTTTCTCCAATTGTTCGAAGCCACGATGGAAATCATGATCATTTGAAATGCAAATCATTCGCTTGGTCGTAGATTTTTAAAGATCTATAATTATGCGAAAATAACGATGAGTTTAAGATAATTTTTAATTTCGGTGGATAAGAAGAAGACCGACGAATAACAGGGAGTTTGCAATACTATTACAACGCTCTTTTCTACTAAAAATTCATTGATTGATAATGCAGTAATAATGCGCCAAACACCCAATTACTTATCTGGTGATCACTTTATATCAACAAAAGCAATTAAGTTGAACGTAATTTGATTATTTTAATGAGAATCATAGAACGTAGTAATTTATTTGTTCCCCGTCAAAGTTACTAATTTGAGTTATCCATGAAATAGCCTCATCACTTCCGGATCAGACTACGTATTTGCGCTTAAATTAGAAAACTCCATAAATTTCTTTTAACGCTAGAAAAACCACTCTCTAATATAAATGTGAATATATGCTCTATAAGAATAAATGTAATTAAAGCGATGTAATAAAAATAAAATAAATACAAATAATTATGTTTCGATATCAATAAAAATCTATATTAATTTCGTCAAAAGCTGCGTGATACTTTTAATTACTGAAATTAAAAGAAGGAAAGAAATCTGTCCCTTTGACAGATTTGATGTTTCTACCGCTAACCACAACAAAGCTTCGTTTTTTAGTTAATCTCGACAAAAACGTATTTATTCGATGGAGTCCCGGGATCGATCAAGAGTCTGGATTTCGAAGAGTGTTTAGAGACAGTGATCCACAAAGGGAGAATCAAACCGTGAATTAATCCCGAAGTTTGGCAACGCACCTGTTCGAATTACCGCGACCCCGACACTCGGCACTTCTGGGAAACTTCAGCGCCCTTTGTACGAGACAGACGTTTAAGACGTGCGCTAATTAAGAACGGCATCTCACTACGCAGCTGCCAGCCAACGCTGCCATTGCAGGGAATTATTAAACGGCCGCGAAGAAGCGACATAAGGTCGACGGCTAACCAGAAATATCCCGAACACCATCCCTGAAAAGTTATCAGTGTCGAGAGAAATATAGATTTATGTGAAAACGATACCAATTTGTAATAAACGGACTATAGATTTTTACGCTTTTATGGGAAGTCTGAAGATGCAAAAGTGTACAGAATGCGAAAAGTGTAAAGTACGATATTCGCTATAACATTTGTATGTAAAATAATTCTTCTACCTAGATTCCACTTTTTTAATTATCCCTATAAGAATATGGATTTGTATAAATAAACACACGATCTGGTGCTGAATTCTTCAGTGAATCGTCTTCTGGATTACGCCTAAATACATAGATTTTTCATTACCAAAGTTTGCCACTGTTTTTAGTTGTAATATTATTAAATCCAATAGAAACAGCCTCTATTTCTCTATTTTTACAGTTGTGGCACCCTTGGGCAACAGCTGCTGCGTCAATTCTAATATATGCAGATATCTCGTATTTATTTCTTCGTAAACGACATTTGTCGGCTCTACGTTGGTTACATTTACAATGGTCAACAATAAAGATATCAGAATAAAGGTCTTATCCGAATATCCGCAGAGATCCAGACACGGAGGACACGTCTGAGAAACCGGAAGCCTATCAGTACCTCGGAATCTGTACCGTCAGCTCCGCCTGAGTCGAAATCTTAGAAAACTCCTGAGAATCGATAGGATCTGATCACGTTAACGATAATAAATTATATCTACGTACTTCTTCAAGAACAATATAAATAAAAACTAACAATGAAATTAATACCAAAAACCGTTCGCAAATAATTTCCTGGACACGACACGGCAAACTATATTTTAGTAACGTCAGAGTAATTATTGATAAGATAAACAAAATCTACAAACATCTTCAAATCTAACGACATACAACAATGAAATTAATATCTAACAAAAATCAACGCGTTTACGAATAACCTGCTGCAAAAGTGTAGAAAACGATATTTTTCAGGATAACAGACAGAATCTAACCACTTCGAAGACGATAAATTATTTCTCCAAAGCTCTTCAAACTTCAACATACGTAACAACGAAACCAGTACCAAAAACCAAAACGTTTACGAATAATTTCCTGGACACGGTAGAGTGATCTAAATTGCTCGTCGACGAAACGGTATTTTAGAAGCGTCAGGATAATCGTTCATGTGGCCGTCCGCCGGGGTAAAAGGCCGGTTCCTCGCTACGTGTTAGGGGCATCCGCTCAGCTGCCGCGATAATTTACTCTTTTTTCGGCCACCGATTCGGCCCACCGGCGCTAATTTACATTTACGAGCGAGATCGGCTAATTGCCGGTTAACCGGTCGGTGGAGCGCGATACGACATACCTCGCCTGCAGTTTGTTGCTGCCTTCCGATACAACTGTCGCTGCCCGTGAGAACTGGCAGGAGGTTTCGTTGCGCCCGTACGCAACCCATCGCCGTCAATTACAGCCATTTTCTTTAAACGTCGCTCAATCGTTCCGTATCGTTCACGTTTCTGCCCTCTTTCTGGATATCTGAAAAAATAAAAAACAAAATTAGAAAATTTGACGAGAAAGTCGCTTAACTGTTGGTGTGCTGAATATTATGAATCGAGAATGAAGAGTACATTTTGTGAAATAAAAAATGTACAGTGAGGTAGTTTAGAAAGTTTCCTAGACATTAACGTCAAATTTTTTAAATCGTAAGTAACTTTAATTGACGAAGAAAATACCTTGCCGAGTGATTATCGATAGTTTCTCGCAAAAATTATTAGCGATTGATTTGAGGATTTGAAAATCCTAAAAATACAAAGAAATTTTAACTTTACTTTATATTCTCTGCCATTCACCAACGACGTGAATATCAGAAGCAACGCCAAACATTCTAGCGTCGGTATATCTTCATAAACACGCAGTACGACAAAAGATAAAGGCGGAGATGATCGAACCGTGAGAATAGTTCTTTTCTGAACAAGAATTTTCCGGCGGCGCGGCACGGTGTGGCTGTGCGATACTGTTAGATACGAGAAGACAAACAACCGTGTGATATGGAACCCGTAAAGACCACCAAAACGTAAACCGTGATACAGGCGCCAACGAACCAACTCGTCGCCGCAATGTGTTATCGTTGGTGAACGAGTCGCCCTGTCACAGCTATTCATCTCTAATTCCGTCGCGGCCTTCCCTCTCTGCCCGGCTGTACGGTTTGCCGCTTTAGCAAAATGAAACTTTAATTTCGGCCGAACTAGAACGAAAACAAAAAACCAATTATCCGCCTACGAATGATCCGCCGCTCGCGTATCCTATATTTATGGCCGTTGCCGCGGCTTGCTGGCGATTAATCGGTCGAACCGCATCATTTTTATTCATGTTTCATGCGACGCGTTGATTGCGGAGGCCGGAATTTAGTATTAATGGCCTCGATAGACAGTGCAGTGCGGATGATCGATAAAATTCATCCTTCGACACCCTAATTTAACCACATATCTTGTCACCTTTATAATTTTGTCGAATTTTTACACACGTACAACACGGACAGTTATAAAAGTTCAAAAATTGTATCGAAATTGAAATTTATACAGCGAAATGGTGAATCGAGTAAATTGAATAAATTAGAAATTTTGCTTACAGTCTTCTGGCGTTAGTTTGAATTGATAATTATTACTCTGTTTAAAGGATTTCTTTCATAATCACGAAATAAGCAGAAACTTAATAATAATTTAATTATCTGATGGGAGTATACATTTGGTACTTAAATATTTATCTATAGATCTATGAATCATTTTTCTAAATTGTTCGTCGATATTTATTTCTGGGAAAACAATTAAATAATTGAACATCAGGTATGCACCATTAGAGAAGAGGAAATTGTTTTTCATTATACTCTCTGTAGTGTGAATTTAAATACAAAAGCCAATAAATATCACACGAGTATTACTAAGTATTATATACGTATAATATAATACATATAATATATACAACTATATATTAAGTACACTTAAGTACTATTAGTACTACAAAATACAGGTATACTACCAAGCGACAACATTATGGACCGAAGGATTAAAAGTAAAAATTCTTCACGTTGTGCTCTTTTGCTCTACGCTTCTATAGAAGCTCCAAAGCTTTAATCCGAGCGAAATTGTAATTTTCCATTCGCGAAATTAATTACCATCGAGGCGCAAGAAACGCTGAAGTGACAAATGTAATTAAGGGCTCTTTCTCCGGCTGCGAAATTATGGCAGACTATCATTGATGGCTGCTGCGAGGGGATGATGAACGTGGATCGGCATTTTCCAGCGTCGAACAGCGTGCGCTCGGTCTCGTGTACACGTACACACCGTGCTCGGTTTGTACATTAAAGCGAGGTCCAACGCAGTACCTGTCACGGTCCTCTAGTATCCTTGTCTCACCGCTGGCCGCCATACCTCGTCCATCGTTTCCATCGTGGGTTCGCCGAGCGAACCACTCGGTTCGGTTTTTAGTTAATGCTCGCGCTCGTCACGTAGCCAACCACGTCGATGGACTTTAACCCATTATGGTCGCGTCTACATCGCGAGATATACTATTCGGATATTTAAGGGACGACTTGACGTGTTTTCGCGCCTGAAAAATTTGTTTGTCTTTTCCAGCATGAATCTCAATTCCATAAAATTTATTTTGTGAATTGTTCAACGAGAATTCGATGAAGGATTGCGATTGTTTTCGAAATTGGATCATGTGATTCACTGAGATTTCGACTACTTACGAGTAGATCGTAATTTTTCCGTATAAAGAAGCAGAGGAGGCGCGAGGTCTTTAAATGGATGAAATATTACAATTGATTTGAAAATTGGATAATATACGGAGTTAACAGAGGTTTACGTATTCTTACACTTTCCTCGAGTAAACTGTATCCCTCACGTATCTACGAAAGGATCTTTCAAACCGATAAGATGCAAGCAACGGTCGTGCAACTCAAGGCAATAAAATTTATGACTCAGGTCAACTAATTCATAGTTTTAGAATTTCCTTGGCCAATCTGTACAAATACTCGAGCACAAAGAAACAGAGGGAAAACGACGTTTTTAAATTAATACCAGGCCAACGTTACAAAACGTAAATTCCCACCAAGCCCCAAAATTGCTCAAACGCTCAAAATACCAAAGAAATGGAACACCGACATCTCCACAACGAACTGATCGTCAGTCATTACCGATAAACCACTCCCCTTCTCATCCCCGATTCATAACCGGCTAGGTCGAAAAATGGAAGAGAACCAATCTCGAAACGGGAGGAGAGACAGTTCGGGGGCGGGTAGAGCAAAAGAACAGGAAAAAACAGCAAACAGCGTGCACGACGTCGAACAAACAACGTCAGACAGGCTACGACGAAAATCGTGTCCCGCTGGCTGGCTATCGTGTGCGAGAGGGGTTGGTTCCTGGCTGGATGCAGAGGCCATCGAATACCAGGGGGACAGGGGGAAAGGAAGACAGAGAGAGAAAAAGAGAGATGGAGAGAGATAGAGTGAGAGGGGGGGGGGGGCAGAGAGAGAAAGAGAGTGGGTTAGGTTGATCGTCGGATCGCGGGATCCCGGTCGATCTAGCGGCGCTGGCCTTCTCTGGAGAGGCGGAAGTAGCCGTGAAAAATTTTCCCGTCGACGTGTGGTGGCCCGTGTACGAGGCCAACGGCGCGCATTTCGCGGTGTTCGGGGTGTCGGGGGTGGTTCACCAGAGAGTGTACCGCGGGTTGGGTCACGGATGGGATGAGTCGCGTCCACGATGTGTGCAAGCCGAGAGTGGAGTGTGTAGAGCCAGCAGCAGCGGCAGAGAGAGAGAGGGGTATGGGTGGTCGAGGCATGGGAGTTCGCGGGGGTTGAAGCGAGAGGGTTGGTCAGCTAGCTAGCAAGAGCGGGAAGGGGGTAGCCAGCGCACGAAAGGGGGTGAGGCAGTAGTGGTGGCAGTGGGTGGCCGAAGGTGAGGGTATTTGTTGGCGCGAGTGGCTAGCCAGTCGGATTACCACCGGGAGGGTGATTCGAGGGGGGCCCTTTGGATGGGTGAGGGGTGTGCGCGCGGCTCGCCGAGGGGTAGGAGGTTGCTATGGGTCCGCAATACACACAGTGGCACTCGACGAAAAATGTAGCCAGAGAGCGACCACCGCTGGAAAATTTACACGCATCACGAGGGCGAGACTGAATGGCGAGGGTTAAAAGAGCATCGCTAATGGCCACCGCGTCGGTTATTTTGTGGATTTTTATAATACGACCGACCAAGCCCGTGTCCTTTCTATCCGTCTTCGTTCGGCTAATTCCTGCTCTCTCGCTCCCTTTCGCCTCTGCGTCCCAGACCAACGCACCACCAGCCGATGGACACCAGTCGATTCCATCAGTTTTTCAATCCGGCTGATTTTCCTTCGCCGCCCTCTTTCTCGTCCTTCTCGTTCGTCCAACCGCGCGCGTCTCGTTCCACCGCCGCATTTGCGTGGATGAAATTGAGGGATAATGAAGGGGCGATTCGATTTTCTTCGCGAGTCGAGACCCGCACCCCCCCGATCGTGGAACGCTCTTTAACGACGAATAACGCGTTCATTGTTAAACACCGATACGGGAAATTAAACGCGAATAACTTTTGATATACGAGGAGGAGGTACTGGATATTTGCTGGAAATTTTTCATGTACGACTCAGGGGGCTAGAGGAATTTTTTGACGAGCCATTAAAAATTTACACGCGTTCCTTTTGTGAGCTGCTCGTTGCGCGAAATACTCCCATAACGAGTGAAAATTAATATTTCATTTTACAGCGAGCGAGATACGAGAATTACGAGACTTAATCGAAAGAAGGTGATAACCATTGGTGCAGCCTGGAACGCGAGAGAGAACAAAAATTTAGAAACTCGCTCCATTTTAGAATTCCCCTGTGTCACTCTCGTCGCGAGTTTTCCTGTTTATCAGTGGCTGAAATATTCCGCTCATTTCGCGCATCCTTTCGGAAGCATCAGCAATAAACGCTATTTCTCTTTCTCGTTGGAATTATTATTACTTCCTTAGCAACAAGTGTCTGAAATCTTCTACTATGGAAAGCTCGTATACGCGAATATAAAAGAACGTAAAATAAAATCAAAACGATATAAAGAAGAGGGCAAGAACGACAAACAAAATCACTCTTGAATTTATTTCAAATTCTAATCTAACGCTACAATTTTAACGCTATGACAAGGCAAAGTTCCGATCTTGTATAATGAGTGTAAGCTCGTGTGCAAGGTAAGGTAAAGCAATTAAACTTTGTCCTGTCTCGTCCACCTCAACTTTCCCCTAGATTCCAGGAGCATCCACAATGTACACCGATCCAAATTCTTCCTGCCTTTCAATAGTGCCGGGACTGGCTGAAATTCGGCGTGATCAAAGTTCGCCGAACGATCGAGAATCCATTTAACGGGTGGTCGAAGCGACCATGAATCCGCACACCTCCCGACATTTAGCAGGTGAAGCAGCAACACACGAGATCGCGTCTGTTCATCCTCTCGGAGATGACCAAAGAGAGAGTGAGAAGGTGCATACACTCCCGTAGAGCGTAACGCTAACCCAGTGAAATAGATAGTCTCTCCAGGCTGATATCGTGGCGGACACGAGCGAAGAGAGAAGAGACAGAGCGGACGAGGGTGCGCTGCCGCGTGTGTGGGAAGAGAGCAAGAGAGTACAAGTACAGGCTGGCAGAATCCATCCATATATCGCGGGGCCAACAAACCGACCGAATCTCGACAGGACGAATGGGTAGGCCGCGTTTTCACCGTTGCCACTCCGCACCAGTTTCCACCAGGCTGCAGTCGGCCTGTGCTACGTACGCTTCCCCCCAAAAGCGACGTGTGTGAGCGTGCACACGGGGTCTGTGTATGCGTAAAGAGAGAGAAAGAGAAAGTATGAGGGAGAGAGAGGGGCAGAGAGAGAGAGAGTAGTAGATGGGTATAGTTACCCGTAACGCGGCACACTGATCCGCCACACTGGCTACGACCAACGAAAGCTTCGCGTCCAAAGAGTGAAACGGGCAGCGAGCGTGGCAGCCAGGGAAGAAGAGAGAGACGGTGAGACGTGGCCAGATATAAAGAGATAAAGAGGAACGAGAGGGTACCCGGTCTGCTGGTCCGACCAAGAGAGAGGGAGAGAGAGATAGAGAAACGAGGGATGAAGAGGGCTAGAAAGAGAAGAGGTTACTCTGGCAGTGCAGCTCGGCACTCCGCAAATTTTCAACCGCCACCCACTCTCGACCACCCCGTCCTCATCCCTTGGTACTGACCACCTCCCACCAGCACACCCACACGGTTCGCCAACCCCCAACCCTTCCTCTATTCGAGCTCGTTTTTGCCGCGTCCACCGCCAGATCAATGGGGTTGCTAACACGGGTAGGTATATGTGTCCGTCCCCACCGCCCCTGGTCAGACCAGTACACCCCCCCCTCCCCCTGCTATCGCCGGTCCGCTCCCTCGCGCTGAAACCGTCGACCAACCCTCCGGGCACCAACTACCCTCTCGCGATGCCTCTCCGCGACTCTGTACAGGGTGATTATAAAGTTTCCACGGACCGATACTAAATGAATTGTCGAGGCGCTCGCGTGTTTCCGCGCTGTGTTTCCCACCTGCCAACTAGGGTGGCTTTCTTTCGGGTTACACGGGGATGCTGAGGGAAGACTGAGTGACGAAGAAGGAGGGACCCGTTTCAGGTAATTTCCAAGTCCCTAAGTCTCCAAGTTTCTAAGGTGATTTAAGGGATGATACCATAGTTGAATTTCTGATCTGATTTGTTACACTTTCAACCTTGTTGCGAACTCCTACGTCTAATTGGCAGTCTTATTTCAAACGGACAAATTTGGAATGTTTTAACGTGCAGTTGAGACAGAGAATCGTGCATAGATAGCTCTAAGAAATCTTAAGAAATCTGTTAGTAGTTACTACCAGATTTGAAAGGATGCAAAGAACGCAGCAGGCTGAGGAAATAACGCATATGATTAACTTTGATGTATAATTAATTTTGTGTGTAATATAATGATGAAGAATTTCCAATAACCGATTTAAATTTCCAATTTTCAGTACCTGATATAAGGAAGATACTTCCAGTAATAGGTGCCATTATCGATAATTGAAATTATTTCTCATAGGAAATAGACATTAATAATTGTCTTAAATGTTCCATAACGCCAAGAGTTTTCCGCGACTTTTTCTTTCGTTTATTTTTGAAGCTTGTCTACTGAAACTTTTCCACGGAATCACTAAAGAATAAAAATAACATTTCATAGTAATCCTCTATCACTCTTTTACACTATTTTAAAGAACAAAAGATTGACATCCACTCCACTAAATTACGTTATACCCCAGATTTTAACTCATTTCGCGTAAAAATACGTCTTTTTTTATATATAAAATTCGTATATTTTAAACTGCGGCTATTCATGCAAATTTATATTTTTACAAACAGGACTAAAAAATGCAACTTGTACAGATATTTGTTTCACTAATAAATTTGTTTCACTTACTGTACATTAGACTACGTGTAGTTTATGCATTTCTACGCCTTCAAATTTCCCATAAGCGCATGAAACCCACAATTCAAGAATTACACTGTAGAGAAATGACATCAATATCGCATAAACACAGAAAACTGATAACATGAAAACAACGTATTTTTACATAACCAGACCGAAATGTGTAACTTTGTCTATGTATTTTTTCATATTATATGCAATGCATTCTATGCATTTCTGTGTCTTTAAATACCCTATAAAGTGACTACAAAACATATTGGCTTATTGGCTTGTTTTCCAATTAAGCGTTCAGCATTTTTTCACAGATTCAACGTTTGATTTTTATAGTATCAAATTTTTACAGCCATACGAACATACTACTAAATGATACAAAGTGTAATACACTCGGACCTAATTAATTAGCGTGTAAATGCTACAGTAAACACGATGGTTTACCTATACTTTTTCTAACCACTGTAATTATATAAATATCTGTAATCAATATATATATGACTATAATATTAACACATCAATAAGAGTATAAAAAGGTGATCTATAGATGCATAAAAATCTACAGTCTAGAAACAATAATTTACAAAAATTATTAGAATATCAATATACTTGTATCCTATCGACGCAAAGATATAAAAGACGTATGTTTCTGTAACCAGTACGAAATGTGTTAACTAGTGTTTGAGAGAGGCGAGGAAAAACTGGATGGCCAGAGGACGCGTATATTTTCCGGTATAATTGCGGCAAGGATTTAATGACTTTTTTATCAGCCAACACCGCAGGGACGCGCGACTTGCAGGAAGCGTTTGCGGGGGCGGTTCGGGGTCGAAAGGGAGACCGATCGATAATTCTGTTTCGGTTACAGACAATTACGACTGATTCGACCGCTAATCAACGGCGAGACGGACCGCTGTCTGGCCAACGATCCGACAAATATCCTCAAAGTGATCCGACGACTCGACACGACGCGCGTTTTACCAAGCAACGCGCGCGTGCACTGTACACGCTACTGGCTACGATTTCTCGCGTAAATATCGATGCGAGTCGCGGCCAATAAACAAACGATGGCCGCAAAGTAAAATGAAATAAAATAATCCACTGCCTGGTGACTATTATTGCAACGTACGAACCGTCACGATTTACCACGCTGGAACCTGGTGATCAATGAAAACACTAATTACCGAGAACCAACTTCTTTTTTTGCTTTTTACTTTCGATTCTTCAATTATTGAAGAAGAATTGTTCGAATTTTAAAGAGGTAGAGAAACTGTTATTACTTCAATATTTTACATTCTAATATTTTACACCCACCTTTTTATCAATACCTTTTTTCTATTATACTATTTAAGGCGATTAGAGAATGCTTATTACGAGCGGGTCTATTACATTAAGCAAGGAAACAAAAGCAAAAGAGTCCGATAGGTTTAATGGGCTGATATGTTGTTCATACGATGCCATAATAAAAATTAATTTCGAGACAACCATTAAGAAAAATATACAAACGCAAATAATAGAAATAAAAATCGAAATGGCCTCTAATGGTTATGAGTATATTTTTTAAGTTGTTTGTTTGGGATTATGATAATATTTTCAGCATGATCCCTTCGTGATCGTATTTCCAGCGTCTGAAATTTTATCATATCTATTGGCTAAGTAGCTCCTTCCATGTTACTCTCAACATGTAAATTATATGCAAATTCATATCTCTTTGAACGTAAAATAAACATAGTTGGAAATGAATCATTTCTTTCCCTCTTTAAATATCGTAACAAGTACTTAGTTTGAATATTTCTTATACATCTGCGCGTTATATGCATTCCACAATATGTATCTCTATACATTTCAACTTCACACAATCACACGAACAACAATCTAATTGTCACTCAGAGGCTTGAATCGTGATAATGTATTCCACCTCGCCTTCAACCAAGCTCGGAGATCACCAACTTTCCAGTCAATATAACCTTAAAGCCCTCCCCGTCGTGGATCCAAGGACCAACTAAAATCCAGGAAGCAAAAAGAGGAGAGACAAACGCAGGCGAGGAACGTGAATCGGCTGGGGGTCGGCTTATTAAATTCCAGAAACTTAAACACCACCTGTTGAAGGGTGTTCAGGCTGGCTCGTCGTCGGTCCGAAAAAGTCACCCGGCAAGAGGGGGGGGGGCTGAACTCTCTCTCTTTCTCTCTCTTCAATCCCTTTTCCGCGATGAAACATTTTTCAAACAGGGCAGAATTTTCGAGAGGCGGAAAAAAGTTTCGCCGATTTGGCCGGTGGCCAGCCACTTGGAGGCCGGTGGTCGTAGCTCGGGAAAAAAAACCTCTCCAAACCAGACCGATTTCTCTATGGCCGACAGATTAGTCCGGTTGACCATTGCGCGTCGTGATCGCCGTTTCAATCGTCGTTCCGATTCACCGGCTCGTAAAACAATGCGCCGCTGATTACTCGATATAACTTCCGACGAGAAGGGGGCCCACCACGGGCTTTGCGAGAGAAAGGACGATGCAGCTGCAACACGCGCACCGTGGAGGCCAGGTCCAGGCATTCGCGATTCATACGCAATAGAATTACCGGTTTACGCGGCGGTGCTGTTGTACGAGAATGCCGATAGCTAGGGACGAGCCGTGACTACCAATTAGGACCCGCGACCCCTTGCCTGCGACTCTCTGTCTTTGCATGGAGCCAATGGATGCTGATAAATGAGATTTCGTATCTGGGAATTTTGTATAGAAATCAACGACTTTGTCATTTTCTGCACATATGGCAGATTGTGTATGTAGAAGATAACTTTACAAGCGAACTAAAATTGTAACGATAAAGTTACAAGCTACCGTTCTGTTATCGCTATAACCTCGCCTACGGCTCTCTGTCTTTGTACTGAGCCAATGGAAGCTAGTAAATGAGATTTCCTGTCTGGAAATTTTATGTAGATATCCAGAACTTTTTCACTTCTTCGATATAATAAGGGATATTTTCACGAGAAAGTTAAAACTATAACAGTTATTGCAAATAATAAGATTGGAAGAATTTCTTCGATTAGGGTAGCAAACTTAGGATGATCAAATATTGTCGACAGCAAAGGTGATTAATAATAGCGTCAAAGTATCTAAAATCATGAATTTATTTTAATACCTAAAGATGATGATATGTTTTCGGATATCTATTTTTCTTTAAAATCCAGTGTCATGCACGACCCAAAAATATTTGAAAAACTTTCCATTCCATGCATTCTAAAAATAATAATCAATAAAACCTCGCACGGTGCAACTTTCTCTATCGCAAACGCACATTCTCATATTACCTATCATATCCCAAAAAGTAATTTTTTACCCTCATCGTAGGTACGAGACTCATGGAAAAACGACACGTGAACGTATAGAACGGAAGAAAAGCCAGGACGCCAGGGGTCGAAAAGAAAGAAAAAGAAAAAGAGAAAAATGTGGAAAAAGACTTCCGCGGTGTTGCACTTGGACGATGATGTCCTCGAGAGGAGGTACGGATCGTTCTTTGTGTGATTCGTTCACCTGATTTAACGCGGACACTGGCTCACTAGGGGGAGTGATACCTGACAGATGTTTAGGGATTTCGAGTGCTCTCACTTCCGCGAGAACGAGCGCGACTTTGAAGTAGCCGTCGTATCGTTATTCCGAATTTCTAGATGCCTGTCAGATACTTCATCGTGAATTAAGAAAACACTGTACCACGTGGTTTTCTATCCTCAACAAATTTTCGCAATTTTTCCTACTTGCCTGCTTTTTCCTTTTTTTCCTTTTTTCTAGTCCCGTTATTCTCAAATTCCAGACGCCTGTCAGTACTTAGCCCGTAAATCAAAAAAACACTGTACCATGCGGTTTACGATCCCCAAAAAATTTTCTCGATTTTCCTGTTCGCTTGTCTGTTTGTTCATCTCTCTAGTGCTGTTATTCCTAATTTTTAAGTGCCTGCCAGTGACCATTGATCAATAAAACATCGTACCATGTGGTTCTCTATCCCCTAAAAATTTTCCCAAGTTTTCCTATTAGGTTGCTTTTCCGTTACTTTTTTTTTTTTTTTTTTGGTTGAAAAGAGGTTGATAAGTGTAACGTATTTTTGCAACGTACGAGTGCTGGATCTGCGGTCTCGCAGTCAGCTATTCTGTCTACAGTTTATGGTGAACATTACGGTCTTGTAGTCAGCTATTCTGCTTTCGGTTTCGTTCGAGTGAGACTGAGGTTGATTTAGAAATGCGAACTATATGGTTAATATTGACTCATATTGGATTTATACTTTGGTTATGTTTATGAGTTTGCAGCAGTTAAATGAAGGCGGAAGGAAAAATATTACCAGGTCGGGGTAGAGGTTTATGTCCTTTTCTATTTTATGTCTCTGGTTCGTAGTGAATTGTATCTATAAAAGTTTGTAGAATATCGGTAGTTAGAATAACGAGAAGTTGCTGTTGCAACCGGCAAAATATATTTAAAATAAATATAAATAATGTCGTTGAGACGGCCGTACAGTGTATAAGTCGCAAAATAAGATCGCTGTTAAATACTCGAAATGTTCGATAGATACTCGTAAATACTGCTCGATAACTCCAGATAACTGACTACATATCTTTAAAACATATCCTACTGGACAAATTGTAAACTATAAATAAATAAATAAAAAAAAATCTTTAAAACTACGTAGTGCAATAATTATTATTAGCATTACGCACGAAAAACAAGTGTTTTGAAGAAAATATAGTATCAAAATACGATATCCGTCACTCCTAAAAGAAATTACCTAAAATGTTCCAATAAAACTCGTTTTTCACTAACTTATCTCAAGTTTTGTGCCTTTAGATAGACAATTAAGATAATAGTCAACGGGTACAATAGTACAATAGTTTAGCGAGTACGCAGGACTGCAAAAAATATAGGTCATGATGCTCGTAAACTTCCGATCGCTAAATGAAATTCTCTACTAATTTGACAAAACATTCTTCAGCGAATAGACAAAAAAATTCATTATTTTCAATCGCTAAAAGATGCAACTTTCGAATGATTCCATTCGAATTTGCCATTTTCAATCCTCATACGATAAAATTCCCGAATCAGCAAACAGAGGAGATTCCTCGTTTTTAACCGCGTCATTCCGTCAGATGAAACTCTCGACCAATTGAACAAAAACTCATCGTTCTTAACTTCTATAAAATACTCGTAGAATCCGGCAATAATTAGACGAATAAATAAAAGCCCTCGACAGCGTTTAACGCCTCTACAACGTTTCCACCCTCACGGTTATACATCTTCCAGGAAACGTGTCTCCTCGTTCCACCCCTACACATACACGTGGCTCTGGTTCACCCTCGTAACGACAGATGGCTCACGCTGGTCAACCTTCGAGGGTTTCTCTCCCTTTGCTCCTCGAGAATCTACTTCGTTGCCTTGGGGTCGTACGCCAACCTCGTCTTAAACTTTCGCCAAACTATCTCCGAAGCCTCAAAGAGGCGGAATTAGTTTTCAGAGGGCTGTGTAAACGCGCCTACACCAATGTGTCTACCGAAGAAGAGGATCATGAACGTTTGGACAAACAGATTATCGTGCGCGTTTGCCAACTGCACCTGATCTCCTGAAGTTTCCTCGAGGATTATCGTTTTTCGAGTTACTAAATACTGTTATGTCGAACCCTTTCGTACAAACACTTTGTGTTCTCTATCAACAAAAGGAAAACGTAATAAGGCACATTTCTCATGTGCTACAGGCGAACAATTTTCATAGATCGTGTAATAGTAATTTTAGATTCTTCGAAAAGAATTAAAATAATCTTTTAAACGTTTAAACGGATATTTCATGGGTTACTTTGAAGGGCTATTAAGTTCGTGGGTAGCAACTTTATTTGAGGGTTGGTAAAATGCGAAAGGTCTACAATTGTAATGTTTGAACAATAACTTAATAAAAAAGTGATTGGGGGTTTGATTGAGGTTTGAGGCTTATTCCGAAGAATTACGAACGATAATAAGACAATGATAAGTTTTCTTCTAATTGTAGGTCTCGGTTTAAATTCAATAAAAATTGTCAACATTCCTCATCTATACAACATGAACGAATTTTATGCAATAGAAGTAGCTATTAGCATATATTTTATCGTGCGATTTATGGACTATATGAACATCAAGAAAAAAGCGTGTGTCACGTTAAACGATAGATCATATTCGTCACACATAATCAAAGATGACTATAATTTCTTTCTATACGCTATATTTGCCAAAATTCCTTCTCCGAGGTTAACATGCCAACGAGAGGAAATTTTTCAAAACTCGCAACGAACTTGACACGGTATAGGAAGGAAAAAGTTTGGAGGAGAGTATGCCGAGAAGAGAATTTTCGAGCGAATGGCCACGAGCGTGTTCTGGGGGCTCTGCCAGACGACACACACATCTGCTCCTCTTCTCTTTTTTCCTCCTTCCAGCCCGGATAATTCATCCCCGATAGATGATTCTTCCCCGGTGCACGACCTATACGATTAACACGTCAGAAAGCACAAAGACCGCGTCGAGGTATGTCATGGGAATAAATTTTTTTTGCCCAACGAGACACGGGGGTTGCCGCGTCTACCCCTCTGGTTATGTTTGCACACACAAACGTTTATCTGCGGGGCACCATGAAGCAGCCTGTGCACCACAGAGACGTGAACGATTTTCCTGCCACGAGACTAACGTTCGATAAATGTTTGCCACTCTCTGACAGTCTATCTTCTTCCTTCTCTCGCAATCGTTTCGGAGACTTCTTCGTTCTCGTAATCCCATCACGACTGTTTTTGTCATCCTTTTCACGTGATTCTTCCTCTTATCTTCTTTCAAGAGTAGCGTACAATGAGGCTAGTAGGTTGTACATGTTTGTCGAACAGTCAGAATTTTGTGCCGAGGTAAGAATCCATGGTACGGATTGGTCGTGTTTGCGTTCCGTGGCTTGTAGGGTGGAAGTTGATGCTTAAAGAATTAGAGAGGGTGAAGCCTTGTGTGGATTGTTTGCCGAGGGTACATTCGAATGGAAGAAGGAAAGGAGAGTTTGTTGAATGGAGAAAGATATTGAAGCAATGGTGATTTCGATTCTCCTACTACCAAACGTGGAAACTGTAAGATGATTATTCTGTAAGCTTCTGTCGTTTATTCGTACATTGCTGCTGCTAAATATGTGGACACCTTGGTCGTTTTATGATGACAATAAATCATAAAGATGTAAATGAAATAATGGCAAACTAAAAATCTCAACTGATGCTATCGAACATTGGTACCATATGGAATCTTCTTCTGGAATCAACGTATAGGTGTAAATATAAATTGTTTATTTGAAGTCTAATCGGTGGATATATTGAAATTAGATACACAATTTGTCAAAGTGTTGACTAATTTTACATGTTATTGCTATTAATTTGGAAGAATTTTCTCCATCTATATTATGTCTATAGTTAGACATTTGAACGAATAATGAACTCATTAGATAATAAAACTGCTCCATAATTTTTTATACTTACAAATAACAATTTTTTAATTAACTCTGGAAAGTAAGTGAGATTGTGTCATAAGTAAAAAACATCCTCGATCTTTCCGTTTGTATTTTTGAAACAATATTACATTTTGTCAAAAGTAAACGAGTGTCTACATAATTTTCAACAGTATATAGCGTAAGTATATCTTTCATGTACTGGTTCTGTTTAATGAATACGCGTGTTTAGATTTTATGTTAACAAAAAGCTTGAACGTTCTAAAAGATCGTTCGAGTAACGAAAGGTGAAAGGATAAAACAACAAAGAGAAAGGGATAGTTTCGTGTATCACGATGCTTGTTAAAGCATCGCTAGACAATCGATATTAGTCCAGAAGAGCCAGGCGTTAAATTATAAATCAAGCGAGTCTTCAGACTCAAGGTTCCTATAAAGGCTACGTAATACCATGAAATATGCATTGGTCTTAGAAGGTAGTTTCGATCCGTATAGGGAGACGAGCTTTAAAATGGAATTAACATTCGCGTACGCTCAAAAGTCCTCGCCTGAGAATCTACGCTAAAATCCATCGCTTCGAAATCAACTGTATTTAAACTCGCATCGATCGATCGGCAAAGGAACAAACGATCCATAAGATAATCGAACCTCGAATCACGATTTCCCGTATAAAGCTAATTTTACAGAATTTTCCGAAAGTCCACGCAATTTCCTCTGTTTTCATCCCTTAATAATGGAACTTAAAAAAAAAAGAGAAAAGAGAAGAAAAACAAAAGGGAAGAGGAAACAAGTACAATTTCCTCGTTCCATCATCGAACAGCGAGAGGATATTTTCCTTCTCCTCTCTTTTTTGTTCTTTCTCTCTTTTTTTTCAGTGAAATCCGCGACCGCTAATCCGTGTCTCATTAGTGTCTCTGGAACGGCGCATTTTGCGATTCTAATGATGGCCAGCCTGTTTGATTGAAGCGCAGCTACTCTAATAAAATAAATCATGCGTGGTGGAGAGGCGCGGCCACTGCTGCGAACAGTGCTGTTGGTTCAAATTAATCCCATTGTGCCTGGATTTGGTCGGTGCGCCAATTAAACGGATTATTATCGTCTCTACCGTCATTACTTTTTGCGAAAAACACCATTCGCCGCTCGAGGCCGCGCAAGTTCGATCGCGAATTTTTACCCATGCCCCCGATTTCATTCGCCCTTCCCTCCCTCTTCTCCGCCCCCTGTCCGCCCTTTTATCACCCCCTTTTTTTTCGGTGTCTTTCAAGCTGTGATTGCCTCCGGCCAAGCCCGTTTCACCCGAATGAATGTAATTAATTAATATTTGCTCCGATATTCAATTAATTCTATTGGTCGTGTCCCATTTTTTTCTTCTCTCTTTCACCGTTCGAGTCTATTAGCAGCACGACATGCCGATTTCATTGATATTTCTCTAGGCAAACTGGAAATTCCGCCAAAAAAAGGGAATTACCGAAAGTTACGAAATAAATTATCACGTAATTTTTTAATTTCTCTTCGAGGAAGCTTAATTAGTCATTTTCGAAATTTCGTCTCTCCCTTTTTCTAAATTACGGAATGAGATAGCAACGTATAAATGGAAGATACCGTTTTCGCAATTTGTAAAATATATACTGGTTGTTTCCGCATTAACATAGTCATAGGACAAAATGTCATACCTGAGAAAGTGTAATGAGTTTAAAGAGCTTATAGAATTTTAGGCAAAATATACCTGTAATGAAAGATAATTTCATAAAATAAATGAAATTCTGAGTAAATCTTGTACCTATTTATGCACTCGGTGATATACAAGTAATCGTGTACCACCCTTTTAGGAAACTCAATCTTCTCGTTACTACCGACATGTGCAATACATTGTTTCCATTATTTAATAATATATTATTGTATTTTTGTTTCTGGTCGTTTCAACAAAATACTTACAATGAGAAAAATGACAATCGCTAATGTATTGGGACGAACGGTGTCACTTGAAAGAAAGACTAATTGCACGTAAAATAAAGCTTTAGAAGGGAAAGAAAAGTGCTTAACTTTAGAGATGGAGTAATCCTGTCATTTATACAAAAGAATCTACAAAGCGATATTTGAAAGAACAAAAGAAGAAAGAATGTAATGTAAGAAAAGATCTAATTTTATAGACGGGATACCTACATCTTTTTACAATATTACAATTGTTAAGCAATATCAAGAAAAGGAAAGGTCGACGTACGATTTTTACCGAATCATCCCCTACAGCGATCCTTTCGAATTCAGGAATCACCGGTGGCCCAAAGGGGAATGTGCCACGAATTCTACAGACACGTTCAGGAAATACAGGAGCGGCCGTTAGCCAAGATGGCTACCGGAAATTGCTTGGTGACCTTACTTAGGACTTAGCAGTAGAACTTAAAGGGGTGACGGGCCGACGAAGGGTTACTACATCGTCGGAAGCGATGGAAGGAAGGACCATTAATGAGGTAATAGTGTCGGAGATTCCAAGGCTGTCTCATCCGAGTTTGATGAGCCGCGTCCCGAATTACATTGTCTTCGACGGTCATTTCGTTATGGGGTGGCTCCTAAACGTTCGCCAGAAGTGCGAACAACGTTTACTCGCTAGTTTATGTCGCTGTTTCGTAATTTAGAAACGCAGAGAGCTGCGCGCTGGAGAGTGGACATTAATGATATTGCTTATTATTATTCTTAGGATGTACATATACTTAAAGCAAAAATAACATACCTACATCAGACAGTACAGGATAGAAATCGAAGGTTTCTAATATCTTGACTCTAAATTCCTTTCTCGAGCTAATCGAAGTTCAACCCTCCATCAATTACGGATTACCACCCCTTCAATTAACAGACATCCACAGAGACGATACCTATCGCATAGCCTCGGATGTCGCTTTATTAAGAAACAACGAATGCTCGTGAACGTCGATGGTCGTGATCCAAGGTTCGACGGTGTCCAATCATCACGCGTGTCAAACTAAAATTGTTCAATTACGATTTGTCACGTAGCGCCGATTTTCCACACGCATCGTTCTCCCGTTTTGCCCCGTGTCCCTCGACCAGGCCTGCGTGGGGTTTGTAACAATGCTACGTAAGGGGCTGCAAGTAATAATAGCTCGGGGCATCGATCATAGGACATGCACGCACGTATCGAGATCTCAAAAACACGCGTCACTTCCTGAGAGCTGACCCATCGAAATTTTTACTTGCACGTGGAAAGCAAAAGTAGGGGGAATTTTTTAAAAGAAGATGTTAACTCGTCGATCGAGTAAGATAAGTTAAGTAGAAATTTGGAGCTTAACCTCTTGAATATAGTTATTGTGAAGTTTATTCTGGACCGATCTTCCATTCTAAGAAGGACACTCGAGGACCTTAGTTATCATCTCCATACAAATTGCTGAGAATCATAGCTATCTACCCCGAAAATTCCAACTATTATTCCTAAACTATAATCCTAATCTTAAATCAATCTTGCGTTCTTAAAATGATGATCGTATCACCACGTGTGAACCTTTGAAAGAGCTGCGACCCAACCCAATACCAAAATTACTATTCCGAAACTATATGTACACAATCCTGATTCTAAAACAATTTTCCACTCTAAAAGGAAATAACTGATAACCTTACCACCACATACAAACCCCTAAGGAAGCTCTAATTGAATTCCACAGGAATCGAGCTAACCAGCTTCCAATATCCAAACTATAATTCCGATACTTTGCATGTATAATCCCAATTTTTAATTCTCACCCATTTTTCGCTTTAAATACAAACAATTAACATTAGTAATAACCAATACTAACGCCAACCAATACTCTCAACAAATGACGGATAAACTTACCGCCTCGTGCAAACCCCTAAGAAAGATCCAACCCGTTCTTACCTGAACGTCATACCCTGCTACAACCATCTCCGATACCAGTATCCAAACTATTACATCGAAACTTGGAAGCAACCCCAAAGAAACATCCGGATGGAGTAAACTTTGAATCGAAGCTGTACATATGGGTGTGAAACGGGGTAGTAGGTACAAGCCCCGTCCCTCGCCGTACCCTGGCGGGTTTAGATTTAGTGTAGGTGTACGCGCGTGCACCCCGTGCGCGACCATCAGCAAGCGGGAAGGGAGGAGAGGGTGGACGAGCGAGGGGTGCGTCCCGAACACGTGACGCCTGATTCATACACAGACTGCTACGGAATCAATTTGTAATCTTGACTCGAATTAAGGACGACAGAGGGGTGATCGGCGTTGAGAGGGGGTTGCCGGTCGGTTCACAAGGGTAGAGGGGGAGGGGGAGGGAGAGGTGGAGGCGTTACAGGGACACGTTTATTGGGAAGCGAGACTGGCATTTGGTCCGAGAATGTGGCACGGCTACACTGGAATCTGAACTGCCTCGTGCTGAGAGCATTATAGTTTGGTTGTAGGTTATTAGGTGCGTTGGCTAATAGGCATCGATATCGGGTATTAATGGCAGGTAACCAGACGGTAATAATGGGTATCAAAGGACGGTGTTTTAGCGCGATACAGGGAATAGTAATAGCGGCTTTTACCTTATTATTTAATCAATCCCGGGGTCGTACATACGCGACGCGAGTTTTTGACGCGCAAGCTTCATTCACCATGGATCTCCCGTCGATTTTAACACTTTACTGTGGAATTTGGCAGCCGCGGTAGGAATTGTGGTTTCGATGGATTCGATGAAGATGAGTCGGGTATTCGGAATAAAGTTTAGTTTGACACAAGTTAATAAATATAATATAATAAGACTCTACATTATTGATAGAGGATATGTTCGAAAATAGATGTTACCAATATCATAACAAATATTAAGGGCAACAGTTGCTAATACTCGTAGCGTACCAATTTTTAATTTTCTTCCATCTAATATCGTATAATATTGCAACGTTTTTCATCTGCCGCGACATCACAGTTTACACTTGTTGACTTTCGAACCTAACATGATTATGTAACATGAAGAAATCGTAACTCAAGTAATATCGTAAAGAGAAATAGAATAGACTTTTAAGGAATATCTTAGAAAGAAGATCACAAAATCCTAAAATATAAGGTTGTAACACAAAGATCTATTTACCTTATGAGGTAATATATGTATATATAAGGATGTATTTACAGTACAACCCAAAGTTAAAATATTGAATATTTAACAATTTTCCCGAACTACTGCCAAAGCCGAATAACATTCAAATCATGAAAATTTCCTAAACAGAAATCTCACCGTCTAGGAAGAGTCTCCGCGCCGCAAGCAAGCAATCAGAATGAAGAAAAGGGATGGCACGCGAGACGAGGGCACACCAGTTCCCTTTATCGGCCGACAAACTTAGCGACACCAACCTCTCCTCTCCTTTCCTCTCCTCTCCTCTTCTCTTTTGCAAGCTGGGCGAGATTCGCGAAAGAGACGAGGCGGGCGAAACAAAAGGGGCGTAGTGGGTGGAGGCGTGGGGTGGCATGTGTGAGGGCAGAAAACGATCGGGGCAACGAGAGCGGAAACAAAAGCGACACGGGGCGATACGCAGTATGGCGACGCTTCCGGCTCGCTCACCACACACAATGCACACTCCCGTGTTAACTTCTGTGCCCCGTGTGCTTGTCTCTTCCCCCACAAGCCATCACCCCTTTTCGTGCATCGTTCTCCAAGCTGTAGCAACGTCGAAACGCACAACTCCCATCTCCCTCCATTTCTAATCCTTTCTCTCTCTTCCTGTATCCGAAACTCTGCGATTCACCTTATATCGCAAACCAGGGGCGACGATACGTTTAATTGCACCCCCACACGATCGAGAACGAGCAACAAGTTCCACCAGATTTTGAACGATGCGATCGTGAAATTCTTTTGCTGCGTTTTCAACAGCGATGGTTGATTTCCTTTTTTATCATTGAAAATGTTTTATTCGTTTTTATTATTTTTTTACAATCGTCCCTATGGCTGCAATTCTAACTGGTTATCAACGATTCGATTAAGATCATAGTTAGAATGTCTTATCTAGAACCTATTTACGTTCAAACTACATTAAAGTGTTTGAACTATCCCGTGCTTTCACTTTTTAACCATGCTGTTATCCCGGGGCTGTATGACGTCAATTGAAAATTATGTTTCAATGGATATTATCAAGCTGCAGATAGGATTTAAATATTGATTTTGGTATTCGATAATAATCTTTGTGTATTTCACATTTTTCATGGATAAAAGATATCCGACAATAAGTGAGAATAACAATAAGTTTCTTCATTTTTAAATTATTATCCTCGCGTTAGTAACAGGAACTTGCTGTTTTCTAATTCAGGATTCTCATAAAATTGCTGGCTGTACATTAAGATTAGTTAACATCAAATCAGTACAAAAAGATCCAAATAAAAATGTACCCATTTCATTCAGTGTCCACACATTCTAAAGGTACCATCCGTAAACTTTCCATCAATCGATGTTCTTTTGATTAGGATTTTCCGATCAAGCAGAGAAACAGGATCGAAAGAATTACAGAACCTCTAGATCTATAATAAATTCAAGCATAAAAATTGGCGAAATGTCGCTGAATACGATAGTAGCTTGGCAAGTGGTGAGCTGCACAATTTAACTTTAAAGGAAGCTTAACAACCCAACGCCGGTCGCTTTATCCAAGGGAACACGAGGAATTAAAACACACGGTATAACCAAGTTTTCACACGCGGTTGAAAACAGAGATGTCTACAAAACAGAGGCAGCACCGGTGTGCCGCTGCTCAAAGTAACATTTAAATTCAAACCGGTTGCTGACAGTCGTAATCCAGTCTTTTAACTCTCTTCTACGCCGCTTTGTACAATCCAACGCGATTCCAAGTTAATCAAACTGCGAGTACTACTTCATGAAATATATATCTATATCTATATATACACCGAATAACGGATGCTGGTACTCATTGGACGTGAAACGAGGCGTCGAAGAGCAGATCAAACGACGTCCCTTTCGGCATTGGCCGTGCATCTTTTCATGCTCCTATCTTTTTTTTCCATATTCGTCTAACCGTGGTGCCGCCTGATGCCATGCATGCAAGTCATTGTCTTTGTCCAAGCCCAGGCACTAGGCTTTATTAAAAAAGGCTGCTGCCTTTTGCTGGTCACTGGCGAGGAAACGGACGCCCAGCGCGTGCTGGCGCGTTTTAAGAAATTAGTCCTCTCGGCCCGGCTCGTTACGCCAAATGCCTCTCGCATCGTTGTATTTTCTTCTCCGGAGCACTTTTTTTGTCTACTATTAATTAATTGCAACTCCTGTTGCTGTCGATGCGCCGGTTTTTGCAGACACGCATTGTTCGAAGAAGAGCTCCGCGCCTTCTTTTCGACGTATTAGGAACGCGACTTTGAACGAATGCTTCTGGGGAATGAAAGATAGGTAGAGAGCAATTTGTAGAGAGTAATTTGTAACGAGAGAAATGCCTGTGGCATTAGGGCAAAATATCAACTCTTTCTGCTTGCAAGAGATTCTATTCGAGAAACGTTAATCTTATAAAGGACTTGTGTAGAGGATGGTTGATCGTGAGATTTATTAGACGAGATTGCTCATTATGGAAACCGTTAAGTATATTTAAAATGGTAAATAAATAAGTACAGATAATGTTCGCAAAGACGCCCGTACTATCGGATTCGCTAAGAAAGTGTGTAAGTCGCAAAATAAGATCGCTGATAACTCGTTGATAACTCGTAGATACTCGTAGATACTAATCCGCCGACTAACTGATAACTGATAGATAACTCGGTAGATACTTGTAGATACTGACTTCCTTACTATTTAGTTTATTTATACGGGCTGGTGGAGAGTCGGAAAATTCAAATTCCTCTTTGTTCCACGCTTGCACGTGGCGGTGACATTGTTTTGCCCAGAGTTTATTTATTACTACGTTATGTGTATCGTAACGATATTGCTACTTCAAAACAAAACAACAACATGATTTGAATTGTTCTCTAGCTCATGTGCCGCTACAATCCCTCTCACGTATGCGTGAATTTATTAATGTACATTTACATTTTGAAATTTTATAACATTTCTAAATTAGTTACCGTTCGAAGGACTCTTTTCCTAGAATGGAATATTCCCATGAATTTCTCACAAAGTTGATATTCAAAATGTTACTGATTCGAACTATGCCCATATATGAATCCAATGAGTCCAAGGAATGAATTTTAAATAGAGATTTCCTACTTAGTAATTTCCTTTGTGAGACAAGCTGCCTTGGTACTGAAAAGATCGTACTCTCACAGCTCGAAGTACAGAGGATTAAAATGCTGCAAAATATTTTTTTGAAATCAACTCTCATGGAGGACCTACGTATTTATATATTATTGATACAACAATTTTTTATCACGAATATTCCGACTAAATCCGGGAGACCGAGGAGAAAATAGAAACCATCGGTGTAAGCTTTCGAATCTTTCAATCGTCGCAGATGCAACGGAAAAAACGACACGACCGAAGAGAGGGTGGAAAAAAAATGGGGTTAATCTCATACTAATCCCCACTGGTAGGTGTAAAAGCTGTAAGAAAATTGTTTGTTGCTCAAGGACAGACAGTAAGTACGTGAAAGCAGCGAAAATCGAAATCGTGCCTTTCCACGCACTTTTACCTAAATATTGCCTGGAGAAACCTTTAAGGAGCTAGTCGGTTGTAACGATCAACAGTAAAAGCTTCGAAACTGGGCCTTTATGGATCGTAACCTCTATTTCGCCAGAGGAACTACCGATGGGTATGCTCTTTCTTCATAGAAAGTAATAATTCTAGGCATCGATTTTTGGCTGGAATTTACGGTACGAAGATAACATTGGTAGATATTGTTGCTTTGTCTACTGTTGGGAAACACTAAAACAGAACGCTGAACTTTAACGTTCAATCCCCGTTTGCCTGTCTCTAAAATTATTGACGTTTCGTTATATACAAAACTCTAAAAAATGTCGCATCTGAGCCTTACTAATGATATTAACGAACAGAAAACATTACTAGCTTTAAACTTCCATTTTATAATTTTTCAATTTTATACAGGATAATCAAATTACTCGCAAATTAAAACTACTTGTCACAATTGCTATTGTGATGAAACGTTACTATTATATAAGAGAATTTATAAATACCGATAATTATGATAATAATACTAGTTTAATTATACCAAGAGAGCTCTAAAAGAATCACGATCATCGAGCCTGAAATGAAAATTCTTTTCTGAATTTAATCAAAATTAAATTCTTTTGCCGAATCCATTATAGAGTATATCGTCGGAAAAAATGTTCGAGGAGGGGGTTATCAAACACCCTGGATCACAAGATAGAGCCGAAAATCGAAAATAAAAAGAGGGAAGGATAGGAGACGGGCGGAGAAATCGCGCGATCCGGAAATTTAATCCGGCCTCGTTAAACTCTTCCTCTTTGGTGCAGCGTGCGGAGGCGAAAAAGGGGTGGCAAGAGGCTGCGAGTGCAATTTCGTTGTAAATCTCGCAGGAAAGCCTCCGTGAACGACACGCTGACCCAGAAAGTCAAAGAGTCGGGATTCCGTGAAGATCGATTCGAATTTCGTGCATAGCCAACGTCTGTCCTTTACGGCCTGTCCTTTTCGAGTTTCCGCTAAAAGGGCTGAATTGGTGCGCCTCTTTGACGCGAAAATCGGTGAAATGAACCTCAACACCCTAATAAATCTTTTGCAACCGCCATCTTTCCGTCTTTCTCCTGTTTCTAGGCTCCGTTAGCGCATTCGTCGATCCCTACAAGGACCTCGCATGAATCTCTGTCCAAATATTGAGGTCCATTTGCTGTCAATTCTTATAACATAGTAAATTATGCGAACCACTCATGCAACTGTGCCTCCGTGTAAGAGTCGCACAAAATTCCTGACGATTTCATCTTTTTGCATTCTACTTAATTGCAACTTTTAGAAATCTTATTACGTAGCAGCGTTATTGGAAATTCATTTCTCTCTTTGTCATATTTGTTATAAAAGCAATGTGGAGGAGAAGCGATAGATTCCATATGCAAAGAATATACGAGAAGAACATAGCAAGTTCATTTATATTAACTGCTTGATTTCGAACAACTTATTGGATTCAAATATAAGTTTCTTGAAAATGACTGACGAATCGAAGCAACTAGTGGGATCATTTTTTGTCATGTTCAACAGGATGCAAGACTACGTGTTTAATTCCACGACCGATTAAAAAGACTGTTTTGGTAACGTGATATTGATTATTGAATGCTGAAATTGGTTATGGCAGATTAAGCGAAATTCTTATATCCCGGGGTAGGAAACATTATCTTAAGAGGGGAAAAAAATAAATAGAAGAGATCAATAGGACTAATAACGGTAAGAAAATTTATTAAATTTAAACATGAGAATTGTTTTTTTTTTGCTGAAAAAGAGATTGGTTTTGTTGTTGAAAAAGCCAGAAGGGTGTACCAGTTGATTTTCATTTTTGTCCAAATATTATAAGAAACAATATTCTACCCATCACAAAAATCTGATATACTTAATGAAGTTGTCCAAGATTAAATTGACGCATTGTTGAACAAATCGGAAAGCGCAGTCCTCATGCTAATCACAAGATTATGCGGATTTAACTGTGATAAACGGTAAAATCCCGATAAGAAAGCATCGATAAGAAAACCTGAATATCAAAACCTTAATACTAAAGCCTCGTAAAATAAACGTACGAGATGGAATAATTATACCCATTATCATTCTATTCTCCGATTAACTGAATAAGGGTCTCGGGTATTTATATCCCTTGACAGCATTAAACACTCTATATAATTCAATTTCATCGAACAATACCAGAGAAAATTCTTCGTTCTTCGCAACAGTCATCCTCGAGGTCAAGAAACGTGTGCAACGTGGAGGACCATGGAGGGATGGTACGAACACGTGCGCGTGAAAATTCACATCATCCCGTAAGCGTGGCAGGAGTTGGCCGGCCAAGGTAGACGGTAGCAAGAAGACCGAGCGAGAAAGCAAAGAGAAAAGGATACACTAGACTGAGGAAGACAGAGCAAGAGTTAGAACCAAAATGGTACTACGAGGGTGACAGAGAAGGAAGATGAAGCGGGTAGTAGAAAGCGGAACGTGCCGATGGAAGAGAGAAAGGGATAGGTAGGCAGAGAGGGTAGGATAGAGAGGGACGCGTGACGAGAGTGGGACGATGAGTACGGTAAGGAAGAGCGGAGGCACAAGCCACCCTTGGCGAGAGAGGCAGCAGGCTAGCAGCCCCTTTCGCAAGGCACCCCCTAAGCCTGGTTAGGGGCGAAGGCGGCGAGCCGCGGAGGCCACAACACGACCGCCGTCCTCATTGGTCGACGCGCTTGGCCTGGGTGGGGCTCCGGAAAAATTGGAGGGGAGAAAAATCCCCTCTAAATAGCTGCGGCTGCGGCCGCGAAAAACTAGAATCCGCTCAGCCGGCATCGAGTGCGCGTCGGTTTAGCGTCAAACTTTTTCCTCGGTCCGTCGTATCATTTTTCTTCGATTGCGATCCAAAGTGTATGTCGTTCTACGAGGGACTCTTTAAAAATATTAGTTGAATTGCGCGTAACAATAACAGAGATATTCTCTTCTTTGTTAAATCGTTGCTGTTTATGGACTATTATCGTGCTCGAGTGAGATACTCAACAGTGATTTGGACACAGTGTGTTAAGGAGATACTTGGTGTTATCGAGGATTTTAGCGTTAATGACCTCTTTCTTTTCTGGAGTATTTTGTCGCCATCAACGTCTACAACTTCAGTAAAAAATGCATCTGCCGGAGGGACCGTTAGGGATGGACAACTTCAACGCTATTCATGAGACACTACAGGCTTGTCACGGAGATCTGGTGAGGACCGGAAGTCCGGCCATCCTTTGCAGCGCGTTGCCATCGCACTGGAGGTCGAATAAGTCGCTACCGGTGGCTTTCAAGGTCGTTGCCCTCGACGAGGTCAGCGACGGCACTCTAGTCACTATCAGAGCTGGCAACGATGAGAATTGCTGCGGTGAATTGAGAAATTGCACGGCTGTCATGAAAAACCAAGTCGCCAAGTTCAATGATCTCAGATTCGTTGGTCGTAGCGGAAGAGGTTAGCGTCCCATGGATTATAGCTCTACTTTAATTTTCTAATTTATTTTGAAAAATATTCTTGAAGAAATTATATCATTTTGGAACCTGGGAAAAACTATACTCGAATAATTTTTTACTAATTGCAGGAAAGTCGTTTTCGCTGACGATACAAATCAGCACGGTACCCTTCCAAGTCGCCACCTATACGAAGGCGATCAAAGTCACCGTGGATGGGCCTAGGGAACCACGATCCAAATCGAGTAAGCTCACCGCGGTAGTTTTTCACAAACTACGATTTCTTCGACTCTAATTTTCTTTGCCAGATGTAAGATTACTAAAAGTTTTCATTTTCCTTATTTCCTTTTGTATATTTTTCCGATTCCAAACTCGAATCTTCAGAGATTTTCTTTCCCTTTTTCCTGCAAACTCTCGCTTAAAGGCCGAATAGATTCACCATAACAATTTCTCTTGTTCGCAGCTTTGATTTCTTCGACTTAAAACTTCGATTCTCTAAATGTGTAATTCGTTAAATACGAGATCGTCGGAGGATTGTGAAACATGAATGTTAAACACGAAATCTTTGAAGGATTTGTTTCTTCTTTACTGCAACTTCTTATCCATCGAGTTCAATGAGTTGGCCATAATAATTTCTTTGCTATAAGACATTGGTCTTTTTAATTTTTTTTTTTCGTTTTTTTTTTTTTTCAGACTTCGGGTCAAAAGCTTTGATTCGCCAATCCCACCCACTAGCCGTATGTATTAGGATATCCTGAAAGAATCCATAGTCTCCTTTTTCCTCTTCCTGGAAGTTTCTCCACAAATAATCCAGAAGTCTCTTTTCCGAATTTGATTTCTGTTATCCTGGATATAAAAAAAAAAAAAAAAAAAAAAAAAAGAAAAATATCCAACTCGGGAAGGTGGAAGGAAAGATTCCGCATGGAGAACGATCGCGTGGCCGGTATAGAACCCGCAAACGGGTGTCGAGATCCTCGTAGGCGTTTAATAATCCGGTGGACCTCAAACCGCGGGCCGCGCGCGGCGGTCGCAGAGACTCGCAGCCTCTACCAGACCCGTTTGCACGTGCACGTGCATAAGGTTGGCTGTGCGCGCGCGCACACGCACACGTATACGCGGCCAAACGCGTGAAAATCGTATCTGTGTACCAAACGGAGGTTGGCATCGGTTCAAGCCGCGATGATCGCGGCTCAGTCGGCATCCTTTTAACATCCTCGCTTATTTTCCTCAGACAAACTTGAGTCCGGATTGGCTTGTAAAACGCTAACTACTGTACCGTTGTTCTGTGTTTATTGGAGGCGGCGTGCAGGTCGAGGTAAAAGAGCCGAACGAAGCCACGGGAGGTAGGGAAACGACGACGTGGACGCGTTGACTGCAAAGGAACCGCGTTTATGCGTTTGTTTATCGCGCCGCATATGGCGGTAGCATGTGGCTCGTAACAAGCCAGCGTAACGCGCCGATCTTGTAAACAGAGATCGCTAACTTGGCTCCGGAGAGCATCGTTAATCTGAGTTTTACGACATTTCGACTGGTCTCCATCCCTCCGAAACTCCTCTTCTTTTTTTCTACCTCTGCCATCACATCGCTTTGTCAGTTCGGTAAGACTCGTTAAGATTTGTCAAAAAACTTGATGCAAGTGGACTTTGCTTGAATCTCGTTCAGATTAGCCGAGTTAATTGAATTCAGGGGACTTGAAGTAAGTGACTTGGTTTCAATTTTGTGCAGATTAGTCAAGATACATAATTACATTCGAACGGCTTGAAGCAAGTAACTTGATTTAAACTATGTTCAGATTAATCAATTTAGATGAATTCAAAAGGTTTGAAGCAAACAAGTCGACGGAAGTTTCTTTCAAGTTGGTTAAGTTACTTCGATCCATGTAAACATATCGATCACGCGAATCTGTTGAAATACTATGCAGAATATAAAGAACGACGTGCGGAAGAAATGCAGATTCGGATCAACGGCAGTGGTTTAAATCTCACGTTTGAAGCTGTAGATATATACCGTGTTATTAATCAAAATGGTCGCATCTATTACTTAGATAGTTAAATAGAAAATACACTTACGTATCGCGTGTTGAGTAGACCGAGTCAAATATCCTTCTAGCATATGCAATTAAAATCATAAATTCGCGATCTTTCTAAATTTGCATGAACTTTCAAAACATTTAGGAAAACTCGCATTTCTTTTTCCCTATATATTCTTCAATTGGATTTCTGGTTAATTTCTTTAAATTAGATTAGATAGACTTTCGTTCTTTTCAGATTTACATGATAAAAGAAGGATTTTGAAGAAACGCGAGGTAGGATATAATTAAATACCAGGATCGATAGGGAGAAAAGTTCGTCAAGGTTACAACATAGCTGATACAGAGTGCGTTTTGGGGAACCTTGATCGTTGGATGGTTATTTATAGAGTCGAAGGAATCGCGTCGAAGGCACGCATCTTTAGTTTATTTTCGAAAGCTTCGATCGTGCTAAGGAATATGTTTCTTGGATATTTGCAGATTATCAGTACGGGCATGGATTTCCTGGACTTGGATTGCTGAATCCTTGGGTAGATGTTGCGTATTTGGGACATGCGTGGCATTTGCCCCATCCCGCGTTCGTCAAAGGTGAGCTTTCATTTTATAATTGCCTTCCTGCTTGTATTTCCCAGTATTTCGTCAGTATTTCCATTAAACAACATTCAAACGCGATAATAATTTCCTCAATCCTTACACACCCAGTATTTTCGTATCTTTCACCGATTGCTCGTCAATTCTTCGGATAACATCAAGAACTAACTACCGAATTCTCCTTCTTCGAGTTTATGCAAAGATTTTATCGTCACTTCAAATAGATTAGATAAAGATTAGATTACACAAAAATGTCTTCATCGATAACAGGTGTAAAACGGTTCTTATCAGCTTTTGCATCAAAATGCTATATATCGCCACAAAACGCATGCGCTTCAAGAACCATCATCTTGTGATGAAAAGTACTAGCCACGCAGAACGTTTCTAATCGCTACCATCAGAGCCCTTCATCCTCGTCTGAGTCGCAATCAATCAAAGGGCAACAATGCACACAACCAAAGAATCGCTCCGACTCCGACTAGTAAAAAAAGCCTCGAAAGCGGACACGCGTTCAGACGAAAGCGAGTTCGTGTTATCGATTTCGCCAGAGTCCGCGACGCCTGCCGATGATTCATACTCGTGGCTGGACCGAGGGTGGGTTCCCTTTTCCCACAACGGACCCCTTCGACCCCCATGCATCCACGCAATAACAATACGACTTAGTTCTCTTCGCCCACCAAACTCCTCTCCTTCTTCATAGTACATCAGCTTCTCTAAAAATCACGACTAATCGTCGCCCTTTTCCTTTCTCATCTTTCATTTTTCCTCAGGCTCCGCTCCAGTCCCATCGATGCATTTATTTTCAGCGACTTGGTCCTCTTCAACTATCGATTCTATTCTTTATACCAGTTCCTCTAAAATTCCATATATTTCTGTCTCTTTAAAACCCACGACTAGCCCTCACTTTTTCCTTTTCTGTGTCTCTATAAAAATGATTCCGACATACCATCAATGAATTTGGTTCCGCTGACTTGGTTCTCTTTGTCAAAAAACTTTCTTCTAAAGATTTCTTCTTTCTAAAACTTACAGCTAATCGTCACTTCTTCTATTCTGGTTTTCCCTCGGGATCCATACTAACCGACTCTCTTCTTTAACTCGCTAATCATTAGTTGAGTTTCTCTGAAGATCGCGACTAATCACGATCTCATTCGCTTCATTCTCATTCACATTTTTCTTTAAATCGCCATGTCAGTTTCCCTAAAAATCATAACTAATCACCTCTTTTCTTTTTACGCATTTCTTTAGGAAGTATTCCGATGCCAACAACGGATCTGTTTCCACCAACCTTCCCGCCCACCGTTTTACCGTCTTATCCGTTCGACCACGTAAAATATCCGACAGAGTACGCGACGCTGCCGCCAAAAACAACTAGCAGTACGGCCGTATCAGCGACCATACCAAACAGTCCGTCTAGAACGCCACCGAAAAGTCCGAGCGAGTCCGGAAGCGAATCAGCAGCCGAAGAAATACGCAGTGCGTTCGTGCCAATCAGATTGAACACTTTGCCGCCAGCAACGTCCGTCGTCACCGCATCTTCATCGCCTTCGGAAAGGGTCCCATCGAAAAAGGCCATCGAGGGTACGAAAAACGAGCTCAAGGCGCCAACAGCTCTGATCTCGCGGTCGTTGTCGCCAAAGAGGAGCCCATCTCCGACCAAGATCTCCTCGCCGGCCGTGACCAAACCAGTATGGAGGCCTTACTAGGGCGAAAAAAGGACGGAAGCTCGGTGAAACGAGAATAAAAATTTCCGATGGAAGGCTAGTGATTACTTAGGTCGATTACGTCGTCGGTGGATGTACTGTCTCTTCTGTGGAAAGGGAATGCGTCCGATGTTAATCCAGGCTCTCGACGAAGTGCTTTTTCTACCCGATCGTTCATATAGTGTCTGTGAGTTATTTAGTTTTATTTCCCTTCACTTAAATTTATCTCGATTTATTCATTCTCGTTTCGGTGAAATTGGCAATGACGAAGATATAACGACGATTCAACATTTGATTTAGTGTTCAGTTGTACGGGGTCGATTTAAAGGATCAAGAGATGCTTGTGAGATTGACATTAATTAGAGAGATGGAATATTAATCCGATATCAGTACTTTATATTTTTTCATAGTTTCGGTGATAAAGAAGACATTATTGTGTCCCACTGTGAATAATAAAAGGACTTATAATTCGGATTATTGTACAAATGGATTGTATATACGTGTAGATAGTACGTGGACAATAATTGTAGAGAAGAGGATATTATTACATATGTACAGTTTAATTTCGTGTGAATAAGAGTTGTGTGAACAGGAATCGTGTGAATGGGAATCACGTATGCGAGCGAGAAAAGATTATTCAGAGAGATAAAAAGACAGAGATACCAATATTATTTATAAGCCAGAGATCTAATTTAATGTAAACAGATGTTATTACATAAAACGCGACAAGTCAAATAAAACCTACAACGGATGTGACAATTCCAAACTAACTTGTTCTTTTCATCCAGATGCTATTCTCCGAGTGTGTTCTCGACATCATTAATTTTCTCAAAAATATCTATAAGATCTCTTGCAGTCGTCATTTCGAAATTAAATCATCTTATGTTCCACTGTGAGCAATCGAAATTAATAATAATAATAAAATAAAAATTATTCTCCCAAAATAAAGATTATTCAACCATAAACTAAGATATATTTATTCGTTTCTGAAATCTTCGAACAATTCGGGACACAGTGAAAATGAAGTAGTGAATCACTGAAGTCACTAAATCGACGAACGATAAAGGTTAATTACGATAATTAAACGAGAAACTTGACAGCTCTGCCATTACTAATATTTCATTTTCTCTGTTCAGGAACGACATATCTTTTTTTATTAGAACTATCTTTGTATCTAACCTTCTTATCAATACTTTCTTGGACAAATTGTTTGTCGAAAATTAGCGAATAGCTACATTAAACAGCTGTTACTGTGATACGATATTTTTTTTACTTCTGCCCACAGAAACATGAAATTCCATAAAAGTCTGTATACTTGCGTAAAAGAAGAAACGAACAAAATTTATGCAACAACCTAATAACTAACAGAACACAACTTAATAACAAAGACTATCACTAGACTCGAGCATGAATTATATTCATACTTTTGTGAACATAATTTTCAAAAATTGATTCAAGATAGAGACTCGTTTCGCCCATTAAAAATTATAACGAGTATATTATACTTTCGATATTTTACATATCTTTCCATATTGTGTGTATTTTTGCGCCATTGTAAATACACAAAGATCCGCGGTCTACCTATCACACACACTGAACACAACAAGCATAATACGAAAGACGAGCAAAAACCGAGGTGCCCCTGTAGAAAACGATCTGCCCTAAATACTCGTCTTGCAGTGATCGTGGCTGAGCCGTGAAACTGTGTTTCGTAGAGCAGCAAGGGGAATCCATATTCTTTTTGCCGCGATTTAAATCTGAATAGCCGTTCCGGCGTGGTCGTTCAAGGTTCCTGCGTGTGCACGTATGGGTTCCCATACGGCGTGCACAAGGGTAGAGAATGGTTTATATCGAGGGGAGTGCGTGAGATCTGTATTAGTAGCGATAGGCCAACAGAACGACAGTGTCTCTCATCCTCAGATTCGATGTCGATCGAGAGGCGTTTTCCAGCGAGAACACGAGAGCGTTGACTCTCGATGGTGCTCGGAGAAAAACCGGCAGAGTCAAAGAGCAACGAAACTTTTTTGCCACACACATTTTTTCACTCTGGCTCTTGTGGCTGTCAAACAGAGAGAGAAAGAGAGAGAGAAAGAGTAATCGTTCAACGTGGAAAAAAAGGCGGTGTCGTGAAATTTGGGGCACCGGTAATTTCCGTGCGGCGAACGCCACGGCGAATACTTCAAATTCGACGTTTCCACCGGATATCGCGTTACGATAGGCGAAGCCTCCATTGCCGCCACTATGTCACTGTGAAACATAACCTAGGACAAGGGAGATTCTATGTGCCCGTCCCTTTTTTTTCTCTTTTTATATTTCACTTTTTCCTCTTCTTTCTTTTGTTCCTCGTTTTCATTTTTTAGTTTTTTTCGGGTCTGGCATGTGTTGTTTTCGTTTTATGGCTCGATCGTTGCCCGGATACGTTTGTCAGGCCGGTGCATGAAAGTCGAGGACAGTTAATCTCGGTGACACGGTATGTATAACTCAATCCTCGCCGGGGGAATATAATTCTTGACGCGTGTCCCTCCCCTGAAGAAAACCATCGGAATTCCCTGTGAAAAGCGACCGACCGAGTTATCGACTCTGATAACGAATGCCTCGGGAAAATGGGATGAATATTAAAAAGCGAAGGGAGTGTGCCCGATTCGGTGGATTCCGAACGCGGGCTTGTCGTTTTCGGAGATCGATGTTTGCGGGGAGACTAGTCCGAATCATCTCGATAGCATCCAAACATTTTTTTTTTCCTATTATTTTATCGTGCTCTAACGTTCACTATCAAAGCAGATTTTCAGGGTTTATGTTTTACCGAGACAGAAAAAGACATGTCGTTTGTTAGTTAAAGATGTTTGTCTGGCAAAGTGGAAATTGTCTTTTTTAAATACATCTAATCGTGGTCGTTTGTGATAGTGTGTTCGTGAAAGTGAGTTGTTCGCGAAAGTGAATTGTTCGTAAGTCATAGTCATCGACATATTTTATTGTACGTTTATGAAAAAATTAAAAAATGACAAACAGAGACGAAAGGTTTGAGCAATCTTATTATTTCAAACTATACATTACGTTTAGCCTGTAGATATTTATACAAATTCATATTTTTATGAACGCAAGTAAAGGAATTTGTTTCGAAATTATTGCTAATATTGCATTAAATACTTTGGATACTTGATATATTTTTACATGCTAATTACACTCTAATTACACGGTATAATCATGTTCATATTCTTACTATCTTGTTTTCTAAAATAGTGGAATTTTATCTAACCCTTGAAGTACGGATACATTTTCATAAATCGTTTATTCACACCTAAATATACACACACATACAAGTATCTATTTTTACAGGAGAGAGCAGTACCCATAGTTAACATTGTGCCTCAGCCGTGTTGCATAATATTCCGTAATGTAAACGGGTAACCCATTTTCACTACCGGATTCTGTTTTCTAACATCCTGGCTATGAAAGGGAGTGTCAACAACTACCTTAATATTTCTGATCGCTATTTTTTCCACCTAATCTAAAAATCTACAATTTCATAAAACATAAACAAGTTCAAACGTTCACAACATTATGATAAACTCTTGTTTTGCCCTGGGTTAAGTAAATGATGAGTTAAATAAAAATAGCCTTTTTATAAAATGCACAGAGATTTTTATAGCCGACTGTACATTGTCGGTCGAGCGAATCGAAACGAACGAGTAAATAGAAAAAAAATATGTTTTGGTAGAAGATAGTCTGCCTTTGGAAAATCGAATAGGATTAGTCGGAGGAAAATGAGAACCGCGTTAACACCCTGTCGCCGTAGGGTTGTTCGTTGACGAGTAGACAACAGAACCAAGCAACCATGAAGGGTCGCCGCATGAACCGAGCCAAACCGATCGGAGGCAATCCGTGCGCGCGCGAGACCAGTCGGTGCTAACTAATGTTTGCTCAAAGAATCGCGACGAATAATTGAGTCAGCAGCAGAAGAGAGGAAAAAAATCAGCGCCCGAATCACCGGCGGAATAATCGACTTTCATCGGGACGGACTTCCTCGCCTCGCGATTTTTCAACCCCAGCCCTCTGAAATGGACGATGTTTGACGAGCCCCTTGGATACGAGCTCTTCCTAATGGATCAGCGGAATATACGGACGTCGAGGAAATCATAGAATTGTCGTCAAAGTACGCACAGTTGTTTTAAAATGGGAAATATCGGGATTGAAAGTAGGGTTTCGGTTCGTTGCGCCCGATGAAAAGAACTCTTCTCTAATTTTCGTCTGCATTAGTGCACTTGGAGCGTGGTGATCTTGAATCTTTATGCAAATTTATATCTTTATCGATATGATTGAGAAGATAGAATCTATACTGAGATTTGTTTCGTCTGCTAAATGCCATAACGAGCGTTACACGCACGTTTCGCATGCGGAGTTGGATCACAGTAAAATTGGTAGAACGTTTATGAAATAGTCTGTATTTAGCGACTCAATTAACAACCATAAGCCACTGGACATAATTGATACACTTGGATCGAAATAAATGGATAGACGCCAGATTATCATCTTTTTCGCAAAACTTGAAGATCTGTTTGGTCGATAATGCTTCGCAAGAAACGACGATTTAAGAGACTGCGTAGGACGATAGTGATTACGCGAATTGGCGGCGAAAGTGTATCACAAGGGTATACGAGAACATATATCGTTACGATAAGTATTCAAATAGATCTGGTGATTCTATTGAAGAATAAGCATATGTACTAAAGTTGCAAGTAAAGAAAACTTATTGAAAAACGTAAGAAAAAGTATTGTTATTATTTTAAACTTCCGTTAAAAATACTCAACTTTCTCCAATTTTGAAATAAATCTAATAATTGTCTTAAAACTCTTTAACGTAATTCACGTACGTTTTATTTCGATACATGTTTTATACTTCGGTATGCAGTAGTACTAGCGTGAAAACAAAAAGAGAAACGTAAACAATTGTTTCCATCGTACGCTGAAGTTATCTGTCTCGTATCCTGTCTTCGATAATTCCTTTTCGAAACACGCATTCCACTCCCACCGACCCTCCAACCACTTCACCCTGCAATCAAATACCAGAAACTCTTATCAT
This sequence comes from Bombus huntii, assembly GCF_024542735.1. Taxonomy (NCBI): domain Eukaryota; kingdom Metazoa; phylum Arthropoda; class Insecta; order Hymenoptera; family Apidae; genus Bombus; species Bombus huntii. The sequence goes on from NC_066251.1 coordinate 4,992,097, forward strand.
ACTTTCCATGGCAGTCGAAAATTCGCTTCTTAACTCTGCCAACACTCTGTTCGGTGCTGACATTATCCAGCGCAGCGAGAGAACCCTTTAGAGCAGCGTAATCTACGCAAAGCGGCGTGCAGACGTAAACGCCGTCACTCTCTCTCTCTCTCTCCTCCTCTCTTTCTCTCTCTCTGAGCATCGAGGAGGCTCTTTCGCATGCGTGGCGGCTGCGGTCGCCGCGTTGTTGGCTGGCTTCACCGGTTGAATCGGAGGACGAAGGTGCGGGAAGATACGGGGGCAGGGTGGTTACTAATTGTCCGAGCCCTTCACCCCCTGAGAGCCCCCTCATCAACGCTGATTGCCTAACTCTAGGACCCTCGAGCTCTGTCCTCACGATCCTGCTGCCGCGTCACCGGGAGGAGGATCCTCTGGCATGTTGACACGATCAAATCGTTCGAATACTTTGTACCTTGTTCCACCTTTCCTTTCATCGGACCAAGAATTTTTGGCGCCAGACGAAGAACTTGGACTTTTCTAGAAATCATAGTTGGTTCTATTCTGATTTTTGAAAGTTTCAGATCCTGTTCAGTCGTCAATTATTAGCAATAGGTGAGAAACCTGGATTTGTATAGCAATTTTGGCCTTCTGTTCTTTGATGAATTCTCTCTATGAGAATTTCTAGATCCTGTTCCTACGCTGAAATTTACCTTTCCTTAATGTTTAACGTCGTTTTTTAACGAGGAAGAAATTAAAGTTGGGAGATACCTGAAGGTTCATAAATCGCTAAACAGTTACATACTTTAATGGCGGAATTATCAACGATTACATATCATGTAATAATATATAAGATGAATCGTGTAGCAGCATGTCGACTAACTAGTCATGACTGCCTTGTCTATCTCATAATTAACTAAATGACTAATATCTAGCAAAAGTCTGCCTTCGCGTAAGTACGTACATCCTTACAGCAGATCGTATCCACCATGAAACCACGACATAACCGTCTACGACAATTCCAATCTCATTCCATTGTCGATTCCAACATTCCAAGACACAAGCAAGCCTCATTAGAAACCTACTCGACTCGATCTTCGCCGAAAGTCGCTCATTAAGAATCCCGTCAACCTATCAAATAGCCTAACCAGAAGAAGAAAGGGAAGAGCAAAGGGACCAGCCCCTCCACGAACCATTGAATCGTTTATTCGAAACGCTTGAAAACTACTACGGGAGCCTGGTCCAGCTGTAGAAAGGCGGTACTAATTGCCTCCATCTTCCGTTTCCGCGAAACGTGTCGAGGATTGCACGAGGTCCTTGGACGGGGGACGAGTCTCCTCGAAGGAGACCGCGGGAATAATAAGCCTGTCTCTTGTGAAGGGTATCGTCCTGGTTCCTTGACGACCATCGGCGAACGAGAAGAAACTAAACAGAGGAAGGAGAGGCGCCAACCAACATCTCGAGGCGGTTCGCGTCTTTCAAGATAAAGGCGGACACGCGCGCGAGACCTTAGGAGACGCCTAACGAGCTGTTTTGCATGGCAATGCTTCGACCCGGTTGTTATCGGTTATCGATCCGTCAGGAAGCAACGCAGCCAACGGCACGCTGCCATGGATTAAAGAGAACCTGCGCCCGGGCTGCGTGCACGTTCGTGCACTCGTTTCGTGTGCACACAGGGACAGAGACAGAGAGGGAATGAGAAAGGACAACGAGAGCAGGAGAGAACGGAAGTGACAGAGAGAGAGAGAGAGAGAGCGGAGGGGGAGGGAGAGGAGGAGAGAGAATGACTGTGGCTGCAAGCATATTTCCACGCCATACAGTTGTTTGACCGATTGCCACCGGGGAACCGCTGAAAAGACGCATCGTTTCGCGGAAACCACCGATTTTCTCCCGGCCACTCCTAAATCAGCAACAACCACCAGTCCGCCGAGCGACGATCGATGATTGAGCGCGAGGAGTCCGTGGTTTCTGTCTTCTAAATTCGATCTTCTCATAGTTTGAATTTCCTAGACGCTTATAAATTTTCTGAATAGTCAAGGTGTAGGATGATAATAAATCAGACCTTCGGATCGACGTATCGTTCACCGTTTGGAAGTTTGTAGAAGGAATGTAGGTTGATTTGATTCGTAGCGTGATAGGATCAAGCTAATCGGAGGCTTAGAAATCTTCTAACCGATTAACGGGCACTGATAACGAATTTGGCTTGGTTTCAGTTCATTCGGAATGGTTTCAGTTCAGGCGGAAGGAACGTAGGTTTGATTTCTTCTTAACGTAATGCGTCGCTCTCTCTTCTCCCTTTTACAGAATTCAAAGAAATGGATGTACGCTTCTTACTCATAAGTATTAGGACAGTTGCAGAAACTAAGACAGTGTATGATCAGTAAAGTACGAGAAAAATCATAGATAATGAGGAGCAACAATGATGTTCTATTGCATTATGAACAGTTCACTCCCTATGAGTCGAAGTAAATGAACTTTTACCATATTTCGAAACGGGGTAAAGTGTCGGAAAAGTCAACCTAGTAAAAGAGTGAAATCAGTCGGGAGAGCACGGCGATAGAAGCATAGTCCGTCGAGCTCACCGAGTAGAAGGTGGTAACGAGCATCTCTGACTGCGAGGCACAAGTCACTGGACATGCAGGCGGGCGAGCAGGCAGGCGAGCAGCCAGGCAGGCGGGTGGGCACGCGCGACTGCATTAACGGGGCCAGTGTCACAAGATCAAACAAGATAATTAATCTCGTTAGTCCCGAATCAACCTGCGCTCTCTATTATCGGATTACCATACCAGTTGCCCGGCAATTTGTCAACGCGCTGCGTTCCTCTACGATTTCCTCGACGGCTCCTCGACGGTTCCTCATCTCCATTGATAAAGTACATTTTTGTCGGATTAGACCATAGCTGTGCGCCTTTACACGTTAGTCTCTACCTGTCTTTCAACAATTGAGCAGATTGCATGAGAAAACGAGATACGATTTTGTGGATATTTTGAAGAAAACGCAATTAGCTTCAGCCGGTTGTAAAAAGCAATAAACACTAGAAATCTTGGTTATAAAACCACACTCAGGAAGTTTTATTTTCAGCTTATTTGCACACAAATTCCAAAGTTGTCAAACGCGTTTCAGGTCTGACACGTTGACTAATTTCCCATCAATAAAGGAAAGGTCCGTAACAGGGTATGTTATTTATGATGACAATCATCGATTTTATAGCTATTTCCTACACCAACATACAGGTCTTATACGTATTCGGTTTCTTAATGACGGGAAAGACTAGTAGACCGTGAGTAATCCAAAAACAGAAAAAGGTGCGAGGTAACAACTATAGTCGTCGCAACGTAAAAGCCGGTCTGAACTTTTATGATTTCGTTTTATGTTTATACACGAATTGCCCTTACTACAATTTCCTTTCCTATTCTCAAAGGAACCCGAAAACCTCGAAAACCCCTGAACCATGTGTTTGTGAAATAAACTTACCATTATTCCACCAATGTTATAACTTTCCTTTCAAAACTCATATTTGTAATCTAAATATTGCTCTCTTTTGTAATCTGCGATTATAAAGTTAGCTAATTTACAGCCTACATTTCACTTCTTGTCTCTATCTATCGATTCTTCTACCCCGCTTCTTTATTTGTTTTTCTGATTTCTAGCATATAATTCGGCTAGATTACGGTCACCCGCAATCTGAACGTAGCCTTCCTCGAATTATAACGGCCGAACCACTATATAGACTTAGTGATGTCACTGAACGTGCTATCCCTCCCTCTTTTAAACGATAACTAAGCATACACAATTGCTATAATTTACCTTAGCCTAGCGTCTGTGACACGCATCCCTAATTTCCTGAATAGTGCGTATAATTAACCCCTTCCTTGTCTACTAAATATATCATCCTAATCCATCCTATTATTTCGTACAATTTCTTAAAATGATTAGCTTTCTTTGAGATATATCCTGCATAAGTAGGATTTAGATACAAGTTGCGAATGAATAGGATTACATCTAAACTCTACTTATTTGAAAACTATAATTACAGAGAAATATAAAATTCGTTGATTAGTTTCTTGATACCTCGTTGAGACAATTACAATCTACGATCCTCCTGGAATTATCATGGCCGTCAAAGCGAAACGGGGATGAAAACGCGAAACCGGTTACCCGTTCGAGGTATGGTCGCATCTCAGAAAAATAGCTAATCGAATGGTGGACGGTATGAGGAAACGTTGAAATCTCGATAAATCAATGGGTCGAGGTAAGTTTGATCCAGCTGACCGTCCAAGGTTTGATTCTTTTTGAAAGCACGCCGCCTACTACCCAGAGGGCAAAACGGAACTCATCAGGCCGAGAGGAAGTGGACACGTCGGAACAATTTCCTTACACCGTCTCTACTCCCTTCCGCCACCCTTCACTCCCCTCCTCACCATAGACCTTTCCGTCGTCACCCTATCCTCCCAGTCGCTACTGAAATTTTGACCCCTCAGCGATTGACCAATTTGCCAAATCGATTCACTGTCGAAATGAACCTACGTAATATCTCCAGGGCGACTCTGTCCCTCACGCTCCTTTACATAACGTGCCTACCCTATATACACCCTCTCGAGTTAGCCTCTCGACCGATACTTCAAGCATTGGATCGTGTTTGGTCAAGAAGCGTTACCAAACCTCTGTCTTTTACAGGATATGGACCGTTGGGAGGATTTCGTGGAGGTTTGGCGATGTTTCGGATTTCACGTGTCTTTTAACGTTGTTACGATCGGTAACGTTACGTTGGTGTCATAATGTCTTGAGAGTTCCTTGTATTTCTAAACATCTTAGTTACTTTTATCGATAGTAACGTTTGTTTCAGGATGAAGTTAGTTTGTTAAAAAACCATAATAGATAATAGAAATTATAGATTTATAAGATAGTCATAACTGGAATAGAGAATTCAGTTCTTTGTAACGATTATTCAAAAGAGAGAATCTAAAAAGCGAATAATTGCCTTTAATCTTTCAAGTTCATATCTTACGACGAAGTGTGATAAAAAATCCGTATCCTTTTCGAATTTAAAAAGAATTCTATAAGATCGATTATTCTGTGCCGATATATTTTCGTATATCACTGCGTACAAGTTAGGTTAGGGTCCACGTGCTTTCTAAGAAACAAACAGTACCTTATTCTGGATGTTCGATATATTTTTATATATCGAGTTTCTGCATCTTTGTAGCCCCCATAGATATGTAAACAACTGCTACATCTAACAATAAATAATATTTATATTAGTCTAATACATTCGTGTTAATTATTCTAAATGAAAAACACCAGGAAAGGAAAGATCGAGGTTAAAAACCAAACACCTTCGAACTCAAAGAATAAGTTCTCTCGAAAAATAAAGCAAAGTCCTAAAGAAACAAAGAGCGGTCCTTTCCAAGATCGAGCGGAAACGCTTCGAACGAGTAGAAACATTAAAGCGGTACAAGTTCACTGGAAGAGAATGAAAATAAAAACCAGGATGTCATCTCCCCCTGACCTCTCCCTTGGCACTTCACCCTTTAATAACATCAACCAGGTGATCCATCGACGTTCAAAGCAGCGAACGAAGGAGTCCCGGGGAAAAAGAAAATCGGCGAGAGAGCTAATAGAGACGCGATCACTGGAAAGGGAGACTTTCGTCTAGAACGTGCAAAAGCAGCCGGCATTTTTAATGTCGCGCAAGAGGGTACTTAGTAGCTATCCTCTCGGAGGCAGTAACCCTCCCCCTCCCCCCTTGTGTCTACCCACCCTCTAGATATTACCCTTTGGAATAGCAGCAAAAATTATGGACAGCCGATAGGCCAGCAGCCGCTGCAGGGGTGCGTCTCATCCATTTAGGTCCATCACACATGACTGGATGGGGTGAGACTTACCCCGCAGAGGTTCTCACGTAGATTATAACCTCCTCACACTCCATACTTCGGTGCAAGAGTCGGGCAAGCACGTGCGTACATAGACACGAATTTTCTGTTTGCCATGTAACGCGAGAAACTTGGGGCGATCGAAAGACAAAGATTCAAACATGAAGATTATTGGAAAAGAAGGCGGTAAGTATGTACCTTCCTGTTGACTTTTTCAATTAGTCATGTTGTGCTCTTTCTTTCTTCGCCATATTCGATACAATTGTAATTAAAAAAAAAGAGATACGTATTAAAAGATATACATAAACATGCGTGATTTCTTGTTTTAATCCTACGCTACAACTCCTTCTCGTTCGCTAAGATGTAATCAAGATAGAAATATAAAACGTCCAAGGATAGCAGTAAGGTTAACGCCACTTATTGCTTGTTTCAGTATCGCGAATAAAACTTCAGTTTTCTTTGGCTTTTTCAAGAAACGGTAGACAGATATTAACTGAGAAGGGCAGAACGAGTATGAGATACAGTATAAAAATGAATACAAGAAAGGAGAACAAGACTGTGATTACGATCTTATTTTTCTTATCGCAACGGATAACAAACAAAATAACGATCACAGTCGCCTTATCCCCCTATTCGTCGACTTAAAGGGCTAAGGAAGTCTGATTTAAAGAAAGAAATCACTTATTATCTCTGGAAGTTACGCGTGACCATACCAATCGCGAAGATCGTTTCGAAATCTTGTAAGTTGATGGTCGTTCCTTTGGAGGGCAGATTTATCGATTACTCCCGGTCCAGTGGTCCCCTTTCGTTGAATGTGCCACGGCTAACCCCAGTACGTGTGTGTACAGCACGCGAAATTTACGACGGCAAACATCCGTAATATCCCTGGCTCGATCAACTCCAGAAGAAAAGATTCTCCAACGAGGTACACTTTACAACCCAGTATCGATCCCAGTATCTCTCCCTCGTTCTACTAATTCGTTCCAAATTTCAATCAAAACAACCCCTCTATGAACGTTACGCGTTCTGTGTTCCACCAGTGTTAAAAAAAAGCGAACAGTAAAAGGAGTAGAGCAAGGGGGAGGGGGCGGCTCGATCAGCGATTCCATTTGCTAGTGCAAATCCGCCGGCACGAGGAATACATTAACCGCGAGTACAAACACGCAGTTCGCGAGCGGAAAAAGGAGCAAACAGGAGGGAAGAAATAAAACGCAGAAAAGAGGAGGGGAAGAACGAGAGGAAAAACAAATCTTTTTCCATTAACATCATTTACTGTACGCGAACCACGCGCGGCTAGTCGCGTTGGTACGTGCTATACACGCGCCACTACAAACTATATGAGTATGTACGTGTGTATGTACAATCCTGTTCATAAGTATTGACACATCGAACGAAACGTGACAAGCAATATCGTGATATAAAATATCAAGGAAACGATTAATCAATCAGAATGTCGTATTCACGCAGGATTACAACGGTCGACATGTATACAGTTACTGCGAGAGGTACTTGTACGGCACTGCATTTATATACTATTAATTAAATTTATAATAAATCCCGTATCAGTTAATGATGCTTCCATGTGATTACAAAAATCATTGGAAACTAAGCGTATAGTACTCTCTTGCAACTACAGTACGTACAACAGAACAAAAGCTTGTTAAATCCATTTGGAAGGATTAAAGCGACATAATAAATTCTAAAAATTATGTGTTGTATCAGTTTCCTAATTTAGAGGATCTCTTTAAAAAATGATGCGTATTATATAACCTCGATGAACGACAATGTATACATTAATCATTGATTTATTAGGTTGACACAGAGATCCTATAATACGATAGATCCTCCGATATTTCAATAAACGAACTTTAGCATTAATACTCCGTCAAATCCTGTAAGAAACAAATCTAATAAAACCAAATACACCGCGAATCTTCCGCATCGAGAAATTCCGATAGGAACAACCCCTTACAGGCCACTGGCACGCGATTCCCTTTAAAATAGAAAGTTGGAGGATCGAAAGACCGGTCGACGTAAGTCGTTGGGTTGGTCTCAAGGTCCATATTAGCCCATAATGCCTGCAGGAAGGGTAGCACGAGCAGCGCGGTTGGAGTAGATTTCGAAGCGAGAATAGGGCACGGATGGATACCTCTCGCGGTATTAACGTCTACAGAATGGATCAGGAGTTGGAAGCAGGGCGGAAGAGGGAGGGGTGACCGAAAGGAGAACGCGGGGAGTAGAGTTCGGTTGATTTTGAGGGGTTGCTACGGGGGTTGTCGTGGCGTACCCCTGCGGGCTCCCGCTCTCGGCTCCTAGAGGCCAGGGTGGTTTACCCCCGACGACCGTAATACGGCTGTACGAAGGGTGAGAGTGCAGCAAGCGAGAGTGTTGGCGTATACACGTGCGCTCGCGCACACATACACGCGTACATCCCAGTACATAAGTATTAGGACGCTTACAGAGGCTGGCCAAAGTATTTGAACGCTTACCATTTGAAAACTTTTGCGTACACATTGTATATTTTATGCATAACATTTTGAAATCTCAATGGGATTGTAATGAGACACGATTGTAATTATTATACCGGTTATTATATTCTACATATTGAATATATCAAAGTCTTCAAGAATTACAGGTCGTCACATCTGAAACATGTAATAATTTCTTCAATTTCGAATAATTCGTCATTTCCTAATCACTACTTTCATGAATTTTAAATCCCTAAATTTTAATTCTTTGCGAAACAAAGTAGGAACCTCGATGAATTTGATCAACCTTGTCACCTGTACCCTCGAATGACACTTTTTATAAATCTCTCGTGTTAAACGTAATATAAACTCCATCTCATCAGAGAGGATCCCTTAAAAAAAAAAAAAAAAAAAAAAAAGGAAAAGAAAAGGAAGAAAGACGGGATAAAGCTCGAAATTTCATTCACCGGAAAAAGGGACAAAAGGAGGCACAGAGAGGGAGCGTGTGTGTCTCTCTCGATCAAATTCGAAAGTGGCAATATATAGGTACACAGGTGTCGCAATATCCCGGATCGGTTCGATCGGTTCTCTCCTTTAAGAAGAGCGCAATTCACCGACAGCTCGGACATCCCCAAAAGGGATTGCAAATACGGTGGCGGTGACAGAGGGTGCCCTTTGCATTCAGGATGCAGCGGCAAGTTAAGACTAAAGTTTGAAACACAATCAAGGGCCCCTATAAAGGGCATCCAGCAACGGGGCCAGCAATAATGCATGCGGCGTGCATTTTACCCTTGGTAGCTAGATGGGGTTCTTTGTACTAAGGGCTGTGCCAGAGGCTGGCTTGGATATATATGGAGGAGAGCTAACACCATTATCTAATACTCCTGGGTGCCCATATGTGGTGCTCCAGCTACGAGCCACCGTACCATTCTCGAAAACCTCTGGCCACGGTCATCGTGCGATTTCCACCCCATGTTCCTCAAACTCTCCACACGCGCGCGCGCACACACGCATAAAACGCACGACCCTTCTTTCGCCCTCTCCACCCGTCCCTGTTTCTTTTATTATCACCCCATACCCGAATCTCCCGCTATTTACCTTGCCTATGGCCTAATTATGGATAACAAGCTGCGCTGCAGCGGATTCTTTGTCGTTGTTCCGACATCGATATTCCAGAGAGATAACGCGTGTCACGTTTCATTCCCTGTTTTGACGGCCGATGAAAATAACGATTAGACGTAGGATTTTTTTACGACTTTCAATTTTGTCGATTGCCGCGCACCGCCCCGAAAACTCTCGTATTTTTGTCCGTTTTTCACCGCCGAATTTTCCGATATTTCGCGATCGAACGACGCACAATTAATGCCACGCATCGCACGGAGAGGCAAAAAAACAGGGAGGAAATGAAAAAAAAGCACCTCAGCAACGAAATACCGGAGCACAGCACTCTCCGGTTCACTCTCGCTAACAAGCATCGCGGCCAACGAGCTGTTTATAATGTCCAATTTCTCGACATTCATTCCGATCGCGGGAGCGTAATTGCACCGCGCCGATGCAACATCGAATCGACCCCCGCGTCTTCTATTTTTTACCGCATCGATCCGCGAACCCCCAATTACATCTCTAGCTGGCAATAAATTGTATTATCTCCTCTGGAAAATACGATCGAGGTATCTGATGTCTTTATTCGCGACCGCGAGCGAGTGGTCCCTCTTTCGTCGCAAAGCAATAAAAGACGCCTAATCGATTGCATTACGTCGGACGTGGTTTTGTTTGCACGACACTTTGCGGCGAACAAAGAATACATAATCAATGTGCACCGTTTTGAATTTGCAAATTCCTTTGCTTCTTTCTACAACAGGTCTGCGAATGCTGCTAATAAACCATAAAGCGTTTCGGTAATTGATATGGCAAAACCTTTAAGCTTTTAAGCCTTTAAAGTCAGGTTACCTGCTTATAGATACCAAATAGGTGGTAATTATTATGCATTGTATACAATAGCACTTATCCCATAAACATACAATAAATATAAAAAATACAATACAACTTATGGTATAAAAGGCAAGGAAAATATAAGTCTAAAATACTGCTTTTCATACAAGTTTACAACATTAAAGTTGAAATATCTTTGAAATGAATTATTTTTCCAACTAAATACTTGGAACGCTTTTGTAGAGAATTAAATGGTGTATAAGAAAGTGTGTTTCTTTTTTGTCAGACCATCGCAAGTGCCTTAAAATGTAACGATTGCATGTAAAAATGGGTATCCAGGTAGGCTATCCTAAATCTATTAACCTGCCTGTGTATCCTAATTGCGGACAATTTAAATATTTAGGAACTCCATTTATGATCCGTATTGTCATAGTGGAAATTTCAGACACTCTCAGACATACCACTAATCAATAACAATAGATTTACCGCATTTGACTACAGATAATGTGTATCCTCGAAAGTACCGCTTTCTGTTCTTCCATTCCTGCTTCTCTGACAAAAAAATTAATCAGACAGAAAAAGAGCAGGAATAATTATACATTTAAAATGTCTTCTATATTATAACTTTATTATTATTACGTAGAATATGCCGATGTTTGAACGGAAATTACATAATGGAAAGACTAAGGAAGACCATAGTGTCGTCGTTAGGATCCCAGTCACTATCCAAGGTTTATGTTCCTTCGCGAAAATTTAAACAATTGCAAGAGTTAAAATGAGTGATATTCAATGGAACGATAATGTTTCTTTGTGTCATGTAGTTTAATTTGTGTCGGGATAATTATTGGGAATATTTATGATGTCTGGGGCTTTCAGAATATGTACAAGATGTTCTATTTGAATTTCTTTGTTATTTCTATATTATTATCATTTTATTGATATATTTGTATAGAAATTTTATCTTAGTCGACGTATCTTTGATATTTTAAGACAAATTTCGTCCCTTTAAATGGGATTATACATGTCGCATTAAACCAACGTGTAAAAGCGTTAGCCTTTGGAACCAATTTAAAAATTCAACCAAACAGGCAATTCTTTACTCAACGTAACAAAAATATACGGTTGACCGAGATTGAAAGTAACAATTTGGATTCGAATGTCTAATTATTTTATTCAATAATGTATATGTATAGTGTCAACCGAAAGAACGTTTGTAAGACAGGAATAACGAAAAAAACACCGTAATCTGACAAAACAAAATTGCGTTTGACGAAAGTATCTAAAGAATAAGCAGAATATTCGCAGTAAATGTCTGTAAATGTTACCAATATAATAAAAAATGTATGGCCCGAGCAATAAGTTACTAATATTGCTAATATTGCTAATTCATTAACTCGTCAATTAAAACATTTTGTCATTTAGGTGCTAAAATTTTCTCTCAAATCGTATCTCCTAAATTATACATAGTACCTATGCATCACAGATATTTTTTACGCTCAAAACTCTCCGATTTCACTTGATTTTCGGGCCACAAGGCGGCACGGGCCACAAATAAAGGCACGCGTGGGGTACAAAGGACTAACTGCGTTTCGCTTCGATTGCCAATCATTCGTCACACTGTGGCAGTCGTCTATTGGCCGAACGAAATTCTCAAATCTTGGTGCACCGTACAAAATCGCGACGAGCAGAACGCTTTGCCACCCATGTCTAATTTCGTAGATCGGCCATCGGCCAGAATTTGGGTTTTAGATACCTGAATCGCCAACAAACGTGCATCCTGCGAAACAGGAGGAAGACATGTCGAAGAATCGGATTACGGGATTTCCTGTTTTCTAATACCGATCCATACGTTTCAGATCCTTTTCTCTTCTTCTTCTTTTTTGTAATCTCGATCGTAGATCTATCAAAAGACCACGCGTTCAAAGTTCTACGGGACGCAAAGATGATCCAAAGACTTTCGAATGGAAGAATTAGAAACTAATCTTGGCAGATTGTATGCTCGAAAATGGGGAAATTGAAAAATCACGCATCCAACTAAATATTTCTGTTAAATATTTTTTGTTCTAAGAAAGACTGCAAAGTATATAAATAACAAAGAACTATAATATATATACTATAATAAATAACAGAGCAATGTATATAATGCTCTACTATAATAACCTAAGACTAAAAAGAAGAGTACTCTCCTCTGTGTCCAAGAACTACATCCAAAAATTACACACGAAGGTTATCGTTTGAACGAATCAGAACCCTTCAAATTTGAACACGGTTCCAATCTCAAGAGCGAGACACACGACGAGATTATCCATCGAGTTGTCACCTCCAAGGCCACCGTTTACCGAGGACGGAACTTTCACAAGCTTTGACGGTGCGCGCGCGACAGAACCTTTTCGTCGTTGGTGAGCAGCGTCTCCGTCTAAATTATCCTTCTCGTTTGGTTTGGTCGGGCAGCCTCGGTGACCAGTGGTGGTCGCGGCAGCAGGCCACGCGCCATATAATTTCCAAACAGGCAAATAAAGAGATATATTTGGCCCGTAAAAGTTTACGGGAGCTTTCCAATGCGGCGAACAAGTCAGGGCGTACGACTCGTCATAAATTTTCGCACCAGTCACCGAAGCATCCCTTGCTGCCATAGGCAAGGACAGAGATACCGTTCGACCCTTATAAGTTGGACGAGCACAGACACATAGAATCGTCATAAAGTTCTTCCGAAAATTCCCGAGAGTTCCAACTCGACTCGGTGGCATACTCTCTTCGACCGCTGTGTTTTCTCCTTTATGATTTTCCAAGGGAGAACTCTCTCTTTGTGGCTCATAGGATGAACAAGTTTATAATACGAGGACGTCCGACTTTTTCTCTTTCTTCATCCGCCTGAAGTATATTTTCGCATTCTCTTCGTTACGAGAGATGGTTGAGTTGAGGGAACGAATGCCAGGCATAAATATTCGCGTCAATCTGCGCGACAATGGCGTGAAAGGAAGACCCAGTGACCTAAAAACCGGAGGGCTTTCCATGGACTTCCTGTCATCCTCCGGGTTTTCTGACCCACAGGATCGTAAAGGCACGCGAACAGCATTGACTCAATTGCGTTTCCTCTCCAGCACCTAACGGTCTCTCTCGAGTTCGGGTTTCGAATCAAGTTTACGAGGGTCTGAGGCGAGATAAAGGCGGGATGAAGGCGTAATTTCAAGCCTTCGCATACTGGATTATCGAGACCTTGTAAGACATTGCCGAGTAAGAGGGCTGTAAAGGGGCGCGATACTCGTTTTGGAAAATTCTGCTTTGTATTAGAGTAGGACAGGATTATTGCGATATTAACACGTTTGAGGAAGTGAAACAGTCTCTGTGATAATAATTTATTAATTATTATTATCGTATTAAAGTGTTACAAATTTCCGATTATAAACGATTCTTTTGTACTTGTTTATAGTTTTACGTGAACTGAGATAATCGGTTGATTCGAGAAATTTATTTGCCAAAATGTATCTGATTTGATGTCGAACTGTGTTATTGCAGAAGAATTGCTAATTTATAACTTGTAAAATTCTATTATATAATTAAAATGTTGGTTAGTGATAAATAAGTAATGTACTTACATAATTATGTAAACGATATTAACAAAGAAGCGCTTTTTATTACTTTTAGAAAATAACCCACTCATATTAACATCAAGATACACTATGAATGTGTCAAGCATCATTTTCATTTATAACGATTACCTACATTTATCTTCATTAAAATTCTAACAGTGATTCAATCATAAGTTTCTTAAATCTCTTCAAAGTAAAATTTCAAACAGATTTATATCGAGATTTATTCCAACTTAACTGTATTATGAGATCGAAGTACAGATTGATAAAGAAAAACATAACTATGGAAGAGTTTGCCTTGTGAACGTATTGGGTATCTATAAATTCCATTACATAAAATTCTAACAGTCATTTAACCGCAAGTTTCTGCCAAATCTCTTCGGTAAAGCAAGTAGAATTCCAGACACGCAGATTTATAACAAAATTCATCTTAATTTCGCTCTATTACAAGATTCAGATATAGATCGGTAAAAAAAAAAAAATACGACTTTGGTAGAGTTTAACAAATGAACACCTCGATCTTTTTCTCGCGACAGCTCGAGGAAGGCACGATACACCCCCGAACCTCGAACCTTTTGTACGGTTTCCACGAGAGGAAACAGAACAGAGGTCGGGAGAGGAGAAAACGCTCGGCCGGATCGACGCGTCCCGTGGGATTCCGCACTTTGCGCATCCCAGTTCGCTGAATGTCCCGGAAGAGATGCTCTCCCGTTCGCTATCGCTCGCACCAGGACGCTTGCATTCTACGGGGCGGTGCCATTGTCCTCCGGGACACCGTATAAGGTTACGAATGATTGTCACTCGGATTCCCGACGACGTGTTCTCAATAAGGATCGAACACGTCTCAATTACATGATCCTACCTGCCTTTACCTGTCGAACCATCCACTATACGTGAAAGAACGCTTCTACCAACCATGGTGTACCATTACTTTGAGCAATCCACAATCGTCTTTGAGATACTCGAAGAAAATTTTCATCGCACTACTGCTCCATTTGCTTCAAAATATATTATTTACAGTAAACTTGAAAAATGACAGAATTCATATTCCGTTAACTCAATAAGGGTTGCATTGACGCAACGTTTCAATTATAATTTCTTTTTGATCAATTTATATCGTGGAATTCAGTTTCGACATTGTAGGATTATATGGAAGAAAATTCCAAAATTTCGCTGAACGTTGTTCGTGTCGTTACAGTGAGATTTTGCTTATACGAACGAGATAACGAAGAGCCTCTATCATCAGTACGATGAAACTTCGTAATACGTACAAATATTTATTCTTATAACCAGTATATTAACGTACGAAATCACTTGATTTTATTCGGAATAAACTCACTTCTAATATTTAAGAAAGTATGCAACCCAGGAGATCTAACAATTTTTTTCGCCTGCAAGTACTTGACAAAGGAACAAGTTTCTTATAGAAAAATTAAAGCGACGTCCCAACTCTGTGCTCATACTCTTTTTATTAGACAAAACTATAAAATAGCCGATTGATACAACACTATCTCACTCCATATCTAGCAGAGCCTTGCTTACCTGCATCCAGTGCTATATCGTAGTTAATCTATTTTTATTTCAGTTCGCGCAAAAACTTTCTACTTTTTACTTTTCAATCACATTTGCCTCTGGTAGAAAATAACAAACTTCTATCGGATATGCAATTAGATGCAATGTTACATGGCACCACCATTCTATAATCTAATCATCATTCCACAATATTATTCTATAACCATAATCCTATATAATATAAAAAGAACATGGACGCAAGATTAAGATCCTGTAGCAAATACTTCAGGTCTGTCTATTAGCTTATAATCTTAATGTAAACAGTTAAGAGAATAGCTGTCTAGCAAATAAAACGATAACGAATTTTAGTAATTCGTTTTATAATAACAAAATTATAGTGAAATTGGACGAGGATTAGAATCAAGATGATGGAAAGTGCAGAGAATAGGAACTACCATACTTAACTATTGTTCCATGAAATACACGATCAAACTCAAGTAAACAGAACTCGGGAAAGGTTTTCCGTGACACCGATTTTAGTAAGGACGTTTTCTGGGTTGAGACTGACAAACGGTCAGTCGATTGTCATTGACATGATTGAGTTTTAAGTGTAATAAATACAGGCATAACCAGCTTCACGTCATGGCCAAGGTTAGGCATTTTGCTCGTCCTTCGAAACGCGTGGGAAAAGTAATGACTTTGTATCTCGTGTCTGTTGCTTTTCATCCTTCCCAACGTCGTCCCTAACAAGATGAAAGCTATTTTCGATATACTATTATAGAAGAAACACAAGAAAACAACCTTTCCACCCTTTATTACAAATTTCTTACAAAAAAACGTTCGCTTCATACGCAAGAGACGTACTTTTAAGTTACGTAAGCACTGATTTGAACGAGTTAGAAAACCAACTATAAATCACGAACTTGTTGAGGAAATATCGTACAAATCTCAAACGCGTACATTCGTTATATTTATTGAAAGACACCGACAAATTTTAATTTGCTGAAAATTTTACGTCGTACACGAATAAATACGAATGCGAATAAAGTAACTGAAGGATAAACGTGGCGAGGAGCGTTCAATTTAGTAGCAGCTAGCTAAACCACCAGCTACTAAAATACTAGCAGGTGTCTGAATACTCGTAGCATGGTAGGAGTGTACACATACAAAAACCTACTATATGCAAATTATTTATTAACGTACAACAATGCAGCTAATGAAAACCGCATCCGCAACTAACCACCTCTTCGCCATCCTCCGCCACTTCCAAAGCGAGTAACTCTAACAACTTAGCTACGAATCCAGACACGCGTTGAATCAACGCGTTGAGTCGCGCGAGATTCAGAAAAATCAGATACGCGTATTTTTCCCATCCTCTGTTCATGAATGAGTTCGAGGCAGGCGGTGAAAACCGCGCGCGGATGAATGGAGAATGCAAAGGCGTTTTCACGAGTATAGGGGCTGTATGGAGTGAAAATACGAGAGAAAGGGACACCGAGAGCAAGAGAGAGAGAGAGAGAGATAGAAAGTTAGCTGATCTCTCGGGGGCTGGCTGTTTGGTGACCCGACATAAATCACGGGAAATCTGCTTTATGCTCGCGAGGGCAAACAGAGAGCTGTGAGGAGAGGACTGGTCTCGCCTCCACGCGGCCAACTCACATCGACAATGCCGTGGACGTGTAAGTCAGCGCTGGCCAGATCGCATAATAAACACGTTTTCCACGCGCGGCGTGGGCCGCGATCAGGACCAGAGACCAGAGAGACGCAACGTCCTGGAAAAACGCAAACTCCCGGTAAATAAAGCCGTATTCTAGAGGCTAGGCTGCTCGACAAAACGGGGGATAAATGGACGTTCCACGCACCCCCGCGACCACCCTCTTGTTCCGCTTACTCGCGGCGCTGGACGCCACTCCTGGTAAAAAAAAAAAAAAAAACGAGAGAAACGAAAAAAAAACGAGGGTATGCTCGAAATCACCGCGTGTTCTACCTGTCTCTTCTGGGAAAGCGAGCATTCTTCCTTTATTCGCGAGCGCTGCTGCGTATTGCTTCCTCTTCTCCCTCTCTCCCTCTCTCGCTCTCGTTTTATTTGTTTTTCTTCTTTTTATGTGCTTCTGCATGTTTCTTGCGTATGCAGTCTAGAATTTTATTCGGTGCACATGATGATGATACGAGCGTAATAGGAAACGGAGACCAGAGCGGTGGAAAAAAATTGTTGCTCCACGGTTCGTTGTCTTTGATACGAGTGGGATGCAGCAGAGTTCTGGGGAAGACTGACGAGGTTTTCGGGGAATGAGGATGTTTTGGTGGAGAAGCGATTTCACCTGCTTCGAAATTTTGCTGAAAATTTCGGACATATTTTGTGTGTCATCTTCATTTGAAGATTGAAATACATTTCAACCATTATAGCTTTATAATCGATGACGAAAATGATCATCTTATACGTCGTTTTAAAACTGACCATCTTTTCTTTCATATAATACACGATTTGAGTTTTTCAACTTTTAAATTAAAATTAAGAATCAAACATTCTATGTCTCACGTTAAAACACGAAATAATGGGTATTGGTCAACAGTTTGCAAACTAGAAGGCACATCGATCACGAGATTCGCTATTGAGAAAACTTTTCAAACCTTCCTAAGAAAAGATTCCGTGCCAGTTTTCAGAATCGCGCTATGTGTGTCATCAAACAGATTCCCTAACGCGTTTCAAATGCTTAGCTGTCGGGGCAGCGATGCACGTGTATGCCACGGTTTTCATTCGCGCGTTAATCTTTTGCCTCGGAGTGAAAAGTTCCAAGGGGGCGTGTCGCGTTTGATTACACAGAAGTCGACAGCTTTCATGGGAAAGGAAGCGGAACCGAGTGCCGAGCTTTGTTGCGCGGCGTAAGCGCGTTCCTACAGCGGCGAAAAATGTCGAGGAGGGAAAACGGTGCCGACCAAATCTAAAAACCAGAACAAATTGCCGAAAGATTCGACTGAATGTCAGACCGACCTATCGTGGCCTGACCTGCTGACCATTGTTGGCTAAATTATTGCGTAAGAGTATCTCGTTCTGATCTCGGAATAACGTTTCGTACTGTTCTCGAGTGTACCGAGAACTTGATGTGGGAGGGCTATTCTTCGACGTGCATAACCAGTTTTCCAGGAAGATGTCCAATTTTCTTTTCAGTTGCAATAATGCTACGTATCCATCTTTATTTAGAGATAAGAAAAGTTGCGATGTAAACAGAGTGGTATACCAAAGACCGAATATAGAAAACTGTTCTTTCATGTTCGTAATTAGTTTCCGACGAAGGTGTTCAATTTCTTCTAATCGTAATATAGGAAAATGAAGTTTGTAATGTGTAATAGCACATCCGTAGGAATGTAAATTTGCGAGATTTGACTATTCACGCACTCTTGTTCGTGCATATCTGTGATTATGTAGTAGGAACTAGTGTATTATTGTATGTATATTATATTTTATACATCGTATATTAAGGTCCAGATATATTATTATTCGAAACTAAGCTTCAATTAATTCACGAAAGGAACGATTTCAAGATGCTTGAATTCGGGTAACTTTGCTAGTCTGAACAAAATTTCAAAAATTTACATATGTCTGCTTCCATGTGGGAGTAGGAAGTATACCTAATAGGTTGCTATACATATATACATTGGTTTTTGGTATGTTTTGGTATGTTTGTTTCGAGGTAAACAGGGGTCTTTAGTTTGTTGAAAAAGTAACACTTCTTCGCAACAAGTTATTTTCGTGTTAAACTTCATCCACCAGCGGAGTACCGCACTGCTGCCACAGGCTGGGCTATTCTGGTTTTCATATTTTTAGAATAGTACACAGTACGCTTGTGTCATCGCTGGTTGGATCGGCGAACGCATGGAAAACGCGGCGTCGAGCTAAGAAACCTCGAATTTGGAGCAATGTTGAATTCAATGCTGAATTTTCTGAATTTCTTCAAATTTCTCCCTATTAAACCGTTAAATTCTCTTCTCTATCGATTACTGGCGAATAAATAATTATTTGCACCTGCTGTAAGCATCAAAAGATCCATTAAAAGATGCATCACTTTAACCTAATAAATATAGGTATTGTATTACACCTGTCAAAAACCGATCCTCCGATTTTCAAAAATTCCATCACAATAGATCACGTTATGAATTTTTTCCCTTTCTTTTACGAAAAGTCAAAACAGAGGAAAGAAGAGAAGACGAGCCTAGTGCCGGAAAAGTTTCTGCGTCGGAAGCTGCGCCGGGAGGAAACCTCAGAGCCTGCGCGAAGAAAACCTCGTGCTTGCCAAACGATGGGTCGACACTTACAAATACAAATTTGACGAACAAAGGCAAAAGTGTTATCGGCACGATGAAATATCAGTTCTTCTGGCAGGCGACTTTCCTAAAAGCGGGAGAAGAAAAAAAAAAAACAAGGGATACGCCTTGGAGAAACGCCTCATTATGGGTGCCACCCCCCGCAGCTCGACCTCGAAACTCGTAGGAGGTCGTTCGTTCTGGAATTTGTCTCCTTGGATATATAGTCCGAGTTCGTTTCCTTTCCACAAAAATTACGGCCCTCCCGTCGAACATCCAGACTTTTAACTAACAGTCGCGCGCCGTCACGCAGATTCGTCACGTTGTTGACCAATTGCTTTATTGGTTCATTGTACCGAGTTTCAAAGACACAATGATGAATATCTGTTGCTCTTGGATTCTGCAGTGTTTTCAAGGATGACGGTAATGCAGCGACGATAGAATACAAGAATAATACAAATTTGCGAATGTTGTTGGTATCTAGTCATAGATGCTGCGTGTAATATACAAAACTATTGACGTTTACTGGATAGAAATCACACATTGCTGCTCGCTTCATTATTGTTTATTCCAATTTTTATAGAATATTTTTAATCATAAGAAATTGAATACTCTATGTCTGCAAAAAATACTTGAAACAGAACAACTTTTCAGACAACAGATTTCTGACACTATTTCATAGAGGAATAAATCTAGAGGATAAATAGAGAGGTAAAGATGATATTATTCATAAAATGTTGCTTGTATGAAAATACATGCTTATTATCATGATCAGAATAGTTTGAATAATAATTTATTTATTTCATATAACATTCGCGATAGCAAGCAACAAAAGTGAGTTGCGTTGTAAAATTCTTCATGAAGTAAGAATAACAAGTAGCATGGACTAATACCAGATCAAAGAGTCTAATCGTTACGAAATTCTTAACCATCAGTCATTCGCAATACAGAAATTCCTCGAGGTGGCTAGGAGTTTGGGTTTTGCGGGTATTTATGGAGTCAACAATACGCCCCTTCTGCTCCCTTTTTACCTATCCTACCAAACCTCAATTGTATTCTCTTAGGATTTTACTTCCTTGACCATGTGCCTTTGACACGGCTGCAGCTGTCGTTACCACTTTCCAAAGTGACTTTACGACGATTACAAAACGAGGATAGAAAAATTTATAACGTAACTTTTAAGAGAAAGAAAATGATTGTATGTTACCCATTTAAGTAAAATTTTAGGAAATTCTGAATTTTCAGTAGAAAATTATCTCCTTTATATCAATTTCGACAACTTGTAAGGATTAACTTAATTAGATTGCAATATATGAATTGTCCGATTCAAATTCCTCTTTTCAAACTATTATCTTTTTGTAGATCATCTTATGCGGTGGATTTCTTTTTAGCTTCGACCATCAAAGTGTTATAAATCAGTTCATTCATTAGCATAATCCGACTATAACATACCCAATGAGGTTACTGTGATTTACCTATGCGAATAAAGAAACATGAAAAGAGGAATAGAAGTGTAGCTAAGGTCCCTTTGGCTGACAAAGCCTATCAACCAGGTTCATCCATATATTTACTCGTTGAGACCGCGCCTCCTTTATCTCGATCGGTGCTTGCACGGTCATTGTCGCAAATTTCAACCATTTATTCGGCCCGTTCCGAGGACAATGAGAGGAAGCGAGGCAAGCATACAAGTCGCGCGACGGTACACGACAAAGTTTTCCCGATTTCGAGGCTAACAGAGATGATTCGTTCCGGTTGTAATGCGTTCATGGTGCCGTATCTGACTGTTCCGTGTCCGTCACGCTTCCATCCCGCGTTACACGACCCGTTGGACGTGCTAAGGAGACCTAAAGACTCGGTTTTGTGCAACAGGGCCCCCTGCAGCAGGGTCAAACTCTGCTCGACAAACCGTCATCCACGTTTTGTCGATCATCGCACGTAGCTTTTTTCGCCAAAGATTTTAGACTCGAGTTTCACTTTCCCTTCTTTTATTCTTTTTTTTTCTTTTTTTTCTTTTAGAACGTCACGCTAATTACGTCAATCACGCTGTGTTGCGTCGCTTATAGATGATAACAACAATAATATAACACAGTGGCGATAATACAGCAATAATACAATATAATCCCAAAATACAGTACGACGATGTCACTGACTGTTAACTGTCCGCGATCGACATGCTGACTGTAGCAGAAGTAACGAAGAGCTAACTCAAAGATGGGCAAGATCTGAGCTTCGGAAAAAATCTATTTGAAAATATTGAAAATACTTGCATTGCAGGAGATTTAAAAAAATTTAAAAATGTGTGTCTCCACAAAGCAATCGAGGCTACGCCTACATTCTTTTTTTCTTCTCCAGAATTGAATGATCAAAAGGAACCCTAAAATCACAAAGGTGGGTCGTTAACGCGATAGAATGATGTCATGAATATTATGATGGCGACAGGGAAAGGCTGAAAAGTCAATCGAGGAACGAAATGATTGCAGGGAGGACAAAAGAAAGAGACAGCCAGGTCGATACGGAGCGTAGAAAGTTTCGATCGGAGGATCGAGAGGATGGATAAAGTCGGCGGTGCCCTCTCCGCGTATAACCACGGATTGCCGGGGTTCTTTATGGGCAATCTATGGTGATGGAGATGATAGGCAAGCAGATATACGTAAACCTGATTCTAGAGGATCTTCCGCGACCCTACTGGAAGCGAGTACGCGGCTGGAAGCGCCGGGAGAACCGCCTCGATTCCCCAATAGTTTAACTTACGGCCGGATTTACTGGCGGAGATAGGAGAACCCTCGCGTATTGGCTGATAGACCCGCGACACCTACGCTCTCACGGATCCTCAGCGATCCTCAAACTTGCCCAGATTTTCCACGATCGTCCCTCATCCAGTTTTACTCCGTACGTGTGATTTAATCATGTACACACGTATAATAGCGAACGTATTGTATAAATAAATGTAGCTTAATTTTTAATTATTAACCCAAGTGAAAAATTGAATAGCTATGGTGCGCTTCCACGTACAAGAATTTTATTTTTTTTTTTTTTTATTATTTAATTTATACTTTACAATTTGTCCAGCTGGACATTTGGTAAATTTTTCTAACTTAATTGGTAAGTAACATGTGGATGGCTACCCCCAGTGAAACACCATCTTCGAAACAAGAATGTATCTTGGAATTATATATTATAGGATATATATAATAAACAACATAATGAATAATTCGATTGAATAATGTATCGACCAATTTTTAATGAATAACATAACGAGTAATTACAGCGAACGATATTATCACATATACTTAGTTAATTGACGAGCAAGCATTCCCTGTTTACAACTTCACTACTGAGAAAATTAATACGAGAAAAGGGAATGTTTCATTTTGCGATGTAATTATAGTAGAGCAACCACTTAATGGTAAGCAGAGACGAATTCTATGTTACGTGTTAACAATCGCAAAGAATAAAATTCTTCGTTTATCCCCTGTCAAGAGAATCAAACATTCGTTTAATCTCTAGTCCCTAACTGATTGAAACTAATCTTAACCGAATGTATGGAGTATATTATTAAAAAAGATCTCTACCAAACTTCTCTCACTGTCAGATATCTAATTGTAAACGTATGAAATGATTCTTAATATCCGAAAGCTCTACGTATGTAGAACCCGCAAATTGCTTAAAAAATACCAAAAGGCAAAAATGTAGATGCAGATAAATCAAAAGCACGAAACTCTTAAAAGCTTCCGCAGTTCCTGTTCCTTCTCTTTCACTTCGACGTCCAAATCGAAGAAGCCTGCTGCACGTTTTTGCAGCATTCTTCCACAACGAAAATAAAAGCATGCACGTATACTTCTCGGTTAGCATCAATTAAATTACAAGCCCGTCTTGCAGGTGAATCGGTGGTTTTAACTTGCCTCTAGCCGCGCAATTTCTGCGACGACCAGGAAAGAGATATATCTCTGTGGGAACGTGCTCGTACAGGACGCGTCGGATGCAGCGAACAGGAAGCACTTGGGACGCGCAGGAAGCACCCCTGCTTCAGCGATAGAAGCGAGCCGAAAGAGAATAGAGGCGAAGAGGAGCCGGGAAGAGAGGAGAGTACGTGTATACGTACATCGTTGAGAGAAAAAGAGAGAGGGAGGGAGAGGAGAAACGGGAGCGGAAAAACGGGAGAAAAAGAGCAAAGAGAGGGCGAAGGGATGAAGCTTGGTCTCATCTTGCCTCCACAAAGCGGCGCCGCATCAGATAGCATTTGTTTTAAATATATGGATCGGAGGGTGTGGGCGGTCGCGCGCGCTATGCCACCGAAGAAAAGAGAAAGGGGGAAAACCGTAGGATACGATACTCCGTGTGTATCCTACGCGAAAACCGGCCCACGCTTTTATCGCGGGCCAAGTGGGACGAAGAGAGAACGAACAACCCCGTTATACGACACAACTCGTTTTCTCGGTATTCCCTAGTTTCAGGAGCCAATACTCCACACACGGCCAAACCCTCTCCTCTTGGATACAGCAGAACGAGTCTCTTCTCCATCCCCAGCCTTCTCTCTAACCTCCCTGCGGCCAGATATCGGCTTCCCAATAAGCTAACCGGCGCGGAGCACTCGGTTACCAGCGGTATTCCTGTCCTGGTTTCCTTCCAGAATCGCCTCCAACCGTCCAACGCCATCCTTTGTCTGGCCTTACCCTTACACGACATTTTACGTATCAAGATTTTTGCGAGAAATTACAACACGGTTACTTGGACCAATGCGTTTCGCCTGCATTCTTCAGGTTGGTCGGTTTTGGAGAAAAAGGGTCGATGATTTCCGACGAGCAGACTGCGGATTTTTCTGCATTCGTAGGAAATTTCAAATTGCGAAAATGTACAGAGTGCAGATAATATTCAAAAATATACAAAATATCCATGGTATAGTACACTTATTGTAATATTCAGTGGATGAAATAAATTTCTAGTCAGACTCAGACTTCGGGTTTAGAAAAATACGAATTTACATAAAGATCTGCGCTCTACCGATGACACTGCGAATGTTTATGTAATTTGATGTGTCTGTGAATACAATTATAAAATCTATGTAGAGATTGAATTGAACATAGAAAATATTATAATGAATACTTTAGATATTTTGTATATTTTTTATGATTGATTCAGTCTGTTCATTTTTAAAGCTTTGAATTTTTCATAGATGCATATACATCAGTGGATTGCTGTTGAGCAGTGGATGACGAAATGGGTGCAGGCTTTACGAATAGTTTGGTAGAATTTTTTAACAGAGAGATGCACTACCTGCCATAAGTAATGGGATATTTATGCTCGTTGCAAAATTGTGAAAAGTTTTAATGTTTTGTATTACCATGTCTGTTACATACAATATTTGCGTTAGTATTAAATAATGTTAGTAATGTAGGATTGTAGGGTTAGTTAAGTATGGGATAAACATTTTGCGGATTTTAATTATTCCTAGTAGCAATATTACTATGTAATCTCAGCATTATCCCCATATAATTTATGGTGGATAATAAACCGTAGTTTTCCGAGATTTCCAAATATGAGTTTTACTTTCACACCAACGTTTGCTTTTGTTCTAATAGAGATGGAAAAGTACCACAAATTGAACGACGGCTTTTCCGACTCGGCGGTCGGAGAAGTACGGCGATTTGTAGACCATTTTCCTTCGCCCTCAAAAACTAAGATGAATTTTCCAAGTTTCCTCGGAAGCTATAAAATCTCTTAGGGGCTCGCAACTACTTATAGTGTACAATGGATGCAACAATGGACCCCGTTTTACACAGAGAGTCGACCACCTCCCGCGCCTCCCCAAGGGTCTTCCGGCATCCATCCATTATCGCATCATAGATGCCATGGGCAAATTACGAGATTTCTTCGAAAATGGTTACCGGCGGTAAAGATAGACCGATCTCGAGTACGCAAAACATAATCGATTGCGACGACATCAATGAATGATCCTAACCACGGGAAACCTTTCAATCTTCTTTGAGATTTCTCCGAAAGTTTGACAAATTGCTCTCGAAGCGAACAATGCGAATCAGAAATTGTATGCGAGTTACGAGATCCGAATAAGAAACTTTATAACAAAATCGTGAATCGTAAAATCGATAAAATTTTCTCAAGTTCGATTTCTTTCATCTTTGAGTTATTTCTTTGTACATCTGTGAGATCTATACAGATTGATTCTGGAATCTTTTCGAGATTGACGAATTAAGTTGGTATCTGAAACAAAGTCAAGTTTCTTTCATCTTCCAACTATCTATTTCCACGTCGAATCCTTCATATCCTTCATGTTGGTAATGTTCGGATGGTAATGTCATTCATATGTCCGAGAATTTCACCAATTACGCTCGAACTAAATTATGGATCTTAGAACCGATAAAATCCTCCAGAGTAAAATTTCTTCACCCTATGAATTATTTATTCCTAAAATCGTGTCCCTAATTCGTACCTTCAACTTGGTCATAAAAAATAACCATTTCGTACGAAGGGAATTTGCAACCAGTATTTCAATTCGAAATATCGAGCGATTCCGATATTTCGTCGACTGTACCGCACGCGCAGCCCGATCTATCATCAGCAAGAAGTTCGTTTCAGCAAAAAGGTTCCAACTTAATTTGCCGGTGTCTGAAAAAAATTCTAGCCGGCACAGATTTCGTGCGAGAAAGCATTCCTCCGTGCCCGATCGGCCGACAAAGAGGAGACGCGCGAGTCGCCACGATCGCGCGCGCTGGTATCAGACAGAAAAAAGAGTAACAGAGGTGAAAGAGAACGAGGGCGAGAGAGGGACAGAGCGGGCCAAGTGAGAAAACGAGAAAGAGAGGCACTTGTAGGGGTCAGAGGTCGCTCGAATTTCACACGTGGATTAACTCTACGTCGAGTGGAGTGTACTCCACCTCCTTGTCCAACTTCCTCTCGTTCCTTGCTCTCGTGCGCTCGTTTTCACCCCCGTGCGCCCGAGAGGCCTTGCTACACGAATTCCGAGATCCACCCTGTGCAGCCGCTAATGAACGTCCGCGCGGCCTGCGACATAACCCCTGACACCCCTTTCCACCCCCACACACCCCATCGATACGGTACACGGTACAAGGGAGTGCATGACAACGAGGCACCTGGACGATGAAGTCCAGAACGCCAGAACGTTGTGCAAAGGGGCGGTGAAAAGAGGGGGTGGGCGGAGGGCGGAGGGGGGTTGGTAGACGGATACTCCCGCGCGCGCTGCTGATCGTATTAAATCTCCTTCGACCTGAGCTTTTCACCCTCGTGCCTCTCTGCTAACTGCGTCCATCGATCTCGTAATTCGAGCTGACTTCAAATAAAACCGTCAGTCAAGTATTACCGCCTGGCTACCACCTCCCCCTACGGCGTCCAAGAAGATTGTTCGATAGGGGACGACGCGGTTCTGACACCGTGGAAAACACCGATACCCACCTATCGACCCGATCGTTCTTCGCTCCGACAGATTCGATTTCTAGGCTAATTGCTTCCCCATTCGAATCTCGACAGATCTGTCAGTGATTTTTTTTTTTTTTTAAGGGAGCGTTTGTAACACTTTGTGAAGCTATAGGAATGCATGATCAAAGAATTTACATAGAACTTGGATGCTTTCTAAAGTTGATCGTATGTTCGATTTTTGGCGTGTACGAGATTCTGCTTGAAGCAGTTGTTAAGTACTTGAATGATCGATATGTAGTTGCGAGCGTTTAAATGGGGAAATTAGAATTGTGTTATGATTATTTCTATTTCTTTATCATAGCATAGAGTTTAGAAATACGGTTTTTGTCCTTTGAAACACTAGAACGGCTCTTAAATTTTTATTTCAAATAATGCAATTACAGATTAAACTATGTCGCTGTATTAGCTTCCGATGCAACTAATTTTCTTTTTATAATCTCGCACATTCTTTTATCTACATGAAAGAATAAGCGGCAGCGATAAAAGAATATTAACCAAATTTATGCAACTCTCCTTGCTATCTATCCACAATGTTAGGAAAACAAAATTCAATAATGCAAATTGATTAAAAGGTCCAATTAACGCAACGTATATCCCTAATGGATTTGTATGAATTCCCTTGCAAAGAAAGACTGGAATACCCCAAAAAAAAGATAGAAAAACTGAGCTTCCAAGTACCAATCTCCGAATTCCTAAAACTGAGGATGCCAATAGAAAACGAGCGTTTCCACGATTGCGTAATATCGTTTTCTTTTCCTTTACTCTTCCCTCGAAAGCTAGTAGTACCAGGCCTGATCGCAAGCTTTTCCATTCTTCGTAAACTGAAATTTTACGAGTCGACCGATATTCGCAGTTGAGAGTGGTCAGGAAACTGGACTACCGTGCGGTGTTTCTCCGTTGGATTGCCTCTAAAGGTAGCAATCGTGTATAGAAAACCCTTACTGGAATCGGGAACGTCTCTTCTTTAAGCGGTACTTCGCTACTGTCGAATGTCTCTCAAACTGCAAACAGCCAATTCGCATTCTATTTGCATTCGGCTTGGTCCATTGTTCGTCGATAATGTTTTCGTTGTGACGTTACGAAGATAGGAAGTGTCCCTTTGCACAATGCTAACGCGCACAAACGTAATAGAATTTCGTCAGTGAAGGCGTAGCAGTATTCCTAACCGCCATAAAAGGGAAAATTGTGACCAGCATTGTTTTATGGTGATTTATTGGGGTTAGGTTTAATTGGTAGAGCAAAATCTTATTATTCTGTATATTTAGTTTGCAAATGTACGTAGAGCCAAGTACGGTAACTTTTATTGGCGTGATATATTCGATGAGTTACTATGGATCAATCGAATTTGCCAGTTTCAGGAGTCCTGGAGTAATTTTGTCGGAAAATTTGAATCATTGCAATTTTGGCATATAAAAACAATACAAATTATACAAATTAGAAACTGAGAAAAGGTACAATTTAGCCCAAAAATCCGAATAAAGGGGTAATTTGTACAACATGGAATTAACTAGCTACCCGCAATTTGGCTTTAGGAATCTCTCACGAGGTCAGGTCGTGAACTGCGTAAATAAATACAAGCGACGACGAGTATAGAGATTAAACTATATATTAAACTGACAACTTACGGAATTTGCAAACTGCTCTAGTATAAAATAAATAGAACATCTGACGTATAGTTTTCTTCTTCTCTTATCTGTTCAATCACTCCATAATTCTTCATACGCTAGCTCTTTCGAGATGAACATTTTTAAAGAATAATTAGAAATTATAATACACTATATTATATAAGCATACACCCTAACGAAAATCTTAATCATAATTTTTAAAATTGGATATACAATTCTACTTATAGGCCCGGTTGTATCAGAAAAACTGTAGTAATCCGATCATTTCTCTTCAAGTTATCAAGTTACCTTGTGACATTGTATAACTCGATACATAAGCGTTAAATATTTCGTTATAAATGTTAAAAAATATCCAAATATCTACAACTTTCCCAATATGCACCTCAAATTTCGATGTAAGAAGGATGCCAAGCATCATCTCTACATTCCTGAAGATGAAACAGGCCAACTGCAAGAAAGGTTTCTCAAGGTCTTAAAGAGGTGCAAACTGTGCTAATACTGGACCAATAAGGAGTTATTTCAAAACTTTCACACAGGGTACACAACCTTTCAAAATTATTAGTCACTGTAAATTATTTAGTTCTACGGACCTGATTGTTTGGAGTCGCTTGCAGCGGGAAGGGTTTAACAAATTGTAGGACACGTATAACGGATTCGCCAAAATTTGTAGTTAAGTGGCGTACAAATAGTTCAACCGCTGGTCCTTCCCACATTTTCGTCTTTACATTCACCCAACCAAGACGTATTTTACGAATTCTCCCTAAATCTTTTCAACAAAACATCTCGACAATTTTTCATTTCTCACGGACAAAATTCACAGTGAAAATGTGAAAAAATTCGTTCTCTCTATCGGTTCCTTCGACCGAAAAAATCTCCACGATTTCGTCAAAAATCCTCCAGGACAAAATTTTACAGTCTCTATCACGTACCATCGAAAAAAGCAAAGGTTTTTCTACGTGATAGAATGTGCCGTTTTTTTCATCTCTCCCTTCAGAATCTTATTCCTCAATCTGCAATTTTTACCGTTTCTTTTGCGAAAGTATTTGAAACAGGTAAAGTATTCGAACGTGGCAAAATAGCGGAAAGCCACGTTTTACGATAATGCAGCGGTGTTTTATGAATTTATGCCAAGTTTTACCCTTCTCTTCGTGTTTTTGACTTTTAAAAGTTATATAGCACTTACGGGATCTTCGGTGGCTCCCATCTCGCACGCTTTTTTTTTTACTGCTTCCTCGACAGCTTCTTTGCTGTTTCTCGCCCCGTTCCCGAAGTTTAGATTAACTTTAGTACAGCCGAAAGGCTTAGCGGTAAAAAGGTCAACTCGTTAGGATCTTTTGCGAAAGGGTGCACCTAAGTCACTTTTATGATTTTTAGGAGAAAGGGCTAAAAACTCGAGGTACCGTTTTTTTTTTCTTTTTTACTCTTCCTGCTTTTTCCACTTGGTGCATGTGGGTCACTCTGAGTGTCCGTTATGCCAACTTCCTACGTTTTTACCGCTTTGCACACTGTGTTTTCGATGATTCAGGTACCGGATGTTTTATCCTATCGTTTTAGGGTTATTGGTGATCGATCAGTCCCTTGCAAATAACTCGGAAAGGAACGTTGCTTTTTAGGACTTTGCAACGCGCACATTTTTTAAACAAAGCGGAGAAAGTTTGAGCTGGGGGAAGGATACAAGAAACTTGAAAAAATTGGAAAGAAGAAATTAACGATTGAAAAATGCTTGAAATATTTCCATTGGAGTGACGTGCGGGAAGCTGTGAAGTCGTTTGAGAAATTTATAATGAACGTAGAATCGAGGAAATATTACTCGAAGCGATAATATGCTAGATGTGGTCATCGTTTTTAGGAAAACAGTACATACTACGATACGCAAGATATCCTACCCTTATTCGTATTTCAATAGAAGATTTTCGAAATGTTCTAGCTGATACTAGAAGATTAGACGGAATCTCTGGGTATATCTGTTACATTTTATTACAGCAGAACTTACATGAAATGTTTTTTTCCTACCGAAATCTATTTACATAAATTACGGCTATAATTCGTATCATTTGTGACATTAAGTATCAAAAATATCATAAAACACAAACGTTCGAAGGAAATTTATTCTCTTAAATAAAACAATAAAATATCCCTGTACCTGTTAAAAATACAGCAAACGGTAACAGGCTCACGAAATAACGTTTTATACCAAAAAATAAAATCGCGAACAATTATAAGAAATAACGAGGGCAACAAGGAGATAACATAAAGGAGCCAGAGCCCTTGAAACTATAATGGAAAAACTCTCTTTATGGGCGAGTCGAAAAAAAAAGTCAGAAAGTTTTCTTAGACGGAAATGACCCAGTTTCGGTTAACTATGGTTGATTTTTATGCTCTTACAAGGTCGATGGTGTTGCAAAACGGCGAATGGCAGACATAGAAAACAGAACACAAAATACAAAAAAGCGGAATACCATTTCGTGTATTTTTAGATCAAGGGTCCACCAAACGGAGGTTTGTTTTTAATAAGGGTGCCGTATATTTTAATAGGCCTGGTCCTTTTTTTTTTTATTTCGTACTTCAGGAAATGTTTTACGCGTTTAGGTCTCTGACAGGCCCCATTCGCACTAATTTTTGACCAAAACAGGACAGTTTTTTGCCCTCGACGCCCTCAAATCTGAACCATTTTTTTAACGACCAGCCGTAAAGAAATAAACTCAAAAAAGTTCGTTTTTTGATTTACAAGTGAACTATTTTCTAAAGTAAATATCACTGTTACGAACATTTTCTCAACATTAGTCGTTTTGCTGCATGAGAAGTGCATGAAAATTTACTTGAGGTTCAAAAAGAGACGAAAAAATTCAGGTTACGATGATGGATATTTAAGGGACTCGTTTCTGGAGCGAATATATCATCTTTATCTGTGAAAACTGACGGGACAATAAAGGGCCTTGAGGAGATTTACAGCAATGCTAATCAAATAATCTCGTCTAATACGCGGTTTAGAATGCGCGACGTGTCCCGAGATGCCAGCTGCGAGATCACCCTTTCTCGACATCGGTTGATAAACGCATTTGGGCATTGGGAAACGATCATGAGTTCTTTTTATAAAGAATCGATATGCAAGGAAAGGAAAATTTACTAGCTAATACCACGAAGAAGTCTTCTATTAATCATTTTTCTCGACGTCGATCGCTCTGTTTCATTCCAAAATTATTAACCTTTCGAATGTTACACCCCATTATAAAAGATGAAATGAATGAAAAATGAATTACCAGATATCAATTATTTTATTCCACTTTAAAACTATCAAATCCTCGAGTACTTATCACGGGCTATTAAACGAAAGAAACATTGAATACTACCTAAATATTACAAGGAATTCTGTCACGCGTGATTTTCCTAACGTCGATTATTTTGCTTCATCTTAAAACTAACCGACTTAAATACTAATTGCCTTGCCTTAAATACTATCAAACCATCAAACACCAACTACATCATGCAACACTGCAAAATTCCTTCCTCAAAGCCTCCAGCGGAGCAACAACTAGTTTTTTATCTTGTCACTCAAACGGATATCAAAGACGGAGGTAAACAGGAACATAAAGCAGAAATCTGAGCAACGGAATCAATGAAGAGACCGTGGTTAGGTGGAAAGCGTCGAAATCCCGGCAGCCTCATATCATCCCCGCTAGAAAGGAAATACACCACAATGAACGTTTTAAAGTAAACCATGCGACGCACGCAACCTTTTCTGTCTCCCTCTCTTATACTCGCCATCCTGTTTCCTCTGTCAGTAACTCCTCTCTCCGGCCAAAGCCAGACCACCACCATCCAAATTCAAACATGCCGCCCCCTGGCCGCGCCCGCGTCGCTTCGCGTTCTTCTACACACGTAGAGGATTGCTCGCGCGCAATACACGCGCGGATCCGCCGGCTGGTCAACGCTCAGGACGACACTGCGTGCGTGAAAGGGCTCGTGGATGCACAAAGAGTGTGGCCAGCCGAGTAGCCGGTGTGTTGGTGACTTAATTCGGTGTGAATATATGCAAGGCCTCTCGGATCCCGATCCCTGCCACCATCGACGAGCACGTTCACGGCACACACGACCGACCCACCGGTAGCGATGGCCTCGACGAGCTTAGAATCACCTGGTTCGTTCTATCATTCTTTTTAACGCTCCAACTATCGGGGATAATTAATTACTTTTCGTAGAAATTTTACAAATTATACAACATTTCTAGGAATTCGAATTTGATTTTCGATGAAGTGTATATTACGAGTAAAGGTTTGTTTCTCGATTTTTCCATTATTTGCTGCTTTTAACGCTAAAATTACCCGACACAATTTATGATTTTTTATAGAAATTGCGCAGACTTACAACGGTACATTCTGCAAGATCCAAATGCTTTTTTGTAAAGTATGCAGGTTTACATACGGAAAGAAGTTTGCTATACCCTTCTATGGTTGGCTTTAACGTTGAAAATAGAAATTTTATGAATTTATGGCATTTTTACGCATCTATGCGATTTTCGGTAAAGCATATGGATACTAGTCATTGACGCTGCCCATTTTAACGCTAAAGCTGCTATTGGAATCGATTTCTAATTTTTCACAGAAATTTTATAAATTTCCAATAATCTATGTACTTTTGGGGATTTGAGTTTTGGTAAACTATAAGAATGGATACTTATCTTTTTATTACATTGTGAAATTTGTTTGCATCTTACATTGTAAACTCTGATAAATTCTATACTTTTAGTTTTACTCGCTAACAAATCCAGGGTTAGGTTAGGTATTAACGATTAGTACGTTTACGACAGTAAGGGTAAGAACTCTTTAATTATTAGGGAAGATCCTAAAGAAGACGAAGCAAAGATTTAACTAAAATTATGGTTTTGAAGTTTCTATAGAAATAACAACTTTTTTTATCAACAGCTATTTTAGTTCGCAATTAATAAATAGTTACCTCTATAAAATACTGAATTTTATAATGGAATATCGAAGAACAAAGCAAAATTCATACCACCGTAATTACCCAAACGTTAGTATCAAACATTCGAAATCCACTTTATTACTACTCAAATTGCAATCCCAAAAAGAAGTCTTGGACCCTGTTTAAAACCACAAAATTCACCTGGAATTCATCAGTCGATAAAAAATTCGTGCAGCCATTAATCAAAAGCAATTGCTGAAACAGATGGTGAAGCCTTCCAAATGCACATTTACCCTACTCAAACTGCAACCAAAAAAGGAAGCTGAAAGCCTCTGCTTGAACCCACAGAATCCATCGCTGATCAAAAATTCGTGTAGCGATTAATCAAAAATCGGTTGTTGGAACAACTATCGCAGATCCCGGGGTATATTTGCAAGATCAGCAAGAATTTTCCAATTAAAGTAACATTGAAAGCGAGCGGGTACGCTCGGGGATAAATTACTTGAGCGTGGAGAGAACTCGCTAAATTACTTGAACTCGCGATACAGAGAGGATCGAACGGCCATCACTAGCGACCGGTCGGCTAATTTCAATACCTCCGCTCTCAACCAAGCCATCCCCCTGTTTCCACCGGCGTTGCTTTCCGTGTACGTACCACCACGTAGCCCTGTTGCTGGTCTGCGTGACGCCGAGCCAACGTACAGACACGGGGGTGGACATTCGGCGTTGCGTGTCGGGGGGGAGGGAGTGGATTGTTTCGGTCCACGCGCGTGTGCGCGCGTACAACAGCGCGGATGTATTTGACGCTGGAATATTCCCGTCACCCGCTGTCAGGCGGCGCGAGGGGCACTACGCCGGGGAAAAAAAGAAGTTTTCTGCACAACAGGAAGCACGGTGTAGCGCGGATAAACGGATTTTTCGACTAACGACCAGAGATCACATCCTCCAATTAATGCGTCTCGACTTAACGCTCCGATACTTCTCGCCTACCTCGAGAAATTCTTTCCGACACCGTCCACTCAAACCCGCTGAATATCTCGCTAATTAACCGATCGACCGGCCGAGGGTTGCGTAGTTTTAGTATTGGGATTCGTTTGATCGATTTTTCAGTCTTAGGTGCGTGTCATTCTTGAACATTTTTTGGAACATTGGGTGTCTTGAGGGAGAAGAGTTTCAAAGAATAAGAATTGTTGTATGGTGTATGTACATTGTTTAAGAGAATTAGACGACGAAAAGATACGCTACTACGGATCGTGTCATTCGAACGATGCTGTGATGAATAGATCGTAGATTTTTGTGCATTTCTAAGAAATTTAAAGTTTGGAAACTAAATAAAGTGTGTGGCATTTCGTTAGTCGTGTTCAACTCACGCCGGGGTTACCAACTTGGAGGCTTATGTAGAGGGTAGTTGATCGTGAGATTTATAAAACGAGATTGCTCGTTGTTGAAACCGTCAAGTATATTTAAAATGATCAAATAAATAAGTACAGATAATGTTCGCAAAGACGCTCGTACTAACGGATTCGCTAAGACAGTGTATAAGTAGCAAAATAAGATCGCTGATAACTTGTCGATAACTGATCGATACTCGATAGATACTCGTAGATACTCCTTCGCGCGACTAACTGATAACTGCTAGATAACTGGTTGATAACTGAACTCTTTACGATCGCGTCCGTTTATTTATCCTAGTCGGGGGAGAATCGGAAAATTCAAATTCGTCTTCGTTCGACGGTTGCACGTAGCGGCGACATTGTTTTGTCCGAAGTCTATTTATTATTACATTACGTGTATCCTAACGATATTGATACTCCGAGGCAAAACAACCAGAAATAAAATTCTATGGATTTGATATGAACCTTCTTCACTTGTTATACATTTAGATATTTCTCCATTACAACTAAAAATCATCTTTGAAATCATCATTCTTTGGAAAAGATAGGGTTAAAGCAATCTGGGTTTGGAACACCGTATCCGGAATCGCGCCGTACGTATCATTTCTATATTTGAAAAATAAAGAAATACGAGTTTTGTAATGAACCAATTCATTAGCGAATCTGAATGATTTGTAATAACGGAAGAATTAATTGCGATAAGAATAATAATAAAAATCGTTATGCCGTAGAAAGGACACGAGTGAAGAACACCGTATCTGAAAACGCTCTCCACGAGAAGGCAGCAAGACAGGGAAGCAGTAACTTCTCAATTCGCCGGTGAAGTATTAGCAATTTTTTCCTTGCGGGACGCACGGGAGGCGCTGAGAAAATTAGGGTTGCTGCGTTGGTATGAGAGCTAGATCTGGCTGATGAAAGGGTGTAGCGGGGTGTGTAGCTGTGAGGGCAATCGTGAATCAAAATTAGCTGCTCTTGTAGAGGAGGGTAAGGGAAAAGAGTGAGAGAGAGAGAGGGAGAGAGAGAGAGTTGAGTGTCGAAGGTTCGCGAGAGGTCGAAGGGTGCTGGCGTAGAGTTTCCAGTTCATGGTAGAACGACCTCACCCCCTTTGACCCTGTTTCCACGTCGTCGCATTCCCGTCTTTCCTACGTCCAGCCTGAAATTACAGGCTGCAAGGCGCTGTAAATCCTGATGCATCGATAGGAAATGGATCTCCGTCTAGGAAACGATGCATAGAGCTTAATTACGTCCCTTTTCCCGTTTTTACAAGTTCACCTGTGCTTCTCATCGTCGCGCGAATTAGCCATCCTCGGGTTTGTCAGCCGTTAGGAAATACATCGGTCGAAAGAAGTAGAAGACAGTTCTATAAAATAACCAGCGTTCACATTGATTCGTAAAACGCTGTACATCATTAATAAATTGTGGATATTTATATATTTGCGGAAAAATGTGCAAAATATAAAAAACGTATATAATACGCAAACACATATGAAACATCCAGAGTCAAGTGCTCGTTACGATATTCAAAGAATGGAAAGAATCTCGGTTTAGATTCAATTTTTTCGATGATATGCATTAATCACAGGTAGACTACGGATTTTTGTGCGTTTATAGGAAATTGAAAAATAAGAAAATAATTCAGAAGATACGTAATGTACAAAGACATAATTAAAGAATGAATTTCCATAGATATTCATCACTTAATCATGCCCCACCTTATATTCTTCTAACTGACAAACAACAATCATCCCCTTCTGTCAATAATTTTCTACCACCTCGTCAAAGAAACACCAAAACGCAACAAACATCCCTTTCCTATTGAAACTCTACAAAACTGCCACCGATACCAGAGAAAGCAACAAACAAGCGAAGACCTTTTTCGTTAGTCAACCCGATAATTCCATTTTACCTTTCAGCCTGGATCTGGATTAAAGGAAACCCTGAAAACGGAAATAAAATCCTTTCGTAGCCGAGGTCGGTGCTGTTCGAACAATCACGCACAATCACGGCCGGCATTATAAAACTGTCCCCGGGGGAATTCTCGATGCTCGCTAGAGAGAGGGTAGGAAAAGAGTGTGGTCGATCGAGAGAGGGTTGGTTGGATATGGAGAGACTCTGTTGGAGATTTCGCCATCTCCAAGGGGTCCAAAATATCCCTACGTGAGTTCAACGTCACGCCGGGCCTCGTATGGCTATCGCGCGGAACTCGAAGGGGTGCAATGGCTTCGAGGGAAGTTGGAGAGCAAGGGGAGGACAAACTGGACGGCACGTATCTTTACGGGTCATAAAGGTTGGCCCTCGTTACGGAGGAAGCTGTACCACACCCGTGGCCACCAAGGCACCGCACCACGAACCCTCTTTGTCGCCTTTAACCCTCTCTCTTTATACTTACCCCTCCCCCCCTCTCTTCACCATCCCTGTTTCAACCAACACTCCTTCTCAAAAGTCCTAGGATACAGTCCATTTATTTTTAATAAACTTTTGATATTTCATATAAATTATGAACTTTAACGTTTGAATTATCAGAATGGTCAAAGTAAGAAATTCATACTTTTTCATAAATATTAGTCTTACAACGATTTACTTTTTTGGTTTTACAATGATATATTTTTTTATATTTGGTGATTTTTGTAAAATATATGAATAAAAGTTAGAGTTTCTTGCTGAATTATAAAGTTTTTCCTACTCCTTACGCTGCAATTTTATCGATACTATAGCTTTATGTTTTAGTTGTCGGTACTATTCATATTGACTTACATACATTTTTTAATAAACCTCCTAATATACTAGTAACATAAAAAATATTTCTGCACCATTATATTCATTATAGAATTTACAGCATACAGCATTTATATAACTAATTAATTAAGTTCCATATCATTCGGTAGTACTTTCATACGACTACAAAAATTTAATATTATATAAATTAAATGTAGAAAACTAGTAAAAAAGTGCTTCATTTGAAAATGAGGGTATGCACAAATATCTTCCTGTAGCTGTAAGCTTCGTTTGTTTTCAAAGTTAAATGAACTGTTACAAGATAATTCATCTTTTAATCTGTTACAGTTTTGGAGCAAATATAAAAACTGTCTTACGGCTTTTAAGAGAAGGTGTATCTTTGTCATCCTATGCTTCAACAGAAATCACCAGGGAAGATAATTTACCGATAGATTGACCTACGCAAATCGACAGTAAAGACAACGCGAGGTTCGAAACCAATATAAGGTTCGAAACCAATATAAGGTTCGAAACCAATATAAGCCTGGAAACCAATATAAGCTTGGAAACCAATATAAGCTTCGAAAAATGGAGATGTTGGATAAGTATGTTGATGCGCTTCTGTAAAGAACGATGCAACTCGAGCACCGTGTTTTAGAAACTGGACGCTCTGTATTTATACAGGCGACGCTCGTCTATTATCGGCTCGAGCATCGATGGCAGCTGGCTTCTACTCATCCATTTATCGCAAATTTTTTTAGAACGAAAGCATTCTGTTAGCCAAAGTCTCCGAGTGACTCTTCAAAGAACTAACTTTTATATCGTTTCTTAACAAAATGATTAAATTTCGAAATTTTATGTAATACGTTGATTACAGGTCTGAATATGTATTCATATATTTGCTGAGAGAGTTAAATGTACTGTAAAGGAAGATACAATTCCAAATTAACACCACAAATCCTGGACAAGTTGCTAAACTACACCTACGTATCTTAAATTACTGTTTCGATTTTCCAAATCCAAATTTCCAAATTGATACAAAAATTCTATTTTATATTACTAAAGGTTTATGTGCTAAAGGTAAAAAGAGAGTGAAAAAATAGAAAAAGAAAATATAAATTCAACTCGATTGTAAGAGGATCACGAAGGGTTAAGTTTCCCATAAGCATGCAAAATCTAATAACAGATACTTATATAATGTGCGAACTTCACTACTAATATTTAATAACCAAACTTTCATTCTCCCCTTAACGAGACAAGTAGAGTGGGTCTCATGGCCACACGGTAATGAAGATGTCACGCTACGGCTGTCTTTCTTGCGGCATGGGGCCTATTGGTCCCGTGGCAAACCACGGGGGGTGCGCGTAAACGATGTCACGGACGCCATTGTGCTCTCTGTGCAGAACTGATCCCCCGTGGAATCGAAAGAGAAACTCCGACCTTTCACCGAGTCGAGTTTAAATAGGCCGGATATATAATTGGGCCCCGGACCATTCACGAGATTTCATCCCGCGGTACCCCCCATAATGCCCATCGAGTGCTCGTACGATGGAAAAGAGGGAGAGGACAAAGACTCGCGTGACTGCTGCAATCTCTTGGCACCAGTCTTCGAGGATTCATAGAAGAGGTACTATCACTGTGGAGAATGCAAAAGTATTACGTTTTATCGAATCAAGATTACACTTTTTTCGAGATAATCGTTACAATTGTCTTGTAAAAAGAATCCTACAAAACTGTCGTCATTATAATTTTAATTATTCGTACAATTACATTATACGATTACATTCACATAAATTAAAATTATAATTGTAATTGTTGCAGATTTCTTTGCAATACTCATTTCGCGCTTGAATTTTTATAAAAGAGATATTATGGTAACTATCGGATCTTGTATAACGGATATATGTAAATGTGATTTATGAAAATTCATGTTTTTATGAATACAATTGAAGAGTTTGTCACCCGAATAAAAATTAATTTTACCTATTGAATGTTATGTTATGATGTGATCTGTTCAATTTCGAGTATTTTGTATATTTTTGTATATCATACGTATCCTCTTTAGTTTTCCAATCTCTAAATTTCCTACAAATGTTCGTGTGATTTGTCATAATTTTCACACCACACAAATTATTTTCATAGAAGTTCATGGTCACAAAATCATTGTGAAACTTTAAACACGTTAGGAAATAAAGAACATTTTAGTCATATTATGCAAACGCAAATTAGCAAATCTTATCAAACTGTATAATGTAATGATGCGCAATATTCGTCAACATAACAAAATATAATCTAATGCAATAACCAGCAAATGATATCTATAGGTATCACAATTATAATATTTACATATTTCAAGAGAATCCTTTCCTCCTATACTTTGCACCATCCCCT
Organism: Bombus huntii; assembly: GCF_024542735.1. Lineage (NCBI taxonomy): Eukaryota > Metazoa > Arthropoda > Insecta > Hymenoptera > Apidae > Bombus > Bombus huntii. The sequence continues at coordinate 5,032,247 of NC_066251.1, forward strand.
AAACCTAAAATTCAATCCAAAAGCTTCTCCTCCTAGAATGCACCATGAGAAACGTTAAACATATAGATCAGAACCTCAACCTACGGAGTGCCAAAATATTGAGAGGCACTCCGTCTAGTTTCTCCAGGACACGCACCAAGGAAGACGCAGAAAGGTCCGATGCGATAAACGGCTAACCTCATTTTTCATGTGGCCCATAAAAATCGTCTTCCATGTATTCCCCGATGAATGAGATCCCCCAAACCTTTCCAGTCGAACCTGGTCTCCGAATAAGAAGATCCCCGAGAAGAAGTTCGCCATTGGCGAGCGCAGAAGCGTGACATTATATTTATGTTGTCACCCTGCGTGTCAACGCCGTGGCTACCAGAGCCTAACTCGTGAGAGTGAGATGTGAAAGGGACCAAGGGTGAAGAAAAAAAAGCATAGATGGGGGGCCTGACACTGGGCCCTGTCTACAAACACCGCGTTCTGATCGCTACTCACTGCCAGGACAATGGACGATCCTTTCGCATTACCTGTTTACCAAACCCAGTCATCGTAAAACCATCGAATCGAATCACGAAGAAAGCGACCGCCGCGTTTCCAAACGTTTCTTTCTAGGTTTTTGGGGCGATGGCTTTTTTAACCGACACTGGACGATATTCTGAAAGATATTGCAGTTCGGCTTGTATCGATGATTTTACTTACTTTCAATGTATTAGAGATCGAGGCTTTCGCTATTTAAAGAATTTTGATTACCGAGTCGAATTCAAATCAATTGGTTGTCCGAAAAAGCTAGCTGAAACACTGGCGAAATTTTGGAACTCATTTTAAGGTCAGCAAGACGCGACTTCCATTGAATCAATTATAAAAATTCTATTTCCGATATATCGTTGAAACGAATGAAAATCGAATAAATCTTTATACTGGAATTAGGCTATTGGTAACAAGTGAAAAGGAATCGAAGAATGTATGTTAAGACTTGACTACACGAAGTAAGAATAGAAATATTTTATGGAAGAGGAGGTAGCGAAAATCGGAGTTAAAAGAAACATACTTTGATTTCGAATCATTGTACAGTCAAATAAATTGTTATTATAATATATATTAACTTCTCCCCTCACTTTTTCAGCAAATTAATCGAGAATAGTTAAAGTTAGTTAATGGCCAAGTTAATTGGTCCAAAGTCGAGATGCTGAACGACATAAGAGTCACAGGGGGGTCTCCTTTCGGCAAGACGCGCGTGCCTCTGTTGTCGCAACTGTCGTGAACAGTTGGCCATTCACTGTTCTCGAAAGTGTCTGCGAATCGTCAACGAGGGTCGCCGACAGCATCCGGTTTCTCGATTCGTTGCTGTTCGTTTGGGCTAACCGCTGCGGATACGTCTCACAGTCCTGGTCCTTTTTAACGTTTCGGCAGGTTTCGGTGATACCAAAGACTCCTTCGTCATCTGTTCACTAAAATATATTGTAACTCTGGTCACTTAATTTTTAACACGAAGAAATATCGCAGAATACCACGCTTTATGTAAGAGGAATCTCAATATTCTTTTAAGATCGACCAAAATTCCGTGGAACTGGACTAAAGAATATTGTAAGATATTGTTAGAAACTCGTTAAAAGCTGACATCGGTGATCTACTTTAACCATTATGTAATGTAAAATCAAGAATTTACAAAAAAAGATGCGCAGTTCAAATTGATCTAACCCCAAAGCATTCATTTAAAGAACAAACTATTCACCAATAAGAACGCGCGATTGCAAGGAAAATGAAAACTGTTTGCGAGTTCAAAGCATCACCGGCCGTATGTTCCAATCATGGAAAGAGAAGAAACAGCTGGAACGATGGATGAAGCACGATAAAGAGAAAAAAAGAAATAGTTACGGAGAGTTGTAACAAAGTCGAAGCAAGACTGGTGCAAGGCCAGGGACGCCCGTGCAACAATCAATAACTGTCGTTCGTAGCAGGCATAAGTCGTACGTGCTCGTGAACGTTATACAGACGAGTAACGCGTGCCAGTTTCCATCAGGAGTGACGGTAACAGCTGTTGCACGTCCATTTCGAAAGCTTTCTCCGTGGAAACTCCGGGGGAAATTGGCGGCGCTGATCGTCGCGTAAACACAACCTAAAAGCAGTAGATCACTCGATTCCTCTTCGTACTGGTTCTAAACACGATCCCGCGGATACGTACCGTCCAACAACTATATATATACGTATCTATGGTACGTGTAGAATACGTGTACGTACACGTGTACACACGTTCACACATGGACAGTTTGAAATAGAGCTGTCGATCGATTAGAACTTTTCCAGAGCATACGTGACACCCATAAAAAGCGTATCTCTTCATCCAAGGGAATTGAATTCATCCCGCCTTACTTCGTTTCGGTCAAAAGCCATTTGCATGTCTAGCTCTGGCGAAAAAATGCACACTGATTTCGTTCGAAAGATATGCTGATTTTGTTGATTCTGCCGATCAGAAAACACGATTATCTCGAGAATTGTTTGCTTGATCTTTTTTTCTTTTCTTTTTTTTTTCTTCCTTTTTTTTTTTTTTTTGTTTCTTAGAAAGTAGCTCGAAAGAGTAATAATGCGAGGAGACACGATGCTGTGTAACAAATGTCGAGAGTTCAGATGTTATCATGATTTCTTTCAAAGTAAGAGAAACAGAAGCAGACAGAAAGGGTTGGCCCCTTTTCAAGTTAAAAAACGAGTCGTGAAAAAATATTTATTGTCACTGGTAGCATTCCCAAATCATTTTGGTTTTTTCCTCTCGCCCTCCTCGCGCAATACCGCGTTCGAAGCTTCTCGAGCAAAGTCATTTTCATACATATGAAACGGAGAAATCAGTGTACGAATAGATTCAGATCTAGCAGAAAGAATCATAAATTTCATCGATTGTACAGCACGGCAACGTTTATAATTCTATTTCTCGAAGACCAAACAACATCCTCGCATTTTCAATATTTCGAAAATTGTTGCATAGAAAAATGGTGGATCTTGCAACGACCATTTGAGTGCAAACGATATTTCACTTGAATAAATTAGCAACCAATTATACGATAATTATACGATATTTTTGAACCTGGATAAGATGAAATACTCGAAATGAGAGACTCAAAATTCATTACATGAACAGTTCAAAATTCATCGCTTTTAATCCTGAATAAGATGAAAAAATTAAATTCATATCTTTTAATCCTGAAGACGTTGAAAGATCCAAAATCCATCGTTTGCGGTCCTAAACAAAATGACAAGCTTATGGTTCGTCATACAATACAGCATTACGGTTCTGAGCTTGAACGTAATAGAAATATCAAAACTGCCCTTTTCTAAAAACTCCATTCCAGTAGAGAGAAAGAGAGAGAAGTAGGAAGCGGTAAAAGGCAACATTTTATATTACAATTCACAGGCAAAAAAAAATAAGCAAAAAAATCTACACAGTCTGTTCTGACTTCGAACATAATGGAAGCTTCAAAATTCGCCCGGTAACAAAGGTAGAATACTACATTTTATTGCAATTCGAAGACAAGGAGAGAAGCTAGGAAAACTACATAGTCACGGATTCGCTGGTAAAAAAATTGGAATTGCCGTGTCGCGTGGTGGAGGTGTATTCGCGCGAACTTTCCCTTCGGAACGAACGCGAAAATTGATTCAAGTATACGGTGGCAGTGGATCGCGAGAGAGCCGGCACGCGCGCGGTGTCGTTTCATATTCGTCGAAGAGAGTGGCCACGGGGCTCGAGATTGCAGGAGAAAAAGGGGTCGAGGGAAAAGGGCGGTAAATTTTCATTAAAATACAAGGGAAACATTTCTACTCCGTTAGACGGTGAATTTGCATGAATTAGAATTTCAAGTGTCGCGCGCTGGAACCAAGGGGCGATTGCGGCGCTTTAGAAGAAAAAGGAAATCGACGTGTTCGTTGGCAACGTGCAAACGATACGAAAGAGAGTAAAAAACAAACAATCGAAAAAAAAGTACAAGAAGAACGAACGAAAAAAGATAGAATGAAAAAGCGAGAATAGCAAAAAAAAATGAAAAAGAAAGAGTAGCGAAAAAGAGAGACGGGGGGGGGGTAGCGCGGATATTATTTTTCAACTGGGTGATATACGACCCGAGCGACGATTTACGGAGTTACAGCGACGACGATTGCTTCGTTTTTACAGTCCGGAAAAAGACAACTCGTTCTTCTTTGTTTTTTTTTTTTGCTTGCCACTCTCCTTTCCTTCCTTCGCTGTTTTTTCTTGCTTCTTTCAATCTGTCTGCTTTTTCTCCACCATTTTTTTTTTGCTACGTACTACTCGTCGTCAGACAAGCAACGTGTTATTTCGCTACATCTTGGCTTCTTTTTCCGCGTATACACTTGCATACGCCTCTTCCTAGGAAGGCTTTTCATTTTTTCCCTTTTTTTGCGCGCTGTGGACTCGGAAAAAAAGATTCCGCAAGGAAGAAGAAAATACTAGAAGCTGCGAAGGGAAACGAACGTAGCCGCAGGACAATGGGCCTCGGTGTACCGACGATGCTTTTAATTTTTATGGGATTCTTCGGGTTAAAAAGGTGCGTATACGTCGGCGATTTTCCTTCTTCGCCGGCCAGCCACCGCTGCGGCTGTTTTATTAGGATCGTAAAGTCTCTGCGGCTGGAGAGAATTTTTTTCTCTTCTCGAAGAGCACCGGACGAGACCTTAGGATCGCCGACACGCGCGAAGGTAACGGAAAGTTCACGGAAAAACTCGTGGAAAAAGTCGCGGAAAAACTCACGGCTGAATGAAATTCACGCAAAAACTGTCATAATGAACTGTGATGTCGTGATTTCTTGCTGGACATCCTGCAAAACCAATAATTATCGATGCTTTGTGACCACAGACCGACCAAACTATCGATAAATTAGTAAGGCTTATCGTTTTCGTAGTAAAAAAATGAAGAGAAAGAGTTGGCAGTAGAAGGAGATTTTCTTATCCTGTAATGTGGATAACACGGGTTAATTCGTTGATTGAATTGCCAATTATGAACGCACGGTTAAGCTTCACTTATATGCATTCTACTTAATTGAACGAACGTTTACTTAAGGCCCGGTTATTATTAACGAACGAAACAAATCAACAAGGTACCAGGCTTTTACCTCTGCAATTATTAAAAAGTTGCAAGCGCATTACGATATTAATATTTATTTTCGCAGAAACAAAAATGTATTTTCATCACGTTGCATTAATTCCAAGCAACTACGTACAACATATTGAAATAAATATCGAAGATCGGTAGTTCTAGTGATAAACAACAAATTCTCTTGCATAACAAGTTTGATAATAAGATATTTTGTTAAAAAATTGCAAAATAGTAAAAAGAAAGTGCACGGCTCACAACATTATTCGCTGCTAAATTATTGTGCAAAGGGACCTAGTTAACAGATTAACCTGCTCTCTTCTCATCTGGACGTGGTTACAAAAATGCTAAAAAATTCGAAAAAGGGAGAAAACGAAACTGTGGAAACGCGTGTCGAACGATCGAAGAAGGATGATCCATCGAAAACGAAAAATTGCCCCGGAAAAAGTTCCTCTTTCGTTCTGGCGCGATTATCGAGTCCTTCGAAAGATCAGAGCGAGATCGAACGTTGAACAAGAGAGAAAGAGGAGGCCGTGTCGATATTGAAACGGTGGAAAACAGAGGAAACACAGACGGGCTGACCGATCGGCATGCTCTCCGGTATTTCGCTCTGGTTGCGAACCAATTGCTCTATGGTTTTGCGAGCCGAAAAAAATCGACTATTCATGCATAACACCGATAAAATCTGAAAGCTGCTAAAAGCGCGCGCGATCGCATCGCCCAATAATGTCGTTTCCCCAGCGGCAAAATACAGAGGCGCATTTAAGCCGACTTCACAGTTATTTGACGATCCGACAATATCAAAAGAAACTGAATCGCAGCGAATGCTTATACACGCGAAGATCTGCCAAATTCGAACAACTGTGCAAACTTTCTATAAATATACTCTTCGTAACCTATTATCGCTTGTAATAGATTCATGCTTGTAATAGATCATATGAAACATTTTGAAATTTTATTGGCATTGTTACGAGATCCCATTATCATGATAATATTGGTAAAGTTCAAGATAAATCCGAAGATATGTATGGGAATCACAAGATATTTAGTACAAGTATGTATATACGTGTATTGAGAAACAGAAACCACAGAAGAAATCACGAAAGTATTCAGTCAATTATCCATTATATTAATAAATCTCAATTTTCAATGGATTATATTTAATACTTATCATGTGCTTAAGACGACTTATACGACTCTGTATACTACTTTCTTACTAAATATATGCTTGCTATAAATATCTTGCAGTTTCTATACGCATTTTCAGATTAATTTCAAATTTGACCAATATAATCGCGACAGCGGCGTCCGCGTCTCACTATACTGATAATAAAATTTCGAAATGTTTTGCGTGATATATACAATATACACATAAACATTTTCTAAGGTAAATTTCTCAATACTTGTAAAATTCGAAATTTCATTAACAATAATTTGACTCGTAGTGTTTATTCTATTGTAGTTTTACTTTATGGTTCCTGTCCAGTATTCTTTAAGAATGACTTACTCCTTCAGAAAGATCGTTTCGGGAATTAGTTACCAGCAAACAGAAGCCAACTCAACCTGTCCAATTCGAGTCCCAAATAAAGAGAACATGACACTGCTCTAAAAAATGACAGAAAAAAATTCAAACACGTATCAATTAATTCACATCTTGAAAATTGGATATGAACAATGTACGATACGAAACATTCTGCTATGAAACACTCGCGGACAAATGCCTGGCTCAACATCTCTAATTTACAACCGCACCTTTAACATGAACCAACGATTGCAGCTGATACTTCACCCTAGTGAAAAACATCGGTAAGGACGAATGAAAAGAGACGGCGGAGAAGCTGAATTCGAAAAGAAGCTGCGGAAAAAAAGAACGAGGAGGGTAAATCTGCGTAATTACCCTCGATTTCAAGACCGTTGCGAAATTCAGTGGTTCCGGCCAGCCTCTGCGTTCACCGAGAGAGAAAAAGATACCCGAAGATAGGATCTGAAAGCTGCTGAAAGCGCGCGATCGTATCGGTCGGTAATGCGATCCCCCAGCGACATAATGGCGCAAAACCTGGCCCCCATTGTTAGCTTGGGGCTCAGCGACGCATTCCTTGGCCAGGATGTGCTCTCGATTTTCTCGGATATCGTATAATGTGGCTTATGCCCCCGGCGAGGGAAACAGAGGGAGGACAGGACAGGGAGATCCGGCGATTTAGTGTGCTCCTCTCTCCACAGAGAGGAAAAACTTCGCTCGCTAGTTGGAGTAGGTGTGTCTTTCAGCAAATCTATTATTGTTGTTGGGGACACTGGAGTGTACTAAACCGGACGTGGATCTCTGTTTTTTTATCCTGGTACAATCTGTGTGATATGGTACAGGATGGGATTTCTGGGGAGAGAGTTGTCTCATACTTGACTCGGAATATGAAGAATAACCATTATTGATAGGAATATTGCAACTGATGCAAACTGACGAATGTAGAACTATTTTATATGTCGGAATAAAAACTGATGAATTATTGTAATTAGGAAATAAGAATATTGAAACTCTGAAATATTGGTAGTTTGAGTGTTCGAAATTAGTTACCAGTGTATTTGATGGACCGGATAAAAGCCCTAGCGACATCGTAAAGTGGAACGAAAATTGCATAATTCAATGCAATTTCCATTGGTAGCACATCATTCAGAGATAAGATAATCAACTGCTATACCGACAGTAATTCTGATAGAAAACTGTATGCAGGGAAGTAAAAGATTTCTCATTTCAGTTCTTTCCTACATTATCGATAGGATTACAAGCATCAATGGTGTACTGACTAAGAACAGGATGCAAGTAACATTAAATGGCATTCCGTGTCTTATATTCTAAAATATCGACCTAGACAAAAATCACTGTCTTTTTTTACGTCCTGTACTATTTATAACAATTAAAAGTCCATTTGAGCCGTATATTTAGAGCATCATATTTATTTAAACAAAACTTTATTTAGTGATCAATTAAATAAACTTGTGGTCACTGACAAGATTTCAATGCCGACACTAAATGGGACCTAGCATTTCAGGTTCTGAAATACCGACCTGGCAAACAATTAGATTGTTTCTTACGCCATCTGTGATATGCTATAGCGGAGAATTGAAACAACCAACCCGATGACTGAAACTACAATCGCCATCGCAGCCAATCAGCTCGTATTATTTGCTATATAATTAATAATTGTATTACGTAAATAATGCGATTAGTAATTATATATGAAATAATGACGATTACCCGGGTCTCGCCGCATGGAGGTTGCTGCGAGTGGAGACCCTCCCTATCCACGATCCCATCCACCCTTCCTTTTACGCAAAAATTGACTAATTTTTCATTAAAAAGTTTAAGGAAATTCTTCTTCTGATGTGCGTTTGCAAAACTATCAAACCTCTGATCGTTGTGCAGAGGGAGCAACAAAAGGAATATTTCAAAAACCGACGCGAACAGCTAAATCTGACAGTAAATAATATAAAACTTGAATACTACTACTACTACTACTACTACTACTACTACTACTACTACTACTACTACTAATACTACTACCACTACTACTACCACTACTACTACCACTACTACTACCACTACTACTACCACTACTACCACCACTACTACTACTACCACTACTACTACTACTGCTATTACTAAATAGTACTTTAATTATGCATGTATTGAACCCAAAACTAATCGCAAGCACTGAAAGCATTAAAAGCAACTTAAAGGCATTGCAAGCAACTTGTAAGCATCCTATTTGCTAATTTCAAGAAAACCCCTACTTAATTGATAATCCAATTTAATCTGCCTAGTAAAAAGTCAAAGTTCTCATGAGTTCTAACTACACAAATATTTTAATATAACTGGGACTGGGAGAAGGGGTATTTTATGAAATACTTGTATCTTGAAATACTTCGTTCCTGTAGACATTTCTGAAACAAACTTGAATTTAAATCGATTAAAATAAAATAAAAAATTTTGTATAAGCTCTACCTATGAGGGTCTAATGCACTGCAATATTATAAAATTAATGAAACGTTAATAATTTTAAATCTAATCTTAAATGAAGGAAACATTTTAAAGGACACAAGAAAGCTAAAATGTATTACTCTCTTAGAAATTCATAATCAAAAGTGCAAAAGAAAATCGCGATATCATAATTCGCAACTCTAAAGCAAACGCGATTATCATTTTATCGCAACTTTAATTCAAACCGTAAACATTCTCTCGCGACATTAATAAAAAGGCACGTTATTATTTCGCAACTCTAATTCAATCCGTAATTAATCTCTCGCGACACTAATAAGAAAAACCGCGATCTACCGCGAAATGTGACGATGGACCGACATATACATCGGCCAAAAAAGAAAAGAAAGAACTACTACTACTACTACTACAAATACTAAAAGCGAGCATAGTGACAAAGTAGTAACGAGAATGACTTTCCATGCTCTGGATGATCCAGAGGATGGAAAGCCATTGGTAGTTGCCCTCTTGAACGGCAGTTTGCCGGGCCTCTTCGGTTCGTAGCCTCTTCTTTCTTCGGGCGCAATGCCCGCTGAAACTTAAATCTAGGCTCGAGTCTTTCTAATCGCAAAATAAAAAATAACTTATAAAGGTACAATAAAAAGATAAATCGCGGATGCTATTCCCAGCGCACATGGACGACCAACGATCATAGCGACCGCTGTCCGTTCGCATGTGCAAGCTCGAGCAATAAACGTTCGTTTCGGAACCCATTCGCGACCACGACCGCGATATTCGAAAAATCGATAGGCAAGGCTCAAGACAAATGGTATGCTCCATTCGTGATGTCAGCTTCACCGTCAATTTTTCAAATCAAATTTCCTGAAACAGGTTGGACACGCGAAAACGCGCCTACCCGACGAAAGACTGTGCCAACCTGCCCGGCCCTACCTACTTATAGTTAACACTCATACCAGAAAATATGCTACCTATCCTACCCGGAAACCTTTATTTAAACCTGAAAAAATGGCAAAACAAGCACACCAACACATTCACTCCACGGTTCTCACACATAACCCGGGCGCAAAGGCCTACACTAGAGAGACGCCCCGGGACGTCTCCGACACCCGAGTTTGGCATACAACTTTCACACTCTAAAGTACGTACCATTTCCCTGAAATCGACTGACGATGGCTAGCGACCATTGCGTAAAAATATTCCGTATATTTCAACTTTAATTATCCAAATATATTTAAATTTCAATTTTAATTAAATACCCATAATCGTATATAATCATGTATATGTATATCATCTAAAGAAATAATTTGACTGGAATAGGTTGTATTTTACTCAATGTAATTATCATTGTAGTTTAATACTGAGATTAGTAATATTAATATTTACATCCACTATACCTATTTACTAACAATGTTATTTCCAATGGTAATTGGATTCATATTTCCGAATCCATAACTATTTCAAGATTATAATAAATAGCAGAAACGACGCAATTCCACAGCCTAACCACACACACACACACAGTGGAAAATACATCGTGCACGATACGCTAACGCAACGTCAGTCGCTGAAAAAATTGTTAAGCTTATAGACTACTCATCATGCCCATTGCCTTCCTCCCACCCAAGAAGCACCTGGGCACGTGAGTGAGATTCTGACAATGAACATGGAAGGGGTTAAACCTGAAAATCCTATGCTAAAAATATGATTAGCCTATCTATTATATTTTCTGTCTAACGGGCTAATATTCTTTGATTTTGCAATCTAATTGCATTTCAAATTTTAATAATTCTATACTGCATTTTACTTTATTATTTTAATGAACAATTAAACTATTAAGCTAGAATGAAGGAAATTAATGAAGAATACAGATATTTATTAAATATAAACTAAGATTCAAAGCAAGTAATATTTATATCAATGAATAACAATGGATTCTAAATGAACTTTATTACTCAAAATATCCTCAGGCGATATCTTTATCAAAACACATCTTTGAAAACACAAAAAAACGTTCACAACTTGTTTTGATTCTGATATCAGCCTGCCGCGAAATGTTTTCTTGCACGTGAAATTTGATAACATCCGTCATAACGGACAGACAGAGTTATACTTTAACATATACTTTCATATTTCATATTCCGAATTTTACTGAAATTATACTGTGTATACTCAAATGATAAAACTGCTCTATACCATAATAAAGTAAAACATTAAAATAAACATAATTTATAGTCTTCATCAGCATTATAATAACTTTAATCATACTTGAATTTCCATACTAACGAAGTCTGAGGGCATCAGACTTCTTCACTACAAAATACTTTGATTTTATAAATAATTATAATGAATATATTGTGAAATTTTCAATCATATGCATATATATATACTAATTATATCTCATAACATTATATTACTTATACAAAATACTTTATATTGCAGTATGTAAATATCATACTTATATATATTATATATATTAGCATCAACATTTAAAAACGCGGTGTGCAAGAAAACCTATCCTAAACTAATAAATAAAATATAGACAAAAAATGTTACTACTCACGGGTATAAATACCCGCGGTCACTATGCTCGTCAAAAATTCTACGTATACAACCAATCACCCGTGTCGATTCGGATCATTCATCCTTCGACATGATTGAATGACCGGAGGAACACAAATACATGCGACTCACGATTAGATGTGAAGAATTTTGTCTTCGATGTTGTTCTGATCCAAGGGAGATCGTCATCAAGCCACCATCAAATTGGAATCCTCGAATTCAATGGAAGAAAACTGTAACAAAGCATAGAATATTTTAATTTACTAGTAATGACGGTGTTAATTACTTTAAAAGTTTGAAATGATAAACGACTAATTTCTACTAAATAAATATTTTTTCTAATAATATTCAATTTAGGAATGAAAAATTTACAAGTTTTCAAATTTTTAATCAAATTTTATCTTTTAATTAATAATAATTATCATGAAATATAAAAAATCGACTTAAATAAAATATAAAATAAGTAGTTACTTACATTTTTGGCTTTTGAAACACCACTAGGTATTTTCCAGGCAACAGGAAGAAGGAGAAGAAGTGGCATACCTTTAACAAAATATGAATTATTATAATTTATTTTTAGAAATACTTAAATTGTTGTTAAGTTGTAAAAAAAATTTCACAAATAAAATATGAAACTCTATGAAGACTTAACTTTAATAGCAAAAGAAATTAAAATTCTAATATAAAAATTTAAAACCAGATTTTAGTATTTAATTAATAATAATTACAGCGAAATACAAAGAATAAAAATAATAAAATACAATGTGCAAAGATTCTTACATGTATAAATTTAAAACACCACTACATCCTTCCCAAAGAAGAGGAAAAATGATGCAAGTTATGAAAAACCTGTAACAAAACATGTTAAATACTATAAGTTGCTCTTGAAAACGTACTTGTGATTGTTAGAAAACTTAAAACAATGCAAAATAAAACTCTATTCAAACATGAAATTTTAATAATAAAAAGATTTGAAATTCTAATATAGTTTAATTTTATATAAAAAATGGAATTTTAACACAATAATGACAGACTTAGAAATTGAGGCTCTACCAATTTCTGAACGATATCAAACATTTTTATTGTGTACTTCAATAGCAAAATTTTAAGATTTTAGTTCGATAAATAAATTAAAATGCAATGTACGAAAAACTTACATTCTTGAGCTCCAGGAAAGGCTTTATCCTCTTGCGAGACCTGCGACTCTACTACCGAAAACGAACGTGTAACAAAAAAAATAGAGTAATAGACTATTAACACGTCCGTTTAAGTCAAATGACAATTGGCGGACACACTGACTCTAATTTCGCGTCTGATTATTACAATTAAATTTAATGAAAGTTGTTATGTTCTAAGTCAATATTAAATGTGATTTAACGCAGCAAGCACTGACTCTACCAACCGCATTGCGCGCGGTTACAAAAATATTCTGAAAGAAAAACTTTATAAGAGGTAAGGGATAGGGAGTCGAGTGTTTGTTTACGAAAATACTGCTCTCTTAGAACTACGAATTAATCATTATTTATTTACAATAGGTAGAATCATATATCATATCAAGGAACGAAAATATACATAGAAATATCATACCAAGAATACGAAAGAAAATATATCGTTAGTTTATTTAAAATATTTTTCAAATTGAATGTCCGCCATTACAGCTTCAAATATTTTATGTATTACGTGACTTCCTTCTAATGCAACATGGCGCACTTCTTCTGACCGTTAAACAAAGCTGCGCAATATGAAAAAAACGCGATGCGCAGAACCTGTCCAAACTTGTCTCTGATAGCGTACTTTCTCGAATGTAATAGAAGTTATTAAAGATGACGAAATTAATAGTCAATATTATATTACAGACAATTTACGAATAATGAAACAAAATGAAAAAGTTATTTGAATTTCTTACTCAAATGAAACAAAATCGAGAAAATCTATGTCAAATTTATGTTAAATAATCTTTTCAATTTCTTCGGAAACATAATTTAATATATTCGAAAGAAAAAAGTAATTTCTTTAATCTTGCATTTTTCATCTTAGTATTCTTAATTAACCGTAAATTTAGAATTTGTTATATTAGATATTAATTATGTTAATATCACAAAATATTTATAATAAATGGAATTAATCGCATAGTGAATAAATATTACCAATTACTTAACTAAAAAGGGGAAACAAACATATAAATACGTTTGCCTTCCTTAAAATAAATGAAATATTACCTCATTTCAACGAAAAGTTATCAAATTTATCGTTAATCACCATGGCGTCCTTTTGACTTCCATCCCGTCCTTTCGAATTTCGCAGCATCACTCTAATAGTTTCAAGCTTCCTTCGGAATCAAACAATTGCAATCTGCGCAAAAAAAGAACAAAATATTAATACAAATGTATAAAAAAAGAAAATTACTTGTAAATGGAACAATAATCAAAGCCAAATTGTCTTTCGAAAACACATTAGACAAGCTACCGGCAAATGGGGCAACCAAAAAAAACGATAAAAAGAAAAGAAGGTAACTAAATAATAGATTATAATGAAGTATTAAAGAAAAATGTACAATTAAGTAAAAATAACGATAGCGTGAATTTAAACTTGGTAGAAAATGTCTATGAAAGTACCAAAGATATTTGTCGCGAAGTGACACGAATAAATGTACGTCTAATCTCTCTGATTGCCCATACTTAACTGACTCCAGCACCGCGATTTATCCCGCGAATTTCGGCTGGCAAGGAGTGGGGGAATTAAATAGCTAGTTAGATGCGTATGCACGAATAGGATTCGTCAAATTCCTGAAAAACCTATGTTCAAGGATATCTTTTCAGCAGTAAACATATTATGTCTCAAAAGAAAAGAAAAGAAAATAATATATTAGATTGAGATGCATAAAAACTGATTAGTAGATAGAAAGCTGAAGAAAGATAATTTTTCATTCAAAATAAAATTATATCTGGGCCGAAGGAACTGTGATTAACTTATACCTTGTACATACATATGTATACAGAAGAGCCTATATATACATATTTATTATTCTTTTATTCATATTTCATTCATTTAACAACTTTCATCAATTATACGTATGTTAATTATACTTGCTGTTATTATTCATAATTGTTCGACTCTGCTCCCAGTTCCTTCCAATTTTCAATATGACAGCGCGCAAAATGATGTAACTTCATATTTTAGTTCGTACAGCTGCCACTAGGGCGATGTTGGTGTAGGACCGTATCATATTCTAACAGTACCTGGATCCTATTTGGGTTTTCCTGTATTTCGATATCCGTTTATAAAGAAATAATATGCCACATCATTAAATTGTGTTAACATATTGTTGCTTTACTTCTAGTGGTTTTACCAATTTTGGTAGTTGTATTAAATATAATGCCTAATCTCACTGTTCCATTGTGGAGGGCATAGCAAAGCTGATTTCTTACAAAATTAATATTTGACAACATAAAACACGAAATTCTATAAAGTAACAGGTTTATTCTGCATTATAACTGTACTATTGGCATTCTTTGATGTGATTCGTATCACTGGAAGTGCTGAGACTGTGATATAATTTTACATTAAATCGGTAATGTTGTAAATGATATAAAAATATTAAGAAATTAACAGTTAGAGTTCTTGAATCATATATATGTATATATCACAAAACTACATAGGGTGTGAAATTTATTTGAAAGGCCTATTAACCATTATTAATAAGGATTTTCTGAATTCCGGATAATTTATATGTACAATTTACCCACTAAACTGCGCTTCTTATTATCGACGTAATTGATAAAAAACGAACCATCTATACCATCCGACACTATCATTGATCTCAACATGTCGATACGCAACGAATAAATCGAAGCTCTTCAACAAAATAACAAGTCTAGATCAAATTTCAATCCTAATCTAATCAGTCTATATTAACAAATAATTGTAATTCTTACTTTAAATAGTATTAAAATACTACAAATATGTATAATCGTTTTAGAGAATATCAAAGAATATTCCAAATCGTTAATTCCTTCCTCATACCAAACAAGAACTGTTTATGAACTCGAAATCTAGTTAATACATGCTGATTGTACTTAATACGCATACGATTCAGTTCCAAGTCAAGCCAAATTCGTTTAATGCACTGTCCGATGTTCTTAATTTACGCTTTCCAATCCCTTCGTCGAAACGAGTGGTAAAGCTCATGCTTTAAAGCTCGTTTCCCCAAACAGGATGAAGCGCAGGGTATGTCTCACATCTGTATTGTTATCCTTTTGATGTCCTCCTCAAAGCTGGACCGCACCAGGCTTACACTGCCGTTCTGGTAAGCGCAGGGAGGCACAAACGATTTTCTACGGTCTAGTTCCATCATGTACTGTCTTCTACGATTAAATTACTATACTTCGGTATAACATATTTGCATCTTCATTCATCAGCTATATTTCACTTTAGGAAGTTTATAGAAAAATTTTAACGTTTTTTAAATTCTACTTGTTTCCACATCGTGAAGTTTAGAATGAGAATATCTAAATGGAAGAATAATAGTAGTATCCTATTTTCTAGCATATATATCCCAAGTTTTAGTTTAAAACTCATAAGTTTCTTATGGAGGTCTAAACAAATCTTAGATCCAACTTATTTCCATTCTGTGGAGCTTATAATAAAGATATCGAAATAAAAAAATAATGGCATTCATATTTGTAGCTCATCTTATCCTGTATTTTAAAGCTTAGGAGGAATTTTTAACATTTCTTTGAATTCAATTCTTTTCCATTTCCGAGATTTGAGATGAACATATTTAAACTAAAAAATAATAGTAGTTTCTATTTTCTAGATAAGAGAAAAGTTAAAAAACCATTCATATATAAGGAATTCAACAAAAAAGTCTTGCAAGTTCGCTTTATGAGATATATTCGCTAGATGAGATATAACAGTTGATGAAAATGTTTCTATATATTACAAAAGCTGTCCATAAGATAGATTCTACTTTTTAACAAGATGAAGCAAAATTGTTGATGAAAATTCGGTTCGAAGGTACTTTCTGTAAGGCTGTTGTATATGATGGATGGTCGGAATACCAAACACAATTTACCGAAGACCGAGAATCAAGAGCCATCCCTGTATCCTCGGAATCTAGAATACAGTGGACACTAGAGAGAGGTAGTCGCACAGGGGGTTTATTAAGCTTATTAACGGACTATACAAGGGTGGATGTACATATCTACGTCGGTGGTCATGGAAAGTATGGCTAGCCAGAAGGGGTGCAAGGGTGGGAGATAATAGTACCTACGTGTGTGTGTCCTATCCTCTCATTCGTTTCATACGGCAGAAGTCGAGATTTCGGCTTGTCATACCTATAATTATCATTCCCCTTTGCGTTATTTCCTCTTCGTCTATTTAATTTCCACCTTCTCACTACCTTCCTCCAAATATCAAATTTAGTTCAATTTACGTTTAAATCGACTCACGAATTTGAACTAATTATACTGCAAAAGAGAATGTATGCCAGAAGAGTAACGATATTTAAAGCGGAAAATTCGAAAATTGAAATAAATTTTCCATTGTAGGTATAATACATACATTCATTATTACAAGGATACAGATATCTTTATTTTACACTCTTCGTATTCTTCTTAGAATTTTATGTGAAGTAATATGCAAGAGAATCACGAACACGATAACTATGAAAAAGAACAGCTGTCGGTGGAATTAAAAATATTACGATAATGATAATCATGCAGTCATTTGCCTTCTAAATCGACCACCCTCTTTCATAGGCCTGTTATATTCTTTGACTGCATCCCCTTCCTATAATCGCGTGGCCACCCTAGCGAGTATTATTAGCTGCACGCTTTGCAATTGGATTAACGGAAACGGAATTGCATCGACGGAAACGGAAACGGCATGAATTGTTCCACATAGTCACGAAGGCCTACCACTTTTGCTTGTTTCATCTAATCGAAATACTTGCCAGTACCATGAGACAATTATCGTCGGATCACGATAATATTAAACTTTATTAAATCCAACATTAACAGTATCTTCCTCCTCTTCGTAAAGTTTGTAAAAACGATTATGTATTTCCAAAGTTCTATCTGTTATTAGGTTTTTGTTCTTTAAAAAGAACGAAGTCAATGATTTTTATTGAAATTTCTGTTGCCTAGTTTACAATATAATATCCAACATAATATTCATTGTTGTAAATTGTTACTAGAATATTCTTTCAATACTTCTACAATCTAATTCAAGGTATTGGATATTTCTCTTGCGAAAAGGTTTTACAGAGGTATAAACAAATTACTAACTTACTTAAGTGAAGCTGCGAAAGCTACCTCTATTAATTTTGTTATCTGTAACTCAAACAATCTAAAGCATCTAAGATATGCTTTATGATGAAACAGTTTATTCATAAAATTTCCAACGGCTGATAGTTTTTCAAGCAATGTTAATCGATTTTTTGTGAACTTTATGTTTTAATGATTAAAATATGTATATATATATACGTATTCAATTAACTAGTATTTATGAGAATCTCCAAAATATAGTTGTAAATACACAAGTAAAATCAACCAGTCTAGTAGAATTAAAGCTGAATTTATTAGATTCTCCAAATGAAAGATGTATCGAATAAAATATACCTATATACCTAACACCTAGGAATAAAACAAACGATGGTACCTATTCAGACGATCCGAGAGTGCGTGAACGTAAGAACGAAGGGAGAACGGGTCGAAGGAGCTAAGGGTCGCAGATTTGGGTTTTACAGAAGAGAGGAAGAGAGGTCGTCTAATCGCGTCCCTAGTCCTGATTTAGGGCGGGATTTTAATTACGAAGGGTCAGTAAGTGCGGCTGTCCACTTGCCGTAAGTATTCCTCCCTTATTTATAGTTCATTAGCTCGGCTTTTACGCAAAAGGCAGATTAACTTACGTCCGGTTGTACGATCCCTTTTCTCAGACAAAATTTAACCCCGTAAAAAGATCTTTACACAATATTAATAAAATTCTCTTCACTATCTTTCATAATAAAATTTAAAGTTTCCTATCTAGTTAACAAGATTCTGTTGAATTTAGGAAACCTCTACTTACGATCTCTTTCTATCTATTTTCCATTGAAACGAAATTCCATAGTTAAAGGAAGCAAATTTTCGTGGACAAATCTTCGGAAGATTATTTCGACATGTACATGATTAATGAGTTCGAACATATCACATTAAGAATTCTTCGATTACCAAAGTTATCAGGGGAAAGCCCTTTTCACGAGACACTATTTTCTGAGAATCGAGTTGTCGATAAGTGTGTCTTACGAAGCCCTTCCGGTGGCGCTGGCCACCGGTATCGTTTCCAAGCGATGTCGCCATCCTGATAAAAAGCGTAAAAAATGTTTCTGCTTTCCCTCCGCCCATTAATCTGTTATCTCGCTTACCTCATAACGAGCTTTACAATCCGACGTTGCTTCGAAAATATCGCACAATTCCTATATTTCATTTAATTAATTAATTACTAATTCATAGGATAAGTAACAATCGCTATCTTTTACATATCTATAACCACACGATTCGTACAATTTTCTGTTAAAAGAAATCTACTAACTACAACACAATGCTACCAAAGAAAATTTATTTCAAAAGATCTCATCTTAATTGATCATTAATTCACAAGACAAATAACAATGTCTAATTATTCCATCTATTAAGCATTCCTAACCACGAATTGAATTACCACATTATTTATACATTTTCTTATTAAAAGAAGCAAACTACCCAATTAAAAGAAAAAATCTCAACTTACAGATTAGAAAAATCAAGTAAAAAACAATGGGATTACATCATGGTCGAACAACCATAAACACACGTGACAACTGCGATAGATCTGGCCGGCGTCTTTCGCGTAAGTAATTGCGGTTTCACGACACGCAGACCCGATTTTTGCGGTAGATCGGTGTGAACCGACAAAACCGATCGGCGAGGTGTCCCTTGTCCGCGCTTCTCACTTTTAAAGACAGAGAGATAAGAAAACGCAGGTAAAATCGGCTACGGGTCGAAGCACCGTGCCACTTCCGAGGGGTTAATTACATTCTTGCGAGCCCCGCACGAACGAGTGAAACCGCATTTTGCTTCCTCGATTGCACTTTAGCAGACCACAGTGCAATAAACGGTAGCGTTGCGGGAACACGCCGACCGGAGACCTTTAAAGCGCCTTACACCATCTTTTCGCGTATGTATTCCGGGAAAATTCTTTCCAACTTCAACGAAGTTACGTATCAAGTAATATCGGTGCGTCGTCGGGCTGGATCGTTTGACTTCACCGGTTAACTTCAAAGGGTCAACGGTTATTTGATTACAGCTTACCCGAGTATTTTGTGGCAGTTCGGCGTTCTTGCAACTGGAAATTGAAAAGGATTGGTCAGATTATAGGATGTTGAAACGACATGGGAGAAATTTAAGTACTTCATTGAACTGTAAAAGCTGTATACAAGACACATAGATAGTAATTTGATAGCTGATTTTCTTTAGAAGATGTAATAATAGAATCGTAAAGAATTTTCGAAATATGTAAAAGTTATCAAATTATTACTGTAATCTATTATGATACATTATTCTAGAACTACCATTGCTTTTCAAATTGGGGTACCTACCTACGGATGACGAATCTAAATTTCTAGACTTGAATTTACTAGAAAGAAAGAATTTACTAGAAATTTTGAAGAATTTTCAAGATATACAAAGATCATCAAACTATTAGCATGATTTTAAACAATTTAGGAGAACAACCAGTGATTTTCAAATTGAAGCAAGGAGGAATATCTGAAGAGAACTCGTCCAAACCTAAACCCTATCAATTATCATTACCAGCCAACTTATATGTCTAGTAATAATGTTTGGCATCTGTGTAGAAGGTACATATCTGACCAAAGATACAATTCTACAAAATTCCCGGTGGATTGAACCTTGCAATGGATATCAGAGGTAACAGCTTCCTACCTTGGTAGAGTAGAGACAGGTGGGGGGTCACCGAACAAAGTTCAAAAGAGAGTAAAAGAGACGACGGGGGAGAAAAGGAGGAGGTTGAAGGTGGCGGTGGTACGAAGGAACAAAATCCCGAGGGTGGGGCAAACGATCCACGATGCGGGAGAGTCCCACCCCCACCTGCTCCCGCGATCACAGGCTCCGCCTCCAGAAAGCCGCGTGACGTCACACAGACACTTGTTACGCCTTGCTGATACACTGGGTTGCCACTTGGATCTTGTAACCTGGAGAAGTCACTCTTTTCAACCCCTATGAGCGACTTTTGTCCAAGTTTCAAACTACAAAAATCAAGATTTTTTTATTATTCCGTTCGTTTTCGTCACTTGGGGTTTATACAATTCTACGATATATTGAAATAGGTATTAGAGATGTAACTCACTAACTTAGAAAAGCCACTTTTTTCCTATGATTAATTATCATCAGTTTTTAATGTATTCTCCAATTTATAAACATCAAAATATGTACTCTATTACTTCGTTTCCTTTCGCCAATGAGGTTTTATAGGGTTCTGTTTAATCTGGAAACATCGGAATAAAGGTTAGGTGGAAAGCAAGCCATGATGAAAAACATTTGAATTTCCCTCGCTTCCCAGAAAATTGAATAACTTTCCTGATAGTGCATGCGAATATTATCCTGTTATATACTAGGAATTATTAGAATCCCCGACTATTCGACTATCAATTATTTCAGAAAAGGATATGAGCGTTTAACGCCATTCAGCAAGATTACGAAATCGCAGGTGCTGAAAGCTTGGCCCGCTTTGAAAAAGAACATGATA
Organism: Bombus huntii; assembly: GCF_024542735.1. NCBI lineage: Eukaryota > Metazoa > Arthropoda > Insecta > Hymenoptera > Apidae > Bombus > Bombus huntii. Next base: position 5,053,663 of record NC_066251.1, read on the forward strand.
ACACACGGAGTTTTGATGATACTTCCTCCTTATCGGTATTAGAACTAACTAAAAGACTATGTAGAGAAATGACTAATTAGCATGAATTAGTTCGACCATGTCAAATATTACATCAACGACATCTATATGTTTTATATATATTGGTACTACATGATTGGTCGAATCGGGTTTTGATCAGTTGCAAAATCGGGCTCACTAGCATATGCAAATATATTTATAAATGGATACAATTATAGATAGCAACTACGATGACACATGGGATTTTCCGTAAATTTGCTGTAGCCATGAAACAGGTTGGATTTACCTTTCGCGATATCGAAATGGCCTTCAATGTATCTTTTCTCCTGTACAGCTAATTAATATACTGTATCTCTGGATTTTTACACATTTTAAGGAACCTAAAAGTGAACGAATGGATACTGTTTTCAATTCTTTATGATTCAACTTTACTTCAAACTAACCTAATTACTGCATTGTTAAACTGAATGTGGATACCGTGGATACTAGTAATGCTTAATATTCTATGATCATACCTAAATGGTTTATGCGAAAGGTTAAACGAATGATCACTTTGTAACGCCACCTTAACGTGCACTTTACGATTCAACTTCATTTCGAGCTAACCTAAAGCTCACAGTGATAACATTCAGCACTCTTTTATATTAAATGATTTCTGTAATTCTTTTCTCAAAGCTACAATTATAATTTGGAACACTTACTTGTGCTGACTAAACTGTGCCAACGCCACTGACGCTTTCGATAATCGCAAGCAGTTCCTATCGAACGGCCTATAGATCGAAATCCTAGTTCCTTAGTGCGTGGCACTACTTAACCTAATTTGCACGCTCTTATTCAATTTGATTAAATATACAAAATTAAATACACGTACTACGTTCAGCAATTACGTTGAATAACGTTATGTGCACATATATTAAAAAGTGATGGTGTTTTTAAATTTACCTTGGAATATACCATTATTCATGTCATCTTGCAACGAGTAAAAGTAAATCATTTGCTCCTAGAGAATCGAGCACTAATCGCATACTTCTATAACGAAACTAATTAACAGTTTGAGATATATTAAGATACTGAGTACATTAAAACTATTTGATCAAATGCAATCGATTACTAATTGATATGATCATTTGCCATGACTAACACAATTTCCCAGTAGTTGAACAATGCAACATATTCGCCGGAAGCTGGCGAAAAACTCTTCGCGTGAGAGAATAGACTGCGTATAAATAAGCCGAGAAATATGAAAACGCGAACACTGGCCAGAAAACGAGTGCACTCGATCAGAGGGCGGGCGATCTAACAGTGGGGATATGGAAGAGAGGAGGCGCGGTGGGAGGATGATGTCGACGGTGGGGAGCTTTGGAATTGCAAGGCTTAGGCCGTCCCGGGCCGCTTACGCGGAACACGCGGCTGAAGCCGCGCCGCCGGCATTACGTCGCGCACCGTCGACCGCGACTGACGTTCCTGTAATTGTGTTTCATTCCCAACCTCTATTTCGATGTACTGTGTTTTCTCGAATCTACAAACGAGCCTCGTCAACAATCGTGTCTGTACATAGTATCGAATCTTTGTCGCGAAACAAAAGTGAAAGCTTCTCATTTAAGCTGTCATTAGACCAACTGGTGTCAGAGGTTCGGAAACCTCGGCGTACCTCGCGTCCAGCAACCTGTAGGAGCCTCCAATCCGGGTAAAAACGTGTTACGTCATCAATAAGTGATCGTATAGTTTAATAATAAATCCTTGATAGATCGTGCATCGATCTCTGTAGTGACACCTCGCGGACTAAAAGTGCAATAGCGGGGAGAAACAGTTTCTGATTGGAGGTGTTACGTTGTTATTCGATAAATATTGTCATGGCGTTGGCGGGAAACGAGTAAGTTTAAGAGCTGTCGTTATGGAACTCGGAGAAATTTCGAGAACGCCGACAATACTTCGTACGTATTATAAGATACGATGAATGTGTCGGTAAGTATCCTGGATATCCATCGTGTGGACCAGAAGTGGAGAAGCAGCTGCTGGAGGAGGAGTTACTGGTAGCAGCCAGGAAGTAGATAGCAGGCTCCGGTGGAGTGCATAGATCGAGGAGGCAAGTGAAGTCACGACGTCTTGCCCGGAGGGTGCGTGCTTGGGCGACGAGGGGCGGCTACTGGCCGATGGGATGCATCTACCGGTGGGTTCCGTGGGCTGCGGGGAGAATTACGCCACCGTTGGATCCCACGAAGGCGCCGGCCCGTGCGGCCCCTCACTGGCGCCTCTCCAGGGGGTGAACACCAGGTACCAGCAGGCCGACGACGCCGACGCCGGGGGAGGAGGTGGCGAGATGAGCGAGGGTGCCGCCGTCGGCGAGCTGTGGTGGACCGAGAGACTCGTCGGCGAGGCACAGGCTGAACACCCTGGCGAATTAGTTCGAACAGGTTCGTAATATTTCTAACATTGAAATTAGTCTGTCTTTAATCGTTTATGGAAACTTTGTAAATTTATTACGGTATATTTGTAGTGACTGAAGTAATTTGTTTGTGAGGATGTATGGATGGATGTGAATATTCATATTGTTTGTAAACTAGGATTACTAGGTTAGTAAAATTGTCTGGTTCGTTTACATTACATTACATTTACATTAATATGTAATGTGTTTTTGAAGATTTAAATGATTTGTTTGTAAAGTATATGGATAAAGGTTTCTGTTGTTCCTTTCTTTCTGCACTTTTGAGTCCTTTGCGATACAAGTTTTGTAGTTTACTCGGTGAAAGGTACGTGTTCGTCGTCGGTGGTCACCAATGTGTAGGAGGTTGAATGATGAGATTACTAGTAGATAAAATCGTTAATGTATTTAAAATTGTCAGTACAAAGTCCTAGTCGCGAAACGGCGTGTATAAAATCGTTTGGTCGCAGTTTATAATAATCCGTTTGCGATCGCGTCCGTTTATTTATAGTAGTCGGGGGGAAATCGGAAGATTCAAACTTGTCTTTGTTTTACGGTTACATGTAGCGGAGTTTTCTATATGCAGTTTTCTATAAAATTTTCTATATGCAGTTGGTGAAATATCAGGTTAGTAAAAAATTATAATGTTTCTACGTAGATTCTTAGTCATATTAATCATATTTTAGAAGAAGACAAGAATAATGTTTGTACAAGTATACAATTAAATATGGCGGCCGAGAATAGAGTTAGATGAATTAAATTTAAGAACGTAAAAATCTTTATATAATCGTAAAATATCATTTTTCCCAAATATTAATTTAGAATATTCATTAGAAAAGTACGTAAAGTAATGCTTGTTACAAAAATTTAATTGCATCTGATGGAACAGAACCAATTCTATTCCGCCTGTCTCTACAGCAAAGACACTAATTGCTTTTATAATTTTTTGCAGGTTCTCCGTATTTTCTATGCAGTCAACTGCCAACTCACTGGCGGTCCAACAAGACGCTTCCGGTGGCGTTCAAAGTTGTCGCCCTGGGCGAAGTCGTCGATGGAACTCTAGTGACAGTGCGAGCGGGTAACGATGAGAACTGTTGCGCCGAACTAAGGAATTCCACTACCTTGATGAAGAACCAAGTCGCCAAGTTCAATGACTTGAGGTTCGTTGGGAGAAGCGGCAGGGGTGAGTCTCTTAAACAGTTCTCTCGGTTCTCATCCTTTTTTTCAAATACATACATGAGACATAACCTAACCTTTATCACGCCATTAGATTTCATAGTGATATAAAAATGAAATTAATATCTCGTATCTCTAAATGTAAACTGCTGACATTATAATGTTATACCTGAAATATCTAAACTAAAATCATGGATGTCTAAATGCAGACGTTTTTTAAGATTCTACATTAAAAAAACACAACGGTTAGATTTGAAGATATAGATCAATGATTGAAGATAAATGATCAAAGCTCGAAGCAACTGATTAAACGAGCCAATAGAGAGAGTTAGTTTTGAGGTTTCGAGTGTCATCGTCAGTGGCAGTTTGCTTTGTAAGTCGTTGAAAAAGCAGCCAGTAAATTATCTGCACGAGAGAGGCATGTACCGTGATTTCGAACCCCCTAAAAGCACGGTTATTGTAATCATCATCGTCATCAACTGGCCTCAACCCCGCTTGACTCGTCTCTCGCTTTTAAACCCTCCGCATCCGCGAGTTCCCTCGCATCCCGCTGCCCCCAGAGTCATTACTCGATGTCCGCCGGTAGCCCCGACCTAGCATCCGAAACAACTGGCCGTTAATCAGAAATCATCGTCCGTCGGCCAGAGAGAAAGAGGCTAAGTCTCGAAAATCAGGCAAATCCGATCAATGTTCCTACCTTGTTTCTGTAAAACACAAATATAAATTTCTATATTTTTTAGTTTTAAGTTTATTTATATTACTAATTTACTTTACACTTAGTTTCTTTAGTTAATATGCCTCAAAAGTTAATCGCAAGGCTTTCTGAAACGGATGTATTGGTTTATGACGCAAAACTTTCTATTTCAAAAGCAATATTAAGAAAGATTGTAATTAATATTATACAGTTATATGATAATGTTTATTTGCCGTACTGTTTTCTTTTACTTGTCAGACCTTTACACCTAACACTATTTCAGATTCCTTTAAGTATCTTATTTATATGAAGTGAATAATCTATCCAGAAACTTTTGCACATAACTTTAGATGTTGAATGTATTTTCTAATCATATAGTAGATTTATTATAAAATTTTTATATACATATTTCGCAAGCATGAAGAGAATTCCTTAAGAAGCGTTACTGTATCAATCGAAGCGTAGTTAATATTAAAAAAGTAAAACTAAAGCTTTCAACGCAATTTACTCAGTTAGTAATTTTATCTTCGGATCCCATTTTTGAAAAGCGCCTCGATTAAAGCAGGCAGAAACGAATAGTCTGAGAGTTAATTAGAAATGTTAAATATCTTCTTTACCGTTTGCACTTTACGTTAGTTAATTCGCTGTTTGGAAAACCGCAGTTGTTAAACTGCTTTAAAAGGTATAGATTAAGCTTCAATGCGGAAATTAAATCGTGTCAGCCGCGAACAAAGTTACACGTATCACGGGAACCGAGCTTTTAATAAATGATTGTCGAATGAATTGATCGTCCGGTAGCTTTTTAAATAATCCGTTTTTACGCCGATTAAGTCGCAGATTTCAGGGACGCGCGTGTACGTAGATCGGGCGACGATTATCTACGGACCAGCAGGTAAACTCATCGGGTTCTACAAATGCATTTTGCACCCCACGCACCGTACGATGCATTTATGAATTAACGAGCCGGACTGCTCGCGCTCGAGCTGTACGCCCGTCGATAGCATCATCTATGTTTCATTCGATTTCATCATGAAGTGCAGGGTCAGCGAGGTTCCATCCACCTCCTGACACCGGACACGCTATCCCCGAAATCAATTAGCGAAAGGGACACGTCCCTCGCCGGAATCCTTCGATCCCTTTGTCTAGTTTTTGGTATTTTTTTTCACTATCTCTCCTCGATAATCCGTAATACTCAATTTCGACGATTGACCAAACCACCCTCGTACCGGCCGCGACCGGCCAGTCTACCTACCCTCCTATCATCGAGGTTTTGTTTCCGCGACTTATTAATTTGATTGAATCCTACCGCACCGCTCCGATCTCCCCTCTCGATATTGCCGATTCGTCCAAGGAATTCGACGGAAAATTCGGAAGCGTCGAGCTTGAAATTTTCTCGTACATGAATATTAAGAATTCATCAAACCGAATCAAACGTGACCACCGTAGTCTGGCCAGACTAGATCGACTAATAATATATTCGAACAACAAAACGAAGTAACTACAACAAATCTTATCTAAAAGAAACATAAAATATACAAGATCAACGTTGTTGAAAGAGTTAAAGGAAGCAAGAGACTAGTAAGATGTTTGCAATTATCACCTTCCGTGAAGGCACGATATTTCTTCAGAGGATCGTAAACGAAAGGAAAGAGAGGTGGCTGGTAGCGCCGGATCAAAGAGAGGGGCTACAGAGGTTGAAACGGGCGTTCCATCATCGTCGGGACCGAGGCAGCCCCGTGCCTATAATTAGTAATATACCGCAGTCTATATCGACACGGCTGAAATTACCACCGATAGTAATTATTTGACAATTGCAGAGACATCCTGTTGCGAGACTCGGGACCTTCGTCCCCGTTCCACCGAACCCTTCGCTTTTCCATCCCAGCTCCTGGCTCTCCCACTTGGAGAGAGAGTAGCTACCTAGCCCTACGCGAGAGAGACCTCGTCTCTCTGCTCTCCCTTCCCCCTCCCTCCACCTCGGTGCCACGAGTATTAACGGACGGTTTCGAGTGGTTTCGGATGGTTGTGTGGGCGGTTTGGGATGGCGTTCATCTCATCCTCGGCACCGTTGGAAACGCACCGACACATCGAAGCGAGCCGGAGTCGCGCTGGATAACCGGCGATGTGGTGCACGTTATATAGGTGGCACATACGCGTGGCCCGGTTTTGTCTGTCGGTCTGTCCGTCCGTCGTTCGCGAATGCACAGCCTGGGTGTCCTGTCTCTGCAGATGACCGTTCCCATCATCGAGTATTAACCGCAGGTCCGGCCATCGGTGGGGGAAATCGGCCGTGCGGCATTATTAGCCCCAAATGCGATGGACTCGGACGATGGAGGGAAAGGGGCATTCGGGTGTCGTGCGCGGATTCCCTTCCTATCATCGCTTACGATATCGCTTCGGTCAGCTTCCGATACTTTTCACGCTTTTTTTTCACCCTTTTACATTCAACCCTCTTCTACTTTCTTATAATGGCATCCTTTTGCAACCATCTGGATTTTGTAAATTATACATTGAAATTAAATGGCGTTCTTCGAGCCCAAGGCGTATCCTTGAATACAAAATCGTAGGAACGTCGAAACTTTCTGTAGTGTCCAGCATAACAACGAGCGCTTTACTGTCTAGACAAATTTGCTACATTTACAACCGTCGAAAAAATTGTATTTCCTGTCCGATCCATCAACGACGAACGTTGTCATGCAGGCCGCGGTAAGAGCGAAAAGACAGACGTAACGGCGCGCGAATGCGATCGATGCGGCTAATCGATTTTAAAGCGAAAGCCAGAAAGAGGAACCGCGACACGCGCGATTTTTGGTGTTCTGAAACGAGCCACTTTGCGCTGGACCGAAACGATGACGATAACAAGGATGCAATGACGGGCGCGAGAGCGACAGCATCGCGGGCTCAGGGGTTGCAATGGGGGCAAAAGGGGTGGAGGGTGAGCGGCTGCACGCGGGGGAGAGGGCATGCTATAACTAGGATATAACGCCGTGCCTCTCTGCAGTCAGTTGCAGCTCCCGGGGGTGGCGGGGTTGGGGGTGTTTGATGCCGGTTATCATGTTGACAGACACAGCGAGGTGGACCAGGGTGCACCAAGGGGAGACAATTACAAATCGTTGACGTTTACGCCAACACAAACGACTATATGTCCGCGACACGTTAGATATCCTCTCTTTAACGCAAACGAAGGGCCTTCTTCGTATTTTCTCGGGTGTTTGTCGAATTTCATGGCCCAGATCTTCTTCCAGTTCCATTTAGATGTCGATGGTTTGGCAGATCGCAGAATTCTTTTCTTGAAACTTTGAATTTCTACGGAAGGAAAACATTGATGTTAAGTCATGTTCTTAATTTTTTACGCGAGAGTAACTCTAAATTTCAGTACGTTGTATGTCGATCCATCGCATGTCTTAAAAATTATCTCCTTATTTTTTATCAATAATAAAAGATTGAAAGCTATCAACAGTTACAGGTACCTTTGATCATGACAGCCGTGTTTCATGTATCCGTGTTCCAGTATCAATGAAATTTCCAAATGTTTTATATAACATACATGATATTACACGTGAACATTGGCTGTATTAATTGTTCAAATACGTTCGCGAGCCACTGTTTATCGTATTAAAATTTATATTTTTAGTCATAAAAATAATATTCAAATCGGAAAATGAACCAATAATGGGCTTCTTCTCTTATCACCTTTATTTTTTATCCCAGACTGAATTGCAACAAGACGATCAACACCTCCTTCCTATAAAGGCAATCTATTTTTAAGTGGACCGTGCCGACACAAAGTAACTCGAGAAGAACCACGGCTATAATCCAGTTGACTTTAGCATCCGAAAAAGACAAGGGGTTGTTTCGTTGGAACAGGCAGCGAATTACCAAATGCATATTAGCGTGCGATGGGCCGTTTAAGAAAGTGTAGTCAATCTCCGCGACGGACGTTTATGGAGAGGGAATTAATATACCGGACCTTCAACTTCGAGACCTTCGTCGGTGATATATGCACACTGGTGCTCCACCCCCGGAACGTCCTTTTCTCTCCCGCTTTAGAGTCTGCGCGCTCTAAGAAACTCGCGGTCTCTCGAAACCTAATGGACGTGGATGTAATTGCGGTACGAAATCGTAAAGTATTTAGATCGAGATTCGCTCGTGGCACCACTGACCACAGAATATAGGTCTGTCGCGAATTTGTTTGCAACTCGATAGGTAATAAATTCCTCTTCTAACTAGAAATGTTATTACTTCTTATTACAGAATGTATATTATACAAAATTTAATTCGTTAGAATACAAGAAATATTATTCGAACGTTTCAGTAAATTTACATTTCGATCGATAATTAATTGTTCTTCTAACTAGGCTTCTAACAAACTTCTAACAAAAAGATTCATTCAGTATCTTCTTGTCTATAAGATTTCTTTAACTGTGAAATTCGATTGGTGATAAATTTCTCTTCTAAACAGATATTTTATTGTTTCTTTTATATAAAGAATCATTCTCTTGTATTGAAAATGTCCTGTCTGCCATTTCGAAACCGAGGTTTTATTATTTTCCTTGTGCCATCTTTACTTTGCTCCGTTCAATTTAAAATATTTAGCTACAGCCTGTAAAACTGAACAGGATCCTAGCTACATATGCAATAACGATATATCTTTACGAAGGAGTAGTACTTAACTTGATACTTTATTTTTAACTAAGGGAGGTACATATATATATCGTTCTTTTATCATATTCGATTTTTCTGTTTTAGGAAAAAGTTTCAGCATCACGATTACTGTATCAACGACACCACCCCAAGTGGCTACGTATACGAGAGCCATCAAGGTGACCGTCGATGGACCCAGAGAACCGCGCTCCAAAACGAGTGAGTAGATCAAACACTTTCCATTCTCTGGTAGGCCGTGGATCGCGAGATCTATCCGCGGCCACCGGCTGCTACTATCCGTGGATTCCCTGAAAATGTACCGATAATTCAACGAAAGTCCCTATACGCGGTAATGGGAAGTCATTACCGAGCAGATGGTGCGCGATGATGCAGTGGTCGACGTGCGTACCGCGCGTATGCGTGTTTTGGGTTAGCTATTCACCAAGCTGTACTACATAGACAATGCTTTTACCAGCACACTGCTGCGTGAAAAGTAATCCACTTACCGTAATATACTATGAAAACCTCGAAAAATATCCGTTAATTATCGATGCTTGACCATGCTTAATAACGGTGTCGTATGATGCGTATTTGCGATACCGGCTTGATATACAAATAACTGAAACCATCGTTCAATACGCTGTATTCATAGCCTTTTTAGAATTTGGAAAGAAGAAGGGCTAGCTTGACATTTTTCCAGATATCCTTTATGAAACTTGTCTTAATCGAGCGAAGATTAATTCACGAGTTGATACATTTTTGTTTAGTTTGAGGGAATGCAGGGAACATTGGTACGTTTTAAGAAACACTATGAAATCCTCCAAAGGAAAATCATATGCCTCTTTAAGTTTGAAAAAAAGGAAGAAAATTACTGGGAAATCTTTGCAGATATTCTATAGGTATAAAAAATTACGTTAATCGAGCGAACATTAATTGAGAAGTTCCTGATGCGTTGCTCTCACTTTGACATCTGCAGAGCAGAGAAACGTACGTACACATATTGAATATTCGGAAACCACGGAGACAACTGGAACGGTGAAAAGCAGGAAAACAATGATTATTCCTGCAATTATTTGAAAATAATTTCGTTGAATCTGGAAATATTCAAACTTCAGCAGTTTTTGATTATCCATTATCGGTTTCACATAATGGTTCCACAAAATGTAAATTTATTTCCATAAATATTTTTCGATGATGCTCTCGTCGACGGGCGGAGGGAGAAAGAGAGAGAGAGAGAGAGAGAGAGAGAGAAATTCAAAAAATACAGAACGATTGTTCCAGCTTAAGCGAGTGCCACCAATTTCAGGCTTCCATCCGTAGAAAAAAATGCCTGTTATTTCGATATCAGATTAATAGCCGCTGCGGAGTCGACCACGAATACGGCAGCTTTTTGCGGACGTTTCGCATTTGTTGTATAAAGTATTGATAGGCGTAGGACGATGCGTGCCCGTCGGTCTCGCAGATTTTTTTTTCACCGCTGTTGTTTTTCGAAATGGTCCAGCGTGATTGATTTTTCTAACGTTTTTATAGCTCGCTCACGTTCTGCCGGTCAATCGATATAGCACTAAGCGTCGAAATCTATAATACTCGTGAAATTTTCTGTAGAGGCATACAATTTTCACAATCGAAGTTATTTAGGATATGACTTTCGTCAGATTCGAAGACAGGATAGAATTTTCAACTATTTATCTGTTAATATATAAAAACTGACAGTTCTCTGTACGCGCTCGACATGTTTGATCGCATGTATTTCGGCCGGGAAAAGTCAAAACAAGCAAATTGATGTTTTTTTTCGTTGTTTTAACGAGTAACCTATGGAAATCAACGGAATATCAAAAAATCATTTATGGAAACAAAAAACGTAAATTATACGTAGATATTCGAGCTTAATTTCTCAAATAGACTCTATCATAGATACTCTGTTTAATTTTTAAGACCAATTAGACAATTTAATATACGAGTTTTTCTCTAGTTTTTATAAATCCAAACTTCTTCAGTTTAAGAAGATAATCGACTTTTATGGCAAACAAACTGCTTCGATATCAGAAATCATCCACCGAAGACTAAAAAAATTAAATACCTACTTAAAGATCACCGATTTCTGCTGGAGCTTTTACAGATCCAAGTGGATGATTGGACAAAACAGAAACAATTTGACAATTCTGAAGCCATCAATCTCTTCTTTACTTCTCAGAGATCCAAGCTTCCTCAGCTGAAGCGCTTAAACGACTGTTTGAATAGCATCATCCAGAGAATAGACAGACGCGCGACGCGTGAAAACTATTCCAGACGGCAATCGCCGGTCGGACTCCGTGGCGGATGAAAGGAATCGGCTTCGAGACAGGACACGCATCACGACATATTGCATACACGAGTTTTGGGCAGCGATGGCGTGGCTCCTCCTGGCCCTGGCACGCACCAGGGACAATCTATGTAACAACCAGCGTACGAGCGCCGTCGGGCAAAACAACCGGCGCTTTCATTGTCCTCGCAACGATGCGAAGCGCGCCGCTCCGCAGACACCTGCCGGCTATCATTATTGCGTGGATAATCGTGAGCTTTTTGTTATCGAAAATCACCACCCCTGCCCGCCCCGTTTTTCGGCTTTGGTCCCTCTTTTTCCCGTCTCGCCTCGACCGGCTGTTTCGCTGGTAATCGTGCAATTTCTGTAATTCGCCGGCCCGTCAGCGCGTGTAAATACTGCAAACGCGGCTACCGTGGCCTGGAACGACACGTAACCGGATTAACGGACTTCCAAGGCTGCGACAGCCTGACCAGAACCGTTTGAACGCGTTAGGAACGCGTTTGAGAAAGGAAGTTGGCAAGAATTTTACCACCGTACTTCCTTAGGAGAAGATTAAAAATTTCCTCTCGTTCTATCTAAGAAATTTCTTAATGTATACGTTATTTTCAAAGAAACTACGAACGACGAACTGTGACAGCTTCATTCTAACAATCGTTCCGTTCTGAAAGTAATAATTCTTGTAAATCTGGAGCAAGGAAAGCAAATAGTCGTTAGTTACACAACCTTTGTATCTTCCCTAACAATTTCTATTCGAGTATCGATGCTTAGAGCTGTATTACTCTCCTATCGATATACCATACAGGCTAATGGTAAGAGAACTTACGTCGATGACAATGTAAAGTATCATTAGACTAGTTTCTCATTCTGATTCCTCCTCGACTGTGGAAAACGTTCAACCAATTTCTCGATCATGCCTGGAAACGAAAACGAATGGAAAAGGTAGCCATGAATCGGGTGGAACGACCGGAGAAAAGGGAACGAAACAAAGTGGCTACCGGGTAGCCGTCACCGTGGCCGAAAATCATCGAAACGTTCCCGGCAAAACAATATCGATGGATCGGCCGCTGTCAGTCAAAGGTTGAAATTGAATTTGCTTGTCCAGTAATTGCTCCGCGTTTGGAATTTCGATTAGACAGGAATACACGACGCGTTCGTCTCTCTCGAAATCATTTTCCCTTGCCCTCGTAAAAAAACCCTTTCCAAAGCTATACACGTTCGTTCCAAGCTTAAGTGTTGCAACCGTGATTCAAAATATCAAAAAATCCATTTGAATTCTTAAACAACTAGACTAAAACGTGGTTGCAGCGGTGTATTACAGCTTATAAATATCAAAATCGGTACGATCATGGATTGGAAAAGCACGTCTCGGGGAGATGGAGAATTTTAGAGCGAATCGGAAGCAGGTTCATCCAGATAGATCGAGAGAAATCGCGCGTTATCGAACGATATTACTCCCAGTAGCCGTTCATTGAAACTATAGAGAGATTGCAATTGAAAGACATTACCGGATGATTGGAAAGAATCCTTAGATCGAGATACTGGATCACTTGTCTCGATGAATTCCTTGTTTGTATCCACCGATTCGTCCAAGTATCGTCGTTGTTTGTATCTACCAATTCATTGACAGTAGGTTAGAATTCTCAAGCACAAAAAGAAATGAAAATCGTCATTAAAGTACAGTTAGCTTAGAAACAGTTTGATGATACCTATCTCTAGTGAATCAGCGATAAATGGTGTGTTTTGGTGTTCATTCGCGAATCATCAAGGTCCTACTCGATAAGTTTTGCATCTTTTCTAATAATTCCTTTCTAAATTGGTTCTTACATTTACATTATTACTGTGTCAATTTATCATAAAGCTCGCTAGTACGAAAATATAAATCGTACGAAGTACTGTCAGATCAGGTAAATAACGAAATTATTTCAAGTAACGGGGCTCGACTGCTCCGAGCTGATTGGCATCATTGAAGAGCAGAACCTTGCTTTGTCCTTCTTTCTGAGAAAAGGATATTTTTACCATAAATTTTCACGAAGGAGAAAAATCTAGCAAATAGAGAGAGAGAGAGAGAGAGAGAGAGAAGGAGAGAGAGTATCTTCGTACAAGAATGAAAAGGAAAAAAAGGAAATATTCGACTTCTCTAGAGTCTAGACTGACCTGTTTTCTATACCATGGAAGAATAGGAATTTTCTTTATCGTTCCTTCCAAGAAGAGGACCTTTTCTGCGATAAATTTTTACGAAGGAGGAAAATCTAGCAAATAGAGAGAAAAATAGTTTTGTACGAAAGCAACAGAGGAAAAAAGAGGAAAGATTCGTGTAAAATTCTCGAAATGCTGGCAGACCACGACGTGAAGGAGGACGTAAGACGAGCGGAGGGAGGGGTCCGTTATTAGAGAGGAGGAAAAAGCCGCGCTATTTCCGTCCTCTGGGGCTGCCACACTTTGATTAGATAAGCCCACCACTCGTGCTGCGGAGATTGGAATTATTGTTCTCTCTCCCTCCCTCTCTCTCTCTGTCTCTCTGCTTCACCATGTTCAACGAACAGGCGAAGGGGCAATCGGTGAAGGTGTTATATCACGATCGTTCTTGTTTATTGTAATTAACCGCCTTTCCGCTTCTAGATTCGGATAGCAGGTACGTTTTCAGATATCCCGAACAGGCACGACGCGATAGCGAAGTCAAGTCTTGATGATCTAACATTCGAAGAGATCCTTGGTGCTCTGATGTTGGATCGGTCGAAGAACAATCCTCGTTCAGGTGTGTTAGATCCCCTTACGTAGTTGTGAAAAGCGTGAAACTAATTAAATACCGTGACTCGTGTATCAATTCACTTCTTTCGTCCTTGTTTAGTATATTCGACGATCCTGATTCTAGTCGTTTCATTTTTTTCACTATTGTTGGCAGACATAGAAATCCGAATAAAAGTTGTGGAAATTTAATATTTATAAAACTTATTGTCGTAGCAAGTCGCTTCTTTGGCTCTTGATATATTTTACGATCGTTACGCTCTTCTCTTCATTCTTCTTTAATAGAAACATTATTTAATGGAAACATCGAAGAAAGCAAAAGAGATTGTAGGAAAAGAACCTTGAGGAAAGTAGTTATGAGAACTTAAGCAAATACATTTTGTCGTATCAAGACACTTTTTCCTGTAATATATTCGATAATCATATTCCTGATCTTATTTCTTTTTAATAGAAACATCAAACACTAGAAGACACAGCGAGAAATCGAAAAGAATCTCTTAGAGAAGAGTTCAGAGGGAAAATCTCTCGAAAGGTGTAATTGAAACCTCTGCCTCGTAGAAAGGACGAAAGCGCGCTGCCTTGCTCTCCTCCGTCGCAATCCGTGATCCATTCTGAATTATCCGCCGCCGTGCTACATCCCATTCTACTTTGCTCCTCTTGAATGGAAACACCTCGGCGAGCCATCCAAAAAGAGTGTCGGCCGGTACGTTTGGAGCATTACGAGCGTCCGGTACGTGAGAAGTCGTGGGATCCGGTCGAGGAGCTGAACACAGAGCTCCCTTGTTTCTCCTGGCCCGGCGATCGTGGTAGTCGGTAGCGAGGAATAATCTTGTAGGCATCGGTTGGCGCACCGGAGCTGACCATCTGGGCTCACCGACAATTTCGTGCAGTTTGCGGTCGAACTTTATTTGTCGTTCGCCCTCGTGGCCGAAGTTTCTCTCTTCCTCTCACAGCCGAGCGTGTTTTCTTTCCTCTTTCAACTACTATTCTCGTCTTCCTTTTCGTTCCTTCTCTCACTGGAAGAATAACAATTTGCGCCTCGCGAGCTCCCATTCTGGGCTTCCTCTTCTGATTCCGAGAGGAAAGGGGAACGTGCTCTACATCTCTCGATCGACGCCGATCCTCTGCAACCGTGTGCTCTTCGAGCGAAAAGTGGAACGAGAAGATCTTTTTTCAAGGAAACGTAAAGGAGAAAAATTATCCAGAGCTTCCTATAACGATCGATATTTCGCGAATAAAATGCCAGAGGTTATATAGCCTAGTGATTTTGCCACTGAATGTCCTGTTCAGTGATTACGTAAGCACTCGAGCCTATGCACGTGGCGCATAATGTGCATCGCCGTATAACGATACACACGGACTGCGTGCATATTGCGATCCGCCCCAATAGAGAATCGCCATGTTCGCTGTGTATACTATGCAGGCAACGCGATACTTGGCTCTGCCAGAGCTCCATCAATTCACCGGCGGTGGTTGGAATGTGCGAGGAATGCTATTGAAGTCGATCGAGACGCGAGCCACTCAAATTTCTTAATTATCCCTCTCTATTGGGCTAATTGCACAAACATATGTCTTCCTTGTCCCTCTTCGTCCAGGATGCTGAACATCCCTGCTTTGGATAGCAAGATTATCCAATCTTCCTTGCGTCTTTGCGCGCTTCTACAAATCTCTTTATGTTTACACTTTGAATTGTTAATTCAATTAATTGTTAATCGTACCTGATTCTATTGGCATCGTATTCTTATATTTCAATCTTTCTCTCGTTTCACTCAAAAGGAAGAATTTGCATAAATACTCGTTGATGCATGTGAAATGCGCAGTCGTTTTTGCAAGTAGAAATTTAATCGCACGTAATTTCCGTCAAACATTATATTTTTAAATGGGGAAATTACCATATGAGTGTTTACTAATTAGTTTAGTTATGGTGAGTTTATAAAAATGATCAGTTCTCCGGTCCAAAGTTTCTTGGAACGTAGCTGTTACAGTTTTCCTTCTACTTGAAATAGAACAAATACTTGAAATAGAGCAGAAAATGGTTTTAACTTTTCACATTTCACAAATAGTACATAAATTTATATCTCCAGCAACTTCACGGTAATTTTTCAAATTACATCTTCTTAACATTGAATGTATGTGACTTATAGCAGATTTTGGGAAACAACATTTTATATGCACCAACCCAAAATGTTTTAATCTTAGAATTAGAAAAATTCGCAAGTTTTGATCGAAAAAGACTGAAAGAATGCAATAAGATTAAAGTTGCCTTCGGTTTCGTTTAGGATATAAATAAATTCATTGACGCATAAAACGCTAAAATTGGAGTAGAACTGGAGAGAAACGTGTTATTTATCTTTCAGGGCAGACACACATTCCTGGATTGGCGCGAGTTCCCGCATTATCCCGAGTTCCTGGACTGGCACGAGGGACCTTCCCCGACGCACCAAGCCCGTTCACTCCCTACCTACGGGAACCAGAGCCGTACAGGAGGAATAAGCATCACGTCGGCAACAACGTCACCGCGAATTCGGTTAGTGGTGCCTGTACCAACCCCAACAACACCGATCCGACCGCATCGCCTGCTTCCAGTACACACCTCGGGGCTAATAGTGGCTCCTCGGCTCATCAAGATTGCTACAAGCACAGTCCTCAGCATGGTGGTGAGTCTCACACCTTTCACTATAGCTTTCGTGCCTCTTTGTCGACTTTAACGCTGTAACAGCAGGCTAATTTCCAACATATAGCGTTGTTCATAAGTTTTAGGACGTCTATGTGATGTTACGTTTATTGGAAGATTCTGATAGATTTTACTTTATTTGGTATCTTATATCGTAAGATGCGAATTTTGAAATATATATGTATATTACATACATGGAATTTGACTGCATAATGTGAATAAAATGACAAATTTCTGTTAAAATAATAGCAAAATAGAAACGATGAGAAATTTATACTTGGTGCCTCGATATAGCTGGTAGGGCAACTTTCAGGTCAATAATTAATAAAGTATGGTTTAGGTCGTGTCTGTTGGACAATTTAATATCCCAAAATATTTGAAGTGGGAAGGTAGAGCTAATAAATAAGTAAAGAGATACACAATATCGTGCACTAGGAATTAACACACACCTGACGCTAGTGTAACATAGTGTTAAGCTTTGAACACTCGTGAATTTCA
The DNA here is from genome assembly GCF_024542735.1 of Bombus huntii. Taxonomy (NCBI): domain Eukaryota; kingdom Metazoa; phylum Arthropoda; class Insecta; order Hymenoptera; family Apidae; genus Bombus; species Bombus huntii. The sequence goes on from NC_066251.1 coordinate 5,070,839, forward strand.
CGAATCATTCTGGTATTCTGGTAATAACGACTTGTTTTCTAAATTATAATTAGTTTAATCGAGGTACAGATATAAGACAGTTTCCTTCCCGATTTCTCGATACAGTGGATTACAAATATAGACGAAACGGATCGGTTAGAATCAGAATATCCAAGCTACGTGGCTAATTAATTATCAGAGCTACTTGCACAATTGTAGTGATATTTTTAATAAGATCTTACGAGTCACGTAAAACTCTTTCCAGCCATGCAACGAAATTCGTTAACTTGTGACTTGTGAATTTTCTTCAGTTTTCTTTCGCATTTTTTAGATTCTAACGCTAGTTCGATCGAGTGAGTGCGAGAAGATAGAGGCCGTGTCTTCCGGTCTGTTTGCTCCTTTCGTTTCGATAGCGGATACTCTTCGAGCATCATCATCTTTCGCTCACGACCAGCATCCTCGTGGCTCGTGGAGCGACTCGAAACTACGCACAAACCCCACCCAACCCCTTCTCCTCTATCAAAATGGGGAGGAGGAGAGGCGATGGCGAGGGATCAAGAGGAGGGGGGTCTGCCGTTTCGCGAGGTAATAGTTTCATACCTCGTTCCGGCTCTGCACCCTCTAATTCAACGTAATAACGACCTGTTCAACCTGCCGTTTCCATCTCTTCTCTCGCTGATCTCCGCCACGATTCACCGTTGGATCTCTCTACCACGAGGCAAAAGTGTCCTGTCCTCGCATTGTTACATTCTCGTTGTGCTCAGTAAACAGATTTATCCACCGTTTGATTCGTTTTTCCTCATCATTTATCATGAATCATAGTCTCTAGGTGGAAAAAATTCTCGAAAATTTCTGGAAATGGTTTAAATTGATCTGACAAGGTTAAGCGGTAACTTTTTAAGAAATATTTCGAGGCCAGTGAAGGTATCGAAAGAGTCGATAATTCAAGATGCAAAAAGGCGGGAAACTCGGCAGCCAGTTTATTTCTGCATGGCTCGTCTCGCATCAGCGGTCTCGACCTGATCAAAGTTAAGTAGACGCGCCCCTAGCTGGCAAGACCTCTTTGAAGCTACGTTGCGGTTTCTCTTTGCCCTAATCTCCTCCTCCTCTTCGACCTCCGCTACCTTCTCCGTCGATCGTGCTACCTTCCGGGCCAACTTTACTGCACCCGTGTCACCTTCCTGGATCGGCCACCATTGTAATTACCTCATCTGGGGAAGCCAACTTTCCCTCGCCATTCTTCTTTGGTTCATGCAAGACAGTGGTTTACATCTTTTCTTTAACCCACTGTTTGTGACCAAACCGTGTTATAACTGTGTGTTATATGAAGATTACAGGGGAAGTACAGGATAGGTCGCACTTCCTATCTTTCGCAGGGAAACGGTTTTAGGATTTAGCACTTTGTCAATTAATATCATATTATCGGACTTGTTTCTGTGTTTAGTTCTGGCACGAAACATGTAATTTTTTATCCTCTTAATAATTTTACAAATTTTACTCGTAATATCAAGACTACCGAATCTGACTACAAAAATTTGATACAATTAAAGAAACTCTTCGAAAAAGAACCCTTTGTTGAAAAATAAGAGTATGTGCTACGACTTCTTTTGCCAATGCTTTACAAGCAATAAAATCACGAAAAAGTTACTTTGGCGACCCCTCAAAAGGTTTGGAAGATAGTACATTTTTCGAGTCACGATCGGGATCGTTCGCCCGTAATGTAACTATTTATACGCCTATCATATGAATGGAAATCTCAGGCGAAATGCTTGCTTTACCAGTCGCTCATTCATCTCTCCTCTCTTGCTCTTCTCTTTCTTCACGCCTAATGAGCAGATGCAAGGGCCGGCACACGTACGAATGAGCTCAGAGTGCGAAATGAGCGTCGGTGGATGCAATTTTCTTCCTCCTCCTCATCGTCTCCTCCCATCGTAGCCGAGTCTCTCTGTTCTTCGGTGTTTTCGAGGCAGGCCACCGATTCAGTGATCCCCACTGAATTTACAGTCCGTACAACCTACAAGACAGGCCCGTGCACTCACGTACGACTCACGTGCACGTCTGCGTAATACCAGGGATCGATCGAGAAGCGATCGATCGATCGAGAGCTGGATCCATGTTGTTTTTGCCGTTCGCTGCTGGCACGAACTCCTCCTTTTGTTTCGGGCTCGGTTCGCTTGCGATGCCAGACGTTGTTGAATCGAACCTCTATTCCTCCCTCTTGCTCCCCATCTTCTTCGTAATCTTCTTCTTCTTCGCCATTTCGTCTCTCTTTCTGCACCGCCACCGGTCTCTCCTTCGCGTGATTGCTCTCTAAATCTCACCTACATGATCACTGTCGATCGTGACTCGGCCAGCTACGTTTACGGACTATGAATCAAACTGCCGTGCCTGACTAGACGAGGAAATTTTCAACGCTATTAGTAGACTGCGCGTATTTATGCAAATTTAGTTTTTTATGAACGCAGTTAAAGAGCCAGGGCCCAGGGAAAGATTCGTCCCATCCACTGAATATTACAACGAGGATAGCACTTTGGATATTTCGCATACTTTTGCAAGTATTATGCGCGTTCCATCCATGTTTGCGCATTTAAACTTTCTATAAATCAAAACACGCATTCTAGCTATTAGGTTAGATGAAATTTCTGTATTTGTTTTCGGCAAACGAGTAACGTGGTAATACATACTTTCTACTGTATGAAGTATCACAACGAGATGCAAACTATTTGTGGCTAAGAAGATTGTGGCTATTAGGATGGCACAAGGACAAGAGACATGTATCGCTGTCTACAAATATTGGAACACCTGTTAGTTTCATAGAAAATATGATAATTCATATGAATTACCATAGATTACCACCACAGAGAAGCGATTAATCGGTGAAATTTTTGTATGCAAGGTAACGATTAAAAATATAGAGAAAAAGTTTTCGGCGATTGTTTGCAAGGATTGTAGAAAAAGAGGGATTAACGATAGTATATTGACGACTATAGTAATTCGATTGGAACTTCATTGACAAGATTTTAGATAAATTAAGTAGGTAATCGAAACGAATGGAATCATTTATGTTTTTACCACTAAAATCATGGCAGTTGTTTCTCATCACAGTGTTAATTAAATTCCAGAATATAACACATACGATATGGGCATAAAAATTTCCTATGACAAGTATTGGAATACTTTCATGAGCCAGTGTTCCAATCAGAGTAGCATTCCGCTCGCCAACCTTCTTTCCAATCTCGAACACAGTACCCGTTTCTATTCGTCATAAACGCACCAGAAACAAGCTCATACAGCAACAATCTTGGCTAGAAGGTTTCTGCAGGTGAAGAAAAAAGGGAAGCGAGCGTTATTCCTGTCTCTTATAATATAACCGTGTCCGTTTCTCGTCTTCTTCCCTGGAGTCTCATCTCGAGTCGTGATCGGGGTAATAAGGCTCTGCCAGTGGCAAGCGGGCCGAGTACCTGAAGAGCTGGTGCAGAGAATCGAAGGAAGAAGGTTGCAAGTCCTCTTGCCTGTTGGTCGAAACGAGAGGGGCGAGAAGAGAAAATAAAGAGGACAGGAGAGACAAAGATGCTGTTGACGTAGTAGGGGTAAGGATGCTGATTATGGGGTGTCAAACAATCACGCTGATTGTATATTCTCCGCTCACTTCTTCTGTCTGCCTCGACGTTTACTCGTAGTCGCAACCCGAAAGCGGTGGATCTGTCTCGCTTGCTCGCTCGGCTGCTTTCTTCGAGACGTCGCGTCGTAGAAAACGTAGAAACGGGCAACAGCAAGGAATTACGTTAAATTATGTTAGACAATGTCTTCTACCGTTTAGTGTCGAAACTAGTCGAGATTCTTTTGAGGCAAGATGCATAAAAAAAGAGAGGAACAGTTTGTCGTCGCATCAAGTTATTTCACGAGTGCGCTCCTTAAAGATTAAAGTGATCCACTTTTTGCAAATTTCTTAACTTTACGATACGATAGATAATTAACTTTCGGATTTTTATTTCATTCGATGACTAGACAGAAGAGTTTCAGAATGAAATGATTGGAAAAAATGGTTAGAGTAATCTGATAGATTGCAACATATTGAAAATATGTAGGTGAAAAATCTACGATATTCTGCAAGGGGCAAATAACATTGGTTTAGTTATTACGTTGATTTAACATAATTAATTCAGCCCTCGCGATTAATGCCAATAATATTTCCTAAATATTCCATAAGGTGACAGAAACGTGTATTTAAATTACTCAAGATTAGATGCAGAGATAGTTTCGCTGTGGAATTTATCAGGCAGGAAACGTCACTCGCGATATTTTACATTTGTGACCTCTATTTTACTCAAAAACGCAATTCATACCCGGAAACTTCGATTATAAAGATTGCATAAATATATTTGTGTATCTATTTACCGGTAATTGGATAGAAAAGTTGAAGAAGCGAAGGGGAAACGAAGGAGGCAAAGATTTTCGAATCTCGCGATTCCCACGTGCCTCCACTCGTGGCAGAGAACACGGCTACCTCTCTGCTCGTTTCTCTGCCTTTTTCTCCACCTACTGATGATTGTCGTGTTTCTTACTCGTGAACGAAGATTTTGTCCGACGGGGCTTAATGGAAGGCTAGTGCGTGCTTGTACGGAATCATTATTCTTCCTTGGGATGGTTGGGAATTTTAGTTAAACGGTACTCTGCTGCTATAATAAGATAGAGAGAAAGAGAAGGAAGAGAGGCCTTTGTCGTTTAATGTCAAGCTGCGGCCGGATTCGCATAGAATTTCATCTGGAAAGTCAGTTGCCATTCTCTCGAACGCGGTACTTCTTTTTAATTCTCGCGGCTGGTATCACGTGTGGTTGATTAAATTTCTTCGTCACGTCAGCGCCTTCGAAGCGTCTGAGGTCTGCACGGGGAAAGGGTTACCTTTCTTAAAGGGGTGCGAGGCAGAGAAGTTGCCAGGCAATTAGGAAAGTGTCACACACACTCCTTTCGCGAGTCTCCCTCGCAACACGCCAACCCCTATCATGCTCTATCAGCAGGTTATTAACGTACAAGCTTAAACTTGCCGCGGGAACTCTAAAGGATCCGTGACACATTAGGAAACGTGCAATCAACACCCTCTTTAAGTACATCATTAACTATGAAAGTCGGCTTGCTCTTATTTTCACAATGATTCGAGAAAATATCGACGTCCTGGGTCTTATTTCTCAGAAAATATGTTTCCTGGTATATACAAATTTGTGGAGATTTTAATGCATCAAGCATTCTTGGCTTCAGTTTTCTAGCTTTTTAGAGACGAATTTTTCTTTCAACATTAATATAATCCCTTTTACGTATTGTGCACAGACATTCGTAAAGTTAAGATCTTTTTAGCTGTAATTAATATTGAAATACGTCGATGTATCGTTGCAGACTGTGAACTGCAGAATGTGAAATGTGGTTCGTTGGAGGTACTGGGTTCTGGGTTCCATTAGGTGAATTGCGTGAGAAAAATTATAGTAACTCAATAATCTTCTACAAGTTACTTTGGCACATATCGTACCATTAGCCTCGTAAGAGTTGAAAAAGTTCCTTCGTATACTTTGCACATATTTGTGGGAATTTTAACGCTCCTTTCGCTTACTATAAGTCAGGACGCGTGTAAGTAAGGAAACTTGGTCGCAAACGAGGCTTCGATGCTCACCGAAATGACGAACGCGACCGCAGAACTTAATTAAACTCGTAAATCCGTCGCCACCGTCGTCCCAGACAGCCACGACCGTTGTTGCGCCTTGCTACTTATTTCCCTGCTCGCAGTCGACCAATCACTGAACTCTATTTTGAATTCATGCAAACGCACCCTTCGTACGTTGCAACAGGACATCACACTTCCTGAATGGAATCTTCCCTTTCGTTAAGAAAAAATGATCCGTAGAATGAAAAGTTTCAACGAGTCTCTATTTCAAGTATCAAACAGCTTTAGGAAAGATTCAAGTACTTTTCGGTTTTCAGTGTCTCACAAAAGCTATTTCAACACTTAGCGTAGAAAACTTTGTATTACATATGAAACGTGTGAAAGAATTTAACTTGAAACCTGAAACTGGAACCTGAAAATGTGTACAGGTTACAAGACATTCACTGCAAACATACGGTTAGTAAAGAATTAGCATATAATACGAATACTGCTCTTAAACGCAGTATTATTATTATTATTGCTAAGGATGAATATGTGGCTCGTTAATACAGCGAATAGTCGAATACTTGTTCAAATACTTCAGCGATCTTTACAAAGTACGTGCTTGCGATAAGTATCTTAAAACCTCTACGTACATCTTCGAATTGGTTTCAAATTTTACCGATACACAGCCATAGTAGTCGTGCCTCATTACAGTGCTAATGAAATTTTTTAATGTTTCATGTAATACACGTAATATATGTTCATAAGAGCTTCCTGTAAATGTTGATATACTTTTGCGAGCCATTATAAGTACATTCAGGATCATGGAAGGAGAACTGGACGAGATCCTCGGCTTCCGCAAAATGGAATTTCAGAAATTCCTGGGCTGCGGTGCTCGGTGAACTTTATCGCCTGTCGGTTTATCGCGTATCCTGGTGACACGACATCCTTCGTGTCCGTCCAATCAGGCGCGCACTTGGCGGACGACTCAAGGAAACCCGTGGTGACCGCTAGGCCAAGACCGCGATAATAACCGGGACGAATGGAACGTTTCGTTTCCATGTATTCCCCCTTTCAAATGCTCAGGATCCAACCGAGGTGCTTTCCGGAGATAGCCGGAAGTAGGTTCCTCGTTGCCTCGTGATTCGATCGCGTTTGATCGCTCCATCCAGCAGATAAACATCCAGTAAACGACAAGCTGACTCAAATAAGCGACAGAGCGTAATCACTTTTTATTATTTGGTGTCTCTATTTTGTCTTTATTATCTAAGATCCTTGTTGTTCAAGATCGGAAGATCGCGTTTTCTATTTTTCTTTTTTTTTCTTGTTCTTTGTTAGAGAGAGTTGTTACAATTTATTTGATTGTGTAGAGAGAGAGAGAGAGAGAGAGAGAGAGAGAGTTGAGAATCTAGGATGAGATAGACGAGTTTTGGCACGAGGGCTACTCTTGGGAGGAGGGTGGATTGAATCGAACCCTTCGCCCCGAACGCATCCACGCTTTTCCCACGACGCTCTCTGCTCGTTCGACGTACACTGTCCCCGGCTGCTTACCACTGAAAAATTCGTTTGTGGGTATTTTAAGAATGTAGCTGATTTCTAGAGACATTTAGTGAAAATAGAATTTTTATAAAAGAAGAAATATCAGAAAATATACGGATATTACGTATGAATATGGATATATACGAAATATGAGAAGAATTTGTGTTTCGCAGCTCAAGAAAATTCAGCTCTGGAAGGCTCAAGTTTTACAGCAAAATTATTGCCGCATTGTTTTAATCCACTGTTAAACTATTAAATCGATAGAAAAGATAGCTTCCAAGAAACAATATTCTCTAAATAATGACACGCTTTGCAAACGAATTGCGAAAGTCAGCGTGGATAAAAATTTCTGAAGTGGATCGATTGGCTGGCTGATGGATGAACTGGCCGAAAATCGAGGCGTCCGGCAATCATCAGGATACTCGTTCGAATCGATCTGAGAGATGATCGAGGGACAATCTCGAGCAAATCGATCGAGGTCGATCCGCCGGCTCGAAACGTAGAAAGAATTGAGCCGGACGAGCGAAGCGAGAAAGCAGTTCACGATCCAGAGGATCCCGCTTCCCGAGATCGTCATCCTACCGAAACATCGGAGCAAAAACTCTCGAAAATCTTGGATATAAAAAGACGGCTAGGCTTGTTGCAATAATAAGCGCTTAGTCGACTGAAGAAACGGAAAACTGCACTTCCGACCACGTTCATCTCGCGTTTTACCATTAACAGTCATTTATTTGGAACAGTTTCTTTCATCATGAGATAAAAAGCATCGTGACTGCTCCAGGATTATCTCATTGAATCGAGTGTTTCGATTGTTTTTTGAGGAATTCTTGGTGCATCGCGTCCTAGAAGGAAATTGCAAATTTTCACACGCTGCACTTTTACAACTGTTATTTGTTTTGATATCGAGTTTTTTTAAGTACAGAAGTTTGAGCGCTCGAGACATTATTTTTAAAATACACCCTAGAATTTGACTATATATATATATTTTTTTTTTGAGGTATTCGATACTAATTATACCTTTACAATAAAATTGAGCTATTGGCAAGAGGTAGAGTTGAATAGTTTGATTTTCATATTTCACGCGTTATTTTCTAAATATTAGATAATATTAAATAGGAAAAAAAGATAATCAACATAATAATATACCGATTTTCCTCAGTTTCTGTTCTGCTTTCCAAACCACTCTCAGATTTTTCATTAATCGATGTTGCAGTAATCGATGTTCCAACAGTTAGTATTCTATTGTATATTTATTTTGATAAATCTAAAAATAACAAAACATTAGAAACAGAGGAGTGTCAGTGCTTAAAAAGGGAAGAGCTTTTGTACAGTAAGAGATCAGATACGCTCGCACGAAGCAGAAGCTTCTATTTAATAATGAGTTGCTCGCCTCATTCTCCATTCGTCTCGCGCTCCTCCCCGTTACTTGGCCAAACCGTAAATGATGTTGGCTTCTGCAAAAGGATTTAAAGGTCCCACCACGTTTCTCGTAATGTCCTGCCGTTCGCAGAAATCCTCACAACGAATTACCATACTATTTCCCAACCGGTCGCAGCTGTCTGGTATTCATTCTTGATTCTAATCACGACCTTGCCATCAAGTCTTTGATTCTGATCATTTTAAATAAAATGAAATTATATATATGTTATTATATATATGTTATTTAAAAAATTTATGATTTTATTACGCGAAAACATAGCTAAGAAAATTGTTTCGTTATGATTTTAACAAGATGATTCCTTTCTTCTTCTTGATGTTCTTGTTAGATCTCGTTGAAATCCAACCGCTTTTGTGACTAAGTCTCCGCTCTAAGACCACCCACGACACTTTCAAGACCGACTTTACATAGTCGACGCGATTTCGAAGCCCGGAAATTCCAGGGATGCTAATGTTGCCATTAATCTCGGTGACTTGCCCGACTCTCATGCAAAAATCTTAATCTCGCAGGGTCATCGCTAACAAACGCATATTTACGTTTGTTAACTTACAATAAAGCTTAGCAAGCGTATAAAATGGAGAAATAGTTAGCTGTAAATTCAACCAGTTACGTTACGGAAGGTTTTATAATATGGAACATACCATGCTATCTGTGTAGAATGGCTTTCAAGTTTTTCAAGTAATATTATATTAAATTATAGAATTCTTAAGTTTATTAAATAGATTTACGGTACATATGTAGAGTATAATGTCTAATATACTTTGTATTCACACGATTAAATAATTATTCGATTCGTTTATTTTTTAAATATGAAAAAGTACAGAATGTCCTGTATTTTGTAGGCATAAAACAAAGTTTTTCAAGTATCACGTTACTCAAACATGCCAATTTGTTTTATATTCCTCTTTCCACGAAGCTTTTCAACCAGGATCTAAATGAAATTAATTTGTCATCATATCTGCAATAATTCGAAAAATAAAACACGACGTTACGAGAAAAGCAAAGAGACGTACTTATAGAGAGAATTGAAAAGTGAAACGAATTTGAAGGAAAGAGGAAGGGAAAGAAAAGCACGAGATGAACCACCGAGATAGTGAACGGAAGTACCGGTAAGGTAGACGAATTAGGATCGAAAGGAAGCCCATACTGGCCAGCCTTCTTTTCGTTACACAAAATTCCTGTACTCGTAACATCTCAGGTACATTGGCTGGATCGTGTCCGGAGAGAGAAGGAGAGCAAGCAGAGGAGAAAAAAATAGGAGAAGGAGAAGACTAAGCAAGGCAAGAATAAGTCGAGAGAGAAGAAGAGGAAGAAGAGGTGGAGGCAGTTACGTGATCCACGCTCGAGAGGGCACGGATCTTCGTCCCGATCTCGAAAGATCCTCTCATTTTACCTGCAGACGATTTTGGTCGTCTATCAGTTCTCCGTCTTTTCTTCGTTTTTCCTCTCCTTCGTTAGATGTCGAACAATACGGGGCCAAATTGAATTACGCCGGCGGGCGTGAACTGTAACATCAGGGTGAGGATTCTTTAACGCTATCGAACCATACAGTCTTCGCCGCAAGGAACCTCCTGGCCATGAATTTTATTCATTTTCTTCGATACACAAGTATGTATGTACTTACATTGAGAGCAAAATCCATTAAGCCACGCTTTTTCTGAACAACGGTTTATATAGCATTAATTCATTCCAATAAAGCGTATCATAAAGCGGCGAAGGCGGGTCAATTCTGACTCGTGCAGTTTATTACATTTTAGGTTACCATACACGTTACTTAACGTATTAGCTCCATATCTTTTGCTCCTACATTACTTACCGCACGTTACTTTTTCTCAAATATTTCTGAGGGTTTCATGGTACTCTTTCGATTTATATTAAAAGATCTGTATGATTCTATCGTCAATGGTACAGTATTTCCCTTCAGATTATTCAGCGTTGGCTTCGTCCACTTTTCAATCTCAATGTCTCATATATAAGGTGATCTATTTGAAGTTTTGCATGCAATTATCTCCCGAACTACTCGTTATTCCAGCGACACTTAATTTCTCGCGCGAAGAACATCCTATAACAGTCAGAAATCTCATCTATGTGGTCGTACCTCTCAGATTTCAACGTATCCCTTGTAACTTTAAATGAATCTATCTGTTATCATTTAGCCGATTCTATGATGAATTCATCGACCTGTAACATGTTCGGCGTCTCGAACAAAAACATTAATCTTAATGTAATAATAATTATCTCGGCAAAGAACGAAATAGCGTAGAAACGAGTTCAGCAAACTGTCGATCGGAAATCCAGCACCGGCGTCGATTGATGTTTAACAAAGTTGGAAAACAGTTTTCTAAGAGCGTCGTTGGTTCCTGAAAAAGCGTATTCGAAGACAGACGATTCGTTTGAGCTCGCCACGACAAATGGTAACTAAGTGAAGTATCGGAGATGTCCAGAGGAGTCTTTACCTCGACCTGCTTTTTTTCCAGTCGAACCTTAATTGAACGCCAATCAACCATCCGATCGACCCGTGATCAATTGATTACCACCGATCGACGACGCTTTCGTTGAAATCTCGCGATCTCGCGTTCCCTTCGTAGCTTGCAGCAACATAAAAGGTAGATACTTTCTTGTTCCTTAGGGTAAATCTGTTTATTTTGCGCAAAAATGTAATATATGTGATGGAGATTTGGAAGGCTCCTTTCGGTTCTTCATGCGGCCAAATTGAATGGTGGCTCGAACCCGCAAAGTATTCTGCTTGCACGCGAACATCTTCTTTGAAATTTTTCAAGGTAATTGACGACTCTTATATTTTTGTGTCGTACAGGCCTTCGATATAACGTCGAACTAAAAATAATCTTGATTATTCAGAGTGTCTCAGGGTTTAACAATCAAATTCTATGGTTCCATAGTCAAAGAGGATATATTCTACATAGTAATTCAATAATATATTACGTGTATTGTATGAAACTTTTGAAAATTTTGTTTACTTTGTTGCAAGAGTAAAATTTGAAACCAGTTCGAAACTAAAATACATAAAAGTTTTAAAATATTTCATAAAACATTAATACGTATATAACATACCTAGCTGAGTGAAACATATACTTGGTGTTAGTAGCGACACCAATGAATATTATGGATTATTAATGAAATGAATTATCGTTTAAATACTTTATCGATCTCTGTCAAACTTTCACAAGATTTTCAATTATTATCAAATATCGATGCAATCATAATAGTCGCGTTTCACCGAAATGCGAAGGAAATTTCAGAAAGTTTTGCTTTCTTACTCCGCGCTCGTAAAAGTTTTAGCATACATAGTACATATACCCATAAAACGCTTTGAGAAAACGAGACGTAAATTACTTTATTTGGCGTTTAACATACAACTATAACGCGAGAAATAAAGCATCGACGCGAAGATCCAAAGAGGATGAGAAGAAGAAGAAGCTAGGAAATTCGCGTGTCTACCGATGATAATCGGTCGAAATGGAGTACGGGGCCCGTGAATTTCCGGGCACACCGGTGATGGGGCCTCTCCATTCATGCTCTTCATTCACCCTCGAAATTACGAGGCGCGTGTGGAAGAGGCTCGAATGAAAGTTGCGAAAGGCGTCTCCTGAAAGGCGACGGGACAAAGGGGAAAAACAGAAGGAGCGGCTGCGGAACGAAGAAAAAAGAGAAAAGGTGGAACAGAGTCCCGAGATCTTTTTCTCCGCAGTCGAACGCGCCGGAGACTCCTTGTGCCGCTATTGTTCGTTTTCAGGAGCAAATTGCGGCGATGCGTGCGTGCAAAACTCGCCTCTTCTGCGGCCGACGCCCTGTTAAACAGATTTTCTTCTTTCAGAACGATTGGAGGAGATGAATGGAGAGATGAATGGAAAATAACGAAGAACGGAGAGTACAGCGCGAAAACGCAAGCAGGATGAACGAAATTAGCAGTGGATGGGCATTGAAACCGTCGTCGAAAGCCGCCTACTTTTGAGAGATTGACGAACCGTGGATGGTCCTTCTGCAAATTGCCGGCAACTTCGCCATTCGTCTCGCGTTTCTTCCAGATTCGTTGTTACTTTCTCACGTTTCGTGTGTTGCAACTTCAATCGTCGTACATCGTGCGGGAATAATACCGAATATCGTTGTATCAATCGTGGATTCGTTATCCTTTTTTGCGGAACTTTCGGATTTCTACGCGTTTAAAGGATATTTAGAGATACAACGATACGCACCTAGGAATACACAGTAATACTCTTTTCGATAGGATTTTCTAAAAATTCTCTCTTCAAGTCAACAATCTTCGCGTGGTAAAACGAGGACTCTTCTTACACGTCATCTAAGACTGATCAGTCAGTATCCTTTTTATCAGCTTTCTTTTCTATTGTATCCAAAGATTGAATCTAATCTCGCGTCGCACAAATTGATCGATACGAGTCACTAATTTAACACGGTTTTCGATACTTCACTTTCAAGCAACATTTGGAACGAACAGCGTGAATTTCGTGAAATAAGTCGATTTTTACGTGGTAAATCTAGAAAAAAGTCATTGAGGTACATCGCATCATGCAGGACACACATACGATATACTATATCGATCTCTAGTTCTAAATTTGAAATTCATGATTCTTTTTTATAATAGATCGTGACACAAGACTATAGGCTGCATACATCGATCTGTAGTTCCGATTCTAAGTTGTAAGGTCAGAAGATTAGGAGAGGAATGGAAAGAATGATTTTCCTCGTAGATTATTGAGTTAGCAAGGACGTCAAATAACGATCGCGCTGGTAGTCGGTTGCTCGCGATCCCGAAGTCATCGAGGGGAAACACTATCCTCGGGACAGGATACCCGGTGTATAAGAAGAAATCGCTGATGGTAAGCGATACGCAAGGCAACAAGAGTTTCCTGGCCGCTCGTATGCGTAAGACTTCTCTCTCTCCTCTATGGACGTTATGCAGGGTTTACCAGTGTACACGCGGCCTCTTGATATGTGTCATACACATACGGTTAGCGTGTGTCGACATTCGTGTCGAGCAGGAATATCGAGACGACGCAATATCGACTTACGTTACACGACCAAACGAGCATCTATCTCGGTGGGAAACGAAGCCCCACGGCTTCGTCTGTTCGACGTTGTTCGTAACGTTCGTCCTCTTTTCGATTCCGAAACTTCTTCTCACAATGTGTCCACTGACTAAAGAATTCCAAGTTCTGACAAGGCAGCATTTATTTCCACTTGCAAGTTCTGGTATGAAAATATTCCCTGTTCGACCCCAAACCTTCTTTTCTACGCTGGCTAAAAACTCCCAGACTCCAGCAAGTTCGTATCTATTTGCAATTTAAAATTCCGCTTTCAAAATGTTCCATGTTCTAAATACGTTCGAAGCTTAAGTATTTTCAGGCTAAGACGTGGACGTTCATACTTCTGCACTTTGGTACTAGAGAGTTCGCTTGGTTGAAATTCTTGGCTCAGGCCAAAGGTTAGGGTGCACAAAGCAGCAGCCTAAAACGTGTCAAGGACAATTTCCTTGGATATTTTGTCTCCTGTCTCTGGTATTCTAGACTTTGAAACTCCAAAAGTGTCCCAACTTCTCTGGAAGGGTAAGGTAGAGTTATTCGAGTCAGCGAGGAGAAATTATATAAGAACTAATAAAGAAACGAACGATATAATTTTAGCAGCTTTTTGATTATAATCTCGTAGTGTCTTCAACGATGCTAGAGAGATTCAAATTACCGACGGTCGCTGTAAAAGCTATCTTAGGACGTAGCGTACCATTAGTCTAGAAATGGTTCAGATATTGGAGATTAGGCGACTAAAATAACCCTTACCATATCCTACTCTATGCAGCTTGTTAGTTACCAACAATGGAAACGATCCAAAGTATCTACTATCGTGTTGCCACTTTCTTTGTGGAATAGATGATCGGCAGACCACTCGATCGTTGAAAGAAGAAGAAGAAGAAGATGAAGCCGATCGAAGGAACGGGCTAGCGGTAGCATGAAGCTCGGTGTGGGGTGGAGAGTTAGGTGGGAGAGAAACCGAGAAACGACGAAATGACGGCGGTCGATGGACGGTTCGTTAAGTAGATGGCTGGTCGAGAGACTAAGCACCAAAACCACCTCACTGTGGTTTCACACCCGCAGAGCTACGGACAGAGATCCAGGGAAGGAGGAAGAGAGACACGAAGAGAAGGAAGTAGTAAACAACTCGGAGTTCCTTTGGTCAGGACTCGTGCGTTCCTTTGGTCAGGATCAACGCCGATGTTACACCTTATGATTTCTTCAAAGAGTCGTCTGCTTGTCGATCGAGCGCGGTGACCAACCCTGTAACGATATCGAGATCACCGATAAATGGAAATGGTCTATGGGAAAGTTCGATCCGCAAAGTTGTCCTTACTCAACATTGCAAATCTCTAGTGTCTGCGGTTGAAACGATGAAACTATGAAATCCCGAGTGTCGAGAATAACGCGATTTCATCTCATACCAATGATCTGTCTTCGCTTCTTAATCTATTATTCGTTGATCTACTTGATCTTGGAGAGGATGTTTCGGTGTACAACTGTATTTTTAGAAACAATGCAAATCGCTCGGGAACAGGAGCGAATAGGGAATGATGTTTCCAATGAAATGAATATTTCATTCGATGTTATGCTTGAAGAGGTTTTCAGACAACTTTGTTCTTTGTTCCTCTGATTTATGAAAACCTTCTCTTTGACGATTAATTTTATCTGCCAAGGTGGTTCAGTGTATGACTCAATTCTTGCAGGAGACCGACAATGTTGTGAATAAAAATGAATACAAGACGATTGGATATCACAGTTGATGTCTTTCTTGATCGAATCTCGAGACAAGTTCGATCTCCTTCTTTTCTTTTTTCCGTAATTCATAGAAACTGTTCATTTAGCGATTAATGGTACCGTGGTTCAGTGTGTAAATGAAATTTTTTCAAGAGATCGACAATGTGTGAATAAGGATGAATAGAGAATGATCAAATATCCACCTGATATCTTCCTTGGTCGGATCTCAAGGCAAGTTCGATCTCCTCTTTTTCATGATTCATAGAACTAGCCTGTTCCCTGAAGAGGCTCGAAATGGACTATTATCCAACAGATGGTCGACCCATGCTGGTGTGCTTTGTTTTGTTACCGTTGTTCCGGTAATTGCGGCAAATACACGGCCATTTTCGGTAATCACCCGCACGCCCCCATCCCCATGGTGCGCGGTCCCTTTTGAGAATTCCGAAACGACCTCGACCTTCTCTGGTCGGTAGGCGTAACGACAGTTTTGCTAGCGGATCTTCCACCCGCGACCTCGACCTGATCTTACGGCGTGGCGGTTCGAACGCCTTCCTCGAGAATCAAAGCGTAGCTGACAAGGAAATTCTTCGGTAAGGAAGTAGCTTAGCTTCCGAGATTTTTATAATATTTCATCAAACTCGTGTTTATCGCAATCCAGTAGAACGCTTTTTCTTTATTGGAATAAGATTATAGTCGATTCGAGATTACAATAGAACTCTGTTTGCGTAAAAGCCGTTTATCTGAACTTCATTTATCGAAGTGTATTTTTAGTTGCCAATTGTCCTCAGACAAGTTCGTAGAAATTAAATTCTGTCGCAATTGTTAAGAATATTTGGGAACACTGACACGTTCAGCTCCACTAGGAACATTCACAAATTCCAGCGTGTTAATTCTAATATGTCCCACGCGTTTCAAAATACGTCATATAAGTCGTATAATTTATAGACTGACAATATTCACAGTGTCGAAGCGATCAGCTCGAAAACGTGAGATTCGCTTAATCCTTCACGGAAGCCATAAACGTCGAGACTTCTCGATAAACGACACTCTAATGCAACAAAGTAAAATACAGGAAACGTTTTAAAGAGGCTGCTGCCATTGAGTTCAGCCTCGACAGGTTAAATAATTTGACTTGGAAGGCTCGCGGAGTGTAAAGGCCTGTCCGTAGGTTTACGAGGGAATTAGCAACCGTTAATTACAAAACCGCCGTCTGTTTCTTGCGCGGCCAGCAGCCCCTCATAATCCAACGCGGGACTACGAAGCGTGCAGTTCAAGTCAATGGCGAAACCCGTGATTTATCGCCTATTAAAATCGACGGTTTTCTAATCAATTCTCTCGGCGACTTCCCCGCCTTGACCCGAAAGGTTCTCCTGCTTTCCATTCGCACTGTAAAATATAAGTTTCTCGCCTATTGTCGACCGAGTAAGACGGATCGACAATCGATCGATTTGCCGCGGGAAATCGGAGTCAAATCTCTGTAAAATTCGACTTTATTCTGCAGCTACGCGAT
Source organism: Bombus huntii (assembly GCF_024542735.1). NCBI lineage: Eukaryota > Metazoa > Arthropoda > Insecta > Hymenoptera > Apidae > Bombus > Bombus huntii. The sequence goes on from NC_066251.1 coordinate 5,087,719, forward strand.
CTGCTCGGCCGAATCAGCCGTTTTCACTCAAATAGGAAAATCTTGTGGCATATCTGGTAGAGTGGAATACCTAATTTCGTAAGAACCGTATTTTTTTTACGTTTAGGTAAAACACAGTTTGCCAAGCTGACTGAACTGGTGAAATCTGACTCTGACTCGAAGATCTTTCCTTGTATTTACAATAATGCATAATAGGCGTGACTTCATCGTATTTTCATTTTTATTGGAAATCAGGTATAGTGGAAATTAACTATTTTCCGCTGGTTGCAAATTTGCTTAATATCTACTTTGACATATTTCTAACACTATAGTTGAATGAATATGTATATGCTTAATCTAAATTCTAAATTGCAACTTGTGACTTGTAAAATTTCGCTAATAATATTAATCCAATTGTAGGAAATGACTCTGTGAATAAAACGCAGGTTTCGAAAATCTTTGACAATATAAAATCCGGAGTTTTCGAAACTACTTTCTCGTAATAGTCCTTCTTGGAAGTGGCTGGGCGACGAACGCGCCCTTGAGAAAGCGTGTTTTGTCATCGGGCCGACGACTATCCGCCGAGAATCATCAATGCCCGGGCTTTCCACCGAGTCTTCCCGCTAGTGAACGACTCTCATATTATAGTCATCACGTATGCACCTCTGCAAACATGAGACAAACCTGCGAACACAAGTTCCTTGAACTCTTTGATTGACTTCCTAAACGTTTCCTCGTATCGTACGCGATACAATAACGTTTTATAATCTTTTCCTTCTTTTTTTTTTTTTTTTTTTTTTTAATAAAATAGAACGACCAATAGAAATGATCGAATCATTGAATAAATACTCGAAGGCCAACAGGAAGCAGACTATAGTGTTACAGATGTCGAATGAAAGCTGAAACGGCCAATTGAGAGGACGAATAAAAAAAAGGGGGGAGTGAAATATTGTGTGTCGATGTTGGTTCTTTTCGTGAAACTTTATTCTCGATCTCTGGAGAATACGTATTTCATAATCACAAGTCAGTCGCGTTCAGCTTCGACGGAATAATGGCGAGTAATAATTTTGCCGAATCATCGTTGACTCAGCGTGCGATATTTTCCTCTCTGTATTTCCGTAACTTTTACCGGTTGCTCGTCTCGTCATTACCGCGGAGGTAGGTACTTGGAAATTCATTGCACGTCCGACGGAAGTCGCATACTCTGCGATAAATATTTCAAGAGATGATAATTAATATCGGATAATTACTTGGTATAAATGACGTAGACCTTGTGATTCTTACGCTGGACCTACGAAAAGTCACGTATTTTTTAAATGTCCGATTAGTACGGATAGATGTTTTTGCATTTTTTGAGAAATTTAAATTGCAAAAATGAAGATAATATGAAAAGATGTGTATCTACGTGAAATATCCAGAGTATGGAGTGTTAAATTATAAATCGAGTAGCTAAGTTCATGAGTAATGTACTTGTCTTTTGTATGTTACATGAAAATGAAAAATTATCTATAATTAATCAGTAATCAGCGATGTTTCCTTCTTGAATTTTATAAAATTTCGATAGTAATAACCTCGATTGTTTTTCACAATTCAGTTCAGCAGCAAGTATATTTTAGATATTTGATATACTATTGCCTATTATTATATGTATTCTACGCATCTTTGCATTTTTAAATTTATTAAAATTGCAAGGCTGGTTATAATATTTAATGAACGAAATGAGTCCCTGCCTCTGCTCCCAAAGTTCCAATTCTTTAGTTGCATTCATGGAAATATATATTTGTATAAACATCCGTGACCAATTAACGTGTACTAGCAATCATTTAGACTTCCGGCATACTTCGACTCCGTGAGTCATTTCAATTAATCTGACGGAGTTACTCACTCAGAACACCGTTACAATTTTACAAACAGTGCGTAGAATCGAGTCAATCGCCTATGAGTCTTCTCCTTGGAATCTCGTCCTATGAGTTGAAAGTATCCAACGTTTGTACTCATTGTCGGTATACTGAGAAATATTATGCGAATTATTATGCGTTTATGGGAAATTTAAAGGTGCGAATATCCATAGATTGCATATGTATGATACATAAAGGTATATAGAGAAATATATAACTCTCAGATATTTATACATACATAAAATGCACATAATTGGCAAAAATATATAAAATATTCAAATATAATAGATATAACAAATTTACTCTTTCAATTATTCTTATAACGATATAAATTCGCGTAAATAACCACAGTATGATTATTAAAGAATTTTTCTAATGGATTGCAATGATTTTTGTTGCAGATACGAGTACGGCTGCTGCAGAGTGGACTTACCCATCTGCAGCATCTTCTTATCCAGCTCCACCAGTAAGCAGTGGTGGCTCGTTTTCGCCGATTCCTGGAGGAGCGTTTTCGTATCCAGGGGAAGCCCTTTCTCATCATCCCACGACGGAACCGGTACCATTACCCACTGGTTAGTACCAAAATATTTCTCAATCCTTTCAGTGTATAACACGAAAGCAAACCATCAGATATAGCGATTTTATAGTAATTTTAAATTTTATTTAAAATCGTAGATAAAGGAACAATTGTTTTTCAAATTGTTCGTTCTAAACATTTTCATTGCTTTATTACACTGTAAAAGGATTAAATACAAAACAGCGATTTGCATTCATATCTAAAGGAAAATTCTGATATTTAGCCATCTCTACGCTGTTGTGACGCAGAATATTTTCCAAGAAGGCGTTCTTCCTCTTCTGTGTGACGTAACTACTTGTTAACACCAGTAAAATACGAATAATTCGTATAATCTTGTTATTTTTGCCAGATTCTCACATACGTCGCTCATAATTGTTATCACAGCGAAATTGCTGACACCTGTTTGATCGCTCCAAACAGAACACCTTTAATCTCTTAACAAACACTTCTAGTTCTAGATATACATATACCTACACATCCACTCATTAATACAAAGACACTCAGGTACAGGAAAACTAGATAAACCTGAAACACCATAAGGAAATTATTAAACCTCCATATTTGAAACCTTAGATCGATATGAGTAAAGAACTCACATATTCAACAAATCTCATCAATTATACTTGCATAACGAATATTCATATTAATACGTTTTTGATAATATCTGCATTGCCTCTCTAACTATACCTTCTATTACATATTTCATTTTCTATTTATTATATTCTATATGTTACGTCATACATACTATGCACACACTAGCTACTAAGTCAGACTTAGATTTCATACCATTTAATTCAACGAGGGTCGCGCTAAAAAATAGTAGAAGTACCAATATCTATGGTTATTAATCCATTATTTTCCTCTAAAATTGTTGCAAATAGCATTCGCAACTGTTCTCTGGATCCGTGTATCTTAAATCTTTATCTCGTACAATACAAAATTCTAATTGATTAATTATTTCTCTAACGATCTGGATCAATTAACACGTTCAGTTCGAGATCACCGGTTGTCCTGATCTACAACCAGAAACGTCTATGCTTTTTTCTCGAAATATCTGAAATATCCTCTGTATAAAAACCACTCGACTAACTTACTCGTTTCAACCACGCTTCAACCTCAGCCACAGCCTCCAAGTATCCATTCCTTCAGCAGAAACTTACATATCTAACAACAACTGCACAGTCTGTCTCAAATCTTGCAGTTCTTCCGTCAGACAGTCAACAGGACACGTACACGCCGAATTGCGTCTCCATGTATCCAAGTCACGGAACCTCGTCGACCTCGTTGCCATTGGTACCCAGCAAGACCAGCGATCCAGACATCTTCGCGGGCGGTGGGACAGGCAGCGGAAGTCCAGGTTACCACTACGGTTCCTGGACCTCTGGACCAGCTACGCCGGTCCCGGTCGCCTCACACAATTACAATCCAAACTACCAAGGCTACTATAATAATCCAAGCCAAAATTACATCAGTCCAGCGCCAATGGTCCTTTATCCACAGTTGTACAGCACGGTGAACCAGAACCAGATTCATCTGCATCTGCATGGTGATTTGAGCGAGGAACAGGTCACAATCGCTGGCAGTAATCTGACGATCAGCAGCAACAGGCTGGAGATCGGAGTTATGGGCGAAGAGAACGAGCAAAGGAACGATGTATGGAGACCTTACTGAAGGGATTTGTAAACGAGTCTGTGACTTTAAATGTTATAAATGTGATATCGATGAAACGATAATGTTTGCAATAGAGAGTTGAGAGAAGGGTCGAGCGAAGGTGTTAGGAACTTGGTGATGTAGTGGTAGTGCTCGAGGAAATGGTCGATTTTTCGCGGTCATACCAAGTGTGATTGGTATCGACGGTGACTGAGAACTGGAACACGAATGTGTAGATACGCTGTCGTCGTGAGAAAGTCTCGAGGTGTTAGGAAAGGATCTCGACTCTAAGAGCGTCTCTAACTCGATCGTTTAGAAAAAGCATCGCTGGAGGAGCGCGTAGAGGGATCAGGGCTCGATACGCGGCTGTAAATTGAGCCAGCGCGTACGTGTATCCGCAAAGTGGGAAGATAGTCATGTAACATTGTAAATACAGATATTTTCCATGAAATAAAATCTTGCCTGAACAGGTTCCTGCATGCCCCCGTTCACTAGATCCACCACGAGGAAGCTTCGTATACGTAGGAACGAATATAGACATAGCATTAGTAAAGAGTCATCGAGAACATCGACGATTTTTCGTTCGTTGTTTCTCGTTCCTGTCATTAGCAGGAAAAATGTAACAAAGGTAGGATCAACGAATTAATCTTCTTCGCAATTCGAGTAGAAAAATCTTGAAACACACATCTGCCCACAGAGGTATGTGGTTCTCCCTTTTTTCAGAGGGCACAGAGGCCACGAGTAATCCTTTTTACGGGCGCGCTGCAAGCTCTATTTAATATTTAAAGCATACTGGAAATGACGAACGAATGGATAGTTGCGGTCTACGTCACTGTTCCATCCTCTCTCCCTTTACTTCCAACCCACCCTGTTTTCCACTCTTTTTTCCATCGGTTTTACGAGCCGACTAAAAAACATCATTCCTCGTTTGTACGATTTTCTACGAAGTAAAACAGAATATTTCAGCTCTGAATGTTCCTTGAGTTGAATTAAATATCTTCCTCGTGTAAGATGAAAATTAAGATTTAGCGATAAGATTTCTTTAAAACTGTGGTAATTGTGGATTGTGGTAAATAATCGAGTTTCGAGTCGATAATGCAAGTTTTTAGAAATTCTAAAACGAAGTTGTATTCTACAACAATTGGAAGGATTAGAAAGTTACTTGAGCGTCGAGTCCCAAGCGAAATTACTGTCTGAATGAAGAATTAATGGATTATCCAACGATTCTGCTGCCAAGCTATACGTAGAGAACAAATAGGATGTTTTCCTGATTACAATTAGTGGATAATGACCAGGTTCGAAGGAATTCACAACCATTTTCCTCTTTCCATTGAGTTTTCCAACATTTCCTTTGTTCGCTCCATTGGTTTCTATTTCGTATTTGCATTTCCACGTAAATAATTATCCCAATATTTTACAAGCTCGGACAATCGTCTCACAATTAATTCTATTGTATTCTTTGAATCACATTTGACGCAATTATGTTTTCTTACTTTTGTTGCATTTTCTAGGTTTTGACAAAAAATGTTCGGATGATTTTTATAAAAATTTTGTTAAAATATTGAAAATACTTTTTCTAAAGTAAAAGTGAGATTCATAAATAAAAATTCGAGGACTACAGCAGGTAAGTTATTAAAGATAATGTTTCCTTCGTTTCAAGGAACAAGATATAGAGTGACTACAAAAAGCATTCGTACACCGTTGTGTCTGTTATTGCATTTACGTACTAATTAATTAGGTCCAAGTACATTAGTGGTACTTTCGTACGACTACAAAAATTTAACACGTGCTATGAAAATGATATAGTAGAACCTAATAGAATATGTTTCATTGAAAAAAAAGGAAGTGTGCAAATACTATTTGTAGCCATTGCATAATACAAAATTCTAAATAAAAAGAATTGAAAAATTCCACGACACAGAATAATAATGGAAGGCGTAGTCTTTGGAGGAACAGAATCTATGCGTGAACTTTCACCAAAGAAACGTGACGTTCCTCTGCGTTCGTCATCTTCTTCAGAGGTTGCACGCTTTCCCGCTTCCTCTTCGCTGATGTTTACTACCTCGCCGAATGGGACAGGAATAAAAGCATGGAATAAGCCGAGGCGACCGTCGCTCATAAGCTTCCCTCTTTACGAGGATGACTTGACCGCAGACAAGACTCTCCCGCCCTTTCCTAAGCCCGTTAAAACGAACTAAAATGCACTTCGTCTCGCAGGAAATCGTCGACACCTTTGATACTTCTCGAAGTACATCCAGCTTCGAAGGGAAGGTAATCGTATGACTGTTCTTTCATCTATTAACTCAGTCGACACAAGTTTTGGAACTGGATGGAAATTACGAGTTTCTAGGGAGATTTTTATCGAAGTTTTTATGGAAGTTCACAAAGAAATTTTCCAAAATTTGTATAAGAGTTCTTTGAGTAAAGTTCTTGAACGTTTATACAAAAATTGTTCAAAATTTTAGTTAGAACGTAATATAATCATTTAATGTGCTAGTTCGTGCAGGACAGGGAAAGAAATTTTTTAACTCGAGGAAAACTGGATGCAGTTTCGTTTCATTTTATCTTCTATAAGTAACGTTCTGCAACCAATTACCCTCATTTCGAACGATAGATTCGGTAGTACAATTTTATTAACTTGAAATAATCGAACGTTTCACGCTCATACATCTCTTACTTGTCTATCGTGCTCAGGTTACGCTGATCTCGATTAAAAATACTATATGTGTCAATACTGTCCGCATTTCGTTCTTTTTCTCGCACAGAGAAAATTATTCGGCTTTGGGTAAATTTCATTTATCTCTTTTTCGTGTGTGTTGTTTTTTTAAAGAAGAAAAAACAAAAGAAGACAGGGTTCTACGTAGGCACGTTTTATTATCAATAAGTAACCCCTCCACATTCTTTTTTTTTTCATCATTTAAAGGATCTGACGCTCAACAATACTTACAACACCGATGGAATTATCTGAGGACAGAATTAGAAAATTCGAGGGGGCGATGGATCGATTTATATAACAATCGTCGATTCTTCTCTTCTCGTTTTTAACATACAAACGATATACAAAATATATGTATAATATATATCGAAGCGACAAACGAAACAAAAAATCATTTACTAGTCGTCGGCTAAATATCGTAACGGTAAAAATTAACAATAAAAATATCTAGCCCGTCTGGTTTAATCGTGTCGCCATGAACCAGCAGCAAGACTTACTATTTACAGGAAAATATAACGTCATTTTCATTTTCTTCTTCTTCTTATTTTTCGTCTCATTTCGCTACGATTGTTTTCAATTACGATGTATTGAAGAACTCTTTGGCAAAATCAGAAAGCTTTCTATCAATCTGAAACTCTTTCGTCATTTTGTTCACACGAAAAATAATATTTCTATCCTAGGCAATCTGTTTCTAACTTTCAAAATCAACGTCGATCTTTAACTCTTAACTCGCTAATTACGCTCTCGTCTTTTATACTAGTAACAGTAACTCTCTGATGTATCCAATTCATGGATGAATCAGAAAAAAACGGAATATAGTTGAGTGAGAAATATTTCAAAAAGTAAATCTAGAAAGAAACATGTAATGCACTTCCTTGTTCTTGGAAGTTCTAGATTTACTTTTAGATATATTAAGACAGAAGAATCACTTTGAGATTTTTTCACGAATTTCCTCCTTTTCCGTGAAAAAGAAAGAAAAGAAATCTTATAGTTCTTTTAAAAATAGCTAGTTTCTCTTAAAAAAGGAAGAAAAAAAAGAAGCTGGAAAAATTATAGAATTTCGTTAGAAATCGTTGGTGCCTCGTTAAAAAAAAGAAAAAAATGTCGTAGAATTCTGCTAAAAATGTCGAAAAATCCGTAGGTAAACTCCGTGGCAGCTGACGAAATGTATCGAACTGGTCGCGACGCGTGTGTTCGACCGATGGATGTAAAATCCCGGTACATCCGACTCTGCGACTGAACCGCAAACTACAGTTAAGCGCAAAGAGCATAAAATGAGAATCGAGAAGATGTGCGTGCAGAGTGGATCGTAAATAAAATCCTTGTCTCTCCGTGTCGACGCGTCTCAGCGGTAAACTAGAGATAGGCGAGGCTTCCACGATGAAAAGGGGACATCGTTTCTTTCCTTTGAAAAATGAATCGAAGTTACATTGTTTTCTTACGTATATGATGTTTCTGATTCGAACTGGAAATCGTTCAGTTCTTCGTGAAGTCGAGAATTTATATTCGTTTGCGAAGTAACCAAACGATCTTTTATCTTCTTTATCGTGGAACTTTGCAAAGAGATGACGTAGATGATGATCCCTTGACATGGAACCTCTTTCTCGTTTTTACTCCTTTTTCTATATCGTTCATCGTTTACATATGCATGACGTTTATATTATCGTTTATATATGCACGATGTAATCGATTACGCCGTACGAATTGAAAATCATTCGCTTCCTTGTGAAACTGAGAATTGGTATTTTTCCCGAAGTAATAAAATCGTCGTTGATCTTCTTGGTAATCGTGCAATTTTTCCTATCTCTTTTCTTTTTGAAGAGAATTATGGACGCAATGCTCCTATTTATACTACTCGAAGTTGCTTCAATTTTTCCTGAAGCTGAAAACTTGCGACTTCGTTACTCGCGTAACGAAGTGATCTTTGATCTTCACGAGAATCGTGGAATCCTTGTTATCTCTTCTTCCCTTCTTGATGAAAATTATGGATGAAGAAAGTATCTTTAAACCTTACTCCCTCGTCAAATTTCCGATCTCTTTCTCGAAGTCGATTAATGATCGTGACATGCGAAATGGTCCTTAAAACTTCAGCGAGAGGATGAATGTGGAAAATACAGCTTCTTAAAATAGAGTTAAAATCGTTCGCTCGGTTGTTCCTCTTGAAAAACATCCTGAAATACAACAATCTGTCGTCTTAAACTCGTAGATTGACTCTGGTCATCAGTCTATTAACGTTCTTCTTCGTCGTAAAGTGGAAGATTTAATACTTATTGAGAATGTATTGACTGAAACCAGTTACGCTCTTCGGACAGTCATGGATTCTTTGTAAACGCTGAGAAACAGTTTCAAACATCCTTTCAACGTTCGAATTTCATGCAGACACTCGATTAACATCCAGTGCCTTCGATTAGCACCAAAGAACTTCAGAATGAATTGTGAAAATACATCTGTTCCCAGATGTATTGAAGCTGTTCCTAATTGCTCGTCAACCCGTATAACACCGCGATTCGATGAAAAAGCGTGGACAGTCGTTGCTTGAGAACCTGGTCGACCGCGTACCGTGTCAACACTCTTACACCGCTGACGAAAACAGGAAGCAGCGGAATCAGTTGATCATCCTGTGAAAAATATTTTTAACATCACGCTTTTGATAAGATAAGGCGCCGATTCGAATAACAACAGGTTTAAAATCATAGATTTCAGGCATTTGTGATATCACAGAATTTTTATAATCGAGGCTTCCGGGCGTGAGTCGTGCAAAATACGCGGAAATCGATGTGGGAAATGTATTCTGATATTTCAGCAGCACTGAAGCTAGCCTCATCGGTAGACTGTGCATACAAATTCATATGCAAATTCATATTCCTACGAATATAATTAAAAAGTGAAATCCAGGTAGAGATTTATTTAGCTGTTGAATATTGTCGCAGGTGTTGTAACTATGCTTTGGACATTTTATACAGAGAATGTTTCCTTCATTTTATACGGAAGTATTTTTCTATAAGAAACTAATCTTAAAAATTAAAATAAATTATTCTAGCACTCGTGACAATTAAGTAAAATAAAAATTAAAAATATTACTTTATACTTTTTTAACGTTTATTTCGTTTATTATTTGAATTTTTTGTTCTCAATTATGAAATAATGATTTTACATAAAGACACATTTTTTATCGTTAAATATTCATGTTTCATTGAATGGAAATATCCTAAATATTTTATATATACTTATTAAATTTGATGTAAATGTGTATATATATTTTTTATATATTTTCAATGCGTCTTTGTACTTTGAAATATTTTATAAATACATAAGCGTTGTTCACGAATCGCACTTGAAATCCTCATTTATAAAAATTCGAAAAAGTTGAAAAAAACATTGACAACTTACAGACAAAGCCAGGGTCCAATCCAAAACTGTGCTCAGCATCTCTGCCCAAGCATTCCTGTGAGCTTCGCTATCCTTGCATACATTACTCTTCTTATGAAACGCAGATTCCTGACTTGCTATCTCTTCGGTCTCCGCGTTAGAATCACCGCCATCCTTTCTTAAAAACGGATTAGTTCTAAAGCCTCGTTTGCTTCTCTCGTAATCACGGAGCAACTCATCTATATTATCGAAAATTTTAGGTAAATCGTCCTCTTCCTTTTCTCCAATTTTCGAGGAAACGCGCGGAGACATCTCAAGATCGTTCGACGATTCAGACACCGTGGACCCAGCTGTTTTTCTCAGTTCCATCACCGATCTACATCGAATATTATTGGGATTGAACCTCACGAATTTCTCAGAGTCGTCGGTTTCAACTGGCTCGACGAACCTCAAAGAACTTTTCCGAGTCAACAGACAAGCATCGCTCCTTCTTCTCTCCAACTTTGATTTCCTGAACAAATCAGCTTCGTTGAACGTCAAGCCAGTGTTCGTGGATTTGATTTCCAACACAGAAGTCCCAAAAGAGTCGACAGACTCGGTTCTTCTTAAAGAATCAAACTTGTAATACAAATTATCTCTGGTATTAATGAATCGTGAAGGTGCTGGTGTAGTGGAATTGTATTTTCCATCTATGTATCCTTCGCTGGAAGTACCGCCAGATCTATCAGGGTACACAACCTTCTCTGTGACCGATCCTAATCTGGAAACTGGTCTAGAGTCATCGGTTTCCGGTTCAGACTGGGGACCAGAATCAGTAGAATACTCCACCGCTAGGTCAGACAGCCTAAAAGGTCTCGGATCGTCTTCACACTCTGGACCAAGTTCCTCCAGTCCACTTTCGTCGTCCAAATTTGGATTATAGTTCTCGATATCCTCCTGATCTTCTTGATATTCTTGATCCATTTGATCTTCCCCATCTTCTATATCGTCTGGACCTTCGGGCAATTCGATGGGAGCTGGAGTAGCCAGAACTCTGTCACTGATCGGTTCTTTTCCTGTGATCTCTGGAAAATCGTCCGGTTGAGCTATCAGCAAAAATATCTTCCTTTCAGAAAAGCCATCTACTCTCGTGTGTCTTCCATCTTCGTCCAAAACCACTTCCACGTAACTTTCGCAAAGTTCTTCGAATGTAGTCCGTAATTGTTTTAGATATTTCGAGAGTTTTCGAAGACTCGGTTCTTTGAGAGGTTCTCTGTCGCCTGAGTTCGAAGCGAGGATCATTTTCACGGTTTCTAGGCTAGCTTGCGTGTCTTCTATTTTGTGTAAACAGAGCTCGAATAACGTGACGATCTTGATTGTCCAAGCCACTCCAGCTTGACGATAGAGATTCGCTGGTTGAGGCAGATTAGCCACCTTTTGGACCAAGAATTTTAATCCAGGACGACAATCAAACTTTAAAGCGGTTGCGTAAGATAGATCCAAAGCTGAGAGGAAAATGTCTATGTGCTGATTGGTTAGACAAGACAGGAAACCTGGTATCACTGTTTTTGACGATGTCGATGCTGCTGATTGTGGTATGACGTTAGACAAACTGGAATCGAAGTGAACTTTGTAAATGTGTCTTAACTATGTTCAACACGTTCGCTTTTTAAAATTAAATTTAAAGTTAATTTGGATTCAATTCTAAGCTATAAAAGAAATCTCAGAATGTTATTGTTCGTGACAGAAGTATATTAATAACGATGAAACATTGATTATCGGAACTTGTAACGATATACGCTGTACGGATAATCGTTTATATTTCAAATTATTCAATGTGCTAATTTAATGATAATTATTACCACGTAACATTCATTGACACCTATTTTTTTAAAGAAATGTTCTTTTCTAAATTAATAATAATGTTTAATTTAAAAAATAAATTACTATTCGTATAGTGGTAATGTTATGATATTTGAAAATAGATATTCTTCAAATTTCTATCTTTGCCTTAATTTCCTTGCCATAAATTTTGAATAGCTGTCGTAAAATTTGATATGTAAATCTATAATCTTTCTCTGTGATAGCGAACGTGTTAAGAAGATTAATTAGAAAGATTCGTTGCTATTTATTTGAACGATACATACCTAGGGAAAGACGAGTCAGGACCTTGCAAAAGAATAATGGCGATGCAATGAAGAAGCATCTGATGGACCAAGAGGCCAACAATCAAGGCTCTGAGCTGAACTCTAACGATATAAAGATCGGGATTGAGTGTGGAAGCCACCGAGGGTGGATACAGAAGGAAAACGTAGGATCTGTCGTCAGATCTTCTCGAAGTATCTTCGGTGCGTTGTTCCTCCAGGAGGAACACCTGAAGGCACAAGATCTTTCTTCAATATGCCTACCTAACAGGATTGAATTTTCATCGCACGATTCTTCGTAGATCCTCGACACGAGTTTTCGTCTTTTGTCAAACGCAAATTTTTTTCTTCGTACGTTTAATTTAACTTTTATCTCTCGATCTTATCTTTTTAATTTCCCTTTCCTCTCGTTTTTCTTATGCGTATTCGATTCGAGAAGCTACAAAAGCAATCGTGCGTGATGTCTGAAAAACAGTTGCAGATGATGGTCGTGATTTTGTGACTAAAGATGATGTTCATGTTCATCGTGACGCGATGTTCACCGTATTTTCGTGAATAATCGAAAGATCATCGAGATACGGCGGGCTCTAACTCGAACCTAACGTGATTCGATTAATTCAGTCGGTCAGTAAACATGTGTGCATTCTACGAAAGCTGCAGCTTCTAGAATAGGTGTCGTATATCTCATCACGTACATATTATGTGACAGTGAAATTCTAGCCATGGACTCAAGCCATGGATTTTAATGGTGATACGCAAGACCGTGCCAAGTTAAATTTAAATGATATCTCGGCCAACGACGGGGTCCTTTATTCTAATAATTATTTATATCTTCTGTATCTGCAAGTGATACGTCTGTAAGTGCAAGTAGAAACTCACTACATGTGTATTAAATCTAATATAAGATGTTCCCGATGAAAAATCTATTCAAATAAAAATATTGGGCAAATTTTTCAGGAACCGTGGTGATCGAATGATTGTAATGAAAAGGACCTCGTCGAAGAGGTTCTGCAGCCTGACCTGTGCCTTCTACCAGCGAGTGCAAACGTCTAAACGAGATGATTGATGACCAATCGCGTCGTATCTGCGTCGACAGGCTTACTTCGATTCTTTCCCATCCTTTTCTCTGTTTTCCCATACGATTTTCATCGCGCAGGCCGATAAAGGAATAAGGGTGCAATACAAGAACGCATCAGAGCGAATGATAAAAGCATATCTGTATTTGACACATTCTGCATCGAACACATTCGAGCGGTACAAAAATACATTAAAACCACGAACGTATCGACAATACGCAGTCTCAAGTACAAAGATCTTTTTCTCATTATTTTTTCTCCCTCTCTCTCTCTCTCTTTCTCTCTCTCTCTCTCTGTCTAGTTTGGCATTTTTTTAACAAACATCTAATTGCATTGCACAATGGCATAGAATTCGGATAAAAACAGTTTAAAAGACATCTTCTTGTGTATTTATTTTAAAAGAACCGTTTAAGCAACGGTTTTGTATGGTTATTAATTCTACGCCACCGTATTGCCATCAGCCATTCAGATGACAGCATAAATACACGCAAAGCGCACGATTCACGAGGCACGTCGATGCAAAAAAATAGAAAAATCTGTGTGTCTAGAATAAACATTTAGGCTGAACCTCGTTTTAAAGCACACTGAATTTCTGACTTTTTTTTCTTTTACAACATATCATAGATTTTTCAAGTAGAACGAGCCACTAAGATGGCCATCTCTGAGTCTGGAAACCTAGTATTTTTGGATTTTACTCGACGAAAACTATCATACGTTATAAAAAAAAGAAAAAAGAAATAGATCACAAACTCGGTGTGCTCTAAAACAAAATCGTACACGAGATTTACGATCACAATGTCGCTTGAGGAGAAAAGTTTCTCGTAAGGAACTAGATAAGGCAGAAAAGCTGCGGTTGCAGTGAATCTCGAGTCGCGAAGAACGTGGCTCTCGAAAGCAGGCCTGTCGACGACGACCACGCGTCACGAGTATATTTCTCGTCTCGGTCAAAACCGCGATGAATCGTAATCGTCGCGAATCGAAAACTCTCTAAAATATTGTTTCTCATCGTTTCATCGGTCGACAGAAGAAGAATCGATGCGATTACATTCGTTTGTCTGTTTGCTCTTTCCTATCGTTTTTTTTTCTTTTTTTTTCCTTTAATTTTTTAAATATTTTCTCATTGATTTTTTTTTCTTAAAATCCATGACGTGAGTTACCGTGGGCGGCTAAAGCCAATGGGGACCCGTGTTCGACGTAGTGTTAGTGTAATCGAGGGGTGTCGTGTGCTGCCTACAACCAACGGAGTAGGAGGTAGTGTGCTGGTCGATCAGTGTCGTCTCAATGGTCATCGAATCCTGGAAAGGTGTCGTCGGCAGTGACGCCGCATTCTGTCTCTTGATCGCAGACAATACCTCGCGCAGCTGGCTCACCTGGGAGCAAGTCAGGTCAGGAGGGCACCACGTGTGACACTCTCTCGCAGACAATCTTTTTTTTTTCTCGACATATGCGTTTTTAACTTCTACGTTACACAGAAACACTCTCTCACTCATTCACCGAATAAGTAAATCACGAATAACCATCTACATGTTGACAAAAATAAACAGTCAATCGAAGGGTAACTGCAATAAGGAGACACCTCCACTCTCCAATAATTTGAGTAAACCAACGAAAACCAACTAAAAATCAAGCACCCAGGTCGCCCAACAAGTTTGCGTATTTCATTTCTATATTGTTTAGATGCTTTCAGCATCGGTTCCATTTCTAGTTTTTCTTAAATATCGATGGATAGTCGATCGTCGAATATTCAAGATTTTAGACACCTGCTGCATCCATCAAATTTCTATTTCATTTAACGGATCACAAATTTTGCTCTTGTTTATTTAAAATTGAATCTTTAAGATTGAAACTTTTTTAGAAATTTCTTAAATCCTTCTATGATGATAAAATATCTACAATGTAAAGGGAACAAATACTGTATATAGTAATTGTTATTGTATTTTCCTTATGAAACTCATGTGATTTACCACTCAAGTATCTCTTCCAGAGTGGGCTTAATCTTATAGCTCCGTCTTCTAAACTTATCGTTTTTCATCCTCCAAAAAGTACGAGAATATCTCATAAAGAGTATTGGCGAATCGTGACACAAACTTATTGGCCGATCTAATAGTTTTTCAAACTAGACTACTACATAACTTTTGTGCTCTTGTACTCTTCGATATGAAACCTTTCTTTCTCTTTCAACAGATACATTTCACATATAGGAGTTGCCTCCGTACCGCTGAAAGCCTTCGATTCACGAGAAAAGAAGGAAACACATCGAGTCATAAAGGTTCTCTATCTAACCATCATCGATCACCGCTTTGGCGATTATCGAACGAACACGTTCAGTTGACAACTCTTGGTAGCGATTGTGAGGACACAGAGAAGCACAACGAACGTCAAACAGCCAGAAAAGTGATAATATCTTCTTCCATATTGAAGAATATTTAAATAAAAAAGCGTAACGAATCAACTTACCTGAGCAGCGAGCTGTCGCAGCCTTTCCGATTCTTCGATGGTCGCATCTCGTCGCGCTGCAACCTTGACCTGTGCAACGTCACCGTAAAAGGACTCGGATCTCGGCGAGAAAGCCATGGTCAGCTGGTGCAACTCTTGCAGGGAATTTGAACAAGCGCGGTAACAGGCGACGCCGCAAACTTCCCATTGTTCTGGGGTGAGTAGCGGCCCGCTGCTCACTAGAACGTGCCTGCGCAGACATTGCAGACATCATCGCATTGAATCACAGAAGAATCCTAAAAATTAAACCTTCCAGGTATTTAGAAACTTAGTATAATTTTTAACACGAAAGATATTTCGCACAGGAACCCTCGACAGTCTTAACATGGCTGATTAATTATTTGATTTCATGTCATTGGAATTCGTGAGAAAAAATCTACAATTACTTTGTTTCGGTTATACATATATTTATATAACAGTTTATAAAGCGCGATATCTTCTAAAACAATCGCTCGAATAATTACTCGAAAGATCGGTAGCAAAAAGAAATTCATCCGCCTCAAATCACGCTACAAACTCCAATTAAAAAATTGATAAATTTTCTTCTGGGATGAAATATTCTTTATTAAAAAATCAACACGGCCACTGCGATGTCCGAATTCTTATCATCATATCATTTTCATATTTCCCGCTGTATCTCTTTTCTCATTCTTACGCCTACAATTGCACGAATTGATCACTGAGGATCACTTTGAGAAGAACGAGAATATCTTTGAATACAAAGATCGTGCCTAACAATTTTGTGTAACTCGACGAATTTGTAGGACTCGTACGAAACGGGAAAATAGATCGTACGCGTATGGTTAACTCGCGAAAGGGTTAATTTCTCCGCTCGCAAACAGCAGATATAGGTTGCTATCAAGAGTGGGTGACTCTAAGATTTCAGATCAGGATCCCGTTCGTCATTCAGTGCCAGGCTAGCTATCTGCCCGCGAACCTGTCCCGTTTTTAAACTCCGCGCACGCCTGTACATCGATACTTCGCGATCGACCCCGGCTAAGATTGAATTACACGCGTGTCGATGTGTGCCGTGCATTAATATGGAGAAAACGAACGACAAACGGATCCATCCGGCCCATAGTTAAAGCAAGATAGACGGAAGAGACGGGGGCTGTCTCTTGTATGCGTCCTCTTGTCGGATTTGTGTGAGTCGCTGACACGACGCTCCGGGGGTGTCGAGTGTCGGTGGCTACCTTATCCCACCGGACAGCCTGTCAAGCTTCGTTATCATCTTACACGCACGCTACGCCCGTAACGACGATATATCTAACCTCCGTCGATGGACATTCCAACGAACCTCCGCGTTATGATTCACCCTTTCTCTCTTCTGATCGATCCTCGTCCTCTTCGAACCTTCTCTCTTTTCCTTCGATTCTTTCAATCGTCATAGGAGATCTCGATCGATCTTCGTTCTTCTCCGAGCTCTTCCACCTTCCACTGGAGACTCTTTCAATTGACATGGGTGTAAGTTTGGTAGCAATGCGTACATTTAATCGTTTTCTTTTTTTTTTTCTTAACTTGGTAAAACAGATTAGTTCGCGATGATGATTAAAATGAGTTAGGTCTTGAATCTTCGATCTTTGAATTCTGATCCATCTTTTTGGAGCCTCGTTCGATCTTCCCAATTAGTGTACGAGCATCAGTGTATCAGTAACGGGTGATGGGAAACGGATCCTCGAAATGGATGAACGTTTGATAGATTTTCTGATTTAACGAAACAGGTCGATTCTTCGAGTTAGAAGAATGGTGAGAAGAATGGAGCGCCTTCTTTGCGACTCGGTGATCTTAATTCGATAGTGAGTCATCAAGCGTTGGAACGAATAGAGGACTTTGATCTCGATCCGAGTTAATATATTGTGCGTACATATGTCCCAGCTCGCAGAGGTTTCAAACTTTTAAACAATTCTTATAGGCCTAGGTTTCGATCAAAAGATACTTACCTAATACAGGCGCAACCTAGACGAGCTATACTCTCCGTGGGTTGGACCACGCATTCCGCCATTACTAGCAACAATTGCTTCAACATCAACGTCGTAGCTGATAAATAGGCGTTGTTTCTAAGTACCTCGGGTCCTAAAATCCATTTGCAAACGCAAATTATAAATTTATCTCGTCGAAATTGTCTCTTCTCTCTGCCTTAAGCATCGCGTGTTATTAACCCTGCTTCAATCCTCGAATTTTTCTATTTCAATCTTGCTTTTATTTCAATAAAGAAGACAAAAATTTAACGTGAAATTGAAACGAGAAATCTACAAATCTGCACATCAACGACAGCTTTTTTATTCTTTGAGACACTTCCAGATAACTCGAGATACTTTTTAATCAGAGCGAAATAAGATCGGCTAGAAAATGACCGAGAGAACGTAACAAGCTAGATGATATGTTAATTACCTTGTAAATGAGTTAAGTAATCAACAACCAAATCCGTAGTCAGTCCACAGCATTGTTTAAAATTAGGCGCGAAATTGTCCCATCCTCTGAAGATCTTCGACGTCCTCCTCAACCAGTTCTGCACCATAGGCAGAAGCAAGTGATTGACACAGTATAAACCAAACGTTGGCCCAGGAACATTCAACGTGTCTCTCAGTAAATGGAACAAGGTTTCCAACGCGTGAGGTTGATAACGTTTAGGGCAGATCATGGTAGCGCTTGCTAGGCCTTCGATCAAAATGTACCAGACTCTCAGAATGCCACTTGGCTTGTCCATACTTTGCAGAGTTGTAATTGTATGAACGTTATCCATTAATACGTCATGTGGCCTTTCAGGTATAGTCTCCTGCATCGATTCAGCGTGTTTATCGAATCTGATCAGCTCGGAATTGGGTATCGTAGGATCGACGTATTGAGGAATGGTCGAAACTTGGATTCTTTGAGCTGAATGGAAAATCGGACAAGCTGGCATGCCATACATCGATGCAAGAATAT
Organism: Bombus huntii; assembly: GCF_024542735.1. Lineage (NCBI taxonomy): Eukaryota > Metazoa > Arthropoda > Insecta > Hymenoptera > Apidae > Bombus > Bombus huntii. The sequence continues at coordinate 5,106,528 of NC_066251.1, forward strand.
CGGAACAGCTGAGAAGATATTTCAGACTTTCGACACAGAGTCTCATTCTTCTGGATTCTGCAACGTCGATCTGATCTTGATCATCCTGGTGACCCTCTGTGTCACCGATTCCACGGACGTGCTTCAGGAGACATAGAATGCAATCTAACGCCGCATTGGCGAATACAAGCGTGTTGTCCGTGGATAGGAAGACCCTGAAGACCTCCAGGAGTGGCGCAGATTCGACAGAATCTGAATTACCAACTGAAGCTACGCGTAGCGCTCCGAAAAGAGGTCGCCAGCCTGATCGAATCTCGGTTCTGTTGGTCTCGACGAACTCACAGATGCAACTGACGATCTGGAAGGAATTTATAATTCTTTTGCGTCGATTTAAGCCTTCGCTGATTTAACAAAATGAGGGGGAATTAAGTACGGAGAATTTAGAAAACAGTTACGCTTCTTTATCGCGAAGAGCTTTTGGAATTTATATTGCTTTTGGATCGACTTAACGCTTTGGTAGTACATTAAAGTAATCAAGTATTGAAAATGAACTATTTAAGAAATAATTATTTTCTAATAAATTGCTTTCGCCGAATTTTTTGAATCTATAACGCTTTCGTTTTGATTCTGTAATAATGTAAAATAACGGAGAATTCAGTATATTTAGAAAATAATTACTTCTTTATTGTCAAAGACCCACCCTTTGCATCTCTGGTGTCAAATACAAAAAATATGTAATTTTCCCACTTTTTATAGAAGATGTATATTAATATTAGGTACGATGATCAGACTGTGGATTTTTATGCATTTGTGAGGAATTTAAAGATACTAAAATGCACATAGAATAGCAAAAATGTATGAAATATGCAAAATAGTGTAGTCATTATAATACTTAATAAATAAAACAAACCTGCTTAGGTTCCATCTCTTTAATGATGTTTATAAAAATATTAATTTGCATGAATATTCGCAGTCTAATGATGACATTTAGGATTTGAAATTTATAGCAATGTACTTGAATGTATATAATAATACTTTGTTGCTCTATATTGAGGTTTCTCTCGAGCTACACTCTGATAAGGTTAAAGACAAACAATGACTCACTTGATCCTGAACGTCACTGTCGCATAGTTCTAGGCACAATAGGTTCTCGAAAGGTTTGAAAAGAGCCTCGTTGAAATGGAAATGAGGCAATTCCACTTGCTCGTTCAGCAAAGCTGCCATCGAGTCGTGAATGCATTGTACTGCTTTTTTTGAAATGCCACGGTCCTTGTGACAAGCTGCCTCCATAAAGTGCGGCCCTAGGATACTCCAAACCTGAAATACGCATATCCAATTTAGAAACTTTGAAACGCATCTCGTTTATAAAATCTTGAACCTGCTGCGATTCCTGAATATTTTTTATTTTTTACTATTTCAATCTCGCTTTAGTTTCAACCTATAAAGACTTAACTTTTGATATCTCAACTTATTAGCCACCTCTTAAGTAGGATTTCTACAATCGCTAAACTAAAAGTCGAAGAAATTTTCTAGCAAATAGGAAAATACGATTCTGTCAAGAATGACACAAAAATACAGCTCTTAAAGGATGGACGAAGATTCTCTCACCCTCATTATATGAATCAGAGGTCTTCCACTCTTCACGCACTTCAACATAACTTCTCCTAATCGAGCCAAGAGCAGCACATTCATTTCGTTTTCTCTGGGTTTGCTTCTTCTCCACCAGAACCTCTTATTGTCTTTGAGACCATCCGTGGTTTTGAATAACTGAGCTTTACTAGCTCTGCAAAGAGCAGACAAGAATAGACATAACGCTTTAAGGTTCAACTTTAGCGCAGCATTTTCAAATAGCCTGTCGACTTGTTGGGATAAAACGCAGATAATTTTTGCGGCATAGTCGGCAGGAAGTATTCCATTAAATTGACTGTCCGCGTTCGATTCTTGGATTATTTCTGGGATTGTGTCTGTACTGGAGTTTTGTGTGTATGGACTGGATAGAAAACTATAGACATCGACACTAAAATAATAAACTGTCTTTTAGTAATGGAGAGTTTAATGGATTCATCGAGAATCAAACTTTTCTATACGCTTTACCAAGTTTCTTCCTCCTCGGTGATGTTGAAATTAAGTTTTAGCCTATCTTGGCTTCCCTTTGGATCTCCATTCGAACTATCTTTCTTGTCTTTCTTCTGCTGAGTCTTAGGCAGCGATGGATTCTGATTTTTTCCAAAGAAATCATGTTCCAATTTGCTCACGTACAAACAACACCTTTTTAAAGTATAAAGCTACTTAATCAGTTGCTGCCAATATTTAATAAATTAAAATTAACCAGTACTTTATAAATTCGATAAGTTGGATAGAAATTGGAAAATATTTCAATCGTTAGCGATGTCTTACGTGAAAACATGAGGCCAGCAATCGCTGCCATGACTTCCAAGTTCTAAACCCTTGCCCAGAAGTACGTCCATACTTAACGCGTGCGATGTGTGAATATTAGTTGCTCTGTTTTGTAATTTCAGGCGCAGAACATCCTTCGTCCTCGTGATTTTCGAAATAGACTGCTCTGTACAGGCTGCTTTCACCAGCAGAGCGAAGATGGAATCACAACGATTCTGCAGGCCTAATTAACGAGAAAATAAATTTGAATAAGAATAACTGGAAATGAAACTCGGAAGAAATAAAAACTGGAATCGCTATACGTATTGGCAACATTTGTATGTATATCCTCAGGTATTTAGAGTAATTTATTAAATAGTTTATTAAGAAATAATACTGACCAAGTACATTGCTCAAAATTGCAGCTTTATGAAGACCTTCCAACGACAAAATCACGGTATCTCTGATACCACGTCTATCACCGTCTCTGCTCAGTATTCCCTTGTTATTTTGTTCCTTAGGAGGATTCAATCCTGTCGTCAACACAGTCATCATACTTCCCCAACAACACGTCAATACTCTTCTCGAAAGCTTCGCTCCTGCTTCTGCTTCCGGTGTTGGTTCGCTTCGAGATAGCTGAGCTTTTTCCAATCGTATGTAGTCAGACAAAAGCTGTCCGCCTCTCTGGCTTCCAGGAATCCCATCAACATCTTACGAAAGTAAATGTATCTATTAGTTTTCAGGATTTACAGTCTTCGATCATCGAATCAAGGACACGTACCAAAATTTTATTTTTCTTCTCCAAACTTTAGTGTTATATCGCAAAGAGTAAATTGTCCTTGGTTGGAAAAAAGTTTGATACTTACCAAAACGATACTTGGTACAAAACATTGTTCCATATATATAAGAATTCGCGGAAAAAGCCGAGAAATTGTTATTTAGAAAGTCCTTAAATTATCATTACAAGATTCTTATTCGTTCTGTTAGAAATTTTGAACGGTCCTAATTCGATGGCCAGAGACTGGACAATCTCGTTTCAGATTATAGAAAATTGATTTACCAGTTAATACGTTTATCAGAGCACTGTTATCCGTGTAGTGCGGATTATAGCCACATTTCTCGAGTAAATTACACGCTAGAACTTGTTGGTAAAGTTCAGACAACCAAGTTGCCGAAAGATAGACTAGAACTCCAGATCCGTGTACTTCTTCCACAAATTGTTCCTGGAGAATGCGACAGGAGCTTTTGAGAAATTATCAAAGTTGCAGAAAAACATTTAAACGATGTGTCAGACGTCATTGATACCTCACTGATGGGGACCTGACGATTATCCTCGTGATAGTAATTAATCCTAATCAACTTCAAGTTCAACAATAATGCCGCATAGGTGGCCAAGTAAATTCCATCGGCGTTCATGATCGTAATCAAGGCACATGAATCTGTACTGGTGTCCGTCTGTTCCTGCATCTTTTGTTGTGCTGTAAAAACTCCTGTAAACGCAATGTCGTTTCATCTTTTGGTTTTGGAATTTATAAAGCTTATTTATGACGAAGCTTATAAGTAGCAATTAGAAGAATTATAAATAGCACATATAATAATAAGATTGTGGATGTTCATGCAAATTTATATTTTTACGAATAGAATTATTAGTAATAAGGGAATAGAATCTTCAAACGGAAATTTCTTTCATTCGTCATTAAATATTATAAGAATTTGTAACATTGCATATTGTACTTTGAATATTTCATATATTTTAATACATCGATGCATTTTGTGCGTCTTTATATCTTGAAATTTCTCATAAATGCGTAAACGTCCACAATTTACTAAAGACGAAAAGGAATATTAAAAAAACAACGTTAGATAAAATAAAGACTTATAAAAAATTATTGCGACATCCACTCTATTTTCTAGACTTAACACGGACAAATTTTCATTTATCACAGTCGCTACAAAATTCTATAAAGAATAGAAAATTTAGCCTAATGAAAACTCTCAAAGCAGTAACCAAATATTTCGCATCAAAATCTTAATAATTTTCTAAGGAAGCACAATTCAGAATTCAAGAATTACCAAAAAGTTGGGACATGGTCTCGGGAAGCAACAGACAATACATTATCCGTCAGTAAACACGATAAAATCAACATTATTCTGGGCAAGAATCAATTTCTCGTGTATACGATTATCGTACCTTGACAATATTCCGAAGCAAAGTTCTGCAGAGCTTCGTCGACTTCTATGTTGCTTCTGAGACTCAAAACCATAGGAATCAAGTCACTCTTCAATGTCCTGACGAATTTTCTAGCATTATGCCTTTCCATATCCACGTTGCATTCATCAGCCACCTGACGACCCACGTGAAGACACTTTGGTAATTTTTCTAATCTCAATCTCTCCCTTTCGTTCTCTATCGCGTAGTCGTTGTCTTCCAAGCTATTTTCTTCTTGAACCTCGTCAGATTCGTTCTGAGGACCTTCTGTGTCCGTGGAATCACCATCTTCCGATGGACCGTGCCCCGAGGAGTCAGAATCGGAGCCTATTCCCTTCTTCATGAGCTCCAATTGCTCTCTGAAAGCAAATCAAAGAGCTTTTCATGGACTTTCCTAATTACATTTTTTAACAATGCATCTACGAAGCACTTCATCAACCTATTCAATGTTAATTTAGTCCTTTGCACTTACGAAACGTAGTAACATCTGTCTGTTTAGTAATTCTATGAAGAAATTGTAATTCTATGTAAAATTGTGAAATTAATCGCATAATTGGAATTTATGAGGGAAAAATTTATGATTACTTGTTGGTTATCATTGAAGAACATTAGGTATTACCACTGAACGCATCTATTTAACGATATTTGTACTTTATAACGTTTCACAGAGTGATTATTTGACAGAGAATTTACGAAAAGGATAGTGATCCTTTAAATCGCACAGTGTTTCTTACAATATTTTACAGTAGTAAAATTCACCTGTATGTTTTCGGCAACCGTGCCATGCACTGATAAGTCAAAGGTCCTTTGTAGTCACAGGATTCCAAGTCTTCGTACAAGCTATTGATCGTGCACGTGTAGGTGTGATTAATAGCCTTCCCCTCGCATAATTCCTGAAGAGCGGAGAGCATTGCAACCACGCACGACACACTAGCGTGCAATGTACTTAAACCACCAGTTGTTGATTCTTCGATGGAATCCATTGCTCTATATTTTTAATTATTATCAAATTAATAAACTTCTGTTATTTTAGATGAAAGGCTTTAATATAGTGACTCACAATCTCATTAAGGCCATGTCGCTCTGAATATGACTAGATTTATCTTCTTCCACCAATAATGGACCGGCAAAGTCAACGATTCGACTAGGACTTCGTAAAAGCTCTTTCAAAGCCTTCAAAGATTCTAAGCGTTGCTGAGGTGGAGGATACAGTAACATTCTGTGAAATACTGATTCTAAAACTGGACGAAGGGGTCCCACGCAGCCCACTAATCGAACTAATTCTGTTCCAATGCTATAGGTACAAAAATTGTCAAATTTCACTTTCAAGTTACTTTAGACATCAAATTTTTTATGAATCATAATTAGATTTATATCATTAGATTAATCATAATTATATTTATACATTTATAGGAAGTTTAAAGATGTAAACATACAGTGAGTACATTTTTATTCTACTGTCCTTTGCAAATGAATTAAATAACTTACTTATCTTATTATTTTAAAGCTTTTGTTCTTTTGTCAAAAATCTTTAATATAATATGTATGTTTTTACATTCTTTAAATTATTTAATGATTCCTTGTGAAACAGATTTTGCAAATATTGAAACAACTAATGTATTCCAATATTAATGACATAATAAATATTCGAAATATTGTAATAGAAGCGTAATATTGTATAAATATCCGTCTAATAATGATATTAAATTTTATAACTATTGTATCTAAAATTATGTACCTATAAACAGTTTTAGCCTGGTGACTATCGAAGCTCAAAGAAGTGGCCAAGTATCCAGATCCTCTTCCAATTTCGTTCTCTTTTCCTTCCCTAGACGTGAACGTCTTGTCGACCCTCGGTGTACCTAGGAAAGCTATCAGTGCAGGACAGAATTTCTGCCAAAGGAAGGTGGTAAAATGTGCGTTCGTATGAATTTTCTGCGGCAAAGAGGATATCAAGGTATGCAGACATTCCAACAGAAATACCACGGTGTTTCCATTTCTTCCATTACTGTAATAAGGTTTCCTAAAATTGATGTGTATTCAAATAAAATTAATATTTTTTCCCTTACTTCTGAGCTTCGTCTAGTTTGCTGCAGATGTATTGAAGAATTGGCAGAGCTTCGTTGAAACAGGAGACACCTCTTTCCCATAAATTCTTATTCTTCTTTGCATTCTCGTCCATTTCTTGACATTCCTCGTCTGTGAAAAGTAAGATATTTTTACTAATTAGTAGCGAAGATTAATAGCATATTGAGTGGATCCTCATACATTTAAATTAAAAAATTTCAAATTATAAATATAAAAAATGATATAAAATATATAGAATATATAGAACAAAGTATGTATAGATATGGTGTAGTAATATCCAAGTATAAGATATACAAATATTCAAAGTATTTGAAATATTTAAATATCGAAGTTTGATTTATTTTAGCCACATTCGTAAAAATACAAATTCACATAAGTAAACATCCTATTAATGAATTCTACTAACGTTCAAGAAAAAATCCTCGAAAGTGTTTCAAAGGAAACAGCTTATCAATCACGGAATTCGCAAAGAACGTTTCACTAGTCACGCGAGCAGAGATTTATTGATCAAACTTTCGTTGAACTTCACTTTGGAGTATCTGACAAATTCCAGAAATAATCACAAGGACAATCACGAAACTCTAGAACGTACTACGGATAACAGCATTGAATGAAATTACCTAGGAATAGGCAAAAAGACCGTAACGTTTGACTGGTTGCAGCTTGAGCCGCGGTCCTCACCGCTTGATTCCCATTTTCGAAAGCCTCGCAGCAAGTAGTGAGAATGGCGATTATTAAACGACCGTTCATTGTCCAGTAAGAGGAACAGGCAACTTGTAACAGAACCTATACAGATTAATATGTCGTAGAATATTTCTTAATTAGCTTCGATGAATTTTAATTCTCGACCAGAATCGTGGCTGACCATCGCAACTTAATTTTAATTTCTATTTTGCACTTTAGTCGACAAAGATCATTGATTGCCATTATCACGTAGAGTGTAAAATAAAAAATAAAATTAGATGTCTTAAAATTCAGTAACGATACCAGTTGAGTGTTAGACCTGCTGCAGTCCTCGAGTTTTTATGTCTGAATGCCACGCTCCCGTTTTAATAAACAAAAATAGATTTAATGTTTCAACAAAATCTCTGGTTAAAAGATTGCAAAAGATTGGATCAATAGAATTATCTTATTTTTTTCCTCGGATTTAAGAAATTTATTACCGATAGTAAAATGCGTCAAAAATAACGCAAAGAAGGCAGCAGGGTTAAAAAAGGGTTAAATTTAGGCTCACTTTTAGCATGTCCGTCTGCGTGTCGTCAGATTGGGATAACATGGAACTCATTGCGTGCAACATTTGCGCGGGTAGCCAAAGAGAATCATCCTCTGGCTCGTACGGCGACTGGAATCTATCATCCCTTAACATTTTCTGAATTCAAAACGTTTATATTAATTACAGATTATTTATTTTGATTAGATTGCGAATATTTATGCAAATATGTATTTTATGAATGAAAGGAAGACATCTAAGTGGAGATTTATTTCACTCGCTAAATATTACGAGTAATATATTTGGAGTGTTTTATATTTTATTTCAATCTAAATTTTGTATAAATGCATAAAAACCCGCAGTCCAATTATGACGAAATTTGAATAAAATATTCTAATTGATTTTAGACATATATCCATCGTCTATTGGAAAACAGCACTGTGAAGTAACTATGTGTCTCGGATTAAAACGAAGAACAGTAAAGAAATATCATGTTACAGCTGGTCACTGATATCGTACCCTTTATCGCAGAGTTCCTTCCCGCGGGCGAATGCGTCATTTACATGTATACGATACTAAACTGGCACAATATGGACAAAAAGAGGAAAGGGGAATTCAATGAAATACTCACATGTAATCCCGACAGACCAAATGCAACGAATTTGCTCCTCTTCGTTTCTAGTGCTAGCTGAAAGGTATGTAGACATTTTGCTCGTAATTCGTGGGGTGGATCGCGTAGTAATCCCTGCTGTTTGTCCAGGAAATCTACACAAACATGTTAAATTAATTAAACAAATAAAGTAAAATATATCGTTTGTTTCAGAATCTTAGTTATCATAAATTGATAAAAAAGAGCTTTTTACCAATATAAGAATTATAATTGACAAGTCAATGGTGGATAAGGTACTGTAGGGCGAGTATAATTATCACAAGTATCGATCAGCTTTAAATTTATGGAGCAAGTGTGACCATCTTATCATAAGAAATATATAAAACGAATCTTTTAAATCGACTCACCATACGCTTCTTGCGCAGACTTCCGCAAATTTTGTAATTTTGCATTGCTTGATTCTCGGACGATCTGCAGCAGAAGATCCTCCATGTCACGGTGGACTAACACGCGACTGATCGATAACGGGAGTGCCAATGCACGCTTGGCTGTACGCGCGCATCCAGGGCCGTAGAAACTGCCTCGCACAAGGGAAATTCATTTTCTTTTTAGAAAATTAAATAACCTTCAAAATCCTCACCATGCAACACTAATTTAACAATATAAATACATAGTAAATTAATTTCGTTAATAACAAACCGCAGCTACTTACGCATAAATTTCTACCACTATTATTGACATATTCTACATTTAATATACATGCCGCACGTACATGAACACCTACCATAGTCATTTTATAACTTTATTAAGAGATTGAAATTAAAGTTGACATTCTCCTTGTAACCTTCTTTATCAGAAAATCGATTAAAGTCAAACTAATTTTTGACCGATCGACAGGCATTTTGAAATTTCCGATCGATGGCGCGCTGATAGTTCCATACAGTCACGTGACTGAATTTAGTCGGATCTTAAAGATGGCGACAGAAAGTGACAGGAAGCGTAAAAGCGGCGAAAAATTACGCCGTAAACCATTGAATTTGTACGAGTTAGCGGTGGATTTGATAGGTACAAGCCTCCTTGCGAAGGAAAAAGGCTAATTGGTGTGGTTTCCTGGTCAGCGTTATCATAAAATCATCTCGTGTGCCGTGACAGGTTTGGCATTTGGCTTTTTCCATTGGTGGCATGTGTCGACGCTGTTCGAAAATGACCGGCATTTCTCGCATCTGTCCGAAATCGAGAGAGAAATGTCCTTCCGCACGGAAATGGTACGAGATTCGAACGATTTCGAGAAACTGACAAATTATTCACGAAGATAACAGGTATGTTTTGTTCTTTTTCTGTTCAGGGGATGTATTACTCGTATTACAAGACTATCGCGGAATCGAAAACGTTCATGGATGGACTTAGAAAAATCAGTCATGATAATATCTCGGAATATGGAAACATTATTAATGCAGCTAGAAAGTATAGCTTGTTGCCAGAGGTATTATTCTCTATTCGGTATTCGACGATGAATCTATTTTTTGGTTAGGTTAACTTTGCTGCATCCTTCCAGTTATTTTCTTATCTAGACTCTCTTGTACAATAATTCTTGAATCATTTTATTGTACCAATATATAATTGGTTATCTAGTCTTGATTTACTTAATCTCTACTTTAATCTAACATATTTTTATAATCGTATGATATTAGTTCAATTGCGCAAGAGAGCTATAATCGTGTCTTTCTATGGTTAAAAAATATAAAATGTCTTATGCCATGGTTATGTTAAAGTTCATTTCAAAACATTAGATATCTTGTTGTTTATTGAAATATAAGCAAGATAGAAAAATAAAAATTTTAAGGTCGTAGCAGGGTTAAGAAGATCGACTTGTATAAAACATAATTGATAATTTACAGCTGGTAGCTGGATATCTTTATCATTGTGCCAAGAATCTGGGGATTATATCCATAGAGCAGTGTTGGCAAGTGAGATTCATGTTTGTTAGAACTGTATACAGAGTCAAATACTATAATAATACATAAAGAATATTTGGTACACAGACTCTGTATGCATTGAGAAATTCAATGTGTGTCACTTCCTACGGAAGAACTAGAAAAGAATCACTTTCAGATAGAAAGAGGAGAAGGTTTGCCACCAGTGACTAGTTGCGAGGGTCTTGGTGTTCCAGTTTATTTTTACTTACAAATCGTTTGGATTTTTACTATATTTACGGCAGCTGTACTGTTCTATTATGCTGCCTTCCTTGGTAACAGTTTGAGTAGTGGAATCATAGCAGTGCTTCTATTCTTTTATAATCATAACGAATGTACTCGTGTCCAATGGACTCCACCGCTGAGAGAAAGTTTCGCATACCCTGTATTACTCTCTCAAATGTATAGGTTGACTCTGATTATTAGAGAGGGCACTTTGCAAGATCCTCAGAAAGTGCCCAAAGATTTACTTCAGGTGTGTTGAGAAATATTAAACGCTCACAGGACTGACATATTCTGTATGAAGTAACAAACAATTTATTTCTTTCAGAAAATGGGTATAGCGACGGTAATTAGCTTATGTTGCTGGCAATTTTCACATTTTGTACTCACCACGCAGGTCGTTGCTCTATTGATATTAAAATGGATGAAAATAATTCCAAACGACCTTTACAGATGTATTTTTAAAGTTCATGGTTGGTCAATTTTATTAGCAACCGGAATCACAGATGGTTTCCCCTTGCTGTATTCTCTGTACTTCAATCTTTTACTCATCAGTAACGTTGTAAGCTTAACGGAGAAGCTGACTCATTTCATGGGCATAAAGCTCCAAACGATTCTCGAGATCGTTCTGACAATTATATGCACGCTGTACTTAGAATCGTTTTCCGCCTCGTTATCCGAGGACAACGCGCACGTGTTCGACTTACTCAAAGCGAAACTGACCAGTTACAAAGACTTCCACACGATGCTGTACACGTGCTCTCCCGAATTCGATTTCCTCCAATACAGAAGCTTCGAAGCGATTATAAAAACGTTGCTTCTGCCGTCTGCTATATTGGCTGGAATGCTGGCGGTCTATTTCTGGTACAGGAATTACAAAATCAAAGGATATCCTAAATGCATAGAGGCGGATATGGCTTACAACGGCCTGCAGACCGGAGCTTTTATCATCATGGCAGTTTTCATCATGAGACTCAAGCTGTTCATGAACCCCCATCTCTGTATAATAGCCGGCACTGTTTGCGCGAATAGATACTTGGAAAAGCTTGGTTTGAAGAACGAGATGACTAAGACTGCTCTTACTCTCCTATTGATATCCGCGATGTCTTATCATGGATTAGAGAGACTGCAGGAAGAACGAAGTATCATAGGTAATTATCAGGCCCTACGGAACAATTAACGATCGAGCAATGAAATAGTGTGTAAAAATGTATAAGAACATTATTAAAAAATATAAATAAAACAAGACTATTTTTTCAAATTACAAAAAATATGTTGATATAACAGATATATCGTAGAAACTCGTTAGGTACGGACAATATTCCTTTAATTGAAAAGAACATGGTTATCTATGATGCCTGAATTTCTTCAAATTGAATAACATTGTAAGATCTAGATAAAAGAGGATTTTTTGAAATTCGTTTTCATAATTACAACGTGAACTCAATAGAATTTAATAACGTAAACTGGTTAAAAAGAAATTACAACTAAACTGTGATTCTTGATGTTGTCGACTTTCGCAACTTTTACAGACTATTTCACTACTTAAATACGTATTTTATTTTCTAACGAAAAAAAGCGAAATACCCACTAAAAAAAGCTTCTTACCTGCACGTGGTAACTAGACTGCAATTTTTTTATGCAAATTTATATTTTCATGAGCACAATTAAATAGAACTTATATAGAAATTTATTTTACCTATTAAAAGTTATGACAAGAAAAAACATATATGAAATAACATATAGGAAATAAATAATGTAAATACAGATATAAATGCATAATAATCCGTAGTCTAGTAACAAATATATTTTCTTAACAAATAAAATCGTTCATATAGTTTGACAGAATAGTAACGATATATAAGTATAATTTTTATGAAAAGTAATAATTGTGAATTATCCGCGTGAGTCAAAATTGGCCCAGCCTCCGAAGGTTAATAAACAAGCTCTTTATTATCTAATCTTTCATCATATAAAAATATGATATATGTAATAAGGCGAGTACAGCGACATCGAGCAAGAGGAACTGTTCGAGTGGATCAAGAAGAACACGCCAGAACACGCTGTGTTCGCCGGCAAGATGTCTTTGATGGCAAACTTAATGCTCTCGACGGGAAGACCTATAGTCAATAACCCTTACTACGAGAGCAAAGAGATGAGGTGCATAAGCTTGCCATTCCCTGGATCGTTACATCTGCCTTGGTATTTATTATCACCGGTTTTATGTTCTAGAGATCGGACGATGAAAGTTTACGAGATCTTCAGCAGAAAAGATGTCACATCCGTGTACTTCACTCTGAGGAATCTTCACGTTGGATACGTCGTGTTGGAGGAATCGCTGTGCTTTGGTTTCGCAAACCTGTAATGAAATAACTTTGAAACTCAATGAAATTAATAAGCATGTTTTTTTAATGTTACAAATATCAATTTTGCGTTTCAGGCAAGCAGAGTGTCAGATGATCGATCTATGGGATCTAGTAGACAATGGAACCGCGAAGGCAGCTGGGAAACAACCCCTATGTCCAATCCTATATCGAGGAAACGCTTACCCCTTTAAAAGAGCCTTTGTAAATAATCGTTATGTTGTTTTGCAGCTCGATTATTCCTATTACGTCGAGCTGAAGCCGAAGACTTCCCTTAACTACAAATCCTAAAGGTGTTCAATCGACTGATCAAATGTGACAAATCGAAAATACCTCGCGAGACTGCAGAGAATATTTTTCCCAAGGGAGAGACAGTTATGTATGATATACATATATATTTTTCTTTTAAAAAATAATGACTCGTCGAAGTGAGCCAAAGCAACTTTGTTAAACAGTTAGAAGTAAAATACAAATAAAATGTTAACTACGTTCCTGTCAGCTCCGTGTCTTCGTTTTCCTGCGTCGTTCCTGTATCATCCCAAGTCTTCGCACATCTGAAAGGAGTCTGAGTCGAAGTTCTACCTTTACGTAAGACAAAAACTGTTCGTTTTATATAACTTTATTTTAACAACTACAGAACCGTGGTGAATAAACGCTGCGGTTCTCGTAACATGACGAAATCGTCTAAAATATAGTGGAATCTTTCTTCCTCTTTGTTTCTTTATTTTCTTCTTCTTCTTCTTTTAATGAAAGTTGGTCGAATTTCACGTGATAGTTATTAGCGCGAGAAACGGGCGAGCGTCAAATCGCGGGATCGCAAGAAGAATCGAACCGCGCCGCGAGGATAGCTCCGTTATAGTAACACACGGCACTGCACCTTCACTTCGCCGTGTAACAGATAGTATAGTCGGAACCCTGCCTTCGCTATACTACGTTGTGCTGCTGACCCAAATGAATCCTATGGCCAGTCAGTCCCGGTCCGGGCTTCTTCGCGGCAATATTGCTCGCTCGACAGCTGGTATCGTATAGACGCGCCCGTTCTTTACATACCACGTTTAACGACAGCTCAAACAATTTCACTTGTCATTCATGCGTGTCAATGGTCAGTCGTCGATCACGAGATAAAGATCGGCGATTTAATTGGAAATTTAATTTAACGGTCGGTGCCCATATTGCAGCGAAAATCTGATGGTCCAGTGAAATTTTAAGGGTACCCCAAACAGTGAAAGTTTCCAATCGATTGATATACGCGAAACAAATACGGTGACTGTTTCGGATAGTTTGTTTTTTGGAAAAATGTTCCGCAGTGTTCGTACTCCGCGTTGACATCAAGAGCCGACAATCGGTGTGCATAAACCGATTTGTTCGCGTTTTGGCGGGAATTATTCTTTCAAAAAATTATTACTCTCTTGCTCTTTTTTACAATTCTTTAAATTGGGCACTCGAGTATTTTTGTTCTAGTGTAAAGTTTAATCAGAGAAAGTGTGACAGAGAGAAGTATCATTTCCTGGATTAGAAGTGATCATCGAGCTGTAAATAATTTGTACGATCTTTGATATAATCGTAACACGCGGTACTTGGACCAGAACAGAGGAGGCTGAGGATGCCTGAGGCGGAAACAAAAACGTAGAAATCGCGTCGCACCGGCCACGAGGATCCGATTGATCGAGATCGCGCGCATCCGCAGGCTCTGAATAGCGATGCGGTTGCATTCCACGGCAACGATAGTTCCGCATAATCACTGACACTCTGCAGTGAGTACCAAATTATTTTCTCTTATTTTTATTTATTCTATATCTTCCTTTTCCGATATTTTTTTTCTTTCCTAGTTTTCGATTATTTCTGGCTAACAACGGAAATGATTTGTAAATTATCAAGGACATCTCCGCCTCGCGTCCTTGCGTCAGCTTATGGACGGTGCATTAATTCGCTCAATGAGCATAACAATGTAAATGCAGTCCTCAATCGGATACGCCGACCCTAGTACTATAATTTCGAAATTATGCTCGTTCCGCGATGAAATTCTAATTTGGTCGTATTCCGGAATTCTGATTCGCAGGATATTACTCCTTTAGCCTTTTATCTCGGTCTGATTTTAAATTGGTTGGCTCGTAGGGTTTGTAGTTTGGATTTGCGAAACTTTAAAAATAATCGCGTGTAGTTCGCAAAGAGTATAACAAGGAAGTAATCAGATATTCCTGTTAGCTCCTATTACGAGACAGAAACAAGTTTTTCTTACGGTACAGTCCCACGTAAATAGCGAATCAACCTCGTAAAATATTCATACGGACAATTTTTTCACTAATCTACTATTATTTACAATTAGAAGCCGTCAATTGAAGAGCTTTCTGGTAAAACGATGTCGTAATGGCGAATTGATTAAATTGCCTTGGAAATTTTAGTTCTAGCTTTTTAATATTAACTACGTTTTTCATAGTATTTTGACAATCCATTCATTAACGTGTATAGTAGAGCTGTCTTACACGATTGAATTAACTGTGTCAATAAATTCCCTCATATAACACATATACATAATTTACTCGTTATAGTTTACAAATATAAGTTTCAAGAACTACAAATCACCTGATCATCCAATTCTAATAAAATCTTATTCTATCAAATGTTAATTTTGTTTTCTAAACGAAGATTCTATGGTATACGATTTCTACCGTAGAATAGCTACTCTAAGGTAGTAAAATAATTTTATGTGCACGCTTAAACAGAAAAATAGGAGGGGAGATGATATATTTTTTTTAAAATCCTAAGGGTCTTTGATAACACACTCTCGTAAGTTATCCGCTATTTTTCAATTCTTTATATTTTCAGTTCAACTCAGCTATTATTTTCTTCTTCAACCACATTGTATTAAGTCCTCCTTTTCAAATTGGAAAGGTCTACAAAAACTGATTATCATAGTTTTCTCATTTCATTTCTAATTTGTAGGTTGTGACTTGTAAAATTTCGCTAATAATATTAACGGAATTGCACAAGAAGTATCCGAAGAAATTCGATAATGTGTGGAGAAGATTCCTAGTTCGCGAAATAGCCGTTTTTCCCTGACCTCGAAACAACGCGGAACATAGACAGTGCGGTTGCGTTTGGCCGAATGGAATTTGGCACGCACGTACTTGACGGTGGCTCGAGCTACAAAAAGTATCGATGCATCAAGGCACTCGAAGCCGTACAGAGGCCGTCCTGAATCTTCGGAGACGGCCAACGAAGTGGCCAAAGCCACGTTCGACCGATAATGTGATCGCCGATGCAAACCGGCCGCGCCTAATCTTTCTCGACGATACGACAGATCGGTTCTCGGTTACTTTCTCGCCGGTATTCGTAACCTACTTTTCGACCACGATGCAGTCACCCCATGTGCCGGTGCCAACAACTCGAATTAGAAGGGTTCTAATTCGCTAGAATTATCTTGGAGCTGATGTCGCAGTCTCTGAGCATTCAGCTTTGTCTGTTTATAATTTTGGAAGTTGATACGTGATCCTCGGATCTTCGTTTGTATTTTTGTGTTCCTTCTGGTAGGTAATTTTGAAGAGAGAACTCGATCGAGATAAAAACTTTTTGATGAGAAGTTGACTCGATAGATGCTGGAATGCATTCGATAGGCAGAGAAATATTTTTGAAACCAGGTTCACAATTCGCTAGAGTCATTTTCTCCAAATTTCTGTTTCTTCTTGCGATTCGCAAGAATTTATCGAGATGAAAACTTCTTCAGAAAGACAAACTTTCAGTCGGCGATTATACCGTACATTTTCATTTCTCTTTGCAAATTCCGAAGAGTTCGTCGAAATCAAGATTTCTTTAAAAACGCGGCGGCTCTTCATCGATGCATCAAATCATCCAATCGGCGGAGAAATTTTTCTGAGAACTAATTGTTTAATTCACTGGAATTATCTTTGAACGCATCGTTCGCAGCTGCATACTTTATCTGCTTGCGATTTTAGAAATTAGTACACGATCCTCCGATTCACCTGTATTTTTATTTTTCTTCGGAAAGTCCGAAGAGTTCATCGAAACCAAGATTCCTTTGAAAACAAGTCGACTCTTTGTCGATACATTAATTCATCCAATAGACAGAGAAATTCTCTGGGAACCAGTTTCCACCTGAACCACCAAATTCAGAAACGTACGCGTGTACGTACATGGATCAAGCCATACGTTTACCTCTTCTCGTCTTACCTGGCAAAACGAAATTCCTGTTGGGTGGATCGCGCATAACCATCGTGAGAAACGGTTTCAAGGTGGAGGCCAGAGTCCTTTTCAAGCCCCAGAAGAGACAGGGAGCATTCCTTACGCGAGATAAAGAAGCATAGAGGAACGGGAGACGCCGTGAAAGAGTGGGCGACAGAGTTTCACATGACCGAGTTAGAGCATCCAGTTTTGCCGGGGGCATGATACTCGTGACACTAAATATCGTTTTCACGTAGGCTGGTTGATTGCTCGACAGAGAAGACCTAATTGGCCAGAGGTCACAATCATGAAACGTAATTTCATCCTACTAGAGGTAATTGCGGGAATTGCCGTTCCCTTGGCTTCGCGAATGCTGCGTGTGATACTTCGAATTGAATCTCGAACGGCTACCGATAAATTGCGCTATTCAGGAACGTCTATTGGAGTTTCAGGAAGTTGAATTGGTCGACCAAGTTCTTCGATGACATTCGACGCGGGGGAAGATAAAGATGGATTGAAATGAAAGTTATTTTTGATTGCAAAGTTCAAGCTAATACTTTTCCGGAGAAGGTGAAACGAGCTTAGAATTATTATGTGCTTCGTGGGTGTCAGGAATTTAAAAAATATCAGGTTTAGAATTTTCGTACTTTAACAAAAGTTTTTCGTTTACGTAAAACCTATAAAAATAGAGGAAATTACTATCGATGTAATAGTAGTTTCGAATGAGTAACAGAATTAGCAGGAAATGCAGAGTGGTTTTGATGTAGATTGAATTACGATCAAGTCTTTAGTTGGTAGTCTAATTATTTTCTTAGAAGAAATGTACGTATACGTCTCCTGTAGTATATGCGAAAATTCAATTACTTTATTATATTAAATTCTTTTTGTACTGTCCATAGAATTTAAAAATACACTTCCTGTACTTTGGAATACTATGATTATACAATTATTTTCAACGATTATATGCTCGTTATTCTACATATAGAAATTATAGAAAGTATTTAAATATTCAGACATATCTTTCTATTTACCATAAAAAGCTGCACCAACTCGTATACCAAAGATATCTTTAGCTTGGAGGATATTGCTGCTAAAAATTTAATACGCGTTTATGGCATTCAAGTGTTAGCTATGTACTTCTACAAGCTATCCAGTGATGCCTTTCGCGACCAGGAGAAATTGACAGAGATCGCGTGATTCAGATTTATCGCACCTTTCGTAGCCAGGCTTTAAAATAACAGTAAAAAGCCTAACAAATGTCCACTCTTTAGAATGTTCTTCTTTCGCGTTTTGATATTTTATTAGAATAGTCATAGATCTCTGAAAAGAATTTTATTTCGTTGGTACCGGTTGACTCTCAGTTAGAATAGGGTCAGGCTTAGCAGATATTAACATCTTCCTCGATGATCTCATGTGGCTTCGTGACGACGAGCGTTTTTTCTGACCTTGCTCGATGCTACACACCTCCCAGCATTCCAGTCTAATCGAACGACACACCTCTCACCGCTGCTTCTCGTAGTCCATGGACCGGCATGCTGGTCATAAACGTGTTCCTCTATCCGTGTGTGCTGCGATCCACGTGATTAGGAAGCGGTGGCTTTTAAACTTGTATTGCCTCTTCGATGGATGTTTTCTTTTTTAACATTTCGAGAGGAACATTTGAAGTTTTCAGGAGGAATCCTAGGCTATAAACTGGTCTTGATGAACCTCGAGGTATTTTTTTAGGTGCTCTATCGTTTTAACGAAAGAATTCGAATCCTGAGCGCTTTGAACTTTCGTTTTTTTGTCTATTTTTTAAATCCTTTAAAAATTTAACTTTCTTCTACGGAAATGGAATTTTTTACGTTTTCTTTAGATAATCTATGGAAAATTTAATTTTCTACGAAAATAGAGTTGTAAGTTTTCCTTTAAAAGTTTAAAGTTCTTTAAAAGTTTAGCTTCCCTGAAAATAGAATTTTAGTCCTTTCACGCTTCATTGTACTTGCGTGCACGCAACACTGCACTTTAGTAATTCATTTATTAGCTAAACTATAGATCTATTTCTTTTCGGTAAAATTGATTCTCTTGAACAATAATTTATTAGCGAATAACTTGTTGATAATAATAAAAGTGAATAGAGTAACCATTAGTTGTTG
Organism: Bombus huntii; assembly: GCF_024542735.1. Classification (NCBI taxonomy): domain Eukaryota; kingdom Metazoa; phylum Arthropoda; class Insecta; order Hymenoptera; family Apidae; genus Bombus; species Bombus huntii. The sequence goes on from NC_066251.1 coordinate 5,125,872, forward strand.
GTTGTAATGTATAGCGTATAGACTTCTCGTTCAGAATTTTAATCAGTGAAATACAATAATCAAGTGATTTGTGATTCATAAATTTGTAGAATTTCACCAGTTTTAGTAGTAAACCTGTTACTATTATACGAGAAAGTTTTATTGTGAGACTACAGATATTTATTCAAATTTGTATATATGTGTTGTATTTTGCGAATACAGTCAAAGAAATGGGACATAAGTAATATTATAATAAAAATATACTTTGGATATTTTATATATTTTTGTATATTATATGTATTTTCATGATCTTGAATTCCATAACATTATAATGCATAAATGCCAAATGTTTTTATTATTTTTCTTAGTAACTGGAAATTTACGATTTGTAAGATTTCTGCCATAATATTAATATAATTCTATAACATAATCCAATTTTCAAATTGCAATGCACACCATGTCTTCTTTTTATACAGAACTATATTATTAACGAATAATAAAAGAACTTTATTGCAGACTAAAAAGGACACAGTTGTGAAAGGATGGAGAAAATAGAATAAGAAATACATGTTTCTTCTCTAAAAAAAAAAACTAAACGAAAATCTCGAGATATCTGTCCAAATTCCTGCGAAAGTAAATCCTTTTTATGGCATTACCATACAGACACGCGCGATTCTGCGGACTTTCTTCGGCGTAACCTACTTCCGGCAGAAACAGCAGGAAGAATGACGTTCACATCGAGCTAAAGAACCGAGTATAATGGAGACAAGATCTTCAGACTGGTTCCTTCGAACGACATTGTTATCAGTAGAAGGAAAATTAACCTGGTTTCCGTGACTTTTTCTACTTTGAATCTAATTTCACTTTGTCCAAGCGCCACTTAAAACGTTACAACCATCAAACTAATTAAAATTGCCGGTATCGGATTCTTTTTGTTTTTATTATTAAAAGTTACTTCTTTACAAGTTATTAGTAATAGAAATGCATTTTTTAAAATGGTCTTATAAAAAAGACGTAATTTTTCTTGCATAATTGTACTACATTATTATTGACGAAATTTTACAAGTAACAAGTTTCACGCACTAACAATAATAATAAATTTTGTTCTATAACGTTAACAGGTTTGATTCTAAACAAGTGTTTTTGTTAATATTGATATCCATTTTCATTAATAGAAAAGCATGATTACATAGAGATATTTATCATCGTTATATAACTTTAATTATAAATTAATCATATACAAGATATTTAGGCATACGTATGAAAGACGATCATTAAGTGCTGTGATATTAAAATATTACAACACTTAAATACTTTGAAAGAATGATTAAATATCTTCTATCAAGTTTGATACAAATATTTTTCTAAACTCCCCAGTAGCCAGATTTCCTTGAAATTTTCACCTCGCTAATTATTTTCTTCATTTACTTACGCAACTAACGCATTAAGATTATTGCATCGGTTCTCCTTAGCGATTTCTTACAAGGATAACCGAAATTTTCCGCCTTATAATATCGCACGTTGCATGAATATGATGTTAACAGTCTCGTAAATTTTCAATATGAAAAGGTAAGACCTACTCTACGAACATTTGAGACTCATAAGCTTACAAGAACCTTTCCAACCTTCCTCATGCTATTTTGAATACATAAGAATTTTGGAAGCATTCTTTGCTTCCAAATTTCTTACTTTCTTACTCCCGCTATTCCCTTGCTCCACTTTTTAGTGTACCAATTTTACTAACTATTCTCATATACTATTCAACATTCTTCTCTGTGCAACCTACAAAAGGCAAGAGGGAGGAGCGGAAATTTATTTGTTAGTTGCTACCCCTCCACTATAGACAAGATCCGTTCCCTTAAAGGCCTCTTTATTAATTGTCCGCGGCATAGTACGGGTATCTTGAAAGGTAAACGAATAAAAATTTATACAAATCTTTAGCATAAAAGATTGGGGTTAGGAGGAGAAGTAGAAGGAGGTGATAGCTAGCAAGACAAGTGATGGAAGGCTTGAGCAGTGGAAGGGGTGATAGTGGTCGTCAGTCGGAGAAACATTCATGTTTCCTTACTCCAGCTATTTCCTTCCTGCCATTTTCAGTGTACTAATGTACTAATATAGAGGAGAAGGTATTTAGCCGGTCACTCGGAGGTATAAGAGATGGAAGATACATATTTACAATTTTTGATCAACGAGATAAGGACCACGAGAAAGTAACCGAGGCTGTGGAAAGATTTCACGAGCCATTCGCTTCATATTCGCGTGTTTCGATTCGTTCCTCGCTGGGATTCTTTTCTTTCTTTTCTTGGAAACCTCCGCGATCCCGGTAAAGTCTTTCCGCCAAGAAATTGCCTCGAAGAGGCCTCAGCTTGACTGACAGCTCCAAAGTGAAATTTCCTCGTCGCGTAACAATCGTTGAAAATTTCTGACTTGGTGAAAACCCGGTAAAATTATGAAGTTTACGTGATATCGACGATAAAAAAGATAATAGCACGACTTGCGCAAAACTTGGGAATTTATGCAACTAATCGTTGAACACTTCATCGTTTTTAAAGAGAGAGTTACTCAACTTGGGAATATTGCTCTCCACGCTGTTTAAAATACTTTTAAAGTTATTTTTTACTGGTTCGTATCTTCAAATTGTTCGTACACTCCCTTAACACGTTGATTAGTTAATTAGTGAACGTGATTTTCAACGCGATGATCATCGATGATTTTCGTTACTGAATTGTTTAGGATTGATGGAAATAAGATAAATTTCATGGACTGAAAAATGTTCAGCGATGTGAACGATTTCGGTGGAAATGTCGAACGAATCCTTTAAAATTCGACTCGTTTCTAATAATAAATTAGACCACAGCCGCACGCGGAATAGAAAGTTGCAAAGCGGAGCCGAGTTGAGACGAGAGAAGAAGCAGAGTCCGTGGCTGAATACTTGGAACTTGAAACGAGGAAGAAAAATCATGATCTGCCCGGTGTCTCTTCACGTTATCCTTCTTTCATACCATCGTTGACATTTTACGTGAAACCAATCAAGAACTTCCTTCTTCTCGCGATAATAACTTCGTTGATTAACGATCATTCCCGCCATTCTTCCTCGAGCACGAGGATGTAATAATTCGACGCGTACGACGCTAATTGCGAGAGCTTTCATCGAGATTAAGGCATTGCCACTCTCACTGACGAGAACCTTACCTCTGAAACGAGCCGAGGAAACCAGCCTTTCCTTCCACCTGTAATTTCCCTTGCGTTTTCCTTTTTTCTTTTTTTTTTTTATTTCCTCTCTCTGTCTCTGTCTATCCGTCGATTCGTCATCTCTCAGCCAAATTCATGGAAGCTAACTGTTCTAGCCTCGTTTGCAGGGAAGATGAAACATGATATAATAGGATAATTAACAGGTTTTAAGCTAGTATTAAAAACTAGAGATATAAATATCATAGCACGAAAGAAAAATAGTATTGGTGTATGGCGTACCATTCAAAGCCGAGAAGAATCAAATAAATAAATGAAAAATAAAAGCGATTGTAAAGCGATTTTAAAATTCAATACACCGTCAAGTAAATTTTGTTTTATCTGATTTCAGGATTAAATACGTATTCTTGCTATCCATCTATTCCTGAATATTTGGAAAATACTGAGTATCGTGAAATTAGTTATGATGATTCTATTGGTTTCATGCAGGATACTTGTTGGATTGGAAAGCATCGAAATAATAGAAAATTGTTAGACGACCTAGATAGTTGGTTCTTCATCGATAAATTTGGTTTCCAAATTATTGAAAAGTGAGAGAATTGAGAGAAGTAGATGATGCGATCTTTAATCTTCCTCGACTGTTAAATTTATGTTTCCTGTGCCTTTTATGGCACTATTTTCGAATTTAAAATCACACAAATATCCGAGATCATCTCTCCACCTCTGGTAAACTGGGACAGATCCAGTGCATTTTAATGAATAGTTTGCTCGTTTCATTTTACCGGTTGTAAAGTTCGTTCCGTTTCGAGCCTCCTCCTGGGAGTAGAGATCGAGACGGACGATTAGCGCGAAATTACCTCGCGTGAAAGACTTAATTGGATGAATTGAAGTGATTCTTTTTTCGGCTCGTTCGATCTTCTTTCGCCTGGCAGAAGCCTCGTATAGAAAATTCTATACTTTCCCCGCGGATTAATGAAAAGTATCTTAACAGAGAATAGACGTTCCATCTCACTTTCCTTTCATCTTATTCGAATGTAAATTCTATATATGTACACATATCTTCGATTAAATATCCGTTTACGCATGTGCATATCTTGTCTACTAATTTATCGATAATATTAGTAAATTAAGAAATCACTAGTTGTTAGTAAAAATTTGAAAGTGCAAAAATGCAGAGAGTGTACATAAGATACGTAAGCACAAAAATATAAGTAACGCAATTCGTCCACTTGGGCCCCATGTCTTTAATTAAAGTGGCAGAGAAGAGAAAGTTTATAAAATGAAAAGTATGAAAAGTATAATACATGTAGAGATGGTATCTATAATTTTACAAATTAGATCTACATTTAATTAAAGAGCGAATAAATATAATAGTACTATGCAATAGGTAATTATCATCAATATGATAAAAGATTCTTGATACAAAAGGTTACTAAAATTTATAGTGTCAGTATCAATTCGGCTTTCTTTTATTCGCCACTGTATATTTATTATTCATATAATCAAATATCCGCAGTCTACTAACAGTTAATAAAAAGAAATAATTTTTCGCAGAAACTACAAGAAATTCAAACCTGAAAGGATTGAAAAGCCTCTTTTAAGTCTGGCAATAAATTCTATACTTTCCCCGTGGGTCAATGAAAAGAACCTTGACAGAGAGAATAGGCGTTCCACCTCACTTTCCTTTCATCTTATTAAAATGTGAATTATTTATATCTTCTGTTAAAAAGGCACGCTAATTTTTCTCTTTCCTTTTCGCATAGGTATTAAAAGAGACGTTGTCTTTTGATTTCAGAGATGCGAAGCGAGGTAGGAGAATGGCTGCCCACCTGTGTAGGTTCTCCGATATGCATCCTGCTGTTATCTTGGTCTCTTCTGATTTATCAGAACCAGCCATCCTCGGCGAAACGGAAGATCGACGTGTTCACGGTAGCCATTCTCTCGCAGAGTTTGGTTCACCAGCTTGGATTGCTGTTGTACGCCATTCTTACTCTCATTCGGCCAACTAATCACTTTGGAGGTAATGAAACAAGAAGTTACGCATCTGTTGCTCTATCATTATTGTAGGAAGAGAAAATGATAGGAGTGTCTGAAGAGAAAGCGATCGAAAGAGGCTTGAGAATAGACAGGGGCAATCTTATCCCTTAAATGCATTCTTTCTAAATATAATAAAAGCTTTGGAAACAGGTAATTGATGCGTTGGAAACTCGGCAAAATAATTCTAAAACTCGTTCTAATCTTTTAGTATTCTTTTGTGTAGGAAACTTTTATTTAGAAGCGTGGAGCAAAGGAATCTTTTTATTGAAATTATTACATTAGGAAACATTGCTTATACATTGTACGATTAATTGGACTGTAAATACTTACACAAAATAAATTAAATACACGAGTTATGTAAAAATGCACAACGAAAAAGTACAATTTGTATGATTTTTTTAACGTTGCCTGTGCTTTCTACACGATAAAACAATTTCGTAAGGTTTCATAATTACCAGTGTCACTCGAGCACCAGGGAAGGCGTTAGAATGAAGCGAAAATGAGATGGTAGTTAATTGGCTACGAGCAGTAGAAAGCAAATTAAATAAAGTAAGGGATTGAGGAGAAGGTGTAAATAGGATGAAGTAAAAATGAGAGAGGAGTTAAATATAACACGTGTAAGTAGGTACGTGTGGTAAAAGAGGAAGCATAAGTGAAAAGAGATAAGATTTAATGTAAACAGAATTTTCATTCCTTGACTCTTAAAGTTGAAATATTAATAAAGTACATAATTATTATTTTATTTCACAGAATTCTGCTCGACCCTAGTCTGGATGCTAAACTCATCTAGCATCCTTCAAGAACTGACACTGACCTCAATCGCAATTTTCACCGCGATAAGCATGGGCGACGAAGCATTAAATCTTACGAAAAATCATCTTAAGTATCATCTGGTCAGTTTAAGCGTGATCAGCGCTTGCGTTGGTGTCACTGGAGTCCTCAACTTCGAGCCAGATCTCTGCGTCTTCCTAGCGCAGGAGATCTCTCTGAAATATGGAATTTTCATGAATTCACTACGTTGTCTGTTGACAATGACGACTGTGATCAGCCTACTGATGGCTTTGATCAGGAACATCTGTCGTACACCGAAAGCCGAGTTGCTGAAATCAGTGTCAGATCTATCGGAAACGAGTTCGAAGAATTCTTCAGGAGCCTTCGAATGCCATCCTCAACATTGGGATCCTTCGAGTGGATCGTGCACCAGTGGATCCACTAACAGCAGAGCTTGTTTACGAAAGAAGAGGGTCCAGATAGACGAAGCTAGCGGAAGATCAACGATTTACAGCATTCTCTTCGTTTGCTATGTCTTCCAATATCTTCCAGTTTTGGTAAATATCATTTTGCTTTACATTTTATCTTCTTTTTTTCATTTGTGTAGACTCGGGTTAATTTCGCTGCGTATCTTTAGTTATTTTAAATCTAATTGTAACTTTTTTAACGTTAGAATATATGGTACACGTATTTTAAAAGTGACGCAACTCAAAAATGGATTTCAGAGAAGGCGAGGAACTATTTGAAAGCTTGCAAAAATATTATTTATTGAACGTTTATTATTATTGACAAGGAAAGCAGTTTTCTAAAATAAGAGTATGATTGAAATATAGAAATTCAAGAATTGCAATAGAGTTAGGAATTTACAAATTATAGAAAGTTCTGTCTGATTTGATAAGTGATATTTTTCAATTTATCTTTCTATCGACCGATTAGTAGCGTGAGTTGAATTATTGACTGTAATGGAAATGATTTCGCAATGGGCATGATTTGACTTATTTCCGATTATGTTATTTGTCACGCGCTATTAAAAAACTACTTGAGATTACACGAGCAAATCGTTGGTTTAATTCGCTCATTAAATCAGCCTGGTAAATTGGTATTCGATTATAGAGATCGTTTTATAATGATCTACTTGTTCGATGACATTTAAACATATCTTTAATTTCTAGTTATTATTGAATTTATTAACATGATTGAGCCAGGAACATTAAAATTATTAGATTATTTTAAATAGCAGGAATACTTCAAAAAATGTTTTCTTTATATTCAAATGGATTACAAAAAGGAAAGGGTACCCTTGAAAACCGGAACCTAGCTCGAATTCCCTTCCTCCGGAAGTGAATGAGTCTCCGGTATTATTCTCTTCCTCTCACACCGGAATTCCGTTCATCATTGAGAAAGTTAGCACTTCAGAAAGGGAGACAAATGACCGAGACTTTCCTTTCATATCGAATGCATGTATGAGTTTTTATTAAATTAGATACAAAATTATATTCCACGGCACTCGAAAGAAATAGGAGTTTATATTCTTGGCAATCGTAAAAAAGCGGAGTATTTAGTTTCCTTGAGAAGGAAATTCCAGCAATAAAAGTGCACGATACATAAGTACCGAAACATAAAAAGCGACAATGAGAGGAAGAACATTGGACTTTAAAACTATAAATTCTGGTAGTGGAAAAGCGATGCAAAGGCAGGGAAAAGGAGATAGTAATAATAAAAATCAGCGTTAATGGTGCAAGAAGAAGAATTTCAGCAGTAAAAAAGAGAATAGTGCAAGAAGACTAAGGAGGAATATTTCATAACGATAAAAAAATTTTAAGCAGAACAAGGTCACCAAGAAAAAGAGACAGTAAAAAGAATAATGTTAAGGATATTAAAGAAGTAGTCTCACTAGAATAAAAGAAACCATGTAAAATCATATCAATAAGGAAATTCCAGCATTAAAAAAGCTGCACAGGAACGCGAGGAGGAGCAACAGAAAAACTAGTATCATTACACACGACCGATAATGTACAAGTATATTCGAAAGTGTGAGCTTAATATGGATTACGACCTCGATATCAGACTCGATTATGATTCGTTGGATGGCAAGCTTGTCGCTAGAGAAACTTCTCCTGACCTTACTCATTAATATTTATAATCGCTCGTGTGACGTATCTCGTTGATTATTGCAGCGACCAACAGTGAATTAGGTTGCTTCGATCCACTCATTGAAATCTCCTCCTTTCCTCTCTGTCTCTTTCGTCCAGAAAAAAATCGTTTCATTCTATTTTTCATAAAAACCGACGAAAATTGTTTCGTTCTGTAAAAACCGATGGGATTTAAAAAATATATTTATAAGGTATAAAAAAATTTTTATATTAATTTCTCGTTAAAAATCTTCCATAATTTCATTTTCGAAGTCTGACTGCTACTAATAACGTTAATATGTTAATTCGTAACAATTTATTGCTGTCGACGAATATTTACGTTGTTCCGATTTTACTTTTCTCATTAACTTTTACGATCGTATCTCTCCGAATGATTTTATACAAATACTTGAACGTTGCAATGTAGTGCGTTACATAAACACATCCACGATATTTAGTGGCCAGTACATAAATGGGAAACGCTTACGCGTATACTAATTACTCAACTAATTATATTGTAAGTTTTACTTCTATTTCTTTCTGTGTAACAGCGTATTTAAAAATACATTTCTCGTACTTTTGAAGCACTATTATTTTCTTTTTGCTTTATATAATAAATTTCACGTTATGTTTTAAAGTTCATTGATCTTTATATTTACAATACAATAAGGTATTATTACAAACCTTTACAATAGAATTATATTACAATGTTTAATAAAATCTATATTTAATACAGATCGGCTTCTAAATCGATAGTTTCAATAATAACTACTGGTTTATTATCAGGAATTATTAATTAATAGTCATAAACCAAATTACATTAAATTTACCATGATCTATTAATGTACTCGTCACTGTAATCTATTATAAAATAAGTGTTACAAGTGTATTATTTCCATGTCAGAATTCATCACGCTCTCCAAAACGAACGTGAAAAGAATTCTAAGCGCATCGATCAGGAAATATTCGGTTTCACGATGACTAGGAAGCATAAGCGATTACCAGGCGACACTGGCACAGAATAAACTCAACTTTCAGACCTTCGGTCTTTTTACTCGCGTTGCACTTTCCTTTCAAACACCCCGCGCGAAGCAAATCGCTGTCAACCGAACCAACCTCGATCAACGAGAAAGCCAGAGATATATTCGCTCGAATTCTACGCGAGTCGAACACCGTGACTCTCCCGCGTTCTTCGTCGAACAATTAAAAGGCAAGCTACACTATTACTCATAAATATCCGGCCACTTTGGTCGATTCGTAGTAACAATAAAATTTTATCAGAGTGTACAAATTAACGATGAATTAATACTTATTATGTATTTATGGTATTTATTATGGCTTTAAATCTAGATTACCTGTTAGAATGATAGCAAAAATATGTTTTACTATTTACTATATACTCGTATGTATGTATATCTACTACTACATACATACAGCGATTCGCGAAAGTGTATTTGAGCACTGGAACAGTTTATCATTTCCAAGGATGTTATAAAAATTATCTAAAAAGATTTAAAGATACGAGATTTCTGTGAAATTTATTATGAAATACATATTTGTAGAGAAATAGGATAAATGAATTACTCTTTGATTATATCGATAGATTATATAGATAGATTATTTATATGAAATTAATAACATGTCCATGTACTCTTTTAAGGAAACGTGAATGAACTTATTATCCAAGCTATAGTCTTGTTACGGTGTTAATGATACTACAGAATGCTTCGTATAATATATACATGAACATATTAATGAATATATTAATGAACATACTAATGAATACACATATTCATAAAAGATTTCTACAAGTGTCGGAATATTTTTGTGCGTTACTGTAGCTATGCTGATTATAAAGGATAAATCGTTGTAATATGATTCGTTCGTGATCTTATAATTAAAGTGTATCTTGTCAAATGTAAGCAGGTATCTAGACTCTTGAGCGATAGCGTAAAATGCTTGGAAGGCTCGTTCAGGATTCAACGCGAATCGCCGTTGAAATTGATTGGAGAAACTCGCGTTGCTCATGGACAGAGACAAGATAATAGTTGCGAGATAAGAGGAAGAAGAGAGAGAGAAGTATACGACGCGCCCCTCATTGTGGAATCGCGCGAACCGGGGCGATTCGCTTGTGCAGCACGCGTGCAACGACGCTAGTTACGTGTTAAATATACGCCACAAGCCGAAAGTACGCCAACGAGTATTCTTCGAAAGATTCGGAGCAGAAAATCTGTTGCTCGAGATTGCGTGGGTATTGTAATTGTCGAGTAATGGAGGTTGAAGAGCAGGGGCGTGATCGAATTATAGGGAACGAGCTTTCGATCGTCTTTCTACCGAAGCTTTCTTTTTTATTTTGTGACAGAGAGAAATTGTAGAGAAACGGTTTAGAATATTTTACAAGAAATATGGTAAATGTTCGATATTGCGGCGAAGGAGGTTTATAAGGTTACTTTATTATAGTTTTATCGTAATTTTAGAAAACAGGATTCTATTTCACGAGAACAGCAAATATTCTAGATCATATGATCGTTATTGACATAGTGAAAAGCATCCTGTACAATATTACTAATACTCCGGAAATAATACGCAAATGCCAATTTCTTTTTTCTTAACCAATCAACTATGGAAGTTTTCAATCAAACTGTGGAACTATGGAAGAATCAACTATTTAGTTTTAAAAATCTCTCATTGGGTTAGGTCATGGGGTGCGTAAATAAACGCAAGCGACGACGAATACACTCGTCAAATGCAGTTAACTGGTTAATTGGGTTGCTTATAGTCGCATCAACTACTTTAACCATTAGCGACTATAGTAACTACTCAGTTAGCCAGTTTGTCAGTTTATCAAACAATTTATCTTTGTTATTGTTATGTTATAGCTTGCTAAAGTATTGTTGATTTTGAGACACGATGGTTTCTGTATGTCGAGCAGTATAGGAGAGGATATTCTACTGTAATTGTCTGGTCACAGTCGTTGGAGATGGATTTTTTGATAATATGTACAAGTCGGTGATCTTCGTGTGGCCTTTCTGAATCTAGACATAACCTGTTCTATTCTTGATAGCTTTAACATTAGAACGACTAATGTTGGAACGACGAGTTTTTGGTTTTTTGTTTCTTCAGTTACTGGGAACATGCAGATGATAATTATTAGATAGCAATATTAACTTGGGATTAATCCTGCTAATGAGAAACCAGTTTTCGATCGTCTTTCTGTTGAGGCTTTGCTTTTATCTTCTGATAAAGAGAAATTCTAGAAGAGATTTAGAATATTTCCTAAAAAAATATGATGAATTTTACATATTAGCTTCAGCGCTAGAACTAGAAGATAAATTCGTTGAAACGATGAGTTTTTGATTTATTTGTTTTGAGTTATTGGTTTTTCCAGCCAATGGAAACATACATATGATAATTATTAATTATCGAATTATCGTACAGGAACAACTAGATTCTTAAATGGTCCGATAGAAAGTCTGAACATAAGAACAATAAACCAAATAAGGATGTTCGTAACCCTGAAAGTATCATAAAAAGCAACGCGATTTATTTTCTTTATTTTCTTTCCTCTTCACAGAATCACGCGAAGGAAATCTTAGTTTCCCGGGTGAAATTCGAAATTCAATTATATCGTCCATGAAACGGTTTCACTGTGTTAATAGAACGATATTTCGAGGTTTCCCTTTCCACGGGAGAGTCGCTTTCGGTGCGCCCAACGCTACGCACGTTTCCCCTCTATCTAATTAAGGTATACTAGTTTCGATTTCATATCAGTTATTGCACGCGTAATAGCCGCGCAGAATTCAAATCGCTAGAGCCACTCTCTCGCCGCGTCGCCAAATTCAGTAATCTAAGAGAGCAAATTTATCGAGCGATATTTTCGATAGATTTTTCAAAATTATTTTATTTCCCTTTTATTATATTTACAAGGAAACAACGACACAAATGTGTACGTATATAATAACAAAAATGATTTAATGTAATAATAAATTTAGATTGACAAAAATTGAGAAATTGATTAACCGGATAATATGAGAATTTACATAGAGTTAGACGAACGAAAGAAATAGCAATGAATGTGCACAATTTGAAATTAAATTTTGAAACCGGTCATTTGTAATGATCTGGTAAGGCCCTTAAGCATTAAAATGTGTCTTAGAAGAATTTTACTGATTCGGAATAATTTTTGGAACGTTTTCGATATTTCTGTTATTTTTGTTTTATCCGTGTAATTTCATCAAATTAGCCAGTATGCACGAGTGACCACGTGCAATTCATATCGCACATATAATTCCATGTAAATCCAGTCTAGAATCGCGGCGCGATTTCCCAAGCGACTAGAAACCTTTTCTTACGTCGATCCTGTCATTAACTTCTGCACTGGCCGAGAGATACGAAATACGACTATGAACTTTCATTGTTGCGTAATCGGCCACGATTTCTTGCCGCTTTTTCCACAGCTGTTCGCGGTTATATTCTTGTCGAACGTACGAAGGGTCGTAGTCGTATATCTTGTTTTATCCAGTCGCGAACTATTCGACTCGAATGTTAACGCGGAACGAAGCTCGGTGAATATTCATGAGTCGCTCGACCATTCTCATTTTTGCAACGAGTGCTGCGTTTGTTAACGCGAGCTACGTATTTGGAACTGTTTGGTGGAAGGTTGGAAAACAGCGGACATCTGTCTTTCAGAGGATCTCAGCATCTTTAGAGAAGCTCTGTATTCTTTGCAGTTGCGTTTCAACATAAATAATAGATACAACGGAATTTTATTTATCCGATAGGAAAATAAGAAGTGGATATAAAAGTCAAAATGCGAAACGAGAAACGATGCAAGGATATTAAAACGTTAAGCTAGAATTATCTTTTGAAATGGCTATTTTTTATGTATTTCCTTTGCCGCGGTAAAAATGTTTATCATTATACACGATACGGGTTGATTCTCAGATTATTTGATAATTATACAACCTAGTCACGCGATCCAGAAAAATAAGAACGTTAGTCTGATTGTTTAGAATAATATATCACATTCCCGCTTATTTTTACTCCAATTGTATTTTCCTAATATCGAAAAATATTTCCACGCGGCTTGAATAAAACGCGAAGACCTTGTAAACTGTTGTCGGTGTGCATGATTTCTCGCTTCAGTTTTATATGGAATATTCTTCGAACGTTACAAATACTATCTGTTTGCTGAAACAAGAGCGAAATTGGAATATAAAAATTCAAGGATCGCAGTAGGTTTAGAATCTTGTTTCAACAAAGAGTTCCACTGCAACGCAACCCTGTTTCTCCTTCACGCGCTATTACGCGGAGAAGGTATCGAAGGTATACAAGGCATACTTATTTACGCGCCAGCCACGCAATGAAGAAAAAAAAAACGCGCTTCTGAAAGCGCGACCGAACGCAATTTTCACTGCGAGATTTCCCGCTCGCGGTTGGCTAAAATCGAAAGTAACACACCGGCCATATAAGGCGACGCGTTTCGACGTTTCCCTCGTTCCCTCTTTTTCCATCGCGCCCTTTTCTCGGTTTCTTGCTCTTTCCGCGGCTGCATTAGCATGGCCGCGAAATTACAGAAGCGTGCGCGTCGCTTGTTTATCGACGCGTCGAGGGCAGACGAGCCGAGTAATTAGCCGCGCGCGATTCCAATTGCATTCCACTGCATATTTCGCTCGGCGAAAGCCACGATGTAGCGTTCCTGACACGATTTCTTGGCGAAATCTCATCGATCGAGAGAATAAACTATCCCTTCGTGGCTTAGGAAAATCCTAGAGAAATCCTGGAAATATATTTCTCGCGATCGCACGACGAAATGGAAGTTTCAAAGAAGAATTTAAGTTTCTTAGATGAGATTCGTAGTAGGGGAAAATGCGACAGGGTGAAATATGTGTGTGGAGTGTTTTTCCTATTTTTCCAAACGATACTGGTATATATTATGGTTATACGCGAGAAGAAATGTTGTATAAATATAGATCGGTTGAAGCTTTATTTAAGAGTAAAAATATAACGTAAGACACTCGAGTGGATTTATGATAACAGTACATGAGCACGATCTCGATGTACGATGAGTACGATGAGAGCACGATATGAACACTTTCAAAGGTTTGAATATTTACGCTTATTCGTTTGCTGGAATAACCAGTGAAGGATACGAGTAAGAAAATTGTAGATTTTGAACAAAAGTCAGAAATAAAAGATCGCGTGTAGAAGAGAGAGGGGGATTGGAAGAAAAAGGAATGTAGGAGACACTGGAGAGAATGGACCGTGGTAATAACGTAGAACAATCTTCTTTCTCCTACCAGGTGATATCTATCAAGCCAGGTCTGCTAAGGGATTTCTGCACAACCCAGAATCTGGCGACTTGGTTGCCTCTGGTAAAGGACACCCTGCTGCCGGTGTTTCTGGCGCTGTTCGACAAAATGTTCTGTCGCTACGTGGCGAAGGTCTACACGAAACAGGATCACGCGAGGAGATTATCTCACGGTACGTGATTCTCTGTTCTAATATAAATTGAGTAAAGGTGAGATTTTCTGCAAGCTTATTGGATCACGATCATGCACGGATGTAACATTTTAATCGATTAGTCGTTTCTTTGATAAATTAAATTAATTTAATTGCTAGACGGGGGGCTTTTATGCATTTATGGGGGACTTGAATGTGTTAAAATGCACAGAATATACGATGCTACATCGTCGATCACAAATATTATTGATATCTAGCAGATATAAATTAAATACTTTTCATTGTCATTAGTTTCTAATTATTTTATTATAAATCTATTATTGCATTTGCATCGTATGCATCTCACAATGGAATACCAAATAAAGTGAAATTTGGAATTCAATAAATGTAACAAGTACGTGGGTATCCTAATGCTTGTAGCGTAACTGATAATATAGCGTTATAATGTTTAATAAGTAAAGCAATTATCTTTCTAATCCTTAATTATATAGATAAAAATATATAAATCTACGTAAACATCTGCAGTCCAATTATCATATTTTGTACGAGATCAGCGAGTGTTCCAATAGAATAGAATATCCGACTTATGGTACATCCGATGCTTACAAGAAATCTTGCATCAAGACACGATAGACCGATTTTACGATATTTTCTTGCGAGGATGGTATCGATTGCAGGATGAAAAATGCAACGTGTTGACCCAGAGTACACGCGTGGGAACGAGCTGCATCGAACGCGTAATCGTCAAGGAGAAATATCAGTTACGCGACAGCCCGTCATCTCGCAATCCTGGTAACCGCGTATCGCGCGGTTAATTTCTCTTTTACTAGCGCCATTTATTTGTTCTTCCCTCTTTTTTTTTTTTTTTTTTTGCCTCTCGTTTCCTATAAAATAATACTCCGAACGTTTCTCGATCGTCGATCGTCCCGATATTTCTGTCTGCGAAATGATTTATAGCCGGCCAACGTCGAGCCACGACGCTTGATTTCACTATGTGTTTCATTTTTGCGGCTCCGCTAATATAGATCGCGAGGTGAGCGAATTTTGCGCAACGACCACAACAGAAGAGAAATTGACGGCCCGTTTCTAGACGATTTCACGAAAAAATTTCTGTTACGCTTCCAGGCGGCATTGATGGGAAGTTTCGTCACTTCGAGCAGGACGCCGAGTATAAGCTGCAGTTGAACCTGAACCACGGACTCAAGTTCCCCTTGACTAACGGAAGCCTCTACGGCCGGTTGCACAATCATCAGAACAGAGGCGAGTGTACACTAATTTTTCGACACGCTTCCTTTGCTCCTTCTATTATTGCCTCTTCTCTCCTCCTTTCTCTCTCTCTCTCTCTCTCTCTCTCTTTCTCGTTGTTTTTAGCGGTAGCTAGCTTATGTAGGATTTCTTTAGTGCTGACATTTACGCTTGTTGCCCATTGACACGCTCTATGTCCGGCTATCGCGATTTATTATATGTTATAAAAACTACAGTTAATACGAAATATGGAAGTATGACACACATATGTTTATAAAAAGTGGGTACAAATGTTCGAATACTTTCGTGACCACAATGCACTTTATATGGTTCGTAGTATAATTTCAAAAGCAAAGAATATATTTTTTAATTATTGTTGAAACGAGGATACGGTTTGTGTATCAAACTAATCGCGATTAAATTAATTTACGAAGCGTTAAGAGTACAACTTTTAATTAGAACATTATTTCGATCCTTTTGGAATAAATACTTAGTCGATATAATTATCAAATTCTTTCCGGGCAGAATAATCTTTTCCGGATAAAAGTCGTTCGTTATTCGTTAAAATTCTGCTTTCTATTTATTCGAGTGTTTCATTATTATTTATTCGAATAATTTTAAAAGTATCGTATTATTATTACGAAATTAATAATTTCTTTTACGAATGATAACAAGGATAATTGTTGGTTAATTTTTAAAAAATTGTCTTTACGTGGATGTATTCGATCCGCACGCATCCGTAACAACACCAAATTCTAATACTCTGTCAGAGTACTCCACTTATGTAGTCACCTTATTTACATACATTTCCAAAATCATTTTCCGAAACGATTTAAAAAATTCATTCATTCCGATGAATATTCATTATTTCGAAGCAACTTCCACCAATGAATTCCACTCCTATTTATAGAAATGTGCGAAGGTTTCACAGCCATATTGATCTGGCGAACAATGCCGGTGCTGTTGCAACGCTGAATATTTATTAAAAATTCCTGAATCCTCCGACAATGGTTTCTTGCGCATTATCTGTACTTCGAAAAATCTTTAGAGAATCACGAATTCTCCGAAGGGGCCATTTTATTGGATACCAGGGACAAATAGCTGCCGATAGGCAACTATCTCTCGGAACATGCTCTGAATTTTTGATCGGGAACCATCGCACGACCCGGTTAACACGCGTTAGGAATTTCGTGGGACGATAATCCGTCGCCGATAGAAAGTGCCGTTTCCTCGCGAACGATAGCACAAATACCTTGAATTATGGGCCACTGTGCAAGTAGGAAATCGATATTCTCGGTCACGTTTTCTAGAATTTCTGACGGTACACTTTTCTCCTGCCCTTGAAAATCAATTCTCTCGTACTTTTTCAACCGAGTCTTTCGGAAGACAAACTAAGTAACTCCACCTTTTCTACTAATTTTATAATTTCGTTGCGTAAGCACACGAATATCCAGTTCTTAAGAACGATTTATTCGATGAAACGAATCCGTAAGCAGGTGACATAAATAATGGTAAACTAAATGATAAAGAATCATTATTTTTCTGTAATTTTCAATTTATGGAGTTGATTAATAGGCTCAGTGAGTAGGTCAGTCGTCGAATTCTTTTATCCTAACTCTATACTGATTTTAATTTAAGAATCAATAAAGGCCAATTAGTGAAATAATGCGTCAAGTCTTTCACACTTTCCCAATTTTTTAATTCTTCCATCCTGACTGTATAATGATCTTAATTGAAGAACCACCGAAGGCCAGACAACAAGATAATACGTAACACAGTTATATTAGAAGAATCAAAGTCAATCTATCTGAAATTGTCGTGTTTTCAATAATTTTCAATTTTATAATTACAGAAATTTATTTTCAAAGAGCGAGAAATTTTATTTCAAAGAGAGAGACGTTTATTTTCTAGTTAAGAGACTAATAATTGATAAAATAAAACTTTTCATGTAGCCCGCAAAGAATTCCTAAATAACAAAATTCGCCGACGAATGCCCTGGAAGGGTAAAAAAGAGACAATGGAAATGATGTTGCAGGCAAAACTGGTACGATAACGATGGGGATACAGCACTACCCAAGAATACAATCTCTCAACGAGGACAATAATTACGCTTCTCTCCCCGCAGAACTCTCTTCCTACGCCAGCTCGACCTTCGAGCCACGCCAAGAAGCAAACGTCGTGGAAACAACGAGAAAGAGCACCGTGGACCAGCAGAACAAACGTTCAAGACCAAATGAGATTTTCCAGGAGCTACCCGGCAGTCGTCGAAAAATTGGTAGTACCGACGTCTTTGGTCAGAATATGGAAAACCTAGTCCAGCTGGATGATCCTTGCAGCAAAAGGAAGTTTACGAAGAGTCTAGATGAGATTCGAGAAGAACCTCCGAGAAGGCACGCAAGGAGCGCGCTTGGCTTGGAAAATTTGATCATTGGCTTAGATAACAATCTGCAGGAAGAGCCACGTTGCCCTAGAATCGCTCTGAGGAGAAATCAGAGCTTCGATCATGCTAGATGCCAATCGTAAACATTATTGATTTCTTTGGAAATTGTATTATCGAGACTCTCTTGCACTGTTAAAGTAATATTATTAGCGAAAGTTTACAACTTACAAGTTACCAATATTAAACAATTCTTAAGCTCTAATGACAAGTTTAGTAATGGAATAAGCGTAGTTTCATAAGACTATTTACAAATGTTTAATGATTATATTAAAGATTGTTTGATATAAATATTAAAAGTTTGGAAAGCTTCCTAGAATTCTATTGGATAATTGGCCTAGTATTATTAGTAAAAGTTTGCGAAGTGCAAGCGACTGAATGAATCTATAAATAAATTTTATAAATTAATAAGATTATAAAATCACCTGTTGCCTATTTTGAAATATTGCAAAATCGTGCAGCAACTTGCAAATTATCAATTCGCTAATATTATCATTTTCTAAATTATCGTGCAAGAGGATCTGTATAAGAATAGCATGAATACTTTTTATGGAAAATGTTTCAGGTACCATCGACCGGCGCTGGACTCGAGGACGTACGACTTAAAGAAGCAAGATCAGAAGAAAGAACAGCAGAATACTCAGAGAGAGGAGACTCAGGAGGAAGGTGATGGTTATGAGACTTCCGATGATGAGAGCTGCGATCTGGAGAATGGAGATTTCGATACCATGAGCTCTTGCAGGAGTCGAAGCAGAAGCTGTTGCTCCGTTACCACAGTGGCCAACGACGATTTCGAATACTTTCAACGTAAGGGAACTAAGGTAACATTTCCAGCAGCACCCTTTCATACTTCCTAAAGCGTCTTACAATTTTCATAAAGGAACATTTGAGAAACTTACAAACTTGTATTCTATTTTTACATTTTTTTGGAAACATTATTCCTTTTTCTCTTTTTAATTTTTACCTCGTTTTATTTTCATTGATATAAGTTAGGAAATGAAATAGAAGAAACACATAATAATCTTTACAATTTAGATTTAGTATTTATATTGGTACAATAACTTTCTTCTTCTCAAAACGTAACTTTTAGTTTCAAAGAGTTTTGTTGTATATTTTGTTGGAGTGCAAAGGGTTGGATTCGAAGTCGTAGTTACCAAAGTCCATGTAACGTTTTCGCTGCAATTTACACATACGTCATTTGAACTGTTAATTTAATTAGTACATCTGCTTTAACAAAATTTCATAGCAAAAGTAACGAACAGTGTGTTAAAAGGAACATCATCGGTTAAACTCAAACTCAATTCAACACTTCTAATGGAAGAAAAGGTGCAATTCCTGAAGTGAAAACTATGCTCGTATATTATATTTTAGTAGCCGTAAAGGTGAAACTCGTACCGAATTCCCATGATTTTTTCCATCTCACACCACCGCCACAGCTTTCCATTTATCACGCCAAAGTCGGCAACGAAAATGTGCTGAAACAAATACAATACTATCGCTTGAAATAAAGCCATTTCTAATGGAAAAAATATGCAATTCCAAAAGCGAAGTAGCTGCTAGATTCTAGCAGCGCGCAATGAATTCGTTAAACGTACACCAGATTGCTATAGTCTTCTCCATTGCACATCACCACCAGCTTTCCATTTATCACGTGAAATTCCACGCAAACCACGTTGAATCATACTTCAAATGTGCCGAAACAAGCACTAGCTTAAAATAAACCTCATGATGAAATGTTTCTGATATAAGAAAAAAAATGTATACTCCTAAAAACAGAGTTCCTAACATTTTAATAGCGCAATGAACGCGTTAAATTTACATCAAATTGACACAGTCTTCTTCATCGCACATAATCACCAACTTTCCATTTATCATCTGAAATTCTAAGCAAATCACGCTTAAACATACTTGGCGACGAAAATTTGCCGACACCAACATTATCATTCAGACCTAAGATACAGCCATTTTTTACATTAAAAAATATACAATTCCAAAAGCGGAGCAACTTAACAACGAACGCATTAGACTTACACCAAACTGCCATAATCTTCTATATCGCACATTACCATCAAGTTTCCAATTATCACCTAGAAGTCTACACTAAACCTCGTTGAAAAATCCATCGCGAACAAACCAACAAAACTATCTCCATTTTACCCATGCACATTGTCGGTGAAAAGTGCGAGGACCATTGGAATTACTTCATCGAGAACATGATTGGCCTTTCATCGATTGCATAATGGAGGATCGTGAGAACGTGCTGTTTTGCAGGTGGAGCTGCTGCCCTCGAAGAGAGCCAGCGAGGTAAAGGTCAACATGCGATCTTTCACGCCGAGGATCATCGAGAACGGGACGGAAGAGAGGAGGAACAATCTGATAGACACGAAGCCGAGCATACAGTCGTATCATTTGAAGAAAACGAGAATAGGTCCTGGCTACTCGATGAACGATCTCGACAAGCTCACAGTCGATCGGAGGATGCCGAATCTTTCGATCGAGAGCTTGAAGAGCACCCTAAAAAATTCGGACGTCAGCTACCTGGACAATGGGGACATCTGCAGGCACGACATTGGCGGATCTGCACCTGACTTCAAGAAAATCTTCGTTACTGAATTTATATGAAAATTCTGGAGGACAGAATTTGTGGAAATTTCTTTGGAAAGAACGATCTGTGTTTTAGTGCACTCTAATTTTCTGACCCATTTTTCGTCTTTTTTCTTTTTTGTTTGTTTTTTTTTTTCTTGATAGAATTTGACTAGTAGAATTAAAAAGGATACCAATTTTAAATTTAGGGTGGCATCTTTAGCCTAAATTTAGGCCTGATTACATCATAATCAGGATAGTCTAATTGTTACGCTTGAAACTAACTTCATCAGGTCTATTATATAATACAAATACGCTATCGAAGCATACAGAAGTTAATGGAAAATTTACAGTGCCCTGAGGTGAAGTCAATGATTAAAAGCAATGATAGCATGATAGCCAATGATCTTAGTAAAGTAGGTTGGAGAAGATCTTGGATGAAGTAACAATAGAGTAAAAGACGAGCATAAGGAAGATTGTACAAAGTGTTCATTGTAATATAAGCCAATATTATAATTAATTTCTTTTAAGAAGCTAAGGTATATCTTGTACAAAACAATGGCGAGTCATTTCTGAAAAAATGCGTAAGACTTTGGCACGAGAGGAATGGAAAGACTGTACAAAGTATTCTTTCACAAAGAGACGTGTTCTTCTTTTAGAAAAATTAGGACTGATCTTGCATTAGAAATCTTATATATAGAATCGATTTTGTAAAATGTACAGAATTTTTCTTTATACAAGAAGATCGTTAAGGCTGTAGAAAAATTTGCTCTTTTACGAAAGCGAGGGTCGTGCCTAAGTAGAAATCGCGAGGTAATCTCCCGCAGTTCCTCTACGCCTAAGATCTAGAAAATTATATAACAACCACACGGAAGTAGCCGGATTGGAAAGTTTGCAAGAATGTAGCCAGCCCGGTTAAAGAAGATAATTAATCCAATTGTCAGTTTCTTGTTTTCTCGTTCGATAATTATTGGCTTTTCAAGGTTCGAATAAATACAATCAGGATGCGGAAGGACGCGTTTAAGTTTTTCCAACAGCTAATTACCGATATTTGAACGAGGATAGATCGAAGTTCGATTTAAAGATCGTATGAGAGTGTGTGCGCTATATAGAGATACAAATGGAAAGGAAAATTAATTAAATTGTGAGTTTCCTATTTTCTGCTCGATAACTATCGATTTTCCAAAGCTTAATATAAATAGAGTGCAAGAAGATTCCTTTAAACCTTCGCAGGTTTTCGTGTAATTGCCTGAATGATATTCCAACGACGATAGATTAAAACTCGATTAAAAAATCGTATGAAAGCGTGTACGCGATACGGGGAAACAAATGGAAAGGAAAATTCGAAAAAACTGATTTGAAACGGTGATTCTGCGTTTTAATAGAACGATACATTGCGGTGCGTCATCTGTCCATAAATCACGACCGGCCGACGTAATAACTTATGGGTCTGGAATCGAAATTGCAACGAGGCTGAGTTACGATCCGTATAGATACGAGACAATGTCTAAACAGAAATGGTGTAAAATATGTGTAAAATATGTGCTCCCGTTGTTCCCACAATCCCGTATCGGCCATTTACGTAACGCGAGATGTTTTTGAAAACAACATGTCCAACGCCTTCGATTATTGTATAAAGATCGTTTTGTATATATCTTGTACATTTTGTACGGTATTATTTAATTCATTAAATATACATATATGTGTACGTGGCAACACGTGTGTTCACAGGTGCGTTTGTCCCGTTTAATTCCCAGCTCGGGCCGATACAGAGAATAATTAACGATCATAACAGACATAACAGGGAATAAAGAATAACAATAAATTGACAAAAAATAACGAGAATAAAGAGAGAGTATCTCTTTTATCTTGATTACCTTTATCGATATAAAGAAAATCTTTCAAAGTTGAATGAAAATGAAGAATATTGTAATTCATGATTTTTTACCATGAAGTCATTGGCTTCAAGTTTTCAATATTCTAGATGTCTTCTTAGAAGGGACTAGATGTTTTGTCATAAACCAATCGATACATTTATTTTATTCTTTATAAGAAAATATTAAAGTATCTCGACCTAGTTTTGTTGACAACTCTTGAAATTTTATGATCCAATCAACTTTCTTCAAAGTTAGGATGTTCGTTAATAACAATAAAAAGACACAATTGGATCTGAATAATCCAAAAAAAGTTTAAGTTCGTAAAACTTGTCGTATAAAAAATAAAAGGAAAGAATTAAGAATTAAGAATTTATTTCTATGATAGAATTCTTATAAAAATAGGGAAAAAAGAAAAAAAAATTACGAAAGTTTACAAAATCACGATAGAGTCTCGATCTTCGAGTAGATAAATATCTTCCTCAGCTTTAACTAGTGATTAGAATCGTAGGCGATCGTGAAATCTTCTCACAGCAATCTGACTGCAATTACGTGGCACGTGTGTACCCAGTATAGTTGTTTTTCCTTGACTTGTTGCAGAGATTACACGTGTACGCCCTCGGATAGGTCCTAATCTTCGTTTAATTAACTAATTAACCTGTATACATACTGTCTTTTTATTACTCTAACGTTGACTAGCAATACACGGTTTGGCATCGTTAATCGTATCTCTAATTGTTCTCGCCAGTGGCGTAGAGATTGATTATCCATTCGAGGAAAAAGGAGATACGTGAGTATGTGTTGAAGCTGAGATCGCGTTATTGTCACGTTGCTACGTCGATTAATTGATTTTCGACATTTTGATATCGAAGAGAATCGAACGTATATCATTGTGTCAATTTGTCAGAGAAACGCTCGTCGATGCTCGCTGGTTCCATAGTCTCGATTAATTAGAGTATATAATCAGAGAACGATTAATTAGAGCATATCGTTATAAATACAAGGACTATGATAAAGCTTTGAAAGTAACACTTCTAACGAGCAATCAATTAACTTATCGCTGTCTAAACTATTCGAGTATTTTAAGAAATATCGCGATATATTATCCACAGAGCACGGATTTTCTATGCAATTTTATATTTTTACGAACATAGCTCACAATATATAGTATCGATATCTATGCATTTTGTACAAAGATGTATAAAATATCCAAAGTAAAGTATTCCGAATGAAAAGAAACTTTACTTTGGGCGCGTTCGTTTAATCGTGTTTTTATAAAAATCTAAATTTGCATAAACATCCGTAGTCTACCACGAAACTTATTGAGAAACAATCTGCGCAGAGATTCGTGTCACCTACTAAAAATTATATTCCGTATCTTTGATAAATCTTTTGCACATTGCACGCATTCTATGCTGTGTAATTGCCACGAACGTTTTATGACCCGCAGTGCAATTATCGATATCGTGTAATTAAATATTACAAGGCGACAAATCGTATCTTTACAATCCAAATTGTTCCACGCTACTGTATAAATATAAATCCGCACGCTTTGGTAAAAATTCATTGCAACGTAGATCTACGATATTGATCCTGAGATCAATGGCTCGCGTAGACGAGATCGTTTCCGCGAAAGATTGCCTCGATCATCGACTTCCGGTTGAACTTTCCTCCCCTGGACTCGACGATCGCCACTAGTTGCTGATATCGCTTCCAGGCGGTCACCGAGGCCGCTTCCCCTTCCGGCGTGTTCTTAATCTTGTGATATACGTCCGTACTCCTAACCGCAGCCTCGGAAGTCTGACAAATGCTTTCCGAATCCGGTATCATCTGAAATTTGAGAAAAAAACATTTTTAACTCGCAATTGCTATCGTCGGATCGTAAATCGCTCACAAGACTTCGACACGAGTCATTTAATTTTTAAAGTTGGCTTTTTTAGCTTCTAAATTTTATATTGTTACTAAAATAACCTTGGAAATGGAATGTATATAAAGATTTGCTTCGCTCACTATATATACTAATATAACAAGTATTCTAGATATTTTGTATATTTTTCTGAACTTTTGCACTTTTAGATTGTCTAGTAATTTCCTACAACCTAGCAATCTTGAAAATTCTTTTCCCTTAACAAAATTTCCTTAATTCGATATTTCATCCTGTTTCATTCAATTTCTGACTTGGAAAATCTATTTGATCGGATTATAATATACTGTTGTACTTAGATAAGGTGATTATAAAACATAAAATTGTTAAAGGTCGTAGCAATCAAAGCGTAGTTAAAGTATCTTTTCAAGAGTAAGCCAGATATCCAGACGCTTTTTATATATTACGATTACTCTCTTTTAAAAAGTATATACACTCGCTCGTTCGTCTTTTGTTCTCATTTAAGGTTTCATCTTTGAGAGAGTTACTTCTTACAAACCATTTTAAAAGCTCGTTGCTTTCATTTGCTAAATTGTGCAAGCTCTTAAGCTCGCCAGACATTATTCCATCGGCCGAAAGGGATCTAAATCACCGGGCCGTTCTTTTTACGTCTCAGCCCCAATTAAAATTCACTTTTATTCTGCAAACACGAGCTCAATTGTATTACAATCGTTCCAGTTAATCCTGGAAAATCCTCGCTATTCTCTTCTTAACGTTCTCGTTTCGTTATCCCTCTTTATTTCAACGAATACGCTAAAGTATTACCAATTACCATCTTTCACGGCGGACGATCCTCTCGAAACTCTCGACTTTCCTCGAATTCAAAGTCTCTCCCAGATTAGTTAAGTTACTTCGCCTGAATCCACGCAATTTAAATTCCAGCAACTTGCATTCCCCTTATTAGCTTAGAATTGTCATTCAAAATTGTTATTCATGCTGTATATTAATTTCTTTACTGAACATACGTTTACACGTTTGTAAGTGTATATTTGAACGTTTTCTAACTATACGTACATCTTTAAATTGGTTAAAAAATTCTAAGAGTATGATTATGACAGTCGTATTACACTATAATGCTAATAAAATTTCAAAAAGTTTTGCATGAGACGTATAATATATCCGAATATTCAGTTGATAAATGTTCGATAAATATTCAGTGATAAATGATGAAATACTTTGGCGAGCAACGCTGTAATTATTCCCTGAGTAACGTGATGTCACTACAATTTACGACTTAACTTGTATTCTCTTCAAGAAGATTATTCGACTACGAGTTGAATTCGTATAACTCATTCGGCTAATCTGAACCAGGCTTAAGGCAGCGATTAATTCCCTAACAAATTCTCCGCTATTATTCGGATCGCTTGGCTAATTATTAGCAATTTTCCTAGCTACTGTAATTTGCTCGACACACTGGAAAAGCGGTCGGTTTGATCACGCCTCTCGATCTCTCGTCGCTTGCTCAGGTTGACCGATGTTTGTAGGACGCCGTGTATACAGATGTAACACAAGCCTAAAGCCAGCCCCTCGAAATCAATACTCGGGATTACACTGTTACTAAGGATTCCCATCCCCCATCGCCAGATTCACCCCCGTGTGCCAGCCACTGGCGGGGTTCAATGGCCAAAATACGGGCCTTCGAACGTGTTACACTTTCGAAAACGAACATACACACACGCGCGCGCGCGCGCGCACTACCCTTCGATTGTCTTCGTTTCTCTCTTCTCTTTTCCCTTCCTTTCTTTTTGACCATTCAGAGTTTTCAGAACAACTCGACTCGATTGCGTGGAAAAGCGTTGAAAGCGAATTGCTTTATCTCGACGGTTGCAACTTTTAAAAAGCATTTCACTGTTCCTCGATTCGCTGACCGCTGGAACAGAGTAAGATGGACAGTCGAAAACAATGAAGCTTCGAGTAGCTCTTTTTATTACCCTTTTTATTGCAAATGAAAATGTAGTCGTTTCTTTCGCTGTCTTCTTTTAAACTTATTCGTTTTAGTCGCATCGTTGTAGCAGGACAGTTGCACAGTTAGAATTCTAGATTGAACTTTATAGTCCATAATTTTTGGAAAAGCGGTTTTAATGTTTAACGTTCGAGTTATGTTTCAGGCAAGTAACATTAACATTAAAATACGATGTAATAGTAAAAAATTTATCGAACGTTAATTTTTCTACGTATTACATACGTATTACATACGCCACTGTGCAAAGGTATGTGATCCCACGTTTAGTTCTAAGAGAACATAATTTAGTTACAATATTACGAATAATTGACCTGCAACGATTTTATCATTCGTTCTTATTACAATTGTATCTCGTGATACAAAGCTTTCTAAAGCTTCTTATAAATGTCACAAGAAGGCGTTGAATACTGCTTTTAATCATAACTTTCCTATTAAGACACATAGTTTAGCAACATTTATCTGTTGTTAATACAAACTGAGTTAAATATCCACAAACGACTATGTCATATTACACACTCAAGAAACAAATAAAATTCTCATTGTTGTCAAATAGAATACGTGCCTTTGCATAACAAAAGACAAAAAGTATGTTAATCTAAATATTATCAAGCACTATAGTGCTTAAATGTTAATAAGAATTTCTCTATTAACAACGTTATCTTCTTGCCAGGTTTGTCAAGATTGAAAAGAAACGAGAATAGTTTAACGTCCGGAAGGTTGCGATTTTATGGTAGAAATATCGTCAAAGTTTCTATTTGATCGTCAATAAGATGGAACAATAATTCTGATGAGCTTGTAGCCCAGGAATTGCTACTTTTATGACTGGAAAAAAGTTAGAATATCTTCCCCCTCTATTTACGCTGGAGAAGTTTTAAGCACGGGCTATAGGAAGTTTTGAAAGACTCTGGCAGCCACTTTAACTTTTTCCACTTCCGCTCTGAGCAACGATAAACATTTATCTTCTTCGAAAATTCGCGAACACGAGCGTTTTAACTTGGCTAACAGTCATGGAAGAACAGTTATTCGCCAAATTCCTAGAATATTGTCGACGAAACACACGAACGAGTTAAAATAGGACATTGAGTCTTCATTTATTACGTAAACTCTATTCCATTTTTATTTCGCTCCGCTTTATATTCGAGCATTTGGTCCCTCCTATATCTTTGATTGGTTGTATGAATGTAAATTGATTGAAATAATTAGAGAATTGAGCGTTATGGTTGTATATATTTGTTTAATGATTGTGTCAATTTACAGATACACGATTGTTTGCAAGTGCGTGATAAACTTTGATAATATCAGTTAATTTGACAAGATATACACGATATTCTTCTTTGGCTTTTACGACCATCTGCCTCGTAAATCATTGAGCAAAACGGAGCTGTTTACTAAATAGTATTCAGATTTAAGAATTATGAGATTTAATTTAAATCTATCGACGCTTTAAAAATACTTTTGCTTTGGACTTAAGAAATTTTGCAAGACCACGTAACCCAAAAGGTAACGGTATAAAATCAGTTTAATAACTACGAAAAGTATTTACATCTATACTTATTTTCAAATAGAACGTCTTTTATTTATCAAGTAATATCTATTATTACTTATGTACTTCATTTTCGCAGTACCAAACTTTTGTAGGCACGTATACGAAATTTAATAAGCTTGTAGCTAATTACTTGCTGCAATAAATGTTATAATATATACAGTGCAAATACTTTTTCTTGCCACTGTACAATTATAGGAAAGTAATTTGAAAAAACTTGTAAGACTAATTATTTATCGAGATTTCATAACAGAACGATAAAACCCTATTTCTCTCGTAGTCGATATTTCCAGTGTCGTTTCCCGACGCCTTCGTAGCACAGTCTTAAACTTTCGAGCAGCAATTAACAAGTTTAATTAGCGCTAATTGCGCTATCGAGAGTGAAAAACCTCGATAAACCGCCTAACGGCTAGCAATTAAGCTTTGAACTATACCGACTCTTGATGGAGGATCTCTGCACGTTGGAGCGTATTCTTATCTTTAATACCGACAGCAAAAACATCGATCGAATCGGCCGACCTAGCAGGAAATTAAACGTTCAGATTTAATTGAAGCCTCGCTGAAACAACTACCAATTATCCAACTTCTACGTTCACTTGAGTATAAGATATATTAACATGGAAACTGTCAAGTAACTATTAATTAAATTTCAGAGTTTGACTCAGAGTAAATAGCGGATCAGAGAGCGAAGCTCTGCATTGAATGGCGTCGTCGAGATTTCATCGAACTCACCTCGATTATATCGGCGTCCTGCGCTGCTGCTGCTGCTCTGTCTCGTCTTTCCTCTCGTGGATCCAGTTAGGGAACGGGTTAAGGTCGTTTCTCACGGTGATACTTGCTGCAATTTATCGTGGAAATCGGAGACGGTTGGATGGAACGCCGCGAAAGCGGATTCGGAGCACAGCACGGTCCAAGAGTAACTGAAGAAGGCCAACAAACGGCGACCATCAGCTGGTTTCCCGATTACTTTGCCCCCTCCGTAGCCCATGGGGAACCCACATGTGCCGGCCATATGGGGGGGAAAAAGTTAGTGGAGGGCTCGAGAGACAAACGTGGAGTCTACCTCTTTCGTTTGCACCCTCGGTTTCGAGCCCCCGCTTCCGGCCTCCACGCGCGTGCCAACAATTTTTTAAACTTGCAAAGATTTCCTCGGTGCCTCGTGTTACAGTGGAATTCATCACTTACCTGTCCATGGAGATGCAAACAATAGATGTATCGTGTTTCATAACCAGATTGCGAATGCCTATGCTAATTCATATTTTTATCAATGCGATTAAATGATATTTAAGTAGAAATTTGTTTTACGTATTAAATATTATACCGCGTTGCCGTAAATCTTTAGTAGGTATTAGCATTACATGTTTAATATTATTTGAAATTTCGCTCTAGATATTTTATGCATTTTTTCTTTAATAATTATAAAGTTTCACTTGAATTTTCAACTCTTACACAGGGTATAAGATAATAGAAAAAGTATATGATACGATACAATAATATTTGATTAAAGGTATGCAAAATCAATTAGTTACGCTTAGAATATAAAAGAACCACGCTTAAGTTATTTTTTTACATTTATAGTCTAATGACTTTGTAAAAGCCTAGTAATTGTTCTAATTACCGATTCGTCATTGATTCGTACATTTTATTACATTTACTGCAAAAATTGGTTAAAGTCACTTCTTACGAGCAATACCATGATAGAGGTCACATAAGTGGATTTAATCATTGCATTAATTAAAATTTAAGGATCAAGCAGGGAAATAACGAATAAGAATTACATAAACATTACTGGAAGGCATAAATGAATTACATATTACTTCATCAAGGTGCAAAGAATTTATTATAATGATAAATAACATATATAAAATCTCATTGGACAAATGAGAAAGGATATCATACGTTAATCGTGCTTGAAGATTCCAACTATTGCGCGCCTTGTCACTGAGTTGAGCCAAATGGCAATTAACGTCGATTTGCCGATAACTCGCTTGCATAAGTATATCTATGCGCATCTACGATGCAAACACAGGAACGACTAGGTTTACAGACAGTTTAATTAAAGGCTCCGATATCCAGTATAGCAAAGCAGCTCCAAATGGCAGTTTAAACAAACAGAAGTTATCCACACAGAAGGATATTCTGAATCGGACATCGACCCAGGTTCATCTCTAAATGCTATTACGTAACAAGCAAGCTAATCTTTTAATCAAGAATTACCATCAATCAAAACTCTGAAAGAGAATTACGTTTACCGACGAACGTGAGAGACGTTTGGACAAATTTTTTGTTCTCTATATACGGTGGTTACAAAAAAAGTATTTTTATTTAAAAAAGTATTTTATACTTTGTTGTATCTGTTATAAAATGTATATATTAATTAATTAGATTTAAATATATTAAATTTCGTGTCATTTAGTACTTCCATATGACTAGAGAAAATTGAAATGCTGTCAAAAATGGAATGTAATACCTGTTTAAAAAAGTCGCTTTCTTGGAGAACAAACGTATATGCTAATATTTTTTATAGCCACTGTAATATAATACAATTTGGACGATGGGATATGTTGCTTAATTCTATGGTTCCAGGGCAACTAGCGTCTATTCGAGACACGTACCGCGCATTAATTCCACGTGACAAGCATCCGCAAATGCAAAGCAGAATCAATGTATAATGAAAATTTGGATCATTAGATCAAAGTCATAGTCACGGTAGACAGTCATTTTCAAATTATAGTAACTTCTTTAGTGATCAAACAGAAATATATTTAAAAGTACTCTGATGGATATTTGACAAATATTTCTTTAATTTATAACTTGTCGTAAAATCACTATCTCATTTCCAAGATCTGGATCATCAAACATTCAAATATTAATTATCTCGTTTATGAAAAATTAGAAAAATATTCGAGGAATTCTATCGATATCTCATAAATATTTGCTTCATTTATAATACTACGTACTTTGTGCAGTTACAATTTTTCTATTACTGTCCAAGCGGTCCGCAAAGTGATATATTGCGACAAAAGGCAGTGAATTCGCGTGGAGAACGTGTCGGTTCAGCTCGATCTGTCTGCATTCCACGATGTCCACGATATTGTCATGGGGACTTCTGGCAAGCCATTGTGGAACGTCGGGGGAATCGAGTAAATTGGCTGAATTGCCACGTCCGAGAATCGTAACACGTCGATGCAGACACGAGATAAAATCACTCGAATTACAGCGTAGAATAGTTTGGACAGAGATGCTGCTGTTTCCATGCACAATATGCCCGGATCTTCCGGGATCTTTCAGCTATTTCTCAGTGAGAGAAACCGTCCAAATTAATTGTCTCGATTTTTTGAAGGCGAATCAAGTTGCTTCTGAAGCTTATTCCAACAGAGTTAAAATTTATATGTCCCTATATCTACAGGAATTTAATAGCGATCTTAACTCGCACCTCCATATTCATCTATATGAATTTATATTAGTCGTCTCAACCGATTTTATAGAAGCAGAATTTAACACTAAGGCCACTAATTTATAACACGTGCATCTAAATGTATATATTAACATAGACTATTATAAAAGTAAGTAATATGTTAAAAATAAATAGTTACACTTTCGTAATTTTCTCTTACAGAATTTCTTTCTCTTTCTTGTTTTAATTTGTAATCTTTCGTAGAAATGTTGTAGAGTTAAGAGACTACATTCTTGAGGATATGCACGATTTTTCTTTGCAAAACGTTTAAATAGATACACATGTTCTTTCGTGTATTTCCGTTTTGATTCCTCTGGTGCAAGTTTTAATACTTTGCTTGTAATCTCAAATAATTGAATGTTCTAGTATCGACGAATCGACATTTCAACGAAGGATAACATTAATCATCCGTCAGTAATCATCAATTAACATTAAACAACTGCATATTTGTAGCAATTATAAGAACAACAAATGCCAGATTCATAATTGCACCGAGTATGATAATTCCTACCAAGAAAGCAACTAAAAGTTTCTATACCCAGTAAAAATTCTCTGATTCGCTACTACAATCATTTTCCAGCTTAATATGCAGTTCAGGCATATTTCTGCAGGTCTTGAATGTAACGCGAAAGCTATTTCCCTCGCAGCTCGAGAAAAGAGGCAAAGCATGAAGATGTTAAAACACAAAATGCGATGCGTACGCCGGCAATAAAAGTCTCGCGGCCGTAACTACGAAAGTGAAAAGTTTTGTTCAACGACAGATGGTTCCAGCATGTGCAGCGAGTTGCAAGATATTAAAAAAAAAGTTGGACGTTCCCATTGGCGCGATAAAAACCCGGCATAAATTATCACGTGTGTCTCTGTACAAACTTCCATCCGTATATTGTATTATCTCTCTCTCTCTCTCTCTCTCTCTCTCTCTTTCGCTCTCTCTCTCTCTCTCTTTCCGTGTAGCATCCTCACGCTAAATTATTTCGTCTAAAATTTAATTATGGAAACTTGAGAAGTTAATTTATACCGACATACTTCTCATCGCGAGTGAGTAGAATTTCGGAACGAATGTTTGTAATAATTTAAACAAAATTACAGACGAAGGACGATACATCGATCAGTTGGGTCAGAAAATTGATTCCATTCGAAATCATCAAATCCCCCAGCTGCGCCTATTCTTTAATGGCCAATCGGCGCGTGCAACATAAAGGCACACGACACCACTCTTACAGCTGCCGGAAGTATACATCTGCTGCCAGCTTCTACTAACCGTGCCGTGAAGCTTGGCCCACCTTTCCACCGCAACGCGGCATTTTTCAACATTGTTTCCTGGTTACTTCGTTTATTTCTCGATATTATTATTCGAAATATTCATTGCCATAATAGTCTATAGACTGTGGATTCTTATCCACTTGTGGGGGATACACATAACATGTGAAAATACAGAAAACGTCCAAAGTACAGTACTCATTATGGTATTTAGCTTCTGCTTAGATTCTATCTTTCAAATTGTGTTTGTAGAAACATAAAATTGCATAGGTATCTGCGGTCTATGGACAGCGTTTTTCGGTGATCGATATTTTTTTGAAATTCATATTACATAAAAATAGATGGTCAGATTTTATTAAAAGTGTATCTTTATACAGTATGAAAAGTCGTAGGCTACTAGACTATTATAAATAAAAGGAAATCATCGCTGAAAAGAGAAAACACTATATATAAGCCATCAAAAGAAACGGTGTATATATTATTCAACAGCGTCTTTAAATATTTTTAAAATTCCACTGCTAATTTATGCCCAATATTTCCAGGAAAAGCGATAAGAAGATCACCATTGAAAATATCATGAAAGAAGAAAGGTGACTCCCCCTCTCACGTTTTGAAAAATCAGAAACATCTGCCAGGAAACAGTGATCTTTGATTAGAGCCTGGCTCGTGCCACACACCTAGATTTCTCAATCCTTGGCCGACGAAGCTCGAAACGTTCGGTGAAAGGCAACGAAAATTCCACACAAAGGATCTGCCAAGTTCCGTAACATTAAACGAAATAACTTGGAATTTAAAAAATCGGAAAAATTCAAGAAGCGAGGTAACGCATTCAATTACTCTGACTATCAGCGTGTCCGCTATCAAATATTGAACTAATTAACTTTATGTAGCCGAAGACACGCACGCTTCATCAAATGCGATACGAACAAGGAAACCAACTCGATATCGACAGTCCTGATACTGCAATTGGTCTTGGAAAGAATGTTGGTAACCGGTTCCAAGTTTAATTAGCACATTACAAGGGTAAATGCATCAGCAGATCTGCCTTCGATCTTTTAAACAAACTTCCTTACCAAGCTTCTGATGGAATTTACCTTTAGTTAACGACGAGGAGTTTATCGTTTGCTTCTTCGTGTTTCATAGCGATAGTATTTACCTTCTTTTTCCAGAAGCCACCAACATCTTCGTCCCTCCGTGGAAGATAAATGAACGCAATTGTGGAGACAACTGCTCGAGATGGGAGAAAAAATTTTCAAGTATGTGCTGCACCTGTAAAACAGTGTATACAATTCTTCAACATCTTAGGTTTATCAGCAGAAACAATTTATCTCTCGTTGCATTGGTCGGTTTGCACTCCCGAAAATCTTTTCTTGATTATTTCAATGTAAATTGATTGAAATAATTACAGGATTGTATATCGTAGCTGTTGTTCATACATTCTTGTACGATAGCCTTTGAAACTATTTTTCTTCTTATCTGTTCGAACATTTTTATAAAAAGTGTTAATTTCATATAAATGAATTGATACAAATTTATCAAATATACATAGTTGATCCAATAGAATCCTTTTATAATTTCAATCTTCTAATCGTTTCGACCAATGTAGTATGCAAAATTATTCAATGAATCCAAGTTTGTAGACTCCGTTTCACTTATTAACCCATGAAACTTTATGTTTTCATCTTTGCTTTCATTCAAATAATTTTACTCATCTGATAAAGTCAATTCCCTAATCGTTTCAACCAATGTGATATCCAGAACTATTAAAAGGATCCAAGCTTGTAGCATTTCGCTTATTAACTCATGGACTCTGACATTTCCATAATGTCTTTACCGTCGTTCAAATAATCGATCTAACAGAATCGATCCCCTAACTGTTTCAACCAACAAATAGTATCCAAGAATATTTAAAGAATTTAAACGTGCACACTCCGTTTCATTCATCAGCCCATGGAACTCTATATTTCCAGGTTCCAAGCATCTGCCACCAGCTACTTTACACCGCTGTCGATATAAAAAAAGATATTAAAAAAAAAACAAACGAAGGAATCCTGATCCCACGAATATTCGTGTCTCAAGTTTTCCAATCGACCTATTCCGGGGAATTCGGTGGCCGATCGGCAGAAACGAGTCTGCTCGCAACCCTTTCTCGTATTTTCACCCCCGCAGCTGACGAACACGGGGATACCACCTGACGGTTCAACCAGGAACAGCTGTTCGCTCCCCTCTCGACCACCCTCTGCCTTCTCGTTCACGGCCACACTGTAGCCAGTCGAAAAAATCGAAACGATTTCGTGTGGAAAAAAAGGCATCAGCCAGCTCGAACACCCGGCAGGATGTTCCCGGGGATGATTAGAGATCGTCGGAATTAAAAGGGGGCGAATTAAACTCGCGAGAATCGTAGGCCAACGGTCAGCACCCTTTTGGATAATTCGATTTTGGATTTTCGACTATAGCGAGATACGCTATAGAATGAATTATGCTATGCAATTGGTTCGTAAATCCTCGTTCATGGTATTATAGCGTTAGCTACAGCGTTTTACAATACACGCAGACACGTAGATTTATATTTATTTATAGATAATCGAATCGAATTAGTTGGTAAATGATCGTGCAGAAGGCGTTTCGAATTCGCGTCTCGGAGTAAAATTTATGAAACAGGCTATTCGAACATTGAATGTCAGATGAGTGGAAAAAGTGATGTTATCGGACTTCGTAAGTCTCGATAGAGATTGCCACGTTCGAACGATAGCAGAAAGTTTCAGAAGCAGTTGTTCGTAACTTTCAATGAAGATTGCAAAGTGGAATGGCAATTCCGAGAACTTGGACGTTGGATTTATTGTCCCCTCTGGGAATTTAAATCCTCTAGATACGTAAGTTTGCGTCTTCTCCAGGAAAATGAAGAAACACGTCCAATTATATTCCAAGGGAGAACTTAAAACTCTCGCAAAGCGTACAAGTAAGATTTATAAATTTTTGAAACAGAAATCGCCAGACGAAGATTTTCGAACGATAATAAAAAGTTTCGGAATAGCGATATCAAAAAATCGAACGTCGTCTGAGAATTTCAATCTTCGAGATACGAGATACGATGTCCTTCGAGAGAATCAAGAAACGTGTCCAATTAGCAGAGCTTAAACTCTTATCTTCGTATATATCCACCAGATCT
Organism: Bombus huntii; assembly: GCF_024542735.1. NCBI lineage: Eukaryota > Metazoa > Arthropoda > Insecta > Hymenoptera > Apidae > Bombus > Bombus huntii. Next base: position 5,161,897 of record NC_066251.1, read on the forward strand.
TCCAATTTTCAACGAGAAATTACTAGATATGATCTTTCCTTGCCGCCCTACAAAATCAGTCTCGTTCGTGTGGCAACCGTTGCTGCTCGAAAATGCTACGAAGGTGGTCATCGATTAGAATCGGCGGGAGATTCGAATCGAGGCTAACGGTTTCTTTAATCGATCGCTAATTAAAATCTCGAATAAAGATAAATCAGCATCGGTAAATCTTTGATGGAGGAACGATTCAGTGTGAGAAAGAGCATAGATTCCCTTGGTAACAGCAGCTTGGACGTATTTTCGCCGAACGAACGTCGAAGACAACAAAAGTACCTCGACGGAGCAGATGCATGGCATGTGCTACGAACCGACACCAGATGCCCCATTGGCGTAGAGAGATCCCCAAGGCAAGCTGCCACGATAAACCTGCCCATGGGATCCTTTTCAACCTGGTCGCGTGCCAGATAGAGTCTTCCTATGGGTTCTTCTAGTGTCCACAGCCCACAGCCACCGTGATGCTTCCTGGATTTCTCTGTTCTCTTGGATCCCTTCAAAATCTCCATAGTGTACAATGTACACGTTCCTCGACTTCTTCGAGCTGGACAAGCTGAAAGGACGTTCTCTTCGTCTGTTCCTTTGTGGCAGATGAAAAGACAAATTATCTGGAAAATTGTTTTTCGACGACAAACGATCGTTGTTTACAATGTCATCTCTCAAGGTACTGTGCTTGAGAAAAGTATGATATTTCAATACTTACCGTGGAAACCTTTTGTGTACACCGACGGCCATAAGAATTAGGTCAGTTGATGATATTTGATACAAATACATATATGCCTTTCACTTTTATTTTCTACTTATTTTATTATGGATCTGTAATTTTATTCGCGCCACACATACACGTCTTGCCACGTAGAATACTACATGAAATAAAATTCGTTCAATTTTTCCGATAAATATAACGAATAAATGTTCTGATACTTATGGTCAGCAGTGTATGTATTAGACGTGCTATATAAAATATTTTGAGCTTTCGTTAGCACTGTAAAAAACAAACCGCGGATTTTTATGCGTTTATTGAAAATTTGAGCATACAAAGATGCCTAGAATACATATAATATGAAAAAATGAAGAAAACATTGAAACTCTTTTCGATATTCGATACAGCACCCTTTACGATATCTAGTAAATTAGACAACCTTCTACGTAAGTTCCATTTTGTAAATTATGTGTATAAAAATGCAAATTCGCATAAATATCCGCAGTCTAATAATGATGCATGATTAATCATCGTAGAATGGAGCTATGAAAAAAAGAGTTTAATTAACTTAGCGCTCGTTTATTTACTGGTCAATGTTATCTACAATGATTTATTGTAAAAGTAACAATAGTCGTATATAAGTTAAAACGATATATTACACATATGTACAAGTGGTGAGTCGATCCTGACTCGATCTCGTGGAAACGTGTTCATCGCGAATATTTAAAGGAAGTTGTCGTTCAGAGGAGGCACGCGATTTCATCTTCACGCTGCGTGATTCATTTTTCCAGCCATTTTTAAATAAGCTCGATTATTAAAGAAAAAAACAGATTCTTTAATATTCGCACAATGTTTCAAATTATCAAAGATAGGGAAAAATGTTCGATGAAAGTGAAAGTTGTTTAATTTCATAAAAGTAATTTAATTAAAGATCTGAATTTCTCTCTTAATTGCCATCTTTAATGGTTTCAATACTGTTATTACACATATTGCTAAATTCGTATTGGAATGTGCAACTAGCTATTAATAATTTTATTCTAAAAAATAGTAATTAAGAACATGGAAAACATTCAAGTATTTCATTAAATTCCCCATTATGGAATCAAACTACTTTTACATGAAATATTCGTTCGCAATTTTATTAGTTACAAAAATAATAATGCGTCCAGTCGTTCTCGATCTTTACGTTGAAAAATATAAATTATAAGTGGGCTTAAATTATAAGTAAACGTATATATAAAAAATTTAACTGTGCATGAGTCCATAGAATACACATAGTATTTAAAAACACATAAACTGCACGGTAAATACCTAAAAATACATAAAGAGTATAAATATTTGTTTCAATATTTAATAAGTGGAAAAGATCTCTTCTCTTCGATTTCATTTTTTAAATCATGTGTGTGAAAGTGTAAATCTGCACGAGTATTCTAGCAGTCTAGTTATAACGGATTGTAATAGATTGAAATCGAATTTTTCAATGAAACTGCGTACACGGTAATTATTTAATTATAGTCAAACATAGGCATCGTAAGGGTTAAAGCGTAAAAATAAACGAAATGGAACGTCGTCTCCACGAGATCGATGATCGTGGCAGAAAATTCTCTCTGGTTCTTCGAGCGAGTGATTCGTGATCAAAGGTTCGATCGTCGATCGAAAATCACTCGCCACAATTTATGCTCCGATTTACGACTTTTTCATCGATCCAATGTCGACGTTGAACAATTGTCCTCGTACACCAGGAACGATTCGTCGCTGACTTAATCATCTAGAAATATTCTATAAACCTATCTAATCGATGAACTGTCTTTTTAGAATTCGATATTAGCTAGCGTTAAATATTTTTGTCGCTCCATCGACGACACTGGATCCCCCAATCGTATACGAATTTTTAATCGGAATCGATCGAACATTGCATTGCACTGTTTTTCCTTTCCTTTCCTTTTTTTTTTTTTTTTTTTTTTTTGTAAGTTCTTGAGCATTTCTGGTTTGAAATTAGCGTGTAGAGTAAGCTTTACGAGTATAGCTTACGCAGATTTTTATGCGTTTATATGGAAACTGCACGGAGTGCACGTAATATAAAAAAATGTATAAAATGTCCAACGTATACTGCTTTCTATAATATTTGGCAGGCAAAACAATTTTCTACCGAGAGTTCTACTTTCTTTATGTTTATCTTCAAAAATATGAATTTGCATAAATATCCACCGTCTATTTATGGGGTCAAGATTTACGAGCCTGACTTAAACGGAGGCACTTGGTAAACTTTTGGAGAAAATGTTGAGAAAACGGGCACAAATGCGATGCAATATTCGAACGATCAAAAAACTTGATAATTTCGAATTATCACACGGTTACGGTAAAATAATCTACAAGTTTGTTCTAGGAGTATTTAGTTCTGATTTCAACGGACGTCTCTCCTCGCTTTTCAACCCTTCAAATGTGCAAAATCAGTCGATATCGATAAAACTGACGCACTAAACTGCAGATGTTCAAGCAAATTTGCATTGGGGAATAAAGCCAAAGGAATAGAACTTAGATAGTTTGATAAATATCATAATGGATATCACTTTATATTGTTTATATGATTTTGAACATTATGTACATATTTGAACACTAAGATTTCCCATATTTGTATAAATATCCGCGGTAATAAAAATAACGTAACACGATGACTATGTTGTTTAAGAAAACTGAAATGTGCAGGACACTATATGAAGTGTATCCGTTCACTACTCCGGAAAAAGACAAATATAAAAGAAAATCGTTTTTATCAAATCTAAAATTTCTTCAATCGACCTGGTCATTCGATCGATCGAATTATTTTCGTATCTTTAAAAATAATTGAACTCTTGAATATCTTGCTTAACATGATATTTCATTGTTTGCAATTTTGAAAGGTTAAAAAGTCGAAAGCGATACACGATAAAAATCTACAGGTTTCTCTTTGTCGACATTAATTAAGAAATTCTGCCCCATGGGATGTTCAGCCCTTTTTTTTTCTCTCGTTCATATCGATCCAGCGTATGAACCCCTTCGTATTGACATCGTTTATTGACATTCGTTTTCCGTGGAGTGAATCTAACGTCCAATGGATCGAAAGCGTGCGAGAAAAGAGAACTTTATTTCCTTAGCCTAACACGATAAGGGTACAATAAATAATATAAAAAAATAATTAAAAAAAATAATAGTAAAAAATGGAAAAGAAAAATAATCGATAATGCTAGTAAGGATGGCGATTATAATATTATTAACGACAATACATGAAAACCAGTACAAAATTGTGCTACTAAAGAAAAAAAAATGATAAAAAAGGTGGCTCGCTTTATGGTTGGACGAATTAATAAAAAAGAAAAGTATGCTGATTTGGTAATTGAATGCAAACACGTGAATCTGTACACGCCATTGGATGTTAAGTTCATCCTCCTTCTGCTGTATCATCGATGTAGGAACCTGAGGAATCGCAGATCTATCAATCCACGATCGTCTTTTAGCCAGAAACGGAATATATCAGTGACTGTACAATGCCTAGTAAAAAACGGAATCGTTTTGTCGCTGGAAGCCTTCGTCAAACGTGAATCTTAACTCTTTGAAGAGTGTAGTACTTAGTATTAATTAGCCTAGAGTTTTTAGAATTTTTGGTTGATTATTTATTAAATCGTGTAACAAGTTCATCTGTCTTCTGATGAATATTCTCAGGAATTTTATATAAACGTTGTCTATATTAGCTGGTTGATATATGACAAGTAATATAATATAAATATTGCTTATAATTCTATTATCTAACGATAGTAACGAAGGAAGAACAACGTTCTTGGATCTTCGTGAAATTATTCCTGTTTCCTTCTATTATTTCGATGCTCGGAAAATTTTGTTCGCGGCTAATCGTTAAATAACATCGAGAATGTGAGTAGATCAGTTATTAAATAACTACATGAACATGGTAAGTTGCTCGATTCAATTGCAAAGGATAAATCGGCGATTAAATAGCTCTTATATAAAAGTAATCTTACATAAAAGTTTGGTGCTCTGTGAAGGAAATGCGAAAGAACTTATTACACGATCTAACACTTAATTGTTAATTTTCAAGTGAGGAGAAAGGTCGTAGAAAGGGATTGACGAGCGGGCGTTCACTTTTGACGTGCGACAAAGCTATGAAGAAATCAGTCGCGCGACATTCTCACGGTAATTGCTCGACGAGAAAACTCGTCCTGAAAAAAAGTTGCCCGGAACGAAGCCACAGCCACATCCTCCAGAAAAATCTATGGAGAAGTTCGAATCTACTTGACGAGCACAGTGTCTCTCTCACGGTGCGCCGTATGAAAGCGTCGTTCACTTTACAAACACACGGTGAATGCATTTTATTCTGAATGGAAAGAGATTCTCCTTCTTCGTTTCGTCATGTTTCCTTCTTTTTATTGTGACAGGAACTTCTCTGCTCGAGCAAAATCGCCAAGGTGCGGACGATCACGAAGCTTCCACTCGAGATGATTGAAAAGTGAATGTGGGACACGAGGCTTCCAGTGTATAACCATTGAAATTCGCAGCTGAAGTCCAAACTTTAAGATATCTCAGAAGTCGAATATCAACGATTTAACCTTTTCTAGATTTTTCTTGAAAAGGTTTTCTTGAAAAGTGGATAAATACAGCCCTGTTCATAAGTGAGCCTCTTGAAAGCCAAACTGATCAACTCCTGCTTTTATTTAAATTATGTAAATCGAGTAATTTAAATTTCTCAATTTTATCACACAGATACGTGATTAGTATTTGAGTTTCGAAAAATAAACGACTTATTTCCATTAGTTATTTATTATATGATGATATAATAATAATATGACTTAAATGACAGCGATTGTAACATCATTACTTTTTCGTAGTTCTCATTTTATGGAGTTGATCAATGTATTAGGACACTTTATGGTTCGATATAAAATGCGATAGCTGATTCAAATTATCAAGGAAATTACTAATTGATCATGATTTTGTACTTGAGAATTTATAAGAAATATTCGTACAAAGTACAGAAAGACTCGTAATATTTTAAGGACATGTTTAACTCGTTATTAAGAAAAAAGTTATATGTAAAACGAACTTGAGATAATTTTGCACATTAGAAAAATATCTCATATGTCTACGTAGCTTCCAAACCAGATAACAATCTTCAAGGCTAATCGCTTTACTAATCACTTGTTAACAATCTCAACGTTTAATAATCTTCCAATTAATTTTCAAATTCACTCAGTAAGTGGCCTAATACTTCCCAACCGATAATGTACATAGTTATTAATCCTCTTATAAATTCCTTCACCCCGGACCCATAACTACACCTATTACCAAAGACTTCCTTAATTCCACAAGAATCTGACCACCTCCGATCATCCATCCCCACATTCATCTTTCAACCTTCGCTTCCGAACAGGAAATACCCCCTCGTTTTCCATTCTGTTCGGCTCGCGATTGCCCTCCATCACTGGAAGCGTTCCTATCGGTAAAAGCCAGACGGGCTTCCCTTTAAGAATAAACAAAACTGAAAAAAAAAGAAGTACCTCATCCGATAAAAATCAGAGTGACTCCTTTACGTAGTGTATCGAGCGAAGGCGCGTTCCCTTTGGAGTTCCAGATGATCCTTCATCGCCACGACTGTAGGATGATGAGGCGGCAGTCCCTCGTCCTCCACGAGATATCTGAGGGCTTCCGTAGCACAGGCGTCCCAGCCGGCATTCCAGGACGCTGGAACCTGCTCGACGTCGCTGTTGCCTTCATCTCTTTCCTGGTCCATCCTCAAACGGCCCTCCAAATATTGATAAGGCTCGAAGATCGCGTGTTGTTTGCCAAACGAATGAGACGAATCTTGTCTCTGACACTTATCGGCCACGCTGTCTCGATAACAGCTGCTTCCTTTCGGGTCTTCGACCTCATCAAGGCAACTGTGTTCCAGGTAACTCATCCCAATCAGCTCCATTCGATCCCTATCGAAGGGATCACCTCTGGCCAGGAGCCTGTTCGAAGTCTGTTTCTGATGAGATTGCTTCAATTCCTCAGCCAAAGAAGCGGCCAACTGATGCAACAGTCTGACGTTCTCGCGCTGGTCTTCCTCCTCGTCCTCGTCGAGATCGTCCAGTTCGACACCTTCGTCCTCGGAGGACGACACCAGGTCCTCGAGATCCTCGTCCACGCCCAGTAACGTCAGCAACCTCTCCGCGGCATCTGCGCAGAGACCCAGCAATGCATTTGCGTGCGTATGTATGTATAAAGGTTCGTACGGGGGCGAGTAGTGACGAAGTATGGGATTTTGAAAGTTTAGCAATCCAGTTTGCAGTTTGTCTTTCGAGAGTGGTTCGTGAAAGTATTACACTTGCAGAAACTTTCTTAGATTTTGAAGTTTCAGGATAGTTATTAGATGACGTGTTTGTGGTTCTTCGTTGTACTGCAATGTTTACGAAACGTTTGTTCGCAAGGAAGCGCAACCAGTCATTAAAAACGCGATCCCAAAGAATCACAAACACATCGTTTGCAGGAAAGGTTTACGAAGTTCTGTACGAATATGAGGTTCACAGAGGAAACATGTAATAGGTACAGCTTTGTTAATTTCCTGACTTTGGTCTTACGTTATGATTAAACGGAAAGATTTTAATTGATATGGTAATCTCGAAAGAAAACAGTCTGTTGGATTAAAAGGTGAGTCCGTTGAAAACGAAACTGATAAGTTTGGAGGATACCAAAGGTGTAATTATTATGACCAGCAATAACTTGAAAATTTTGAAGAGCATGAAATAAAAAGATAATTTGGAAATCCCAATTATCCCAATTGATCGACTGCTTCCCCGTAGAAGATAAGAAATTTGATTTATTGTGTCCTTTCCTGCAGTCGAATTAGCTGTGCCATCTATCGTGATCATATTGATAAAATTTCTAACCAATCTATAAATATATATGGGAACTACCGGTGAAGAAATTTCAATAAATCGAAATGAAACTTCAAAACGCTTTACGTAACACATATGATATACGGGTAAAAACTTTCTACGTTAAATGTTCGAATGCTTTCACGAGCGACTGTACGTCGTTCCTCTGGCAAATTCGCAAATTTCCACGAATTATCGTTCATACAGAGAAGAGAATTTTTCCCCAGTTCGCAAACGCTGATTTTAAAAAAGCAAGGGAAAAAAGGGGAAGGTAAAAAGAGAACGATCGCTTAAATGATTTATGCAAAACCAGAACAAACTTCCTGAGGGACAGTTAAACATTGGTGATGAGTAGACCGCGAACGTTTATGCAAATTAAATGTTTTCTCAACGCAGCTAAGGAAATAAAACTTAATCAGAGATTTGTTTCACTCGCTAAATGTTACAACGAGCAAGTATACTTAAGATATTTTATATGTCCTTTCACGTCATACGATTCTATTCATTTTTCGCAGTTTTAAGTTTCCCATAAATGCATAAAAATCCTTAGTTTACCGACGAATTTTTGTCAGGGATCGAGAGAGGGAGGGAGAGACAAATGAAGCAGAATACGTGAAAAGCCATAGAACTCGATTCTCGACTCGATAAAAGCGAGCCTCGCGAAAGAATCAAAGAGAATCGCCGACCGGAATTCGCCTCGAGTCTCGTGGCCCGGTTTCGCGTCTCGTTCCTGTGGGAATCCTCCACCATGAACCTCCCATGGGAACTACCTGTCGCTACACACCCCGTCATCCGTTCCTGCGAATCATCGAATTTCGCACGAGCCTCCTTTACTCTCTTCCCTTCTCTCTTATTCGTTGTAATAGTGCCCAACCATATTCTGTATATATACATATATATATACACACACACACACCCCTGTACGAGTACACCCTTCTGAGAACCCTCGACGAGACGTCAGGTAGGGCCAGTTCGTTACTCACCTATTCCTGGGAACGTGGATACCGTGGACATCCGGAATATGGTGTTCGATTAAACGATATTTCGGTATAGGATACCTTTTGGGAAACTGATGGGAGAGTTGGTAGATGTTTCGAGGAGAATGGGATGGTGAAAAAAATGAAATTAGGTTTCACGGTGGATATTTAATATGAGATTCTTGACTCTTAAGAAATCACGTTCAAACGAATTCTAAAACAGATGCGTTTGTACAGGTGAATAGTCGATTGTTAGGTTTAAGTTGAAAATTAAATAATTTGTGAATCTAAATCGATATTTTAAAGCACTCTTAGGAATAAGTATCGTGCGTGATTAAACAATCATGGGAATTTGTGGGAGAATCGGTGTTTGGAGGAGGACGAGGTGGTAAAAAGGAGATCAAATCTGATTATGAGCATCGGGTAGGGAGTATCGAATGTTTGAAAAGTCACGTTTAGGAGTGTGTAACGATAGAGTATAAATAAAATTTTATTTAAATTAGATATAAATATTTACGCAGAGTTCGTAGAATTAAAAAGATAGCCTACCAAGTGTATTATATCTGAATAAGGGAGATTAAATAAGTTGGGAATTATTACTTTCCACGGGATGAGAAGCGAGAGGATTGAACAAGAAAGTCTGTTCTTGTTATGAATTATGTAACAACGTGTTGGGGTTGGGAGGATAGTTGGAAAGCAGAATTTGCGTTCGTTTAGGGAAATGGTGTTTGTATGGATATATCGTATTTTCCTGCACGGTAAAGGATGTTGCTTTTGATAAACGAGAGGGTGGAGGGAATATCCTTGGCGAATGTTGGAAATTGCACTTGTACCATTTCCAGCAAAACATAATCAAATCTGATAAACAAAATTGATCGAATCACAGAAACCAAGGATTTTAATAATCTACTTGAACTAGAATTTGCTGTCCTTTAATTTAAAAATTGAATGAAAGTTTTATTATTATTGAATAAAATACACAATGAAAGGTAATTAATTAAATTCAGATTCGGTAAACATGCTGAAATTAAGTTATGGGGCTGTAACAACGTATAAGTACAATAAGAACAAAATGTAGACAATAACTACAAAAAGTTATATCACTTTACTACTAAAAAATGTAATGATAAAAATTTAAAATTAAAATTATATTTTTATATATGTAAATAATACTTTTAATTATAATTTAGACGAACATTAATTAGGCAAGTCGAGACAACGGCCAAACGGGTCCCGATTAAAATCTCGATTCGCGTACGTAGATTAACAAGAAAATTATTTGAGAGGAACCAGTTGAGATCATGTCTCACTAACCAAACGATTTTTTCTCGATACGTAAATCGTTCCCTTTTTTTCTTTTGCTTTTTTAAAAAGCCTCGAACGTTAGTCGCTCTCTTCTTTTTTCCTTTCATACGATCGACACCAGTGCGGAGTCTGGACCAGTCAGAAACGAGTTCATTGTTTTTTTCCCACCGGACGACAAACCCCCGGGACGTGGACGCCGGACGTTCCCACAGGGATAGCCAGATTTAAATGTCTCCTTTCTATGGTCTCTGAGACGAGGAAAAGTTGTATGGATTGAGTTAGGTTAGTCAGAGATTTAAAGGGCTTGAAGGGTAAACAACGTGTCCATGTCCCACGGATATGATCTATACTGTTTAAAACAATTACAGGATCACCTCCTTGAACGGTTCTATTACCAACTGAGTCTATCAAACGTTCTATTGTTGAACAGGCGAACAAGAACTATTCTATAGATTCGGTAAATCGATACGTTTCAGGCAAATCAAATTACATCACCATTGAAACAATTCAACTTTCACGTGATATATTTTTCACTGAAATCGTTATTACACTGCGAATATTTGGAATTTATACTTTTGTTTTATCTATTGGATATTATCATAAGGGTTATGTGCATTCTTTCACCTTTAAATTTCTCGTAAACGATACATAAAAATTCCTTTGACGCTTCCATACATACAGAAACAATCAAATTCAAAATTTCCCTGAGTACTATCGAACATTTAAAAAATGACTGTAATTGACTTTGAAACTGATGAGTTGTTCCCTCTAGTTGTTTGAACTCTATTGATTCAAGTCAAGGGACATTAAAATAGAAAGATCAATTAGATTTTCATGAATAAACACTCCCCAAATCACCCCACATAATAAAAATATAAAAGTTACCTCGAGTTATAAATATAGCAAACTTGAATAATAATAGGAACGATCTCCCTTTTCGAGAATAAGGAAGGTATACCATAGATAAAAGTTTCATAAGGTCCATGTAAAATGTTCTTCCACTCATCGTTAGGAAGTCAAGAAGACGGATGATGATAGCCTGATGGGAAAGAAGAATAAGCCCGGACGTCTTCTGTCAACTTATGACACCCCTTAAAGATTCTTCGACTATTGAAGATTACGTAAAGACCGTTGGAACAAATTCTCCTAGGGTGAGAGAAAACGTTCTTCTGGAAAGATTAGCGGTTCCATTGGGAAAAGCAAGAAGTAGAGATGGGTTGAAAGTTGATTTTTCGATTGATAAAACTTCAATTTTCCTGCTCGTTCGTAAAATGAAATTAAGATCAGAGAATGAACAAGAATGTGCTCTTAAAGTCTTAAGATCGTAGCAATTAAAACGATCAACCCAGCAAATGTAAACGCAAACTCAATCGTATTGTCTCTGTTATTAAAATAAAGACAAATTCATATCGTGGCAATACTCTGGAAAATCAATCGCGCGAATCGAATTTAATGTTATTTATCGTTTAGAGGGATTCGAATGACGAAAATGGAACGGAGGTTCGATTTTCCCGCGTTCTTTTCGGTTTCACGGACTTTTCATCTTTCAAAATCAAAAAAACTTTCATCGCAAACAAATTTCGACGCGGATTACAAATAAGCGAGAGAGAAAGAGAGAAACGAAATTTATAGATCGTAAATCGCAGCGAATTCGATCCGTACGGCTCTTTCTATTATTCAGCCACCTCTTGGAACAGAAATTGCTCGGCTGCCGGAATTTTCGTCGGAAGATTGAAACGCCTACGGTTGTAAGCGGCCGAAGTAACTCGCCGAAGCGAGCCACCATTAGCATATAAAATTCATATTTCAAAAAGGGGTCAGTAGATTCGTACGCCCGTAAGCGGAAAGTTATTTTCCCCGTGTATAGCGCACGAACAGGCATCCCACCGCTTTGTGATTAATGGTAACGACCGGCAAAACTTTAATGAATCTTATAAATGGACTTTGAAACAGTCGAAAAGAGAGAGAAAGATGATGTCGTTATCTGGTGTCCTGATGTTGTCCCGGAAACTGGGAGCCGTTTTAACTCTCGATACCGAGATGGTAACGAGACCAAGAAGCCCGATCGAGCCAGTTGAAAATTTATTTCAGACGGTTAAGGGGCAACGATTAATGGCGGAGATGTGTTAGAATCAGGTCGATCGATTCTGTGTTGCAGGCTATCGAGATCTTGATAAATTAATATACGGTGGCCTTGGTGTATAATAATCTTGATTCGGATTAGTCAAGTTGTTTAGGTTCGACTAGCTGAATGAAAAATAGAATATTAATAATTCTAGTGAAGTATATGAATTAGACGATAGATTAAACTTTCAAATAAAATCAGAATATGTTTTGTTTTTACAGAACGTAAATTTTATGAAATAACGTTTTACGAAATGACGTCCTAGATTCAGATTAATCAAATTGCGATTATTTGATTAATTTCAGTAAAACAGATGAGCTTCGATAATTCTAACGAAGCGTAAGAACTTGATAATGGATCGATGTTTCTTTTCCGGTAATCTGAATTTCAATTTATCAAACTCAACTCACCTAAACGAGTCGAAAATTTTATTTTTGAGAGAAGCTCTATTAATCTTACTCTACTTATCGAAATTAGTTATAAAAAATTCATTTCTTTCTCTTTTTTATATTATCAAATGTATATGGAAATAGCAAGCCGTCCACGGGACACACGGGGAAAGATCATCGAAATTCCCAGGCAGATTGATGATAGGGGAAAAATTGTTGGCAGAAAAGGCACGACCCTTCCCCATGGCCCTTGGAATAAAAATTTTCTAGGATTTCTGCGCATCCTACGAAAGCAGGTACGGTTCGAAAAGGGATCGAGAAACATTTCTGTCTCGCGTGAGACTGCTGGAGAGCAACAAATTTCCCATATTCCTGGGGAAACTCGATTACCTTTGTTCTTTGACAAAAGAGCCGAGACGACGAACAGTGAGCTCACGAACAGCAAACCTACAGACGCATCGATAAGTTATTTACGCGACAAGACGAAGCCCAGAGGAACGAAATTCACGAGGACGTTCGTAAATTGGCAGAGAATCGAGAATCGTATAAATAAATTTGATTTGATAGAGTTGATGTGGAAGATGATTGCTAATAATCATTTTGTGCTGAAGGAAGCGACGCAAAAATAATTTTGGACTGGTTATATCACATGGAAAGTAAAAGTTCCTCTCGAGATCGAGCTTTCGAAGATTGCCAGACGAAGTTTTCTTTTTATCAATTTCTTTTATCAACGGTAGAAACATATCTGCCTTGATCAATTTAGAGATCAGTTTTAACTAAAACTAAAATTAATTCGTGGAATATAGTAATTTTTAATTAGATCATGCCTTGTTAAGGTACAATTTTTTGTATATGCAAAACAGGGCATAAAAGAAGCTTGTCGCGGTAGGTTGAAATGAGAAGCTTGAAATAATTACCGTTTGAGCCAATTAAAGACGATTGGAAGAAACCAAGGAAGAAATTTCGATCGCAATCCCTGTCGACCCTACAAATTATCGATCGAAGACGATGGACCGGAGAGACCGGTAGAAGCAATTAAAAGCAACCAGAAAGAATTAAAAAAAAAAACAAGTTTTTGGTAGCTCGTCGTGAAACCAAACGAAGTTGGAACTAGTGATGAGAATGACACCATATATATTGATACTCAACCAATTTATCAGTATTAAAACACTTGCAGAAAATTAAATAAGTTTGCAAAATCATTGGGGTCTTCTTAAAATCTTTACGACGTATATCATACTATATAGTGACCCATCAAAAATTCAAATATTCTTTGTTACAAATAACAATTTTAGAAATAATCAAATTAATTTTGGTATCTCTATTAGATATTCTACTAAATTCTCCATCGTATTTTTTATTCGTTTAAAATTGTCTCAATGAAGTTTAATTCTTACGTAATACCTTTTTGTGAACTCAAATAATCCTACCATAGGGTTATTCAAGTCATTCGCTCGATTTTGATTATTTTCTCTTGCCGGACGTATGATATACGACCCTTTCTCATTCTTTCGTTATTACATCTAAGACTAACGGTGTGTCTCGAAATACGCAACGAGTGCAATGTTGAAAATCGAATTTTAAGACGTTGAAGCCTAGCACGTTCAGTTGCGAAAGGATTTCCACGATTCCTATCTTCAGGACTAACATTGGGAATAGTTCTTTTCATATGGTTTTACTTGAAAAATTTTCAGAACACTCGTTACGTCGTTGAGAAATACTTTTTAAAAGCTGACGTCGATACATGTACCAGATCGAATACGTTTAGCGATATTCAAGCAGCTCTATTTTGCTATGTCAATCCGGTATCAGTTCCGACGATATGTAGTCGCGATCGATACGATCGTGGATCGTTTCGGGAAGATCGCGTGACCGAATGTTCCACGTTGCCTCGAGGAATCCACCAGCCACCATTCGAAAGTGAAAGACAGGCCGAGCAGGAGGACCGGGTAATTAGGAGCGATTACCGAACGCGTTTAAGTGGACAGCTCAAATCGCGGAAGGGGAACAGGCGAGGTTGCTTGATTATAAAGTGGTAAACCAAAGGTATACTTTGTCGTAAAGTCATCGCGCGAGAACCAAGGACGTAATTACACGAATCCTGGGATCCGGACAATTTCGCCTGGTCGAAATAATCGCGCGAGAAAATCTCTTCTTCGCCAAAAAGGGAATCGCCTCGTTCCTTTTTCCTTCGCCCCTTAACCGTTCGACTCGAGGACTTTGACTCTTTCTGACCGAGAACACGGAAGCTTGGCTCCACTTTTGACAATCTCGATGTTATTGCATCTTCTGCGTCCCTTCTGACCGGTCCAGGACGGATTCCTTTGAGTTTCTTTCTTTGTAAAATTGTGGAAGATTGCCATTCTCGTTCGAGCAACCTCGTTTCTAGCGAGCTTTAGAATAGTTTCATCACCTTTCTTGGGATTTGTTTTATGGCTGAAATTGTTGGAGTTAATAGTAATTAACTGGTATTAAAAAACCGTGACTGACACATAGGTCGAGCTTCGTTGAGTCCCCCAATGAAATGGGATTTTTATATGGAAAAGTTAAGACATTGAAATCATGTATGAAAGAGAAGATTCTCAATTTTGAGAAGATATATGTAAAATAGGATTTGTAAAAGGATAGAAATATTTGTAGACAATGAAAAATTTCCACGATTGATGAACTATACGCAATATGTCGGAAGAAGAACAAGGATTATATGTTTTTGAATTGTTGCAATTTATAGCCGCTGTTTTGAAGTAGTCGTTACAAAGATATTCAAAAATATATTTCCAAAAATCATTTATCGATCGATCCTAATGTTGCATATATTTATGTTGAAGAGATATTACTGTGATGACTTTTAAATTTTGTAAATTGAAGAAGAATTTACTTACAAGCCGAGGGGTTGGAAAGATTCCTCGATCTTTCATCCCTCGACCGACACTAACGGAAGTAATTAACCATAAACGTCACATTTTTTTCTTACATCACTTGTCCTCTTTCTAACCATTCTCGTCTCCTGGAAGAAACACATCCGATCAAGGGTCTGACACGAAACGTTTTAACGACACGCTTACAAGGCGCTACCTGGAAGTGATTTTCTCTATGACTAAGCCAGCACAAAGTGAAAGACCGTGACAAACAGTTTTCTCTTGCGGCTGTAAATAATTATTCTGTCTCGGGAATATTAGGGTGAAAATATTCCCCTTTTGTGCGGGATAGCACAGTAATTGCGTTTCTACCAATTTTCCCCGCAGCTGAACGTTTATTTAGCTTAACAATTTTCGAGAGCCACCCCTTACGCCCGCGAGCACCCATCCACCCTCTTCCTCCAGCCTATCCACCGCACAGGTCTCGGCGTTATTCCGCCTCGTTACACGCGAACCTACTCTCTTAATGCCGTTTTCTCTACCCCGCTATTCTACGACAATCTAATTAACGAGCAAATAAACTGCACGAATGCACTGGTTTCACCGGGACGGAAAGGGGGTGTAAAACAAGAGGGTAGTTAGGAATAGAAATGGAAACGAGGATATTCGAAGGAGCATTTGAATTGCAAGGAACTTGTTTGCAAGCTTTATGAATGCCTCGAGGGATAATAACGTTAGCTGAAGTGAAGAGAACTCTCGAACGAAACATACACAAGCTCATACAGGTATTTGAACAATAGAAGGCACCTTTTATGAATATATTATGCGCGTTGTATGAAACATTTTGAAACTTCAATCGTTGAGTGATATAAAGGAGATAAAACAATAGAATGTAGTGTAGCTTTATACAATGGTACAAGATAAGGTTCGTAAAATAAGAAGACAATAGAGAGACACGATAATTTTACAAAATGAATTTATATTTGATAAAAGCAATGTATATATATGTATGATACATAGAATGTTATCGATATGGCAGAGAATTTTCAGTACGGAAGCTACCAAAATTCATGTTTTATCATTTTAAAATTTCTTTTATCCGTCACTGTATTTAGTCGAAGGAGTTTTTAAGGGTGCTTCAGGATTTCATTTCAAGGAAACAAAGATGCAATTTGGGATTTCAGGTATGAAATGAAAAGTTTATTCACAACTTACCTAGAGTTGTGAATATTCCGAAATCAACCGTTTACTTGAAGGAAATGGGAACTATTAATGAACCAGAGCAATAGACGTCGTGATCCTCATCAACTATACAATTTGCTATACTTGGACAATTTATTATAAGTTTATTTTATGAAAGATCATTATTATCAGAGTGGCTTTTCAGTCGTTGCTAATTAATTGGATTGTTAGTGCCACGATTGTTGGAGGAAAATTCAGATTCGTGTACATTTTACTCAATTGCACCCCTAATTGCGACCCCTTGGAAAGCTTCCCTATTTAAACGAAAACATCCTGTTCATTGAACCGCGGTCTCTTCTTTATCTATAGGGAAGAGAGAGGAGGAGAGGGAAACGTGGGGTGAAGAATGAAAGTTTAATTACCTCGAATTGTCAGGGATGAATCCGCTACGTCGGTTGCCAGATCAACGAGCTCTTCCAACTCCCCTCCGTCACCCTCGTAGTCCATCATCGTCTCCTGAAATCAAAAGTTTCTTTTTACGGTTCGTCGATTCCATTCTATTTATCATCTAAATTTTCAATGCTAGACCTAAAAATCCTTTCAGGATTGACTTTAACGTTCAATGATATACTTTAACGAATACAATTTAACAAATGAAACCACCAAGCAAGTATTAGAACGAGTACTATACTTTGGGTGCTTTATATGTAGACTTTTATAGAGACCACAAAATGTACTTGTACGGTATTGTATTTCTAATTACATCCATATACTAATTAAGTCCAAACACATTAAGTTTCATGCGACTTGATAGTACACTTTCATGTGATAACAAAAATTTAATGTATTTAAATATTTCTGGAATCACTGTATATACTACGTGCATTCTGTGCATTTTTACAATTTTAAATTTCGTATAAATCCATGAACATTCTAATCTACCAATGTTCACGTACGTTATCTAAAAGAAACGAAGGAAAAATAAATAGATAACTAGGAAAAAGTAATTTCTCTTTGAGTCCTTAATAAAAATTCGCTTCTGAATAGCTTAAAATAATCAACTATAACATTCCACTTCGTAAAATAAATATTTCACGTTCAAAACGCGATAATATAGGAAGAATTTAACGTTATACGCAAAAGTGTTAAACTCGGACGAGACTGCTGTTTAATACGGGCATAAAATAAATGATGCGATGAACCGTCCCCGAGGGAATGCAACAGAGACGTGATACGCACGAAAATTGACCACGTTTGTACCAAACCAAGAAAAAAAGGACATCCTGGTTATGAAAGGGAAGAAGACAGTTGCAAAAAACAAGTAATATCCGTCAGGGGGTTTAACGAGATTGCGCGCGGTTGTCGGCGCTTCCTGTCTTCCAGAACGTTGATAATTTTTAAAAATTGAAACGTGCAAAAGCGCAGAGAAACCGGTCGACCGGTGTGGCGGTCTCGTTAATGTAGTACTTCGTAATCGACGGCCGTACGTTGTCACTATCGCCGCGGAAATAACGCTTATTTAGAAGAAAATTCCACGATGCCGATTGACTCGGCGGTAAACGCTTAATTATCCACTCCATTTACCATAAAATCCCTCGCTCTGCATCAAGAGCCGCCAATACGTGGCAGCATCCGTTCGTTAGGCGGCACAAGTTAAACGTAGCGTCGTGAAATCTTTTAAGCTGACCAAAAACGCAAAAAGAGAGGGTACGAAGAGAGAGAAAGCCGAATAAAACCAAATAGACCGCCTGCAAGAACAAGACTAACCGAGCGACGACATTCTGAGGGAAATTGTCGTGTTACTTTTATAAAGGTACGAGCACATCTGTGGATGGATTAAACGGAACGGATCTAGTCACGACATTTGAAACGCTTTCAACAGCTTCCAGTATGTTCACAATCGTATGTACCATAAACGTTTGAACACACGATGCACATTTGCCACGACTTCTCAGAGCTAGATCCTAGGTGAGAAGTTAGATTAGAAAAACGATCGATGGATCAGAATTTTCGGATTGGTGCAAAATAATGATCGAAATAAAAGTTTGCAAGAGTTATACAAAAATAATGAAGACAATTATGCGTTGACCCCATAATATCCTATTAGGGCCTCTAATATATATGTCGATTTCTTTGGGTATTCGTCTGAATAACATTGATGGATACAAGTAACTATGAACATAGGTAGAAAATAGACAGATAAATAGGTATATATAGATTATACTGGACTCAATCTATTTGTTGCATAAATAGAAGACAAAATTTAATTTAATTACACAAAATTGATGGACCTATTATACCATTGAATATGTAAATTCTTTATAATATAGAATTTCAAACGAGGCAGTAGTTCTTAAAAATATCAATAATTTTTTAACATTTGTTCAGTTCTATATAATTTTTTTATTTTATATACAGGTAATAAAAATAGCAATTAGTGTGTACGTTCGAAACGTGTTGACCCAGTCCAATATATTTTCCGGAAGGTACTTTGCTGTGGTGATTAAAGGTAGTCATATTGTGCTAGCAAAATTGGCGAGGGTTATCGGTAGAAAGGAAAAATCACTTGGTGCCAACGATGCAACATAGTAACCCACTACCGTTGACTACTTTCTCCTTTATTGTCCGGTTTCTGTGGGTCACTGGGTATGAACGCGTTTTCCCAGATACGCGCACCCTCGTTGTGCTCGCAATAAATTTCCCGAATTTAGGGTCCAAGGTCAGCCATAAACTGGTCACTGGGTAACTGAAAAATAGGTTCCTGAAGATTTCTAAGGACAAAAACGAAAAGAAATAAAACTTGAACCGTTCGACCATAGTCCTATTTAGAAATTGTCGAATATTCATTTTCAAGCAATTCCAAGCTTTTCAATATTTTTTTTCTTTTTTTTTTTTTTTTTTTTGGTGGACATTCGAATCACAGTCTCTGATCACTGAATTAAACCCACGAGGAAAGTTTTCAATTTTCTGTTAGGTTGTCTGTATATAAAACGATCGATGTTTAATTATTTCAACTTCACTGAATCTTAAACACAATGAAAGGAAATTCATATATGTAGGTATTGAATCAATATCACATACGAAAGAGAAAATTCTCAGCTGTAAAATAATGTCTGATGATATACGTGCAACGATTAAAAAACATTTATTGAAAAAAGGAAAGAAAGATTGGAAAATTCAGATTATAGAATCGAACATTTTATTATATGCAAAATTATGTAGACATTAATGGACCAACTCTAATGCTCGACGAACTGAATAATTTGCTGTCTAAGGTATGCAGTAAAACATACGGTATCGTAATGTTGGAATGTTTCATATTTCTCGTGCGGGAGCGTTATCTCGTTATTGCAGAAAACGAATTACGATAATTTAAGACACTCACGGAAATGGTCGATATACGTCGTTAGATCGTTAAGATCGAAGAAGTATAAACATGACTGTGATTACGTAATACATGCACGAACTGACTACCGATGTAATAAGGAGAAATCAGCATTAATCATTACAGTACATAAGTACAACTGATTTTATCACGTTGTTTGGATTACATTTGGAAGAAACGAATTCTTCCATTTTTGTATAATTAATGTAATTTATTTGAACGAATTAATACATTCGGGAAAAGATGTGACTGAGTTCAATTTTAATTAACGTTCGTTCAATTTCGACCAAATTAATTTCAACGAGCAAGGCATTCGTATGTAAAGTAATATTACAACAGCAAAGTATTAAAGTTTTCGTAAATTGATAATAAAAATTCTTAACCTTTGCGGTTATAAGGCGGATTTTACTCGACAAGACGCACTTAAATTTATGAAATAACGAAAAGGGTTAAAGCTTAGAAGCGTATCTTCAACATTGAAGAAGACGCGAAGAATTTGCAAGATAATTATCCAAGAAGCAGATAAAGGGGTGGTTCCACGCGAAGCATCGTGAAGGGGATCGTTTACGAGGTTCAAAGGCAGCGCAAAAAATTTGATGATGCTCGTCATCGTCTTTTACCAACGAGGTAAAAGATCGTGCACGAAGACCGTGGAATCTCGAGGTGCATGCATTTTAATCGATCCGAGCACGTGATTTTAGGACGTCAAATTACCTGCACCGTATATAAATCTCCATATGCAAATGTGTCGGTTTTTAATCACACAGATGAACCCTATCGGACTACAAGCGATACAAAGTATTTCTCGAACACGAAAATGAAACGAAAGAAAATGATTCTTCGCGTACGAAAGAAAAGAGGTAAAGGGGGAAAAAAGGAGAAACCCATCAAGAAATACAAAAGGAATACAAAGATACTTTTCGAGAAAGAGGACAAATCATTCTTCACGTAGAAAAATGAAAAGAAGAGAGGTAAAAGAAAGCATCCCTTCGAATTACCAGGGATACGCAAATGTTTTTGGAAAAGGAGAATGAAAATAATTCTTCGCGTAGAAGAAGAGGAAATAAAAAGAGGAAAAGAAGGATCCGATCAAACTGCGAGGAGCGCAAGGCTCTTTCTCGAAAACGACAATAAAAATAAGCGATTCGTCGCGTAGAGAAAAGAGATAAAAAGGGGTAAAATCTGATTTGCGTGAAAAGCGTATGCAGCACGTTGCCCGACCAGGAAACGCGATTTCGTCTCCTATAAAGTAGCTTCGAATATGTAAATCCTGGCGATGCGGGAACAACTTCCACGGTCCGTTCAGGCTGCAATTAAAGAGGATTGCTCAATTTATGCGCGATTAAACGCGGACGAGAATCGGATCGATCGTACGCTCTGATACACGTACACACACATACACACCTACTAAAGCCTCTGGTTCATTGTAATTTCAAAAAAGAGAAGTCCCTTTGAGAATGCTCGGGGCCGAAGGGAAATAAGATAAAAAAAAAATGTGGAAAAAGGACGACGGAAGAATATTTTCATCCACCAGCTTCGAACGAAGGGGAGATTATTCGCGGAACGAGGGTAATAAACGCCGATCAAGCAGACCGTGGATGAAATAGAAAATAGACGAGTAACGCCCGTGGAGGCGTTTATAAAGCAAAACTAGCAAACTTTTGTTTGCGATGGAAACTCGAAGAAATTTATTTTCTTCACTCTCACCACGTTTCGTCTCTCTTTATTACACGAAGGTAACAGAACAGTTCTTTGCAATCTCGCAAAGCTCCTTCGCTTTAGTCGCGGCTCTTTGTTAAGAACACAGTTTCTTCGTTTAATTTCAACTGAGTTTAGAGGCAGCTTTGCGGCAAGACCGTGTTAGCAGCTCGGAAGATTAATAGCACATCCGCAATATTGATTCGCAGAGTAAATAAAGCTCCTCTGCAAACTCTGACCCGGTTTTCACTTCAGAGTCGTAGTTAATTGTGGCCTTGACACGGGCAGAGATGCAGCTACATCAGAAATGCGATTTTAAGGAACAAAGAATACTATTGGAGAGGATACGATCCAGATTCTTCAACTTATTACCACGAATCGACCAAACTATTCCGATTCTTGCGAACGATAATATAACCAGTGGCTCGTGATCTATTTTTAGAAAGGCAGGCAATTTGCATTACTCTGAACTATATTCCATCTCGAGACAAAATGTAGAACGAACCACTTAACTCGATAGAATCTGGAAATCTTGGAAAGTATCTGATTCGATAAAAACACGAATCACGTGAAAGTTAGGTTTAAATAGCATGCTGCCCGTTACGTAATTTACTAAATATAGTATTTGCGAACGAATCTCGTAGGAAACTTTCGCCCGATTATTGCTGCGATTATTACTACGATCGCGCGCGAGAATAAATTGAAATCATGCACCGCGAAATATGTAAGATCGTCGATAAGCACGCGAAAGAAGGCACGTCGCGGTGGTCGAATGTTTTCAAGAGCAACGTTGAAAACTCTCTGCCATATTTCACGCGATAAACCGGCACGTTTCCGCGATGAAACAACGAGACAACAAAAGGGTGAAGAGTAACAAACCGGGGCTCGTTAAATAAAAATCTGAAACGAGGTAGAAAACGAACGCACGGAAAGATAGATTAGCATAGTGAAAAAAGGCTAATAAGCTAACAAGCCGTTGTAGTCGTTCGCTTTTTGCGATACTCCATTAGTCACGAGCGTCGATTGATCTTTTCTACATGAGCAAACAGCAATCTCGCGTGTACCTGTAGTTTTTCTCAATTCCTTAATTGTAGACTCAGTTAATTCCTTAATTAAAGATTCCATTTGAATAACGTCGATAAGTCACAGTCTTCATTTTTTTATGAAGAAGCAGTTTTAATCTTCGGCGTGTTAATATCGTGTTATTAAAATTGTCCTCTTACAAAAATATCGTTTAAGACTCATCGTTAAAACTTCGTCAGATTTGCATCTAACAGGTTCTTTTAAGCAAGTTCTTTTTCTACGTATGTTATATTGAATTATCCCTTTTTTTTTTTTGTTATAAAGCGAAAAGAAGCAACAAAACTATGCTTGTTACGTTTCTTCGCATGATTTCCAATTTTTTATCAATATCAAGATTGTCGACAATTCAAAATTATCTTTTATGTATTGTAGTCATATTGAACGTTTAAAAAGTTAATCAATGGATTAATATTAAATTATCTTTTACAAAACGTTGTGAATTTATCGTCTAATTTTGAAAGATTTTACATCTTCGAACTTATCCTATCATTTCCCTATTTCGTACTGAAATACTTCTCTTTAGTCATCTAGTGATATTAAAATTAAAAATCGACAAAAATATATATCGTAAACGTAAATGTCTTTATCGTAAATTTTTCCCTATTATCTTCGATAGTAATTTCGTTGGTGTTGCAAAAGCAGATATCCAGGACCACTTTCATGGAACACGTCAAAACATTCAATCTCCGTTTCCACTCTGCTCGTTACGCAGCATGGTTAATTTATCCGTGAAACGTTAATCACAAATTAGCCTCGTTATGGCCAACAACCCCTCGACAGACTTATCAATTTTAAACGCGCATAAATGCCCGATAAACGCGACTAATTTGTCCATAAAATGCTGGCGCAAATTACTTCCGGCCACCTCTCCGCCCGTCATCGATCTAAATTACAAATACAAAAGGAATTTTAATAACGCTCCGGTCGTTCACTCGACGAGCATTAATATAAATTAAACAAATTAACTCGCGTTAATACAACGTGAAATTGGATTGATACTTTCTCCATTGACGTGAATAAATTGAAAAATTCCTGATAAATATCGCTGGAAAGTTCCAGGTTAGCCAGTTAATAAATTAGCGAGTCGGCAACCCTTAACTCTTTATCTTTATTACATTAACGTAACACAATGATTTTATAACTGCAGCGAACTCTTGTTTGCCTTCTTTTACTCTCCTATTTCGATTCTACGTTCTGTTAGAAACTCAAATTATTGAGAAACTCAAATTATATATTTGGACGCTGAATTTTATGAAATTTCCTATACATAATAATCTTTACGATAAAGTACAAAGTCTGTTAATTTTCAGCTTTGCGTTTGATATTTCGTAAAGATCGATGAGATCTATATTTAACGCAAGGAAATATCTCGAGTATTCTTTTAAAATTCTCTATGATTCGTTATAGGAATTAAGTTTCCACTATTGTCAGATCACTGTAGTGCTAATGATTTAATCGATTAGTCGTAAAAAAGCAACAGTTAATTAGGTTCTTTTTATTGAAAATATTCTCTCCTCATTAAAAGTCGATAATAAATATCAAGTTCTAGAAAATAACTATTCGCACATAGGTCTGTAAGTTTAAACTGTGTGATAAAAAACCAGATAGTCTTCGTGCAATAGACATGTAGTCTAGAATACAATAAATTATTATTATGTTATATTATTATATGTTAAAATGGTGAAAATAAGAAAATATATATTATACATATATATTAATTATAATAATTCTATTTATCTGTTTCGCAATTTTCGAATGGCGATTTAAGGCTTCGATCGTTGAAGGGTTAGCGAGCGCGCGGGTGTGTGATTTTGATTTTTTATTCACGCGTTTCCGTATCGTTTAATTCTTGTAACTACAATGCTGCCAGGTCGGTGCACTGTCTGCTATCGAAAACCGATATTTTTGCTGGCAAGGTAGCGGAACGATAAGCCGGAAGAGGGG
Source organism: Bombus huntii (assembly GCF_024542735.1). Lineage (NCBI taxonomy): Eukaryota > Metazoa > Arthropoda > Insecta > Hymenoptera > Apidae > Bombus > Bombus huntii. The sequence goes on from NC_066251.1 coordinate 5,186,484, forward strand.
GTGGAAAAATATTGACATGATACAATAAACGATCCTATCGGCGACCACTGTATTTCCTCTTGTTGAATTATCGAATTTTATTCCCTCTGTGCGCTCGTGCTTATATTTGTGCTTACATGCGTGTCTGTATATACAAAGTTCGTCAGAAAAGTAATGAGATCGGTCCTCTAAAAATATTTGTACGTAGAGTGGCTCGTCAAAGTATTTAGACGCCCAACATAGAACATTTTTGTGAATTTTATTATGTATGCTTTACGAGATACTGTGAAATTTCATTAACACAATTATATAACGTTACTCGACTACCATTGATCAAATTTGAAACTAATCTGGAAATATATACAGAAATCACAGAACATCTATCTCCAACGTGAATATACTATAATAAAAGATTATTAGATTCGTGCATGTTAAACGTTAAATCTAATTAAGAAATGTTTAAACGAGTTCGTTAGGAAATTCAACGGAGTTCGCACAGATTCGAAAATCTGATTCTCGTGGAATCATTTATAGAATGCATGGAATTGGAGAAATAATAAGAAGCGCAGTGGGAAATCTAATAACACCAATGCGAATTTTTATCTTATCATTCATGAGATTTTTTATTATAGAATATATGGATTTTTCATGAAGTACGTACTATATATAGAATCATAGAGATTTAATGTAATATTCAATAAGTTCTTAATAACGTTTCAAGCTTATCTCATCTTCTCAACTGTCCTCACGCTTACGAACACCGATATGCGGGAATCATAATTAAAAGGAATACAAGACGGAAGTAGGAAACGGTCTTCGGCGATGTAGAGAAAAAATACAAATTCATGCGGATTGCGGACTTTGTAAGGCTAATTAAAAAAAGACGTGGAAAATACGTGTACGCGATAATACGAAGACGTGCTGAATTAATCGTTGGATGACTGGATGAAAATATAAATTCATAGAACACTAGGGAAAAAAAGAAAATGAGGAGATAAAGGCAGGAATTACTGGCTACCATCGGTGTTATTCTAAAGGATTTCCTGCAGAGATAGGAAATTACGAACAGGGACGAAAATTCCTCTTAACACGTTGTCCGCCACCGGTGGTCATCGATAACCCAAGTTAAATTATACAGACCGATGAAGATAAAATAAACGCCTTAGACTTCAAAATTACTAGCAATGTGAACGACACAGATTTCACACAACGGGATAGAAGCGAAGCACGCGCTTCCAGGAACTTAGATTTTAGACAATGTCGAGAGGAAAAAGCAGAGAATGCAATACGACATCTTGAAAAAGCTGAACGTTATGACATTAGTATTTTATTTTATTTATTATTACTTATTAATTCTACTGTCTTTCGGCTTTGAATGGTCTCCAGCTTCCACTTTACCGTAGTACATCATCTTTACGCCATACACCGGTACTATTTTTCTTCTGTACTTCAGATGGCCGTTATGGCGCAGTATTTGTAATATATTTCAATCTATTGCAGCTGCCAGAGTGCAAAAATATATAATAATATATAACAATAAAATTGGCACGATAGCCAACGTGTTAAACGATGAAATACGAATGCGCGCGTAAAATGGAACAGAACGTCGTAACGCAACGTAGAATCGCTATTTGGGACTGATAATCGACTAATTGATGGAAATAAAGGCACGAAACGTGTTTCCCTTATAGTCGTATAATTCGCTTATAACGTTTTTATGCGTTGCCCGTTTTATTGAAACGCAGTTATCGGCAGGTAGCAATATCGAATATCGATACTCTTACGCGGCGCGGATGTGCAAGGTGGCCATAAAAAGGCGAACAAAACGCGGAGGTTCGGCTCGTAAACGATATATTCATACATCGTAAATATGATACCGATACGGGCCGTCCGCGTTTTGCATGTTATAAATCGATTTTACACCGAGAACCGATAAAACGGGACGCTTAACAGGATCGTTGTTGTATCTCGAATAATGTACTCTTCACGGTAAGAGAGAAAGTTCACAAAGAGAGAGAGAGAGAGTGAGAGAGAGGGAGAGCAAGAGAAAATGTTAGGGGTTGGTGAAAGAGGCAGAGAAATCCATTCGACAAATAGCCGGCTTTATACGGCAGCAATTTAAAAAAAAAAAAAAAAAAAGAGAAAGAAGAAGAGAAGGGCATTTATCGTAAAAATTTGCAGGCTTGTTGTACATCGAGCAAACTGAAACTCTGGTCGAATGGAGGTTTTATTTGACCTCGATTAAATTTAAAGGATACCTCAAATTTAGGAATTTGGTTTGCTTAACTTTTTGTGGTTCGAGCAACCTTTGACATTCCAACGCAATTTGTTCTCGATAAAATAAGGCGTATTTTTAAATTTTTGTAAGTAATTACATATGTACTTAGAAGCCGGGTCTTACATATCAAAATTATGGCATTAGAATGGTCAAAGTAACAAATTCATAGTTTTTCGTAGAATTGTCTGAAAAAATTAGAAAAAATTCATAGAGGTGACTACACGTACAATACTTTTCTTCTCGCGTTATGTATCTTTCCTAGATATTTTTTTCTTAAATCATCTTTCGTCTACATCAGGATATTTTTGATACAAATTTTATGCCTTTGAAATTTCGCTTATTATAACAAGGTTCACTTAACATTAAATAATTCTTATCGAACTGTACGAAAAACATTGCTAAAAAAATTACAATTAAATTATACGTGCTGCAATTTTTGAAATGGTCTCTTTGTATTTAAGAAAGAGCAAATGGAATTAAAAGCGGTGAAAGATAGCCGTAGTACTCGGATTGAATTCACGAGACAATTCCATGATGGAACAGGGAGCAAAGTTCAAAGGGATACTCACGCCGTGTAAAAAGGTGGAAAGTTTTCGATCGCGAAATAAGATTCCATTTGAAATTTAGATTCCACGTCGTATCCAGGGAACCGTTAACGATTCTTAGAAAGAGAAAAGGCGAAGAGGAACGTCGCTAGACTTCCTTGAAATTGTAAAATATTTTACAAATTGTAACGAACCTGGACGGCTTACGCAATTGATTCTAACTTGACAATTTCGAAAATCATACTGATTGACGATAGAGGTTGGACAATACACCCTATTGTTTGCAAGTGTTTGATCGTTTTAGTGGATTTACAATAACAATATATTATGTGAATTATATGTATCAATTATATATAAATTTTATCAAAATGTACGAATTAATAACAAATTAGTAATTAAAGACAGTTTATTTTATTTTCTTACAGAGTTAGTGGATCATAAATTTCAGTTGTTCCTAATTTGTAATTCTAATTTGTAATTGTCTCGATTTATTGATATTACTAGATAGTAAATTATTGTACAAAAGATCACAACTGAAGTGTCTTTTAAAGCATCGTAAAAGAATGAAACGGGATTGAAATTCCAAACGAAATTGATTTTCAAAGCCAATGGAAATCAATTCATCCAATAGCTACATTTCCACCATGAGAGCGAATGAAACGCTGGTAGAGAAACATTATTGCCCAGAGCCAGGCGCATTTAGACAATTTCTATCCCGATATCGGAAAAGAACGGTCCCGTAGCAAAGGAGACACTGGGAAAATTCGAATCGATCCAACAGTCAGAGGCATTGTGACTTTGGTTAAACTTTCAACTACGTGGAAAACCGCAATCTAACCAAAGATCGACATCGTGTATATATAGGGTGGACCAGGAATCGTGGTACAATCGACGAGAGGGCGATTCTACGTGAAAAAATGTCGAAAATATAGAATAAAATTTGCTCGTTCGAAACGGTTCATTCTCGAGAAAATGGAATTTAAAAATTTGTTTTTTTTTCATACCTAGAACTCACAGCAGAAGAACATCGTGCGCGTAATCATATAAACTCGAAACATTATCACCCGTTTCATGTTTCACAGGGGCACAATTTTAAAATGCAATATCTTATCAATCGATGTTATACTACCAATTTACCTCTTCCTATTTGATCTTGGTATTAAACGTTGTATATCCTGGTATTTCTGAACATTTCAAAAATATTTTTGTCGTAACATTACGACAATTTGTTATAAAATCTCATAAATGCAGCAGCTGTTTCTGGAATTATGTTTTTTTATCTTTGCATCTAGCCTTCTTTCCAGTTACGTAAATATAATTAAAGTACTTCTTTCTGGCTTAGAACAACTTCCATCGAACAACGTCGAAATTACAAAATTAACAAATACTTACAACACGTATATTCGCCAATATTTTAGCCCATAATCTTCGTACACTGATCCTGATACGTGAATTCGATTTCGTCGAAAACGAAGCACCGTGTGAATTTTTATTTCACCTTTTTGCGTATTTTTTTCACATAGAGAAAGATTGTACTGCGATTACTGGGACACTCTGTATAACTATATCTAGCCGGAAGAGAGAAGTTCAAAGAGCAGAGTGCGCGGCGGAAAGTAATATCTGGCAGCGCGAACTTACGCCGCAACGGGCGTGTAATCGCGCTTTATATCTTATCAGGATTCTGATGCGACGGTGAATTATGTAATTGCAACGCTTTTTCCCTTCCGCCGTCGCGGGCAAGCTCTTTTTGAACGTTGAAAACGTTCACGACGAAGAAAATGTTTCTCCCCCCCCCCTTTGACGGTCGCTCAAGGCTTGATTGAAGAAAAATTGTGGATAAAAAGTTCCCCGTTGGAAATTGCAGAATGGTGGACCAACCGCGACGACGTCGACGAGGAGGACGACGACGAGGAAGAAAATACACGTCGACCTGACTATCTTTTTTTTTTCCCTCCCTCTCTCTCTCTCTCCCTTTTCCACCCCTCGACGAAAGGGTGAGTTTGGAGAAGATTGGAAGCTCTGAATGTTTCCAGGCGAAATGAGGTTTTAATTAGCGCGACCCCGTATCACGATGTTGCTCGAGGTAATCCAAAGATCCAACGAAAAGAAGAAAAGAATATCATCGCTCGCTCTGGGATTTAAATTTCCTTGCGATTTTGTCCCGTGTAATTTAACCGGGCGCAATTGTTTCGTACGAAGCGAGATAGGATAATCCCGGCATTAATTCCGCGAAAAAGTCTTCCCGCGAGCGAACGACGAAGAGGCTGAAATTTATCTCGTACACGGAGGGGGCTTATTTTCGGTAAAATGGAACAAAAAGGAATGCATTAGTTCTACTTGTTTGGCCTTAAATTAAATTTGCGCAGAAATCTATAAAGACGTAGACGGCTCGTGTGCGTAAGTATCGAGACACCGACAGGTTTCATACGAGATGCGTGTCTAATTTGTTCATTGCCGAAGGAACGATTAATCGAAGAGGAAAAGCTTGTAGAAGCTATTGGACTATTGGAAGAATTAATAATATAATCAGTTACAGTAATTAATCGAAAGACGCGGTGGATGTAGACAGGAAAAATTTATTAGTTATTATATCTATTGAAAAATGACAACATTTTGACTACAAATTGCTGGAAATTGATAAAGAAACGTTGCTCGTTCGTTCCGCTAGATTGTTTAGATCGTAACGCGATTAAAGCGTAGTTAGTTAAGTTAATTGAATTGCTAATTAGGACGATGAGGCGTTTTTGGACTTTGTCACTCGCGACAACACTTGCATAATTTCTTACGTCAAATCGCGTTTGTTTGGTAACAATTGCCAACGGCGAGGAATAAGGTTTAAGTAAAAATAACAGATTCATAAAGTCTCAACTTGTCCTTGTACATCTTCGAATATGATAATGAAGCGATCATGAACAACGACGAGTCTCCCATACATTCTTTAAAGAATCGATGGTAATTCGACGATGAAATTGGAAAATTCGGCCAAGTGAAGTTAATTTGGCTTCTGAAAAGCTCAACCGAGACCTCGTCTCCATTCTTTTCCCTAATCAAAACCACCGTAGCAACGTTAATCATCTCGTAGCATCCGCGTCTCGGAAATAACTGGCAGCGAATTATTTAGCAATTCGTAGCACTCTAACAGGCCCGCGTGATTCCCATCGACTTTAATTAAAATTTCGTCTGGAGTAACGAGCTTCGCCACACTGTGAATCGCAGCACGGGACAAGTTTCGTACAGAAGTGGAACGTTTTGGGAGCGGACAGAACGCGTTTCGAGCGACGGTGAACAGGAGAGAATTTCGAGGGAAACAGTTCTCTTGGCGGAGAGGAAGAGGGAGAGAAAGAGAGAGAGAGAGAGAGAGAGCGAATAGCTTCGGGCAGAGGACGATTATTAAACGCACGAAATTACTGTTAATACAGTCGACGCGAATGCATCGACTTTAATTGGTATGCGCCGAGTACCATTAACGTTTTAATTAGCGGCGGACAAGCCCGATACACGTCGACCGACATTTCCTTTCGGCGTTAGCGATCGATGCAGTCGCATTACCCGCTAAACGTTAACATTCTATTTATGGAACAAACGCGATTTTCTACCCTTAACATGCAACTATTGCGTTATCGAGCAAACAGTCTTGAAAACCGTTCCCAATGTAAAATTGTAAAATTTTGTTCGCGATACAGGACCATTCGCACGAAAGTACGCAGATAGTACAAATAACGAAGAACCACGATCTCTAAGAAAATAACTAAATTGGAACGAGGATTGCTTGTAGGGAACGCTGTAAGGGTAGAAATGAAAGAATTTAAAAGCAATTTCCATTTGTAAATAATTACTAATAATGTTGAAAGATGATGTGCCATGGAATATAAGATTTTGTAACAATTCTTACTTGAAGCATTATAAAATATTCTTTTGAAAAAGAAACGAGAAAAATATATTTTTCGTCCTTTATACGAGTTATTTAGGAACAAACAGGACTGCTATTTATTACAGCGCTCGCAAATTTAAATGAATGGTATATTCAATTTTCTCTACAATTAAGAGGTGGCACACGCAGGCTTTTCTACGGATATTATTTATTTTATCGATGAATTTCGACTATACTAGCGCAAAAATTGAAAATTTTATGACGCGCGTAGATTACTGTACGCATAAAGTTTTATAGTAATGGAAACGAATTAAATTTCGAAAATAATTTTAGGTTGAGGAAGTTTTTTTCCCGGCTCCTATAAAACATTCGATGTTTGATATTTGCAGTGTTACAGCCTACAAGTCCTCGGCTATAAATTAAATTTAAACGAAGATCTTAAATGAAGAGTTTCCTTCAATATTTTCCCCAGTAAACTACTTTGGATATTTTATACATATATTTCCATACTATTTATTCGTATATTTATTCTGTACCCGTTTGTAGCTTTATTATTCTTTACACACACGTACAATGAGGGTCAGAAACGCGTATACACGCTCAGACAGCACCACATTTATTCAACGATCTTTTGTATATGTGACATAAATTGAAAATTGAAAAGTCCGTAGTCTACGTAACAACTTCCAGAAGGGCAACGTTACAGTACACGAAAATAAAGAAACTCGGGTTCGTGTTTAAAGTGCACCTTATTTGGCGAAATATTTCCTGTCGTCGTCCAAAGTGGCCTCCTTTTTTTTCTGTGTTTGCATACTGTTGCATTATTCGCAGGTTCGTTGAGTACTCATGAATAATGATTCGACCGAAACGTTAGAGGGAAGAAATTATTTTTTGTGCCGTCAGGGAACAGCGACTCGAGCATTCACAAAATACCTTTAAGCGAACGTAGGCGTTCGAAATACGAAACTAAACTTCCTACTTTGCAACTTAACTTGTCCCAATTTTGAAGGAAATCTAACAACTGTCAGAGGAGCAGGTAGTACGAAAAAGTATATAAAGCATCCGTAGTACAGTGCTTTCCACAATGCTTGTAACTGTAGGTAAAACAATTTTCCACCAAGCTTCTGCTTCTTTTCATTACATTCCGAGATATACGAATTTGCATAAGAATCTGTCCATTACGCGTTGCTTAATCTCTGCACCGGGACTAGATTGTTTTTCTCGATTCGCCTTATCTTTCCACATTCTCCGATTGTTACTCGTGCGAGAATTGTTACTCGGTTTTCAATGGAAGCGATTGTAAACGTTCTACAGGATATTCTATGAGAAGCAAGATTGTGTTACATCGTGATTTGCTACAGCAGAAGGATTTTGTGGGAAAAAGGAAAGTTACTCGCGTCGTCGCGTTCAAACGTTTTTTCCTTGAATGACGAGTTTTCAGCTGGGTTTTCGTCGGGAAAAAGGGAAGCTGTTTACTGCAACGTTAGAAGTTTTTTAATTGATCCAGTGCTTTCTCGCGTGGCGAGCCACGCTGGAAAGAAGTCGCCGCGAGGTTGAACTTTTTAATTAGTCGCGAGTTTTAAAAATAACGTCGCTTCTCGAACCCACTTTCTTTTTTTTCTACGAAACAAGCTGAAAGGAATTAACGGTACACGGTTTTCGTGAAGCAAACGAGAACCGTTTTGCTCCCGTATTTTTCGTCCATTCGATCGCGAATAAAGACCACGTACGAAGAATATGCTAAATCCATTAACGTTGATTTTCTGATTTCGATGCCGCTTAACGAGTACACAGAACAATTTTAACGTGACGAAATAGAAGATGAAGAGACTCAATTAGGTTGGACGTACGTATGTCTTTTTAAGAACGGCTAATAGAACGAAGAAATTTTGCCGAAGCCCAATGTCGTAATTATTAATTATTAAGAAATATTTTATTGTTACGATGAAAATAGCTTGGAAATTTTATTTAGCTTCAAAGCCAAATAAAGAGACAGTTTTGCTGGTGTAGGAAAATATGAAACGCAACTTATCGTACGTAACTTGTCTTACAGTCTTCATACACATTTTTATGTTGCTTTCAAATTTCACCAATACGATCATGACAGTTGAAACCCGTTACTAGACCGGGGATTTTTATGCATTCATGCAAAATCCATTTGCAACCGAAGTTGCAAAACCGTACAAGACGCCTGCAGTAAACAAAGATATATAAAATATTCAAAGTAGAGTAATAATAAAAGTATTGGTCATGGGTTTTAACGCGTGAAACGAATCTTTAAGCTGCGTCCATAAAAATATAAATTTTCATAAAAATCCACGGCGTACTCGTTACGGTGCTAATGAAACTTCCAAATATTTCCTGCAACACACGTAACATATTCCCAAACTCGTTGAAATACCTTCGTGAGCCACTGTATATCCGGCAATCTGGCCAAAGGAAAATTTGTTCCATCTTCGACGAAGTAGAGTCGAGAAAATTGAGAGCAAATTCTATTCCCCTGGGTGGAAGGACGACGAGAAAGAGTCCAATAAAATGCGCATATAAGGGAAGCTATAGAAAACGGGGACGAGTGTCTGAACATAAAACGAATGCAAATTTACATACGTATGGTGAGGAAGACACGAGAGAACATAACCGATAATGGCACTGGATTCATGATCCCGCGGATACATAGCAAATTTCATGGCACGATGCAGCGAGAAATTAAATCAAATTTCGACTAACTATAGACAAGCTGTAGACGGACGAGCTATATACAAATGCCGTAATTTACTCTGACATTTATTCGCTAGAACGGGAATTTTTATGCGTTCAAGGAAAATCAAAAGACGCAGAAATATACATAATACGCGGGAAAATATAGATAAAATATCCGATATTCTTTATATTTTATAAGTTCTTTCAGCTGTATTCATAAAAGTATGGATCTGCAATGATAATCCGCTATTCATCATACATTATACAAAACGGTGTATGTATATTAATCTTCTAATATTCCTTCACAGATGAAGGATTTCTCTTTTATTAGATTTCTGAGAAATCGTAAGTCGAATGTACATAATTATTCGTAATTATTCGACACGATAGAGATTTTACATTTTATTTCATTTTGTAGCGAAACAATGAACGTTGGTTTTACCTTAAAGTGATTTTTAAAATGCTTGATATCATTCAAGTGTACACGTCACATTTTATTTGACATATCAATACAAATTTAAAAAGCCATTGTTTGTTAATTTGTGTTTGCAACAGTGCACGAAAATGTGCTTAGAAACTATTGGCGTCTTAAGCTGGTGTTCTTCGGACCATTTTTCCATCGCACTTTTCTATCGCTAGATAATTTCTTAAATTTTAGGAAAATACGAAAGAACACTTATTCGTTAAATGTTAAAATTGCTTTTCTCTCTTGAAACTGAAGAAAGATTGAGACATAAAAAATTCGAGAACCACCAGGTCAGAGTTAAATTTCAATTATTGAAGGGACATTCATCGACTATTCGTTCTTTTCTTTTCTTCTTCTATCCACAATGAATTATCCTCGGAGAGAAAAAGAAACAACCAAGGAAATGTTCGCAGAATTTCGTGGAAACCGTCACGAATAGAGACGCGAATAAAGAAAAAAGAAGTTACGAATTTTCGTGTAAAATGCAAATAAGCGTTCTCGAGGTTTCCACGATGCGGCATTAAACTCCGGATAAAGTAGAAGCACCAGTACAAACGAAATTCTGAAGCGTACAGGCCGAGCTGGAACGCGTTTCCTTTCCGGGACCCCATAAACGGGCCACTACACGGTGCACAAGGTGTTTCTAAATCGTCGCGTTACGTCCACACATTCTCGCGCGAACGTCCCGCGATCTTGGATCATTTTACCTTCTATTTTATATCCAAGACCTCTCGATCGTTATATACAATTTATGTAAGGAACCTTATCTTCTTTTCAACCTTTTCACTCGGGACAAAATCATTTAGTGGCCCGCATACGGATCGAAAGATAGAAATTGATTGGATTAGCGATGTCAAAGAATGATATCGAGTCAAGCCCTCATGATAATTTAAATAAAACGAGTAACAGCCAAAAAACGAACGAACAATGTGTACGCTGTGATCCCACATTTTATTTAGAAATTCGGTACAATTGAAATTAGAAATCCTATGTCTTGAAAAATTGACAAGTATACGTGTATTTGATTAATTCCGAATAGGAATGGACCGTTGATGGAAGATTATTCTACATGCGGAGATAAGTGGAAAATGTAGAATAAGATCTTTTTATGTCGGGCTTCGTTCTTGAGGAAATGGAATTTGAAAATTTGTCAAATAGCACGTATCCGGCTAATTCTCGTTCAAAGCGACTAGTTTGGACCCGGTTAAACATGTTCAAACTTTATCTTCTGCGTAACGAAGCTTTAAACGAAAAACTATGCTCGAAATTTCATTCAGAATTCCATGTATAACTTTATCCGGAAATTTGTAAAATGCACGTGTGCCAGGCTAATTCTCGGTTAAACACGTTGTTTTCTCGAAAACAAGACCTCAAACGAAAAAGCTTCGTTCCACATACCCGATTTGTCGTCGCATGTAGAACAATCTCCTTGTCAATTTTCCATTCCTGTCCAGTGGGATTAGACAAATGCACGTCCGTTCGGTAACTTTTCAAACTCGATTTTCCGGGAATTGAAACCTCCGAGGCAATTTTGTTATTCCTGATTGTGCTCTTATTTCGTGCCATAGAATCCCTCTAATTTCAATCAGCACAGCACGAGTTGAGGACCATGTTATATACACGAGGGAACCGAAAACGAAACAAGACTGATTTATCAGCTATTACATACCTCGGACAAGGAGTCCTCCATCATATCGCTGGTATCTCTCATGACTCCCAATGGAAACTAGCACCGACAACAATCACTCAACGCCCACGTTTTATCCGTTTCCTCCTCCGGGCCTGTATCTTTCACTGTCTCTGTTATACGTTCCTCTCTTCCTCCTTCTTCTCCTCCACTCTTTCTAATATTCTCAAACTTCTCTAACCGACGAACAAGCAACGAAAAGACCCGCTGTTTCTGACTTAATTTGTAGGAAAAAAAAAGAAAAAAAAGAAAAAGAGGAACACGATCGGTCACAGGAGAGTCTCCAAAAAACGCTCTTGTCACGAGCACATTGTGCCGATCGTGTTTTCGGAGCGTGTTCGTTTAAAACGCACGTATAACTTGGTCGTTGGATCGATCGTATCGCAACGTGTCACTTTCCTCCCTCTTTCTCCACTACCTCTCCCTCTCTGTATTGCCCTCTATATGCTCCTCCGTGTTCACCCACTCCGTTTCCCTCTAACGTGTTCTTCTCCCGCGGCAGACACGCACAGCTTCCGTTTTCCAAGTCGATTCGACCGGGCTCTACTTGGAGTTAGACGACGAACGAACGGGTCCCGGCGTCGTTGATCTTTTCGAAAAAAAAAAAAAAGGGGGTCGACGATCCGAGCGTGGCGAGCTTGACGAGCTCACGAGTGGATCGCGAGTCGACCCATCGGTGAACGCGGCTTTCGAAACACTGGCGAACGCTGTCAGGTAAAGCAAGGGAGCAGGTCGACGGACAGCCACCAGGCAGACCTGCCTCCATGACACTGGTCCCGTCTCCCTCTACCCTCGCTCGATCTCTCCCTTGCACCGACTGCTGCTTGCAGCTGCCTTTCCTCCCCTCCGACCAACCATCCCCTCCTTTTCGCTCTCTTCTCTCACTCTCTCCTCTCTCTCTCTCTCTCTTCTCTCTCTTCTCTCTCTCTTCTTCGATGAAACCCTCTTCGTCTTTTCTCTCTTCTCGGCCCCTCCTCCGCGTTATTCCTCAAATTCACCCTCTGCGTTCCCCTTCAACTAAAGATTCTCTCGCTCATTCTCATTCTTACACGGGAGTCTTAATACTATCTTTTTCTATATTCCCCTCTACTCGGTCGTCCAGCTTACATTTTCCTACCACTTGCCAGATACTGGTTCCGTTTCTCTCTGGTTGATAAGTAGATACATAGCTACTGGCTCCACTCCTCCTTTCTTTGGATACTCGCGCGATCCCCTCTTTGCTCCAAACCGAGCCTAGGAGGAACTCAGCCACCGATGAATCGCGACACGATGCAAGCAAATGGCTCGATCTGACCGCGGATTTCAAACTGACAACGTGTTCTGGCTGAGCCGCGGGATGGGATTGGTTGGCGAGCAGAATGGATGATGGTTAGCTGAAGGTAAATGATCGGAGGGTTGCTCGGGCTCGAGCAACTTGGGGAACATTTCCAAGTTGCGAGATTCAGTTTGTTGTATTGTTCTTGTTCGTGGAAGATTGGTTTACGTATTACGATAGGATAGGATATTCGCGCGTTAGAATGGGATATTGATCAGGTTCGTAAATTGGGAAAATGGAACAAAGCAACGAAGCTACAAGTATTAGTTTCTTGACGTTTATCTCGTGAATTACTGTTACGCGAATCGTATATTGGAATAACCTTGAAATTGATTTTTATGTAATGTACAAGTGAATTATTAACACGTGTATGAACTGGCGTGATGCTATGAGTTAAATGTAGGAAGCTAATGTTTTCCAGATGTCTGGAAATCGTGTTTGAAAACGAGAAAGACTGGACTCTGAAGAAACTGTGTCACAGTAAGAGGAGAACGTGGAACGCGAATTTCGAGCGAAAAAAGAGAGTTCTCGCGGCACTACAAAGCTGTTCACGCGTGCTGGCGGAGGGCGATGCAGACGAACAGCTGCTATTTCACCTGTTCGATATATTATTTAAATGCTTCACCTGCCGCGATGTCCAGATACCGCGAGATAAGCGAGCGGACGTTTCCTGCTTTCACGACGATACCACGATATCGCGACCTCTTCGTCGTCGCTTTTTCATTAAAAGCTTTTTAGCAAATGCCTCGTTGAAATCGAACGAAATTGATCGATCTGTCGTAATTCGATTTTCTGCCGCTTTGAAAGATAGAGGGTGAGCGGCGAGACACCGGGTACTGACTAATTTTAGCTTTTAAATATTCTTTGAGCATTTAATAGTCATAATCGTTATTATTATTCTATTTTTATATATTTTTTATTAATATCGTTATTATTATTTAAAGATTTATTATCCTTTAGGGATTATCGCTCGTAAATATTAAGTATCGTTCGAGTTATAGATGATAATTTATATATAATTTAGCTTAATTAGTAATGAAATTCGATAAAATTAAAAATTCCGAAATTAAGTAATTTAATCTTAAGTCGTTATGATTCCCAGAGTTGCTTCACTACCGTGATTGCCAAGAATGCTGGACATTTTGAATCGTTTTATCATTAATTCTCTCCCTTAATGTGCTTAACGTTTCTTTCGTAACATGAAAAAGAAGTAGATTAAAGTTATCTGTTATCGTTCTCAAGTAATTAAATTTCCTTATCAGTTAGTACCTTGCTAGCTATCCTGTGTATTATCGAAGGAATGAAGCGAACGAACAAGCGAGATTATGAAATAGCATTTTTATTAAATTTACATTTATATTGCACAAGTTCATTTTAGATTAAATGCACTTTACGATACTGTGATATTAATATCAGTTTGGGAAATATGATTCTAGAAAGTCTTTGAATCTTCCTTACCTATTGTTTTGCTAAGAAAATGAATATTTACCGAGCTAACTAAGAACTATTTCCATCTAAAAAGATCACTCGACGATCTCGTCCGGTTAATATAGGGCTGATCTTCTTCATATATTTAGACAATACTACCCAGTCCAAGTAACCGACTTCGTGATTTCTACCACAGGTTTCGAATGGGACGAATCCATCCCCACCTTGGACTAAGAAGGTTGGAAGTACAATTCTGTACCACTGATCTAACACCAGCTCTTCGTACCTTGGTACCTCGCAAGCTCTACATCTGGAAGAATACGCGAATTACGAAGATTTATCGATGTTATCGGTGAAAATGTAAGTACTCACCTTATTTTGACATCCTCCACCTTCCTGGAATTTCCTTTTATTTTATAAACCACTTTTAGCCCTGACCATATTAAAATATCTTCTTCCATTTCTAGGATCTGAAATGGTTAAATTAAATATACAACGTCACGGTATATATTAATAAAATATTTATCAGATATCTATATATAAGTTAGTTGGCTTTGAGGAGGACACAGGGAAAGCAAAAGAGAACGAGAGCCTAGCGCATGGCAGCACTTGTTACACGTCGGTAGAAACGGTGCTCGTTGATAGGAGCTGGAACGTAAAAGTATGTAAACATAAAAACGTAAAAGTTGATTACGCTTTCTGTAAAAAGTAAATTCATTCGTTTCGTACAATCTTCTCTAAAATAAGCTACAGCTTTCTAATAATGAACACACACAGGGTGAAGCACGTAATTGGAAGGACTTTTCGGTGAAATTATATATTTATATAGTTATAATAGAATTCCATTTAGAAAATTTAGCAAAAGATTACATACGTACGTATATTAACAATTTATTGTATTATAATTTCAGAAACGATTTGCGATTACGGCTTCGTAAATGGACACTTCACGTGTCTACATACAAAACAAATTAATTAAGTGAAATTATACTTTCTCGAAACCATTCGACTTTTATTCCAAATATTTTTCGCCGAATTAATTGCTGTGTAATTGAAGCAGTTCCAGTTACGGCACATGCTCCGGCCGATATTAAGTTTCTTTAAATTAATGTGAATTAAGATAAAATGTTATACCTGCAGAATGCAGCTGCCTTTTAATTCGAGGATGTCCCAAGTGTTCTCGAAAGGTTGAGCCATTATCAGATCGGCAAACGTGATATCTTGACCTATGGAGTCTATAGGAGCACGTATTCCTCCAGGATTGTAAACACCAACTGCAGCGTATGTCCACACAGTTTTATTCTCTGCTCTCTCCACATACTACGATCATTTAGCAAACACATTTCATTAGAAAATCCGTGTATAGACATCGCTTTAATTTGCCTCAAAATAATTCTTTAATCGTTAATTCCAGGGGACAGACGAAATATTTGTGACATACAGCATCGACCATGGCGTCTGTGATCAAATTTCCAAGGTTGCATTCGTTTCTGCGACATTTATTGTCGAGGAAAACTCTCGTTCGAGCAATCTTCGTTCCTGCCTTCTCATCTACCCTTACTTTCCATGGTGCCAAAGCCTTCAGCATCTCAGGATCTGGAGAAACATTTTGATAAGTGATCATCTAACTACGTTTCACGAAAGAACACATTCTCAATTAATAAAATATTAATTTTGATTAATACCTAACAAATTAAAAAAAGATCGATTCTTCCAGTCAGAAAAATATAAATAAAGTACAAGTTAAGAGGTAATTGTTTAAAATTTCATCAATATTACAAGATTCCTTCATTTTCATTTACTTGATTGATACAAAAAAGTAACTATCCCCTAAATGTTTGGTATAATGTGTACATATAATAAAAGCAGAGATTTATTCTTACCTTCCTCGATAGAGTAATCAAGGAGAATCGGATTTCCGTCCCAATCAACCACCTCGCCATCCGCATCGAACCACACCGTCAAGTTCCCCAGGTACCTGGCACAAACAGGAAACCACTTCCTCATTTTCTAGAAGAGAAGTAGACGAAACAACAGGCAGTTTCTTTTTTTATCGAGAACAAATTACCAACTTTGTGAAAGCAGCTGCCTGAACGATCAACACTGTTCTGTTGGTCTCCTCTTGAACCACCACCACGGGATATTCATCCTCTGGCTCGTCGATGAAAGGGGCTGGTCCTAAATGATAAGTATTTTATCGACACAAGCGTTTAACAATTAATAGAAATAAGATCTTCCAGCAAATGATCGCTATGGTCTGATAAAATATACACATAATATGCTAATAATAATAATATACTATAACTATACTAATAGTAATACTATTTAAAAATTTGTTCACGGGATAATCACAGTAGTCTAAGTAAAATGACGATAATAATAGTAATAAAATAATATTCTAAAAAAGTAGTCAATAGTAAAATAACGATAATAATAGTAATAAAATAATATTTTAAAAACCACTCTAATTTAATTTAGCACTCTAATTTAAAACCACTATTTTATTTTTTAAAAACCACTAATAAAAAAATAAAGGAATATAAATATTCTTATTTATTTTTGAGGGTAGAACGAAGATGATCGTTAGATCGTAATATATGAATTCTCTGATTAAGTGTTTGATATTTTCCTTCCTGATCGATCATACGAAGAAGTATATCATTTACCTACGATATGATTCGTATAAAATTCAAAATGATTCAACTTATAATATTTTGTTTCGCGTATCTTCTGTTTGAAATACCGTTGCAAGGTTTTCAGTAAATTATTCTCTTTGCGGTGGTACAATGAGTCATCTTTCTTTACGAGTTTATATTCGATTATTTTAGAGGCAGAGCTGGCCATGGCCATCGTCGAAGGTTGTATGACTGCTAACTATATACAAACTTTCAGTACTGTTCTATTTGAACATTTGGGACGATGAATACTGCAGGATAATAGAAAATGTTAATCAATACGTTTAATTAATATTCCAAATACAGGATAACTATCACGTATTT
This sequence comes from Bombus huntii, assembly GCF_024542735.1. Lineage (NCBI taxonomy): Eukaryota > Metazoa > Arthropoda > Insecta > Hymenoptera > Apidae > Bombus > Bombus huntii. The sequence goes on from NC_066251.1 coordinate 5,203,752, forward strand.
TAAAAAATACTTGAAAAGTTCGAGAATATCTAGATTTTATTTTTAGAAGAGTCTTAAAAGGAAATTGAAGAGAAACGAAGAAAAAAAAGCTGATCTAGAAAAACTATATAAAATTCAAGACAACAATGGCAAGAGTGTATCAGTTCCAATAATACAGTATTTCGATCAACAACTTGTTTTAACAAAAAGCAAAAGTATATTTATCTTAATCGAGATAAACAGAATACTATCGAATACTTGCAAATGTAGTGATTACCTGAATAAAGAAACGTATGAGAATGTCCACCAACGATAAGGTCGATCAGAGGACACTTGGCTGCCATTATTCTGTCCACATCCAATCCACAATGGCTTAAAACGATAATAATGTCGATCCCTCGGGACTTCAATCTCCGTGCCTCGTCATTCACCGATTCCACCTCATCCAGAAACTTTAATTTCCCGGTAATGGAAATTGTCTGGTAATTTGTAAGTTTCAATTAAGGACCAGAGTAACGTCGAATCACTCTTCCGGTTAAACCTTCGTCAACGTAATCTTCTCCCGTTTTCTGTCTCGTGCAATTATCTCCGTGCTTCTTGGAATCCGTTTAAACGTATTGATGATTAAAATATAGTTTAATAGTGACTTTTATGACCATTTTTATCTCATTCATATATAAGGCCATAAGAGAAACAAGATAAATTAAGAATACACTGATGGTTTGTCTCGTTGAATGTGAAATAAGTTTCAGCTATTAAATTATTCAACTATTCAAATACAATACATCATATTCGATTATGTTACACTAATCGAATAAAATATTTAGAAGATAATCATTTAACGAACATATTATTTTATCAGATCTCGTTTTGAAGATGTCGTTTGTATTAGTTTATCTAAATAAGCAAACAATTTTTCTTCCAGTTATTTCGTTACTTAATTATCAAACTTTTGTTTATCCTATTTAACATAAAATAAAAATCGAAATGATCTGCCAGTTAACCCAAAACAATCTTTCTTTTTCGTTTCTGTTAAATCTCCTTCCGGAATATTTTCAAAAACGAAATCTAGATATTCTTGAATTTTTAAATACCTTTTTAAAATACATAGCGTTATCCTCTGTTTGGAATTTCGATTAAATTTTAGTATTATTAGTTTAGTATCGTTAAACGATAAAATACTTGGAATTATTATTTTCTATATTGATCTTAAACAAAATATCTTCAGTTAATTAGTCAATATTGGGAGATGACGAGACCTTAATGTTGCAAGTGCATTCTATCCTTTAAAAAAAACTCATGATTCGCTCGATTACGTCGACGAAGGATTAATCAAACGTGAAATTAAAATTCGATACGAACGTCCGTGGTCGATATAATAACGCCGATGACTCCGATCTTCGTGCCATTCCTTTCAATGATTGTGCTGTTCTTATAGAGCCCCTAAAAATATTGCAGCAACATTCATGCTTCAGATTTGAAATTTCAATGGAAACCTTAGTTATAGTATAATGTACTAACCTGCATTGTTGGCTCTTCACTTGCATCGATATTGGTGACTACTACTGGTGCCTTGACCATTTTTAAAAACGGAACCACTCCCTCGATATCATCGTCAAATTCATGGTTTCCTATTGTCTGAAAATTTAATCGTCTTATAATCTTTTCTTCTAATAATTCTAAGTACGAACTCTATCTACAATTTATTTTATTATTTTATTAAATGATTTAATCTACGAAATCTAAATAAACTGAGATAACATTGATTATCGATTATTATCGGTACGATTTAAGAATGTCATGTTTACATATCAGATTTTGTATTATCAAATAAAGAGATATAAGTTATCAACATTTATGTAGTTATTACCACTATTTTATTATTATCTGTAAGTTACCATTTGCCAATTCCGCAATTATTACAATCAATCGACCTTCTTTTACAACAAAACTATAATCTTCCATGATCGTCAGAAATTTACTGACTCGGTCGCGTAGATCCTCGCACTCAATATCTGGATCAATTTAATTAACAGACTGTTACGCGATCACGAGCGAAACCATGTTTTCCCGTGGCTTCATCGACCAAATTTGACACGATAAATTCAGCTCCATCGGTTTCAAACATTAAATTTCGTTTAACGACGAGAACGAGCCACGTTCGAATGATCGATTGTTAACTTTTTGACCCAATTAAACCAATCGACCGATCAACAGCGGAAAGAAACCCCTTTTCCTATTCTTTTTTATCAGTTTATCGTCTCTCCAGTTTAGTTCCACTTTTACATCGTTCTTCGAAAGACTCTATCTCCATCGTTTCTAACTCCATCTCTGTCATTTATTTCCTGGGACGATTATCATTTTGTTATTTTAGTTGTCTTTAATTATCACGATGCGCCTCAAGTTTCGTTTCGAATTAATAGAAAAAAATAAAATGTTTTTTCCTTATCACATATTTAAAATCTCTTCTCTCGTGCTGATAATTGGCGATAGTTCAGCCTCAACATACTTGTTTTCGCGTGATTATTTCATGAGGCCGTCTTACCATAACATCGTGCGGTAACATGTTCATGAAGGTGGCAGTCGCGTTCCAACGGTGAACGTTGTACCACAGTGTCCCTTGATAGTGATCGCCAGCGTTCAAGAAAATTGGATTCGGCCTTTCATTCATTAAACGATTCACTGCCGTGGAGACTCTTGAGATTCCACCGACGCAATCCTTCTCCTCGCCTTCGTGACACGCTTCGGATCGAGGGCCTGTTTGCTCGAATCTAGAAAATATTTTCCTTCGTGAATAAGTTTGAGCGATACAGTGGTTCGCGAAAGATGATGTCAACAGATAGAAATAATATTCTAATAGTTACCACAGGAAGCTTTAACACGTATATTGCGTAAAACATTTTGAAATTTTATTAGCATTGTAATGAGACTCGACTGTCATCGTTATATCGATAAAATATCAGAACAATATGTACGTAAAAGTTACAAAATATTTCATGTCATGATTTATTTATTATCTTTGACAGTCAACCATTCATCGTATTAGTAAATCGCTATATTCAGGACTATGCTTGAAACTAGTTATACGCTTAAAATGAATATTCAGCCTGTGTACTAATCTTTTACCGTATGTACTTTTGCAACGACTATTTTGTTACTTTTGTACACGTTTTCAGACTGATACAAATTTTATGAACGTAGACAATATCGTCTCGTTATAGTGGCAATGAAATTTCGTAATGTTTCATACAATGCGTACAATATGGTGATAACGGTTCTCCATGGTGAGTGTTCAGATACTTTCGCGATGCTATAATTGAATTCCGAAAAAACAAATACAGTACAAATGTACAAATCGAGTACAAATATTACTCGAACAGAATGGAAACTCGCGTCGAGGGTGGATATTGAGCAAGTCGAAGCTCGTTAATAGAAAAACGAACGCGATAAAAAAGAGTTGTCATGATCAGTCCGAATCATCGCGTCCCTGGCCTTGAGATTTCACTTGCTGAGACCTCGGAAATCAAGCAGCTCACGCTTTTAGAATTCCGTTTCCATTGTTGAACGACCAGTCGATTATGTAACCGATTTTCATTCCCCTTTTCTACGTAGTGTCTCTCCTTTAATGCGAATCGTCATTCGATCATAAAATTGTTAATTACGGCAGTTATCGATGTTATTTATGCATCGTGTATTAACCATCGACGTGTTTACGATCGATCAATATGATCAATTCAACAAATCATTTTGTATTGAAAACATCACTCGATGCGAATTATCGTGAATCATTGTTTGTGGAAGTGTAATAAAATTTCATGTCGTGTTTGTAGATATGGATGTCTATGTTTTGATTTAAAAATGCAGAGAATGCATACAGTGTACAAAAATAGAACGTGAAATATACGGAATATAATATTCGTTATAATATTAATTTCTCTGTTCAAGGCTAATCACTAATATCATTAGCATACTTTGCAAATACTATTACTATATAAATGATATATCAGTAATATATTACATATCTTTAAGTATAAGTTTTTTTTTTTATTAATTTAATATTTCACATTCACAATTTGTCCAATTTGGACATTTGGTAGAATTTCTTAGTTGTTTGATTATCATGTGGGTGGCTATCCCCAATGGGGTACCTTTAAGTATAAGTTGTAACTTGTAAATTGATTAATTAGTTAATTTGTACTAACTTAATCCTAGCAGGTCTGAGAAAGATTAGGCTTCCTTGTCAATACTTAATACGCTATTTCCTCTGCATCCTAACAGTACAAACAATTATCGCGAATAATAAACTTAGTATGTGTACAACAGCAACATTAACATAAAACGTTTCCATTGACCCAGATTTTTCGATTCTCGCAACGTCATTCGCGTTCTCATTGAATTACCATTCACTGAATATATAATATACATTCTGCCGTTCGGCTTTTTTGTAGTAACTATATATATGGATTTTGTAAAACAATCAGAAATCAAGGTTGAATCAGTAATTAGAAGAAACGCGCACTACCTTCCTGCGGAATCGTCAGATTATTAAATCGAAATTATTTCTTAAAAGACATAGAAACAACGCATCTTACCATTTACTACATATTCTACTATACAAACTTGCTGTTTAAATATGACGATTTTAACAAACAAATTTAAAAACAGTTTGCCATTTTATTAATTTCTTTCGATGGTTTTCTGGCAGATATCCCAGAGATAGCTTCACGAAAAACGTTTCGTTATTTTTTTACTCAAGTTCCTTCAAGCTCTCCTGCAGTATTCAATCTTCTCGAAAGAATTTTATAAAATAGCCAGAAAATGAAATCACCGAAGTTTAATTCGTTTTACAATTAAAACGCGTGTTATGAAAGACAAGCATGCGGCTTACCTCGCGTGGAAATCATTTAGGTGTATCACCGACAACTCGAATAAATCCGATCGTCCCGGATAATACAGTCCCCTTCCGGTGAATCCGTAACATATCTGAAGCAGAAACGGTAACAGCAAAAACGGAAGCATCGTGGATTGAATTCGTGCATCGGGAACGTCGCGGCTCTCCTCCAGGAATTACGTCTCTGGAATCTTCTTCACCGCATCCAAGTCGCTTCCCTCGAGTTTCTCTACGAGAACGAAATAACGTGTCCTGCATTCATAGTTGGAAACTAGTTCGTACCACGGTTTAGACGATATTAGGCACTACGACGAAGGCTCTCGCGATCACTGCTCGAGCTTTCAAGTTTGCACATTGAAACGTGAAACTTCGTCGAGTCTTATTCGACGACTTTTAAGAGAAAGGAGAATCTGAAAGGAATATGTTCGAACGTAACGTTAACCAAGATTAGTCTGGACCGTCGATCTATGCGATCTTCTTACGAACAAAGATCAAAGAATACATATTCAATCTTTCTAAACGATATGAATAGTTGTTGTTGTTGCATAGTGTTTGGATTGACTTTTTACGATAGAAATTGTATGTATCTTGTCTTAAGCTTGTCTTTAGATTTCTTTTAACGCTTCGCGGACTGGAGACGCGAATTCACGTATTACGTATAAAAATGTTAACTACTGTTAAATAAGACAATAAAAAGAAGCAATGGACGCTATAAACAAAGCGTTATGAATGTGTTTTTTACATTACATGCTTGAATAATACGAAACCATTATCAATATATCAGATGTAATATTGTTTGGTCGGTTCGTTCGGATTTTTAAGGAATTTAATAAAATAATAAATTTTCCTTAGCACCTCTCCGTCGGGGAAATTGTTTTCAAGCATACCACACTGAAAAACATTACTAGAAACATCTCTAAATATGTTCGTTGATTTTTAATAAAATATTACACGTGTTAAATGCTGCTCGAAAAGTTCGTTATAAAATCGACATAAAAAATCATATTGGAAAGGTTTTCGCCGAAAAACCTGAGCCCTTCTGGAAGGATGGAATATTAGAGTTACGTGAAAGATGAAGAAAGCTTATGGAACGAAATGGCATAAATGTATATCGAATAGAAATGTAAATCGCAACGAACTTTCCGAGCGATCTTTGGAATCTTTTCGGTCACTGTGCAGAAATACGCGGCAATTCGGACTATGTGCTTGTCAGAGCATACGATACTCAAAATGTCAAGCTGTTTGCAGGTTCTTCTTGGCGTGTATTGCATTGTCAAAGCTAATAGGAGGATGAATACGTATCGTTGATACAGATAGTCTAAGTAGATAGCCTAAGTAAACCAGCAAAGAGGAACACTAAATGAGATTATCGGTCTACTATATCTATTTCATTTAATTCTTCTGTTAGATGGCTACCTGTGTGTAAAGTGTGTAAAGTAAAGGTTTGTAGATACATACAATGTCAAAACAAATATTTCTTGAAATACATAAATAAAAGCTACAGGCTTGATTATTGGTCACGCGTGTCTTTCGGAAGTTAATTGAATGATAAATTGAAAAATAATGATTAGAGAAAAACAACGATGTTGGCTTCGTTGTAAACCTCGAGCGATTAGATCGCTGTGTGTCGTTAATAACCCTTCAAAGGTAACCGTTAAAATAATTGAAAATGATACCTGTTTCATGAAATCTAAGGACGTAGAAAAAGCGGTGGCGATCAATTTGACTTCTGAAAAAATTAAACGTCGATAAAATGGACAAACAGCCTATTCTTTCAATCCCTTCAGATCCTCGGAAACAATAATCGTCCTTTATGTGTAATTAGGTTAAAGCAATCGCGATATCATTATCGCGTTGTTTCGTAACAGTACAGTGAATTTATCATTCGCCGCTGACAGAACTAATTTGGCATTAATTAATTCGCTGGGAGGGACGATTGACGGAATGATTAATGGTCTAATTCATCGTGACATCGTATGTAAAGTGTCTGAGAAAACTGAGCCAAGCCGTGGCGTTAAAATGACAGAAAATAGAAACGGACCTGATTAGGAAAAATTAAATAACTTCGAACGATACATCACGTGGTGCGGTTAACTTCTCCAAAAGTGAAGGCTCGTCGAAGATTTTAAGGTCACTTACGTTTTTTTTAAATGATATTTATATGAAAACCATTTCAAAAGATATTTATATTTAAAATGATAGTCTAAAAAATATTTCGATGTTGATTTCATCAAATTGAGCAAGACAAGCAATTGATGCAAGACAAGGGAAACATGAGCATAAAAGCACTGTATCGTTTCTCCTTGTCTTTTATACGATAAGTGTCACAAGTTAAGATTAAGATATCCTTTAAACTAATTTTTCGACTCGAATGTACCTCGATGCTTTTCTGTAGAGAATTAAAAAATGCATCGAATAGTGTATAAAAAAAATGTGTAGTTCCATATAAAAAAGTAGAGGTGGCTTTGAAATTTTTAAAACGTCTCCACTTTCGGACGAAACAATTGCGCCATTTACTCGAACCATTTAACTTTTCCTAATGCTTTTTCCTATCTTTCACCGTTTGAACGCTGTGGCTTGGCCCAATTGTGCGTGACACTCTGCATATTTGTAGGCAGCGTATTATTCTTCTTTCTTTTCCTACATTCCACGAATTTCAACAATTAATTTCTACCTTGAAACGTATAGACTACTTGGCCATGAAACGTTTAGATTACTAAACAGCAACGTGACTTGATGACTTATCTGTGAGATGTAATGATAGCTTATAAAGACTGTTACGCTATCTGTACAAGATACTAAATATTAGGTTGCTGCAGAAGTATATTTTACAAATTCAATTTACGTTCATCCATTTAGATATATTTTTATCATACTTTTTTATACCGTTTTGCAATGCTTAAGAAAAGCTTAAAGTCGGTTATCAGATTTATGATTGTAAAATTCAATGTTTTGAATATCCGATCGATAAACCGTGGATCTAAACAAATGTAGAACTAAACAAAAGTAAAACTAATGTAACCAAACAAACAACGCCTAAATAGAAATTTCTTATCTGCATTCTGCGTTTTTTCATGTTTGAAAATTTTCCATAAATGCATAAACATCTACAGTGTAAGATATTTCACTGTTATCTTCTGTCAGCTCTAGAGAATTAGATAACAATTCCATATTTAATACTGATAACTTGCTCATGCCAAGTATCCCAAATTGAACTTGTTATTCAATTACTTTGAAGCGAAATTGACATAAACATCACTAACATGAATATCATCGATCGAATAAAGCATCAGTTCATTGTTATTTCAGCCGCTCACAAGCCGTACTGATTAACTCCATAAATTACGAAGCGAAGGAAATTGTTTTTAAAGTTACAATTTTTTAATACCTGCGGATTCACGCTAATTTATGTATATTTTCTTGCAATAAATAAACCCGTGGAAGCAAACAGCTCGTTTCCTCGCCAAGTCCAATATCAATCACGTGTCCAAACATGTAATGAAATCGAGAAACTTACGAAAAGCGGAGTTGATCAGTTTGCCTTCCGAGAGACTCGTTTCGTACTTTTTCTCGGAGTTTTAATAAAGTACTTATGAACTTGTGTTTATACGACATCCGTTTCCTAGTTTTACTCGTAGAACACGCTATATAGCTTCGTTTTACGAAAACCACACACTCCAAGGACACACTCTGTATACAAACGAAACGACGGACAAACTGTATGCGACAACCTAATATTAAGCACGAGTATGAATTTCATCGTACGCGAATGTTGTAATTTGTGGCTGAACCAGCGGGCAACGATAGAAAAAAAAATCCAGATGACAAAACAGCGAGAACAGAGTTACGAAAGGGAGCGCGAAATAATTGTCACAATCCGCGGATGAGAATCGCGGAGAATCTAATTTCTCGGCGGAAATGTCGCAATTTGCCGCGTAATCGGTCGATTTGCCAAAACGCGGCCATAATTAGCCGCAAAACGCGTCGTGATTAATCGCAAATTTAACAATCACGCAACACACCTGTCGGTCGTGAACGCTCGTCCTCAACTGTCTAGCTGACGAAAGGAACCACGTTTGCATTCCTTCCACGACCAGACAAATTCACTATCAGGATAATACAATGCTGGTTATACAACAAACACGATAAAAAATTCCGTCGGGAGAAGGCAGATTGTCTCTTTTGTTGCTCGGAACGTTCGTACCGGTGTAAACACGGAAATTTTTCGGAAACTTTTACTTAAGATCGCTAATATTGTTCTTGGCGATTAAAACTCTGAAGTTGAGATCTTTGCGTGATACGTCAACGTATATATAGACTAGGGTGTCTCTTTACTTCAAGGTTCTTTTTTCTTATCAATCAATAGAATCAGTATGAGGTAGGTTAATTAAATTGCAATTGGATTTTCTTGTTTAACGAATCACGTGGAATGCGTTGAGAGACACACATTATTTGTCTCGGGATCCTGGATGACAATCTTATTCGTAGGTGCTTAGCATATTGCCGTATCGTTTCGTCGAGATAAATACGCTTAGTGACATTGTTTAGTGACGATCGTTAACGTCTCTGTCGATTAAATATCATCAGAACGTCAAAAATACGTGTGTTGGATATATAAGTAAGATTCGAATAATATTTTTTAATTAGAGTGGCTATAAAGAGGATTTGCGCGTACCATTATCGTCCAGTAAAACGTTCCTTTAACAAATTCTACGTTTCATTTTCGTAGTATCAAATTTTTATAATATACGTGAAAGTACCACTAGTTGACACAAAATTTGATTATACTTGGTATAAGCTAATTAATTACGTAAATTTCGTAATATGTACAGCGACATGCAGATTCTTTTTGTATCCACTGTGTATTAATCTTGAAATACTCTAATTTCTCAGAATCCTCTTGCATGGTAAGCTATTACTTAATAACATTGGTAAATTTACAAGTTACAAGTTATGGCTTGTAAAATTCTATTGTATAAACAATTTTTACCATTTTATACGTTAGAAATTAATCTCCGATATCATTAATACGTTTCACGACAGTTCATAGTAAGATGATTGACTTACAGCCGACTAATGACAAATTGTATAATAAAATGAATGAAATATGTGTAATAAAATGTATCCCATAAACATCTTTCATCGCGCGTCAAACATACTTATTCTGAAACTCTATTGTCAGAACTGTTACTGATGATAGAATATTACTGCAAAATGATATATCAACACTGATAATTTTTAACCTGTAAAACAACTTGTAATAATATCGTATACTTGCAAAAAGGATGCAGGAAGTATAAGTAACAAAGAGCTTCTCTAGAAAATGGGTAAAACAAAAGCCAGTAAGTGATACAGTGTACCTACTGTAGCGTTCCGAGATTAACATCATCCTAAAACTAAGAAACACAAAACATGCTGGAACTTTATCCTACAATTAACAACGAAGTATATCAAAGAAGAATTAAGAATATAAATTTTGAAGCGGCTGTTGCACGCGAAGATCAAGGTTACACGATTACATTCTTGCCTCGATTGAAGTCTGGCCAACGATTCCACGAAGGCTTCGTCCAAGGTAGATTAACTAGTTTAGGGCAAAAAGAGGCTGACTTATATGGATAAATGCGGATAAAAGGAGAAGGGCTGCAGGTAAAAGAATTTCAAACTAAGGGACCCTCGAACAATTGGCAGGCTCTCTTACCTTAGGAATCCTTTTTATCTGGCTCGGTTTGCTCTTGTTCTTCGTACGAGCAGTATCCCAGGAATTGAAATCACTCGTGACAGAAAGCGAACTGTCTAACAACCCGATTCTTCGTCGATCATCTCGCCGAATGGAGGCGAACGACGCCTCTTTCAATCGTTAAACGATGCAAAGTTAATTAACGCTAGAAAAAATCGAAATGAGAAATGTCAGCCTTTCTCGTCCTCGCAGTTACACGTATCGTCAAAGTATTCGGACACTAGTAGCAACTTCCTACGAGTTATATGTGTCATCTGAAAGATTTGAGAGAGGAAAATACGGCATGATATAATGTGGCCATCATCGAAATTGATAAGGTTTAATCGACAAGATATTTGTCGAAAACGTACGCTTCGTAAGAGATAAAAAATTATTTGATCGGTCAATTAGCCATTATATTAACGATTACCGTGTAAACGTGTTTTAATTACGGTGCTCTTGAAGTATAGGCTTGAGTCTATTACGTCAATGCGTTTTTACGTGGTTACTAATGTACTCTTTATCGTGTGTTTCCTTACTCATGTAGAAACTGGTTGCTAAGTTATTCGTACGATTTTTTTTGCGACTTCGATAGAAAAGATAACTCCGTGTATAAAACAGATGGCGAAACGACCTCGATAATTTATATCCATGGAAAATCTCCCGATACATCAGACAATAGATTTCAAAACTCGGCCCAATTAAACAACTAACGAACTTTGTAATATTTCGCTAAAACCCTTGCAAAATCGCTCGCTATTGCGTTTCCCCTTATCGTGATTTCAATCGATTTCTTGCTTCAGTAATATATGTATACGTAATATCTCAAGTGACTTAAACAAACCAACAATTTTTAATAAATATGTTGAGAAAGAAATTAAATTATATTGAAACAGAATATATTAAGGAAGAAGAAATTCAATTATTTAAGAAGTTTTTGATCGATATGTACGTTTGAGAAACGCTATGTATATCACAAATTCAAAAGTACTGCAACATTTGCTTGTTTTGCAAACAGATGTACTTAGTTTAACATTCATTACTACGCATATATTACGTCCGTTTAATAACATGCTTAAGTAATGCTGCTGATACAACTGGCATTTCAGATATTCCGATAAGATGACTAAACACATAAAACAAAGGCGGTTCCAGAGCAAACATCGTTATTTAGAACGAAGACACTTTCGATGAGAAAGAAATACAGGTGGTATTTTAATAAAGATGAATGTGTTGATCATACAGTCGCGAATAAATCAATTTGCAATGATCTTATTCTTCGTAATCGCCTTAGCTACATAAAATATGATATTATAGCAATTAAGTTGAATCTTGAAGAACAATATACAACAATGAAACCGATGTAATTATTGCAAAACCTTGTGTAAATGTTAGATAACTTGACAACGTTTGTCATTTCAAATTTTGTAATTTTATAAATTTTTAATCGAATCAAGAAAATTCTTTCGTGTTAACAATTACCTTAATGCGCGCATCGATATTTTAATGACAAATGTATGCTTAATATCAAACGTTAACAATTCAGATTTATATTCTGCTATTTCCATAAAAACGTAATAAACGTTGGTTCGATTATTAATTTACGATTAATTCCTCAGGTAAAACTCGCATAACGTTATGGACGATAATGTACACTGGCAAATTCAATCAACAGAAATTCGATTAAAAGTAATGTAAAATCCGTATTTTCGCGTATTCCTCATGCAAATATATATGTACGTATAATGTATATCAATGCAAGAACGCAAAGCTTTTTACAGTCCCGCTTTACTATCGATAAGAACGCTATCAGCAGGCTTCACAATCGTCAACGTTATCGTTACTATTGTATATTTACTTGTTATTTTTTCTATTATTTCTTCGTTACGCCCAAGCAACCGACGAGGTCATTTCCTTTGAACGTCACACTTCCAATTCATCGATTTTCCTATCATACTCAACTGTCATTTTCGAGATAGTCGTATTGATGAAATATGTGCATATACCCTAATCGAAGTTAGCAAATAGCAAGATCATACAGGAAAAACATGATGCCTCCATACCTGGTGACTTGTTTATCACTTTTATATGATTATGTTACGTGGTTAACCAATTTGACGACCGAGAAAAAGTATCTTAATGCGACATACAATTGAAAAATAATCTGACAGATTCAAACGTACCAAATTGAGCAATCAGTTTATTCTCGTATTAACTTTCATGATAAAATTTATAATTTATAATCTTTAAATAACTTTCATAACGTTATATGCAATACGATACGATGAATATCTCGTTTAAAGAAATTGAAATACATCGAACAAAAATTATGCAAACATACACGGGCGGCATTTACGAAGATCGGAATATTTATGGAAAAAAATTCTTCTGCCATATACAGCTACAAGATACTGATAAAAATTATTTAGTACGATGAATATTTCGTTTTGAAAAATTATAGTGGATCGAACAAAAGTGAAAGATGCTGGAATATTGCTTTCCTGAGGGAAGACCAGCACGCGCAAAGATGCGCTTATTCTTACGAATCTTTTAATTGTTTCTTTACAAAAGACGAGAATTGCGACTCGTCGCATCTTCAGCCGCGATCTTCAACTATCCTCTGTTCGCCTCTAAGAGACAAAGTGAGAAGAGACGAAGTCAAAAGAGAAGAAACGTCGCTAGTCGATGCCGCGCATCCTGGCGCGATGACAAAATCGTTCTATATTCGAGTTCTGACCATGTCGCTTAATAAAGCCGCGTCTGTGATCGAGTAACGATCCGCAAGGCGAATCTTCTACCGGAAAATGAGTGCATCGTCATCCTCGTGTACCGTAATTCGCGATAAGGTGCTATTGATGCGCTTGTTTGATCACAAAGTGGCATTACGTAAACACAGAGAAGTTCTCCTTGACTCTTCGATATAATTTCGAATTTCTATTAAAATGGTAAAATTTCGAAACAGATGAATGCAAGCTGTTCGAGTTCCTGTTTAACGTTGTCGAAGTGACAGGAAATGTGAAGAAATACGAAAGAAAGACAGAAAATGATCCGAAGCGTGACGACTCTGTGTGAAATCTATTGACAAATCATTTGGATTTTCGTTGCCTCGAGATTTGTTAAATTTGATGAACAATCAGATAATGAGATAAAACGACTGTTATTTCTCATTTAAGCCGTACGATGAAAGAAGATGGTGTCAGAAGCTATTATTCCTTTCAAAATTAAGTAACAATGAAAAAATAGTATAGAACAGAGATATTATTCTATATCTATAGAGATGATAACACGAACAGTGGGAGGGATATATCTTTAATAGAGTGGAAAATTTTTAATACTCGACATAAAAATACGCGAATTAGTGATATTATCGCAGATTTACTCTACAGCCAGAAATATTTTCGCGATCGTATCGAACGACGTGACGCTTTATCATGGGTAAGATCGTACGCATACGACAATTAAGTTGAGAATAATCGGAGCAATTTTTATAAAGGCCATATGCCAACAGAATAGATACGCTCGAACGCTGGTCAATTTATTTCATCTTCTATTTTTATTCCATATATATTTCCATTACATTTATACGTTATGCATTGTGCATAGTTTATGATCACGTTGTGTTCACGAGGTAAAGTCAAATGTGAACGTATATATTTAGCTCTGAAAAGGGATAAAATCAAGACGATCTCGACTACCTCTAATCGATCAAACAAACTCGTTTGCGAGTCTGCCATTGAACTTTAAAAGCACCAACTGACCAGCTTGCCAAAAACTACAGCGCTGAACTCACACAATCGATCGTTCGTTCGAAAGGAAGGTACTAAGAAATTATGTAGTATATATATGTCGGAGATGAAAAGACATCGGGGCCTTCCTTTAGAATTCCTTTAGAATTTTTGGGGAAATCCCCAATACTTTAGTCTAGACTATTTATTATAGCTGTACTTAAATAATAAAACTTAGAAGTAATTGTTATGATTCAATCCGGTTGTGTTTACCCGAGATTTATGACAGTGGGCTTGGGCACGAGGTGACAAAACTGGTCGCTGAACGTAGCCACGGTCACGGGATGAACGTTTTTACCTAACAGAGAAGTGCCAATATTATGGGACACTCGTTGTATTAACAATGAAACCCCGGGCAGGAACAATGTCGCCGCTACGTGAAACTGCCTAGCAACGGCGGCTGGAATTTTGTTGGTATACCTGGCCAATATATAACAAAACGAACGCGATCGTAAGGAGAGGAAAGTTCTCATCAGTCTTTTATTCTTGCGATCACCTTGTCGTCACAGCAAATGTTACTTTGTGTTCCAAAATATATTCTACGTTTAACAAAGAGTTACCCCGTTGACCGTGGATTAGTTATTGAACCTAAGAACATTGTCATTAACATCTCGAGTGTCTAATCGTCACGGTTATTTGTCAAACCGTGTAAAAGTCATATTTATATCAGTAAATATAATCTCTATCGTACAACAACGATGGCTAATCCGAATGAAGATTCGTTACGCACCCCTAAACCTAACGATAACCCGACATATATATTTGGACAATTTTCAAAGTTTCACAAAAACAGCACGAAAACTATTATGCTAACGATTTTTATATTTTCCAGCTCTAGCAAACAAATTTTAACAGATTGTTTTTAAATTAAATAATGTCATACGCAATATTCGTATTCAGTATTCAAAACGTTAAAGCTTTATGGTATCTATCGATGAATAATGTATCGGCAATTTGTGAATTCTCTTCGTAGAATAACAACCATCATTACCATTCTCAGTCTCTAAACTTCTAACTGCTCTAACTTCTAACTTCTAGCTGCCTACGAGAATTGGAAAGTTAGCCTGTTAATCAAGAAGATCAAGCTAATTAGATCGCCACTCTCTTGGCCATAATAATACCCTTATCTAATTTCACATTTTTAAGAGTCAGGATCGATCCAACCGAAATTAATTTCTCCCTATCAAATTTGAGTTCCGTGATTCTAAGAATCTTTCGCCGAAAGACAACCGCGCGCAATTTACAGGTGAAAATTAAAAACTGCCAAGATACAAGAAAAATTCAAATTTCACGCACATTCGTCGTTTATCGTTCACCGTTCGCCGCACGTCAAACAGATTTTTCCAAAAGCTGCCTTCCCGTCTTCTCCGCGTCGAGGATGAACCACGTGTACTCGGCAGAATTTACCACCGTCTCAACCAGTTTGCTCTGAAATCCACGAGCCAGAGGAGCAATTCGTGGATGGATCGGGGGACAAACGGAGGCGGCTCGAGGTTTTCGGTCGGCGATCGTGTTCAGTCGACGTCGGTCGCTCGGCAAAATCGGTTCGTTGGCGGAAACGCAACTTCATCGCCGTCGTGCACTCGACGTCGTGCTCGAGTCAGTCGTGTGATCGTTGTGTAACCAGCGGCCAACTTTCATCGCACAGAGGAGATCCATCGGTGAGTGATTGGCATCAGGATCTCTCCTCGTTATGAGGAGTGAGATATTTTTAGTTCGACAGTCGAATACATTCGAATAAGCGCGCTCCGGATGCCTGATCGTTCCTCGATAGATCATTCTTCTTTAAATCCCTTCTATCGAGTACAGTATACGACAAAATCGTATTACGTGTTCGAAAGGGGTGAAAATTTGGAAATTTGTTGAACAATCGAGTGATTGATGGACATC
Organism: Bombus huntii; assembly: GCF_024542735.1. Classification (NCBI taxonomy): domain Eukaryota; kingdom Metazoa; phylum Arthropoda; class Insecta; order Hymenoptera; family Apidae; genus Bombus; species Bombus huntii. Next base: position 5,220,013 of record NC_066251.1, read on the forward strand.
GAGTGATTTGTGAAGATTTATTATTGTCACAGCCACGTCGTAAGACGTAGTACGTCTTCGGATCCTTTTAAAATTTCGTTCAAGTGACTCGTGATTAATGCCTATCGATCATGTGGCTCGACGCGATACGATTGGTGCGGTATTTTTATTATCTTTAGTTAAAATATCTAACTAGCATGTTTTTTTTACTTTTCAAGGTACAAAGAGCGGCTTAATAAAATCTTTGTGTACTTACCGTAGGAATCTTTAATAAACAGATTAGCATTTGTCAGGATTAGATTATCGATTAGATCTTTGTCTCAATCGATATGATTGGCTTCAGATTTTTATCTTTCGTGATTACTGAAAACATTCAATGTTTTCTAACAGAATTAACGTGGAATTGTATCTAGGCAGAGATACGTTTACGTACACATATTTATTTTTATAATCTTGTATATATAATACATTTAGATAGATCTAGTATTATATGAACAGCACACGAAAGGAGCATTACAAGTACATTTTTATTAATTTCTTAATTTCGAACAATATATTTTTTTTATAATTCAGAAATATAAGTTTCCCGAAAATAACTAATAAATCTATGAAATTTTATAAACAATCGGGTGAAGAATCATTTTTTAAATGTTCCTGTATCGTGTATTGATAGGACGTAAAAGTACACATTAAATTCTACAATCAATTGAGATGACAATTTTGGGAACATAGAATTGATTTTTAAATTAAAAAATTGCTTATTTCTTGTTTGCGTGATCTTTGTATGTATAGTTAGAAACGAGCCCCTTCGATCGCCACATTCACTTTGTTGCGAATTCTCAACTAAATAGCGATCGGTCAGGTTCAACCGATCGATTGATATCGCGAACCTTGAATGAGATTAACGCTCGAGGTGAAGGTAAATTAAATATATCGAGTATTAGTATGGTTTGGCAATTAATTTGCACTTTTAGTATATAGGAACAATACGACGCTCTGATGAAGATTATCGTAGGATGTCGTTGCTCCTCCCAACAAAAGCTCCGTTTCGTCCTTATATCCTGATTTTCCGTCCCCGGGTTTTCCATGGTTTAATTGTACCCTCGTCTTTTAGCCCCTTAACACGTTTTCAAAGAAATCTCCATCAGCAGTACCAAGCGTTCTCTGCTGGGTGCTCCTATCAATATTTTAGTAATGCGAGTCGCTCAAGTGGTGGTCTCAAGAATGATTTCTCGTTTCTTTTGTTTCCATTCCTCTCCGCTTTCTACAAAATCAGTTTGAATCTTGGCCGAGCAACGAACGGTATAACTTAAAATCTCTGTCCTAATTCGTTACAATGTCGAAAAGAAAAATTGAAAACTTCTTTCTTAGTTTTACATTCTAAATAATTTCTTTAATAAACCATTTTCGTATTACTTTTATAACAATTCAACAGTTTCATTATTATGGAATATCTTTTCAAATACCTACGACGATCCTCCGCAAGTAGTCAAATAAGCGACACCCGAATATGGGTTACGCAGTCCCACCAGAAACTTTGCTGACAACCGAATACGGGTGTCGTGGCAGTCAACGTGTTAATGAGGTGCGCATCGTAAAGTTTACAGCTTGGGGAGGTAGGCAATTCGAATTTTCTCGAAAAAGGCAGATGTGTTGTCCGAGTCATAAACTGACCGCGACTCCAAATCCCGAACACATCTAACAATGATAAAGAACACCCTTTATCACTTGTCATGAGGCATCACACACGTCTTTATTACGCTTGAATATTTTAAGATCTTTAATCTAATAGTATGCTTTTTGTCGTAGACGCTTGTCGAAGTTCTTATCAACCGTGGTTTTAATGGCTCGTTGTTAGTTTAAGTTGTCTCGCGATTCGGCAAAGTATAACGCTTTATATTTTAGATTCGCGAAACTTCTACATTTGAAAATTTAATGATAGATTCTATTCGATGATCCGACGAGAAGATAAACATAGTCACATGTAGCTATGCTATCCAGTTTTTTAATCTGTAGCAATTAAATGAAATAACAGAGCCTTCGTTTGTTCGAATGGAAATCAGTTCTCATTGAACGGAACTCGATGAGGAAATAGAAAACGCAAAGTAGATAGACATCTGCCGTATTTAAATCGTATCGACTGATACGAAGGCCATTTCATTCAGAAGTTACGTTCGTTAAATTAATACAAACCGGGTATAGTTGATCCATTTTTTTCCAATATGAGGAAGTACAGCGTATCAATTAGACGTGAAACAAAACGAAGCCGCGTAGTTGATTTGTCATTGTCATTTTTCTAATGCAACGCCAAATAACTCGTTATGTAACCGTATTTATCGCAAGTGCCACCTTTCTAAGTCCTAAATGTTAAACGCTCATAGTTAATTGAGGTCAATCGTTTCCTCGTATACATTTGTAGGAAATACATTTTACATGTGCGTTTAGAGGGAATTTGAAAATGCGGAATTGCATAAAATGCAGATGATAAATGCGCAGAACGTATGTAAAATATTCAACATGTGGTACTTTGTACAGTGCTTGGTAGATAGAGCAATTTTCTACACAGTCTGTACTTTTTTACCTATTAGTATTTTCGAACGTATGAATTTGCATAAAAATCTAACAATCTAGTAATAGCAGTCGTACCAAAGCGTGCAAATTAACGATGAATTAATAATTAGAAGCAACAGTCGCTACCTACAGGCTACAGTGCCAAATTGCGTTTTCCTCTTACCTTTTACTTTACTTTTGAAATTGTCAAATTTGTTGTTTCAGTATCACCGGTTGTATTATATTTAGTAAAAAATTAAGAAACTTATTTAGTGTTTAATTATATAGTGTATGTATTTATAATTATATAATTATATATGTGTAGTTATATGGCGTAATGTATGTAAAAATGATATAGTATATTAATTGTATAATAATTATATAACATAAATACCCAATAATCGTTTTAGAAAGAGAGGAAGAGAGGAGAGAGGAGAGATAATTTATTGTAATTCCAGCCTCATACAATATTCCTTATCAGCACTCCACACCATATCTCTGAAAGTCATTTTAGTCTTAGACCTTCTTAAATCTGATGTACAATTCAGAAATTGAAGAATTTGAAGATAAACAACTTGTTGGCCGAATTCTACAAGGTTTTACAATAACAAACATCTTATTCTACCTTATTCTTTCTTATAAGTTTCTTATTTTACCTTAGATAATGCTGATGTATTTTATACAGCCTTCTCCCTTTGTTTCTTAGAAAGCAGCAATCAAATATTTTCATATTAATAGAATTTATAAAATGTGTCTCGGTTAGAAAATTGCATACTATGAGAATTTTAAAAAGCCAGCACAACTAAGGATATTTTTAAAAATATTCGTGAAATACAGGACGTGTTCTAAGCGTGAGAAAATATCGAAGACTCATTTTTAGAAGAAAATTGTTCAGTAAAAAATTCAATGGTAGTAGGCAAATAGAATCAGCGTTGAATGTTTGACTCAAAACTTCGAGAGAAAAATAGGGAAAAATAGGGAAAGATCATAGAAACCGATGATTGAAATTGACGATTAGAAATAAACGTCAATAGGTTTTAATTCTTTTCGCTGTAAGTTATTGATCAAAAACCGACGTTACTTATAGGATGGCCTAATACTATTACACGTAGCTGCGATAATTGTAGAGGATAAAATCATTGCAGATTGATTTGCCCGTAATTCTGTAATCAAAATGCATCATGTCGGAAATATACCAATACCCGAATACTTTTGAGCGGTGGTGTATATTACGCATAATGCGTGTGAGTGGAATTTTTGCTTACTCGCGACAAAAAATCTCGGCATGCGTGAAATAGAAGTATAAATAATAAATACATGCCGACGAGGTACCTCAAAAAATGTCAGGTATCGTTAAACAATTTCTGGATCCGATAAAGCAATCAATACCTGCTTTGTCAGCGGCACAACTTGCAGCACAGACGGCTAGAAAATTTCTATCGAGCTTCGTCTAAATTCTGTATCGCAAAATTAAAAGTAGGCAAATTAGCTCTTCTGCGATCTTCGAATTTTTTTCTCTCGATCTCGCTTTCGCCTCGGCGAGAAAAAGAAATTGTCAATGTTTTAAGAAATCATTATCGTACGATTATCGAAACGGTTCTTTCGTATTTCTCTCGAACTCGAAGATCTTCGAATATGCAAGAATTTAACGAAAATGCTACGCTTTTTCTAAGGTAGAAAAATATGCATCGGTTGAAAACAATTCAGTCAGAAGACAAATAACAGAATTCGATAGTAAAGCATTCACACGGATAACCGGAATACACGTAATTGATTATCGAAAGGATATTTAAGCTATTTGTCGTTGTGCAAGGAATGTTGTGCAAGGAAATTATATTCACCCGTATCGTGGATGACAGTATGCAATTATTGCCTCATCGTTCATCTCGGTAAACTACTTTTTTAAGTCCTTTACCTTCTTTTCGCGACTTTCCTCCCAAGTACCCTCGATCCAGCTGATTCATCATTAACACTTTCACGCTCGATAAAACACGCGATATAGTTCGACGAGTTATTAATTATTCGTTATTATTAATTAAAAACTAATATTAATTAATTCGCTAAACCATACATGAATCTGTCTTCGATAAAACTGGCCGCAAATTATAATACGTACGCTATGTCCTCGTTACAAAACCATCCTAAAAATTGTGTCTCCACTATCAACGATTAGGCTCTAAGATTTTTTGCGTTTATGATAAAACTATAAGTGCGCAAAATAATATTTCCGAGGAACACATGATGGATGATTTATAACAGTCCTCAGGAGATGTAAGTTCGTTAAGATAGTGGAGATTGTTTCTCGTTACGTGAGTATTCTGCGCGGTATTCAACGAGAAGTAATTTAACGACAAAACCTCGTTTACAATAAAAATTAACGAGCTAGACGATAGCGGATAGTCACGATGCATCTTTTTCTTTTCTTCGTTTAATAGAAAATCCAGACAAAGGATCCTGGCGACTTCCTCGAAAACGAGAAACCTAATGATCCAGAAAATGAATGGATTGTCTTAAAACGAAACGGCTGATCGTTAAAACGAAGGAGAAAAACGGGACAGATAATAGAAAAGAAAGGAATATTAGTCAGCGATGAAACTACGAATCGGACAAGGTCGCAATTGGTGAACCAATTTGTCCCCTTCCTCTCCATTCTTTCTGGCTGATAGCCACCACGATACCCAAGTCGCTTGCCTTATTACATTTAAAACAACCGGTTAACGGAACAGTGTGAAATTGGACGAGAATGCAGCCGAAGCGTGAACAGCCGTGTGACAAAATGCTCGTCGCTTGGATCATGATTACGACCGTTCTGGCGTTCTCCAGTGAAGTCCTCGGCAACCCTATGCCTACGGAACCCCAGGAATCTGAGGGACTCACCCTTCGAATCGTTCACACCAATGATATGCATTCGAGGTAACTGGTTTTTATATCCTTCTTCCGCTTCTCTTTCCTTTTTATTTTTTTTTTTTTTTTTTTTTTTTATTTTTTTACTTTTTACAAAAGGAGAATTCGAGAGGAAAGATATCTTTGATTTTCTAAAGAATATATGGATATCATAAAAGGATACGTTTCGTATCTTTACAGGAGGAAGAAATATAGAAAAAGAAATGCGTACGTATATTCTGAATTTGTTCAAATTAATAGTTAGCCTGATTATTCATTTTTGTCACAATTTCTTACTTTTCCCTCTTTCTTTATTTTCGTTATTTAAAAAAAAAAAAAAAAAATGAACGAGTAAAGATAAGAAACATCTACAGTCGCGAATTGTCTAATAGTAATAATCGTCGGAAATTATTCGCTTTCGTCACAACGTTTCCCTGTTATCAGATTTATCTTTGTAAAAATCGTTCTATAAAAAAAAAAGGAATAAGATAAGAGATTGATTTTATCGCGATTAGTCGACTTTTATATTGATTCGAACAGCGGAGACTCTGTAGTTTTCGCAATTAAAAGAAATAAGATAAAAAATAGATGTTGCGAAAAGTTTTCAAGATGCACAGACATCGACTAGCATTCTTATCGCCGTATTTCTCCATTGTTTCACTTCGATCATCCCATATTATGTTCGTCCACCTTCTAAAAATTTCCAGACGTAGAAATACGAATAAGATGCGCATTTGCGTAAATATCCCCAGTCTAACAGTCAGTTTGTTTCTCGCGGATCGTCGCTATTTATTGCGTTTAGTAAGTTTTTCAATACGCTCCATCGCAAATTATTTCGGCTAAATATTCAAATAGTCAAAATATCGGCACTACGCGATCGCAACGCATCGACGCTAATTACGAACAACGTAACGATAACTAATACTCCACGTGCGATTTAAACGTTAGTTTTCACGTTAATTATCCAGCGAAATACCTTCACGTATTGAAGGCCACACGAAAGAAAATCAGTTTGTTTTCGCGATGATTTTCTAATTTCGATGATACTCAATATCTAGAAAGTAATGTGTTTTCGTATACTTGGTATTATATTCCACTGTTTATCACACCACTAATAACGAGTCGAGTAGCCTGTTTTCAAACGCAGATTACTTATAAATTATTCATAACTGAATCTAGCCAATTACAAAACAAATTAGACTATCAGCTTGAATCAGATACATCCTCTTAACTCAAACAATTAACCTGTTAATTTGTCAATTAGCCTAAAAAAATTGCCCGATTAATGTTCACAGATTCGAGCAAACATCAAGATTATCAAGCGTTTGCTCGAAGAAAGAAGCAGAGGAGAAGAAATGCTATGGTGGATTCGCGAGAATAGCTACCCTGGTTCGACAAGCCAGAAACTCGTCGGTCCCATGTCTCTTCCTCAACGCTGGCGATACTTATCAAGGATCTATGTGGTTCAGCGTGTACAAGTGGGAAATTGTAGCCAAATTCTTGAATCTCCTAGCTCCAAATGTCACGGTAGAGTATCTCGTGTGAAAATACTTCCGTACTATCCATCCATGCCGTCGATCTTTTATCGTTCTGTATTTTTTTCTGTCACGAAATTACAGAGTTTAGGAAACCACGAGTTCGACGAAAGCGTGGAAGGTTTAATACCTTTCATCCAGAACGCCTCGTTCCCCATAGTCACTTCCAACCTGGACTTAAGCAAACAACCAGATCTGGCAGCCACAAAGTTAAAAAACAGTACAGTTCTAACCGTAAATGGAGTAAAAATCGGCATAATCGGTTATCTAACACCAGATACCAAAATAATTGCCAGAACGGAAAACGTGATTTTCTTAGACGAAGTGGAGAGCATTCGTAGAGAAGCAAAACAATTAAAAAGCAAGGGTGTGAACATATTGATCGCTGTGGGACATTCTGGATTTGAGATGGACAAAAAGATTGGTCGAGAAGTGGAAGATATCGATATAGTGATCGGTGGACACACGAATACTTTCCTTTATAATGGCATACAACCGGATTTGGAGGTACCAGAAGGTTTATATCCAACAGAAGTAATACAGAAAAGTGGACGAAAGGTTTATGTGGTTCAAGCTTACGCCTATACTAAGTATCTTGGCAATCTTACGGTGACCTTCGATGATAAGGGAGAAGTGACTTATATTAATGGCAATCCTATTCTTGTAGATAGCAGTATTGAACAGGTGAGCGTTAAATTTGTATATATATATAACAGAAATAATTGTCATCTACATTATTTGATATCAAAGTCGGATCTTCTTTTGATGTGCAATTATATAAATCCATATCTTGTAATGAAATTGACAACATTATCGATGCAAATATATATACATGGCATATAACATAGGCATATAAGGTTTATAACAATAAAAAGGCAGCTCTAATATTTTAATTATATTTATTGGAAGAAGAAGGCAGGTTTCATATTCAAAAAAACAAAAGTTTATTATTATCAATTTAACCAATGGTTGACTAATTAGTTGATATTTCAAAAAGTAATTTGATTTTGATTGACATTGAATTGATTCTTGTTAGTTTTCTCAAATTATTGAAAAATAGATTTATAGCTCCTTAATGCAGCAGTACCTTTATACACACGTCCCGATAAACTGTACAAGGATAACGATAAGAAAGAATTAGAGATCAATGCCATCTATTGAGTGTTTGAACTTAGTCCGAAAATCGAGAAATGTTAACAGGAACATAGAATACTCGAGGAAGTCGTTAATTTTCTAGTGTGATGTCACAGACAAGATTCGCACTATTATATGAGAAAGATAGAAAATAGAAGTTACCAATTCGATTTAGATATGCTCCTAATATATTAGCCCTGTCCATAACAGAATATTATAGACAAGAAAAGTTCATCGCTAAACTGTTCTAAATTCCATTGCATCATATATAGAATGCAATAGTTTTTTATAAAATTTTGTTAACCCTACTATTATTGTTGCCATATGCTATAACTTCTTTGAGAGATATTGTTAGCAATTTTTTGTTAGCAATTATTAAAATAAAAGGTTATTTTTTAAGTTATATTTGAATATTAAATAGATGTATCATCTCTACAATGTGATTCTAAAAGTGTAGAAATTATACTTAGAAATCAAGTAATTGGTTCATTTTCAATACCGATTTGATTTTAATCATCTCTACTACTCCCAGTTTTCGACCTCAGAAATTTTATTTTTCTTTAACCAGGCTATAGGAAATATGTATTAGAAGTATGTAACCAGAGGAGATGATTTATATTCTCTGTCTCTCCCAAAACATTTACTTTCCTTGTTCCTGACTTCATTTGAAGGATTTCTATGCTCCTATTAACATATCATGACTTTCAAAATGTACTTTTATAATAATGATTAGACTATGGATTTTTATGCAAATTCATATTCTTGAGAATATGATTAAAAGAGTAGAATCTCCTTATAGATCTATCTCCTTATAGATCTTACAAATCCACAGATTAATAATAATTATTGCTTGTTATTATTGAAAAGTCATGTTATAAAATAAAGTCATGTCAATTAAATAGAACCAGTAACATCAAACTAGAAATTATATTAATTATATAATTGTTTGTTTTGTTTCGTAATAGGCGAAAGATATTTTAAACGAATTAGAACAGATGAGAGATGCTATCGATAATATTAGCTTAAAAATACTCGGAAAGACACAAGTCCTCCTCGAAGGAGATAGTAAAGTTTGTAGACTAAGAGAGTGTAACCTGGGCAATTTAATCACAGATAGCATGATTGATTACAATGTTGGTGAATATGCAGACCAATCCAGTTGGACGGATGCTGCAATAGCTATTCATAATAGTGGCAGTATCAGAAGTTCTATCACAAGAGGCAATGAAGATAAAGTCACCATGGGTGATGTTCTTAACGTGCTACCCTTTCATAACACTATCCTAAAAGCTTCAATGACTGGAGAATTGTTATTGTCTGTATTAGAATGGAGCGTTTACAATCTAGACAAGGATAATACTGCTAATCTCTTTGGAGCATTTTTGCAAGTTTCAGGACTTCAAGTATGTGATTATATATACATAGCATTCTAGCTATTACTACAAACCAATAATTCAATATTGTTAAACAGTAATTAATCATATTACTTTATTTAAATGACTACAGGTGGTCTATGATTTAACTCAACCAAAAAATTCAAGAGTAATTTCAGTAGAAGTATTGTGTGCATCCTGCAATGTTCCAACATATAACAAACTTGAAAAAAATCGAACTTATAATGTACTTCTGACTGACTTCTTGCAAAGCGGTGGTGATGGATATTCTATGCTAAAGGATCTCAAAACCACATCTCTTGGTACATTTATATAAGTTTTGTTAAATATAATTTTTTAAATGAGTTACTTATCGTTTAACAGGCTGTTTAATAAGCAATGTAACAATGCACTTTCTTTTGTAGGTGTCACTACATCAAATACATTAATGATGTATTTAGAAAAACATAGTCCTGTACATCCTGCTGTTGAATGGAGAATTACTTACTTCAATAATTATTTCCAAACAGTTTGTACCACTTGCAGTGGTACAAATAGTATATACCACTCAATAGGGTTAACAATTTTATTACCAATATTCAGCTGGTTGCTAGCAAGATAGATCCTAATACATAGGATACATTTTGAGGAATTGACATTCAGTATTTTGAAAGTTCATAATTTATACCAATTTTTTATGCACCTTTTACCTTCTTCACTACCTCAAATATATGCTATAAACTGTACCCTTTGAAGCTCAGTAAGAACATCACTGCAGTATCTATATAATTGTTCAGTTCCAATGAACATACTTTAATCATTATTTTAGTTACTATCCAACCTTATCTGCAATTGAACATTATAACATTTGTATGGTTTTACAGGTATTGTATTTTCTCGATCTCTGTCAATTTGTACTTAATAAAAATAATATAATACATATTTTATATGTCAATATATAAAATGTTATTGACATCAAATACACATTGACGTCGTATTCATAGCACATATATTTTTAATATATACAAATATATAATATAAATATATATTATTATAAATAAATATTATTAAATATTAAAACATGTATAGAAATATTCGATGTAAAGAAGAGACAAATAGTTTAAAACACACATTTATTTTTCATACACATTTTTACACATTATTTTACACATTATTTTTATACAAAACATATTAAAATTTTGTTTTGTATAAATTTTATCATATAAGACTTTACTTACAGTTCAGGGATTTCAAATCGATTTCCATTTAAATCGTAGACACGCTTCAAAGTTTCTACTACATTATTCATTTCTGTACTTGGCATTGGCACCAATTCATATAGTACTTCAATCATTTTTAACAAATCATCAACGATATGTTTATCCGATATATTTCCTTCTGTTGCAATATCAACATATCTATTAAATTTTCTTAACACATGTCTAATCCTGTTCTTATCTTCCTCCTTCTTAACTAAATTCTATAAAATAATAAATCGCGGAGGTAAATAATAGTACAAAGTAATACTTTAAAATATTCGTAATTAACTAATAACTTACTCTGAAAGATTTTAGATTATAGTATAGTGGCCAATCCTCTTGACATGGTAGACAATTACACTTAAAATAATACTGCTTCAAAAGTTTTTTTTGTCTCACAGCTTTTGGTGTAATAGCATAATGTTGGGTATAAATATCATATAACTTAAAAAGAAGAATAAAAAATTTGTGAACGGCAAAACATTAGTATCACAATGTACCATTTATGTATCACTTAAATATACAGGATGGTTGGCAACTGGTGGTACAAGCGAAAAGGGGGTGATTCTACGCGGAAAAAGAAGTCGAAAATATAGAATAAAAATTTTTCTTTTTAATTTTTTCATCGAGACAACGATCTACAGTGAGATCCATTATAACGAGACGTGATAAAATGCACGCGTACCGAGCGAAAATTCAAAGTCGATTTTCTCGAAAACAAAGCCTCAAACGAAAAATTTTTATTCTACATTTTCGACTTCTTTTTTCGCGTAGAATCACCCCCTTTCCGCTTGTACCACCAGTTACCAACCACCCTGTATATACCTGTTCACCTTCTTCAATAGGATATATAGCATAGATAATAACATATTTAGATCTTGAATGCCTTAAGATATTTGGATTACAACTGTGATTAATTAAGCTGGAGAATGGCATGGCTGCAGCACCACGTTCAACTGCCTCTAATCCACATTCCTCAGAGAACTACAAATAGTCATTTACATTAATTATCTATTATGTCCTAATGTCATCTACCGAAAATCGGCACGAACTTCCCGACCAACCCAATATTAATAATTTATGACAAAAAAAAGTAATTGCACTAAAGCAATATGAAAATCACATACACTATGAATATTACTAGGAATCATTTGCTGATGTCTCAAAATAAGACTGCCAACAAATGTAACATCAACATTTTTTATTAACACAGATAAATCTTTGCTTAATGGATTTCCAAACATATTAGTACATGTTGCTACAAAATATAAAATAAAGCTTGCATCTAAAGATCTTCTAAAGAGATCTTGTACTGAACGTTTTTCAGTATTAGTCACAAGACCTAATAAACTCCTATATTTATCACTAGGAAAAGTTCCATCTTTAGAAAAACCTTTTGTTCGAGAAGCTGAAAAGAATGTAAGAAAATACAAAATTAACACTCATATTAATTTCATCATGGTAATGTGTATAGCTATTTACCAACACAACTATCAACTTCTTTTAACTCCTTCCTTAGTTCTTGTATATTTGTAGCTTCTCTCACAGCCTGAATTGCAAGTCTTAAACTAAACAGATCTAATTTGACAAAATTCATCTTTAACATAGAGGGAAATACTGTGCATTCAACATCATGATACTTTTTCCATTCCATAGCCTTACATTCCTCTGAACAATACATAGCATATGTACAGTGCTCACAAGGTATATTGGCCCAAGACACCTCCAAACAATTTGAGCAATGTGTATGTATATTATCAGGTGTTAATATTAATGAGTATGGCTTTTCTACTGCAATTACTTCACCAGGTCTTATTTTACGAGTAGCTACAATATGTCTACCATATTCTTCATTATACTTTATAGTTACTGCATCAGAAGCACAAGGAACTTCAATATTACGAGTTTTTATCTTAGGAAGCGGTGGTTGTTTTATGATATTCTGTTTCTTCAACTTTTGAGATGCTAAATTGTGTTTTGTATTATTTAGTTTTTCACTTAATCTTTTTCGGTTGATATCATCTGAAGACATCTTTTCCAACCAATATTGTGCTTCTTTTATGGCATCTTCCATACGAGGATGTTTCAGAGCATTTAAACACTCAACTTTTCTTACACAAAGCTTAGCACGTAAATTATCTGGATATGTGAGTGCTAGTGCTCTATCTATGTCTTGAATACATAACTCACATTTATGTAACTTCATTAGAACAGCAGATCTGTTGGCATATGCCAAAGCAAGTTGTTCAGATGGATAAGGAGCATAAGCTATGCTTTTTGTATATAATTTTAATGCGTCCACACATGTATAATTTTTCAATGGTGTTGAAACAAATAGTTTATTACCTTGTTCTCTCAATTTCTCAGATTCCTTTGCATCTTTTATATCACCACAAGCTTGTGGAATTATATTATATTCTAGCATAACATTAAGAGTAAATACTATACGTTCTTCATCTGTACATAATGTTTTGTATTTATTAATCAGATCTTGATGTTTATTTGCAGCAATTAATTTTGTATTTAATGTATGTAATACTTTCTCCATCTCTTTCTTTTTTATTGAATAACGTTATCATAAAAATACATATGTATGCATATGTAGATTAAAAAATAACTATGGCTAGTATTGAACGGCAAGACGCAAATACCCGTTATTGTCACAAATTAATGTACCTGCTACATAAAAATATTTAGATACAATATTGTATACAGGATATTTTTACGGCAATATTAATGAACATCGCTACTGCTCGACTACGTAACAATAAGCTATTTTTACCTCACGAAATCAGAGTCACCGTAATTTTACGTTAACTGACTGCGGCTCAGGACCATATCTAACCAATTCTTAAGAAAAATAGAGTTTCAGGAAATCTTAAGTGTTCCTCATTAAGTGCAAGTATAATACCTTAGTACAAAATATGGAATTGATATTTTATTAAAACAGACATATTCGGTTTTACTGAATGAAATTACTTCCAAAAACTAATGGGAATAGCAACAGTCAATGAACTGAAGGCAAAACTTCGGTCAAATAACGCGGCACTATTGCAGGTTCAGGGATAATTACGGAGATATTACAATTAGTACCAAAAGGATTCATTAATTTTAACAAAATATTCATAAAAATATATCCATCATTTTGTCCCTATAATCTATTGAGTATTATATTATTAGACTACGCTTAAACTACTAATTTGAAAGTACAAAATTACACAGAATACGCATGAAAATATATATAAAGTATTCAAAGTATAATGCTTTCTATAATATTTGGTAGGTAAAATTTTCTACCGAGGCTCTACCTTTTTAATTATATTTTCAAAAAAATGAATTTGCGTAAAAATCTGCAATCTATATATTATCAATAGTGAAATAACTACGGTTCTTTAAGTAATACATATCTTAGCAAGACAGTTGAAATGATTCAGTAATGACATGATAAAGCATTATTTGCGAACTATATATGTATGTTTCCCATTCTTCTTTTTGGCTAATGATATGAAACATAATTTCCTAACATAGCAGCTTTATCTTATGATCATGGTACGTACAAGGTTTTCTTTAATTGAAGAATTATTTCTATTTTATCTCCATCATTTTACAACATAATATTTTAGAAAATAAACTGGTTATAGTTATCGGTTGATTCTGACAAATTATGTTCATAAACCATTTGTTTAAAATATAATATTACGAATGTATAAGAAAAATAAGAGTACATCAAAACAACGTATAAAAAGTATTTATATTATTCGATTTTTCAAATATTTAGAAATGACAAATAAACATAATAAATAAAAGAAATTGATAAAAGTACTATTTGTACCATGTTAAGTAATTCTACGTAATCACGATCGAATTGAATAAAAAGCATCAAGTATTCAAGCTTTTTTGTCTTTATGCAATAAATTATTTCGAGATATTAAAATGTTGGTACTACTGCGATTACTTAATTTTCACTACTATTAAGTTAGTCGATACAGTTGAAGCAAATTAACAAAAATTTACAGTTATATGTATTATTACTTATTTTTATATTATTATAATAAGTAAAGACAATGTAAGAGATGTAATCTGGAAGTCGTCCAAAGCCGAAAAGCACGGACTAAAATAAATTAATAATAATAATAATAATATATTATTATAAATGACGTAATAAACAATATAAGTAGTTAATACTAATAATTTAAAATATTGAAGATAAAGTTTGAACAAATAAATATTATTTCAACCAGACCGTGTATTTATCTATCTTCATCCTGCTAGGAATTTTTTTTAAGAGGGTATCACTGATGATAATAATTCTTACCTTCGGTTAATATCTCATTCATAGCATTATGCTACACCAGTTTCCGTTCTGCAATCATGGGTTGCTATGAAAGTATTGTTCTCGAGAAAAGATAGTTTTGTTGAGATATTAATTATTTTTCGTCTAAACGCCGACATTAAAATTTCCTTCTCGTTTCTCGAAGGTAAAAACTCATACTTCTAGAACCGTATGATTTATGAAAAAAAATAGTGACATCGATAATCAATAACAAGTTGAATAAAATGGAAACATACCGATTATAAAACAGCTTTATGACGCCTCTTTCTTTTCCGTATGACGTCTTTTTCTTCACTTTCTTTCTTGTTTTAATAGAAATACGTTCTTGAAGGTTAATACAAGCTTATCTTTTTTCAATGAATTTTAAGACGAAAAAATTTTTATCTTGATATTTTTACACGTACGTATGACATTTACGTCGACGTAATAGAGTTTATATACAGTCTTGTATTTTTGTTAATTATTCATTTTTATCGTAAACTGAAATTATTTATGTAACATTTTAAACAACCTATCGTAGTCTGTGAATATTTATAAACTGTAATAATAATAACAATTAGATATATGTAAAATATCTTGTATAGTCTTCATAAATTAGTGGATAATTATTAATATTACTAATGACATTATTTAACTTTAAGTTAAATTTACTAATTTCACTTTATAGTATATATACTTAATTCATATATAATATATTATAGATGGAATTATTTTTTATACAAGTATATTAATGTTAACTTTCTTGAATTTATATATGATTTAATATATTTCAGGGTAGTTCCTTTTAATAAATGGACAAATATATTAATCTATAATGGAAGGCCCATTAGAAGTAAAAGATTCGACCGCAGGTGCAGAA
This sequence comes from Bombus huntii, assembly GCF_024542735.1. Lineage (NCBI taxonomy): Eukaryota > Metazoa > Arthropoda > Insecta > Hymenoptera > Apidae > Bombus > Bombus huntii. Next base: position 5,235,918 of record NC_066251.1, read on the forward strand.
GAACCTATTAAATCAGAAGCACCTGTACAGAATCCAGATAGCAGTGATCGGAGTGATGGTGCAGTGTCACCTCCACCAAATTGTAGCATTTGTTTGGGCAAATTAGTGAATACCTCATTCACTGATAGTTGCCTTCATCAATTTTGTTTTACTTGTTTACTTCAGTGGTCTAAAATAAAGACAGAATGTCCATTATGTAAGCAGACATTCAAATCCATCATACACAATGTTAGGTCAGAAGAAGATTATGACCAGTATCATGTACCTAGAGAATTTGCCACTTTTGACCTTAATTTTGAATTGGGTCATGCTATGGATGTTGGCACTCATCGTTTTCATTATAGGTATCATATAAATCTTAATCTAAGATTAATATTTAATATTAAATATATAACAATGTCATAAACGAATAAATTAAATCATTGTAGAACAACTATGACAGGACATCACAGGCGCCCACATGAAATAGTGCTTAATCCAGAACAGGTTGCAAGAAGAGAACAATTACCAAGCATAGCACCACAAGTTCCAATAGGAGAGCGCTTACGTAGACGTGTAAATCCAGCCGATTATCGTCGCACCATTTATAGGCTCGGAATTTGGGCTACTGCATTACCAGATGTATTTGGCCGCTTTCGCGAATGTAGTGCCGATTTTTATCGGTAAGTATTAGTACTTGGTACTATTTATACATTATTTGCATGAAAAATCAATATAACGTTTTCTTATTCTGTCTAAGGAGAGAACCGAGAGAATTAAACCGACTTATACCATGGTTAAATAGAGAATTGCAAGTATTACTTAATAACAATTCTTCACTTGTTGCATATGTATTAAGTATCATATTGGATGCTCTTAGTCACTATGATATCAGAAGCCCAGAATTTCGAGAGTTAGTACGCCCTCATTTCAGCACATATACAGATCACTTTGTACATGAATTACTTAATTATGCGCGAACTAATTTCGATTTAGTTGGCTATGATCAATCTGTAACTTATTTACCTCAAGGTATGTGATATAATTCCATTACTTATTTGTATATCATACGTGATACCTTACACCCTTTCTTTCTAAAATTAATAATATTCATTATAGGATTGTCAAATGAATATGTATCACATATTTTGTCACCTGCATCTAGCAGTACTAGCACTAGTTCTGATGATTCAGATGTCCGAGTTCTAGATGAAGCAATCGACCTTAGAATGAACACAGATATGCCTAGTGTAGGACCGCATACAATTAATATGCCTGGTAAAACTCTCATTTGTCTTTTTTTTGTTTCACATTGTTATTTTACATGAAATTAAAATGTAAAGTATTTTTTTAATTAGGTCCAAGTACCGTAGCACAAACGTTCCAATTGGAAATCCCATACAATGTACCAGATGTATTGACTATTTCCTCTGATTCCTCCACATCAGATAATGATTGCGAAGTGATTGGTTATGTGAAACCTCGTCATGAAAGAACTCCAGAAATCATAGAATTACTTTCATCCGATCCTGAAGAAATAAACATTTCTCACATATCAAATGATAACGCTCAGTAAGTAAAAATATTTTATTTCAGAACACTTGACATCAATCGAAATCATAGCTATGTTATTTTAATATCATTATTAGAGTTCCAGCACCTGCTTCATATGAAGATATTGTCCAACCTAGTACATCTCACAGTATTAAGAACCGAGCATTGGCATCATCATCTAACGAAAGTAATTCTGATTCAGACAGCGATTACAATTTCCGAAGAAGCAGAAAATATCAAAGTCGTACTAGAAAACATACGAAAAGAAGTACAACTAGTAAAAGGTGCAAGCGACCTATAGAAGCAAGAGTTCGTAATCGAACGAGTAGGAATTTATCCAGTTCAGGTGAAAGTGAGGCTAGAAAAAAGGCATCGAAGAGGAATACTCAACGGACATCGAAAAGAAAATTAAGTAGTAGTAGTAGTGACAGCAGTTCTCACGAAATCGAATCAAAACCTTTGGATGAAAAAAAATCGAGAACTTTACAATATTCTACGAAAGGCACTGTACGGGTTCGTAAAGATTTAATTAAGAAAGAAACTCGATATTCGGATGATGAATCATTCAGTAGTAATAGTACTGATTCAGACGAAGTTGTGAATAATGTGAAATCTCGTACACTGCGAAAATCTAAAAGGAAATACGTCACTAGTTCAAGTGATTTTGATACGAATAGAAGTGAGAAGATAATTAGAACAAGAGGTAAAACCAGACAAGTATCAGATACAAAAGAAGCTCACCGAAAAGAGTCAAGATACAAGAGTGATCGACAATCTGAGTCTAGAAGTAGCAGTGTATCTTCTTATACATCCCAGAAAGAAAAAAGAGATAGTTCTAGAAGACGGGAATCTCAACGAGATATGAGTGATAATGACAGCTCTTGGACAACCAGAGACGTGTTAAGAAAAGATCGTGAATTTAAGTCCAAGACAAGAGAAGTAATTCTAAGTAGTTCAGATTCCGATGGAGATTTTAGGTCGCACAGTCAATGCAGTAATTATTCAAGTAAATCTTATACACGTAAAAAAAAATCGAAGCATAAAGATAGGCATAAAAGTAAAAAGAGGAAACGATCTAGCAGTAGAACACATAGTTCATCAAATCGATCACGACTAACTCGACGACATCCAGCTTGAAATTGAAATACAATATTGAAACATTCCGATTCGAAAAATGATTTAATTAGAAAAAGAAATAAACGTGTGCAACTCCTACAAAATTTGCAAGGGGTTACAAAAGATCTCAGGGTAACACCAAATCAAAATCGATGAAAATAACGATGCATTTGATTGTTAATTGGCTTGGATTCAGAAAGATATCACTGAATTTAATTAAAACCATTTAACGATTACCTATTTAATTGAAAGTTACTAATGAATATTTTTAAACTATCATGTGCACGTAAAATACAACAACGATAAAACATGATGAATTCACGTTAATTTTGAATATAATCATTTGTTCATCATCATCAATATGGTTATAAGGGTGCAGAGACGTTTAACATTTTTAAATGAAAACATACTGCATTATATGAAATATTATTTTATTTCTCTATATTTTTAATGAAAATGGCTTCCACATGTGTTGTAAAATATATGGAAATTGTGTATAAAGTACTGACGTAAAATTACAGGCTTTATTTATAATTTTTTCTATTGTATAAATTGTTTACATAAAAGATGCGACCAAACTTAATGTGTTAAAATTTATGTTAAATTTTGAGCAATATATGGAAAAGAAAATATTCTGCATAAATACGTACGAACATATATATATATATATATATATATTATTATAAATGACGTAATAAATATATATATATGTATATATGTGTGTGTATATATATATCACTGTTACTTTCATAAAGGTACAACAGTCCTTATTATATTTCCCTATGACTTTAATTCCCAAAGAATGTTTGTAAATATATTTGTATGTTATAAGCTAATAATTTAATTAAAACTTTACACAGATATAATTTTTTGTAAAGTACGTAGATTTAGAAGTGCTATATGTAAAATTATACATGTCATGTATGAATCATAAAGTAATTAGTTTATAACAGATAATATTGTTTCCTCTTTTTTTTTTTAAAGTAATGTTCTGAGGTATAAAATGTGAGAGAATGAAAATAATACTTTTAAATTATTCAAAAAACTGTATTTTCCTTACATTTTCTCAAAACATAACACATTTTCTTTACATTAATCAAATTTTGATTTATGTAAAATGCACTCCTTGCGCGTTAAACGCATGTAAAAGGCTAAAAATTTTAATATAAAATTAATCTTACAGTTATGATTATTAAAATAATTCATATAACATTTGTATACCTGATAAAATCATCTATATCCATAGTTCTTGCACGTTTATTTTCTGCATCTGCTATTTGTAAAATATCATTTATCATTTCCTTGATATTAAATCCCTCTGGAATTTCCTACATATCATAAAACAAGAAGTTTTGTAACATTTAAACTAATATTCTTATAATACTTATTGTAATACCTATCTTTGATTACCTTGTTATTCAAACTACAATGAAGCTTGTAATTTTTCTCCAACATTGTTAAGACTGTAGTTTGCTTAAATGCTGCTGAGAGAGTTTTATTTTTTCTGACAAATGCAATTCGTGTTAAACCATCCCATTCTTGGTAATTAATTGGAGGTGGTGGATTACGTGGTTCTATTCTAACTACATTTGACTCTACTTTTGGTGGTGGTCTAAAATTGTTTTTCCCTACTTTCATAAGCAAGTCCACTCGTGCTAACAACTGAGTATTTATACTTAAACGACAATATAATTTATCTCCTGGTTTAGCTACTAAACGTTCAGCAAACTCTCTTTGAAACATAAGTACGGCACATCTGCAGAAAATAATGTGCTAAGTCCATTTCTGCTTGTATTCCCTGTATGTTAAAAATTTATAATTTCTCAAATATCAATAAATAAATTTTTAAACAAACTGAACATACCTGAACAGTGGCCTATGTAAAAGTAATTTGAATACTAAAGGTGATGATATTTGATATGGTATATTGGCAACGCATAAATCAAAAAATGGTAAGTCTGTTTTCAAGACATCGCCTATCATAATTTGTAATTTTGACTGATAAATTGTACCTTGCACACGTTTCTGTAACTCAGCTACCATTCGAACATCCAATTCACATGCTATTACTTTTTTAGCTTTGTCCAGTAATTTTACTGTCATATTACCAGTACCTGGACCTATTTCTAATACAACATCTGTTGGTCTAACTGCCGCTTTTTCAACCATACTTTGAATAACAAGCGGATTTTTTAGAATATGTTGTCCAATATTCGTATTGAATAAAATTCCTGGAAAATTAATGTATCATTAAAAATTAATCACTTCACAAGAAAAATACATATTATAGATATATCATACCCTGTTTTGCGACTTCTTTATGGGTACGAGTTGTTTTTTGCGTACGTACTTTCGGCATTTTATTTATACTATATATTTCAAACTATATGCAAGTTATTATAAAAAAATTAATCATATAAAATTCACCACATGTCAATAATAAACACTGAACGAGGAAAACCACATTCTTAATTAAAATAGATTGTGATATGAAAGGAATAACTCATTTCCCTATACGGAGGTTTTCAACTCCCTCTTGTGTGATGTAGTAAAATTAGAATTACGTGTACTACTGAATGTTTCTTATCAAATTTCTTTGATTATTTAGTATCAAATATTATGAATTGTATAATTTGAGGATATGTAAAAGAAATGCATTTGTCTGTTAAAGGTGCATATCGATTAATTATTGATTAAAAAAGCCTAATTTTCTAACAAAGTGGCCAAACTGCTAATGAACGTAGAGAAAAGCGTTTACCTATCTTCTGCATTAACATGGACGTAAATCTGTCATTTTGATAATTATATAGTTAAGGTTATAAGCAACGAATTATTGCAATATTATTTAAGTTTTATCAAGCATGTTTATTTAATGAAGCTTGATAATAATTATCAGTGAACACATGTAATCATTGACTTTCTTATTGCGTGAAATATTCACTCTAATGATACGACGTAAATTTAAGTTTGACGGGTGGTCTATCCTTTTGCAGGAATAAAATTTTGCAATGCAAAGGCTTAATCTTGGGATTCTAAATTGGTGACGTTATGGAGCTAAAAGTATGGGTAGAAGGAATACAGCGTATTGTATGTGGTGTTACAGAAACCACTACATGTCAGGTTAGCAATGTTTATTTAAATATCACAATTGTGTTGGATGATGCAATATTTATAATTTTAAACACTGAATTCTATACTTTAATAATTTAATAGAAGCATAGTCTGTATAATAAAATGTAACTTTTAGGATGTAGTATATGCTCTTGCCCATGCAACGGGCCAAACAGGTAGATTTACTTTAATAGAAAGGTGGAGAACTAACGAGCGTCTTTTAGCTCCATATGAGAATCCTTTAAAGGTATTAATGCATTCAATTTTTAAATAATTAATTTATAACTTATATGGGTTTGTATAATAATATAATTCTTTTTAATAAGATTCTGATGAAATGGGGAGAATATTCTTCAGAAGTCCAATTGATATTAAGACGTTCTACCCCAGAAAATAATAAGGCTTCTAGTTCATTAGGAACTCGTTTAAACCATGGTACACGATCAAATGGTGTGATGAGTTCTGCCTCAGAACATAATAGTGCACAAGATGATGCTAAAAATACCACAACCCCAAATTCCGAATTTGATGACTTACAAGGATGTCTTGATAGAAATCGTGACATCAGAAAATCATTAACGTTTGGAGGATTACATGGACATGTTATGGAAAATAATACAGAAGTAAATAATATTTAAGTTATTTGTGCATTCTCATAACTAATTGTGTATAATATCTTTTCATATTTTACATTTATATTTTAGATTCCGATGGAAAATGTTGCCATAGTTCAACCTACGTTGCATTTAAAAAATAAGGAATTGAATATAAGAAAAAATATGCAAAAACCAGCTCAGTCTCCTACCCGTGCTAGTAGCAGTGAAAGTAACACACATTTATCACAAAAGAAAGTGCGTGAAGTTCCCCCATATAGGGATCCTCCAGGTCCAGCTTCACCACCTTTAAGAACTTTACCCCCATACAGAGATCCTCCACCACCTAATTTAAATAGTCCTGGAAGATCACAGTTTCAATCTAGTACAAATATTGGAAGTCCTCATGTTCATAAAGAAGATCAACCATCTTCCAGTAATTCTGTCAAACTAAAGAGAAATCTTATTCAGGTTCTACAGACAAGATATTTTTTAAATATATACACAAATATAGATAGCTAGTTCAATACATTGGTATACATAGATATAGATAGCTAGATCAATATGTTGGTGTAGACATAATATCATGATAACAATAATATAGTTACTGCAATTAATGCTGTTATTCTTTCTTGTATGCTTAGGAATTTCAAGAAACAAAAGGACAAGCTCAATCTGTAAACCAATTATCTGGTCAAACTCAAAATATGGTTACAGTTGCTTACACTCAACGCTATGTTGAACTTATTAGACTAGTCAATAAACAACGTGATACTATTAATGCACAGCAAGCGGATCTTACTAAAGTACGAATTACGTAATTATATATTTAGTTATATTTTTAATAATTCAATCGTGACAAAATTTGTAAACATATATTTCATAATTTATCTTCAGTTTGATGCTGAAATATTGTATTGGGAAACTAAAAATAGAGAACAAATGCATCAGATGGATTTCATTTCTCAGGAAGTAAATCGCATGGAAACTACAGGACGTCTTATTGAAGAACAGGTATTTCATACAATATGACAATACTTTGTATAATTATCATGATTGTAATAGTGTTTGTTTTTATTATTTTATTTTTATTTTATTTTATTATTGCTTAGTCCGTTCCTTTCGGCTTTGGATGAGCTTTCGGTTTTACATCTCTTTTACCTATTCCGCTTCTTATATATCTACCTCCCCTTTTATCCACTCTATTATATTGCACTCCCTTAATTATTCTGTCTCTAAAACTATGGCAACTTTTGAGCTTTTGCCTCCTTGCTGTACTTCCTTATTGTCATTCCTCCTCGTCTTGTATTGCCCTTCTCTTCTCTATTATTGCTTTTAGTTCTGTTAGTCCTTCTCCAGTCTCATTTAGTATTTTTTCCGTGTCCTTTGGTCCTTCCGTTATTTCGCATTCTTCTATTACATGTCTCAGGTCTTCTTCTTTCCTTCTACATAATCTGCATCTTTTTTCTCCCTCTTCTTTCCAGTATCCCTTGCTTTGGTCTCGTTTCCACATCTGAATCTTGCTAATATTTTTCTGTCCTTTCATTTCATCCTCCCTTCTAAATATTTTGGTAACTCTTCTTGTAATAGTGTTTGTTTTTATAGTTAAAAGAACTAGCACATGTCGAAGAAGAAAGTGAAATAGTTAGACAACAAGAAAAGACATTAAAATCAGAAATTACTTTACTGAGATCAAAACTTGCGAATTGTGAAACAGAATTACTTCAGTGCAAAAATAAAATTAGGTAAAAGATTATAAGCTTAACTTTTTTGATATAGCACAAAGTTAATTGTGTTCTTTTGCATTGCAGATTAGTTATGGAAGAACTTGCTATAGAACAACATAATATAAGTCGTGAAACAGATGAAAGACAAATAATGGAACGTAAAATCATTACTGAAGTCGAACATCTTCAAAATGAAGTAGAACAAGCTAAACGTTCTGCTGAATTAGCTTCCCAATGTGCGGAAACATTAAAATTGGAAGTAGTAAGTTTAGAGTCAGCAATTGTTGAGAAAAAATTACAAGTAGAACGATTAGTAGCGGATATGAAAGAAGCTAATTTACAAAGTCTTGCTGTTGCTTGTCAAGATGAACAAGTCAAATCATTATTTGAAGGTATTTGTGAGTTAAATTAAAATATAACTGAAAATGTTAATTAATCTATCGATTTCTACATATAGGTACCCATAAACCTGGTAGTACGCGTAAAATGATAGGTTCACCAAGACAATTGGAGACTGCGGTACCTACGAGTAAAAATCCACATGGTGTTTGGGTATAAACATATATTATTCGATATACTTTAAGATATCGAACGTAATATTTTTTATTTTTAATACAGTAAACAATTAAATATTTCATGTAGGGTTACATGTGCAGTTTGCACCTCTAGTAAAATCAATGTAAGTGAACAAGATATTTTACTTTCGTACTGTTTATGTATACACTAATTATTTTTATCTACTGGCCATATAATTTTGAACAAGCTTAAGTAATAAGTATAAGTCATATTAATAGTCTTAAACATTATTTGTATATATCCAAGACAAAAGAAAAAATATTGGACAATACATTTATCCAAAGTGTCACAATTATAAATCATGCGACCTGCTTGCATGATATAATTTAAGTAAATGTACTTATAAATTGTTGCAAATTTCATGGAATTATTACTTGAGATAAGATTATATATTTTCTATAATCAAAATGATTCTGTGAATTAATAGCATTTACATATTGGTGCACTATACAATATTAATTTAATTTGCACTTAAAATATTAATGTAGTACACATATGTTGTGTATCTTGTACATATCCTTGAAAGCATGTGATAATGAAATCTGAAATATTCTACCCTATCTTCTGTTGAAGTAAGCTAATTTACTTCAACTTTATTTCTAAACATTTAAGAATCTACTATTCAAATCTCATTTCAAAATTGAGTTCATTCTATTTTATCAACCAAACTTAACCTTATATAAAAAATCTGATTGTGTTTGATTGTGTTTGATTGTATGTGATTGTAATTTTAAATGAAAAATTCACTTCATTTTACATGATAACAGTCTTCGTTGATTTATATGTGCATATAAATTATATTATTAGTGCATATCATAGCATCTTCACACTGCCATTATTAGTAATGATCTTTTAAATATGATACTATGATTAAGTTTACTTCGTATGTAATTTCACTTTTACAAAATCTACATACTCTTGGAGTATGTAATTATTTCATTGTCGATAATACTTATCTGTTTTTTACAATGTGTCTACCAAAGTGTGTTAATTTTTTATTAGAAATAAACATATATTGTATAATAAAATATACAAATAAAAGATAAAATTTAATTAAAAGTTGAAATGGAATTGTTTATTACTCCATTTAGATCTATTGATCTAATTTTACAAAAATACATCTAATGTATATACCCTAATTATAGGGTCGTAAGAAGAGTAAAACAATAGCTCACAGTTTCGCGCGCTTTTTAATTCGTTACTTCATAGCGTCATAGAAGCAATATGTACCGGGATCATTTAATCCTTTGTTTAGAATTATACACATATACATAAGTAAAAGAAAAAAATTACTGATAATTAATCAAGTAAATGTTCGAAATGTGTTTATACTTTTAATATAATATTTAATAATCATTTATTACGTCTTCAATTAAGTGGAATTCAAATAACAACACTTGTTTTCTACATTCTTCAAGCAAATATGAGTCTCTGGGTAGATAAATATCGCCCAACAGTACTTGGAAAATTGGATTATCATAAAGAACAAGCAGAATATTTAAAAAACATGGTAATATTGCCTTAAAATATAATTAAAGTATGTTCAGTAAATAGTAAGTTAGAAAATAGGTTATACTGGAAGTTATATGACGTTATTTATTTTATTTGTAATATCATTAAATATAAATGAATTCAAATGACTTATACTATAATTTTAGATACAAAAAGGAGATTTTCCACATTTATTAGTTTATGGACCATCAGGGGCAGGAAAAAAGACCCGTATAATGTGTATCATAAGAGAATTATATGGAAGTGGTGTTGACAGATTAAGAATGGAAACTATGACATTTGAAGTAAGGTATATTTTTATATATTTAGTTTGATTCTGAAAATGATAACTTTATGATTTCAGACACCTTCCAAGAAGAAGCTAGAGATAACAACAATAAGTAGCAACTATCACATTGAAGTAAACCCAAGCGATGTTGGTATACATGATAGGATAGTAGTAATGGACTTGGTAAAAACAACAGCTCAAACTCATCAAATAGATCCCAGTGGACAAAAAGAATTTAAAGGTAAATTTTCAAGTTTTATTTAACAATTGATCATTATTTAATTTTATGCATTTTTTAATAACCATAATTTTTTATTAGTGGTATTACTGACTAATGTGGATCAACTTACAAAAGAGGCACAACATGCTCTTCGAAGAACAATGGAGAAATATGTCACTACATGTAGGCTAATACTTTGTGCAAATTCAACATCTCGTGTTCTGCCAGCTATCAGATCACGATGTTTAGGGATTAGAGTTCCAGCACCATCAATATCAGATATAAAAGATATTTTGCATTCAATTTGTAAACGCGAAGGTTTAACTTTACCAGATGAACTGGCTACAAGATTGGCTGAATGTAGTGGCAGAAATCTCCGACGAGCGATATTAATGCTTGAAGCTTGTAAAGTTGAGCAGTAAGTATATTCATCCATCAATAAATTTGTTTTGATACATTTAACTAAAACAGTATATCACTTTATTCACTTTTTATTTTTAGATATCCATTTACTGCAGACCAAAGTATTACAGAACCAGATTGGCAAGTGTATATTCGTAATACAGCAAATATGATGGTCAGTGAACAGAATCCAAAGAAGCTTCTTACAATAAGAAACAGGCTCTATGAATTATTAACACATGCTATACCATGTGATTTAATATTTAAGGGTCTTTTACAAGAATGTATAAAAAATTGTGATCTTCAGCTAAAAATTGAAATTGCAACAGTTGCAGCAGAATATGAACATAGAATGCACAGAGGATCAAAACCAATTTTCCATTTAGAAGCATTTGTCGCACGATTTATGGCAATTTACAAAAAATTTATCGATTCATCTCTTGAAGGTTTTGTGTGATATATTTATTCACATATTTGCATATATTAAAATATAATTTTTAAATCAGTTCATACATTCGTAAATTATTTTGTATTTACTATTATAAATTAATTACTAATAATGTCTACTTTTGGTTTTTGTCATAAATTAGATATAATTTCGAAAGTACAAGATGGAACACATTAATCTAACAGTACAATTAATTTTCGATAGAAATTACATCACAATGTGACAATATAATTATTTAAATTTACATTGCAGCAAGGGCAATAGCAGAAATTGTTGATAGTGCAATTACCGCATAACCAGTACAATACACTTCCTTAATTGAAAGAAACATTCCTAAATCCCAAGCCTATAAACAAGATTTTATTAGTAACAAAAAATATTAATTAAAAACATATATAAATCCAATAGTTTTTAAGAAACTTTAACTACCAAATGACGAAATCCATTAAATACATGATACGTAGCAGGTAAAGCAAGCAAAGTTTTTCCCGTGAAAAGAACAGGTGCAGACAAACCTAAATTTGTAATGATTTCTATGAGGCAAGGAATACCACCTGGGATAAGTAATGTTCCTGCAATTACAACAAAAATTATTTGTTTACAGATTTTTATTTCTAGCTTTATTCTGCAGAGATAAATAATAATTTTACCTATACCAAGCAGCATGGCATAACTTGATAATATCATGCCTGTTGTACGATGTGTAATTGAAAGAAAAGCTGTTAATTGAATTTGGTAAATGGACAAATGTGGTGACATGGGTCTCTTAAGGCGCATGTTTTTCTCATCATGAGTTTCGCAAATTGTACTTCCCGTGAACAGTGGTTTAGATATGGCAACATTTCGTGAGCTAGAAAATTACTTTCATAATTTCATTTATAAAAAGCATAAATGACATTTAAATAGAGCGAAGGTTACACATTATATAATAAGTTACCTGGAGGTATATACATTCCGGAAAGTACAAGAATTGATGCTTCGCCGGCAAAGCAATCTAAACAAAAACAATTTTTAACATTAGTCTTATTAAATACAACAAAATTTGTTAAAAAAGTTCAGCGACAGTTCACTACCTCATATAACACAGCGCCATGTTCATGTGACTATATTCGTAATTCTAAATTCTAAACGTACATACATAGATGTTGAAGTATAGAACAGAGATATAAATTATGTGTCTTTTTATAGTATTTATTCTGACTATTTGGCTTAGACAAAATTGCGTAATATAAGTAATTCGATTAGATAAAAGTTAAAAGAATTATCTCATATTGGGACATATGATTTCTATAGTCTGTCTAACAAGACGAGATAGTAAACGTAAACAAAATTTGATTGCTGCGATTATAACTATTGCTGACTAGTGTTAGTCTAGTCAGCAATTATAGATTATATATGTCTTTCATACCGATATTATTTTTTACTTATTACTAAGTAAATTATTTTATTGATGAGACAGTAGAGAAGACTAGAAAATTTAATATTTTATCTATTGCAATAAACGAAAATATTCTTCGTCATCGTCACTTGAAAATAAGGCTTCATAGGGGACAAATCATATGCATATAGTATAGCCACCTTATGGTTTGTAAGTATGTAAGCTTTCTGTGATATCGTCCTTTACTGTGAATCCCGGCTCGTGCCTAGCATTTCTCAAAGATCGTTATTGCATTTTTGATCTCGAAGTACAATATATTTGTTAGAAATTATTAATTTTTAGGTCATCGTGAGAAAATATAGACATAATTGCAGTAAATAATATTATACAATAAAATGAACGAATTTAAATTGCCTAAAGCTCCTAATGGTATAGGAATTGCCGCTTCATGCCTTGCAGCGGTCGGTATGACGGGTTATGGCTTTTGGAAATCTATGTATACAGGTTTGGTTTACGTAATTTACTAAAGAAAGAAGAAAAAATGAATATTTATATATTATAAGTAATATAAACAAATTATTATCGATATGTATATATATATATAATTTGATAAAAAAGCTAATGAAAAAAATAAAATTCAAAGCAAAAAACATTTGCTTTTAAACATTTGTAGTTATATGATTATGTCTTATTTCAGTGGAAGCTGGTCATAGAGCAATTATATTCTCTCGTTTGGGAGGAATTCAACAAGATATATTAACCGAAGGTCTTCATTTTCGTATTCCATGGTTTCATTGGCCAATTATTTACGACATTAGAAGTAGGCCTAGGAAATTATCTTCCCCTACAGGCTCCAAAGATTTACAAATGGTCAATATTTCTCTTCGTGTGCTGTCTCGTCCTGATGCAACTATGTTACCAGCAATGTATCGTCATTTAGGTCTTGATTATGATGAAAAGGTTGGTGTAAAATATCAAAATATTTTCATATTAAAATTTCAATAAAATTGTTATTGAAATATAATCGTTTGTGTTTTAGGTTTTGCCAAGTATTTGTAATGAAGTATTAAAATCAGTTGTAGCAAAGTTTAATGCATCTCAGCTAATTACGCAGAGACAACAGGTTTCAAATTTAGTAAGAAAAGAATTAACTGAACGTGCTAAAGATTTTAATATTGTCTTAGATGATGTGTCAATAACTGAATTAAGTTTTGGTAAAGAATATACAGCTGCTGTAGAATCTAAGCAAGTTGCTCAACAGGAGGCGCAAAGAGCTGCGTTCTTTGTAGAAAAAGCAAAACAGGAGAAACAACAAAAAATTGTTCAAGCAGAGGGTGAAGCAGAAGCTGCCAAAATGATATCCTTTAAAAAACAATATAAATAATTATAATGTTGCATATATTCTTTCTGAATGGAAATATCCTTAACTCCAGTGTACCTTGGCTTGGCTCTTAGTCAAAACCCAGGTTATTTAAAATTACGAAAAATCCGTGCAGCACAAAACATTTCTCGCACGGTAATTATAGAAAAATTCTGTTTTTTGTAATGAATTATCGAAAAATTATATGATAAACGTAATTTTTGTTTTAGATTGCTAATTCTCCCAATCGTTTGTATCTTAGTGGTAATGGCTTGATGCTAAATATTCAAGATCCATCATTTGATGATTCATCAGACAAACTGAAAAGTAAGAAATAAAGACGGCAAAATATTTTTTCATACCTATCATATGTAATATGATCTTCAACGTTATATATGTAGATAACAAAAGAAATTATTAAAAAGATTCATTAGATGATTGTAGATATAAAAATTCCACTGCACCTATTTCTTGTTATTTGTTTTAATATCCTGTGGTAAGGTGATGCTCGCTCGCAAATCTCGAGCTCCTGTTTTTTCAGGTAATAAAAGACTGGGCTTGGGAAACTGGAATGATGCTATGCAAAGTGCTGTGAAAACTTTAAAATCTGAGCAACAAGCAACAGTGAAAACCAATGAAAGGCCATTAATTAAAGATTCTGTACCAATATCTCCAGAAGAACAAGTATCTATTTTATTGGATTCTGCAGACGGTGGAGCAAAAATGATTGTTTCTTGAATTCGAACTTTTAATTCTATATTTAAAAAGAGATTGCGATGCGAGCTCATCTTCTCTAACATATTCCTCACCTAAATCTTGTTAATGTCATAGACTAGATAAAGATCTTTTTGTTTTACATTAAGGAATTTATATTTTAATAATCTTTTAACAAGACGTCTTTACAAATTATCGACATAAGAAAATAAAGTTAATTTACAGTTTGTCCCCTTATCCTTCTTTTATTCTTAGAAATACAAATCATTTGGCACTCGACAATCATGATCTTCGTCTGGACATTTATAATAAAAATTTTATGATATAATATTCTAATTAATCATTTATTTAAAAACGTGAATGTTGAATGAACAACATTTCGGAATTATATAATATCTTTGTATCTTTGTTACTTAAAACTTATCTTTAAAAAATGGTAAATTTCGGAACGCATTTGGGAGGTGCACTTCCGGCAAATTTTTTAATAAGTATATATGTATTTATTTTATTATTGTATTATTGCTTAGTCTGTACCTTTCGGTTTTGAACGAACTTTCGATTTTACATCTCTTATACCTGTTTCGCTTCTTATATGTCTATCTCCCCTCTTATCCACTCTATTATATTGCACTCCCTTAATTATTCTATCTCTAAAAGCTAAAATTAAAAACTAAAAATTAACAATTAATGACTAAAAACTGTTGCAACTTTGGGCTTTTGCCTCCTTGCTGTGCTTCCTTCCTGTCGTTCCTTCCCGTCTTGTATTGCCCTTCTCCTCTCTGTTATTGCTTTTATTTCTGTTAAACCTTCTCCAGTATCATTTAGTGTTTTTCCTATGTCCTTTAGTCTTCTCGTTATTTCACATTCTTCTATTACATGTCTCAGGTCTTCTTCTTTCCTTCTACATAATCTGCATCTTTTTTCTCCCTCTTCTTTCCAGTATCCCTTGCTTTGGTCTCGTTTCCACATCTGAATCTTGCTAATATTTTTCTGTCCTTTCATTTCATCCTCCCTTCTAAGTATTTTGGTAACTCTTCTTTGGCGATATTTCTGTAATGTATGTTATATTTGGATTCCCTTTCTCTTCTGCTTCTCTCTTTCTTCTTTCTTCTAAAATTTGGTCTGCTGTCATCCTTTTGCTCTTCTCTTGCTTCTATCTGCGTTCCTCCATTTCTCACCTCTTCTAGTCCCTTTTTTCTCTTTCTTGCTCTTTTCCCTTCTTGGTCATTTCCTCAGTTTCTCTCTCTTTCCTTTATACACTCCATTACTAGTTTATGATTCTTGCTGCTCTTTTTAATGCTTTATCTTTGATTTCTATTAGCTTGCATATATATGTATTTAATGTAGTCAATGTAGATAACCTCTACTCGTATGTGATAAGAAAAGTATTGCCAATTTGTCATTAATTACGTGCTATTTTCAAGTTTGAATAAAATAAAGGTGCGTATTTTCAATTTAATAAATTTCAGGTTGTAATTTTAAGCAAACGTTTATTTTTACTCTTTCTGTATCTATTCTATTTTTTCTTTATATAATATACTTAACCATATATTTTGTTAAACTAATATGGTATTGCATTACATTTGTAGATGAAAGAAGATAAACGTGCTAATCTAACTACAGAGAGGTAAGATAAATTATTATTTTTAAAAGACAGTTATTTCAAAATTATGTTTTTGAGTTTCTCTATTTTTCTTTCTTAAGCGATGAGCTTTCTAAGAAGGCTCTTAAGAAACAGCAAAGAGAAGCAGAAAAAGCAGCAAAGAAAGCTGAACGTAAAGCTCAGATTGTAAGTTAAATCATTACATATTTTAATAAAAAAAAAATTATTTTCTAAAGTTTGATGTATAGGCTTTCAACAAAGCATTTTTGATTTATATATATAGCAAGCACAACAAGATGCAGTTCAAGAAGAGGATATATCAGTTGGGAAATATGGAGAAATAGGATTAATACAGAGTAAAGAAAAACACACAGAAAGGAAATTTACTGATGTTAAAAATTTGAATCCCAATTTAGAAAATCAGACTATATGGTTAAGGGGACGTTTACATACTAGTCGTGCTAAAGGTATATCATTTAAAAATAAAGCAAGAACATTTAATATTTATGTAATCAAATTAAATATTTCTCCCTTATAGGTAAACAGTGTTTTATCGTTCTAAGACAGCAATCTTATACAATACAAGGTTTAGTTGCAGTCAATGAAAAAGTCAGCAAACAAATGATTAAATTTATATCCAAGTAAGTGGTGTAAATGAGTTAATAAAAATTAATGTTACTTTTTATTTTACAAAATTATTTTGTAGCATTACCAAAGAATCTATCGTGGATGTAGAAGCAGTTGTAAAATGTGTTCCTTCCAAAATTGAGTCATGTACTCAAAAAGATGTTGAAGTTCACATTGAAAAAGTTTTTGTAATAAGTGTTGCAAAACCACAATTGCCTTTACAAATTGAAGATGCTTCAAGACCTGTAGGGGAAGCCGATGATAATGCTTTGAACATAAAAGTGAATCAAGATACTAGATTAGATAATAGAGTCTTGGATCTAAGGACTCCTGCTAATCAGGCTATATATAGAATAGAAGCAGGTGTCTGTAAATTATTCAGAGATATACTTACAAGTAAAGTAGGTTGTCAGAAAAGTAATAAATTTTACAAAATCATAAACAGCATATAGAATTTTATTCACACATTTTTGTTTATAGGGATTTGTTGAAATTCATACACCAAAAATTATATCTGCTGCAAGTGAAGGTGGTGCAAATGTATTCACAGTATCATATTTTAAAGGAAATGCTTATTTAGCACAGTCTCCACAACTTTACAAACAAATGGCAATAGCTGCTGACTTTGATAAAGTTTTTACAACAGGAGCAGGTAATGTTTAATTTAAAAAATTTAATTCTTTCATTTCGTTTTTTGGAAATATGTTATTATGTATGGGAATTTCTTAGTTTTTAGAGCTGAAGATTCAAATACTCATAGACATTTGACAGAATTCGTCGGTCTCGATTTAGAAATGGCATTTAAATACCATTATCATGAAGTAGTTGATACTATTGGACAGTTATTTGTAGAGATGTTTAAAGGTCTCCGTGACAAGTTAGTAAAGTTGATTAAAAGATGTAAAATACTTTTTCTGTAATTGTAAAATACTAATCTTATATTTAATTTCAGTTACGCTGCTGAAATCGAGGCTGTACGTCAGCAGTATAATGTCGAACCATTTAAATTTTTAGATCCACCTTTGAAATTAGAATTTAAGGATGCTATTGAATTATTATCGGAAGCTGGTGTAACTTTGGGCGAAGAAGATGATTTATCTACGCCGGATGAAAAATTGTTAGGCAAACTTGTTAAAGCAAAAGTGGGTTTTTCTTTAAAATAGTATTTGTAGATATGAATCTACTTTTCTCAATATTGTCTTACTTCTAGTACGATACGGATTTTTACATCTTGGATAATTATCCATTGGCAGTAAGACCGTTTTATACCATGCCAGATCCAAATAATCCAGTAAGCTCTTAGAATACCCATTTTTAGAATAATGTGTTACAATAATACATTAAATATGTTACATTTATTATAGAAAGCATCAAATTCTTATGACATGTTCATGCGCGGTGAAGAAATTATGTCTGGTGCGCAACGTATTCATGATCCTGAACTTCTTACAGAACGTGCAAAGCATCATGAAATTGGTAGGAATATTTTATATTTTTATATGTTTGCAGTAATAATGTAACATATTTTTTTTTAATTGTAGACATAGAAAAGATAAGATCATATATTGATGCATTTAAATATGGTTGCCCTCCTCATGCTGGTGGTGGTATTGGATTGGAGCGTGTTGTTATGTTATATCTTGGCTTAGACAACATTAGAAAAGTCTCGATGTTCCCTCGTGATCCTAAACGTATTACGCCATAAAATTTCAACTTTAAAATAATTCGTGTAGGACATATATATTAATGTATAATGAATACATTTGTATCATTTGTAATTACTATATCATTGAAAAAAAACAATAAACAGACATTTTGAGTACGTTTTCAGTTAGGTATAATGTCTATAGTGATTTATAATATATCGTATATGTAAATTGTAATAATAATAAAAAAAAGTATTGCAATTTTCGCAATATACTGTGATCAGTTAGTCATTATTTTTTTAAAACTCGTCTTATTTTCCTTTTTATGTCATTTTTTAAATAAACTGTCTATGAACATTCACAGGTGTTATACATATGTCACATGCAAATTATGATATATCTTGCGTCCTAATTACAATTCGGGGCCGAAATTGGTCATAAGTCATAGTGCAAGGGTGCGTACTATGTTAGTATTCATGCATGTATATATGTATATGGTATAGTATATGTATAATAGTGTATGCTCCACGAAGGCAGTTCCAAGAAATGGAGGGGATAGCAGCGGTCATAATGCACATCTTCCATCACACATAACTTGAAGTAATGCTGTATGTTGATGAAGTGTTTTCAAATGCAAACAAGTTGAAGTTCGTATCAAAGAAGGTTAAAATAATAATTTATAGTCTTTAAGAAAATATTCCTTTTATTGTCGTACTCATTAAATATAATAATAGCTGTGTTACCAAGATCTGAAATGGCAACAAACAAATCATTGTTTATGAACGGCTTCAAAGAAGATTGCGAACAATTAATTACTCGTTTTGAACGTGCAGATAACATTAGATTTGAAACTTTTTGCGATATCTGGAAAGCAATGAAGTTTTCACTGGTCTTTGCGTAAGTTGAGATTAAATCTCACTAAATTTAATTGTTATGGTTAATTTTGCCATAATCTTATTTCGAATATGCATTTGGAATCATTGAAGTAAATAATAAATTGTTTAAAATTGCATAAATCTTTTCTCTATATTTCTAGGGGCCGTCCATCCTTTTTGGAGCTATTAGAATTTTGCGAAGAAGCATTACATATATGTAAACAATTTATTCTTCTACCTCCTCGTTTTAAAGAACGTATTGGAGGATTATATCTTTTATATGGAATATACTTCAAAATGCCAATAGATCAATTTAGAATTAAAATTAAACTAGATGATTGGAAAAGTATTCTGGAACTTCATGCAGAAATAAAAGAAGCAGAACATTTAGATGCTAATTATATATTGTGTAAACTAATTGAAAGTAATGCATTTCATTTCTGTCTTTTTGATTCAGAGGTAAATTTGATGAAAACTCTTAAATATATATAAATAGTGCTTGTGAATTATATGTATATATCGTATATAATTTTGTATTTCTAGTATGGTATGGAAAAACCATATATTGTAAAGAATTCACAGTGTTTTAATCCATATTCTATATTGCCAACACTAAAAGATTTAAGTGACAAGAATCAAATATTGTCAAAAATTAATGAACTTAGTAAAGCTTATGAACAGAAGAAAGAAGCATCAAAATTAATAAATCTATCAGATGCTAGTTTAAAATTATTTAATTCAAATATAGCACAGGATATCATTAATGATATTCAAGAATTTGAAGAACAGAGAAGGGATCAACAGAAAAATACAATTGATTTTGAAAAACCATCTTGTTCTACTTTAAAAGGACAATCTTCAAATGAACATACAAAATTTCAATCGTATGTACATTTGCACAAATAATACACTTATTGTATATTTATTAAATTGTATTGTATCATGTTTCAATATTCTAGAAGAGGGCCTGTCAAACGCAAAATGCGACCATTAATTGATGGTATTGAACCTGAAAGTGAATCTGAAGAAGGTGAAGCATTAGAAAGTGATGATTCATATTCGGAGTTACCAATAGATTCATAACAGCAAAGAAAAAGATATGAAGTATACATCTTTCATACGTAAGTGTATTATTTTATAATAGTATGAAATACAGTACGCGCATGTTCATAATTTATGTAAAAGCCATAACGACTAAATGATATTTGATAATTGTGTTTTATTGGGAAGTATACAAAATAAGTACAAGGAACAAGTTAGTGGAAATATCAATCATTCTAAATTTTAAGAAAACTTTTTGTAGAATATATTGTACTCTACCTTACTGTAACTGTGTTTTGCACAGACTTTAAGTAAAGACAATTCAATTAAATGGCTAAACGTCTTTAAAATGGATTAAATTTCTAAACTTAAAAACTGAGTAAAATGTATTATAGATTTCGTGAAGAAGTTACTTTATCAGAGATTAATTTTCAAAGATGTAACTTTTCATTTTCATGTAGCTTTATGTATATTTACGGCATTAAAATTAAATCTATATACTGAATGTAAGTGTTATTATTGCCGCCAATAAACATTTCTAAAGCTTACGATAATAAGTTCATGTCAAATTTTCTTAATAAACTTTCAATTGATTGTTATCATCGAATCCAGCACTGTGACCTGCGTTTCGTACAATAAAACTAGTTCCATCATAATGCATACGTCGCTCACCACGACGCACAAAAAGATGGGAAGTTTGACCAAGAGATGCCGTACAATGTAAAAATGGTGTTGTTAATGAAGCTGTTCCATTACTAGGCGATGTTCGTAATTGGTATTTGTTACTATTTCGTGCAATCCTAATAAATAAAAATTTATGTGCTTATTGACTGTTGCACTATTGTATAAATGACTTTTTCTTACAATTTTCATGGATAAAATTACCTGACAAGACCATCAGGTGTTTGTGAAACTCTAACATTATTAATGATCCAATTTTCTACACCCTCATTAGTTAACCAGTATTGAGCAGCACTTAAAGCTGCTGCAGCTTCTTGTAAGCATGCTGCACCATGTCGAGAACGAGAGTAAAAAACACTAAGAGAAAAGTCCTAAAAGTTAAACATTTCCTTTTAGTACAGTTATACAGTTTATACAATGATATCTGTTTTTCATACCTGACCCATATCTGAAAATGAATCCGTAGTTGTTCTTGTCCCTGCCGTATCAACTAAATAAACTAGAGCACACTGCTCTGAAGTAAAGCTCACCCCTTTATACCACATCTTCGCATATCTGATGAAGGATAATAATACTTGTTAATGATACTTTAATAATGTTATAGATACCACTGACTTGTTATTGCCATGGGCGTCATGGGCCAGGATTTCAACTCTTGATCCATATTGATATATTCTTCCATTTGGATGGAGTAATGCAGCAGCCGCTCCAGAACCGCTCAACGATAGTACAATATTATTCTACGCTGACGATAAATGCAATTCAGATAATAATCATGTAGGTATTAGAGATTGCTTTCCGTTTGTGTTACTGCTTTACTATGAATTTGTATTATGTTGTTTTTACATAGATGGCTTAATTATGGTATTCAGATTTGCTTGAAACAGGAATTGTGTTATAAAAATTATTGTGTTATAGAAAAAAGAAGATACCTTAAAATTAATTACTCTAACTGCACGATCGATCGTCATATCAACCCGAATTCTGTTGTGAAGTCTCAATGAAATTGTACCATGCGGTGTAGCTACAATAGCAGCATCGGTATCATGTTCTCTCCAGTTTTCTGCGTAGAGACACGTCTCTTCATAATATGGTGCAATGGTTTTAGAATTTCGTTGTTGTCGCCAAAGTGCTGTTGAATTAGAAAATGCAGTTGTACCGGCTAATCCACCCCATTGCTCCGACGGTGGTGCTTCAAAGTACTTGGGAAATTCACTGTATCGCTAAAGAAGAAAGATAAATTATTTTAAAGAATGAAGATCACCTTTAATAATTAGTAACCATGTTAATTATTATGTAAAGTACCTGGAAATTAGTTTCATCTGTCTGTGCATGATAACTATGCGCTGTATAGACAGATCTAGGTCGCATCGGTGCCGCCGAGGTAGTTTGATTTTGAATTGTTGGTATGGAACATGGTTGTTGATTCATCACTTGTGCTCCAGCTTGGACATTACACTTTTGGATCTCCTTTCGAAATTCGCCGCAAGGAGTTGACATAGCTTTTGCCTTTAATTAATAAGATATAATAAAAATCATCTAAATATTAATTAATAAAAAATGAAAGAAAGATAGACGTTCTTCAACTCCACTAACCATTTTTATAAATGTTATATTGAGAAACAAATCTTTTTATTGTATTGTAATATATTATATATATTATATTTATCGTTCGTATTATATATATCGAAAGAAGTTAACGGGAATGAACTCGATCAACAAATAATTTAAGAATTGAAGATTGAAAAATAATAGATCAAAGAGTTTAAAAAAAGACCTTGGAATTGGCTGTAGCGTTTTTTGGCTTCTTGCGACGGGATTTCCGGGGTTTCGACACCGCCGTTTGACTACCTTCGTTTAAGCGATCCACGGCTGAAGCGGTTTTTGTATCTACAGGTCCAGGTCCTTTCAGTGAAATCACGTCTTCGACGTTTCTGATGATTCTTAACTTCACGAAGACGCTTGCATACGTAACTTTGATTTTAAAGGTTTCTACTTAGCGATTAAGAATTTTCGGATCGCGCTGAGGGAAATCAATCCTCGTAGATGCCTATAAAAACTTGTTCAGAGGATAACGCGGTTGGAAGATATTTCGGTAAAACGAATGAATATCCTGGTTGATTATGTCGTTGCCTTGACAATAAAAAATGACAAGAGACTGATGTAGTAGACAAATTCCACTAAAATGAGAGTAGGCAAGGTTTCTCGGATTCAAATGCAATGATTTCTTTAACATTTGTTATATCCTCGCATTAATGTATTTTTCGTTTTCCTACATATGTTGATATAATAATACTACAATGAACAAAATTTCAAAAGTATAATTTTTCGATCGGTACTTCTTTTATAATGAGCATATCATTTTAATTTATCTTCTTCAGTCTTTGAACTTTCATTTTCTTTGAAAATGTATTTAAACTTTAAAGGAATATTCTGATTAATATTTCTCTTTTCTTGTTTCGTTTTCTCAAACATTAGCATTTTGAAAAGTCATTTTTAACGTTCGTAAAATATTAACACCAAGAAATAGTCATTAACTACGATTAAGGTGAAGGTGACAATTGCTAATCAAGAATTACATAAGTATCTACTATCACTAATTATTATCAATTGTACAATACAATTGTCAATTATTAACATTATCCCCATACTTTTCTAATAAATTTGACAATGATGTTTTTTTTTTCGCATGTTTGAGTATCGATTCTATTATGTACAAAATGTTTTTTAAAATATTTTCTTATAGCCAGCAGTGTTTAACGGTTACCATAATGACATTATTACATTTGCATTTCATTAAAAACGAGTTAGTATCGGTTTCGAGTATTGGATTTGTAAGATCAAATCCACAGCACCCGAGAACTACATCTTTTATTCAAACGCTTCGATGCAATTCATACAATAGAATAATATATTCTAATATTTTTAAACTGTTCTAATTTCATACTGTTCACTTTCAAGAATATATTACAATATATTTTTATTAGTACATGTTCTTTATAAAACATGAAATTCAAGAATAAGATAGTATAACATGACAATAGAAATTATTGCAAGTCAATGTGCTTATTGCGTAACAACGCATAGTTTTCTTTGTACTTCCTTCAAATGTATATATTATTTGTACAAAATTCAAACGACATTAAAAATTCGCTGACTAAACTTCATTAAAGTAAATTAGTGAAAACAGTACTTCGTATTCGCAATTTCACCAAAAATATTTAGTTTGTTAAAAAATAATTGTAGGATTTTCTTTTAACATATTACTAATTTATGCCCTCTTTTTAGGTTTCACGAAGTGATAACGATACGTGAAGTATCTGAAGTACGCGCGGGGAATATTCTACACTTATATAGTATAGTTAATATGAATGAAATAAATGTTGGATATTTGAGTATACAACATAGACTTTTTGGAAGTAACATTATACCGTATAATACCAGTTTTCACTTGGTGGGGACAAAGGATTCATTTGCTGATACTTGTTTAAGCACCAATATGTTTTCGTTCTGTTTATAGAATAGCTCGCGGAAGTTCAGGTGTCAATAGAAATCTTAGAAAAAAAATTATAATTTGATAATGATTGTTTTTAAACTCTTTCTTTTCCTGAGTGTTATCTGCTTAACTTTAGGTAATCTTTTTTTGTACATATGCGAATCACATTTCGTAAATTTCCAAATATCGCGTATCAAATTGTGAACGAATATGTGTTTGTCTTTAAACGTGACAAAAAACATGAAAAATATTGCAATTTATCGATATTTCTGCAATTGTGACTATTTCTAATGTTTGAGTGTTTAGTTTCAGAATGTCCTTGAAATAATAATTTAAAGTATCATATGTTCTTATCTTCTAGAATTGCCTACACTAGTTGAAAATGTTGAGACAAGTAATGATGAAGATAATAAAGATATTGAAAGTGATACCCTTCGACTAGTAACAGTGGTAAATATAAAAAAATCAAATGAAAAAGAACATTTCTGTTTTTCTTCCATATTTGAGCTAAATTTGTTTGCAATTTGATTAATGTTATCACATAATCCATAACAAAGATATGGAATTTCTAACTATGGCAATAAACTTTCAGGTAATGAGGCATGGAGACAGAGCACCACAAGACACTTATCCAAATGATCCTTATATCAATAATTCCATGGAGCCTTATGGTTGGGGTCAATTAACAAATGTAATGCTTTATACGATTTCTATTACTATATCAACATTTTTATTATCAACATAAGTAATCTTCTATAGGAAGGAAGAAGAAATCAATACAATCAAGGTGTTTTCTTAAGGAAACAGTACAATAATTTTTTGGGTCCAACTTATAGCCCTAACATATTTTACTTGCAATCCACTGCTGTTGACCGTACAAAAATGTCTGCCATGTTAGAAGCAGCAGCTTTGTGGAAACCAACTGAGAAACAGTCTTTTAAACATGATTTAGCTTGGCAACCTGTTACCTTATTTTACCAACCACGTTCGGAAGATAGGGTACACATTTTATTTAAATATTTAAATAATTATATATTTTATATAATTTTATATTTTTAGTTAATGTTAATATGGGATACATGTCCAAAATATACTAAATTACGACATACAATTACGAACTTGTCAGAAGTTCAACGAATTCAAGATGAAAATAAACAATTCTACAAAGAATTGACGAATTTAACAGGTATGGTGATTTCAACTCCCGGTGATGTGAGTTCACTTTACGGAACTTTAACAGCAGAGGTTTGTATTGATTTTCTAACAAAAATGGGAAATTATACATTATAAAAATTGCATTAATAACGCAAATTGATTGCTTTAGAAACATATGAATTTGACTCTTCCCGAGTGGACTAAAGATTATTATCCTGATAAACTAATACCGCTTACATTATACGATTTTCAACTTAATGTGTATAATGATGATCTTAAGAAACTTAAAGGAGGACCTTTTCTAAAAAAGATTGTTAGCGATATGTTAGCGAAAAAAAATAATATTTTAAAACCTGAAGAAAGAAAAATGTTTATGTATGTTGGTCATGACAGTACTATTGTAACTTTAATGGATCTTATGCATGTATGGAACAATCAAATGCCACATTATAATATTATGGTAATGATTGAGTTGCATGAAAAAAACGGTGGATGGAATGTTCAGGTAAATTATAGCATAAAAAATCTTAAATGTAAAAGTCATTTTTATTACTGGTTTACATTCTATCCTTTTTAGATGTTTTTAAAAAATAGCACTGAACATAAACTATATCCTCTGAATGTTCCTGGGTGTACAACAGTATGTCCTCTTGAACAGTTAGTACAGATTTTAAAACCAATGATTCCAGATAATTGGGATGAAGAGTGTAAAGTCGATGGAGACTATACTCCTCCACCTGCCCCGCTTCCTTGACTATAGTTATTTGGTAAATAAGAAAATAAATTAATTTAACAACACTAAATAAATGAAAACATGTATATTTTTAAAATTATCTAAGAGTACAATACATGTAAAATAAATATATTCATTTTTTTGAAACGATAGTTGAAGACACTTATTTTTTAATTGTAATCCTAAAATATACATATTAGCAACTTTTTAATTTACATAAACTGATTTGTAATAATAATAAAAATTATTTTCCTAAAATGTATGTATTTATATTTTTATCTATTTTACTTTTCTGTTACATATATACTTTGTCCATATTCTACTTATTTTCTATGAGAAAATATGTACTTGCGTATAAGAAATAAACGTACATGATAGTTGTAAACAAGTACTTACAAATAAATTTTTTTTTCTTTTTAGGCAAATATTTTCTCTTCTCGACGTTTTTTTGTAACCACTGTTCCAGGTTTATGTTGAGCATCTGGATGATTTAGTAATTCAGGTGGACAAGTAGATATAGGACTTGCAAGAATAGTTTGCTTCAGATCGTAGAACAGATGACTATCGTCTTTGGTACAGAATGAAATGGCAAGACCAGCTTTTCCAGCACGTCCAGTTCTACCAATACGATGCGTGTAGTCTACAAACACGTGAAAAGTAACATATATTCCTGTCCACACAATTCGATTTCTTTTAATAATATATATTTACCTTCTATAGTCTTAGCCATATCATAATTAATGACCATAGACACATCTTTAATATCAATACCACGGCCTGCCACATCAGTGGCAACCAAAATATCTTTACTACCACTTTTCAGAGAAGCAAGTGCATATTCTCTTTGTTCTTGTCCTTTACCACCATGAAGAGTGCAAGCATTATACTGAAAAATGAAATAAAATATTGCACCACATGTCGAGTTTTACAATACAAATAGGATATGTTCTTGCTGAATTTAGGATATTATATAATATTTAAAACTCAAACGTACGCCCAGTTTCTCTAAACCTCTTGCAAGAACATCAGCTCCCTTCTTTTGATTAACGAATATGATGACTGGTGGTTCAACTCCTCTGCTAAGTATTTCCATTAATTTCTTACGCTTATCAGCTTCACCCATTATATGCACAATTTGTTCTGTTCTTTCCGTCGGTTTTCCTACGCTGCCGATGTATACAACAGCAGGTCGCCTTAAATACGTTCTAGCTAATCGTTCTACTGCAGGTGGCATTGTTGCTGTAAACATAACAGTCTAGAAAGACAATAAATTTGTTCATTATATATATTTGGATTTAGATAAAATGTAATATTAAATATTATTTCTTACTTGTCTATATTTTTTCTTTGTATTGTAATTAGCTAAAAGTTTTTCTTCGTTTTCAGCATCCTCGTTGTCTGGTTTTAGATTTGTAACTGGCATATATTCCAGAATTTTTTGGACATCTAAAAATTGATGATTGTGATAATTAATATTTACTTACCTTATGCACAAGATGAATTAGTAGTTTGAAGAACATACCTGGCTCAAAACCCATATCTATCATTCTATCAGCTTCATCCAATACAATATAAGTACACTGGTTTAAAACTAAGTATCGGTTTTCTAATACATCAATTAATCGTCCTGGTGTGGCTATAACAATCTGTAATAATAGAAGTTAATTTAAGATGTAGGAAATGGTTTTTTACATTATAAATATATAAAAATAGTACCTCGCATCCCATTCTCAACCTGAATCCTTGTTCTTCTCTTGAGAGACCACCTACAACTACAACTGTTCTTATACCCAATGGTTGTCCAAATTTATTAGTCTCTTCTTCAATTTGTTGAGCCAACTCCCTGGTAAAATGTAATTTATAGAGTATTTACTGGTAAATTAAAAGGATTAAAAATATAGATAATAAACATACCGAGTTGGTGCTAAAATTATGCTGTAAGGACCTTGATCTGCTTCTTCTAATCTTTCAATTTTTGGTAAACTAGTAATCCATAGTAGTAATGGAATTAAAAATGCTAGTGTTTTTCCAGATCCAGTTTCAGCAACTCCAATAATATCGCGATTCTGAAGTCCTATGGGAATAGCTTGTCTCTGTATAGGTGTTAAATCTTTATATCCCACTTTATCAATGATATCAAGAATTTCTTTTGGAAATCCTGATTCTTTCCATGATCTAATTGGATCAGGTATACGTCCTCCTTTTATTGTAATATTATAATCCTCTCTGAATATACGCCAATCTCTTTCTGTCATTTCATGAAGAGCTTTCTCTGACCAATGTCTGTCATCCCACTTTTGCTTCTCTTCTTTTCTCTTTACTTTCTTTAATCGCATTCTAGAAAAGAAGAACATATAAATTCATGAAAAAATTGTATATTTTTACATAAATAAATTGTACTTTTAGGAAAAGATACATACTTTTCCTGTTCCTTTTCAGCTTCTGTTCTTCGTTTTTCTAGTAATTCTCCATAAAATTTACTTTGATCTCGTTTTTGTGCTTTAATATCTATTCCAGCAAAGTTTCCTCTACCAAAAAATTGTACCTGATGCCTTTCCTTGTATATATTGTTATAGTCAACAGATGTGTCTTCTGAGGTATCCCAGTCAAATACAAATTTTCTGTCATTTAATCTTCTAACACGTCGTTTTTTCTTCACTAATCCTAAATAACGTTCCTTAATAGCTTCTACTTCTTTCTCTTTATCCTTGTCTTTAATTTCATCCTCTCTTGTACGCTGACCATCTCTACGTCTATTTGAAAAGTTGTAATGAAATATAAATTGTTATTTTATGAATTTAATTTATGTAAATAAATATTATATATATATATATATATATATATATATATATACCTGTCTCTCTCATCCCACTCCTTATCTTTCCCAACATTTTCGCTATGAAAAGATTTACGTATATCCTCCTGTTGTTTTCTTATTGCTTCAACTTCTTCTTGTCGTTTTTGTAATGCTAAAGCAGTACGTTCTTCTTTAGTTAGAAACTTTGGTTTAGCACGTGCTTCTTCTTCTGCCTTTTTCTTAGCTAATAATTCTTCTAAACTTAATGGTTCTTTCTTTGGAGGAAGCTTTGATTTTTCATCAGTTTCCTCCTCCTCTTTCTTTGGTTCAGTTTTGTTCTCTTTCTTACTTTCGTCTTCTATGACAAATATAGGACTTGGTTTACGCTTTTTGTCATCCTTTGATTTGTCTTTAAATTCTCGCCTTTCTCTTGATCTATCTCTATCTTTTTCACGTGATCTATCCCTTTCTCTTGATCTTTCACGCGATCTTGAACGTTTCCTATCTTTTTTCCGATCCTTTGATCTACTTCTTGAACGTCTTCTATCTCGACGTTCTCGCTCTCTTTCACGTTCGCGATCGCGTTCACGTGATCGACTTCGTCTTACAGCTTTTTTATCATGGGCCATTGAAAATTCTACAAATTAATTGTGTTTGAATTGATTAATTGGAATAATATCCACAAGTGATTAATGAACTACTTTGAGAGGTTATACAGCTAAAGCCATAAATATTCGTTATCTTTTTAATAATAAATAGATAACAAAATAAACATTATATATCGTTATATTAATAATTACTCTCTATAATGGCATTTTTTATAAATATTTATAATAAACATATAATACTTGGACTATTATCAAATGTATTATCACTTATTGTCAAATGTCACAATAAAGTATACGTGACATAATCAGATTGTATGAAGTTGTTAAATATACTTTTAAACTATAAAATATAAATAAAAGCAGAATAAATTTCTCTTACTAAATGAAAGATAACAACTTTTCTCTTTGAATCAAATAAATTTGCACACAAGAACTACACTTGTACAGCTGTATACAATTTACAAATTCACAGGTATAACGACTATGGTTAACTTTTCAATGCAAGCGACATAATTTCATAGTTTTCATTAGAGAGGAATTTTCTCCTCTATTCTTGTCTAACAAAATATTAATCTTTAATTTACGTAATTTTCTATCTAGTGTAAACAATTTTTGATACAATAGATGTAAGTTATTGTATATTTAAACAAAGGAAGTAATTATTTTATTAAATTAGAATTAGTGCCATTGTTTAAAATTTATGGAATATGAAATGAAGACAAGTACGAATAAAAAACTTGTTCTTCAAATTTCGAACATTTGAATAATAATAATTATTTTTAAATGATCGAATGCAATTTCAAATATTTCGCGTTAAAAAATTATTGCGAAAGATATTCCAAAAGTTATTATGAAATCTTTTTACTTAGATTCAGATATAAAGGCTTATGTCCAAGTCATTTTTGCTTTAATATTAAATTACTAGAAAAATGATTATACAATAAAATGTCTTGAATTTTTACCGCCCAATTATGAGTGGGTTATTTTGTAATGATTGGACAGCGTGATGTAAGATTCAAGCCAATGGAAGCAAAGCATCGAGCGAGCCACGGGAAGGCTCAATAAAGGGCGCTAGTGTACGTCAAGTGTCACAGCCGTTGCTTGTCTCCTCAGTATTGTAATTTAAATCGGTGATTTAATTAAGAATAACGTATTTTTTTTCTAGAATTTGTGAAACGTTAAGCAATAATGACCGACAAGAAAGGTAACTATATATCGTAATCGTGTAATACGACTAGCAATATGTGTTATACACGTTAAGAATATCTCGTGTTTTCAAGTCGAGAATACCACTTGTCACTCGTACGACGACGAGTTTTTTTTATGTTAGCAATGCTATCCGACACCTGTGAAGAATGGTGCACGTTTAAATTCGATCGAGACTCGTATCATTATTACACATATAAAGTCTCGTTTTAATGCGATGAGAGAAACTTGAATTTCTGTCCAGTGACAGATAAATCAATACCGCATTGTGTGTGGGAAATACAAAATGGCTTCCAAAGTTCGTCTTGAATAATTTTCACGATGACTCTTTATTAAAAATCGTATGCTATCTAAAACGATATAATTTCATTCGAATGTTATCAATATTATTAGTTTCGTATCACATGTAACTTTATCTCTATGTTACATTTCACAAACTACTGTATGTATTCAAGAATTTAGTATACATGAACGAATAAAGTACGCTTTATGCGTTCAAGACAAATTTTATCGAGTTCAAAAATATCATTACTATTAAATTTTATCATGTATTATGGCGTTCTTACTGAAAATAAAAATTTTAAATTTTATCGAACTCTAAATAGAAGAATACAAATATTTGTCATATTTCACAAAAGTTGTGTTAAGCTTTTTATTAGAAATTATATTTTTTGGTAATTGGAACTTAAAAGCATTAGTAACATTGTCATGGCAAAGAAAGAATAATATTTTTTTTTATGGTACACATCTACATTAATATTGTAATTTATAATTTAATTTTCCCTAAATAATTCAGTTTCTATTGATGCTTTAAGAAAAGAAGGTGAAAAATAAAGTTAGATTGTGTAATATTATACAACAGACTTCTGGAAGCCATTTACATTTTTTTTATTTTGTAGTGCTTATAGATATACTAAGGTTAATAACGGATAATTTTGTTCTGACACAATTATATTATTTTTCTAATTTATAGTTAAGATACATGAATGATATAATTTTGATGAATTAAGATTCGTTATACCTTAAAAAACATTTTATGTATTTAAGAGAGTTATCAAGCATTAATTTCAAATTATAATTTTTTCACATCTATGAGATGTCTTAATTTTAATTGATATATCATAAAATAGATTCCATAGAGGAGCGTTTGAAGTTATCTTTTTCCATAACCTCCAAAAATGTATCAGTATATATAGATTGTCTATAATGCTCAGTAGAAGCTTTTATAAAGAAGCTGTTTAATAACTCGTACGAGTGAGGTATGTAATTTAATATTACTACTGGCTTTCCAAGTCTTTTACGTGCTGATGGAAATATTTAATTGACGTACAGCTTGGACCATGACTACATGATTTTATAGTAATCTACTATTGTACTTAATTAACAGCTCGGACACTTATGTGATTATTCCTAATTCAGTCCGCTCTGTTCCTAAGGCAAATGTATGATTACAGAGCAATAGCGTTTAAGGGATGTGTAAAAGTTTAGTCTGTAAGTAGATCAGTATTACACCGTTAATGATTACGACGAGAAATTGAGGATTATACTGGTGCAAATCTGCGAGCATATTACCGTGACGGTATAGCCGCTAAAAAACCGAAGGATAGCGCCTACAGTTGTGGCTGTCAATATGTTTGCAGCGGACCATTACAAAGACGATTTGATCCCAGTCAGTAGGTGGAGCTTCGGAGACCGGCGTTCGCGCAGCCTAAGCCACGTATCTAACCTCACCTTACTCTATATATTACCTAACTCACTACGTGTTTATATACCAACATATATTACGTATACACACACACATACACACACATATATATATATTCTACCAAATATATATATGAAGATATAAACGCACCGTGCGCCTCCTGATTCAAAAAGTGAAAAGAAAGCGAACAAAAATATTCAACATCGAATCACCCTTATTTTCCCGCCTTCGATGTTTCAAGCGATCAAATTTTGTCTCCAACCTCTTCCAATATTCCTCTTATCGTTAATTTTTTTATTAGCTAACCGTAATACCAAGAGATCGTGGAATGCCTGGTTTGTAAAACTATAAAAGGAAATAATGTGAAAAATATATATTTTATAAATATCGTGAAAAAAATTGTAGGAATGCCACGTGAGTTAAAATCAATCCCTAATAGACTAATACCAGTTTCCTCATTTTTCCAGGCCTACGTTGGTTATTAATCCACGATCATCAGGTATTAAAAGGATCGAAAAATCCGTTCCATGTGTTAAGAGATTGCTTGTACCGCACGCTTGTACATAGTTGAACAACGATACGTACTCTTCCGACCGCGTAAAAAGTTGTATCGCAGGCGTTTTGAGCGAAACTGTCATCTCGCGATATTAGAAAATGAGTACCCTCGTAAACAGAGATCGCTTAGGATCATCAATGGTATTTGTAAGTCTTTTTGTGAATGAGTTTAAACACATGATCAGAGAGTTATACTTTTTGAATTGGAGACGTCGGCTGCTATATATCCAAATCAATATGAACGTAAGATATTGATATGGGTGTACAAATATTTCGTAATGAAATCGTGGTATTGGCTGATTGCTTATTTTTCTCTTTTTCTATTTTTTTCTTTTTTTTTTATTTTCTTTGTTTCAATACTCACTGTATCTCTTGTGGCTTTTATTAAAGAGAGAATTAAAGTTTCTTACAGTATATATACAATATTTGGTTTTGTTTCTTTTTTTGGGTAAATTAAGAATGCAAAAAAGTAAACAAATTCTCTTATAAATGATGCGTCGCAAGATTTCACAGTGAGTCAACGGGGTGGACACGAATGCTGTATTTAAGCTCAGCGTATTTATAATATTTTTACTCAATAGAAACTTGGTAGCTCACTTTTAACAATAGTGCATGTTGCTTTGATTCCGGCTACAAGTTTCTCAAGATGAAAAGAAACACTAAAAATAAGTACATATTTGTTAAAATATTTGATAATTATCGTTTTCTATTCTTTTAATAATATGTTGAAATAAATCAGAAGTTAATTAATGATATGAAAGATGAAACTTGTGGTCAGTTTTGCACGTACTTACTTGTAGTTGATATACAAGGGAAAAATATACTTTCTTCAACAATAGTAGCGCATTAGTTTATTTCCGTTTAATTGGAAAGAAACAAATAAAAGAAAGAAAAATGTATAGCGTGTATACATTCATATATGTAACTTATAAATAAATATTGCCTCTCTCGGTAATAACTTTAAAAGTAAAAAAGGAAGAAACGTAATAAAATCATGATCAAATTATAAAAGGAAGAAAAGTTGATAAAAATGACATGAAAATAAAAACATGCTTCGTCGACTAAAAATAACAAACAAAACGATGAAGCGTGTTTCATAGATATCTTTTAGATGAATGTAATATGTAACGAAAAATATTTCAAGAGCGAAATTATGTTTGTTTGCCTCCTTACCTACTTTGTGTGCAAATATATACATATATACATAGCTTTGATCATTTTTTACATATTTGTATTTTAGTTTGCATGCTTGGAATGCGTTGCTAGAAAGACGCGTGACGTGTGAGCTTCTTCGATGACTGACATTTTATTCCTTCATTCATATCCGATCAAAAAACGATCGAGAAAAGAAAGAATATAAATATATCTTATTTAATTTTTTTTCGTATAGAAGTTGCTCGCACGTTTTAACGTAATGCATGTTCATAACATGTTGTAGATTTTTTCATAATTCTATCTTTTATGTTTGCCTTCGCTCGTTGCCTTCTTAACTTTCTAATGGTCGATGTGTTTCCTTTTTTGCAGATATAAGCTTTTCTTACGAATAAACTGTAACATTTTGTTCTGGAAAAAGATAGAAAATGGTTAAGAAGGAATCGAACGAATTATTTTCGTCGGTTTTTAATCGTGTAGTTGAGGAATTTTATAAATGGTCTTTTAGACACGACACAGAGACGTTCCTATTCCTGTCGTGAACAAACCATCGAATTCATTAACATCTCTAAAAATTGCTTTTCTTCCTTCAACGAAAGTTCTGGGAAATTATTAAGAAATTGGTCCAGTCGGATTGTTGCTACAAGGTCATAGGAATCTCTCGAGCGTTTTTGAGTTGCATGTGCATGTTTGGCAGAATATATCATGTATACTGTTAATAGTGAGCTTAAATATGAGATAGTATTCAACGATATTCATCGAGAGTTGTGAATATAAGGATGTCTCTACCTTCTTAAACCCAGCGGTCTAGACATGTTCGATAAAAAGTCGATTAAATTTATATCGAGACTAGAAACCAAGGGAAGAATAGCAGATGAATAGATATCACCTGATGATAAAGCTTGTAACATTGTTCTTCTACAGGAATGTTCTTGAAATTACAGCAAGTGGAACAAAATATCAAAATACTGAGCAAAATATAGAAATATTTTTAAACGATCTTAAATACACGTTGTTTTAACAGAAACATGGAAAAATGAGATTAATAAAATTAGATCACGTTATATATTGAAAATAATCTTAGTTTAGTGCATTATTATGTTCTTTTATAAAAATAACCAATTAATAGAGATTGAATAACAATAATTAAGCTATTATTATTGATATAATTTTCAATAATTTCAATATAATTATTATTTCTCAAAGAATATTTGCTTTTGAAGATTCTTCTAAATATTATGTGAGTACAGTGAAAGTGAAATCTTCGATCATTCCTCGGTCGCTGGGTTCTCTGAGGCACAAAAACTGTTCCACCGAAGCATTTCGATGAATAAAATCGTCTAGTTTAAAAAAAGAATGAAATAGATGAATCGCGATTATAACGAAACAAAACGGGCAGGTTTCGCCCAGTTTCTCGCGTGAGCGGGTAAAACGCGATAGACCATTTGGT
Organism: Bombus huntii; assembly: GCF_024542735.1. NCBI lineage: Eukaryota > Metazoa > Arthropoda > Insecta > Hymenoptera > Apidae > Bombus > Bombus huntii. Next base: position 5,272,206 of record NC_066251.1, read on the forward strand.
TCTGATGGCAAATTAGGTCGAATATGCTCATTGGGACAAATTAGGTTACGAAAGTAATAACAGAGAGCAGGAGATGAGAGGGAATGCGTGCGTGTACGAGAGAAAGGCGGGTCGAATAAAGAGCAGAAAGAAAGGGGATGAAAAAGTGGGAGAGGCAGAAAGAGGGAAAAGAGAAAGAAAGGAATTAGGAGAATATAAAGCAAAAAAAAAAAAAAAGAAGAAAAGAAAGAAAAAAAAGAAAGAACACTGTTCAAGTTACCCAGTAAACTCGTACTAGCATATTAATATTATAATCAATTGTTATTGGATTCGATGATTGTTTGCACCGTGGCACTGACACATAAATTTATTATTCGATTGAAGGCTGATCTAAGTAATGGATATAACGAGCCTCATCTTTTACAAATGGGAAAATGCACAAGCTATATGAATGCTTCTAGTTACGCGGAGGATGAAGGAAACGGTATCATCCTACACATAGGCTTGTATAAAGTGCAATATAACATAATTTGAGGAGAGCGCTCGTTTCCATGCGTTGGACCAGTGTTCAATTATCATGGACAATTTGGTGTGGGCTGACGTCTATGTTAGAGTACAACATGTCCATCCACTGCTACTGGGCTTGAGCTATTTATCATACGCGTTCTAGATCTATGTTAACGTTCAGAATTTGTTGCATTAACAAGAAATTTCGAATGACAAATGAACGATTGCTACGCCAAATGAAGCATATATGCGTTCCATTCGTCTTTTTAATATGGAAATAATTATTGCTTTAAAAGAAAGAAATAAAAGAATAACATATTTCTTGTGTGTGCTTTGCGTATGTTAAATGGCTATGGAACAGGGCATAATTTAGTCTCTACTTTTAAAAAAACATGAAAATTGGGCGTTCTCGTGTTTGCTTACGAGAATGAGAGTTGAACCTGGCCGATGACGAAAATCTGCTCGTGGCAATGTTTACGCGAACAGCGCCCAATTAATAATATATATTACGCAATTATAAAGAACTTTTAATCATGTTTGATCTTTATTTATGGATATTTGCAGAAATTTGTGGTTTGCTGAATCTTGTCACAACTTTTTGAATGTGTGGAACTTGATATACATATACATATATATATGTACATATTACGGACATATATATATATGTATACCTTTTTCATCGTACCACTGTACTCATTGTATAAATTACACATTCACCGCCCGAAAGCAATGACGATTTCTTAGTTAATTCGAATGAAAATTCAATTTAATTGGACTACTTTGCCGTTACTTAAAAAAAAAAAACGAGAAGAGAAAAAGAAATTCTGTCTCACTTAATCGATTTTTAATTACTGGGCTTGTTTTTTAACATCACTTTTTGGAACAATCCATTTACCCTATTTATTCCTGGCTTTATTTTAGCTCTGTTTTTTGTCATTTATTTCCTTTTTTGATCTAGTCGAACCAGAATGTTTCATAACTGTGTTCAAACATGTTTGCGAATTTGTCGAGAACTTTATATCTTTATTTTTAAATTTTATGACACTTTTCAATATCAGGAAAACTAATCGAAGAAATTAGGGTTTTCCCCCTGCATATTTTCCTATGAGATACGAGACAGATACTGAAAAGTAACATTTTTCTATCGGAATCATCTGATGCATTTAACTCCTCAAACACTTAATATCAGTTCATGAATATTCAGAGGTTCGACTATTTAGACGAATGTATTTGGCTTTTACCTTGATTGCGTAACGCTATTTGCTTTGAGATCGGTTTCGTATATCTTAGTTTAGAAGTAAAGGTAGGTCGATTAACGCGAGTTTTCATTTGAGAATAGTTTCTCATTTTATTCTTGTTATTCTTCTTCTTTCTTTTTCTTAATTTTTTTTTAATTCTTGACTGACTGCCTGACGATTCTTTTGACTGTCGAACATTACATATCACACCCGTAGTGGCTGTATTGTTAGACTTGTTTGTATAACTTTTCTGTGTATTATGTTTCAAGAAGGTGAAAAGAATTCGACGAAGAACCTTCCCGTTCTTCTCTTATTTTTCTTTTTTTTTCAACGCGGTTCTTTGTTTCTTTAAAAAGAAAAAGAACAAACAGAAAATAAAGAACATTGTCCGAGACTTTTTTTCATTTTAATTATACTAGTGACAAGATGTACCACAGATTGCTCCATGTCAAATTCCAAACATATATATATATATATATATATATATATATATATATATATATATATATATATATATATATATATACGTGCTGTTGTTTATTTATTCACAGTTAAGGTACCAGAAGTATAGTTTGCTAAGCTATTCTCAAGTGTCTCGCTTTCAACTACGCTTCTTTCGAGAATCCCCGAAATTCAAATTTTCTACTACCCTCTGTGTTTTTGTGCGTCACTGAGATTATTCAAGATATTATGTAAAAAGGGAAGCACTGATGGATGATGGATTTTCGAAAGAGCCGTAAATGTTTTTACTACGAAGCCTGTCTTGTACCACTGAAGTTTACGCGGACATGCATTATTAGTTTCCTCGTTGATTTCCTTTTTTTCTTGACACGTTTCGATTGCAACGTTTGCTCTCCACTTGTATGAATATATAAGACTATGAAAACTGCTGTAAACTCTAAAGGTAACAAGAAGGCAACGATACCGTTTTTTCGGTTATTTCTTTTCACCATTATTTAGTGACTAACATTGTTTGAGCTTTGAATAGTACCTTGATAAAAACGGTGTATGTCATGTGTAAGATATACTTGGGTGTGGGAGTACCACTTTTGGAATCAAGACGTATTTGACGCATTCCATACATTGGAATTAAATTTTTAATCAAAGATGGAAAAAGAATATTTTATTAGTAATAATGTACAATAGAAAAAGATTAGCGTCAAAAACGTTTCGATGCTGAGGATACGAGTTACACGATCAATAGGAGATAGAAGAGGAACTTATGAAGTATATAGTGTGGAAGGATTGAAAGTGAATGAAGAGTTCCGATGTTTCCTATTGTTTGATAATTCATGTTCTCTCTTATCCTTTCTGGCAGTGGTACCACGTACCGTTGGCTTAGATCGAACCTACGGCCAACAAACTGAACGGACTTGCATTTTCCATTGCATGTGTTACAGCATACCCGGTGACACCTCATCCACCAACAGGTTTTGTCCCTGCGCCGGCACAGCCTGCTACCTACGGTAGTACACGTAAGAGAATCATCTCTGTGTTTCGATGTGTCGATTCCGTCAGGTTTTAGTGATCCGATTACATGCGAATTTTACAATATAGTTGCAGGTGCCGCACCGTATGGAGTATTTCCTAATCAACCACAACTTTATGCAGCGCAAGGACCACCGCCGCCAACGTATGATCAAACTCTTACTCATCCGATGGTGAGGACTTTGTTGCGTTCATTTAAGAAAAATGTGTTGATACATTAGAAATTTTCTTCAGAACTTTGTAATTAATTTGTATAGATGTATCAACCAATGTATGGTCAAGGATACCCAGGATACTTAGCGGGTTATCCTGCATATGGACCATTGCAATATTATCCACCATTAGCTGCAGCTGCAGCATATTACCCTGCAGCAGCAATGCAGCCTCCAGTTAGGCCCCCTACACTTGTGATGCCTGTAAGTAATTAAAATTTATTGCATATTCTTTGTTATTATATATATGAGCATACTAATTTGTTAAACTCTTTTGAAGAATGGATTCGATGCTACTAATCGATTTGATAGTATCTCACAACCTGTCTTGCCACCACCCCCAACAGTTCCAAATGCCGCCCAACTAGCTGCAATGGCGAGTCACAGCGTAGCTATATCGCAAAAGAAAAATTTCCTAGGAGGGGGAACAGAAGGCGGTTACACCTTTTGGTAAACCATTAAACCTTTTGTGAAACACTAAGTCTAACAAAGGCATTGTTGTCGAGATGATCCATGTAGGCAAATCTGATTTATGTTAGAATTCTACTATTTTCACATTGGGAGCAGCTATTAATTAGTATATCTTGTGCGTAGACCGATCGCAAAAATAGCACTTTCTAATTCGCTAATATTCTAAAAGTGCTTAGTATATTTTCTGTTAGCTCGTTAGTTTTTTCTTGTCACAGATTTATATGTGACGTATAGTTATCAGTGCACAATGCGATTTTCAAATTTTAGCTATCGGTCAGCGCATACATCATACTATGAGATTTAAGAGAAACATTAAGAAGGGAAGACTCGTGCGGCACCAGTTATATGATTGAGAAAAAAACAGCTATTTGAAATAACTCGAAAAAAACCAAAAGCACATTTTGTAAACTAAAGATGCGTAAAAGTGAAATTGTAGGTCTTTGATGATATTTCGTTATCTCTTGATGGTAACGATCAAATGATAAATGATTCCTCGACGTACTTAAACTAAAATTTAAGAAAATGATGGTTATTTAAAAATACAAGATATTATTTTTAATTACTCGATTGTCACGCGACATTAAGTTGTATTAATATAACAGAATCCGTACATTTAATATTACGAATGCTATAAACTTCTTTTTGAAAACGGAAAATTTCAATTATGTGATCTAAAAAAAGTTTTACCTTTTCGTATTTAACGCAGTTAACGATACATTTCAAAACGCACGAGATGTTCCATTTTTATTTTATAAAAGTGATGTTAAACGCGAGCGAGAGTAGGGAACACGGTGTTGTTCTTCTTTTTAGAGTTAACGGGTGAATACATGTACCAGTGGATGCGAGTTGTCTTATTCGCCTACAGGGATCGATATTCAAAGTGTGTTCTAAGCCTTTTTTAAGCGCGACTTGGTTTTCTGCAAGGCAAACCGAAGAGCAAAGGGGTTGCTCGCGTTATTTCTGTTACTTTCTAGACGACTATATTTTTTTTCGATATTTTTTTCCTTTGGAGCTTTTAATGCTCCAATGAAGTTTCTTTTCCAACGTGAAAAAAGATCATCATAGCCCCAACGTTTAGGAAAAAAAGAACATGTTCGTGATAGGAGCCTGAGGAATGCGTGAGAGTCATTCGTAGTTGATGAGGTTATTTGTTGCGCATTATACTTGTAATTTAGCGAACAATTAGTAGTACATAGGAAACTTTTATTATTCTTTTTTTGTTTTTGATAAAAATTTTAGTGAGGGCAGTAGGGAAAGAAATGTTTGAAATGGTTCCTTTTTCACGTCATTAAAATCATTATGTAATTTTGACGCATTTTATGATTATAAAATATGTATAAGCGATGTTCAAGGCTCAAGTGCCAAACGACAAAGTTCAAAATTATAAAATATACCGAAGATTCTCACGTATTCAATCGACTTCAAAGATACTTACCTACTCTACCTAAAAGTACGCACTCTCTTCTTTAAAATCAGTAGTCTTTCTTCCTAGTTGTTTGATGTTTCTTTTTTAAATGCAGATTAGCTAGGTCGGCTAACAAAGTTATTATTTAATTGAAATGAAAGGCTTGCCCGCGGCGTTCGAATTTCTATAAGCGGGTTAAAATTGTGCTTTGATTGAAACAGTTACCATGTAGTAACTGGAATTCCCCAATAAACGTTACTTTGTCTTTTCAATAAGCACCCGTGTAACTATTCGAACTGGTCGATAATATAATATTCAAAAAATAGCATATAAGTACGTCCTCTCCGTAAGCATTGTAAACATAGTAACATTGCCCAAGTTTTCTTTGTTCCTATCAAGTTGCACAGTAACTATATGGGAACTGAATTCGACCAAAGCTCACGAAGGAAACAAATAGTTGACTCAATTTCAAAGTACAAATTGAATATCCATGTAAGTAGAGGGAAAGTTCGTAACGACGGGGTCAAGCCTTATGTCAGCCATATTAGGCGATGTTGCGGTAATGATACGGTAAGCAACGCAGCGAGTTCGTAACGCCTATAATTTAATATACAGTGCAGAATGTTGTTAACAACTACATACTATTTTCTGAGAAACTTGAGATCTATTTCAAAGAACGAAGAGACAGAAATCCTGGAAATTATGAAAAAAGAATAACTAGTTGCACACAGCTACGAAAACGACTGTTTTGCTCCGCGATCATAGGCATATAGTACGGTGAACCTGCTGATAGGATACTTGAAATGTTCCATTCTGCAGGTGCACAATTAAACACGATATTAATTAAGCAATGAAGATCGAAGAAACTAATTTACAATCGGTGATAGCTTAGGATAGGACCAAGAAACGCAGTTCTATTTAGAAGTTTTCGAATAGGTGTTCCGGCAAACTTGACCAGTACTCTAATATGTTTCGCATTGGGCTTTAATGAGGATGGGTATTTTCAAATACTTATCTGTGATGTAAACAAAAGTGACTTTTTGCTCTTTAATTGAGATTAAAATAAGTTACAATTTAATTAACGGTGAATCAAAGTGATTTCTATTCTGCTTTGAGAATTCTATTAGTTAAATTTTTATGAATCAAGTTTATTGTATGGAAGAAATTATGTATCGGTTTCAAAAACAAAATTCATCCAACGTTTTCAATTTTTGCACCGTTAAAAAACGCAGGAACTTCCTAAAAAAATTAACTACTGTTCTTTGTATTTTGTGATATCTGATTACCTCAAAATCTAAAGCAGAATATGTAGGTACTTGTCTTGTTTTGTACCATCGTCGAATTTAATTCAGTTTCTACGAAAAGAAAAGAAGAAAAAGAGGATAATGCGCGAACGATTGGAATTCAAATTTTCATAAGGGCGAAACGCACTGGCCAAATTTGTTGCCACAGCGCCATAACTTACATTCACCTTGTACCTTCAATTCTTTTTCTACCAGATGTACCTACAGTTATTCACATATGACCAGCGTTTAATAAAGAAGCGCGTAATCTCAATCTTATTAAAAGAAAAAAAAATCTAGTCCGAAGAGTCTGATTGATTGGGATACAAAATGTTACATAGACTTTTTTTCTCAATCCGTGCGACGCCAGGTGCGAAATAAATACCGCAGCATTCACTTATACCTCGAGACATCTGAGAAAATTGACATTTTCCAAAACTAAAAAAAACACTCATGCCATTCCATTTGACGACATTGAGTCATAATCGACACATGTACGAGTCGCATTTAGGAATTTGAGACGCGTATTAAAAAAAAAAGAAAAAAATAAAAAAAAAGACAAAAAAAAAGGTGATAAGCGAGAAGTTGTGTCGTTACTTGAAATGTAATCACTCTCGTCGAATTTTTGCGAGTTTGCATATCAGCAAAGGGCTGTTTATTGCAAAAAATGGGGCACTTCGCTCATACCTTACATTGCACAAGAAGTGCACTGAGCCACCTTAATCTTTGCAGCTATGATAAGAATTGAATGTTACAATGATCCTTTCAGAAAGAGAAAAACGGAAGAAAATGAATACTAAGCCCAATGGCTAATTTTATAGGAACTTGTACACGTGAAGAAACAATTGAATTATGTTGTGTTGATATTTATATTTAAATTATTATTATTTAAACAATTTATTCGCAGATTACCTACAGTTTAGAACAAAATTTACGCAACATATTTTGACCAATTATTTTGTATTTTGAGCGAGAGTGGTGGAAAGGTTTTATATCATGAAAAAAGTGTGCAATAAGCGTAATGTCTATTGTAACAATAAAGAAATGATATTAATTGCAACACAGAATTTGTTATTACGTTGAACAAAATAGAAAGGCTGGGAGGGAGAGGGAGAGAGAGTGAAAGCGAGTGAGAGAAAAGAATAAAAAGAGAAATGAAAATGTACCACTGCAATCATCAAGTGTATTAATTAATAAATACAATAATCATAAAATTCATTATGTTCACTATTTTCTTGTGTATAAAATATTGTTTACACATAGTTGTCTTTTATATCTAAATGCAATTAAAATGCACATTATTGAAACATTTTTATAAAGTAGTACTAAAAATTGTATTTATACATAATAAGAAAAAATTCTATGCAATATACACAAAATATTGGCAGTTTAGTATCTAACAACTTTATTATCTCTAGATTGCAATTCATTAGTTTTATTTATCTTACTGTTGATATTTCTTCTCAGATAAAACATTTTTCATTGTTTTTTGTAAGGTAGGTAATGTTTCACAATAATTATCTACACATTTTGTTACACACTTATCAAATATCTCACTATATTTTTCCAAATCACGCTGTGATGGATTTGGACCTGCCGCATCTTTTATTCTATCATTACAATCCATAACACACCTTTGTAATCGATTCTAAAAAATAATATTCATTAAATATTCTGTTGATTTGCAGACTTTTCATTTAGAGAAAAAAGACGATAAAACGTACTTGAACTCTTTCCAGTTCTTCTCTAGCATATTCTTGAGCTTGATCCAGTGAATTATTGCAATTTTTTACACAGTTCTGTACTCGTTGTATACTATAGGTCTCATTATCACAACAAATTGCAGCACATCTATATGCATCAGCCTAAAATTGAATACCAAATTCTCTTTATAGTCTACTAATTTATTCTTCCCATCATTCTTTATAAATTCTTCATATATACTTCATATTAATATATACATAATTTCTTTTAACAATAAAAGCTTCCAAATGCGCGTGTTTCACGATATAACCTAAAAATACTACAAATTCAAAGCACCTTCATTTTTCTCATTGATTTATCAATTTCTTCGACTATTTTGCTAGTATGTTCTTCGATTCGTTTCTGTTGTTCTTCAACCATTTTGTACTTATTTTCCTAAAAACTCATTAATATCAAAATAAACTAAACTTAATTTAACCGGCTTCCTATGAAACTACACGCCACATGATCCAGTGAATAGAATACAAGTCAGATTGCTAATAGCGCATGTGTAGTTACATAATACAAATCGAATGTTTATTAAACGAATAATTTCCCCCAATCATATTGTAACTTAAAGGAAAAAGGGAAACCTATATTTCTTTAAGAACAAGGCTTAAAGAAAGAATAGAACAATCTGATAGTGAAGCACGATCGAGCAACTCCTGTGATGAATGGAAATAAGACTCTGTGAGCTAGTGAATGACAAATGTTTCTCAATTTGTTCGGTAAGCAGTATGGCGGTTCAAGTCAAGAATTTGAATTGCGTATATGTAATACAGTTGTATAAATGTACATATGGGTAGGATACACACGACCGTGGCGTATAACTATGTAATGTTCCATAATTTATTGTACAAGCTTTGCGACTGTGTTCTATGAATAAAAATAAGGCTAAAATGTTATGTAACAAAAACTCCATAAATGTTTCATTAAAAAGTTGTAACAAAGAATTATATCGATTATATCAAATATTATATCAACATTATATATTTATTATAACTTTTTAACGAAGCATCTATGGACTTTTTGATACATTTTGAGTTTGAGTTGAGTTGAGTTGAGTTGAGGGTTGAGATATCTTTTATTAATGTTACAGCGAAAGATGGTGTTCTCAAAAGCATTTTACTTTTATATTGCTACTTCGTTTACTTCCAATTCCACTGCCTTCGCCTCTCCATATTTCATTTTGGTCTCATTTTTACCTGTTTTTACTTATAGAATTAAATAGAACATACTGGCAAAGTTTGTACGTTAACTGCGGGGCATTTTATGTGTTGTTCTCACTTTTAGATTGCAATGCTCTATGGCTATCAGTTGATTTGTAAAATACATCTTATGACGTTAAGAGCCTTACCACGGGAGTGTTAGACCTATGTATGTGATCGTGCAATGAAGGTGCGCTAGAAACATGCGCAGAGATAGGATTTTGTGTATGCGCATACGCCGTTAGTACGGGGCACGGTCCATACGAATCAGAGACCATTCCGGTCGCTCTTCTTCACTTGGCCGGTTAAAATGTTGAACGTCGTATCGAAAGCAGCTGCTGGCGCCTTAAGGGCCGTCAAACCCACTCTTCTTCAAAATGAAGTTGCTAGAATCTCCGGGGCATTATCAGTAAATAGTGAGTACAAAAAGAATTATCTCCTAAGTTTCATTAATATTCATTTTTATTCAGATCAAACCACTGTGCTTCATGGAATTGTATTTTACTTGTTATTGATGATACTCGTTATTCATTATTACTTCACGTAGTTTGTTATTCCATCTTCATGCTTATACGGAAAGTAATTCTTCTTTGCTCGATTGACACCTAAATATTGAAAAAGAAAAGTGTTGTATTGATTATATAATACATATTATTTGATCAAACTGTAGTGGTAACTCTACTGTGCAACATGGCGGCATTAAGGTCATCGATTAATTTTTGACGATATCAAGATAATTTGTTAGTTCGATTGCGATTATTATTAATATTGTCACTTAAACCTTATTCGAATTCAAGCTGATGCATTTTATTATTTTGTATCATAAAAAATCCTTCTTGTCTTTTTGACTGCTTTCGGCAGTCATGTCTCGTGGATTAGAGAGAATCTTCGTGTCTTGATACGTTGTTTTAAATAGTTACATGTAAACAGTCAATAGTACTTACTATAAGATTTAGATCTGAAAGAAATAATGAAGAATATAAAACAGTTCGGTTTTCTATGAAGCACTCACATGTAGTTTGTATTATGTAACTTACCTTCATAAGGATTATCTAATATTATTTAAATTTTTGGTAAAGATTACCTCATTTATGATTTTTTTGTATCATTGTCTAATTTATAAAATATTATTATAAAATTTTAAAAATTTCATATAAGCAATATTCAATTATATGCAAAGCAAATATTAAAAGAAATAATTTTTTATAATTAGGCAGAGATTATGCAAAAGCTGCAGGATCTAAGGCTGGTGCACAAGGAAAAGTTGTTGCTGTCATTGGTGCAGTTGTTGATGTACAATTTGATGATGATCTTCCTCCAATTCTTAATGCCTTGGAAGTCCAAAATCGTACCCCCAGGCTGGTACTTGAAGTAGCTCAGCATTTGGGAGAAAACACAGTGCGCACTATTGCTATGGATGGTAATTTCATGTTGTAATTCTATAATTTAGAAAAGAAGTAATTTAGTAAAAGAATATTTCATATAAATAGTTTTTACTTTTACTGAAACACAATTATATGTATGTAGGTACTGAAGGTCTGGTTCGTGGACAAACTGTCCTGGATTCTGGATATCCAATTCGTATTCCAGTTGGTGCTGAGACACTGGGTCGCATTATTAATGTTATTGGTGAACCAATTGATGAACGTGGACCTATTCCTACTGACAAACTTGCTGCTATCCACGCAGACGCTCCTGAATTTGTAGAAATGTCTGTCGAACAGGAGATTTTAGTAACTGGAATAAAAGTCGTAGATCTTCTTGCTCCTTATGCTAAGGGAGGAAAAATTGGTAAAATTCATATTTTATCATTCAAATTTTGATTTACTTTATAATACATAATTGTTACTGGTTTTTATTGCTAATTGAATAGGTTTGTTTGGCGGTGCCGGGGTCGGGAAAACTGTATTGATTATGGAACTGATTAATAATGTAGCAAAGGCCCATGGCGGTTATTCTGTGTTTGCTGGTGTAGGTGAACGAACCCGTGAAGGCAATGACTTGTATCATGAAATGATTGAATCTGGTGTCATTTCATTGAAAGATAAAACCTCCAAAGTAGCTCTGGTATATGGTCAAATGAACGAACCGCCAGGCGCTCGTGCTCGTGTTGCTTTAACTGGTTTAACCGTTGCCGAATACTTCCGAGATCAAGAAGGACAGGATGTATTATTGTTCATTGATAACATCTTCCGGTTTACTCAAGCTGGTTCTGAAGTATGTATTATAATTTGAATATTATTATTATTATTATTAAAATCGTTCTCTTTTATAGGTGTCGGCCTTGTTAGGTCGTATTCCATCCGCTGTAGGTTATCAGCCAACATTGGCAACTGATATGGGTAGCATGCAGGAGCGTATTACGACAACAAGAAAAGGATCTATCACATCTGTACAGGCTATTTATGTACCTGCTGATGATTTGACAGATCCTGCTCCAGCAACCACTTTTGCTCACTTGGACGCTACGACTGTATTGTCTCGAGCTATTGCCGAATTGGGTAAGTATATGTATTTATAACCGCTTACTTTCATAACTGATAAAAATAAATTATATAAAAATTTATAATTTTTTCAATACTATAGGTATCTATCCTGCTGTCGATCCACTCGACTCTACTTCTCGTATCATGGACCCTAACATTATCGGTGCTGAACATTATAGTGTTGCTCGCGGTGTGCAAAAAATCTTACAAGATTATAAATCACTTCAAGATATTATTGCCATCTTAGGTATGGATGAATTATCGGAAGAAGATAAACTGACTGTAGCGCGTGCTCGTAAGATCCAAAGGTTCTTGTCTCAACCATTCCAGGTATGTACATACATTATAGTTTATAATATTAATCTTCCATAATGTATTGTTTCTGTTAACTGATCATTTGTGTGTAGGTTGCTGAAGTGTTCACTGGTCATCCCGGCAAATTAGTACCGCTAGAAGAAACTATTAAAGGATTCAAGAAAATCCTTGGTGGAGAGTATGATCATTTACCAGAAGTCGCGTTCTACATGGTCGGACCGATTGAAGAAGTAGTAGCAAAAGCAGAATCGTTGGCAAAATAATAAACTTGATTCACAGTCATCATAATCATGTCATTAAGAAATAATTAAAACGATCTTCTAATAATAGAGGCTTGTTTTTTTTTATTTACAAATATTGGATTTCATCCAAAAGTATTGGGATCTTTGAACATTACAAAAAGGGGATTAGAAGATTGTTTTTCGCCCAAAAATACATAAAAAGTATAGAAACTTGTCGAGAACATCATGAACATAATCGTAAATATTATATAAATTTTATAATTTTGTTCCGGATGTTTTCATTACAGATGAAATCGATATTGTTATTTAACATTTACTTTAACATTATAGGATATGTTAGGAATTAATAAAAGTTTTACAAAAATATACAGATAAATGTACAATTTAACAATTTTCCGTTTTTGTAAAGCATTTTTCTTCCAATTAGGGAGGGGAAATTAGTTTACTTCCAAACACAGAAAGAAGTATAATTTGTTTAGTTTAATTATGGAAATAATTTACATTTTATAAATAATTATTGCTCTTTAAGAGTAATTATTATTATGTTTCAGTATCAGATTTAATCATTGGTTTTTTTATTCGATAAGTGTCCCTTAAAATCTGAAATATAAAATTATTTAGTATAGAGCAACATTTAATTACATGAGTATGTATACATGAATGAAATTGTAATTACCTTCCATTGTTCCATGTTTAGATACATCACGTTTTGAATGTTAGACCTCTTTCCTGCCATTACTTCAGTTGTCATGTCTCTAGAGCAGGGTTGAACAACAAGTATTCCAGATTCATCTGTTGACAAAGTAGAATTTAATAAATAGAAATCATAGTTTGTAATTGTCAAAACTAATATTACCTTTTGCTACTATTACCCTTCCATCTCGGACAAGAAAGGACATTTGTAAAATATTTTGAATAGTTTTTCCAAAATCATTTGGATGTAAAATTAATTTAAAAAAATCAAGAGGTTTGGAGTAGGTTTTATAATATTTAGAGATGATTTTGTTCATTTTTACAGTTTGTTCTGCACTTTCTTCTTCTTTTTCAACTGCCACTACTTTATCTGGTTTTTTTATTTGTGCTTGAGCTTCTCTAACTGTTGGTTTTCTTTTGTTAATTTCCTTCTTTTCTAATGGTACCAAAGTACCTAGAAATATGAAAGATAAAAATACAATATCTTCTTCATATTAGTCATACAAATTGTAACAATAAAATTTGATAAAAACCTAGTAATGTGGTATAATGTGGTGTTCTTTTAAAACATTTTGTAACTCGTGATTCTAGAAATGACCAATCTGGTGTTTCTGATGTAATATCAGAACATTTCTTCATATATTCCACCTAAATTAATAAATAACTTATTTAGGAACAATAGTTGTTAACAAGAAAAGTACTTATTGATGCAACATGTACCAATTTTTCAGCAAATTCCGCTTGATTATATGAACATACAAATTTTGTCAAAGATCTTGTACATTGTTTTAAAATGTTAGAAGATATGCTCATCATTTCTGAATCCATTAATACCTCTTCTTGATTATGCACTAAAAAATAACATATAAAATGATAAGAAAATATTTGAAGAAATCAAAATAAATCAAATGAAGAACAATACGCTTAAGAATTATATACCTTTTTCTTCTAAAGTTGTTTCAGAGTTTATATTATCTGTCTCTTCCATACATAATTCCAAAGTGTGTATAGTATCAGCATTAACTGCATCTTCTAAAAAATTTACATTGCGTATAATATTTAATTTTTTTTATAATGCATATTATTAAAAATCATACGTAAAGATTGTGCTCTAGTTATAATCCTCCTTAGAATCTCTTTGCGTTGTTGTGGTGATCGTGTAGACGACGTGCTATCGTTATAATTGTTACTATTTCTGGACATTTTGAGTTATTTTCTATTGAAAGACAATATATTTGCAGAACACAATGAGTAATTAACAAGGAGAAACAGTGTTTTCGTTATTTTTGTATACAATAACAATCTCCAAACCCAACACTAATTGACATTGATCTTTCATCATAGTGAAATAAACTGTACTAATATTTGGTAATATAGAAACTAGCTCCACTAGAAAAGAGCCACTGTATTTGTATTAGTATGTTGTATGATTATCGTTTTACAGAATTATTTATTGAAAATGTATTTTTGAACATTTTTAATTCCTCTAATGATTTTTTCATGATGTAAATTAATGTAAAGTACTAGGAACGAAACTAGGAAAAAGAAAGTTTATGATATATAACTGTATACGAAGAAAAGATTTGACATTTCGTGGTTACGAACATTAGTAAGCTTCTTTATAATCAAAAAATTAAAGAAACGGGCATGGAAAATACCTCGAATAAGGTATTACTTATAATTCTTTATTAATAAAATGCTGTGGAGATTATTGATTGTGTAAAATTATATTTTATAGGAAGAACAGAATAATCAGAATGATTCAGACTCTGAGGTAGATGAGGTAGAACCTAGACTCAAATACGTCAGAGTACGAAATGATTTAGAACATATATTACAAAATGATGCAGCTAGTTGCATTGCAGTACATCCTAAGGTGTGAAATATAATTAATACTACTTGTAAAAATTATATGATAAAAATAATGTTATGTTATGAAGGTTAAGCATAGTAGAATGTATACATTATATAGTCGAAATTCTAAATCTTGGTTAATTTTTTGCATGACATACTACTATCGCTACATTAATGCTTATTACAGTAATTTAATCTTTGTTTAGTTCCTATGTCTGGGTTCACACTGGGGTATGATACATCTTTTAGATCATCAAGGAAATAATATACAGTCTAAAAGTTTACAAGCACATACAGTTGCTGTCAATCAGATTTCTATAGACCATAATGGAGATTTCATTGCATCCTGTAGTGATGATGGAAAAGTTTTTATATATGGTCTTTACAGCACAGAGAATAATCATAATATGAGCATGGGTAGATTAGTTAAAAGTATAGCTATAGATCCAAATTATTATAAAAGTTGTAGCGGAAGAAGATTTATTACAGGTGGTTATTTTGTTTTATATATTTAATTCTTAAATACATTTAAAAATTAGCTTCTCAGAGATGAAAATTATTTCTAGGGGATGATAAATTGGTTTTGTATGAAAAAACATTTTTATCCAGAATGAAACTAACTGTATTGTGCGATGCGGAAGGAGGAGTAAGATCAATTGCATGGATTGGACATTTTGTGGCTTGGGCATCTGATACTGGTGTCAGAATCTATGATTTAAATGCCAAATGTTCATTAGGTCTCATTAAGTGGACTAGATCTACTGAGTAAGTAGGAAAATGGTATGCAAAATTTTTATATGTTATTGAGGCTAAATTAATTCTTAATCATATTCTATACAGTGCATTGCCAGAACATTACAGATGTAATCTTCGATGGTCAGATGATAGAACATTATTAATTGGTTGGGTTGACATAGTGCGAATTTGTCAAATTAGAAAGAGGTCGATACAGGAAATGGTTAATAGAGACCTACCGGAATTTGTGGTAGATCCAGGTATACATTTTATATGTAATAAAAAAGATATTATTAATTATATAAGAAATGGTAGATAATAATGATAAAACTTCAATTTTAGTTTCAACTTTCCAAGTGGATTTTTATATTTCCGGTATTGCACCTTTAGAAAATCAGTTAGTATTACTAGGTTGCTTGAAAGAATTGGATGAAGATGGAAAGAGTCAGAGGCCCACATTACATGTTGTTGAACCAAAGTATCATGATTTTACTCTTGTGTGTGCAAATTCGCTTACACTTCGTGGTTATAAAGAATACAGTTGTAATGATTATCATTTAGACTGTTTGAAAGAGGAAAACAGGTATTTAGTTCAATTCTACTAAATTTATTATATCAAAACTAATCTTATTTTTATATGATTATTTTTAGGTTTTTTATTGTCAGTCCAAAAGATATTGTTGTAGCTAGTTTATATGATGCGGATGACAGAATTGAGTGGCTATTGAGTCATGGAAAATTTGAACAAGCATTAGAGGCAGTAACATTAGATAATGGCAAAGATTGTAAGAAGTACACTTTTGTTTATGTTGGCCGTATATACTTAGATCATTTGTTAGCTTGTGGAAAATATGATGAAGCAGGAAAACTCTGCTCTAAAATTTTAGGAAAGGATAAAAAATTGTGGGAGGAAGAAGTTAGTATCATTTTTTCCTTTACAATGTCCCAGTTTCATTCATAGTTCCATTGAGTAATACTATTTCATTGCAGGTATATAAATTTGCAAGAGTTCACCAACTGAGGTCTATTTCTTCTTATCTTCCAAGAGGCGATGTCACGTTAGATCCATTGATTTACGAAATGGTTCTTTATGAATATTTGAAAATGGATCCTGATGGATTTCTTCAACTAGTCAAAGAATGGTCTCCTAAATTATATAAAGTTGCAGCTGTTGTAAATGGTGTTTTGGAACATCTTATCGTTGATAATCAACGACAAAATGTACTGTTAGAAGCTTTAGCTATTCTATATATTCATGATGAAAAATACGACAAAGCGTTAGCCATGTATTTAAAATTGAGACATAAAGATGTATTTCAGCTTATTAAAAAATACCATCTGTATAATACCGTTTACGACATGATAGAAGGTTTAATGGATTTAGATGCGGAACGTGCTATACAATTTTTTTTAGAAAAGGATGCAGTACCATCTGATATCGTTGTACAAAAATTGCAGCATAATCACCGATATTTATACTTGGTAAGATATAAAAAAACAGATGTGAAATAAATATAATAATTTCTCTTTCATAATAACTATATTTCAAAGATGACTTATAACAGTATTTAGATGAATTAAATAAAAAAGATACAGAAGATAAATATCATGGATTGTTAGTCCAGCTTTATGCTAATTATTCAAGAGATAAATTGTTACCTCTTCTACGCCGTTCTAATAATTATCCAATACAACAAGCACTAGATATCTGTAGTCAGCGAAAATTTTATCCAGAAATGGTATATCTACTTGGTAGAATTGGAAACACTTCTGAAGCTTTAGCACTTATGACTAGAGAATTAAACGATATGCAGAGTGCGATCGCATTTTGTCAAGAACACGATGACGAGGAACTGTGGAATGATTTGATTATTTATTCTTTGGATAAGCCCAGTAAGTAATAATGAAGTGCTAATATTTTTAATATTTCATAAAATTATTATTAAATAATAAAATTATATTTCTTTAATGAGACTAAATTAATTTGTTTCTTTCAGAGGCTATTACATTTTTGTTGCAAAAAATAGGCACATATGTTGATCCTAGACTTATGGTACAAAGAATAGAACCGTCTTTAGAAATTCCTGGTTTAAAGAAAGCTTTAGTTAAGATGATGTGTGACTACAATCTCCAAGTGTCAGTACAAGAAGGATGTAGAAAAATGTTATCCAATGATTATTTCAATTTACATGAAAGGCTAGTTAAATGTTATCAAAAAGGGATATTTATAGATGGTTAGTATTAAATAATTGTAATTCTAAAACGATTGCAAAAATTTCATTTATGTTAATGATTATGGTCACATTCTTTAGATGACCAAATGTGTGGAGCTTGCCATAGGAAAATAATTGTAAGAGGTATCTATTAAAATAATATGAATTATTCAAATATATTATTAGTATTACTTTAATTTCAATATATTATTCATTACAGAACCAAGGAATTTAGTTGTATTTTATTGTAAACATTCGTTTCATGAAGATTGTCTACCAAATTTCGAGGTAGTGGTAAGTATTTTACTTTTAGTAAATAATTTAAGTAATTTAGAAAGTTTCTCAATTTTTTTATGTTTCAATCTTATTTTTTAGGAAAATTGTGTTATATGTAACTCGCAAAAAGATATATCTCCTAGCAGAAAATGATACAGGTAAACTTTAATGTTAATAGAAAATATTCTTCATAAATTCAAATATAATCTGTAACTATGTGTTTTATTATTTTAGCTTTTGTAATATTTGATCAATAGTAGCACATTTAGTACATATTTTGAATACTTTAAGACATCCAGGACATATCGAATAAGACTGAAAATTAAAGAATTATATGATTGTTTTATAAATATAATACCGATATAAAATTGTATTATAAATACATATAAAATTTACTTTATGATCTCCACAAACTTGAATAATAGCTTGACATTGATCACAAGTTCTCTTTAATTGCGGTAAGATATCAGGCATAGAATTTATTGGAGTAGATACATCAAATTTTTCTTGATTATCAGGTACAGTATTATTTGAATCTTCCGAGCAGATAGATTTTGTAAAGCCGTCAGAACTCTGAAATTAATTGTTTATTTTAATAATGAGCTTGTCTTCGTTATATAATTCAAAGTATTTGCCTTCATCTCATGACATTCCTCTGTAAAAGATGTGGAAGAAAATTTCTTCAATGTGGTATAATCTATATAAAATCCACAGATACCGCAAAATGTATCCAACTTTTTTTCTGCTAGCTGTGATGTTACACTACTATCATAATCTTCTTTCAATGTACTGGTCTCCCAGGTCATTGGATTCTTTGCAAACGCTTTAAAATGTTGTATTGTAAAGTCTATCACGTTTTCAGGTTTTACTGTGGAGACCAGTAATTTATAAATAATATTAATACATTATCGTAAAATATTGTGCATTTGACCTGTTTGAGAAGTATTGGTACAATGTTTCCCCAGTTGAAAAGATGATTACCAACTAATAGTGTTTGAACGTAATCTGCGATCAATTGCTTTACTTCTGGATGGTCAGCTAGATATTCTGTTTGTTCAGCAATTTTGGAAAACTATTGATGGTGTAAAATATGCATTTTATTTTGATATTGATTATTCCACAGGAAAAATACTTAATATTTTACTATCTTACTTTCATATCTAAATATTTAGAAAACATTTCAATATCTTCTATCCAGCATTCTCTGAGAGGCGTTTCCATTCTTATTGTTTTACTTCGGACATCTGGATCAGTTAATGGATTAATTTTTAATACATATGGCACATCCAACCAATTATGTCGGAGTATTCTTGCTTTCGGAGTTAAATAAGTTCTTATAGTATGAATAGTTCCATCTTCTTTGCATATTTTACGTTCGATCGTATAAACATCTAAATAATGTCCATCTAATTCCATACGTTCAGCAGGAATACATATCTAATAGAGAAAGTATTTCGTTATTTATTTTAAATTCATCGGTACTCGTTCATATTCTCTTACATAGTTGGATTCAGCAAGATCTCCATCAATGGAAATGCTTTCAAAAGTTAATGTTCCCTCATAATTTATAAGCGCCAAATATCGCATAAGTAATATATTTACTCCTTCACTTATTAGATTGCTGTTAGTGCAAAAGGATAAATCTTTAGTTTCAGTAGATTTATCACACAGACAAGTGCGTGTCAATTTTACAGAGTAACAATTCTCTTCAATGCCTATAAAAATTGTTTTTTCATGCAGTCCATCTTCGTATACGAATCTGCAATATTATATAACATTAATATTATTATAGAAACACAGGTTTATTAAAATTAACCAACTCTGTCCTTTTTTCTTCTAGGCAGTGGAATTTCGACGTTGCCGAACTAATAATTTTTGACCCACCGAAATGACCATCAATAGACATCGAAGATTGCACATGCACTAAAAATTCCCGAGCCTTGGGCCCGATGGATTCTACCAAAATACAATAACCGCCTATTGGTTCCGTCTCCTTCATAGGTTCATTTTTTAAAGAAATTATTAAGGTCTCCCGGAAACATAAATCTGCTTGATTTACATCGTCTGAAGTACAAAAAGAAAGAAGCTGAGTATTTAGAACAGCATAATATTTTTTTCAAAAAAGAATTTACAGTCTAATAGTGAAAACGACATAGCTTATAAGTATCAAAAAAATTACATTCCAAATACAATTCATTTCACCAGCAGCGAATAAATTTACCAACTTGTACATTAGATATTATTCTATATTATATTTTATTATGTACCGTTTTTTATGGACGTTTATTTGTTTTATTTATGGAATATCTTTATTCGTTGTTGGAGAAATTTAGTTAGAGCGAATTATTTTAATAGGATATGGGGTGCAAACATTTTATTATTGTGAAAAATTTTTAACGGGTTCATTATTAATATTTACTTGTTTTGTTCAAAATTGATCGATCGTAAATTCATAATTTATTGTACATACTAACGTATAGATTACGATTTCAGAATGAAATTATTTTACAATAAAACGTAGGGACATTATGATTTATGCTTTAATATGTACAGTAAGAAATTTGTCAAATTGTTACGATATATAATATTCTGTATTTTGTACAACAAGGTGCCATCATTGTATAAAATAATTTTGGTGTGTGTTCTGTGGTATTAAGAGATTTTATGAGTACACGATTTATCCATAATGTCACAGCTATACCTAAGATATTTTATCTAGGTCTCCATGTAAATATTGTGTCTAAGTTGCAGTGTAGAACAATAATAATGTGTAAAGTATAATTAATATATAAATTTTTTACGTCGCTTAAAAAGTTGTACGTGTCTGCGATAATTTGTCTACTTGTCTATTTATTAAAAGGAGGAAAAAGAAAATGGATTTACCAATTGAAAATTCAGGGATCCAATCTCGAATATCAAATAGTTTACATAAAATTTCTTCTGTATTCGACATGTTAACTTTTCAATTTCTTTTATTGAAAAAAAAAAGGGACAGAAGCAAGCTATTATCTTTTGTTTACATTTGGATTTGAAAGTAACTTCTCTATAAAGATATATTAAAGTTGTAGAAATCATATTATATCATTGCACTACGCGTTACTTTATTAAAAGGATTATGAAATGAAGATTAAACGAGGAGTACCAAAGAGATTGTTAGACATTCATATCTGTGAACTACCGAAAACATCCGACAGTAATTTACCTAAATTACCGCCAAATGCAAGATTTTATACCCGCTGGAAACGAAGCTTTCAGAAAATTTTTCTTGTTTCTGTGGATCATCCGTTAACACGAAATTTCTTACGCAGTCTAGCTGCGATTGCTTTTGAAAAGAGAAGACATGGACGTTCTTTAACATGGTGGGTAATACATCCCTGTAGTGACTTAAGGTAATTTCAATTTTTCAAACAGTTTTCTTAAAATTGTGATGAAATTCAATCGTAACGTGTATTTATATTTATGTAGATATTATTGGGACCTTCTAATGACATTTATATACCTGTACATGTTCATTATGGTACCATACATTTTGGCGTTTCAGAGAGTAGCTAAAAGTTCTAGTCCAGAAAGTTGGGATCCAGTGCATCCTGCATACATTACCTGCATATTTGATATTGTACTTAATTTTATAACAGGTTTCAAATCACAAGATGGTCATGAAATTTTTCTAGATCCAGTTTTAATAATCCGGTAATCCATTAAGATTCTCTTTTTATTATAATTAACGAAATACTAAAACTATTGTTTTTATATAGGCATTACGTGAAAGGATATTTTTTTATCGATTTTATATCGTCGGTTCCATACATTTGGTTTTATAAAGATCGTATTTTACCTCCTGGGCCCAATTCAAATTCTATTTTACTAATTCCTGAAATTTTGCCGCTTATAAAAATTGCACGTATTTATACATTGCGTTTTTACGTGCGACAAATTATTGCAGTAAGAAATAGTCATAAGAGTGAACAAAACTTTGCAGAGACAAAAAATATATATATATATATGTGTGTGTATTATCTAATTATTATGTTGATACATAAAGAGAAATATCTTTCAGAATTTTCCAATTTCTCACGCTGAAGAGAAATCCATCTGGTTAGCGTTTTTGGTACTGTTAATATTTCATTGGTGTAGCTGTATAACACACATCTTTCCATTTATTATTGCACATATAACTGGCGTTACTAAAGAGGTATAAATTCATTTTTAGTTTATGCTTACTTTAACTCTTCAATGACTGATTTATTGTAGAATTACAATCTATTGCAGAATTCAGATATGTTTTTGTTTACTACCGGATTGTACAAGAAATCCGACTTTGATATTTATCTGACCTATTATCACATAGGTATGAGCAATTTCTTTGCATCAAGTTTCATAGAGTTCCATTCCTTGGGTAAATCCGATACAATAATACGTTGTATCTTATTGTTGTTTGGAAAAGGATGTACAATATATTTTATGGGTAATCCTTTTTTTTTTGACATAATTAATTTTTAATTATGCATTGAGAACAAATGTCTAATCGTTTTTCATATTATAACAGTCATAGTTTTACAATTAGTTCAATCAGCTGCAGAACCAGAATTAAAATATCAACGAATTATGCATCAAGTGAAAGAATATATTCACGAAAAGAAACTTCCAGAGAATCTTAAGAAAAAGCTTATTGCTTATTATGAGTATCGTTTTCAGGGCAGTTATTTTAAAGAGAATGCTATATCTCGAACTTTATCAAGTTAATATACATACATATAGCTTGTATTATAATTTGTATATAGCTTGTATTTCATTTGCTATTTGCATTTTCATATTTAGATCATTTGAATCAAGAAATCATGATCCACGGTAGCCGCGGATTAGTAGATATAGCGACCATTTTACATTCTTTACCACGCGGCATTATTGGAAATTTAATGGGTAAGATATAGAAAAAATATGTACATATGTATGTTTTTTTATTTGTGTGTTTATTTTGAAAGTTGTTTGGTTTTCTTTTTGATTATAATAATCTTTATAGGAATTTTAAAACCGGTTATTTATCTCAACGAAGATATCATATATAAAAGTAAAACTGACGGTGACTGTATGTTCTTTATAGTCAGTGGAACCGTTGCTCTTATTACATTCAATGGAAAAGAAGTATATAAAATTCAGTATTGACATAGATTATGAAAAGTCGTTTTTCTTCCATATGACAGATACAACTATTAATTTTTTTTGTAAGATATGTCACGAGAAGGATGGAGGCTATTTCGGTGAAGCAGCTTTAATATATCCCGATCGAAGAAGATTAGAAAGTGCAATTGCGTTAGAAGTATGTGAATTACTGCGCTTAGATCGCCGTGATTTCAAACGTATGTTTACTGTAACATCAACTTTTTATAAGAGATTGGAAAAGGTTGCTAAGGAAAGATATGAATTAATTACTAAATTAGGTATTAGTAGTAAAGATGTTAGTTTGGAACCAAATACGCCAAAACAAAGCAATGAAACTAGTCAGGAGAAAGAAGATATAAAAATTTAGGTTAATAATTAAGATAATAATATTGAGAGGAAATGACAATAAAGAAAATTGAAATATTAGATTAATCGTTTAAATATTTATACATTTTTGCTGTTTATTGTATTACATTTCATGTCATTTCAATATTAAAAAGAAATAAATGATGTAACGTTATCGCGAATTTACAAGTTGCATTTGCCCATATATTATACACAGTGTAGGGTACAACCTACTTCTTGTACATATGTCGAGTGTCAGTGTCAGTCGCAACTCGCATTCAGTTATATGCGTTCGACTTATCAGCTTTTTCCAGTTTTGCAAGTCGCGAAATTTTGGTACTTTAGCAGAAGTTACGCGATGTAATTAATTTAATTGTAATATTAAAACATATAGGTTATAATAAGTAAATTGTTTCTTAATTTTTATTTTTAATTAATTCATTCCGAATAATTGTAAAATAAGTAATTACAATTATCTGTCACTATCAGGTTATACTGTTGGTATTAATTTGTTGTACTTTACTTAATAATATCTGATTTTGTAATGATTATGTCTGATTATGTAATGCCGAAATGAAATCAATATTATTGAAATTAAACTTGTAATAAAATATTACGAGGTTAAATCTAAGAATTTGACGTGTTGTACACGTGGCCAAACACGTGTGTTATTTTACTTAATTGTTATTGTTAGCAATGTTATTTTAAATTATGTTGTTGTAATTTTAATATTTTAATTTCGTATTTTATTTAGAGCAACAAACATGGTCGAATTAAAATGGGAGGAGAAGTATGAATTCATCACCAGAAATTTAGCTGAGTGGCTTGGTGATGAGAAACTTAAAAGTATTCTCAAACAACGAGATTTGAAGCTTTATTGGGGTACTGCTACAACTGGTAAACCTCATATTGGCTACTTTACACCAATATCTAAAATAGCAGATTTCTTAAAATCTGGTGCAGAGGTTACTGTATTATTTGCTGATCTTCATGCGTATTTGGATAACATGAAAGCACCATGGGAACTTTTAGAACTTCGTACTCAATATTATGAAATAATAATCAAAGCTATGCTTAGGTCTATAGATGTACCTTTGGAAAAGTTGAAGTTTGTTAAGGGAACAGATTATCAGTTATCTAAGTAAGTAATCATATATAATTTGCTATGATCATGCTATATTAATCATTTTTTATTAATCAAATATATTGTAGGGAATATACATTAGATGTGTATCGTTTAAGTTCTGTTGTAACTGAGCATGATGCAAAAAAAGCAGGTGCTGAAGTAGTTAAACAAGTTGCAAACCCTTTGCTCTCTGGATTGTTGTATCCAGGTTTGCAAGCTTTAGATGAACATTATTTAGAAGTTGATGCTCAATTTGGTGGGTTAGATCAAAGAAAGATCTTCACCTTCTCAGAAAAGTATTTGCCATTGCTTGGATATGAAAAACGTATCCATTTAATGAATCCAATGAGTATGTATGCAATATAAAACCATTAAATATAACAACTTTAAGATTACTGTATACAGTATATGAAATTGTATTTTAGTCCCTGGCTTAGCAGGATCAAAAATGTCTTCTTCTGAAGAAGATTCAAAGATTGATTTGTTGGATAATGCTGCAGCTATTAAAAAGAAATTAAAAAAAGCATTTTGTGAACCTGGTAATGTGAATGACAATGGAGTTCTTTCATTTGCTAAACATGTAATATACCCTTTATTAAAAGAAGGAGAAACCTTTAATATACAAAGGACAGCTGAATTTGGTTTGTGTTACTTTTATTATTCTAGGAATTTTTAGTAAATTTATTGTAATATAAATTTTATTATTTTTAGGTGGAGATATATCATTTGATACATTTGAGGATCTAGAGAATGCCTTTGCTAAAGAAGAAATACATCCTGGAGATTTGAAAAGTGCGGTTGAGGTTTATATTAATAGACTTTTAGATCCAATTAGGAAAGAATTTGAAGCAGATCCAAAATTAAAAAGTTTGTTGAGTAAAGCATATCCTCCACAAAAACCAAGTAATACTTTTTATATGAAATATGAACATTAAGCAAATTATAAATTTATATAATATTATAATATTTATATCAAACATCTAGAGGTGGTAGAGGAATTAACACCAGCTCGGTTAGACATCAGAGTTGGAAAAATAGTTGAAGTATCAAAACATCCTGATGCTGATTCACTTTATATAGAAAAAATTGATATTGGAGAAGCTAGTGGACCTCGTACAATAATCAGTGGACTTGTAAATTATGTACCCATAGAAGAGATGCAAGACAGAATGGTAGTTATCCTTGCAAACTTGAAACCAGCAAATTTAAGAGGTGTCCAATCTCATGGAATGGTTTTATGTGCTTCTGTGTATGTTTCAGTTAAATCAATAAATTTCTTTTATTACATAAGTAATTTCTCTAAACATAATTTAATATGTAGGGATGAACCAGTAAGGCGAGTTGAACCATTGAGACCTCCACTTGATAGTAAACCAGGTGAAAAAGTCATTGTTGATGGATACGAAGATGGATCGCCAGACGATGTACTTAATCCAAAGAAAAAAGTATGGGAAAAATTACAGGTACGTTTATTATTTTTTATTTAATAAAGTAAAAAGGATTATATATTTTTAAATTACCAGAATTTAATTCTTTATACAGGTTGATCTTGTAGTAAATGGTAGTGGAGAGGCATCTTGGAGTGGAAACGTTTTACTTACTGCCAGTGGTGGAAAACTTACAGCTGACAGTCTTAAAAATGTAGCGATTAAATAATAATACTTCAGATGTCTAGGTATACATGCATTTTTATTTTCTACTTGTGCAAAAATAGATTGAATCTCGATTTGATCGAGAAGTGCTTTATATTTAAAACTGCCATTTTTACTTCGTTTAACTGTTTGCATTACTATTTTATATTTTTGAAATGTAAGTATACAATACAAAAATAGATAAAAAGTGCATCCGTGTAAGGGATTTGATATATTAGATGCTGCTCATTATATCCTTGTTATATTTCTCAATAAAATATATAAGGCATATCGAAATTAAAGTAGATTGATTTCTAAATTTACTTATGTAGTAGTTGATGAAATATTCGGTATTGTATCTCTGTCATTATAATTCGTTCGTACACAAGGAGATCGTGGTCTTAGATCATGGAAATTCTGTGCCCTTAATTGTGAAACATTGCACGATTTCGATTTTCGTTCTTTCTTCTTGTAGATTAACCAAGATGTAGCTGGGCACAATGCTAATTCCTTTCTTAGTGAACTACTACTACAACCATATAATAAAGGATTTATTGCTGCATTAAGCAGTATTAAATATCTACTAATATACCTATAAAAATTTATACGTATATTATACGCTACACTGAAGGAATATTTTATTAATGAAATGGTTTTGAAATAATTACCATAATGGGTACATAGATTCTGCTTGTCCTGTTTTAGGCGTTTCTTCCAATAACTGTGCCCTTTGAATTATTAACACAGTAAATGGTACACGGCATACAATGAATGCTAGAACTATTAATGCCAGTACTCGTGCTACTCTTCTTTTATATTTTACTACAATAGGATACTTACTTCTCAGAGCTTGTGATTCATAGCGATCTAACTAGAAATAGAAAATAAAATATGGAGTTTTATCTATATTTTTATATTACATGTAAGGAAGATTAAATATTTATTATTTAAATACTTTTATAAGAATGGCTGAGTAACATATTGCCATAATAGCCAATGGTGCCCAAACGCTTAAACTGGCAAAGATATGCCAATAGGGGTAGACAAGCACAGTGTCTTCAGTACAATACGTTTCTAAATAATTTTTCCATTGTCTTTCGTAGTAATGTCGAAAATAGATTAAAGGGATAGCAACAGATATTCCACAAATCCAAGTAGAGAAAAGTAAAATATGCATCATCCTTCAATAAAGAAATATAAAAATGTATACAATTTCTCGTATAAGTTTTTGATATTATTAGTACTTTGTTTTATCACCTTCTTGATAATTTTCCCGAGCAATTAAGAACAATAGCCGAAACGCGATCATAACTGATTGCACTCAAGTTAAAAACTGCAACTAATGTTAAAGCATGCACTAATGCCCCATCCGTTCGACAGCCAATATCTCCCAAAATATAATTTTGGAACAGATCAATGCAAAGAAACATCCACGGACAAATCAAACACGTACCAAAATCTGCGATACACATGTTCACAATCAAGAGATTTGTTGTAGTGCGTAATGATCTTTTTTTGAGCACCACATAAATTAATCCACCATTAGCTAAGGACCCAATGATGATAATTGGTAAAACACTGATGATTTTTCCGATTAATTCCAATGTAGGTCGTATTTCCCAAATTTCTGAAGGAAACGTATGCTTACTAGTGTCGACATTTTCCCACTAAGAATTTATATATTTATCAATTACACTGATAGTGAATATAATAACAGGATGATTTTTTAAACACAAAATCATACTTCCGACTTGGTAGTTATAAACTCGTAGATATTCTTCATATGATAATTCCACTGTATGTCTAATATGCAAGTCTTATTCAACAGATGTAAAAAATCCATGTCCTTTAATATACTAAGGTATAAGAACTATATGAATTCTAATAAGGTACTGAGGGTTTAATCATAATCCCAAGAGCTTAATCTAAATGCAACAGATGGTACATTAACATTAAGAGCAAGCTTGTTTATTTAGCTCTTTAGTAAGATCCAAAATATGTCATGTTGGTTCAAACTAATTTCCGATAAATTCTAATGTTTAAAAGAATATTTTCTTTTTATGAAAAATAATGACTATTTATCGCCTGATCCATATTTCGATTTATAATCGTATTTTATTTGCTTGCGAAGATGTACATATAAGTACACGCGAATTTTATATAAATATCTCTATAATGATGTGTGATAGATTTTTTATGTATATAAATTAGTTCATCTTTTTGCTTATTTACAAGCATATAAATTTGGCACACTTAAATAAAGATATCTCGTACAACATTTTATGTAATTGCATAACAATATATAATATAATGAAGAACATTGTATTATATATTTCTTATTATACTTTCTATTATATAGTTTGTACTTGATAGATTATTTTCTAGTCAGTCATATCTAGAATTATCTAGATAAACGTTACGATTCTTAACTTCTTTATAGAAAAAATACATAAAAGTAGGCTAGTACGATTTAATTGTGCAAATAATTCTACTTAATTTTCGATAGTAAAAGAATAAAAGTAATTGAAATTATTAATCTTTACATAAGATATTTTTACAAATACATTTATATTTCTTGTTACAAATTTTAACATCATTGGAACTTAAATTAATTCTAAAATTAATCTTTGATCTTCTCTTTCCCTTTCTCTTATCAGATTTTTATTTTATAGTTAAAATAAAGTAATATTTTTTAACCTTTTTATTATATGTTTTCTTATATAGCTAATAAATAACAACGAAAATAAAAATTAAGAAAGATCTGAAGTATTGAACACAACTAATAATGGAACTGAATTGTTAAAATATATCAAATTAAATATAGATTTTTTTTGCTTTAATATATTAAACAGGCATAATAAAACTAGTCTCTCATACAATCGTTATTCGTATTTAACAAGTTCTATCCACACAACACTATCAAGGATATACAAATTCATAGTATGTTATTTACAAAGGAATACTACCATATTTAGTCACAGCAGCAGTTCATATTAGAATGTCATTTGTTCATAAAAATTAAAATTTTATAATATTCAATGCATGAATACAAATTTTTCGGATATTCTTTGAACACTACAGAAAATAGGTATTTATCCGTCATTATCCTTTTTTTGCTATATTGAACAATGTTAAACTACAATTTTTGTAACGAACATCTGACTAGCTTTTGTAGTCTCATTCTGTGTCATCTGCTTCTGATGATTGCGCAACGGGTAACGGTGACGGAATAACTAGTTCATCATCCTCAACCTCTTCTTCTGCAAGTAAAAAATCTTCTCCTTCGTGAATTTCTTCTTCTCTTACCGGCTCCGGTGGAGCTATCACATCTTGACCATGTTGTTTCAAATGATCTTTCAATGCAAATGCTCTACCATAGGATGCACCACAAATATAACAACTGAATTTTAGATTATTGTCTTTTTTGTGAGTTTGTATATGAGCACGCGCGGCGTACAAGGAAGCAAATGGGCGGGAACACTCAGTACATCGAAATGGTTTAGTGTGGCTGTTTTTGTGTCCTGCTAATTGAACACGTGTTTTGAAAGTTTTTGGGCAATAAGGGCACGTGTAAGCACGTTCTTCCCCGTGTGTAAGTAAATGATGATTATACACAGAAGAAGCTTTAAATCTTTTACCACAATGTTGGCATCCATATGGTCTGACACCAGTGTGAGTTCTCATGTGTAAAGTCAGACAATAAGAAACACGAAAAGTTTTACCGCAAACCTAAGAAATAATAAAGTATTTGTATAGTACTATAATAGAAATCACAATATCTTAATTATATTACTTATACTATGCTTACTTCACACGCGTGTGGCTTTTCTCCGGTATGAATACGTTCGTGTTTCACTTTCTCGTGAGGTCTCGTAAATCTTCGACCACAATGTTGACACTGATAAGGCTTTTGACTTTCTGCGGGTTCGGCAGTTGTAGCTGTTTCAGTAGTAGGTGGTGTTGGCGAATGTGGTTGACTTAGTTCTGTATGTACTGCGGCATGCATTGCTAAGCTATCAGCAGAATCGAATTTTCTATTGCATACAGTACAAGTTACAGAGTCACCAGAATGTAATGCCATGTGTGCTTCTTTGTATGATTCCGCTAACGTTTTACCTATGAACAATTAACAGTTGACTAAATGCAAATGTGTTTTAAGATGAAAAAACCAATTACATTCTTAAACTAAATATTCAAAATATTACCACACTCGGGACACGTAAATGTTGCACTAGGTGTTCCTTCAGGTGCATCAACATGCCTTGCTCTGACCGGCGCGTGCATTCGAGAATGCAAGCGCAAGCTTTTGTGCGAACAAAATTCTGTACCACAAGTTTCGCATATGAAAGTTTTTTGATTTGGATCAGGTTCACCTTCGTGTACCTTTGCATGTAGTTGTAATGCTTTCGGTGTCGCGAAAGTTTGGTCACAACTATCGCAACGATTATTGCCGTGAAGACATGCATGCACTCGGAAGTTTCCTAATTTGGAGAACTGCTGAAGGCACTGATTACATCTGTACATTCTCATTGGTGTTGCAGCTAATCTTTTTTCTCGTACCTATAATCAATATATATATATATATACCAAAGAATATAAACATTTTTTTATAATATAAAAAGAAATAGATGTTTGTCATACTTTCACTCCTTCTACATTGGAAAAGAACTTTTCAATCATTGGTGCTTTAGTAGATTGAAGTGATGTTTGTGCTGGAGTTCTATCCCAGAATCTTTCTATTTGTACTACTTTTCTTGTATATAATCTTCCTTCACTGTCTACGCACTCTTCTGTACGCAGAGTATTCATACTCTGTCTTTGTCTAGTATTGATTACATTTCCTGATTCTGAATGTAAGGTGTTAGTTGCAGGTACTGTAGGTATATCATCTAACTGATCAGCTATTTCAAGTAATACTTCTTGTCCATCATGAAATTGTTTTATATGTTCCACAACAGAATTAAAGCTCATATCACAACTAGTACAACTATAAACTGCTTCTGGTTCTATCTATAATAATGAAATATTCTCTCTATTATACAATTTATTTATTTGTATACATGCTAATAAATAACGCCTTCCTTGTTTATACCTCACAAAGTTCTTGTTTAACATGTAGAAGCCCATCTTCATCTAATTCACCTACATCATTTATATGATCCATATTTATCAGAGCGCCAGTTTCTCCATCTAAAAGTTCTGACCCATCAGGTAAAATAGTAATTACATTTTTATTTCTGTTTTTATCATCTGTCTCTGAAGTGGTTGAAATTGTTACTAGTTGATCCTGGGATAAAGATTTCTCTTCTGCTTTGCTTGTGATATTAGGAACTTTTTCTGTAATCTTAAATTCCAGAGAATTTTGCTCCATTTGTGTCTCTTCAGTTTCCATCTTTTCTACGACTTTAATATCTCCTGATATTTTTATTAGAAACAATAATCAAATAAATATAATTAACATAGATTAAATTAAAATTTCTACACACCATTTTCATCAACTTGTATAGTTTGAGGTCCTCCAACTATCATAATTCCACTATCATTTACAGTTGCTAGAAAACTTTGATCTATTCCTTCGACATTTGTGTCCTAAAATTAAAATTATTAAGCAAACACTAAAATACATATAGTTATAAAAAACGTTTTACTTGGTGCCAACCATTAGCACTTCTGTGTCTGGATGAGATTCTTGTTGAGTTTCTTCTTTAGGCTCGTACTTTGATTCAGATGATGCCTCTGATTCAACGCTTTGTCCACATCGATCCAAATGTTGAATGAGTGCCATTACTGAGTCAGATCGCTGCGAACAACTAGGACAGTATAGGTTGTCCGTCATGCTTAATAAATGGTACTTTAATGACTGTGGATTGTTAAATGTTTCACCACAGCACATCGGGCAAATGAGATTCAACGAGCCCATTATTTTTATCGTTTTACTGCCGACTTCGTAGAGGGTCTTTGTTGACCTTAACCTGGCCCTCTACTCCTTTTACAAACTTAACTGGTTCTTTTTTCGTTCGCCTATCCCTATCCTTAATTAAAAAATAAAGCCGGCTTCTCGTTAAGAACCTAACCTGACGATGAATCACAAAAATCAGTAAAATCTCTTAATTGTGTCCAGATACAGAATAATGTCATGATGTTTCTTCAGGAGACTTGATTTCTCATAGGATGTTTACTCAAGTATGATCAATTATATTACATAAAAATAAACAGCATCTCTTTCTTATAATAACAGCGATAACAAAACTCATTAGAGACGAACTTCAGCGCAAACAAATGCCGCACACAACAATCATGAAGTTAGGGATGTGATAAGTGAATCGCGAAGTCGGCCATTACATGCGAGTTTCGGTATAGAACTATCGAAGTCAAATTCAAGCTTTATCATATACAACATAATAATTGTCTTACTGTAACACGAATTATCATAATATCGTTGTATTTCCTATTTTGAGAATGTCAGACCATTTGCAATTGTAGACATACGTTAGAACAATTGAAAACTGTTGGTAATAAATTAGATGTTCAATTGACAAAAGGCGCGCGGTGTGTTCAAGTTCCGTTTGAACTTCATAATTACGAAACTTCCTGTAGCTTATTTTGTAATTTCTATTACCACTAAAAATTAAGTTTTGCAATATTTTCATTATAGTATATAAATTGATCGTAATCTATATTACTCATGTGCAAAATGCAAAATTTGTAGCATAGATAATTTTATGAATACTGGAGGATTGTAAAAGAATTGTTAATTACGTGTTTTTTTTAAATAACATACATTTTACTTATTTATCGAAGTATATTTACATTCTTTTAACATTTATACCGCATAGAATACCATGCGAATTAATAATAAGATCTTATGTTTGTATCTTATGACATAATTTCTTGTATGGAATATAAGATAGTCCCTTTTTATATTCTAATCAGCATGCTCGTGTTGAGCATTACTTTCACGCCATGTATTTTGAATTAATTCTACAAACTGTTGCCACCACCTGCTTTGAGATGTGAAGTATAAAGCACATGCAGTAATGAAGATCCATGAAAGGACTAGACAATAATCCGTCCCATTAGAAGGTGTACTAGAAACAGGGCCAGAAAAATCCAAAGATGTAACATATAATGATCCATTTGGTTGTAAATTAGTTATTTGTGTTATAAATCTTGCAAAAGCTTCCAATGTATAAACAGTGTAATTAAATTTTGCTACAGGTTTTCCATTGTGAACAAGCATTAATGTTGGGACTCCAACAATTCCGTATTGAGCATTAAAACTAAAAACATGGAAAACGCAAAATGTTTATAGACTTCTTTTAATCATATAAATAAATTGTTTTACTTTATTGTACTTATTACTTTTGGTATTTAATTGCGTCTAATGCCACTGCCTTAATATGTGGAAATGAACGTGGTAATGCATTAAAGTGCGGTGCAGCTTGACTACTGAATATACTCCATCTAGCATAAAATAATACTATCACACAAGTTCCTGGTAAAAGTCTGCCTTCTTTATCATTTCTACTTTTGTTTGATGGTCCAGGTTCTAAGATTAATAATTTCATTAATCTGGTTGCGTTAACAATCTGAAATAGTTAATGCTTGTAATTTATTCCCTTCCATTTTAAATTTAACATTCTCAAATATTTTATTATGTTACTTCTACTGGTCCATAGACTTTATCCGTTAGGCAATTGACTTTAGTCACATTAGCAGTTGAATTGTTTATTGTCACGTTCGCTTCGATAATTTTATTCTCTTCTTCATATTTGATGTTTCCTGTATCAGGTTCAGGTTCTCCATCAGAATTTTTGAACGAAATTACTTCTAGCATCTCGCATTTGTCCATTCGTGCGAAAACACCTATCACATGAACTAAGCAGATAGGGAAGATTGAAATTGTATTATGATAGAAAATGAAATAAAATATATGAATATCTCACCTAAAATTATAATAAGTAAACACAAATTCCTTTGAGAAAAATACATTTTATGTACATAACCTAGAAAACTGTTCGTGTGTTTCTGTTAGGAATTTGAAGGTGATTCAATTCACAAGTAACTTGAACGTTTTCCTATAAACACATGATATCTAACGAATGTTCGTAATTGCAGCATAATTCGCACTATCACACACGTAATAAGCAAGTTGATGCATCATGTTTATTTCCAAAGAAATAGAGGGATAGCGTGATAGACTGTTTGAGGTCGCATCGATCGCGTATCCTTCAATTTCAATTAATCTATAATTCGGCCGATTAATTTCACTATAATCACTTGAAGTGTGAAACATGAAATACAATCCGAAATTATTTTTATACTCTTGTATTAATGTAAGTTTGATATCTATAATCAGAATACGATATTAGACAATATCAAATCGTAGATTTAAAAAATTGCAAGTTCAATTTTTAAAGAATTTGAGTAACATTTCAATTTAATTATATGTATATGTTAATATTTTTATTTATTATTATTATTATTATTATTATTAACATATGAATTTGTTTATATTATATTAAAGCGTGTAAATGCTTATTTATTTAAAGATTACCATGCCATAATTACCGATTCATTTGTGAATTATGAAATCGTTAATTTACAGAATAAATCTCACGCGATGCTGCGATCAAGCTCGTTGCTTTCGAGTGTATTCCACGCACCAGCGGAAGAAGAAAGAAAGAAAGACTTAAGAGTAGGAGTTGCCTCGCGTATCTAGCCACTTTCATTGTTATTCGATCTGCCTTACACCAAAGGTGCAAGCTGAGTACTCCCATCTCCTGAAGGAATAATCAGAAAATTTGTACGAAATTTTTCGTCATTTAATATCGAGTTTTCAGTAAGTACATACGTATATGTATAAATTTTAATTCATACTTTTCACTACTTTGACATGCACTATTTTAGCTGCTACTTTTCGCTGGTAATAATCAAAGTATATACTTTCTTTCTTTTTTTGCTTTATATTAGAGAGAAAATCTTTGCACTTTCCCTTACACTTTACTTTACTCTTACTCGATGTCATTTGATATTTATCGGTATATAATTTTTACAGAAATAATTAATAATTATTGTTAATTAATACGATAATATTATATATAATATTATATATTAATTACAGATAATAAAAATTACATTTGTCGTTGTATACTTTAACAATTTTATCTGATATAAAGAATTTATCTGAGAACAAATCTGAATGAAAATAATTGTCCAAGTTTGTTCTATTTTTTTTGTACTGAATCTTTCTCTCTCTTTTTCTGGAACTGATCATTCATATAGATAATTAGAATTTACATTAATAATATTCTCTAAAGTGGATTCTTCAAAGTTTTGTCAGAGAAATATACGGCTTATGGCACAGGAACTAAGGTAGAAAAGATGATACTACGAAGATATGAATACTCCTTGGCAAAAAAATTGCAAAATCGACATTAGAGTGCCGGTTAACGGAGCGCGAAAGCACCAGCAGATGAAATCAACATCGAATCGCGCATTAGCATACAAAAATAGTGGTGCTGGCCTTATTCACCTTGCCAACCAAGATTCATACGTTCCGTCTAAACAATAAGATTTCGTACTTGAGATCCCGTAAAAAGGTTGCGTGTACCCGAATGAAACACTACGCCTACGTACACTACAGCGTTTCAGTATCGGTCAATTAGGAAATTGAGAAACTCGTGTTGCATCTGTGCTGGGAAATCGTATTGTTTTTCGTGTTATAACATCGTCCACCATTTAACAACTTGCAAGACTGAAGCCAACGTGTTTTGTACGAAACGCTAAATAGCATTGATTTCGTATAAGATTTCTCAATTGGAACTTGGCAAAAGTGAACATTGCATTTTTATGGATTAGAAATATCGCAAATATTGCTTTATTTTGTAGTAATTTTAAAAATTGGACATTACACAGAAGCGTTTGATAGTATTAAATTTGTGTAAGATTTTTCAGTTGCAAGTTTTGTGAAACTTGTATTTTCACGAATTGATAACATTTTACAAAATTTCGTAGATTTTTTTTTTATTTTATGGTACTTCTTTTTAACTAGATATTAAGGAAAAGATTAGAATATATTCTAGCGTTTTGGAATATCAGTGCGACTAATTCGATAGTTACTCGGAAGAATTAATAATAATCGGTGAATACAATAGAGGCAGTTCGCGTCCAAATTGTGCTTCCTGGTTTCACTCGATTGTCGCTGAAATAGACGGAAGGAAGA
Organism: Bombus huntii; assembly: GCF_024542735.1. Lineage (NCBI taxonomy): Eukaryota > Metazoa > Arthropoda > Insecta > Hymenoptera > Apidae > Bombus > Bombus huntii. The sequence goes on from NC_066251.1 coordinate 5,309,041, forward strand.
CGCATTCATGCTCTGTTTCAGCGGCTCGAATTCACTGAGTTTCTACAGGATATACCTACTGAGATATTTTAATGATGCCACCACACGTAGATTCGCCTTCTTGCCTTTTTATGAGCCTTGAAAGTGTCATTGCAGTTGTCTTTATCACAGAAACATAGAAAGGACAATGACCTGGCTACTTTTCTCCTCGTTTAAATGCTAGATTCTTATCAATTTTTCCCTTGAGTATTTTATGTTGTGGCAATCTGCAGATCTTTTTCTTCTTATTGCTATTTACGGCTGCAGTCTTATCATGTTGAAATTGAAACGTATGCAGTGACATTTATGTGATTATGTGTAATTGCATAAATGTTCAAAATTATTTTATAACCATGCTACTTCACTTCTTCTGTTGTTTACAGAGATGGTGTCAGCCTTTAAGGTATCAGTGATCTTGCTACTGGCATATTCATCGATCAGTTCTGCTCGTTCGAACATCGGCAATTGGGAAGCCTGCGGTGGAAGATTGGAACGTGCCCTAGATGCACTTCACAAAGACTCGAGCAGAAGGAAAGGACTTGAAGAGGAGGAAGCGGGAATGTTTTATCAACAAGAACTCCGTTCTGTACCACTTGAGATGTCAGTCTCCCGGATTGCTGTTAAAGTAATATTTATTACGTGAATTGCACTCAAATTTACATCAAAGATAGGAGTTTAAAACAAGTCTCGGATGGAAGATCGAATTTTTTCTTTAATAAATTATACACACAGAATAGTTGTCCGTTGAGATTTGTCAAAAGCTTTAAGCGGGAAACTTATATTTAAACTTGATTATTAAAAAAGAATTCTAAACGTTAATTCCTTTTTAACATAGTTCTCTGCTGTTTAGCTGCCACAAGGTGCTAGAAACACCGGAAATCCATGGGCCAGGGTCGAAAAATGTATTTACGAGCCTGGCAACAATTCTCTGCAGACTCGGGTGATGTTTAATGATTTATCCGTCTCTGGGATAGTTTCGTTAATGCCGCGGGATCATCAGCCACCTATACCGGCTGAATCTTGTACGATGACTCTAAGATTGAGACGAGCAGGTGTTGACTTTTTAACAAGTCCAATCGCTCGTGGTAGAGGACAGATGCGCATAAGAACGGAGTCCAGCTTCTTAGAGCCCAGATTTGCTTCTATCTACGCTTACGGTTGTCGCCCTACGCGTTTAGACAAGCAAATTAAAAGACAAGACAAGTGGCCTCCATTTTATCCACCTCGAGACGAGGTAATTCGTTTATTTCGCTTCTAATAAGTAGACTGCGGATATTGATGTATTTATGGGAAACTTAAAGGTGCAAAAATATAGAGATTACATATAACACGTAACAACATATTGTTGCTTAGGTTCCATTTCTTTAATCTTTTTCGTAAAACTATGACTTTGCGTAAATATCTGTAGTCTATAGTAGCTCAAAAAGACACGCGAACACTTATAGAAATCTTTTCTGAATATATTATTTATGTTATAGGAAAAAGTTTGAAATTTCATTAGCAACAAACTTTACCAATATAATCATAAAAGTGGTGGTGCCTCGTTTCACAGATATAATGAGAGAATGAAATTTTATAATATATTAAAAATATACATACAATATATCCATAAAAGTTTTCTATGATACAGTGGCTACAAAAATTATGGGTACATTCTTTTATTTTCCACTGGAGCGTTTTTATCAAGTTCTACATTTCATCTTCGTAATATCCAAGTCCTGTATTTATACGAAAGTACTACCAAATGATACAGAATTTAATATACTCTGGGCCTATTAATTAACCCTTTAGCATATAAATGCTATAATAAATACAATGATATGTAAATACTTTTTATAGCCATTGTAAGTGCTCAGGTATTGATAAGTTATCCTCTAACTGACTTTTAATTTCTGCTGTATCAAGAATAAAACATTTAATCTTCTGCAGTATGGACTTCTGCCCCTAACATTGCACGATGATTACGAAGCAGCGGAACCACGTCAATTGGTGGGTGTTTCAAAAGAAGTAGATATCGTTATACCAAACGAAACTCGTCAGTCTCGTATCGTAAGCGCACCTCTTACGAAATTAGGAATATGGAGAAAAAACATTTGGCTGACTAAATCTCTGCCAAGAGAAAAGCGAGCCCTGGTCGAATCTGACGTTGTCGTAAGTTCCTCGAGCGTTCGCCGCTTTCCAGGATCTTTCGAAAGTGGTCAGGAAGCCAGCAGTCATCCCATAAAGATATTACGATCTACGGAGACAATTACTCCTGAAGATTTTGCAACAGCATTGACCAGTAAACGGTCAAAAACCAACGAAACTGGCAATTGCACCGAACAACATCAAACGAGGCAAAGCAACTTGAACAATATAACGAAGATTCTTCCGAAAAATTTAGACGACAACAACGAATCAAAGGCGAACGTTAAAAGAGAAGATAGCTATCACATAAGTGAGAACGACGCGCCGAAAGAAACCAGACATTTGTATATCGATGAAACGTTGGATAATATTTTCCCAATTGACTTAGAAAACGATAGCAGAAATTGGCAGTCGAAAGAACACGTCGCCAGAGAAATGGAAGATGTGTTTTTACGCGGTGCCAGCCAGGCTTTGACCAGATACATAGAGAAACAGCTACATCCTGCTATTAAAGAGACACTTATGATTTCCATGGGATATACTATCAGTTACGGATAACACGTTCTTTCTTTGATCGATTAGTACCAATTTGTTGTAAATTCAATTTTTAGGAAATTTGTATAGGTATTGTAGGAATACGAGGAAAAAATCAGTATCGTCGTTGTAATAACGTTAATTTCTAGTCTTTAATACTGATGTCTAGAAAAGTGAAATGATAAATATTTTATTAAAAAACTCTTTGTTTTTAAATAAATCAAGTTGGAACGTTCGCTTTTTATGGTTAATACATGCATTTAGGATCAATTGCAAATGACAAATTATCGTAACTGTCCTTGATCCTTATTGGTCCTTCGTTTCTTTCTCTACGATTCTGGAAGTTAATTTAAATCTCAATTTCGTAACGAGACATATTATTAACCAGAATATAAAAATGGATAAAGCATTTGTCGCTTTGTAGTTTAATTTCGTTTTGTTCGATAGAACCTATTTTATCTAATAATAAATTGGTAGTTGCCTATATAAATATTGCATAAATTTATAGTTTAATTAATCTGATAAATATTGTGATTTATTTCAATTATTAATAATACAGAGAAAATGGGCCTGAAAAATGAACTAAATTAAACAAATTTCCTTAATTAATTGAAACTAGATTTAAGAATAGGTCGATTTATTACTTTACTACTGCATATCAGCTTTTCAAGGCAAATCTTAATATTTTCGAATACGATATATGTCATAGCATATCTTTTACATAATAAAAATAAGAAACACTATATTATATTTTATGTTATTACTGTACATTATTACTCTTCTTAATGATTTCCTTCTCGATGCGATATATGTTGTAGGTAGTACATATCTTAGCATTTTTTATTTCTTTTTTCTTTGTAGACCTTTGTTAATATTATATAAATATCCATATTGCAAAAAAGTTAAGACTAATTATTAATTATATTGGCATAACCAATCGGCAATCTGTTTCTATCGGCACTCCTATTGTTTGCTTTGTCGTACACTATTACCCTCCTTATCTGCGATCAAGGCATGTGCTGCCATGTATTATATAGCGAAGGAACTGAAAGGTAGATGACACCCCATGGCTTGTTCAACCCATGTTTCAGATCAAGTAGGTTAAGTTCTGTCTACAGATATGCCACGTCCCGCCATTTATTACATATCGAAAGAATTATAACTTAGGTCGTTTTTGGATAGATGGTATCATATGGTTTATCCAACACACAGATCATGTAGCTCCATTTTTGTGTTCGGACATACCACATTTTGCCATCTATCCATAAATGCTCCAAGTTTCAGTTCCTTCACTACCTAACAGTTGGCTGTACATGACGAACGCAGACAGGAAGGGGATAGCGTGCGACAAGAACAAACGATAGGAGTGGCGATAGAAAGACACCGTCACAGTATTCGATAAAGACAGAGGGTAGGATTGATAATAGATGCAGAGGGGCTGATGTGTCACATGACAAATATAGACGATACGACTATAATTAAGATGGAAGACGGAGGCTGTTTGCTTAATTTATATAGATTTTTGTGAATGTTTCTGAAAATTTGTCCTATTTCTAAATATTTTGTGTTAGTTATAAACATTTACTTGTTTATTCCCACTTTGAATGTTCATTTACATTTAATATGTAAACAAAAATATATTTCGAAATTTTTGTACGTTCCCTTTTTCTAATTTGTGAAGATAGCGAGGATGAGGGCTTAGAGTGACGACAGTTAAGGGCGAATGATAAAACAGGAGGATCCTCTTTGTGATATTGATTTCTTCAATGAAATTGTGAGAATATACAGTAATTTACATCAAATTTAGTTTTATAATATAATGTAACATATTACCCATAAGCTATGCTATATTAAATGGTATAATACTTTTAAATGTATATAATATTGTAGATGTATTGTTTATATGGTTTATAATGACGCGTATATTATGTATGTGACAAAATATTATATACACGTAGGCAATGTAATAGAAATAATATAATATAAAATTTACATTTATTTTACTTAAAACTATGTCATGCTTGAATGCAGTGTTCACGGATTGAAAGAACTCATAGGATCCTGTCGTTTCTTGAATTTTCCAATGATTCTTGTGATTTTCCAATATTTTACGGCCGAAGTGGAAGGTTTGGTGCCTTAGTGTATGCATTTATAGACAGTGTAACCTCCAGACAGGTACTTGTTTTAAAATGAACAAGTGACATTCGAGCCTAATAGGATCTAGGATAACAGAATCGGTGAAACGATTAGTCAAAGAAACGATTAGTCGTGCTCAATCCAATTAACCATTCACAATCGAATCGTAAATTATAATCTGTATAAAATATAATTTGTAAGTTGTTTACAAAATATTGTTAATATCCGGTGTAAAGAACGCGCGTTTGCCGACGCGTTTGCGCGCCCAATTTTTGGACCGGTGCAGACGAGCGGTTTGCGTTAATTCGTCAATAGTTTTTACACGAAATTACCTTTCCGATCAGTTGTATCATAATACAGTTGGAATACAATAGAGTACTTCACGCGTAAAATGTCTTGTCCTATACACCCTATTTGTAATGTCATAAGAACCGCTACTATACTAAATCGATAACGTCGCATGCGATTCGAAAATATTATAAGGGTAGAATGACCTCCAAAACGAAAATGCATTGAATGTCACGTCTATTTTGTACCTCGTCTGTGGCACTAGTGTGGACAAGGACAGATAGAGAAATTAGTTCGCCTTTTCACCGCTATGTTACGATAATATTTCATAAATCTCACAATAATTTCATGAAAACGAGATTACCATAACGATGAAAAAAGATATCGTGATATCACTAAAAATATATTTTTCTCAAATGCATAATCATTATCGGACATCGTTCGTCAAACTGTATTTGAATAATCGCAATCTGTCGTGATATACATAATGAGGATCGAATGATTCTCTTATTATTACTGTATATGAATCTTTCAGAAGTCAGATTGATCAACTCTGTATTTTGTTGATTTCCTATTTCCATTACATAAGTAATCAATGTTTAATTCTCAAAAAATAAATATTCAAACAATACTCAAAATACTACAATACTAACAATATTCAAAATATCATACTCGTTGTAATACTTAGCGAATGAAACAAATCTCTACTTAGATTACACTTCATTAGTTGTTTTAGTAGACTAATCGTTACTTTTCTGTGCCTTTCCACTTATACAGTTGATCAATGTGGTTTCTGAAGGGCTCATATATCAATGTGTATGTAGGTCCCCGCAGAAGTGTAGAAAACGAATGATGGCGGTGCTGAGGGGTGAGAACGTCGAGGTGCTGCTTTCGCCCATATAGATCTAGCCTACAAATGTATACAGTATTTGACTCTGGTCATGGGTTAAGATTTCATTTAACTAGTTACAGAAAATCTCAAGTATCGTTTTTCTTGATAGAAGACAAATGAGATACGAATACCCACACATATTTTTTACATATTTGTTTATTTTACATATATGTCTAAAACCAAAGGCATGGAATCAGTTTAAGGAACTAGTGGGGATAGCGATGGCCAGTTAACAAAGCAAAATCCCGGCCAGTTAACGCAGCACTATTTTATTGCCATATGCAACCCTAGCTGTTACTTATAAGTGAAGATGAATATGGTACTCATCTTTGCTCATGGGCAGAAGATATTACTCTGAAGTTCTGGGACACGCGAAAAATGCCGTTTATTACAAGTTTTGCTATTTACAACTTTTACAGTATCTTACATCATTTATCGTGTCTCACGATTACCGCGTGTTTGAAAATGTTAGAATTTTGCAGATGATAACGAAACTTGTAATTATTTATTATTTACAGGTTGTAAATTTCGAGCGATTATTATGAATTATTATTCAGAGAGTTAAAATTCTCTGTTCTTATATACATATCTATTTTAGTATGTATTACGTGCAAAGAAAGTTTTCAAGTGTTTCCAATGTGTAAATAAGATTTTGAACTATACGTAGACAATTTTTTCAAATTTTCAAATATATATCTTATAGAAACAATAAAATTATTTGAAAATTTGTAGGAGAAAGGGTCAAATATCCATTGTGAGTGCATGCACGTATGTGCATCACTACTCCTGCACACTTACGTCATAGTTACCTTGTGTGCAGGCCGGTGCACCCTTACCACGTAGCAGCGCGTGCAGCAGCAGCAGCAGCAGCAGCAGCCCGTCCTCTTTTCTACGTGTACGTATCATCCTTAGTGGAGGGGGTGAGATTGGTGCCATTTCAGTGACGTCAGAGTCGATCGTCAGGCGCAAACTGGGGGTTTGCGCCCACCATACTACGTCAGAATGACGAGCCGATAAACTACCTATCAGGTTTTTCTGCGGCGGGCGGGCCAACGGTCTTAGGGTAAACATTCCTTCTTTTTATTATTTCAAGTAGTTGCACGTTGTATTTCATTTGATTTTATTAAATAGTGATTTAATTTTGATAGTGAAGTAACCGTAAAGAAAGAAAAAAATGAAGGAGGGTGCTGAGGTGGTGGTCGGTGAAGCACGTTCTGGATTCTGGTTTCCAGGTGGCCACCGTTGGTTTGGCCGACGATGGCGAACTCGGCGGGGACGACGGTCGACGGCATCGACGTCGGCGAGAATGACGGTACGACAGGTGTGACCGGTGGCGGGCCTAGGAATCCTCTCATCTGCGGTGTCTGTCATGACTATTACAACGAGCCTTGTCTGCTGTCCTGCTTTCACACCTTTTGTGCCCGCTGCATCCGTGGCCCTCATCTTGAGGGAAAAGTCTCCTGTCCCATCTGCGGGTAGATAACAACGACTGTTATTGCATGGCGTCCTTAGGGTGGGTGACGATCCCAGGTCTGGGTTAGGTTCGGCTACTATGTGCATGTTATTACATTTCCTATTAGTTCTACTGTCTCTGTGTAAATTTTGTGTCTTAACATAGTGACAAAATTTGTTATGTCTTTGTCAGTTCCTTCTCCACGATGATCTTTTGCTTCATACACTTTTGTTTCAATAATCTTGGGTTTAAAGAATGAAATTTCCTAATTGTTTTGATGTTTGTGGCATAGAATGTATGGGTGCGATAAGTTTTGCTTAACTTCATTGAGATATATATGAAATAAAACCCATATAGCTAAAGTTATTTTTATTGTTTGTATAAGTTGTAAATTATGTTTGTTTTGCAAGTACTTGTTTAGACATATTTCTTTATTGTAAAGTGTATGTGTTTCTGATTTATCGTTCAGAATGGAATTCTATAGATTCATCTTATTGTAATTGTTTATTCTGTTGTAATGGTTCTTTGAAATCCTTTTCTCTTCATATATGACTTCTCTGAGAATTTTTCTATAGTTTATGATAATATTCTTTTGCAAGAGTTGAAGTATTTTTCATATTATTCTTTACACTTTCTATTGCCTGTTACCACAAATTTACAATACATTACTGCTCATAGGCAACAGACACAGTTGAAAGATGGAGCACAACAGCCACCGTCTGATCAGCTAATACGTCAGCTAGTTGAGTTGGCAAACTCTGAGAATCCACCTTGTGCCAACTGTGATAAACGGGACAAGTCTACTATGTTTTTTTGTACAACATGTGGTAAGTAGCAAACAATAATAAATGTAACCCCAATCATCCTACTATCTTATCCTTGAAACTTAGAACTATTTTTGAATATAGGACAAGCTTTGTGTACACACTGCAGGGAGAATACCCATCGCGCGAAGATGTTCTCTACACACGAGGTGTTACATATGAGCAAATGCACCAAGGATACACAACGTCGTTGCCCGACCCACGGAGAACAATACATAATGTATAGTCAAAGTGCCAAGTGCATGCTCTGCGCTACTTGTTTTCGCGATACCCCTGCGGATGCGAGGCTTCACTGCGTTGATATTGAAAGTGCCTGGCAACAGGCTTCGAAAAAGATGGAACGAGCTGTTAATTCCATTTGTGAGCTGCAAGCTGGCGTGCGAGACGGAGTGTTGGCTTTAAAATCACAATTGGATGAACTACGACATAGTTTGGATTCCGAAAAAAGGACATTGAATTCTTTCTGTCAGGGAATGCAGGAAGCCATAACGAAGACGCATGGAAGTACTCTGACAGAATTGCAGCGACAGTTTGAAACGAAGGAAAGGATGGTTCGAAGCCAATTGCTTTCATTAGGTAGTGCACTTCCTGTGCTGCAGATGCATTTAATGCTATGCACTGCCTTTACTAGCGGCGCGACGAAATATCAATTTCTCGAGCTAGCCCATCCGATGTTGGAACGACTAAGTCGAGTCGCACAATTAGGATATCCATCGAGGCCGCCTCTATTGACTGCACATCTGAAGACTAATTATAAGAATGAATTTGCTCGCGCACTGCAACCGTACGTCGGTCAATCCCAGAAGGAATCATTATATGACCAAACTCACACGACGGCTCAACAGGATCCGCCAGTGATTCAGGTACTTAGATACATTTAGCCTGGCCACCTCTCGATTACGAATTCCATCTTTACGTTCATATTACAAGTTTCTTTTTCATTGCATTTCTCGCGCACACTTCTGTGTAAGTATTTTTGTTTACAGGATTTTACTCGATATATGATGTGGCTTGTACTTAATCGTATGGTGGTAGTTAGTAGCCAGATTAGAATACAGTCATTCTTGTAGCAAATTGACTGTTCTCGGCAGACGTGAAAACGTTTCGTTTCTTGTTAGTTTCTTAGCCGATGATGTGGTAGTCAGTATCAGACAGTTTATTCAGACCCGTATATATCTATATACATGTCTGACGTTCTGGGAAGAAATGGCTCAGAGTTTACGTGAGATATTTCTTTTCCAAGCAGAGCAGCAAGTCTGCTCAGAGGATTCCAACCAAGAGCGGGACCGACGGTGGACCGTTTTCCAGCCACTGTCGAACATTTGATAGTCAGCTGAAGGAATTGAATCAGCAATTGCTCACTGTGAAGGAACGTTTAGAAGAATTACATCGTGATGTGGCAGTTCTGAGAAGAGCTAACACACCTCCGTTGGGCATACGTTACGAACAGGTGGCGAGGGATTGTCGGGTACTAGAGCAACAATTAGAGCATTATCAGATGGAACTAGAACGTCTTAGAAACGTGTTCGATACACTTTGGGATGAACAGTTATGTAGAATTCACATAGAAAAAGAAATATTCCATTCTCAGGTATTATTTAGATTTTATTATTGGCAAAGCTTGAACGTCTTGCAGATACGTTGATTAATGAATTCCTTTGTTCATTCAGATGAACGATATCCTATCGTTAAGAAGTCAGGTAAAACAATTGCAGAATCTTGCTCAACAATTAGAACCATATATAAAATCTTTCGCAACCGGAGTTAGTGCTGGTGAAGTAAGCATGATAGCCTCTGATGCAGCCAGTAATCAGCATTTGCAGGCGTTACTGGATCACTTGGCACGTTTACAAATGCAGGAACCACCGCAACCGCAAACCCAAGCCCCGACCAAGGATCATCGACATTCGCGTACTACTGCAACTAGTGCAGATAACGCGCTTTACATGAAAGGTATCTACTCTTAATTTCAATATACTGCAATTTCAAGATTATCACGTGATCCACGTGAATTTTTCATTTAGAAACGAAGGAGGTACCAACACGTTGCCGTACTCCTTCTGCTGATGTCGAAGCTATCTTGGATTCGAGTGGAAACATTATTGTCTATGGAACAGCCAAATCAACGGACTCAAAAAAAGGAATGCTTTGCCAATTGATCGAAAAAGCTAGAAGTAAAGAAGATCGTAAGAAATCGCCGGGAAGAGAGGAAAGTCGTGATCGCAGTCAGAGCCGACGACCGAGGAAGTCTCCCGACAGTACGAAGCCTAAAACACCGCCTGGTCACTGGTCTGCCAGCAAAGTACGATCTTTGTATCGATCTCTGAAGGGTGGCAGTGGAGATAATTCTGCCGAGGGACTCGATCAACCAGAAAGGTGCACGGATTCCCAGCAACCACAGTCGCATACGACTGGTAAGAATAGATCTGTGAGGATTGTATGCACGAGTAAATAATGTTGCTAGAAAGAATTTGATGCTATAAATTTGACGATAGTTCAGAGGATTATGTAGATAGCATTTATGATCGATGTAAATAAAATCCTGATGAATGTACACGAGAATTATTGTACTATCGCGCCCAATTCAGGAACGAGTGCGGCAAAGTATCGCTTTCATTCAAAGTTATGCCGGCTAATTAATTAAGGTATAAGTTGATGCACAGAGTGGCTCGCTTCGGAGCAAACGTACTGACAAGTGATGCGGTTATTACATACTGTTCCACTTAAAACAATGTAATGGGTATTAATGGATGATGGACGATATTTCCATCTTTCTCCCAAGTTATACAGTTCGAGTATTCTTTTCATTCGGTGCACATCATGAAAATTTTAATTAAACCAATGTCTATGTAAATGCACGGTTCAATTCAATTCATCATTCAATTACCTATCTCTCATGCCAAATTCTTCAAATTCTTCTACATAATAGAACAAACATTTCACATCAAACATCGTTTAAAAACCATATATCTTAGCTACATTGTTTCTTTTAATTTTACAACATCGGTTCTCCGAAACATTAATATAACTAATTTCTCAAAGAAGGATGCATGAAGCGACATATTTGATTTTATCATCCTAGTTCATTCATTTAAATCATTCACATACTTCTAGCAGGGGAAGAAGGAGAATATCAACGAATTTCGGAGGCGTCTAGCACGGGAGAGGTGAAGAAGCGAGTTCAGGCTCAGGTACACGCGGTTCCCGACGAGCAATCGATTCCTGCAGGCAAGGGAACCAAAGTGTATCCAGCTAGTGACTCGGAGGATGTGTTCTACGCGGATGAGAAGGCCTCGACGGAGGTGAGGAGACGTCGACGTGCGAGCTGTGACAGCCTAAGTACCACCGGCTCGGGAAGCAGGCGATCGAGTATTGTCGATGGGACGGTAGGTCAATCCGCGCAGGATCCCAGGAAAACAATGGTTCTTTTGATCGGGCCTACACCGAAGTCGTCGTCTCTGGTGCAGAAGCAGCGTTCCTGGGAAACATTTCCTCGGCCAAAAAGCAAACGCAGTGTAACGGCCAGCGAGGGGGGAGCCTCATCTCTTAGCCAGCTGAAGAAAACGGACAGTTTCGAGGGGCACGAGGAAACCGTGAGAACACTGGTGGCGGCCGTGCAGGAGACAAGGTCACACCTGCTTCATCGTCATGTGCATCATCATCGTCATCATCGAAAGAGCAAGACAAATTAAAATGATTCAAAGGAAGCCACGGTGAAGGTTTCAAAGAAGCTTTCTTTCAAGAGGTATCCGGCCCGGATGGCCAAAGTGCGGAAGTAGATGTTAAGTAGAAAGAAAATTATATCGAAATAAAAGTATTTACTAGGCTGTTCTGAGTAGTTAGGCTGCGTTTGGCTATCCGGGAAGGAATCGATACCCTCCAAAATAATGCCTAGCATACATCGGGGAAAGTATTATAGAAGGACTGTACTTTTTCAACCGATAACATATTGTTATTGGTAGAAAAAAAATAATACATTGTTACGCAAAATGGTACTACGAGGATTTTTTTCCAAGTATTTTGAGCGTTTTATTAGAGGTATTATAATAAACATAAAGGGCATTTCGTGTGATGTATATAATACCACAGACGAAGATGATCTTACGAATTAGGAATCGTTTATCGCTATAAACTGCTATTGATTAAAGCACCTTCGACAAGTGCATGTTTTTACTTTTACGAGACATTGTAAATTTTTCGAATATTTTATTTCTCGGTCTGGACCAAGAAGTGTTTTCAACGTTTATATAATCATCTTATATAATTGATCGAGTAATTTCTACTCCCATGTATGTCTAGTCAGAGTTGTTTCAGGGTCAACCAGCCTTCAACGTAGAGCAGTCTTCAATTTTTTATCGAACAGCGTTTTGATTGCACTTTGAAGCGCCGAAGGTCATAATATTGCTGCCAATAGTCAAATAATACGTAAAAAAAGTATACATATTACATATACGTATATAAAAGAGAAAAAAGAAATTAATAAATGATACTCTTACTGTTGATGCAATCCTTACATGGTGCATAAACATTCAGAGGCTCAAAATAGGATTATAGGAATACGTCGATAAACTATATGTGGGTATTATGATTTAATTACTACTACTACTTACTACTACTACTACTACTGCTACTACTATTACTACTATTACTACTATTACTACTATTACTACTACTACCACTACTACCACTACTCCTACTCCTACTATGAAAAAGTATAAGAAGGAAATAAGCAAGAAAGAGGAGAAGAAGAAGAAGGAGAGTGGAAATGAAGGAAATAATTTCCCATACTGCTCAAATCATGTGTTTTCTTTAATTTGAAATTAGAATTGGATTAAGAAGAATGGATTTTGTAAAGTGAACAATTGAAATTGAATCGTGAAAAAAAAGGAAGAATTAGAATTTATATATAACAAATTCAAATTTTATATATAACAAATACAATGTACACTCAATCCCTATAATTGAACGACGAATGAATCATCGATTGTGCATGGAAAATCGAAGTGATTGCATTTTGTCCTGATAAGAAAAGACAGCCTAATTACAACTGTACTTGTAATTTGCCAAACACACGAGGATCCATCGTCTGCAATTGTACTTCAATTATATAGGAGTATAATTGCGATAAATGTTTTTACAATTACATACACGTGTCAAATATTGAAGTGATTGTTTCATTAGAAATACACAATACTCAGCTTCCACGAAAAACGAAGGTTCCTCGTGAAAGTTAAATACAATCGTTAAAAAATTAAGAAGATATCACGGTCTTCGTACAGATCATGAGTTATTATAGTAAGTGTACACGATTAATTATGTATGAAAAATATCGAATTGCTGATAATATAGAGAAATACACAAGTTATGAAGTATAAAAATCGTTTAATTATCGATAGATATTTCCATTATTCGATGCAGACAATTTACTAACATGATTTTACGTATTCTTTTATTTTTTTTTCCTACTAGAGTTCAAGTCCTACAATTTTGTATGTGCAGTTTATATTACTATAACAAGCTATTTATACAATTATTTTTTGTAGAACTGGTGCAACACGTTTTTCCAACACAGTTTGCTTTATATTTCTAAATTTTAATAAGATTTAAGAAAAAGATATGGGGTATAATAAAAGATATCAAAATGAAGACGTTATACTCGTTATATTCGATAAAATCTATCTGTTTTATACATATGGTATTATAACATTAGTATTTAGATTGTAATCTGAATTATGTCATTTTTATCTTAATAAAGTATATAACGCACAATTTATTAGCTATGATAGTATATAGAAGTAAATTTACATTTTTCATTTCTTTTTTAATTATCAAAGTTTCTCTATCAAATACTTATTCTATTTTTCATACATCTACTTAAATTTAAGAATAAATACATGATGATGATTCTTGCATTATCCATCTCCTAATTTCAAAATTTTTAATATCAAAATTATATTTACAGGACAGGTGAAGTTTAGGAAAATCAGTTACAAATAAATTAATTTGAAATGAAATGTCATATTTATTATTATTTTATTATATTCCCTTGTATTTTTTCCAAACTATTAATATTGGTTACAGTTGGCAAAAGCTTTTCCTCTAGTCCTATTTGTGTTTTTTGATCGTTAAATTCACAATTAGTTTTTTTTGTTTTTGCTTCTAAATTAATTAGTTTCAAAATAACGTCTTTTTCAGCTGAATTTAACATTGTATTAAATGCTTTTTGAAAGCAATCTACCAAACGTATTAGTCCACATGAGGTAACGTTTTTACTGACATTTAATGTTGAATTAAATGGATTATGAATATAAAGAGGCGAGAAATCATTTTTCGGTTTGTATCTTCCATCTCTTATACAAATTGCTTGCGTTTTAAAATCGAAAATACTATAATATTCAAAAAAATTAAATAAAAGATTGTGCAAATCTTCATCATTGGTACGCTTTATGGATTTTTTCCAACTTTCAATCCAATTAAAATTAGGATCTGCTGCTTTGCTGTCACTCTTACTGAGTTCTGTAAACAGAGAAATAAAAAGTACAATACAATAAATGAATATAAAGAATTTTTTTAATGTTCATACTTACCTATAAAGCACTTTATGGTGTTCACAGATGGTAATATATCTTTCGTTTGTAAATAAAATATAATTAACAAAGTAAGGGAAAAATTTGTTATCCAGTGACCTGGCTGTTCCTTTGTCAAATTTATAACTCTTGCCCACTTACGAATGGTGCAAACAAGTGGCTTAATGCGCCAATCCAATTGTCCATATATATATAACAACTCGGACATGTGTAATGCAATCCTGTACAAATAATTTCAAAAACTATTGTAATACCCCAAAAAGATGAAAAATATATATATATTTTTATATAATAAATATTTATTACATACAGGTTTGTGCTACTAAGATCACATTTCATATTTGTATATAAGTTACAAAATTTAATTATAGGAACCCGAGCTTCAAGAATCTTTCTTATATTACTGATTCCAGGAATACACATTTTCATTACTGTACCTACTGCTTCTAAGAATTCTTTTTGTTCATTTCTTTCTACAAGAGGGATATTTTGTGTCATAAACAAGAACTTCCTCCCGTTCTGAAAACAAAGCAATTTTTTTATCAAAGGTATACAAAACTGGTAACATAATTATACAGGGTGGTTGGTAACTGGTGGTACAAGCGGAAAGGGGGTGATTCTACGCGAAAAAAGAAGTCGAAAATATAGAATAAAAATTTTGCGTTTGAGGCTTAGTTTTCGAGAAAATCGACTTTGAATTTTCGCTCGGTACGCGTACGGTACGTTATAACGGATTTCACTGTAGATCATTGTCTCGATGGAAAAATTAAAAAAAAATTTTTATTCTATATTTTCAACTTCTTTTTTTGCGTAAAATCACCCCCTTTCCGCTTGTACCACCAGTTACCAACTACCCTGTATATACGTCAAAATATTTCTTCATACTTACAATTTTTTTATTACTACTCACAATAGTTTTACATAGTAAATCAAGATCACATCCTATTTGACCAAATCCATTAACAGAGGATCCAAATGGTACCACACATATATTGGAAAATAACCTAGATAAGTAATATGAAATCTCATTAGCAGTATAAAATCTCAGTCTTATGTCTAGATCTGTAATTTTTAAACAATTGTATAGGGCTATCATTTGATCTGACACCTAAAACATTAAAACATTTTCTATTATTATATGTAGTTTATAATCATAAAATTAAATTTATAGTTTAATATGTTAATACATTACAGAATCTACTTGTCCCAGTAATTTGTTAATTTTATTTGGCATTGGAGCTTTAAAGTTGGAATATATACTAATATCATTTTCTGATTTATTTGGATAGATTTTATTCCATGGTTTAAATGAAAATAATGGTGTCACACTTTGAGCACATTCTACATCTGTTTTAAAGACAGCTATATTTCTGAGGTATTGCACATCTTCAATTGATTGTAATTCCATTAATACAAAAATCTATAAATAATTATGCTACATTGAAATTATATATAAAGTTTATTAAATTGTATATTATAATGTTTAAATAAAGATCTATGAAATAAAAATTTCAGATGTCTACACTTACGTTATTATTCACTGTGTAATAAGGAAAAATGTTTACAATATTTACATAATATTTACAAAACCTTTCAAAATCACTAATATGTTTCATATCAGATAGCCTTACTAAAATACATTTTTTTGCTTCATTCTGCCTGAATTTAAGCATTTGATCAAATGGTTCATAATTTGTATGTTTATCTGCACCTACAAAATATATTTCTCACTTCATACTGCTTTAAATACTGATATTTACTGAACAATATACATATAACAATGCTGATAACACTTGTTATGTTAGTTAACTAAAGGAGATTAGTTATATTATATGTGTTAAGTTATTTATAGTCTTTTATTAAATATTAGATATTTATCAATTATATTATATTATACAAATGAATGTTAAGGCTTCAATTAGTAAGATAATCTTTAATAAATGAAATAAGAAACGAATAAAACAATAACTAAATTATAATGAAGGAAAAGAACCAATTGATATAGAGTTGAAGGCATATTTAAGAAAAAAAAAACAGGAGAGAAAATAATACGATCATTGAAAGTTATGATCTTGCGAGTAAGGTTATGACACTAGAAATACAATTTTTTATAAAATTATCTTTCTGAAAGCATACCAACTTGATTGGAATATCTCATAACATTGTGTTCCGTTACAAATCTCTTTATATTTGTCTTACATTTACAATATAATGTATTTAATACAAAGCCAAAATTACGATGAACTAACGCCATTTTTAGGCTCTATATTAGCGCAAAATCGTTGCCAAACACGTGGTGATTATTCCATTGACTAACAAGAACAAGATAGATGTGATATTAAATGGGACTTCGTGTCTCAGTTTCTGAAATACCAATTTGGAGAAAAATCAGTGTTTCTTATGTCTTCTGCGATTTGCTACGGTGAACATAGGAATTAATATTTAACTCATCATCGAAAACGAGGAACCCAATATATCCATGCATATATACATATATGTATATAAACAAGAATTTAACAAGCTTAGAGCCCCGTGCACACGTGCATATGTGAGGCTGTAAGAAATGCCTATTATAAGTCAATTAAAAATGAATATCATCAATATATTCGATGGATTTAGCTTTTTCAAACCACACGCAACGTCCCACACCACGCAAACCACACGTCAATCTGTCAATGACTATGTTATGTATGCAGCCGGTAACTTATCATGTGCATAGTAAATGAGAAAACAATATAGACTGTCCAGATCACACCATAAGAAGGAGATAGCTACACAAAGTGACCCATTTTACGTTTCTAAATACATTTTCAAAAAACGTTCGTAAGCCAGGATTATTTCATTTGTGCGCATCTTTGAATTTTGAATTCGAACGTATAATGATAATCGAATGTAGGTAAGGATGAGAAAGTATAGATATGCGAGGATAAGGAAGATAGACTGGCAAACTGGAGATCTCATATGAAATTATGTATACACATACAATATACATATCATGTACAATTTTAATTTTGATTATTATTAATGATTTATTATAATTGATTGTTCTAAAACTGTTCTTTAACGTATGCAAAAATATTAGTGCTGTTAATTCAACTTGACTATTTTGTTATATTATTACGACTAATTTTTTTCAATTACGTCATACAATCATGCATACTAGATATACTGTTTCTTTAGCATGAGCCAAATCTGACATAAAGATTACGATCTGATATCGAATAAAAGGAATTCGCAACAGACTTGGGAATGTCATCAAAAATTTATTGAACAGGGTTATATGTACCGATAGAATACGTAATATGTAGCTTTGTTTTTTATTCAAACTGTATATAAAAAAAGATAACCATAAATCTGTCTACTTTATAAAGCTTTTGAGTATAAGTACCATACTAACATTTTTTTAGGATAAATACTATGGTGCTACTTTTGAACTCCAAACTTTCAGTAAATCTACAGATGCTTCAAATACACGTTCTAAAAATTTATGCAAATCTTACGAAGAAAAGATTAATGAATCTTATGTAAAATTAAATATTGATTCCAAAAATGTTTGATATTAAGTGAATAATTTCCTCGCTAAGGTTTCAGAATAAGTATATAACACTAATAGAGAAGGCAGCAAGTTTAAAAGAACTTAAATTCAAGGAGATAAACTCAAGCAATCAGTTGTGATCAATTATGCAATTGCGATTCCCTGACTTGCTCATTCAGTTGCTTTTCTCACGCCAAGATAAACCGCCTTACAGACAATCGGCTTGACAGTTTGCCATTGGCGAGATCGATTGCCAAGATTTCTAAAAAAAAAAATCACTTTCACCCCGCTTGCGTTTCTAGCTGAGTCTGTCTGTACTTTTTCTTGTTTTTATGTGAAATACTGCACCAACGTGCAATGATTCTTTCATTGGCCTCTCGAATCCTATTGAACTCCTCTTAACTCAATAAACAGCTTCTCTTGGCACGAGTGTAATGAGAAGCAAGGCCATTCGCAGAAACTGTAACCAGTTTCGATATTTTCGCATCTCTATCTAATATCTACGCGGTTAATAAGAATCATATATCCGTAGAAATAATATGACGATCACACGAAGGATATGACCAAGAAAAACATGACAAGTATAGTTTTATTGATTTTCTGATTCCAATGTCATTTTATGATTAAACAGAAAACTCTTAAGATAATATGATCGAAAATGCAGATAACCTTCCAAATCTAAAGATGTAAATCTTTCAAAGATAAGAGTCTCGAGCTTTTTAAAAATAGTTGATAGATCGGCCAAATTTTGAGAGAGCCAAAGGTTTTAATTATTTAAGACAAATGATATTTTAATATCTTCAATGTTGTAATATCGTGACGAGCAATATTTTGCAAATTTTTATCAAAGAACATACGTTTAGTGCCAAATTTTGAAACTACTTTCCTGTAGAAATATAGGAAAATAAAGAAATAGGAAAAATAGGAATAGGTAGCTTATCGTGTTCTTCCTCTGTAGTTCTTGTCGTTTCTTCAGTTAAATTACCATAGATCCTTCCTTCGACGAAAGTAAACGTTTGTCATCATGGAAATATTGATGAGTGTTCATGGAAGAAATTCACACGAAAAATACCTATCGTTTGCATCCGCGAATCTCAATTAATTCCAAGAACTTTGTTATGTCACGAACGCTGCACATCGACGATTCCCAAATAGATAAATCGTTTTATATTCGTTCGTAGGCAGTTTTCGCCATTTACGAGACAGACTTTCTCGTTACGATTTCTGAGCGACGAGTGGCGATTCAATTACGACAAGCATTTCATGGTACGTGTTTTTAGCCACCTAGCAGAAAGAGATCGGAGAAGAAATAGGTTAATTGTCTTCAAAATACGCGGCCAGTCATTACGCTCTTCTGGACAAGACTAAATAAATTGGGTGTTGCTAGAGCGATTCGTTTCTCCGCTCTTCTCCGTTATTATTCACACTTTTTCTACGTTTTCGCCGAAAACAGCACGCTGGCATTAACGCCCGTCCCGATACGATCGCCAACATCCTAAACGAGAGAAATTCCAACTGGTAATTTATACCCTCTTCCTTAATGAAAGTTCGGTCTATTCTCTTTTCATCTGGAATAAGAGATTGCGGAGCACAGTTATACGAATTTCTCTAAGCATTGGTTCATCTGCTGGAATCCTTTTTTCTTCCTCTTCCATTTGCCCGCTAAATTTCGATGGTCACGCAACGGATCAATTCTAAGATCATTTTTCATCGTATGCTTTTTATTAAAATTAAGGGTTTCATCGAACCACCACATGAATCTCATAGACTGAAATAACCTGTGAATCCGATTCGAAATCTCATCTCGGGGCATTAGTGGCAAGAGCAAACGATAATTACGCAATTTGCGTGTCGAGGAAAGTAAGTACATAGGTAGCTGGTATCGTGGATCGACTCATAAGACGCAACAGCAAGAATTCTCCTTGCGGCTAAGATCTTACTTTCAGTTGTTCGATGACAGAACGTAAGGCGTCCCGTGTAGCTCTTCGTTTGCACGCAACATTGAAAATTCCAACGGATCTTTACGACTTCGTTTCGATCGTTTTCGTACCCGTTGCACTCGTAAAATTTCTTCTATCTCTCACGAAAGTTATTCGAAAGTGCACAACGCGACGCGTCCCAAGGGGCAGAAAACTTTAACCTAAAAATCGTGAAAGTTTTCTCGCGAAATCGGCGCGATTCGTCAGGTTGGTAACGAGATCCACGTTGCCGAATAGATTCGCTTCTTCGTCGAGTTACGATTCAAACCAACTTTTCTTTTTTATCGCGGCACGTACAGGGACCCGTTTAACTCGATCGTTCCGCAGTTTTTTCACCCGCGATCACTGACGCGGAGGATTCATCGTGTGACGAATAGAAAGAGTGCCGAGCACAGAGACAAGAAAGTAGCCGTCTTCTTCTTGCCTTCTCGTATCCATTACACATCCGAGAGGTGGGTGGATCACGATGGAAAGCGAATCGAACGCGATGAACGCGTTTTTTGCTCGGATAGATCGGTATCCACGTATTAGTGAAATTTGCTCGCCGTGGGCTACCCTCGAGAACAAAAAAGTCATGGAGAACCAGTGTTGGTAATTACGATATTAATCGACTGTGACCAAATGGTCGAGAGCACCTCCTCTTCGGTAGAAGTAGATTAAACTTTCTTTCCACGCGATAATCCATTTCCAATTTTTCTGGATACTTTCCATCGGTCACGGAACTTGATCGATTTACAGTAATGAGTGAATATTGTTAAGATATATGGAATAACGGCGAAATAAGAAACTAATGTCCATACAACAAATTTTTAGTACACACATACGCAATAATACAATTAAATTTATCAACCATTCATCGATAACGAATATTTTTATTATTATATGAAAGAACTAAATTATTTATCTTCTTCGGATATAACTT
This sequence comes from Bombus huntii, assembly GCF_024542735.1. NCBI lineage: Eukaryota > Metazoa > Arthropoda > Insecta > Hymenoptera > Apidae > Bombus > Bombus huntii. The sequence continues at coordinate 5,330,336 of NC_066251.1, forward strand.
CTACGAAATATAAATTGATCATCTGAAATCTTATCGATGGTATGTTAAAGTTAAGTATGCAACTAATTAATATTAAATATTATTGTTAGAGTCACGATAACCTTTGGATTAATTTGGAAGGATCTCTGGAACGACCCGAGGATAACGAACTCCTTAAATAATAAAACTGTCGAAGTACATTTTATCGTGCTATAAGGATAAATCATTTTTGCTCCTGCTATTTATAATTTTGCATTCTGTTAATTCTGAAACAATATTCTGCAATTCTGCATTCTGAAATTGCATTCTGAAACAATATTGCATTCTGTTAAAAGAGCAAGCAAGTGTCCACAAGTTCACATGCTCCTGACTTACTAGTACTATATATCCAGATGTCCCTGATTTATTAGAAAATCTCAAAGTGGCCTTAGATCGACATTCCTATCTCCTTCGTCGAATTCGATTCGATTCCAGAAAGGATAGGTTCTTCTTACGGCATGTGTCGCGATTGATCAGCCACTGACTCACTTCCCGATCGTTCGAACGGCTTCTAACTTCTTTCGTTGTGGCAATCGGCGCGGTCGTGAGACCATAAACGATCATCTTAGATGCTTCATCCGTTTCAATGTTTCCTTGAAACATCGATCGACGTGTATGTGGGTCGATCGTGAGAGATTCGTAACTCTTAACGTTGACGATCTAATCGTCATTGGTTTAAGTATATATGGCCTGAGATCTTCATATTTCTGTTAATCCTTTTGACCCAATACTCGAAGTATCGTATCTAAAACTATTCGACAGACGTATGTAATGCAGTCTCCTATTCACAACTAGAATGTGCAGGTATTACAAACTAATTTTTATCCATCACGAATATTTTTCTATATATATGATTCTATATTATTTTCTATATAATGTGCGATAAAATTCGATCGTCTACACACGAGCCATTCAGAATTCACATTGATCGATTCCATAAGCTGAAAAGCACAAAGAACGATGATGTTACAAATATTTTTTTTACCATTGAATTCCTCTAAATGTACTAAACATTTTCATTCTTAATCTCCCATTGTTTATATCGTTCTCATGCAATAAGTAAACTTATGAACGTAAATAATTTGTTCTATGAGAAACAAAACCAAGAAAGAAATGAACAGAAAGTGGAGATGACCAATTTAGCTTCCGAGGGACTAAATAATATTGAACCTTAATCGTTTCCTTTCTGAAAAATTAGAACCAATCATTCTGAGCCGATCAGTTTGCCTTTGAAATGGCTCAAACACGCAGGCACTGTGCTTTTCGTGTTTCACTCGACCGTCGAAACACGTCACGTTCGTCTATGGATCGCGATTTGGGTCTACGCGAGCAAGATACATACCGTCGCGAATGGCTTAACGACAAGCGCAAACTGAACCGCGTACTTTCTCCTAATATCCCTAATTTCATGGTCGCGATTCTAAGCGTATAATAGCGAACGATTGAACGTATCGTCATCGATCTCCATCGGAAAATAGTTGCGCAGAGTGAAAGCATCGCCGATCGGTAAACAGCGATCGATCGAAATTAATCTTCATGGGACCTCATTAGCGTGACAATCGATCTACCTATGACGTATATATAGGAGTCGAAGAATTCAGAATTAAGAATCTGTCCGCACAGATAAATCGTCGTTTATAAAACCTGTTACTCCTGGATACGGTGGACGAAGAAACGATAATTCCATCCTATGGTGGAATGAAGACGCACGCGGACGCGAGTGCAGCCACCGTTTACAGTTAGCTGTGTAAGCGGACTAGCAAGTTGCCTCTTCCTTGCCAGCCTCTCGTGCACCCCGCAGATTACAAAGAGATTAAAAGCCTGGCGAACGTGACGCGTGTACGGAATGCTCTCGATTTTATCTGATTGCAAGCGTAACAGAGAAACGTTCGTTCCGTCGAGCACGGCTACGAGGAAAAGATCCAGGCTAGATTTTAAGAAAGATCTGGGATAGATTTTAGGAAAGATCTAGTATCAATGAAAACGATCTGCGGAAACTAGGGTGAAATCTAGCACCATCTGCGAAAATCCATCCGATTCACAATGGGTCAGCGTGACATGTTCCATTATTCTCATAGTCTAATATCCCAATATATCCAATTGTCCTTTTTAATATTCAATATTATTTCGTTCAGAATACACTATTGCTACAAACTTAGAAGAGACTCATTAACGATTATCGAGATATATTTCTCTTTTGAGTACTAATGTATAATGTTAACAGTTTTATTGAAAAATACGGCATAAAATTTATAATCTTCATACGACGATACAAGATTATTTTTTTTTACCTATTAGATATTATTATTATGAATTATTATTATTATTATTCTAGTATTATTAAGTCATTAATTCAGCCTCCCAGGACTAATTAACTCCGCTTTCTTAATTTCATTTGAACTTTGTTTCATAAATACACGATTCATGTTCAATCCTCAAGAAATAAAGATCTATTTCTATAAATTCGTCTATCGTAGGAAGATGTCACAAATAATGAGAAATTCTAAGATAATTTAAAAACCAGTGTTTGTAATATCATTTTTCTGTGCTTTTTAACTTCCCCAGTTGAGCAGCGTGACTTCTGAGCTGTTCAATTAATGAATCTTAAAATTAATCATTTAGGTCTACGTTCAACGTAAGACAGTTTGACAATGAAGAAGAAATAATGATAGGAATATATAATATCCAAAATGGTGCAGAAAGGCAAAACTTACGCCATAGTCGTACTTGCACTGTTGAAATTCTATGGAAAATAGCTAGCTTAAGATTCTAAAGAACCTATATACAGTAATAAATCCTTATCTTTTTTGAAATCTTCGAGTTGGAAAATTTCAATGCCAAGACATCCTACGTTTCTTCCTCGAGGATGAGAGATATCGTGTCGTTTCTGTTTGGCCATTTTTGTCTGTTGTTTGATCAAGTAATCGAAGAGAAACGTCCACGGCGCTTTCGCGAGAGAAGTAATGCGATCGTTTAAACGCAAATCGTCTGACGTGAACCGTTCATTTATAGAATAATTAGTAGTCGCTGGGGAGGCCCCATTACGTCTCCTTGGCTACGATCTACTCGCGGCGATTACACGAACCAGTTATGGCGTTATTCTGATTAGCGGGAGCGATGGTAAAGAAAAAATGGTAAAACGACGTGCTCGATTATAGAGAATTTAATACACCGCGTATATAGCACGCCTACGGAGTGTATCCCGCGCGTTTTCTTTCCACTTTCATAATACGCTTGTAATCTTTGCGCGTAAACGCAACACGCGGGTTAATTATCCTTTCTAACGGGGATAAACGTTCCATCGCGAGTTTCTAATCTATTTCGGTGATGCACTCGTGACTTTTACTTTTCTATGGCTTTCGAACTAATTGTGCTTTTCATTGCTAAACACGCTACGCAGCGAAAATAGTTCACCGGTGGATTCTGTCACAAGTTGAATGTTTGGAAAACGGAATCTTATTATCTCGTACAAAGTCGACATAAATAATGGTCGAATAATTAGTTAGGTTTGATATATGCGTATTAAACATCTGAGATAACACGTGCGTGATGAGATAGAAAGGTTTATGATTGAACAAGTGATGCGTCGATCTTAATACAGATATAGATATTAATATAATAATTCAATATTACGAACACAAGTTAAGGAGCTGTATTCCACCCTTTAAATATTATTACATTAATTTGAGTATTTTATAGGTTTTTATATATAATAGTATTACATAGATTTCATACATTTTTGCACGTTTATATATTCTCCCATAAATACCTAAACATTCGTAGTCTGCTAATGAGGCTTTTCTGTTCTACTGGCTCTATGAAGCTATGGTGGGTTGTTTAAAAAGTTTGTGGGATTCCTAGAAATCTATTCTATTACTTGGAGAATTATTTATTACAAACTGTGAATACTGCTTCTAATTGGACACTACTTACCTGTATCAAAGAGGATCATCTGGAATTGATCAATGGGGAAGACGCCGTTTTTTAACAGGACAACATTGAACCTAATGTATCGATAAAGACCAGGCAAAAAATGTTAGACCATAGTTGGAATGTTCAGCTCCCATTCACTACATATGCTATATATAATCTCACTATCATCTATTCTGGTCATTATAAAACGCTTTTAATGGTGAGAAATTGAATACCTTTGAAATGTGCAAAAATTACTTGAAGGAATTTATTCATGCAGAAAAACAGGAAGATTTCTCGAAAAATGATTTGTGAAGCTATTTGATGAATGATAAAAGTTAGAGTCGGAGGAAAATTTAATTTATTTGATAAAACATTAATTCTGTGGAAATTGCCTTTATATTTTTCTTAAGTTTCCCTATAGGTTGGATTCGACCCTGTTGCATTCAATTCTAATCTATTTCATTTATCATTTTCCAATCGTGGTTAATCTAGTCTATTTCAATTCAATTCTCTTCAATTACAATATACGTATAAAATACATTCTTTTGTTCATTACAAATTTAATAAAAATGCATCGATGTAAATGTAGTTACCGTAAAAGTAACTTATTGGATATGAATCTGTTGGAACGAGATATCAACTATAACTTGAATTGTAAAGGGTTGAAATTCTAGTTGCTATTGAACTCGAACTCGAAGCGTGGAAACAAAAATGCCTCTTCCATCTCCCATAAATTCCTTTCTTCTTTTTCGTGGGTTCCTCGTTACCGTTAGCTCGGATGCACGACTCATGTTAACGTTCCGTTTTCGTTAATTGCACGAAATTACCTAATTCCCAGGAGCCCTATTTCAAAGCAACACATTCTTGTATGGTCGTGTCCATTGTAAACGAAAAACGGTCCTACCTGCGCGATTCGACGTCCGCGTATTCATTCACGGTCTTAATTAATTTCCAAGCAACGGCGCGGAGAAGAAAGTAAACAACGATTTACATGACGTGGCTACCGTTTCCTTTTACGAAACGCGCATACGTATTTCTCACGAAAGCAAAATCGTCTCGAAGACATATTCAACCGGCTAATTAACGACTTATTAAGATGGAATCATTGCCTCTGAATAATTGCTTTTATATCGATTCTCTTACACAGCCACGTTTCTTGCAAGTCGTTATAGTTCGCAGTATCGTTACGTAGTCACTTCATTTATCAAACTGCGATTAAAAATTGGAAACCAACTTCGAGGAAGCCTATTCGCTTGAGTATGGTAATTTTCTAGCAATTAGACGAGTTCTCTTGATCTCGGAAAGTTGACGTGGTAGAAGTTTCAGATTATTATAAGCACACTAAGAAACGATTGATCTACTAAGGCCTCGTTGCACAATTTTCTAAGTAAATAAATAAATTGTCAAATTATCAGATTGTTTGTGAAATTTTTATGATGCTTGGAAGGCTAATAATGTTTGTTTCAACTCAAAAATATTGATTAGTGACTAATGAATTCCTATACGATCGGGTCAATATAAGCTATACTAATTACAATTGATCATATGCAATCAGCTTGTAGAACTATACTTACTTCACGATAGAACTCCATTTATCTGAATCCATTTATCTAAAAATAAATTGTTCCTATAGAACTGAAGTTCTATGCTGCCCATAGATGCTCCCCACAAACTATGATCTTTGCTTCAGATAAGTGAATCCAATCATTTAATAAAAAAATAGCTGACATTTCATTTACTATATATCGAACGAACGATCCCTTACTGTGTATTTTCCAAACTATTAGAATCGCGTTCGTCTCTCCGACAGAACGATTTCCTCGAAGATGCATACATCAAGATAAAGTGGAATTCCATTGTATCGCTAAACTTGTTAATGTTGATAACTTAGATCGATTGTGCGGGAGGTCTCAGGAAAGAAACAGGAAGAAAGAGAACGAAATGTGAGGACGTGCATTGAGACTGGCACAGGTGGCATATACTAGAGGATCTGGCTAGTGTAGCCAGCTAGTTCGACAGCAGCTACCTGTCGGTGAGAAAGAACGTGATTAACAAACGTGATCGATCCTCGTGATGCCCGAGATAATTCCGAGCGGGCAGTCCTCGCACGCACGATCAATATTTATAACGCGTGGTGGCCGGTGCTCCTGTTTCTTCGACGCGTGGAATCTACTGTGGGCAAGCGTGCACGAGCACGACGGACTCGCGTGCGAACGTGATCATTTTCCAAGCGTTACGGATAGAAATTGGCCGTGAACAGCGCTCGAGAGGGAAACAGCGATCCAAGCGTCGCGACGCGTTGTACGGAATGCTACAAGATCGCTGGATCGTAATCGATGATTATTTCAACACATTGCCGCAGTGGCTATTAACAGTCTATGTTATTAAATTTTATAGAGTGATTACAGTAAGATAAATTTCATGGACTTGGCATTGAATGAATTAGAACTTTGTGAGAAGAAATATAATATATTTTGCAAAAATTAAATGTTATAATGTAGTATTATTATACATATGGCGGCTCTCGGGACAAGATATGTATATATATAACTCGTATGGCAACTAATGTATTAATTGAAGGAATCGTATTGAGACAATACGGGTGATAAATCTTCTTTGCTAATTATTTTGTTAATCTGCGCTCTTTATAAATTGTTCGTTTTCGAGAAAGAATTTTTATAGTACGATGTCTTATGAAATGTTGGATTACATAACATGAAATATCTGTGTTATCGAGGCAGACTCGATTAGGGGTTCAAAAGATTAATACTTTCCCTACAGCACCTATGGAACCGACAATACGGTAGAAGTCTATTTATTGAAATTAAATCTTTAGTTAGGGTCAGATTAAATGAACTGTTGACTATTAAATCCACTATCAAATCCAGTTATCTAAACGTGAAATACGTATGAAAAATTATAGGTAGTGGAGAGAATTAGTGAACTCGAATTATGTTGACTATCTATGATGACTTTAGATGAAAATGTCTGTATAAATGGAATAACATCTTGAATTTGGAAATTACCTGTCAAAATACTGTATTATATAGGCGTGTGTTCTGCTGTATTATCAATTGTCAATAGTCAATAAAGACATATGTTAGAATAGAAGAATAAATTGAAACTTTAAAACTAATTCGCTTCGAGTCTTAGGAATTTTCCTAAAAGTGGAATCCCAATCGTGAGGAAAATGAATAGAAGCGGCTCTCCACTTTTCTCGATTCGCATAATTGCACAAACCTACACGCAGACTGACTCACAATAGAGACCTAAGTTATAGCTTCAGATATGTAGATCTGTTCATCGTGTAATCACGGTACTTGCGCGGTACCGAGTCACTCCGAAGATTCCCTGATGCTGATACACATTCTTTTTCAGGAAGGTAGCAATTTTCCAACTTATATTTCCCCATTTATGTACGACACACGGAAGATAAGTACTCGTTTGTAACAAAACATCGCATATATTCTCTGAATTTTCTCTTCGATATACTGCCTTTGAACTTTGAAATTTCCATCGTACAATCGTTCTTCTGAATAATATTTCTATTAAATCTCTAAACAAAGAAGCAATTTTTATTTGAAATTCAGTAGAAAGCAAGATCCTTAGTTTCTAAAGTTTCAATTTATTGTTCTCTCTTGCCCTATTAAAATTTATTCGAAACATTTTTATTTTTTTTTTTTGTTCAAATTTTATCTCTGAAATTTAAGTTCACCGTGTTACTCTTACATATTAAAATTTATTGAAAACATTTTTTATATTATTTGCGATTAATAATGGAATTGTTAATAATGTTCGTTCAAATCTTCCAACTCACAACGTTCACAGAAAGACGAAAGACTTACTTTACATGCTGAATTAACATCTTGAATCTCAATTGTTTCTATGCGGAAGAAGAATGGTTTTGTCGTTTTAAGAATAATACATTCCCACAGCGTCTAAAGAGACTACTAACGAAGGAAGCAAAGCGTCACCGCGACTGGTTTAATTAGCATCATATTTATACACCTAGTCGTTATTAAATTCTTGTTCGTCGTAAATTTTCTAATGTCCCCGTGGTCATGCTATCGTTATTATGGAGAATATGCGACGCTTTCATCCGTAAATGGCAATTTCTTGATGCTATCACCGATGCTTTCGCTTAGCCTTTTAGCAATTTAAGAAAAATACCAGTCCTATTTTCACCCTAAACGTTTCAATGTTTCCGCTCGGTACTGTTATCATTTTATTCGTGTGATAGGTCTTTACGTTGTAGCAAACCCTCGATAAGCTTCGTTTGCATATACCAAAGTAAGTCGTAAACGTAAAGAGGTCTTAGAAATAAGTTTTACAATTTAACTGGTTTTATCTCCAATCTGAGAATAGTTCGAAAAAGAATAAACAAAAAATAATTTCATAGAAAATTATGGTTATCGAACTGTTAATATACACGATATGTTTTATTAATAACGAAATCGTACACATTAACTGTAGGGATGCCACTGACAACTAATTATATTATTTAATTTTAAACATATTGCTCGAAAATTGCTTATAACTAAATTTGGAATTACAAGACGAAGTGCTTATACACTTCGACCTAAATACATGTATAATTAAAATCTAGCCGTGAATTATACATACCTACCTGTGTATGTATCATAAGTACTGTGTTGACTTTGAAAAGTTACCGAAGCTTTGCATAATGTTTGCTCTTCGAGCATGAAGATGATGAAAGCACGATGACACATTTATGAAGAGAGATTTCATCCAAGACTAAATTATTCAATTTCGCAAAATTAAATTCCTTTTATATCAAATTTAGTTTATTAGCTAAATCAATTATTATAGAATGATCTCACTTCCTGCAATTCGTACAATTACGACACTCGTGCTCGAGGGCACAACGATTCATAAGAACGCAAACTACCGAAATCCTGATCGAATCATTGAAACACGTCCTGAACCTGACGAAGGATTCAAGTCCACGGGGGAGAAGAATTAATGGTATATACCCGTTACATAACCTACACGCGATGTAATCAATTAGCTTTCAGAGCATTAAGTGGAATCATATGGCTGCCTGTGTAATTTTATCCAGCGACAGTGGAAATGGTCGTCCCGGCTATTAAGTGATTTGTTGTAAACCAAAATTAAATACACCACGCTCGTTCGCGGTTAATCACGCTGCTGACGAAAATCAATTACAACTGTTCCGCCGCTGATTACGCTGCTAACGTGTAATTAAAGACCCCGTTCTCGACTACTTGTTGCTGATTTCCAGGCACGGGATGAAATATATGTGGAAAGTGTGGATAAACCTGAAGGAAAGCTGAAAACCAGTCATTCACCAGTCAAGTATTAGCACGAGAGGTTTTGTTTTAGTTGTTAATTACTAATCTTGATGACACACTTGAATATTTAATCTATATTCTTTATCAATCATTTTCTACATCTATAAAGCGCAAATAAAATTTAAATTAGGGTGTGAAAATATAGTAAAAGCTAGTTGATCTAGAAAGAACGGGGAAGAAAAAGAACAGATCGAGGATACATATGCAAATTTGTGTTTCTCTGAACATGATTAAAGAAATAAGAGCCACGTATCGAAGCATTTGTATCACTTACTAAATATTATGATATCTCGTACGAAGATTATAGAGAAAATTGTATTATGTATAAATTTATATAATTAAATATTACGAATAATTGTAAATAATTTAAAATAATTGTATAATTTCGTTTAAATAATTTTCTGACTTTTATATTATTTAATAGTTAAAATGATATACTTAAATATAACATAGCTGAAAAGGGGATCAATTTATTCTGTTTAAAAATATAATTCTTTTAGCAACTGATGACAAAACCATGGAGTTTCGTGAATAAATTAACAGGACACCTAGTAGTGAAATACTTTTAATGTAAATATTCCTTAAGGAAACGTCATAAACAAGTTTTTGGCAAGACTCGTAGACAAATTGACTGGCAAGGTACCAGATCTCAAAAAATTCTTATATGAAAAAAATGTGAGTTATCATTATCTTTCCCTTATGTTATTTTCATATTTCTCGTATTCTATAAATTCTTGCACCTTCAAATTTTTCATGCGCACACGACGCCGTCTAACGAATACACATTCGGGTTTGTAGCGTTAACGACTCATAAACGATACAATTTTTCAGAAGCAATAAAAGAGAAATATTATCTGGATTAATGAAAAATATTGAATCCCAGGAAGATCACGAATATGGAGCGGAATGTTGTCGTACCATTGCGATTGGCATTTGTCGTTGGCGGTTCTACAAGATTGGATCGTTCTTGGAGTACTGGCGCATTCCGTTTTAAGTGGAGGGTCAAAGAAATAAAGATTAATCCCGTGATCTTGAGCGCACATAGAGGAAGGATAACACTTGGACAAGTCGTTGACTTTTCTTGAAATTCACGATTAACCATGAATCTTTCCACGATCTCTATCTTTTCACGTAGAAAAAAAAGAAAGAAAACATAAATCGTAGAATTAACCGTTTTGTACCGCATAATCAGCAATTATCAGAAAAAGGGGGAAACCGCGAATAATTTACAATTTTCTTACCTGATCGTAAGAATCTATAAAGTTTCTAAGAGTAGTTTCCCTCGTTGAGCGATAAAATGAAGGAGCGAGGAAATCGTGGCTAGAGACGCAACGAAACCGATTTAGAATCGATTCATCATCATCATCATCATTATCACTGTGCTACGTGGATCGACTGTACGACCTGCCTCCGGCTCACCACCCTCGTGAAACATTAACGAACCGTGACATTCTCATTTTACAGAAATGTCGGACGAAATGCTCAGTGAATATTGGAACCTCGAAAGTTATTCCTTGGGTGTTTTCCTGCGACTTCTTCTCGATTGTGTTACTTATTAGATTTATGCTAAAAATATTAGAAAAATATTATTTTTGTTCATTTTACTTTGATATACACGTAATAAGAATTATCTGTTATGAGGAATTGATACGGGTTAAACTAGTTGGAGAAATAATTGTTGAAGAGAAAAGTCAGATAAAAAGTTCTGAAATTTATTACACAATAAGATGACGAATAGTGTAGTGACCACATTACTGACTTTTATGCATTTATGAAAAATTTTAAAGTGTAAAATTCTACAGAATGCGCATAATATGAAACAATATATAAAATAAACAAAGTAGAGTACCTTTTATAATATTTAACGGATAAAACGATCTCTTATCCAGTTCCAGTGTTTTAATTATATTCGCAAAAATATGAATTTGTATGAATATTCGCAGTCTAGTAATAACAATAAATATTTGTTCATCTTTCAAAAACTCAAAGAGAAATATATTTAATCGTGAAATAAAAATGCAAATAAAAATACAACTTGGTACAATAACATTCTTTTAATCACACAATTGGTCTTCTGATAAAGAATGAAAACTGTGATTTGTTCCGTTCTTCGCCTATCTTTTTCAAACTTACTCTATTTGTCAAAATCATTTTGATATTATATGCACGATCTTTAAAAGCTAGATATTTTATTCAGAATTAAATAATTCAGTCGAAGCCAATCAAGCGGACAAAAAACAACAATCGAAAGGCGAAGTCACCCATCGGCATTCTTGAAAGGAAGAACAAATGCAGTTAGAAAGCGTTACGAGGCTCTATATTGTTCCATTTCGCTGAACCTAGCCTGATCGTTTCGCGGATTCGCGGCTGCTCCCCGCGAATAGCCATTTCACGCGAGCAGATATTCAATCTGACATGACACACATGTTTCTTACTGCGTTCGTGCCACCATCGGATTGCACGCTGCGTAACTGTGCTAGATTATCAACAGGTCTGCGGAGAAAGTACCGCGAATAATTCATCGGATCATGCGTGATTGATCGTTACAGGAGAAAAATCGTCCGCGGTCTTCAATGACGCGCGTGCACGCACAGGGATATTGAAAATGAAAACGAAACGATCGGACGGAAAGTGGTTTTCATACAAGATTTCTTGATCGAAAATTTTCTGATGGAGGATTCTTTGATCGAAAATTCTCTGATTGAAAATAACTCGATCGAAGACTCGATTTAACGACGGATCGTAAAATAACGAAATGGAGGTTTCAAACACGTTTATACATCAAAGACTGAGGATCTATTTCTTTCGCAGCTTATCATGGACCTTCATCAAAGGAAAATGGCAACCATTCGGCATTTTACGGATGTTGCACGCAGCATGTATTCGACGATCTGATTGTTAATCATAAGAATACTTACAATGAACCATGAGCCACATGGGAGGAGTTGTTCTACGATCCTCGGTTCGTAAAAACAAAGAAATCTTCCCTGTGTTACATATGCTATGTATAACTTAAGTTTTCTAAAAAAAAAAAAAAAAAAAAAAAAGAAGGACCATTGAATCACGTCCGAATTGATTAAAGATCAGTCACCTGTATTTGAGGAAGGTAGTATCTAGAAAATTACTTGATTTTGCATGCGGAGGTGTTAGCTTCTTTTTATCCACATTTGCAAAAGAATGTAGGGGTTAAGGCAAAGGTTAAGAGCTAAAAGTTAAGTAACGTCGAGTGAACAAACGTTGCAATTTTGCCAATTTCGTCGCCAAACGAAAATACCTATCGTCGAGGAGCAAAGACCGTAGCGTGATGTAGTCTGAGGAGGAGGAAGAGTGAACCGTCGAAAAAGCGATGGCGAACGAACGAAAGAACGAACGAAAGTGTGTCGTCCATTCTGGCACGTATTTCCTTTTCTATGTTCAGAGGGGGGCATCGTTGTTCGGGCCCCGACAAGCTGAAGAGCTTGAGGAGTGCTCGCGGCGCGTTGCCCCATAGTGGGGGCAGCGACATAAGTACGAGACGGCCTTAAGAAAAGCCTTCATTCTGATAGCAGATCGCGATTCACGGAGTCGGTGAACTTGTAAAACGCGGCCAAAAGTAGCCAGTGACCAAAGGTAGCGATCGAGTGTGAAGACAAGAAAGACGAAAATCCGGAAGAAAAATTAATAAAAAGAGAGGAGAAAAGGTTTGATAGCGTCGAGGGGAAGCTTTCGATCAGGATAAAAGTTCGTTCGATGCGCGAGACCGATGAGATCGCGACCGCGTTGGTGATCGTTCACGGGTGCACTTTCCAGTAATTCCTCCAAGAGACACGAGAGATCGAACCTCTATAGATCAAACACTATTCCGTGGATCCCGCTGTTCTTCCAAAGGCAAACGAGGTGGGTAGTGTGAACAAACTTTGCTCGACAGTAATTGCTCAACGCGATACGGCGCGAATACGTAGAAGGACTCTCTGGGCCAAACAGCGTTCGTTTACGTAAGTCGAAGGCCACGATTTCCTCCCGGAGGAAAGACGACTTTGAGTCTCCTTAAAGGAAGGATAGAATAATTATCGAAATCGTTAGTCATCGAGTATATGCCAACAGCTATTAACATCTACACTGACCTTCCACAATTCGATCGAATTTAATTACAGTTAAGTGAAATACTACGATTAAAAATAGAAAGATCAATCTAGGAAACGGAAATACCATCTGATCCGTCTCGATAATCATAGTGAACCTACAACAGTTCGTTGAGAACATTGAAAATTTACAACGTTATAATTTAAAAGAATCGTTTCAGGTGGTATAAGAAAATTATAACAGTTTCCATCGACCGCGACGTTTAATTTTTCTCAACAAAATCGCGCCAACCAATCTGATCTCTCAATTATTATTAAAACATTCTTCCTCGATGCGTTTACAAAGCGCACTTTGTAATTTCAGATCGTAAACAATGAAAACACAAAAGAGAGTGTAGAATACGCGTAGCCGCGCCGTTTAATCGCCACCGGAGATCGTTAAATCGTTGCAGTTTTACCACGCTCGTTATCTGTTCCGTTAAAGTTTCCGCGATTATCGGAAGTTAACACCGCGCGTTCGCACACCGGCTCGATTTACTGTTCACCGTGTATTTCTGCGTTTCGTTTGGGTGGATATGTTGCCACCACTCGAGATTCGAGGACGTTATCGCGAAACGGTAATTCTCAGAGACTGCAACAGCGACTTCCTTGTTGCCACAATGTTACACAAGGATCCCGTGAGCTGAGCATCCGCGAGACGCGCTTCGGGACAAGAAGAGGTTACAAGAAGCAGAAGATGACGGGGGGTTGGCGCATCTTTCGAGTACGTTGGCGCTCGGCCTCGAGCTTCCTTACACGAGCTCCTTCAGGAAACGTTTCCTCTCTGTTTATTTTCTAAAAATTCCCCAGAGACGCGGCCTGAGCATTAAGTACCGTGCGCACGATTACCATAATCGGAGTTCGATAATCGAGCGTGGACATCGCGATGCACACGGCGCATCGTTTATGATCCCACGTCGGATGGAAAAAAAAGAACGATAAGCTTTTTCAATAGATTGACATTACTGACTCGATCGGAGACAAGATGGTGGCTCTTTTGTTTACTGGGTTAGGGTTGTTGTTACGCGAATTCGTGCTTTAGCGAACTAACGAAATATGTCTGAAGAAATGCTTGTACTCGTAAGAATCTATACGAACAGCGCGTGTAGGAAACACAATAAATCAAATTGTGTTGGTTTTCTGAGTTTTATTTCACTTGGTGGCTCAGCAGAAGTATTTTGACAATTTTTGACGAAGCAGGGGATCATCCGACAGATGATATAGGCCTTTTGAAAATAACTGGTAAATCTGATAATGTTTTGTAAGAAACGGATATTAGTTTGACTGTTATGTTAGTTTGATTTAACTAATGTTAATCTGCATAACTGTTATGTTATTAATATCTTTTCAATTTTTAAGAAGCTAACAAAACCACGTATTTAATCCCAAAATAAGTGAAAAGATTGGTTTCATATGGAATTGATTGACAACACATTGAATTTTAAAATTGCTCCTCTATAAAAGACAGAGCATGTGATTTATCATCTTTGCACCTGTATTTATTAGAACACGTATCCATTGTAGTCATAGCCTAAGGGCTAATGCTCGATGCCAGATTATATTCGCTATCTCAACAATATACTAGATTGCTAGGTGTATTTTATTTTATGATTTGAACTTTTATGATTTTATTTATGATTTAGACTGTATAACATTGTGTGCTCATCGTTACCGAGGGTTCCATATATTTGAGAACAGAATATGGTTCATCAAACTTTTCGAGGAAGTATGGTCTATACCATCAATTCATTTCACTTTTGTAGGCCAATCAGTTGAACTTGGTTAACGATATTCTGTTAGCTGAATCTCTTCACGTCAATATTGCACTCTATCCGTGAAAGATCTACAGTGGCTACAAAAGTACTTTCATGTGATTAAAAGAATTGCATATTACACGAATAAAATGTAGAACCTGATAAAAAATGTGAAAATACTTTTTGCATCCACTTTAAGCCTTTCTAACAAAATGTACTTCGTCATACAATCCAGTAGATTGATAAATCTATCCAATGGAGTTTAAGAATTAGTTTCATGCAGTCTTCGAATAAAATTTTTGTCCTGAAAACCCAGTAATCTCTTTTCCTGTAGATCGCATCAAGCACTGGTTTTGAAAAGTGGAATTTCGTCAACGATGTGAATGTGGAGATAAGGTCCGAATAACAGTTGTAAAATCGTGCACGATCCGGTAATGCAAGCCATTTCACGTGCTCGTCTAACTGTCGTTCGACAATTCTTGGAAAACGTTTCTTTCAAAAAACATCTGAAATTTGAATCATATTCTGTCACTGAAGTATTACTTGAACGCGTACATATATGATCGACGCGGTAGATAGTTTTGCGGGCGATTTAGCTTTATCGAGTGGACTTTGATGGCAAGGACGTTCGTTCGCTCGCCAAGGCGACTCTCTTCTTCGTTTTGCGCTACTTGTGCGTCACGGAAAGTGCTTTCCAGTCTAACATTAATGACGTCGATGTCTAAAGTTATCCACGGGAGTTAGCGGAACCAGTTCGCGCACATTGAAACGTAACTCGATCGACGAATGCACCAACCGAACGGTAATGGGACGGGATTACAGCCGCGGGAATCGTCCGAGCTTTCCGTAATTAAGATCGTGATATTACCGAAGTCTAGAAATAGGTTGTTCGCGCACCGACCGATAAAATCGTCGATTAAATTACGATGTGACACGAAAAGTATCGACTCAACAACCGCTTCTACACGTGTTACGCGGAAACGATATCGTCCAAACGAATTTATGGAACCGACGAGACTATCATTTTTGTGAACATTACGTGATAGGAAAATGATCGGTAGAATCGATGGTCTTGAATGGTCTCTCTAGTTTTTAAGCTTCGCGTGTATTTCTAATTAAACAGCCGCCGAGAACAGAATGAATGCAAATTGTGCGCACAAAACGCTTCCAGCATGAAAATGGTTAAGACGGTAATTTTTCAAAATGTTATACTTACGACATGTTACTATTATTACAGTGTACGGTTCTCCGACGAAATATAGGTTGTTACGTGATGTTATACAAGCTCCAGATCCATTACTTTCTCTCTCGAGTTCCGATGCAGTTAACGAAAGAATAGTTTTACGATTCAGTCAGGCTAGACCTAACTGTTCGACGTTTTCTTGAATTCCAAAGATCCAGGCAGCGAGTAAAATGGGGCGGCATAAACTTCTTGAAAACTTGATATACCGGTAGTTTGGTTACATGGCGTGTACTAATGAGTATTCCAATCACACCTCAAGCTGCTATGTTAGATAGTAACTGTTGACGTCTATGTACACCTTCTTATCATTGGAATCCATTTTTTAGCCTTATTACATTCTAACGTTCTTTTCTTGGCGTCTTTGAGTAATCTTTCTTACTTCTTTGATGTCCCCGTGCCCTGTCATTTTTCTTCTTTTTATTCCTTTTCTATGTCATATTAGCGAGTCTATTTTTTTATTCTCCGAACTGTTTTGTGTCTTTGTATTGTGTCTTTTTATTCCTAGACTTTTTTGTGTTTATGCACTGTGTTTCTTCTCTTTATTGCCTCAACTCGACTCTATTCCTTATTTGTTTGTCTCCTTTCTGATTCCTTATGTTGCTATTTGTCCTTCTATTATAATTCTTATGTCCTTGCAATACTTCTTTTCTTTATATTCCTTTTAGCCCCTTTTTCCAAAGTTCTTTTTATCTTTCAGAACTTCTTCTTTATCATCTTTACGCAATGTCTTTTTTTCATCGTTGAAATTCCTCCTTTGGTACTCTTGCGTTGATTTTCACTATTGGTTCTTCGTTATTTGTTATTGTTCCATTTTGGGATCTTCTTTGAATTTCCTCCATTATTAGGACCTTCTTCCTGGAAAATCTTTCCATGTCCACGAGGTGACAAATTATGAATACTAGTAATAAGGGCTGGATATTGTCTGTAGATCAGGTTGGTCTAGCAGAAAATTCGCTATCAAAAGAAACCTTTAGCAGGTTCACAGAGGTCAGGCAGTTGCCAGGTACAAATTTGGAGAAACTGATCTTCGGTACCACTGACGGCATTTAACAATACTATCCATATGGAATTCGGCCAATGAATTGAAATTTCATTCATTTTGGAAAAATCGGTGACCCATCTGTTTTATGAATCTTAACAACTGCTTCGCAGTGCCTTTATACTTTAATTTATCTTAAATAAGACGCACGCCTAAAGGTACCTAGTTATTACAATTTATTTATTCATCTAATATAATCCTTATAAATGGTCATAAATTAGTAGAAATCTTTAATATTAAAAAGATAAACACTGAATTATAAATAAATAAATTCTGATAGATAATGAATCGTATATATAATTGTCTTAACGATTAATCATCACCATATATCATTTACTCGATCTTTTAATATAAAATCTCGCTTGATCATGAAGTATGAAGACCGCTACGCTCAAACGCGGTGCCGCGGTAAATGTACGTAACGCGGTGGTCTGTTCATCGAGACGTGCCGATTATCTTGCACGCCAGTGGCGCTTATGAAATAGCTGACCGCTAATTGAAATGTATGAGACGACCAATGGGTTACCGCTTCCTTGGCCAAGGTCCAATCTATTCGTTTCAACCTTTACGAATTCAGAAAAATCAAAGGCGTCATGATGTAAAATTTATGAAATTCTCGCGGAACCTTTCAGACCTCATCAATCATCAAAAAAAAAAAAAAAAAAAAAGAACGAGAAAATGTAACAGGTTACTTCTGCACCAACTTCCCGCTCTGTATCGTTTATCCATTCTACCAACAGTATAAATTAGTCTGCACTCAAGAAGATGGTATAACGGTCCCATTTACATTCAACCGCGTAAGGATTAATGACTAATTGAAAAGCCGTGTAGAGAAGCGCCGGACACAGGTTTCGTTGCTCGAGTTAAGAGGGAATGTTCGCGATTTTTGGAACTTCCACGAGTACCACGACCATTTCAGAGAAACTGCACGGAAATTCTACGATACGAGAAGACCTCATTTATCTTCCTCTTCTTCACGCGCAAAGTTAATTCTTTGATCCATTCAGGACTGAACAATACGAAATAACGTGTAACGTGTAGAAGTAACATTATGAAAAAAACACAAATAGAGTAAGTTAATATTATTTCGTCAAGATAAGAAAAAAATAAGAAAAAGAAAAAGTAAGAAAAAATACAGAATAATAGCAGTAGCAATGCAGAAGCTGTAGAATCTCTGATCTAAGAATTACAGGTACAAAAGGAAATTCTATAATGTGAAGAGAGATATTGCTTTTTATTGCGCTATAAAATACTTCAATTTTTTCGAATTTCATAAAGGTGGAGGATCTAGAATCTAGGCGGAAGTAGAAGTAATAAAAGAATATCGAGCAAATTCTTGGACTTCCTTCTTATGATTACAATATAAGTTCGATAGAGTTCAACAGAGTTCAATGGAGTTCAGCAATGTGAATTGGCTAAAAGGAAATTACAAATAAAATGTTGCAACCAATGCAACCTTGGTCCTTAGTGGATTAATATAGAGGATCGTTAAGGGACAATCGCAGGAGCTCGCCTCTAAATATTCAATGGCGATTAAACCAGACGCCGTCTACTTCCTCGAGAGATAATATATTCTGTGCCGACGGAGAAGTATGCAATCTGTTCGATGGTAATATCCGTATAAAAGGCAAATCGCTGATTCATTTAACCCGAGTCCTTTGTCGATCAACGTACAAGATGAGACTTGAATGAAACTCATGTCATACGATGTCTCAATTTTCTCTGAAGAAGATCAACCTGAGAGTAAAGAAACAGATCATGAAAAAAAGGAAAAGAAAAACAAATAAAAGAAAAGTATGATCGACGATTACGTAACGTTTTTCAAAGCGACTCGAGCAGCTTGCGCGTGACGATCACGATCACTTTATCACCGCTACTAATTGGTATTCCGATACGAGCAGCCACCGTGAACGTTATTCGAGCAGCGAGCATGGCATGGGAAAAACGCGAAGAATTTCGTTGACTAGACCATCGACACCTTACGAGCATACCATATTTCTAAGCAGCCAGCCAAACGTTATTTTCCTTCTATAAAACGGGAGCCATTGAATTATAGCCGCTCGTTACAATCTCTAACATCCGCTAACGCTGTTGAAAATAATTGGAGGATCGTAATTAGAGAATGGCGAGGCAACGAGCACCGTGAAGTCGTAAACGCATTGTACTTACGGGCTTTTGTAAAAAAATGGTACTTAACACGACATTGTTTCCATTCTTAAGTACAATTGCTTTCTTTTGAAAATCGAAGTAATTGCTGCGATAAAAAGACAGCTCCATTTTTCTCATTTGAGTAAGTCAACGAAAACCAATCTTAAAATCGATCAGAATCGAGTCACTTTTTGAAACGTGCGACATATTCACGATCAACTGATACTCGCGATAATAAACTTTTGCGCCTTTATATATTGATATGAAAGCAGAAAGTATGTGAAATTGCAGTTTTCTCTCTTTTCTAATAAATATGATTTATCTCTAAATTGATATCGGATTACAGATGATCGGAATAACTTATTAGAATACTGAATATTAAAACACGCGTATAGGAAATGATAAAAATTATTATCAATCACTTTCATCGCGTCAGATACGAAGAAGTAAACAGGATAAAATACCTTAAAGATCAGAATTCTAATGCAACGTTAAATATTAGAGCTGACTTCTTATTGCTACAAACTGTTCAATTGGAAAGGACAAAACATTCGAAAAGTCGTACGAACCAACGACCGTCTTTTTGGATCCTATGTCCACCCTCGAAAAAAAAAAAAGATTCCAAGATAACAAAGGCACCGTCTGCATGACAAGAGAAGGAAAATCGGAACAAAAGACCTAACCCAGTTGCCTGCAAAAACATCGCTCCGCTTTCGCCATGTAAATCGAAAACCATCAAAAAATTCGAAAGCGGCTTCCGTTGTCGTTTATTCGTCGAAAAATCTGGTAGGAGGAGAAGATCGGTTGTTCCTAGTTTGCCGATGGTCCGTGAGGTGATTGACAATGGGCGAACAATTTTCGCACGTCCGTAGCCTAACAACGCATCCGACCGGTTTAAGATTTCACTTCCTTGTGATTCCGAATACAAATGGCGGCACACACCCAAGAGCCGGTCGCTCGTGCTTCACAGGAAGGAAGGAGGAAAGAAGGAGGCAATCGGCGAGGAAACACTCTGCGATTCCAGAATTATCCTGTGCAACCTCTGGAAAAGAAAAGAAGCCGTAAGTGAATCACCGGTCGAACGATTCTCGAGATCGTTAAAGATAGGAAAAAATCGGCGTGGACATTAGAATGACGATGATGAAATACGCGCACTGACGATCTAATGGATTAAAAATGACGTTTAATCGAGGATCAGACTACTAGGAAATTCGCAACGAACAAATAAAACGTGATCGTACGTCGAAATGTTTTAAACGTGGCTGAATCTCACAGGCTATAAAAAAGGAGACGATGTAAATTTCCTCCAAAAGATATTAAAAGCTCGTTTAAACATGCACATTGCGAAAAGTATGCTTCCGAGAGGCGTTTAATTACTGCGATAATTTTTAATATTATAATATTTTTTTAATATCTCTATGCTTGCTTTTTATTTAATGTAAATGATCAGAAAAGAGCATGAAGACCTACAACGTTAGTTTAAATGACGAGTTAAGATGTATAGGATGGTAAATACATCAAATGTTATTCGGATCGTTCCATGTGTGATACAATTTGCAAGCATACCGTTGCCTTTTTACAGTGATGCAACATTTTGAAGAATCGCATTCATTTTTATGCCAACTCTAACGGGACGTTTACGTGGTTTGACGATGAAAAGATCAATCGACTGTGTTCGTTCAAAGACTCTTTGTTCAGTGGTAATTTAGAGGATACTCCCTTTAACTGAATAAACGGGCGACCAGTTAATCCGAAAACAATATTCAATGTGATAAAACGTGCATTAGTTACATAGAAGTTCATCGATATTCTTTCATTAATTCGCATATCATCGATTGGTTAATCTAATTGCAAGTAACGCTGCTAATGCAACAGCTACGTTTTCTATGCGTACTTGGACGAAAGAAAGAAATAAATCAATAAGCAGTGTGTTAAAACAAACAATATCATTTAATTTCTTCGATTTATTCCTAACAAATAATATGCATTTCTTGAAGAGCAGTATTTCGGTAGTAAATGTGTTAGAGTGAGGTTTTCTCTACGATAAATGCTATAAACGGCGGATAAATACGACATGTGATTCATTGTCTTCCTCTGAATGAAAACGTGACCGGATAAGGGGAGTCTATATATAGCCACATGAAAACCCGTTTGATTTTACATTCAATTGATAGATACGACCGTTTCTTGCTAAAATTATTTATTTTCAAGAAATCGAATCATTGAGTTCGTTAGTGATTTTGTTTTAGTCACGTTGGTTTTCTAAATTATCTCGACGATCCTTCGTTTCTGTATAATTTCCTCATAATTCCTGATGTCATTAGAAATTCACCGTGATTGGTAATCTGTCAGACGTTAATTTCTCTGAGTATATACTACGTTCCTTTTAATCATATCGTTTGAATTTTGCGACACGCTTTCGCCGTAAATACTAATTGAAGCGAGTGCGCAATGAGAATGTGTTAGTCCAGTCGTTTTTAATTGCGTCTCGCTCTACTGAGGTTATCAATACGCTGTATCAAAACTGGACTTTCTAACGTCGAATCTTTTAATTACATATGCAAATTATTTCTAAACTTCTACTGTTCTAGCTTCCGATTAATCGTGATGGTCGATATTGGTACCCTAGTCTATTGATTTGATCATGTGTCTGCGATTAAGAAAAATTTAATTATTCGTTACCGTGATTTCGTTTTTCCAAATAAGACCTTAATTACATGCGGCTTAATGAAAACATAATGTAATCGAAATAACATTCATATAACTCTATACATTTTCCGAATAATTAACTAATTCCATTCTTCTAGATTCATCAAAATCATCTTACAACATTTTCATTCTGAAACAATCTATTTGTCGAAAAATTTGGAAAACATTGTACGGACATTAAAGATGAAATACTCTATTCCTAGAAATATAAAATATTTTCCAATTATTTATAGCAACTGCTGACAAAGTTTTAATATTTCTATTCTTCTTCTTCGATGTGATTAAAAATAATTAATAATGACAGGACAAGATTTAACGGTTGCTATTGACCCGAGAAATCTTTTACGTGCACTGATCAGCCAAATAATTGACATCTGCATCGGATCGATATTTTCCGCTCTTTAAATCTTTAACTTTTTGGACACCGTAAATATCCACGTTAATAATAGGAGAGCCATTGTCGATGAAAACGGGCTTTTTGTTGGACACAAATCGGCGAAAGAACCGGAATCTGCTAAGGTCTCGAAAGAGGTTAATTCGGTTTTCGTAACGCGTGATCGGGTCCAGGCTCTCATTGTGTATTGAGACTACTGTATTATTACATCGTCGAAATGTTCGACGATCTCGTTACAGTTAGAGGATAGCCAATTTTTCGAGCAGGGATTCCTTACGGTACTTATCCACAACGGACAGAAAAAAAGGACAATACCTTGAGTTTATTTAATAATATCCTGTTCAAAGTATAATTAGAGGATCATCTACCGAAACGATCTTATCGCGCGTTTAGATATCCAATGATTTTTAGATAGTTGGATTCTGTCATGCTTGCATATTCGGCAAGCGTCATTTGACAATTTGAAGAGATACCTAAAAGCCTACCTTAGATCTTCTATAGAAATTTATATTTTCTAACGAAACCCTTTCTCGAGAAGACATCAACCCTTTACAGTGTAATAGAACGAAAAATTAAAAACCAAGAAGAAAATAATTATTTCCTTGTACTCGAGATTCCTTGCATTTTTGGGGCATCAGGTGCAGAAGATATATACTATATGTACTATTATATAGGTAATAAATATTAAGTATTGCATTATTAAGACATTAACCCTCCTACGGTGTAATAATAAAGCGAAGAGGATAAAATGAAGGAGAAAATAATTATTTCTTTATCCTCAAGATTCCTCGTATTTCTGGCGTCAGAATGTTAATGATTGCTTTGTATGGTAACGTGCAACAGGTTCGCTACGTACAATACCGATCCGAATATACAAGCTTTTAGGGCATGTGCGTGGTACCGGCTTGAATGTGAGACGCGAAGTGAGAATCACGACAATGTGAAAAAATCTTTCATGATATATGTCCAACACATACATAGTTTGCCTATGTACAGTTGAAAAGAAAATTATTTGTTAACATTTAGCAATATAGAATACATTGAAAGGCAAATTATTTGTTAACGTTCAGATAATGGAAACCCACAGAAATGGAAGGAAATCCACAGCAATCTGTCAAAATGCGAAATTAACAGCGCTATATTTTGCTCCAGTCTTTCTTCACTCTGTCACATTGTGCAAAGATGAAATCGGCGTCAGAATCTCTGCACACATGCTCTCATAAGAAGAGGTTGATTCGATCGTTCTAACGGATATTTTGCGTGAATAGATTGATGGCAGGATGATGAAGGATTGCATTCCGAAAAGAACAATCGTGTACAGTTAGGAAATTAGACCGAGTCTCAGAAATCCGGAATCATAGTTTACGTGTATCTAAGACAACGTGAAGGAGAGGGGAGCATTGTGTAAAGTCAGAATACCTTGACTCACATGATTGGGATCTCGCGAGAACCACCTGCAGCCTTCGTGACTGCCGGTGCAATTATGAGAAAGTCTAGCAAACTCGCTCGTTAGAAGAGCCACGTGCGACCTTCGATGACGCTCAAATTGGCGATACTTAAATTATCACTTCTCGTGCCTCGCAAACACTTCGAATTCCGCTAACACGATACTTTTAATCCTACGATCAAATCCTATTTCCTTCAATGGTTCTAACTTTCATTGTCAGTCTTCCCTGTAAAACTTTGCTTAACGCTAAAAACTACTATCTTTTCAAGTATAAAATTTCTACCAAAGAAATCAAAATGTAATATGAAAAAGTACATAATACGAGGGGAAAAGAAGCTTTCATTTTCATTTACTTGTTATATTTGTTAAAGAAATTTTAGTAACTTTATCTTGTGTATCATTTTATATTATAAGAAGACTGTGGATATTTATGATAGATATACATACGTAAAAAGTATATATATATATATTATATTTTTACCAAAAATCATTCGAACATTCCTCAAAATATACCACTATAAATCTATCAAATTTCTATGAAGTTCTAATATTAAAAACGAAATGCGGATATAAAATTCCTGCATTCCGGTAACGCGATCTAGTAACAAAATATCGATACGATTTTTAACGGTGTAGTTTATAACAGGATAGCATAGTTACCCGAGTACCCTTGAATTAACTTTCAGAAGTAGCGATTAGGATCAAGCGTTAATAAATAATTCGAAGATCTCATGTTAAGAAACGGAACCATTACCAAGAACAAACAGAATACCGTAACATTCAACGGAGTAGAATTTTTGCCCAACATTTTTATCGCGGGTAAATTATTTCGTTGGCAGGTCTTTTAAATGAAGAAATAAATTCTTTATGTCGAACAAAACATGTTAACAGGGTCGTTTGCGATATAGTCGCAGTAAAGGACTTTGATGCAACATGTGTTCACATTTGCTCGAGCATCAAACGAATCAGAGTATGAAAATTTCTATCCTGCCAGAGTTTGATGTGTGCACCACGAGAATATTTACCGTACTAGGAGTCAGTAGCGTAAAATTGGCTAATTAGAAACGCATGAGCGAACAGAGACGAGAATGATGGACCACAATACGGGTCGTTCTTTTGCGTGAACCTCCTGACGAAGGTTCGAATAAACTCGATTAATTTTCAACGAATTTATCGCGAGCCACACAGCGGAGCAACGACTTCTACCATTCTCGTTAGGTAATTACAGTAAATTATTTTTAATACTTTTAACATGTCAAACATTTAAAACCTTCAACGTGTGCCTAAATAGTTTATATACAGTTAATTAAAATTAAAGTGATACGAGCAAAATAAACAAGAGTATGGAATTACGTTTTTGTCTGGATAAAAGTAGGTTTGGTTTGGTAATTTTAGAATTAACAAATGTAGTTTCTCTATTATGTCGTGCTTTCAAGCTTCATAAAATTTCTTAATTCGATAATAATATTTTTACTAGCACTATAAAATATAAGTGACAAGTGAAGTTAAGATATTCTCAATTATTTTTTGACACCCAAAATGTACGTATTTTAAACAGTGTTTGCGTAGCGAATTTCATTAACTTTTACTAATTCCAGAATCCTCTTACGTAATAATTTATTAATAACATTATTAAATTGAGACAAACGACTAGTTGTATATAGATTCTAGATTTCTCTTTTATAACTTCAAAAGTATTAAACAAAGTAGAGTATCAAGTGATTTACAATTTGTATGACGTACTTTTAAAACGTCAGTTGTATCAAACTTGTTCCGATTATGTAAGAAGATCTGGTGCTGTTAATTTCTGATTCGCGACTTTGTCACTGGTTTGTGAAATTTCATTAATCAAATTGTGTGTGATGAAGATCTTAGACATCTATTGTTTGAAGTCAATTCACTTCAATTCAAGCCTGATTCAGTCCTGCTTATATGAATATACTTTATACATAATTCAAATTACTTGACCAATCTAAACGAGTCTTAGCCACGATCAAAAAAGAGAAGAATTGCGTCGAGAAACACGCCGCGGTTGTTTATTAAAAATTATTTACTGCAATTACCTACCGTTATCCGTCGAAGTCTAATTAAGAGCTTCGTAAATTGCGCGAAAATTCATACCGGATGAAAATCAAACCGAAACAGGAGCGCGTAATCGCCGCGAGGAGAGAAATGCAAGAGGCGTACGCGCGATCCAACTTTATGGATTCCCTCGAAAACCCGTTAAAGCTTAAGTATCTCCTTTTTAAGCTGCCTTTCGCGCTCGATCGCGGAACCAACTTCCAGTTGCATACATGCCACTTTTCCATGTCCATTTCCATTCGACGAGCCTCCTAACTCGCGTAGCCAGTGCCAGAAATAACCCGTAATCCGTAAAACAAAAGTTCAGCGCACCACCGAGACGTACAGTGTTTGCAAAGGACTGTCTAACCGTAAAAAAGTCATAATTTTAATCATTTTTTTTTCAATTTCCAAATTCTTAAGGACCCTTTGTTATTAGAATTTTAAGTTTCGAAATTTGTAAGTGTCTTTGATGGGCGTGGTACGTTTTTAAATTCTTAAGGATCCTTACTTAGGGAGAATGTCGCTTATCTATCTGCAAAATATTTAAATAAGGTAGGGTACACAAATGTCAATGGTGCTTCTTTTTTTCTAATTTGATGCACTCAAAAATGAGTAATACGTCTTATTAAGGAGAACTACATAAATTGGTAGGGATTGGTTAGAATTTCACCGCCATCCTGCAGTTCGGACTCGGTTCTTTGAATTTCAGAAAAAAACAAGTACATTTTGACACATCTCTTTCTGTAACTTAATTTTACATCTTCTGTCATTTAGCTACTTCGATTACTATGTTATACTACATCTGAAAACTATACAAGCTGATCTGCAAAAATGAACAATATTAACTCGAATAATTAAGAGTCATCCAGCAGTATTTTTGATTTAATGACTTGGACAGTGATTAGACAGCTATCTTCAACCGCGACGCGAGTCTTATACCGGATGCATGTACACGTTCGCTTCTCGAAATCCACGGAAAAAATGGCCTGATTTCCGCTTCAAAGAGCGCATTTGCGATTAACGTGCAATTATTCGGGTCAACAATGCGATGGGATAGCCATTACTCCGTCATTGCTCCCTCTCTCTTCATCCACGTAAATTGAAGGTTAGGGAGAAAGTAGCAACAGAAAAAAGAAGCGAATGGCCGGCGAGGAGAGGCTCAATTTTCCTAAAGAAAGTACGACGGCATATCGAGGAATGCCAAATCATCTTTCACGCGATAAATTAATTGCTCGACTGCGCGTAATGGCACGACAAAATCGATAAAATCAGCCTCCTTCCATATAATCTGCGCCCATTTACCACTGATAACGCATCGTTTATCCCCACTTTACCCGGTGACTTTACATACCGCACCACTTTCTAACTTTTTGCAACTCCGCAGTTCCCTCCGATTAACGAGGAGAATCAGTCTGGCTAGGTCAAAATCCTGAGCACGTGCAGATGTCTCCAAGTTTCATTAAAATTGCGGAAATGGCATATCTTTGGGTGTACATCATCCAAGCAGTATCGTTCGTTTGACTCGGAGGAAAAACGAAGCATTGCTAATCATTATCAAAGTGGCCAGTTTATGCTTTACCTGTTCTATAAATCCCATCGAAGCGGTACAATATCACTCTATAAATTGCAAAGTGAAGCGTGAACGAGCTATTTCGAGACTCCAAAGAGAATTCCAAGAAAATTTATCCAGCATCTACATCTATACTACTTAGATCGTTACTATCGTACAAATCTGTACGATGATGGTCAAGTGTACAAAATGAAAAACTGGTTGATTTAACACGAAGAAAAAGCGAAGCATCGCTAATTATTATAAAAGTGGTCATTTTATAGTTACCTGTTCCATAAATCCCGTTTAAGCGGTACAATATCAATTTATAAATTTCCTAACTTGATAAAGTGAAGCGTGGAAGTGCTATTTCGCAGCTCCAAAAAGAGTTCGAATTTATCTTCGGCTATACTATCAGCTATACTATCTGTATCTTCGCTACAATACAAATGTACGATAATGACCATCGTACAATCCTATATCATTACCACTATACAAGCTTAAAAACTCCTTAATGTAACTCGGAGAAAAAACGAAGCATCGCTAATCATTATAAAAGTGGCCAATTGATAATTGACTGTTCCATAAATCCCATCCAAGCTATAGAAGCTATCCAAGCAACGTTGCTTTACAAATTCCTAACATATAAAATGAAGCGTAACATATAAAGTGCTATTTCCAACGTGCTATTTCGAAGTTCCAAAAAGAATTACAGGGGAATTTATTCAATACCAGGAGTTAAAGGCCGAAGAGTAGTCCTAATGA
This sequence comes from Bombus huntii, assembly GCF_024542735.1. NCBI lineage: Eukaryota > Metazoa > Arthropoda > Insecta > Hymenoptera > Apidae > Bombus > Bombus huntii. The sequence continues at coordinate 5,358,814 of NC_066251.1, forward strand.
CACGTGACGAAGGTACGAGCCGTACGCCACGTCGAACCTCCATCCCGCGGACGTTCTCATCGAGTACATGTGCACGCGAAGACTTTGGTTTCGCCTTTCCTGTCACGAGCACATTGTATCGTTCCTGACAAAGATGCCCGTAAAAAGATACGCGCATCTGCGTATTCGGGCAGTTCATTTCGGCAAAATAACGGTGTGCTCGAAATGGCCGCGATGAAAAACGACCTGTGCAGACGTTGAAGTCTCCAAAAGAGTCCTCGACTTTGGACAGGTTTGAATCTCGTATGTAATTCGGCTTAGTATTATTTTCGTCGTCATAATCTTCGATGATCGACGAGAATCCTTAATACTTTTCGAAATAAGTACCCAGGACCTCCTTAAATCACCTGGAACATTTTTGAAGGGTAGGAAGGATGGTATAAGAGGACAGGAGGTAAGGATGACACGAAAGGATAAGACGCAAGAGCTCGAAGATCCTTCCGTCCTGTGTTTGACGCTTCGAAAACTGCTGATGTCATAGGACTTTCCGTATAAAAGAGCACATGTAAAAAGGAAAAATTCTATCGGACAAGGTGTTCCCGCGGAAATGATGAATTGAAATTTTATGCAAAACCTGTGCGGGATGAGCGAAGTTAGATGGAGCGTGTTGCCACCGTGTACAGAGGGAAGACAGCTATAAAACAAGACCACTGGCGGATAACACAGGTCTCTGTAAGCTGACTGCATCATCCGCCAGGGAAAAGGTAGTTGGTTTACCTTACTAACAGCGGTTCGAGAAAAAGGAACCCGACGCCGGTAATAACGAGGTATCGCGTAACAATCAACCGGTACTTAATCGTAAATGCTGACGGGCCGCCATTATCCTTTAAATCGATCAGTCACACTGTTAATTATACTCGTTGGAATCTGAATATCTCCCGAGAAAATTACATCGCGCTGCCGCTCTACCATCTATACGCTCATAAATCCGCGTTGCACGAGGGCCGACGAGCTTGACTTTAATTGCTCGATTTTAATATCCATCTGGCGCGGCGTGAAAGATGAGAATCAATCGACTCGACACCCGTTTAAGATGGAAACGCGAGAGCAGAACCGAGGATAAAACGTTCTAATTCGAGACTATTAACCAACCCCTGCCACTTCGATTACACGCTCTCGTACAAAACCTGTATAGTTTAATAAACAGAAAAAAGAAAGAAACGAAAAAAAAGAAAGAAGATACCGACTGATTCAACGTGGCGAAATAATAAACAACCGGTAGATGCGATATTTCGCCAGTCATCGCGGTAAGAAATAGCGGACCCTACACTTGACACAAGCTACTACGCGGTTACTCTCGCAATTAGAAGCGATTCAATCAGCAAGTCGCGTGATGCTAAATCAAAATCACCGCTGTAACAAATCTCTAGCAATTAAGAATTAGCAAAAGCAAATAGCCAAATCTATCTGCTAAATAACATTCGACGCATACGAGAAACCCTATTACGAAATCCGTACTGAATGGATTGTTTCGGTCCATCTCCCTTTCTGTCTGTCTCTCTCTCTCTCTCTCTCTCTCTGTGCGTCCGACCTTCTGCAAGGTCTTCGAGGAGTTCTCTCTGGTCAGGAATGCGTGACTCGACGATTTTATAACCCGCTTTCAATTATCATTCCTGATGCTCTTGTTCTTCTCCCTTTGGTTCGCGCTACGGTTGCGCCGCGAGAAGAAAGCCTGACGCGGGGAATGCACGCGCGCGGAATTTGTCCCCGTCGCGGCGGCGTTTTCTTTCCCCGCGTGCGCATCCAGTGTCTCGTTTTTTTCTGCGTTTTCGCTTATATGCGCTTCCCTGCTGCCGCCACGGGGCTACGTGATTTATTCGATGTCGATTACGGGGAACAGCCGGTGCCGCGCAATGAAGGAGGAAGAGACTTCCATACTGCGGCACACCGTTCCCGAGAAAACGAGTTGTCCTCGGGCACGTTCAGCCGGACGAGCCGACGATTTGTTTCGGCTCGTTCGCCGATGATTCGCTCGCATCCACCCTATCTTTCAGCGGGATCGCGTTTTGCATGCTTAATGTCATCCGCTTGTCGCGTTAACCCGCCAAATAAACGATTAGTCGATTTAATTCGGAGGTAACGCGTGCTCTTAGGATGCGAGTTTGTGACGACTGTATCTACTGTTGGAAAGGTTGCCCGCATGAAAGGCTCAGCGCGATATTTTAAGAGCGAAAAAGTATTCAGGGATAATAACTTAATCAGATTTTCTGCTCGAGAATGAGGCAACTCGTAAGTACTCATAAGCCGGATTATACGTGCCTTTCCTCGAATGCTTGGTGAATGGTTGATGTAGTTCCAATGCCTCTTCTTCCAATAGCTGTATCGAACGATCGTTTGGCAATGAGAATCGAACAGACGTTCTCTGACGTATATTTTGAGCGTAAATTTTCCAATAACAGATGCGAAAATGATTTTCCAGATATTTTGTCATATCATTTATATCATTTTATATCATTTCAGTGTTTCATTATATCATTTTATCATTTGATAAATCAAATCATCATTTTTCAGTTTTGTTTTAACATATACTTATATAACACATGCGATGATGACTTTTTAGACATTTTCCATAAATATTTCTTATTAAATTTGCTTTGTAAGCATATTTTTTCAACAAATTGTGCTAGTTGTTCAAGGTAAAAACAATGAAATCGTTTGGTTTTTTCCAGTCATCATGAAGATCTCGGCTACTTTATTGGTTTGCGCGATGGCATCGACGACGGCGGTGCCGCTCCAAGACACCCTGAATGACGCTCGATTGTTCCCTCGGAACAAGGACGCGGTTCCAGTTTCCACGGAACCCGCGATTGTCACCGGCAAGGACGCGACGAATCAGTCGACAAAAAAGCAATCAGAGAAGACCGACAGTGGAACGAAAGAGTCGAAATCCTCGTTGCTAGCCTCGATTCAAGATAATAATCAAGGCAAGCTTGAGGTTGGCCGTTTCTCAAAGCAATCCAACGAAGTCAAAGCAACTAAGAAGAATCGGAAGCATAAAGCCATCTTCGTCAATTATCCTCTCGTTTCACAGCTTCCATTTTCTAACGTCCCCTACGACATCGATTATCCCAGCAACAACTTCGATACCGAAGAAAGAATCATGTCGGATCCGAATAGATACGAGGAAAGCAACATCTTTTACATCAGGCTACCACCCACGCCGTACATGTTCGTGCCAGGTTTAGGCTATATCTCGCAACCGCCCACTTACTCCACAGCCAGCCTTCGGCCGCATGTCCCGTACACGAGACCCGGAAGGCCGAAACCAAACTACCAACAATCCGTTAACCCGTTCATCAAGCTGCCCATCGATTTTGTAAGCAACGGGAAACCGACGTCGGTCTACCAATGGCAAAAGAAGACGAACAAGAAACCAACGGACAGCCCAATCACCAATCTGGACAGCGTTTCGGCGGACTTTGTGAGCAATGGGAAACCAACATCGATTTATCAATGGCAGGGCAATTTAAAGCCGACCAAGAAACCAGCGGACGATTTGGTCAACAAGCTGGACAAGGGCCCGTACACGTTTAATGGCAAGCCTACCAGTTTCTTTCTGTTGAAGTCTGATGGAACCGCAGGGGCACGTCAGGCTTTCCGGTACCCCGACTACCGGCAAGATAATTCCTACTATTGAAGACACGGGGCAGCTAGTTGCTACCGAAACGTGGAACGAACCACGGCTACCTCGAATCCTACAAATCGTCGGTTTGATTGCCGGATGATGATGGATTCGAGCGAAAGAGATGAGAAGCGACGAGCGTATGCACGAGAAATGTGAAACGAGAGAGGAATCGATTCGCCATTCTCGTTCGAATCGTATAACTGCGAGTGCCAGAGAATCGTGATGCTCGATCGCTTAGAAATTACACTCGCGCTTACGCTTCGTTCAGATTAGTGCATTTATCTGAATTCAGGCAACTTGAAGTTGTTTTCCTTGACTGAACTTGCAGCATGCTAGATTTCAGGGGATATACTATTGGACTTTTAGAAATCAAAGCCTCGTTTTTAATTTTCTTACGGTGTTAGGTGCGTGAAATATCGCGTTAACGCGTCATACTATTGACTTATGTTACTAGAACGAATGGATTATCTTGAAAGCTCTGTTAACGTTTTTCTCGAAATTATATTTTTCACTCGATCGTTATGAAATCTCCGCGTCGCCAAAAATTAGAAAATAGGTCTATGTCAATGTTATCCTACAAGATCTAAATTCTTCATTTTGTAGTTATTTGTGAAAAGATTCTCAAACTTATCCGTAGCTTCTTCAAGATAGTATACCTTCTTGAAATGTTCTTTCAAGTTTCTAAGCTTGTTCTTTATTCATTGAATCGCCTGAATTCAAGAAATTTGACCGGTCTGAACGGGATTTGGAACATGTATATTCGTACAGCGACAAGCTTTCGTATTTACGGCCTTGATATAGAAGTTACACAGGCTGACTAGTGATTTATACTGTGTTACATTTACATCTAAGAGTATAGGTTATTGCGCGTATGATTATGCGGGAACCGTGGAGCCAGTTCCCTAAGACGGACTGTTAAAAAATTTCATCACGTCGATGATGGACGTCGTTGGCGTAGCTAATACGATCTCTTTAGTAGAGATTTGTATCTTTTTTTCTCCTTATACGTTGCTTTCAAGTTCGATGCCTTGATTGTACAAGATACAGTGGTGGAAGTGCGTTTTAAAGTAGAGGGGAAGAGATCGAGGAGAAATATCCCTGTATGGTGAACGAGAAATGAACGATAAAGACCAGTGTGGAAGATAAAACGACGTAATGAGAAACGTAAACGTAACAGCCGTGAAGTTTTTCATTTTTGCAGTTAAATATCTTCTGATTTTCATGTTGCGTTGATTCAGTATGCTGGTATTGATTCCACTCTGCATAATTAAGACGTATCGCTGTGGTTGCTCGAGATACAGACTCTATTGCGAGTAGATGTATAATTTTAATTGTTACTCTTAAGTGTATAGTTTCTATTTATAGAGTATCAATACTTATATGCGTCTATCTATACGTTAATCAGTTAAAAAATGCGTATATATAATTTATATATAGCTAGCTGATTATGCAGAAGAAATCATGATGACTATTTGCTCAAGCACCATTTAGGGTAATTTAATATATAACTATCCATTGTTTTATATCTTGAGTGAAACCATGATATCACGAAGCATTTAGTATTATAACATAATGTACTTAATCGCATATATTTATTTGTAAAGTCGTAATTTATATGCCGTTATCACTAAACTTTTTTTACACAAATTTCCTCCTTTTTTTACTTTGTAAATACGTGAAAAATATACGAAAGTTCCAATCGATAATTTCCATTTTCTCTATCTTTTTACCAAAGAAAGCGGAACGTTGGTGTTCTTCGAGAATTCTTACCAGTCGGCTGCGTCGACCAGAAAACGCGTTTCATATGTTTCCCCTTCTCACGTAGCACAAATATTGACTTGGGACGCGAGTCTACTCGGGATTATATCCTGTCTGGTTACGGGGATGCCTCGCGATCTATGCTACTTGCTCAAAGAGATTGAATTCAAAGATCGCGATAACACCACCGCCAGACATCCCGGAAAAGCCGGCTTCAAATGGAATTTCAATACAATCTCGCGATTTCCCTCAATGATATTTCCAGGAATTCGCGTATCTTTCCTCAAATAAATTTCCTATTTGCGGAGAACATATCGTTTAAAAATACACACGTAACACATTAAAGCTTTTACATTGAAATAAACGATCTGTCGTTTTTAAACCTTTCTATTTGTTCGAAATAAACTAATTTTTTACGACGAGTCGCTAAATGATTCTTAGATCAGAATACGAGGGGCTAATTCTCGTCACGGATGACAAACAAGACGTTGGTTAAAGGGTTTGAGAGAAAAAAAAAGAGATGTTGGACGAAGGAAGATAGGCACTCTGGTCATTTCAAAGTTAGATGGTCAATTATCAAAAAATGTGGCCCTCGGGGCAAAGGGTTCGTTGTTGGCTCGATACTATCGCAAATGTGCTGTAACGGGTTAAGAGCGGTTCTCATTCTAAGCAAGAATCTAAACGGCTGACACTCGCGGCATAAACAGTACTATTCTTCGCCGATTTTCTTCTTTTGCTTCTTTCTCAACGGGCACACACAACAGCCAACGCATTCTTGTACAAAGTACTATAAATACTTTTATTACACTACACTGAATGCCATGGTTCGATACAATTGAGCTTCCTCCTATAACATACGATATAAGAATATAAAAAATGTCTGCTGCTCTCGCGCCTCTGCAATTCATTATTAAAGAAAAAGAAAAAAAAAGAACCAGTAAAAATCCTTGCGCGATTATACGTAGTAAAAGGCATGTGCATCCCATCGAGAGGGGTATATATAGGTATATTGTCCAGTCTTTCGTAAAAATTCGCTCGTGACCGATTGCTTTACGAGACTGCAAATTCATTATTCTATTGTTTCCATTGTTAACATAATTTTTACGTATCTCATAAGACAACCAGTCATGATGGCTTATTCCTTTGTTGTAAAAAACGGCACACATCGACGATACGATAGAAAAAGTATCTGTTAAAACTTATAAAAATATATTATACAAGTTAAACGTAGCGACAGGAAGCGATCGTCGGTGCTTGGCTCGTGAAAGAGGAAGAAGCGCCAGCGATCACTTCCCTGGACTTAATCTAGATCTCTGAGCGTACCACCGAACTCAGTCGCAGGCATTTGCAAAAATTTCCTTAAACTATCCTAAATTTAAGTCCACCTTTCCAAAGAAAGTCTCGGGAAACCTAATCTAATACTTCTAACAACTGTAACAAAAGTGGAACGGTTTTTGCAGGATACGCGTGGCTTCGAGCAAGGACGACTCCATCCGAACATCCCTCGTTCTTTTTCTCTCACACACGCATTCTTGATCATTCTTACTCTCTCAGTCCTTTGAAAATTTTGTCATCGTCCTACGAAACGACGGCCCTTGCTCTTGTTTCATCGCGAAGTCGCGACTAACATAAGTTAACAAGCTCACGGGCCGTTAACACGTGATTACACAGATTCTTAGCGCCGCGACGCGAGATTAAGGTAACAAGGGATGATAGTAGACGGGCTTGCGACTCTTCTCCATCACGTAGAACGCCTTCGGTTTTCCATTTCCGGGGAAGTTCTTGTGGATGCTCGTGGAGCCGGACTTGCCGGTGATTGGCGCGTAGTACGACATGGCTGCCTTCTTCCGGTGTTTCTTCACCTTTGCCGTGTTCCTCGAGCCGTGAAGTTCGTTCGTCAGGTGAATCCTGTGCACGCCTGAATCATCCAGCCTGTAGGTCTTGTTACTTAAGTTGGTGCTGCTTTTCTTCGTTGATTCGTTTTTCTTCGTCGATTCGTTTTTCTTCTCTTCGTGATCAGGATAGTTGAGCCTCTTATCATTGTTTCTTACGTGTTTCGATGGACTGTCACTACTTTGACGAACGTTAATCTTATCGTTGTTGTTATCAAAATATTTCTTATTCTCTTGACGAGGAAGATCCTGACTGATCTTCGAGCTGCCCCGAGTCTCTACAAAATTCTTCGAGTTCTGATACTTCTTGGTGACGTCCATCTTCTTCTTAGCCTGCTCCAGCTTCAGCTGAGAGTACAGTCTCTTCTTCTCGCCGATCTTCTTCACCACAGGAAGATTCCAGTGATAGATCTTCGCTGGTTTCCCGTTTCCTTGAAATCCTACGGGGAAATTCGGCCCAGTTTTGGTTATCTTGTCGTCTTTCACCGTTTTGTGCGGTTTCGTGATCGTGTAGTACGGCGGACTGGCAGGAAGCTTCACGATGTAGACGTGGCTGTCTCTATGTCCGTGTCGACGGCTGTAAGGTTGGTGGATCCGTGTCTGGGAGCCGAGTCCAGGCGGCTCGGGACCAGCAAGACGTTTCTTATGGTGTCCATCGGGGATCTGAAGCGGCGCGAGACCGAGCCGATTCAAGATCGCCGCGTTGCTCGTGTGAACTGTCTCGAAGTTTGAGACCGCTTGCTCGGATGCGATTACGACGATGGCGGCCGAAAGGAGCAGCAGCGTGCAGCTCAGCAATCTGAAACGAAAAGAATGGTCAATCACAATTTCAAATGAACCGCTGTAAATATTCATACCGTTGCGTAAATACCTGACTTCGAGAGGATTTGAAAGATTATAGCGTAATTGGAAAAGTACGCGGTGGACCATCTTATGGTTGTCGACAAAAACGTAATAAAATGAATGAAAAGAGTCTCGTGATTTATGCTGTCCTTACGCTGTAATTACGCGTTTATTAAATCTCGTATCTGCGGATCAGAAGGGCAGCCACCGCTATGAGTCTTCCTTTTACGAGACTTTCGAACTAACTTCTTTGCATTTATGGGTAATATATTTGCGATATTTTTCATATTTCACGTGTTCGTTTTCAAATGTTTGTGAATGCATGTTTCATGTATAAGGGTGATGAAAACCAAATTGATTTTAGAAGTATGACATGCTGTTACGAGCATTTGATAACCACATGCTGGAACGTCAAAGTTGGCAGTATACTGTAGCAAAAATTAAGACGATAGTCAACTGTTTCCAGAACTTTGCATAGATGGATTATCTCAATAGATAATTAGTTCAAAATACTTTATTTTATATAGTAACGTTATAAATAAAAGAACATGACTGAGGAAGAACTTTTTAATATTAACCGTTCGTTTGTTAACCCCTGTTGTCCTATTACTACAAAATGGACTATACATAATTCAATAAAATAATATAAAACAACAAATGTCGTGCATCCTTATGAAACAAAAGAAACTTTTGGGACAACCTAATATATTTCTCCCCATGATATAAAATCTACAATTAAATTTCTTGTACTTTGAAGTGCTATAAATATAAAACTTCCAAATGTTCATTTCGAGTAAAAAGTACAAACTAAGTTAAGTTGAATTGGATACAAAAACTTTTCCCAGTTACATATTCGCCATTGTGCATCTTAATGTAAGTACACGCGAGATATCTCATCCACGCTTGGCGAGATACGCTTTCCATAAATGTAAAGGGGCTAAAAGCCTGGCGGACGGAAGACAGAGCAGAGCGGTGTCTGGAGTTCCGGTACGCGGTACGGTCGCATAGAAGACGCCTGGAGAATATCAAAGACTAGCGGATCTCGCGACGTATCTCCGACCCGTGTCAGCTTAAAAGACAATCCATCACTGGCTAGCAAGTCGCGCGATCTAAAAAGAGGAAAAAGCGGTTCGGCAGCCATGACCTCGTCTATCAGTTGAAACGTTTTCTCTCTCGAGAAAAAGCTAGAAAGAACGAAACTAGTCCCCTAAGCTAGCCACCTGGCAGATCGTAAATTAAACTCGCTGTGTAACGTCCGAGGAAAAAAGGAGCAAAAGAAGAATTTCATTGACCGTAAAAGTGACGACTCTGGCAACGAGACGACTTGAAATTTTACGAGCAGAGAGGCGTCCGGACAAAAACGACGACGTGCGTGGATGTTCCGCGGCAGAGCTCGCGTACCAACACACGATGCTTCTTAAACCATCGAGACACCATGGCCTGGCTGCCTGTCGCGTACGGCGGCTACGCCAACGATAAATCACCTTTTCCTCTTAATTACTCGCTTCACGCGGGGGAAGACCTCGCTAATTATTCACCAGCCGTTCCTCTTCTTTTTCTAAACCGATGCCTCGCGCGTAGCATCGAGAAACGTGCCTTCCATTTCACTAATAGTATCGCTGTGTTTTGTGTTCACCTCCGCCTGTTAATTTCTATCTAGTTTCGACGAAAAAGGTAGCCATTCAAACGCTTGTAAATATATTCCTACGTCGAGATATATCGGTCGAGATATTTTTACCGATTTTAAGTTGCGCGTTTGACGCCAGTGCAATTTTCCTGTTATTATTTCAAGCGTATCCAGCGCCACCGCTCATGCATTATTCAGAAAATGCTGACGTCTCCCTAACGAATCACCGACCGATTCTTCAACAAACTATCTGAAATGATGGATAAGGGAGCAAAAACAAAGGTAGTTTTCGCTCGACCAAGTTGACAGAAGCCAAAACGAGTTAATAAATATTCCTTTCTTTGACTTTTCATGGATTCGGAAGGAGGAAAGCACGAGGAACGTCTGTCACGCGAAATTAATATGCTAGCCAGGCATTTCCCTCGTTGTAAAATTATTCTCTCGACTGTGCACGTTCTTTTTAAGACGCTCGTGCACGTGAGCCAAGTGTCACGCGCGCGAATCAGAGAGGTAAGAGAGGAAATCGTGAGATCTGAGACAAGCAGGCGAAATAGGCGTCGACAGTAAGAAATATGTATCGCTTGACGAGCGTCCTACGCTTATCGAACTATAACATAGATTCCTAAAATGAGGGTCGCGTTAAGTATTAAAATATGAGAGTAGCTTGCATGTTCGTTAGGAGATTTCTACTCACCAAGAATTGTCAGATGAACAATTCCAAGTCGATAGAGATAAAAATCACACGACAATTACTATTTACATCTATCACAAATTTTTAACTTTCACGATGATTAGACAACACGTTGTGTAGATAACTCAACATATTAATAACACGATTGAAACACGAGGGATCACAAATATGTTATATTTTTGGTCAATTTCTCTTGGCTCACGGATCTATGCCAAATTAAATTTAAATTCCATATTAATCAACTCTCGACAGAAATTGGAGTTCGTGCAATCTCTGACTGGGTGGCGGAAAATTACCGCTTTCAGAAGTGGATCTTAACTCATAAAAGTTTGAGAAATCCTGATCTAGAGACAAGCCCGAAGACGTTCCGAGTCGACAGACTCGTTAACTGATTTTCATTAGGACGAATATATCTGTCTCGGGTGATCTACAAGTTTGCGTTCGTAACAAAGCTCCATTCACACGATTCCCTCGAATCTCGAGCCTCTCGTCACATTTATTAGCTCTATCTGCGTCGATCTTCAGTATAATAAAAACACGCAGGACGTACTCTGGCTGGAGCGGACGGGCTGTTTCCTCAATGAAACTCATTGTTCGAGAAAAATAAGTGAGGTCGCCTGCGAGAGTGATAAGGGGCCATCGTCCCGACAGTGAGCAGAAGATTTAGCAAATGCAATAGGGGAATTGGAGCGAGCTTACGCGTCCTTCAAGTTGATGCGATTTTATAATGGCGATGCTGTGAGATTTGATGAATTTATATTCCCCAACGAACATCGATATAGCTATAATCCCTGTTGATTGGATTCTGCCACTTGTAGAAATTTAATTCTTCTTACTATAATATTATAATTGCTAACTATAATCATACACGCATATTCTAACTATAATTTCTAATCACAATCGTACAGACGCATGAAAAAGATTGAAAAATATCAGAAATTTGGAGTGATCCTACTTTGGGATCTTCTTACATCAATTACGTGAATCGCGTCCAACTCGCATCATTTATAATTATTATTATGGTTATTAAAACCATAAACCATCGAGTATTATACATATTCCTAATAACACAACTGCACTCTGCTGTGCATTGAATCATAGTAAATATTAATTTATCAAGTCATACGTACAACATTACCATTGTAAAATCGATCTGCGCTCAGCTTAACTATTAATAGCGACATATATAAATCACCTTGCCACAAAAGGACGGCCTAAAAGACAACATCCTCTCATCGATAAGTAAGTAACAATAACGAAAGGTCTGATGATGCCCAACAGGGCGATCATCATTACTCTTCTCGAATCGTACTCGCAGCATAGTCTGGCAAAAAGTTTTCAGTCGCGATTACGATTCCGCTTAGCAGCAGGAAGATGACCGAGCGAGTGTGTGCCGATCGGTAGTCCATTACCTCTGGACGTATTCGTCGAAAGCGCACGATTGGCAGGTTAGAAGAACGCGGAAGAGCAAGCGTCGAGGATCGACGGCGGTGAAGAGAGCACGACCCGAACGGGCGAGGCGAGGCAAAGATGAAAAAGAACTGGCAAGAGGATAGAAAAGAAGAAGAAGAGGAGGAGGAGGAGAAGGAGGGGAAGGAGGAGAACCGGAGGTGGAAGAAGACAGGTCGAGGGAGAAGGTGGAGAGGCGGCGTGCAATCGGCGGAGTAGCACGTGCGTGTGCATACGAGTGTATATTGTACATGCGTGAGAAAGACCGACGATTCAACACGCATCAACAGCAACGACGGGGGGAAACGGAAAAAGAGACACGGGGCAACGTCGTCGTACCGATGGAATGAAAAATGAAAAGGAGCAACAACACTGGCGTGTTGCGGTGAACCGAGATTAATCTTCATGATCATCAGCCGGATCGGCTTTTGCGGGTTATTCACTTTGGCTTCTCGACCTGACCCGATCAGCCGAGATGGGATATCGAACAGCGCTTTGTATCACCGAGATTCCCATCTGTAACACGTTACACAATTGTTCCATGGTTTTCGAGACTACGAAGATTCATGTTTACTCAGATTTCAAGAAGAATAGAGATTTATTAAGGAATAGATAAGATAATCTATAGAGTTTACGCCTTATTTAAGTTCTCCAATTTGGGTCATGTTACAAAGTTATCCGATGTCTTTCGAGTTCACAAAGATTCCGAAAATTCTAAAATGTAGATCTTCGGATTTCCAAGGATGCTCGTATCGTCAAAATTCTCATTTGTAACGTGTTACACAGGCATTTGGTATGTTTCAAGTCCACAGAGAATTCAATAACTCTAAAACGTAGATACAATAATCTACAAAGTTTCATATCGCCAACATCCCCATCTGTAACATGTTACAAAAGCACTCGAAACGATTCGAAACTAAACAAACAGCCCTAAAACTTTAAAACGTATTCAGATTTACTGATAAACTGACGAAATTATTTATGACGTTTCGTAGTACCAAAAAACCTATTTATAACACGTTACACGACCATTCAACTCGTTTTGGACAGCAAAAATTCCGAAGATTGTGGAATATAGATATTCAGATTTGGAGAACCATACCGGTCTATTAATAAACCGATGAAGCAATCTACGACGCTTTCGTTCTAGCGAACCGTAACGTTTCCATCAGAGAAGATGAAAGCTCGAGTCATTAGCCGACACCCGACCAAGTGCACCATCCTAACGTCGACTCTCTCTTTCGGTGTACTTGTTAGGCACTCTTGTAATTTACCACATAATTACCGGCCTATCGACCCGTTTCATCGACTACCTAACTTTCCTGTGTCTTCTTTCTCACAGACACCAATTATTCGCTTTTGTACATGGAACGTAAAATTTAACACGAGATCCTTCCACATAAGTGTTAGACTTGGTTGATTGATTCAATAACGCGACCGTGGTCTACACCAAGTAACTTTCTCGCGATATAAGCCTGACTGGATCACCTCTTTTTCTAAGAGCTGCTTTTCAAGAACAAATTGCTTACGATCACGTGAAAGCTCAAACGAGAGAATAACACGGCAGTTGGCCGATTCGTTTGACCGCGAGGCGGAATGCGTTTGCGCTCGGGCGCGAGAGGGTAAGAAGAGGAAGAGGAACGAGTAGGCAGGTACGACGAGACGTCGGTGGTTGCCGCGGGATTGTAATGGCCCGGCAAGCCTGTAATTTCTGTCTTGGTCGAGTTAACATTCGACTGCGAGAAAAGCCAACTCGCCACCCGTACACGTCCCGCGTTTCCTTCATCTCGTCTTGAATGACTCGCTCGAGTTGATGCAACGCATCCACGCGAGCCATTCTTGATACGCGTCGCGAGTCCTAACTTATCAAGATATGAAAGCTACGCTGATCAAGTATGGAGAAGGATAGTAGCTCTTAGAAAATGTATTATAGCACATTTTCGTCTTGTTTTTGTAGCTACTTAAGCAGCCTCAAATAATTGTGAATACATGCTTTGTATTTTGATTTAGTGCAAATACTATTTCCAAGGGTTACAAAAAGATAATGAATTAATAATTATGTATTTACTTTCACTTAATGTTCTGACGAATAAACTGAACATACTGGTAAAATTGCTGATAATTATACAGGAATCACTTTCTTCTCACTGAAAAATCGAATACATATAGCAGTGAACTAATTATAGAAGTACTAAAACTGATCAAGGCAGTAATTGCGGCGAATGTGAACGAGTAAAAAGAATTTAATTTTATTACACATAATTGATCAAATTGCCGAAGCGAGGTTAGATCGAAATGAATAGATTTAAAGTAATAATTTCTTGATGATCTTTCAGCTTTACTTCATTATCGTAAGATTTAGGATCAAGAGTGTAACTTTCTGCTGTATCCATCGAGATGTTTCGTCCAACCGACTATAAAACGGTAACGAGTTATCCCTGAACAAGCAACGAGGTCCCTTGTCATTCATTCACTGTCAACCTCACTGTGAACCGAGTTTAATCTCGTGATTTCAGGCTACACGGATGGACTAATTGCTCAGCCACAGTCTACAGGGAGAAACGCCCCGGGGTACGATTTCAGAACTTCGATTTTACGGTAGCAAACTATGTGAAACGAGAACGATTCGTCCCAGGAAACGACTTTTTGCTCCATTGGATATTTCAGATTCCTGGAGAGTTTAGCAAGAGAGATTCCCAGCCGCCTCTCCGTTCCAGAAATGCCGAGTTCGTGAAAAGGACGTTCCTTTTCTCGGACTCTGGTGGTTTCCTTCCGATTATACTGACAGAGCTTAACTCGGGAGGAAGTGTAAAGCCGGAGATTCACTGGGAAGCTAAACTGAACCTATGACTAAATTTACAAATATCTCCTTCAATATGTACATTCGAGGACAAAAGTGATTGAACAGGTAATGAAAGTAGTATAAATGGAGTTCAATCAAACTAATCCTAGTGTCACCTATGTAAGATTTATCCATTATACGTATATGCGATAAACGAAATTTCATTGATATCCACTGTCTACTTATTTTTGTTCTCGACTATTGAACCAAATACTTTTAACGCATAGCGTAGCTTAATTTTTGCTATAAATAAGACGTATTTAATGAAATTTAGCATAGCATAGATCATCCGCCTAGCTTTTTGGTGGATCTCCGGCTTAACTCGTAGATTTCTCGAAACCTTACCGCGTGTAATTATCAAGCTGTGAAATTAATGCGTTCGACCAGCTGTATACTTGCAGGTCGAGTAAAAACTTCGAGTATAATTCGCAAGATTCCATGGCGATGCGTGAAACAGACTATAAACCACGACGATGTTCGTCATCGACACGAGAACGCGGTTTCACGCTCGTCGGCGGCGCGTACCGTGGCCGTGTTAATCCCGTGGTTGAGAGAGAATCATTCGGTGGTTCCGACAGAGTATTAATCCGTGGCACGACGGAGAAACAAAAGCGTGTAAGAGTGATAAAGATAGAGAGAGAGGACAAAGGAGTTTGTTCACCTTGGTGATCTTCGGTGCAGAGAGGCTGACCATAGTCGACTACAAAGACTCCGACTCGTGTCCACGAGGCTCGTATCGAGTGTGCACCCTCGTCGTGGAGTTCGTGCGAACGGCACACGTGCTCGCGCGTGAGGCTCAAGCTCACATGATCAATCAGACACAGCCACACGCGTATCGTAGAAAGCCATGCTTCTACACTGCTGTTCATAAATATGTGATACTTTGCTCGATTAACAATGCAGTAGAACTCCGTTTGCATAAATTCCACTTATTTAAACCAAATTTTAGCGAATACCCGATCTCTTGCTAGTTGAATCCACTTATTTGAACGTGGACTTCTACTACATAAACGAGAAATCATATGCAGGAGAAAAAATCAATAGACTCCTATTATACGACCCCTAAATAATCAATTCTTGTGGAAGCAACAGATGTATATCACATGAAATTTTAATTATTTACTTTAAACTTTATCAACGATATATAAAAATTAAATATATTCGACTTGAAGTGTCCAAATGTTTGAAACATTATTCTTAGAACCACCCTCTAACCATAGCTCTAACAATTTTAAAAAAACTTCTATGTTTATAAAAGACAAAAATGTATTATAATGTTTAATATTTACACATGTCGATTCTTTTACCGCATATCGCCATAATATCCTATATGTCAGCTCTAATAAAGTTTTTCTACCTGTTTCTGTAATTAAATTAGATTACATTAAAAAGAAAATGAAGCAAGTGTCCCTATACTTTTCAGCGGTCGTAGTACGCATGCACAATCGAAGAAAAGGAGAAAAGCGATGGAACGAAGAACAGGGTGCGATAAAATCCTCGAAAACGGAGATTAGGATGATTCGAAGCGTACTGCATGGGGCAAGATCCAAGATATATATCGCGGTAATGCGAGTTACGTGTTATCGCGCGGAATTCCGCGTGCTGGCTGTAATTTCGATAGGAGATACGCAGCATTTCCAAATAAATACTAAATCATTCGTACGCACGTGACGAGATTAAGCAAGAAACACAGGTTATAAAGGTAATAGGATCGAATAGCTTCGCGTGGATCGTTCGATCGTGGCAAATTACCCTGATCCGCGGCTTGGTCAGCTGTCTAGTTCTTATCGAAACCGCGACGCATGCCATCGAAAGCTAGTTAAGGATTTCGTGCGATGGATAAGCGATTTTACGCTGCTTCATCTTGATACAATTTACTATCTAACCAGATCAAGCAAAAGAACCGAATGAATGCAAGAAACGATGAAGGCAATCGCGAGTCAATGAAGATGAATCGCCATTATTCACCACGGAATAACCATGGCCGGAAAAGTGCTTGATTGTTACAAAGTATCGGGAGACCAGGTACGTCGTCGCTGTGTGTGAGTACCAATGGCTCTCGTGTGTCTATTAGAAACCGTCCTCTTCCTGTGACTCGTGCAATCACAGACAACCTATTATCACCGACGACCCGTAATCACACGGGGCAACGTGTAAAAAATTAATTGCGATCGCGGTTTGATAGATGTCCAAGTGGAAGCGGCTCGCCACAGGCAAATGACAGTGATCGGTAAATGCGTGCTACGGTGGAATTCAGCTTCGATTCAACGTGACTGAAATAATTTATTGGTTTCCGTTCGAGCATGGTTTCGAACGTGCACGTACTCATATGCGAACACGGCGCTGCGCGTTCGTGCATCGGCTAGGGAAACAGGCGGACGTGCTGTCCATAAATCTCAATGCACCGAATTTGTTTGGACTGCGCCGGGCTAACATTTTATAGCGATTAACTTCTTCCTTCCGACTGTGGAATAGATCCTCTAACCTTAACCTCTTCGTGATGCACTTTGTATGGGTAGCGAACCATGATGATTTTTCGCCGACCATCTTGTAGAATCACGGATTTACATCCCTGTTTGTACGTATTGGGATATTTACAGAAGGTGTATTTTCGACCAATCGCGGGGAGACGCAATCGCGAAGACAGACATCAACGGGAGTCGTAAATTCCCGTTACGATTATGATAATCGACACCACGAGTTGATCGATCCCCTGATTTCCGTTAAGATAATAGGGGTGGTTGAGAGGGTATAACACTGTGATTCACAGAGTTATAAATTATATATTTTTTCCACTTAAGTTACACCGTTGCTTATAATATATATCGTCGACAATGAGTTAGCGTATAGAGATGCGATACACTGGAACAATATTCGTTGATGATAGAGCAAGGCTCTTGGAGTTTTGTTATAGTTTTATAGACTAATCCGTTTTTGACACGTTGACTTTCCTAGCGTTGTAGAAGAAGTAAAGTTACAGTGACGATGCTGTGTCGGAGGAAAGCTAGCAATGGGTGTGTCTAGCGCACGGAAGCATCGGATTTGTTCGTGACATTTTTGGTCAGGAAAGTGAGGGCAGTATACATTGCTTCTGATTGGATAAACGAAGGTTGGTGGACTAGGAAGGGTCTTAGCCGCCCTCGACAGAAAGTTGCTAGTGGGAAGCATCGTACATAAGAAAAACTAACTTTCCCCTGTCAAGCCGTAGTAGACAATAGTTTTTAGAAAATAATTTGGAAAAACGATATTTGTTCGATCTGAAGGATCTTAGCTAGCAAATTTCTTAGATTTACGATGGATCCTTAAGACTATTGAGTGTACGCAGTAAGGATGAGCGGACATCTGGTTTCCGTCTGGCCCGCGGTGTATGGCCTGGTCTAGGTAGAGGGTCGCCCGACGTGACAGAAGGCGAGGTTATACTTAGGAATGATTAGAAAACTATTCGTTATCCGGGTGCTTTTGCGCAATAATTCACCAATTAATCCTCCTTTGGAATTTTGCAATTTTAGAACAAATACAAAAATCAAATAACTTTTACAACCGCTATTAAGACTTAAATTACATAATGAGAATTCTAACAACCATCCGTCTACCCCAAAATTGTTCTACACGAATTTGTCATTGACCAATAAATCGCAAACTTTCATTTGGATTTTTCTCTTCCCTAAAGCCAAAATACCTCCGTGAAGCTGACAATGAACACACAAAAGAATTCTTCTAAAGTCGCAACTGGACTTCGCGAGGCATCGAAGTCACCAGCTAGAATCTACCCTAGGCGACGTTACTTCTCCGGTATGCAAAACTCACGCGAGCATTCTCCATCTAAACGGCTGACATAAATCACAAGCAGCAAAGGGGATGGAATTATCATGCAAATTCTTGGACCGTCGTTTCACCAGTTTTCAATTATGTCGGTGTCGCGGGGTCGAGCGGAGCTACGTCGTGAAATAATTCTCGCGATAGTTTCTACCCACGCGAGAGATCGCGATTCCGCCGAGAACTGCATCGCATCGAGCCGCCGCGACGTCTGTAAATCACCCAGCTGCCTCTTTCACCGTTTCTCTATGCAACGTCCTTGAAAATACCTCGACCATCTTTATGTGCTTTCGGTAAAATAACGATCGAGATAACCGTGACCGTGACCAAAGTATGTCACGAGTTCACTGTACGTTCTCGTCATCTGCCAAACATAAGCAAAATGAGAATTCTTCCCCTTTGCTCGTAGACAGGATCTATATATTTTAAACGGCAAACCGGTCGACAACCGGTTCGATCGTTCTGGAGAGAATTCAAGATTTCCACGTATTTCGTTGGACATCGGTGGCGAATCGAGAGACTCGGTCTAATGTCCATGAGCAGAATCGCATCCCCTTTTCGAGAAAACGCATTAACGAACGTTGTGGTCCGTAGGGGTATCGACTCAGCTGTGACAATTGACGAGAAGACTGGCGGTCGGCAACTCTCCATATAATTGGAATTGTTCGAAGGCATGGTCGGGATAGTTCTCTCAACGACGGCCGAAGATACGTACATAAATTTCGATTCAAACAACCGCTCTTGCCACAAGACCTACGGTCAAGAACGTAACAACGTTACAAATCCAAAAGAAACGATGTTCGCTGGTAACTGGTTAGAGTTCTGGTGGCTTTCCGTGTATCGCGAAAGGATAGTAACCGGGAAAGGTATCTAGCAGTGATTAGCGTCGGGAAAAGGCATCCTTGTGCTCGGGAAACCTATTAAGGGCTCTCCTCGATGCGGCTTGTTACGATGGATCTACCCTAATCAGGTGACGATCTGCGCTGATCGATCGTGCTTCGCTGCTATTAACAAGGTCGCTATCAGAAATGAAGAGTAATTTTACGCCAGCATTGATTAATGAGTCGAGAAACGAGGGAGAATGAAAGTGGGAGGAATGAGAGGGAAGAAAAAAGAAGTAAGAATACGCACCGTGGGAGAGCATCATCGATTCTACGTAGCGCAGACGTCGCCTTATATAGCGTGAACCCTCCCTTACGGCCCATTAAATCCGCACGCATTGCCAAGAAGTCGTATAAAGATGGAGACAAAAAGAGGAGAGGCAATAGGAAGAGATGGAAAAGTCGATCGTGTCCTCTGCATGCAGACGTTTTTGTAAGTCGATCTCTTCCCGGTTCTCCAAGTCGTAATTCAAGAATCAGGAAGAAATGACCATCTTCTTATGGTACTTCTTACGGTTAACTTTATCAGAATACAAAAGCTGTTTCACAGCGTATATTATAGATTCATGAAAGCTCTTACTAGGCGCCACACTAGGCGTAATATACAGAAACACAAGTGATATAAAAATAAGGAAGCAGATATGTTAAATGTATGATACAGGGACAAAGAACCGCGGCTACTGAAACTCGTACTTTGAAAGCTTTCCTAGACATCACATTAGAGATGATGCATAAAAACACAAGCGGTATAAAAATAACTAACTAGATATGTCGAATGCAAGTTAAATGCGGTATGTCAGATGCAGGTTAAATGCAATACGTCAAATGCAGAGACATGGATCCTCTAGGCACTACTGTGAAACCCGTACTCAAAGAAAACACATTAAAAGAAAGAAGTAGAGAATTTTATGCGAGATATAGAAAGGAGAAAATTATTGTAACATGTAATTGAAATACCTATATTATGCCAGAACACGCGAATACTGCGAATCTGATTTTTCAAACGAAATGTGCAATCTCATTTGCCTACATATTCTACGTTTCCACAGACCTCACTGAAGAGAGGAAAATTCTAACAAGCCAGCAGTCGTTGGAAAAGTTGCTTCAAGACATATTGTCCCATTAGTCTCGCAAAGGATTAAAGCAAGTTCGATACACGAGGCTTCGTTGCAACTTCAGAAGATTGGAAAGGGCACGAAGGAATGAACACAGGCACACTTGGCGATAAATCAAACGTTTAATTGAATTTCGCGCGAATATTCGACGGACTATGAAATTCGATGTAGAATCGTAAAGAGGAAGGGAGAGAAGTTCATTAGCTCGGTCATTTGGTTGATGGCAGAAATAAATTTCCTATAGTGTAATGTACGAGAAATGCAAGCTCTCCAAACTTTTCCTTCGTCGGATGCGACAAAGATTTACTACTATCGAGACTAGGCATGCAACTCACCAACCGCCAACTTATTCGTCATGTAAAATTGTTCGCTACGTGGAAAACCGTCTGAAAGCATCCGGCGGTCACGGATTGTGCTTTCCAACTACGTGCCACGAATCCCGGAATATGTATTTCGTTTCATGGGCGAACGCCGGGTAACGCGACCAAAACCACCTCTTCTGCGTGTTCAACCTCACTGACTAAGATATTGCTTGGAAGAAAGAAAGATACACAGAAAATATGGATAATGAAATTGTTGGAACATAAACTTAACGTTATGTGATCGCGACATCTACGGTTATGACTTTCCGTAGAACTAATTGGTTATGCAGTTTTATGTTCGTTTGTTACAGTATAATGGCCAACACCTTTTTTCTTCTTTGGGATATCGAAGAAGAAGAAAGGTATTCGCTATTGTACACATAGTGTGAATATTTGTGAATGGTGCGAGTTGCAGATTTACTAACAAATAAATATCAGTCTTATGCTTGTTCTTTAAAATTCAAAATCTAAAGGAAGTCTAGTTGACCATCGTATTACCTATTAAGGATCGCAGCAGCTAAGCAAGCAAGAAGTAAAAGCTTATAAAACTTATAAAATTTATGTACTTCTAATTATCAGTTCGCTTGTGAAGAATAATTGTAGCCAGTGTTGTATATTCGAAATATCCAAAATTTGTAAAATACAGTTTATCTTAATGTTTCTTATCCAGATTTCAACGATCTGTCAAAAAATGAATAATTTCAAATTTTAAGACATTTGATTTTTACAAAGCAGCAGCTATTTATAAAATATTGGAAAAAGTGTTTAAAAAGATAGCCATCAGAAGAAAAAACGCATGTGCATAAAAATCGAAATTCCCAAGTAATTTGTTTACGAGGAGTGTATCGTAGTGATGATCGGCAAGATTCCATAATAATTTGATTAACAGAGTCGTGAAGATGTAGTATGATATCCTGGACGATAATATCGACGACGATATCTACGTCGAATCTCAAGCGATAAAGGAGCCTTTAGACCCTGTCTGCCGTGAAAGTGACGTGCGGCGAATTGCAAACAACGATCCTGCGGAAGAAGGAGCTCGAGAGGGACAGGGCCTCCCTCCGCATTTACATCGATCGTAAATTCACCAGCCATAAACGTATATCTCGCCATTAGATTCCGCACCACCCGCGTCGCACGCTTCTCGAGAACATCGCATGTGTACGTACGGAGGGGTTTCACTGACATCAATTACTGCCACTTGACATATGCAGACTTGCCTTTGAACGTTTCTCGAAGACGAGTATAATTTTATTATGGCGTATCTTCCAATTAAAAAAATCCTCTATCATCTCTGTCCGTTACCTTAAAATGTGGTTATTCTTTGACTCTCTCACACTTTACTTTATTTCTCTACACTTTACACTTATTTCACTACATATTTTTAAACAGTAGCTGATAAATTGATCAAGTTTTATGGAGGCTAAAGACAAACAATATTCTTCGATATTGTAATATCGTGTAACGTTTAAAAAATTGTTAAGAAATTGAAAAATCACCTATTTAGTTCCGGAACCAAATGTAAATACAATTTTGATAATATGAAATTGATTGACGATTGGTGAATCTTAAAACTGCTTTTCTATAAATGTGACTTATTCGTGTATTTTCCCGATGTGTTTCTATTATAATTAAATTGATATTATGAAATAAATACATATTTAACTAAGATTCTATTTACGCATATAAAAGACAATCTTATTAAAATCAAGTTTCAATAACTACTAAAGGAAAGCTTCCCCTAAACAGTCCAACAGACAGATACGCTTAAAACCTCCCCTAGGAATTCCTATTAAATTATCGATTAATATTCCGAGAACGGAAGCAGAGATTGATCGCGGCGAGTTCCCTTCGATACTTGAAATATAATATACAGCTCGATTTACCCTCTGATTCCGTGGAAAAAAGGCGCACCCCAAACGGCACGAAATTAAGCTATCATTAAGAAACACGAGTTCCTTGAAGAGAAACCCCTGAAGGTAATTTACCCGAAGCTGGCGCACCCTAAACAGGCACAATAGAGCTGGTTGGAGTGGCTCGAAACGTCGTATCGAGAACTTGGGCGCGAATCTACGGCTTCCAAGACTTCAAAGGGAGCAAGTGGTCGCTCGATTGAAAATATACCGATATTGCTTCTATCAAAAGCGATATACGATAGAGACCCTGTAGTTTCCTAAAGAAAAGAAAGCGTGGAAACGACGAAACGAAACGAAATAAGAAAAGGGGAAAAGAGGAAAATAAGGAAGAAACTTGAAACACGATCGAAAAGAAAAAGATCTGAAAGAAAAGAAAGACGAGACTATATAGAGAGTTTGAAAGAAACGAGGATAGGATGGAAAATAAGGGGATACACTGAATGTCAAACAATACACGACTGTGTCTTACGAAGAGACCCAGTCTATGGGGGCCATTGTTTTGGTCACGTAGCCTTTCTCTCCCTTCTCTGCTCCATAAGAGCCCGCAGTATCTATCGTCGTTGTATCTGACGCATTCATCCAGCGTGTGTAACATCCTGAACGTTTCGAGGAACCTGTTACTTAACCAGGTATCAGATACCGGAGCATTTTTTTCATCCGGCATTATTCATCCTCTCCTACTGCACCGGTGAGCACGTTAATTGGCGTAGTTAAGCACTTATAGGACCTACGATTCGCTAATTAGCTAATTGCAAGCAATTAATACGACCGGATGATAAACCAAAGCTCCCAACACGGCGTTCAACGATACGGATAACGACACGGTAGAAAGACGTT
This sequence comes from Bombus huntii, assembly GCF_024542735.1. NCBI lineage: Eukaryota > Metazoa > Arthropoda > Insecta > Hymenoptera > Apidae > Bombus > Bombus huntii. The sequence goes on from NC_066251.1 coordinate 5,382,507, forward strand.
ATTAATCGACGATCGACTATTAATTACGGAACAATCGCGAGACGATCGTCGATTCTATTGTACTTGTTCAGTGAACAAGATAATTCCGTGCCGAGAGAATTTGTCAAAGCGTTGGCGCGAGCAATTGGCGAAGCAAGTTTGTTCGCCAGACGATCGGCTCCGAGGCAACGAGACTCTTGGCGCAACTCTTGTAATTGGCTCCACTTCGGCTCCGAGACTACTAAGGAAGTGTCTTCTTGTACGAGTAACGGAGTAACAGTGGTTCTCAAAATTCTCTCCTAGCACCTGCGCCACAGGATTCCTTCGCGTACATCTGGCGTAAACACGTTCCTCGTCGTCTCACCTTTCTAAATTTCAAACCACTGCTTCTTTTCATTCGATCACATTAACGATTATCATGTATTATAATATCTCACAACGGTACTTCTCGCGTCAATCCTTTCATAACGTTTCGTTTCGATGGTAGATTCTGTCACGGAAAAAAGGACGAATCATTACCAGCTGGCAATTATTTCATCTTTGATAGCGTAGGATATTTAGTATCTAATCTTTAGTTCCTTTTATAGCGATAATCCCAGAAAAATTCGAATACGCTGTAATATTAAAGTTTAAATATTATACCTAATACAGCTGGTAATATTTATCTCTTATAAAAAGTACAAAGTGTCTATAGAAAGCTTACGTAAAAAATTACAAACCACTACACGTCTATGAAGTTTTGACGATAAAAAACAATTATTTCCTGAATTACACTGTCAAACTGCGAAGCATCGTGTAGAGGAGGTTCACGCTTGCTAACTTCGCTATGAGCAAAGTCTAGGGGATGCATAGAAGGAAAGGTAGAAAAAAGATCGTTCGCGCGTGAAGGGAATATTGCGTGTAGTGGAAGGCAAAAGCCTTTCCATATCAATAATCGCCAGAGGTGCATCGAGAACCGGCGACACTGTTAGCGGAATCTGATGTGGTCGGGCTGGGTCGATAAAACGAGGAAGCAGCAACGATCCCAGGAATCTCGTTCTCGTGTCAGTTCTATTTTTTCCTTCTCTGCGAGAAGAGCTTCCGTTTTCTCGCTCGACTGCTGGCCAGGATCGAGTTCCTCGAACGACCATTCGACGCTATTCAGACACCGATGATTCCCTCCGACGAGTGACAGAACAGCGATCCGATAGGAATGCTGAAAGCGAAGAAAGAACCAGGGGAATGCACTTTCGTTCCACAAAGCCAGGAATTTCAATGTACGACAGCTCGTTCCAAACACTTTCTCGACGCGGCCAATGAAATACCAGGAATTTTTACCAGCCACGTGTAATTAATAGAAGTATCCCAGCAATGGATCGTACGAGGAATGATAAGGAAGTCAAGTTACCTCGGTGGTATATAGTTCATTGTATACTAGGGAAATTTAGTTTTTCCATGTGTATTCGTGTATCATTCTGTTGCATTGATCGCACAAGGCTGTATAGTCTTACTGGTGGATTACACAACTTGCGTGCGATTCAACTTTTACGAATGAAACACGTGTTTCTGGCAGAAATTCATAGAAATTCAGGCAATTTATCCATCGTGGGAGTACAAGATTTTTGGTTGCTACAGCTGTACGATTTCCTGTTCGAGAAGATAAAATCTTTAAACTCGTGCGGTTTCTTGGCCATCATATATTTTACTGGTCTCCTTATTTAACATGTCTTATTCAACATCTTTCTTCTTTTTTTAAGATAGGTAGAAATATTTAAAACTTCCCAAGTCTTTTTCCCTTGAAGCAAAGTAAGGAGGGCAGTATAAAGAAACCTCATTTTCTCACGAGACCTCGAACTGCACAATTGGAAACTAAATCACTTACGTATCCTCCACGAATATCTTCTTATGTAAAGCGCCCGAGACTAACTCAATTTGCTCCGTGGTGTCGAGTTCCGTACAGTTTGACTTTGACGATTTAATCGAAGAAAACCGAGCAACGTCGACAAGCCTTTTCAAGAAATCGTGGAACAACAATCTAGAATCTAGAGAATGGAAGAACAGGAAGCAGAACGGGTTGTACCTGGAATATCTCCCGTGGAAGGCGTATAAACTCTATAAAAGTCTCGAGCAACGTTCGATATCCCGGAGCAACGAAAGAAACCATAGAATGAACGAGAAGCAAGAAGATACAAGGAAACAGCGAAAATAGAACTAATGAAGTTCAAAAATATCTTCGAGAGTTATTTGGTAGATAATATAACGTCGTTTTTATTTCCTTAGAGGCGATTGCTATTTTTTTATGACATTATAAGAAAATTTAACGCGCGTTTTATGTGTCTCCTGGCGCGGTTCGAATGTTCGCGTTTCCTTAATCGATTAAAGCACGAGAGATACCATGAAAAATATTACCAGTGTATACGAGATAACTAGCCGTTTGATAAGACTGAATCCTGAAACTATGCTAAGCAGATGATAGTTTAATTTGTTTCAGATTACTTATCGCTTTATTGAGAAACTCTTTAAAATCTGAATTTCCATCTTCTGTATCTTCAATTAGCCTCTAAGAACTAAATTAACCGTGTTCTTTAAAAGCTTCTATTACAGTTACACACAAATGTATCATATTATGTATTCAATCTATTTCAAATACATATGTGATATTTTGCATAAAATTATACGCTAGTGAAAAAAAAAAATTCGTGATCTACGTTCAACGAATACTTTGTACTTTACTCCATAGTTGTGAACTCATCGTTTAAAGATAAAACATAATCTATATCGAACGATTATACATATCTTAAAAACTGAATACGAAATATTTAGTTAATTTAAAATAATTTATTGGATACATACTTTTCAAACCGATCGTACATATATCTTTCCTAAAATTCTTTTCAGAGCTAAGCCCTTTTATAAATCCCTGCTATAGTAAATTATGTTGACACGATACATCGTATTATCAGAATATATGTATAGTCGGTGCCTTTCTTTTATCCAGATTCCGGCAATTCCCATTCCATAAAGGAGCACCCATTTATCGCTGCAGCTATCGCTAAGTATCTCAAGACAAGTGAGACATCAACTGGTGGGCCGTTCTAAATTTATCATCAAACTCCTAAAATTACACCTCTTGGTCTTCCTATATATTACGCCTCCAAAATAGCACGTGCCGCTACCTGACCCTCATAATAGCGGAAGATTTAACTGGAAATTATTGTCCCCGGGAGCGGATAGGCGAAAACGGGATTGGAAACGCTCCATAATGGAGCACCTGTTAACCGATCCGTAGATGCTGCTAGATTAAACCTGAAAATCCAATTCCCCGCCGGTACGATCCACCCTATTCTATCTTCTAACCATTCCCATAGCCATAGTGATACTTCCTTATTGAACGTAAGACACGTGCGACGCATTCTTCGGCTCGAGTTCCTTTCAAAACGTATCCTCCGGCATGGGATCACGACTAGAACCGCGAAGAATCGTTCCTTCGAGGTGTATACCTGCGAGAGAGAGTCTCTGATACTTAACACCTACACGCGCGGTTGGTTGCAGGAAAGAATGCGGCGAATCGCGACGCGGTGGCTCGACCGACCACCGATTCGATCTCACGGCCAGGGAGAAGAGCGCGCACGATGAATCGATTCGCGAGCCAGTAAGACGTGGAAACAATGGACAGAAGCGAGAAACAAAGAGGCGAAGAGAAAGAGACTGTGTGGTCGGTTCGAAGTAAAAGGAATCGAAAGGAATACCATCGTTCGGGAGAAAGAAGAAGAGAATATGTATAGGGGCTGAACTTAAAGCAACCAGCCGCGTCCGAAACATCCGCTGCCTGTTTTTTTTCCCTTATTTCCATCCCCGCCCCCTCCATTTGTCTCAAGCATCCTCCCTTTTGCTTTCTTTTCTTCTCTCTTACCCTCGTCGGTAAGAGAGGCCTTCCTGCCGCAGGACCTAATGCGAGCCCCATTCAGCCATCACGTGGAGAAAAACGAGGCACAGGACTTTCGAAAGTCTAGCTTCACCTTAGCCACCAGCTGAAACCAGCTTTATTCCGACCAATCACGATCAACAAAAGCCATTTATACTTCTCTTTGAATCGTCGAATTATACCGAATCGCGGATGCTGTGACGATCTTAGCCTCGAATCGAGTCTAATATAACTGGCAAAAAAAGAAACTCCGAGCAAACGTACGTTGTCTCATCGTCGGATTGCGTAACAACCGGGATGTTAATCGAGTCGTTCATGATAAAGTAAGATCGGCAAGAGGCAGCGTAATTGACTCGATTTGCCCGGTTCTCTACTGGCTCGGCGAGATGCCGACGAAAATAAAGATCGATGGCGGCGATTACGGAATAAAAGATGAGAGTAAAAGCTCGCGAATTACGTCAGTCGGTTCGCCTTTATGGCGGAAGGGCACGTGAAACGTAATTGCAAGGCCACGAAATTTGTGCGCTGCCCCAAACCTCCATTCCCAGATCGTTAATTCCGCGCTAGCACTAACCCTGTCATTACGTATCTTCGGCAGTAAACTTTGATTACATGTTTCGTGCAAACGGAGGGAGAAGAAATTCGGAGGGAAAAAAAGCTTGACAGAGGGGTGAGGGAGTGGGGCAAAGCCGAAAACGGCGTTACCACCGATAATTGGACGCGTATGGCGGTGTATACTCCGCGTAAACGAACCTTTTTTCCCCCGCCAAATTTTCGAAGCATTAGGCCCGGCTTCAAGTACTCTGCGGAGCATGTACGCGACGCGCCACGTACCGAGCATTATATAATGATCCCTCGTAATAATCGAAGAAGGAAAAAATCGATGAACGTTGCACATGCTCTGAAATTTTTGACAACGATTACGAAACGAAAGCCGCGTGTAATGTTTCCATTTACAATTAACTTTATTTAATTTTATCACACAACGTGGTAAATCGTTCCCAAATTTGCTAAGAGTGAAACTATGGCGAGATCGTTGACTAAATTCTCGAGAATAAGGTAGTCGACTAATGTGGTAGTGTTCTCATGCTTCATATGATGCAACAAAATTTGCCTTATGTTCAACGGTATTTCATTTGCAAACGGAGTATCTGTAAATTCTAATTATTATTTCAAATATTTGAGATCTGTTCGTGTTTAAGGAGACATTAATGTTTATAGAATTCACTTATGCGAGAAACCATAGATTTGTCAGCGTGTTTTTGAAGAACGACCAACTAAACGATAAACGAATTCATTTTTCTTAAAATTATTCTTTTCAGTGGATTAGGTCTCATTTACAAAAACATGATAATATATTTGTTTCGATAATTAATAATTGATTATGATATCGTGTAAAGTTCATTAACTGTGAACTAACTACCTAATTGTTTAAATTCCCACGTTTCTTTGGGTGTCGATTCCGTGACACTCAAATATGATTGTTTTAACTCCAAACACATTTTACTTCGCAAAATTTTCACCTTATGTAAATTACACATTGATAACCTTGCACCTGGGTGCAGTTCCGTTTAGTAGTTTACACGGTACGGTGCCTTCCGTTGAATTTTAACGAGCTGCGTAATTCCAGTTATACAAATATTATTCTCTCGAGACGGACGGCGTAATGACTGACGGAATCATTAAACATCGTTCGAGTAAACAGCCGTCGACGTGGAAGAGCGCGAACGTGGCACGCATCGAGCGCGTTAACCCGAGCCAAGGAAATGATCGTGGCTCTTTTTATTGCGTAATCGCGGTACTGGACAGGAAGGGCGTAAAACAGGACTGGTTAATTTTCGCGTTGAGTAATGCAACGATGCCTGGCTTCTTTTTTCACGCGTCAAACGGTTACCGTTAAACTTACGCTCGTCAATCTCACTTAATAGGCCCTGGTCATTAATCTGGCTACGTTCACGTGTACAGCATACAGCGTACAGGTAACCGGTCGCAAATGCGCGAACCGCGATTTTTAAGAAAATCAGTGCCTATCAACTAATCACTTTCGTCGATTAATTAACAGTGGCACAGCTGATCGTCGAGCCTGATGATCCAACAACCGTTACCATAACTTCGTCTAATAAATTAACTATTACCGATCATGGGAACGTTTCGTAACCGACCGTGGTACCTCGATCGTAAAATTTCACCCTCATTTCATGGATGGATTCCCTTTCTCTCTGTGCGGTCGCCGTTCCTCGTTCGTGTAATCGAATTAGTTCCTTCGCGATTTTTCTAGCAGTTACCTTAGTGATCGTTCACTGATCTGATACTCAAAATCACGTCGCTCCGTGCTTTCACGATAATCCAATAACGCGAAAAAATCATTTAAAGTCGTTCTTCGTGTTCTGGTAAAATGTAATGGGAGTAAGTACTTGCTTTTTTTCTATTGTATGATATGTTCGCGAAGATGTAAAGATAAAGGAATAGAAATTCTTCGTATTCCTCATATTGTATATATTTCATGCGGTTTTCCAGTCTCGTCTATTCGAACTTCGAGCACTCAGGATGTAATTAAGTTGTAAAAAAATGAAGTTGAAGTTACAATTGAAACCAAATTCTCTAACTACAATTCGTAGTATGAATGTACTACGATACGATACTACAAAGCAGAGAGTTAACTCTTCTAAATCATTCTACACAATTCACTCAAGTGTTATGATCACTATGCACCAGAACGAATGCAAGTGAATCAACACACAACGCATATCGTTCACAGCAGGCGCAACATTCATTCCACTAACCTCAAATATCAGCAGCGATTGCCTCTAGGACAATCAATTATTTTGAGGAGTACTTCTGGCGTGGCTCCCTTTATTCGTCTCTTCGTTCTCCCCTAAAAGAGAGAGTGTGCCGCCCTCCCGCATGAAACGTCCCAATTGCAAGTGGCTCTCGCGGAAACAAAACGAAAGAAACGTGATTTACCGATGTCGGGAGCGGGATCGACGGATAGAGAGACAGGCGAATGCTGGTCACGTGCGAAACCGTCGTAAATCGACGAAAAAATTTTCTCCAACGATGCACCAGGGACCAGAGGTTTAATAAGAGGCAGGTATATACGAGACGTTCGGAAAATTGAATGGAAACCTTGAATAAGGGTATACAGCACATTTTGAACAAATTTGAATTATAGCGATGAACAAAGAAATGTTTCAAATCGGTACTCTATCGTGTGAATAATTTTTCTCCTAAATAATTTCTACCATATTAGTGAGAGTAACCTATTCTAGGCTATATACATATGTATTACATTTAGTAATTAATCTTGTCAAATATAATTTGTGAAATTACGATGTGATTTCGTACGACTTATCTCTTCAATTTTGTCCTGTCTGGTAGTCTGTAACAGTAAAGTATCGTTCTACCATACTGACGATACAGTCCCTGACGATTGTTTTAGTATACACAGATTGCAGATATTTCATCCGGTAGGCGTGTAATGTTGAACACAAGAAGCTGTGTCTGCAATTTACAGAACAGTGTACCGAGAAGGTGTCCGAAATTTACGAAACAGCGCAATTTAAAAACCACTTCCTCCCGAAATATACCAAATTAGACCCCCTTATTCGTAGTTTCCATTCAATTCCTGGAGAAATTTTAACCTCCAACGATACGTTAGATTTTACGATAGCCCGACTTCCTCGCGAGATATTATTTCACCGGGCTGGGCGTGTTAAGTGCGGCGAGCGCGGATCGCGTTTATTCCTTTTTAGGTATTTACGATGTTCCACAGCGGAATAATGAAAAGGATACCGGGCACAGTCGATTATGCGCAAAAGTAACTGCATAGCGGTAAGTGAAAAGGAAGAAGCCGATTGGCGACTACCGACGCCGCTTGAATGTATAATTTCCATTCCCAATGGAAACGTGCATATTCTCTCTGTACTGTGGAAATATTACCACGCAAGCTTTATAGGAATGTAATTTACTCGTTTGAAGCATTTTGAATCAAACATCGTGAAATAACTTGATCTTTTCTAATCATTAGTTGCATCGTTGTGAAAAAGTCGTTCAAAGAATAAAATGCCATAAAATACGATCGGTTAAAGAGATATGTGAACCGTAGAACGACACCTGGTTTCCATATTGGAGCGTGTGTGTCGATGACAGAAATTTATCGATCAATCGTTAACAGTCGTGAAAGATATCCTCTGGGGGATTCATTACACGCCCCCCAACGATGATAACGGCAACGTGCACTGCGATTTAAATGCGTGCATACATGGCAAACACCCCAATGGAGACGCGTGCTGCGTTCAATGGACATTCAGGAACAATCCATTTAACCCTTATTAGGTCAGTGTCAATGGCCAAGATTGAAACGCCAGCGAAACGGGTTTCGCCGCTGGTATAACACGAGCAGCGCGTTTTCAACGCGATTTCGAAACCGCGGTTGCATAATGCATAACAAGTGAAAAGGAATTGTCGTAGCGTCTCGTAACGTAGCATCAAATTATCGATGTTTTATACCGTAACGAGAATGAAATTTTAATCGACTCGGTGCAAACTCGAGACGTGTTTTAAGAAGAGGACAGTCCTTCAGTGACAACGTTATTCAATTTTTAATATTGCACAACGATCTAACGTGCGTTGTAGTCATTTTCTAGGGAAAAGTTAATAAAACAAATACTTTTTTCATTCTTTTCATCGCGGAAGATAAGAATCTTAGAAATCAGAGTTACAGAGTTAACTTTCCATTTTATTTTCATACTAGTAAAAACAAATCGCAGTCATCTCAAATGCTATGGTATAATTACAAGTGGAATTAAACGGGCATAAATAGCCCGCCTTTTCATCCTCTACAATTCTCTGTACTTCTCCTTTTTGCTACGTTTTATTACAGAGATTGTTGTTCGCTGTTGCCCAAATGAACTCCGGACTCATATACGCTATACATATACGCAAGGAGCTTCGTGATCCGATGGAGAGATCTCACGACCGAGAAGCTTTGTTTGCGGCGCGAAATTTTGCTCAGACACACTTCAGAGTATCCCATGATCTCTCGGCTCTTCAAATATTCATGAGTGAACCAGCCGAACGAGCATATCCGATGCACTCCGAACGCATCCCAGACTCCAGTTCTTCCCTCCCATCCGTGCCGGCTCTTTGACCTCAGCACCATTCTGCATAACGGTGCATCGGCCTGGACGTTTGCCTATTATGTCACTATATTCGCTAAAGGATGCTGTGTACCGTAACTATAGCCTGGATAGAAGTTTCTTGAATTTTCCGAATCCGCGCACGATCGCCACCTTTACGGCATAAAACGGAATTCTATACAAGACGAAGAAAGAAATAAACCGTGCCTGGTTTCAGAAACTTTGACTTATTGTATAGGATAAAATTATACAATACGTGCCACCATTGCTTTATGCGTACAGATAGGGATGCGCTGTTGTAAACGGTATGTTCAAATATCTTAATCATCGGTGGAATTATTTGTTTAAAAAAGATACGGTATTGTATCGATTAGAGTAAGTATAGGTATTAAGTACTTCTGCTGCAAAAAGATGATGTATATTTTTTATAATACATTTATATTTTTGAGAAATATTTTATGTTTATTATCGTTTCTTCATAAATACATAAAATTACGAGGAGTAATAACAATTATTAATATTATCTGATAGAGACGATAAAAAATTACTACAAAATCATTTTATTGATGTTCCTTTAACAGCACGAGTATTATATAGTTCTAGCCTATGCAATAACGGACAGATTCATCATAAGGATGTACCCATAGTATTTACGGCCTATCAAACTTCATACTGAATTCCTACCGCTTCTCATGTTTCCTCTTAATGCACTTGCAAGTATACACACAGCTATTTCGTGATTTATATTCGAAATAAAATTTAATGCTGAACCGAGCATGTACGACTATATTATTGACAGATTCATCGATACCAACCCCTATTCGAGGGGTGAAACCGATTACCATAAGAAAATCACTGTCAAGTTCACGGGCAACCCATATTGTTTCGCTTTTCTGGGGTTGCTTGCTTACTATCCTAATAGCTTCATTTAAATTTCCATGTTAATATTCAATCTGCTTTCTTTTTGCTTTTTTTTTAGTTTGAAGCTGTGAGTTTGCTCTCTACTGTCTACCCCCTGTTTACTAAAAATATTCTGCAAGTATCTAATAATAAAAAGGCTATAGATAAATATATAACAATTAATTATGAACAATAAATAGAATTTTACAAAGGCGGGGACATATCTAACTAAATTCTTGGACAATGCAGCTAAAGAATAGCAACATCTGGCTTAAATTATATTCAACTTCGAAAGCAGAGATAATCCTTGCTACTATATAATTTTTTTATCGCTCAAAGGTAGCAGGGATCGCAGCCTCAACCTGTTATTTGCGATTCGTTTCGTACCGAAAGACTCCTCTACTTGCAACTTCATGCTGTTTCGGAGCATACACTCCCCGGTTTACTTTACACTAATTGGCAGTAATCACTGCTTGACTCCGGTTCATGGGAAAGAGGGTAGCACTGCCACGAGACGTCTAAGGTGTCCAATTTCTCTCAAAGACATGACTTCGTAACCTTCACTCTTCTCAAACCTCGAGTGTATGTACTTAACGTCTGTCAAGAAATTCCTGGCGCAATCGCTCACACGATACGCAAGACGTTGAATCACAGACATCTAACGTCCTACTTGAATATGTATCTGTTGATTAATCCTTACTAATCCAACAAGCGTATAATTAAATTCCAATCTTTATATTTTAAACTTTTATACAATTTTCAATGTAAAGATATTCAAAGAATGGGATACGAAGGGAACAGTTCCACTCTCCAGTAGTAGTTTCCAATAAACATTTACACTTTTGAATATGGAACTCCTACCTCTTTCCTTATCCAATAAATATGATTTAAATATCGCAGCTGTCTCCTTGTTACTGCAAATCTTTCAATTATCAATCGATAAAGAATAAGCCAGAAATCCATCGGAAAGGAAAACTGGAAAATTCATTGACAATGGAAACAAAGACATCACAGGGTAAAACAATCGAAAACGAATCGTGAATATCCAGTCAGACGATCGCAAACACCTGCTCGCTTCCAATAATTTCGCTTTCCAATCGAAGGGTCTGCTGCAATAAGATGGTATTTTCACTTTCCGGTAATTTGAGTAAGTCGACGAGAAGCAAAGTCAAACCATTTTTTTTTCAAGCATGCTACAGATTTGTAGTCAACTAACATTCGAGGTAATAAACTTGTATATTTTTATGTGAAGCCATCTTCTGATAAACGCTATTTAGATAATGTCTCTTTATTGGTGCAAATCTTTTAGTAGGTAAAAGAAATGCACGAATGGATACCAGTATATCCAGTTGCCTGCGCAGTAGTTAAACTGACAATACCAATCACCGGTCTTATCAAGTTTCGAACGAAGGAAACGCGTTCCTCATCATGCTAATAGCCAGAGAAAAGAAACTGAGCGTGTTCGTCGGTTGACTCTGTCCGAGAAAAAGAATTGACGACGGGGAGAACGATTCCGAGAATCAAAGGGTAAGATCACTCGCCACTAAAGGCCGTTTACAGCCTCGAGAGGGACTCCTCTCGCTCTTTCGACTCCCTTGAACCAGGAAGGTAAGTGAAAAGAAATAGAAGAATTAGAACCATAGAAATCGTTAAAACGTGCATGCTCGCGTTACTCGCATGTCTCGTCGTCTCTCTCCTTCATCGAGGTATTCCCTTCCCCGATACTTTCTCGTTTCGACGGCGTGTACACAGATCGTTTGCACACGCATCGTATGCTGCTATTTATGCCTATGTCTACTTATGTACGAAGCAGTCAGCACGTACGTGCCGAGCACGTAATATATCGCGTGTCCCAATCGAACTCTGCCACCCTAAAACTTCTCTCTCTTTCTATTCTCGATTCTCCTTTCCTATACAAATGGAAGCGAGGGTCTCTCAACAAATAGACCTGCCGCGTCGCCTGGAAATGGTTGTAGCCTGTGCGAGCAAACACGTACGACCGTTTCGAAGATCGTGTTATTTTTACGCCCATCGCTGTTCCTTTTCTCCGTCGTTCTTTTGGTAAATATACGAGAAACCTGTGGTTAAATGAGTCTTCAAATGGCTTATATCGAATGTTTGCTCGTTGTATCGGCACATGCCAATTATTCGACCTATTCTAATGAATTCTAGTGGGCATAAGAGGTTTTACGATGTATCGAAAATCGTAGTGCAAGAGGAAAGTGGTTAGTTTCTCGGGTAATATAAAAAACACGTCAGAAATATGGAATGATAGTTTATAGGATTTATACGTAGCTTCGTTTTCGATACCTACAGAAGTCTTTAATTTGAAAATTTATTGAACGCGCGTACTTGACTAATTCCTGGTTGAATACGAATACATAATCGATGGGAGCTTATGCTAATTCTATATTCTATTATACGTGAAAATAAATCGGAAGTACGCAGTAAAATCTTTTCATTTGAAACTTGCTTCTCAAGAAAATCAAATTTGAAAATTTAAGTATGCGTGTACCAGGCTAATTCTCGATGAAACCTGTTTAAATTCGATTTGAAGTTTCACATAAAAAAGAAGAAACTCTACATATTATGATCACCTAACGTTAACCACAAATGACTTGGATACACGATTATGATTTTCATATTTTAAGAATCTAAATAGTTTTAAGGATATCGTCGTGAGTTTTTCGGATTGGAAGGTTATAAAGTTTGAAAGGCAAACGAGAGAATAAGTCGATCTTACTTTTTGGTTATTCTACCTCAGACGCAAAGGTAACAATCTTATTTTATAGTGTGGAACAGCCGATCAACGCTATCTCCTGATAATTGCACGTTCGATTCAAGTGTATCCTGCTCGTGATCGGCGATCGACCAGATCGATCCAAGTAGAACAAGTAATTACAAACAGAGTGGACAAACGCCGCCTCGTTTGTTGCCAACGTTAACGGCTCACCGATTCCCACCTTCGACCGCAATCATCCATTCCCGTTTCTTTCTCCAATCAATTACCAGAGCGGCAACTATTCTTCTCGGAATGGTAGCCTTCGAATCGATTCAGTTGACTAAGCAGGCTGGTTAAGCGCAATTAAGAAAATCATCGCGGGAACAAGAGAATCCGCGAAAGAGCAAGAGGAACGAAGAGGAAACGAGAATGGAGCCGAAGAACCTATTCTCGATGTAATGATCTATGATGAAATAAGCCGTACATCTTAACACTATGAAGATACACTAATCGTGTACTAATCGTTAGTGTATAATCTGTTGTATACGACTTTCTCAGAAGCCAATTAATTCTCTTAATTTCATCGCGCAAGTACACGATTAAAATTCATTTCTCAAGGAACAATTTACAAGAGTCAAGAAACAGGTTATTTTCATAAGCGAATTCATTGGAAGAAGATTACCTAAATGGTAAATCTGAAACACAGCGTTCGTATCACCATCGTTTGTAGTTTTCGATTTATGGAGTTGATCAGTGTGACTTCTGAAAGGTACATATATTATCATTCATAGGTATTCAGATACTTTTTTAGACTTGTAGTAATAGTGTCTATATGCATGTTATCAAAATGTACAACCTAGTGTATTTAATAACTAGAAGCAGCATTTACTAGCTTCTTATGGGGATAAAAGGCCACAAATTTAAAGCCTAATACATAATAAAGCCCATTATTAAAAAATAAAAAATTAGACATATAATGTTAACAGTCTTGGTATCAATTTAGAAGAATCTTTTTTTTATTTAGCGCACTAGTTCAACGATTAACTTGACTATCCTGAAAATAATAAAGAGATTTTCAAATAGCAAAACAGTTTCATAATAATTACTACGCAGATATTGCTACTGAATAACACTGTTATGAATGCAAATCAGTGATACAATTAGCACTGTGTTGCAATTTTGCAAGGTTAACGCTATGCTATTTGACATACTTATTGGATATCTAATAACATATGCATGCAGGTATAAAGATTGCGAGATTTCCATCTTACAGTTCTCATCATTGAAACGTAATCAGCACTAGATCTTATATTTCTAACAATACAACGTGTAACACATATTAGCGAGTGATTCTATTATTGGAAACATGAATCCATCAAATCTTATAGAGTTAATAATTCATATTCATATTGAAAGAGCGCATGTAAAATACGCAAAAAGCTTCGCTACAATAATTACTCCGTAAGAACATTGCAGGTACTGAAGATTCAGCAATGAAAATCCAATTTACAGCATACGTGTTAAACACGTTCGATCGTATACGCGTGTGCCACCTTTTCTTTCTTTTGCTTCGTTTTTTTTTCTTTCCCCTCTACTAGAACAGAGTCCTGCCAGTCTCTTTCACCCCCTATGGTCGGTGACTAACACACAAAGCAGACGGTGCCCTTACCGTAAATCGCCGGCACACAGAAGAGAAACAAGGAGCACACGGTGTGTGGTGAGCTCGTGCTCGTATACGTGTGTATACGTGTTTTACTGCGTGGGCGACCCCTCCGAATCGCGTATCGAGTGCCGACGAACTAACAGAAAAAGTGCACAGTGCACTTACACCTTCAAGACGAGCCTTAAATTACGATACACTTATGAAAATTTAACTACCCCGTTTTCAACTCGTAACGAGTTTCGATCGAACGCCTGGAATTTCCACCGGCAAGTCAATTACACCATACTATAGATGCTCATTGGAGCGCGAGTTATATAGTTTGCAAATGGATATTCAGAAACGTTCAGTACCTGATTAAATTCGTTCTCTGCTACTGAAGTATAACGTTACGTTGATTTAATCAGCTACAACTTAATTGATGCAAAATCATATTTTTATAAGCATAACTAGAAAAACTAAACCTACGTTTGTCTCATCCTTCAAATGTCATAATGGATACTTCACTTTCAGTATCCTGTATATTTTTGCATATCATACATTTTATGCGTTTAAATATCCTATAAATACATAAACAGCATCATGTCTGGCAATGATCATAGACCAAATTGTTGAATACTTACTTTTGCATATTTTGATAAAAAGCTCTGGAAAGATGAATGAAACAGTAAGCAACGAGGTTAGAGTGAACATTATTACTTAACAGATATCTCTGATGAGAAAGATATGCAAAGGTCCTAGTGAAGTGAAATCATATTATACCAACAACGGGCGTATTTCAGCGAATCTCTGATTTAGCCTGGTAAAATCGTCCTGCGAATTTTTTCAGAAATATGGTACGTCAAACTGGGGCATAACGCACTCAACGCACCCACTATTTTCCAGTCCAATCAATCCCTGTGTCGCTATCAATATTCGTGACTGCCTCGTCCTGCGCGATGACGATAATCCCGTCGTAAAAATGATTTACGCGTCCTGTGTAATTTCCCTATCCTTCCATCAAATGTATCGCCATAAAGGAAGGATACTTAACGATTAATGCAGATCACTGCAGGACCTTCGTGCTTCTACTCTGCTTCCATGAAGTCAATAATTTATTACGATGGGCTTTGGCTCGAGCCAGAGTCAATATTGACCGAGCTGGGATAGAGGCTACGGCGCCGTTCGTCGTGGCCTACAACAAATTCAATCGAAAAGAGACTATCCTTAAATATTTGCTGCTGCTTTCTCCAGTTCGCTTCTCTCGGTTGCCGGATAAAGTCGAAAAAGAAAGGGTAAGAGAAAAAATGAAAAAGGAGGGTGGAAAGAGCCTTTCGAAACGCGACCGGACGAGCCAATCAATATATATTTCGATGATCAAACAGGAGCAAAGATAGACCATTGTTACGGCGTTAAAACTGATCGGGGAAATCCAAGAGAAGACCCCAAGATTTATGACGCTACCCGGCCATTATGGATTTTCGATATTTCCTGCTCGACAGGAGAAAACTACTCCTCCCTCGACCGTCCGCCACTGAATGAACTTCGAGTTAATTCTTTGACAACGCGTCACAAAGCACGTTCGTGGTTTAGACCCCAAAAATTCCACGCGATATCCTGTCCGATCGAAATACGTGGAAAGAAGAGTCGAAACGCGTATCTTATCGAGACACGAACGTGGTCGAAGGAAATTTGGAAGATCGAGACAGGAAGTGGCTCGATTCGTCGTTTCCTCGAACAACGGGAATCACTTGCTACGTCTAGCGAAAACGTTCCACGTTGTTCTGGAACATTTTTGCCCACAATACGTAAAGAAAACTTAAGACTTGAATTACCAAATATTCATAATCGAAAAAAAATGTGTACAAGTGGTGTTTCATAGGAATAAACCGAAGAACTAGCAGATATCTATATTTGAAAGAGAAAGTTTATCAAACGAATCTTACCTTGCGATCGAGCACATGCTGCGACGGTATTTCTTTTTGAATGAAATGCAGGTCAAGCACAAGCTCCTTTATATTGGGCCTGGATCGTCAAGTTCTCTTGTGAATGTTGAAGCACCATTAATACCCGAACCAAACCAAACGAGCGCGCGACAACGACTGAGTGGAGGCAGCAGGAGCACGAGTTAAGAGTAGTACGAAGAGTGTCGGTAACCACCGAAGACGCCCGAAGTCGCATTCGAAAAGCCGATTCTTGTCAACTCGCGACCCTATCGTTTTCAACCCTTTCGTTTTATCCCTAATTAAGATTGGTAAACACAGGTCTCCGGTGACTTTTGACTTTTGTAGATGCGTCGTCGCGTACATATCGCTACCTTGCGCGCAAACACGACGAAAGTGTCAGATCCCTCCAGCGTTTTACAAAAATATTATCTGAAGAATTTAAAGATATTCGTGCGTAGGCGTGGTAGAATTATGTACTGTGATGACAATTAAATAAAAGCTAAGGTGATGTTGAGATGATCGACTATCAGAAATTTCGAGAATGTAGAACTGTCTATGTGTCATATTTGAAATAAAAATTGTCTAATCGAAAATTCTGACTATCAGAAGTTGTAAAACTACTGCCAGCTGAATGTAGAATGAAAGTAGAAATTAGAATATTATTCAAAGGTAAGCCTGATGTCTTTAAAGCAAACAAGCTTTAAAAACGTCTGCACCGCGCTAATGAGAAACATAATTATTCAAATACAAAGCGTGGAACTTGAAAAAAGAAACTTATAACATTCTTATCTTTAATTGGAAAATCTCACAGATTTCATAAAATTAGGGATCTCGAAGATATTACGATCATGAATTAAGATATTGTTCCAATTAAATCTTCCGAGTAAATGAGTTTAAGAGTCTTTCCTCCAACTCGCTAGAAACTAATACTGATGATTGCTGAAATAAGAGAAAGTAAAATTGAAGATTTGTTATTGCTCTTAACGCATAAAGGAGAAAAAAATATGGGTACTTACTTATGCATCTCTAAACTTGTTGCGACTGGGGTACACCATCGAGGAAGCTAAGAATGTCCGTCTGTATTAACCGATGCAGCGGTACGCGATATAGTTTGTAACATATGAAAGGAGGGCCGATCGTTTTCCACAGAGCGTGTTCGCATCAGGCAGCACACTGGTTCTGCATGCCCGTGTGCATTCGCGACGGAGTCGAGGATGCCATTGCACTCGTAAAACATGAATTATACGTACGACACAACATTCAATGATGTCTTTATTGCGACCGATGCCGTCTACACAACGAGTATATATCCCTTCTAACAACGGTGTGTTTAAATCGACGAGATATCTCAAATTCCAGCACACGTGTTAACATAAAGACCGATATTTCTAGCGCGTTTCCTTTCAAAAATATCTCTCAACGTGCGTTACCAGAAACCACGATAACATGTCTATGCTAACACGCTTCCCTTTGAGTATACAGTGAAACGAATCACTCTTCCTCGAAACGGTATCTGTTGACGTAAGTCATTTTCATAAAAGTAGAACAACGTACTTCCCTCGGTTCTTCGTGCATGGCTTACGATAAAAAACTACTTGAACAGATGTCGATGGCGAAGAACGCTCACCTCATGCATACTGATAGGTCCTGCGACACTTTGAATCATCCCGAAATCTGTATTGTATATGTGGCGACCAATTCTAATCACTTCGGATACGATTCGAAGCTTAAAACTCTTGGAAGTCTTGATAAGTCTTGAGAAGTCTTGAGTTCTTGAAATATTGAAAGCTTGCGAAGTATTGAAGGTCTTCAAAGTCTTGAACATCTTGAAACTCTCAAGAGTTTCGATAGGTTTCGAAAGCTCGATGAGTACTGAATATATTACAAGCTTCTTGCCCACTTCTGTTCGAACAGTACTTTTGACGTAAAATATTAAAGAAAATCCGGAAGCTTTGAGTTATTACCATACATACATTCATTTCAAGACGATCAACATTTTTAAGACTATCAAAATTTTAAAGAATCGAGATCTTATCAGAACTTCCAAGAGTTTTAAGCTTCGAGTCACGTTCGAAATGATTCGAACTTTTGGCCATATTATTATTATTATGATTACTATCAACGAGGTAAACAAAGATTTGATGCGGAGAAAAATAGATTACACATTAATATTTACAAAATGAAGAAAAGAGAAAGAGAAATACATACACGGAGATTCGAAAGTAGCGATGAAATAAATACAATAAAAACTGAAGTATATGTTCTAAGAAGTGCTTCAAGGACAATTTGAATTATCCAAAAAGATCGATATCATAATGTACTTATATAATGACTTAATAAATAAATAATAAAATAATGGCATAATGACTTAACAAAGTGGACAATTCCCTTAATGGATTTAAAATAGCCACAAGTACAATATGCACAAGGGAGTAATTTCTCAACGACCTAGGAGGTACGTAAAGAGACAACAATCGAATGATGGCGGAACAAGATATAAGACCTTTGGCTACCTTACTTACGAACACGATATCAGGAAATTTTCTTCTATTACTCCATGTCGGAAGATTAAGATTATTTAGCACTACGTGGTATTTGTGAGTGCCGAAAGGCATAACGTGATGATGTCCGCTATGTCTGGCAGCGAGTTTTAAGAATTCATACTGAACACTCTCAACCTAACTGATGTGGATATACCCATACAGATACATGGACAGATTCGAAGCGATTCGAACTGTTTCGGATTTCATTATTATTCATGCATCAGGGAATCGGTAAAAGTACGGGACGAAAAACGCAAGCAGGAACTTTTCAGGGTAGACGGAAATTTAATTAAAGTTTAACTAGCTAAAAAACGAGTACAATTTATACTTTTTCAACGAATGAATCCGTAGGGATGCTGATCGACCGCAGATCCAATCACCACGTATCGAATATCGTTCCTTTTTCAAGGCGTTACCCGAACGAGTATTTGAGCGACGAATTCCATCGAGTTCGATCAAACGACCTCTTCTGATCAAACGCTCTCTTTCATAGCATCTTTCGAAGCAAAGGGAAACCTATTGATTCCTTAATCGCTTGCTCAAGCTGTTGTAACATTTAATGTTGCTCAGCGTCGAGGACCAACTGCGCTGCAGCCAACGAAGCAATTAAACTTCAGCGACGAACAGGAAGCAAGCACCATACATACGACCATATCTTTTATGCAAACACACCCTTTATGTGTAAATCCAATTTTTCCACGCGCCATATGTTGTAGGCGGTTTACGTAATCCTAGGATAGGAAGAGATACGAAAACGGGGCCACATGGTTGGAACCGAGATGGCGAGGTTAGACACATTCTTCAAGATTATCTGTGAAGGAAAAACAGTTACGATAGCCGTTTTCATTGTGAAAATATTCACAATGAAGAATGAGAATCTGTAGAGGATGGCGATCGAACGCGTTTCTTTTACCCTCGAAATCTCGGAACAGAGAGAAGGAAGAAAAAAAATGGTACAGTGGCTCACGAAGGTATTTGGATACTTATTGAGATATTTTGTGAGTGCGTTATATGAAATATTTTGAAATTCCATTAGTAATAAGACGCGATTATATTGAAACGAATTGGAAAATGCATACAGATAAAAGTTATACGAAATTACAAGAGCTTTATGCAAATAGATGATAAATTCATGACGTTCTGTTAAAAATTTTTCAAGTATTTAAAAAAAGGCGTAAAAACACATTTAATTCCACGACCAAAAGAAGAGACATTTCGGATGTGAAACTGGTTGGAAAATATTGAATTTACAAATTACTCTTCTATAAAAGACAAGAAATGTGACTCATTATGTCTTCCATTCATGGCCTTTAAATGTTTTCTGACTCCTACATACATTTCCAAATTACTCTCAGATTAGATCAACATAATTACAATAGTCGTGTCTTGTTACGGTATTCATGAAATTTCAAAAAGTTTCGTCTAATCTAAGCTAAGGAGTCGAATAGTGCCATTGTATATAAGAATAGGAGGGTCGTGCGAGGCCTTTTGAACCTATGAAATATTTAGCATTTCTCGATGTGGCGGGCAGTAAATAATTTTGTAGCCGAGTCAGGACCAATGGTCCCTTTTTCTTTTTCTCCAAGGCACGTGCATAAGATATGCATCACGTGGCGGTTTTGCTCGCTTTTCTCGCGCGCCATGCACGAATTCGAGAAGAGCCTTCGCTCTTTTCGATCGTAAATAAGCGAACGCTTTCTATTCCCCTTTTTTAAACCGCGATGCATTCGACTACATGCCACGAGCTCTCTGCCCGACCTTTCCCCATTCCCAGTACACCCTTGTCGCCTTTTTCCCCCTCTTGTAGACTGACCAGTCGCTCCATGGTGCTTTCTTAACGCGTCATAAAAACGAGACAACGTACTCTACCGACTTGTCGTCTTTTTGTTTCGAGAATATCTGCGCGACACGTGCTACGCCAACCGCGGAGAAACACTCATTAACATTCGTGCTACTATGATTTCTCTCTTTCTTCCACACTTTCACTCCTCGTGCGATTCGTTACGATACAGATGAAAAGAAATTAACTGATAGGTCGAATAAATCAGACGAACACGACAGAAAAGAATGGAGAAAGTTTTCTGTATAACCAAATCGTAAAGAAACCCTGTGTCTCGTTCCTTCGAGGTTATATCTTCTTAGATAATCGCATTCTACATCGCATTCCGAGATAAAATTACGATTCTTTAATATCTATCACGATTCTGGATCAGGAGTATTCTCATTAATTGCGGTCAGCAGTACACTGCGTTTGCGACGTGAAAATAAAGTAACCCCCTTTTATCGATGTAGCTGCCATTAAAACGATTGCAACGCGTACCAATCTAATTCCGTTAAAACGCTTCTGCTACGTGTTTTCCCCGGCTTAATCTCGTAACCATGACTTCGCGTCTCCCTTGCAAAGCTTGGCTATTGAGAATCTTTCTCTCGAACCAATGGTAATTTGTAGAAGAAAACGATGACGTGTCCATAAACAAGGAAAAATCAACGTTTAGGACATTTTATCGATGACTATAATCCGATTAATGGGATAAATTCGTCGAGTCGTTGCAGGAAAATATGTTCCATAAATCTGAAGTAAAATCAGCGACAGGGATCTCCGAGTATCGTCGAAAGAAATCCACCATGTCGAATAACCTGTACGTATCACCATGTTTGATCGGCAAATTTCAAAAGTGAGTTACAGGACTCGTATATAAATCAAAATATGTCAAACGCGATAAAGAATTTCAAATTAACCGCGTCGAATTACCGTGATCACGAGTAAGACGGCGGAAGTCGGAGAAAATTACTGTAATTAACCCATCAAGCGTCAACCCTTTTCTCCTTATACATATAATTCCATAGATTTTAATCGCTTTCAGTGTATTTAATCAAAAGGTATTTTTAAAATACCTAATATGAAAGAATCCTCATCTGGAGGTCGTGATCGATGATACAAAATTTACATTTTCTTCTTACCGCTTCCTGGCATTAATAGCGGCACAAATGAACCAGTTCATTCTGTACTTGTTGCACAAATTAATTTTATAGGATTACGTATAGCTCTTTTATTATTAGGCTGGTGTATATGAAATGTCGTTTTTTTAGAATAAAAGTTTAACATCCCGTAGTTGCTTCGATAGCGATCCAAATAAATCCAAGTAAATTCCGCATGAATCAATGCATTTTTCTAACGGTGAACTAGTTTCGTTACTTCAGATTTATAAGAGATATTAGCTGTAAGATTCTAACATTAGAAAATTCCCGAAATGGAGCTATTACGGTTTCTTTTAAAACAATTTCTGCATTAGAAAATAATTAGGTGAAATAGAGAAAGACTTTAATCTTCCCAACATACTAAATTTACGCTTCCAACATCTTGCACGCCATTTTCTTCACAAATCTCATAACAATCTCAAAAATATTCTGATTATTACAAGTACAGTTACATTTTAATCGCAAGTTTCCCCAATACTGAATATACGTGATTTATAATAAATTTCTTCCTCCTTGATGCGATTGATAATTACTGCGTTGATAGATTAAAAGTAAATGGATAAGTTTGGCTCATCAAGTTCAAACGTGAAAGAAACACGTATCACGTGCACCAATGTAATATGTAAAATTGTATATTCTTATCTGAGAATTCAGATATGATTGATGAAGAAGCGAATAAAGTTAGCTTATTCAAATTACAAGTTCTCACAAAGCATAAAATACCATTCATTAAACGTGTCTGACACGACGTACAAAAAGTTTTATCCATTTCTGAGAATAAAAATTTTTAAGACGCTGATCCTATAAATTGTTGCCTTTCAACCTAAACCGCTATCAATGCCAAGAATCGTTATAATCCTTCAAATGGAAACCACAGCTAATGGATTAGCGTGTCGAATTAAACCTCAACATCGAGTTTCTTGGTCATCGTTACTCCATTCCGATTCATCCCAGGTTACATATAAATCCGGCTGCATATTGGCAGGAAATTGTAAAGTTTCATTATACTGGCTACATAGGCGACGTCCGTAATTCGAGTTCCAATGAATAATTCATGCAATTCGACGCGATTGTCGCCGAAACGGTTAACGCGACTCTTGCAAAGTTCTTTTCCTGTGTTCGGCCGACGTTCTCTCTATTCACTGTAATTTCTCGCAAATTGCTTGTCACGATGAATTAACCGATACCACTCGGTTTGCGCGCGTTTTACCGACGTAACGGAAATAAATGTTCCGTAACGGTACGTATGTCAATCGTGGATGATCAAACGGTAGCACTGGATTAAAAGGTTCGTTTCATACTTCGTGGCTTCGTACCTTTCAGCTCATTTGTGCCACACGTCCTGTTTTCTTTTGACGTTCTTATCCACAAAGTTAATTATAGGAGCAGCGAAATTATTCTACATGAACAAGTAGCTTCTATATTGGACGATGTGCTTTCACGGTAATCGTCAATTAATGGCCCTCCACCGTCACGGTTTTTACTTAAACTATATCGTGCAAAATAATCGCAGAAACTTTGGCTCGCGGTTTTGAAGTAGCGTAATCGATGTTTCGAAAACTCGTTTCCCCAGCTTATCCTTTTTTATCGCGTCGTTCGAGTAACTTCTTGCAGTTAGTCCAGATTTATTAAAATGTCAAGCCGTGTAATTTCGAGTATAAGTGGGTTAAACGCGACCCCCGTAAACGATTCGAGCAAAGTAACAGGCACTCAACGAACGTAACGACGAACAAACGAGTCCGTGGAGAACACGCATCCACGCATCCGGCGTAACGACACCGTTGTTACTTTTACACGCAATCATTATCGTTCCAAGGTCTCAAGGAAGGAAGCAAAAGTCCAACTTCTCGAAAAGCTCGACCAATGCCGCAGACAAGGAATTAGCGAAGAACAACAAAGCTGCTAAAGATACTAGATTAACCACGAACCTTCCTGACGATGCTGCGGTGCACTTTGGAAACTTTTATGGTATCCAAAAAAAATCGAACAAACCACGAGCTGGCAGAGTGAGAAGTCTTTTGGATTCTACCAGTCCATCATCGACTAGCTATAAACCAACGCCGAGACTAGAATTCACCAGGCAGATGGTTCAAAAGTAAGTGAACGAGGAAACACGATGAAATTTAGTGAGACCAAATTAAATTCTCGAGAGGTGACATCGATTCACATTCGACTGTCGTGATAATATTGGGAAGTTTGAAACAAACCCGAAAATGTTCGTAGAAGATACGTATTTAATGCAAGTATGTACTTTACAAAAATTTAGTACTTAGAAAGTACTTAGACAGTCCATTGCTCGTTATATTAATATGCATCAACATTCAATGACATCATCTTTGCCTTTGTTATATGTTCAAGATGAGTATTCATACTGTATGTTAATTTCTTACTAAATATATGTTTGCAATTAATATCTTACTACTTCTATATACATTGTCAACTTGGTTTCAAGTTTGATCAATATTAGCACGACAATCGTGCCTCGTTATAATGCTAATGAAATCTGAAAATATTTTATCTAACACATACAATATGTACGTAACAATTTTCTATAATAGGATAAGTAGGAAAGTACATAAATATATTTGTGTGCCGCTATGTATTCAGTTAAGACATGAGAAAATTGTATTGCGATTAATTCCCAGACTGGAACGAACAGCTGGCACGAAGGAATACGCGCGACAAGTGTCAGCCTTATTGGAGGAGACAGTCGAACCGGCGCATTTCAAGCTACATTCATTGCCGACCGAGAATTCGATTCCGGATGGAAGATACAATCCCACGGGATTCCCGCTCTGGTACAAGGAACCTTATAAAATGCCGTTAGTATTCCTCCAGTTGGTTACGTCATTCCATCTATTTCGTTACCGGTGGGATTGCACGCATTACCAGAAAATAGGATAGACTCTGAACCACTATAATGAGTTTCTTTCTCCGTTGAAAATGAGTAACGCGAGACACTAAATGGGAGGGACGATATCCAATATAATAGGATCGAAAAAGAAATTCTGGAAGGCTTGGATCGATACTATCTTCTACTACTCTAATACTCTAATATTCTAATGGACTTGAATTTTTAGGTTCGCCTCGGACGAGGTTTACAAACTTCTCGAGGAGAGGTTGGATAACGCCGAGGAAGGGAAGGCGAGAGATATTTTCAAAGAGGATTCTTCTGAGAGAAGTTCATTGGAAGAATGGAGCGAAGACGAAGAAGCAGGGTATGGAGAAAATTTCCAAGACGATGCAGCGATAAGCATTCTAACGAGAGAAAGATCTTCGATGAATTTACTGTCTAATGGATCGTCTTCTGTAACAGAAGCGAAAGACACGGACTCCAAGGAAAGCAATCAAATACTTCTCGATAAGAAACCAAGCAAATTAGTCTCGTTCCAACAACGCTGAACTGTAAAGTGGTGTTGCTCGTGAGTACGTGAAAAATAAAAAGAAATTCTGAATATAAATAGAAACATGAATTTCCTGTATATTAACTAGCGCAACCAAGACGTAAAGTAGAATTCTCAGGCGATGCAATAGTCCAAGAACTCGTAACAATGTTCGCTCGTTACCAGTATTCAGTCTTTTTAGACAGAAATAGACTAATTAGCATTTCGCTATTAATGATTCTACCGTTATCACAAGGTCTAAAGCGCGATGGGGAATATGTCTAGAAATTCATTTCCAACGCTAATTAGAAGCCTTGATTATTACTCGGTTGCGTACTTTGTAATTATGGGCTAGCAGATTGGTGTGAATCTAACGCTGTTATGAATTCATTAATTAATGATGGGGATCTTGCGAAAGGACGAGAAATGTACTAGGTGACGAATTACCGGATACTCTACGTGCTTTACTTCCGTCTATTCCGATCTTCTCAATTCTAACATTTTCTTTTTTACGTATTATCGTGATATAATAGTAATAAAAATGAACATTCGCAGAATACTTTTCAATAACCTCTTAAAGGAATATCCATCAAAATTACCGCTTTGTCAAAACGAATTAAAAGAAACAAGAATAGAGAAAAAGGTATGGGAACGTTTAACGGTGAAGAATTATAGTTGATATAAAAAATAATACAATACGGTATCATAAGGATAACGAATGATTCGACGTGGTTTCCCGTTTACTAAAAGAGGGTAGCATAACTCGAGCGGAGTGTTCGCATTGTTTTCGGTTCAGTGGAATTGCAAGAGGGCGCAGGATGGGGTTGGCATTTATCGATTATTCCGCCTACTAAGCCAAAGACGCTTTTCATGTACCTTTAACGTGATCGAAAATTAGATTTTCGTATCAAAGAGCATTTTGTGGAGGATAAGGAAGTAAAGCTGATCAATCATACTTCGATGAATTAAAAGGATAAAGAAACAAGAAAGAAGAACTTTCGAGCAGTTCTAAGAGGAAAACGTGATTTGTGTTTCTTTCTATGATTCAAATAGCCTGTCTTACAAGAGTAGTAGTATATACATTGGTTTATTTCTTCGTGAAACTGTACAGAATGGTCCACAGCGAATCGGAGACTTACATTAAATAAGTCACTTAACCATTGAGGCCATCAATTTGATCAAGTATCGTATAACTGGACGCATCGGATTAACTTACACCTGTGAAAAAAGGACATAGTCTGGTGAATATTATACGCAGTTCGCGGTTTAGCGACACGAAAATTCATAGATCCGTTCATAATCCAATGGAATCGGGCGAATGGCAGTTTGTATATCCGAGGGACTGAATTCTGTTGCGTTTAGAATAAATTGCTATACAAAGCTTCAATTAAAAATCTATCCGTTCCTTCTATTGTTCCCTTGCAGAAAATGTACGAGCAACCACTCCCATAAAGAGAAAAATTGCACCACTGCCCACTATCACGAGAAACTCGTTATCCTTGTACCTCTCCCCATTCTTGAACATAATCCAAGGCTACTGAAGTACAGTAAAATATATTCATCAATTTTTGATAGATAATAATACACGTTTCTCTGTATTTCTCTGTACTCCACGCAGTATGAATGTTTTTTTTTTTTTTTATTTTTTATTTTCTATTTTTAGAGCTTGACAAGGTTAGCTCCCATCAGATTGATACTTTCTAGGCCTTCCCTAGGTCTTCTTCCATGAGTAATACATTTCCAGGGGTCGATTGACGCGCCAGAATTTGTCGTTCACCTGTCTTAACGTTTGAGATCCACTTAAAACCACTAATTGACCAGGCGATGGTGCTATGTATATGCAAAAATTCAATAGCCTATCCGATTCTGATAATTCTGTATCCAGATCCAATGTTAGCCGCATGGCCAGGTACTTGCTCAGATGATCCACTATAAAAATTAATAGGGATTATTTCTTGATCTTCTCTGGATAGCCTTCTTAGATCCGTACGATTTTTTCGAATATTCACCTGTCGCGTTCGCCGTCGTCTTGATGTACCGAATGCTATTTTCCTTCAAAGCTTTTATGAGTGAATTATCTCCGGCCATTTCCGTAGGATGTGGTTTGAAAACGAGTTCGATTTCATTAAGCATTAAAGGCTCGCTCGGACCTTCACCCTCTGTGTCTACCATGGAATCACCACCACCGGTTTCAGCTTCTGCGCTAGATGAGTCATTCTCGGAATTTTGTAAACTTTTCTGTCGTTTCGGAGGTTTGGGAATTTGATTTGCTGGATTCGGTGATGGCGTGGTGGAATTTCTGGATGTTGTACCTGCAAATTGACGATTTTACTCACTACAGGCCCATCTATTCAGTCTATCCAAGCAGATACAGTAAAGTTATTACAAGCTACGTGCGACTAGAATTTTTTAAATTACCTCCACTACTATTATTTAAAGGTCCTGTTGTACTTTGAGACGAGTCACTTTGATTCGCAGCATTTGTAGCGTTTGGTGTTGCTGGGGCACTTGCATTTTGTGAATTGTTATAAGATGTCGCGTTGCTAGCATTCTCTGACTCGTTAGCATTCTTCCTAGACCTCTGAGAACGATTTTGGCTTTGTAATTTGATCCCCTCTGTAATAGAATTTACCAGTGCAGCCTGAGAATGCGACTTGTTCAGTTTTGCCAGTACCCTTTCTTGGTGTGCCTCGTACTCATCACGACTGGGATATATCTTAGAAATCAATAGATCGAAGTTAGGATCTGGTCTGAGAGACCTCTTGGATACCAATTTTTTCCTGCATGTCGGACATTCCTATAAACAGAATTTCACATCTTGTATATTTCCCAAAACCAACCTAATCTGTACCAGTAATTTAACTCACTAATAGCCATCTCAAAATGATAAAATCAGAATCACTGTCACAAAGGCCAATAAACAAAACAAATCAACTTCATTCAACATTCAAAACTAATAACTTATGAACTATCTTAGAGAATGAAGGATAAACACAACTTTCTGCATTATCAAATAAAACAGAAATCTAAATTCAATAATCAACAGAACATTCTACTTTTCTAACTAATATCATCGAAATAAAGACACAAACATTACACACAATATGAAACGTTATTTACGGTGCAGTTCAAAAACCATCGAATTTGACAGAAATAGATTGAAAATACGATCGCAATCTACTCTTCGTTAAAAAATTACTTCAACACTTGACTGCATAATTGATCTAAAACTACATATAAAAAGATAGAGTAGTATTTACATAAAAGCGTAATATATAGGGAAAAAGGAACAGTGACGTGATATTGACCAAGTACTAACATCAATTTTTTAGTGAAACAAGAAGTATCTAGATACTCTTCGTCTCGAGAGTAATCATATATTTAATAGTTATCGTCAGAACGATTCCGGAACATACACGTACCTTATTACCGCTTCTAAGTGCCGTAATAATACAATCGGAACAGAAACGATGTAGGCACTCCTTGGTAGTCATAGTCTTTTTAAGCATATCCAGACAAATTGGGCACATAAGCTCACTGTGCAAACTTCGTGGACTAACCGCGATTTCTGTACTATCAGTAATGGCATCCTGAGGCGTACGATGAAGCTCATACAACGATAATTCCCAAGTTTTGTTCAGGCCGACTTGCTCCGCGGAAGCCATCTTGACTACATACTAGCCATCAGCTGAAAAGCCTGTACACACCACATATAGCCGCCTGAATTTTACTAACGCCATCTTACGGCATCCCTGTGAAGTTTTAAACGCGATTCCGGACAGTAAGTTAAAAAAGCGGGCGACTACGAAAAAAGTTGTCTATGGTGCTTTTCCTCGTTTCCTTTTCCTGGGTTTCTTTCTTTTGTTTTATCCGTACATGGCATCCTGTAATTAGCATAATAAATAGGTTCAGTCACAGTGGATACAGTGAGAGGTAATTGAACACAGGACACAAGATGAAGAAATTAAAAGATTTAGAAAGGAAACGCTGCTACAGTGGCATATAAAATTTTCTGATCAGAGAGATTTCTCACTTTATATTTTAAAAATGATATTCTTTTATTATTATTAAAAAGAATTTTAAGTAATGTTATACAATCATTTAACAGTGCTTGTGTATTATACTATTTTCTTAGTCATACTCTTATACCCAAATATTATTTAAAATTCTTTTAGATATCATCTTTCGAATATAAAGTTAAAAATGTATTCTGATCGGAAATCTTGGCATGCCATTACATATGAATCTATAATCTCAGAAATAGAAGGATGAAAGAATGGATTAAAAAGACATAAAATCCTTGACAAAAAAAGGCAGTCCAGCAAACCACTGTGGGAAATTAATATAGATTTAACCACAGACAAGGTACGTTTAACGAGATCATTAAAATGAAGGTCGATAAAGTGGGTTCCTGTTATTAAGCGGCGGGCGCATTCAAAGATGTTTAATAATCCGCGATATAAGTTGATAAACTAATCGGTGCAGACACTTGTCGTGCTTTATAAATAACACTGGTCGACTCGATACTGTCTTTGCAACTGCAATTAACACTCGAACGAAAGTACGATCGTATGATCGTGGCGAATGAAGGAAGCGAAGAAAATGCAGGCATAGAGGGCGGGAAGGCGCATAAGCGTAGGCAAAATATGTTTCCTCGTTATAAATAATATAACGGTATATAATACCGTCTAAGATGGGCGTAGCTCGGCCATCGCCGCATACGCGTTGGATACATCTTTCTAAGCGAACGAGTACAGAGGTGCAATCGCGCATCGATCTAACATGGCAAACTAGACCGACGAGACCCGAACTCCTTTTTTCCCTGACCTTAACTGTAGATAACCGTAATTGCGCCTGTCGGTGCTTATTGGGAAGACGTGTTTTATCACCTTTCTTCGACGATACGATCGGCGTCTTCAATCACTAGACCGAGTGCTATCCATCTTTTGCTACTGCTCGTCTCGACGGGCAAAAGAAAAATACTACGGAAAATATGCATATGTATACGACTTATGTCAAATTATATCATTAACTCCTTATTAATACTAGTACAGTTTCGATGCAAAACAGGCAAGTTAAAGAGTATATCGTAAGATAACGAGAAATCCATCGACAGATTTCTGAAGTGATTTATAGGCATATGTAAGGAGCATTAAGAACGTTTATATAGAACTTGAAAAATTAGCTGTCTCTATCCTCGTGATAGTTCAACGAACCTAGATATTTAAAACCATCAACATGCTGATGGCCTTTCGTATGTACCTCGACGACGTAAGGTGTGTTCGTTCGTAAAAATTGGACTAAACATATTTTAATGTATGCGAAATTTATAGGTCAGTCGGCGAAGGTAATACGGGGCGACACCTTGTTCCACTTAACGGTGATCCTGCTCCGTCAACTTTTTAACTCGATTTAATTCTTTGCCTTTGGCGAAGGACGACGCATTAACCGTTCACCGTGTTCTCTTTCTCTCTGTCGTCCGATTGAAAAAAATCTAGGTTGAACGACGTGCTGGAAGATTGATATTTCCGATACTCTGTAATTCCATAATACTTTTCAACTGATATTAGGAATTTTATTGAATGAAAACTATCGATTTATTCTAGTTTCGATGGTCGGAGCGTGACGACAAAGAATTACAGCGAACAAGAGACAGGCTATTAGAAAACTATATAAAAACGGCCAGATTGCTACATTGACATGCTTTCTAGCGGACAATCTTTCTCTCGCGAAGCTTACGTAATTCCCAGCCACGATCTCCCCGTGTACTGCCTACATAGCGATGCCAAACCACGGTCACACGGGTATTATAGATATTATAGTACGGTTTACGTATCCTTTTTGTACATGCGCTTCTTCTCATGGAATCGTATCTTCATTTTACGTAAGCTCGCGGGGAACGCCCATCGGGCTAAGTCTTCCACTGTAATTTTCGAACAATATCTTTTTATGGTGCCGATTCACTATGCTTCCGGTACAAAACCTTGTAATCTTTGGATTCCTATTCACGATATTCATCACGTGATAATTTTGAAAACGTTCGAGGTAAATCGCGTGTAAGAAGCTCCGCGCAGACTCTCCAAATGGACCACGTTGAAACGTTTTATAATCGATCGTTCCGAAGCGATCGACGTGAAAGGCTATCGATCCCATCGGCGAACGTTACAAAACGACCAACAACGCGATCTTCTTCGCGCGCGTTTTAATACAGAAGCGATCTGTGCTCGATGATTCGATGGTAAAAGCTTTCATTTAGTTTCAGTTAATGCTCCGATGATCCGTTTGCATGACTGCGATCTGCTACCGTACCAGCATGATAATTGCAAGATAAAACAAAAAAAAATAGAATGGAACGTAAAAGTCAGATCGATGTAGAACCAAGGAAATTTAATAGATCAACCTATGGCGATATATATATATATATATATACAACTTCGACATAGAAAAGTATATCGATGAATGCTCCAATGGCTTCGTAATATGACAACGATTCGCTATTGGGCCATTATAATAATCACATCTTACAATAGAACTCTATTTATCTGAACTTTCACTGGTAGAATTCACTCATCCGAGCATAATAATATTAACTCTAATTACATATGTGTAGCACACGTATAAACTGTTTGTTTCCTGACAAAGTCAAATTTCTACTGTATAGTTCTGCTGTAGAGGATCTGTTGCTGTTATTCCGAGCATTCGAAAGCAAAAGCTTCGATTTAGTTTCGGTGAATGCTCCAACGATTCGTTCGTTCGCCGGACAACGATTTGCTACTGTAAGACGGTAATAATTATTATTTCCTTCTCGACTTCCTTGTTCCCTACATTGCGCAAGCATCCGGAAGGAGCAGTGTTCTTGCCGCTTGATACATGGTTACAAGTATCCGTTCAGCCCAGGTCAAGCGTGAATCTGACCCAGAAGAATCACCGTACACGTTGGATCCATCCTGACCCATGGATTAACCAGCAGCCACGTTTTACGCTTCCTACGAGACGATCTCTCGCAACCGGAAAGGTCACTACCTCGCGTGAAAGGATCGAGCTTTCATTCACGACACGATTACGCAAAGGTTACGATCAGTTATCAAATGAAAATGAAGTTTTAGCTTGGGGGACATAGTTTGCGCGACTCTGATACGAAGAATCAATAAGCTGGTTCTGTCTTTACACTATTTCGATTTGATCTAATACGATTAAAACGGCGTTTCCTTAAAAACTTTTATTTGAATTTCACTCATATTCGAGGCGTTACATTTTCACGTATTTTTCGGTATGCCTACTTTTCTTAGATCTGTACTCTGACTTTACTTTATGTTTCTTCCCTGGAATTTAACGACCGGCTGTCAAGACCGTTTTTTTTTTTTTATTTTATCCTCTACTTCATAGGAGAATTGTATAAGAGAGCCATTCGGAATAAAGGGAACATCGAGTGCCTGTAATTTTCTTCAATGTATTAAATTATAGGGAATTCTTAATTTCAGTCTTTCGTTTGACTTTTGAAATTACCACTTAACCGTGACTTAAAAGTGAAATCTCTTACAGGCAATTGTCTTTATAAATTTATGAAACAAAAAAACCTGCTCAAATAAATGATCGCAGTATAGCAGGCTTTAAACATAGAATTCACTTTACAATAAAAAAGCCATATAATCATATAAATCTTACGTTCTATTGTATACGATCAAGCAACCAAACAAATTAAATACGTACGGAGGAAATCAGTATAGCAGGTTCTAAAGAACATAAAGTTTATTTTACGATTAAAAAAATTGCCTACAGTCGTATAAATCTGACGGTACATTGTATACAATTGTAATAGCGGAGAAGCCTTGAAATTTTTAGATTATTCCTAAGTGGATCATATAAATAATCAAGAGCTCCGGTTCCACCTTGTTAACAATGTAACAGAGTTGAAAAATGCGACCACTTGAATCTATAATTACGATCACACATCTGCAGCAATGAATGGAAAAACGATGAACGATAACGTATAGAAGAAGACAAAGAATCAGAGTCGCAATGCGACTTTACGAGCCAAATCGCTGCGACGTGCGATAATAATTGCAAGACCCATCTCATTAGTACGTTCATAGCGTTTCCTTGTTCCCGACATTGCACAAGAAGCCGGAAGTAGCTACGGTTTCTTTTCACCGAATGATACACGAGTGCAATCGCTTATCTTGTGCACGGAACACGGACTGATCTGTTTTGGTTAGAGATTCACAACGTTCTATTCAATCTGGAAATACATTACTGTCCATAAGTATTTCGATACTTTCAAATTACTGCATTGTAACAACTTACGAAAGCATTCAAATACTTGTAGAAACCTCTTTTATCAATATGTATATGTGTGTCTGAAATTTCATGTGTATTTTGAAATTTCACTGGCATTGTAATAAGGCTGAAGATTGTATTGGTAAAGTTTAAAACAAATCTGAAGATGTACGCGAAAGTTATGAGGTACTTGGTACAAGTATATATATTTCATAGAGACTATAAAAACGTTTAAACAGTTAATATGCATTAATTTTGTATTAATAGTATGTTAGAAGTAAATATCCTGTAATTTCTATATATATTTTCGTTTCTCATTATAGCGTTAAGGAAACTTTAAAATGTTTTATATAACATATACTTATACCTATACTTATAAAATACTTATAAAATACTTATGAACGATAATGTACAAGTAGACCATTTTACGTTTTCGGTGTTAGGATTGCACGGTAAAATATGGTGTTTAAGCCGAAAACCTGTTGGTCCCGCTACGAGATTTACACGGGTTATTAGTACTCGTCAAATAGAAAACTCGATCTACCGTCACTAACACCGCGGATATTACTTTATATTTATATACATAGATTGTGTCGATCTTATAATCTTCGATTGCATAACACGGCAGTGCAATTACCGTAAATTATTAGGTTCCCGGGAATCTTCGATTAAGGAAGATCGCATGAATCCAACTAGATTAGCGCGAAATTGAAGAATCAATTTTTGA
The DNA here is from genome assembly GCF_024542735.1 of Bombus huntii. Taxonomy (NCBI): domain Eukaryota; kingdom Metazoa; phylum Arthropoda; class Insecta; order Hymenoptera; family Apidae; genus Bombus; species Bombus huntii. Next base: position 5,416,644 of record NC_066251.1, read on the forward strand.
TCGAAGTCAAAATGGCATCAAGGTTGAGCATAAGGTTGAAGGCAAAATGCCATAAGATTAAAAGATGAAGTTATTAAAATATTCAGTGATAAAGAAGAAACACTTGCCGAGAAAGATTAAACGATATATTATCGCCCTTTCACGTTCGATATTGTGAATCGGAAAGATTGATGAATCTTAATGACTAACAAGTGACAGTCTCTGCAAACAATAATAAATCGCTTAGTGAAAATAACGTTTTTTCTTCGGGGTTTTCCTGCTTCGTTGATTAAAGGGGTCTTTCTCGCGTGTCTGTTACAGTGCAGACCCATTTTCAGTCGTGAAAACCACGCTTCTTGCCAATTCTATCCCGCACCGGTACTTGATTACCTTTCATTAGAAAATCACAGTAAAATCAACACGACCTGGGTACTAACGGATTTCATCTTCGGTGAAAACTAACAAACGCGGTAACATTCATTTTTTTTCTTTTTTTTTTTTTTTTTTTTTGTACATTCACTTCGAGGATGGTCAGGATAATCTCTCGCATATTAAAACGAACCGAATCTATCCGACTCACTCGCAGGATGCGAATTACGCAGCGAGGAAGTATCTATTTTGCGAGCCGTCTTATTAATGTTCCGAGGATGTTTCGCGATGAAGAAGACTCGTTTGGAATTTCACCTTTTACCTCGACGTTCCAGCGCGATTCAGACGATGCCTGTAAATCGAGAGAACCGCGATCGACGCCGGCTTCCCCTTCGAATAAACATTCTTCGACAAACCAACGAACAATTTACTTTCACCCTTAATCCAACCACCAGGTTCGAAATCAGTTTCCTATTACACGCCCATCGCGTTCCTTTTCCCCAATGAAAATTACAAACTCATGAACACTGAAAAAATCACACGGCAATTTACTCGATCGTTTATCTCGATCTTATCAGGCTTGTCGATCTTCAGTAAGATCTACAGAAATTTCTATCAGTTGCTTCTCATTTCTTCTGTTAATGATCTAGCAGTGAAATAATGTGCAGAAATTGCTCAAACGCAATAGTGTAGATACTTTACAGAAGCTCGTTACATCAATCAGAGATATGCAAAAAATTGCATGAATAAGTAAGAGTTGAGGTAACTTATCTATGAGTCTTCCAATTTCTTTAAACATGTAATTGCACAATTATGGTGGTAAGAGAAATAGTGACGAAAGAAATATTAAATAAATTCCTGGAATCCTCTGTCGTAGACAGATGTTAAAAAACGAGATTCAATAACATACAGGCTTCTATCAGCTTTAACTTTCATACAACAAAAAACTATTTTACATTCCGAAAGTAGGAAATGTGATACGGCAAACAATGTCCAGAGTTCAACTTGACGCAACATTGCAAGTGATTCATATTTCTGTATCGAATTAAGTTTTAATGCAGAAGAAATACGTTTTATGGATATACTAAAATAGGAAAGAAAGATACAAGACATCCAAAGTTCACATTGCCGTAGAACTACAAAGGATTAATAGATTTACCAATAGATCTGTCAATTAATAATAGATTTACCAATGTAATTTCAATAACCTGCAAAGATATATTCGTATCAAATTAAACTTCGATACAAAAGAATAAATCTTATACGTTGGAAATAAAAGAATAAAAAATTCAGATCAAAGTAGAACCACGGTAGAACCACGAAAGGTTGATAGATTAACCAATTTCGTTCCAATAATCTACGTTGACATAATTGTGTCGAATTAAGCTTCGACACAGAAGAGTATACATTTCTCATATGTTAAACGAATAAAAAAAAAAGCATAAAGTTCAGATCTACGCAAAACTGCGCAAGGTTAATTGATTCATCAATATCGTTTCAATAATCTACATCGACGTATTTGTAATCAATTAAACTTCAGTATAAAAAAGTACATATATCTTGTATCTAAAAAGGAAAAAAGAATAAGTCGAAAGATGAAACTCAGTCGACCGTAAAGCCATAAAAAGTTAATAGATTGAACAATTTCGTTCAAATAACCTACATTGCCATACGTACCTTTGTATGGAATTAAGTTTCAGTATAAAAGACTACATACGTGTACATCTCATGTATGAGAAAAAAAAAGATGCAACGAAATGTAAAGTTCAGATGTACGTAGAATCACGAAAGATTAACAAGTTAATTTCGTTTTAATGACCGAATAACTGTCGAAAGTAGGAAGAGCGGAACGAAATGTAAAGTTCAGATCAACGTACGACCATGAAGGGTTAATAGATCGAGGAAGCTGACCCAGTGAATCGATGCCTTGTTTACGCGTATTCGATGCGACCTACAGGGCACTGGTGCGACGTAGGTCGTGGCTTGACCCACACGCGGTTCGTGAATTCTCTTGGACGTCGGTGGCGACCGCGAGGCGGGATGTAGAGGAGCTTCGTTGGAGAGAGGCGATGCTCACACGTGCACCTCGGGGCATTCACGAGTTGGCAGTCGGCTGTTGAAACCCGCCCGGTGAATGCCTCTGCAGCCTCTCGTGCAAAGATTTTTACCGACCTTTCGATACATACCTATGGGGTTCGCGTACACGCGCCAATTTCCAACCTACGTCAGAAAATATATAATTAGCGAACGCCCGCTGCTTCGAGAAAGGAGGAACACGATTGAAAACCAAGTGTGTGGTAAACGTCGGCGGCAGTGACGCGTGACACAGACGTCGAAGAAAGTGAAATGTGATTCTCCAGTGGACAGGAAGTTATAAGACGGATTCGGCCATTCGACAAGTTTCACTCGATTTTAGAGCTAACGTTTTTTACGTTTAACAGAGACGCGCGTTCCAGAGAAATTCAGTGCAATTAAACCGGCGACACGCATCGGCGAGGACCTCGTACGAGACCGTTCGAGCGATCGAAATGCGTAGATTATGGTTCAACTAGACGGTTTGTGACGACTCGTTGTATTGGTAAATATTACGATACAAATAGCATCGGCAGATATTGCCATATTTATACCATGAGATTTGATTTATTATGAATCGGATTCACGTGTAAGAAGAATGTCTGATCTATTTACTAAAGAGACAGAATCATTAGCGATCTCGGTCGTTTGAGAGAAAACAAGTCGAACAGTACTACGGATAACAGTTCTAAGAAAGAAAGAAAGAAAGAAAGAAAGAAAGGCGTAAGAAATCGATTGCCTTAAACGGAGGAAAAATGCTCCCTGCGTCGGAATGAGCTCGTAATGCAGCGTAATAACGGTTTCAACGATTTTTCGCGTGTCAGTGGATCACTAGGTTTTCTAGCCATACCGTCTGGCTGGGTTTTTGCAAAAGTTCACAGAGGTTCCGCTCGTCGCGTCATTCGTCATTCATCGATTAATCAATTCCTCTTTTAACACTTGGTGCGAACAGTGTTTACTTTCTTCGGACAAATTGATTCGTCCAACTGTTCATTAGATTCTTATCGCTGTAAATCGGCATGGAACGATAAGACTTCTCGATTCGTTCCGCGTGGTACGTGTGCAATCGTGAATCGTTCGAAATTTCCATCGGGACGCCGTTATATCGATTTGAAAGAAATTTGCACGACGAAAGGTCTAATGTGCCACTGGATAAGATGAATGGCTGTGGACGTTCGCGACAGGACGCGTTTCGAAGCAACTCGTTCTTTTCCATCCGAGTGCGCCAACGGGGGCCGTACATGATGGCAATACACGAGCAACAAGTATGGGAATCGTCGAGCCACCGGCTACTGTGACACTAATGACGTTAACGACACGAAGATAATATGTCGCGTGAATCGTAGCAAGGACGTGTGTACCGGTATCAGTAACGAGACTATAATTGTACCCGTAGAGCGAATTACTCTAATTAATGGAGGCGTAATTAAGCAAAAATTAAGTTTCAACCGAGCACGAACCGAGGGTGCACGTGTAAGTGCATCGATGACATTATGCAATCAAGGTACTGTTCGTATATCACCCGATAGAAACGTACAAATAACGACATAGAAATCGCTTAAACGATCACGTGTTAAAATCGTGGGGATAATTTATGGATTTGCATGTCGAGATATGTTAATAAAGTTACGAGGACGTGCTTTTAACGCTTCCGCCGATGGAGAAAGAAGGGTAGACACACGCAGCTAATTTATAAATGCACCCTTCGAGGGGTCAGCCAAGCCTGTAATTACGCAAGTACGAACGCACGCTGGCGGAGGCAAAGACAATGCAGGAGATAGCGTGATATCGGTGAGACATCGCGCGAGAAAAATTCCTCATTGTCCAAGGAATGTGGGCGTATCGCGCAAGATATCTGATCGATAAGGAGAAAAATCTTGCGAGCAAAGAGGATTACAAAAAGCACTCTGTACGCGGTGCATATCGTTAATGTATCTCGTAGCGTTAAAACGAATTAAACTGAGGAAATAAAAGTGAATGGAACTGTAAATGAATGAAATAAAGAGAATGGAAAAAACTCTATAAAGATATGAAATAAGAAGAAACTAGAAACAAGTGCTTTCTTACATTACTTCGTATGATCGCAAATTGTGAAAGTTTACTTTTATCGAAATTTCAAACCTTCTTTGAGAACTGATTAAAGCAATAAAAGTCAAGATAAATAAAGAATTACACGTCGAAAAATACTGACAACTGATAAAATGGGGAACACAAGATCGCAGCCTTGCCAACGAAGCAAGTCGCTTTACCTATTCTACCTTATCCATAGAACGTGGAGTATTGTAACTGATCATCGAAAGGAACATGGTCGCTCCGATGATGCCGATCGAGAATCTGATTTATCATCGAGGTGCAGCGGATGCAACACGTGTGATTATGGACAAGACAGTCTTACTTTCGACAGGTAAGTCAGTTTTCTATTATATCACGGATAATGAAGGAAAGTAAGGAACTGTATATAAATGCAAGGGAGGTATTTAACGAATTGTTTAGTGATTTATAGAAGAATATGACAACATTACTTAGAATTACAATTAAACCTTATTATCAGATTCTGTATAATATACAATAATAAAAGGAGCTGAAAAAGAAATGACTCTAAAAGCCAGAAGGGCCATCAAAGTATCCACTCAATACAATCCCCGGAAACAAACCGTGAGTGGAATATTTATTCTATTCCGCAAATTTTAATTTACTATATGTAATTATGAAATAGAAAATTCTCAAAATCAAATCGCGACGAGTGCTTCATCATATTTGCGATATTAACTAATTCACTACTGGCAAAAAAAGAAAGAGAAAGAAGAAGAAAAGAATATTTCCGTGTAAATTATTTGCGCAACACTAATATCTATTAATCTATGCACTCAGATTTAAATGTTCGCAACACTAATAACGGTCCAGCGCAGCCATATAAGAGGCTACTGGTGAAACTGCATCTGATGATGCAGGAGCAGGAACATGCTTCCAGTGGGAGGAGATTGGGCATAATAAGCGCAACGCTACTTTCAAAAACTCGATCATTCATCGACGCAACTCTAACTAGAAAACTAATTAAATTAAACAATCGCGACAATAGAAAAGGATAAATTCTGATACGTATAAATTCTCTAGGAAGTTCTAAAAGTTCATAATAAAAATTGCAAAAGACAATCGCGATATCGTAATTCGCAACTCTAAAACAGACGCGATTATCATTTTATCGCAACTCTAATTCAAACCGTAATCATTCTCTCGCAACATTAATAAAAAGGCACGTTATTATTTCGCAACTCTAATTCAACCCGTAATTAATCTCTCGCGACACTAATAAGAAAAACCGCGATCTACCCAATGTGACGATGGACCGACATATACATCAGCCAAAAAAGAAAAGAAAGAATTACTACTACTACTACTACAAATACTAAAAGCGTGCATAGTGACAAAGTAGTAACGAGAATGACTTTCCATGCTCTGGATGATCCAAAGGATGGAGAGCCATTGGTAGTTGCCCTCTTGAACGGCAGTTTGCCGGGCCTCTTCGGCTCATAACCTCTTCTTTCTTCTGGCGCAATGCCCGCTGAAACTTAAATCTAGGCTCGAGTCTTTCTAATCGCAAAATAAAAAATAACTTATAAAGGTAAAATAAAAAGATAAATCGCGGATGCTATTCCCAGCGCACATGGACGACCAACGATCATAGCGACCGCTGTCCGTTCGCATGTGCAAGCTCGAGCAATAAACGTTCGTTTCGGAACCCATTCGCGACCACGACCGCGATATTCGAAAAATCGATAGGCAAGGCTCAAGACAAATGGTATGCTCCATTCGTGATGCCAGCTTCACCGTCAATTTTTCAAATCAAATTTCCTGAAACAGGTTGGACACGCGAAAACGCGCCTACCCGACGAAAGACTGTGCCAACCTGCCCGGCCCTACCTACTTATAGTTAACACTCATACCAGAAAATATGCTACCTATCCTACCCGGAAACCTTTATTTAAACCTGAAAAAAATGGCAAAACAAGCACACCAACACATTCACTCCACGGTTCTCACACATAACCCGGGCGCAAAGGCCTACACTAGAGAGACGTCCCGGGACGCCTCCGACACCCGAGTTTGGCATACAACTTTCACACTCTAAAGTACGTACCATTTCCCTGAAATCGACTGACGATGGCTAGCGACCATTGCGTAAAAATATTCTGTATATTTCAACTTTAATTATCCAAATATATTTAAATTTCAATTTTAATTAAATACCCATAATCGTATATAATCATGTATATGTATATCATCTAAAGAAATAATTTGACTGGAATAGGTTGTATTTTACTCAATGTAATTATCATTAGTTTAATACTGAGATTAGTAATATTAATATTTACATCCACTATACCTATTTACTAACAATGTTATTTCCAATGGTAATTGGATTCATATTTCCGAATCCATAACTATTTCAAGATTATAATAAATAGCAGAAACGACGCAATTCCACAGCCTAACCACACACACACACAGTGGAAAATACGTCGTGCACGATACGCTAACGCAACGTCAGTCGCTGAAAAAATTGTTAAGCTTATAGACTACTCATCATGCCCATTGCCTTCCTCCCACCCAAGAAGCACCTGGGCACGTGAGTGAGATTCTGACAATGAACATGGAAGGGGTTAAACCTGAAAATCCTATGCTAAAAATATGATTAGCCTATCTATTATATTTTCTGTCTAACGGGCTAATATTCTTTGATTTTGCAATCTAATTTCATTTCAAATTTTAATAATTCTATACTGCATTTTACTTTATTATTTTAATGAACAATTAAACTATTAAGCTAGAATGAAGGAAATTAATGAAGAATACAGATATTTATTAAATATAAACTAAGATTCAAAGCAAGTAATATTTATATCAATGAATAACAATGGATTCTAAATGAACTTTATTACTCAAAATATCCTCAGGCGATATCTTTATCAAAACACATCTTTGAAAACACAAAAAAACGTTCACAACTTGTTTTGATTCTGATATCAGCCTGCCGCGAAATGTTTTCTTGTACGTGAAATTTGATAACATCCGTCATAACGGACAGACAGAGTTATACTTTAACATATACTTTCATATTTCATATTCCGAATTTTACTGAAATTATACTGTGTATACTCAAATGATAAAACTGCTCTATACCATAAATAATGGTATAATTATAAGAATAAAGGTATAAATATAAGAATAAAGTAAAACATTAAAATAAATAAAATAAATAAAATAAAACAAATCATTTATAGTCTTCATCAGCATCATAATAACTTTAATCATACTTGAATTTCCATATTAACGAAGTCTGAGGGTATCAGACTTCTTCACTACAAAATACTTTGATTTTATAAATAATTATAATGAATATATTGTGAAATTTTCAATCATATGCATATATATATACTAATTATATCTCATAACATTATATTACTTATACAAAATACTTTATATTGCAGTATGTAAATATCATCTTATATATATTATATATATTAGCATCAACATTTAAAAACGCGGTGTGCAAGAAAACCTATCCTAAACTAATAAATAAAATATAGACAAAAAATGTTATTACTCACGGGTATAAATACCCGCGGTCACTATGCTCGTCAAAAATTCTACGTATACAACCAATCACCCGTGTCGATTCGGATCATTCATCCTTCGACATGATTGAATGACCGGAGGAACACAAATACATGCGACTCACGGTTAGATGTGAAGAATATTGCCTTCGATGATGTTCTGATCCAGTTTGTCATCAAGCCATTATCAAATTGGAATCGTCGAATTCAATGGAAGAAAACTGTAACAAAGCATAGAATATTTTAATTTACTCGTAATGACGGTGTTAATTACTTTAAAAGTTTGAAATGATAAAAGACTAATTTCTACTAAATAAATATTTTTTTTAATAATATTCAATTTAGGAATGAAAAATTTACAAGTTTTCAAATTTTTAATCAAATTTTATTTTTTAATTAATAATAATTATCATGAAATATAAAAAATCGACTTAAATAAAATATAAAATAAGTAGTTACTTACATTTTTGGCTTTTGAAACACCACTAGGTATTTTCCAGGCAACAGGAAGAAGGGGAAGAAGTGGCATACCTTTAACAAAATATGAATTATTATAATTTATTTTTAGAAATACTTAAATTGTTGTTAAGTTGTAAAAAAAATTTCACAAATAAAATATGAAACTCTATGAAGACTTAACTTTAATAGCAAAAGAAATTAAAATTCTAATATAAAAATTTAAAACCAGATTTTAGTATTTAATTAATAATAATTACAGCGAAATACAAAGAATAAAAATAATAAAATACAATGTGCAAAGATTCTTACATGTATAAATTTAAAACACAGCTACATCCTTCCCAAAGAAGAGAAAAAAAGATGGAAGTTATGAAAAACCTGTAACAAAACATGTTAAATATTGTAAGATGTTCTTGAAACCGTACTTGTTATTGTTAGAAAACTTAAAACAATGAAAAATAAAACTCTATTCAAACGTCAAATTTTAATAATAAAAAGATTTGAAATTCTAATAAAGTTTAATTACTATATAAAAAGTGGAACTTTAACACAACAACGACAGGCAGAAATTGAGTCTCTACCAATTTCTGAACGATATCAAACATTCTTATTGTATATTTCAATAGCAAAATTTTAAGATTTTAGTTCGATAAATAAATTAAAATGCAGTGTACGAAAAACTTACATTCTTGAACTCCAGGAAAGGCTTTATCCTTTTGCGAGACCTGCGACTCTACTACCGAAAACGAATGTGTAACAAAAAAAAAAAAGAATAATAGACTATTGACGCGTCCGTTTAAGTCAAATGACAATCGGCGAACACACTGACTTTAATTTCGCGTCTGATTATTATAATTAAATTTAATGAAAGTTGTTATGTTCGAAGTCAATATTAAATGTGATTTAACGCAGGAAGCACTGACTCTACCAATCGCATTGCGCTCGGTCACAAAAATATTCTGAAAGAAAAATTATATAAGAGGTAAAGGATAGGGAGTCGAGTGTTTGTTTACGAAAATACTGCTTTTTTAGAAGAGAACGAAAATATGCATATAAATATCATACCAAGAATACGAAAGAAAATATATCGTTAGTTTATTTAAAATATTTTTCAAAGCATTTTTTATTATTGTCAAATATGTGTATATATGTGAATATTCCATAATACGATTGATTTGTGAAAATTACCCGCCAAATTGAATGTCCGCCATTGCAGCTTCAAATACTTTATGCATTACGTGACTTCCTTCTAATGCAACATGGCGCACTTTTTCTGACCGTTAAACAAAGCTGCGCAATACAAAAAAAACGCGATGCGCAGAACCTGTTCAAACTTGTCTGTGATAGCGTAGTGTCTCGAATCTAATAGAATTTATTTAAAATGACGAAATTAATAGTCAATATTATATTACAGACAATTTACGAAGAATGAAACAAAATTTAAAAGTTATTTGAATTTCTTACTCAAATGAGACAAAATCGAGAAAATCTATGTCATATTTATGTTAAATAATCTTTTCAATTTCTTCGGAAACATAATTTAATATATTCGAAAGAAAAATGTAATTTCTTTAATCTTGCATTTTTCATCTTAGTATTCTTAATTAACCGTAAATTTAGAATTTGTTATATTAGATATTAATTATGTTAATATCACAAAATATTTATAATAAATGGAATTAATCGCATAGTGAATAAATATTACCAATTACTTAACTAAAAAAGGGAAACAAACATATAAATACGTTTGCCTTCCTTAAAATAAATGAAATATTACCTCATTTCAACGAAAAGTTATCAAATTTATCGTTAATCACCATGGCGTCCTTTTGACTTCCATCCCGTCCTTTCGAATTTCGCAGCATCTCTCTAATAGTTTCAAGCTTCCTTCGGAATCAAACAATTGCAATCTGCGCAAAAAAAGAACAAAATATTAATACAAATGTATAAAAAGAGAAAATTACTTGTAAATGGAACAATAATCAAAGTCAAATTGTCTTTCGAAAACACATTAGACGAGCTACCGGCAAATGGGGCAATCAAAAAAAACGATAAAAAGAAAAGAAGGTAACTAAATAATAGATTATAATGAAGTATTAAAGAAAAACGTACAATTAAGTGAAAATAACGATAGCGTGAATTTGAAGGTAGAAAAATGTCTATAAAAGTATCAAAGATATTTGTCGCGTAGTGACACGAATAAATGTACGTCTAATCTCTCTAATTGTCCATGCTTAACTGACTCCAGTACCGCGATTTATTCCGTGAATTTCGGCTGGCAAGGAGTGGGAGAGGGGGAAGGTCGCTAGTTAGATGCGTATGCACGAATAGGATTCGTCAAATTCCTGAAAAACCTATGCTCAAGGATATGTTTTCAACAATAAACATATTATGTCTCAAAAGTAAAAAGAAGAAAATAATATGTTAGATTGAACACTGAGATGCACGTAGAAACTATAGAAAGTAAACATAAATGATCTAGTATCTTTTCGACGAACATAAATGAATCTGAGAAACTGATTAATAGATAGAAAGCTGAAGAAAGATAATTTTTAATTCAAAATAAAATAATATCTGGGCCGAAGGAACTGTGATTAACTTATATTTTGTACATACATATGTATACAGACGAGCCTACATATACATATTTATTATTCCCTTATTGATATTTCATTCGTATGAGAATTTTTTATTAATTATTTGTTACTCATAAATTATTATGAATTATTAATGCTATTGTTAATCTGACGATTATAATCAATTATTCGTATAAATGTTATAAGTGCTAAATGTTTTAAGACTTTTTCATATGTTATTCGTATGACAACTTTCATCAATTATGTGTATGTTCTTTATACCTGCTGTTATTATTCATAAATGTTTTAAGATATTGAAAATTCTTTTATCATCACTTTTTATTACTTTCGATCGAGATAGAACGAAATAAAATGTGATTCTAATGTGAAGTAAGGTTATAATATTGACAAATAAGATTAAAATAAAATCCTACTAACCTTTTTAGAAACTTTTATTGTATACATTATACAAAACATTTTGGAATCTCACTAGCATTGTAACGAGATACGGCTATCGCAATTAATAATCAGTGATTGGTAAAATTTGAAACAGATCTGATAACGTATATAAAAATTACAAGATGTTTATTGAAAACACTACACTTCGCAAAAATCATCACGTATTTAAACAGTTAATTATTTAGTACATTAATGAACTATGATATACACACACCAATTATGAGATCATCTTTGGCACTAATTTTACATTTAAAACTAATGTTCACGTTGTGTACTATTTTTTCACTAAGTATACGTTTTGCAGTAAATGTCTTGTATGTTTTCAAGTTGATTCCAGGTTTTACTATTACCATCACGATTGTTGTGTCTCATTACAGTGCCAACGAATTTTCAAGAAGTTTCATACAATGAACATAATATATTCTATATTCATACAAAAATTCCTATAGTAAGTTCGAATACTTTCGTGTATCATTGTATCTCGTTCAATCACAGTTCAATGTACGAAAAAAAGATAAAATGGAAAGCAAAAACAAAAGAGGAAAAGGAAAAGAAAGATAAGAAAAGAATTATTAGGGATGTGAAAGAAATATAATGACAGGAACAGGAGAGGAAGAATGAATTCAACAGGTACAAAAAGGAAAAGAAAGATGAAAGGAGACAAAATGAGGAAAGAGATGAAACAAAGAGACAAAAGAAAGGGGAAGTAAATTACATACACATAATTATATCATTAATCATAATTAATAGTTAATCATGTACACGTAAATTAATATATACAGTTTGATATGCAAAGTTTCGTATGTCACATGTTTTGCTGAACTTCCTTACCATCTAAGTGTCAGTCCCAACGTTACCGATTCAAGAATAGATAAGATTGCAATATTTAGAGTGAGTAGAATTGAAACTAGATTGTAGTATAACACTACAAACAAGATATAGAACAAAATACCTTATATGTAATCGTAAGCAAAATCTATAGTTTCGTACTTCTATAATACTTATTCACTGCACTTAAGTACAGTACATATCTTGTCTGTAGTGCCACTTCATTTATAATACAGTGATGGACATCTTAACATTCGTCGACTTAATCGCACGACTATAATTGATATTTGAATATTATAGTAGCGTCTCTTTCATCGATCAAAATTACGTAATTCTCACCTACGTATTTCTGTTCCCGCCAAATCAAAGTCGTGGTAACATCCGCCACCTTGTGGCCATATTCAGTATTAAACTAATGCATTCGCTAATTCGAAGATCAAGTTAAAAATTCGTTTCTTTCGAACGTTCATCTGATTATTCAGAGATTCCTACTTCGTCATCGTTTTCCAGCGTTTAATATGTTGTAAGTACAACAATAATACACAATAAAGGTATAAAGCTATTTCAAAAGATGTTCTTTCAATTCGATATCTATAATAGCTCGATATTCATACTTTTTCAAATTTTACGATCGCCATCTTTTTATATTCTCAAGTAAACATCACAGAATGAGAATAAATGTGATCGAAAGCGACGTTAAAAATCAGTTTAATACAGCAGTTAGTTCTTGTTCGTGAATTGAGTCTCTGCGATAACACTCGTGCAACCGTTGCAATCGTTTTACGTCCGTGACGAAGATTACCTATTCGAAAAGCTAGATCCATCATTCAGTGTCTGTTTCGTGCTTATTTTACATGCATATATGGTAAGAAAACGACTGAATATCGACCACATACTCTTCACGTTTGTCCTTTCTGCCCCTCTACGTGACGCATCACAGGATAAACTGAAACCTGGCTTACATTACGAACAGGTGGAGGCGCCGGTGTCAGTAAACCTCCGGTCGTCTTAAAGAGCGGATCGCGTCAACGAATGTCTCTTCCCTCACGAGACCCCGGTGAACGAAAGTCGTGCCAGTTGCATTCGATTTCAACAATGAAAATTAATTTTCATCTGCAGCGTGCTAGTTCGTGAATAAATTTTATTTCACGTGCACTTCGAACCATGCATCGGGAAGGTTGAACGTGGATCACGTGTGACTCATAGGAAATTCAGGTAACCTCTTTGCATTCTGCATTTTGTATTTTTATTGAATCCGATTCTGTGCGATAATCGAAAGGTAGACCATCGTGGAAATTTTGGAAATTGGACGTGGTGAAATGTCTGTGAGGACAGGTTTGCTTAGAAACTTGGATTTAAAAATTAGTTGTTATGTTTGATACATAGTAGCGATAAGACATGTTATCGAAGATGTCTTGATGCACGCGAACATAGGACGTTAATGTCCTTTATTTTTCGACCATTTCCCGAAGATGACGACGACAGGATCTCGTTTGAACTTCCTCGCTTCGTCCCTTTAAGGAAACGCCGGTTCTGGATCTCTCCGACTCTGACGATCCTTCTAATGCATTTTCGACCGTGAAAAAAACCTTAACGAGTCGTGCAATTTCATTCACACACGGTCGACTGTAAAAAGGAAACACGCAAACCACTACGAATCAGGCAACTAGTCTTTACACACATACGCACACCTGACGAAGAGCTGCTGCTGCTAATAAACCAGCGCACGAGAACGCGTCTATGTTCACCGTGAAAAAGACCGATGATCGTTAGTTTTGTGCCAATTACGGCAATTATAAAATACCGCGTCTTTTTTCTTAATGCAAAATCACTCGGCACGTTTTCTCGCGAATGATTACACCGACGTTATTATATTCTACTCTTTGTTGCATACACAATCATGAAACATGCTGGAATACTATTGTTCTCCTGAATGAAAACCCTTGCACGGCGGAACAAGTCTATTCGAAAAACAAGCCGTGGAATCGGGACTATTATTCTTTCACCATCTATTCGCGATGAATAATAATTATGAAACGTGTCCGTGGGACAATGGAAACTTGGGCAAATCGACGAAAGAGAATTACGAGTCTCGAGGCGAGGCCTTAAACGCGGCTAAATTCCTGGCTCCGATTCAATTAACGCTGTCGCGGTATCTTTGTGGCGATTACTTTCTTTGTTAGCCGTGGATCGGTGCCTAATAACTCAGGGTACGGCTGTTACATAACCGCGTGGGTGTGCACATGCAGAAGTCGTGCGAACCACTAACGCGAACTCGAGTAATTATTTAGGCAGGGAGAAATTAATGATACGGGAGTAGTCAGGCATAATAAATTAGGCGTTTCTTACGTGATCGTTCTCCTCCTTGCGGCACAGGGCGGAGAACATTCACCTCTCAATGTTCACCAATCAATCACGTCACGGTGAAAGAATCGTGTCACGGACATTTCATGTACGAATCGATCCTCCTAATAGATATCTTATCTTAACGAAAACAAATTGTCTAGACGGAAAAAAAGAAACAGATACTCGTGTTTCACTAGCAACATTATGAGATTCTGTAACTTTGATATAGCGAGTAGCAACCTGGAAATGATCAGGATACACGTGTACGGTTCAACATCCTTTTCCACGTGGAATAAAGTGACCGATAATGAGAACGACTGCCATTCCGGGTTTAAGTAAATCAGCCGCTCGATGTCCATCCTGGATACATAACGGTGCTTGGATTTCGTGCCCATAGATTCTCCGTTTCAACGTAATGATTTTATTGGTCGGCATACGCACCAATTTACGTAAATACGCACCGACCACTTTTTCTCCTCCGTGCTCGTGCAGCTGTAGTTTCACGGACCACGAGGAGGACTCCTTTGACGGTCACTCGTTAAACGTAACTTGTAACTTGGTACCAATTTACGATGTACGGAGCGATTTAATGCCCTCGGATACTAATAAACAGATTCTACCACCAACATACGTTATACCGAGCTAATCATAAAACGTACAGTTTCCATCAAGCCACGTCTTTCGTGTAGCAGAACGATCGATAAAAGAGGGAAGCTTGTAAAATAGAGCAAATGGAATTTAAATCCCGGAAAAGGGTTGAAACTAGAAACTCGTCCGATCGGTCCTATTCTATATTTATTTAACATATGTTAATACGTAGATCAGGTCGGGGTTGCAAACTGTTACACTGTTGCCAATGAATGAATGTTAATCGTCCCCTTTGTAATTACAGATACAGGAACGGAAGATAGCTATCATACGGATTAAACGATCATAGAAAGTGGTAACGAGAGTATCTTATTTGCGGAGAGACGTATCACATCTCTAATTGCTATCTTCTTTATCCGACAGAGTGAAATTGAAATATGAATATTAAAATTCATGGTATACATTCCTTCGAGTGTTATTAGAGATTGAAAGTACAAATCGTTTCAACACGCTGATCGTACGAATACACTTTTCACGATACTCGATGCTAATAAGTAAAAGATAAACGAGTAATGAATATTTTGGAAACGTCGGATTGTTTCCATGAGAACTTCCGCTACACCGTATGTTAGCACCGTATATTACCAGTGTAATATTAATGGAGATAGGCTGAAGAAACACGATTCTTTTACCACATCGGAGAGAATAAGTTGCTCGTTAATTCCTACGGACGTTAGCCAAAGCAAAACGTAAAGAAATACAGCGATGCTCTTCCAATTTTAATGAGAACGATAAGACAAGTTCAAAACACGTTTTACTTTTAATTGCATGCAGTCGCATTGATTAAATTTCTGGTATACGAACGGTTGCACACACACGCACGTATATCTGGGGAATCGCGCTTAGAAAAAAGTACGAGCGCGCTGATTCAGATCGGAGGTGATAGGACAAATACGAACTTTAATCAAAGCGACTAAACAAGTTCCACTAAAAGCACTTGTAAAAAAAAACCAAGAGAAAGAAACCACTCTATTAAAATACTGCTCTACGCACAACGCAATCGAGATCTAGGAATGTAAATTACTCGAGTCGAGTTAATGAACACGCATCAATTATATTTATAATAATCCGGATATGAAATAACGGGTGTAACGATGATAAATTTCTGTATATGATTCCGAGGCAAGATTACAATCAGTTTTCTGGGGTACTTGAACTTTACGCATTCGCACGGCCGTTAAATTGTCGGTAATTAAATCTAGGGGAATTTTTAATTTTTATCGAACTTTCTAAAATGTACTCATTTGTATTATCAAACACTTGCATCCTCATCAGATGCGGTTGCATAAATTTCCGTTTTTCAAGCGTGTCTCTTTAAATTGATAGTTTCCTCGCATTCCGCGTTGGAAAGTAGTTCAGGGACATCTCGGCGCTAGCGAGCGTATTTCAGCTTGTTTAATTCTCGGCTTGTTTAACTATCCGAAACGGTATCATTCGACGAGTCCGATCACTTTCCCGTAACATCAAGAAATTACCGATTAAATTGTTAGAAACTAATATGGTACGTGCGCACGCGATGATATGCCAAACAAATGCGACTGTCGTTCATCCTTGGGAGATTGGCCGAGCAGTAAGACTAAAAATTAAAATATATAGACCGTGACGATTGGAGAAGCCGGCCGGCACGCGACAATTTCTTTCTCTATTCTTTGCCACGGCGGCCGCGTAAAAGTTTCACCATGGTGCTCTTCTTCGAGGAAAGTTAATAAGAAAGTTCCTTCTCGTTAATTGCCGCGACAAAACGCGTTCGCCTCGGCTCTTAAACGCGGCTGTGCCATTCGAATGGCACGTCTCACTTCATGTCCCTTGCCGTTAACACGATGAATGATCGACCGGCTAAAATGACTGAAATCGTAAATCGATCTGTCCGAGGATGATTGAAAATGGTAATCGGTAACGTTTTTCCGGGCGTAATCAGTTGACGTGATAAATGGTGAGATATTTATTATCGTGAAAGCGCCTCTCATTGATCCAACGTGGTACATTTCTTTTTCCTCTTCCTCTTCTTCCTGTTCATGCACGTCGTCTTATTCTCTTTTCTTCTTCCGTTGCTAGTAGCAGCAGGTACTGGCGTATCTGCAACAAGTTCCCAGATGATCTAAACGTTGAAAATATAGAAGATACGGTAACCATAAATTAGTCGATTGACTGAAAGAAATGTGAGAAACGCGGCGATTTACGCGTAAACTTACCTGCTACGAGCATAATACAACGATACCACTATTATCGTCGTCATCGCCGTAATCATTATCGTGATTATCATCCGTTAATTACCGGCGTCCAATTACCTGCCACATCTTTACATTTTTTTTCTCTCACCCAGGGACGCTTATTTTCGATTCCGTTCACCGTTACCGTTTCAAGCTAGAGCAGCTTCAGATCCATTATTAAACATACGCGAGCCATTTATTTCCGTATTTCCACCCACACTGCGATATATCACCGAGAAACAGGGACAGTCGGATTAATTAGATGAAAGTCGCGAACAAAACCGACTTTCCATCGCGACGTCTGTCCGTCAACTGGAAACATTTAATTAACCGGAATTATTTTAACGACTCTTAATTGTCTTCCATGCAGATCTGCGATGTTTAACCGACGTGCGTCCGCTCGAGTGATTCATTAACTACATCGGTGAAGCATTTTCTTCGTTGATGGATTAAGTAGTCTCTTATACATACTACTCTATCCAAGTAATTCTAGTCACGTTGCTCAAGAGGAAAGAAAATATCGAACGAGCCTGTCACGGTTCTAAACGATTCTTCGAGCTTCCCTTCTCAGTTTTTCCACACGAAACAATGTCGATAGACGTGAAAATAGAGCGTGTAATCGCTATGAATGTTAGAAAGAGCAGCGTCCTAAATGTGTACGTTGTTGCTGGTTGAACGAATAATCAAAGTATCTGGTTTTTGCTGCATCAATGTAAAATGTAAGCGGATCGACGCCATGGACCACGGTAGAGGTTCTCCGTTTTTACGAGACGTTATTTATCCAGCGGCTTCCGGAAGCATTTGAGAGGATTCTCAAGGCGAAAGAAACGGACGATGATCGGTTTGCTGTAACAGAGCAAACGGTCTGCGAACGGTCCATTAAATCGTCCCGCGAACGATCGGAAACCGGCAACGAGGTAATGATCCGTTCACGCCAGCTAGTTGCTACTGTACCAACGATTCATTGTAGAAGCTGTTACGCTACAATGACAACCAGATTAGTTTCGTTTATCATTCGCTTACGCTTTAGATTCGGCACTTTTTAGTAATGAAAAATTATACTTTGCCATATTTTGTCAGAGATCGATCGATGTCCGATCAATCTTCCAACGACTTTTTCTCCTGCGATTCAAAGTATGAAATACTCTGAGATTCTGATGGCTCGAGCTTCGGATAGTTATCTTTTCTCTGACAACTATTTCTTCCACTGCATCTTCCGAGAGCAGGATCTTCTCTATAACGAAATACCTATAAATCACGCTAGGCTACCTTTTCACGCGATCACGGTGCGTATATGTCGTTTCCTAGTGGTCCATGTAAACACGTCACGTAGTTAAGAGCACGTGTAGCAATGCCGTGGCCCTCGTTCTGCATGGGAAATGAGGCTGGCGTGCCTGAATTTCAGCCGATCGAACGTGAATTTCTGCGAGCGCGCACGACTTCCTCTCGCGCATTCCATGCCCGTTACACACGGCGACTCGGCATTCCAACCACGGAGTTCCTAAAGCCTCGTTCACAGTGTGCATAGGTTGGCCAAGCTGTGCACAGTCGATGTAGCCGTGACTTCGCGTTCCTTTGTCTGTTGGCCAGAACAAAGACACACTCGCGCCGGCGGAAGTGTCGATTTTGTACGCGAAATCGTTTCCCCTTGTCCCAGGGAAACGTTCTCACGACCCGCCGCGATTCGTTACGCCACGACAAATGCAGTCATTTGATGTTCTCCAGTCTTATTGTCAGACTTGGAAACTAGCCAAGAAAGTAGCTACGTATTAGAGTTTTAGTGTCTGAGGCTAACGAACGATAAAATGTTGTTGGGATTTTGTATGACACTGAAGGAATATCGTGATTTAATAGCTAAAGCGGCAATAGATAAAGCGACATTGAGCCGAGTAACGTGAAATTATTATGATCTTCGACAGCGACACTCTATCTCAATGTTACGTAATGAATTAGAAATCGTTTTCGCGAATGTTAAGTGAACAGATATTTTTCAGTGGGGGCGTTAAAATCAATGATTTTCTCTATGCATTTGCCTCTAACTGATAGAAAATTAGAATGTGGAAGTTATGAAATGTTCTCAGTTAAGACCAGTCCATTTTTCAAGTATACGTAAGGGAAGATATATCGCATTTACTTACGAGCCAATGATACTGTTCTTTATTTCAAGGGACGGGTTTTTTAACGAAACTTTAAACCTCGAAAATTAATTACCAACGTGATCTCCTATTTATCAACATCGCCCCGCGTAAAAGCAACGAAAATATATCAAAAGGCATCATACCTAATCGTTATACCCATCTATGATCTCTGTCACGCAGAGTCAAGAACTTCTTTAAAATTTTCAACGAACTTCTCGACTCACGTCTTCTCTCAAATTTCTTCCATGCAAGCAAGTATAATCGCGCAAGAAGCGCGAGCCGTGGACAGGTCGCCGCGGGAACAAACGTTCGCCGCGGGAACAAACGTTCGCCGCGGCAAAACGCAAGGAATCGAAGCACGTAACGGTGCAACAGCGATACGAAACCCGGGGAACGTTTTATAAGGTGCTGTAAATTAGATTTCTCTTGGTCCCGAGTGTCAAACGTCACTTTAGGTTCGTACTGTTCTTATTTGTTCTTCTCTTTTTCGATCTTCTTCCGTTCGCCAGACGACACAGTGGTGCACGTGTGCCCGTGTAAAGGATACAGTTATGCGTTTCACGGCGAGAGGGAAAGATGGGACCTCGGCAGACGAAGGATCCGTTTTATAACTAGAGATTCATAACGGCACACGACCTCACAATGGACACTAGCTGCCAGGCAACGACGCGACGGGCCCAATGGCTCAGTCCGATCGAGCGATGTCTCTCGCCAACCACCACTTACTTACCGAATCGTTCTACTAACGTCGTGGAAACACTGACACGCGAGGGGATTCAACTATTCTTTTTTAATTTTTCCCTTCGATGGTAATGACATTTTCTAGACAGGAGATTTTGCATTAATCTCTTCAATACGAGCTACGTATCGCTGCATATTGTTAAGAGCCAATCAACAAGGGGCCAATGTGGCATCAACGGTTTTGAATAGCATAGGATCGAGTTACTTTTTCCGTTCTTTTTCTTATTGATATGTTTTACTCTGAAGTTTTTGTATTAATCAATTATCATAGAAGTGAATGTTGCATGGAAGATTTTGTATGCCTAGGGATTGAGTTATTTTCTTCGTCTTTTTTTACTAAAAATTATACATTTTTTTACTCTGAGAGTTTTTCTTTAATCTCCTCGATATGAGTTGCCTTTAATGCTACGTATTGAAGACCGAATAAGGATCAACGTCGAAATGGTTTTCGTCTTTTCTAGGGTTTCAACTAGACTGCCAAGCTTTGTATAAAATCGAAAGCACCGGCGGATAGACGCGGATAGGCGAACACGCGTGTGCGTATCTAAACCTGGTAGCGGGAAACGTGTATTTCAGACCGGTTTCTTGGAAATCGACGCAAAATATACATAAGGATGTTCAATGGATATTGAAAGAATTTAGCGTCGATATACCCTGTTTGAGAATTATTTGGACAATAAAAGGAACTAATAAGAGTTAAAATAATTATGAAAACAGCGTGTGTGCATTAAATATACACACGCGTCATTATTCAGCTAATTGCATAACTGGTTGAGATAACCGGATAATAATAATTAATGGCATCGATAATAATTATTAATGATAATACATACAGATATCTAGTATATTATATATTTGAACAGACGCTACGGAAAGTATTTGTACAACATTGTAAATATTTATTATAGCGTTTACATACTAATTAATTAGATCAAAGTATATTAAATTTAGTAATACTTTCATATGATTACAGACATTTGATCCTATAAAGATAAAATGTAGAATCTCGTAGAAAACGGTTCGTTAGAAAATAAGAGTATTCGCAAATAATATTTGTAATCGCTTGCTATGTATCGATTGCTAGAGAAATTGCATTATCGATCACAGAAATCACAGAATAGAAGATTCCATTGGATAGAAATAACACGAGGAGCAGTGCCATTTTCTTCGCGTTCACCGACATCGGTAAAAACATCGCGTCGTTGAAATAGAATTTAATTGACGTTAATGAATGATACGCGATACGAAAAAGATATGAAACGTTACACATATACAGGAGGAACGTGAAGATTTCACTTAGGAGCCGAGTCTCGTATTTATTAGTTCCTTCTTAAGGCGAGGAATCGCGAGGACAACGACGAACGCGTTGCGCACTGCTGGTTCGTCACAAAAGTAAAACGACCACTTCCCCTTTCGGAGCTGCAAGTTGTCTTGCAAATCGTCCTGGCGTAAAACGAAGCGTCGGTTCGTCGTTTCACCGCGGGGAAAAAATAATTATCCATGTGGTCGATATCTTTTTGTGGAAAACAGATACGGCCTTCCGTTAGAAACTGCTATGAAACGCGATCGGAGACACACGACAGGGTAGAAAGCACTAGTTTCACGCATCTTAATGGGTTAATAACGATAATCCCTCTATTGGACCATCCTCCTTGATCGACGATATCTTTGAAAAGAAAAAAGAAAAATAGTAACGCCTTCCGCCTGGCGATTCCAGTGGAAAGCATTTCGGCCCCTCGGGTAGAAAGTGGCGTGTTCGTGTGGAAAGAAGCGACGACCAATGGGCGTATCTCGTCTCTTGGTCGAGCATTAATGACTTCAATTTCCTGTGGATACAACGGCTAGCATCAGGACACGAATCATTCACGTCGCGAACGGATTACAGTCTACCAGTTCTAGGAAAACGATGGAAAATCGTTTTCAAGATCGTCAAAGGTTTCAGATCGTTCGAGTAGACATCGATACGCTTTATTCTGCTCGGTAGTTCCTTCCATCGGTATTTACATGTATTCGTGTAATTCTTTTATCGACAGTGTTCTATGGGTATTGAAACATGCGTGTGAAAGCAATTTTTCGAAATTCGAAGAATTAATCGACTAGTCGGATGAACATTCTATTGAAATTTCTGGCAGAGTTCGTGTCTGGAAATCGACTTAATTGGCAACCAGCAACCGGTCACGCTACGGATACAATTCATTCAAATGTTATTCAGCTTTTTGAGCGTGACTGGGGCTGGAACGCGAACAACCCACTTAAGGAGCGCTGTATAATATTTGGCCAGCCACGATCTCACGTGGCCAAATCACAATTGTAAATCAAGCCTTAGACAATGCCCAGACACTTTACGGGGCGAGATTTTACCACGAAATTTTACAGAAAACACTCGAACAACGAGCTTGATTCTATTATACTTCTCTCATTTGCGAAATTACAGTTATAAATTACGGTCTAATTTTTAACGCTATCGAATTATTAAACGCGTCTTGTCGGCACGTAAGTGAGATCATTGACATGGTTATTTGCACGCTTTTACTGCGCTTATGATTCATAGCACACGTTAGATTTGTATTGCCAACGAGACACACCCTCGACCAGTTGTCTTCTATTACAGACTTTTATCACGATGTCTTCTATATCTCTGCTCACAGACCGTTGCAAACACTAAACACAATCTTCCCATTTAGAATTTCTTTCGACATTTTTCTTCGAAACGTAACACTGAGGTAGGATATTTGCGTGTTCAGTTCAGGGTTAACGGACTAAAAATATTTAAAAGCAGGCACGGCCGGGCATTTTTGAATGTATAATTTATCGGGACGAGGGCAGCGTTTACGCGGATTCATCGTTGACTCGTTGATATTACCATGGTAAAAATGCAGTTAGCGCACGGTCTCTATGTTTAGACGATCCACGGTCTAGCCTTAGCGGAGTCGTAATTCTTCTCTTGTCTTTGTTGCACGTAGACGAACAACGTATCATTTCCCGTTGCGCAGACTCTCGCTCGTCATGTTTAATGCGATAACAGCTAACAATCAGCCGGGTCTACGCACGCGCGTATGAAAATCACCGACGAGGAAAGTGTTACCTTCCCGGTCCAGCTACAATCGTGTCTCAAGTGGCGGAATTTCGTTCGAACCAACTTCCAGTTCAACAAAAAATCAAAGAAAAAAACATACAAGATGTATAAACTGGACAATGCATCGTTAATTATAGACGGGAGAAATTTTGGAAAGCGAGGAACGCCTCTGTTATTTTCAGTTTCACAAGCTGTGACGATAAATTCAGTAGACACGGCCGTGACTGGTCAGACACGCTCGAATCTGGAACGCAAAAATCTTGTCGCGCTTCAGACATCGTTACAAGCAGCGATACCAGCATCGATCGAATATCTCGATCGACATTCGCCAAGGTAATTTCGCTGTTCGTGCGCACTTTCGATTCCATCCGGAATAGATAATCCCCGTTGAAGTTGCTCGAAACTTTTCCTTGGGAAAACAAGAAGAAAATCATGAGAAATAAACACATAGTTGCGCTACTTTTCTTCGTAGTTTCCAACGTGATCCCCGAGGAGGTCCGACTTGCTTGCTTATAATCGTCAACTATGTGTTTACGGTCGTCATTTTCAGTTGGCCGAGCGAGTATTTACCGGACGATATTCAAATAATCTCGATCATTGCTCGCTCGAGCGAGTCGAAGCCAATGAGATGACCAGCGAGATCCAATCTCACATTTATTATCCTGAACCGCGGCGGCGGCGGCGGCGGCGGTAGCTTCTCTTCTCTTTCGTTTCCACCCATCGTCCTTTACCTCTGCTTTCTTTTCTCTCGTTTTTTCAATTCTTTGCCTCGTGTCTCGACCACGGTAGCGAGTCGCGGAATACTGTAATCAATACAACCATCCGAGATCCTGGTGCACGCGTCCTGGAACATCCTTCGCGCTCATTCCGTATCGAGGTCATCGAGAGAATTTTTTCCCACCAAGCTCGTCGTCACGCGTGACAGCCTCGCGAAAAGCGGTCATCGGAGGACTCTCGGCAACATATTGTTTGCAATAAACGTTTTATTAAGACATACGGCCGTCCGAGTTTAGAATATCAACATCGGGACATCGAGACGCGATTGTTTCTTAGGAATTTTATAAAATTATAGAGATTAGGTTCCAAAGAAGATCGAAGCGAGAAAGGTATTTAGAATGCCAGTGCGATCGAAGCGCGTTTATATGACGTTTAGGTTCTAAAGGAATTTGGAATTTTGTAGATTAGATTCTAAAGAAATATGGAATTGAGAAAGGTATCTGGAATATTTGAAACGCAATTCCTCTGAAATTTTATGGAATTTCAGAGCTTAGATTCTAAAGGAAGGTAGAATTAGGAAAAGACGAACGCGCTACCTATTCTTATGAGATAATATTTGCTCGTTTGTGTATTGGACAGACGAGCTGCGAACTTTTAGAAAGTGGAAATTACGGATAGACGCGCAAACCGGTGGTTAAATGCAGCTACCGCGAGATCTAAATTTGCAGATAGCGGGAATTAAAAAATGGCGAACAATTACCAGAGCTGCAATGCGAGCATTATGTTATGACCAGAAAAAATGGCTAGGTTAATCGTAGATTAGCCTTTTATGCCAAAGAGAGTAGTTGCCGGGCTAATTATCATCAGCTAAGGATCTTGTTCTTTTCTTACCGAGCGGCGAACACTTCTACGCGCCATTTTCGTATCCCCGGAGAATGTAACTCCCGTAGTTGTATTTACAGTTTACTTAATTTCAGCAATTACAGTGTTCCAAGTAACGAACGTTTCGTTTCTGTTCCTTGACGGAAAAGTCTCACGTACCCCCGATTCTTCGACTCATATTACGACTTCTTTTTAAAACGGTAATTATTCCCCGTGTTCTTTCCCAGTTTTCACTCGCTATTTTTCGTTCTTTCTTTACAATCGATCCTCTGGTCACAGTCCCGTTAAAAGCAATACAAAAACGCCAGCGGACCGCATCATTCAACGTAGTCACGTTTCATAACCTCGAAGAGTGTTCGAATGCCCCGTGACTAGGATTATATCACGGTTTCAATACCGAAACCGATCTTGAGCGTTTAAACATCGTTCTTCAGACATCGTGACTGCGATAGGAACGGATCCCCGGGTATTTCGACACATCCTTCTTGGTTATTAACGCCACATTAGCATTCAATGGGGTCCATTAATTGACTGCGAATTGCCTCTCACGAAGATTGTCTATGGTCGGAAGAAAAAAAAAAAAAAAAGAAAATAGAGGAAAGAGGAAGAGGTGTTACGCAACACGGTATACTTATACGTGGTCTGTTTTACGTTAGACAAACTTGCAGAGCACCTTTGAAAATATCCAACAATGTTTTTCCAACAGGGAATTCGTCGGGAATGCGAATTGACTTCTTTCTCGGTCGCTGGAAGATCAGCTATGGAAGATCGACTATACTTCCGGGCGTCGGTTAGCATTCCACCGTCTAGAGGAGAATCGTGGTGCCATACGGAAAAAATTTCTCTGGACTCTCCCGTGTAGTCCGCTAATGGTCGTCAAGATCGACGATCCGAAGTCTCGATCGACGTGATTTTTCCGGAGGATTCGAAGCGGATAAAGGTAACCGCATCGAGTCGTGGCGCCTCTTTTGCCGATCGCGCGCGGCCTCCTCCAGCATTCTCTCTCTTCATCCTTCCTGGCCCGAGATAACCGATACCTCGAGCAAACAGCCGACGGGAAGCATTACGAGTACCGTGATGCTTACAATGTGCTCGGCTCTATGGATTCAACTGTACTTCCCCAGTTCGTGCGACCTTCGTCGTAATAGCCCGAGGAAACACCGTGCGCCGAATGGATTTCATTTCGCCAAGTAATTGCGAGGGAGAACTACTTCTTGTACGGACCACTCCTTTATCTTATTTCTCTCCAGAGAAATATTGACTGATAAAACAAATCAATTACCCACGCGTAAACATTGAAAGAATATAGATGGAATTATTACATTCCCGGATCGTGATTTCCAGGAACTCGTTTAAAATAGAATCGAGCAGCTTTCTGTCTCCAAAGAATATAGACGGAGTTATTACTTTTTTAAATTGTAGTCGACAGGAATTTTTATTTTAAGTAGAACAGAGGAGCTTTTTGGAATTAAGAAAGATGGTGAATTCTGTCGAATGTTCTAATTCTGATCTTTGTGCTCGTAAGAAACTTTGCTCTTTTTATATTTAGGGAACGGAGAAAAATTTCACGATGATTCGAGTATTTAATTAGAGAATAGAATTAAGTACTAACATTGATGCCGATATGTGACTAAAATATTGTTCAAGTAGTGGAACTACTAAGTGAGAGAAAATGAAAGAACTCGGCAAATCAAGGATGTAGAATTCCTAGAAAAAGGAGAGACAAGAAACGAAGAGAGGCATAATCGAGAACGTATCAGATTGAGTGTTTTATCTGGATGATCGGAGTACAATCGATTTGAAAAGAAACGTATACCATCATAAAGACAGAACTTTACGTAGGGAAGGAAGAAATTCCATGTTCTCGCATATCCCGCTAATGGCCTGCTCGAAGATCAACGACGCTGGATCGACGATCGGTGGATTTTTCGCGGTGCAGATCCACGGCAAAAGCCAACGAGGACACCGACTCGAACGAGTCATGGCGCCTCCTCGAGAATTGCATTACCTATTCACGGGCGGAACGTGCGCTCTCGCATGGTGCACGCGACCATCATCCTCTCGTGTACACGGCGAGCCAGCCATGGCGTTGTGGCCGACGAGTCTTCGCAATAACGGGCCGATCCAGTCGGTGTTCGCAATTTTCGAGGAATTAAAATGCTAGGAATGCCTGCTGGAAGGAACGCTGCGGTGCAAATTGCACCACGGCGACATTTTAAGCGGTCGGACAATTACCAGGAACGTTTCCTTCCCCGGACAGTTTATTTTATCGACGTTGCTGAAACGAGAGGAAAAAGTCTGACAAAGTGCAGAGTCTCTCTAACGAAGGGTCATTATAAATCAGGCTGCATCATCGGTTAAATCAATCGCGTTTTACTGTTACGCGCGAAAGAAACACTCGCACATCGGCGATGATTCGATTGTTGCAACTGTTCCACGTCGCCGACCCGATTTCCAAGCCTGCGTTCCAGAAACACGTTCGCCTCATCAGGGACACACCGCTGGCTCGCTAAAGTAGAATCGGTTGATATCACCGGTGAACTTGGCCCTGTTCGAGCTACGTGCCATTGAACCTCTCTGTGTGCACCATGGCGAATCGTCTCGCAATTTCGTGTCGCCATGATTCGCTACTTTCTCCAATTTTCTTACGTCGCCGCGCCGGGGAATACCCGGCGGAAAGCTGGAATTCCTTAAAGGACACCGTGACTGCGTAGCAAGCGCACAGAGAAGCTGACTCGCGCAAGCGAGAAGCGTGCAAAAGTGCGTGCGTATGCGTGTCTAACCGCTCGCGCGCGGGTCAATGCCTCGGCTGTCCTCCTCGAGTAAGTATCTATCTACTCCGTAGCTACCTCGGCTACTACGTTATGCTCGTACACCACCGCTCAAGATCGCCGAGCTGACGAGCACGCGTTCGCAACCGCGCGTTCCGTATGCACGGGGCTGACGTTTCCGCGAGGCGGCCCCCTTTGACACGCGAAGAATCGCCCGTGACCGTACGGAGCCCCGGTGAAACAACGTTTTTCAAGATTAATGGTGATGAGCACGGCCGGATTGGATGCGCCGCGATTCGTTGACAGCACTTGCTGCTGACGCTGCACAGCCTCTGGAAATCAAATCTGCGATTCGCCAGGACGGCACTTGTAACCTGCAGGAATTTTTATTAGATCTCGAAGCTGCATCTTCGTATGACTTTGATGTTTCTTTGATCATTCGTTGAGAGTGAAAGACACGCTAAAGTAAAGATTAGGTCGTTTCACCTAATCTTTCGAATTATTGCGACTATAGTGAAATTGGCTTTTCAACGCGCGAATTCTTCTTTGGTTTATCAGGAGAAAATAACTTTATAAGCGAGCAGAAATTAGAGCAGGAAGGTTGTCGATCTTTGGTATTCGGATCGTAAAAGGAACGGCTGAATGTTATTTAATGAAAGTAATAAAGACTGCTGCGCGATTAATTTGATTTAGACAGGTTCATCGTCTACGGAGTTTTCTTCTGACCGATTGACGGTACGGAATCTGAAATTATCCTCGGCGATGGTTGCCGATTGTGAAGGTAAATCTCGGTATTTTACTCCCTGTCAATTAATTCGAGAAATAAATTAATCCTGTTTAACACGTAACAGGAATCGAGGATCGCACCATAAACTGTTGATAATGAAAGTAATCGTAGAATCGCATATCCTAACCACTTCCAAGTTTGGTGAACTCGTATTTTCCGCTGATATACCCTGGATATCCTCCTGTTCACAATTATAGTTACGCGGTTATTACGTTAACACGTGTACAACGACAGGTCGGCGAATATGGCGCGAGCGCAGTATTCAATTAAGCGTCGTGCGATTTAATTGGTGTTTCGCGATAATTATCGCGCATTAAAATATTAAACCAGAGATTGTTAATTCTCTTAAGATGCTCTATATAGCGGCGCGATAAACCTGGCTAAGGAAAGGGACGAAGAAACTGCGAGTTTAAAGAGTTTTAAGCACACGACACTGCTATCGTTAAAGAACACGTTTTATTACTTATTGCACAAGAATGGTTTCGATCTCGAAAAACAAATATATATATGTAACTAATTCAATGATCTAATCTTCATCCGAAGCATCTCTCTAAAATAGTCGTAAACATAATGTTATAAATTTTTATTATGAAGATCAACTTTTCACTCGATGCAGAACCACGACGAATACGGGCATAATCAATACACCTACAATATGTAATATATTCAGACAATGCATTTAACAGCAAAGTCGTGCGTCCGACACACGCTGAAGCTGGTAAGAAAGCGTTTAACAATTTCAGAAACGCGACAAACGTTCGCACCGATGATCCAACCACTGAAAACCAATTTCAACCGGCCGGATTATAAGTATTATAATACTTCCAAGTCATTATCATTGATAGCCATACTTATGGATGAAATTACCTGAATCGGCACGATTTCAGGCAACCCATAAGGTCAGGACGATCTCTCGACTAACATCACCAGGATATTTCTTATCCAGCATGATGAAGAAGGAGTAGCAACCGGCCCGCTTTCGATCACTCGATACACGATCGTACACCGCTTCGTGACCGTGGCACACACACATACAAATACACAGAAGATCGTGACTCCTATTATTATCGTGGCTAACCCACAAAACGAAGCATCCGCGCGGTCTGTGTCCCTGTATCGCGCACCTTTTCCAAGCGGAATCGCGTTGCATTACGTCGCACCCGACCGTGAAACGACGATCCACGCTTTCGTCCAGGTAAAAGATTATCTGAATAACAGGCTGCGCGTGTTAGATGTTATCGCCACTCTGGGCCCGACCATAAATACTTCAATCTATTAAATTTCAACCACCGACGATTAACCAGCCCGCGATCAATAGCTCCGACGAGTTTATTTTCGGAGAAAATTCTAGGGTGTCCAAGGTTTGTTGCTTCATCGTGTCGAAAGAGAGACGTTTACGTTGAAATTAGTATGTTCGTACTGCTTGAGCGCAACAAGTAACGTCCGTGGTGACTGACAAAGAGGCATATTTTGGTCGTTCGACTTTTACCGTTCACCTGTCGACACGAGGGCCCATTATCGATGATTATTCGCTCGTACACTGCAACGCTGTCGCGCAGCGATGTGACGACGAATCGAAGAGATTCGGTTGATATGATATTACAGTATATAGAGACAGTAATCGGTGGGACATTTATTTTTCATACTTATATAGAGATTATCCCTAAGTAAGTACCATACGGAGCTGTGACACCGGTCCTCGAAGGAGACACGCGTCTGACCGCTTATATCTGATGGATTCGACACAGTGTCACAGATAAACACGCGTATTAAACGAAAGTTTTACATGTACGAACAAAATCACATTGCGTTACATTACAAAGAGCAAAGATAGTACTTGTGCTGTTCCAGTGTCAAATTCCCAATTATACGTAGTACGAATCTAAATTTTACGTAACAGTTGTACTAAATGCAGAACGTGTGATTCGTATGTTTGAGATATTCTCCATACAGTACGATCTTAGTAATATTTGATCAGAGGATAGAACCCAGGAGATTCTTGCATATCTCAGAAAATGGTTAATTTATCAATTAAAAATTTCATTATGATCTTGTAATCTACGAGTTCCATCTGAATATTTCCGTGAAAAGGAGCCTTGCTACTTAACAAACACAGGTTAGATGAATATTGAATGGTTAAAGCTGCCAACATAGAAGGTTGATTAGCAAACTCAAGGGACGCGTGACAGTGTATTAGGCTAATTCGCAAGCTACCCTCCGGAACAACATGATTATTCCATGGCAACGTCGTGTACGATTTAATGCAAGTCTAATCAGCTTGTGAACCCTTAATGAGGTGCGAAAGCCATTAATTAACAATAATTGTTATTGTAAATTCGTTAGGCTAATTGGCACTACTTAAGCGAGTTACTCGTTCAGGACGGATGGATCGGACCGGGATAGATAAGAATTCCTCGTAATGGCCGGGACGACTTCCTATAATAAATTGCATCGGCGGCAGCCGTGAACCGTGTAATCCGGCATGATCTAGCGGAACTGAAGTTTAGGCCGGACGCGATACGAGTGTGATTGAAACGACGAAGCCTCTGCATGCCTTCGTCTCCGTCGCGGCGGAACGAATGAGCGAGGTACCGTTTAAGAATTCCGCAAATAAGATTCTCTCGAGTCGTTCCATATAACGCATGGCACACCTGATACAGAATATCAATTGCCAATTAACCGTAACGTTGACGAAAAGGATAGCTTATCTCTTTCAGGGTTGCACTGGAATATTGTTAAGAAAATGTGCAACGAATCGAATGAAGAAGGAAAGGAACAAAAGCGATTGTAACAAACTGGTTTTGTATTTCACGCTTCGCAGATTTTTATTCGATCGAAGTTTCACTCTCGCGAATCTGTGATTCGATCCATATAATTTAATGTACTCGGTAAATGACTAATTGTTCCAGTATAAGGAATTATATCTCTTGCATCGAAGATTTTATTTCAATGCAAATTTAATCTCCTTCTAATTTCCAAATTATTTCGGATACCAATTTTTAATAATTCCAAACGCTTTATTTCGTATGGAAGGCAAACGATTAAAATGAGCAATTCAAACCATCTTAAAGATCATTAATCCCTTCCTCGTGTTGCTCGTACCAAGATCTGCCTGTCTCGGGATAGACTTAAAAACGAAGATATCTATCTTGACATAGGTCTAAAAATAAAATTCGTTCTTTTTATGTGTTTCAGCGAGACGGACATGGCTCCGAACGCGGAGGAGGAGTTGCTGGTGGTAAAGCCGTGGGGCCCACAACCGGAAAAGGTATGTCAGTGTGTCTTGAATCGAAAGGATTAGCCTGACGAAGACGAAGATCTAATCGTTTAACCTGGACGATGATACGACGCATATTAGAATATGAACAGGATGCTTTTGATTAACGTTATCGATTTATCGTTCAACGTTCGGTCAGTAAATACAGTACCTATAAGTAGGTAGGCGTATATTTCGCTTGTCGGTCGTTTTGTGTTTACGACGCCGTGAGAACTGGCGTTCGATAAACGACCCAGAAATGTGTTAAAGGAAGGAAATTATGAGTCGTTAAGCCCGTGGAAACAGCTTGTTTTCTATCATAATCCGTGCACTTCCAATCTATTTGTCGTAACCAGTAAGTGCAAATAGCTATATTATGCATACATTGAGGTTCCTGTACACTATTTTTCGCTACAATTATGGATCAACTAAAGGGAGAAGATGTACGATCGGGGAAATCGACGAGAAAGAAAGATTACTGAACTTAATCGGATTTAATTTTGTTTCCAATAGATCCTCTTGCGTTGATGTTCAAAAGTATTTCCTTCTTCGAATTTGTATCTCTCCCGTTTGCATCTCTTGAAACGTGGAATGCTGATTTATAATGCGAATGCGATTTCCGTTCAAAATAAATGGAACAATCTACTAGGCGAACAGTTTCATAAATATAAACGTTCGCGTAGTTTCGCTGATGAATGGCGGGCATCGCATACCATCCAGCCTGCTCGTTTATAAAACGCGGTTTTGTCAAGCTGTCGTCCTGTCAACCGTTTGATTATTAGCGCTCGCCTCCGAATCGTCGGGCCGATCATTCACTTTATACTTAGCCGAGCCACGCTTTTAATACCCAGGCATGCATTAACATGCGCCAACCTCGGATGCATTGAATTCTGCAGTTCGTAATGGCTCCGCCGGCATTTATACGCGTCGTGAAACTGCGAGGGAGGTAATAAGTCACGGATAATATGATTAATATCGAGGAGAGGCCACGGTGCATCGCGTTAACCCCTTCGAGGTGCACATATTTACACTCAAGTTAAATCCTTATTTTTGTGCCCCGTACAAATGCGTGGCACGTGATTAACGAAGATAATCCAAGGCGATGCGACTTTTTTTTATCTTTCAAGAAATCTACGGCAAAGAGAGGGAAGGTTGCGTAAAAAAGTATCTTATTCCCGAGACGTGTTCCATTCGTGTTACGACTGACTCCTGACCTTAATTATCGAGAGACCTCGTTGTCTCTCTTTTCTTAATATTGCAAAAAAAGAAATAACGTGGTGCCGCTAATGAGAGATTTACGTCATCACAATAGGATGATTAACGAGACGAGTCGAGCGTTCCTCGCCTAGACACCCATTGGAAACTGTACTCGAATGTTCGTGAAAGTCGCGACTTTTACCAACGTTCGAAGTCTTCACTCTAATTGAGAAAAACGCGGTGCATACGCGCCAGTTTGAAATTGGATCAAGTATAAAGGAGATTCTCTGTTCACGAACTTTGCCGTTCTCCATTCTCTACGAGCGACGAATTTCTTTCCTTCTCCTCGAAATAGTGGATTACTACCGAGTAAACGACACGAACGCATTGACAAGCGAGTACTCATCGAGCACTTACGTGAATCAGGAAAGCGTGACGTCCTCGTGCAGGTATGTAGGTTACGTACGTGAGTTTGTTTTGTTTCGCATGAATCCTTCTAAGGCCATCAAGTATTCAGAGTAACCTACCGCTCTTTTTCGTCGAGATATCTAATTACTCGCATAATTGCTACGCTTACGAGTAAACCCTTTCCTACCCTAACGATCTCCTTCTCGTGAGATCCCGTTTCGTGTTCATCCGGACGAAAAAAACATGAGCCATGATTGATCTATGCACACCTCTACTCAATCATGATCGTCGTTAGACGATTTACGTGCATGTCCGCGCGGCATCGCGCATCCCGGAAAGGAACTCTAATTACTTTATCGTTTTTCAAAGGATACATCGTTACCAGCGAGCCCCGTATTCATCAAACGATGATGGTCCATCGGCGTCCTCCGTCGATTTCAGTAACGAACGAGCGTATGATTGATCGCGACCGTCGACGACCTGGAACATCGTCTATTACGTCTAAATAAATTCTGTATTCCAGGTGCAGCTCGAAATCTTCCGCGGAAAGAGGGTCGTTGGATCGTTAGGATGCGGCTCTGCTTCATTTTTCGCGGGCAAACGGCGGCTAACCACGAGATAGAAACTCGGTTTCACGTTTAAAACCGGCCAATTAACCGCGCGTAGAAAACCACAATCGAGCAAGCGGTTTTGTTCGGTGTTAAATAGTATTCGTATCCCTAGATCGTCGTTTAGGAAGCGGCTGAGTCGACCTTCGAAGCAAATCGGTCGATGAATCGTACCTGAGTTCTCGATTCTGTGCTACTGGACCGAAATACGTCCGAAGGCGTGCGATGAAGCAACTTAGGAAGGGAATACGGGTTTTAATTATCTTAGAGGCGTAATTTAGAAGCGGCTCTAGGCACTTGTGGTGACTCCGTGAGTCAGAGGCGGTAAATTAATTTCCACGATCGATCCCGCATTTCAACGAGGGATCGGTCCCCACGGCTGCGTAACCTATGGGCCACGAGGCGATAATCACTATAATCTTATCGATTTATGGTTTGAAGCGCTGTGAAATTAACTTCAACCCGGCTTCCACTCCCTCGCATGAATATTTCATTCGTGGCGGCTATAATTTCCACGATTCCTCGATTCCCTCTCTGTACAAATAGAAACATTATTCGATATTCGATCTTCCGCGCTCGTATTTTCTGCTTGGAAACGTTTATCGTTACTTCGTTACTACGTTATTGCGAAAGCGATGGTAGTTCAATCACCGGCGTTTAATTACGGCGAATGTTTGTACGACGCTCGATGAAATAAAACACGGCGAGCTCGTAAAAGGATAAAGCGGACTCGGGGCTACTGTCTTTGTTCAATTATGCTGGCTTTCGCCCCGATACAGAGCCAGACGGACGAGCAATTATGTCTAAAGCCTTGCGATTTTCTTTGCAGGAGCGATTAAGACCACCTACGTACAACGCCGAGGACTACGCGATCGCCCTCAGACGATGGGGAAGGCGTCCATTAGGAAGCGTTCAAGACTCGCATGGTACCCTGCCGTCGACAACCAGTTCGAGTTCCGGTTACGCTTCCGGAAGCGGCGAGATGACCTTGAGACAATTCACGTCGGTCAGCGAGCTTCTGAACAAGCTCAGAGCTGACCTGAGGCTAGCGTTTCCAAGGTTGGTAGACATATATTACCTGCTCGACTTAATTGTTTATTAACGAACAATTCTTTCCCCACTTTCTTCCACTATGTTATCTACGTATACAGAGATACTATTTGAACTATACTTGTTGCAATGAAGCTTCAACTATGTTCTAATTGAAGTGGAATTTTGTTTATATAAACTTCATTTATCTGAACTCTTATTGTATCAACGAAAAATCATACATATGGGCAGGGAATCAATCAACTTCTATCATGTGAACTTTAGTTATGTACATGATCTGCTCGATGTTCTATGGGTTCATATGCTTCAATGAATAACACTAAATCAAAGGCTGCAAAATATTTAGAATTGACACGGAGGGAAGGAGAGGAGTATTTTAGTAAAAGTTCAACATTCTGCCACGACGATCAATCTCCTTTTCTTGAAAAATTCCAACACAACTGTACAGTTCTACAGTTTCTTGGAATTCCATAACAGTTACTAAATCTTCGCCGACTTCCTAAATTAATCAGACGCCTAATTATAATTGCAAATTGAGCGAAATTTAAACAGTTATTCTACTTTGCGTATCTGAAAGTTGCTTTCGTGCTCTCGTGAAAATGCCAGGACGTTTACAATTAATAACAACGTTGTTAATTATCAGGCATAGTTATTAAGCTCACGGAACTTTTTCCTGACACGATAGCTCGTCGAAGAGATTCATTTGGGAATCGTTGTTGCGAGTCGAGTGCAGGCGCGAAAAACTTCACTTTCGAACGATGGCGCACGACATGACACCCGGAAGCACGTGCGCTTGATTGTCCGTGAACAATTAGAATAAACGTTCGTACGGCTGGATTTACGCTCTCTCGCTGGAACTAACGACAAGAACACCACGAAAATACTTGGTACTAATTGAACAGGAAGGACGGCTCGAACGGGGCCGGATTTACAGTTACTTTTTATACGTATTTTTAAGAGAAGCGTTTCGATGTGGCTGAGTCCCCCTTCCCCGAAACTCGTAAAAATTCCTTCCCGATTTGGCTGCCGATTAGCCGACGGTCGTTAAACTTTTCTCCTTAAGAAGCAAAATAAACCTCGATCACGCACTTTCATGGAATCGCTCATATCCGAATTAAACACTTAACTGTGTTGTATGCAATTAGTCACGATTAAATAAAATATTTATACTGTGTTGATTTTTACCAACATTGCGCTACAGTCGATTAAAATAAAGATACATAATGTAAGAGAAAAAACTGCGTTTTATCTATATACTTCGCTCAAATTTATTCGAATGTTCAAAAATTCCTGTGAAAAATTACAGATTGATCGCTTTGACCATCTTGGTAATTTCTGCGTTAACGAATTAAGTATCTGCGTCTAATGAATTAAATATCTCTACTTCCTGGAAATTTGCACGCGCGAAAGATGATTTTCCTTTTTGCGTTTCTTACGTTTGTCTCGACTGTTAACTACCTTCGATAGCCGTATTTCATTTCGTCCGAAGATTGAATTAACCATGTGCGTGGACGAGCCGCGAAAACCATCCATCCGTCATTTCTCATCTCTGTGTAAATCATTAAAGAAAAAGTTATTCGCTCGGTTTCCTGTGATGTGGTAGCTTTTTGCGATATTACCTCGCCGCGGATAGGAGCAACAAAGAAACGGGTTTCCTCCGTGTTTCTAAGACAACACGGTGATCACAGCAGGATTAACGCGAATCAAGCTCCTCCTGGTATCGCGTTCAACGAAGGGCTAAATGATAGTCTCGTCCCCGTTAGGCGCCAACGTGATTAAAGATCGGACGTAAATGCTAAGATTTGTTCATGAACGTCGGTGGCTCATGCTATACCTCGGCGCAAGATCGACGATGTTTGTCTCGAAGTGCCCGAAGCGTGTACGTTGCTATTCATTCATAGCGCGTGTAATCACAGCCGCTAGACACGCGTCTGTAATTGGCTGCATCGATAGTCTCAAAGCTTCGCCGTTTTTGATTGCCATCAGAAAGCAAATACAACGAGTCCTACTTCCTTCGAAAATAAAGTTTAACGCTGCAATTACGGGGCGAAGCATTAAACTTCCTGCCAAAGAAATCAAAGCGAAAGACGGTAAAAAGACACGTAACGAAAGGTAACGAACCTTGTACTTTATCGAAATTCATTGAAATCTTTAAAAATGCGCCGTTGTAACATCTATAAATTGTAACGAAGTTACAACACGTAACGAAAGGTAACGAACCTTGTACTGTATGGAAATTCATTGAAATCTTTAAAAATGCGCCGTTGTAACATCTATAAATTGTAACGAAGCTACAACTCTGGTTACTATTGTCGTTAGAGAAGCGTGGATTGACAAATTTAAAAGACGTAGATTAATTAGATTTAATTCTGTGCCTATTAACGAGGTTGTATAGCGAAGATAAATCATAGAAATTTTGTTTCTCAATCGTCGTACCGTTACATCACTGCCTAGTCGAAATTCCTAATACGTAATGGGAGTAATAAATGACCTCAAGCTGCGACGTCGCCAGTCTCACATAGAACAACTAGCAAGGAAACACGCGAACGCTGTCGTTGCTTCATTCAGCCGTCGTTCCATCCTGACAGTGTATAATTTATTAACTGTTGTACTTTTATTATAAATTTCTGTCTTTCACAAATTATTAAATTAACAAGTCAATCAAAAGCTACCTATACATCTACCATAGTATCGTCATCTCTATGGAGTAGAATGCGAGCGAAGTTAATAGAAGACTTAACAAAACCACTGATTTTTCCACGATCTGTATCAGTTCGCAAGATAGAAGATTCAGTAAAGCGATAGGTACACCATATCTCGTCTAGTGTTACAATTTCAATGCTCTCTTCCTTATCTAGATTCGTATCAGATTGAGCGAGATTGGATCACACTCGCGTAGCACTGGTCAATCCATTAGCGCCAGCTTTTCATTCGCGACTTTATTTTTCGTGGGCAGAATTCAATCTCGACTGGCTTCCGGCTTCGTAGTTTATGTTCTAGACCACCCATTAATCGCTGAACTTGGATCGAACGAGATTACGAATAATCCAAGGGACGTATTATAGTTTAGGTGGCGGAGAAACGTGGCAGGAAAAGGCGAAAACGCAGGAATCGTCCAGGCAATATTCTCGAACTAATTCTTGTCCGATCGACGTGCTCGTTTACCCTTATTAAGCGCAATTTCACCGTGTGCATCGCCGCACAATTTCCAGCCAACGGATATTCGAAGCGGCGCGGCAAGAAGCGTTGTGCATAGATGAGAATGATTCTAATCACAACCCGACGAGTGTAAAAGGACAGAGAGGCAAGAATGCCAGACGCGTCCAGGAGCCCTCGTAAAAAGGATGCGCGAAGGATAACATCGAATCTCCTTTTCCTTGCGTTTAACCACGCGACTGCGGCAATTTGCGAGCGCTGCCCTGCAGCCGTTCTAAAATTAAAGTTACCACATACTGCGTGTGATCGTTTTATCGTGTTACATTTTTTTTTTTTTTTTGGAACTATCCTGTAAAATTATGCACTATAGAAAAATTTAGCGAAGTTTTTCCAAGTTAACGTATCTCTCTATCCTACAAAGAATATTCTTTCCTTGTCTGACTGCAAAATATTCGATCTGCTTTGTAGAGATTTAGGTATTGGTTTGAGCGGAGGTTTGAGCGAATGTTATAAGTTAGATTGTTCTCGGTACTACGTTATCTGCCAAAGAGATTGAAAACTTTTCGCAGTAAGACACGGAAGAGATATCCTTTGCAGAGTATTAACGGCTCAAATTTCGGAGGATGTTTTCACCCCTTAAACTTAAGTTAGCACAGCTAAGAAAATATACGTATCTACCATTCTTGGCTCTTCCCCAAACCTACAAAATTTCATCCAGATCGGACCTAGACCTTTGACAATGTCTCCTTGTAAGAAGAGAAAGGATGGTTTTCCAAGTGCTGATCCAGTACGATCTATGTCTTCGATCCTAAGACACGGTGACTTCTCATTGAAGATAAGAAAGAAGACTTTATCTCGAACCAGATATTCCAACATTTTCTCCTAGTCTCGTCTAAAGAGAAATCTCGAGTCTCGCGGGTAACTTCGTCGACAAGCTCGACAACCTGTTACGCGAATTCCCGAATCAAACTTGGTGTGACAATTTTCACCGGTTTGTCCTGTCACCGATTCGTGGACACGCGTGATCGCGGATGTTACACGAACGGTACCATACCTCAACGGCCATATGGACGACGCGAGCGTGTCCCACATTCGCTGGATGACTTATAATATGGTCAAGCTTCTTACCGCAGAGGCGAGCAGATAACCCGTAATGTAAGTAGCGGCCACGGATAAACGAATGCCGATATTACGGATAACTGTACAGCGGCTGGGTTGCCGTGCTCAATGCGCAAATCGATCTGGATGAGGCGCATCCTCGATTTCCAAGATCGAACCTTCGTATCATTTGTCGGGATCTTATTAGACCGTTTAACAGACGTTTTTACCGTGATCCCAGGTTGCCCGCCGACGACTCGGCTGGCGGAATCGATTTATTTTGAAACCGATCGTAATAATTGGCCGTCAAGATCGATTACGTTATCGGCCAGGTTATCTTTCTTTTCTACTTCGTTACAAGGCTAAACGTACGTGTTATCTGGGGCGAAGAAACGGACACACGATGTTAAAAACCATCTACAGCGAAGGAACAACCTTCGTTTTTGTAATATCGGCGTGAAATTCGTAGAATGTTCACGGTTCTCGGGATAACCGTATCGAAAATGTAAGAATTTACAGAATATCCGTAATCTCGGTAATAGTCGGTCTTTGGATTTGGGTTAACGAACAGTTGGAATTTTTCCACGTTCTTGTTCAAATCCACGGGTTAGATAAGTCGGAGGATTCTATTCCGTGCTATGCCGGAATAATTGACTTTGTAATCATTGGTACGAAACTAATGGCAAGCAGTCGAATGGAATTTTTGCTTTCCATCCGCCAAGTTTTCCATTGCCGCAACGTACTTTCATCGAGAACGGTCTCTTATCTTTATCGTTGTGGGATCAGCAGGGTTTAAGGATTCGCGTGTGCCTTGAAACGGGCCGTCAATGAAACAAACGTGTTATTAGAGTGTACGTATACTCGGCGGAGCGAGAAAGAAAGAAAAGAATTGCCGGGGCATAACGAGTTATTATCACCTATTAACTGTTGAGACCGGGCGTTTAATTAGACGTTCGCATTGCTCTAATTAAATAAGAGCTTTGCGATTTGAAACAAATTGTTCGAGATAACCAGTGCACCCTGAGCACGAGACGTCTTTTTTCTCTTGTGAAACGCTGATATCGGAAACTTTAAAAGAGAATTCTTCATCATTCTACAAAGGCTCGCGTGTCTTGGCTCTTACTATGCGAATCAGGCTTCGTTTTCATTGATATTCCGCGTCGTCGGTTTCTTTCGTCAATCATTACTCGTTTAAAGGACCTGCCTTTCGGATAGCGGTCACTGAAAGGATTCCTTGGTCCATTCATAAAACCAAACTTCTTTGTATTCACGGAACGAATCTTTTCACTAGAATGAAGGATACTGTGCGCTGAATTTCGTATCTGCCAAATATTCAGGAAACCGGTTCGTCAGAATGTTACCACATTAATAAACAAATCCCCCCTACCGATTTGTCTAAATTTTTAATTTATTTATCTACGTTTGTTTACTTACATCCAGGATTTCTTTATTCGCATTGCAGATTAATTTTTCTATTTTCTGGGATGCATATCTGTACGCTGAATTTTTTATTTGCATCCCGGCTTTGTTTATTTACATCTCAAATTTGCTCATTTGGAAACTCAGTGTCGATTGCAAAAATATCTTACAGATCATCGATAAAGTACTACAGCCTTTTACATTTTTCTTACAGAATGTTAGAAAGCGATGATACTTGGACGAACTCCTAGATCATTATTTAAAGATTATGCAAAGAAGCGTTTGCATTTTATGATAAGGCCTAATGAAGGGTGTCTCGTATTAACGTTCGAGATTACAGTTCGCTTAGAAGCACATAATTATCTCGTCAGAAAAAGAAAAAGGGTTCGTAAAATTTATACAGTACGTTTCTTATAAACCAGCCTGGTTCTCCCCCTGTTTTTCTTCTTCTTCTTCCACGTGGGGAAATATCAACCGCGTCGAAGAAGCCTCGACCGGCCACCGAACCCACGATACCCCACGATGCTTCCGTTTCACGTAACAGAGAATGCGTAACTGCTTCCTACTTAATGGAAACCAAGGAAGTCTTATTTTTTCGCGCGATATCAAATCCCGTTTCTTCGTATTTCAACAAAGGAACAATCATTCACTTTCTTAACCCAAATTTCGCTTTTCTTTGAACAGCAATCATCGATGAAATAATTAAATTTCGCATAGATATGACGAAGTAAGTATTTTGACACAGTGAAGGCGAAACGAATCGCGATTTATGTCGCGCGAAATAACTTTTATATTTACAACAATCGTGACTTCGATTTAATTGCAGCAGTGCGTTTAGTTAATATCTGGGTGACAAGAGATATTTATCTTTTAAAACATGCACGCGTAATCCTCTTAAACGTTTTATATTCCATTCGTCCCTTTATTTACGACGTAACACCATGCATGCTAATAGACGATAATTTATTACGACAGAAACGTGATGCCTTTATCGTCGGTGCTACTGTAGGTGCCTACAGGAATAGGAATTATATGTACATACATATTTCGTAATTTACCTCCTTCGTGCGGTTTATCCATATTGTCAGCACATATTTTCGTAAAATATATACGTAATGTAGTACCTCGACGTATAGCTTCTCTAAATTAGCCTCCGTTATATAAGACGTTATCTTTCATCGGTTATTGTCTTTCGAGTAACAATAAAAACGATAGCAGATGTAGCTTCCTAAGTGAAATTAACTTCCTCGATTTGTTCGTCGATCCTTTCCGATGTAATAAAAAAAAAAAGACACAGTAAAAAGAAGATGCGGA
Source organism: Bombus huntii (assembly GCF_024542735.1). NCBI lineage: Eukaryota > Metazoa > Arthropoda > Insecta > Hymenoptera > Apidae > Bombus > Bombus huntii. The sequence goes on from NC_066251.1 coordinate 5,458,824, forward strand.
GCGTGAATTACGCAACGTAGGCACAGGCCAAAAATATCGCGCGAAAGAGAAACGTCCCAAGTTACGGTGGCTTTCGTTTTCTTTTGCTCTTGTGTCGTCCATTGCCTTAAATTTTAGGGTGTGCCCACACACCAGGTAATAAGAAACACTTGGTATTCATGCGGCGTCCGCCGAAGGCATTCTTACGTACACCGTGGTCTGCATAATGCGGGATGTAATATAATGCACCCATTGCTGGCCAAAAGTTCGCATGACGTCTTCACGGAAAGCGTGTTTTCGATAGCGAAGTCGTTCTCCTTGGAACGAATTCCTCTTTGTCCCGCTAGTCTTTCTTTTTTTCCACCTCGCGCGAAACTCTTTCCGATCGCCTATGAATACATTATCTCGGAATAAAAGCTCACTCTTAGAATCGTAGAGCTGCGAGTACCTGCAAGATAAACCGCAATTCTCGCGTGAATCTAAACGAAGGAAACGAACATCGAAGACTATCATCGATGTCTTTCATCCGTCTCGAACTTTATGGACAGCGGTGGAAAGTATCGTGAAATTTATACTGATATCGGTTTAACAACGTTGCATAGGGTGGTCTGCGGTCACGTTTCGCTTCTTACGTATCTTTTACCGTCACTCTCGTTCACGCACGAGCTTTCATTTTCTCCAGTATCCAAATGGGGGCCTTGGTGTATTTTTAAGACGAGCCCAACAAAGGCTATCCACGGTGTTTGCGCCGTAGAATCGTAATGCCGCGGTGTATTTCGCGCACGTACACTAGTACACTTACACACGTGCGTACCACGATATCCCCGCACGGTATGCATAATACGACGGCTAACATAATGCATCTATTGTTGGACGAGAGAACTCTCTCTTTCTCACTCTTGTTTACCCTAAGGTAAATTGGCGACGATCGCATATACATAGGCGGTTACATAGAAAACGTTTTAATACTCATTTGCATGCATTCAACCGGCGTACATGGCGCTTATATACGGTGTTTATAGAATCACCGTCTAGACGAGGACGTCTCCTCATCTTGAATAGTCTGGTTTTTTTCTTTTTAGAAGCCCGTAGGTGCGAGCTACAGAATGATTTACGACTGTTTGTCCAATCATCGGGAAAAAATTTGGAACACGGGGTAACGTTCTGGACGCGGAATTCCTCCGGGAATAATTACCTTTGTTAGTCCTCCGATGAAGGAAAACACGTGTTTTCATTATTTCGTAGAGAATGCGGCGTGCGACGGAATTTTAAGAACATGTTTCCGTGGGTGAATAACGAAGCTGTTATTCGTATACGAACTATCTTCTAAGCTGTTATTCGTGCATCAGCTGCTGAATAATCTATCAGTTACTAATATTAGGGAATTTTCAAGTTACGAACCAGTTGAATTCAAGATATCCTTTTTACAATTTCGAGTCAAGTAAAATGATCAAATGGTATGCAATTTTTTAAATCTTCACATCATTTCCAGGGCAAAAATGCAGCATTGTCGTGCTTTATAAACGACGTTACATACGCATTATGCTTATGCAACAGAAATACTTATCTCGGTGAGGCAATGGAATTGAACTTTAACTAGAAATTTCTGACAATTTGCACTGACATACGCAACCGTGACGAATACGTAATTGACGTAATTTCTGTCTCGTTGGTCGAAAAAAGGTGTGAGTCGATGTCGTCCATTTATCGTTCGCACCTATCTTTTTGTCTTCCCGTATTTTGACCAGTCACGAATAACGGAACGCGCGATATTGTCGACATTATGAAGGATTAATCAGCTGTTTTGCTTGTTATCCGTGAACGTGCGAAATTTTGTATACCACTAATTATGTAAATCTGGATAATTCCCTCGTTTTTTAACCAATGTCTTGAAGAACGAAGATTTTACCGCAGTTTACAAAGTTCTCGCGAAATATAACGCGATTGCGTAATAACTGAACCGTGTAGAAAGTGACAAAAGTGTTCTTGGCAAGGAAATTCTCACGACTCGGAAGAGGTAGTCTGCAACAAGGTGTATAAAGCTGATGGAATGGCCGGTGCACCATGTTACACGCGTCTCAGCTGTATAATTAAGGAAATTAACGTGACACGATCAGAGATAGCTCTCGTCCATTAAGCAGATCCCACTCGTACTGGAAAAGATCCCATACAACTGAAAGAAGAAACGCAATCGGTATATAGTCTCGAAACGAACTTTCTTCGTGGATACGTCATACTTTGACAGTCGTAATATCTATTTCCTTGGCTTCGCACCTGTCTACCTTAAGGCCATCACACGTATACTTACCGGTTGAATGTGGTCGTACAGGGAAACCATCGTGTTGTTCCTCTTCTTGGTCGAACGATCGATGAATCCGATATGTGGTAAAGTGATATCTTAACAAGAATTCTAGACGAACGATAATCGAGTATAAAGTACTAATAATGACACTGGTCGATACTCGAAGCTACGCTAAAGTCGATCATCCGTGCCTTTACATGCGATAAGCGACGAAAATTTATTAAAAAAAAAGAAAAAGAAAAAGGAAGGAACCACGTCGAAGAAAGAAATATCATATAATTATTTAAGAGATTAACGGATTCCTTTTCATACAGCCTGTATCTGGGAATTTATGTTTAATAATAATGTTAGAATAAGTTGAAAAGCGTGTAATTTAATTGAAGTATATTTTCTCGTCCACCTCCTCGTATTTATTACATTAATAGTTATCGGGTTCTTGCGCCGTCACTCTGATAATCGTTCCGTTGACAACCTCGAAGGAACTTGCTTAATAGCGCGCTTATAAAACCGGATTGGTTTTTCTCTTAATCGTAAGGTCCCATAATTATGTAATTATACCTTTTTTCACCTTGCCTACGGTTCAATGGCTGTTACAGTAGCCACCACAACATACCGAGGTTCAACATTAAAGCATCAAGTAGCGGGATTGATTGATGCAGTGACACTCAGCTCAGTGACACACTGTGTTCTATCTTTTTAAATAAATACCCGCGTTAACACCTGACCGATTTATGTTGATTTATTTATCAACTCATTAATTATATGCTTAACGTTATAGAAATTGGATAATGCGACGTCCGCGATGATTAGTGCGCATCACGCGAGCGAGAATCACGCAACGGTGTCGAAGAGATATTTAGAGTTACGAGAATTAGAAGAAGAAACGCATACATACGAAAAGACAGAATTGAGATAACAGAAAATAATCCACGAGAAGAACGTCTTCCCAATTCCTGGAATAAGGATTCTAGGACTATAAGAAACATATGCTAGTAGTCTGAGGACTTGATAGGGTGGAGTTGAACCGCAACACTGTAGAAAACGTGACATGATATCCGCAAGCTATATTGCATATATACACGTAACTGCACACGATAGATACTGAACACATGCGTGTGTTCAAGGTAAATGTGTTCATACCGTTACTTCCGGTCTCCGATACCATAGATGTATTAGGATATGCAATCAACGATGTATCACTTTGTAGTACATGTACCGCTTTCCGTACCATAGAACTTCATTTAAAATGTCTTACTAACGATTCTAGCTTTAGCAAAGATCGCTAAAATAACGAAGAAAGTATCTAACGTCTCAAATAATTCTGCTTGTACTTAACAAATAAAATATCACGCTTATGAATGAATTATATCGTCGATTGAAAGAAATAATTATGTTTCAGCTTCGTTCAGGAATTCGCTTCACCGCCAGCTGATGGGATAACTTTGTTACTTGAGACACTTCGCGGTGTTCAGTTGGCCCAAAGCTCACCACCGTCTTCCGGTCACACGGGTCCAAGAGTGGGTACCAGAAGAGCTGCACTGGACGAGTTGGGTTGCGTCGAATGTCTGGCTGCCTGCACCGAACGATGCACCGACGCACCGAGGCTCCTAGTGCAAGCCCAACCCGGTCTTCTTGCTCTGGCAGTTTGTCTGACTAGTAGCTTGAACCGGTCCCGAGTCCTAGCTCTCCAGGTAACAATCGTCACTTCCGTTCCAAGCACCGCGGTACTGTTAATCAAAAACGAATTCAGTTGGAGTCGTACGTGTGGTATATTTCACATATCGCGTACTTCTCTCAGAACATAATTCTTGCATATCTTCCTATCATCTCACAATACATGTATCTTATATCAACGTCACATAACGTTAACAAGTGTTAACAGTTCGAAAGTTGGACACTTTATTTATTTGAACCGATTTGTTCGCCGCAATTTTCGCTTAGGTTTGATCTCGGAGTCAAGTATACATATGTATATAGATAATAATTATATCTTTAGTTTTCGCCGAGTGCTTTATCGCGTGCCTTTATCGTGCGCTTTTATCGCCTTCTGACCGTTTAGCGAATAGATTCGCGTGCAATCTCCTCTAAAACGTACTACTAACCAGCGCAATAAAGTTGGCATCCGAGCTGTGACGGAATGCGCGATTAACAGGAGAGGAAAAATAAAAAGCGAACCCAATGGGGATAGAGTGGGTCAGGCTTCTGGCACTTGGCAAGATGATCGTCTCTTATGTACTATATCTGACCCATTCAGATAATCGTAAACGCGCGTATCCAGCAAACTCGGTCCACTTGACGGCTGGGGCCCCGTTATTTCGAGAGTGTACGCCGTCGAGAACCAGTTTTTATCGTCTATCCAAACGTTATTCGGCCGGCTTCATTTGCAACCTCATACACGCCCCTATACTCTCCGCTACTTTTTATTTCCTCCACCGTCCGAGGAAGTGCACCTTGCCAAGCATCGCGGTTACGATCAGATGTTGACTAACCGAACTGGATAATTACTTCCACAGCACGTGATCACAGAGTTACGGCACAGCGAGAATATAATGAGAATAAAGAGATCGTTATCCCGTCGGTGAGGAACTGTCGACGGGATTCAGCTGCCGACCAATGCTACGAAAACTCGCGATTCTTATTTTCCATCATACGTAACTATTAATTACGTGCTGGTTCTAATTTCATTCTCACAAGAAATTTAGTTTGCGTAACTCTCGATCGCGATAGACGAGGGGAACGAGCTGCTGTTTAAGCGGCAGGCTCAAGAATTTATTACAAGTTTCTCTAAGATTGTTTGCTTCTTCCAGTTACTGACAAAGGTCTGTCAGACACCGGGTGGTCACGCAGTGGTCTCGGAAGCTGTATCTACTCTTAGGCTGAAATATGGCGAGGGTGGAAGATTCCGTTTCCTCGCTGGAGCTCTCCTGGCTCCCAGAGCAGCGATTGCACTGAGAGTCGCAGGAGTTTCATTCCTGAACGCCTTCCTAAAATCTGCATCGCGGACGCAAACCAGATTGTACATTCAGGTAACGTATATCGATCGAAAACTGATAGTTCCTTAGGGAATTTCTACGATTAGGAATTAGAAATTGCACTCGAGAATCTTTGACGATATTTTCACGATTTCCATGACGAATAACCGGTTGGTCTGTTCGTCATTAGGCTGAAGCCTGCGAAGCTGGACTGGAGCCGCAGGTCCTTCAAGAATGGCTGAAAGAATTGGACGGCAGGGAGGAGGACGCTTTGAACGATCTTCTACATAAGGAAGTTCAGAAATGGTCGCACAACTGCGTGGACGTGGACGCCCTACAGCGACGAGTTGTACGTGCCGAGGAAACTTGTAGGATTCTCAGTAAAAAAGTTTCGGCTCTGCAGACGCAACTTCAGCAAATGCAATTGGAGAAGTTGAACAATTACAACCTGGAGGATCGTGAGAAGATGACAGTGCTTGGTACGAAACAGTCGCCGAAAATGTCCTCGAACGCCGAGGACGAAGGCATCAGCTCGTCAGAGAGATCGAGTAGTCCAGAGAATACGAAACACCAGTCGCGAACCAATCATCAGAAAGTCAGCGCGTCTCCGGACAACGATCAGGAAACGACGATAGACGACGTGATCGAGGAACTGAGGATTATCGTGAAGGACGCGGAACAAGAGATCGGTGACAAGAACCACGAACAGAATCGGATAGATCATGGGGATCAGGACTTTTATAACGAGAATTCTTCCAAAACGAAGTTACATAGAACTAATTCGAAGGTTTCGTTAAATAATTCCGAAACGTACGTTTACGAAAAAGTCTTGAAGAGAGATCATCAAACGGACACGAAGATTTTGAAGTCTAACACCGGTTCTAACGTGTCCCAAAGCGTGATCAAAGGTGAACAGGTGACTTACTTTGGTAATGATCGGGATTACAGTACAGATTCCAGTGGTGGCAGGAGATTGAACGGTGAAACACGCAGAGTTTCGAAATCTTCCGTGGAAGGAAGCGTGAAGATCGTTGTAAAGGGACCTGACGTGGAAGAAGCAATCGTTCCGACTATTCTACATCCCCAACCGCCTAGAAAATCACCGCCTTGTTTGTCGGCCATCATGGCAGTGAGGCACTGTGACTTTATCGACCAGGAAGAGGCGTTCAATTCTCACGATGAAGATATCGAAGACGAAACACTGGGTGATGGTAGCGATTCCCTTCTCAGTGCCTCTCGGCTGAAATATAATGGCAAGAATCAAGCGTACGAGGAACAAATCAAAAACACCGAGGTCGATCATTTCCAAAAGCAGTGCAACCGGAAAGAAACAGAAAATACCAGTGATCGTAAGATGAAGAAAAGCTTCGACGATCTCCGGTGTTTCAGTGAAAACGAAATAAAAGAGAAAAAAACGATCAGGAACTACGAGACATCGTGCAATACGAAGAACAAAACGACGAACGAGACGAAATCGAGTAATAGACAAACAGACGGAATTTCCCACAGACATAGTTCGAAATATAGAAGCGAGGTAGAAAAGAGGAAACTTCTTCGTAGATCTGCGAGTCACGATTATCTCGAATCGAGTGCTTCCAGCCCACGATCGAAAAGATCCAGTAAAAGTAGAGTAGAGAATCACATTAGAAAGTTTGAGAGCCTGAACTCTTTCGACGAGCATCGAAGTCTCCAGAGTTACGGAAGACCCGGCAGCTCGGAGAATTTAAGCAAACAGGAGCAGTTTTTCGGAGAAGGAAACTCGAGAAGTAGGATGCGCAGATCAGAGTCGTTCCATCACGTATCTCATATCGCTAGAAAGGATCAGTGCTCGTCACAAGGAGGAAGTGACAGTGGATTGTTCTATGTTACGGACTTCAACCTTGAACCTCTGGTAACGCGGAGACCCAGATCCATCGAGGCTCCAAAATCTCCCAATCTACTAACCAAATCTTTGGATAGGATCGACGAAGGTCTAGACTCGATGATCGATATTGTAATCATGGAGGAGAAAACTCAATGGAGTTCTAGTAAATATCAATCCAAGACGAAAAAGTGTCGAGAAGAAAGGGCACTTGTTAGATCGAAGTCAAGTAGATTAGAAGACTCGAAAAGTTGCTTCGAACTGACATCCAAAGGCAGGAAGGAAGAATCGAAGAGTAAACATCTAAAAAGCGATGAATTTTATTCCGGGCATGTGAGCAATAAGCAATTAAGAAGTGACGAGCTGTACGAGGAACAGAGAAATCGAGAATGGAACGAGCTTAATTCTTCCAGGAAAAACGAATTAGATCTTGACTGTACTCCAATGATACTGATGAAGAATGGCGTGAGACATAATTCATTCTGTCAGAATGAGAATATTGGTAACAGGTTCTTGAATAAATCGATGGATTCCGGGATCTTCGCTGGACGAACTTACGACACATTTGGATTAGGGAAAAATCGGTTTAATGCTGGGAAATATTCGGGAAATCAACAGATGAAAGAAAGTCCAATTGGAAGAAGAAACACTACTTCCTCTGCAGGTGGAAATCGTGGAAAAGTCACTGATGTTGTTTCAGGGCTTTATTAAAACTATTTGAGTGTATTCAAATTTCCTGATTCTGCTCATATGCTCACAGAAGATATTGTATTATAGATTGGAATATATTCTTGTACAGATTTGAGAGAGTTATCAAGAAGCTTTAAGCGATTTTTGCTTAATATTTCATAAACGTTTCGTATTTCTTTTCTCACACTCGTTACACGACGGCATCGAAATTAAAACGTAATATCGTTGTTTGTAATATTTATCTTAATTTTCAATTCAGCCAACACGCGACTCCAATGTTGCTACGTATTATTGGCCAATTGACAATCTAATTTATATTGTAATTAATACTGTTGATAAATCTGGTAAACATGTACGTTTCAGTATGAAAATAAGTATTTTGGTGATGGAGCGATTACACGATTTTAGTAGACGGTGTGCAATATATTCTTTCTTTCAAATAAGTATGTATCTTTGTAATTAATTAATTGCGTTAAAGAAAAGACTGTAATTTATAAACGTTTACATAGGAGTGTACAAATTATAACACATAAATATTTACGCAATATATTATTTATTTCTTATTGGTATAACAAGTGTAAAAAAGGCAGAGATATAACATACTTCATTTATGTATCGTCAACATGAAATCGTCAAACATTTCATTTTCTGTAATTTAATTTAATAATACTGAAAATTATCCAACAACGTCCTGCGATGTGTATGCCACTACTCTAATGAAGTGCAAAAGTAAAATGCTTATTTAATCAATTTGAATTTCACTTCTTAAAAAGAGTTGAAAGCAAAGTTTAAAAAGTTGAAAATATTCTTTACTATTTAACTAGCTGTAGCATGTAACAATGTAGTTGTAACTTCATTAAGCTCATGGCATGAACGACTACTTCGGTGAATGATTTCAGGACTACTTAACATTAATGGTTCGTGCGACTTATCTCGTGTTATTTCCAACAGTTGTTGCGATGTTTTTTCTAAAAATAGAAAACAATTAAAAAATATAAATTTTCGTCCGATCATCTTATCTATATTAAGGTGGATATATTTATATTACCCTGGTGCGTCGATAATAAGTACGACAATTCATCCTGGGTAGAAATATATTGGAAATCTTCTCCACAAGCTCCTTTAAGTACAGCAATAACATCCGATCGTGGATTGTAAAAATATAGACCTTGTTTTCGATTGTTAAATTCATTTATCAATGTTGCTATTCCCTGTAATCAAAACTTATTACTATAGGTACCAGTTTATTACTTTACTATATAAAATCCTATTACTAAATTACTTACTTTTGCAGCAGTAAAATCAGCTCCTAAGATATATCTGCAGTCAACTACAACTGGAACTTGACAAGAACCTTGCTTTATACCGGCATTACCAACTGACTTTTTAATGAAGTCTACAGCTGGAAAATAAAGACTATTCCCTGGTGTTACTAAGAGATAGTCGGCCCCAGAGTTAGTCTAAAATGTACACAATTCATATACATTTAGAAATACATGATTATATAATTTTACTAAACGGTTTTTCATTTGTTACTAACTTTACACTTATCAACATGTATTGTAGGACGTGCAGAAGGATACAATAAGAACATAAGATTTGTGCCCACACCTAATAAGATTCCATACTCGACACCAATAATTAAGCAGAATAAGAAGGTAACAAACATTGGAATCAGATCTTTTTTGCTACTTCTCCATATGAGTTTTACAACTTGATATTCAATCATATATATTACTGCACATATAATAACTGCCGATAAGGAAGCTAGACAAATAATATTAATTTAGAGATATTAATACATAAAATATGAATAAAATAAGAAAAATGGCATTACCCTTTGGTATAAAGTAGAAGTAAGGAGTAAGTAGGCTGAGAGCTAGCAATATTAATATTCCAGTGTATAAACCACCCATTGGTGTTTTTACACCACTAGCATGATTCACTGCAGATCTACTGAAGGACCCAGTAACTGGCATTGCACTTGCGCAAGATCCAAGAACATTACAAATTCCTAAAGTAATTAGCTCTTGAGTGGCATCTACTTTACCACCATTTGCAAAAGCCTTTGCTATTGCTACATTCCCAAGGACACCAATTATAGGTACTAATGCTATAGATGCACCAAGTTCTGAACACATTTCAGTGAAACTTAAAGTCTCATTTTTTACTTGTGTAGAAAAAGGAGGCAATCCAAAAGATGGAAGACCAGATCTTACAGGACCAGTAAGGATGAATGGAGAACCATATTCAGTAGAATTTAATTTATAAGCAATGGTAGAACAGATTATAACAATGACAGCATTTCTAGCTGTTGATAATAACCATATCATTTTTATCAGTATCCTTTGATATTTAGTTGGTTTCTCGTTATTTGAACATAACTTGATGTCTTTCATTTTCTAAACAATAAAGACACCTTAATTTTCTCCTATAATTATTTAAATAATGTAACTAATAAATACTTACCCTAAATAATAACAGAATAGTAATACAAGAGAAACTCATCCCAGTATCCCACCAACTAATCTGATGAATGTGTTGTAACACTTTTGTTAAAGTATCTAAAAACCCTTGAGAGGAGATTTTTAATCCTAGAAGTCCCTTTAGCTGAGAAACAACAATTATAACAGATGTTGCAGAAGTAAAACCAACTGTGACTGGTATTGATATAAAATCTATAAGTACTCCTGGAAAACATTTTGCAGTTTAAAGTAAATATCAAATAATATTATACTGTACAAATATTTAATAATATAATGTAATTACCTAGCCGTAAGAAAGCCATCAGTATTTGTAAGCAACCACACAAAAATGCTAACAATACTGCAAAATCCGCATTTCTACCTTGGACATATTCATGAGTCATCAATGCCATAAGAGCTGTGGGTCCAATTGTGATATCCTTGCATGAACCAAATACTATATATACCATAGCTCCCATAAATGCAGAATAAAGACCATACTATAAAACACACACACATATATTTTGTTATTTTAAAAGTAACGAAATTAAAAAAATAAATTAATTGTAAATTTTTGTTCAAAGAATAATTATTTACCTGAGGTTCTAAGCCGGCTAAAGTGGCATAAGCAAGACCTTGCGGCATAACAGTGAGCCCGACGGTAATGCCAGCGATAGCATCGTTCAAAAATTTTTCGGAATTATAATTTGGTAACCATGCCGTAATAGGTATACGTTTTTTAACAAATTTATTTAATTGTCCGCCTTTTGAATGCCATTGTTTTTTATCTATTGCATCGAGAGCCATTGTAAATTATGTACCTTTATAAAAGATAGGAAGCCGGTTAATCTAGACACTAAACAGAATAATTTATTTTCTAATAATAATAGTAATCTTTACTTGAATGTCCAAAAAATAAATTATTTCGAATTATTTTTCAAATATACTCTTCAAATTCACAAAATTCTTACTGGTGGAAGCTGGGATTTTCACCGAAGCGCAGCTTCTTACGCTCACTAATGTTTTTCAAATGATTGTTGAGTTAGCATGAATTGTAATATCATAAGGCAACAGAAAAACTTATTTAGAACGTATTTAAATTATCGGTATTTTCATTTCACGATTTAACGAGGAACTGAAAGAAATCGAAGGCCTTTTGGTTGCTTATATACCCAGCCAGACAGTGCAAAATTTATCTCACGTTACCGAAGGAAAAATCTCGGCTAGCCTTCGTACTTTTTGCACCAATCGCCAACAATACTAATTCTTATTCGATGTAAAGTAAGAATATACGTATATTGATAATTTCAACGTTAAAGCAATTCCAAGTGCGATAATATAAATTCTCCGAAAAAACAGATTTATCTGTATCCATATAGAGATTTTGTTTTGTAAAAATTTAACGACAAAAATAATGATTAAATAAATGATAAATCAAATTTAGAAAACAAAAAAAATAACATGCCCTACTTTTTGAAAATAGAAGATATTATTTTCTGTTTTTTGTCAATATTTTAAAATATAACGAAACAATGATATCATTGTTAGCAATCGCACCATTATCATAATTATTCAACAATATTATACATGCGATACATATTTATCAACGATAACAACATATCTACAAAATGGCATTATTTTAATTTCACCGGTTTGTAAGGTTACAGTAACTATAGATGCTTTTTTTGCAATCTTACGTATCATTGACCACTTCTCCTATTCCGATACAATATTTCACAACATTCTTCTGATACCATTTAACTCCACCGACTTAATTAAAGGGCCATAGCTACTTGACCCTTTTCATTGACACAATCGGACACGCGTTAAAAAAGTATATAAAAGCGGTCATACGAATTTAATTTTTATATCTGTTTATTATATCAATATGAACTTTAAACATTATATGATTACAAACATTATATGAAAAGGAAATACATACCAATTATGTAGTACAGTGAATAAGATAACATACTTCTGTCGAATGCAACTGTTACAGGGCACACCGTTAATTATTATAAATTATTATATTTGTATGTGTCATTTTCTTGATAAAGATATTGATTGCCTATGAAACTGAGTATAACCTATTACAGGCTGTGAGTTAACACGATATCATAATTTTTACAACTTTATAACAAATTTACGTACAAATGGCAAATACATATGTACTACTTTCCCTACGACCACAACAAGATCGTATACGCGCCGAACACGATCTTATATAAACTGAGCCTGGGAATCGGCATTTCGATTGTTGGGGATGGTTCAGAGAGAAAGTGCAGTTCGCATATTTATCAATAGAGGGACTGCATTTCTACTGCAGTCGGTAATTTAGGGAGAACAAGTTAGGCTTGTCGTTTCATCGAGTGACAACCAATAAATTTCCAGTGTTTCGAAACGTCCTTCGAGGGGGGCATTATTTGAATTTCGAAAGCTTATTACGATTCTAAAATAACAAATTTTTCACATATACGATAATTATTATTAAGATAATCGAATGTCGTAGTACCGAAAAAATATGTACAATGAAAGGGCTATATAAACGAGACTTTTTTCTTATTCACTTCGAAAATTTTTCTTTCGTTTGCATTTACGCATCCTCCTGTCCATCAGTATTATGGCGTCCTTTACTGTGGTCGGTTGTTCCTCCTAATCTCTGTAAATTAAGTGGAAGAAAAACTTACGCTGCTAAAGTTTCTGGTTTAATGCTTTGGTTGCCGTCAGAAGATTAATTATACGGTAACCGGATAATTATCATTATCGTAGATGTAACCATCACATTATTTCCAAGTTTAACATTTAGATTGATGTCGTACTTATTCGATTTCAATTGCGTCGTAATTGTATTTATTGTAATTGTTTTTGATGTTCGCGTTAATTATGTATAACATGCGTTTGATACAAATTCATTGACCAAAGTGATTGTAATTTTTATCGTGCTTTTTGTATGTCGTCCGTAGGATAATTTCAGAATTTTTATGTGAAGTAACATATATCGAACGATTATTTTTTTGTTGTTTATTACTTCAAATTTGCTACTGATCTTAGCTCATTTAGCGAATATAATTTGTGTCAGTAGGACATGCGGGAAGGTATCGCCCATTGGCGATTCATTAGAGGTATAACGTGTTTAACTATTTACTCTACATATATTTTATTTTTAATATTTTGCATCGTCCCATTATTTTGTTTCACAATATTATTGATTGTGACTACCTACGTTCAATATTGAGATCGTACCTGTTATTCATATATCATTTACAATCTTATGAGCATGTATTCCTTTAATCCGAATTCTGAATAAAATAATGTATTATTTTTTTGTCAAGAATTATATTTTGTTTTTGTACCTAAATTTGTAATAGGTAGAATGGATTCCACTGATACAGATTTAGAAAAGAAATTTCATACAGAGCAGATGGCCTTAATCGGCAAGATGCATAATATGCAGTGGCTAAAAAGTAATTCTCAGTTATCAGGCCAGTACGTTTATATCTATTTCATATATTTTGGTTTATTTAGGTTTTCTTTATTTCTATATCATTTCATATTATTACTTTAATGGTTATTAGTATACCTTTTATTGTAAAAACTTTAATAAAATATATTTAAACAAGTGGGATGTTTTCTATTAATGTTACATTTAATTATACCGTTGAGTGCTATTGTGATGTCCTTTGTTATGCAATTAAAATTATAACCTTGTAAGCAAGTGATATTAATCAATAGTAAAATCTTTTACATCCAAAGAAAACATAAAATATTAGGAAATTATTCATAACCGTATTTCCTAATGTTCTGTATTCATCTTTTATATTATAGCATAAAGGCACTTCCAGATGGAAGAGAAACAGTAAATAATACACTCAAAAGTAAAGTAAATGAAGGAACACAAGAAAAAACTGAAGTTGTCTCAACTAACACTCTTTCAAACAGTCCTGAATTAAATAAGATTGATTCTATTTTAAATAAAGATATTAATGAAAACAATAATACTCTAAGCAAAGATACGTCTCAATCACCTTTAGAAATTGTTGATTTTTCTCAAAAAGATATGGAGACTGTTTGGAACAAAGATGTTAATGTAACTAATACACTATTTCCAAATTCACAATCGTTGGTAATGCAAAGACTGGATGAACAGGAGGTGATCAATACGTCTTTGACAGAGGATATTGTTACAGTTCAATTAGAACAATTTAGACTTAATGAAGAGGAAAATAATAAATCTGACAAATTACATAATGAAGCTGATAGCAAATGGTATGTAACAGATTAATTCAAGAACTTATTTTCTTTATTGTGAATTTCTCTATGTTGTATCTGTATTATTTATGTAATCAGGGATAATAGTCAGCATAATATATCTAACTTACCAAAGTCAGACAGTGATGTGGATAATCAAGTAAACTCAAAGCAGTGTCATGATAACAACAATAATAATGAAAAATCTAAAAGTCAGTTACCATTGGACACAAAGACAAGTATACAAAAGACAACTCAAAAAATTAATACTAAAAGATTGAATGATCAAAAGATTAAAAAACAATCAGGTGGGAATGAAATTTCTTAAACTGACTAGAATATCATTGTAAGGAATTTGCAGTAAAAAAATGTCTTCTGCTTGCAGGCTCTTTGAAAGAATCTTGGACTCCTTCGAAACAGACTTCTAAATCTAAAGATGACTTACTAAATTTATGTAATGATAATATAACTTCAACTTCTATGGATTCAAAAAAGGTAGCTGTAGGGACAAATCCTAAGCTTAATGATAAATATAGCAAAGTCAATAGTTACAATAAAAATTTAATCGTGGGTAAAGGAGCACGAGTGAAGGAGCAACAGTTTTTTAAACAACATTTTTCTACATTTAATGATAGTGGTAATAAAAGCCGATCCATAGAGGGATTAGATGAGAAAAGTAAATCTGTTGCAACAAAATTAAAACTAAGTAAAAATGAATCAGACAAAAAAAATAATGAAATAGATGACATAAAAAAATGTCATAAGATTCATGTAACGCGTACTCAATCATATAATGTCCACTATAATAGAAATAAATCTTTAATAAAGTCACAGCAACGATATTCAAAAAATGCAACTAAGCCAGAAGAAAATAGTTATATTAATAATTCATCTGGCTTTAATAACAGTATTAACGTGTCTAATTCAGCTGAGAACGTATCAAGAAAGAAGTGCGAAACTCAACAACCTTTAGTAAATAAACAAATTAGCAGTATACAGTCCAATCAGAATGTTTCTGGAAAAGGTACAAAGAATTCAAGTATTACAGAATGCAATATAAATGAAAGAAGTTTAATAAAGACAAATTCAGTATCAAACAAACGAAGTTACTCAAATTTAACTAATGCGAAGAACAACAATGAAAGAAATATTAAAGATGATCAAGCATACAATCAGAAATTTAAGAAAGATTCTAATATTTATAGGCGATCTTCCGGTATATTTCAGACGTTTATCAAGGATGTAAATGGGAAAATGAAAACAGATGATCATAAAAGGAATATTACAGATAATAACTTGACAAAAGATTATAGAGTAAATCGTATTAATTCAGCAGATACAAAGATGCGTTCTCAATCTGAAGGCTCAAAGATAACTGTATACTCACATAAGACAAGTAACGGTGCTAGTAATATAAAGACTGATGCATTAGATTCACCTGCTATAAATAATGTACAGTCTATAAAATCATTAAATTGTTTTCCAAGTAGTACCAAAGATTGCACAAGTATATATACGTCATGTCATACACCACAAGAATCACAGATTTCACAGGCTTCTTGTAATGAAACTGAAGTACAATTTGTGAAGACTGAACAAGAAGATACTAGTAATAATAATAGCAATAATAAAACAAGTACTAGTAATTCAGAGACGAAATCAGTTAAATTTTTAGATAACGTTCAGGAATTTAATATGGCACATCATTCTGTAACATCATATTCTGATAATTCTATGCATCAAAGCAAGCCTCCAGCAAATTCATTTTATTCTGATTTACAAAATACACCACATACAAATAATGCTCAACAAATTGAAAACCACCAAAATGTACAAAATAGGAGTTATTTCGATAATAATAATGCTCAATATAATAATACAACCAGCAGCAGTCAAAATAACGAACGAGATTTACATCTTATGGATTTAGTACATCAAAAACCAGAACAAACATCGCATATGTCACCACAAAGCATATTGCCACAGAATAATTCTAATCCACCTATCGCTATGGGAAATGGGTTGCCCTATCAGAATATGCCTGCTGTCTATCTAAATCATTATAATAATGCACAAACTGTACCAAGAAAAACAGCTGACAGTACAATCATCCCTCAAAATATATTAATTCCAAGTACCTCTTCTTACAGTATAGAAAACCAAAACATGTTGCAAACCGACCCTTCTAATATTCTAATGCATAATACTCAAACGTCAGTTCTACCACCATCAGGTTTTCATAATCATCCTATAACTACACAGCATAATCAGTGGAATTTGCCTCTTCCAGATATGTTTCTTTTTGGGAACGTGATAAATCCCGCCCATTCTTTGAACATCCCAATTCAGAATTCCAGACACATGTGCAACGCGGATTTCAACAACATCCAACAAACGAGTTACTTGCAACATCCGTTATTTTACGTTCCCCCAATGTGTATGCAAAGCTGGAATCCAATGATGCAGTATCCAGCACGATTATTCCAAAATCCACCATACAGCAATTGCACCACATTTCCAAATCAAGCATTACCACCGAACAATTTGACGGATTCTATGAATTGTTCTGTATCGACGTCCGTGCAGAGCAACTTGTATAAACATTTCCAGCCGATACAACCTCTGGAAAATGCTCCGAGCTTTTCTGTCCCTGTAAAACTTGACAATTATATGCAAAGTTGTAAAACGAACAGTGTCAGAATGAAGGCTAATACTGTGGATGTTCACATGAGAGCTAGTCAATATCGAGCATCTGTGCCAAATGAGTATCAAAATTGTTCTCAAGATAGTCAGCTGATGGTACCGTTCTCATACGCAGTTACAATGGATCCTATTGCGAAGAATGGTCCGTCGAATATGCACATGCAGGTGAATCAGAAATACGAGCCACGCGCTTTTAATTCTACCAGTTATCAAAGAATTCCAGAGACTTGCTCTACGTACCACACTAATCAGGACTCTAACAACAGGAAGGATGACGTATCGAAAAATAATTCCGAATGTATACCACCTATGGTATCACCAAAAGAATGTATGTATTACGGAATTAATTATTCGCGGAAGACTGACACTATGCAAAATTCATCCATACAGTCGGATATAAAATCCGTAACTTACAACATGCACGCTGTTAACGCGCAGCATTACATCCCTCATTTTCAAAAGAATACGACTTACCATGCATCTTCAAAAGAGCTTTCAACCAGGCTAAACGCGGGACGTAACATGCGCAAAACAATGGATCAGTAAGCCTAGAAAAACAGTGAACAGTACCATGCATATACACTTATTTCTTGTTTTCGATAGATAATTACAGTTATGCGGTACAAAAAAGGCGGTTGCACATTTACCTTACGATTTTTCATCTGTTTGTATCATCGTTATCTTTATATATGTATATGTATGTACATGTATGTATATCGTACAAGTCAGTTTTTTAATTAATCTAGATATAATATCACATACATCGTATTAGATGTCACGCACTATTAGAAGATAGTTTTCAAAGTTGAGAAGCTTTAAAAAGAAGTTTATATGATACTGCCATTTGTTGGAAATATTACGCGATAGTTCATCTTGTTTCCTAACGTAACAGTGTGAAAGTAGCAAATCTATTTTCTAGATTTCCTTCAGATATTTATATCCACCATGATTATTAGACATTGATGTTACTCGTTACTTGGATTCTATGTACTTTTAAAACAATAATCAAGCGCTTGTTACAAGACGTTTCACGTCGTGTAATTGGCGCGATACACGATGTGTAATTAGATGCAAATTTGCAAAACATTTTTTAAGTTCCTACTATCGAAAGTATTATGACGATTTAGGGTTTAGTTCGCATTACAAATATTTCCGTTCTTTCGTTTTCTTCTTGAATTCGATTCCTTAGTAGGTACATGTGATATCGTTACGATGATAATTTATGCTCTAATTGGTTACAGTGTTAAATAATTTCGTTTTTACGACCTAATATCGGCAAATAATTTTGTTTACTTCATTGTTTCTTTCTGTGTTATTTGGAGGCAAAGAATTTTATAATATATATATATTTTTGTTTAAATATTGCTTATATTGTTAAGAAATATCATATAGTTTATTTTTCGAGGACTTACAAGTTTTTACAAAATAAAACGTAAACTTGCCATATTTGGTAGATGTTATATATATATATATAAATATATTATAATCCCTTGACATATTCTGATATGCATTTATAACCACAGTATTATTCTTTCATCTGTATTATGAAATGCACGTGTCAATAGAATCTCTTTGAAATAGATAAAATAAAGTAATTTCTGATGAATTATATCATTGCTGGTCGATTCGTATATCTTTATAAAAAGTTAAAAAAAACTTGTGAATTATCATACGGTTCATATATACATCATAAACATGCGTTAATGTTCATTGCGATTTTATACGATATCGTTGATAGTCTTACAATTCAATTTCAATATTATATTATATATATATATATATATTAAAAAAACAAAAAAGGAACAAAAAAAGAGGAGCCTGTAGAAATTCCAAATATTTTGTTGAAGATTCAATTTTCTCTATTTAATTTTCATGCCTTAAATTTAGAGTTCGTTTCAAAGCTTCGTACTCGTTAGTTCACTTCTCGTGGCACTGATAGTTATCCCATTCGACATATCTATTACCTCTGCACCAATTTCTTTAGCTACTTTGGTCGTGCTCAATTCTTTCAAAATAGCTACGAGCTCGGCATCGGTATTGACCACATCGATCGTTTCTTTGGAGAGCGATTGGATACTTTGTACGATTTCCTTGGAAGGTCGTAGCATTATCAAGAAGTGATTCTGTTCCTTAAAGTCTCTCACTACCATATTTAATCCCTGTAAATGTTACAAATCGAGGAATTTGAACAAATTAACGAATTGTGTTCAAATCTGTCCTAGATCTTACATCTTTGAGCGATTGTTGAGCAATCGAGTTATATCTTTCCTCCATTATCATCGTAATATAAAAATTTCTGCTATTTTCTCTGTAAACGCGATAAAGAAAAAAGAAAAAAATATCTTTTTGTAACAAGGATGTGAAAGAAACTGGAGAAGGAGGCTCGAAGAAGTAAAATCCAGGCCAAATTCGTAATCCGCTATTTCAGATAATTGCACGTACATGCGCCGCAGTGAAATCAATTTTATCGATGTGCTTGCAATCTAGTACGACGATTTTCGTGTTCTTGAAGTTTTTCAGTAATTTATGATGATCATTAGCTAAGTTCTCTAACAGATATATCCTCAGGTAATCCACCGCTGGGAATAGCAACCCGGCGCTGGGACGCACGAGGATGTAATTTAACGTAGGAGTCTGCGGTGAGAAAGAAAATAAAATGGAGATATTTTTAAAACAATAGCGATCTCTTTATCAAGTCTTTGTCTATCATTGTTATGTACTTACATTTCTGTATTCGATATATATTGTCGGCCTGGCGTTGAAATAAATTAATATTGCCAGATCAATTGCCACTCCTATTAAAATTCCCAATTCAACACCGGCGAATAAACATGCGAAGAATGTTGTGAAAGTCGGGATCAGATCTCGTTCTGGAATCACATTTCCGAATTAGTATATTTTGAAATGGCTTATGACAATATTCATACATTTATCAACATTCTCCGAATGACTTTGATATAGCTCTGTAAGCTTTCATCCCATTGTAAGTTACAATTCTACTAATTTCATTTATTATTATTATTTTATATTAAGTTTGACTGATTTTTTTTTTACTCACTGCTGCATTTCCAAATAGGTCGTATCATTTTCACCTCGACCATGAATATCACCGCACAAACTATCACGGAACTTAAGGTCGCTCTTGGAATGTAATAGAAGTACGGTGTGAATAAGCTCAGAGCAAGAATGACTAGAATACCTATAATGGATACCTAATTTGCATCAAATATTCGCGAATGTTTATAATCGCGAACGTTTTATAGTTACCTGTGTAGATACCGCCCAAGGGCGTCCTTACACCGGAAGCATCGTTCACGGCGCTTCTGGAAAACGAACCAGTGACCGGCATGGAATGGAAAAATGATCCAACAACGTTGCACAGACCCAAAGTTAACATCTCCTGAGTAGCATCGAGCGACTTTCCTCGCGCTTTTGTTAAAAATATAATTAGCGTTTCGAAGAGCGTCGAGAGCTATCGGAAAATGAAATATCGCTTGGAAACTTACAAAACGCCTTCGCGATGGCAACATTCCCAATAATCGAGATCAAAGGAACGATTATGATACCGGTACCTAAATTTTTGCACATATCGAGGAAAGTTACGGTTTGATTTCCAACGTTTACCGAGAAAGGTGGTGGAGTAACGGAGGGTAGTCCGGCCTCGACGTGACCTGTAAGAATGAAAGGTGCTCCACCGCGATTTTCGAAGACGTACGACGCCACGGCGCATAGAATTACGACCAGGGCGTTTCTACCAGTTCCAAGGAACCAGATCAGTTTGCTTAAAATTTTATTCGAGACCTTGGCATCTTTGAGTATCTGGAACGAGAAGGAAATAAAAAAAAGTTGTACGAGTATGTATGACTGGCTCGTTTTTCTCGTTGATTTTCTGTCTTCTTTTTTCCTTTTTTACGTATTCACAGCGCACACGAACTCGTTTTGCTAGCGAATAGAGTCCATGGTGAATTACCTTCAAGGTTAATAGAATTAGAATGCAGCAGCAAGACAAGATCAGGTCAGGGATTCTGGTCCGGTGGATGTTGTTAACCAATTCCCGCCAAATCTCGATGAAACTTTCCCCGTGTATCTTCAAGCCTAGTAAACTCTTGATTTGACTGCAGGCGATAATTAGACTGGCGGCTGACGTGAATCCCGATACGACAGGCATGGAAACAAACTCCACCAGAAATCCCAGTCGAAGGATTCCGAGAACTATCGTAACGCTTCCTGACAAGAAACACAGGAGGATAGCGTACTCGGGAATACCTCTGGAATACCATAAGAGCAGAAATATTAAACGTTCGAACACAAACGAACCGTGATTGCCAAAGCTACAGAAATAATTTGGGACCTCGCGTTTCCGGGATCAAAGGACAAGAGCCAAGTGAAAGGCTATTCGTCAAAAGTTCCAAGTATTTTTAAACGTGATTCGTATGATAAAAGAAGGTACAATATTATTAAAGTAGGTGGATCTGAAGACTAAGGCTGAAAGGAAGTCGAAGTAAGATAACTGCATTTCAAAGGATAACAGCATCTTTCCAGTCGCTATTATATTATATGATGGCTCCAATTGTCTGCTATGATATACGCAAATTCAACCATTGTGTTAGTCAATTGAGATGGTTCATTCATAGGCTTGAATCTTAAATTAAGTCTAAAGGAATAATGTTTTCGCGAGATGCGTGGACAGCTTACCTCGCGTACGTGTATGTTAGCAAAGAGATCAACGCAGTTGGGCCAATATTAACTTCTCGGCAGGTACCAAAAATTATGTAAACGAAACTGCCAGCAAACGCGCTGTAAAGACCATATTGCGGCGTCAGACCTGCCAATCCAGCGTACGCGATCGCCTGAAATTATATCAAGCTTGTTCGAATCGGATCGGTCATGGGATCATGAAATAGACATCGCGAAACTTTGATAAGACTTTAATTCACGACGATAAGATCATGATCTTTGGAAAATACCTGTGGTATCAGGGTCAGGCCCACCGTGAAACCCGCAACCAGATCACCCAATGCATCCTTTGTTCTGTACAGGGGTAGCCAATTCAGAACAGGAATTCTGTTCTTCAATAACTTTTCGAAACTGAATCCAGTCATGTCACTAAAATTTTCTTCACCTCAGTCAGTCTTTCTTTGACCTGAACCAAACAATTTCAGCACATTTTAACTTGGAATCCTGAAAACACGATGCACTCCGGTGACTCGATTTGAATGGCAGACCACGGCGAAGGAAGAACTTTGATTTTGAGCTTCAATCGACTCTCCGTCGTACTCCATCGGCGTGTCTTCTTGCTATGCGAGCTGCATCGTCTCATTAATTGAACGCGTACCCCCTTTCCATTCAACGTCGACGAAATGAGCCGGCAATTAACGGATCTTCGAGTGACAATTAGTAAGTATAGCAAACGGTTTGACGTGCAAGGACACGATTTACAATCACCTGACCGGTGCTCACGTGAGAACGTTTAAACGTTAAGCACGTGATTCACCAATTTCTTCAGTTACCACGAATGTGCCACCTTAGTATTTTACTGCGCTGTTCACCATGTTCTTTCATTTCAGTTTCACTTTACTCTGTCACTGACAACGCATAAGTGATTCGCCATAAAATGCGAAAAAAAAAAAAAAGAAAATGGATGTCGACGGATGGAACGTTTCTTGGACAGAAGTAACCTACCGATTGATGTGTCGTCTTGTACCTGTTCTATACACTGATTGAATCTCCAGCTGTTTCACACGTGCCTGATTCTCCCACCATTGTGGTCTGGAACTGCTGATACGTCCGTCAGAATTCGAACGCATGCGTCGATCCTTCTCTAAATGGTCACTGGGTTTGGCAAACGCAGATTGTCGCTAATTTACCTAACAAATGTTGGGCGTTTTTTCCATCGCCCTATATCCGGATTTTCAGCATTCTTTTGAGCTTCCCGTTGGTTGTTCTCCATTCGGATAACCATCTGCTCTTCTCTTTATTTTTTGAACTAGCCCTTTTTGCACACATCCTGTATTTTATATAATTCATACTTATATTCAAATGCGATCATTTACATCTGGTCATTTAACATATTCGCAAATTTATTTGATTTTATCAAGAGATATTATGTAAGTATCATATGGAGGTCCTTTCATACGGGCCATCAATAGTATTTTGTTGTAAGTAGCTGTCTCCATCGCTAGTCTCCATCGAATATTATATTTCTAACAGTTACTAAGTTCTACACTTGTTTGTATTGTCTATAATTTTATACTTTATTTGTATAGATTTATAATTTACTTACTTACTTATATATTAAGATTTATAATATATTATATTTTTGTTGTATTTTTAACGTATAGGATCGCAACGAAATAGCATTTCTAATTTACACCTGGTCTCACGCGATAATAAAATACAAAAAAAAGATATACAAGAACCACGATTCGTCGCAAACGATGGTGATTACGGCACTCCAATTATTGCAGCGTAATACGACGGTAGCTTATCCTCTTCGGTAAGAAACATCGTTACGTCAATCGGAAATAAACATGAAATTGTTACAAGAAACTATCGTCGAGCTATCGTGAACATCCGATTGTTCCAGCACGGAATTCCTTCCGCGCATTATCGCGGAATGTGTCAGTGGACATTGTCAATCGACAACAGATACGTTCCGCTACACTTTTGCACGAACCTTTTCTTCTGGTTTTTCACTGGAGTCTTTTTTACCGGCGAGTTTCTTGTCCCGAGAGAATGGTTGAAATTCTTATCATCGAGCGCGACACATCGTATGCATGCCTGTAATTACAAGGACGTTGCGTGGTCTTGAACGACGTTGTGTTTTGCATGTTAACGCGGCGAGTATAACGATGAATTCACGAAAGTAAAGCAGAAATTATTAATGTTTTATGGGAAAACATAGCACGAAACTTTTTAACTTTTAGATTTATTTCTATAGTACCAAAGTCAAAACGTAACGCAACAAACAATTTTAATATATATAATGTTGATCGATTATATTATTCTTAAAAATTGAAACAACGATTGAACGATAATTTGTTTTATCGAAAAAGGTGTTTAAAAATGTTCATGAAACAGTACGAAGCTTAAATAAATAAGTGAATAAATAAAATATATTCGTGGATTAATGTTAGTATAAAGTTTATATAAATAAATAAATAAAAAACGTTCAAGAACGAGTGTTAGCTCGAAGTTTAAATAAATAAGAATGAATCGAATGTATGTTATTTCTGATGCTTGTAAACGAGTATCTCGAAATAGCAGAAGAATTTATACATGGTAATTACAACAACTAATATTTACGTCATGGCGAAGGAAATAATTTTGTCTACACTTGTGAATATTACGAAATTGCAGTCTCACATTAGAATATGTTTGAAAGACGCATACTCGTGTTGAGACAGCTTGAACAAAACTACTTTTAGCTGTAGGCAATAAATTAATTGTCATTGGACAATTGGAAAGGAAAAAGACAGGAAAAATTATGGATTATGTTCTTAGTATTGTATTCGACAACTGGATGCATATCGATCTGAACATAGAAATAAATTGCCTGGTTGTTAATGTTTACTATCATATTTATTACGATGAAACTTCCAATTTTGTTTTATTATTGAATAAGAAATAGTTGGAACAAATATAAAATGTGTTCGTTCCAAAGACAAAAATCTGGATTTATTTATTTATATAATTATTTATTTACATTATATTATTAATTATTTATTTATATAATATTTGGATATCTTAAAAAATATCATAAAATACGTACGCAGCTGCTAATGACTGAAATTTGAATTTAAAATTATCCAGGATATTTGCGAACAGTATGAATTGAGATCATATTTAAAATTGGGTAAAATATTTAAGTTGCGATTTATTGAATTTGATCAGTTTGATTTCGCTTTTAAATTAAAGCCGTAATTATTATAATTTTATTTTTACAACCTCTTTAGTAAACGTTCGCAAGAATCATGGTAAAAGTGTAGAAAATATTTTATCACTCGAGTTAACGCTGTTTCCAAGACGTCAAATAATCACATTATACGTCATATTATTGTTTCATTATATGTTTTGAAAATTCCACAGTTTTTATTTCTCTGTCTCGCTAATTTTCATATCAGTCTACTTGCTTGCCCATTGCTTCAGACTATGTTTATATTTTCCTTTATTTGCAGGAAAACTCGCACGCTCTAAAATTATCTGTGCTCCGTCATAGCTTAAGCATGTAAATGAAAGTAATTGTTCAAATTACTAGTGTAATTAATTTTATTTTCATAGCCTGTTCGTCGAAAGTCCACGAAGATCCTGGTAAAGATACAAAAATTGTAAAAGTAGAGAATTTGTAACATATTTGATCATCTGAATGGATGGATTAGTACAAATTGAAATGTCATGTTTTCATGGCATTTTCCACTCTTTAATCAGGGACATTCCTGGAAATAATCGAAGCTCCCGATTGCAAATTACTGGTTGACAAGAAAGAGAGCGATCTAGGGTTGTCTAAGATTAGAGAGATCCTTCGTGCCTGTAAGTCAAATTTACATTTTAATTTTCAAAGTATAATATTTCTTCTTCGTCTATTTCGTTTTGTTCTTTTGTTTTGTACGAATCATAATTCTAACATCTTTTCCGATCGTTTGTCTCTTTTTTAGAAGAGAAAGGAGCAAAATATTTTTTGAAAAATGAGGACGATGCGTTCTTTTCGATCGGGAATATATTAATAGAAAGTAACAATACATCTAACAGATCACTAACAAAATAAAGACATCGATGAAAGACGTGATGCAGCGTGTAAGGCGCATTTTTCTCAAGAACAAAAGTTAGCATTCTTGTCTCTCACTATACTTTATGTATTATTTATATTATATTTATTACTATATTTTATAGCGATGAAGTAAAAATTCAATGGAAAGACTTTCGTCCCCCATATTTAAAATTAACATTACTTAAAAGATAAAATCGGTCACTTTGATAGAATAATAATATATAAATGTAACTTACAGAATAATAAATCTGAAATATATGTACGAGTTAAAAGTGACTCAGCCTTCGCTGTACATAACACCGCTTCTAGTTCAGATATTTAAGGATGCTTCCCAACTTGCTAAATTAATTCTAGATGAGCGATGTGAATTTTGCTAACAAAGTACAATTACTATAATCCTCAAATATTCCTTTGGAAGGAAGGTGGAAAATCTACAATGGAATTTTTGCATGAATTATTTTGGACTATAAGCTTATTGGTGGTAGGAAGGCTTCTTAGGCTTATAAACATACAAAGATATTAACGTGATAAATAATTAGAAGAGATAAAAACAAAGATATCCTGAACATGGGATGAGTATAAGAAAAAATTCTGACTAGGAATCTAAAATTTTGTATCTAATAAAACGTGCAGGACATTTGTGCGTAACAGTAATATTATTGAATTTAAAATCAATCCTGCACTGAAATCTCTCGATGATAATGTAAGTTAAGTGAAATTAATATTATTATCTCAATTAATTATCTTATTAATGATATATTATTTATTTAATGAACTTTTTGATGAATTATAAAATTTTGTATAGAAATAAGTGTCGAGAAAATGCAGTATCGGGGTATTTATAAAACATAATACGTACCTGAGTTATTTGCGCCCTGGTGGCAGAAATAGGAATTAAAATTTTAAATCACATCATTTCGCGCGCTGTCATGTTGAAAGGTGGCAGCATGAATAGCAACTGCAGAGAATTCGTGAAAAATATGAAAATTTAACGTATATCGACATATCAGTGCTTCAAAATGGTAAGAATCTTCTAATCTGAATTGTTCTAAATTCAAAGTTATTAACATATCGCGGACGGACCACGAATTCTCGTGTTTATTCTAATGGTGGAAGTCGATCACGAAAATTCTAGTATTTTCGTCGTTGTCAATTAAACAGAATCGATTCAACTATACTTTGGGTATATTTAGTAGCAAAACGACTGGTCTGCAATATGTTAATATACAATTTGCAGTGTTTTATGGTATTTTTATGTGAATAGGTGGATATCGAAATAAATTTCAAGAAAATTCGAATGATACCCGGATACTGATAGAATATAACACGTTCCTGAGCCTGGATACGTAACAAGCGCGCGGTATCGTATTTTGAGTAAAATATTATGCAGAAAGATTTTAAAAGTTATCATTGTCTTTTTGAAGTGTAAAAGATAGTAGTTAAGTGCAGAAGTGTTACGATAAACAATTATATTATTAGACATATTCATATTACAATTGTAAGATATCATCGCCTGTATATTATGCATAATTTCATAGTAAAATTAATATGTAATAAAATATAGTAGAATAGCTAGGAAGGATGCATTTGAGTCTTATTTATAATTAATAGTTAGTAGCATTTAATCAAGATCTTAGTATTTCATTGGATATTTACATTCTTTGTAAATATCATGTACTTGTACATTTCATATTTATTTTCTATATTACATTCTTTAACTGTTAGCTATTCTACAATTCTCTTGACACTGTATGAAACAGTATGTCTCGCATAGATCCATATGATTAGTTTAAAATTTTATTTTAAGATTAGTTTCCCGCGTCGATTTTCCTTAAATCTTCTTTTATTGTGTGTTTTGTATAACGATCTAAAAATTGAATATTTTCCAAACGCATATTAAGAGGACGATTTGTTTATTTATTAATGTTTCAAGTACAGTTTAAATGCTTGTTCATAAGAGTAAGATAGATGGTGTCGTGGATCCTTCCATTCTCCTCCATTTGCAGTACCTTTACATGATGAAACCTGGGCAATCGTATTATTTGATATACAATTACTAATATATAATTATAAAACAAGCTTGTTGGTTGCGATCGCGATTGTAGTTTTGGTCACCGTAGACGCAAAGTCCCATTTATTGTCACGTCAAATCCGCCATTAGTCAATATTTCCATTACGGATAATGACAGCTTTAGAAGAACATTTTCGAATGAATAAAGAGAGAAAAATCAGTCCATCAATCTTATCTTTATAAAATTTTTAATACTGTCTCTTCATTACTAACTCGTCATTACCAAACCGTTTCAGATATAATATGCAAAAGATATGAATATTATTAAAATAAGACTATGAGGAGATTATGTGATGGAAAATGAGTTATTGTCTTCTTTACTATTATCTTTATCACTAATTACCTAATTTTTTTCAGATAGAACCACGTTAATCGATCTTAGTAAAGGATATCTGCCACTTGTTGGATCTAGAGAGTCTTGCAAAGATGCGCATTTTCCACTGAAGTCATCGGTATCGATGCTCCAAACCATTACACCAGCCAAATTTAAGTTCATCGCATATTCGATCTAAAAATTTTGGAAAAACATTATAGAGGTAACGCATGTAGTACTATCATTTATTATCATCATTTGTAATGGATATTAATCAACCTTTTCTTTTAAACTCTTGGGGTTATCATATGCTATAACGAATTCCTCGTCAACGATGTAAGGTGTAGCGCTACTATTATCCCAGCCACGTACCCAAGAACTTCCATAATCCACTAATTCTTCACAAATCTGGAATTATACATGTTCCAATTATTTTATAAAAAAGAAATAGATAATGTATCCAATTAGTTTAACAAAAGTAAAACTTACTTCATTGTATCCCATAAAACCATCTTGGAGAGTGTAAGGCCCCTGAAACCCGTTTCCGACGATCGTTCGATTCATTGGACTTTCTTCAGGAGAATTTAATGTGTTCATCAATACAAAAGTTCTGCCATACGAAGGCAAGCCTAATACTAGTTTATCTGCTGCTGCACCTCTACTTAAGTAATAATTGAGTGTATCCACCTAAACAAAAATTTCATTCTATATGTATTTCATCAACGGTACTCGATACTCATTGTAGTCTATCCAAATGCATTACCACATCCAGATTATCTCCAGCTCTTAATGGTGAATTCGGCAGCACTTTTCTATCCCATGATCCATGATAATCGTAGGCCATTACATGCATATAGTCGAGATATTTGGAAAGTTCGGGAATATCGTATCCAGCATCGATGATGTTTGGACCAACACCTAAAGCTGCTGTTAATAGATAGTTCGACTCTTGGAATGCTTCTTTCAATTCCTATTAGAACAAAGAATACGATTAATTTCTGACTCAGGCAAAACTATAGTTTCGATAAAATTACTTTGCGCTACGTTATTGCGCTACCTTCAGAAGCCTGACAAAATTTAATTTGTCTAGTACACTACCACCGCGTGATCCAGGATACTCCCAACTTATGTCCAAACCAGTAAAATTGTATGCCCTGTAAATTAAAGATTATCGTACAAATCTGCAATGTATAAATATTAAACTGTCTTAATGTTTGATTCCTTACTTAAGGAAATCTACTACACTCTTAACGAACGCAGATCTTCGTACAGGCAATGAAACAAGATCAGAGTATTTTGTACTACCCTCGTTATATCCTCCAATTGATAGTAGAATGTTTAAATGTGGATACTGTTCACGAAGTGCGGTCATTTTTTTGTAATGCTCTGGAATATTACATAGAATGAAAATGTCATTCATATATGTAGGTAAACCTTTAATCGTGTCGAGTAATTTGCAATATGTATTTACCTTTGGTAACATCTAAGTAAGGATCGAGGCTCTTAATGGCCCATGTCGTGCTGTCCAGCCCGGCGAATGTATATATAAGGTGTGTGCAAAGTTGTGGTTCAATATCAGGAATATCAAACTTTCCATTACTACGTCTGTAAATGGCCCAGGAGGCGACATAACAAGTTACTACCTTATTATGCTTAGGTCCTGATTGAGCTTGATAGAAAAAGAAACATAGCTTTAATATAAAGTTTATTTCAACTTTTTTTCGCAAAACATTTATTCCTATGTATATATGTATAATAGATTATCTTTCGAACGATGTTCGGAACTTGTTATTTACTTTTCATTGATAGAATACGATTATTATTTATCTAATGTAAATATATATGAGAAACATTAAATCATCGAGGTGACTTTCTAATAAGTCATTAATTATATGGCACTATCTTTGGTTATTTATATGTCTTTGAGCAATGAAGTGAAACAAAGGTTTCATCGAAATGTCAGGTTTCCATTGTATAAGCTATCAAACAAAATGTCAAACTTATTCTCAATTTCCCTTCTTGTTGCATAGTGTATCATCATATAATAGGAACGTAATCTACAGCCGGATCATATATAAAATCTTTAATCTCTATATTAGTATAATCTCTGTTAAAGATTTTATATAAGATCCATTTATAGAGATTATATATAGACATTCTTTATACATAAAGATTTTATACATATCCATATAAATCTATATATGTATATAATCGAATAAAATCTAATCTAATCGAATGAAAATAGATATATAATTTTTATATCTATACATACATCTCTGTAGATAGATAATTTGATAAAAATAGTAGCTTCGCTGACAAACTGCTATCTTATTTTATTTTATCAAGCAAATGCAGAATAATAGTTTTAAGATATAAATTATGGTGTTGGCTTTTTTTTATTAAGAAAATGTTATATGAAATACCGCGATACCTTAGCTATCTATCTTTGATATCGTAGAATGAATGGTAGTCGACATTTAATGCCCCGAAAGGCGAATTGCAGTTTTCTGACTTGAAATAATAATGCATAACTTTGAGATGAATGTATGAAATATAAAAACTGAAGCGCTATTTTGTACAGGAAAATCGTTACTTATATATGTTGGATTTTACATCCCGTCAATTTTATCTATGGTTTCTTACAATTTTCCCATCATCCTGCACAACTTTTTCCAGTATATACACGGTGTATATAGAGGGTGGTCGGTTCTAGTTTTCAAGTTATACATAAAAGTATGTTTGACATGATACAATGAACCTGTCGATGTATTACCTCCTCATAAATTTTAATAGAATTCTTTTAAATATTTTTATAGTGGTGTACGAACAATGAAAAAATTAATGAAATAATAATAAAAATTTGGGTAACACCGATAATAGTATAACTACATCACATACACCATAATTTGGACACGCACACGCATAAGCAGGCAATGGTCACAATATCTCATTTATAATTTTGTATAAAATATAGAAACAAAGTACATATATGATATCAAGCATACTTTTGTGTATAATCCGCAAACTAAAACCGACCACACTATATATGTATAGGAAAAAGATGTTAAGAATGTTGACCTTGACAACATATTTCTAGTTCTAGGTCTAGGAGTAACTATTCGGCAACTTCGCCGATTATACTTTTGTAATATCATAGGACCTATAGAGTGATGCCTTATTAGAATTTTAGATATCTGAAGGAATATAAATTTGTCATTTTCCCATTATCCTTCTTTGGATATAAATATGTACTCTTTGAAATTTATGTTATGCGTTGTCGTATTAATGCTAAAGAAATTATTTTAATTTAATAGGTACTCACCTAGGATACCATTGCTACTGAGGAGCAATATTGCAAGTAGAGACAGGAACACGCACACCTTCATTATTGAGAACAAATAAATTCGTTTTATACCGAATTATTGTTCTGGTAGATAGCTTTCACTTGACCACAGTGTCCTCGGAGAAAAAAAGCAGTCGCGCGTGTGACTTGCAAAATGGTGCAGGTAGGATGTTTGTGTAGTAAACGCCTAAGACGTACCTGTGCGTATTCCATATATATATATATACTAAATTTCCGGATAGATATTAGGATAGATATCAGGATATATATCGGGATAAATATCAAAAAAATAGGAAACAAGCAGATTTAATTGAAAAACAATTTCCGCCAAAGATAGTCATTCCCAGAAGTAAAAGAAACATTGGAAAGCATTTTATACTTTTACAATAATTCAGATATCTAACTTACTTAGATTACAGTACGATAATACTTAGCGATTTGTTTAATTGGTTTCAAACAAAAATGTAATTTCATATTACTAAAACATAAAATGTGCATTTGCTTATCTTTTATATTTTCATTTTTGTAAGTAATGATTTTAACAAAAAGTGTTTCATATAAAAGTTAGATGTTTGGAGCGGGATATAATTTGATTATTTTATTTTTTTGTAGGAGGATGCGTAGAGGATATGAAGCCCAATTTTGTTTTTCTTTCTTTTCGAATATTCTTTATATATCTGGTGACATACCAACTTTTTATCTTGCATATTTAAAGAATTATAGCGGAAAATACCTTACACAAAGACAGCTTCTGCTTTGAATTATTTTATTAGATGTGCAAAGAGTTGTCCAATCGTTTCCAAAAATGTATCTATTCTTATGATAACTTTTTGAACATAGCTGCGTTAAGGAAATAACTCCTTGAACATGTAATAAAATCATTTTCAAAGCAGAATATATTTCTTTTGATAAATCTATGGTGTATATGATCATACATAAATTTAGTGTATTTTACAACTCTATTCTACTTTCTAGCATAAGATTATATCAAGGTATTCTTTTAGTTCAATTATTAATTTATTTACTTATATTATTTTATTTAATAATTTTTCGAGGTCGGTATTTCAGAATGTGACACCATTGACTAAGAGTAGGATTGCTGTGTACTCGTCTATATTCCTGTACCGAGCCAGTGATTTCTGTTACTTCGAGTTTCTAATTGGAACCGATAGATGGCAACACACATCTAGAAAGGGATCGTACTACTGTGCGACAAGGACAGATATAGTGTTCGCAGACAAAGGGCGCGACGAATAGAAGTATAGAGTTTAATTATGATAGCATTTCGAGACACATGAATCGAAGAAATTTTCATTCGTAAAAGATATTAGTTAAGGGGATCTATTTGTGAATTGTTTGTAATTGTATCTGTTGAAATGGACTGACTTTCTTCCTCTCTATTTTATATCATTATATGCAATCATCCAGCTTCCAGTCTTCTTAACCTAGAACACATTAATTTTATTTTGATAAAAAAAAGGACGATTTCTGTACACTCAGATTTTCTGTAAATACATAGATATCCATAGACTACAAGTTGTACAGTAAACGTTGTACAAATCCGTAACCTGTAGAATCGCGATTGATTCGCAAACCAATAATAATTATTACTTGTATCGCGTCCATTGAGTAGAAATCTCCCTCGAAATATGGTCAATTCCATTCCAAGGAAATACATATTCCTTCTTTTCTGGCCTTTCTTATTTGTTCGGTTAACAACGACTCTCGTAGATCCGAATCAGAAGGAACCTCTTTACGACCACACGAGGTCGAAATTCAAGAATTGTTCGCTGTTCATTGAAAGTGGCATGGCTTAACGAGCGAAAGAAAGAAGAAAAATACGTGTTGCGTGGTAATGACAAATGCTGATTCATCGTAAAGGGCAAATCTCTGGCACTCGTTTTGTTTTATGTTACGTCACGCAGATCCGCCGATTTTACGTAATTTTTTCACGAGCATTCGGACGTGCAGAATAAAAGCTTGCTTCCGGTACCATCGCGCTTAAGACAGACAGCGAAATCATTCTCGCTGTCCACCTGTCCATCAGAATGGAAGAGCTATAAATAACCGAAATAAAGAGACTTAATCGTGCAATACTTTGGTATGGTTGATTCATCTAGAATTGCGAATTTGATGCAACTATGTGGAATTTGTTTACTGGGAGATGGTACTGTTGGAAATACGCGAAATAGTCGCTAGATTTTATAGATATTTATGTATTTATAGGAAATTTAAGAGCATTCATAAAGATATGAATTTGTATAAAATCCACAGTCTAAAAATGTTCATACAATAAAAATCTCACACTTTGCCTCGGTACTATTTCTCCACAAGTGTATTAGTCCTCTAAAAATCTGCAATCTAATGATTAATAATCATTAATAATGATTAATAATAATAATAATGAATTATAAATTGCGAACGTATTCTTCATTTCTATTTTGTTTCATGAAATAATTTCGCTAATAGTTCAATGACATAGTGCGTTCTTGCAGGGATTCCCCGCCTGCAAGGTCGTCGAAGTTCAGAGAATTGCATTTGCTTCCCGCATCTTGGAATCTGCGCATGGTAATATTCTTAACGGAACACGTGGCTGTTAAAAAAGCAACTCGTGAAGCGTGTCGGAGTCAAGGAACAGCCAAAAACGGCTTGCAAAAGAAGAGGAAAAAACCGAAGCTTCTATCAGCTCCAGATCGGTGTCCATGAACCCTCGAGTGCTGTTTCTTGTGAAAAAGAAACCTGTTGTTCTTGCCTGGATTCTTGGCCCTTTATTCTTCTTCCTTCTTTATAATTTTTTTTTTTTTTTTTTAATCTTTTAAGACTGCTCTTGTATCTCACGTACGCCGTTTTCCTTTTGCAGTCTTTATTTACTTTTGAAACTTCCTCGTGTTGCGGTACTCCACTGCGCTCTCTCATCGAAATCAGAAAGTAAGTGCCAGGCTATGGGGATTTCCAAACTCGAATGGGAAATTATGATGCAGTGCGCGTTATTAAATACGAACGTGAACGTTTCAGAAGCCACGTCGATCGGCAACTGAAAATGAAGAAAAACGCTGTTATGAACGCTGTTCTTCTAAGTTCGCTCTGTAATTCTACTGTTATTTCCTTGTAACAAGTATATCATCTATCTTTTGAAAATTGAAAACACAAATTGTATTATTTGCGTAAAGGAATTGAGACATTTTCAAAAAGAGTTTCGACCAGTTTGCTTTCTGAATAGTTGATACACGTAACAGCATGGAAATTAAGAAAAAGGATGGGCGACGATCGCGTGTGCCATTTGCATATATTTCCAGAGTAACGATATTACACCGTCTCGTGTTGCAGTTTCGAAAAAAGAATCTTAAAAAGTGATAACTAATTAATTTCTAGATGAAAAAAAACACGCATTCGGTTTGTACTAACGAATTTTCTTTTCTTTCAGGGAGACCATGCATCAATTCGAAAGAAGGAAAAATACAAAGTATTCTTTGGAAATTTTTCACTGTGGGAACAATTAAAGAGATTGACTATATGCAGTAAACAATTGAGAAAGAAGAAGATTAGATTGTACCCAGACGAAATTATCAACGACAAAATTTACAATGCAAGGTATTTAAGGTATTTACTTTAGCTATTGCAACTTTAATGTCGAAGCGAGAGCAACGCGAAAGGAATTGCGCAATTGTAAGTGAAGAAGAAATCGTGGCCGGGAAGTCGAGGACGCTATGGAGATCCAATGGAACAGCATTTAGCGGGGACATTACAGCGTGTTTCGTTATTTTTCAAGGAGCCAAAGTCGTCGATCCTCCGCTTCTTTATTTATCTCTCTCTTTCGCTGTTCATGTTTCTCTCATGGAAACGATGCTTGAACCACGTTTTACGTTGGTTAACGACCCTTTCGCGCCAGCGAATAAATTCCAGCTGCCCACGTAGGCTACTATATTTATTGAGTATCTCGAATGAACGGTGAAGCGAGAGGTAAAGCTGCCGAAGATCAAGTTCAAGAGCGACAGATCGATCGTTGGTCTTTTAGAGAATGATAGGAGTTCCTGGAGGCAGGTTTTCTGGGTCAAGGCCTTTGTCAAAAATTTGAATACGCCTAATTTCAGTGTCCTTTATCTTCGATCTATATGCTCCCAACGTGGCTACCTACTGTAGCTCGTAAACGATTTATCGAGTCTTTACCACATCGTTCCTTTCCTCGTCGGACGTGTAATTAGCCGGCGTTTTATTGGATTGTTTTGACGCGATCAAGATGACATAAACAATGTCGAGTGAGCTACCGTCTTGAGCAAACGTCTTGTTGAATTAAGAAATTTCAGAAAAATACGGAGAAGTTTTTCGGTTGGATCAGAGAGGCCGAATCGTATGGAATTTGTCAGCGTTATGAAGTGTCCTCGAATTTATGAAGAATATCGGATGACACGGGACTTAGTAATGAAATCCGGCACTGTGAGGAAATAACTGGATATAAGACTCGTGCAGAGGAGGACGAAATCAACGGTTAACTGTATCTCCATCGTAAAATTGGCGCCGCGATCCGGACGATTCGAGCTTAAGATTTGGTGAATTTCCTTATTGGTTTGTGGAGGCCTTGTGACTAACAGTAGGGTTGTTTAACATCGAGAAAAGGTGGCCAAACGGGACCTTCGATGAAGTTAAATGTACGGTTTACTTAGATATAGTATAAAGAGGTGATGACGTATTCATCTTCAGGATGTACGCAAGATATTGATTTTACTATTGATTCTACTTTGACTCTAGTTATCACAGGACTAATCATGTTTTCTCGATGGTATTTCACTATGCCTGCAAAAAATTTTTGTACCAAATCTATCTTCACATTGTAAAAAGTTACGTACATTTCGAATTCGCTCTTTTTTCTTATGTAAATAAAAAATAATTCTGCCTTCGGTTCTGCTCTGAAGAAATGAACTGGAACGTTCACGAAACGTGAGAACAACGCGCAGCATATTTCATTTCCTTGTCTTATAAATTCGAGATATGTACATTTTTAAATAACAAAGAAATAGATTTCGTACAAAGATTATTTGTTAACATAATAAAGATCGAAACCTAAAGAACCACAAGTATGTGATCCAAACATCGTGATAGTTTGAAATCTAAAAACGGAAATTAATGACTCTTTCAACAATCCTGTGTTTCAAGTGCCATAGTTATTTTTACAGATACGGAAATTAAATTTCGTTCTGAAGATTTGAAAATGTCACACTCTGATATCGCATAATTGTGAAAACAGAAGCTTCTGTATGTAAATCACGTCGCTTTGAAACAAGTATACCGACGATCCACAAGTATATTTTCAATTTTAATAAGTACGTTGCATTACATTATTTGATAAAATCCGATCATCCAACTAAACACCGTATTAATAATGTTGCAGATAATCAACTGAGTCACGATACGATTAGGTAGCCTCAAGCAATCGAATTAAAAAGGAAGGTGCTATCAGCGAGTTATCGAGTGTCTACGGTTAGATTCCACACCTAGCAAGGTGTAAGGTGTCTTTGCATCCTATCGAAAAAATTCAGTCGACCGTTGCAACGCTCGAGGAGCGATATTTCCGAGACAAGAATCCCGTAGTAACGTTACGCGGGCGAGGAAATCGGTACAAGGGAACGTGTAGTCGGATAATTTACACACTTCTGTACATTTCTTTATTGCCTTGCAGTATTACCCCTCTATACCGTTAACAGCACGTTTTTCCACGACAAATCGTGCAACCGTTCGTCATTGCTATTCTCTACGACACCTCTCACAAATAAGAACGTTAACACCGTTTATTTGATCGTAATTCTGTCACTGATTTATTCTACCGCGTTCTTTCAGCTATTTTCCGTAATCTGTATTATACATGTAACATCAGTTGTATCTTTTCAACGTTGAAAGTTATCTCTAGCTTGAACAAAATGCGTAAAAATTGTTATCGGTATGCTATCGGTATGTTAACACATTGTCTACTGTTGTTTACGGGATGCTGTGAAGCAAATTTTACCGCAGTTCCCGCATATTTTGGAGAAATATGTCGGTGGTTACAAAATGTGAAACGTTGAGTCACACATCTCCCGTTGATAATATATCAAATATCTTCTTAAATCATTACAGATCCTTTTTGATTGATAAAATTAGAACGAGATTAAATATGAAAATTCGAGGATAGCAGCAGAGCTAATTTTTGCTAGATTCACGATAATAAGTCGTATTTTACGAGTATATTACGCGTTGCTTCACGGGTCGATTAGCGTGAATTCGTCGGAATCACTATAATTTCGTGTAATTTAACGTAGCAAGTGCAACACCCGTGGCTACGAACCTCGAGTTAAATTCCGGTGAAGTTTTAAGGGAACGATGTGTACGTTGTTGATAACAATATCAGTTTCTACACGACACAAGTCGAATTTACACACCTGTATCTTTTTATGCTTGACAAGCAGTCAGGATACGTCAGCTCTTTACCGTTAGTATTTTTCGGCGAGGCAAACCTTGGAAAAGATTTATCGGGCGAAGCTGAGAAAACGATCTTGTATACAAGAAACGATTACTAGGACACCGCATAGACCGCCTTGTCGAGAAGAATAATGAAACACGGAGGAATATGCGTGTAAATATTCGACGATTATACTTACATGTGTCCAAGATAACAATTTTGTGTATGAACAAGATTAAAGTAGCGGACAGCAATGATATACGAGCGGACCATTGATCGTTTTATCATTCGTAGTAACTAGAAGTTTCGATTATTAGAAATTAAATGGGTAGATTTCGATCTACGTGTTCGACGTGTTAATTACAAGAAAAAGACGACTGGACGTTACCGAATGGAGATAAAGAATTGGAAGTTTCATGTAATAGAAATTAAACGGGTTACTACGTTAGATCTCGATCTGCATATTCGATGTCTTAATTATTGCGTAGGAAAAATGACTGGATGTTGTTGAAAGTAGATAAGAATTAAAATTAGATTGATTACGTAGAATGTTAGACATTAGATTACACATTCGGCGTGTTAATTATTATAAGGAAGAAACGACAGGGTAATAATTGGAGTTAAGGAAGAAGTACTTCTCGTGTGAATTCCATATTAGTCAAGTATCCAATTAAGCAGCAAAGATTAATCCCGATACCGTGACATTTTCTTCCCTGTAACTTTGATGCGAGTAATCAGGGGCTTCGATATTCCGCATGCTGATATTCAGTCAACGGGGTTCCTTCGGACGTCACTGTTCGGATGTTTAAGTATGCAGATTCGTGCTCGAACTCCTTAAATCGTTGCACCGCGTTTCGTCTGTCACCAAACTCCATAATCGTAAATTACTCGGCTACAAAATTACACGTCTAAATGTTAATTTACAGTTAAAGACATCACATTACTGTCTCTTTTATTCCATTTTTATCGTAAATCAAATTTTAGGATAATTCATTCGTCTTTAAGTTTCTTAACTTCTTAATTTTATTGATTTCTTATTGTAAAATCTTGAAGTAGATGTTCAATTATTATGAAGTCAGGGGTAATTATTAAACACCGTATATGTACGTAATTAGGAATATAAAATTAAAACTGATTATGACCGGCTCCAGAGGAAAATTAATGACCCTGTTTTCGGATACACCTCCATGTTCGACACAGCGAACATTATTAATCGCTGCCTATAAGTTTGGGAGAATACCGTTAGTTTATTCAGGAAATCAAAATACGGAAAGTTATGATAAAAAGCTACTTCAACCCACTGCAACTCTCTTCCTGTCGCCTCTGCAGGTGTTTTCCTTCATAATTAATGCATGGCACAGAATTCTAACAACAATACATGAAAATCCAAAATATAAGTTAATATAGATACAAGTTGAAATATCGAGAAATTTCGTAGGCAAGAAAATGTTTTAGACGAAGCATTTTCATAGAATTCCAGAAATATTAAGTTTTTTTTTTTTTTTAGTCACTTTATGCAACTCGAAAAATATCGAAGGAAAAATCCGAAGAAAATATAACGACATAAAATTCATTTATCGACAACGATACGGTGTTTGATACAGAATCTTTCGATATAATGTTGCATAAAAGAAAAGAAAAGGGTGAACAAGTATCTACAGGCAAGCGTTTATTATTCGTAGCGAAACGAACGATCCTTTTGGACGATGACTCGACACGACCCAAAACCTGGTCTCGTGCCCGTTATATTAATCAGATGTATCAGCAACAGCCGATATTTATGTTATTGGTGTTTTTGAACAGGAACATTTCTCGACTGCGGTATACTACCGATGCTTCTTCGATGATTCTTTAACGACGCGCAGGAGCATAAGAGATAGGAAACGCAAAATTTTCCGTAGAATTTGAAATGTATGCAAAATGATCATATGACTTACGTCATATAGATTAATCTCAGCCTCATCCGTGAAATACCAAAGAGCTATGATCAATAATTTCGGTCACGGAATCTAGCTACTTTCTGGGTCAAGGATAACCTTCCACGCGAAACAATGTACGTATGTACAGTTTCACACCTAGGCTCGATGTAGTAACTTGTTTCTTACGAAAAAGAATTTTGTTTCCATTTAAAAGAACAATTTCTGTTTCCATTGATATCGCATCTAGACAATGCGTGGTAAGACATTAAAATAATCTTGCTGCAATTTTTAATAAAAATTTAATTAGCATTCTGTATTTTATGCGACAGAACTCTCACGAATAGTGCTCATCGCGCGAGATATAGAATTTAAATTAAAATTAAGTAACCTAAACCGGTAGAGGATTAACGCTATTTATAATCCTAGTTCGTTATTCCCTACACGATGTTATTCGTAATAAATTAGAACAGTCAAGGATGCACGTAATCGATTTCCAATACGATCTGAGATGACGTACTTGCAAGGTGCAAGTACTTACATCCGTTGGAATTTTATCGATGTTAATGATACACGCGTCAGGCAATGATTCGATCGACCTCCGTTCTCGGTGAAATTCAATAAAAATTGTTAACAGATAATGAAACAGTATTGGCATAAAAACAGGTGAAAATGTTAATACTATGAAACCACATATCCAACTGTGATATTTCAATACAGACGACATCTAAGAATATCCGACCACGCTTCTTCTGCCACGTTTGGTCTCCTTTGAAGCAGGAACGAGCTAGTGGAAATCGAAAGAATTCAAGGATATCTGAAATCGCGAAGATTCTTGCAACGCTATTCAGACGGCTCGTTGACCCGATTAAAGATGTGGGATTAAATAGCCTGGGTAATAACGAAAAGGGAACCGCCGAGGAACAAGTACAATAGAATAACGAAGATAAAAGGAATAACGAGGCCACTGATAACAGTTCTTCGTGTCAGCTCATGGAAATTTACAATTTATTTAAAAGAAAACAATTTATCATCGCGAAATTATCGTGCGTGAATATTAAACCCCGGACAGGACACGTTCCGATAAATATGTCATCCGTTTCTGCTATTAATTTGTCATTGTTTATCAGTGGTTCGAGAATTTTCTACAATTCTATATTTTAGCCTTTCAAACGACTCGTTTCGAAGAAAAATATCCGATTAAATCTTTGATTCTAGCCTTAGGCTCGATCAAGTAACCGATCATCTAGATTACAAAGATACGCGCTACAAAATTACGTTTCGTGTTATTCGGTCGAACTCTGTATGTAACAGCCTACTGCGCTTAATAAAGTTGCCTTCGCGTCGCTAAAGAATGTTATCAAGTTTATTTATAGTTCCGAGCGAGGAATCGATTGGTAGAAATTTGAAAAGAGAAAAAAACAAACCTTCGATCGACGATGCGCGCGTATTCCAGCATAGAATATCGTCATAGCGATGACGAAAAGGAGGACGACGATCGGGTCTCGAGTTACCCGTTGATCAGGGAAGACTCGCGATCGCGCCTCTGATTCTGCCGCGTAAAAATGTTGAGAATGTTGAATGAATCTTTCAAGAAGGATGCCTCGGTGTGCGCGGAATAAATGAATAAAAGAACTGCGCGACCCGAAGAATCGACTGGTGACACTTTTACCTATAGTACTCTCAAACGCGTGACCTTGTGTACGTTCATTTTTCTGCCGGTTTGTTCAGGGCCCGTTAGCAGACGCGGAGGATCTTCGTTTAGATTTTCCTCGCCGATAGCTCGCCGTTTGTCATAGGAGGATATAAATTATTAGTACGATCATCCGCGTAATTAATAGAATAATCGATAGATGATGGCAATGGACGCGGCGTGTTACTCATGAAGATGTAATTATCGATAGTTAATATGTAATTGTATGATCCGTGCAATTCTGTATGAACTGCTTAGGCTACGAGATAAAAGTCGAAACACGTCTCTGCGGCAATTCTGTTTGCTGTATCGTAAAATATAATTTATTATAAAGTTTTGTTGGTTTCAGCGACTTTTAGGTTTACGAACGTTTACGGAGGAACCGTTAGCTTAGAAGGTAGACTCTTTCTCGGATGGACATCCGTCCGGTGTACAATGAAGCAAAAAGTTGGGAAAATAATTTACATAAGCCCTTGCCTTCTTCGGTGCGTGAAATGCGAATGATTGCATTCATGCGAAGCGGTCATTCGAGGTTCAAGTTCCTCTTAAACGCTCCTCGACCTAAATTCTTTTCTATCTGGACATCGACTTTTCACAATCTCAAAATTAACGTCGAAGTTTTCTACGGTTTCAACAAGCTTTCGTTCCTCTGCAACTTCTTTTTCATGCCAACACAAAGGCTCGTCTAATTAAAAGTTACGACAATCATGTATTTCCAAGGAAATTCACGTGATCTGTTTAGAATTTAGATCAGATGAGCGAAATGTGTACCCACGGGACTTTCAGGAAACCCATTAACGCGAAAGAATTGATTTCTTCCCACAAATCTCCTAACGATTAATTCTAACGACTGCCTTTTCATCGTGAAAAATAAGATCGCGAATAAGATCTTTGAGCCTACAATTTCCGCCATCGATCATTTATTATAGCGCTTGTTAATGTATTAGCTTTGCTCTTTCCATATGTCCTAAGATAAGTTCTTACGCCTCTACTATCAACCCTGTAATTCACAGCCTTTATGCGCATATATGTTTGCAAATATCTTTCATTCGTTATCTCACAGCTCTATTAGAGTTCTACGTTAATTCATCATGTTATCAATGAACTGTTACTTTACTTCCCTGGCATCATCAATAATTATTGTTTGGAAACGTTGGTCGATAGCTATCGATGGCCTCGACTTCAACGGCTGGCTGACCGTCCGTTTCCTCTTCCTCTAACCTGGTAATTATTCGCGTTTCTAACTCGTAGAATAGATTCGTGGTTGGGTAAAAGGTTTTTGTTCCCAACACTCGCCGCTTCC
This sequence comes from Bombus huntii, assembly GCF_024542735.1. Lineage (NCBI taxonomy): Eukaryota > Metazoa > Arthropoda > Insecta > Hymenoptera > Apidae > Bombus > Bombus huntii. The sequence continues at coordinate 5,501,880 of NC_066251.1, forward strand.
TTTTCAGACATTCAACCAGGATCCCGTGACCAATCCTCTTTTTTTCCTCTTGTCTCTTTTTCAACTCTACTCTTGCTTCTTTCCCAGATCTCGCGAACGTGTGTCCCATTACGCGGAGATAATCCATCGGAACGTTGACCCATAGCACTCAATGTATTCTTGCCACCCTGTAGACGAGTGCAGCGGACCCAAAAAGTATACCTGATCGGCAAATCGTGTCGCCTGGACGTTATAACGCCCGAATGCTCGCACCCTGCCATTTGCATATCATGTCCAGTCATTAAGGTAGCAAATTAGGGAGCCGAAAAAATTATTACCGATTTCTGTCTGATTCACGAGCGCATTCATCTACGTGTTGCTCGTTTTCGAGCCCTTAAAAGTTTCTCCTGATACTTTAAGTGTGTGTAAATCTCTTCGTCACGCTTAAAGTTCGAGTTGAGATATTACAATTTCCTGGTTGTTTCGCGCACCTCGAATCGTTGATAGAAATAGCTTATTAACATGTTCGTTACTTATAGGATCTTATAAACATTACAACATGCTATCACGATTTTCTCTTGTTGATTGATATTTTTTAACTATATTTTGATAAATAAATCTCAAATTAAACGTAGTTTTTCTATCACAGAGTTCTGAATATGTAGGTTTTCAAATTTCAACATAAATTCACCGCTCGAATTTCAATTGAAATCACGTGCATACATATGGTAGAAATGTAGTACTTTCGTTTACTGATCGAAATTTCTCAACTGTATCCTAACAAATAATTTTTATATTATATCTTTACTTCTTTTATTGCAGGGTTTTAGATATGTGGATTTCAAAATTTCAAGAATTTTAATTCGCTGCTCATATCTAAATTGGTATCACGATATTGCGCATCGTAAAATATGTAGAATCCGAAACGTACACAGCGCGAGGTGTTAAGGAGCTAAACAGATTATTTTACGCCTTAACGGTTTCGTGTTATACGTTCTCAGTTAACAGTCTCAACTACTGAAGTATAGTCTTATACATACGGTAAGTATATTTACTCGAATATATTTGCCTATTACGCTCTACTTACTTTGGAACTTCGTAACGTTGTATCTCTTCCTTATTTCTTTCGATGTCACTTTCAATTTTGTTCCGCTTGTAAGCGACATTTGTTTAGTTTTTTCAGAAGTAAGTGAAATTAAATTAATTGAACGTATCATCCTCGATGGTTATTAATCTGTCGTACGATCCTCTTTGGAGCGTCTTTAAAAGACGTGTGCAAGTCATTATCTGTTCACGGCTGCTTCCCTTGGACGTTATTCGCCTTCGAGAAGTATATCGCATCGTGATTCCCCTTAATTCGAGGAAATTGATAAAGCTCGCTCTCTGCCTTAAACCTCGCATTAAACCGCCGCGTTTTCACCCTGCGATCTGGGCTAATAAATAATCGGCCCCCGTAATGAATTTGAACGAGCAACCTCCACTTAAACATACCTTTGACGCGGGCCCTGTGGTTTTTCGTCTTACCCAGAAAGGCTTTCGAACCTCATCCGGTTACATCGCGATTAAACGATATTTCCAAGCAGCACGATGCTTGATTCACAAGTGTTGCTGCACGAAAATTAACAAAACCAAGAAAAGCAAAAAGTTCTCTAGATCTTGGACTCTCACGATGATTAGATGAAGTGTAACTATTCGAGTTTCAATCGTGTTGTTAGTATAGTATAAAATTCTATTTATCTGGCCTTATCAAAGGACACACAGTTTATACCGTTGGACTTCATAATAGAAGTTTACCAACTTTCTTCTTTATCTATTATCTTCGCATAATAGAAGCTAATGTTCAGATACAGTGACGGATAAAAAAGAGCTTAAAATTGATGTACTACTTTAGTCACTTTTGTGCAAATGTTCTTATCACACGTATCCTATGTATATTACGTGTACCGTTAGATTCGCGGTTTCTGTGGTACAAATCCATTTTGTAAAATTATGATGTACCTTCTTATTTCAGTACACTTTCTTTCTTCCCCCACTGTAAGTCGAATGACACCAGCAAAAATTCAGTTCATCCAACCGGAAAAATATTAAATGAGATTTCCAATCCATTCCATATCCGTTCGGATAAACGGAGTGTGCGTTGCGTTTTATCCCGACGTTTCGTAAATTTTCCAGTCCATTTTTCCAGGGTGAACTTTCCAGGGAAAAACAGACTTTTTCGCAAATATGTCAAAATCTGTCTCGACGCAAACAACGCGAGTAAATTTGTCCATTTCTTCCAAGCTCGTTCATCCGCGAGCAACGAATCAAAATAAACGTAGCGATCCGCGTCGAATTAAATCGAATGACCGAAGAGATTCCTAAAGAAAAGAAGCGCGTTTATCCTCCGCGTTTGAATATATTTTTCCAACTAATACAGCGGAGGGCTTTCTCGTCGGAGACATTAATTGCGCCGATTGTACGCGCGTACGTGCGAAGGAACCTGAATTACGGGGTCTCTGAACGCGAAAACGTGTGCGTCGGAGGTGCGCGCTGGAATGGGAAGAGAAGAGAAAGAAAAGAAGCGCAAAGAGATGCAAAGAGGCGGTTGGTTATTTATAGGTTGCGCCCGGTTTCGAAGGCTTCCAAGCAAGGGTTCCCTCTCGTTTGCGCTCCCTATCCGGCTGGTGCCGGAGAAAAGACAAAAAGGAAACGCAAGGAGGATTCATGGGCGATCTTTATTATTCCTCGTCATTATTCGTCCGATGCTCGGGCACGGTAAGGTGGTAACAGGTGCAGCACCCTGTTCACTTTCTCGCCTGGCGCCTCTGCTGCCTCTCCGGTCTTCTGAATCGTGCCCGCCATCTTCTTCTTTTCCTCTTTGTAGCAGAAGGAACGTGGAGTCGAGCAAAAGTGAAAGAAAGCTTAACGAACAAATAAACGGGGCGGTATGGTATTTTTATCAGGGTTTAATACGGTGGAATAAAAATAGAAACGTTGTCGGCTAAGTGAATCGATAAGCAAGAAAATTGAACGAGTCGGATGCAACGGTTAGAATGGAAATTCCAACAAAGACTGGTCGGCTGTCTCTAAATAGAGATTACAAACCCCGTCTCGGTGAGTTCTATCCCTTTCTGATGGAAAAATCTGCAAGACAGGAGAATCGAGTTAGTCCTTCGTAGTGGAATAATTCATGGATCAGGCCTGGTACACGGGGCCCGGTCCAAGGAGCCGCACTTCCGCGCTTTATTCCGCTGCTCGTTAATTCACAGACTTTTCCGTGGAATGAATCGCCTCCTCCCTTACTGGAATCCAACGTAAAACGACAGCTATAATCGCTCGGACACAGTCGCGCAGATTTTTCCTTTCAAACATTTATGGTTACAGAGACCTGAAATACGGTCCATTGTACTTCCTTTCGCTGCGATCGTATATTTTCTGTATGCACGCTGATGCACCGACCCTCTGTGTCTGCCCATTGCAACCGTATTCTACTACCTAGTTTTCTACTCGTGTTTCCACGCCGCAGGCCATTCTGTTCTTCGCTCGCTCCTTTAACACGCTGATACAATTAACAGCTAACTCCTACGGAATCGTTTGCATTCGAATAGGCCAGCATCCTCAAAGAACTTCGTTCTCTATCGATCGACAAACGTTCGCTCCGTGAAATACGTGGCAAAATTAACGTGCCTCGCGATCTTTGAAAACATCCCGTTACCTAATTCCGTTATGAAAACCATTAAAAAAAGAAAGTTACTGCCTCGAAAATCCACGCGAGTCCTCTTCCAAACATTTCATATTTCTCGATATCTATCCATCGAATTAAATGACCAGGTAATAAAACTGAGAGCAGATTAAAGTTACGCGTACGTCTCTCGCACGCAATCCCATAATCGCATATTACCAGGAGACGTTTACAGCAGCCCTGTTGCTTCAAAATAACAACGACGCGAGGAACGAGGATCTTCAGTTAAGGGTTCCGTTTACCACAGTACATTTATTATGTTATACTGTTACCACCAAGCGGCAGAAACCTATGTTATACTGCGCGTTGGTCCCTCGAGGTTTCTCTAACCAGTAAGTTCAATGCTTCTATCGTTTCTCCACCGACAAGGCGTTGTTGTCCACGAGCATCCTTGCACGGTGGAAGGAAAAAGAAGGAAACGGCGAATGCACGGCGAAATTCCCACGGGCCGCTTCGTTATTCCGGAATTCGCGTGGAACGAACACGCGAGAACAATCGCTGATAATTGCTGATAATCGACGGCCCCTGACCCTGCCGAGCAAACGCGACGGAATGCAAGCCTTTTCACCGAAAATTGCGATCGATACGTCCCTCTCTTTCTTCCTTTCTTTCTTCGTTCTATCTTCCCTTCCGGCTTCTCGTCGCCTAGCAATTTTATCTACGGATTCAGAGTTCGACGAACTGCTCGTTAAGAAGCGTTGACCCTTCTCCTGAAACCTATAATTTGGATAACAATCGGTGAGGTAATAAACCACGCGTTGCACTGGAAGACCGAGCCGGAGATGTTTAGAATATGTGTTTTGTTAAGCAATAATGGTTCAGTGAATTTCATATCGCGCGCGTTTGAGAAAGTCAAGCTTTTTATCGCGAAGATTGAATATTCGGGTGTTGAGCTGGTTTCTTCGTATTTCTTCGAAACCAGAGAGTTCGACTAGGGTCTAGTAGGCACTTCTATTTAATTAAGGTTTCTAAGGTAGTACGAAAAAATCTTAGATTGAACTAATTGACTTTGGAATTGGATCATTTCAAATTTGATATTTTCAATATTTCAATATTCTTGCGACTATTTTAATCGCTCCGAATGGTTTATTATGTTTGGTCTTCAGACTAATTATATCATTGGCTGGTTTCAGAATCTCGTGGATTTATTAAATATTTGGGAAAGATCTTCCCTTTTTGATCGGGTCGTATTAACGTATCACGCAATATCAAAATCAGGAAACCAACGGGCGAACTTATCAAATTTTTATTTCGTTGTCTTTGTACTTATGATTGTCTTCCACATGTTTAGGTATTTTTTTTATCTTGTCGTTGTGGAATTTTTCATTTTATCGAAGCATTCTTCTCCTCGACTCTGATTCTAGATATCATTCTTTCTTCGTTAACTAATTTTATAAAGATCTAAACGTACTATTAAAATCCAAAACAGCTATGAAAACGATCTCTGTTGCGGGTGTCTCAATTTATTGCTAGTACAAACTACATAATGCGTGAAATATACTTTCTCCGACATCATATTTACCGATTAAATCTTCAAGAATAACTAATGCTCCTAGCAGCGTCGCGCCGTCCTCCTAAGTTCATATTTCAGCTGAAAATGAATGTACATTGCAACTCTCCGCAATTCCTTAAAATCCTCGAATAAATTTGCACGAACAGGTTATGACGAAACGCTAACATAATATTACCGAAGACTAACAAACGTGATTGCATCGGATCTGATCTGATTACGAAGAATTTCGGCGAAAAAGGCTTTTCACGTGATGTATCTTCGTCAAAAACAAGAAAATTATTTACGTCTCGTCGTATATAAGAATTTTTCATTGTTATCAGCCGACTATCTGACATTGACAAATTAAATATTGTTCTCGTCTCGACGATCTGCAGGTGATCACGGGCGCAAAACGACGATCTGTAGGACAATGTTCGGCAGGGACCGTCTTCTTCTTCTTATTTTTTTCTTTTATCCTCAGATCGTATGCCGATCGAGATATTAATAGCGGAACCTGTTGCCGGGCGGTCATGTGTAAAAGTAACGTGCATGTGCTATAACGTAGAAAGAAGAGGAACATCGCCGTCGTGCAAACCCAGCAAGGACGTACGAGCGTGATTTGCAACGATCAGACAGACTCTGCTTCTTGTCGTCATTGATTTATAACCAGATTCCGTTTCACGTCGCTTATCATTGTAAACGCGGTTTACCTGCGAAAAGTGTGCTAATTCTAGAACCGTTAAGAATAAGAACACGGCAGTTGGGATCTTCCAAGATTACAGGTTTATGTCCTGTTTATGCAAAATCATTCCAAAATCTTTGAAAGTAAACAGAATAATCATAGTTATATTAAACGTTATGTTAAGTTTGTCATTGATTGAGAGTATTTATTTACTTTATTTACTCTTTGGTATACAATCTAATTACAAGCTGTCAGTTATATACCTTAGGTAACATATATGCTAGGTAACAATGCAATGTTGTATACCTTACGTGTGAAGTTTTTTAGATTTTTTAGGTTTTGATCAGAGGCTGTCAGAAAGTTACTCCGCCGATTCGTAAAATTTGTTCGCGTTCATAATTGAGCCGGTGATTATGAAAGTGGTCCGAGTTAAGAATGTAAAAACGATGAGTTTATCGTTCATTCCGCGTCGCGTCTATTTACATTGTAATAATCCGAAATCATCTTGACAAATTAGTAAAAATTGAACCGTTGGATTAAGTTGGTTGTTGTGTCGTTAAATAGAATTTAGTTCGTGCGTCAAACGGAACGAGAAATATATGACATACGCCACTGTCATAATCACCTGCACAATTATGCGTTTAATACCATTAAATTGGCCAGAATTCGTGCAGCATGTTTCTTGATACAATAGGAATGCCAGCTTATTAATGATGCTGACGTATTTAGGCTAAAGTGATATGAAATTTCAATATGATGCCATTAAACTTTATGCGCTAACAATAAACCAAACGCGATACGTCTTATCATATTTATCATATTTCCACGTTTGGACCTGCAACTTGCTAGTTTCGGCGAAAATAGAATTAGTTCGCGGAAACGCATGCTGAAGATAATTTGTTTACTTTTGTAAGAATACTTGCCTGACAAGGATTGAGAATACTTTCGTGAAATGTTTTAATTGAAGTATCCTCAAGGAATCTCCACTCACTAGACGTAATATATAACATCGAGCAAAACCTGTTCTGTAGGATTGTACAAAGATCGATACAATAGAGACCATTGACTGTTTGCTGCTCCAGGATAAACCGACGCCTCATTATATTCGTATGATTTGCGATAGAAACTATTATCTGCTTATGTGTGTTTTTTTCGAACGAATACTACAGGATTACAATTTCTTTATGATCTACAACTGCCAAAGGAAATCCATTCTCATTTGTTATTCCATATTACAAATTCTACAAATTTATATAACTTTTGTACGAACTGCGGCTGCTGAAAAAATATTCACCTCGGTTCAACCACATCTTCATTCGTCATGCAATCTACAAATTTAAATTGATCTTGAAAGTATTAGTCGCTACTATAAACGTTTCTCTTGCATGGGCCAAATGGACAGAAGCAAAGAATTTCTCTAGACCTGATAGATACTGTGATAACAGTTGACTTTAAGACGATCTTTTCAATACACGTATAGAAATATACACAGAAATTAGATACAAATATGTAGATAACAAGGAGGATAATCGTCTAATTATTTGAAGGAAATGTATGTAAATATACGAAAAACAACTGTCAAAAAAAAATTCTTTTTCTATCAATCATACCTTCATTCGGATAACTGGCAGATACCGGTGATAAAGATTAACTTCAAAACAATTACTACAAAATTATTAAGTTGTCCAAAAGGAATTAGAAAAATATATACAAGGATTAGATGTAGAAACGAAGAAAGAGATGGCAAGGAGAACAATTTTCAAATTATTTTAAGCGATGTACAACCGCTCTGTGAACTACAGTTATGAAAGGGAAATTAGCCTCCTGTCAGTCAGATGATCATTTAAATTCCGACGATCGTTCATAGATCATGAAAACTCACAACGGAAAGCGATCTAACATAGAAACGAGTGAATTTGGTCGAAGGCGCGATCCGGTGCTCGATTCGGTATTTGCTTCGTGTAATGTGTAACAGCATTGAACGTGTAACGATCGGAACACGGTTTGTGCCCCCTTCCACCTGGACGAAGCCACGATTCCTTCTTGTGTACACTCGCAGCCACGCATACGTACGCACGTGCGGAGGGTACCGACTTACGTAGACGTTGAGCACACACGTGGAAGCCAATTGGAGAGCCAAGACTTGGCCAAGTCTTTATAAGTAGGAGCCATCCGCGTCCTCAGGACTTACTCCCTCTCGAGAACGTGCCACGATCGGCAACCGATTTCCAGAATAGTTCCTGAAAACACGCCGGGCTCGCGTCGCTTACGAGCATCTTGCGGTTCATGCAAGATCGTGGCTGTCTTTAACGTAACTTGAGGAAATCTCGACGTTTTGGAAATCGGAAGGCAATAGCGAGATGAGGAGGACCCGTACGAATTAAAAGGGAAGTCATCGTTGATCCTACGCAAAAAGGTGAGTAAGTTGATCCTTTCTGGGCCCATCGGAACCTTGCAAACGCCCACGAAAATTTACGACTCGATTTTAGAAGACCATTATGTCGAGATATGTCGTGACGTGAGTGATCTATTTCGGACCTGCTGAAAGTGTTACGTTGACAGTGAGTTCTACGGTGTTTTCTGTTTCCCGGCGACAAGATAATTTCTCGGCAAACAGAAACGTTTTCGCCGAAACCTTGTTGTCTTCCTGTTTCTCGAGTGAACTTACGGATTTACGAGTGTAAACCTTACGACGTGATTGTGTTCAAAATACTAGTCGATACTCGACTCGTCGTTGGAAAACAGATTAGCTGTCTCGATTTTTTGCCACGAATTTGAATCATAGATCTGTGAATAGATTTCGTACGCGTCTTTCGAATTACGATACATTCGATAACCGACGTTAGTTTCTCGTCGTTTGCTCGTTCGCGCATTTAGCTATTTTTTTTTTTTTTTTTTTTTTTTTTGAAGTGTCGTAATAATTTTGTATCGATGACGTCAAAATTTATTAGGATCAATGCAGTGCACCATACGTTCTAACATCGAGTCCTTGCATATATCATTGTTAAACTTCGACGCGCTGTTTAATTAATACGCGGCTTTCAATTCGATGAAAGGAAGGTAGATGAAGACATCGACTTCTGAACGGACGTAGCAACGCATTAACACGTTGCTCGGTAACGTGATCTTGTAATTATATTTGAGCAATCTTTTTGGTTACCAAATGCTACTCCGTAATGACGTCATTTATATCGACCGTAATGCATTTTACGAATGGCTTCATGAATAAATTAGAGTAACAGTGTGAATAGTAAGCTTATCATTTTTGCTTCTTAGAAACTGTGAATCTATAAATGCTCTTTTATAAGAGAAATATATTTACATTTTTCGGAATTCGAAATAATTATCTCTCCGATGTTCATCGTCAATATTGATGATTTATTATTATTTTCCGACCGTGTTGATTCAGAAATTATTGTTCTTTCCGGATCTTGAACTCTCTGTAATACGTGGTTGGATTTCAAAATCAAAATACTCCTTGTACTACTATGTTTAATATCGTTTTCTGCATACAGTCACTATATTGATGTAAGAGATTAGAGCAACTGCAGTACAGGTTTTAATAAATTAAAACCGATGCGAATACGATGTTGAATATGCACTTTACCGGCTGCTATTGTGTTCGCAGTTGTTTCCCACTACAGCGCAAATAAAATGATAAACCATACGGTATTTTATCAAGGGAAACATCGACAGTATAAGATAGCTCGATCTGAAATACGTTTGTAGCCTATATTTCTATTAACGATTTCACTATTCTCCTAATTCTAGATCGTTTCGATTTTCTGCGAAAATATCACGAGACTGTCCTTTCCATATTTTAACATCGAAACTTATGCAAAATCTTTCAGCTCCCAAACTTGTTCTCACGCACTTGTTAGACGATGATAATTAGTTTGCGAATATTTATGCACTTATGGGACATTAAAAAATGCAAAAATGCGTATAATGAACAATAATATACAGAGATGCAAATTTTGCATCTATTACTATATGTAGATGAAACAAAGATCTACTTAGCTTCTTTTTAGAGTCTTTGTAAAAAATACGAATAATATTTTAGTTTCCTGCCTCTCTTATCAGATCTTTGCACTTGGTTTAATAAATAAAAGAATTCTTTAATGTTTTGAGAAATAGCACTGTGCGCTGGAAACGGAAAATTAAACAGGAAATGGCTATTTACGGAAACGGGAGTTTAAACTAAAGAAATTTGTCGACGATAAAAGCGATATAAAATGAAAACAAAAACACGTTGATCGTTTAAAATAATTGAAAGATCGTCGAAGATTAGAATCACAGATTTCTTTCCTAATAATCGCACGCTGGTTCGAAATCGTCGAAAATCGGCATCGTGCGCTTTATACAATCGCTAGAGTCACGTAACTGTTTTACCGGGTTAGCTGACACGATTTACAAAGTTACAACGTGTCGAGTGAACGAACGTGTGCTGGCCGAAAATTCTCAGCTCGATTAACGATTCTCATCGCATCGGTTAGCCGAAAATCGCGAGCTGTTTTTGGATCGGCCATGCATTCCGCTTAACCAGTTGGGAACCGATTCGTCGATCTTGGCATTGAATCATTCGTACGGATACCACACTACGATGCAACTTGCAGCCTGTCCCCGACATTGCTTCGTCATGGTCCTCGCGTACCCGTAAATGGAGCGTTTTAGCAAGGCTGCCAAAAAATATTTTTGGACCTAGAGTAATCGGCTAAGAGCTATTGAATATAGATAAGAAGGAAGCGATTAATACGACGTGTGCTTCGTAAGATAATCATCGAGTGCATATTACGAAGGTTACGCGCGTTCTTGAATTTTCAGCTTGAGTTATCCCTTTCGCTATTAAGATTTCTATATATATATATATACGTAACGTGGCTACAAAACGCATTCACGTTCTTCTTTATCTTTTGAATGAAACATTTTTCTGCCAGATTTTACATTTCCTTTTCGCGTACGATACAAAGTCTGGGACAAAGTTAAGCGAACATATGGTGGAAGTGCATAGACATCGGTGGAGTTTAATCGAAATAGTATCAACATTATGTACTTAAAGATTTATTTATTGTATATCCTTACGATACATAGATTATTTTGGGAAATAATTCTAATTAATCTTTTTATCTTTATTTCAAACAAGCTGTATTTAACGAAACTTCATTGATACGTATTTCCTCTACCTGTCATTTGTTTTCGTTTCTGACTGTATATTTTATATTCGTTGTCATAAGTCTATTCTGCTATTTACGGATGATAAATGGAGTAAAATTTGAGGTGTTTGCATAGTAGGAAGTTCAAACAATTCAAAAGTCAGACGATCAAGAAGATTTAATCAAAGTATTCCGTCGTATTAATTGACAGTTCTCGATAATAGTGTTACGATCTCATAAATTCTTAAACTTCTTTTTCCAATCCCCTACACCATGGCATTACACCATAACAAGTTATACAAGTCGTAACGTAAACATTCGCGCGCATATTCACCTTTGTGCAAAGAAAAATTGCTTCGAATATCAAAGATACTTGCAGCTCGAAAAGTTCCGCAGCGAGAGGGTTAAAAAGCGTCGGCGAATTTCGCTTTCGTGTACCTGTCGTCACTCGTGTTCCTTCAATTGATCATGATATTATATGGGGTACGTAACTCTGAACAGAATACAGAGTCGCAAGGTGCAATAAGTAAAATGCATTATGCACAAGATACGGATGCACGCGATGCTTTTTCACTCGCTTTAACGAGCCATTCTTCCCGGGTTCGCGATAAAAACTGGGTATCCGCGAAGGACATTCCACCAGACACGGTTCACGAGCCGGAGAGTGGAGTTTTTCTCGCGTCGACGAGTTTATTTCATTGTCAGGTGCAACGAGAGGCCGATTAAAAATGAATCGCGACGCCAAGAAAGCTGGAGCGCGTTATTTCGCTCGTTGCTTAATCGACGAATCGCTTAAGGCTTTCGCAGTTCCCTTTCTCGTCCAACTTGCTACATCCGTATAAATTTCAAGATAGAATGTCGTACGCGATGCGATAAAATGAGAAAAGTGATTAAAAAGCATGATTTCTCGTAACAAGGAATCTGTGGCGGCATACTTTCCATTATTAACGAGACTTAAACGATCGGAGATTTAATTGAATCACGACCTTGAAAGATTCCAGAATTCCGATTAAAAGCCGATTTTCCATCGACGAAAGAAAAATCCCGCGCAATGACTCACGCTATTATTCAATGATGTTCTCCTTGTAAAGAACGAATCTATTCAACGCTGCCACTGCTGTGGCACCGGCTGCAATTACGATTATACTAAACGATCTCCTCGAGAACGCCGCTGTTTTCAATGTCCTTTAATTAACCTGAATAGTAACCGACACCTGCCACGTTGTATAACTATTATTCAGAATAGAGGAATCGCCATTAATAAATTCTCAGGAAAGTGGGAAACATCGATAGCGTGGAGAGAACACCGACAACGATATCAACAACAGATTCATGCTTCGAGGAAGGAAATTCAATTAGTTTTACATTGAACTACTTTATGCAACAAATCGTTTAAGGATAGCTGTTATTTATTAATAGTTCCAAACAAGGGCCATGTTTTATGATCGACGTTCTCTCTCTCTCTCTCTCTCTCTCTCTCTCTATCTCATTGATTCACTCGGCTGTAATTACGCTCTATTTACGTCGACGTTAATATCTCGACGGGATTTCTCATTTTCTCGGTGGACAGGCATCCGCGGAGCCTTGAACCTCGGTGAGGCCCGCATGTGATGCATGATAAATGTACGGTTAGCGTTGGAAGGTGGATTGCGGTCGCAAATAAGGGAGATAATGAAAAAATGAAGAGGACGGTGTAAGCGGCTCGTGTGGGAAGGCTTGCACGTGCAATTTACAAGTATCCCTTTAATTGCGAGCCGCCGTGGATACGATTACCTTCGGCAACAGACGCGTTTGCCGTGGCGAGTTTGAAAGGTGTTTTGTTTTTCGCGCGTCGCAAGTCACCGACGCTGAATACCGTTGATCGGCTTTCATTCGTTTCGACGAGTATAAGAAAGAAGAGTCTCTGCTTCCGTTTGATATCGTTATCGTTGATTAGAAAAGAATCTTCATCCATTCTTCCGTGTCTCTCGTGAAAACGCCCATTTCATTGGAAAGTGGAGAAGCTGGTTGAGTACAAAGTGGTCGTTTCGGGTCAGACTCGTCGAGGCGATAAATCTCGTTGAATATAAGAAGCGTCTTTGCTTTCAATCGATTTTCTTTGAAGCTCAATCGTCTTTCGTGGAAATAAATTGATCGAATAATAGAGAACTCGGTTAAGTAGAATGTTCTATCCGTTCTATGTCAGACTCATCAGGCTGATAATGGAAGAAAATGGAATCTCTGTTTTCAGTTGTTATCGTTACGATGGATAGAAAGGAAGCTCGATCGATCTTTCATGTCTTTTGTGAAAATAGATTCGTTTAAAACAGGATAGTTCGGCTAAGTAGAATATGATCGTCGCAGGTCAGACTTAGATCGATAAAGAAGAATCTCTACTTCCAATCGTTGTCGTTACGATAATTATAAAGGAATTTCGATCGACTTTCTATTTCGTTCGTAGAAGTAGGTTGGTTGAACTGTGAAAAGTTCGGTTAGGTGGAATATGATCATTCCAGGCCAGATATATTAGACTGAGAAATTCGATGGTACGACCGTCAAGTTCTCGAAACGAGTGCCATGATTTAATCACCACTCTGATTCTAACGCCATTGTGCATCGACGAGGATGTGAAAGAGAGGGAAATCGTGGAATTGGTGGGAGAAGAGACGACCTTGCGACTTTCCATGGCAAGGCTGCACTTATTGCAGCGAGGATACCATAATAACAGTCTAGGTTCACTGCACCGGCTCGCATCGGTGCTGCTTCTTCGTCAGGATCCGTTCTATCCTCTTAATAGCTTCTCTATTATTTATCCGCGTTCCTTCGGCCGTTTACAAACTGGTTCTATGAAATATACAGCGAGCGACAGCTTCTTCGCTTTCGTACACTTAGAATTCCACGCGCTTGTCGTTCTTTTTTCCTTTTTTATCTCCCGTACACGCGTTTTCTTTTCGATCTTTTATCGAACTTTCCTCTCTATCGAACGGCAAACTGGATGGTTGCGACAAACGGTGCAATTCCACGCCAAGAATTTCGCTTTCGAACTACGGCATTTATAGCTTCGAAGAAGAGATTGGTCGTCGGTTTCCGTTCAGATCAAGAACTGGTTCGATCAAACTGGTCATCCCAACGTCTTCAAGGACTTCGTTCTTACATCTTACGATCTTCTAGAACTTACGGATACCGATCCGTTTCAACGAATATCCAGTTTGATCCACGGTAAAATTCCACGAAACACCTTTGCTCTCTGCAATGATTACTATCAGCGATATACGTTTATTCGATTGGACATAAAGGACGACAGAGGACGGCTTTCTACATCTCGTCTCAGTCAATTAGTAATTTTCCCTCGATTTTTCTAATTCTCACGCGCGAATTATCCGTAAGGATAACGATACGACTAACGTCGATGTACACGTCGATTTCTTGAATTGCGAGCCGCGATTTATTAGACAATTGACTTTAATTCGAGGTCGTGCGTTTCGAACACGTAATTACGTATCTGCATTTTCTGCCGCTATTAGCGTCCGTGATTTTTACCAGGAAATTGGCACGCCATGTTCACGTTGCAAATATATTTTCTTCGTCGAAAGAAAGCAACGAGAAAGGGAAGAGAGTGGCAATCAATGAAATCGAAATTACACGAGAGATTGCGCCAAGTGTCGTCTTCGTTTCGACGATTTTCTTATTTATTCAAGTACACTCGTGCTTACATTTTTTTAAACTCACTCGAGAAAGCATCGATTAGATCGTTACCTCGATGGTTGGAATTCGAAATGTTTTAGCTTCCGGGTGCCTTTGGCCCGTGAAACCGTTAAATCACAGGCCCGGCGAGAAGATGTACTATTAATGATACGTTTCGAGTTGTTTGCCTCTTCGCGAAAGGTACCTCTTAGGTTATTTCAAAGTGTCCATCAAAAGAGCTACACGAAATTCCTATGAATATTCAAAAATCGTTCTCGAAAGGCAGAACCCCGAATTAGCTTTCATAAGATGCACGTATGCAGTCTATAATTCGGCAACCTTGCAATTTTTGTAACTAAAATGTACTTTGAAAGCCAAGTTAATTGGTCCAGAGAATACTTGGAGATGCAGCTCGTCCTTGAAACGTTTCGAGTCTTCTTCGAGCTCTCTTATTCCACTTACAACCAACAACAGCAGGTGGCAGAGTGGCTGGAAACGTTTTATAAATAAGTCGTGCAACTTCTTAATGACCTGTCGTTATCTTACGCTTCTTTACGCAGTTGCGTAGTTTCGACTTAACTGTTTATTTATGCAGTTACACGTGTGTTTGCATATTGGCAACCCAAGTAGCTATTAGTTGCTGTCGATGCATTGTTAACGAGAAACCATTAATCCAGTTATAAATTACCGAATGACAACGCGTCAAACGTTTTGCTTATTTAACAATTATTAGTTTGTTTTGCAAGGTTTCCCGAGTTTAGAAGTTGATAAGGCAAGTCAAATTGATTTGTAACAAAGTTCTATGATATATAATATGTGTGATAGATATATAGTGTACTACATCGACCGCTATGAAACTGGAGTCACATCATTTTTTAAACCGCGTATCTTTCTCGTCAGAAGTGTCTTTATTTTAGTTAATAATGCCTAGACTGTGACTATTTATGCAAATTTATCGTTTTACGAAGTCAAGCAAGGAATATGGATATTTTTATATATTCTTTTACCCTTTAATTTCCCGCAAGCACTTAAAGATTTGCAATCTACGGATCCAAATAGGAAAAGATGTTACATAAACATAGATCGTTTAAGACGTGATAAAGGAGATACGACAAGAAAATGAAATACGATGGAAACGGTAAAGAGCTTGCGATTAGGTTATCGCGATACAATATAGAAACGGATCAGTGATATTTATGTCGGTCTACAGCTAACTGCGGAAGTAGTAAGCAAAGTGCGTATCTGCGTAAACAGTCGCGGCATTTCGCTAGATAGTCGAGCAACTTACCGATGGTACTGGCAGATATTAGCTTTAAGATCATTGACAAGTTCTTCGCCGTTCCCTTTGTATTCCGTGTTTTTCGCATAAATCTTTTCTGTAACATCTTAAACCACCTATGTTTATGCAACATTCTTCTCTCATTTAGATCCGTAAAATATATCAAAAAAGATTAGACCGTTAAAATCTAAGACATGCTGTATAAGTAGCGTAAACTTAACAATTGCAACGTACCATATTATAAATTGAAATAATTGCCTCGACGCAACGTACGCATCGATAGCAGCAAATGTGTTAGTTCGATGGATTCTATGTTCCGCAACCATACGATTCTTCGTCGCCAAACCGCACCGACCGATCGGGAAACTTTCTTCGAAAGATGTAATTGCTTCGATCACGGGAACGTTCAAAAAGTTTCAGACGAATTCTTCTTCATCGATTCTGGAGCATTTGGTCTTCCGATGAAGTTGCTTGAAATGCGGCTCTCGAAACGTAATCCTTCTGTTTTTCGCGCGACTCTCGAGGGATTGGGAACATCGTCTATACGGGATGCGACCAATTCGTATTCAAAGCACGGATCTCGTGCAAACGGGGCCTGAACCCTCGCCGCACGAAATGTTTCATTCAACGAGGAAAGGTTCTTCGCCCAAATCGCACGGGCCATTTGCGGTAAATCGAATGGCAAGTGGATCACCGACGACACAAATCCGCGACCTACTCGTTTCACTTGGATATCTTAAAATATCGTATTCATAAAATCGTCGTCTCGGCTGCATCGAAATTTCCCCTTAAAATTCATCGTTTTATTATATAATACTATCTGTTTCGTTGATCGAAGTTGCCAGTCGTTGGAAGAGAGATCGTTTAATAAAATGGAGAATTGTTCATTATCATAGAAAATCATAGAAAATATATAATCCTTGCATCGTGTAGAGATACTTATACAAATTCGGCCTTTTTTTATCAAGATGGCTAAAGAGAGATCTATTTCGGTTACTAAACTATACTTCATAACGAGTATTATACTTTGAATATCTTACACAATTTTGAATATTATGTGCATTCTATAGGTTTCTCCGTGTGCATGTAAATTTCACACAAATGCATAAACATCCCCGGCCTTTGATATCTTTGACAGTTGAAATACACGACAAATTCTCCAAATTTTATTTTACGCTAAGGTAATTGACCCAAATTTACGCTTCCGGGGCGTGTCGTTTAACTCGACAGAGTTAATTAATAGCGCGCGATTTATCATAGTGTGATAAACGGCTTCCATGTGACACAACATCTCACAAACCAGTTCCTATTTCGGTTCAACCGAGTGCGCTCCAATGTCACGATCACCAACACTGACATTGACGCTGTCGACGTTATGTCACCGCACTCTCTCCTCTTCTCCCATTCCACAGTGAACATGGAGAAGCCGCATTCTCAAGTTATGTCACTTGCAGTTCATGCAATCCTCTTCCCACTCTAACCAACGAGGAGAAAGGACAACAGAGCGGCGTGCCGTGCGTGGTCTGGTTAGATTTACCTTTTCGACGCATAGCTTTCTCCCCTTCTACGACTCTTACTTGCTCCAACACCTTCGTCCAAAACTTTCAGCCCGTCAGAATATATCGTTCCTCCTTTCGACGACTACGTACTCGGTAGTACGCGGCGCATCTCGACCAGCCGTAGGTCGCGTACGATGCAATTCGTTATTCTGTTATGCAGGATCGCTGCGAGTGGTATTTATGGCACTGGATCCAGTGCGCCTTGCTTCATCCGGCGAGTGTTGCACGTTGCGTATAGGTGCAGGTCCTACAGGGGCAGCAGAAACGAATAAATAGCCAGGATGATTAACGACGCGAAACTTTCAAGACCTAATCGCTGACGTTGAACCTCGAAGTGATTTATCTTGATTCAAATATCGATCCTTCCGTCTACAGATAACCGACCGAAGGATTGGAATATATACAGTGTCTGGCGAAAATATTCGCACACTTGCTATAGAGAAATACGGGTATCTTATGAAATTCGCAAGTGATCATTTTTTTATGATAAAGTCCTCAAATATCTTCGTAAACCACTGTATATTCTCCACGGAGGGATTGCAAAGCGCATAGACCTCTGTCAGAATGCATTATTTCATAAATTTATCTAGTCGTAAGTTTAAAACGATGGGACTCGGTGTAAGTTGACAGTTTCTTCGGTTTATCGCGATGTAAAGGAGAGGAAGTCGGTTACCTACGGCTTAGTGGAAAGAAAGCAACCTACAGCTTGATTCGCAATCTGCACCTACACGCGAGAATCGTATATATTTCACAGGTGGAGCTGCGTCGTCAGCGAACGTTGTCGATCGTCTGACAGGTTATCGATACGTTTAAAAATCATAGACAAAGTGCTTCGCTCCTTGTTGATTCTATCAAAGAAATTTTATTACGATAGACACGTTGTATGAATGGTTTTCGAGACGAACGTCAAATGCTGCCAGATTTTTCGTTTGTTAAAGCTTGATAGAGTAGAAAGAACAATGGCGGGCAAAAGGAAGTTCAAAATTCATAATTGCGTATAATAACTACATTACATTTAATTGTTCTTGACAGTTACTACAAGTGTTTTTTCTAAAATTATAGCGTCCTTTTTGTACCCTTTATCCTGCAAACTTCCTTCTGTCCTCGACTGTATACAAACACCTGCAGAAATCCATTATAAATATATTATGCGCGTTATACGAAAAGTAATGTTTTTCTCATTATCGCTTTATTTTACTTTTTACGTTCGTATTATTGCATTTTCAATTATATTTATATCAAGTTTCCTATTTTATTATATTTATTATTATTATATATTTTCTACGTTTTTATAATATCTTACGATTTACACTTGGATTTCGAGTACTGTTACATGATAAACAATTCGAAAGACTGCTAGCTAACAGCAGTAATCAGTACAACGGCTGCATGGAAAGAATTGGTCGCGATGGGGAATTAAGGAATTTGCGATGCAGATCATAGTACGGCACAGCCAAGAAGACACAAGGTTCATTCACTTCTCGTCTTCCTTATTCTATTCACGATGGACGCTGATTTACGGTCTCGGTAAAAAAAAGCTATCGCGTCAAATCATTAAAGGCGCGTCGGAAATCAACGTTAACGTAACTGTACAAGCGAATTCACGATGGGTAGGGTATTGAAATTGTTGTTGTAGCACGTGGATTTTTGTCGAAGAGTGGAACGATGAAATAAATCGAGGTCGAAATGAGAATCGTTTGATCCTGAGCCATCGATGATGCTTGAATTATTCCAGCCAAGGTCAAGGGACAGTTAGAATCCTTTCGGTCGGGGAAGATTGGACGTGTGCCAAACAGTACGTAACTGTTCGACTGCTTATCTTTGCCGGTTTATGCGAAATTTTCAACCGAGGAAATCCACGCCTCTCGCCCTACAAAACGAAGTAGACTACGTCATGTTCGGCTATCCCGTTAAAACTATGGAGATTTAAACGCCACTGGATTTAAATTTATGAACGCCGTTGATTCTTCGCTAGGAAATCGACAAAATTAACATCGGTTTCTAACAATTTTATTGATATGAATTATTTCATTTTCAGACACGGTGAACCGAAAACATGTGGGCAAGTCTACATACGTTAGGCGTTTTGATAGCGCTGATCTCGCCGACGTTAGCTGATATTGGTAAGATCCTTTTCATTGATTCGAAATTTGAACTTTAAACTAGTTTGTAGTATTCACGGTTCGCAGTCGAAGTTGGCATGAATGGTTCGAAGGACCTTTTAGGAGATGCACGAACTATCTATTTTCTTGACAAGCCCATTTACAGCGCGGCTCACGGACGCGTGATACGCTTACCAATTCCATGGTGCATTGCCATCATTTTTATTTCTCCGTCATCTCAGTCAGCAACGTTGTTGTCCGCTGTGTCTTCAAACTGGTTTCGCGCGAGACGCGTGGCCTTGACTGCATCGAAGGAAACTTACTTAAAGAACTTTACTAATGTAAAATTCTTTATGTCTACGTATCGCGAATTCAGACTCGAATATTCCACATTCCAATGTTAATTTTTTTCACAAAAGAAACGTAAAAAGTATCAAACGATCGAGTAAAATTTTCTTTGAATTTACAAAACCTATTTTCTGCCTATTATTATTTATAATCATTTCTATTATTTTAGCAAAAACTCTGCCCTCGATACATCTGCCCTTGCCACATCTACCGAATGGTTTCATGTGCATTGAAGTAGGATATCATGCCGATCCTAGCGACTGTAGAAGATTCTACCGATGTGTCGATTGGGGATTCGGAAAACCGCTGCAGATCTTTCAATTCGAGTGCGGTGTTGGAACAGTATTCTCGATGCGCAGGGGTAACATCTGTACTCTCCCCAACGACAGCGACCGCCCAGAGTGTGGTGGAAATATCATAAACAACAATAATTCGACTACGACATCTCCGACTACAACAGGGACATGGGTGACCAATGGAACTGTTACAAACGATATACTGCGAACAACTTCGAAGACTACTACCACAAGTTTATCAACAAGTAGTAACCAATTTTCTGCAACAAGTGGAAAACCAGAGAATGATCAAGGTCGAGGACGATGCGTTCAAGAAGGATATTTTGCTGATTTGAATAACTGTAGAAAATTTTATAGATGCGTTGAAGAAGGTTCTGGAAACTTTGTAAAGTATGAATTTGAATGTGGAGTTGGTACGATCTGGGATCCAGATATACATGGATGTAATCATCCTTGGGCTGTATCACGAGAAGACTGCAAGGAAGGATCAGGGACAGCCGCTACCGGTAGTGGCGATAATGATGGACAATGGACAAGCGGAACAGGCAGCCCTGGACAACCTGGAGACGCTACTAGTCAAACAGGAAAACCAGGTCAGCCGGGAGAAACTACTGGACAACCTGTTTCTCCCGGTACTGCGGCAACACCTGGTACTCCTGGCACTCCGGGGACACCTGGTACGTCGGGCACTCCGGGAACACCTGGCACCCCTGACACTTCCGGCAGTCTAGGATCTACTACAACTTCCAGCACTTCAGGTACACCTGGCGTCTCGGGAACTTCTGTTACACCTGGCACCTCTGGAACTCCTGGTATACCTGGCACCCCTGGAACTCCTGTTACACCTGGCACTTCAGGAGCTCCTGGTAAACCTGGCATACCTGGGAGCGTAGGCACCCCTATCACTCCAGGAAGTTCTGGTGCCCCTGGCACATCTAGCACACCGGGCACATCTGGCACATCGGGCACATCTGGCACACCGGGCACATCTGGCACACCGGGCACATCTGGCACACCGGGTACATCTGACACAGCGAGCACATCTGGCACACCCGGTAAACCTGGCACACCCGGCATATCCGGAAACCCAGGCACTTCTAGCGTTCCAGCAAGTCCTGGGGCCCCACACACTCCTGGCTCACCCGGTACTCCCGGTACTCCTGCCACACCTGGATTTCCAGGAAGTCCTGGTGCCCCAGGTAATCCTGGCTCACCTGGCACACCTGGTACACCCGGCATACCTGGAAACTCAGGCACTCCAAGCATTCCAGGTAGTCCTGGTGCCCCAGACACTCCCGACTCAACCGGCACACCTGGTACTCCTGCCACACCTGGCATTCCAGGAAGTCCTGGTGCCCCAGGCACTCCCGGCTCACCCGGCATACCCGGCACATCTGGCACAGCGAGCACATCTGGCACACCCGGCACACCTGGTACTCCTGGCACACCTGGTACACCCGGCATACCTGGAAACTCAGGCACTCCAAGCAGTCCAGGTAGGCCTGGTGCCACAGACACTCCCGGCGCAGCCGGCACACCTGGTACTCCTGCCACACCTGGCGTTCCAGGAAGTCCTGGTGCCCCAGGCACTCCTGGCTCACCTGGCACATCTGGTACTTCTGGCACACCTGGTACACCCGGCATACCTGGAAACTCAGGCACTCCAAGCATTCCAGGTAGTCCTGCTGCCCCAGACACTCCCGGCGCAACCGGCACACCTGGTACTCCTGCCACACCTGGCGTTCCAGAAAGTCCTGGTGCCCCAGGCACTCCCGGCTCACCCGGCACACCCGGCACACCTGGCACACCCGGCACACCTGGCACACCCGGCATATCCGGAAACCCAGGCACTTCTAGCGTTCCAGCAAGTCCTGGTGCCCCAGACACTCCCGGCGCAACCGGCACACCTGGTACTCCTGCCACACCTGGCGTTCCAGGAAGTCCTGGTGCCCCAGGCACTCCTGGCTCACCTGGCACATCTGGTACTTCTGGCACACCTGGTACACCCGGCATACCTGGAAACTCAGGCACTCCAAGCATTCCAGGTAGTCCTGCTGCCCCAGACACTCCCGGCGCAACCGGCACACCTGGTACTCCTGCCACACCTGGCGTTCCAGAAAGTCCTGGTGCCCCAGGCACTCCCGGCTCACCCGGCACACCCGGCACACCTGGCACACCCGGCACACCTGGCACACCCGGCATATCTGGAAACCCAGGCACTTCTAGCGTTTCAGCAAGTCCTGGTGCCCCAGACACTCCCGGCTCAACCGGCACACCTGGTACTCCTGCCACACCTGGCATTTCAGGAAGTCCCGGTGCACCAGGCACTCCTGGCTCACCTGGCACATCTGGTACTTCTGGCACACCTGGTACACCCGGCATACCTGGAAACTCAGGCACTCCAAGCATTCCAGGTAGTCCTGCTGCCCCAGACACTCCCGGCGCAACCGGCACACCTGGTACTCCTGCCACACCTGGCGTTCCAGGAAGTCCTGGTGCCCCAGGCACTACCGGCTCACCCGGCACACCCGGCACACCCGGCACACCCGGCACACCTGGCACACCCGGCACACCCGGCACACCCGGCTCACCTGGCACATCTGGTACTTCTGGCACACCTGGTACACCCGGCATACCTGGAAACTCAGGCACTCCAAGCATTCCAGGTAGTCCTGCTGCCCCAGACACTCCCGGCGCAACCGGCACACCTGGTACTCCTGCCACACCTGGCGTTCCAGCAAGTCCTGGTGCCCCAGACACTCCCGGCTCAACCGGCACACCTGATACTCCAGCCACACCTGGCATTTCAGGAAGTCCCGGTGCACCAGGCACTCCTGGCTCATCCGGCACATCTGGTACTTCTGGCACACCTGGTACACCCGGCATACCTGGAATCACAGGCATTCCAAGCATTCCAGGTATTCCTGGTGCCCCAGGCACTCCTGGCTTACCTGGCACACCTGATACTTCTGGTACATCTGGAACATCGGACATCACAGGTACTGCGGCCACTAACGGTACCTCCGGTACACCAGCATGGCTTGGCTCATCCAGCACATCTGCATGGTCTGGCTCATCCGGACAACCTAGCACCTCAGGAACACCCGTATACCTTGGAAATCCTACCACTCCCGAAATTACTAGTACGACATTCACACCTAGCATAACAGAAGCACCCAACACTCTCAGCACTCCAAGCACGCCAAGTAATTACGAAACTCCCCAAACACCAGCAACACCAAGTAGTGGAAATGGAACAAACACTACAACTGACACTCCTAGTGAATCTGACACTTCAGACACTCCTGGCGCTTCTAGTGAAACCGACACTGCAGACTCTCCTGGCTCTTCTAATGAACCCGACACTGCAGACACTCCTGGCTCTTCTAGTGAACCCGACACTGCAGACACTCCTGGCTCTTCTAGTGAACCCGACACTGCAGACACTTCTGGCTCTTCTAGTGAACCCGACACTGCAGACACTCCTGGCTCTTCTAGTGAACCCGACACTGCAGACACTCCACGCACTTATAATGAACCAGATAATTCAGGTTCCTTCGGTACACCTAGTAAATCCGAGACTGCAAGTACTTCTAGTGAACACGATATTCCAGACACATCTGGTGTATCTGTAAATGAATCCGGTACTGCAATCACATCCAGTTCTCCCGAAACTTCTGTTACACAAACGACATCCGGTAGTGACGGCGAACCTCTTCGTACGCCTGGTACACCCAGTAAACCTCCAACTCCCAGGACACCAAGTAATCCCGAAAGTCCTGAAAGACCAGCGACACCCTATAGTGAAATTGGATCCCCCCCTACACCCAATATACACAGTAAACCCCCAACTCCCAGGACGCCACGTCATCTCAAAACTACTGGAAAACTGACGACACGTAGTAGTAAAACTATACCTCCTCCTACACTCACTATGGCCAGTGAAGCTCCAACTCACAGGACACCAAGTCATCTCAAATCTCCCGAAACACTAGCGACATCATGTAGGGAAACTACACCTTCTCCCACACCCAGTATGGCCAGTAAACCTCCAACTCCCAGGACGCCACGTCATCTCAAAACTACTGGAAAACCGACGACACGCAGTAGTAAAACTATACCTCCTCCTACACCCACTATGGCCAGTAAAGCTCCAACTCCCAGGACGCCAAGTCCTTTCAAAACTCCTGAAACACCAGCGACACGCAGTAATGAAACTACATCTCCTCCCACACCTGATATGGCCAGTAAACCTCCAACTCCCAGAACTCCAGGTCATCTCGAAACTACTGGGTCAACGGTACCCACTAGGAAAACTACACCTCCTCCCACACCCAGTATGGCCAGTAAACCTCCAACGCCCAGGGCGCCAAGTCATTTCAAAACTCCTGAAACACCAGCGACACCGAGTAGTGAAACTGCACCTCCTCGAACACCTGATATGGAAAGTAAACCTCCAACTCCCAGGACGCCAAGTCATGTCACGGCTACTGAAAAGCCGACGACACGCAGCAGTAAAACTATACCTCCTCCTACACTCGCTACGGCCAGTAAACCTCCAACTCCCAGGACACCAAGTCATCTCAAATCTCCCGAAACTCCAGCGACACCGAGTAGTGAAACTGCACCTCCTCGAACACCTGATATGGAAAGTAAACCTCCAACTCCCAGGACGCCAAGTGATCTCACGGCTACTGAAAAGCCGACGACACGCAGCAGTAAAACTATACCTCCTCCTACACCCGCTACGGCCAGTAAACCTCCAACTCCCAGGACACCAAGTCATCTCAAATCTCCCGAAACACCAGCGACACCGAGTAGTGAAACTGCACCTCCTCGAACACCTGATATGGAAAGTAAACCTCCAACTCCCAGGACGCCAAGTCCTCTTACGGCTACTGAAAAGCCAACGACACGCAGCAGTAAAACTATACCTCCTCCTACACCCGCTACGGCCAGTACACCTCCAACTCCCAGGACACCAAGTGATCTCAAATCTACCGAAACACCAGCGACACCGAGTAGTGAAACTGCACTTCCTCAAACACCTGATATGGAAAGTGAACCTCCAACTCCCAGGACGCCAAGTCATCTCACGGCTACTGAAAAGCCGACGACACGCAGCAGTAAAACTATACCTCCTCCTACACCCGCTACGGCCAGTAAACCTCCAACTCCCAGGACACCAAGTGATCTCAAATCTCCCGAAACACCAGCGACACCGAGTAGTGAAACTGCACTTCCTCAAACACCTGATATGGAAAGTGAACCTCCAACTCCCAGGACGCCAAGTCATCTCACGGCTACTGAAAAGCCGACGACACGCAGCAGTAAAACTATACCTCCTCCTACACCCGCTACGGCCAGTAAACCTCCAACTCCCAGGACACCAAGTGATCTCAAATCTCCCGAAACACCAGCGACACCGAGTAGTGAAACTGCACTTCCTCAAACACCTGATATGGAAAGTAAACCTCCAACTCCCAGGACGCCAAGTCATCTCACGGCTACTGAAAAGCCGACGACACGCAGCAGTAAAACTATACCTCCTCCTACACCCGCTACGGCTAGTACACCTCCAACTCCCAGGACACCAAGTGATCTCAAATCTCCCGAAACACCAGCGACACCGAGTAGTGAAACTGCACTTCCTCAAACACCTGATATGGAAAGTAAACCTCCAACTCCCAGGACGCCAAGTCATCTCACGGCTACTGAAAAGCCGACGACACGCAGCAGTAAAACTATACCTCCTCCTACACCCGCTACGGCTAGTACACCTCCAACTCCCAGGACACCAAGTGATCTCAAATCTCCCGAAACACCAGCGACACCGAGTAGTGAAACTGCACTTCCTCAAACACCTGATATGGAAAGTGAACCTCCAACTCCCAGGACGCCAAGTCATCTCACGGCTACTGAAAAGCCGACGACACGCAGCAGTAAAACTATACCTCCTCCTACACCCGCTACGGCTAGTACACCTCCAACTCCCAGGACACCAAGTGATCTCAAATCTCCCGAAACACCAGCGACACCGAGTAGTGAAACTGCACTTCCTCAAACACCTGATATGGAAAGTGAACCTCCAACTCCCAGGACGCCAAGTCATCTCACGGCTACTGAAAAGCCGACGACACGCAGCAGTAAAACTATACCTCCTCCTACACCCGCTACGGCTAGTACACCTCCAACTCCCAGGACACCAAGTGATCTCAAATCTCCCGAAACACCAGCGACACCGAGTAGTGAAACTGCACTTCCTCAAACACCTGATATGGAAAGTGAACCTCCAACTCCCAGGACGCCAAGTCATCTCACGGCTACTGAAAAGCCGACGACACGCAGCAGTAAAACTATACCTCCTCCTACACCCGCTACGGCTAGTACACCTCCAACTCCCAGGACACCAAGTGATCTCAAATCTCCCGAAACACCAGCGACACCGAGTAGTGAAACTGCACTTCCTCAAACACCTGATATGGAAAGTAAACCTCCAACTCCCAGGACGCCAAGTCATCTCACGGCTACTGAAAAGCCGACGACACGCAGCAGTAAAACTATACCTCCTCCTACACCCGCTACGGCTAGTACACCTCCAACTCCCAGGACACCAAGTGATCTCAAATCTCCCGAAACACCAGCGACACCGAGTAGTGAAACTGCACTTCCTCAAACACCTGATATGGAAAGTGAACCTCCAACTCCCAGGACGCCAAGTCATCTCACGGCTACTGAAAAGCCGACGACACGCAGCAGTAAAACTATACCTCCTCCTACACCCGCTACGGCTAGTACACCTCCAACTCCCAGGACACCAAGTGATCTCAAATCTCCCGAAACACCAGCGACACCGAGTAGTGAAACTGCACTTCCTCAAACACCTGATATGGAAAGTAAACCTCCAACTCCCAGGACGCCAAGTCATCTCACGGCTACTGAAAAGCCGACGACACGCAGCAGTAAAACTATACCTCCTCCTACACCCGCTACGGCCAGTAAACCTCCAACTCCCAGGACACCAAGTGATCTCAAATCTCCCGAAACACCAGCGACACCGAGTAGTGAAACTGCACTTCCTCAAACACCTGATATGGAAAGTGAACCTCCAACTCCCAGGACGCCAAGTCATCTCACGGCTACTGAAAAGCCGACGACACGCAGCAGTAAAACTATACCCCCTCCTACACCCGCTATGGCCAGTAAACCTCCAACTCCCAGGACACCAAGTGATCTCAAATCTCCCGAAACACCAGCGACACCGAGTAGTGAAACTGCACTTCCTCAAACACCTGATATGGAAAGTAAACCTCCAACTCCCAGGACGCCAAGTCATCTCACGGCTACTGAAAAGCCGACGACACGCAGCAGTAAAACTATACCTCCTCCTACACCCGCTACGGCCAGTACACCTCCAACGCCCAGGACACCAAGTGATCTCAAATCTCCCGAAACACCAGCGACACCGAGTAGTGAAACTGCACTTCCTCAAACACCTGATATGGAAAGTAAACCTCCAACTCCCAGGACGCCAAGTCATCTCACGGCTACTGAAAAGCCGACGACACGCAGCAGTAAAACTATACCTCCTCCTACACCCGCTACGGCCAGTACACCTCCAACGCCCAGGACACCAAGTGATCTCAAATCTCCCGAAACACCAGCGACACCGAGTAGTGAAACTGCACTTCCTCAAACACCTGATATGGAAAGTAAACCTCCAACTCCCAGGACGCCAAGTCATCTCACGGCTACTGAAAAGCCGACGACACGCAGCAGTAAAACTATACCTCCTCCTACACCCGCTACGGCCAGTACACCTCCAACTCCCAGGACACCAAGTGATCTCAAATCTCCCGAAACACCAGCGACACCGAGTAGTGAAACTGCACTTCCTCAAACACCTGATATGGAAAGTGAACCTCCAACTCCCAGGACGCCAAGTCATCTCACGGCTACTGAAAAGCCGACGACACGCAGCAGTAAAACTATACCTCCTCCTACACCCGCTACGGCCAGTAAACCTCCAACTCCCAGGACACCAAGTGATCTCAAATCTCCCGAAACACCAGCGACACCGAGTAGTGAAACTGCACTTCCTCAAACACCTGATATGGAAAGTAAACCTCCAACTCCCAGGACGCCAAGTCATCTCACGGCTACTGAAAAGCCGACGACACGCAGCAGTAAAACTATACCTCCTCCTACACCCGCTACGGCCAGTACACCTCCAACTCCCAGGACACCAAGTGATCTCAAATCTCCCGAAACACCAGCGACACCGAGTAGTGAAACTGCACTTCCTCAAACACCTGATATGGAAAGTAAACCTCCAACTCCCAGGACGCCAAGTCATCTCACGGCTACTGAAAAGCCGACGACACGCAGCAGTAAAACTATACCTCCTCCTACACCCGCTACGGCCAGTAAACCTCCAACTCCCAGGACACCAAGTGATCTCAAATCTCCCGAAACACCAGCGACACCGAGTAGTGAAACTGCACTTCCTCAAACACCTGATATGGAAAGTGAACCTCCAACTCCCAGGACGCCAAGTCATCTCTCGGCTACTGAAAAGCCGACGACACGCAGCAGTAAAACTATACCTCCTCCTACACCCGCTACGGCCAGTAAACCTCCAACTCCCAGGACACCAAGTGATCTCAAATCTCCCGAAACACCAGCGACACCGAGTAGTGAAACTGCACTTCCTCAAACACCTGATATGGAAAGTAAACCTCCAACTCCCAGGACGCCAAGTCATCTCACGGCTACTGAAAAGCCGACGACACGCAGCAGTAAAACTATACCTCCTCCTACACCCGCTACGGCCAGTACACCTCCAACTCCCAGGACACCAAGTGATCTCAAATCTCCCGAAACACCAGCGACACCGAGTACTGAAACTGCACTTCCTCAAACACCTGATATGGAAAGTGAACCTCCAACTCCCAGGACGCCAAGTCATCTCACGGCTACTGAAAAGCCGACGACACGCAGCAGTAAAACTATACCTCCTCCTACACCCGCTACGGCCAGTAAACCTCCAACTCCCAGGACACCAAGTGATCTCAAATCTCCCGAAACACCAGCGACACCGAGTAGTGAAACTGCACTTCCTCAAACACCTGATATGGAAAGTGAACCTCCAACTCCCAGGACGCCAAGTCATCTCACGGCTACTGAAAAGCCGACGACACGCAGCAGTAAAACTATACCTCCTCCTACACCCGCTACGGCCAGTAAACCTCCAACTCCCAGGACACCAAGTCATCTCAAATCTCCCGAAACACCAGCGACACGCAGTAATGAAACTACATCTCTTCCCACACCTGATATGGCCAGTAAACCTCCGACTCCCAGGACGCCAAGTCATCTCACGGCTACTGAAAAGCCGACGACACGCAGTAGTAAAACTATACCTCCTCCTACACCCGCTACGGCCAGTAAACCTCCAACTCCCAGGACACCAAGTCATCTCAAATCTACTGAAAAGCCGACGACACGCAGTAGTAAAACTATACCTCCTGCTACTCCCACTATGGCCAGTAAACCTCCAACTCCCAGGACGCCAAGTCATCTCAAAACTACTGAAAAACCGACGACACGCAGTAGTAAAACTATACCACCTCCTACCCCTGCTATGGCCAGTAAGCCTCCAACTCTCAGGAGGTCAAGTCGTCTCAAAACTTCTGGAACACCAGCCACACTGAGTTGTGAAACTGCACCTCCTTCCACATCGTGTATAGCCAGTAAACCTCCAACTCCCAGGACGCCAAGTCATCTCAAATCTACTGAAAAGCCGACGACACGCAGTAGTAAAACTATACCTTCTGCTACTCCCACTATGGCCAGTAAACCTCCAACTCCCAGGACGCCAAGTCATCTCAAAACTACTGAAAAACCAACGACACGCAGTAGTAAAACTATACCTCCTGCTACTCCCACTATGGCCAGTAAACCTCCAACTCCCAGGACGCCAAGTCATCTCAAAACTACTGAAAAACCGACGACACGCAGTAGTAAAACTATACCACCTCCTACCCCTGCTATGGCCAGTAAGCCTCCAACTCTCAGGAGGTCAAGTCGTCTCAAAACTTCTGGAACACCAGCCACACTGAGTTGTGAAACTGCAACTCCTTCCACATCGTGTATAGCCAGTAAACCTCCAACTCCCAGGACGCCAAGTCATCTCAAAACTACTGAAAAACCAACGACACGCAGTAGTAAAACTATACCACCTCCTACCCCTGCTATGGCCAGTAAGCCTCCAACTCTCAGGAGGTCAAGTCGTCTCAAAACTCCTGGAACACCAGCGACACTGAGTTGTGAAACTGCACCTCCTTCCACATCGGGTATAGCCAGTAAACCTCCAACTCCCAGGACGCTAAGTCATCTCAAAGTTACTGAAAAACCGACGACACGCAGTAGTAAATCTATACCTCCTCCTACACCCGCTATGGCCAGTAAACCTCCAACTCCCAGAACGCCAAGTCATCTCAACACTACTGACACAGCACCGACGCCCAGTAGTGAAACTGGTCCTCCACCTACATCCGGTATGGTCAGTAAACCTTCAACTGCCAAAACGGGAAGTCATCTCAAAACTCCTGAAGCACCCTCGACATCCAGTAGTGAATCGGTATCTCCTTCTACACCCGGTATGCGCAGTGAACCTCCAACTCCTTGAACTCCAAGAAATCAGAAAGCTACTGAGGCACCAACGACACCCAGTAGTGAAATTGGACCTACTTCTACTCCCGCTATGGCCAGTAAACCTCCATCTCTCTGGACGCCAAGTCATCTCAATATTCCTGAAACACCTTCGACACCCAGTAGTAAAATTGGACCTCCTCTTACACACTGTAGGCCCAGTAAACCTCTAACTCCGAGGACGCCAGGTTATCTGAACACTTCTGAAACACCAGCGACTCCCAGTAGTGAAACTGGATCACCTCCTACACCCAGAATGCCCAGTATTCCTCCAACTCCCTGGACACCAGATATTCCCGAAACTCCTGAAACACCAATGACACGCAACAGTGAAATTGGACCTTTTCGGACACCTGGTATACCTAATGATCCCGCAACTCCCGGCGCATCTCCCACACCTAGTGAACCTGCTAGTCCCTACAAATACGATACTCTACTCACACTCGGTATTTCCGTAACTCCGAAAACACAAACGACAGCCAGTAGTGAATCTGAAACTCCCGGCTCACCTGGTATTCCTAGTGAGCCTGATACTCCAGGCTCCTCTGGGAGTCCTTGTGGACCTGAAACGCCTGCTACACCTAGCTCTACTAACATGCCTGCTGCGCTTTGCATTCCGTGTTAATCAGCATCTCCCAGTAATCTTAGCACTGCTAGTTCATCTGAATCTTCATGTACATCTGGAATAACTATTGAACCTTGTAATACTATCACTGGGAATCCTGGTACTTCTGGCACTCCTGGCACTCCTGGCACTCCCGCTGAAACAGCTACTCCTAACACTTCTGGCTCTACTTCCGGTATTCTAAACGTTATCTGGTTTCATTTGTATAAATATCAACGATGACAAGTTACTGATTATTTATATATTCCGCAGGAACTTCTGGTTCTACAAATACGCCAGGCATTTGTACACATGATGGGTTCTTTCCAGACCCTGGAGACTGTCGAAAATTCTATCGCTGTGTCGGCAGTGGTTCCACGTTTATCAAATACGAGTTCCAGTGCGGTACAGGAACTGCTTGGGATTCTGCTATTCAGAGCTGTAATCACGATTATCTCGTTCCTGGTTGTAAAGGGGCGACGATATCGACTAGTTTGCCAGACACTACAGTACCAGATTCATCTTCTAATGAAGTCACCAGTACAACTGATTCCAGCACACCAGATTATACTACGAAGAAGCCTAATAACGCCGTAGTTTGTGATAAGGCAGGATTCCATCCGGATCCAACACGCTGTGACAAATTCTATCGTTGCGTTGACAATGGAAATGGCTTCAACGTGTATCATTTCGACTGCGCACCTGGAACCATATGGGATCCTAGCATCGACACGTGCAACCATCCCGAGTCCGTGTATCCACCAAGAAATTGCACGATGCCTCCGTCAGGTTCATCTACTAGTACAGAACAAACATCAAGTAGTACAAGCACTGGATATACTGCAACCATAAACGATTGGATTACTTCATCTACAGCACCGACAGAAACCAGCACAGCTGCATCTCAATCGATTACAGAATCTACTTCTGGAGATATTACGGAAACCACGACTAAAGTATCTGTTCAGCCAACAATAACAGATTCGACTACTTCATCTACAGCACCGACAGGAACTAGCACGGCTGCATCTCAATCGAATACAGAGTCTACTTCGGAAGGCACTACAGTGACTGCGACTGTAGCATCTACTCAGCCCACGTCTGAATTGAGTACGGAAACTACTTCTGAGGCAACTACGAAGAAGCCTAATAACGCCACAGTTTGCGATAGGCCAGGTTTCTATCCGGACCCAGCACTGTGTAACAAATTCTATCGTTGCATTGACAATGGAAACGGCTTCAGCGTGTTTTATTTCAACTGCGGACCTGGAACCATATGGGATCCTAGCATCGACACGTGCAACCATCCCGAGTCCGTGTATCCTCCTAGAAATTGCACGATGCCTCCGTCAGGTTCATCTACTAGTACAGAACAAACATCAAGTAGTACAAGCACTGGATATACTGCAACAATAACCGATTCGACTGCTTCATCTACAGCGCCGACAGAAACTGGCACAGCCTCATCTCAATCGAGTACAGGATCTACTTCTGGAGATATTACCGAAACCACGACTAAAGTATCTGCTCAGCCAACAATAACCGATCCGTCTACTTCATCTACGGCACCGACAGAAACTGACACAGCTGCATCTCAATCGAGTACAGAATCTACTTCTGGAGATATTACGGAAACCACGACTAAAGTATCTGCTCAGCCAACAATAACAGATTCGACTACTTCATCTACAGCACCGACAGGAACTAGCACAGCTGCATCTCAATCGAATACAGAGTCTACTTCGGAAGGCACTACAGTGAATGCGACTGTAGCATCTACTCAGCCCACGTCTGAATTGAGTACGGAAACTACTTCTGAGGCAACTACGAAGAAGCCTAATAACGCCACAATTTGCGATAGGCCAGGTTTCTATCCGGACCCAGCACTGTGTAACAAATTCTATCGTTGCGTTGACAATGGAAACGGCTTCAGCGTGTTTTATTTCAACTGCGGACCTGGAACCATATGGGATCCTAGCATCGACACGTGCAACCATCCCGAGTCCGTGTATCCTCCTAGAAATTGCACGATGCCTCCGTCAGGTTCATCTATTAGTACAGAACAACCATCAGGTAGTGCAAGCACTGGATCTACTGCAACAATAACCGATTCGACTGCTTCATCTACAGCGCCGACAGAAACTGGCACAGCCTCATCTCAATCGAGTACAGGATCTGCTTCTCAAGGTGCTAAAGTGACTGAGACTGTAGCATCTACTCAGCCTACGTCTGTATCGAGTACGGAAACTACATCAGGGGCAACTACGAAGAAGCCTAATAACGCCATAGTTTGCGATAGGCCAGGTTTCTATCCGGACCCAACGCGGTGTGACAAATACTATCGTTGCGAGGACAATGGAAACGGCTTCAGCGTGTTTTATTTCAACTGCGGACCTGGAACCATATGGGATCCTAGCATCAACACGTGCAATTATGCCGATGCCGTGTATCCTCCAAGAAATTGCACGATGCCTCCGTCAGGTTCATCTATTAGTACAGAACAACCATCAGGTAGTGCAAGCACTGGATCTACTGCAACAATAACCGATTCGACTACTTCATCTACAGCGCCGACAGAAACTGGCACAGCTGCATCTCAATCGAGTACAGAGTCTACTTCTGGAGATATTACGGAAACCACGACTACAGCATCTACTCAGCCAACAATAACCGCTTCGACTACTTCATCTATAGCGCCGACAGAAACTGACACAGCTGCATCTCAATCGAATACAGAGTCTACTTCGGAAGGCACTACAGTGACTGCGACTGTAGCATCTACTCAGCCCACGTCTGAATTGAGTACGGAAACTACTTCTGAGGCAACTACGAAGAAGCCTAATAACGCCACAGTTTGCGATAGGCCAGGTTTCTATCCGGACCCAGCACTGTGTAACAAATTCTATCGTTGCGTTGACAATGGAAACGGCTTCAGCGTGTTTTATTTCAACTGCGGACCTGGAACTATATGGGATCCTAGCATCGACACGTGCAACCATCCCGAGTCCGTGTATCCTCCAAGAAATTGCACGATGCCTCCGTCAGGTTCATCTACTAGTACAGAACAAACATCAAGTAGTACAAGCACTGGATATACTGCAACCATAAACGATTCGATTACTTCATCTACAGCACCGACAGAAACCAGCACAGCTGCATCTCAATCGATTACAGAATCTACTTCTGGAGATATTACCGAAACCACGACTAAAGTATCTGCTCAGCCAACAATAACCGATTCGTCTACTTCATCTGCGGCACCGACAGAAACTGACACAGCTGCATCTCAATCGAATACAGAGTCTACTTCGGAAGGCACTACAGTGACTGCGACTGTAGCATCTACTCAGCCCACGTCTGAATTGAGTACGGAAACTACTTCTGAGGCAACTACGAAGAAGCCTAATAACGCCACAGTTTGCGATAGGCCAGGTTTCTATCCGGACCCAGCACTGTGTAACAAATTCTATCGTTGCGTTGACAATGGAAACGGCTTCAGCGTGTTTTATTTCACCTGCGGACCTGGAACCATATGGGATCCTAGCATCGACACGTGCAACCATCCCGAGTCCGTGTATCCTCCAAGAAATTGCACGATGCCTCCGTCAGGTTCATCTACTAGTACAGAACAAACATCAAGTAGTACAAGCACTGGATATACGTCAACCATAAACGATTGGATTACTTCATCTACAGCACCGACAGAAACCAGCACAGCTGCATCTCAATCGATTACAGAATCTACTTCTGGAGATATTACCGAAACCACGACTGAAGTATCTGCTCAGCCAACAATAACCGATTCGTCTACTTCATCTACGGCACCGACAGAAACTGACACAGCTGCATCTCAATCGAGTACAGAATCTACTTCTGGAGATATTACGGAAACCACGACTAAAGTATCTGCTCAGCCAACAATAACAGATTCGACTACTTCATCTAGAGCACCGACAGGAACTAGCACAGCTGCATCTCAATCGAATACAGAGTCTACTTCGGAAGGCACTACAGTGACTGCGACTGTAGCATCTACTCAGCCCACGTCTGAATTGAGTACGGAAACTACTTCTGAGGCCACTACGAAGAAGCCTAATAACGCCACAGTTTGCGATAGGCCAGGTTTCTATCCGGACCCAGCACTGTGTAACAAATTCTATCGTTGCGTTGACAATGGAAACGGCTTCAGCGTGTTTTATTTCAACTGCGGACCTGGAACTATATGGGATCCTAGCATCGACACGTGCAACCATCCCGAGTCCGTGTATCCTCCAAGAAATTGCACGATGCCTCCGTCAGGTTCATCTACTAGTACAGAACAAACATCAAGTAGTACAAGCACTGGAAATACTGCAACCATAAACGATTCGATTACTTCATCTACAGCACCGACAGAAACCAGCACAGCTGCATCTCAATCGATTACAGAATCTACTTCTGGAGATATTACCGAAACCACGACTAAAGTATCTGCTCAGCCAACAATAACCGATTCGTCTACTTCATCTGCGGCACCGACAGAAACTGACACAGCTGCATCTCAATCGAATACAGAGTCTACTTCGGAAGGCACTACAGTGACTGCGACTGTAGCATCTACTCAGCCCACGTCTGAATTGAGTACGGAAACTACTTCTGAGGCAACTACGAAGAAGCCTAATAACGCCACAGTTTGCGATAGGCCAGGTTTCTATCCGGACCCAGCACTGTGTAACAAATTCTATCGTTGCGTTGACAATGGAAACGGCTTCAGCGTGTTTTATTTCACCTGCGGACCTGGAACCATATGGGATCCTAGCATCGACACGTGCAACCATCCCGAGTCCGTGTATCCTCCAAGAAATTGCACGATGCCTCCGTCAGGTTCATCTACTAGTACAGAACAAACATCAAGTAGTACAAGCACTGGATATACGTCAACCATAAACGATTGGATTACTTCATCTACAGCACCGACAGAAACCAGCACAGCTGCATCTCAATCGATTACAGAATCTACTTCTGGAGATATTACCGAAACCACGACTGAAGTATCTGCTCAGCCAACAATAACCGATTCGTCTACTTCATCTACGGCACCGACAGAAACTGACACAGCTGCATCTCAATCGAGTACAGAATCTACTTCTGGAGATATTACGGAAACCACGACTAAAGTATCTGCTCAGCCAACAATAACAGATTCGACTACTTCATCTACAGCACCGACAGGAACTAGCACAGCTGCATCTCAATCGAATACAGAGTCTACTTCGGAAGGCACTACAGTGACTGCGACTGTAGCATCTACTCAGCCCACGTCTGAATTGAGTACGGAAACTACTTCTGAGGCCACTACGAAGAAGCCTAATAACGCCACAGTTTGCGATAGGCCAGGTTTCTATCCGGACCCAGCACTGTGTAACAAATTCTATCGTTGCGTTGACAATGGAAACGGCTTCAGCGTGTTTTATTTCAACTGCGGACCTGGAACCATATGGGATCCTAGCATCGACACGTGCAACCATCCCGAGTCCGTGTATCCTCCAAGAAATTGCACGATGCCTCCGACAGGTTCATCTACTAGTACAGAACAAACATCAAGTAGTACAAGCACTGAATATACTGCAACAATAACCGATTCGACTACTTCATCTACAGCGCCGACAGAAACTGGCACAGCTGCATCTCAATCGAGTACAGAATCTACTTCTGGAGATATTACGGAAACCACGACTAAAGCATCTACTCAGCCAACAATAACCGCTTCGACTACTTCATCTATAGCGCCGACAGAAACTGCCACAGCCTCATCTCAATCGATTACAGGATCTGCTTCTCAAGGTGCTACAGTGACTGAGACTGTAGCATCTACTCAGCCTACGTCTGTATCGAGTACGGAAACTACATCAGGGGCAACTACGAAGAAGCCTAATAACGCCATAGTTTGCGATAGGCCAGGTTTCTATCCGGACCCAACGCGGTGTGACAAATACTATCGTTGTGAGGACAATGGAAACGGCTTCAGCGTGTTTTATTTCAACTGCGGACCTGGAACCATATGGGATCCTAGCATCGACACGTGCAACCATCCCGAGTCCGTGTATCCTCCAAGAAATTGCACGATGCCTCCGTCAGGTTCATCTACTAGTACAGAACAACCATCAGGTAGTGCAAGCACTGGATCTACTGCAACAATAACCGATTCGACTGCTTCATCTACAGCGCCGACAGAAACTGGCACAGCTGCATCTCAAGCGACTACAGAATCTACTTCTGGGCCAACTACGAAAAAGCCTAATAACGTCACAGTTTGTGATAGGCCAGGTTACTATCCGGACCCAATACGGTGTGACAAATTCTATCGTTGCGATGACAATGGAAACGGCTTCAGCGTGTTTTATTTCAACTGCGGACCTGGTACCATATGGGATCCTAGCATCAACACGTGCAATTATGCCGATGCCGTGTATCCTCCAAGAAATTGCACGATGCCTCCATTAGGTTCATCTATTAGTACAGAACAGCCATCAGGTAGTGCAAGCACTGGATATACTGCAACAATAACCGATTCGACTACTTCATCTACAGCGCCGACAGAAACTGGCACAGCTGCATCTCAATCGAGTACAGAATCAACTTCTGGGGCAACTACGAAAAAGCCTAATAACGTCACAGTTTGTGATAGGCCAGGTTTCTATCCGGACCCAACACGGTGTGACAAATTCTATGAGTGCATTGACAATGGAAACGACTTCGACGTGAAATATTATGATTGTGCATACGGAACCATATTTGATCCTAGCATCAATAGATGCAATGTTCCGGAGTCAGTGCATTCTCCAAGAAATTGCACGATGTCTACTACTACGGAAGGATCATCGACGTTTGAAACGACTACAGGATCGACGAGTGGGGGAAGCACCGATAGTAGTACAGCATCCAGCTCAGGACAGATTACCGAAACAGCAACATCAACTACAGGATCGACTACAGATGCTTCTATCCCAACGCCTTGTCCAATTGGAAATTTAACCGATGAACAAATAGTACTAGTCTGCCCAACTGGTTTCCGAAGACATCCGAAATATTGCAACCTATTTTATCAATGTACTATGGAAAACAATGTGGACATCAAAGTACTGGTACTGAGTTGCCCAGAGGGATTGATCTTCGACGATCAAAAGTTACAGTGTTTGCCTGAAGACAAAACCGACCAACATTGCAAGGGTACCAAAGCTTCTGCACGATTTTACAGAAGATTAGAGGAGAGTTCTGTGTCTCCTGTAAGTATTTGATTTTAAATTTTTACTTGTACCTTTTTTAAAGCATATCTGAGTATTTTCTTTTAAATATCTATTTGATTTCAGATCAAAGCATCGAGCGAGGTACTATGTCCAGGAGCGGGACACTATCCTTACAAACAAGGCTGCAGTAGCGTGTTCTATAATTGCAAACAGAATTCCACGGACAATCTTCAAGGTTATTTGTATAAATGTCCAGAGAACTTCTTGTACTGGTCAGTTTCGGGGAGATGCGAGCGTGCAACACAATTACCATTGTGCACGATATTTGGGCATAAAGATAAAGAGAATTGGGAGGGGAGATGGGAGATTCCAATAGAAGAGTCTAATCTGTCTGCCCGAAGTCTGTTTGTCTAAATTTTCATAAAAAGCTATTAGTGGTTCGAATGGACAGCGTAAACTCTCAGGACAATTTCTGCTCGTATTTTCTATTAGATCTATTTAAAGGTCGTAACTTTTACTTATTAAAATATGAGTAAATTACCTTTGCAACATGGCTGCGGAAGATCTCATAAAGAAACATTCAGATCTTCAACAGTCGTCTTGCCGTAATTAATAACTCTATATCGATTCATGTGCAAAAAGTAATTCTTAACTATTTTTCGAGAATATAATAGGTATTTTCCTATGATTTTCCGTAGCGAGATCGTAAAATCATTGGAAAACCTTCGCGAGTGTTGGGGTTTTCGGTTGAGGGATTTATATGCAATATTCGACTGTATTCAGTAATTTATAATATTTATTTATAGAGTCGAACATTTTCTTGCGACTACGTGCCACGATTTATATAATTTTATGTTAATGTAACCATAATAAATCAAAATTGACGATAATAAAATTAATATCCATAGGTGAATATAATAATTAAAGATTAGAATTTTGAGTACGGCGAAATATAAAATATAGAATGTTTGGCGTTTAATAAATTTATCCGACGAATTTAATAGTGCTCAAACTTTTCACTGTGAAAGTATATTTACAACCTCAGGACCATGTTCTGAATACAGTACAAAAAACAATAAGCTTGGGAAGATAATTTTGTATATAATTACGTGTTAATTATTCTAATTACTGCTTCCTTTATATGAAACATCATTCATTGCGTTTAATTTCTTCTTTCAATTGCGATGAGATATCGAGTATCGTTAAGGTACCCTTTGTAAAAAAAAAAAGGAGCATTGCGTTTAACACGTTTATTTAGACGTAAAATATCCCTAATGTAGTCATTGAATGAGTACAAGTATTGTGTGTGTTTGTGTTAGATTCTTCTGAAAATTGTTATTAATGAATAATAATAATGAATAATAAATAATGAATTTTCACATAAAATAAAGAAGTGCAAAATTCTACAGATCTCTCATATCTATCCCGTCATATTTCCTGGTTGTGAAAGAAGGTTAAAACTCAGTTAAAAATAACTTATAGCGATATTTGTTTTTCTAGAACACTGCTGAAAATAAATCATTTAAAAAATTAAGTCGATTGTCTAGCACCATTCGATTACACTGGCCGATTGTAATTTACTTTGTGTGTGCGTACGTATGACGTGACTGTGACTCATATAAGTCATATACTCATACTTTACTATATTACAGCCAGTCGAACAGCAGAGCCGTGGATGAGTAGGTGGTTGTTAAATTGAATTAATTGTTATCTATACAAAAGTATTCAGGAAGATCTAAGCGTCTAAGAAAAATTGCAAATAACAATCACTCTTAACAGAGCAAAATGTTTCGCAGTTCGCTTAATTTTGACAAATTATTAGGTACGTTTTTGTCGCTTATATCAGATGAACAAGATGTCCGACTGTCGAATTATATTTTGAATTTTTTTTATAGATAAAGCAACGAATCCTTATCAACTTGAACCTGACTGGGTAGCAGTACTTCAAATATGTGATTTAATACGTCAAGGGGATGTGCAGTAAGCGAATATTATTATTTAGTCCGAAGTTAACCTTACTATTTCTTAACCATGATGAAACAATGACATTCTCAATTTACTGTGCATATGCAATTATTTTTCACATATTTTTCATATTTTGTAAAAGTGAATACTGTTTTAACTTTTTCTTATTTATTGTTTCATATTGTATCATAATGGCAGAAATAGCATTGTGCCATTTAAGTATAGGTTAATAATGAAATCAAGTTTTAATTTTTTTATGTGTACAGACCTAAAGCAGTACTTGCAGCCATCAAAAAGAGAACAACAAATATAAATCCACATGTAGCTTTGTATGCTCTATTGGTGAGGAAAAATAC
Source organism: Bombus huntii (assembly GCF_024542735.1). NCBI lineage: Eukaryota > Metazoa > Arthropoda > Insecta > Hymenoptera > Apidae > Bombus > Bombus huntii. The sequence continues at coordinate 5,543,018 of NC_066251.1, forward strand.
GACTAACTGTCTGAGTAAATATTTTATTTTTGGAATTATCAGTTGCACTCTAAAAATATTATTCCTTGTATAGGTTTTAGAATCTTGTGTCAAAAATTGTGGTACGCTTATACATGATGAAATTGGTACTAAGCAATTCATGGAACAACTTAAAGAATTAGTAAAGACAACGACTTATGATAATGTTAAACTTAAAGCTTTAGAATTGATTCAAGCCTGGGCACATGCCTTTCGAAATTGTCCTAAATATAGAGCAGTGCAAGTATGTTTAATAAATGTGTTTTAATTATGCTTTATTTTAAATAATATAAAATGTTAATATTAATGGAACATGTGCATATCAGGATACACTTAATATTATGAAAGCTGAAGGATATAAATTTCCCACTTTAAAAGAAAGTGATGCTATGTTTATTGCTGACACTGCCCCAGCATGGGCAGATGGAGATGTGTGTCATCGTTGTCGCGTATCATTTAGTATGGTACAAAGAAAACATCACTGCAGAGCATGTGGTCAAGTATTTTGTAGTCAATGTTCGAGTAAAGTATCCACATTGCCTAAATTTGGAATTGAAAAGGAAGTTAGAGTGTGCGAAGCATGCTATGAAAAAGTTAATAAGTATGTATTAAATTTATTTTTATGTTACACTTTTATTATTTTATTTATATTTTTAATTCATTCATTTATTTCCACAGACCATCCACTGCTCAAATTAAAGAGGGAGATTTACCTGCTGAATATCTCAACAGCTCTTTAGCTCAACAACAACAAGTATATAACTATATAAAAAAGTTAGAAATTAGAAAGTATACATATATCGTAACATACAATATCCCATATTAATAGGTACCTCCCAGGAAAACAGCAGCAGAACTACAAGAAGAAGAAGAACTTAATCTTGCCATAGCCTTAAGTCAGAGTGAAGCAGAACATCAAGAAAAAGAAAAAAAACGGGGAAGTCGTACAACAAAAGTAAACCCATCAAGCACACGCGTTGCGAGAGCATCTTCTCCACCACCATCACCTGTTAGTTTTAAATAGCACAAAACTTTAATAGAAAAGTACTATGATTTCAATTTTTCAGCAAGAAGAGACGGAGGTTGATCCTGAGCTTGCAAAGTACTTGAATCGTAAACGTTGGGAATTAAGACAAAGTGCATTAGAAGAACATAGTTCTAGAGCAGATGTTACCAGTCCTTCTGCTCCTAATATAAGTAGCCCAATGCCACAAAAAGTTATAATTGTTAAACAACAGAACGGAGAAGTTGATACTCAAATGGAAGAATTTGTTAATGCTTTACGATCTCAAGTTGAAATTTTTGTTAATAGAATGAAAAGCAATTCGTCAAGAGGCAGATCAATTGCTAATGATAGTTCTGTACAAACTTTGTTTTTAAATATTACTGCTATGCATTCAAGGTTTGTTTTAAAAGATATTTTTTATGTACATAATATGATATAAAATTCGATGATACAATAAACGAATTCTTTCAGATTATTGAGATATATTCAAGAACAAGACGATAGTAGAGTATACTACGAAGGTCTTCAAGATAAATTAACACAAATGAAAGATGCTAGAGCTGCCTTGGACGCTTTGCGGGAAGAACATAGAGAAAAATTACGAAGACAAGCGGAAGAAGCTGAGAGGCAAAGACAGATGTTGATGGCTCAAAAATTGGCGATTATGAGGAAGAAAAAACAAGAATATTTACAATACCAACGTCAACTTGCTTTACAAAAAATCCAGGAACAAGAAAGAGAAATGCAAATGAGACAAGAACAACAAAAGCAACAGTATATAATGGGTGAGTTTAAATAAATAACGCACAAAATCGTAAAATGATTTTTATTTTATTAAATATATTTTAGGTGGCTATCAAGCTGTCTCTGGTTTTATTGGACCATCTCAAGGTTCACCTGTGCGGCACGTCCAGTATGAAACACCAGGAACTAACTACAACCCTATGTCACCAACAAATCAAGGATTTATATATGGACAACCTACTATGAAACAATATCCTATGCAAAGTTACAATATGCCACCTCATGTAATGGGGCCAATAGCTAATCAAGACCAACAGCCAACCGATGTTGTTCAGGGGCATGAAGGAATGGGCCGAATTTCTGTTTCTGGCCCAGGAATGGTTAGTACAACTCCAAATTATATTTAAACGTATACACTTCTTTTTTCGGTACTTCTATTGAGTTCCTTAAATAGTTCAAAACATTTTGAATCATATATTTTATTTAATTATTTTCTACATTTCTTTTGAAGATGTCTCAAATTACAAATCCCATACCGCAACTTCAGCAGGCAGGTGGACATCAAATGGGACCGCCATCACAAGGTCCTCCACCAAGTCATATAACGCAAACGCAGCCGACACCGGTACATTTGCCACCGCAACAGGGTGCTCCACAAATCACACAATCAGGACCACCAACTCAGATGAGTATACCTCAGGTACCTCAGAGTCATATGGGTCCTTCACCTGCACAAATAGGACCTGGAGCTCATGGCCCCCCTGGACAAGTTGTTGGTTTGCCACCACAAATGGGACCTCAGCAACCGTCTACGATGTCAGGTCCTCAAGGACCCTCGATGCAGTCTCATGTTTCAAATACACCTATTTCATCTCAAGGAACAGGAACTATCCAAGTACCTCCTGGAACTACGATTGGAACGATGTTAACATCGAATCCGCCGATGCAAGGTCCTCAGGGAGCTAGTGTGCCAACAATGCAAGGTATGGCCCAGGCCCCAGTATCTCAAGGACAACAATTACAGTATCAGCCACCAAATTCTCTACCAGCTGCATCAAATGAATCCACACAAGTGAAAAAAGATGCGAAGCTGGAAACAGCAGAACTAATTTCCTTTGATTGAAAAAATTATGTGTGCATACAAGATAACTCATAATAAGAAGTGCATTTAAGGTAATCATTTTGCATACCAATTTTGATCTTAAATTGACATTGACTGTTTCAATTTGATGATAAAATTTTTTACGCTGTTTATTGAATTGGCAAAAATATAAATTTTTGAAACTATTATTGATAATTCTAAAAATACTGATTTAAACTTTGCAATTTATCAGTGAATAATGATATTTTACAGTATATTAGGAAAAAATGGTTATATCATTATTGGTATTTATTTTAAGTTATAGAAATTCTCAACAATATATACACAAATCAAATATATGTCTTTCTTTGCATAATTTTTAAATATATATCTGATAAAAGGTTATAATACTTAAATAGCAAAGGCATACATTTCATGTATATGTATCTAAATGTAATGTATGTACAAAATATTTATATGTTACATAGCATAAAAGTGAAGAAAACTAATTTCATCTATACCTGACCTTTTGCTGGATATATTGTATATGATCTTATTTTTTTACAAGTTTAATTTTAAAATATTTTTTTCCTTGTGAAAATCAAAAAGAAAGTATTACGATCCACGAAATTTAAAAAAATGTTACATATAGTAAAATCCTTTATTATATCAATCAAACATCTTTTATCTTCGTTCAATATTGCATTTACATTCTTATTTTTTCTCTTTTCTTTGCTAATTTCTGAAAAAATTTTCGTGTGACCTATATTTTTTTAGAAATTTGTTTTCGCAATCATATTGTCTCCACTTGACCCTTTCTACGTGGTTTCACTTCTTGCGGACAGGTGAACGATGTCTCTTCCGAATGTTTTCTGATCACAGTTGATGGCTCGCCATTAGCTGAACAAGTAGAAATTTGACTGTCTTTCTTTTCTTGACATATATGTGATATATTCAATCCATTAGAAGTTAAGGATGCTTTTCGAATTCGCATATCTTCTAAAGGAATTTCTTCGCTTCGTGGTCTTGGCATTTTCGGTGAATTATCCCGAGATCGTAATCCATTTTCGTGACTTTTTTCATTTGACACAGTATCACCGCGTTTCGGAGTCGACGACGAAAGACCGGGGGTAGGTCTAGCAGCATTTTCTCTACGCATTTGTGCTGCGAATCCAGGAACTTTATTTACGGTGAACATTGGACGCGGCAGATGTTCTTTTGGTCTCTGAGCACGTCCTACTAATCCTGAAATTAAAATGTTATTTAGTTCTTATAATTCTTTTAAGTCTCATCAAACTAATTTAGTATTGCAATATATTTTACGTTCGTGTCGAAAACCACGTAGTGCATAATTTGGTGGTGTCGTGGCGTGAGGTATACTTGTAGGAATATCGAGTAGTCTTGCAATTTGATTCATTTTCTTCTGTCGTGCTTTTATTCTTCCTTTTGTTAGCCTTTAATTAAAAGCAAATTTACTGAATCACGTTCTGATAATAAATATTAATTACACCATACAAGTTTACCTTTGTTTCGCGGCCATACATCTTATATGATCATCGAAAATGAATTTTGTTGATAACAATGGAACACGATTGCCAGTACTACTGCTTAAAGGTTTATAGATTGTCAAGTGTAGACATCTAGAATCATCTTTGTCACCTGCAACTTCGATATCTTGCAGAAACCCTACCAATTTTGCCACTCCCCAACCTAGTTTACTAGTATCAGGTTCAACAAGAATTAATTGCACAATGTCGATAACTAGAAAACGACGGATTTTCTGACCATCTTTCCACACAACTGTACATGCGATTAAATCGCTATTATCTATATAAAAAAATAATCAGGATTTAGTATTTATAAATTTCTGAATATTTAATTTAGAATTTGCTAAAACAAAATGACTTTTACTTAAATCAAGAACATTGTCAACTTGAATACAGTTGATCGGATTTGTTAGTGGTAACTGTGTTTCTACTTCCATATTAAGGGTCAGTGATAGATCTCTTATTAAAAAGAATACTCGTATGGCGCGTCGTGCTCTTTCAACCTGTGCAAACATTATTTTTGTTTCTTATTAATAGGTTTCACAGTTTGCATTACATTAACAATATGTATTATCAAATAAAAGACTTTATCTCCAAAAAATATTTACATCTCCACATGGTAGTCTTTTAGTAAATTCGATACCCGTCATTGGAGTTCCCGTTGGCGGTAATAGAATATTACTGTCCATCATTAACCATTCAACATTCAAAGGTCGTTTCTGGATTTCGCTATATTCATCTTCAAACATATCTAAGAATATGTCTTCGCTCTGAAAATAGAATTAACTAATTTTTTTACAATCTGTAATATTTAAAATAGAAAGAGACAAATATAACACACCTTATAAAAATTCTTTAGTAGCGATGTGCTCTGTTCTTTGGCTGCTTCAATTGCTGCCAAATGTGAATCTTTTAACATACTTTGACCTTCTGACATTACTAATTGTATTAACAATTTAATTGTCAATTCCAAAGTAACAAGTCTCACCTTAGCATCTGACAAAAATATTGTTCGTAAAAACGTAGATTATTATTTTGGAAATTAAAGAAGATATTCTGGAAAATGACTCACTTGTTTGACAACTTAATGTTATGATATGAATCAGTCTATCTATTAAAATTTCATTATATAAACCTGTAGTTGAATTTCGTGAATTGCATAAAATTGGATCCAAAGTTTTACGATCTATGCCCTTGAAAATGAATTTTATTAGAACAGTACTTTAGAATTTTATTAGATACAATAATTCGAAAATAGTTTTCTTACCTGATTATTAGCTAAAGCATAAAGTAAACACAACGCGAATAGAGCGGCATAATCGTTTTCTGTGCAAAATAAGGAATTTAAAATAGTTTCTAAGAATGGCTTATTTGATAATGATTCAGTTACATTTTTTTGAGTTTGAGGTGTTAAAGGAGTTTCTAATGCTAATCTTTGCTCCTTTTCTTCATCAGTAACATTTAAATGTTTGATTTCTTCCAAATCTTCAGCTGGAATATTTACGTCTAGTTGTTGTGGACTTATAAGTACTGATACACCTCCTGTTGAAGCAGTATCGAATGATGTACTAGCATGATTTGTTTCTGAAACATCTTCACTTCCATTTTTCACATTATCCTTTTCTTCTTTCAAATTACTTTCTTCTTCACAAAGTTCATCTGATACTGTCAAGGATTCACTTAAATTTTCTAAAGACTTCTCTAAACTTTCTCTCGGTGGTGAAAAAGCAATTGGCTTATCCAATGAAATATCACCATACATTTCAAGTACTTTACTTGCACCTGTTTGTATTGTTTTTAAATCTGACAGCAGCATTACTGCTGCTAGTGTATGTACAAGAGGACCATGAGAAACTATTAGAAATACTTGAGAAAGTAAAAATAAGGCTACAACAATGCTCACGTGTTTTCTTTCTTCCTATTAATCACAAATACAAATTACTACTATATCAAGTGATCATAGACTTATTAATTGGAAACATACCTGATTTTGGCACAGAAGATTTTTGTGTCTCATAAGTGAGTAAACATATAGTGGAACTAATAATTTATGAAGCAAGTGTTCTGATAAAACTTTATTTAAATCAGATATATTTAAACAAAGAATGTCATTTAAATAATGCAAATGATCTAAGTGTTCTGCTACTAAATCTGATAATCTGTTTTGACTTTGATGACTGAAACACACATATATTATGAAACATCCTCTGAATATGATAATTTAAATTATATTTGAAAATGACTTACTCAGCATCATTTCTAACACAAGTGTCAAGCTCTATAATGTGATTACCAATAAACCATACAAGATTGCTGAAATAGGGTGCAGCAGTGCGATCTCTTATAAATGCTAGCATGGAGGCATCTTCTACTCGATATACATTTAAAGTTAAAGTTCGCACTGCTATACGAACCATTCCTTCGGAGTGATTAAAAAATTTAATTGCCTCCGTATACAATGGAAAATCATTGGTGTGCTGATAAAAAAATCAAATTAAAACACATCCTCTTTTATGTGCTAAGTGCAGAATTTAAATAATGATGATGACAATGAAGATGAAATAATGACCACAGTAAAAAGCACATCATGAATAGATTAAATTATATGTATAATTAAATTAAAAAAAAAATATATTAAAGGCAGCTACTATTAAAATTAATGAGCATGAGATTAGCAAAAGTGAAATAATAGACACAGAGGATTATCACGTGTACCTCGTTTACCTCATTATAAAAAAAGTGAATGGTATGTGCATTTAACTTCAAGCTTAAAGTCTTTAAAAAGCTGATGTAATATGCCATCACTTCCTCGTCGCTAAAGTCAAATTTGTGCACTATTATACTGTTTACATGATTATTACTAAGTAAATAATCTGGAAATAAATATTTGAATTGGAACTTTGCTAGAAGAGAGATCAATTAAAATTATAATATATAGTTTTGATAATAAACTTACATAAAGATGTCTCATTACGTATATTTTCAAATAATATATTTAAGGTCTGTAATAACTGAACACATACATAGCTTCCACATTTTTGTTTCATTATACGTAGGAAAAATGAAAGCATATTCTTTTCCAAAAAGAAACTAGTAAAGAATATAGATAGTTATTGTTTATTATACATGAAAAGGAAAAAAGTTAAATAGCATCTACTTTACTAATGCTTACTCAAATACACTGCTATCATTTTGGTCACCCCATATTAAAATTTCAGCTATAGAACGAAGAGTTTCTACCAACAAACCCCTATTATTTTCTGACACAGTTTGATTTTTTGATAGTACATGATACAAGTACCTATATATAACAATGAATAAAATTTAGACAAAGTACAAATTTAAATATACATATACATACTTAAGATGCTCTAAAGAATGAGGATTTTTGGGTTTCCAAAGCCCTCCTCCAAACCAGCTCCGACTTCGAAACATTTTTTAGTAATACAACTGCATTCGGGTGGTGTCTTGCATTAAATTCATATTCCTTTTGTTTCTTTTTGTCACTTTTTTGTTTGATTAAAGTATTATCACCGACATTTGTTTATGTAATTAAAATTATAATCGTGTAAGGCTTATTTAAATATAAATTAAATCTTCATAAACGTTAAAAAGATTGTCGAAATAGCAATAAAATTTAACACATTGTTCAGGTTAGAGTTATTTTTCCATTATACATTTTAATTCTCTTCATCTAATTATCAACTATTATATTTCTATATAAAATGCATTTACATTATTGTACATCTTCCCAATTGCACAACAAACAAATTATCGAAATAATGTCAGTCACGTACGTTCAATTTTACACGACGCAAAACGAAGACTACCCTCCATTACTGAACAGTCAATGGAACTGTACGTTAGGTTAGTTAATGTCGTTTGTTATTATTATTTATAATTTTGTTAAATACTAAAAGAACGTGTTTGTTATATAAGGAAAAAAGTAGAATCTTTTTAACATTTCATTAAGTTTTGTATAAATTATATGAATATAAACGAACGAAGGTTATGATAAAGTAAAAAAATTTCAACATGATTTCATAATAAAGTGTGTTGACAAAGAGAAAAATATATATTGATATTGAGTCATCTGTAAATATTATAAGCTTGTATGATTCATAATAATGAGAGTTTTGGAATTATATAGTGGTATTGGTGGAATGCATTATGCTCTTCAAGGTAACCTATTATACTGCTATTATACTGCTATTTGTTAGTTATATTGTTTAACAAAATTTAACCTCTACTTTCTATCAAGTTGTTTATTACAAAAACGATATTATGTCTTAAATAAAATATATTAAATAAAATATATCTACAAAAAATTTTATTTTCAGAAAGTGGTATTAACGGAGATGTTGTTGCAGCAGTTGATATAAATACTGTTGCAAACAGTATATACAGATATAATTTTCCAAATGTATTACTTATGAATTGTAATATTCAATCACTTTCTGCAAAACTGATAAATGACTTAAATATAGATACTATATTAATGAGTCCTCCATGTCAACCTTACACAAGAGTTGGACTTCAGAGAGATATATCGGATAATAGATCATCTTCGTTACTTCATGTTCTTTCATTGATTCCACAATTGAGAACATTAAAGCATATATTGCTTGAAAATGTAAAAGGATTTGAAAAGTCTGAAATGAGAAATGCGGTATTAAAATGTATGAATATGTCTGGATTCAATTATAAGGAACTAATTCTAAGTCCTTGTCAATTTGGTATTCCAAATACCAGATATAGATATTATTTATTGGCTAAAAGGAAGGATTCTGAATTTTGCTTTGACCACTGTATATTAAATTTTAATCTACCAGAAGCTGTTTTAAAGGCCTTACCAAGAAGTAAACATAATTTATTATTAGAAGGTGCTAAAACAGATAAGAAGTGCTACAAATTAGAAAATATTTTAGAAAATGTTGAAAAGTCACAGTATTTAATTCCTAGAAAGTTGTTACAAAAGAGAGCTTGGTTGTTTGATATAAGAACATCTCAAAGCGATGGTTCTTGTTGTTTTACAAAAGCTTATACTCATTATGCAGAAGGAACAGGTTCTGTATATTCTCCATATACCGAAGAAACAATCCAACAGATATTTTTAGAAGCAAATAAGTATGGCAAGCAATCATTAGAAGCATCAGAAGTTTTACAAAAATTAATGTTAAGATATTTTACACCTAAAGAAGTGTCTAGATTAATGTGTTTTCCTGAAGAATTTAAATTTCCAGAACATATAACATGTAAACAAAGATACAGACTTTTGGGAAATTCAATTAATGTATATGTAGTTAGTAGATTAATATTTTTATTATATACTGAGAAAAAAATTACATGACATTCACAGAAATATATTTTATATATATTTTTAATAAAAAAAATGTTTTATATTCCAAAACGAAGTTACAAATTTCTAACAGAAAAAATACAAAGAAATAAGTATAATAGGTAAATGAAGTCTCTATAATAACATATTTAGTTTTTGATATAAATACAGATCGTTCATGACCATCTAAGTCCTAAGTGATTACAAATGTTAGCATTTACATAATTTTTGTACTTTAGTCATTTACAATCATTCATAGTAGTATAATCATTGTTAACCAAGTATCATTGCAATCATTGCTTTTGATTAATATGAAGCTCACATTTCTCTTAATTCTTAATACATACTTAGAAGTGCTAGTAATTCAGTTTTTTGCATTGTGTAATTTTGGTACAGAATCGTTCAATACCCAGTAATGTTATTGCTTTTATGCTCAATAGAAAACTCTAGTATGTTTAAAATATTTTATATAGTTTCTAGTTCAGGTGGAATGTGAATCTTCTTTTCTATTGCAAATTTTTTTAGTGCTTGATATTTAGAGTGCCAAGATTCTATTTCTTCTCTCATATGATTATTGTCCTCCTGCATAGCTTCCATATCACGATATTCCTGTGTCTTTTCTGACTCTAACTCATCTTTTTGTTCAATTCGTTTGATACGACAACTGGCTGCATATCCTCTGTTTTTTAATGTGCGTCTACGTTGTTTCATACGAACTATTTCTTCTCGTGATAATCCACGCAATTTCAGCTGCCTGTTTAAATCCCTAACTGATATTGTCACTAGTTCATCGTCACTAATGTCTAAACAAGGACCAGGTGATAGTGGATCCTATACAAAAATTGATCATAATTTTTCATCAATTTCATTTTATGATAAATAGATACATATTTACTATATGTTATGTAGAATTATATAACATGTAAATATGAAAACAAATATTTTTTTAGATATTTCATAACATCATAAATTATTTAGAAATTACATATTTCGTCTTGTTTTCTTATGAATAATCATGACAAGGCATTTATTTACGTACTGAAAAATTAGCTGTAATTATCTTTTCGAGAGAATTATAACTGACAATCTGCTTTCTTCTATGTCATATTAATGGACTTTAAAAACATATGATGCACTGATTAAAGGAGATCGTGCATTATACAGAGGGGCAACGTACCATCTTTATAGATCGTTTTCCATCCATGGATTTATTTCTCAACTGATTCTTTCAAGTTTCTGCGTCGAGAAACCACCAAAGTTTTGATTTTACTCTAGCTTTCACGCTTTGAAGAAAAATTCGCTTAGTCATCGTAGAATCTGATGCTGGTCAGTTCACCATTCAATTGATGATAGGTATCTTTCTAAAAACATGAACTTTGTCCATGAAAGATCTTTTATAGATTTCTAACAAGTACATCAACATTTTATTGAAAAAGAATATAGATCTGTATATTCTTTATATCATAAAAAGTTTGAGAACGATATTTGATTTCGAAAGAATTAAATATTATGTCTATCTTTTAAACTCTATAGATGGCGTATCATGATACTAAATAGGATATGTTTTCACTTTAGTTGACTTAATTCTCAATAGAGGGCTACTAAATTATATATTTTCTCGATAGTTGTTGCATGAATAGAGTTTCCTACATATTAGAGAATTTAAATGCATTTTGTTGAAACGGATTTACGAGTGGCGAAGATCGCTGCTAAGGCCAAATCTTCACCGTTGAAACCTAACCCCAATCTAGTTTTTACGTTCTTTTAAGAACTTTGTTGCATTTAGTCATTGTGATGTTATATATCACAATGAGGAAGAAAATTTGTAATTTTCTATGTTCTTCTGGTTTTCTCGCCCAGTCCCAGATGAAAAAATGCTCGTCTTCATTAAGATGAGAAAGGGTATTCTCGGTAAGTCCGTTTCTTTTTCTGGTATTTTACAAGGTAACCTGATTTTTTTAATTGTTATTAACTAAACTGCAGATATTTATGCATAGATTTCACATAACGTGAAAAAGTATATAAAATATCCAAAGTATAGAGCTTTCAATAATATTTGATAGATAAACAATTTTCTACAGAGGTTGTACATTTTTTTAGTTTATATTCTTAAAAATATGAATTTGCATAAAAACACGTAGTCTAATTATCTTTTTATTAACAAAATTTTATCTATAAAATCATAATTCTTGCTTTAAGAATGGAACATAGCTTAAACTTTGTATAAAAAATGCATAGTTTTATTGGAATTTGTATCGATTATTGAAATTATTTCTATGTTGGTTTTTGTCTCGTTGAATTTTATTTTCTGTATAGTAGATGCTTGTAACTATTAAATTAAACATTAAATGTTCACGTAGTACTTCCGGTGTTTCAATACTGTAGGTGGCGTTCTAACAACGCGTTCTTCGAATGTATTCTCTTAATACGACATTAATTCCTTTTACTTTCTTCGGTATTTATGGTTACTCAATTAATACAGTGTTAATGGAAAGTGAAATATATGCAGTGTTCTTCTTAGACACATAAATGTGTCACGTAAGGAAGTAAAAATAGCGATTCAATTTCAAATATTATTGGCGCCATCCATGAATTCTTGCACGCTGGTTAGGATAACAAATAAAGTAAGTTTTCATTAAATAAACATAAACGAATATACAGCCCTCGTTACTGTATAATGAAAAATAAACGAAAGATCGGCAGTTTTGCAAATGTGAACGTAATAATGTGTATTTATAAAACGAATAGGGAGAATTGGAATGGAAAGGTCAGTTATCGAATGTGTATAAAGAGCAGAGTGATAGATTAATTTAGCTCGATGCAAATGTTTAATGCAATTAGTGTTTCATTCTATAGGAGTCTATTTTAAGCTATTGAATCAAGATCCTATGCAATTTATGCATGTATTTGTATGTTTGTATGTGTGAAATACATTATAAAACATACAAACACATGCATAAATTGCATATATATATATATATATATATATATATATAATATATACACACACACACACGTCTATCATGACTTTTTTTATCGAGTAGTATAGGTTAAAAATTTAATAAAACAAAATTACGAATACTTAGATTAAGATTCGTTTGAGAATGATTTGCCACGTTTTCAGAGAGTTCTATATGTATTTATTAATTACTAAATAATTTTTTACTAAATAATTCATTAATTGGTGAATAATACTAAAATTACTACGGTACATTAATTACTAAATAATACAATAAAATAGAAAATTTAATAAATACAACGAACACGTGTGTAAAATAGAATATTTTCATGGAGCATACATTACATTTTTAATAAAAATTTTTTATTATTCAAGGAAGAGAGGGTGTCAGTGCTGCAGTAATGCTTACTAACTTGTTTTTCTGTTCCAGATCCGGAGAATGGCTATTATCTTTTAGCAGTAATTCAATAGCTGAGAAAATGACAGGACTGGAGGAAGATGATAGGACGAGGAGGGCGACGCTACGAAGGATGGGCCGTAAGAAAGAAAATATTTATCACGTGAAAATACAGATGAGCTGTCGCTAAAGAAATATATCTATAGATTTATAGATTTTATGATAAGCGGAATTGCAAGGCTTATTATACCCCTTGATATCGTCATGTTCTACTTTAATTAATATAAATCGGAAAATTCTTAAATCAGTCACGTTCTTAAATTGATCGTTATTCGCGTTAGGTTAATATCTTTTACGTTCTCCATAAATGTAGACCAGTTTAGACTTTCTTATGATTCAACGACTTGTCGCATTGCGGCTGATTCAATGTCTAGGCATTTCGCTTCGTTCCCGAAATCATTTGCAACTGCAGCGATTGACTCGCGGCTCATAAATGCTTCGTTATCGCGAACAGGGCAGAGGTATGTATAATTTTCTTGATAGGGTTTGGGAAAGATGCCAGCGTAATGGACAAAGAAATCCGTGTCTAGGGAGATTAATGAAAGATGGCATAAGATATAAACTAGGGAACATCAGATTGAGTAAAGAGGGAAGATATACTCTGGAAAGGAATTTTATTTTTACGAAGATTTATCATCCTATTGTTCAAAAGCATTTGTGATTATTATAATAGAAGGTAAGGTATAATATAAGGTAAACGAATAATTCGAAAAATTCTGGAATATTGCTTTCAGATATTGGGAATATTATCGGGAAATTTCGTGTTGCATTCGCGATAGAACAAGGAGTGATGTATTTGATGCGCCGATGAGTCAACAGTTTGACTAATACTAGTCTGGTGGGTGTACAGAAATCCTCTCGGATCTGCGGGCTTTGATCGTCATGCGTTTCTAAATTTAATTGGCACGGTACATCGATTTCTATTCAGTACTGTTGACATAACCGTAAGTCTCGCTGGTATAAATTGATAGATGTAGTTTCGACTTGGTATCAAACGTCTTTCATAACATTGCAGTTTGTTTAAACGGGAACGTTATTCTCAGAGCTTTAACTTGCAATTTGACTTACTGTTGTGCCATCGATTCATTATAGCCGTTAAAAATCCACATAGTTTGCAAAACAAGCTTTCTAATTTCCATATAGAGTTGTTTGGTCATCGGTACAATGAATAATTCTGTCCACACGAGATAATAAATAGATAACAGAAACGACTACTTCGATTACTATCTAAATTAATGCTATTAATCCGTGAGGTCATGGTGTAGCATTAAACAGCTTATTCGTCGCTGGTCGAAGTTCATTAGCATATACCAGATATTCCGCACAGTATCTTGATCTGCGTGGCACGCTGTCACCGTTAATCCTTTACAATCATATTCGATTTGTCTCTGTATCATGATATCCTTCCTCAGCTATCAGTTTCTCGCAGGCCTTATGATCTTTTGCTTTTCTATAAAATTTTCATAAATTCTATTTTCGATCCTGTAAAAACTACCATCAATTAGAATAGTGTAGATTATACACTTGTCGCAATAGAGTAAGATTCATCAGTATCCAAAACAACAGTAAAATTAAAATGGGATTGAAATGCCCTATCTGTTATTTTGCAACATCGAAGAAAACCGAAGTTTTATCATTTTATTTTTATCATCTCTGTTTTTCTTCGAATTTCAAATATTTTGTAATTATTCTACTAGGTCGTCCGAAAAGTTTCTTTCGTTTTATAAGGAAATAATGGATACACAACATTTTTCGTTTCATATTATTTTATTGAATTACGTATGATCCATTTTGTTCTATCAAGATAAAGATCACAACGTTCGACAGATTAGGTTTCATGTTTGTATAAAGATGCATCGTTGTAAAAGACGGGTCTGTAAAAGAAAGACACTTTTCGGACAACCTAATATAACGAATCAGATAAAGCATATACGATTATTACACGTGATTATGCAGACAGCTGATTTATTACTAACGTAACAATTAATTAAACAACAGTCGTCTCTCATTGAAACGCTAATGAAATTTCAATATATTTTACGTAACACATACAATATAAAGCTTTGTGTGTTAGATATTCAAATACTTCCGTGAGCCACTACGCCTTTTAAACTTAAAAAAGGATACTTACGTAAGATTTTACATTTTATCTAAGAGGAACAGGCTCTTGATCGTCCTTAAAGCATCTTTAGAGCAAAGACGACATACGGAGTTTCTATACTAAATATTCGAATACTTTCATCGAGTCACAGTATCCTGAAAAATGGAAAAAAAAGCCAGAACATTTTAACTAACCGGGGGAGCAGTAAGCCTGATCGGTTTGAGCGTTTTCAAAGCAAAGAGGATTCTCTAAAGTAGACGAAAGTTTTAGATGGCTCGTCGAGTTTACACGTTCCTTATCGTCTTGATCGTCGTCATCCTCGTCGTCGTCGTCGTCGTCGACACACCAGGCGTCGTGTCGTTTCGACGTCCTCGGACGTCCTCGGACTTGTTCGGGCGTCGCGCCGATGTTCCGTCGCGACGCTGCTGACAGTCGGTGGCCGAGCATCGCGACGCGCGCATCGTACAAGCGTGCTAAAATTTTCATTCGTGACACGCGACCTGCCTTTTTTTCTTTCACAAAAGAAACAGAACGCGAGAACGTAACCGCCGTCTCGATCGTGATAACGCGTTTCCGCGCGGCCGTTTTCGTTTCCCTCGCCCGATCGTCGACGACCGGGAACTACGTGGGACGCAGGGAACACGCTTAGCCGCAACTCGAAACTGCAGAAAATGCACAACACCTGCTGTCTGTCACGCGGACAACACTGATGGTCTGTATCGTAAACGTGCGTGATAAGAAAAAATGATTCTCTCTCGAGAATGTCATCGCGAGAACAACGTACAAACGCTGCAACCCCTTAGATCGAGCTTGGATCGAGAGGGTGATTTCATTCGAAGCGTCTAAGGGGTGGAAATTGCGGGAATACGAGGTTGACGAAGGGAATACCGTGTTTCTTTATAAAAATAGTCGTTAAAGTGCTCGGGGATTTTCTATCTACGCAAACAGAATAATTTATAACCGCAAAGATGACGCTTGGGGAAAGATCCTTCTTCGTACTCGTTTTATTCTTTTCTTTTTTCCCATAAAATTAATTGCCTCTTTTCACTCGTTTTTGGTAACGCAATTTAGAGACCCTCGTGGATAATAAACGGACTTACAAGCGCATGCACAGCTATCTCGAATGACCGGTTTAAATTAGCAGGGGTGAAATATTTCGCTTCGAAATTCGGATAATTCGAGCAGCAGGAAGCGTCCAGTGACGCAGACGTATAGCTTTCATTGATGTTTCCGAATTAGGTATTAAACAGCTCTGTGTTTGAAGATTCCGATTGATTCACTTTAACGAACAACGTACCTTCTGTTCTCTGTCCATGTTTATGTTTGCGTTTTGTTCTTGCCGATATTAAATTGAATGGAGCGCGTGAACGACAGAAAACAGCGTGGTGCAGCTCGCAAAGAAAATTAATTGGCATCTTTCGGTTCTTGGAACTTTACAAATCGCCATCTCTTCTGAATCGCCTCGCGTTTCGTGCTTTTTTCTCACTCAAAGTGTCCGTTTTTCCAGTAGCGAGGGAAATCGTTCGTACGCGTCGCAGCAGCGCGCTTGTTTATCTCTGTCGAAATGTTTTTATGCGAACGTCCTTGGAAATATAGTAATTCCCTGTCAATCCGATGTTCATTGATGAGAACGTTGTAGGTTCCATCTTGCGCAAGTTTTCACGTGTTATTACGCCTCGGATTTCCTCGAAGCTTTTCTTGTCAACCTGCTCGTCGCGTCGATTCTCGCCGAGAAAGCAATATCGCACATTTACGTACAACGAAGGCAAGCTAGTGCACGATGTTTCTCGCAAGGATCGCCCACATATTGTAATTTTAATAGCTATTTCAGCGTTATGTCGTTTGCCTGATAATTCGAATGAAAACAATGCAACGTTGGAACGCCATCGAAGATAGTCTAACAATAAACACAAGTCGTCGACGTTTTGTTTCCCTGTTTGAACAGACCCGTACGTTTTCGTTTATTTGGATATATACCCAATCAATTAATTTGCAAAGCTAACGAATCATTATACCGCATTTAACTGTATTCAACAGCGGCATTATCAATTATCTTTCTCTATTAAAAATTGGAACTTTTGGTTTGCCATTCCGTAAAATAAATCTGGATCATTTAAATCTGGACCTCTCTCTTAAGACATTCCCCCCCCCCCTCCCCCCTCTCTCGTTATGTTCGTTGATTCGTCTAATTGTACCTTGTTCTCGTAATTAGTTCTTTCAACATCGTTAGCGCTATTTTTCGAAATTCATCTTGTTACGGTTCCCTCGTTTTATCCTCTCGTTTTTTCTCTTCTGGTCGATGTGTTTTATTTATGTGCTGTATTTTATTACCGAGATAGTCGTAACAATTTGCAATGACGATTAAATGCGTTTTAGCGAAAGATTATTATAGACGATAAATTATATGTATGTCAAGTTGAAAGAATTTTCCTAAACTATACCACGTTCAATTTCAAACACATTTATTCCTTTATTATGATGCCAATTGTTCTTTTGACTAAATGCCTCTTGTTTCCTATTTATCTCCGGTTACAAGTTCGCTGATGTTTTATTTACGATTGTTCCTGAACTTTCACCAATATACATTCGTCGGAAGCAAAACATTTTTACGATGCCTCTCGTTGATTTCGTTCAAGTTGCGCGTTGACTCACGGTATTCTCTTCTTTTTTCCCCTGTTCCCTGGATCCGTTTCAATCGTCAGACCGTATACCCTCATCCCCGATAATTGCAGAAATCTCGTTAATTCTAAAAACGTCTCTCTCTTCACGGTTCTTTAGCAGCGACTGTATTAAGCTGCCGATCTCCGAGCTTTCTCTGTTTGTGATTGTTAATTAAATTTGGTTTCACGATAGCCTACTTTTAGAACTTTCTAATCGTTCAGTGCGTTGAAAGGGTATAAATCCTCATTTTTTAGTTGTTCATCTGCATGTTGAAAAGTTGCTTTCTGCTCATAAAATTTTGTTTAATTTATTCTTAATCAAATTTCATTCCTCGATGACCTGCTTTTATAATTTTTTAATCATTTAGGACCAGTTAAAAATTCACGAATCTTTTTCTTACGATTGTTAATCAATTTCTCTGGCTTTAGAATATTCTAATCGCGCAGTGTGTGTTAAAAGCGCGTGAATTTCAATCTTCCAGTTGCTTATTCTCACGTTAAAGAGTTTCCTTTCTTTGCAGCTGTTTTTCAGTTTCACGATTTTTCCACCTTCGGGATTTTCTAATCGTCTAGTTCTAACACTGATGATTTTAAAACGACGAATTTCGACTTTTGGCGTGCTCGTTTCTATATTAGGAAGTTTCTTTTCCTTCTTTAACGATCTTTAATCAAACTTAGCTTCATAATATCTCTGCCCTTACAATTTCCCAGTGCGTAGAAAATGGGAAATTTCAATCCTCCAGTTGCTCATCCTTTTAATTCTAACATTGAGAAATTTCTTATCTTCGATTGCTGGTTAAATTGTTAATCAAACTTAGCTTCATAATATCTCTGCCCTTACAATTTCCCAATGCGTAGAAAGTGGGAAATTTCAATCCTCCAGTTGCTCATCCTTTTAATTCTAACACTGAGAAATTTCTTATCTTCGATTGTTGGTTAAGTTGTTAATCAAATTTGCGGCGAAGGCGCGTTAAATTGTGAAATATATTGGCTTGTTCGATGAAAGAAATTTCGTTGCGTTATGTAAGTGTGATCTGTACAATACTTGAACTTGCTGCCGAGCCAAATGCGTCTTAACCGTGAAATTCGTTAGTGGGTGTCCTTTCCATCTGCGTTTCCAGTTTGGCCGCGCCTTCGCGATAATCCGCCAAACGTACCCACTTTATTGCTCTCGATATCGATAGAAATCGCACGCCAGACGGGCTAATGGAGTCCTTGAAATCGAACGTCCTTGTTTCGTCGTCAGTTTAGGTTGGCAAATATTCTCGGCCGGGTTTGTGGTGCGAAAAATTCGACGAATCGTAGATCTGGACTTGTTTACGAGAGCGACGATAACGTCCCGATAGAAAGAAATTTGCGATCGGTGTCGTTTCGTGACAGCGTCGCCTGCGCCAATCTGTGCTTGGCTTCGTGTTTTTTTAAAATAAAGTAACAAAAGAATTGGACAAAGGAATTAATGGATCCCTGCTTAGGTCTTTGGTCATGTTGTTAATGATTTTTCTGACATCTACATCACCTTTCAAAATAAAACGACCATTGCTTCGTTTTATAGCATTCGCCGGTATTTCGTTGAAAATAATGTACGAAACTATCGGTGAAAAGTATCAGCGCCGGAACCACGAATGTTTAACAAATGGATGAAATAAATTCGAGGCACGTTCTGTCGGATTAGAATCAGAAATTCGCGACAACCGTGGATTCGGGCTAGGACACCGATCGTTACCCGTAGACAAAGGTAAACGTTATCGGCCAATATGTAAAATAGCGCGCGTGGAGGTGAGAGACACCATTTAAGGGATGTTATCTTCGTGAATGATATTTCCTATGGGACAACAAATTTCTGCCTCTCCATAAAATCCTGATGTTATAGGTAACTTCGTATATTCTAATTATACAGATCTAATTGTTTTCTAGGTGATCAAGATTCGATAAAGGGAAAGCTAAACAAATCTGAACCTCATTTTTTTTTACTAAATATAGTCTCTTTTAAAATATTTTGAAAATATATTTTCAAACGCGGATATCTCGCGGCCAGTGTGAACAAATGTTCAGTTCGAGTACAAATCTGTTTTATGTATCGTCAATGGTAATTTACTCTTAACGTAAGTCGAAAAGGATCGAAGTATCTATCATCTCGTCTTTTCTAAAATATATTTAGAACACCCGAATACAAATATGTTCCCAGTAGTACATAATTCTTACAGCAAGTCCAAAGGAATCTATCAATTGCTACTCTTTCCTAAAAAAATATATATATATAATTTTCAAAAAACATAGTGTAACTAAATACGTTAATTAACACGAATTATTTTGCGATTTACGCGAATAAACATTGCATCGACGAACGTGAACCTGTTTTATCTTTTCTCGGTAATTAATGAGAATTTATCGTCGTTGGAAATTATTCTTCCACACGTTTGTCCGCGTACGTATCACCTCGTTTCGGTCTTCGCTTAAAATCTCGCGATAAATTCCATTGGAAAAGCAGACCGAGGCAAAGAATCCTTCTTCGTGGTATCGGTAATCCTGGTTCAAGGCCGAGACGTTGCAACGATTGCCAGCAATTTATCGGTTGGCTGCGCTATTGTCTTTCCCCCCGTGGAGATCTTTCGATCCCTCTGGAGGATCGTTTCGACCGCGACCGCGCTCGAGAGCATTTTAATTTCGCTCGTTCGGAATTCTGAACAATTTCTCCGCTTCTTGACGACCGTATCTGGATAATCGCAGTGTCGGTGTGCCGATCGATAGTCGCTAGATGGCTGAAAATTCGAGGGAACGGGCGAGGCCTCGGCAATTTTATTCGAGTCGTCGTCGGAGAACGCGAAAGTCAGCGATTTCACGATCAAACCGACGGCGAGGGTTGAACGTTTCCGCGAGAGGAATAATGCAGAACGACGAGGTCGGGGTCGGTTAAAGATTTCGTTGTTGCGATTAATTGAAGTCTGGCACGAGCCTGCCGTAAAGCTCCTTTGGCGCCACGATTTCTGTAGCGCAGCGAATAATACCGTGCGAATTACGCTTGCAGCGGGTTTATTGTGACGATGGATTGCAGAATTTAGTGAAATTTATCGTTCTGCGTGGCAAGTAAATCACAAGACAATGAACTCGAGATCGAAGGCTATTTTTTAATTTTTCCCAGGGTCAAGTGGTCAAGTGGTGGTGAATATATTTCGTTGATTAGTAGAATTTCAATGGGAAATTTAAATATTTTTTCTGTCTGCGAATTTTTCTGTCGACATTTTGCGCGTGTATCGGAAAAGTGTTACAGTTGGAAGCAATTCAGTTTTTTGTTAGAACATGAAAATCGTCGAAAGGGTTCGAGGAGTAGAAATGGAAAATTAGAAAAATAATATTTGATCCTTGTTTCGTAGAATCTGTCCTTTTGTTAAGGTTCATAAGCTTTTTATAAGCTTCCAAATATTTACAAGTACTGGTTTTTTTGAAAAATTTGTTACTTGAGTTGTGTTATTTATAAAATACATGCGAGATATGTGTATTTATTTATGTTTCAATAACATTCGCAAATTTGTTCAAAGACAAAAGATAATAAAAATTGGCCGTGGTGAGAAAAAGAATCTTCTCTGCGATTCCAGACATTTGATATAAGAAAATCAAAAAGATTCTGAATTCAGAACTTGGGAGAGAGACAAGTAGGTAATTAAAAAATTATATCCAAAATAGTGGAAAGTATATCCAAAATTTGGATACAATTTTTGAGATATTATAGAATCCAATTAAAAAAAAAAGTAATTTATAGTTCTTTATATCGGTAAGCATTTTGTTTATTAAATTTTGAGACATTAGACATAGAGATTTGCACATATATTTTTAGATCTGTTTTCTCCCAGGAAATACAGAAACAGAGAATTTGATTTTTTCAGATACAGCAGAATGCTCCCTTAAATATCTCTAGAGATTAATTTTTAATTTACAATAGGATACCACCCAAAATATTAAGAAAGATTAACTTTCAAAAATTTACAAAATATCTCCCCAAATATTTATAGACCTTAATTTTTAAAGATTTACGATAGAGAACATTGTCGAATATTTATAGAGGTTAAGTTTTAATTCACAGCAGAATGCTTCTCTGAATATTTATAGAGATTAATTTTCAATTTGTAGTAGAATTCTGCCCTATGTATTAACAGGGATTAATGTTCAAAAATTCACAATAGAACATCTCAAATATTCGTAGATACCAATTTTTAAAAATTTACGATAAAGTTCTCCCTTAAATATTTATAGATATTTTTAATTTACAGTAGAATGCTTCCCTAACGTACTCACAGTAGGGTAGGGTACTCCCTTTTAAATATTTCTCAAAATTTACTTTAATTATCATCGTCCTTTTGTGATTTTTAATTATTTACAAGTACGGGAAGATATCTCGTTATCTCAGTGGCTACCTCTCGTTCTTTATTGTTTCCGTGTCACGGCCCATTGCTGTAAATTTTTCAATAGCCACCTGTCAGCGGAATATGAAACAGCCTGTCAAACAAAGAACGTCGTCACTACTGTTTGGCAATGTGCCAGAAGCTCGTTGGAAAGCTGCTTTCCTTATCTCTGGTTCTCTGTTGCCTTTGTAAAAACTGGCCGAGAGCATCGAGTAGAAATGCGTCTACTACATATCATCGTTGCCACCACGCAGGTAAACGATGATCGAGTTTCCACGAAGATTTCTCTTCCGACTCCAGAGGAAATGGAATCTTCCGCTTCTATGGCTTTCGTGGATGATAGTATGGAAATGAAAAATATGAAAAATTACATGAGAACGTAATATTTCTGTCCGCATGCGTGGAATTGTCGTAATGCAGTAATACCAGAGCTACTTATGATTAAAGCTTGTTCCAAAGGAGTTAAAACGAAAAAATATACGAATAGACTAAATTCATCTACTTTGAAGAAAAATTATTTAAACGTCTAAAAATGCAACGTTTTAAATCCATTAAATCACCGTGGACAATTAAATAAATTAAAGCGAGTGCTACAATAAGCAGCTCTTCCCTCTCCAACTCGAAATTAAATCACTTTTTCAAATGCGCTATAAATTCGTAGTTAACTAATCCTCGTGATAATAAACTTTTGCACTTTTCAATACGAGATCTATATCTTTCTTTCTCTTCCGGAAAATACAATTTAAGCATTGCTTTCTTATTCGCCAAATTGTCATTTTCATTCGAACTATTCTGGTAGTTCTAGTGTTAATAAATGCAAAAGTTCTTATGTTTCTCGCGCATTAACATAAATTTTTGTATAATTCATCGATTCGTCGATCTATTTCTATCAATATATCAAATTATTTTATTAGTATCTTATCGTGCAGGTTCCTGGAAATTCGACTATTACTCTGTGTATCAGTGATTCTTTCCAATTACGAGTTTCCAGTATTGGGATTCAGAGACAGTGGCATTAAATCGTTTTCCCATCTACAATACGATCAATTTTCGTCGAAAGGACCTCGGTTTAGATGTCGTGCAGTGCGTAGTACTTGGGAAACACAGTGATCTCTCTTGAATTCGGTTAGGGGAGAAAAGCAAAGCGGCTTGTCGGAACTTCCCCAAAGCCTGGCCAAATAGATTCCAAAGTGGCTTTGATCGGTGCTGAAACCTAAAAGGAGTATGATTCTCATTGTTTTTCACTAGAAAAGATTATACTATTAACATGTTCACTGTTACACGAATTTGATATATTTTGTGCTGGGAGTCGCAATCAGTTCAAATACACCACACCATAATATCTTATTTTTGTGAATTATACGAAACTTTTTGAAATTTCTTTACCACTACCTGATGAGACACGACTGTCGTGATTGTAATAGTAAAATTTGAAATCAATCCGAAGATCTACGTATATATAGTAATTAGACTGACAAGACATTTATCGGAAATATACGGTGGAAAATTAGTATACAGCATGAGTAATAGCCTTGAACGTACAATTAATGCTAAACATTTTCTCACTGTGTATTGTGGTTTATCAACTAAAGCGAGGAGTTGTTTGCCCAAGTACTTTGATGGTCTTTAGGAAGTGTATGCTTCTTATAAATATCTTGTGGTTTCTAGATACATTTTGAAACACCTTTCAAATTTTACCAATGTAATGTCGATAGTCGTGTCTCGTTACGGTACTAATGAAATTTTGGAAATGCTTCGTATAATATGCACGTAGAAATTTTCTAGCGTTTCTTCACGAAATTCATCTTACCTTAATGTTGTAGAAAATTTAGAAAAACGCGGCTCACCGAAGTGATCGGGGGTTAAAAGGCTCATCGATTGATTTTTCCTTAAAACCTCTAATAAAAGCCATAGCGATTGCCTCTAATTTGACGATAAAACTAGAACTATTCCTCCCCTGAAAGCAATCGGAAGACTTTGTTCTGGCGGTCGAAGGACAAGTTACCTAAAGTGGAACATGCTAAATTCGATGATCGTTTGGCTCAATAACGAGGAATTCTTGGTAAAGTAGGTTAGTTTAGAAAGCGCGGCCCCACTTGGAAATAAAGTGGATACTGATCGAACGCGAAAATCGAGGATAGTGGACTATGCACATGTGAAATGGAACAACGTGGCATTGCACAATGATACTTTATGCGGCGAATGTCCATCTTAGTGGCTGAATTAGAATATTCCCTGAAATCTTACGAATGAAAATCTCAGTAATTTCTATTCATGGAAATGCTATTCAACGATTAACCGCCGCCAGAAAGTTCGTAACTCAGTTTGATGTCGTTCTGCCATGAACATACGATCGTCGTCATAGTTGTCAAAGAGTAACAGCGATGAAATTGGTATATTAGCTTGGAAGTTTTGTCATTTAGAATCCATAAATTCCGCAGGTCGTAGTCAGATGATTGAGATGTACCAGTGTTTTAATCTTCGAAACATGATTCATAAGAAGCCGTATGGTACTGCTGGGTTTCTGCTATCGGGAATTTAACCAGTTAGCTGTTGCTAACTTGTTTGAAAACTTTGAAAATTGCGTAGCTAAAATGCGTCGCAATTTAAGCGACAATTTATTAATAAATTTTGTAAGCGATGACGAATATACTCGTCAAACGCAGAGTATGTGTTACTGTTTTAAGATGGGATTAAGTTGTAACGAAACGACTGTTTTACTTTTTAATTTTATTACTGACAGGGCTCGTTATAACACAAAATATTGCCATTTATTCGTGACGAGTATATTCGTCAGAAACAACAATCTGGTTAATCGATAAATTGTTTCATAGCAATGTTGCTTGTTGTGCAATTTTCTATATCGTTTTACACGATCGTCGTTGTGCAAGATAACTGCGATGAAATTGGCATTTGTATTAGGATGAAAGTTTTGTCATTTGCAACTTTGTTTCGAGATTCCATGAATTTTATACATTATGGGTAATTGAGATGGTAACCTTCGCAACACGATTCGCAAAAGGTCGAACAGTATCGCTGGATTTTGTGCTATTAAAAATTTAATCGATAAATTGTTCTATAGTAGTTTCGTGTTATGCAGTCTTGGATGTCGTCAAATGGAAAAATTTAATTTAATATCGTTTACACAATCGTCGTTAAAATTATGCAAGGCAACTGCGATGAAATTTCTATATTAAATCGATGGTTTTGTCATTTATAGCTTCATTTCGAGATACCATAAATTTCATAAATTATAGGCAATTAAGATGAATGTATGTTTTAATTGTCGAAACATAATTTCTATAGCCAATATCCATATAGGATAACTAATGATATATATTGGATGTATTATTTGCTATTTAAAATTTAATCGATGGATCGTTCTATGGTAATTCTCACTGTTGCCAAATTTTAGATAGCAAATAGAAAAATTTGTAATTTAAGACAGCTTTCAAAATCTCTTTTAAATAGGCAGCCAGTTAGTTTAAACCTTGATAATACTTTTTAACACGGAAACCATTCAAAATTGAGAATCAAACGCATTGAGGTCGAAACGCTAGAAGAATATTTCCATAACAAAAATGAAAAATTTAGCGACGATTGTAAGTAGACCGCAGATTTTTATGCAGTTTCATGCTTCTATTAACTTAAAACTAAAGAAATCGAACCTACATAAAGATCTATTTCTTCTATTACATATTATACCAAATATTTTCAAATATTTTTTATATTTCTACACCTCTAAATTTTCCATAATAATAAAAATCCTGAACTATAAGTAACGAGAAAACATTATATCGAAGGCTAATTAACAGAAATTTTATTTCATACAATTTATTTCATTCGTTCGAAAGAATAATGCCTTCCAACGAGCCAGTTATGTTGTCGATGAAAAAGAGCAAACTCCTCATTTGTTCTCTGTTCATCGGCAATCTTCGATGTTCCACACGTAAAAAGGAAGGTCGTCTTCCCCTGCCCCCGTCGTTACACGGTTCTCATTAAGGTGTTGTTTCTTCAGGCGCTTTCCGCTCTTTTCAACTTAACTAAAAACCTTGGCGAACCCTTCGAGGCGGCTCGTAGTGTCAAATGTTGCAATCGACAATTTTAACGAGGCCGGCGGAAAATTAGCCGGTTTTCGACGTGGCTGGAACTATATGAAGGCGGGTCGCGACGAAGTAAGGCGTTCGGATCAAAGGCGAGAGGCGGAGTATACCAGTTGGAAAGTCACGATGGCAATTTTTCACGGACGACGCGATGCGTCGCAAGCATCGCAGATCTGTTTGGACGTCCGATAGTTGGGCTACAAAGCGGACAGGGGATCGGCTCGAAAGTTTGGGATTAATCCGCAGAGGAATATGTATCCGGTTTGCGACATTGGCTTCGATCCAACTTGCTGCGATAAAAACGAACGATTGTGCAACCTATCCTTCCGCTCCACCTTGTATCTCGCCTCGTGCTTTATATTCGTCTGATAAGAGACAACCAGGCCGTTGTCGTAAATAAAAGATGAAATCCTCCGGATACGAATGCGTGTTCCAACGTTATTTTTGCAAAAGGAATTGTTGCCGCTAGCGCGGTTTCCTCTCATCACCGCGGCCGCCTTTACGCGTTTACTTTTACTACTGAAAGTAAGTAGTAAAACCTGTGATTCAGGCTGAGGAATTTTTTGTCGTTCTTGGTAATATCAATCTGTGATACTTTGAAGCGAGACAAAGGTGTATACGAATGTACGTATACGTAGCTTTTATGAATCTATCATGTGTGTTATGTAAAACATTTTGATATTACCGATCCGATTATCCGGCGATTATATTTGTAGATTTTGCAACGAATCTGAGATTGTACGTGGTTGTTCATATAGCAAAGATGCAAGGATATATTTTACCGATGTTACAAACGTATTTAAAGGGTTAGGAGAATCGGTATGGTGTAAGTCGCTGCTATTTCCCATAAAACAGAGCGTTCTGTATTTATTGTTGTAAAGTATTCGCGATATTTTTTCGGATAATGAAATGATATTCTTAGCAGTCGAAACGCGTGATTGGAAGCAAACTCTCAAAACCTTCACTCTCGTCATTATGATTTTTAGATTGTCTATTATCCATTGCGTTAAGAAACCAAGATATTCAGTGGAAGCATCTTTGGTACTTGTTTCAAGCTTAAGGTAGCTGTTCATGCTGTATACTAATTTGTTTACTCGATTTTATTCGTACGATTGCAGTAAGTATGTTGTAATCTACATATATACAATTAATTGGATTGGTTTGAAATTTGTCAAACATAATCGTGAAAATCATGTCTCAATAGAGAAATTTTCCATAACGTGATCAAATAAGTGTTTCGTAACTTGTATATACATTTCCGGATTTGAAATCTGTTCAACGTCGTAACAGCGTGTCCGAGTACAATGCCAATGAAATTTTAAAAAGCTTTCGCGTAACGCACACAGTATCGTCGTGGATTTATCTGTAGCCGAGGTTTCCTTTACAATCTACAATCTGTTCGTAGACTCGTCTCGTGTGTGGCAGCGTTGCAGTCATTGATTAAAGAGCACCAGCTCTGTGTGACCAAGGACAGAGATCGATTTCACGAGTGTTTCACGATTCTCTCTTACTCTCTTCACCTTAGCACACGTTTCATGTGCACCTTCGATCCATAAAACTTTACGAGCCACCTAAAAATAGATAAAACGAGTTAACTGCGGGAAATGAAGCCGTCCGTGTCGCGTTTTGAATCGCCAGATACGATCACTCGTATAAGTTTAACGAGTCGCATTCGATATCGTCGCCACTAAAAACTTTTCCTCTCCTTCTGTCTTTCTCGTTATTTCCATACACGAGTTTCGCAACGACGATTTCCTACCGCGATTTCTAATAACGGCAGATGTTTCAAATCCGCGTCTCGTCGTATTTCACACGTCACTGCGACGCTTTTACAGCGCGGCACGCGTGTAATTTTGATTCATGGCATGTTAATGGAGAGGCGAAGAGGGTGAAAAGTGAAGTTTCTGAGATTGCTCGGCAGCTGCAGCCTGCTCGAACGTACACGGCCACGCTGAATTCGTTGAACGCACGCTTTGCTTAACAGTGCCGAAAGGGCAGATGCAAGCAAAGTGATCAGAAGAGTAACAAACACTATCTCGTTGCTCGAAACCGTTTGAACTTTCAAAAATTGCAATTTTCCAACGAGAGTTACTCGCTTCCAAAAATTTCCCTTGCAAATGATAATAACTTATTTCGCGAAACAATTTCGAAGCCGCGTTGCAGTAGCAGTTTTTCCAATTTATCGTAGCGTTACGGATGGTGGAATTTACCTTTGAATTAGTAAATTGCAAGCTCGCCTTTCATATCCAGATTGTAAATGTTCGTGTAAATTTATACCTTTATGAACGAAGGTTTCTTTCATCTGCCAAATAAAATGTTAAACAATTTTGATAAAAATAGAATTAAAAAAATGAAAATGTAAATAAAATAAATAAAAATGTAAATTTAAGTAAAATATTTAAAAAATAAAATATTTAAATCTTTGCACCTTAAAGTTTTCCATAAATTCATAAATATCTGCACTTATATCTACTTATTTCGTCGATTCGAACTGTATGTAATGCAAGGTTATCAGCGCTATTGTCATTTTTCTAGCACAGATAGACCAGGTAGACGTCATCGTTATAGCAAACTCGATTGATTAATAATTAATTAGCGCGCATATCTCTTTCCTGGGTTACCTTCGATTAAAATTCTTATTAACGAACTCGTTGAAAGCGCTTAACAAGAGCATATTGCGATCTATTTCGGTCCTGCTTGGCACGCAACTTTAAGTCGCGAATTATGGATCTGTGTAACGTTCGTCGGCGAACTGCAAGGTAAAAATTTCTTCATTAAAGGCAAGATAAAACGTGACAAGATGCTAATTATAATATCGACCCCGCATGCACTAATTCAATTAAGGCGAATCGCAGAACAAAGCTTGGGATATCGCGTTTAATCTTGCTGATAGTTTCGTTCATAAATTTATTTGCGTATAAAACGTCTCGTTAAAAAGTTTAATTAAAGCTTGATAACGCGTCGCAAAAATATTTGTATAATCAGGAATTGTTTGGACTATCGTTCTTTGTGAAAACAACAGATGAGCTTCGATATAATTTTAATTAAACACGCTTGATATTGTTAATGTGTAGCATCTTCCTTCTACACCACAGTCTTTCGTTTTAATAAATATTTGTAGTTGTGTAGTTAAAGTTTCGTGTTAACAAGTACCAATTCACGTTTAATTAGCTCAAGTAAGAAATACCAATTTATGTTTAATTAGTTCGAGTAACAAGTGCCAGTTTGTGTTTGATTTTAGTGGAAGTAACTTCGATTTTGTTTGAAACTTCAAGTTATATCATATCCTTGTCGTCGAGTTAACAAAGTAGGATAAAAGTAACGGCAGATGAAGTTTTAGAATTATCCAAATTACAGGATAATTAACGTAACTGATCTCGGACAGGATATCGTGGAAATGTTTTTCATAAAAATAGCAATTTGTCGTAGTAGTTTCTCATAGAAATTTTTATACATTTACAATTCGCATATCTCTCCTGGTTCAAATGATTTTTCTCTCGCGTTATCAATTTTTCCATATCCTTTATTATGTATGTGTATTTTATCATCTGTATAGCTAGAGTGTGAAAATTTATCAAGTATACTTGAGCGCGGCTAATTAGCCGTGGTCTAATTAGCGAGGCCAAGTGGAAAAAAATAATCGGTAGCATATTATTCTACGTGTGAAAATAAATGAACGTGGAATAAAATCTGTTCATAAAGCGTTTTGATTTCGTGAAAAGAAAATTCGAAAATTTCTCATACGCGTGTACAAAACCGATTATTAACTCAACGTGAACGAACTCAATTTTCTTGAAAATGCAGCCTCAAGTGAAAAAATTTCACTCTTCGTTTTCCACTTATTTTCGCACGTGAAATAATCACCTTCTGATTGCTTATTCCTGCCTAGTCGCTAACTAGCCAAATTCACATACAGTAGAGCTTCCTTTATCCGAACTAATAGGCAGACAAAATTGTTCGGATAATAGAATTTTCGGATAATAGAACAATCGCTTTTCCCATGTGAAATTTCATTTCTTCAAATACAAATTAACATTAATTGATAGATTCTTTCAATATTTACGGACCCCATATCTTCTTGCCTGCTATTATTTTTTTATTTATAACTATTATTAATTATGTTATTGTTTCGATAGTTAGAACGCTAACAGTTTCGTATTAAATTCTAATCATCGAAATTCACTTGATCGAATAAGAGAAAGAATACGCTGCATACGAACTGTAATAAAATATGTACATATTTTACAAACGTATCTTTTAAGGAGAAATATAATATTCGGATAACAGAGCATTTGGATGATACGACATTCGAATATTAGGGTGTTAGGATAATGATGGGTGTTTGCATAAACAAGTGTTGTACCGTATATCAAAGAAATTTCCAAAGTCAGCTTCCTGGAGAACTAAACCTCGAACGATATAATTTTATCCTATATTTCTTTCTTTTTTTTCACAAGGAGTCACTTGCCACCCGCTTGACATATCATTCGGCCACACCCTGTGTAATATTTTTCGGTCATCTTACGAATTTCGTACTTCAAACGTCGCTGGCTCTGTTGTCAAATTTTATCCTCCAACGACGATACTTCACATTCATTTATCAGTCAGTTGTTTTTGACGAGTATACTCGTCACGAAGAAATGACAATATTTTGTGTTATGACGAGTATACTCGTCATGCCGTTTAAATGGCAATTTAGTAATTGCAGTGATAAAATAAAATAACAAAACAGCCATACCATTACAACTTAATTGTAACAGCCACGCGTACTCTGTGTTTGACGAGTATACTCGTCATCGTTTGCTTTTCGCGACACGTTGTAGACACACGCTTTTCAAAGAGATCGCAATAACTAACTGGTTAATAATACAAAGTCCGAACTACCGACATTTCTTTCCCTCGACGGTTACTTTTTATTTCTGTGTATTGGAACTTGGTCGCGAATCTCCGATCTAGACGATGAAATTTCTCAGAAACAAGCCGATGTCCGCCGGCCGTCTCGTATGGAATGTTACGGCGTATGTTGCCTCTTGCGGCCAGGAGCTCTGTCCTGCGAGGATTCCATTAATTTCGGTCGAGGTTACCGATGAGACTCGTCCTGAATAGTTTCCAGGAATCGCGACGTCCGAGGATGCGGTGCAATCTCCTGACAGAATTCGGCCTGCCACGCGAAATTCCCTGAATGATTTGCCACCGATTAATCAGACTCGCCGTGCAACGATTCGATTATTTAAGTAATTTGAGCCTCGCGTTGCTCCCTATCGCGTTCGCGTTTACGGATCGATCGATCAAAGCGACGACGTTAATTGAGGTGCACGACCATCCCGTTTAACGCGAATGAATGGGGAAAAGGGCTCGTCAGATAGAATTGTGAATACATTATATGGCATAGGAAGTTTTACGTACAGTTTCCTTTCAAATAAATAGCTTAAAGTGCTTTAAAGAATTAAAAAGTGAATTATTAAACATTTTTATTATATATTATTATTATTATTACTATTATTATTATTATTATTATTATTATTATATATGAAGGGGCGATAAATTTAATTTCGACAATGAGGATATATTTCGATTTCGAAAATATTTCAAGTCGCACGGTTTTTCTTTTTTAGAAATAGGAGAGTTCAGTGATAATAGATATTCAGTAATAACTAATATAAAAGTATATTTAAATAATAGAAAATACACTGGGTGATAATATTAATTTTGACTTTATTTGTACCTTTAAATTTTGGCTTTAACAATTTTATTTTTAAATGCTTTAATAGTTTCAATATCTACTTTGTTTACCATTGACAGCTTTCGTCATGCAAATATTAAATTTATAAAAAGGGCGTGTGAAGACCACGAAGAAAGAATACGATGACTAGTTGGCATAAAAATTGGTCAATTCGTCAGATATTTTTTAAGAGACTTACCTCTTCAGACTTGGCAGGTTTTCTTCATTTTCAATTACGTTATATAACAATTATTTCATTTAATCACGAAGCGACATTAAAATTCGAAAATCAAGAAAAATGGACTTAGCATGTTTTTCTCCTTCGATTTTCATATACAACGAAGAGCTTATGTCAGTCGATGATTTAACGATTCTTAGGAAATTTGTCGGAGAACGATCTCAGCTACCTGACAGTTAATTAATTCCTTCGTTATTCCACAGATTGTGATAGCTCTTGTTTAAAATGGTTTTGTTTGAGACAAAAGACAGAGATTTAACGGGTGGTTGACTTTCTTAGACAATTATACTTCTTCGTTTCGTTCGACTCAATTATGGTTAAGCCGTGTTACAGGTAACCGGATTTCAAACTTTATTAATTTTCACGCAAATTTGACTCTACGAAGCAAGAACGATCAGAGTCAGCTAATTCTCACGATCTGACAGAATTTCCAGAGGCGAACAAAATTCGAAGTTCTCTGTCTTCTTACCTCCATTTGCTACGAATCCTCTCGTTGTGTCATTGGGAACTGGCTCGAGTTCGTAGAATATGGCAGATTCGCATTAGGCTGTTGCATGTGAAACGTAGTTTTTTAAAAGTCAAACTCTAGTAATTTCCATATCGTTCGATACACTTTGCCGGGAAATAATTTGTTGATTTGTTATTAATTGTTAAATTTATTGTTAAAGTTATTAATTGTTAAATTAAAAAATTCTTACAATGTCACCGATTCTTCGTTCGTATCTTCTTATGGAATGATTAATTAGATATTAAAAGTTTGTCGCGATAGAAGAGAGGACATCTTCAACTTTCTCCAAATGGTAAATTTATATTTTCAGTCAATACAAATTGAAACTGGTAGAGAAAAGTGACGATGTCCCAAACACTGTTCTTTTTACTTTGTCATTTACTATTATTTATGCCATCTTCTTACAATAAATAAACTTATGGAAATCAGTCATTCGTTTGACGAGAATCGAACGTTAGTCGCGCGCGCGTAGTGAAATTGAAAAATTAACAGACGCTACAAAAGTTAATCGGTTCGATTTCTGGATAATTCACGTAAAAAAATCGTTAGAATATTTTGACCATTCAAAATTTCCTGACACTGAATATACTCGGTTTATAGAATATATTAAACTAAATTTCTATACCTAAAATCGGAAGTTATATTTTGTCAAGAAGGAAGTTCATTTTCCAGTCGGTTCTTGCAACAACAACTTTGCAAGTTAAGAAGATTCTGCTGGAAATTTATCGGAAGGAGTTTGAGTGTCGCGAACGGCAGGAAATGTGCTGATACGAAAGGCCAGAACATCGCCGGTCGTCTCGAATCCCCGACTTTCCAGATTATCATAATACCACGTATGTATTTTTCACGATCAGCCTAATGTTTCTATCTAATTCTTTCAGAAGCGCGAAGCTCGCGCGTCAGATGTGTAACACTGTGACAAGTAAATCCTCGTAAATCAATCCTCTGTTTACACCAGTTCCTCGCTGTTAATCCTCGGCTCGAAAAGCCGGAAACGAAGCCACGGTAACGTCACTATGATGAATGTTGACCAAACTTCTCCAAATCTGCACCTTTATTTGGTTCACGGATTCCATCACGAAAAGGCAATTAAATCACTAGACAGGACTCGCGGTTTGCTCGAGAGAATCCTCTCTTCTAGGGTCTTCCATTTCGAGAAAGTACCGCCATTCAAAGGAAACTTGGAGTTTGCACATTTTCAAATGTCTCAATTGCAGCTCGTCTGTAAGTTCAGTTTGTTTTAGCATCCACTTTCGTCGTTATACGAAGATCCTTTCTTTCTTTTTATTAGTTATTCGTTCATGATCTTAGAAACTTTTGTCAATGTCGGTAACAGGATTTCGTTACAGTCGACTTTTAAATGCTACACGTGGAACATCTCAATTGTAGTTCTTCCATAAGTTCAGTCTGTTTTAGAATATCATTTTTATCGTTATGCGGAGGTTCTGTTCCTTCGTTTGCGTTGGCAAGCTAATCGTTCATCTCCAACTTGAGAATTAATGCCAGCTTTAATGGTAGTTTCGTTACAATTAATTTTCAAATATTAGATTCGAAACATTTGAATTACAGTTCTTCTATATCGATCTACGAGTTTTGTTCAGAATATTTTACCTCCGTTTTTATTTTATACCAAAATACTTCTCTTCCTTTTTTGTATTAGTAAGTTACTCGTTTACGATCTTCTAAAATCTATGCCACTTGTATCGTAGCCAGTTTTATCGTATTCTGTTTTTAAATATTAAACTGGAAAAGTCTCTATCGCAGTTGGTACACAAAGTCGAATTATTTTAGACTTTTATCGTGACAAGTAAATTCTTGATGTTCCATGCTAGCGAATCACTCGTTTACGATGTTGAAAATTTATCACAAATAGCTTTTAAATATTCTTCGTGAATTTTCCAGAGGAATACTCGTCACTTACATAGTTTTTTCATGAAAAAAAAAACGTAGCTTTGCTATATTAAAAAATCTTAATATCTGACGAATATCAGAAAACTGCAATCTCACGGTTCCCCCAGTCGCTTTCTTTAGAATCGTTATTCTTCATTAAGCGTCTTCCTCGTGTGCTTTATAGCTTCACGAGGTTCACTTCCACGAGTCGGCAGTTCGCAAATTTACATACACCATAGTTCACAAGTATCCAGCTGCTTTCTTTGATTTGCAGTCGCGACGAATAAATACTATTAAATGTGTCTCGATTAAATTGCAAATTTATTACTAAAATCGATATTTGTCAGTTACTTTCTAATCGATAAATTGAAATTGTAGAAATTAAATTATACAATATCAGTTAATAGCGTATAATAATTAATTGGACTATCAGTTTACCTGACGGGATTTAGATATCGCTGCTTGAATTAATCACGTTGCTCTTTCGATTATTTAGTCTAATTTAGAAGTTTTCTTATCTTCGCGTTAAATGTAGCTCCGATATAGAGGACTTTTCAAGCAGATAATAAAACAGCCTACGAGTGCCATTTTCGTTCTTCCATATTACCTTTATCCCATCGTCATAATTTTATCGGAGAGCAACAAAAAATAACAAAGTGCGGACGTTTATTCACAATAATGTAATAAAATAGTAAAGTCGATAATAATACGATCAAACGATAAAAAATTACGAGAAATCTGAGCATGCGAAAATATTCAAAATACGAAGAATGAGATGACCGTTTTAATATTTAAACGAACGAAGCAAACTTTTATTCAGATTTTCTTTTCGCATTGTGATCTGTAAATAATTCTTTTTAATTGTTTGCATAGAAATATAAATTTGCATAAAGACCCACGCGATGTACATTAATATGAAAAAATAAGAAATAAGAATTAGCTTTTCGAATATCTCCTACAATCAATGGAAAGCTCGTACCGTTTTTCCGACCAAACCGAGGGACGTGTTTTCTCCTTTATATGCATATTGTTCCTAATTAGCGTACGCAACATTCCTTTCGATAATTTTTCCCCATCTATGTAATAACTTCGTTATTAATCATCGGCGTGGAATTGCTTAATCTTCCGAGAGAAGGGGACGTTTCAATTCGTTTCTCCAGTCTTCCAGAGAAGACAAGTTCTTATCGTTGGAGTAGTTTCGTAACGAGCGGAATAAATGGTAGTCCGAGCGTGCAATATCGGGTGAATATGGCAGATGCGGTAGAACGTCCCAACCAAGTTGCACCAATTTTTGTCGTGTAACGACTGGCACGTGTGGTCTTTCGTTGTCTTGTTGGTGAACCACGTTTGAACTCGTGCCAGGCCAACGAGGAGCAAGTACTTTCGAAAACGCTTGTTTTACGCTCTACAGTTGGTTGTTAATTAATCAACGATATCAGGTTAGAGCAATTAAATTGAGCGTAAGGAGCCATTGTTTAAACTCAGTTCCATTTGGCTGCAAAAGAACGGGACGAACTTTCTGTCCAACCAAATATAATATATCGAATCGTTGTTCTTAGATCGGATTTTTACAGCTCATTAACCTGCTACATCAAGTCCTTTATCATCCACAGCGTTGAAATATTAAAGTCATTCTCTTAAACGGGCAAATGTAACTGGAAATGTCGGTTGAGCACGCAATAAACTATTAAGTATGAAGCGGCTAGATGTATCGGACCGGATCGATAGGAAATACCTAGTCGTCGGGTGGAAAAGCGATTCAGGAAATGCTTATTATTCACCCTGCTTCGGGTCTCGTTTTTAGCTTCGTGTCAACGTCCCGACGTTTTATTTTCGCTCGACATATCGCCGGGCAAAATTGCACGCCAAAGAAAACAGTCGGCAGACTCACGTGTATTTTTAACGAGACCGAATAACGAGGGACGTAGACAGTCTGTTTGAAAAGTAACGAGATTGCCGATAATTAATTTAAACACCGATCGGTTAGACTGTGAATTTTGATGCGTTTCTGGGAAAATGGTGCAACAGAGGAAACACGTAATATGCAAAAATACGGTGGCGCGATAAAAAGAAGTTCATAAAATAAGGAATATAAAAAGACAGCGTGATTTTACAAAATGAGTTTATGTTTAATAACAACGACGAATAAATATAATATAAATATGTGTAACACGGAATAAATGACCGTTATTAGTACGGTAAAAAATTGTTGGTACAAAAGTTAGCAAAATTCACAGCGTGTCAATATTTCATTTTCTCTTATCTGTATGTAAAATACTCAAAACAGTGAACTTATTAGAATATTTAGCAGATAAAAGAAATTCTTGCTCGGTTTGCATTTCTGTAGTACAGTGGTTAGGAAAATATGAATTTGCATAAAAATATCCAGGCTGTATTAATTATATTTGTAGAAACATTGTTCGTTTTATTCCTCAAATATTGATGCAATCCTAGGAACGATTAGTTAGTAAAGAAGTAGAAATTCTACAAATTGTGAAAGTAGATAGGGTTGTTCGTGGTGAGGCACAGGAGCAGATGTGATTAGTTCTATTACGTTACACTGTTATTTCCTCTTAAAATAAATTAGTTACAACGTTGGCAAATGCTCAAATAAAAACCAGTAAATGAACAGAGTTGTGAAAATTTGCTTTTCGAATCGTTTCGAGTATCTTTATCATCTATATATTTATCTACATATATGCTTGCGATGTCTTTGCTGCGATTTTTTTATTCGAGCGTTCGAGCCTCGAAAATGGACAATAATTACAGAAAACCGCAATCAGATAAACATGGCGAATGAGCGTGCATTTCTGTTCGCTTTTCGGCCAAATATTCACGTACACAATCGTGCCAGGATGAGCAAATGCATTACCATGCAATAGAAGCCAGCTGTACTAAGATATTATCAGCCTAATCGTTATCACTTGTATGGCATATACGTCCATGAAATATCAGCATTTGTACGTGCAAACAAATTGTACGTTCAAAAACGATAAGAAAATGTTAGTATCCGAATATGTGGAAAAATAAGTCTGAGAAGGATGATAAAAATTGCCACATACCGTTTGCATGATATAAAAATTATGAAATAAAAAAGATATAAATAAAATTATAAAAATTAAAAAATATATATATATATGTGTCACTATTTTTCGGACAAGCTGTACAGTCAGATTTCAAAGATTTCAAAGCGTTGACGCAAAGTTAACTCGTAGTACGCACGAGTGCTCGATGAAGAGATACGCAAAGAGAATTCGCTGAAGAGAAATGTAAAGAGAATTCGTTTAAGAGGATTCATGCAAATTTCTTGAGCTTCTACGATGTGTAGAGACACATATAGAGAAGTATCGCGACAAGTGAAATTCGTGGAACGTTAAGCTAACTTGCCGCGTGTTGCGTGGGTGCATTGTTCTTTTCTAATTCAACGTGTTCATCGTCTCTCGGTTCCATCGAAATAATCGTTCTCCTTCGTAGACAATGACGAGCTTCAACGTCGTCATCGTTCTGCAAGTAGAAGTTATAAATTGTTTCGCTACCGACCGATCGTCGTCATTGCGGAAAATGTTTTACTGACATTACCCGCGTCCTGACTTAGTGTCCTTTTATATCTTCATATTCTCTCATGAAGCTCGGCGAATATTTTCCTCGCCACGGTCACCGGCGAGGTTCATTTTGACACCGCACATCGCAAAATAGCGGCGATTTGGGACGAACAATTTAGTAGACTGGGAAAGTCTCGAGACTTGAGGTTGCAGCTTACAGCAGCTTACATCGCAAATCTCTGAAGCGCGTTAAAAAAAGAATCGAGAGAACAGGAGAAAAAATGGGATAGACGAAGGAAATTTTATATTATTCATATATTGGTCTACAGTTATGTTGGCATTATTAAAAGTATTAACCATATTGTTGAAATATTGATCAATATTATTCGAAAAGTATGCAGGGACAAGAGGGCAGAAATAAAGAAACGAACAGGACAAGTGTGGAAAATTAATTGTATTATTAGAATATTGATTCATATTATTCGTAAAATTTTCACAAGCTTTTAGGAAGACTTTTAAGGATAAGCGTAGAAAATTGTATATTGTCAATATGTACGTTGACATAAATCACTGGTTCCCTTTGTGATATCGAAATTGTCAATAAATTTAATTAAAATTCGTAAAGGTTTCAACATTTTCAATAGGCGAGCGAGGAAAAAGAAAAAATAAACAAAGCATCTGTAGAAATTTTTATATTATCACTATATTGACTGTTGTAGGTCGCATGCATATGCAAGTATGTTTACGTGATGCCAGAATTATTAATAATATTAATTACACTTTCTGTTATCAGTGTCACATACATACGACGCTTTATAATTAATTTACAGAGTATAGTTTGGTTTTAATCTATCATAATTTTAATGTACCTTTCAATATACATATTTAATATATTATAATGCGAGCGTTTTAATATACATGAAATTTTCAACGCCGTCAATGCTGTACATGAACAATTTTATTTTTAATGAGACGAGTATGTTGATAATACAATGCATCATGTTGGAATGAGCGACAGTATTCCGATGCTGCGCCAATCAACATGTAAATTAGTAACTGATAATTACATTTCTCTACTTTTGGTGAAAAGATTAGATTATACGATGCTTTACTCATCAATAATATTGATAAATTTCTATAGAAAACAATTCAATTCCCAAAGCATAAAATTCTCTGCTTCATACAATACGCAACACACGTATCTTCTATGTAATAACATCCACACATTTTCCCTCTCTTATTTCACGTATTTTACTCGAATGGAACAAGTTATACAGGCACACATCCTCTGAAAATATTTGATTATGTTGAAAATTCTAGATGATCACGCGTGATTCCGCGCATCTCTAACACTCGACACTTAGTTTGTGATGTTCCAAATGTTCTCCATTCAAATATTTCAAATGTTCCAAGTGGATAATATTACAAATGGAAAATATTCCAAATGGAAAGAATTCGAAAATTCCCCACTTTGAGGATTATTAACATTTTGAAACTTTCAAAAATTTCATTTTTTCATCAGCTGTTGGTTCGTTCATTTCTGAATGAACTCATTACAGTTTTCTCTTTTAGTATTACAGGAGTGTTACTACTACAATAAATGTTCCTGCTAAAGATCCTAATTGCTCTTTAGTTCGCTGTAAACATATTCCAAATATCACAAAATTTCCTGTCTCTACACGACGACCATTAACATTTCTAAAACTTATGCTTTCACCAATCGTTCGATGAATAATTCTATACGAACTCGCTTCTTCTAGCCTGCTGTTATTATAATTGATCTTCCTGTTGTTTGTGACAACAAATCGCAATTGCTTTTTATTTCGTCGTAAGCGCCGAAACACGCGTTATTACGTTTCCGCGGCCCAAGTAGAAATTGTCCAGGTCGTGTTTTCCCCGAAACGCTAAGCACCGAGAAACTAATACCTTTTTCCTCTGACTTCTTGACACAATGACAGAGAAACTGTTTCCGCAGGGAAGTTGCACGAGCTCGATACGTTTCCACGACTCCGTAACGAATGTGTTGTATCTGAAAGCACTCTGCACTTCAAAGTGGCTACGAAAATGCCGGAGTCAACAGATCTTCCTGTTCTCGTATTGAAACAGCAACGTTGAACGTCAGCTGGTTCCCCGCGACGAAAGTAAACTCCTTCTTTTCTCTGCCAGCGATCGAATTTACCTGTGAGATTGATTTTTTAACGATCTGTTTGTTCGGGTTTTCGTGAAAAAATAATGAGATTCTGTGATGGTAAGTTTCTTTTGAATTCAAGTCCCTTTTTTTATTTTTATTGCCATTCAATATCCACGATCTTTGATTACTTTTTTCAGCTCTCACGTTTCGTAAAAGGGTTCAAATTTAATACAGCGATAATCAATCAAATTTATTCCTGCGCAATAATCCACAAACTAATAATGTCTGTGAACTGGCAAGTTACAAATTACAGATTATGGACATCCACTGTACACGTTCTTCATTTAGGCCGAACAGGATAATCAGTGAACTTGCAATTTGTACAATCTATTTGTGGAACTTCCTTTATTCTATTATTACCAATGTGTCGGTGTTGTACAAAAGAATTTCTAGTAGACTTGTAAAATTCCGCTAATTATATTAGCTGAATTATAGAAAATATCCAGGTATGTACTTTCCTTTTGTTGAATCTTGCAATTAGGTACACGTTCTCTTAGAGATTTCCAACATTCTGATGGTCACGAATACGAGTACGCGATACGCGAAACTATTCATCGCAATATTTAGAAGATGAAACAATCCATTTTTCTTTGCTTACGTTAACGAAAGTACGAGTTTGCATAAACGTTGGCGATCTAGTCATAAAATTTCTTACGGCCTCTGTATCTTACGGAACTTTGTTGCATTTATCGTCTATACATCTTTCAACAGTGTCGCATAAATTCGTTTTAATCGCCACGTAGCATCAAAACTATAAAACCAGCAAAGATAAATTTATTGTATTTCGTCGGAAATTTCATCGCTTATAAAAATAAGAACGAAGAAACATTGGTAACAAGAAAAGTTCGAAACTTTTCATCCAGTTGTAAGGGGAGGCTTCGCGGAGAAAAATCGAAAAGATAAGATTGCTCTTTCGAGAACGGTGGGAAATAATTTTTGTCGTGCTCGCCTCCCTCGACAAGCGACAATTAAATTGCACCCAGCTGATATAAACGTTTTTCGACCGAGAACTGGTGCAGCAAAGTGCATCCATTATTGAAAAGTGATGCCAGCTGAATGCAATGGTTGCATGAACATCGTAAAGTTTGCCGCGATCAAAGGATCGATAGACACCACGCCTATTCTCTCGGTACACAATAGGAAAGGTCATGGTTTATCTCGGCCACGCTAATTAGCGAACCGAACATTTGCTTATGTTACAGCCGATCGTTTCGAACGATAATTCACCAACTTTACGGCTAAGCCTAAAACTTTGCCAGAATTTCGTTCGACACGAGATCTTTCCACGAAACAGTTTGCAACAGAAACTTTGCCCATTGGTTCAGCTCTTTTTCTAGGAAATTACCGCGATAGCTAAATTAGGTATTTCGTTGGTTCCGAGAACTGGGCCTCGGAAT
This sequence comes from Bombus huntii, assembly GCF_024542735.1. Lineage (NCBI taxonomy): Eukaryota > Metazoa > Arthropoda > Insecta > Hymenoptera > Apidae > Bombus > Bombus huntii. Next base: position 5,584,917 of record NC_066251.1, read on the forward strand.
TCGCCATATATCGAGATACATATTCTATATTCTCCAGTTTAATCCATTTTAATTCCTCGAAATGTTACATCGGCTAGAAAGTGTATTTTCACACGCTCTTAGGTTCGTTAATTTTCGTCTGTACCTTTCATTTTTGTAGCATGAAATTTTCGTAATCGCACTTTTTCGACTGCAGATTATTCGTGCGTATTCATATCTTTGAAAAAGTAGGAAATTTCTGTAGAATATTCTGTTCTACCTGCCAGATATTAGAGAAAAAAAGCATTGTACGCCGGACATTTCGTATATTTTTTCTCATATCACGAGCAGTCTGTGCGATGTTGTACTTTCGAACTTCCTACAAATACGTAAAAATCAGCACTCTAGTCGTGCCATTAAATGATACGAAGTTTGTTATAGTCGAGTCTAATTAATCAGTAGGCAAATGCAATAATAAATGCAAATGGTGTGCAAATACTTTCCCCAGCCTTTCTATATGTCAAGCACGAGGATCCACGCTTTTCAGGATCGTGATCTTTTATAATTTATTATTATCCTTTTTCCTTGCCATCTTCAAACATCTACGTTTACTCAACTTTTGCAAACATACTTGGAATATCTTGCCCTTGATTTTCGTATTTACTCTCGTTGATCGTTATTGAGGAGAATCCTCTCCCACGCGAGACACACCGTGAAAAATTGCGCTTGTTAATACGCTTTCGAGCGAGGAGGAAAGTGCGAGCGTAAAACTTTAACGCGAGAAGCGGAACTGCGTTGGAAACCTTTCACGGTGGTATTACTTCGAAAACGGTGGATTAATAAGAGCTTAAAAAGAAGTTCTCCTTGAGGGCTTGTGGTGAAACGACCAGCTCTCCCTCTCCCCCCCTCTCTCTCTTTCTCACGCTCTCTGCTCGCAAAGTGAAAGAGGGAATTTCAAAGGCTTTAGCAGTCAGAAATTAAGTAAGAAACGCGGTGTTATTTGTACACTGCGATGAAATATTAGTTCTCCGAATATTTCCACCTCTGTACACTCTATATTTAACAGGACGCTCATTCTGTCAACTCGATTTCAATTAATTTCTTGCCCTTCTTTGGCAATCCAGCGGCTTGTTTTCCTCGATGAATCAATCAATTTATCGTATCGAGGCTGGTGCACAAGCAAAATCCTGATGTATATAAATTCCCTAGGGGAGTTTGGGCTCATCGAGATGCAAAATTGGACCACGCACGCGAGTTAATTACAGTAACTCGACACAAGGCGTCGTTATCGTTTGGTATTTTACAGGGAAATGGATCTAATAGCGTATCCTCTCGCCGTTCGAAACTGATAATTTCCTTGGAAATTCACCGCGACTGTTTCAAAAGAGGGTACGTATTATCCAGCAGATGATCGTGCCTCGTAAACTAATTTTCAGGCGCGACTTAACTCGATTAATCCCACGGAGAAAAAATATTGTAGACAGACATGGCAAAAATACAGAGGAAATTTAATCATCCTCGGGCAAATTAAAGATAACGAGCTGATAAAGTTGTTGAGCAAGATATACAGAACATACCATTTGCTTGCGTTTAATTCATTAAATATTGGACGCCTTTATCGTAGAATTCTTGCTCGTTATTAATTCATTGCTCATTGCAGCGGTTTCTGAATTAAAGAACATATATTTCAAAATATTTCCTCCCTCTCTCTCTCTCTCTCTCTCTCTGTATAAATTTGTAATTATTAATATTTTAAAGCAGCGGAGCGTAATTGGAGCAAAAAAGTAGAAGCAAGTCGTTTAGCGGATAAAGAGAAGATGGTTGTTAGGTGCTCAAGTTGCGATAAAACGAGACACGAAGCTGCATGAATAAAGATTTAAGGGATTAAAGTTGGAATGTTAGTTTAGGACGGATATTCGATGAAGTTGGAGAGTTATAGGTTGGTATATGTAGATGTTCATATAACCGGCGAGAATCAAAGTATATTGCGCGAGGTAAATGAACGAGGCTCGCGATTCCACAAATTCGTATGCAGTGGCCGATCTGTTTCCAGCGTCGAGAGACTTTTTCGCGTTTTAAAGAGCAAACAACGGATTGCAAATACTTCGAATCTACTGCCGGAAGCGTTTTTCCATTTTAATCTCGCGCGGCTATGTCGTGTTGTCTCGAGCTTTATTTTCGTCGGTATTTATCATTGCCATGGATTTTGCGAGAGAAAATAATTTCTGCCCCGAAAAAAGGAGGATCGTTCGATCCAATAAAATTAACGAAGGACAAAGACGGTTCATCGCTAATTTTAGAATTCTTGCGCACCAGTCGAGTTATGTGGACGCGATGCACGGTATTGGGTCACATTAATCACTGTTCTTCTATCGATCGGCAGCTCGATAAAATTCATCTTCGATGCTTCGATCGACTTTCCTCCCGACTGAACTGCAAAGAATTCCAGGACGAGGCTCGAAGCAAGAATTAACGGAGTATTAAAGCGACGTAAGCGAAAAGTCGAGAAGTTTGAGTTAATCCTGTTCATCAACCGTGGAAAGCGTTATCCGTTTAATCTCTTAAAGTTGTAATTTCACTTTCTGTCGGTATGTCGCCACAGCTTTGAAAAATATGTTAAACTTTTTTACGACACTTGCAGGAAATTCGTTAAACGTCATATCTAGTCATATTAAAATACAATAATACGATAGAAAAATAGAAAAGATAACAAAAATTAATAACAGAAAGCAACTTAATAAACAGGAGTGATTCACAGTTTCATACGACGTTCAGTTTTACCCGTTTTGCATAAATCGAGTAGATATTTCTGGGACATGTTTGATCAGGTCTTTGCCAAAATCTTGTGTGCTCTTGTGTGCTCCTTTCATATTCTATAGTTTTAAGTACCCTGGTGTTTTCACACATTCCTAATACACGACACTCGATCACGAGTTATAAATATTGTAGATTTCTGTTTGAGTAAAAGAAAAATCCAACTGAAAATGTTACAACAACTGTGTTAACGTCAGAATTACTCGAGTGGATAAAACGATCGGTTTATAAGTTTTCATAGAAATTTGACAAATTTGCTATACCACGTTTCTGTATATTTGAGTGATTTTTGTTCACACGTACAGATAAAATTTTGTTTCTTCCTTTGTATTGTATATATTTGTTTTCCTTCGCATTTCTTCTTCTGATTTCTTTCGATAGAAATGTCATACTTCACTCGTCAATGGCTTCAACGTTAGCGTTTCCAAGAATTTCACTTCCAGAAACTGTTCGATGATCTACTTGCACAGTAATTAATGTCATATAAATTACTATCATGATTCAGCTCGCTGCCATAAATCTCAATTGCGCCTTATTCCATCGCCACATAAGCTATAACATACACGTTATTACGTTCATCTGCAGCCGAAGTGCGGATTATCCGGGTCATGTTTCCTCGAAAGCTAAGCAATTTCGAGATGCGATAGCTTTTTACTTCGCCTTCTTGATATAACCGATAGAAATAACGTTTCCTAAAACCAAAAAGAGACTGCACGATCTAGCGCACGTAACACGTGAAAAATGTAATTTCATTGCATTACGATACATTGCACATAACACGTCCAATATGTAATTTCATTGTATTGCGATACGTTGCACAACAACACATCCAAAATATAGTTTCACCGCATTACGATACATCGCACGTAACACACAATAAAATATAGTTTCGTAAATAGAGTGCAGACATCTATGAAAATTTATATCGTTATGAATACAATAATAATAATAATAAAAAAAATGGAATCTAAAGAGAAATTGATTTTACGTACTAAATATAACAAGCAAACTTAATAAGATTTTTACTTCTATAGGAAGTTTAGAATCGCGAGGACGCATAGGATGCACGCGATTTGCGAAACTATGTAACATATGCAGAGTAGAGTGCTTGTTATGATACCTAATAAACAAAACAAATCGCTATTTGATTACGCATATCGATAAAAATCCACAGCCCTAATCATAACAAATATTACATTTTCTATGTTCCATATATACTTTCACGCGTTATGTGCATTCTGCGCATATTCGAACTTCCAAGTTTTGATGAAAAATTCATAAAAATCATATCCGTAAAAGAAAAAGGAGAAAAAGGGAAAACGCCAATTATCAATTTCATTCGCACATGGAACTCAATTTCGAGTAATTTAACGCACACTAAAGGCGAACGCGCGTTTCGGTAAAGCCACGTTTCCTTTGATTTCGTATTCGAAACTTCGCAGCAATTTGTAGCAGTTTGATCGAAGCTCGATAATAACTGGAACGAGCTCGTCTGATCGAGGTCAATCACTCCTCCTACCCTTTACGTTTCTTTTCACATGGATGGGAAGTTTCGTCTCTAGGAATAGTTGGAATTAGTTACAATTTACACGAAGGCTATCTGCTGGGACAGCTTGCACAAAGCGAGAGCTTCGTTACGCTGCAACTTGTACTATTCGTCGGATATTAATTAATAAAGGAGACAAGTCCAAGCTGTTCCGTTGTTACGGACATCCGTGACTCTTCGTTTCCAACGTCATCGGCTTCCACTCTAACTAATATTTGATACTGTACATCTCTCTCATAATGTCGACGATTCCGTAAAATATTGCTCATTCCGTGCTTTATACTCGTCGTTGCACGATATTTCTTTCATCGTACACTGTAATATTTGCATATCCTTTGAACATTCTTCGTAATCTGTAATATTCGTAATTCGTCAAGGCTGTCGTTCGACCTAGAAGAATAAAAGAATATTGCGAAACTTCTCCAAGATCGATCTCCGTTTCTTTGAACTATGTAAATACCAATTACTCGAGTGTTCGGGCTTAAAGCGGTTCAGAGATATTCACGGTTCTACAGGCCTTCGAGTTTCTTTCAAGGATTCGCCTTATGAAGGGTAATCTCACCTTTCGTCGAACAGATCAGGGTTACGGGACTTTTTCAACAAAGAACACTAGTAAAAACTTGAATTCTATAACCGAGCTCTCGAACGACATTCGTCGTAATCGAAACTTTCTACCGCGATACGTGCAGCTGCGAACAAATTTCTCTCAACTTCTTTAATATGCCAGCGTTTCGAACAACGTTCCAGATTTTTCGCATAAACGTTGCACGCACGGGACAAAAACTTTCAGTGTGGGCGTCGTCTAATTTGATTAAGCTATTTAGATTTTCGCTAGCATTTTGGCTGATGTTTGGTCAAGTTTGACAGTTTCGATTACGGTTCTTTCAACAATGCGCGGATTTTTTTCACCCGTTTCTGTTCCAGCGCAGCGCACAGCGTAAATAAAATCGCCAGTTCTCCTGAAGGCAAACGAAACGATAATTAAATATACCGGACGAATCCGTGGCGATCTAAAGATCGACGATTCGAACGAGCGCTGATTTTACCAAGCGAAAGAAAGTTTTTTTTTTTCCATCGAGAATTAGTTTTTGGAAAAAAGATTCGTTCGTTTACTCTGCTTGAATAAACCAGTTATATTTGTCGATGGAAAATATCCCGGACGTTGAGGGCAATACGCGCGCGTGTGTGTGTGTTTCGATACAGAAATTACTCCGCTTCCTTTCTTTTCCGGTTATTAATTTTCATCTTCCTGGAAATTTGACGTTTTGGGTTAGATGTAATTTTCCAATATTTGCGAGCGATATGTATTGTCAAATGGAAGAAAAAAGAAAAAGGAAGTTTGGATCAGAACGATAGCGATTAAAATTCCTTACGAATAACAAAAATATGAACTGTAAAAGGAATATTGCGTGTTCCGATGCAAATATTATTTTACATCGTTTCGATATTCACGTTCCTGGAAATTCATCATCAACGAATAAAGTTTCCTCTCGAAATGTTCGCGGAGGAGAATGGATAATGTTAAATAGAACAATGATGGTACAGAACGATGTTAATTAGCATTTCTTTCTTTTTTGCCGATCTTATTGATCTCTGAAGCGTACCTTCTTCGTCTTCGTAATGTAGTACACGTTTAACCGTACGTGTTAGTTACGCCACGCTAACTTACTTCTCTCGGCTGTGTCGTTCAATTTACTGTTGCATCCCATACGATACTGTTGAACTAACACAGAACTTTGCTACACATTGTGCATCCTTTGTGAGTAGAAACTAATGGAAATCAAGTGGAGGAGAAGTCTCTCAAACGTTGCAATCAGGTACCTAAAATTTCACCAGGGATTTTTAACTGTTTAGCATTCTACGTCGTTTTTGGAAGCTTCTGTGTGCGGAATGTGAGAGTTGCGTGACTCAACACATCCGCAACCTGAGTCGTTTACGCGGCGAGTGATGAAATTTCACTCGTGAAATCTACCAAGCGAATTCCCATTTGTCCTGAAAAATCTGTAAAAAAAATGTTGCTTTTACAACGTGTAATAGAGGCTTGAGAAAGTATCGGAGAGACTTTGCAGATTTTTTGAAAGCGAAAGAATTGTGAAAATGACATGGAAAATAAACAAAGAATTAATCAACGACGACTTTGCCATTGCCGATTAATCCGTGAAAGTCAATTTTATCGTAATTATCTCTCAAATCGTAAAATTATTCTGTAACTTCGTCAGTGTGTATTAATCTTATTTTAGTCAGAAAGTCAATATTATCGTAATTCTGTGATTAAGTTGTTTCACGAATTTTCTAAAGTCTTGGGATAAAACAATTGTTATATTCGACGTGGCGTTTTCTGCCCATACCACTGGAAAATAACGAAGCATGTTGTCCCGTTAAAAAAACCAGGCACGTCAGTCTCGTCGTGTTTGCAAATAGGATTTTTCAGGAATAAAACAAACTGCCTGGCCGGCTGGTCAGTTGCGTGTCGTATAGTCGGATGCATAATGCACTGGATGGCGGGCAGAAGTAACGCGACTGCTAATTCCACTCTAAGAAAATGAATTTTTCATTGCTCTATCAGCCTTCGGACGATCAATGATCATCGTTGTTTACAATCGGCTTTTTCTTTCTCGTTTATTAATTAATTAGAAAATGGGGCCTATTATAGAACATGAGAAATCGAAGGTTGACGTTCCAGCCAAAAATAAATGGGGGAGATAAGAGGCAGAGAAGGAGGAAAGAAATGCATTCGAGAAACGATTCGTGGAAATTACATGTTGCGGAACATGCAAAATTGAAATGACCGACGATCGAATTAATTACAAACGAGAGATTGGAAGACAAAATGAGGGAAGTTTGGGAGTCAGGAAGCGAGTCCTTAGAGTTGCGTGTAGATAATAAACAGGGAGAAATTGAAGATCGACGTTAAAGAATAAATGGGCAGAACGATGGAAAGGAAGAAAATATGAACGTACGAAATTGAGGGACGATTCGTGGAAATGTTGTGTTGTGCAACGTGCAAGATTGAAGATCGACGATCGAATCAAAGATAAATGAAAGAAAGAGAAAGAAAAGGAGGAAAGTTATGGAATCAGGAAGTAATTTCTTAGAGTTGCATGTGATAAAGTATGAAAAGTTGGAGATCGTCGCCAGAGAATAAGTGGACAGAACGATAGAAGGAAAGAAGATATGGGGGAGGATTTCGGATTTCAGGGGCGAACCATGGAAAATACGTGTCGTGGAACATGCAAAGTCGAAGATTGACGATCGAATCAAGGATAAACGAAAGAAAGGGGAGAAGAAAGGGAGAAAGTTGTGGAATCAGGAAGTTGTTATTTAGAGTTGCATGTAGATAATAAGGTATGAGAAATTGGAGACTGGTACTAAAGAGTAAATAGGCGGAACGATAGAAGGGAAGAAGATGATAGAGGATGCTTATGGAATTGGCGGATGATTCATGGAAAGTACGTGTCGTAGAACATGCAAATTTCAGGATTGACGATCGAAGCATAGATAAACGAAAGGAACGAAGAAAGCTGGAAGTAAACTCGGGGAGTAAGTTCTCAGATTTGCATGTGATAAACCATGAAGAATTAAAGGTTGACGCGCGCGTTATGGATGAATGAAAGAAAGAAAAAGACACAAACAGGGAGAACTTTTGCAATCGAAGGATAACTTTGGAGATAACTTTGATATTATAAAATATTGAATACTAAAACTTGCATTTATTTTTATTGATATTTATTTATTTACTAGTATGAAAATTAAGAATAAATAGAAGACGTCAGAAGCAAGAGAAGGGAAAGTCAGTTGGAATGAAGGGATGATTAAGTAGAAATTAAATATCTGAAATGAAGAATAAGTGGCAAAAATGGTGGAAAGAAAAGAAAGTGAGAAAAGTTTGTAGAATCGTGGGATGATTCTGGGGAATTTTCAGCCGTCCTAGTTTGACCCATGAACCAGGCTTTTGGTGGTAAAAGATTTTACACGAGATCTGGATGGAAGCTTTCATACACACACACACGCACACACATAGAAACAGTGGATTGACACAAGACGAAAATGTACAGGGGAACGGTGAACGCATAGCTCGAATGAGATCTCGATAGGAAAGGCGAATGGCATCGTTGGGAAGAATATCCGGGTTCAAATCCCGAAGTAGATCTCCAAATGCCTCTATCTCTATCTTGCAGCCTCCAAACGAGAATAGTTCCATTAGCGTGAGAACCTAACACTTCGCCTTTACGCCGCTTTATTTTTATCGAAGATAAGAATGTAAGGAACGTTGAACCTCGCAACTAGTTTCTCAACCGAATCTTGAATTCAACGTAAGGACGAATTAAGAGGATTATAATCCGGTCTATATTTTAATCAAATTTAATCCAATTCTCAAAGTGATACGTAACAGTATCATTGAACGTTAACGTAGAAGATCGTTGAAAAACAAGTATCAAGCGATTTACATATCGTTTAATTGAAGTATAAAAAACATGTATAAGAACAAGCATGAAAAGAGGTTGAAAATATCGAAGCTAGATTATGGCAAACTATGAGCACGATAGAAGATCTTATCACGCGATAAGGAGAAACATTTCGATTTACTTAGTCCTTTATTAAACCGTTGGCTGCTGCGACTTCTTTGTAAAGTGTGTACTTAAAACGTATCGCAGAAGGTAAACGATGACGAGTATACTCGTTAAACACAGAATATGTATGGCTGTTATAATATAGAATTAAGTTGTAACGAAACGACTGTTCTTTAATTTTATTACTGCAATTACTAACTTGTGACTTAAACAGCAAATTGTAATTACTTTTTACGCACGTCAAGTATATTGGTTAAAAAACAAAATATTGTCATCTCTTCGTGACGAGTATACTCGTCAGAAACAGCTAAGCTGGTTAAAATTAGCGAAGAAAAAAGAACTAGAAAAGAAAACGGAGGATAGAATATTAGCCAATAATAGGTAATCATTTCTCCTGGCATTTCACATAACAACGTTCGGGAATCAAGCAAGCAAACTCGATTAACGAAGGATTTCGCAACGTAAGAGAACGTCAATAGTTGGAATATTTCGCAGTGTATACAGGTGATAACAGCTCTTGTCGCGGTATTTCGGTTTCCCATCGTGGAGATCGTTTGGAATCGGCCACGCGATCTAAACGACCCTCGTCGATCGATAATCCGATCGATCCACTAACAAGCCTGCCGCGAACAAATCCTCGTGGCATATTGCTTTGGTGATCCATCTATTTCCTGGAATTAACGCAGTCGACCGTGCCCCTTTAATTCCATTACCATAGAAGCTGCAGATTCTTCGCTAGTTACATCGCCAGATTGTCACACCCACGTTAATACGTTCAACGAAATAACCTCCGATCTTGACTAGTGTACGTCGAATGGCCGTTACTTGCGAAAAAATCTACCAATCTCTTGTAGATTGATCCGACCGGTTTATTTCTCTTTTTCGAATCTGTTCCGAAGAAGCGTCTTCTTCCTTTTTGCTATAACTAGGACCAAAGACGGTGAAATCCAAATTCTAGAATTTATAGTTAAAAGAATAATCGTATAACGAAGGATAATTATTGTTCTAAGATTGAATTTAAGTGTTCATTATTCGCTACTTATCGCCTAATTATCTAGTCAGTAGTTTGTGATATTAGCTAAAAGAATGTTAGTAAAAGTATTTGTAAAAGGACGTTAAAGACGTACAAAGGAGATATGTTAGTCAAACGATATTTAAAGATTACGCTGGAACGTTTTTGTTTAAAATTTAGATCCACAAACGGAATTATACTTAATTAGCTGAGAAAGAAGTTGTAAAAAACAATTTTTTACATACTAATGCTTTTTAATTGCACCGACTAAAATAAAAGCCTTGGTAAACAACATGCTCGCGAAATATCATACACATGACAGTTTTATTTATTTCTTTATGCGAGTAAGAATATTTACACTGTTAATATTTAACGTTAGAAGCGAGAACTAGCTTTGCTCGGCACTGGATGACTTTCTCCTCTAGCTGTAAGAGGCCGGAAGTGATTTCAGCCTGAATGGGGAAAGAGGAGGAAACGGTCAAGGGTGGAGGATATGCTAAAAGCGTCTCGGCGTTCATTTCGCGCGTCTCGTTTATATTCGAGCGGAATGGACGAAAATTGATCGGCGGCCGTGCAGCGTAAATCACACGTGCCACGGTTTTAATAATAAATCAGCATCATTTTTGCCAACGCTGCCGCGTCTCATCGACATTGTTTTACGCGTCGAATGTTTTATATTCGGTTCGTATTGTATAAAATGACAAGCGTTTCTCGCGAGGGGCCATTTGCACAGACCCGTCAGCGAAAATATATCGTGGTCGGTAAAGCCATAAATAACATTTCGGCAGTAAAAAGCCTCTTGGTAAACGTTGATGACCTAAAACCCTGATACCAAGCTGAGAATCCAACTTCCGTTATTTACGATTTCACAGGATAATGGCCGCTAGACTTTGCACTTTTATGTGTTTTATGGATGAATTTTAAAAACGTTTAAGTACATAGGACGCGTATATTATGCAAATGAAACGGGGATCTCTGCGCGGACCCGGCTGTTTTACTCGTGTTCGTAAAAATGTGAATTTACGTAAATCCCCTTTCGATCCTAAAGTCCAGCGATCGTAATCTAAAATAACGTTTCACATCGGATAAAGTTGCGCTCGTAACGAATGCAAGTTTTTTGATTATTTTCTTCCAAATACTGTTGCGTCCATCGCCGTTCAATCTGACGAACAGTGGATTTTTTCAGGCAAGAAATCTATTCTTCTTATGGCAGACAAGCTGAACAGAGAGTATTGTCTTCGAGCCAAGGTTTACGCTAGGTTTACGAACCGTTATCGGTGTTCACGGTTGATAGAGGGATTAATCGACGTCTGCAAGGGGAGGATTTAAAGACCTGATCGAACTAGGATGCGGAGAAACCGGATCACTTTGCTGATCCGTCACGACAATTGTTCTGCTGGTAATGCGTTAAACTGGTGCATATAAAATGCCGTATATTTCGATAAAACGCTTTAAACACGCGTATGGATCCTTTGGAATATCGTGTATACGTGTATAATTAACTCTCAATGATCATACCTAATATATTTACGTAGAATATTCAATTGAATTTTGTATTCCGTATATCACGCGACAGAGATTATTAGTGGTCGTCACCGCTAAATACAGAGTACAAATTTAATTAAACATCCTGACCTAAAGCGTTATGGTCATCTATGATATAACGATATCAGTGGAGGGTTAAAATAATTCTCGTATAATTCCGTGTACTCCTATCAACAATTTTTTAGTTTCAGTCATTAGCTAAAAAATTCTTTGAATACTTCGTTTATAATCTTATTATTCTAATCCAATTTGATCGTTACAAAAGATCGTCCCAGTGTTTGGAAGAGCGAAGAAACGATAAGAGTTTCGTGTTGTAATCCATAATTTTCCTATTTCAATTCGTTTTGACTGTTATTATCTTCGCTCCGTACGAAGCTTCTGTTAATTTTTGTTCGTGTTTGTTTATCGTCTTTACTTTTCCTATTTGCGTTCGAGATATCATCTCTCTTATTGTTTACAGTTAAGTCTCGCATGGAACGTCGTCGTTGTTCTTTCTCATGACTTGTCCTCCGATAGAAAATTATCGATCTTGCATTCCACGAACCGATTATCCCACGCACGCTCTTTCAATTATTCAATTCATACTCTCGATACATTTTTGAAAGTCTCTTTACGAGTCACAAATAATCCATGACTACAAAGCACGAAATTTTAACCATTTTATTTCCATGTTTCTTCATGACGTACGACTGGCGCAGCTTCTAACGATCGAGCAACGGGCAAAATTTATGGTATGGTTTCCTCGTGTTAATTTGAAAGTTTAAAAAAGCGACGTTTCGTACGCGCCACCGTAATATTTCGCTAGACGGTGTATTCCTGCTAATTAAGAGAAACACGGCGATGAAATTTTGTACAACGACGAAACGCCAGAATACGTGTAATTCGTTTGAACGTTTCATTAAAATACAACAGACACCCAGCCGGCGAGACATGTAATGCGGTTGACGTGAAAACGAATAAATGGAAATGAGTTTGATCCGGGCTTGGTCGGGAAACCGCGTAATTACTTTCTCACTTCAAAAAATATTTTTCCAACACTTCGAAAACGCTTCTTTTCACCGTGTGTTCAATTCAGATACGTTTCGTCATTTCTCTTAAAATTCGACCGCTTTGTGTCTTTTTCCGATTCACTTTGTTCCTTTTTCTTTTTTTCGCAACGCGATGCAATGGAAAAACATTGCAGTTGGAAAACTCTTTGTGAATTTCCGATATATTTTCCACGATAATTCTGGCTATATTTTATTAAAAGTTTCACCGAAATAATTAAAGGAACGCCCTGAGAATTGTTTCCCTGTTTAGGCATCAATGTTTCCGAACTGAGAACATTTCCTTCAGGTTTTGTTTGCGTAAAGATCGCGGGGCAACGACGGAACACGGTAGTTTCAAAGTTTAAACATTCCTTGTGAATGTATATTGTCTACGTTAATCCCTGGTGCGTTCTATTAAAAGTTTATCAGAAGTGATTCGAGGAAATTGTTGATAATTAAACCGTTCACAGATCAAATTGATTACGTAACTGCGCTTACTGAAATTTTTCGAATTTCGGTAGCGTGTCGCGAAAAATAAACAACGACGAGTACGCTCGTGAAACACAGCTGTTATAATATAGAATGATGTAACGAAATGACATTTCATTTTTTCATTTTTTTATTTTATTACTAACAGGGCTCGTCGTGACACAAAATATTGCCATTTCTTCGTGACGAGTATACTCGTCAGAAACAGTTAACTAACTTGGAAGAAACCATTATTTAAAAGAACATTTTCGCGTTCACATCGAAGATTAGGTAATGTTTGCATAACGATCGCGAGTCATAGCGTGCTCTAAAGTGATTTCGATAAAACGGAGCGGCGCGTGATTAGCGGGTGAGCTGTGAACCATGGCGCGATCATGATTAGAAGACAAACGGAACGAGTTAATACGAAGGATCGTGGATTAAAGTAACGAGGAGGATCTATTTCATTTCCTCCTATTCGTTCGTTTACTTTGTAAAAGTGAAAAGAATATAAGCGAAGGAAATGGCGATATTATTTCCTCTCAGACTTAGTATCATCTTGAAATAACGTTAACTGTAGCTGCTATTACCACGATATCTTAATTTTAAAGAGGAGCGATTGCTTCGATGGTTTAAATTCTTGGAATTGAACCCGTGGAATTGGCAGAATAACGATAGGCTCGACAAATCGACCTCTTTCTTTCTTTCGTTGCTAACTGTCTCGCGGATGGATAATTATTGATGACTATTAAAAGAAGGATTCTCTGATTTTGGGCAGGTGTTGGGAGGACTAGGACGCAGGATGTCGAGCGGCGACAAGGCTTCACCGGGCCTGACCATCGATCGCGCCGCTTTTCTGCTTTTGCGGGTGAAGAAAGCCTTCAAGAAGAAGAAGCAACAGCGAAAGGAGAAAAGGCGAGTGCTTTATTTTCATTTCGTCTATGGCTTTCTAATTGTTTCAGCAAAATATTATGATACGAGAACGGGAACGTGCGAACAAGACGACAGCGCGTGATTGGAGAATTAAATTTTTCAATAAGAGAAAGGAAAAAGCGAGGAAGCTCGCAGTATTCTTCTTGAAAATTTGAAAGAAATTTCGTTAGAACGAGATAATGGATTATAAGAGGAAAGTAAGGATAGCAAATTAATTTAGATTGCATAAAATTCGGGACTGTAAAAATTTTATGAAAACATTCGATAGAACGAACAAGAAGGGAGAAGTAAAAATGCAAATTATTCAACTTGATATTCATAATTGGAAATTCTCTTCCAGATACGAGATATTTTGATTAAAAAAAAAGGAAAACTAGGAATCACGAGAGAAAAGTTAAAAAGCCAAATTTAATTCAATCTACCGTACAAAAATTTCCCAGGTATTTCGCAAGGAACGAGAGATCGCGGGAAATAAAACGGCGCGTTTTTTAATTTAATCGACCACGTAAAGTTCTCTCTTGAATTTTCGGAGAAATTTCGATAAAAGGAAAGAGGAGCCATCGGGAGAAGAAACTGAAACAAAGCGCAACATCCAGTTTAATCGATCCTCCGCAACCCTCTAACGTCCGGTTCCGTTTTATTACACGTTCTTTCTGTAATAGTCCGTCTCTGGACGAAAATCAATTCGAGTTCGGCCAGTTTCCGGAAAAGCTGTTCTTGCCTCGAGAATTATTTATGAGACAATTCGCTTTGTCTCGTCGCAGTTGTACACCGGAGTTACCTGCTGGTACGGCCGTACCGAACAAGTTACCATGAAAAGCTGAATCACATTGGCGGCGTGGCAAAATGGTGGTGGAGAATCGTGTGGGCGGTGAAATGGGGTGTCGTTTTCTTGAAAGTTGGATGATACCGCGGAGGGAAATAGCGGGCGAAGCGAAGGAAAGTTTCGCGGAAACCGGCGGCTAGTTAGCCGAGGAGATTTTGCCTTGTTGTTTTTTTATCTTTTTTTTTTCGCGAAGAAATGCTGTCCAATGGAACGTAAAATAATACGCGGATTCACTAAGTTTGAAGAGTTTCGAACGAAACGGTAAAGAAACGGAACGAAACGAAACGAAATCTTCTCGGCATGTAGATATCCAGGGTTTTCTGCCTGATACATATTAAAAGACCTATTGGTTTATAATAAGAGATTGTAATAAATTTTATTTAGTATTTATTTTGTATCGGAAATTAGGTTTAAATATTTATTCGGCTTTTAAAATTTACTGTTTACCTAGTGTTTTATTTAGTATTTATTTGATATTAATTATTAGGTTTAGCGTTACTATTATTCTTCTTAGAAGTTCCATATACCGCTCAGAAACTTTTTACGATACAATATTTCTTCTTTTATTTTACAATATTTACCGTATTAATTAGGTTTAGTGTTCTATTCGGTATATCACGTTATAAAGTATTTTACGAAATAACAAATCTATAATAAAACAGAAATAAAGTTAGAAAAGTATAGATCGAGCGATTGTGCAAAACTACATAGCAACGAAACGCGTTCGTTCGTTCGTTACGTGCAAAAGTCTGCTGTTGCTTTCATCGATGAGCGTAATAGCGAATCGTTATCCGGTAATTGATCAGAGTAGCGAAGTTCTCGAAAACGTCCCTTGGCGAGAGGTTTGCATAAGGGTGCAATATGTTCGTTTCAATTATCTCGTGCTTATCGACTGTCAAAGGGAACTACGTAGTCGTCAACTAATTCCCAACTACTCTCGATAGGAAATCTTAATGAGCTTGTAAACTCGCATGACTCCCTAATTCACCGTAAGCCGTTCATCCTTGCGTTAGTATTTTTGCAGCATGTTCCGTCAAGATTTATAAGGACGACGATTCATCCGTCAAAATCATCAGACGCATTCCAAAATTCTGTTTTGCCTATTACTTTGGTTATCGATTATTTTTATTTCATACGGGTGACGATTCGTACGTTAAAAGTCTTCACACGCTTTCTAAAATTACATTTACGCTGTTACTTCGACCGTGGATTATTTTTATTTCACAGTGGTCCATTTAAAATTCTTCAGACAATTTACAAAACTGTATTTTAACCATTGCTTTAAACGTTGATTATCCGTATCTTTGCTCCAGTACAAAATAGAATATTCTTCTGGCATTTTTCTCATACATATTATCCTGTTCGTGCGTGTGGCTTATACATACGTACATGTATGTATACATATGTGTTCTATGGTGCATTCTGTTTTGTATGTAGTGTATAGCTCATGAAATTCTGACGCCGCTTTAATTAAGTAAATTAGATACAGTTAGGTGTCAGGTGATCTGTGTAAATTTCAGCATCAGACGTATGCTAGAATTTTGCTCGATGAATAATCGTGTAGCGCTGCTTGTGCGGATGACAAGATAGAAGATATAGTATTTGCTGCGCGCGCTGTCGAATGCTCTCTACATTCTTGGCTTCTGTCTTACACCGTACCGGGTTATCTAATCCCATAGGGATAACTCGGTAGTACAGATTTGATTACACGCTGTTAAAGCCCGACGCGTTGCTCTGAAAATTAGCGATTGCTGTGTGCGTTCGTTACAAGACGCTTGATCACAGAGCGAGTGATACTTTAACAAGAAGCTGCTCGTTTTTGAAACGAGGTTCGGCCAAATTTTGGGTTCCATTATTCACGCCGCTAACTCGCCGAATTCTCGCCCCCTTCTATAAAATTACCAAACAGTAGAGGCTCTTCGAAAGCCTGACATTTTCTGTTTGTTCGTGATATTAATAATTCTTGGTCGCAGCATTCTGAATATTCATGAACCGGGTCTACAGACGTGCGCGCAAAGACTTGGCAAACATTTCGCGTCTCTGCTGTAATTCGAGGGCCATTCTGTCCAGGAACTTTACTTTAATTAAATGAATACGCACGATCGCGTAGCTTGCTCGCGTTTGAATACGAATAGGAAAAACCGCATAAATCGACCTAGTTTCTTGCTGTTTCCTTTATTTTCCGGTTCCCTGTGAAGATCGAAACGCAACGCGATTCCTACGCGAAGTTGCAGAATTTAGTTTATCATTCGTCGATGAAAATGGCTCTGATGGAAAGACAATTTACTCATTTTGATAGCGAATATCACAGTAATATTCGTAGTTCAGGTATTTTTTAATCAATCGTATACCTGATATTTTGATATTCTTTTCGCGCGCCAAACAAATCAAATTGGCGAGAGAATTTCGTGTTTTTATGAAATATTGCGAAGGATTGAAACTCGTCGCAGAAGCAACGATAAACTGTTTCTACGCTTCTCTTTCTATCCTCGAATTCACTTTACTTTTCAATGACGAATATCAGGAAAAAATTCATAGTCTTGATGTTCGAAGTAATTCGTACCTGTTGTTCTCACAATTTTTACAATTAACGTGTTACAGCATTATTTGCTAAATGGATAGCGAATCTTCTAAACCTTCGTGAAAAATTCGAGAAAACGGACTGATTCGGCATTGGGCGTAAAAAATGACAGCGAAGAACGATTAGCGGATGTCTTTTTCTGTCGCATTTAATTTATTGATCACTTCGACGATGAATGTTAGGGTACAGTAACTAACGTGATCGTTACAATTAACAACAAACGTTGATTCTACACGTCGAACGAATGGCATAATCGGTTGGAAATTTTGCGAAAGTTTGCCCGATAATTGAAGTAACCTGAAGCGGCATGGTTAGTCTGCGGTTCTCAGTCAAACATGCAAATGTACGTTAGCTACGGAGAGTAGCAACGTCGGCTTTGTACCTTCGTGCTAATCTAAACTTCGAAATTTAATCAGCATCAGGTACCAACGAACCGTTTCAATCGGTTGCCAAGCTTTTACTGTTAGATTCGCTCGAAAATTCCACGCTCTCCCACGTCGATTCGCGTTCGATGTAAGTGGCTGTCGTGAATTTTGATAACCACGGACATTTTAGATCGAGGCGCACCGATGTAATCGCACCGCGTGCTATGGCAGACGCGATTCTGAAATTGGCACATCGGATGGAAAATATGTTAAGCGAACTGATGATATAGATCGAATATTCGCATCTCCCAAGTCGAAAGTTGACGCTGTCGCTGTTCCCAAATGAAGATATAAATATGTATGTCGGGTATCGTAGTTAATCGACACAGGTTTCGTAGAATTAGTAGCAGCAATTTTGGTCAGGTTTTATAACAATCATTTTCCTTCTGTTAATTTTTATATATTTCTAATTGGAAGTTTGAGTTCTTCATTATCTCGCAGTGAAAGTTTAAGTCCTGTCCGAGTGCATGTTAAATCGACAGAGGTTTTGTAGAATTAGTAGCAGCAATTCTGGTTAGATTTTATAAAAATCATTTTCCTTCTGTTAATTTTTATATATTTCTAATTGGAAGTTTGAGATCTTCATTATCTCGCAGTGAAAGTTTAAATCCTGTCCGAGTGCATGTTAAATCGACAGAGGTTTTGTAGAATTAGTAGCAGCAATTTTGATCAGGTTTTATAACAATCATTTTCCTTCTGTTAATTTTTATATATTTCTAATTGGAAGTTTGAGTTCTTCATTATCTCGCAGTGAAAGTTTAAGTCCTGTCCGAGTGCATGTTAAATCGACAGAGGTTTTGTAGAATTAGTAGCAGCAATTCTGGTTAGATTTGATAGGAGTCATTTACGTTCTGATAATATTTATGTCTTTCTAATTGAATGTTTTAGTTTTTGATTATCTTGCAGTAAAAGTTTAAATCCTGTCCGAGTGCATGTTAAATTGGCAGAAGTTTTGTAGAATTAGTAGCAGCAATTCTGGTTAGATTTGATAGGAGTCATTTTCATTCTGTTAATTCTCATATCCTTCTAATTGGAAGTTTTAGTTCTTGATTATCTTGCAGTAAAAGCTTAAATCCTGTCGTGTCCTTATAAGCTTAAATCTCGAGTTTCCATTAAAAATGTCCATTATCTTTCTAACCAAACTTGGAACTTTTATTCTTGTACCATAAATCTTTATTTATGCTGATAATGATGAAACTGATATAAGTCTAAACTTTAAAGAAGTTGCATTTTTAATTCATTTTATATTACATCAATCTACATTACAACATTTAATATGCAAGAATTTTTGCGTGAAAAATATCTGACTTAGAAATCATTTTCACAGTCACTGGAACACATGGGCTCTCGTGTACCTTTATACTACAAGTATAAATCTTAATATAAAATCCAGTATAATTTTGCACCAAAGGTATATATCAGAGTATCAAGTTGAAGAAGATTTGCTAGAATTAGAACGGGTGCAGGATGCAGCCATGCAATAAATTGTTGGGAAATTCTATCGTAATTCGTACAGAGTTTCCACCACTTTCAAGAGAACCGTACAAAGGCTTCAAGGAAAAGATCTCGTGATATTTACCAAGAAACTTTTCTTGTCTGCAAGCTACTGCACTTCTTTTATTAGCTTTGCATCAACTAGGATGTACTCCGCTGAATACTGATGCAAACCAGAGAAAATTCTCAGAATTTCCATATATAAAAAATCGTTCTGGTTTTTCTCTTAATTTACATTTATCTTTAACTCTAACAAGTGACGGAATTTAACTAACTGTTCACTGTAATTGTAATGGAAAAAAGCAGTTGTAGCCATTTCGTTCGCAATGGAGGAACATTCGTCCACCTCTCTACTGGGAAAGAAAACATGGAAATTCCGTGACGCGCATATCCACGTCGCTACTTTATTCCCATCCTCTCTAAACGACGTCATGGCCCCGATTACTAATTAACCCGAATAGCGATCGTCTCCTCGCAGTTCCGCAAGCACTTTGTCAGATGAGGAAAAAAGAGAGTGTTAAGTAAATTATAGTCTGGTCGTCTTCGTTGGAATTTCGACGTGATTCTTCGTCTGTCGTTAATGCATTTAATCGAAGGAAAGTCGGTACCAGGCTTGGAAGGACTAATTCGCGCTATCGCAGGATGAAACCGTACGATTTTTTGTACAGCTCTTATTCTTTAATCCATAGAGGAGTAATACTATTTAATATACCAGGATCGTCCAGAAAGTAATACTCGTTTAAAAGATCGTGCAACTTCGTTCGTGTGTCGAGATAAATTATGCCAAATTTCGCGTTTAGATAATTAATATCGTTGAAGCTTCATTCGTTTAAAATGACGATGCGAATTGAAAATCTCGCCGATGACAAAGCGAGATCTTTCGTCCTTTTACGCTTTTCGTATGCCGAAAACGTTCGTCCAAAAGGGATTCATCGTCGAATTACGGGAATTTACGATAACAAGATTATGGCTGGCATCATTTGTAAGACGATGGATACGGGAATTGAATAATCTGGTCGAGAAACTCGTATTTGATCGTAATCTTTCTGGTCGCTCATTCCTCGTTCCGCAGGACCCGAACAAACGTGTCCGCGATTTCATTAGCAGCGATCGATTCGGATTGCTGGATTTTTTCTTCTTTGGAAAACTGAAAGAGTTCTTGGGTGGATAACACTTCGCGGGAAACGACGATTTAAAATTGAAACGATTTGTGAAACGATGGTCGTGCGAACTCGCGGCTCAAGTCTATGTGAAAGGTAGACAGAAACTCGTTTCGCGTTACGATAAGCGGTCAAATAGAGGCGCTGGTTTTATTGGAAAATATCTGGCTATATACATAGGAAGCTACAAACAAAGAAATCCCTTTAAAATGTATTTCTATTGTTGTTACGTCAAAACGAATATTACTTTCTGCACGACCCTCGTATAAAGGAAAACAAATTTTTAGTCCCCTTAACGAGAAACAAGTTAGTTTTACTGTTACGAGATCTTCTGTTTTCGCAATCTATTGAAAACATACAAATCTTTCTGATAATCTTATTTACTTTTATCAAGACACACGAATAATTACACGTACTTATTTATTTTCGACATATTGCTGCTTTAATCCCAACGTATTTAGAAACATACGGTAGTTGTTAGTTTATCCGAACCAGTCGGATAAAATATTTCGGATAACCGATAAGTTCGGATAATAGAGGCCGGCTTGCTACCCCTATCGGTTGCTGCTACGAGTTTCGATAAAAGAAAGACGCTGGGATATCCGAGGCTGAACGAAAACTTGAACATAAATTGCATTAAATTACATGTCAGCTTAGAAAACAAACACACACTGCTCTTTTTAAAATAGTGTCGTATATAACAGTGCCATTAATAATGGCAAATCGTTAACAAAACGTTCTTACATCGTCGTATTAATTATAAAATACATTAAACGTAAGTCCTTAGAAATAGAGAGAATTCGTCACGTATTCGTACGAACCCTAAAAATCTTACAAACATAAAAAAAGCCTTATCAAAAAACCTTATACAGTATAATTTATCTTTTTGATGACACAATTTTCATTCGTTAGACGAAACACACGAGCACGTACGATTCCTGCATACGCGTTCGTATAATTAAAAATCGTATCATTGTTGTAACTTCTAAACGTGTAACTCGGTTATTACCAGTTCAAATAATTGTCAGTAAAGATCATTTCGCATAAACGAAACTCCACCGTGCAAATGGTCAGTAGAAATGACTGTCGTAGATATTCGTGGAAGACTTTTACTACAGCTGATGACATATCCTGCACACGTTTCAGCATATTTGAATTTTTCATAACAATAAGAACGTTCATAGTTTAGATATTCTGAATCCGATATCGGCAATCTGACCTCCATGTGAAAACCAATGTACGTACGCGTGGTTAACCATTAAAAATGATGGAAAAATGAAAACGTAAGGTATAAGTTCGCGTTATCTCGAAACCAGAAACGATATTATTATTACTTGCCGATACGATCATTCGCGAGGTGTGTAATTCCCAAGTCGATTTCTCGATCGGAAAGCCGATTACGAATTCCGCGAAGTGCCATCACGTAAATGGTTTGTCGTATTCGTAAAATTCGATGTTTCTCGATAATAGAACGTTATTCTGTGATTCTCCGTGTTCTTTATAAATGGGAAGTTCAAGTTAACAAGAGGGCAGACCCTGAACTCTGAAGCAGAGCTGGCCATAATTCGAGTTGTTTTGAATAAATGCTCGACCGAGATATTCGTAGCTACTATCTGTTAAATTTTCTGATTTAACGTTCGAGGAGTAAGACGATCGCGAAAAATGGATATTACGACCGTTGGACGACGAAGAA
The DNA here is from genome assembly GCF_024542735.1 of Bombus huntii. Taxonomy (NCBI): domain Eukaryota; kingdom Metazoa; phylum Arthropoda; class Insecta; order Hymenoptera; family Apidae; genus Bombus; species Bombus huntii. The sequence continues at coordinate 5,606,971 of NC_066251.1, forward strand.
TATATTTTTCATCGTCGATACGATACAAAGTAAAATACATTTTTAGAATAAATTCCGATTCCAATAAGTTTCTCTTAGGCGGATAATTCTTTGCTCGAGTACATTCCTAACTGATTGCATATTTATTCGTTAGAGCCGAGCGAAATTCCGTCAAGGAGTAAGAACGAGGATTTTTACTCTGTTACGCGAATAAAAATTTGCCTAACGCGGCTATCAGGCGAAGAATAACGCGGGAAAGAATGGCTCTGCGCTGGTGCGTGAAAACCGCTGACTGTCGGTCGAAGATGCGCGATTCGAAATATTCAGAGCCATTCGTTTCCAATAATTCCGAACGATATTGTTCAAAATCTATGGCAGCGTGGTTTATGATAACCGGATACGCGATTTAATACCGTGAAAATTTCGGCTCAACACATCACGTTTTACACGACGTGTGTGTATGCTCGTTTCGTTTGACCTTCGTGGATCGCCTTTATCTGAAACTAGAGCGACCATGCGAGAGAATTTCTTGGGATAGTTTCATTCGAAGGGAGCGACTCGCCGCGATTCATGAAATTGGAAATAAGCTCGGCTATGCTGTGCACGATGAACCTGTTTCGCGTCTGTCACGATTTACCCCTGGCAAATAAAAAACTATTCTCGAGTATCGATTCTACAGGTCTGTGTTCTCTCCGATGAATAGGATTGGAGAAAATAGACAGCAGTTTTGGGACGAATGTTAAGAGTCTTTTTCACTCGCACGAGGGTAGTTTTCGGTATTTACGGATTTTCACGGTCGTATCACGCCAGACTAATCCGAGTCCTGCTTATTTTTCCTTTTTTCTCGGAAGGGTAGACAAATATTGGTATTCCAATATTTATAGTGCATATGAAAAAAGAAAGTACTTTCATGTAGTGTAAAAATGTCATTTTTATAAAAAGGATACATAAGCAAAGGGGAGAGGAAAAAAGGGAGGAGAAAAGATAGGAAAGCAGGATAGGCAGAGATAGGAATGAAGAAAGAAGAAAAAGAGAGTGGAAGAATTCGCATGATATATATATTCGCTATGAAAGTCTACTAATTTTTATAAAAAGTGAAAAAAAAAAGAGAAAAGAGCGAAAATGAAGATTCAAGGTAGAAAGGAAAAGGAAGGGGGGAGAAAGGATAAGAAAAAGCAGAGGTGAATCGGGATGAGTAAAAGAAAGGAAAGGAATGGGAGAAAGAAATGAAGCAAAGGGGAGCGAAAAAAAGTGACGGAAAAGAAGGAAAGAGCAGGGGGGAGGGAAGGGAAAACATTAGTACTCACCTTTGTTCCTGTTAATTCCAGGGTTCGAGCAGAAATTACAAGAGAAGATGTTGCATCAAAGCTTGTAATAGTACATAATGTATATATTACCCGGACATTTACAAAATTTCTATCTAGTGAAACATTAAAAATTTAAACTAGTTCGTTCGATTATGGTATAAAAATAATTAAATCTCAAAAAGAAAGGAAATTATTGAATCGACTACGAAGGGGCATTAGGTTGATGTATATATACGAGGTGTCCCAGAATTGATAGTAAACCGAGGAGCCGATGAATCTATATGGAAAGAGATTTTTTTGAAGAGAAAACTGACTTTGAAAATTAGATTGCTATGTAAATTTGGCTCATTATCGACTATGTGTGAGGTACGAGTAAATTATTCTGCGCGTGAAAACGAATAAAAAATTAACGAAGTAGTCTATGAAAAAAATCTTACTCTACATTTTTCACGTATTTTCAATCGTAGGATAATTTGCTATTAATTGTACGCTTCTATCTAAATTAGGCAAATTCCATCACACTTGACAAATTTTCGAATTTCTCGATCTTCTCGAAAACCAAGCGTCACGCGCAGAACAATTTTGTTTCTTTTCTCGCGTGGAATCACCATCTTGTCGGTACCGGGACACCCTGTATATCTTAATATCGAAGAAAATGGACTCTGATTATTCCGATCGTTAAATAAAGATCCCATATTTTGAAAGTATAATACGTTTGTTTTTCGTTTGATAAGGATAATGCAAGCCTGTCTCGGGAAATATCCGATTTCGATTATGCTTTCCATGAGAATGGGAAATCGATTTTTCAGATTTGCATCAGCTTGAAAGCGAACCGAAAATTTTGTTCGATGTCTGCTTCTCGCTTCTCTGACAGGTGTCACGAAAATTTTTTCATACCGAATACTTGCAATTTATTCGATCTTGTGTCAGGCTTTTCGTGTTTTAATCTAATACTTTTGATAGCTTCGTATACATATATACATACATGAACGTAGACACACGTCAGTTCGAATTTCTCCTGCCACTCGATCTTCGGTAAAGTTTTGCTCACATTCATGGAAAAGGCATAGTTTTATCGTGCTTCTTCGCTAAAAGTTTTCAATCTTTTTCATCCTTCCATTTCGCAAGATTAATCGACGATTGCGTAAGATTATACGTCCCGCGAGAATTAAATTGCTTTAATAAAAGAAAACGTACGCATAATGATCCAACGTTCGTTGCTAATTGTGTAAGTTACTTTATTCCCGAGTTAGACGAGAGAAATTCGTTAGCATTTATCCTGTACGATTATTTAACTCCAACGAGCCGGACAAATTAAATCGAAAGTTGCCCGAGGCAAATAGAAATTGATGATATTTATGACGCGGATTTCTCTCCCATTGAATAAATGCGGAATACATTTTTGACCTATTTATTTTACTTTACCGGAATGAAACTTTAATTTACGAACGCGGCACGCCAATGCTAATTCATAAATATTGTTTGTACGCTCGCCGTAGGATTAGATTATTCCATAGGTAACATCGTCGTTTATTTCGCCTGTTTGAATTTCCAAGATAACATCGAAATGAATTAAATTTACGGCTAATAATTGCAAATTGCTATAGAATCATTTTAATAGATCAATGAAGATTAATATAAAAACTGTTGACGAAAGTCAGTCACGTGAAAGATATTCGATGAAATGTTTAAAGTTAATTGGGAATTATTGTTCACCGTATTTTCCGAGCACTGACAGATTTTCGTTTATTTCGAGGCTAAAAAGAATAGAAAAGTTAGCAAGCTGAAATTTAAAAAGCTATAAAGAATTTAATAGAAAATTCAACGCGATAGCAAATCGCTCATCGAAACTGCAACACAAAAGTCAACCCCGTGAAAGTGGTCACTGAATTTTCCATCGAGAGCACTAATCATTTTTGCGATTGAAAAATGGTAGAAAAAGGCGAAAAATAATTTCAAAAAGAAGGACAGATAATACATTATCTATGAATGAATCTACTAAACGTTCTAGGTTTCTCAATTTTTTGATCTTTTTAACGTACGTGTGTGGACACAACGTTACTTATGGAATGATTTGACATTTTCTTCTCGTCTCGGTGTCGCTCTTAGAAAAGGTCGATACCTTACGAAGGATCGATACAGGAGCAAATCGAGCACGTTGTCTCGTCGGAAAAGAAACACGAAAAGAGGAAAAAAGAACGACTGGTACAAAGACTCGGTTGAATTGGTTCGTGGCCTTTACCTTCCAGCAGAGCTTCCTCATTTTTCACAAGAAGGCGAAACTGCTGCGGATGCTGGAGATAATACAAAGACGTTTCGTATAATGGTTTTCGTCAAACGTTAGATGTTTGTCCCAGCGAACGTCGGAAAATAAAACCCGCAAAGCATATTCGAACGTGATATTCGCGGCGCAGTTCATCCTGCTATTCTTTCGCAATTTTCTCGAAACCAAGACGCGTACACCAAAAGTGCAGTGTAACGAATTTTACAATTTTTTATTTCGCCCAGCATTCGTACATTTTCACCGTGTTCCCACCAAGAAAGAAACCTTATATTCTTGTTCGTGTTCCTGGGTTCTCTCAAGTTTCATCGAAAACGAAACAAAGTTAGAAATTCCACGCGCTGCGTATATTTTTTATTCCTTCTTCAAATCCACAGCACTGCGTAAAGAAATCGTATTCGTAATTCGACACGCAGTTAAAAGCAAAGCAAGCTCCAACTTCGGTTCTTATTCCTTCCTTGACATTCCTTCGTACTTCACGAAGAAACTTCATATATTTTTTAGTGGCGACGTTAAATTCTTTCCGTTGCACGGATGCAGTCGATTCGCGGCAGCCGTGAGCTTTTTCCTCGCCGCGCGGAAGTCTCATTGCTGCCATAATATTTCGTGATGTGACAATGGCGCGACGTTCGCTGTACATTGTTAATGCCGCGTGATTATTTTTAACGCAGCGTATATCTGAAAGACGCGTCCCCCTTAGAGGAAATGGCAAAAAATGAATTGCCGGCTGCTCGGTTCGCTCCGCTTTTTCTCGAGATTACCGGCGAGACGGTCTAACCCTAATCGTCGTTGTCGCAGGATCGTCAGTGTCGCAGGACAGCGGAAAAAAGTCTATTCGAAGCTCGTGATTACCCTCGTCCCCTCGTAGAAAAATCAAAATCTCAGTTTTTATTTTTGGGTTCGTTAAACTCGCAATTTCCCATGAATTCTTTCTCTTTCTCTCTTTCGTGTTTCTTTCCTTCTCTTTTTTCCCTCGTCGAAATTTCATCGGGTCATTGTGCGGGAAACGAAGTTGATGGAGCGTAGTTACTTCAGGCAAGAAAGATTCTTTCGGAGTTCCTATCTTCTCGGACAATGAGACTCCCGATAGAGATAAAGATTCTGATTGATGATCTCAGCCTGTGTCGTGTATCAGCGAGACCCGCGCCATTCTTTCAACTCTGCCAGCCGAGTTGAATTTATTTTCTCACAATTATTCTTAACCTTTGCACCGGCTTCTCGCTTTCTGTAAATTGCTTTCTTTTCTTTTTTTTTCTCTCGCTGGTATCGTCGAGAACGTAACAGCAAGCGAGAGATCACGTCGCGTCTCGTGATGGATCTCGAATGATCTTTCAAGCTTGCAAGAATTTGTATCGTGTACATCGAGTAATGCTTTTCTCCAATGATTCGACAAATTTGAGTACCTGCAAACGCGAAAAAGAAACGATTGTTAAGCGATCCTTTATCGATGTTTCGCACTACGCTGTTGTAACTTTATTTGAGAATTCTGCGGCTATACCGAGTGTTTTTTTTTTTTTAGAAATTTTATCTTAATTCTATTCTATGTTATGTATTATGCTCCATTTAAAATTCTACCGGATTCTGCATATTTATGTATTAGGATTCCAACGTCCCTTGTCTCCTCTTTCATTGTGCTCTTCACTCGTTTTATCCCCGGTAGTAGACGCTTGCGTAAAAACTAAACGGATTCTGACAGAGTGCTTGTTGTCGAAATATGGAAAAATAAAGCAGAAAAATTTGACGCAGAAATTCCATGAAATATTTAACGAGCGTAGATTGTCTAGAATTCTATAATTATAATTCGTCAATGCATTAACGAGTGACAAATTTCGATAATTTCATTTGACTGTCGGATATTCAAATGACAGAGGAGCAGAAAAGTTTATCCCCCCAAAATACCAAATATTCCGATCGTGTCATAAATTATGCAGCGAAAGCTCTAATAAAACAAAAATCGACGGTGGATGTCAAATTCCTCATATTTTCGTAGATTATACTCTCTCTCCTCGGAAAGCTCCGAATATATCGGTCAAACATCTTTTTTTAAGTCGATCAAAATAAGTGCTTTGGTGATATATCGTGGAAATATTTTTCACGGATCTTTAGATTGAAAAATCTTGAATGAAATTCTTCAATAAATTCCGGAAGACCGCGGTATCTCCCCTATATCTGGTATCTTGAAGATAATCTTAAAGCAGAGAAAGAGGGAGAGGGAGAAAGTAAGCCTATTACAGGCGATTCGAAATCGTTTCGTATCTTGAAGCTGCTTAAGCGTCTCTTGCCTCGTTGACTTTAGCTTCTGTCGTTCAACTCTGCCAAGAAATTTTCCAGATTCTATATGTTCTCCTTAATTCGTTACTCTGAGAGTAGAATACATCAACATAGTGATTCCTCGATAGTAGGCTCCGGACTTACAACGAATTACGATAGAGTATAAGAATTGTTCGAAAAATAGAAAATACTTTTTTCTTTTTAACTTTCACACTTTCACGATGTTGCATAGTTGAGATATCAGCACTTAAGGATACGTTAAAAAGTTCCTGTTCAAGTAATTCCTGATACAGAAGTTTCTGCTGTTTCAAATTTCTTCTCTTATACAAACAGAGAGAATTAAAGCCTGTGGTGTTCGTGGCTTTTATGTTAATTTTGGTACTTTTGTGGGAAGCTTATTTTATGAAAAATATTCACGTTGGGATATACAAATACCATTGTTATATTATTATAATTACCATTATTGTATTATTATATTATATATATTAGGTTATCCGAGGAGTTCCTTTCGTTTTATAAGGAAATAATAGACGCACAATATCTTTTTTTTTTGGTTTCATATTATTAATATACAATTGTTACAAACTCAGTGCCGGGTTTAATTCATTTTTGCAAAAATATGACAATGTCACTGCATGCACCAAACCACAGATACATACAGCCATAGATACATCTGGTTCTTAGAACGTCGATCGTGGTTTTAATTCACGTGTGTGTATTCGCCATTCTGTAAACTTATTTCTTCATATCGAAAATGTTAACCTAGAAGTATAAAATTCACTCGATTTTAATTAAAATTTAATTAATTAAAACTGTGTTTGAGAAGAAAGTGATTTCCTCCAACGCATCTGCAGAAAATCTTTGATGAAAAACGCGTCTCCGATCGACATTACATTAAATTAAATTCTACTAACAACTGAGATATTTATGCAGCACAGAGAATCTCGTCGCAGAAATATATAGATTTACGAGTGAAAGGTTCAACAATAATACGTTGCCCTTTGTTCCGATATTTCGTGAACATTTCAGTTCGCTTCTTGCGCCTGAGTTTCGGAGTTTGCCCTGAAGAAGCGCACGCTTGAAATGTCGTGAAACGTCGAAGCGAAGCGCAACGTATTACACATTACACGTACTATTACAACAATACAACGTGTTATTATTAAGAACACGATCGAAAGCCAGAGAACCGAAAATATTTCTCCTTCGCCTGACGAACGTAGAATAGAAAAACTTCTCGCGAATTAGTTATACAATTAGTCAACAAGACGAATATTATGTTGGATCGAGGCTACGCCCAAGGTTCGAATAGAGTTGTTATATACCTTCGCGTATGAGTTGATGCAAGCAATTACGGAGCGGTGAAGTTACGTGGACGAATTTGCTGCGAACAGCTGGGGGGCGCGTTATGCAAACTAACCAACTATTTACCGAAGAAATAAACAATCAAGAAGACGACCGTTTCACAAAATTACGTGTATTTCGAACGATAACTTGGTTACTTCGTGTATTTTATTCGTCCGTCTATTTCGCCTCGATTATTGAATTTTATTACGTTTCCTCGTTCTTCCTTGCACGACTCATGATTGCGTTTCGATCGTTGAAAAGCAAATATACTTAACTAGTCGTTTCGTATTATACGACAGCCTAATTAACTTCGCGAGATAATTATTCTTTTCTTTTTTTTCTTTTTTTTTTTTTTTTTTTTTTTTTTGGAAGGAGCAAGCATTGATTAAGTTCCGAGGATTGCGTTTATTCGTCCTGTATTTCGCTTCGTCGAGTGGTCGATCGCGACTTGGATTGCGCCTGTGGAACCTTATAAGCGAGTAACGAGGAAAAAATTCCTATCGATCGGATAAATTGACGTGGCGCGTTATAGTGGTAATGAAACGTTTTGCCTTCGGCTGATTGGGGCGAACAATTTCCCCCGTTTCCAACATCGCGTTGCTCTTTCTTTTTCTTTCTTCCTTTACTTTCGTTCCACCCGGAGAAACCTTCTTCTATGGAAAATCCGAGTTATGCGATGTAGATTCTACGTGGACGAAAATCTATCGCAGCAACGTCACGTCCAATTGAAGATGAATAGGAAATAAAAGTAAAAGGATGATTCACGATTGCTCGTGAAAATATTGCAGGCAACGTTTGCGGATATTTCTTACGAATATTTTATGCGTGTTATATGAAACGTTTGGAGATTTCATTAAATCTGTAGCGAGATTCGACTTATATTAATAATTTTCGTCGGATGTACTGGACCATAGAATTGGTAAAAATAGAAAAAGACAATAATAAACACTAAAGAAAAATGGTTAACTCGTTTAATAAATAGTAATAAATAATTTTCGACGTATTAATCTGGAGAAAAGAGTATTGGAAAAATATTGAACTTTCATAAAAAATTGCCATTTTAGTTTTTTTAACAGCAATTTATAAAGTGTCCGAATATTTTTGAGGTACGAAAATTTATACTTCGCTATACTGCAAAATATCTTCGTTATTTTTTCTGTATTTACTTTAAATATAGAACGTAAAAGTCAATGTTACGTTTGTGCCCGAATATTTTCGAGATCAACAACTGTATTGTGGTTATTTTTCTTACCGTATATGCGATATACTATCTTTTTACTCTACGTATGATCGCAATAAATTCCCTGTACTAACTTCTATGTACATTTTCAGATTGCTTTTAAATATTCTCAATATAATCATGACAGTCGTGTTTCATTACAACTTTCATCTTTAACATACAAATTTCCTACAATAAGCGTTCAAATACTTTCCCAAACCACCGTACGTATCAACTACAACAAAATGCCAATATTTGCCGTGTGTTTCATCGACAAGAATTTGAAATTCAACATCGAGTTGAACAAACATTTGGTGCGAACGATTTGCTATACTTGCCGAGTAACGAGACAATAGGAAGAAGAGCTCGGTCGATCGGTAATTTCCATGAATATTCATCGTTTCAATGGTATTTGTTTTCCCATGGATAATAAATTACACCATCAGCTTGGATTATTCGACCATGAACAAGGGATATTAAACGCGTCGGACGAATGAAATATAAACAACTCCTCTTTCCTTCGTTAAAGAGATTCATCCCCTTCTCGTTGCTTTCCAGCGGACGAGAAAGTTGGAAGTTTGCTAGGCGTGATGTCGCAATTAAAGTAATTAGTAATTAGCAGAATTACCGCTCAGACACGCTGGCACAATTGGTCAGGTTAACTAGAACGGTTCAGGTGTTTGAGAAGAAGGTGGAAACTACTTGTAGAAATTTCCGACTATTTTCTGTAACGTTTTCTTCTAAAGTTTCGTGATGAATGACGCCCGATCTAGAACAATATATCAGAGATTACAATGATACATCGTAGCAACAACTTACAACGCGTCTAACGAGTCTCGCAGAAGTTCGACAACGCGTTAATACGAATTCTCTGCAAACATTGTACTTACTCTGTTTGTCGTCTCTCTTTTTGTACGCGCACAACTTCCTTCGCGAATATCGACACAGCTGCTGTTTTAACAGGGAACGTGATCGTATTAAATCATCGTGGAAACGGACAATCGAGCACAGAATTTCGCGTTTATGCAAAATTCTGTCAGAAATAAACGAGTACAGGTTACGGGAAAATAATGAATTAACTACGCTTCTTCATTCGGATCCCATCGAAGAGACGTTTTGTGATTTACAGTCATTGAGAAACCAATCTATATTCCTAAATTTAATTCGTAGTAAAGTTGATCGAAGCAGTGATCAAAGAATGCGGCGAACGTAGGTGAAAGGGACATTCTATTATATTTCGTTGTATACGTCGTTGATAAGATTTTTATATTATTAAGTGGAGCACATATTCGGTATTTCTGTATTTTTTCCTAAATCTAGAGTTCCAAACAAGATAATAAATGAAATTTTATTTCAGATAGAACTAATAAGATTCTTATTTTATACGTGAACATGTGAATTTCTATATTCTTAAGGTACCGTTGCAAGCAAGATTATGTCATATTTCTAAAAAATTACACTAACTTTGCGCTCGTATTTCTGGTTAATCCTTCCTTCAATTTTTGACGAATAGGGAATGTATGTAAATATATATACAGCCCGTGATTCATCTATGTCTGAATATATCGAACCTCTCGATGGATCTCGTAATTGACCTTTCGCAACCCTCCGCTTGTCACATCCCTTAAAACCACGTCGCAAAAATACCATCACTTATTTTTACCACGTTAAATCCTCTTTAATTCTTAAGGTAGACGCGAAGTTGAGTGCAACTATCGTTAACCAGTAAAATGTGTCGCAAGAAGTAAACGATGACGAGTATACTCGTGAAAAACAGCTAACTGGTTAAGAACGAATCATTGTGACGTGGATAATCCTGCTGTTCATTCTTCTTATTTCGAACGAGCGATTCGAGCGTGTAAGAGTTGAACGCGAAACAGACGCAATAATTGAAAATCCTAGGAATCACTTTAGCCGCTAAAACATAACAATTGTTCATCTCCACTACGGAATCCTTTTGCAGCTCAATGGGCAATTAATTTCGTTGAATTAATTTAACACGCCACTTATCGTAAGATACATTTTACACCATCGAATTGACGACCTCTGGTTGGTTAATTTAGTCGAACAGGTGGAATCAGGCGTTTCGTGTGGGAGTATCGGTTAATGAACACCATCTGTTTCATGGAACTTTGCTTGGAGGCCATTTTCTACGATGCTGTGGTTGCCGCCGGTTGCATTTACGTATACGTGCCTTGGTGGCAAATGGTCGATGGTATGGCACATGTAGGCGCCTCGTGATACGCGTGTGTTCATCTACGTGTCTCGTTTAGTCACCCTCTCGACGTACGTAAATGTGGAAGATGTCGCGCTCGGTTGAATCTCCGGGGATGGACGACGTTCGACGTGTCGTTAAATCCATTTCCCAGTCTTTTCTCGCCGGCCAAGGACTCGCGTAATTTAGGTGCACGTCCTGTCGCTCGTTTGATCATATGAACTACGATGACACACGCGGCGATTATTGGCTGTTATTCGACGTACGTACAGGGTCCAGTCGAGTAACGCGTGAAAGAGGAGACGACGCGACTCCTTTTGGAAAAATAAGAAAATAATATAGAACAGAATTTTCTCATTTTCAGCTTGGTTCTCGAGAAAATCGAGTTTGAAAATTTATGCCTGTTGCAATTCCATTGACGCTGCGATCACGCTCCATTATTATGATTACAATGGATAGTATTTTGAACGATTCTGAAAATGTCTATAGAAGGGATTTCTATTTAGTGAAAATATACAATTTTACGCATACAATGTATCGATATTGTTTTAAGAGGAAAGCACAGCGCTTTTGTACATTTTCCATCAAACAGACGGAAACGTACAACTTTCTCGATGATAAGAGATAATATAATATATTCAGGCCCCATGGCACGTTGTTCGCATTTCAGCTACATTCGACTATCCGTTGGCGATCATCGCGACAATGGATGATCGAGAGATCAATAGAGCGATAATTTTCTCCAGCCCCATAAATTTTCGAAACACACAAAGGAACGGCCGTGTAGTTTCGATTGTGACAAACAATAAGAATATACGTAAAAAGTTTGCACGACGACGTGATCGATGGGCAAACGGAGCGATAAAGAAATTTTATCGTTTGACTTTCGTGCTACTTTGGAAGAAAGGCCACTAAGAATCGCCACAAATTCCTTTTCATAGCAATCTTTCTATAATAGCGCTACTTCATCAAACTGTTTTATCGCATGCTTCTTCGACGTGGCCGATAAATCACGGCTGCTCGCGTAACTTACGATTTCGAAATTTTCCTACCGCATAGAGAAGAAAGTCTGGACGCCGTAAATAGTGTCGTAGACGTCATAAAAAATATTCCAAAGATAAGACGAAAATAAGAATATCGATATGTAACCTTGCAGAAGCTTCTCGCTGAGTTTTAAGGGAAGAGAAATGATTTTATGCAGTGGAAGTAGACAAGGTTGTTCGTGGTCAGACGCGAGAGTAGATACGGTCCTCTCTGTTGACTTTTTCCACTATATTTCTCCTCGTTTAGGCACAAGTCTGTTATTAGAAAATTCATTAAGCGCTAACATTTCTCGTATCACTTTAATCTCCGTGTACTACTCCTCTGTGCTTGCACGATTTTTTAAACGATTATCGTAAAGCCGATCTTATAATCGCGTAATACAAACTATATGTTAATTTAAGTTACACACGTGGGCTTCCTCGCTTTTGTTCGCTCGATTAACGATACAAATAGAAATAGAAATATTCGTGGTAACGTTTCTCTAATTATTTCGAACAGCTGTTTCAATTGATATAAAAAAAATCTTGTTAATTTTAAAAGACATTAAATATTTTTGCAAAAGTTAAGTCAGCCGTCGTTGCTCCTAATTACGAACAAAATTTTCCATGTACGCGTAAGCGTAATCTTACAACGACACAAATAACTGATACACGATGCATTTACACGAACATTTCAAACAGTACGAATCTCCTAACTTTTCAAACAGATTATCTGAAAGAAGAGCGCTGCTAGCCTCAACGAAAGCTTCCAAGCTAATTTGCTTTGACGCTGAAAGTTCGTTCACGCGAGTGGACGACCCGTTTCCTCTTTTTCTCGGCGAGTAGATGATCCGTGAAACGTCTGAACGACACCGTTGCGACAATATGTCCGGATGTCGTCGATTTTTCAAAGAGATAACCAGCAAATCGAGCGCGATCTCCTCCGTCGATTTAAATGCATTTGTACACAGATGCACGTGTATCGGCCGATATTCCGCGTCACTTGCCTCTTCGCTGCTTCTCCCCGACATTTCCTTGGCGCTGGAGAAATTACCATTTCCATGAGATCCCTATCGCTCTCGAATCGAATCACGCTTTCGGATAAGCGAACCTTCTTTAGAATGTTCCGATTAAATTCCTTTTTCTACGGTGTTGCTCTCGAGGAACGACAAAACGTAGAAACTGTGAAATTTCACATAGACTTGGCCGAACAGTAAGACGATCGCGATCGTTGATTAACACGTTCATTGCTGATCGGATTTCCATTGCCTACACAGCGTTAGAAAAGTATTGGAAAGACGCTTAACTGCAACGTTTGACAAGGAACGTAGGAATTTGATCGCGTTCCTTAAAAGAGGAAGTATTTTTATTGCAAGTTTAAGCTACGTTTTTGTGATTAACTTCGATCTGATCGAACTTAGAAATTGAGAATGGAACAAAAATTGCAAGGGAATTTTTATTGGCACGTGTACGTGATTTCTCATTCCAATTCTATGTTGAACGTGTTAAAATATCACAGCTACCATACATTTCGTTCGTTGAAACGGTCGAGGCGTACGGATGAGCGAAATATGCAGATTGAAACGTAGAAATTCGAGAATCGTAAACAGGATTAAATATGGAATATAGAACGTCGTATTTACCGAGAAATGAAGAAACAGTTGGTAGACCTTTTGCCATTCGATGACATTTTAGCGCATTTATGTGACATTTTAGTTCGACAAAATTTATCTTTGCACGGAGAGCGTAGACATTTTTGAAGGTGATCGGTAAATGTACGTGAAACTGAAGTTTGAAATTACATTAAAACAAAGAGGTGTGCCTGAATTGCAAATTATCAATGCACATAATTAGAACGTAATTTGATGAGATATACAGTGTACATAGTAGGTTTACAAACACGGATTATCAGTATTTACAATCAATTTCCATGACAGGTGTAACGAAGGGTCAGTTAACAATAAAGCTTCGTGTTGGATGTTTCATATTAAGTGCTGACAAATAATTTTCATATAAAATCTGAATACGTATTGAAATCGATATGTAAACTGCACACAAATTATTATGAATAAAACGAATCAATCGTTGCATCACTTTGTTGAAAAATAAATACGATAACTGCTATTAGCTTTAAATTTAATCAGCTTACTCTGTTCTTAATCTCAAAAGTAGCAGATGAATCACGTTTGTATCATAAACCTGGCATAACCTCGATTAATCTTTTACATAATTATATAATAATTAATTGGAATAAATTTGTATGATAGTGAAAATATGTGATATTTTTCTCGTAGTCGTCTTTTCATTAACGCAATGTTGCATACAGAGGTTAAAGGAATATACGGTCACCTAATTTCCATTTAGAAAAGAATGATGATTCGTTCTATCGCGTCTCGAAGCTTCTTAACTGCATGGCTTCCCTTTTCGAATACGTTAGAGAGTGTCGGACGACACCAGGAAATGGAGAAAATGACAGTTCCATTTTCTCCGTCGACTGAATGGCAAAAGCTTGATGCTCTGTCCTGCAGCGTTTAATGGAGTATTATCGTACCCCATTAAATATAGTATTCATCTGATAGACATCACATTTTTAACTGACCACAGAATGCGCATTACATATTTTATTTATTTCTTAAATATATATATTCACATTAACCCAGATATTAAAGAGATATGATTCTCTATTTGAATTTTCAATCAAATGTACAATACGTACGTATTAATCAGATTATTGTAGCGCAAACACGTGCTGTTTATACATTCGTTATTCCAAATAGGAAAATCATGCTAAATGTGAATAATACAACTAAAATTCGCAAAGTAGATACATTATATTACAGTCACTATTTTGGGAGAATGATCTACATATTTAGATTAATTAAAATATTAATTCGGGGGGAAAAAGGACAAGGATAATAATAGTTATTAATAACAATGCTAATGGCTAAAAAATTATTAATTTCGCTGTGAACGTAAAATTATTACGAATCGTGTATTTAAAATAACTACAAAAGCTCTAAATTCGAGATCGCAGATCTAATGTCCAACATCATGGACATTTAAAATCGCAGACCATATTCGACATCCTGGACATTCAGACAATGAGGTCATCGATCTCATTCAAGATTATAGATCTATTATCCAACATCGTGCACATTCGACATCATCGATCTCGTTCAAGATTGTCGATCTATTCTCCAACATCGTGGAAGCTGAAGATCATTGACCTCGTTCAAATATTCTGATTTATTTTTTAACATCATGCAGGTACAAGATCGTGGTCCTCCTTCAACATTATTGATCTATTCTCCAATATCATGGACATTCAAGGTCATTGATCTCATTCCAGATCCTAGATCTATTTTTCAGCATCGTGGACATTCAGACAATGAGATCATCGACCTCATTCGAGATTATAGATATATTCTCCAACATCGTGGTCATTGAAGATCATTGACCTCGTTCAAATATCCTGATTTATTTTTCAACATCATGGAGATACAAGATCGTGGTCCTCCTTCAACATCATTGATCTATTCTCCAACATCATGGACATTCAAGGTCATTGATCTCATTCCAGATCCTAGATCTATTTTTCAGCATCGTGGACATTCAGACAATGAGATCATCGACCTCGTTCAAATATCCTGATTTATTTTTCAACATCATGGAGGTACAAGATCGTGGTCCTCCTTCAACATTATAGGTCTATTCTCCAATATCATGGACATCCAAGGTCATTGATCTCATTCCAGATCCTAGATCTATTTTTCAGCATCGTGGACATTCAGACAATGAGATCATTGACCTCATTCGAGATTATAGATATATTCTCCAACATCGTGGTCATTGAAGATCATTGACCTCGTTCAAATATTCTGATTTATTTTTCAACGTCATGGAGATACAAGATCGTGGTCTTCCTTCAACATTATTGATCTATTCTCCAATATCATGGACATTCAAGGTCATTGATCTCATTCCAGATCCTAGATCTATTTTTCAGCATCGTGAACATTCAGACAATGAGATCATCGACCTCGTTCAAATATCCTGATTTATTTTTCAACATCATGGAGATACAAGATCGTGGTCCTCCTTCAACATCATTGATCTATTCTCCAATATCATGGACATCCAAGGCCATTGATCTCATTCCAGATCCTAGATCTATTTTTCAGCATCGTGGACATTCAGACAATGAGATCATTGACCTCATTCGAGATTATAGATATATTCTCCAACATCGTGGTCATTGAAGATCATTGACCTCGTTCAAATATCCTGATTTATTTTTCAACATCATGGAGATACAAGATCATGGTCCTCCTTCAACATTATAGGTCTATTCTCCAATATCATGGACATTCAAGGTCATTGATCTCATTCCAGATCCTAGATCTATTTTTCAGCACCATAGGCACATATTTAGGATTTCATGGAAAGAGAATTTTATTTAAGACTTGTGGATTCGTTCACAGATCGTACACGAGTCGTTGTGCCATTCTCAGATCACACACAAGTCACGGATTCGCCTGCAAACCAACTAAAGATAGCCGAATCATGCTTGGATCGTTCTGAGGTTAACGACTTGAAATCCTAGTTCCACCTTCGCGTGTTCTAAGTCCGTAGGTCCAATCTAAAACAGTCTACCAGGGCTTGACCATGATCTAAGTATGTCTTAACCTGTGTAAGGTCGAGTACCTCGACTTTGTGACGACCTACGGGCGGTTCTATGACCTTTAGACGAACTATGGCAGTGACACATAATCTGTAGAACTTTGGAGGGATCAGAGGGTGAAGTCGACGACCATGGAGTGGTCAAATGGAGAGCCTCGACCTCAAGGCGAGCCATGCATAAGTCTATGATATTACAGTCCACTGGCGAGTTCCTTATCCTCTTAGCTATTCGAGAGTAAGTCAATGATATGAAGGTCATTCAAGAGTGAAATTTATGATATTAAAGTTGGACATCAATGTCGGCACTTTATTGCCAGACTGCGCATTTTCATGCAGTTTTTTTCCTGATAAATTGAAAGGTGGAAAAAATCAGTGTGCGCATAATATACGAAAATATGAAAAGATATTCAAAGTTGGATATAATCGCCGCAATTTTTAGTCGACGAAACAAATTTCTATGCAGATTCTGCTCGTGAAAATATGAAATTGAATAAAAACCTGCAGTCTATTTGTTGCTGTTTTACATGAATTTTTTAATCACTGGGTAACGTTCACTGTGAGGTGAAATTTTTATATAGAGCCACGCTACGAGGCAGGAATTATCATAACGAACATCATAATAATCTCTTTCTCTTTTAATATAAACGAATTAATGTTCGAAATTTTTTAGCATCTCGACTTTAAATTAATAAGCCAACGGGCGAATTAGCCTTTTATCATTGTGCATGCAGTGGTGAACTAAAGAAAGTGTAATATCGGTGTGTATGAATATTAGCATCATAATTTTCTGCTAGATATCCTTTTTATACCTTTTAGAATTTAAAATTCATTTATTTTGAAAGTCGTGTAGATCCACTTTCCTCTGCTCTGCGATGTCGAGGTGAAAAAGTTCCAATAAGCTCTACTTAGTTTCTACGCTACGTCTCTACGTATTTAACTAGATGTAAATTCATTATACAAATAGTTTTCTTCAGGATCAGCTAGATCAATATCTTTTTCCAGACTCACGAATGGACGTAAACCATCTTCGAAATAAGCGAACCATATCTATTCGTCGCTCCTGTTGAATAAAATTACCATACTTCTCGTACTCTTCGCTTTTAAACTTTTATTCTTCTTTTATCTGTGACTATACGCGATACGTACGAGATTACGGAACATCAATAAGTTAAAGTTCCATCTTAGAGTTTAATGGGTCACGTTACGTAAATGTACTTCAAAGCGCAAGAAAGAGACAACGACGTTATGTTCATTGCGCAAGTTCGTCGTTATAATTCGCGAATTATAATGTCAGACATAAAACGTCTGCAATTACGAGTACAAACGGCTTGCTTCTCGCGTAATAACGAACAATTTAACGTTTACAACGTTACGAATTAACTGGATGTTTCGGCCGGAAGCTTTCAGGATTTTCAGCAACAAGGCTGAAGGTCCAGTTCTCGTGAACTTTATGAAGCGAGGAAATCCTCAGCTTCGATGTCGTACATATGACTTACGACTTTGGGAAAGCCGCAGGGTAATCTGTGGTGAGATTTGCTCGCTCTGCGTCTCACGATCGCCTTAAAAGCCTGAACGAGCCGAATGTAGGCCAGTTCTTTGATCGAAAGCACGAAGGGATAGAAGATTTCTTGCAAGCTCTTTCGTTTGAGTGGAAAATCTGGACGTAAAGGTGGGTCTATTCTTTGCTCATAAAAAACTGAGAACGATGGTAATCAGATTTAGAGCGACTTACACTCTGTCGTTGATAGAAAACTACACAAAAATCGAGAACTCGACATTGATTTCAAAATCTTGTTATTTCGCCTTTCTTTCATTCTCTGATTTGACAAATCTTTTGACACGAGGAATATTCGCGCATGACATTTGACACGAGTTTTAACGAGTTTCTCTCCGAGGAACGATCGCTATGTCGACGCTATATGAAATTCAGAACGATGAAATCAAATTAAGTTTGGTTTAAAAACGAAGGTGAAGTTTTTAACTCGACTACTTTCCTTTACGCAAACAGCGAAGGCGTCGCGTTTTTCCATGCGAATAACTTTTCCAACTTTTTGCAGCGTCGGTACTCCATCACAATATATTTTTCGCGTGAATTACGCCTGCTACCTCGTTACTCACGTTGCATAATGATGCCGCTTGTTTATGGCTGGCGGCCTTCAATTTGGCGCAATATCAATAAAACACTGTGATACGATTAAGAGGATTTACGTAACGTTGGCATAATTGTCGCGGTTACATTTTCGATAGTCTTTCGACTTTCAGTTGCCAAAATGGCGAAAGCTAAACTGTTCTACGAACGACGGGACGCGCGATTAATAATCAAGCGAACAACGTCGACATTTGCCAACTGCAAGGCCGGTTTAGCTTCTACGTAATTTCATTGTCATAAAATTCGCGTCCGTCGATGTCGGTCTAACACGCTGTTAAAATTAATTACTTTCGATGCTGAAACAGTTGCAGGCTACGATGTAACGACTGCATCCTTAAACTTGTATCGATTAAATTAAAATGGAAACAACAGGTTTTATCGAAGATCTGCTTGTCAAAAATGAGTTTATAAAATTTGCATGGAAATCTTCTCAAGCATAAATGGAAGATTATTTTTCTCGATTCGGTTCGGCGTTGCTTCTCAATGAAACTTCTCTGCTTTCGACTTCTTCGAATTTTCCGCTGCTACTCGTACCGGATCGTATCACTGAAAAAGTTCGATACTTTCAGCGGAGCTTAATATTTTCAAAGCCGGTGGAAATTTTGCGTAGCAAAGTCACGTGCATGAAAATATACTCCTGTTCTTGGAGACTTGATTTAACAAGCTAAACGTTACTTTAGAATTCTGCAGTATCACAAACGTTATAAATATCCTAATAATTCAAAATAGAAATTTCTTCTTAAAGTAAAATATGAGACAAGTCCAATTAATCTTCCATAGAGTGAAATTTAATAAATATAACTCGTAAAATGAGATTGAAATTTTCTATTCAGATATATTTCTATCTATAATTTGATAAAATACGCTTAACGTGATCGATGAAAATTATGACGTTCACTGTCAGCTTCGTTTGCAAGGAGCCTTGAAAATAAAATTGTCGTGGTGGTTAAGGGTTAAACGTTAATTTCAACGTGATCGGTGGAAAACGTGTCATTCGCTATCCTCGCGTGTAGGGAATAATACGGACGAAGCTACATTCGCTTCAGCAAAGCGAATAAAACCATAGTGCGTTCTGTCTAATACACTCGGTATAAAAATTCCTGCACTTTTATCAAAATTCCAATCGTAGCCACGAGAGGTTAAACTACAGGAAGAATTCTTTCATCTGGAAACATCGCATTCCAAAAGCTGCGTCTGATGGACAAATAACCACGCGTGTAATCTACTCGTATCCATAGGTGTTCACGGCTCTCGAATTTCTCGTGTAAATAAAATTCGCTGCAAGCTCTGTTCGAGAAGCAGGACGGGTCGAAAATATTCGGTCGTCAATCAATTTGATAGGTGGACAAGTCTCGGGTGATTTGTCAAACGCGTCGGTTTGAACCGCGGTTAGAACCGGATTACATTCTAATCGTTCGATTCGCGGATTACACTAAAATTCCATTTATTTAAACTTGCCAGCGGATGAACATTTGTGTGATTAAAGCTCATATAACAGGACTCGATAGTTTTCCCAGCTGTCTATTGTTTTTCGTTCGTATAATCGGAGATACAGATTCGTTCGGATACAGAGGCGAATAAAAGAAAATTGCAAATGGACACGCTGCGAATTTTAGTTTTGCGCTGGAATTTCACCGTATCGATTATATATTGCGTGGTATACAGTGGCTGCAAAAACACCATTGTATTTATCATGGTATTCGCGTATACTAATTAATTATACGTTTGTATGCACAACGAGGAATTTGTTATCATTTAGTGATGCATTTTCGGTGAAAATGAAACGTAGAAACCAGGATGAAGGACGTTTCATTGGAAAATCAGGACATGTGCGATGTAGCCACCGTATATTAAATTTATTCGTAGCTTTTGTTAAACACAGAGTCAACTTTGTAAAATAACGTCGCTTCTAATTTTACACTTTTCATCTCGCCAACTTTCTTTTGTCCACCGTCGTCAACGAATTCGATCGACAAGAGTTGGGTTAATCGGCTATTAACTAAAATCTCGCTTCGATAAATAGCGCTCTAGCGTAATGAGAATCGTGGAAATCTGGGCCATTGCTCGCATCTTTTACTTTATTTCGTTTCATTCTTTTCCACCTATTTTCACCGTTGTAACTATCCCGACCAAGTGTATCCGCGAGATTCGTGACCGTGTTATACACCCAACTTGCTGACGACCCAGTTTTCGCTTTTGTACACGCTTCGTCACCTTCCCCGCGTTAATAAAGTCTGGCAACCGGCGCGCAACTTACCGAGACTCTCCTTTGTCCGTAGACAGCTCGGAATCCGAGATGAGGATCGAAGGATCAATTAAGGGACGAGCTGACGCGGAACTTGCCTCAGGGTGACTCGAGGTTGAAGGTTCTCGCGATCTATCTCCAGAAGCCATTAATTGTTTGTACGAGCTTGTTGTACGCGCGATATTCCCCTCCATTCCTTTCTTTCTCTTCTTTTCTTTCTTTCTTTTTTTTTTTTCGCAAGGGGAAACGTAGGTTCCTGCGAAAGGATAATCACATCCTCACGTGTGGATACGGACGTCGACCATTATTCGTTGATCGATACCGTCGATAAATGATTTTAGGGCAAGGTTAGGCGATACGATCTTTCTTATCGTAACTGGGAGTTAGATTTTAGGTTGGAATTTTTTACGCAAGTTATTTGTATTATTTACTCAGTGGCACGTGTGAATGATTTAGTGGAAAATCGCCTACACATGAGAATTTTTTGTAGCCACTTGAGTTAGAACGGGTGAAATTCGAAGTCTTTAATAAATGGCATGTAGCACGAATGATTTATTGTATGGTCGTTAGTGCTAAGTTTTTTACTATCATTTCGGTTACAGTCGATAAGATCTAAATTTGAATAATACGAAATGAGCGAAGGCCGTACGAGGCAAATATAACGAATCCATTTTAATTAGTCCATTCGATTTCGTTAGTTTTCTAAATATGACAAATCCGTTGTATCCATTTTTATTAGTTTTCTGGTGCCACTTGCTGGTCAAGAGATAGTGATATTTCAATATGGAATTTGAAGAAGCGAATAACCTGATAGATTCGGAAATAGCTGGATCGCACGGTGAAAATAGGCGACAAATGCACAGTGCTTCGTACGAAACGAATAATTTGTCCGCGTAATTAATGTTACCAGTACTTTTTAATTTGATATAAAGTTGACGATATATTAAATCACATACATTCTTCCTCGGGAAATTGTGAATTCTCGTGTTTTTCATTTTCGATCCTGAAATAATAAATTTTCTTACTAACGATAAAGGGGGAGAAATTATCGTTCCGAGGTTTAACAACAAGGCTCGGTAATATTCGCAAAAATAAAAATTCTCCGTCGATAATATATTTCATTACAATTTTTTCAATGGTATTCAATACTACTCAATAATATTTTTCAAGCCGGGCCACAATCCGATATCCCTGTAGAATTTCCAGCTAATCTAGTTTAAACCGGGGAATCTAAAAGGAGAGTAGAAAAGCTACGCCAGCTGAAGCGAACCGAACAAAGTACATACGCAAGTCTCGTGGTTCTCGATGGATTTTTCTCAAATAGGATAAAATTGAGGGGGTCGTTGGATTTCTTCGCGTACCATCGACGACTTCGCATTTCGTTTTTCCTTTGCAATGCTCATTCGTTGTGTCACTTTACTCCCGCTCAAAGTTTCTTCTTCACCGGCAGATAGGACAAATCTAATTTGACCGCGAGAAAGTGCAACATAAAATGCGAAAATATCAGCCGAGGATTTTCCAACGTAAACCCCTACGAAAACCAGCAAGCTTTTTTTACTTCGAACGAAGATCGCCGACGTCACGAAACGCTAGCAGACGTTTAAACAGATATTTATAACACCGGCGCTTTGCATACGCGCCGAATGTACGTCTCAATCCATCGACGTTGCAGTCTCGTGCGACAGCGTTTCTTTCTAAGAAACACGACGATTCTCGCGTGGAGAATGGATCGAGGCTTTTTTCATTGGTAATTCTAGTTTGTCGTTAATTTTACTGTAAACTCTAAGATTAATTATAGATTAGCAACATTTACGTTGGATTTCCTGGAAAATACTTCAGACGCTTCTAAACCAATGGATCTCGATATTTCTACCAACGTCGCGTTTCGACTGGCAGCGTTGTTTTCACAGACACACGGGCATTCTCATGTCCAATAGGAACACCGAATTCGAGCTTTAGTTTCATAGTAGAAATATCCAAGTAAAATCGTTATTTTCACGGCTAATTCCAAGATTAATCGCACGTAGATTAGGAAGATTTACGCGAAGTTCTGCGAAATGGCTCAAATGCTTGCAAACAAATGAACCTCGAAATTTCTACTGACATCGAAGTTTTGTCTAACTCAGCGTTGCTTTCCGTGAAACTCGGCAACCCTCGTGTCGAAAATAGATTCAAGCTTCGCGTTTGATAATAAAAGCATCCAATTTTAGACTCGTTATTTTTACAGGAAATTTCAAGTCTAATTATAGATTAGAAACATTTATGTCGAGTTCTGTAAAAAGATTCAAATGTTTCCAAACAAACGAATCGCGAAATTTCTACTGACGTTGCAGTTTCGTTCCGACAGCGTCGTTTGCCGACAAACTCGGCGATTCTCGTGCCGGGAATGGATCGAAGCTTTACTTCGACAAATAATTGTTATTTTCACGATAAATTTTTAAATCCGTCCTACTTTAACAACATTTATGTAAAATTTTGTAAAAAAACTTCTTCTCTCAATAATTACTCTCGATAATCGCTTTTCACTTACCAGCCTTAATTTCATACTGAAAGTATCAAATTTTAGAATCAGTAAGTTCTAAAATTGATCATACCGAGGCAGGACGTTGGCGTAAATTTTTTCCAAAATCTTCGAACGCATCCAAACGAACGAATCTGCTTCTTTCTCGTGCGATAATTACCACAATGTTGCAAAAAAAAAAAAAAAAGAAAACTGTCACATAATTCAGGTTTCCTCAAATTACACCTAAATTAAACCTGATCTCCCCTAACTATCCAATATACCTAAAATTCCCTACATTCCGAGAAATGTATCGCAGCTTATACTTCTTCGGTCGCAATATTGTTTATCTCTAAAGTCTGACGAGAGATCCGATTAGTTCAGTGATTCTCGCAGAGAAATCATAACCGTCCCGAATTACGATCTTCCTGAGGCGACTGCGAAAGTTTGCGTTGCTATAGCTTCGATCAACTCCGATCGAAGTTTGTGTCCGAGCCTGGAGCATTTTAGGGGCTCTAGTCGGCTTCGAAAGTATGATCCTTCGGGCGTAACTGTACGTCCTCCCACTCTCGTTGTCTTTTTCCCCTTTTCCCTTTTTTATCTGCTTGCCGCGCCTCGAGCGCCCGTGTAATGGCGAAATTGCGAGATACAAGCGGAAACGGTCCACCCTTTGCTAACACCTCGTTCGCGGAAAAGTTCGAATCGACGAGAAAAAACCGGTGCGTACGTGAGATCGGTTCAACACGTCCACACGAGTATCGTGATAGCTGCGTACCCGTGCGAAAAATTAACGTTTCGTCTGTTGCCTTCGTACGAATATTTGACGAGATACGCGAAATGAGTTTCACGAGAATCGTCGTGGGAACGCTTCCATTCCATCTACATCGCCGTGTTGATCAGGTAGCTTTTTCGACGAGTATACTCGTCAGGAAGAAATGACGATATTTTGAGTTATAATGAGTACACTCGTCATGCGTAAAAAGAGTAAAACACTTATTTCATTACAACTTAATTTTATATTGTAACAGTCAGGTATATTCTGTGCGTTGACGAGTATACTCGTCGTCGCTTACTTCTTGCCACGCACTGTAGGTACGCAATTTTCAAAGAGGTCGTAACTATAATAGAGACAAGATAAAAATGGTTCGTCTACGGTGTGCTCGTTTTACGTGGAAACTCGTATACATGTCGAAAATACGTATTTATTTTCCCATTTTCCTATTATACGTGTTGAGGTTCTTAGATGTATAAACAGAGAGACGCGCGGATAAATCGTAAGGTAGAAAATATATTTTAATACAGAAGCGTAAGTACAAGTAGGAATATAATTTGAGCTGGTGCAGATCCGCACGCTAGCAGTGTTATCCCATAACTGAAAACCTCGAAGACAACGTCGCCTGTCCCAGTCTTTTGTCTATACGTTGTCGATGGCTTGAGAAAACTAAAAAGACCAGATGTAGAGTTTTCTTGAAAATTGTGGCCACTTCAACAATACGCACTAATAAGATATATCCGCGTTGGAATTAAAATGTAACAGCTTATATTTCGGACGTATGCGAACTCGATGTCTGCTCGTTAAATATTAAAAATCATTTTTGTCGAAAGCAACTTTTCACTAGACACGGCCATCTCAGTTTTCACGCGACAGATTTAAATTGTGTTCGGTATCTGACTGATTTAAGAAACTGATCGAAGAAACGATAGAAAAATTTCGCCTCAAGGTGAATAACTTCTATGGAAAATGATATTTTTCATTTTATTCCTAATGATATGTAACCTGGATACACGTCTTTTTATCGGACGAGTGTCGATCGTCCTCAGTTTGTTAGAATATCGTCCTCTGTACGTATTATATCATAGTGAGTGCACTTTTATATTCAACTACAGTGAAGGCTCCATTTACTGGAACGAAATGCTAGTCATAGTGGCCGATCGACTGAACCTTTGCTGATTGAATTCACTTACCTGAACGCGAGTTCCTATTACGCAAACGAAAAATAATACGCGAAAAGAATCGCTATTATACGAACTTTGATCATTATATAAATAGTTTGTCCTCCGGTAGCTATGCGGATAAATAAATTTCTACCATCGTCTGGATGTGTTGTGATAGTTAATAAAAGCGTGCCGTATTGTTAATTGGGCAAAGATTTCCAATAACTTCGAAAGAACGTTTCTACGTTTCTCGTGGCAGATGCTGTCCCTGTTTCGCTACGAGTTTTTCTTATGTAACAGATTGTGACGTAAGGAATAGGTCGTATTCTTTCTCAGAGCGTATAGAGAGATTGTCGAAGGTTTCTGATTCTCATGCGATCTACATTCTACGTCATATTGGTTTTGGTAATACGTGGATCCTAAGTAAGTGGATTGCGAATTTTCATTATCCTTATGGGAAATTTGATAACGTAAAAATGCGCAGGATACAAATAATTTACAAAATTGTACAAGATATCCAGAGTACAATAGTCTGTGTAAAACAATTTTCTATCTGGCTTCCTTTATTCTCTTTATTGTATTCGTAGAAATCCGAATTTGGCCAAATTGTGATAACATTGATTTATATTTTATTTGCAAAATGAAATTGTCTTTTACGAGCGGTTTCCGTTAGAGGGAAAATTATGTTACTACACTGTGCTTTTATCTCGATGAGCACTTCGTTTAAAACGAGCAAATATTCGTTATTAGAAAGTTAAACTACCTACACTTGCTAACTGCAAGTATCTAATTTATAGACGAGACTACATATATGATCCACTTATTTGCATCTTATATGCTAACTTCGATATACCCTTTAAGTTGCGGACGTTACCGACAACTCGGCAGATTCCTAATTATATCGATATTTTACAAACTAACATTCACGCTCATTAACTGCTTCGATTAAATGTTTAAAATTCCATCGGAAATCTAGCTTGATAAATATTGTCTTTAAAATTAGGAAATATCCAATGGTTTATAAAGACGAGTGAGTTGACAACGAGTACGTGTATGTAACAAACGTGGCTCGGATTGTATCATAAACTACATGGCGAAGTAAATAGCCTACAGCTGTTGTATCGGCGATGGTCTTTAAGGACCAAGTACAAAAGATCGATAGTTCGTGCTACAGTATCAGTTGCAAGCGAAGGAGAATCCTAAAAATATGATAAAAGGAAGAAAAGAATAAAATATGGAAGGGAGATAGGAGATGAAACGAATATGGATAACGAGATAAAGATTTCGACGCGCGGTGGAAAATAAGAAATTTTCCACGTAAACTCTGATTGTCCCAAATTCCGTCACAACGCGTCTCACACACGAGAATCATAAATTATAGTTCACGGTGGATAGAAATTTGATTTTTCCAAATTTGATCAAAACGCGCGGCTAGTCGACACGCGACAATTGTACAAATCAGAAATACATTTCTCATTCGGAGTACAGGCCCTTGACACGCTTTGTCTCGTCTATCCGATTCTCGGTTGTAACACAACGATTTTCTGCTACGTTCCTGGAAAAGTGTCGCGACGAATGTAGGCCAGTGCTAAAGAGACGTTAAAGCGTCGCGTGGTAGTTGTGCGATCTTCGAAGGCAAAAAAGATTCGTTGACCTCGCGGTGTCAGGAAAATCGTCGTGGAAATCAGGCCAAGAAAAGAGTCGTAGAAATTAGAGCGAAGAGCGACGAAACAACCGACTGTGTCTAGTAAAAAGTAAATAAAATGTTGAAGGCAGATGGTGATAGTCGCGTGACATAATGAAAGGAGAACTTACTACGAGACATAAGAAGATTCTTGCCGCCTTCGGAAACTTTTACGTCACGTTGCGCAACCGAGATCCTCCTGACGCGGTACACACCACTTTTTTTGCAGTAATAAAAATGAATAGCACCGGCGAGAGCGCGCTTTTCCTTCCCTTTCGCCTTCGAAACGAAAATGAATGACACCTACTGGTCACTTCTGCTGTGGAAGCCCACGCGAAGCGATAATTATTATTTGCGAGAGCAAGTTAACTTTTCGTAGGTTTCTCTGACCAATGAAACTGCTTTTCGTGCGAATGACGACGATCCAAGGGCTGCAATTCCGCATAGGAGAAGAGCGTTCCAAGGTAATCTGATCGTTAGCTGGCCTTTTATTTTTCGTTGGAAATATTCAGCTTGCTTTCGACGACGCGATATCGTTTCTTCTGTGTCTGCGATATGAACCGAACGTGTTTGTCAAATTTTTGTATTGTCGCCAGCTGGTGGCCAACCATTTTCAAAAATATTGGATGGTGTGTAAAATGTGTAATAAAAATATTATATTAGGATTGTATTACGTAGGAGTAATACGTAGAACGATAATACGCTGTTGCATGATCGATAATTAATGTTCAAAGAACGATAGTTCTTATAAGGATAGTGTTTAAAATGCACATAATCAAAATTTCAAAATATGACAAAATTGTACGTTCGTATCTATCAGTGTTACATTTTTGTATTATCGTTAGCCACTTTTCAAAAGATGGCCCTCCATTTCGAGAAATATTGGGTAGCGTGTAAAGCGTGTGTAATAAAAGTCAGAAACTATTTTTCAGTCGCCTGTTGAAAGGATAATATGCACGAATAACGAATAAAATTATTCCAAGCGTATAACAAGTGTTAAACAAACGAGCGATGAAAAATTGCTGCCTGGGAAGATATATCTACCGGCAATAAGAATAGGAAATTACAAACTACATTATTCTGCGCTCGATTTTCCTCTATAAATCACGAATATTCGGAGAAATTCCGCAAGTTTGAGCAATAACGCGCCCGACAAAATTATAATTCAGCATTTTAAACTTACAAATTCATCGGCATTCGAATTTTACTATTTCTCGCTTATCTCCTGTATTCGATACGATCGTGATTAACCGTAAACGTAAATCCGCAATTACTCTTGGCGTATGCTCTTGCTAGAATTCCCTGTTATTAGACGAATTTGTCATAGTTGTTTAGGATAGTTGCAAACACGAGTTCCGCGAAGCCGAGAGAATTGGTCAGTGGTTTGAATAGCTCCGCGGAAAATTTATCGTCGAGGATCAAACGAGTACAAGGTCGCGGACGAGAATTTACGACTATCTCGTTGAAGAAAATCGCTGAAAAATGATGACGTCGGTACACGACGCTTCGACGGTTCTGAATAAATAGCGACGAGACCAGAGATCTTTTCTATACGCTTGTTTCAAGAGCGACTTATGCCATTCCTATTTTAAAGTCACCAACGATATCATTCATTCTGTCCGCAACTAAAACATCGAGTTCTTTCGTTCATCTCTGTTTTTACTTGTCTTACTCCTTTTATTTTATTTTACGTCCTCCTGTTGTGCATCAGATTTCCAGTATTCGATTCGTTTCGTCGCTTGTACGCGATGAATCGAATTTAACGACGCCAGTAGACTATTTATTTCCTTCCTGAAGAAACAACATCCTTACCTTTGTACCCGAGTACTTTATTTTCCATCGTTCACGTCGATTTCTTTCTCGAATATTCCTGCCATGTTCTCCAACGTTCCTACCTTTGTGTTCGAATATTTCATTACGCCTCGTCCACGTTCGTTCCTCTCGCGATTTCGTAATCAGAATATCGACGTAATCCGGCGATTGTCGACAGGTTCGATAGACGAGTAAAAATCGTCCCACGTGCAACATGGACGTGGACACGCCAGATAAACTGAAAAAAAGAAAAGAAGAAAACGACCAGAGGATACGCCGAGCGTACGATTTCGCAGCTTTTATCTGTACAGTTTACGAGACTCGTTTAACTTCCGTTTTGCTGTTTGCTTCGTTCTGAAATAATATCGACTTCGAAATAACGCTTCCAAAAAGAAAAATAAAGGAAAAAGGAGACACAGTGTGGTTCGGCTGGGAAACAAAACCGCGTTTAAATCTGTCACACTGTTTCGTAATGGATCGGTCGAGACCTGAGAGAAGTGTCCGCTGCTTGTTCTCTTTAACCTTTTCTTCGTAATTTTTAACTGTCGTTAGGCAACGGGAACACGTATGCTCGTTTGTCCATAGACGTTGATTAATTACGCATTTCATAGTAAATTAACTAGTGACACATCCCTGGCAGGAAAATTGTAGAGAACACTGCAAGCGTGAAAATTGAAAAGTTTTGATTTTTTATTTGGGAATATTTTACGTACCAATGAGAATGTCATAGTATAGAATTTAAGTAGAATTTACATTTCTACGTACAGTTGTTAAAAATGCTAGGAAATGCTGTCACAACGTTGCCTCTATAGAGAAGAGTGTAAGTTCTAGTAAACGTTAGTCAATTGTTTCTTGACTTTTCTGTCTGTGCCATCTGTTTAAACGAATGGAACATCGAGTTTCCTTGAGCTACAGCTAAGAGATGAAACATACAGATTTTTCTGCGGACACACTTTTCCGTTTCATGAATTTAGACTACATTAATGCATGAGTTTCCTTGTCCCCCTGAAAAACTCGTCTCTTGACACCTACGACGTTCTCCTCTCTTCAGTTTTGCATCAGAAGCGTTTTTGCATCATTTTGCTTACGTTGCGTGCTCGATCTCGTAGATCATTGGGATAAAGTAAAGAAATTTCTATCATCGCGCGGTGCATATCAGCTGAGAACGAAGTCTGACCAGTAACGTATGATTCTACTGGACAGCAGTTCTGCTCGTTTACAAACATTCGCACTTGCTCTGATGTTCTGCGTTTGTAGGATCGCTGTTGCGACGAATTCTCGAAATCACGCGTGTAGTCTGCTTGTGTATGGCGCAAAATGTTATTTTAAGGTCCTCTTTTCTCGTTCGGGCTTTTATCGTAAGTCAAGGAAGCTTTCACGCTGAAGTGTTGCTGGAGGACATTTCGTAGAGATTCTACGGTATATTTTGCAAAGTAACCGGAAGTAACGTTTCTTTAGAAACGTTCTTTTGTCGTCAAAATGTAAAAAAAAAATCGGCGAAAATACAGTACTTTCCAATACCAAAATACTTTCAATCATTTAATGTTCATATCTCTTTCGGTCTAAAATAATAAATAAACGTTTCTGTACTTTTGTATGATAATGTATACTGCTTGATATTATTATTGGATATTATTAATATTACGTTAATATTACATATTATTGCGCATCATTATATTTATATTAATAGGCAAATTATATCCAACGAAGGCCTCCAAACAAAATTGATCCTCAAGCTTTTCGACGTTTGAGACAGTAATGCGTTCTATTTATCAAGCAATGTTAATCACAGTCCCTTTACTATACATAAATATAGATACATCAGCAGTAATTATATGGTGCAACGAATATTTCGTTTAAAGAAATCTCTTTCATTTTTCTTTTTTTTTTTTTCTAAGCATTTAGAACCTCGCACGAAGTTTATTTCTGTCACACCGACGTACATGGAAATTATGTGATATTTAAACTAAAACTTGTAAACTAAGTTAATAGTGTTGCTCTGGATTGTATGATGAATTACAGTCTTCCAAAAAGCTTAGAACACGTGAACAAACCGATACGATTGATGCAGCGATTATATAGACATATATAGTGAGATTTACAAGTTGAACCGCGTTCTCATGATCACATTTCGACCGAGCGATGATACCTATGCGAGAGAATGACGCAGCTAAGTTGTAACGGTTGGCTCTGCAACAATTTATAGTGACGTTAAGTTCTCATGAAATCCCTTTGTGGCCACGCCATGACAGTAATTTATCACTGTTGCAACTTTGCAAGTAAAATATTCCATTGGCGAGACCTTGCTACTTTACGATGCCTTGTGAACTTGCGGATTTTCAGAAATCTTCCATCAGGACCGCGCAAGGGACAGAGGATATTTCGTTTATGGCTGTTCCGGCAGGTAGTTTAGCCAAACTGCCGACGTCCTCGTTGCTTAGAATTCCGATGTGTGACGGCAGCCAGAAAAATGTTACGATTCTCTTGGGATCTTTCGTTGAAAGAAAATATTGCAACGTTTTCTTTATTTTAAGAATATAAAAATTTGATTTGATATCTACATTGCTAATTCCGATGAGTTTGCAGGGTGCTTAGGGAGCTGGGAAAAATAAAAATGTCCGTGTTAACACTGAAATAGAAGAATAAGGATTGCATGAAAAAAGAAATGAGATTTATTAAACGGAAACTAAATATGCCAGAGCAACGATTCTTAATCGAATGACCCGGAGATCTTCCGAAGGCCGCGATGACTTGATAGTACGAGGTTCACGCATGTAAGTCATTAACGACTCTCAAACTTCGAGAGAGGAATTATTTAATAAATAAATATTCGAATAATAGCTTCCTCTCTCGAAGTTCGAAAGTTGTTAATGAGCAATCAATGAGTGCTTTAAATATAGATATTTGAGGCACATCACTGGATTGGCATTTTGAAATTTTAAAGTAAGTCTTGTGGGTCCGCAACGACAAAAATTGTTTGCCCTTCGATTGTCACGTCTGTCTCACGAATCTCGGTTGTCACACTCGTGTCACGACTCTCGATTGTCACGCTTGTTACACGAATTCCGGTTGTCATGCTGGTTCAGTCAGACTTTGTTTCAATTTTCAAGTAGCTGCTGTTCAAAAAATAGCAGCGATGTTGAGTCGAAAAAATTTTGCGATACAGTTTGAATATCCTAGAATACGTTTTGAGAAAAAAAAAAAACAGTTGAATAAACAAAGTGACATCACTCTCCCAAAAAAATCTTTTCAACTGGGAGTTTCGGTAAAAAAAACGTTTTTACAAAAGAATGCCATATTTTTTTATGTTTTGACATTTCTCGCTAAAAATATAAAATGATGCTTCTAAAATGCGATGCTCCAAGGGAAAAAATAGTTTCTTAGCGCACATTTCAAAACAGCTATTTGTTTGATATATCGAAGACAAGCAGTTTTCTGAATAATAAAAATTACCTACAGTCGCGTGAAAAAATCAATTTCTTCGTACACGCAGCTAGGAAAATTTCGTATTTTTATTACGTACATAGATTTAGGTATACAAAAGTATACGATAATGATTTCAGTCAATTACTGTACAGTCGATGCACAATCGAGTCGCCCAGAGGATCTCAAATGTGGAAACACGGATGGAGCTTTCATTTCGACGATGCTTTTCTCACGACAGGGAAATATCATCGGCAGGGCAGAAGAGAAAGACGCTATATAAAATTCGCGTTTCCTCAAAGCGAGCTACTCCTTGCTTTCCCCTGTGCATCTTAGAAGAAAGGAAGCACAGCAAAAGAGGGAAGAAAGCAACGAGCTACGCCACACGGAAAATAAAAGTCTGACTATCCGTGGAAGGAGGAACTTGCCTCGGTTGCTTCAATACGCTCGTTTCCGACGGAGCAAACATACAGCTCTACGCGTCGCATTCGGCCTGGAAATACGCGCGCGCGCGCGCGGCTGCAAATGTTTCTACGTAAAAATGTGTACTTACATCCGCGAGCTTATCTGACTTGCAAGACTTTCCCTTCCGTGCTTCCGGCTGATCTGCATATCGCGCGAGAGATCTTCGTGCAAATACCCCTCACCCTCTCTGCCCCTCCGACCAGCTAATACGAATGTTGCATTTGTTATGTGATAGGGGCCACTTGCTCGTCCCTCGGATATCTGCAGAACCGTTTTGAACGTAAGAAGTTGCTAGGATCGCCGTTCGCGGAGAACTTGGAAATTCAGTGGATAGCAGGATCTATGTTATACGGAGTAATGGGGGGGGGGGTGAGAAAAGCGCTGGGATAAGGGAATTTTTGCATAATACGACGACGCGTGTTTGATATTCAGTTATGCATGCACTACTTACACCTATTTGGAGGCGTGATTTTTATGCAAATCCAGGCTACAAAATTAGTGGACAATTATAGTGGCCACGAGAGTTGAAATTTCAGACCGCAGATTCGAATCTTCTTAGGGGTGGGAACTTCATTTTCCCGAGCCTTTGTAGATTCGAATCAAATGGTTGAGCGTGTGGTCTCTAGTATATTAAAAATAATTCTTCTCACATTTGAAGCAAGAATATGTTTGGTAGATAGTTTTATTTGGCATGACGTCTATTTTTCATAGCTGCTTTTCTTCTCGTGAAATAATTCGCACGAATTTAGACGGAAGGTTTGATATTGAAAGGATGAAGTAAAAATTGCGACAAGCTTTGAATTTGATCCTTTTCAAGCGTTCGCAACTTTTCCAACGCTTGCGCTAAGTACACGATTATTAGAAATTTTCTATTTAGAATGATATCCCTTTCTACATTTTCTTCTCGCGAAATATCCGCGCGAATTTAAATGGAAAGTTTGATACTGAAAGGACGAAGTAAAACTCGGGATCATCTTCGAATTTGATACTTTTCAAACATCGAACACTTGCGATAAGAATATGTTTGTTAGACGATTGTTTAATCAGAATGCTACCAATTTCTATTTCTTTTTCTTTTTTCTCGTGAAATAATTCCTGTAGATCGATCTGAAGTTTACTGTCAGAGAAATCGAGATAATCGTAGAGTTTGATCCTTCTCAGTGATGGAATCGACGTAGACAGTAGGCAACGTATCTAGAAGATGAGTGAAATGCACACGATTAAGAGGGGTAAGTGGATGGCGAATTCTGGGAACGTTCCTCGTGTAACATCTTCGAGGGATAATCTGTGTTATCGATTCTATGGCTCTACCGCGAGGATCCTTGAAGAACGTGGAAAATCAGGAGGCAAACAGATCAACTTTCAAGAAAGAAGGGTGCAGATCAGTTTTCACTGTAAAGAAAAAAGAATGGTGATTTACGACCATTCTAGAAGTCGTTTAAAAACACTTAATCCATTTTTAACAGCGAGAAACTTTCACAATTTCTATAACAAAATATTATCTAACTTCTCGACAGAGTTTTTAACTCTCCTTATATTTCAACAAGGAGCACCGATTTCCACGATAAATTTTACATTTCACGTTATAATACATTTGAAATAAATCGAAGTCTACTAGACAGTCGAAAATTATAAAACAACCATCGAAATCAATTATTATTATTTTTTTTTTTTTATCGAATTATTGAACTCGGTCGAGGATATTCATGCAAATTCACATTTGACGGAATAAAAAGTAACGAAGCTTTACCTTTTACTTCTATATATCGCAACGAGTACTTGACTTTCGATATCTGCTATATTTTTTGCCTAAATTTTTGTGCATTTACGTTTACCATCAACGTAATCTGTTTATAATAGTAGAAAAGAATCTATGTCTGCTGTATATATCGAACAATAACTAGTCGGAATGCTTCAAAAATAGACAAACTGAACGAAAAGAGAACCGTTTCGCTGTGTACGGTATCGCGTAATAAAATCACGAAATCGGGAAAGTGAAAATCACTGCCCATTCACCGGTGAAATGGAAAATTATTAACTGTTAAACTAAATATTAAATTAAATTAATGTGTGAAATTAAAAACGTTGGAGACGCTCCGTTACGCGAAACGTTCGAGCAAGACTGAATTTTTCATGCAAAGATAAACGAACACATTTATCTCGTCAATATGCTTTTTGGATTTGTTCCAAGGAGCGGTGACAAGCAGTGAAAAATATAATACAAATGTAACGAAGATTTGTTGGAAATCAGACTTCCTCGATTTATTATCTAGCGGTGTTAACGTTCCGTTTGTATTTCCACGTAGCTTTCCATGCACAGCATGGTAGCGTGAAACTTTCCACAAACAAAATGGAACAGAATGGAAAATTTTAAGAAGCGTCGGCACAGCGTACTCGCTTTCCCCGTTAATTAAGACGCTTCCAGTTAATAGCGGGTTACTTCTCCGCAGCGTGTTAGCAAAATGATAAAAGTACAAAAGCGGAACGATGAAAATTGTAAAATTTGCGAAACTTGGGACGACGAATATCGCCAAGTTAGGAAATCGAAACGATAAACGTCGTAAGATTGCAAAAGCGATAGAATAAAAATCGTGGAACCGCGGTACTAAACGATTTTTCGGCGAAATAGAGCAAAATGAGAAAGAACCGTGATAAAGACAATAGCCAAGGGGAACGAACAGCAGAAAATTAGAAAACAAAAGAGTCTACCCAAAAGGAAGAAAAAACGAAAAAAAAAAAGAAAGAAGTGCGTCTCGTTAACGAGGATACGAAAAAGAGAAAAATAACGATTGGATCGGATACGGTAGAACAGACACGAGTAAAAAGAATGCGGAATTTTCTTTCTGTTTGTCTAATGGATTTTTCTCGTCGCGTTTCTTCGATGGTCAGGCTGATTGAAAACATGAAATGCGCTGGTCTGAAATTCCGGCATGAAAATTGCGCCGAGCGCGACCACGGAGATTTGCCCTGGTTCGCGTGCAATAAATTCGTTTTATAGACACACCGATTGCTTTCTTTCTCGCCATTCGTTCTTCCCTGTTTCAACCGCGGTGACGGTTTAGTTTACAACAAAGCGGTTTAAGGTTATTGAAAAAAGCGAGGTCGCTACACTGTTCTTTGCTCTAGTGCAGCTTGAATTAATGGAATACATTTGGGTACATTTGAAAGTAAAACGGCTATTGAAACTGTCGCTTGTGCTTCTAATTCGCGTTTTTTAATCTTATAAAGCAAGGATTACACGGGATAAATGTTTATCTGACGTTAGACCAAAAGAAAGGGGAGAAAGATGTATTAAGACAGGAATAGTAAGCAGACCGTGGACGTTCATGCGCATTTATAGGGAATTTAAAAGTACAAAAATGCACGGGGTGCTTCGACGTGGTAACGTGGCTTTGAAGGCTTTGGAATTTCCAACTCGATCGTATCAAAGAGTTAGCCAGATTGCCTGCGATATTAGTTTATGTGTTTTTGGCTTGAGGTCGGGTAGTTAAAATACACTTTCTATGTCGAGCTTCCCACTTCGTGTCGATTTTCAAAAAAGAAAAAATGTATTTTCTTAGTCGCACCACTTTGTTGCGAGTTGATAAAAATTACAAACTACTCGTTGTCAATATTTGACGAGCGAAATCAATTTCTGCCCCTCGTCTATCTGCTTAGTTACGGTCGTAAAATTATGAAATTGCATGAAAATTCGCGAGTTGCTTAATAACAAGCGATAATCGAAATGGAACAGATAGAAGAAGACGCGATGGTGGACGTGTCTTTTTTTTTTTTAAGAGCCGCGTATTTTTACGAAGTTTCGCCTGAAATATTGACAGCATGACAGGGTTCTATGAAAGAAGACTCTGGCTACAAGCTAGAAAATCGATAGTCGCTATTTATACAGCCAGAAAGATTATTGATCGCGGCTGGAAGACAACCGATTCTACTCTTATCTAAAAGATCGTTCTGGCTGATCACACACGCACCACGACTACTTACAGCAAACAACGTGCTCGCGCATGTCAGCTTTACGCTTGATCTCATTCACTGTCTAGCCAGTGTTTCGCCACTCTTTTTTCATCGCGGCTCCTTCCGACCTTCACGTTGACATTTGTCTCGTGTATTTATTAATTCTAAAAATAAGAGACGGCAGTGGCATATTTCTGCAAAAAAAAAATGTGGTTCGTAAACGATCGCACATTCTATATATAAGAAAAAGAAACGAAAATTTGAAATTCTATCTAGAAATAACTGTAATATGGCATCTGTGTATGCCAATGTCAAAATTTTTTATCCAATGGACTATCTCCAAAAAAATAAAAAGCACAAGCTTTCATTCTCTCTGCTTTTTCTGTTCATTGGAAAAGAAATTTGAAACAGCAGAAATTTCAGACTTTTTAACGTATCTTTAAGTGTTAATATCTCGAGTATGTAGAATTAGCTACATTGGTATTTCATGTACCGAGCCACGAGATGACGTTTCCTCAGCACTTAGGTTCGCGCAAAATGAATTTGAATTTTTAAGGCCCGAAAGCGTAACAATAGGAGCGGGAAATTGCAGTTGGAATTACAATTAGGTTTTAACGAATCGCAGCGACGTGAGTGTAAGTCCGAGCAACTTGAGGATTTCGTGTTTTCGAATTCTCAAATGAGATTTACGACGAGATTTACCGAGGCAAAGGAACTGACAAGTCGACAAAAGCCAAAGTCGATCAGTTTGCTTGTAAGAAGCTGGATTATCGGTTGCGGTCAATGGAAGAGTAAAAGTAAACGCGATTCTTACGCCTGTCTGACCAGTTTCGTGCCAAGACCACTTAGCGATGTTTCCATTTGTTTCTCATCCATTTCCATTGTTTGTATTCGATGCACGATAAGTAAGAATGTAGGAAGAAAAGGGCGAGGATGAAAAATGAAGAAAGAACTCGGCTAATTAGCAGCTACTTTTCAATGAAACGCACGAGGATAGGTTCGAAAATTGGCAAATTTACGATGGTTCTAAAATCTGCAAGTAGCAAAGTGCATGGCTGGCGCGACAGCATGAAAAATCGTGACCTAATTCGGCTGTTACGAGAAGATCGATGCATTAAGAGCGCATTTGACCAAGTGTCGGCCACCAGAATGCTGGAAACTCGACGAGGACGTGTCGTAACGTTTGGTAATCCGCTGTTTCATAAGCTCAAACGAGCATGAAAAGATCCAAACGCGTTGTCAGCCGGTGGAACACGACCATGATCGATAACAATGCGATTCCGCGGGCGAAAATTCCCGGTAGAATAGCCGATTTGCCATGAATCTCCTTTTTTCTTTTTTTTTCTCTCTCTCTCTCTCCCAATTAGCATGTCTCGTAATGGGGAGCTCCTGAAGCGGAAAATAATGTCGCCTGAAAACTGTAAACGTAAAATACGGGTGAATTTCTGGCGTAGCGAAAAAAATACGCTGACGCGAAACACGTCGCGGGAGAACCGGCCTCTCATTTCGCCCGTAAATTTCCTGTTCGTCTCGAACGTCCCATTTATTCGAGTTTTAACATTTACATAACTTTGACATTTCCGCGATTATGCAAAGATCTTCTGATTTATTCCCGACCGAGTTGCAACTCGATTCTTTATATTTCAAATGGATTTATTAACGACCAAAACGTGGAATTTGCACTGGATAATTCCAAAATGAAAAATTTGCGACGAACGAAAACTGCATAGCGCAAGAGGAAAACACCTTCGATTTTACTAAATGTATTTGTGAAGATTATATTTTACTCGCGTTGTCTACTCTGGTAGCTTCAAATATCTGACAGATAATTTCTCGCAGAAAATGCTGCAGCGTGAAAATAAAAGAACTTTCATTTTTTATTGGAAAACGTTCTATCGACACCAACGAGAATACCGTGGCATAAAACAAAAATGCAATATCTTTCCTAAATAATTATCGATAACGCCAGGAGATAAAATATCATAAAAGTATAAATACCAATAAACATTAGTCAATTGTTTCTTCGCTTTTGTCTGTGGTATCTATTCAAACGAATGGAACATTGAGTTTTCTTTACGACTAAGCTACAGACTTTTGTACAAATCCACTTTCCTTTTCCACGAATTTTCAGAATTTTCACCGGATCGATACATATTTCCTTTTTCTCCTGAAAAAACTTGTTTCTCGCCACATACAGTGTTTTCTGCTTACACGCCCTACGTTCTTATTATTTTATCGGTCGTTTTGAAATCGAACGATTTGGACAGGATCCAAGTGAATTTTCAGTGGCGTTCAAGTCGGACCAGTAGATACAGCTTTGTAAAATTATGCGCCAATAAATTCATTGCTATCGCAATTAGCGTCCACGTATCGACGATCATTATTATTATTAATTATTAATAATAACAAGGAATATTAGGAATAACGATTCGTTCAGGCAAGATGAATCTGTCATTGACGTTATCGTACCTACGAAAAAGCAATTTTTCTACGCCACCCTAATTCTATCATCGCCCGAGGGGAGGGGCCGTGTAAATCAAAACCGAGTCGACTAACCGCGCAATTCGGTCGAAACGAAAATTAAAAAATTCCAATTCCACCCACAAAACTATCCCGCGCGTACAGGGGAATTCAAACAGCAATAATAGGTAAATTGCAGGTGAATTGAAATAGGCAAATAGGAATTCAATATCGACGATGGTCGAGTTATATCCTGCGAATTATTCACCGGTAACCAGCCATCTCTGGCCAAGTATTGATGGTGCGCGTAGCATTTTCCTCGTAAACCATTGGATCAGGTTTTGCAGAATTTCGGCGGTGCGTTTATTAGGGCGAACGCCAGCCAGCCCGCCGATCATTTCGATCAGTATTTATCGTTCGTATGCAAAGCTTTCGCAGCGTGTGCTCTACTTGGCGCGGACATCACGCCGTGAAATTTACGACGTTGTCGAGTATAATGGATGCCAGAAAGTTCGGTTCACGCGTGTACCGTGTGTATCATGGCAAACGGAACATTCTAATTTCAGAAACTTGGGCGTCCGCGACGTTGCAAACGCTAATCGTTAAAACCGCAGATTTCGCGCTAAATTGCTTTCCCGCTCGAGCTAATTCGTCTTTCAATTAGACGAAAATCAAACTACGAATGGCTGTTGTGCATGGCTTTGTCGTATACATTTGCCGACATATACGCGCCTAACGTAAATGGATAAATCTGCTTGTTTTTAAGACGTTTTCTGAATCATTTGTTTTCCAAGTTATTCCTTTTTTAGCATCGAAAGTCATCGACTACGATGTATGTTATTAATTCTGAAAATGATGCGAGTCATTCACGCATTTAAAAGACACATTTTCGAACAGGTTACTCGTAACATCGTACGATGGTGTAAATATGATATATTGAATATATTGAATGATGATATAAATTTCCACGTTGCAAGATCATATGTTTCACGAAATATTTTTCCCATTATGGGAAAAATAATTTTTCATACGCTCGAACGTGAACGTTTAATTATCTGGAAACGAAATATTTACACCACCGTACGAACTATCAATCAACCTGACTTTTCTTCCTATTTTCTCATTACTCGACAAATGGAAAATCGTTTCTACAAATTTTTGTTCGACTTCGCGTGTTCAATTTGATATTTAACTCGGAGAAACGTTTGGTAAATTTCGTTACTCTTTTGTTGCGCGTTGCGTTAGCACGTACAGTGACTCGGTAAGGTGTTTGTATATCTACCACGGAAAATTTGTATATTTATATAATACGCGTTGTATAAAGTATTTGGATATTTTGTTAGCTGCGAGACGCGATTATCGCGGTTATATTGGTAAAATGTCAGATTAACGCAATTTCAGGAGAACCTTTATAGGAAATGTGTATTTAATAAAAAGCCAGTCAATAAAAAGTCACGCGATTACTATGTTAAGTATAACAAAGTGCATCGGCTCTTAAAAATCAATTTATTCTCGGAGACAGGGTGAAAAAGTAAAGATGATTTTTCCCCTCGAAAATGTTGCAAATTCAAACGACTATAAAGAGTTTAAAAAACTTCCTCCCCGTTCCATTTACGAGTTCCAACACGGAACGCTCCTTTTTACAACGACCCCTAAAAAATTGACGTCCGATTTTCTGTCGCTGTTTTATCGCACCGTCGACGAGAAGTGTGCGATAAAAATAAATAAAAAGCAAACGTTGCATCGGATGTATCTCATTTTTACTACTCTCGTAATTTTCTCGCTCGTGTATACGTATTCTCGTACTTCATCGTAACTTTATTCACGATCGACAAAGCTGTCTGAATGCTTAAAAGAATAGACCGTTGATTTTTGTGCGTTTATGACAAATTTGGGGGGCACGAAAATCCACAGAACGCGTATAACGTGTAAAATGAATATTATTATGTGATATTTTATTATTATCTTGTATATTAATTGATCATTATATAACAGTATGTAAAATGTATCTAATATACAGATATAAAAATATACAGGATGAGATGGAAATCGTAGTGCAATTACATAAAGATTTCTCTCACCTGAAAATTCGTTTTCGAGAGAATCGACATTGACGATTCGACAGGTACACTTTAATTTCGTTAATTTCGGACTGAACGAAAATAAATGATGGACAGAGATTGATACATGCAAAAGTACATTTCGAGATAAATGACAAATGTAGAATACAATTTTTCTCTAATTCTCTTTATTTTCGAGAAAAATAAATTTGGAAATAATGTACTTACACATCGGACCAGTTCCTAATTGAACACGTTTGAACCGTATTTTCTTGAAAACGACGTCTTACACGAACAAATTTTATTTCCCGTTTCTCACTTATTTTCAAACATATAAAAACCTGCTGTTAAATCGTTCGTTCGTATGTAATCGGCACTTGGCCAAGTCAAAGTACGAAACTTAAAGTTAAAGACTTCGCAAATTTCCCAACTCGATCTTCTCAGAAACGAAGTCACGTGAAAAAAAAATCTCATTCCACATTCTCGACTTGTCTCTTCGCGTACAGTCACCTTCTGCCCGTTTGTACTGTGATTACCGCTCCACCCTGTATATGAGAACGACGAGAAGGCCAAAGTATAGGGAGAGGGAGGGAAGCGGAGACAGCCAAGGATTAATCTCGTAGATAAGTGTGGAAACGTCGAGGGGGAAACCGGTACTGAAAGACGAGAAAGGGAAATGTCCTTTGTAAAATAGAAATAGGTACATTAAAACGTTTATTAGACGATTGCTGTGGGATTGAGATTGGCGTACTGGGCGAGCGGAAATATAATGGAAGACGGGAGAAATGAGGCGCGCTGGTAAATTGATTAAGATCCATAGAAGGAAGGAAAGCGTAAAAGTATGAGGGATAATTTAAGTCAAATGTAAACGTGTGATGTCGTCAAGCTTATTGTAGTATATATATATATAAGTATTACCATGTAGATTCAATTTCCTTAGTTTTTTCTTCTACAATATATATAGGTACTGTATCGTACAATTGTAGTCTACATTACAGTTGTATATTGTATTTTGTATTGCACATTACAGTTGTATATTGTATATTGTATTGTACATTACAGTTGTATATTGTACATTGTATTGCACATTACCATTGTACATTGTATTTTGTATTGCACATTACAGTTGTATATTGTACATTGTATTGCACATCACAGTTGTATATTGTATATTGTATTGCACATTACAGTTGTATATTGTACATTGTATTGCACATCACAGTTGTATATTGTATATTGTATTGTACATTACAGTTGTATATTGTATATTGTATTGCACATTACCATTGTACATTGTATTTTGTATTGCAAATTACAGTTGTATATTGTACATTGTATTGCACATCACAGTTGTATATTGTATATTGTATTGCACATTACAGTTGTATATTGTACATTGTATTGCACATCACAATTGTATATTGTATATTGTATTGCACATTACAGTTGTATATTGTATATTGTATTGCACATTACAGTTGTATATTGTACATTGTATTGTACATTACAGTTGTATATTCTATATTGTATTGCACATTACAGTTGTATATTGTATATTGTATTGTACATTACGATTGTACATTGTATATTGTATTGCACATTACAGTTGTATATTGTACATTGTATTGCACATTACCATTGTACATTGTATTTTGTATTGTACATTACAGTTGTATATTGTACATTGTATTGTACATTACAATTATACATTGTATATTGTATTGTACATTACAGTTGTATATTCTATATTGTATTGTACATTACGATTGTACATTGTATATTGTATTGCACATTACAGTTGTATATTGTACATTGTATTGCACATTACCATTGTACATTGTATTTTGTATTGTACATTACAGTTGTATATTGTACATTGTATTGCACATTACCATTGTACATTGTATTTTGTATTGCACATTACAGTTGTATATTGTACATTGTATTGCACATCACAGTTGTATATTGTATATTGTATTGCACATTACAGTTGTATATTGTATATTGTATTGCACATTACAGTTGTATATTGTACATTGTATTGTACATTACAGTTGTATATTCTATATTGTATTGCACATTACAGTTGTATATTGTATATTGTATTGCACATTACAGTTGTATATTGTACATTGTATTGTACATTACAGTTGTATATTCTATATTGTATTGTACATTACGATTGTACATTGTATATTGTATTGCACATTACAGTTGTATATTGTACATTGTATTGCACATTACCATTGTACATTGTATTTTGTATTGCACATTACAGTTGTTTATTGTATATTGTATTGCACATTACAGTTGTATATTGTACATTGTATTGCACATTACCATTGTACATTGTATTTTGTATTGCACATTACAGTTGTTTATTGTATATTGTATTGTACATTACAGTTGTATATTGTACATTGTATTGCACATTACAGTTGTATATTGTATATTGTATTGCACATTACAGTTGTATATTGTACAGTGTATTGTACATTACAGTTGTATATTGTATATTGTATTGTGCATTACGATTGTACATTGTATATTGTATTGCACATTACAGTTGTATATTATACATTGCATTGTACATTACAATTGTACATTGTATATTGTATTGTACAATATATATATTGTACAAGAAAAAAACTAAGCAAATCGAATATACATATATTTTAGAATAGAATATATATAGTAGAAGAAGAAAATTGAGGAAATTGAATCTACATAGTAATTTATTTCGCCTGGTTACAGTATCTACATATATTTTTATTTACACACAGGGTGAGTCTCCGAATATGACGACTTAACACAACTCGTAAGTTATTCGTTGTAGAAAAAAAATGTTTCGAACAAAAGTTAGATGGTATCTAGGGGAACATATACAGTGCTCTAATCTGTTTTTATCACCTTACTTTTTTAGCAAGATATTAGGGTCAACTTCAGTTCTTAGGAAGTT
Organism: Bombus huntii; assembly: GCF_024542735.1. Taxonomy (NCBI): domain Eukaryota; kingdom Metazoa; phylum Arthropoda; class Insecta; order Hymenoptera; family Apidae; genus Bombus; species Bombus huntii. The sequence continues at coordinate 5,650,932 of NC_066251.1, forward strand.
AGGGGAAGTCTAATACTTTCTTTCAAATTCGGATAGATGTATATAATAGTGAAAGTGAGACACTCGTTGTAATTTTTAGTAGGCGAAACAAATTACCATGTAAATTCCATTTCCTCGCTTTTCTTCGTAGAAAATAAAGTCAACCGGATACCTTATAAACGATAGTATTTGAGAACCGGTGGAGAATATCGAGGATTTCCGCGAATACTGTGCTGCGAATTGCGTTCGCATAAATCGTGAATCGAAACGAAAGTTGCGCACGTCAACAGCGAACGGTACCACAATATGCATAAAACGATCTTGGAAACTGAGATATCCATGGCCAGTTGCACAGTTTCCTCACGTTCCAGGCTGAGTTGAACGGACGTAAATCTAGTTTCCATGCACGCGAATCCTTTGGTCACGAAGAGATCCAGCAGAGAAGTTTCAATGGAAAAACGTTGCCACTCGATGTTCGACCCACTCGATGAAAATCGATAAGTTCGATGCATCGCTGGTCCAATTGCGTTTCTACATTCTCGCTTCAAGAGTCGTTTATTCGCTGAAGCGAATTTTCGCCAAATAGTTTGTCTACAGCGTGGACGGCGAGAGAGAAGACACGGTGTCCCAGATTTTTCTGATCCATTCGAAGCCCCAAAAGAAATTCCTCCTCAGGTATATGGCTTGACACAATTGGTTTTTACGTAAAATTCTCGCGTTATAAATTTACCGTTCCTCGAAATTCACGGGCTTAATTAAACGTTAATTATAGAAGACGTAAATTTGGAAATGAAATTTTTAAAAAATACAGTATATATGGAGAACGCGTTGCAATATCTAGTTGATAAAGTAGAGATTTGGTGTTGAGTTTGCGTTCTCTTAAATTCCTTCCGCGTCCAACTCTGTGGTAATTAAAGGAAGAACGTTGTTCGACCATAGATGAAGAGGTTTCGTTTCTGTTAACTTTTTATGGGTGTAATGAAACGAAATGAAAAGTTCAGAGTGAACAGTTTAATTACGAAAACAATTATTTTATTTCTGCTGTCGGATACAAAAACATATAGTATATATACATACGTTATATACACGTGTTCATACGTATGTATATATACGTTGTAAATACTTATTCTCTATGAAAAATTAGAAGCGTATGTACATAAACATTATATATTTACAGTTTTAATGTTACTTATAATTTTGATATATAGACTACATACATACATAGAAAATACGTATTAATAAACAGAGACGTATGATTACGTTCAAGGAGCGAAATTTATGGCATTGTATAACATACTTCTTCCCTGTGTTGTGCTGTTAAAAGATTAAAAAGACAATTTTTGGTAAATCGATATAAAATTATACGGCTTAAACCATCAACGTGTTAAACCACGATTGTTTATAAAATACGCTTATAATACTTTCACATTAAATCAAGTCACGAAATCTTTCTATCCAAGGATTTTACATCTTTCCCCAATTATTGCTTTTTTTTTATAGTTCTATTCGCACGTCCTATTTCGATTGCAACTTTTTCAAAAAAAAAAAAAAAAAAAAAAAGAAAAAAACTTCAAACGACCTACCACATAAAGATTTAACATTTTTTCTATCTGCATCCACGGAATACCCTGACCAAAAGTTCATTTTTATTTCCTCTCACAACTCGCGACGGATCGCAAACCATCGGATAGGGACGATCCCTCTCGAATCGAAATGAAATTTCGGAGTTTCGCACAGACACACGATATCGAAATTTCGTGTAACATTCGTCTTGCAGCATGTGGTGGAAGGATTTACGGGGGGAAACTACCAACGTGACTTTACGCGAAACGCATTCGTACAAAGGATAATAAAAACCGTAAGTTTGCAATTTCCACGAACTCGTAAACGCTACCGATGAAAGCTGCGAATGATCGCCGGTGAAACGGCAAGACAGAAATTGCGGTTTAATAACTCGCTACTCTTAGAGTTTCAACTGGAATGGCTCGTTAAAAATTAGTAAAATTAGTAGGTTACGCTGCGGGCGAATTTTTACAGTGACGAAAGTAGAAGTTTAATGCCATGTCGGAGTTTCCTCGGGGCTTTTCAAAGTTTAAGATGGTCGAGTATGCTAGATATTTATCTACAAGCTTTCGTCTCTTTGCGCTATAGCCGATCTGATAAACTAGACGAAACTGTCGCGTTCGATTTGCCTATTTCGAGCAAACATAGTCGACCGTGGAATATTCAAATCTACTGGTAAACCATTCCTCGAATAGTCGATCTGAATAGAAATATTATTTGTACGTTGGTTCGTATTTTAGCGTCGATTTTACTCTTCTATTCGTATTTTATTCTCGTTTGAATCTGTGTTTCGATTTTGCATGTTTGCCGGTCTGCTGTGTTGTTAGCTCTGCCAACAATAAGTGGAATTATAAAACAATTTCAGAGACGATCAGCACGCAAAGATTTATTTTCCCGACAACAAGACATACAGATACACTTTCTCAGATAGAAATTTCTATATAATTATTATTACAATAAAATTCAGATAGAAAATACAGATAGGAAAATATTATATTATAGACGCTGGTGTCCTAAAGTGATTAGTTTAAAAAGTACAATATTTCGTAGAAAGGGGACAGCTAGACAGAAAGAAAGAGGCGGATAAGAGATAGAGATAAAAGGACGCGAATCGCTATCGTTGCGTAATAATATTCTTCTTATCTGTCGCGTGGCAAATATGTTAATTTAATCAAAATTTCATTTCATCGAAATTGATATTCTCCGCGAATCAATTTCTAGCTCTACGGATATCCGGAGGATACTATCGCTTTCAAACAATTCGTCGACGATAAACTGGCCGCGATAAGCCTCTCGAACGAACAGTATGATTTTTATCTATTTCGAATTTTCACGCGAAAATGCCAATGCGAACACGGATAACTGTTATCCATGCGATAACAAATTTTTTCACACGGAACCCACCAAATATCTATTTGGTAGGATAAAATTCCCGCTCCTCTTTCATCCATTCTACCTCGCTACGTTCCATCGTGGTATCGCGAACGCTGAAGAAGATTTATATTGGCGGCAAAACGCCACATCTTACGTACCTTTACGCGGCCAGTTTCTTTATAGATGGTTTAATAACGCTAGCAGCCGGTTTATCGGAAGAAATTGCACGAAGGAAACGTAGTAACCTCATTGTGCGTCGAGAACATCGTGTCGACATTAAACGTATCGCGAGAAAAGGGAAGAGAATGCCCAGCAATAAGCTCCACCGGAGAAGAAACGAATTTCCTTCGGCTGATGTTGGGAGCCTGAGGGTGAAGTTCGTTGCCAGCCATTTGTGCAACATCTAAACAAGTGGTTCGATCTCGATGCCCATTGTTTCGTAGCGTACAGACAGTGTTCTTACAAAGCGTGGGTTGTACAGCGAAATTCATGTTGGTCCGAAAGATTCATTTCGTTCCCACGCAACAAATTCCACGATCATCTCGTCCCTTTGTGCGTCGCCTGATCTATTTCCTGCATAATTTCCCTGTTACCGAGAGACACACTCGTAAAACGCTTCCTACGCGATTATTCAACAATTTCAACACTTTCGTTAGTATTGACGCATACGTTTCGTCATTCGAATTATTCAATTTGTTTCGTATCTGTCGGCCAGTCCGTTGACGCAATCGCGTTGCGTTTCTTTCTTTCTCTTTTTTTTTTTCTTGTTTTCTCGGAAAATGGAAAGGGCAGCGAGTTGTACGCGGGAATAAATGTTAGGAATTAAAATGCAGATATTTCTGAAGAAGGGAAGAAAGTCAGAGAATCGTGGATGCAGCGATGTTCGGTAGCGGTGAACGTTTCGAATCGCAGATTCGTGCCTTTGTCGAGTCGCTTTTAAAAGTCTTCTTGATTATTCTATGAACCTAGTCGTCCTTGCGTCAGTCCCAGGATCCTTACAGGAATAGTTTCATAAAGGAGAAAAAGACGAGATTTTGAAAAATCAAGTTTTCGTTTAGAATATTACGTGCAAGCTGTCGTGAGAGAAATTCTCAAACTTTCTTTATTTTCAGACACCTTGTATCGATGTAGATCGACGTCTGATCAACTTGTAATTAAAATCTAGCGAATATTAATTAACTCTCGATGATCTTCGGGTTGCCATGGGTTTCACCAATTTTTCACACTTTTTCGGCGAAAGTTTTTTGAAAGCAAAACTTACTGCGTGTCTCTGGATTTATTTGTAAAATAGCATTTTACAAATTACCATCATTCTATTTTTTATCGAGAAATAGAAGACTGAATATAAAGTATAGTGAATTGAAAGAAACGTTTGGCAATTGTTAAAAACAACGCTGCAGAAGAGGCGACGCGTATCGACCGCAGAACGTAACATAAGGAGATTCAATTGCGTCTTCGACGTCGCGACGCCGTTTTACGACCATATTTCAGACTCGCCAGGTTCGAATAGTTTGACAGAACTTCGCTTAACTCCGCATTGATGATCCCCGAAAGGAGTAAAAAGGATGGTAGAAAACTGTTTCACGACATGGACTGAATCTGCACTCTAGAAATTCTGAGAATTACATTAGGCGTCCCTAACGAGGAAGTAACGAACAGAGTGAAATTTCAGAGCACTATAGCTGCATCTTCGAGGACTTTCTTCTTCAAGGATTCTCGCGATAGAAAAATTCAATTGGTGTAGTAGTTGGCCGTGAAGAGAAAAAAAGAGACGTCTGTCCTTTTATAATTCCATGCCGGAAATTCTATTTAATTCTTCTCGACATTCTCTACGGTCTTCTTTAATCACTTTTAAGTGGAATGTCGAGATTTAGTTCGAAGAAGTTTTTCTTAAGGTGATGAGAAATTTTGTTTCCCTCATTTTTCCTTTTTTTTTTTTTTTTTTTTTTTTTATTACAATATCCATGTTCTTTGGTAGTCATCGATTTTCATTAATGTCTCGGTGTTTACGGCATCCATTAAAAGTCATTAAAGTGGGATGTCGACATTCAGCAGTAGGAAGCTTCTTCTTAAGGTGGTGAAAGATTTTCTTCCCTCTTTTCCGTAATTACGATATCGGTACCCTTCGATGATTTTCAAGCACAATGATCAGGTTTCAATTGAATAATGCTTTTTCTCAGGGTGGTGGAATATTTTGTTTTCTTTCTTTTTGAATCGTAATATCGTTGTTCTTTAATGGTTATCGGTATTCATTAATGACGGTGTGTTGCGATATTCTTTGATGACTTTTAAAGTGCAATGAGAGATTCAGCTCGAACAAGTTTTCCCTCGATGTGCTGAGAAATTTTGTCTTCTTTATTTAATTACGATTTCGATGTTCTTCGATAATGTTCTTTCAAGCTGTCACGATTTAGTTCGCAGAAACTTTTCCTCAAGGTGGTCTCTTTCTTTAATTTAAATTTTACGCGGTACAGATTATATTATCATTCGGAATCTTGAAATAAATTACGATGCAAAAGAGAAGACGCGGTATCAAAGAAAGGAAGCTTAGAGAAAAACGATACGAGCGAAATTCTAGGAAAACGAAGCTAAAGACAATAACAGAAGTGTCGAAGAACAGTTGCGAGCCACACTTTTCAGGTTTCTGTCAGTTCATTTATTCAGACGTCTGGAGCATAAACTGTGGTGTTTATCCATAACGTTTAGTGCCTTTTACTCGGTTTCACACTTCAACCAAAGTAGTTGCAACAAAGTAGACGTCGTCGCCGTTTCCAGTAGACGGCGGCAACATAAACAGATAATCTTCTGTAATGAAAAGAACAGCGAAACATTGGAACATTGTGAAGGAATCTCAGTTATGGCAAGAAAGACATCGTAAGGATGATAATGTGGGAAATTGAGGAATTATTCTCAGAGAGAGAAACTTTTATTTTATCTCGAAAATAATTTTGCGTATTATGAATCGATTACAGAATGCAAAGTTAATAGTAAAAATTTGCTACTTTTACTTTGGTCTCGATATGTGTCAAAATGCGTGTAATTTTATGGGGAACTTAGTGAAGAAGATTAAGTCTACAAAATATTAAAAAATGGCAACTAATGGTAATGGTAAAAGATGGTAAAATAAAACTATGGGAAATAAAATAGTAGTAACACGGAGATGGCAGGAACTGCGAAACCTCGAGTGCATTCGATGCTTCACGCCGATGGTAAAACGGTCGTGAAACGATTTGAGTGCATGGGCCTTTATCTTCGAGAAATTACGTTCTCGGTGCAGCAATTTCTAAATTTAGTTTTAAATGTTTTTATTGCAATTTATCAAATTTTCGCAGGATTATAACGAAATAAAAGTAGTAAAAAATTGGCCAAAATAAATTGTAAAAATTGAATATTGAAAATAAAATAACATGATACCAATATCAAGAGAATTCAAATTTTCGCAGGATTATAACGAAATAAAAGTAGTAAAAAATTGGCCAAAATAAATTGTAAAAATTGAATATTAAAAATAAAATAACATAATGCCAATATCAAGAGAATTTATAAATCAAAATATAAAAAAGACTTGGAAATTTCTCGAAGGCTCATGCATTCGAATATGTTTGAGATGCTGTCTCAGGCTCATCAATCTAAAGTGTCGAATGCACATACTCATTCGAAATTTCCCAGTTCTTGTCATCCTCTTTGCAACTAGAGTTTCATCCTTCAAATATTATAACAAGAACTTTACCTTGAATATTATGCATATATATATATTTATATATTTGCATATCGTGTACACACTCTGTACATTTCCATATCAAATTCCCTATGAATGCATAAAAGTGTACAGTGTAGTTTCGACATTGCACTGTATCGCCCGTAAGAGTAAAACGAGCGTGTTTTTGCCAGAAGATAAAGAAATTCCATGACGAACGTGGCCTGGCCAAAATCCCGGAAAAACCAATCAGCTCGGAGAAACGATTCGGTTCATAACCAGCAAACGATTTCACCACTTCGCTATCTGAAGAATCGTGCAGGAAATATCGAGTCGTTTGATCCAAGTTACTCGCGCAACGTTTACGTCGAAATAGCTGGCGGATTTGTTTGTTCCTGGCCCTTAAATTTCGATTCGATCGTCGAAGTCGAACAAGGAAATTTTATTTTCACGGAACAGCGGGATAGTTGGCTGCGACGTGCAGTAAAGGTATTCGCAGATTTTATTTCGACGATCGTGACACGTACGTACGTACAGCAGGAGCAAACGTTCGCAGCTTGATCCGGTGGGTACTCGAACGAAGATATTTCACGTGAGTTATCGTTCCACCGTAAAATAAACTCGCGAGAGATCTTTCGTCAGGATCCAACGTTTTCGTTTATAGATCGTGACAGAAGAATCGTAATACGTACAGTTGGCTAGAAAAGTAGCTATTCCAGGTATTCAGCCAACTCGTATATTTTATGCAGCGTTGTACATGTATGTAGCGGCTCGTAAAAGTATTTCAGCAGCTGTAGAAACTTTTCATGAATATGTTGTGTGCGTTGCACGAAACGCGAATATTGCACGATACAAAGTTTGCGAAGATAATTAAAACAGTCGTGTTTGGTTAATGATGAAATTTCAAGAATACTTTACCTAACAAGGTATGATATTATTATTCGTGTAATATTTTATACGACACAAGTGGGATTATAACTGTCGGTGCTAATTGAAAGAAAGGTGAATTAGAATAAAAAGAACGTTAGACGAGTGCTAATGAAATTTCCGAAATATTTTATAGAACACGTACGATGAATTCAAAGTTTATACGCTGGTTTATGGTTTTATGGCGTTATCAAATATTTATCAAATATTTATAGGTACCCTTTATCGAAATGCTATGTGTTTCGCGGAAAACATTTTGAAATTTTATTGCCACCGTAATGAGACACGATTATCATGATTACCATACGCAGACATTCGCAGGTTACATGTTTTTATATTTATTTATTAATATTATAAATATTACAATTAAAGTATATTGACATTTATTTATTTTAATGAATATCATATAATAAATAAACATAATAATATCTATTTTAATAAATACTTGTCATTCCGTCATATAGTGATGATTCTTAAATAAATATTTCTTATTTCGCTATACAGCGATGATGTAATAATCAGGAAACGGGAACGTTGCAAACGTTGCAAATTATATTTTAACACGTTCATTGGTACTGAAATTTCATTTTACCTCCCTGAGAGGAAAATTGAATTTCCTCTTCAAATATTATTGCGTCTACGTAGTTTCATTAAAAATCATTATTTGGAGTGAATCGCTGTCAAATACCGATGAACAGCAATATCAAATTATCAATACAGCGACGTTGCAATAATATTAAACGCAAGGAAAACTCGATAGTTACTTCACAAGTATTATCGTAAAACAGAACATGTTAACTGAGTATGAAATACTCAGCAAGGACACACTCAGGATATTTAGGATATTTTACCGAACGATTATACGTTCTGCTATCTGAGAATAACAAAAGAATGTTACTTCGAACGAAGAAGATATTTCTCCCGATTATTTTTGATACATGAAACGAAGGAACCTGTCTAAAGGGAATTCGCAGCTTTTCCTATTATCTGATATTAACGCGAATTTCGCGGCCTAATTGCGTCGTTAGTAGTCGCGTTACTCGAGCAACTCGTGCGACATTTTAATGAGAAAAGGCAGCAAACAAACGCTCTGCTGGCTTTTGTGAACCCTCTTCCAGATACTCGTACCGTTGATTAAAAATGTTCACTTGCTGCAAGCCTTTTTCACGTGCTCCACGTTTCTCTAATTCCGTTCGAGTCCGTCGTATTAATCCGCCTATTAATCCACGTATTAATCCAGGAACGACCAAAAGATTAATCGACGAGTTTTATCGAGCATCCACGCTCACGTCGACGTGTTAATTACATTTAATTATGTACGTGGCGTTAGTTCGTATTTCAAACGAACTCGACCGTGAATGTTCTCGTTACGAAGTACGATTCTCTCGCCAGATACCGAAACGACTCTGATAAAACTATTCTCCGCATAGTGGATTTCTGTTGCAGAGAAATTTATAATTCGATTATTCCGCAGAGAAACTTGTAATTCCGTAATTAAACAATCGTCGGAATTTTTTTGCACCCGTTTGATATCGCGTGAGATCGTTCGATATCCCTAGAAATATCATTGCTGATACTGGCGTTATACCATTGAAACAATAGCTTTTTTGCTCTGAGTGTTAAAAAAGAAGCAATTGGAAATTGGATAGCGACTGTACTTCAATTTAACTGGAACTGTACGCGTCAGTTCGACCCCGAACGTAACGTTATGTGTTTGAACTTTGCAACACTCACACTCGTGGATTGATGCGGACGGTAAATTGTACTGAACAAGTCTGACCAAAAGGCAAGAAAAATGTAGACTTCGTATTGCATAGAGAATTCTTATATTGCGGTTCTTCCTCAAATAGATCAAATAGCATTATCCCAGTCAGAGTGATAACAGAGATAAATGCGTAGACGTTTCAAAACGAGGTAAAAATTTTTGCCATTCATATCGGGGAATATTTAAAATAATATGAAAATAATATTAATATTATTAAAATAATGAAAGTGATAAATAAGTAATAAAACTAATAAGACTAATTAATAATATTAAAATAATGAAACTTATGTAGAAAATGTTTATATTATAATTCTTCCTCGAGTAGTTCTACCTTGGCCGAATAATGGTAGAAACAATTACGTAAAAATCACGCTGTTGAAATATAACTAAATGTGCACCGGTATATTTTTTTGAGATCTCTAATTAAAATTTAATAATTCTTTATCGTAAAAGTCGCTTAAGAGTGACTTGAAAGCGTTCGAATATAAATACCTCTTTAACTATCACTCAAATAAATCTTGTCCCAGATAATAACGCAGATAGTAAAAATTTCAAAACAGGACAAGATTTTTGAAATTCGTATTGCGTTAGAAAATTGTTATACATGTGATATCGTGATATAATGTATTTACAAAGAGTGGACAATAGAGATGTTAATCAGACAGAAAAAGACGATTGTTGTTCAACCTGATCTGTTCACGCCAAACGTACAGAAAACAGCGCAATCCACACTCTCTCGGCAACGCCACTCGCAACCTCCGTCTCCGCTCAACTCGCACTCGGCTCCTCGACTCGCACTCTCTGCTTTTCGACTCACACTCTGGCCGTTGCCGCATTCTGTTGTCTTTTTCCTAGGCCCACCGCACACGTGTTCTGCAGACGCTCGTGGCCAGGGTCACGTAGGTCTTTTCCACGAAACTATGCACTTGAAAAGACCGATGACACATTGATGGGCCCGATGGCGCCTCGGCTCTCGCGACATTGTTCATAGTTCGCCCGATATTTCTTAGGCCTTTCGTCCACGATACTACATACATATTGTAATTCTTTCTCAAATAACCCTATCTCATTCCAAGTAATAATAGAGAAGAATTATATTGTATTTCCTTGAAAATAACCTTGGAAGGTATTCTAAACAATTTTAAGCAACCTGCTCAATAATAATTTAATAATTCCTTATACCAATAATTAAAATTTCTCTCGTTCTATTCTCTCGCAGCACGATCGAACCTAACAAATTTTAAGTTTCTCTGTAACTTGGTAATTCCTTATCCTGAAAGTCGCCTAACAGCAACGCCTCCCAATAAAAATATCCCTATAACAATGATTTAAATGACGGGACCTTGCGCTAAACGCAATAATAGAAATAATTGCGCAAAAATTCCGTGAAAATTCCGTCGGAATTGCCTCGTGTTCCCTCGAAACACGACCAAACCTAACAAATTTCAAGTTTCTCTATAACTTGGTAATTGATTATCCTGAAAGTCGCTTAAAAGTGACGCCTGCAAATAGGAATATTCCTTTAACGGTGACTGAAAGCTTCTCAGGCAGCATTTTCCCGGAGAAAAACTTGCGGGATGTAACAGGATTAAATATCAGCGGATATCTCGTTAAAGGTGTAGCAGGGTTGCTCGACGACCACAACGATTAGACGACAGACAGCTTGCCGCAATTTCAGGGTCCTTTGGCCTTGGAACGGGACGTTCGACACGATGCGGTTCCTTCGTCCGAGGCAGAATCCTCTTACCGGAGGTACAATACCACTTTGCATCGGTCTTCGCCACCCATCGACGAGTTTCCAACGGAAGCGTGAAAGCGACGTGTCCCGAAGCGGAAAAAACGCGAGTTGAATCGAAACGCGTCGATGCAGAAGGCCGCTAGGCGAAATGAATACCGAAACGAGATACACGCTTGTGTGCCTCTCCCTCTTCTTGCTTTCTCTCCGCTTCTCGATCTCGCCTCTTTTCATTCCCTGACGTTTATTGTTTCGGTTTGAACGAATTTCCACGCGCTTGGAACATGGCACGGACGATTTGTGAAATTGCCGGGAAACGCGAAAAATGTTTTATCCGGCTACGAAAATTTGTCTCTCGCGTGTTCCGTGGCTTTTAGTCTTTCGGTGTTTTTAGAAAAATGTGATGATTATTGCGGGAGCAGGGGCAGATGAAATTAAAATCCACTCACTCAGGCAGATATTCGTACCGTTTTTAGTTATCCAGTTAGAAATGATATTCTTGTCGTTGGAAGAAAAATGAAGTTATTTTTGTTTCGACATCTTTCAATTTAACATATCCAGCCACTGTTTTCTTCAAGTCTCTGTAATATATATTTATTTACAAACTAAGGAATATCGAGAACTTGGAATATCTCGATATAAATTGGAAACTGAAAACGTTCTAGGTAGAATGGTGTTAAATAGAAAGCAGGAAGAGAGATTTGGAAGCACACGACGTTCCACTCTTGAATTTCATATCTTGAAAATTGTTTCAATTATTATTAAAAAAAAAAAAAGAACTATTACTGAGACACAAATAAGATTTCTAAAAATATCCAAGAACGAATATCAACAAAATTGTAGATAGAAAAGATAGATGGAAAAATTGATCTAAGAGTAATTATGACTAGGTATAACGATAGGATGTTCCAGAAGGTTGATAACTATATCGTACAGCAAATATCGTTGACACGTGTTAGGATGTGTAGGGTGAGGCAGGGCATTTAGCTGTATTTGTAAGAAGGGAAAGTCTGATGGCAATATAGAACAGAGTCACAAATTAGCAAACTCCAGACACCCTGACCTTCCTTAATCCTGGACACACACCAGCCAAGTACACACTGTCACTTTTGCCCCTCTTTAAACATTCTGAGATTTCGATAGACAAGATTCCCAGTTAATTAACTAATACCAAAAATCCATTTTCCAGATTCACAACATTCGTGGACTTCACCAGAGGCTCTCTGTGATGTCTTATCAAATTTTTCTACATATTTATCGTACATTTTTCCACGTATCTTTTATTTTATTTTCTCTTCGTTTCTGTTTCTTTTTCGAACAATTTCTGTATTTTAGATTGGACATTTTCACGACGATCAGATATTTGTAGCTCCTCGTGTTTCGATCGTGCGCTTTGTACCGATGCTTCTCGCGATTGTACGATAATTAATTAAGATTATTATACGCATGCTACCATAGTTTCACAGTTTTTTAGTGTACTGACGGATAGAAGTGCAGGGGATTTAAATTGGGTGAACAAGGCGACCACGTCACAGCTCCACCATGTCCAATCCATCTTCCGAAAAACGATGTGTTTAAATACAGTGGATTTCGATTATTCGCGACACGTCGGGATTAGCATTCTTTGACCCAATTACGTGAAATGTCTCTTACGTAAATGTAGTAGCTAAAATTACGCAGAACAAACAAACTATAGCTTATGCTAGCAGTTATGCATAGTTCATTTAAGTATCTCTAGATCAAATTAGAGACAAATGTCAAATACGTATATAGACATTCTTCATGGAAAACTATTCTCATTATTTGTCAGTAATCATCGGTATCGTCAAATGATATTGTATATAGAGCAAACAGACTGTAGCTTGAAAAAGCAATGAAACGTTCATTTAAATATTTTTAGATCAAATTAGAGACAACTGTCTAACATTTATTTAGATATTCTTCATGGAGAACCATTTTCATTATTTGTCAGTAATCATCGGTATCGTCAAATGATATTGTATATAGAGCAAACAGACTGTAGCTTGAATAAGCAATGAAACGTTCATTTAAATATTTTTAGATCAAATTAGAGACAAATGTCTAACATTTATTTAGATATTCTTCATGGAGAACCATTTTCATTATTTGTCAGTAATCATCGGTATCGTCAAATGATATTGTATATAGAGCAAACAGACTGTAGCTTGAAAAAGCAATGAAACGTCCATTTAAATATTTTTAGATCAAATTAGAGACAGATGTCTAATGTGTATTTAGACATTCTTCGTGCCACGCTATTCTCATTTTTTCTCAGCAACCGTCGATATCGTTCAACGATATTACAATTAAAAGAAAAAAGTTATAGCTTAAGTGAACAAGGAAGAGTTCATTTAAATATTTCTAGATCAAATTAGAGACAAATATCTAACATGTATACAGACATTTCTCATACGGAACGATTTTCATTCTTTGTCGATAGTCATCGATATCATTAAACGATATTGCGCAAAGAAGACAAACTATAGCTTAAACGAGCATTGACGCGTTCTTTTAAATATTTTCAGATTAAATTAGAGCCAAATATCTAACATCTCTTAATTGTCTTAGAACCAACTAAACCAAAACGTACGACATGTCAGGAGAAAATAAGTGAACATCGAAGATTGAATTTATATAAAAATCACGCTTTTGTACCTTCGAACGAAAGCGGAGTGCGAAACACAAGCAATGCGACTACGAAAGAAGAAGAAAAATGGTAAGACTCTGATTAGTTGTTTCTAACAGACTCAATACATAATCATACAGATAAACATGTATTTTATTTAAGACAAAAGTGTCACGTTACGAGTAACATCAATGCGTGACGAGTGAACGAGCGAGGAAAAGCGAATCCTCTTATCCCTGTGGTGTCCTGCTTCCTATTTTCTCTACAGCACTGCGGTCCTCTGTCCTAAATAAACGGCACGCTATCGCAATTAAGAGAAGGAAATTAGAGCTATTTGTTCGATTAGATTCTGCTTTTTGAACTTTGTCCCAAATAAACGACTGTCCGGGATTAACCGATGGCTCAAACCAGCGAAGTACACTGTACCCCTATTGTCTTACAAACTCGAAGTAGAAAACGTCTCACGAATTCCAAAAGAATAGATTTTCCAGCCATCTGAAGATTTCTTTTATTTCGTTTCGACGACTGCTATATTTTACTTCCAAAGTTGATCCTCGGCATTTAAAGACACCCTGTATATCCTCTGCATATCGTTAAAACCGCCAAATTTTCTGAATTTACGAGTCGGGGATTTTTCCTCCTTTGCATATTCCACTTACTCTTCGTTAACAAAGGGAAATTTTCAATTTGGTATAACAAAGGGATTATATGGCGGCAACGAAGAGATAACAACGGGACGAGCTTGCCGAGCGTAAGCTCAGAGATAACAAGGCGATCAAACCGTGGAAAATGTCTTATCGACACAGTGGCTCGCGTCTTCGTGAACGTACCTTCAACACGGAAATGGGTCACATTCTGCATTCAATCAAAAGTTTCAATTATTAACACGGGCAACTCATTAACCTCGCCACCTGTGACGCTTTACCTTTAAACATTGCGGATATTTGCTTCGTTAGGGAGCTGCACTGCTAACGCTGCGAATATAATCCCGTTCACTTTTCTTCTTTTTAACACGAACTCGAATAGATCTACAACTGAAGTCGGTCGAAAATGTTCACGTGCTAGTCTATATAACTTTTTGAGAGAAATTCAGAGAAAGGAAATTACCGAGAAAAAGGAAATATGCATTTTGTCGCAGAATTCTGTGTCCACTCGCGTATCAGCGTGAAATCATCTCGAATTTTCCGAGACACGGAGCATTTAACTGGCGGCACTTTTCCAACAAAATTATATCAGAAATTACGATCTTTGGTCTTTGATTATGACAATACTGAAGAAATTGTAGACTATAATCGAACATACGTAACGTTAGAAATCTACATTTTTGGCGATTCTATGGAGACAAGGGGAAAGATTTTACTCGAAAGATCAATTAAACGGATCTTTAACACAACCTTAAGTCCGTTCTTCTTCTACGATTTCATGAAGCTATGACAGATGCTCGTGAAATGGCATTTTATATTCTATCGTTCTGATATATAACAATAACAAACCGATGTAGCAATAAATAAGAAATTTTACTTTGTTAGATCGTGTACGTTTGCTATGGCGTGACAAGCCGAACGATGTAGAAATCCTTTCTTAGGAAAGTTATTTCTTCGTTTAATGTAGATTCGAGGGAAGCGCGTCTGTATTTCAGATTGAACTCCTGAAAGTCTGACAAAACGAAAGAAAAGAATATGCACCGAGCAAATAGTTGCTATGTCATTCTGCCATTTGTATTACAATCTACGTCCACTGCAGTGATTTATCCTCGGTATTGTGAATAATTTTTGCTGTCACGTGCTACACGCACGCCGCTCATTTCTCGTAATAATCCGACGATGTACGTAGCAAATTTAACATGAAAAATGTTACGGTAGCCGTAGTTCCTGTTACGATATTTCAGAGTTCAAGGATGTAGTATGTAGACTTTTGTGAGTGACTCTACCCGCCAGACGTAGCTGTGAAAAATGAACTATTCCTGAGGAAGACGTGAACCCTTGAGATCGTATCTTCCATGCCGAGGGTCGGCGCTTTAAATCGTCGTTGCTGGAGACACAAAAACAATGGCTATCTTGAAAAATGGTCGGAATAAACGCGAGCAAGGTGCTCGAGAAACTTGCTCGAAGAAAAAAAGAAGATGTAAAATTTTCCTTGGACAGATGGGAAATCCGTGGGTGAAACGTGTTTTTGGAAAAACCTGGAATTGTATCGACGGAAATACCGTTTCGCGGACGTGTTTTTCACGCGGATTGTTATAAAAGCTGAAAGGATCCCATGGAAACGTGACTGGGTTTCTTTTAAAAACGCGATACGCTTAAACGACTAAAAATCCCGCTCCGTTAGTTTCGCAAAAATTTATTTCACTGTCACGGCTATCAAGACAGCCGCTGATTCCGTACGAAAATACGAAACGCGAAACGGTTGATCTAGATTATCAAGAAAACGATCTTTCCTATTCACGGAGGACGACATCGTTTGAAAATATTTCACTTTAATATCTCGATTCCGCAGTATACGTTGTACGCTTTCTGTACGTGGGACATTTCGACAATGCTCGATACCTTCGCTGCCACCTTCGCCACAACGACGCGACCAGCAGCACGAAGCTTCAAATAAACTACAGTAACGTCTCAACGAAATAGGATATTGGCTGGAAACGTGGACGATCGAAATCAATGCTACGGAATCCATACACTTTCAACGGTAAAAGGACGAACGTACCCTTCGGTAAAATTAAATAACGACGTACCACCGGAAACAGGAAACGTTGAAATATCTCGCAGCATACTTGCGAGAGAGATTTTCCAAGTTTTAATAACTGATAAGTAATAAAAATAATAAGTGACAATAACTAGATTTTGATGAAATTCATGGAATGAAATTTAACGTATTTTTTTATAAGTGATCGTCCATATTTTGAGGGGTGAAAGCAGCCCTCGAAGCGAGGGATAAAAAACGTATCTTTCTCAGTATGTCGAAGACACTTAGGAGAAGAGAGATGTATAGAAAGATGATTTGTTTTTAAGCGGCAAACTTGCTACGTAGGTCTGTTCCTTTAAAAGTTACGATAGAAGATTGAATTTGTTTCTTTTTCTTCATTTTTTGTGTAAAATCTAATTTTTCTAATTTTATTCGTTTAAACTACGAACCAATGTGAAGTAGGTGGATGCTGTAAAATTTCCTATACCGTAAATCTCTTTTATTAAAACACATTGTATTTATAAATAATTATTTATTAAGCATTTAACCGCGGAATTTAGTTTCAGAAGTCTCTCATTGGGTTAGTGCGTAGATAAATACAAGCGACGACGAGTATACACGGTAAACGCTCCGAGATACAGCTTTCGTTCGACGTGTATACTCGTTAAACACAGTTGACTGTTTAATATATCGTAGAGAAGATATAGTGGAAACTATATATCTTTTTAACGAAAGAGCAGAACAATTAGACGAAAGATGTAGGGAACTTTGTGGCGGTTGATTGATTGGCAAAAAATCACAGATGGCTGGCAAACTAGAACAAACTGCTGATATATAGAACTGTTCTCGAACCGATATGGACGTATGCTTGCCAATTATGGGGCGTTCTAGCTTCCGACTCCAATACAAAATCAATAGACAGATGGCAAAATAAAAAGTTGAGAGGCTTTTTGAACGAAGATTGGTACATCCCGTACAAACAAACAAATAAAGAAACCAGTATCAGCCACTGTAACAGAAAAGATTGCCAGACACAGCAGGTTGCATAAACAACGGCTACAGAATCACTGCAGCGATCTGGCCACGAAATTACTGTACGTTAGAGAAGAATACGAAAGATCAGAGAGACGTCACTTTTTACATCCACCGTACGGATTTAACGACATAAGCAAAATAACATCACAGTGATACACCGCTGGGTGAACTCACATTCGTGTCGATTTAAGTTATCACCGTCTGCGCTGATTATTATTATTGTGCGGTAGATTGCAGACACGCGGACTGCAATGAAAAAAGAAAAACAGTTGGATAAAATATCTCGAATTTTCAGGAATTTTCTCCAAACGGTTACCTTGATAGGGTTGTCTTCCTTTTTTCTAAGAAGAAATCTATAGTAACCTTGGCAGATTCCTATTTTACGGGGAAAGAGAGGAAACTTTTACATTTAATATTTTTATTGCCAGACTTCGTCGTAAGAAGATGTTTAATAATAAAAAAAAAGAAGTTCTTTTAGCTTCGCAATGAAGTGAAGTTTCATAAAGTAGAGGATGGAAAATTGTACGACGCAAAGTGGATTTGTTTAATTTTCTTAATTTTTTTTTTTTTAATTTCTGGTAATTGTTATCGATAAAGTAAAAACCAGTTAAGACATATATATAGACGTGTATATAATCGATTAAAAAAGCTCAGTGTTCGATATATTGGGTGTTACTCATATTCAAGAAATAAAGCTTCGCCAAGAAAAATCAGTCGCGTTCCAAATAGAAAGATTATCAATTTCTATAAAGAAATTAACATGTTGAACAGGATTTTTCTGCGAAGTCATATTTTCGAGAATATGACTGAAAACGTAGAATCTCGGTAGAAAATTGTTTTACCTACCAGCTATTAAAAAAAACACAATACCTTGGACATTTTATATATCTTTTTATCATTTTATATATCACGTACATTCTGTGCAATTTTGCACCTCCAAATTTTCCATAAATGCGTAAAAGAATAAATAAGTGCTCTATAAATGTCTATCGTATGGGTATTAATACGATTATAATACAAATAAGAACAATAACGATAATAATAAAAACCAGAAAAGTATGGGGAAATTCCATAGGAACATGAGATCGTCAACGCGATTTAAAGTTACGTGCTTAGGAAGCTTGTAGCTGACAGGGAAACCTATCGAGTTGATGTCCTTTAAGTTTGGAAAACGTCTACGCGGATTCGTGTTTTCGACTCAAGACGCGGTTCACCAAGGCATTGGCCGCTGGTTTTTCGTCCAACAGTCGAAAACACCCCTTAAAGTGGAAATTCTGAGAGCTTTCAGGAGAAGTTTCGCGGCAACTCCAGAAAGTTGAATTTACTTTCCGTTAAACGATTCTGAAAATTAATCGGACGATGTTGAGAGCGGCTAGAAACTTGTATACGCGTTTGCTTTAAAAACGAGGTTTCTCCGCTGTAATCCCACGATAATCGTCGTTCTCGTCGTATAACTTTGATCTCGAAGTAAATTCTCCTGACAGCCCCCAAGTGTCTCGGGATACTCGTAAATTTCCTGTGGAAAACAATTCCCCCGCATTTTTTCTCTTTTCCCTCTGTACAGTAACTCGTGAAAATATCTGAAAACCTTTGGAAAATATTCGTGAATGTATTACGTGTGTTACACAAAACTTGCTTTTTATGTGACGCATGACTTTTCGAGACTGGAATATTTGAAAATTTGTAGCAAAGGTGTCTGTGGAGTAAGAACAACGAGAAGAAATTTTCCGGGAGAAGCGATCTGTGGTACAACACATAAATGGAAATTGATAGAAAAAAGACTTTTTGTTTCGTTTGCAATAGAAATTGATAATCGTCGGATTTTTATTTAACACTGTCTATATATTTCAATCTGGAAGTGATTAATAATTTTAATAATCTGTGGCTTAAAGCGAAAATTTATTTTCGCTCAAAAATTAATGAATTTTCTAAAGGAAAGACATGTATGATGAATAGCACAACGTAATGTACTTTTATCCTCATCTCATATAGCACTGACGCGTTTCAACATATAACAAATTCCTCCATACATTTGTTACTTTTGAAACTTGTAGAACAATTTTCTGGCCGCGCAAATTAAGATCGTGAATTGTATTTTAATTAAAAAAAAAAAAAAAAAAAATAAAGAAAGCGTCGCGCAAATTAAGAAACCAATGTATATATAACATATATATATATATATTGAATTTGGTTGAAAAATATCACGCGTTTCAACATATAACAAGTTCCTCCATACATTTGTTACTTTTGAAACTTGTAGAACAATTTTCTGGCCGCGTAAATAAGATCGTGAATTGTATTTTAATTAAAAAAAAAATAAAGAAAGCGTCGCGCAAATTAAGAAACCAATGTATATATAACATATATATGGTATATAGTATTTGGTTAAAAAATATCGCCTTCGTACGCAACTTACTACGGTATTATTATTTTATTTAATCAATCATACAACGTTCATTGTTGTGTAATCGTACCAATGTTTTCAAAAATTTCTTATATTACCCTTAGCAAGGTGAAAACAAAATTAGTGTAACCGCGACACCTGTTGTTGTCACGGTCGTCCTTATGTAATGCGCCACAACTGTTCGGGTTCGTCATTATAACGCTCGTCTCGTTATTGTCGTCTCGATCGTCGAGCGATTCAGACGTAAACGCGTATAGTTTGTATATGACGATTGAAATCACGCGACGCATTTATCTTCCAAAGTACGACGGACGTAATATTCGAGTCTTTATTCAGTCAGAAGAATTAATATAAAATTGAATGGAAGAATCGGTTGAAATATAGAGAAGGAAAGGATCATCTCACGTGTATTATGAAAAATTCGACACTGAAGGTAAGTCGTTAAATGGACATCTATTCGAATAAAAAGAATCGATAACATACAGCAGTAAAACTGGAAGAATAAGTTTAGCTATAGAGGGAGAAAAATCTATCCTACGTGTGCTATTTTAAGCATAAAGTTCGTGAATTTCTTTTACGATTTAGTTCTTATCTTGGATTTGTTTGATCTCCAATATATCGAAAAGGGTTATTTAAATATAAATAAAAAGTATAAGTAAAAATATGTTTAGAGAAAGGAAAAATATATTTAGAAAGCATTGCAAACGATTTTTAGTTTATACTTTTAATTTTGCATTGCAAGTGAACCTAAATCTAATCTAAAATTAATTGTATAAACGCAAATCAAGCGATGGAAGGTAAACAGGAAATAGTTAGAAAAGAAGTTCGACTTAATGTTTGTGTAAAATAAATTGAAATAACGAAGGACAACGAATAAAGAATGAAATTTATAAATGGAACTTGGTAGTCGCCTTATCAATATCGGTATTTCGTTCGTTGCTTTTACTCGATAGCTTTTCAATTTTCGTATCAGCTTTAGGTTTACATTTGATTTTAATGTATAATATCAATGTGAGATAAAAGGAAAAATGCTTAAGATCGTTCGCCACGATTTTTTAAATATTTTACCGATATCGACGCTTGCTCGCACACTGAACGAATCTCTAAATAAAAATGACATAAAAATTTAGATGCAATTTTAATATGAACCTAAAACAGCTACTTAGTGTTATTTTCTATAGCTTTTTAAATAACCCTGCTCGATTCATCGAAATTGAAAAAAGAAACGTATATACCGACCAAATTGAATACTAAATTATAAAACTATTGCCATTTTGTTCGTCTATACAGCAATTAAAAATCGCCTACAAAGTATTTCTGCTAATTTACAATTATCACAGAAACGAACCTGTATAAAAAATTAAATCCAAGCAAACCGCTCGCGATACTTTCACGTCGCCAAAGTCAGCGACGAAAATTAGTTTCATAGCGATTTCGTCCAATTTTCCGATGTCGAAGACCGACTGTAAATGGGCAAGGTGGAACGATCTCCTTTCCAGAATTGATTTCCCAACGTTTTCTAATGCTCTTCTTCGTCCGCTTAATAAATTTCTGTTCAATCGTTGAAACACAAGGGACCCCATTGTTAAGCTAGTTCGTTGCTTTTGTACGCATCGGCGTAATTATCGGGGCCAGGGGGGGGGGGGAGGATGATAAAAGGAAGTCGTTGGTTTGCGGAGGAGACAAAGTGGTCGACCGGTAGATGAACTTCCTGCGAGCTAGGATCCGTAATCCTGATCTCGTGTCACCCGGCTTCCTTCGTTCGTTCCAAGGGTTACGTCAGGTCGTTGCCACTGAGCCTTTTTCTCGAATTACCGTAGTCCTAGCACGTAAAAAGTCTCTACGCTTCAGCTTGATTTTTCTCTTCTTCGCTATAGATCAGTTTTCCAAAAGCTTGGAAAGGCAGGTAGAGAGCTGAGAATCTCCGAAATAGGATGAAAATAATTATTAACTTGTTTACAGTGTGAGAAATTTAGAAAAAACGATTTAGAAAATTAGAATTTCTTTATATGCCGTACTCATGGTTTTGCTATGGTGGTTACACGCGTTGTTGGACACAATGGCGCTGGGAATACGTGGTCGGACAAAGAGAAAGTGGAATTTGAGAGCGTAGTTTGGTCGAAGTGAGTGAAAGATGTTGTAAAATGTATGTAGATGTGGAGGATAAGTGGCGGACAAAAGGAAGCATAAATTTTAGTGGTACAAAAGATATTATAATTTTAAGAATTACAATCGTTTTTACACTGCAACAGTGAATAGACATGATACACATTGTACTGTAAAATAGGTGACTATCGGCAATGTGATGAGAAATTACTGAATAACAAAATATGAAGAAATATGAGAATAACAAAAGTTGTTGATATATGAACATACACGAAATCCATTATCTAACAACTTGAAACTTTCTTTCGTCTGCTATTGTATTGCGAGGTTAATGCATGGATTATTCCTTGAATTGTAGAGATTGAACTCTATTTCGTTATGTTCCATTGTACTCTTATCGTATAGTGTACGTAATTATAACTTTGTATCGCTGTCGAAACTGCCTCCTACGTCTCTTCACGCTTGCAGAAATTGTACGATAAAAATTCGTACATATTAAAACAATAACGAATAACAAATAACTAATAATTCAATTTGCAGAAATTATGATAAAAATAATTAAAAGAAAATAACTGGAGAGAAAAATAACTAAAAGACATTAAAGTTTCCAAGTGAGATGAACAAGTAATAGCAAACTACTAATAACTTAATTTCGGAATATGGTAAAAATAACGTTTCGAAGAAACGTCGACGTTAATAATAATAGCTAAATGATATTAAAATCTTCAAGTGGGATAAACACACGTAATAACTGGAAGGTTATAGTTTAATTTCCAACTATGATGGAAATAATATTCCGCAGAATCGTCGAACCTGATAATAATAACTAAATGATATTAATATATTCCGACTGGCATAAGCAAGTAATAATTCGCTTTGCAAACATGGCAAAAATAATATTTCGCCCAAAACGTCGCAATTAATAACGACCAAATAATATTCCAAGTTTCAAAATTACGATCTTATTGACATTATTAATGTTTCATCACTCCATTTCCATATTCAAATTCCACGAAATATGCTGGCAAAAAGTTTGCTTACCACACGTGTCACATAAAAAAATATCGCGAGATCGCGGAAACGCTACAACGATATCGTCTGTTTGTTTTCAGCATCCCCACGGTAGAATGCAAAACGGAAAGCAGAGGCGCGCGAGGTCCTGGAGGACGTCCAGCACCCCTCTTGCGTTCCAGAACTTTGCCAGCTATAGTCGCGCCTGGTTTGAGCATCCTTCAAGCACAGATCGATGCCCGTTACAACGGTATGTTAATTAAATAATTATCGATTGATTAAGCACGCTTTCTACCTGGCTTCCTATTGGCGCTATTTACCGCTTAAAGAATACAACGCTTTGCTAATGATTACAGCAGCGTCAGCGGGTTTATCGGTTCCGGAGAGTGGAAGTTCGACGAAACGTGGCAGTACCGTTTCCCATTGCACCAAGCTACTAACACCGAGGATATCGTTCACAGACGACACGATAGGTAAAAT
Source organism: Bombus huntii (assembly GCF_024542735.1). Lineage (NCBI taxonomy): Eukaryota > Metazoa > Arthropoda > Insecta > Hymenoptera > Apidae > Bombus > Bombus huntii. Next base: position 5,674,340 of record NC_066251.1, read on the forward strand.
ATCGAGGGTTTATTCAAAACGAGGTGATCGATCGTCTTACCGCTTGATATCCCTAATCCGTGGAATTGCATTCGTTGCAATAGTAAAAATCTTCTTTAGGAAAATTCGCTACTTGGAATACATTAGTACGTTATCGTGCACTTGCTTTTGTGCTCTTCGATTTCTTTTCATTTCTATTCCTGTACTTTAGTCCTCCTTACAAAGAGCTATCGTCAAATTTGTCACAAATCGATATTCCGATAATCGATCGTTCCATTAATCGGTATTATGGTAATCCAAATTCTACTATATACGAGCTTACTACGATGCCTTGTACGTTGAACGCGGTACGTTTCCATGTAGACCTAACGGTGGCAAGTCGGCGGAAAAATAACGTAAATTCCCTATCGATATCTCGTAATCATTTTCATATTCCCTCTTTTCCACCAGAATCCTTCCCCTCTTTCTTTATCTATTCTTAAATCATCCATAAATTGATCGTTCTGCTAATCGGCGTTCCGATGATGGAGATTCTACCACAGGAGTTTCGAGAGTTTTCTATCGTATAAATCTAATCGATGAGATCGAATTTGTTAATTTTAAATCCATAAAATTGAATACAAATAAATTGTATCGCGATATATATTTATTTAATGTCTTAATTTACCTAGCGTGCGTTATCTAATGATAACGAGTCAGCCTAAAATACGGTAAATTTCCTACCGGCGTCTTGCAACGCGAACTATTTTCATTCCTTCTCCCTTTCTAGAAACTATGTTTCTCCTTATCCCCGAAATTTAGCATAAATCGTTGCACTAATCGGTGCTCCGATAATCGAAATCCCAGCGTAACAGTCTCAAGGGCCTTCCATCATAAAAGGGATCAATAGCCACTTGGCTGATACCATCGAGTCAACTAGAAATATCATAAATTCCATGCTGACATCTCGTAATCAGTTTTCTTATTCACACCTTTCCCTTTTTCTCTTTTTATAAAAATCCCTCTACACCCTTTCTCTTTATTTATTCGCAGAACGTCGCGTCTCGGACTCCGGACCAACGCGAGAATCCTCAAAGGAACACTCGACGAGAAGCGGCAGGCTGAGTACCTCCAGCATCGGCGGTTCTCAACCTTTGACCAGATTGGCGAGGCTCTTGAACCAGAGGCCAAGCTTCACTCCGAGCGATGAAATTCCACGAAGGCTCTCCTGGGAAAGGTATGTCACGAAATCGGCCATCGTCAAATTCTTAAAATACAGGACGTCGCTGCGGGGTCTCGAGAAAGGGAGGAGCAGGAGGAGGATGAGGAGAAAGAAGAGGAAGAAACCAGAAAAAAAAAGAAAAAAGAAATTGGTCCGAGACCATTGCCGCAGAACGGACAGCTTCGACTACTCCGGAAGTGTCCTTCGACGAACTTTTATCGGAACGAGACTTGTTTCGCAACAAATTACCTACGAGTTATTACTTTTCGCAACGTCGAAGTTGATACGCAGACACTGAATCGCTTTTACCGGATGGTTCGTCAGCCAGCGGAGGATTCCTAGTTCCAAGGTCCTGAGTTTCCACCGAATCGGCACTGATAAATTCACCGGTTACGTTCAACTCCGCTTTTGCAATATCGAATGATTGATTCACGTTAATTTAGCGAGACAGTAGAGTTAGTAGTTGGTTTGGTGGAATTACAGCGGGCGATAATATGGGAAACGATAGTGGCGTAATGATATTGTTGGTGCAGTATGGCGTTTCAGTCGTTTGAAATATCGTACGTTTAATCGAGATAATTTAAATATTATTCTGCGCTCTTTACGGATGACTGACCCACCGGTTCTGCAAGTTTCGAATCTTCGAATTGCAGTTATCGTGGCTCTTTTGTTCGAACGGTCTATACATTGAAAGGTGGACACGTGGAACAGTGGATATGGTCTCTGAAATTCTTCCAATGGCGAAGTTATATTTCCAATGTAGTTTTCAACGCAATATTTTCAACCTAACGTTTATGGAAGGCCTGCACGAAAATCAAACGAATATTCTAATTATACGCCATGTCTGACATGTCTTTTATATTATTTTCTTAACGACAAATATGCGTGATTTATAACAAGTTTCTTCTTCATCGATGCGATGAATAATTGAACCGTTCAGGAGAAGATCGACTCCACAAACTCGAGCGCTGTAGACGCTACATCTTAAATTTACCTTGGATAATTATGATTTACTATAAACGATTATAATCATATGAAATCTATGATTTATGTAATTTTCTCGCGGTAAATGGATTCACGGAAATAAATAATTCGTTGCTGACGATTGAACGTTAATCGCGTGCTTATCAAATAAAACGAAAAGTACAAAAAGTGGAACCGATCAGTTTGTCTCGCGAGATCGACGACAGAAAACTTCGTAGCTAATAGGAAGCTTCGTAAAACCAATATCACACGCGCGTAACATAACACCAGCGCAAAGAGCACTCATGGCTGAAAGCGTTAATTAAAATGAATAACGGCATCTCTCGTAGCGTGCAAGTAAATGAAGGAAAAAAAATGATCCGGCCAAGTCCCTATTCCGGCTAAACGAGCTCATCCGAAACTTAACTTGGGGCATCTCTCGCTTTTATTCTGTTGGAAATTGCCCGTATCTTTCGACAAATCATTGTTATCTCTCATCGAAGAGAAAACGGGCTAGTTCGAGCCTCTAAAGAAAAGCCATCCCCAAACGAGACAATAGCTTTTCCCCGAGAAACGACCCAGTAAAATTACATGGCCGACGTCGAGTCACCCTCGTGCTCCCTTAACAAAGTAGCGTTATCCCCGTGAAACGCATCGACGTGCCCTCCAACGATCGATAGACATTATTTTAAAATCCGTGGATACATAGAGTTCGTGAATAGCACGGCGATGAAAACAAGAACAGAGATCTATCGCGTGACAGGTGACGGAAAAACATGCAGGTTCATACAGAACGGAACGTACGAGGGAGAAAAAGGGACGTACAGTAGCTGATGGAAGTATTTCAACGCTTATGAAAATGTTTTGTGAACACGTTATACAGAACGTTGTAAAATTTCATTAATATTATAATGAGACAGAATTTAATTAACGTTATAACCACCGTCGTGATCGTATTGATTAAATTTGAAACGATTCGGAAAATGTATATAGAAATTACGAGGTATTTAGTGCAAATGCATTGTAATGTAAGTAAATTAAAGCATTTAAACAGTTATCATTCGATTTATAATTCTGTTTAAAAGCAGTTATAAGTCAATTATAATTCTATTATTCTAATATTGCTATTTAATTCCATTATTATCTAATCGAAGTATAACGATTGTTGTATTGATAAACTTCGATATTTCCAATGCTATTATTTCCAATGTTTAACTATAAGTTGTATTCCTGTTGTAAAATCAATTTTCTACTCGATGTATGATCGCGATAGGCGCAACTGTCTTCTAACTTTCATATGTCGAAATGCTTTCAAGTTTGTCCAACATATTCGTGGCAGCAGTGCCTCGTTAGAATGTCAATGACAGTTTAGAATTCTTTCTATAACGCATACAATGCATTCATAAAAATTCTCCACGTTAAGTGTTTCAAATACTTGCACTCATAAATATCTTGTGACTTCTACGTACATTTCCGAATTGCTTTCAAATTTGGCCAATATAATCACGATGACAGAATTAGAATGTTAATGAAATTTGAAAATGTTTCGTATAACGCGTACGATATATTTACGAAAATTTTCCACGATAAATGGATCAAATTCGCTTTCAAATTTTGCCAACATAATCGCAATAGTCCTGCTTCGTTAAGAGCTAATGAAGTTTAAAAAAGGCTCCATGTAAAACACGTAAATATATTTAGACAAATTTGCCACGATAAGTGGTTGGAATATTTTCGTAAGACACTGTATGTAAGCTTTGCTCGCGCGGAACAATCCGCCAGGGTGTAGAAGTTTAATTTGCAAATGGATGCGACCCGGTTTTCCACGAACCTAGACGGCCAGCTCGGGGAAACAAAACATGCAACGCGATATTGCCGCGAATTCGAAAGCTTATGGACAAGAAGAATACTTAGCCGTGCATCGTCGGTTTTAAGCTGTCGACTAACCGCGATTCGAATAAATTTGATATTCCATCGATTGTTCCGCTGTGATCCAGCGGAATAAAGTTTTTCGCATATTGAACTTTTCTTTTTGTTTGATTTTTTGGGCTACAAGGAATTTGCAGTTTCCTTTTCCTTTTTTACGAAACTTTATTAGCATATTTTACAAGTATCGGATTAGAGTGTTTTATTATAGATAGATCGCTGGAAGTTCTATTAAAAAGTCGGAATAAAAATGATACGAAGGGAGCTTGGGGTTATTATAATAGAAGACAGAAATAAATTATAACAATCAATGTAATGATCAGGTATTAATAATAGCGAGCCTGTCAATACGAGATTGACAGTGATTAAAAATTGAATTTATTATTGTCTGAAGTTGAATTTTGATTATATTAGTTTACAACAAATATTGTTTTTACCACTTTGCCTGAAAAATATCAGGATTTTTTCATCTTTTTAAATTATCGCGCAAACATTATTTATCAAACGTTATTGCTCTTAAAGTTCTATTTAAACATATCTATAAATACCAATATTGTATTAGTTTCATACTAATATTCCATAAAAATAGTAAAATGTAAACTAATGTCTAGTATGGTAAACTATTATGATTAGTTTATTTACAGTAAATGGATTAAACAGATGTCGATTAAACAGTAAACGATGGTTATTTAACATGAACTAATCACAACAACGTGTTATAATTAAGTCAACTAGATAATTAATTAGCAACTCTCGTCACCACGGATTTAACTCTCAACAACGCTAACAACACTGTCTCGACAACGCAATCCGCACTCTCTGGCTTCTCAACTCATACGGCTGTTAATTCGTTTATGTCCCTTAGCAACCCCTTGTCTTTTGTCTTAGCCTCGTATCTTTTGTCTTAGCCTCGTATCTTTTGTCTTAGCCCCACCACGCACATACTCGGCAACCGCTTGTTTATAATTCGCACGACACGCCCCAAGCCCCTCGTTCACGACACTACAAATGTATCGTCAATCATGTTCTTTCTTAAACAAACTGTGTAGATTAATTCTTGTTTGATCAAAGTTCACTCTACTCGTATGAGAATCCATACGATTTCCTTCTTCTTCCAAAACGCAGAATACACGAAGAATACGCGTTGATGAAGTCTCGCGAGGAAAAGTGTGCAGCATCTTGTGTGTTTTAGTTTAAAAAATTATTTCATTTCTCTTGAAACTAGCAAGGCTTTATTTCCTCGTTTCGACGTTAATTAAAAAATAATTGTACATCGAGGAGAAGTTATTAGTACGTTTCTCACCATTTATATCTTTACAGCATTTATTGTGAAAAGGTAATTTATCATCGAACAAAGAAAGATATAAAAGAACATAATAGCAGCTAATCAGGCCTTCCCTGCCGTGTCTGACCACGAACAACTTCTTCCACTTGCGTTTCGTTCCTCCCTTTCTACGATTTGTTACATCGTACTCTACCCCCCGACAGATAGACGCCGATAATTAACACCTTATCAGGCTATTATCGTGAAGTTTTTACGAACTTTTCTAAAATATCTTCTTGTCTCTACGTTCTTTATGTCTCCTATATATCTTCTATATATTCTTTGGTCTTTTATTTCTCGAAGGAGTAATATATTTAATCTTAAAGCCGCATCGACCTGCATAGAGGAAATATAGTCGAATCTAACTCGTCCGAGTAGGTGGTTTTTTATCACAGTTAACGTTATCTTCTCTTGTGTCTGACCTTTTCTTGGCCATCAAGTCTGAAACCTTATCCCCGAGCCAAGAGGCAAAGCAATTATCTAGTCTCTGCTGGCGTTGAAAATTATTTATAGTTGGCAAGTTTCCTCGGAACAACGAGATGCAACGAAATTCATGTTGTTCGATCAGATATCAAAGGAATAAATCACAACGGCGGAGTTGTAGCTCGTGCAACGATTCGCGCAATGTTCTCAATTAAATCATCGAACAATACCACTTGCAAATCGTATGCCAAATTCGCTCGAAGCATTTGTAATTTGGTTTCGTCTTGCAATCCATTTCTCGAAGAGTTGGCGAGGAGGAGAACAACTGCTGTTAAATTTCTCGAAGCGAGATTCGTTCCATTGTTCTATTTGATCAGTTTTAAAAAAAGTTCTGTCATATCGTTTATCGAGTAAAACGATCTTCGTATTCTTATTAGCAAAGCGATTATTTTGAAATATCCCGATGGTTATTTCTTTTTTCATCGTACGTTTTTTGTTTTCTTGCAAAATGATCGTCGGTTCTTTAACTCGGTGATTCGATTGGATATAGTTTCTCTGCGACGATGTGATTCAGATCGACACGACGATTGTACGATACAACGAACGTTTTGTCGAGGAATATTTACGAATCTATTGGATAAGAATTAAAGAGACTGGATGGAACATCCTTTTTCTCTTCTGCAACAAGAAGAATACGACGAACGTGGCTTTAGACGAAACTTCAATCACGTTATTTAACATTTTGAATAGAATAATATTCGGCGAGTTCACTTCGTTGAAAATCCAATTCATTAAGCCATCGAAAAAAGTAGGAATCAACTAGTCAAACCGAGAAAACGCGGTTTCTCTGCAGTCTGATTGGCTAACGAGCCACTTAATGCGCTCATTACACGTATGCGTGGCACGAAGGTCGGTAAATTGGCGTAAATCATAGCTGTGCCACAACTAACCGATGTTTTTCCTGCGTAGTGACGAGGATTCAGGCAAACTTCTGAACTCGAAATGCCACCGACTGTGGATAATTTCAAGTCATCGGCGCGTAATTTGCGTGGGTAAATTGTAGACGTGTAGAGAGAGAGAAAAGAGAGAGAGAGACTTCGCTGGATTTCCAGCAACGAGCATCGAAAAAAGACCGGTGCACATGGCCTTCCAGTAGGAAAATAAAAGTGAAAGACAATTTCGAGATTTAATGGTTCAAGGATCTCTCTGCAATTTTCTCTAGTTTTTCCACGCTTCACGATGTTTTCCCCATCCGTGTAATCTGCTTTCCTTCTAAACTACAAGTGATTCAGAGGACAGAGAAATTGAACGCGAAAACGAGCGTCCTTTATTTTATAATTGAAGATACAAGGCAGAAAGCGGTGGTCTTGACAGCGGCAACAGAAAATTCAGTTGTCGCTTTCTCGAAAAAACCAGCTCGACGACGGTGTGAAGTAGGAAAAAAAAGAAGGAAAAAGAAACAAAGAAAAAAGAGGAAATAAAGAAACGGAAGCGAAAAGGGGGCCAACGCGTCCGCCTCTGGCGGCTTTGTTTGTTTTATTTAAGTCGACAAGCTGAGAATATAACGAAGACAAAGTTTGGCGAGGATAAATTGGAAGCTTGTAATTTAGAGGTGCGACTTGGTCAAATATCGCACGTAGCGGATCTGCTTTTTTTCCTTGAAAGAACGAAGATTAAAAACGGAGGATATCGCAGTTTTCTTTCGCGAATCACAAACGTCTGAATTAATTAGTACCGGGTAACGACGTAGTCAAAGTAGCTACCTTCTTTTAATCACTCGGTTCTTGCTCGTAAAAGAGAGGAATATTAAAAAGTTTGCTCGCTTCTCTACTTTGTTTCTTTTTTTCTTTCTTTTTTTGTTACTACAGATGGAAGAGGGACGGTGTAATTTACGCTTCGAATGCTGAATTCAATTTTACTCGACACAATGATACTCGTTTTACGTCGTTATCGGACTTTGATGTAACGATGAAAGAATGACGAAATATTGTACATTTTACGTCCAGCCAAACAAAAGAATAAGCTTAAAATTACACGTTTCCTCAATCAAAGGTTCTCTTATTTAACAATGATTATTCCAACATATTGGCACATTATTTTGTTTAATCGTACGATGAATTTCCTCGAAACACGCGCGTTACCAGCAACGAACGTATGAAATTTCTAATCGACGATCACGTGAATTGCCGCGTTATTTTTGTCGGCGTACCTGTGCTTTGCAAAATGGATTCGTAGAAGGATCGGTGCTTCTGTGCATCGATGTCGGGGAAAATTCGTAGTTCCAAGAATACCTTTCAAAGGGGCAGAAAACAAAGAAGCTTTTTACAAGGGATAATCAAAAGCTTTTTACCTGTACAACTTTATGGCCGTTCCCCGTGCGCCTCGTATATTCTCTATTTTCGTAGCGAGCATAATATTTCAGCAGCGGTTGAGTGCTGCTCGCGGAAACGTGCAATTGCCACGATTCCCAAAGATCAGGCAGCTCGCGTTCGAGGCAGAATTCTCAGGAGGTGGTGAAAAATGCGAACGAAACGTCGCGTCTGCCGGGAGAGGTAACTCGCCAGCGCAAGGAATTCAAATCAGTTTCCTTAGGTTATTAACGTTACTTATCTTTCCTCGTCCCCCCTCGTTTGCACGCTCAGAGACGAATAAAACGAGGGAAAAAGCCGGCGAATCGTCGAGACGAAGAAATAGAGGAAGCTCGTGTTTGCATATACCGAGATGAATAAACGTCCACGGAAAACTGTTTTCTTGCGGATCTTTCGTTGGCGGACAAGAAGAAATCTCGTACTATTATTGCGACGGACGTCGCACGATGCTTTGTGTAAAAGTTTTTTTAGTAAATTGCAGATTTTAATGATTTACGCACGTTGGAAATGCACCAGACTAGTCAAAATGGCAAGATCGCTGTTGCAATTATTGAAGATACACATAGAGATTCTTAGATTCTAGAGATTGGCGAAATTAACGTTGAGTTTTATTCGAACACTAATTTTTCGTTGTGATATATTAAGTTGTCGGAAAAGTTTCTTTCGTTTTAGAAGGAAATAATAGACGTACAACTTTCCAATAGAACAAAATGGATCGTACGTAATTCGATGAAATAGCATAAAAGGAACACGTTGCGCGTCTATTATTTCCTTATGAATTGAACAAATTTTTTATATTATATAAAATATAATAATATACAGGGTGGTTGGTAACTGGTGGTACAAGCGGAAAGGGAGTGATTCTACGTGAAAAAAGAAGTCGAAAATATAGAATACAAATTTTTTTTTAATCTTTTTTTTTTAATTTTTCGAGCGAAATTCAAGTCGATTTTCTCGAAAACAAAGCCTCAAACGAAACATTTTTATTCTACATTTTCGACTTCTTTTTTCGCGTAGAATCGCCCCCTTTCCGCTTGTACCACCAGTTACCAACCACCCTGTATATTATAATTGTTCCCTCTAAAAAGTAGGATCTTAATTTTGTATTTTAGTGAAAATAGTGACGCTGATCGTCTACTAACGATATCTATGCATATTCCCTGATGTTCCTTTGGGAAAAGTTTCTGTTGTAAAATTCAGGCACAGTAACAGTTTCTCAAAGTATATATGGCAACGTATCCATTAATCATCTCACTAATCATCATAATATGTACATTTAGGCACGCAATGAAATTCTGAACAGAAGCGTATTTAGGACAATTAGAAAGCTGTTAATGTAATACGAAAGAAAAAAAAATTAAAAAAAAGAAAAGAAAAATAATAGAAGATACGTAGAAATTTCTTTAACGACTAGAATACAAAGGAAACTGTTTCGCAGGTAATTGGAACAGCGTGAAACGATCATTTTCATTCGAAGATCGTCTTTTTTCTTTCGAAGTTTGCTAGTTTTCACGTAAGTGCATAATTTCGAGAGTAATTAGACGTATGTCGGATATGGCTGTACTAAAAGCGAGGTCGAATTAGGGGGGGCGAAGATAATGTCGTAGAAGTGATTTTATCAGCTTTAATGCATGCAACGTTGAAGCGGGGGCTGGTAAATGTCGAGAAGTTAACTCTGCCGGGAGTATAAAATAAAAAGGAAGAAAATAACAGGAAGGAGACTGTACGCTGATTGGGCGGAATTAATATTATCGACGTGGTGCAGTTCTGAATAAACACGATTAAAGTTCTCCCGTTGCGGTAGCAACGTGTCGTAATATGGACCTAATAGCGCGTGCCAAAGGTTAGAATACAATGGCACAGGGGTGGTTTTAAACGATCGAGCCATAGGGTGAAGATTAAGTGCACAAGTCCTCTCAGGAAACTTCGTAAATTTAATATATCGGTCCCCGGAATGGCGTGTAAACCGGTTTATCGATAATCTCGCGTAGTACAGGATTATTAATTCGATCGTCGATGACAAATTTTACGTAATCAACACACTCTTCGTGGTGCGCGTGAAATCGCAAGACAACTTTCTAGTCATGGACTATCGAGTCATGGACCGTGCAACATACGTACAGTGGCAAAGAAAAGAAAGTTCGTAAAATCAGACGTATAAAAGTATACTGTAATTTTACAAAATGGACTTACATTTAACAAAAACCATGGAGAAATATAAATGAGTATCATAGAATAGAATAGAATAGATGTTACGAGTATGATGGAAAATTGTTAGTACATATATATAATTGTACATTATTCTCATAGCCAATTATAGTAAGCGATATTTCTTAATGTAATATTTAGCATATATTTCACATATAAGAAGTTTTTATCATCGTCGAAATCACTTTCGTGAGTCGTTATAATTACTCCATTAACTGTGTACCAAATTTAGCCGAAAATTCTATCTGATCAACAGACGAGACTGCAGCGCAACGAGCTCCTGCCTCCCAAGAAGCAGCTCGATCGACAGTGTGGCAGAATGGAGCATTGCCGGAGGGGTGGGAACTGTCAGTGCCAGCAATGCTGTCAACGCGGGAAGCAGCTATGGGCTTTTCGCTGATCAACCACCACCAAGAAGGAGTCCCAGCCCCCTGTTAGGTTCAAGAAGTGACAGACTCAGCCTCGTCTCACCGAACATCGGCAGGAGGGTGAAAGGTCACCGGGCAGTGTTAGGTGAGTGTCATACTTTTGCCACTGGTTCGGCGTTTCTTTCCCTTTTTTTTTTTTGTTTTTTCTTTTTTTTCTTTTTTGTTACTGAACCAAATCGAACACGAAATTGATCTATCACGTCTGGATATTGAAAGAGGTGGGATCGAAGTTCCATTTCTACCCTTTGAAGATTTATTCTAGGAGAATGGTGTTTCTTAGCGAGAATCTTTCCATAAATTTCGTCGCGCCAAGCATGGAGTACATTGTCGATAAATATTACGAAATGTATTGATAAAAAGGATTTTGTTCTCTTTCTCTGTTTTCCTTCCAGAAAATAGCGAACGCTATTCTGTGGAGATCTTATGCTTTTAGGTTTCTTTCCTTTGATTGATAGCTGAATTATATTCTATCATACTTTACTTCCACGTAGGTACATGTTAATTGCCACTTATATGGAGGCGCGTGGGAAATTCGAAATTCCATTTTCAAGATTCATTACAGTAGAGTGGTATTTCTACGTGAGAATCTTCCCATAAATTTTCAAATGCGAAGCGTGGGACGTAGAAGGTGGAAGTAGACATAAGTAGTCCATAAATATTACCAAACGTATCGGTGAACAAGAATTGTGTTTCTCTTCCTACTTCTCCGTCTCTTTATCCATACAAGAAAATTATGCAATCGGTGAAAGGTTATTCTTTAGATATTTTATAATTTTATCCTGCGCGCAGGGGTTTCGAAGAGACCCTTTTTCGTTTGATCGATAACTTGATTGCTTTTAATTACATTTCTACGTCCACGTACATGTTAATTGCCGTTTAAATCGCAGCGCTGAATGATCGAATCGTTGATCCGTTGCTACATGCACTTTGATATCCGACGTCAGCGTGAAACGTCAATTGGGAAGATAGAACGTCGTAGCTAACAACGTTAGTTGAAAAGTTCGAATGCCTTTCGCATTATAGTTCCAGAGAAGTTACGTAGTAAGTTATATTCTTCGTTGATTGTTCGAGAAGTTCGATTAACTTGCTCAATTATTTCAATTAGTCGAGCTTTGGCGACATCTAATTAGTAGACGGCGGCAAATATTTTAATGGAAATAGCAAACTATGAAATTGATCGTCCGATTACTTCTTGCTATCATTGTTATTTAATGGAAGTTTAAGAACAATATTTCCATTGTTCCACGGTAATTAAAATCAACAATTGTAAATGAAAACACAAAAGAGAAATTAATTCCATATAGCGCAATTTTCTCTTTTTAATTAAATATATATTTTTGCCATAGCTTTGAATATTTTTAAATTATGTAAATTTACAAAGAGCGCAGCAAATGTTGTTATATTCGTATAAAATCTATGTAATCAACTATCCTTCGTCAGTATCATATCATTATGCAGTGTCTTGGTTAATTATTCTATTCCTCTATTATATCTTTCATGAGAAATATTATTTACGTGTATTTTTATATTCTCAAACAATTTTTAGAATATTCCTTTAGATGTAGACGTTAGTGAAAAGTGAATGAACTTATATCTCGATCGATACTTTCTTCTAGCCACCGAATAACGCAAAAGTCAGGAAATCGTTTATTCGTAGAAGATCCGTACAAGCGTTGAAAATACGTTTGCGAGCAACTGCAAGATCACAAGGGCTTAAGAAACAATCGGCGATGCAATAATTGTACAGCTTCTGATATTTGTACTTACATGTTGGTCAAGCAGAGCGTGGTTATGACAGTTCAATTTTACTATAGTTTCACAGACGACTCCGTCCTCGAGGAGCAATTTCGCGATGAGTAGTTTCCCGCCGCTGGGAAATGCCGCTAGTTCGAAACGAAACTGCAGAAACGCCAGGCTATTATTTCGTTTCGTGAATTTCGCATCGACGCTCCACTTGTTCCTACTTCGCCTAATCGTCTCGAGTACACTAATGAATGCATTTATTACGACGAACGTGAAAGTTAAATTTCGCCCGGCTCACTTTGGCTGCGACAAGTTTTCCAAAAAAAGCAATTAATCTTGTTTAAACGAACGAGAAGACCAGTTCGATGTCGTTCCTACAAAAGAAACCATTTACGTGAATCTGCATGGGCATTTCGAAAATTTCTTTTAAATCTTTGGAAACATAATTGAAAAATGTTCCACTGAATATTGTTTAATCAAGAAAATACTGTGGCTTGTCTTACTACAGGAGGAAAGATACGATGTATACTACTACATTGTAAATTACATACCTTAAAGATAGATTAAGACACATTACAGCAGTGATTCATCTTTTACGAGTTTTGGAGGTGAAAAGTCCAAAAGAAGGAAAAATTCGTAGGTTTCAAAAGAGTGGTGATCTAAAGGATTAACGTCTCAGGAGAATAAAAAGAATCCATAAAAACTACTTATCCAAAGATTAGGTGGATAATACTGGTAAATAGCCAAGTTACAAATTCGACCGGTCACTTATAAAATCTACAGCCACTATTTTATTTATTTTATCACCAAACATCTGAAAAAGAAAGAAAATATACAAGAAAATAGAAGGAAATTTATTAATAACGCAATTATCCAAAATAGCTCCGCTACTATACTACGACGGTATATACATATCTAAATAACTAAGTATCATAATCAACTCTTCCGACCACGATATCTATAATTCTACACATTGTACAACAATAATTTTTATACCACGTCGCTTATCAATATCCTTCTAATCGTCGCAACTTTCTCATCCATCGTAACCGGAGACCAACATTAGATACGCCCCTGAACCTCGTCTCGTCTCGACCAATCGTTAGGCCCGTTTAGTAGCAACTCGAGGATGTGTGAAGAAGAAACCGGTTATCCCCACCACTGGTGGCAAGAAGGGAGCAACGCTCCCACTAAGAAAGGTGCACGAGCCTCGTGAATTTCGTGACATCCGGGGGGCCTTTCACGTGTTCTCGGCTATTGTGGCACGTAACACGAGATTCCGACGTTAGTGCGCGCCTCCGACTACCTGGCTAGCGTTTAACCTGCGAGGTTCTTTACTAAACGACTTGGAACCTGTGATCGCCTCCACTCGAGTCGCTTTTGTGAATTTTCTGCACGGCACGTGACACACGACTTCTAACAAGTGTAACGGTGTACAATTATCGTCGGGATTCTAACTGGACATCGGGCATGTAAACAATAAAGTGAAAGTGAAGGAAGCGTCTTCATGTTGGTGTTTAAACGTAGTATAGAAGTTGATGATCCGAATAATCTTCTAGAGAGTTGAATTGAGTGATACCGAATACTCGAGGATATATTGTGAATATTAAAGGTACATTTGAGAATTAATAGCTTCGTTTGGAAAAGGGAACATCGTCCAGCTCTTTGTTTTAGATCGTAATTAGAATTTGGGTGACTCCTTTTGAGACTGTTCGAGTTGAATTCGAAGAAGAGGACTTTGTTTTAAACTTTCAGTAGAATTTGAGAAACATCTTTCCAGGCCGTTTGACTTAACTATTCAATTTGGAGGAGAAGATACCGATCGAGGTTCTTGTTAAATGTTTTAAACTTTCACTAAAATTTTAGAAGCTTCCTTCGAGACTGTTGATTGTTCGACTTTGCTTTCCGATTAATAGTAAGAAATTGCTTCTGAAACAACAATCTGTGATAGGTTCAGTGTTCATTTCATTTATATAAAAGAATGTTTGGCGTAATGTTTCCGGTAGTTTATGATAAATGCAGACCACAGGAGTCTTCGCCGGACGATGTGGCATACCTGAATGGTCAGCCATCGTCTCGGCCAATCGTCTTTCACGCTTTGTTTACGTCCTCGTGCCTGGCCACGCGGTTGGCTACTCTGAGTCGCTTGTCTAAAGAGGCTCTCAGTCCACGATTGTTCGAGTGGTCGGTTGTTTCTCCGTGAAAATCCAAGAAATATCTTAACGACAGTGATTCATCGACTACATCGTGTCATCGATAATCAGGTCTTATAGGTTAGAGTTAAGTAATTACAATAAAGTTCACAAGTTCTTTGGTTGAACTTGGTCTAAATTTAAAGCGGCGTTACCCATGGTGCAGTGCGTGGTGTCGAAATCTCGAAAAATGCGAAGAAAATATCGCATTTCTTGGATAACTTCGAACTATCTGAAAACATGTTTTTGTTAGAGAACTTACCGAGAATGGTGAAGAATAATGGGACAACAGTAGAGTTAGTAGGAAGCATCCGATTGAACGTCCATCCTCTGACCAGGACTTTCTGGTAATTCGAGCGACCTTTGGTAACGTGATCGCTTTTAGAAAACACGATAGTTCCTTACAACGACACGAGGAACCAGACTTCGCGGTCGTGTAACCTGCACGCTGTCGAGAGTTAGTAAGTCGACACTTTACACCTTACTTCAGTTTCGCGCACTTATCACCGGTTAAAACGCCGCCACCGCGTCTTTCATGTCCACGAGAGCAATTTTCGTTTTCATAAAGATTAGAATACTCTTTCGTAAAATCTGTATTCTTTCTGAAATCGTATATCTATATATACATACATCTCATTTAACCTAAAATGAAAAGTTCCAAGATTCTGGCGTTTCGTGATTCGATATATCGAGCGTATCATTTTAAGCACGACTTTCGATAAAGGACTATTAGAATTCGTCTCGTTTAACCTAGAATAAAAAGAAGATGTAGGATTCTGATGTTTTGTGATTATGATATAGCAATTGAAAAATTTACTATAATTCGTGGTAAAGGATTTGAAATTCCTTTGAGACTTTGTCATCTCGTCTAACCTAAGAGTTTTGTGATGCGATATATCGAGTATAGAATTTGAATCACGACCTTCGGAACGGACTATTGGGACTCCTTCAAATGGAAAGAAGATACAAGATTCTAACGCTTTGTGACTCAATATTTGAATAAAATATTATTATGATAATATGTGATACGGGATATTAAATTCCTTTGGAACCTCCTCGTCTCATCTAACCTAAGATTTTTGTGATTTGAAATATTGAGTGAGAAATTTTTATTATAATTTGTGATAAATTTTAGATTCCTTTGGGATTAATAAAATCTATATTCTTTCTTAAATCCTATATATGTATACATGAGCTTAATTTCACCTAAAACAGAAAGAAGATCCAAGATTCTAACGTTCTGTGATTCAACGTATCGAGTGAATAATTTTCACTTCAACTTTTAATAAAGGATTCCAAATTGCTTCGGGACTCGTCTCGTTTCACTTAACCTAAAACAAGTAAGAGCTCCAAGATTCTAACCCTTTGTGATTCGATATACCCAGTGAAAGATGTTCGTTTCAGCATTCGATAAACGACTCCAAATTGCATTGGGATTGAATTGAATTGAAGTTAGATGATCAGAAGGTGCAAAGGATCGGAATAGCCATTAAGCTAATTACGTCAGCACGGTCTGATGGACTGGCGTGGGAAGTCAGTCGTGCTAATGTTGTCATAGCTTCTAGAGGACATATACGTATGAAGCTCTAAAAGGAACGCTGTAAAATTCTCTAGAACGTGTAATAAATAAGTGGTGGATATTAAGAAGAAGGCGTTGGCCGTGTGCGGAGGGTGATCATTTCTTTAAGTTTACATCCGTGAAATAAAGTGGCGTGCCAGGATGCGGTCGAAGAAAAAACAATATCGTTTCGCGAGATATCGAGAGCGTCCCCTGGACAGAGACGCGACGAAAATGAACAGAGCAAAGCTTTGAGAGACACACGGTGCAAAAGGTGGAGGACCTTGCCGCATCCCGCAGTGAGAAGAGCAAACCGGTTTCTGCATTTGGTGCAACGACGCGTCCGCCTCGTTTTACCCGGCGAGAGTTTTCGGCAAGAAATTTTCACGTAACCCGTGCTACCGTTACTTTTCTAATTCCCTCTCGTTGGAAACTGTCACGTCTGGCTTTCACTCTTCATGGAAACGTGTCGTAGCCGTGGCTGGATGAAAACTTAGGGTATGTTTCTCTCCATTTCTTTCTTTCCACCATTTCTTTTTTTCAAGGACAACACAGGTGCATCTCTATCTATCGTTTTTTAAAGGTTATGCTATTTCCAGCTTTCTTCGGTAGCTATGATTTCATGATTTTTATGAAATTAATGTTGGAAACACCAATTACTATTCCCCTTTTCTATTTTTATTGAAAGTGAATAGCTGATAATGTGTTTCGTTGTACGTATTTTAACTAGAGGAAGATTCTGTAGAAAATGAATGTGATGGATTAAAATACAATGGAGGTGTCTGCCATTGTTGGAAAAAGCGAATACGATACAAATATTATTATGATGAAATATTTTACTGAGTAATAATAACTTTATATAAGTTCATGTATATTCATATTTTTATAAATAAGATAATGGGATTTGAGCAGAAATTTACTTCAGCTAGTAGATGTTGTGTATTTATGAAAAATACATGAAAATTAGCATAACACAACAAAAATATACAAAATAGAACATTATATATTTATATAAGGTTATTAATGAGAACAATAAAACCTTGTAATATTTGGTGCATAATAAAAACCTAGATTTAATTATGTTGATAAAAATACGAATTTGCACAGACATTCGCAATTTAATTAAACGAGGTGTACATATTATACTTTGCATATTTTATATATTTTTCCATGTAGTAAGCTTTTAAATTCCATAAATACATGAAAATTCACGGTTGACCTATCATCTACAATTCTAGATGTTCCATTTTCGTGACATTAGTTTAAAAAAACCAGTTTCTGGTTATAGAAGTCGAAGAAAGCGATCCACTGTACGAATCGAGTGAAAGTACGCGATGGATCGAATACAAATTGCTATTTCGACGTTATTAATCGAATATGAATTATGAATATTAATAAAGTCCCGCTAAAGTGCGGTCGATACGACAAACGTTTCTTCTTCGCTTGTTCCTCGCGCGAGAGATAGCGTAATCAGAGCATGCGAAATAAAAATATTTGACGTGGAACAGAAAGATGAAACTTTATTTTTGCACCAACGTCGCTCTGGGCAACGATTAGGGTTCAAATTAAGATTCAAAGGATGATATCCACGGAATCTTTTCACTTTCTCATTCTTCTTCTTTCGCCACTTTGTTCTAAATCATACTGACGTTGGTGTATCTTCCTCCGTGTGTTCTAGAGTATTTTCATTTTATTCCATTCTTCGATCACTAATCCACCAAAAACTGATAGTAGAACGCTGGTATTGGGGACAATGGGGTGATTCGAACGTCCATTGTATCGTATCGCATGGCATAACGCGGCAATTATTATACGTTCAATTAAAAAACGTAATCGTAAAGTGGCATCGTAGCAAACAGAGAATTTTATACGAAAGCTAGAATGTTATTTCGTTCTTCTGTTATTAATCCATCAAAAGCTAATTGTAAAACGTTCGTACTGGAAACAATGCGATCGTGGAAACGTGTATTGTAACGTATTGCGCTATACACTGCAACGATTATTATACTTTTAATTGGAAAACTCAATCGTAAGCATCGTAGCAAACAGGGAATTTTATACGAAAGCAGCGACTTGTATTTTTATGAGGATGAAATTCCAACATCGTTTGCTTCAAACGTATCCTCTTTCAACACGTTAAATGAATTCTCCGAGAAACCTAAAAACGCGCAAAGATGAAAAGGCTTCAAAAGAATCTCTGCTGCTTCGATATCGAAAAATGCTTTGGAAGCTTATATTTATTTCTTGTTCACTGTGTCGATGGAATTAAAAAAGATCGATCGATGTAATACGAATCAAAGTGATTTTCTTTAGAGAATCGCGGATGTGGAAAAAACACGAAGGCGTAACAGCTTCTGTCCGTTAAAACGTCCAAGTGTTACTGTAAATGCGTTATCTCCCGTACCGGAAGCGGACATGCTGTACCGTACAGAATCTTATTTTCTGTGCACGCGATCATGTGTGGGAGTGTGGGAATGGGTTCTCGTTCGGCGAATACGCGAGAAACGAAAAGAGATCAGGGTCAGTCTGTTCGTTGAAGTATACGACGCGAAACGGCCAGCAGAAATCTACTCTTTTATTGACCGCTCGAACAATTTTTCATTTCTAAACGTTTGTCCCGAGTGCCTATTTCCTTGATTCTTTACGTACGCTATGCTGATTGAAAGGAAATTTGATGGAATTTGCGTACGAATAAAAATTCATAAATGTCTATCTCCTTAACAATGTAAATGAGAAACAATAAAGTAAAATTAAAGATTCTTCCTGTTGAAACATAATTTTTGGTTCCGAAAGACTTCGCCGAAAACGAGCACTAGAGTTTACTGTGCATAAGGGGAATTTCATAAACGTCTGTAAGCTTCTTTTCGAAATACAACTTTTGGCTGTGAGAAGCTACGCTGCAAAGTATTGTCATATGAGAAAGCGATCTCCTCCTGTTATTATTTCGTTAAGCGTGGAATTACGATTAGGGAAAGAAGATTGATAATAGAACTATGAGAGAACGATTGATTCATTGTTTCTCGTAGAAACTTCCTTGCTTCACATTACGTTTTTGGCGGATTTAAATGATCGTTCGCAGAGTACGAAGTTCTGCGCTGTTTCCTCATGCAGTGAATATTTGCATTCTCATGCATCTTCCATTTTAATTTCTCTGATATAAATCACGATAATAAGTAGCTTCAGTCTTCAATTCGTCAAGTTCTGTTGTCGTAAGCAGATGCAATTTCTGATAAAGAAAAAACAAATATTAATTCTTCGTGGCGTATAAACTACGACGAAGAACACAATTCGCAATATTCCCGTATTTCTCTAATTTCCTGCGTCTCGCACAGTTTTCCTTCTCGCGATATTCATCAAGAGTTTTGCCTCTGTCTGTTACAATTAACGAGATATACCTAGAAAGATAAATAAGCAGCAGCGAACTTCTGTTGATGTGGGCCGATGCTATCTGTTCGCATGAAATTTTCAGTAGTACAATACGCCGCGTAACAAACTTCGATCCATTACTTAATTTGAAATTCCGGATAAAACGTGGTGCACGTTTCCCCTCGTTGAGGAACAAAAACAGATCCAAGCGTGAAGTGCACATCGTTTGCAAAAACACGATTGCTTTCTTGATAGTCACATGACACTGCGATAAAAACGTGCAGCAACTGACGCGTTATCTCGGCAATTGTGGCCTGGTGCCTGCGGAACAATCACGAGGCGATTTCTACGCAACGATTTTACGACTGCAACCGAGAGAATATTCCCGGAGAATACGGTTTGCTTTCCTCTTTATGTGTATACACAGTTTACAGTTTGGCATATATAGCGTGGCATCGTGAGTCGTGATATATTTCCACATCGATAGATTCACGCTGCAGTGATCCGTCATCTTTAACGATAGTTAACACGAAGCTATTTCTACCAAAATCAGTGAAAATGACTGGTCTTTGAAAAATACGTATTAATAGAATATTTTTATATTTATTGATTTATTACTTTCTTGCAGAAGGAATTGCTATGTAGTACATTTTTGGTATTATTAATTCATCTGGGACCATGATCCCTAAACGAGGATTGACACATTTATAAAATTGTAGAACCGGTCATTTTTACTGGTGTGGTATTGCTAGTATTAGCATCTAGCGATCGATCCGGAATTTTCCTGGTAACTGATAGCATCATATCGAGTGATACGCAGTAAAAATTTTAAAAACGTGTGGGAGGTTGTGCAAAACGAGAAAACTGGATAAACAGATTGCAGGATCCTTTTACACTTTGACTTTTTACCAGTCATTTTGACCTTGATACAAAATTATTTTCAGTTTGAATACGTAAAAAACAAAATAAAATTCATTTTATTATTCTTTCAGTTATCGTTGCGAAAGTCATTACATCACTGCGGAAAAAAATATAACACGAAATAGGAATTTTAAAATAAAATTGTAATATCAGCCAATTTGACTGGTGTGGTAGTTCTAGTGTTAAGTTTCCAGGCACACACATCGTAGAATCCTAGAATACCGTAGGAATTTCGTGGACGTGTTTTGTTTTGAAGATATCTTGCAACCCAATGTATCGTCTTACCGAGCTCCCTTTTTTTATCACCGAGATCTCTCTTTTAACGTTCATGCTGCGAGTCCTTTTTTTCCCTCACAATGCCCCACCGTTGGAAGTTGCCTCTTCTTGCGTGACACTTGCAGTTACCCGAATTTCTGTCTCACTGTGCCTCGATCTTCCTCTTTTTTTGCCGCAGTTGTCTTTTTTTAGCTTTGCGTGGTTTTCTCCTCGCAATTGAAATTTCTGCTTTTTACGTCTCTGCATTAGCTTTTTAATTGATGCGATCTCCCTCGGAAAGGTCACATTTTCTTCCAGGGTCAACACGTTCACTGTCACGCTGGTCGTTCTGCGTTACGAAATATTTAACAAGCACCGAAATACGATAAATTTCGTGGACTAGGAAATTGCGAACAACGTGAACGATTTGGATGACATCGTGGGGAAGAAAATAAGCAAACGCGATAGAATATTCTGCGATAATTAAATGTTTCGCTGTACTATATTTCATTATATCGTGGCTGCCAGGGCAAAGTATATGAAATTCGCATGGCAGTTTACGTGCTACGAAACCTGCCCCCGTGTTGGAAAGACTAAGCAGACTGTTGGCTGAAATTGTTCTGGTTAGGTAGAAATTAATTATTAGCGGCGACACGGTAGGATATATCCTAGGAGGTTATTGTCAAAGGAAAGTCCCTGCGGTGATAAATTATTCCTCGCTAATAATACGAGCAGGACATTGTACGCGGAAGTGAAATCCCCAGAAACGTCCACGTCAGTCCGCTATTCACCAGCGACAATTTTGGAGAAAGTGACCAGTAACAGCCATTGACTGGCCACGGGCTGGAGTCTGTCCACGTCTGATAACGAGTCGTAGTTGATAGTTTTGAAATAGTTTTTGGACATTTTAATAATCGTAGAAGAATCGAGAGGATAGGAATTGAACTCGAGTGTCGTTTATCTTTTCGCGAGTCTTTCTTCTTTTTCTCCTTATCCGTTTAAGTACGAGTACATTTTCTTCGTTTCCAGCCAAATGGAAGAAGAATAGAAAGAAAGAAAAAGAACGGGCAAATGGGAAAAGTAAAGTACAGCGGTACTTAAAGGGTTCAATAAAATATATTTATTACGATATCGAGGTATATAAGTTGCAGTATGTTATTGCAAATTTTACTTCATTTTACCTGTAATTAATACTGAGAATAAAAATTTCAGTCGTTCAATGTTTATGGCGCTTTAAAGCCTCTCCCAAGAAATTTTATGTCAGAAGAGTAAAATTGGAAACCTCGTACATTAGGAAACTAAGATTTTAAATTCCGTGCATCATCTGAATCTCTCCGGTTCGTAACCGTATCCGCGGTGGCCTAATTGCGCTACAACGATGGGATATCACGCGGGTAAATGGTTCGATATATTATTTATGGATCCTGAGGAAACCCAATTGCGTACTCTCTCCCCGTAATCTTTTATCTCCTGTACGATGCAAATTTTGCATCAAATTACCCGCGTACGTTGGTAGTTTGAAACTATCCGTTACGAGAACATTACTGTTCACCCTTCTTCCTGTCACAGACTTGAAGAAAAACAGTCCGGAAAAGGGCGGCACCTGTATTACAGGTATCGACATACCGGGTGCTCGAAAAATAAATATTTCACCCTATATTTTTTGCGCTACTATTTTATTTAATTTTAGTAGGATCTCTTTTTTAAATGTATTCAGTAACGTAAATTTCACCCTATATTTTTTGGCGCTACTATTTTATTTAATTTTAGTAGGATTTCTTTTTTAAATTTATTCAGTAATGTAAATTTCACCCTATATTTTTTGGCGCTACTATTTTACTTAATTTTAGTAGGATTTCTTTTTTAAATTTATTCAGTAATGTAAATATGTAACAGAATACAGGAAGTTTGAGGCTTCCTGGAAAATAATAAGGAATGATCTTTGAAGAGTGATTTTTTCTATTTAATTAGAAATAGGATTAATACGACATATAATAAGATGTACTACAGTACAGAATACAGAGAGATTTAATTTAATTGAGAATATAGTAGAAAATAAATTGCATACTAACTTTGGTGCGTCATGAAGTGCACAATAAAATATTCAGGATATTGGAGGTCCATTAAGAATTTGTAAAAACGATATTCATCATATTTGAATTACAAATTTTAAAGAGGAATTGCAAACTAATTTCTCCCATTAATATTACTAATTTCGCTTTACGACCGAGTTTCTATCTCATTCATAGTCCCATTAGATAATTTGTTACACCGAAAACCACCCTCTGACAGATTTTACCACGAATATTCGTATTTGAGGATAAATTCTGTTTTCGTGTAATTCCATGTTTGCTGCCTCGTTTACAGAAATTCCGATTGGTCCTGGCTTTCCGCGAACGATCTAACTTTAACGACGGATAAAGGAAAGCTCGATATCGACACGCATGAATTTCAATATCTTTCGTACCAACAATTTTTCCTCATACTACTAACAATCACCTATACTATGATTTATATTATACTGAACCATTGCTATTATTAGATACAAATCCATTTCGTAAAATTATCCTATTTTTCCGTATTTCTTATTTTACAAACTTTCTTCTGTTCGCCATTGTACTATCGGAAAACTTGGAAATTCCCGATCGTTGCAGACTCGAAGTTTCGAAAAAAAAGAAAAAAGAAAACTAAAGAGAAAAACACTGGAATAGCTGACGTAGATAAGTAGCAGGTACACCATAGAGACCTTACGCGTTTATTCGTGATAGCCAAAACGAATGATCATCGTAGATCCTTCTATCCCTGATCGTACAGCTCCCAAAGGATGCTGGAAGTTTTTAACAACTTTCGACTGTTGTTATCTCTAAGATAAACTGAAGACCGGGTAGGTTCGTTGGAAGGTTGGAAATTTTTCCCAGATCACCCTGTAGATGGTGAACCGAAAAGCAGGTGGCCTTGAGGCTTCGCTCTTTTATTCGCTTTTCGACGATCATCCAATTTGTTTGTCAGCCTAGTAGCGTAGATTATCTACGAGTTCGCTAATTTCTGTTCGTCTTTTCATCAACTTCGCCACGGAGAAAATTCTACGACTTTTATAACCTGGAATCTTCGTTATCGGGATAAGTTGGATTCCGCTTAATCTCATAAATCTTTGTTGGATTAACGCCAGAGCTACCCGAGTCGTCAAACTGATGGATTTCGGGTTTTCTTCTTTTTTTTTTTTTTTTTGTAATTATTGCAAACATACGGATATTTTTGTCAAAATTAATAACGATTTTTATTTAATTAAATTACACGATGTATTTAGATAAATTAGTATAGATAAATTTATTTTGATTACCGTCATTTGGATTATATTAATTGACCGATAGTTTTAGCGTTAATTTTAAGCTAATCTCGAGTAGCTTTAGGATTGTTATAGTTGTGCGATCTACTTTCATAGAATATCTTTAACGTTATAACGTAGATCGAGGACGATGGAATTATTTATTGAATTAATTCAAGAACATTCAATGAGGATTTTCTCCGTTATTTTTGCAAGTAGGTAGCTTTGGATATTTCCGCATATCTTTAATGGGACTGTAGTAGTTGAAATATTCATTAGTTCGTATAACATTTTCCAAGTCGAATAATTTTATATATTTTACGAGTAAAGCAACGTCGCTAGTAATACAATTATTTATTGAACTCGTTCCAGAATCTTCAATGAGAATTTTACGGCTGGAATATTCAATATTTCGTGTAACATTCTGGGTATTAAATATTTTCGGATATTTTACAATTAAAGTAAATCGACGTTGATGAAACTGTTCGTGGAATTAACTCTGTTGCTTCTAATGACAATTTTACCCAATATTTTTCCAGTTGCATAATTTTACACATCCCAAAGAGGAAACAAAATTTCATCGACAATTTGACGAGACACGTGTATTGTACGATTTTTCTTCCGCTCTTTTCGTATTTCCAATGAGGTGTACGGCCCTGAGCCTAACGAAATTCGAACTCACCTGCCCCGATGTCATGCCCAGATGCCCAACAGTACTATGCATCTGTTGCAAGCCTTCCTTTCAGTCGGTGTCCTTCCCTGCTGTCGTAAGGACCTATCTTCCGGTGCAGTACTCGCGTTACTCTTTTCACGACCAAGGTCCAGTCGATAGCCCCGAGAGATCTTCTTCTCAGTGATTTCAACGAGCGTGAACTTGGAAAAGTCATAGCTGCACGGTGAAATCGCAAGTAGAAAGTGAACGTTGAATTAACACCGAAGATCATGAGGAATTGAAATATCGGAGAAACTTGAAATACAGAAAGGACAAAGGATATATTGTAAATTGGTAGGTGAGTGAAAGTATTAGAAATTTCTCGCTTCTCGATTGATATCATAGACAAATTGCTTTGAATGTTATGTAATTTTGGAATATTACGTGGGACTGGAATTATATCAATAATTAAATTATCAATTGGATTTGATTAAATAGTTAGAATTAAAGCTAATAAGATATTACATGGAATTTTAGATCGTCACTTGTACATTTAGAACATTTGAATTGTGTGAATAGTATTATATAGAGTGGTCCTAAATTACGTAGCTTTAGGGTACTTTTAGAGCGATATGCTTCTGTGTGTATAACACAGAATGAATCAAATTTCCGAATTAATAAAATGAATCAATGAAATGACCAGCAATCACTATCGGTAGATAGTGAACTTTTATGCATTTGTGAGAAATTTATAAATACTTGGTATAATACTGGTAAAATACTTCAGCAGGTGAAACAATTTTCTGCTTAACTTTCTACTTTCCTAATTGTGTCTTCAAACCTCTGAATTTGCATGAAAATTCGCCGTGTAATTTTCAGTAATAATAAAGGAAATAAAATTTGTTAAATCACGAGTCGTCAGTTTCGAATTCGTAAAATTGTCAAATTGCAAAAATGAAAAAAACGAAGTCTATAATCTATAAATAGAAAATTTACTAATATTACAAGACGGTATTGACGTAAAAAATTGATGCGTTAAATTCATGAAGCCCTTCGATGGTTGGAGAAGGAACGAACGTTAAACAAATAAAGTGTAAAAGAATGACGGGGATATTTGCGAGATATGGACATGGAATGTCATAAGAGGAGAACGACAGCGGAGAATTCTGTCCGTGAAGGACCTTATTGTGCCGAGTATAGCGTAGCATGATAATAACCACATAATGTGCGTGAATCAAGACTGCAGTCGCATGAAGATGCATTACGTGGCTCTTCGCTGCGTCATTGCGAAGGTGATATATTCTTCGAAATGTTCATTATCAATCGATAATTTACATTTTGATGGAGAAATAATTGTTCCATATTATTTCCAATAGAAAACCGCTAGCGAAGTGGCGAAATTTTTAACATAAAATTGGACAATGTGATCTGTTACGATTCTTTCATATTTTTCTAATGTCAGCCGAATGAATTTTTTAGAGACACGAGATTGCGTGGAAGACCGCTAGCGAAGTGGCGAAATTTTCAACATAAAATTTGACAATGTGATCTGTTACGATTCTTTCATATTTTTCTAATGTCAGCCGAATGAATTTTTTAGAGACACGAGATTGCGTGGAAAACCGCTAGCGAAGTGGCGAAATTTTTAACATAAAATTTGACAATGTGATCTGTTACGATTCTTTCATATTTTTCTAATGTCAGCCGAATGAATTTTTTAGAGACACGAGATTGCGTGGAAAACCGCTAGCGAAGTGGCGAAATTTTTAACATAAAATTTGACAATGTGATCTGTTACGATTCTTTCATATTTTTCTAATGTCAGCCGAATGAATTTTTTAGAAAAACGAGACTGCGTGGAAATAATATCTAAAATCACATTTACCATTATGCATACGTATAAACGATTCTATCATATTTTTCTAAGCCGGAGAAATATTTTTAACAATGGCAAAATCGAAATCCTTTCAAATTTAGGTAAAAGGTGATGCATATTAATAGTCGTAGCTTTCAAGGGATAAAAATTTTTCGACAATAGAAAATAGAAAACCGTGGGGGACGATTCTGTCTGAACATCTGATACAAGATTTCAGCAAGAGACGATCGATAGAAATTCCATCATATGGTACGAAACCGAAGAAACTTCTTAGCTTTTTAGAAAAATATCAATGTAACGCGAGGAACGCATATACGAATTATTAATCTGGTCTTTCGTGTTTAATCCACGTGCAATCGTTTCTGCGCTCGTATGTTTCGTTAATATTACAGCTAGCTACGTTAGACCATAAAAGACATACTAATATCGATATCGTAAATCTTGCCGCACCGTTAGCGAAATCTTGCAGCGCAGAAACGATTAGACAGGGCTTAAGCCCGAAAGCCTCGATTAACAATTCCAATAATCCGGGCGGCTTCAAAATCACAGTATTCTGAAAAGTGTCGCTTTTAGCCAGATTATCGTACAAAATATTACACAACACAGCAATTGTCCTGACTCGTTTTAACGATGAAATTTTCAAAGAGGAAGGAGAGAAGGTACGTAACAGATACTCGTGCAGGATCGCATGCGCTAAATTCGCTTGATGTACGACGTATTTTGTAATCGACAACTCGGAAACGAATAACCGCAGAAGCTTTATCGACCAGGCCACGTGTGGACACACCTACGTTTAATAACGAATGCAGATCGCTTCTCTGATGCTCGCTGCCATGTAGTTTCTATTGTAGAATCCTCTTGCATCATGGTACTCGTGTTATTATATTTGACAAGATACTTGGTAGACGTTTGCTTGTGTAATACTAACGAGATTGCTTAATAGACAAAGGAAATTTTACGAGTTACGAATTAGCGGAGCAAACAAAAACGGAGCAATTTCATAGGTAAATCTTGTAAATTGTCACTCGTTTTGGTAGTAAGGGAAAGGACATCTTACGAGTAAATGTGATAAACAGCAACTCGTTGGAGAAATTTTATGGAGAATTTTTAGAAAATACAACTTGTTGGTAACATAGCGAATGAAACTTTGTAGAAATTTTGCAAATTCTAACTGGTCGGTGATGAGGCAAAGAAAATCTTGCGAGCAAATTTAGCAAACGACAATTTGTTGGTAGTAAAAGAACGAAAATTTCAGGAATATCTTTGGGGAAGTACGACTTGTTGCTAATAATGGAAACGAAAGTAGCAAGGAATTTGATAAATTACAAGTTAACTGACGATTCAATGAAAAATTGCACAATCGTAAAGAGGAAGTTTAGAATTTCTAACTTGTAACTTTTGTCAATTTACCAATGTTATTAGTTACATGATATCTTGACATATCTAGAGCGTTTCTCAAAACATTTCTCCGAAGATTCGGACAAAATGTGCAACCTAAATGCAAATCTTCCAAATCGAAGAATCGATAAATCGTCCATTGGTAGATCTAATCTTTACCTTATGGCAAAACAAAGTCGAAAATTCCGATATTGTAACGTAGAGTGATTGCAAAAAGTATTCCAACACCATTGGTATTTGTTAATGTACTAATTATGTTAACTGTTAGGTTATCAACGCGCACTAATTAATCAGGCCCAAGTATTATTGAAAAAATTAATTTATATTTTGCGTTATACCACGGAATTAAAATGTAGAATCCGATAAAAAAACGAAGCTTCTCACTGGAAAATAAAGGCTATGTAATTGATATAAATAAATGCTATCGTTTTAATAAATTAAAAATTACAAGCACTCGTACTCGATAAATGTTACAAATAATGTTACAAGCCGTTGTAAGGATCGGACATAATGAATCTTAAAATTACATATCGCGGCGCTAGTTTATTTTCACGATTGTGCATCGATTGTAAAGGCTGCTTTTGACAGATGAACCAACGTCAATTCAAACAGCAGATCTAATACACGTGTTTCGATAGACGAGCGTGATATGTGACGCATGAAATCGGTGCACACGGAAATATATACGCAGCATACAATCGTCTGATATGCGGTTCGTGGCCTGTAGTGTGTTAACGCACGACGGTTCGATCACGATTTTACGTAAATCTACATCGGCAATATGAATCTAGCGAATTTACGGAAGCGGCGAACGCGAAATCCATTCGAGAGAATAAATCCAATCCCGCCAAGGGAAATGAACAGTCTCTCATTTCCGATTTTTCTCTCACAGAAACTTGTAAAATGTGTTTTACACGCGCCACTGTTTTTATCTCGTCGAAGTTTTGATCCGCGGGGAAACGACCGACTCGTTCATGTTCGTCTCCTTCTTTCCAAAGAAAAAGAACGGGTGCAGCGTTCTTAATTTCGATCATCGAAACGTTACGATATTCTTCTTTCATCAAAATATTCATCAAATTTCTCAATTACTACGAATGTGTATCCTTGCGATTATAGTTGCCTGGCGAAAGTATCCCAACGCGTATAGAAATTCCTTATGAATATGTTACGCGCGTTACGTAAAACATTTGGAAATTTAATGCTGCAAAGAGACACGGCTATTGAATTGATTATGTTAATGAAAACGTATGTGCGAATATTACAATGAAATGTACCGTACGAACGAGATTTTTTGATGTTTTGCACAACGCACGAATTATCGCCGTACCGGTGCAGCAATTGAAGCAGAGGTCAAGAAAGACGGTTGTTTCAAACATTTTATTTAATGGAAAGGGTCATCGAGTAACAATTGGTTTTTATTTAAATGGAAGCCAGTGGTCGATAAGTGTGATAGAAATTCCTCGAAGAATTAAATCAAGGAATGTTAATTGTTAATCGTTCTCGTTACGAATAATCGTTATGAATGATTAAAATTTCGTTTGGCTACCGGCAGCCGCTATCGATGAGGGAAATTTAATTTTCTGATTAGCAGTAGCCGATATAAATGACCGGGAATTTGTTTGATAACCATTATCGACGTGAAAAATATTTTCTAGTTACATTCGGCTATTGTCGATTGTTAGCGACATTATAGATAGAACGGAGTTAAATAAATTGAATAAATATACCGTTTCATATGATAAGAGTAGAGACATAATGCAGAGCTTCGATTCGATAAAAGAAAATTTTCAATCCTTCGAGTCGTGCCGCCATTGACGCCAAGCAGCGGTATAATAATTATATAGAGTCTTATGAAATGATTTTAATTTGATTTTAATAAAATGATTTTAAATTGAAGGAAAATGAAAAGAAAAAAAAATATATATGTACGAACTATGATAATTTGCTGCGCATTTCTATGTTTCAAAATCGTTGTTATATTTTGTGAAAATTATTTGTCTGGAAATGTTAATATTTGGTAAAATTAATTTAAATTAATATTTAACGTAATATTAAGAATTAGGTTTTATGATGATTATAAGCTATAACTTTTCAAGTTTCCTTTACAGCATCGAACCTTAATCATCTACGAGTATCTGCGAATAATTTCACGATTCACTGTATATTCCGTAAAAGTAATTAGAAAATCATAGATTTGCATAAAAAACTTGTTTCACGTGAAATTTTTATTGCCTGTATAATCTTTTTTCTGATGAATATTCTCGTTAAGCGTATGCTTTGATATTTCAGCGAGGCAAGTGCTTTACGTGTAGCCTGCGTTATTTCGATAATTCTTTAATTTTCTTCTGTACCGGTAGCTCGTAAGAATATTTCAAAATTCAACCGCACGTTGCATATTTCACGCTGACAATATTAACGCTTCGAGGAGCTTGCCTCTAACTGCATCATGCACAACGCTGGCTATGCCAGTGTAAGTATAAATTGGAATATAAACTACCTTTTGTAGTGCAAAAAATGCATTATCCTCTTCTGTCGTTCATCTTTCTCTCCCTTGCGTATTCTTCGTCGATTTATTTTCACTTTTTCCTTTTATCTCGAGGGAATTCCGTCTTTCTTCCTCGGTTTTTTTTCTTCTTTTTTCCTCTTATTTTCGCAGAATTTCTCGGCGACATCTCATTTATCTCTCGACCGCGATATTATCTGTTTAGAATTCGTGAAATAAAGTCGATCTCGTTGGAAAGAAAATTGAGAAAATTTTGGCGCCAATATTAAGATTTGAAATTCTTTTTAACATGAAGATTCACAAATTTTCCAATTTTTCACTTTTTTTGGATTAAACGAAGTCCCTTAAAAAAGTCCTTGGAAAAATTTCAGCAAAATAAAATTCGTATAGTAGTTTCCATATTAGAGGTCCGCCGATGTAGGTGCGTGTCTCGTGACTCAAAGCTACTCACGTACTGTATCACGTTCCGCTATATTTTTCTTTGCTGTACGGTCCGTGTCTTTGATCTATTTCTCGTTGTAACTACTCTAATTGCAACGGTTTCTCTAAATTGGCAGAAACATACTACGAACACGTTTCATCTATAACATTATATGTATGTACAGTTTTCCCTCTGCAACAATATAGAAACATAGAACGTGTATTACGTGGTTTCACTTTTTAATTAACGATCATCTAGCCTTTCTAGTTGTCGGTGTACTTGCAGAGCTTGCATTAATGATGCATTAAAACTTCGCAAGTTCTAATTGCGCCTTATAATTAAAGATACTTTGAAAAATTGCGTTAAATCGATTAAGAAAAGATTGTTAATTAACTCGAAAAATTGCATTAAACGGACTTCAAAAGATCTACCGGGCTTCTACAACCGGCGATCAAAGTTACTTTGAAAAATTGCATTAAATCGATTTTAAAAAGTTGCATTAATCTTTCACAATTTATCATTGAAATTACTTTGAGAAATCGCATTGAATAGACTTTTAAAAATGTGCTAGATTTATAATTAATATTATACCACTCGCAATTAAAAAGTTCATTGGAAAAATTGCACGAAATCAACGTAAAGGAAAAGTTTGCTTTGAGGAAAATCACACAGTGACTATAAAAGGTATTGACATACGCCGTTATTTTCCAGTGAAGCGTTGTTTTATCACGTTCTTCGTCTCATTTCGATGATGATGAACTTCTGTAGTCGTACAAAACGGTGTGCCAGTATTAAGTGTAACTGGTGTATAAAACCGACTTTCTAATTTTGTGAAAATGTGAAAGCAGAAACGAATTTTTAATATTCCACACTATTTCAAGTCAAGTACATAATCCAATTATAATATCTTTATTGCAATGCAATTACAACACCTTTATAATCCAGTTATAACACTAACGCTATAATCCTATCGGTCGTATGAGAATTATAAATTACAATACTCTGAAGAAATTATAGAAAATCGAACTCGATCGATCTTGTATATCATTCATCGGTAGTTTAATTGAAGTTTCATGTCGTCTGAGTTCGTCGTATGTTAAAATGCGATCGTAATGATGAATGAAATCGGGTCCGGTGAATTTTTCATTAAAATATCAGAGAAAACAATTTCGGGATTTATCCGCGGTTTTATTGGTCGTCGTTGAGTGATTCTACGGTGTCGTTTGTCTCACATTCGTTTAACGAGTCCTCTTGAGACCTGTCAGTTGGCATACAGCAAGTTCGTTCTTCACCAGACAATTCCCGCTTCTATCGCTACGAATTTATTAAATCCAGTTCTATACGTCCGTCCTCCATCCCCTTATTTTCGTTCGAATATTGAAATACACGTGGAAAATAGTTTCCTAGGAAATTAGGCAGCCCGCTTACGCGTGCATTCAGGTCAACTAATTACAGCTTGTCTTACCCACGCTGTGGTTTGTCTTCTTAATGAGAAACTCGAGAGAACAGACCATTACGGCGATCGATTGGGTTTTGTTTTTCTCTTTAATTCGAATTTATTTGCCTCGAACATTTCTTGAAATATTCCCCAATGGGGTCGTGTATCTGCCTATACGCGTAAATATGGAAAATTAATTGTGCGTCAAATTATAATAGATTCGGATTTTCGAGTAATTCTTTGGCTGAAAGGTGGAAAAGTGCAATTGGATTTTCGTGTACAGAAATATTTTTCAAGCTTCCCGCATTTTAAGATACGTAGATATGGAAGTTAAGCTCCTATTAAATTAGATTTGGATCTGATTCTCTGTTCGAAAAGTGGAGAAAATGGAATTGCATTTTCGAGTATGAAAATACTTCTCAAGGTTCTTATGTTTGGAAATACAAAGATATTACAAAAAAAAAAAAAAAATGATTATCCGTTAAATTGCATCTGGACTTTCACGCTATTTTTCATTCAAAAAAGAAGAAAAAAAAAAAAGATGGAAGGTGGAATTGAATTTACAGGTATGAGATTATTTTTTAAAGTTCGCGTATTGAAACGTGGATAAGGTGTTGGATCGTAAATAGAAGTTTGCTTTTTCGATTATAATCAGCACGGAGATTCATTCACGGTTGTACATTCTCTTTCCTGTGAACAAAACCGTGCATTGTTCATACACCATTCGAAGGAGTGGAAATTAAATTCTCATTGGACAATGCACGCTTTTCCTTGACGAGTTTCACCGAACGAAACGACTAACTACTTTCCCTAATCCTGTGCTTTTCTTTCATAATAGTGTTCATGTCTTTTGTTGTAAGCTTGTTCGCTTTGCATTTAAGTGGATTAATTCAGCAATAGGAATCCCTTGTAACTACAATTCCAATATAACTCCAGCGTCTTAGAAGCGGATTAGAAATAGCAATACAGATACTGCAACGAGAGATGTATCAGTGTCAATTATATCTTCATTACCTAATCTCCATCTTAATGATCTATATCTATAATTATTTAAATGCATATCAACCTTTGTCGTCAATTAAATTTTTAAAATCTGTTTGACTGAATGTCTGAGCCTGGAGAACGTTCTGTGAGCTAAGTTTTTCCATCGGCGAACATAATTCCTGATAACTAGATAACGAATTTCCCTGGAAATTCATATTTTTTCAGAGTATGATTAATAAAGTAGAAAATTGTTTTACCTACCAAGTATTATAGGGAGCATTATACTTTGGATATTTTCTACATTTTTTTCACATCATGTGCATTCTATGCAATTTTGCATTTTAAAATTTTCACGGATGCATAGAAAACCTCGGTCTATCGACAATCGCTCGTTTTTTCCAATTTCATTCTTTACATAAAAAGGGTAAAAATAAATTTATCATAATTCTATAACAAAATAATAAAAAAATAAAATTTTCTAAAATATGATAAAGGAATGCGTTTACGTGATCTGTAGAAATCTGTATCTGCATTCCACGTTATGTTTGCATAAATATAAAGCATAACTATTAGCATGCAAGAGTGGCATTTTAAAATGTCTGAGAAATGCAATCGGCTTATGCCACGCGCTCGCCGGAAACGTGCTTCTTTTGTACATATCTGCCTTTGTGGCTACCCTCGTATACCTGTTCGCGATCCAACACTCTGCATAAACTGCACCAGTCACGGTATCATGCTCTTCTGACTACCTGCTTTTCACGAGTTCACCGGAAAAGTTACCTGGATTCAAAAAGTTACGTACCCACTGAAAAAAAAAATATATACAAGGTGGTTGGTAACTGGTGGTACAAGCGGAAAGGGGGTGATTCTACGCGAAAAAAGAAGTCGAAAATATAGAATAACAATTTTTCGTTTGAGGCTCTGTTTTCGAGAAAATCGCCTTTGAATTTTCGCTCGGTACGCGTGCACTTTATCACGTCTCGTTATAACGGATCTCGCTGTAGATCGTTGTCTCGATGGAAAAATGAAAAAAAAATTTTTTATTCTATATTTTCGACTTCTTTTTTCGCGTAGAATCACCCCTTTTCGCTTGTACCACCAGTTACCACCTTGTATATATATGGAAACAATTTGGAAGGGTTGATGCGATCATCTCACGAAGATGTATATTTTATTATCCTATCAAGATCAAATGGATTTTGCGATAACTCGCGTGTGTTAGTTTTTAGTTGGTTTTTGCATATGTTAAGAGTGGAATTTGAAGTTAGTTATCGGAAATTAAATTTGTTGATACAAAACGTTAGAGATATCTCGCAGAATAAAACACAGGTGTTCGATCAGCTGGGAAAATCTGTCTTCAAATATTGACACGGGCAACATCGCAGGTTCTAGAAATTGAGATTTTTGTTGTAGATGACGCGTCGTTGTTATTTAACAATATGCGTAACACATAAAGACCCGCAGCTTGGCTATTACGCGCCCTTACGTTAATTATATTCACATTAAAATGCAGCCACGTATGACTGTACAACAAAATAATTTTTATTTCTTCGATAGATCCACGTGAAACTTCTACAATATCAACAATGAACATTGTACTTGATATATTTGCGCTCTGTACATTTTTGAATTATTATATTTTCCGCAAATGCGTAACGATCCCTTGGCTTGATATATTAAAAACATACATATTTTCGCAGTACTATAATTAGTATTATACTTTGAATATTCTATACGCAGAATGCAGCCGAATAACGTGCGCAAGCAGGAACAGCGATTCCTTATGAAAAAATAAGAAAGGAATATGGAATGACATTTTTTCATATATCGTTTCGTTTTTTTGAGAAAATCGAGTGTAAAAATTTATCGAGTATATCTGAACATGGCTAATTCCGAATTGGACAATAATAAATAATTGATAGGACAGATACAATTATTCTGTAAAAATAAATCGAAGACGTAGAGTAAAATTATCCCGCAAAACGCTTTGCTTCTGAGAAAAATAAATTTGAAAATTTACCATAAGCGTATACTAGGCCAATTGTTATCTAAACAGGCCCAGACTCTATTTTCTTGAAAATGAAGCCTTAAACGTAAATTTTATTCGCCATCTTTTACTTATTTTCGCTATATATATATACTATATTTAGAATATTTATTATATTATATTTAGAATAAATTACTGACTGATCCTATCCAGTCGGTAATTAGCCAAGTTCAATTATACCTTGCAAATTTTCAAGCTCGGTTTCCTCGACAACGGAGCGTCGTGCCGCATGAAAAAAATTTCATTATGTATCTTCTTATCTTTTCGTAAGGAAACACGTCGGTACCCGCTTATAAATATTATTCGACTGTACTCTATATTTTTGCACGTTTGTATTCGTTCTATGAATTAATGTCGCTTTATATTTCCATGAAAGTATAAAATTCCACAGCCTAATTATTACACGCTCTTATAATATATACATCCACGTTGAAACGCAGCCATATGCGTATAATCACGTACAACAAACATTTTTATTTCTCCCAAAATTTATCGCAATAATTAAATTTTCATAACGAAAGAAATCGCTCGGATGTCCAAGCTTCATTGATAAAAAGGCAGACTGTAGAAGGGTACGGTCAAAACGAAGTGCTGGAACGATGGGGGCGTCCGGTATGGTGGGGGCTAGACGGCAGCTGTTTGCTCGACCGCCGAGGGTCGCGTTCCATGTGTACCCGCCAGTAATGCCACATCGTTGTCGCCGGCTCTGCAACGAGTATCGTGTGTTTATCCATGAAACTCGTGTCGAGAAACGTTCGTGAAAAATGTGACGTTTAGCCTCCGTGAAAGTGTGTTCGTTAGTGTGTGCCTTGGAATGAATCGGAGAAAACTACGACTGAGAAAAGGAAGAAAATAAAATGGAGAAAACATAACCACCCGGTAACGACAAGAAACATCGAACATGAAGAGGTTGGAGGAAGAAATTGTTGATCAGTGTTGTGAGAACTGGTTACGCGGTCGAGGCACGTTGGTCGACGACTTGTAAGGAGATTCCGAGTTGGCGGTGAAACGTGGTGAATTGAGAAACAGAATGAAAAGTGCGTGGAAGGTGACAGGTTAAGTTTCGAACAGGGGACGCTTGCCTCCAAACGGCACTGCTCGGTCGGTAACGCGCGAGAAATCGATTGTTTGCTTAAAGAGTAAACGTTCAAATAGCATATCGCAGTTTCTTTTATCTATAGTTAAAAAATTAATTGATAACGAGTTACCTTGTATTTATTTTTCAAGAGTTTGACGAATTGAATTTAGTATAAGGTTGTCAAGAAGATACAGGTTATGTAAATTTTTTTACGAACGATAATGGCGACGTAATTGCTAAGCAAACTTGATCGTCACTTAATTAGTCATTTCATAAATGTGGACTGCATAATGTTCATGTACAGGTCGTTAAAATGAATTAACCTAGTTAGAGAGGTATAAGGTGTCGATCTACAATTGGGATCGTCACCGTGTCACAGAGTGTACACAAATATCACGTGTCGCGAGTGTAACATCCAAAATACAGGTAATCTATTACGCTGACAGGCGTATCTGGTATCGAGACAGTCATTTTTGCCACGACAAGTATTGGAATTTAATATTTATCGTCAGATCAATCGATACGTCAGTCAAATATTTTTTCCTCGTACATATTGTCGCTCGATCTACCTTTTCAATTGGAACGATTAATATATTATCAAATTTTTCTATAAGAAAGAAAATTATTTTTATCGTATTCTTCGTACTTAACCTATTATTATTTGAAACGATTAAAGTAACATCTGAAGAGACTTTTCTAGAAGAAAAAAAATTATTTTTATAATATTTTATTAACTTGCATTTGCGAAATAAGGTTGAGAATGAGATTTTCGAATATATGCGAAGTGTGCAACCGCGTTATGGCAGAAAATGGCTGTCGTCAGACAAGAGTACATAGTTCCTTTTCCTTCTTGGGAAACACGATGAACGCTATCTCAACTCGAATGGTCGACTTGCTCTCGATGGTATTCGAGAACGGTAGTGAACGGACGCACGTGCGTCCTTGCGAGGTAAACTTCTATGCATGGAAGGTTGCATAACCATAAGTCGATTCGTTCATGGACATTTTCCCACCAGTTTTAGGTATTTTCTTTCGCTTTTCTTCACATTTCTCTTGATATCCCAAAGACATCGCCTTTTCTCTTTCGACTATCTCATATATAGAATTTTCGAAAAACGTATTAAACGTTGCTTCCATGGAGAAAAACATTTTAACTTGATCAAGATTAATTCAACATACATATATGTATATGTATATATTTATTTTCCTTTAATTGAACACTTTAATTAAATAATAGCAACGAAGCTTAAATATTAAAGATATGATATTTTGTAAGACCAGAGAAAGATCATTATTTTTTAATATTTTTCCGAGGAAAATAATGCATACATACATAGTATGTGGTCATTGAGCGTTAAGTTTAACTGTTCGTAAGCATGTTATTTACTATAACGTTAAGCTTAACGCCCACTGGTCTGGTCGTTCGTGTTAGTAACGCGTTGTGCAGCAGCGTTAGTAAATGGTTAAGGTTAAGCGCGTACGTTATATTTCTTAGAATCAAAATTAAAAATGATTACGTGTCTTTTCCTGGCTTTAATGCCCGCCCAGCAGCGATTGAGTCACTGTTTATTTTATGTTATAATAATGAAGCGAAGGGCTGACTATAATATGACAGCAAAATCCACTTAAACAATAAATTCGTTATCAAAATCATGTACATATATTGTTTGATGGAATAATAACACTTAAATGTAACTTAGAAAGTAATAAACGTGAAACAACTACATGAGTCAGAATTGATCCAGCCTTCGCCGAGGGTTAATATTTTAGCTTCATCTCTATCATATGATCTCACGGCAGTTTGCCTTCTTCTCGTTATTATGATTCACCAAACGACGAGTTAAAAATTATTATCATGAAAAATTATTATCATGAAAAATTAGAGGGACGTTACTTACAATAGCACGTCTCGACAATATTCATCGTAGGTGTGAGTCTTGTATCCTCGTAATCTTATATTTTTATGGACACAAAGAAATAGTAAAACAGATAGATTTGTAAATATTACGACTTATATAAATTGTTCAAGTTGCCAAAATCGTATTTGGTTGTTAATTTCGCATTGTAATGTAATAATTAGGTTGCAGATATTTACGCGTATTTTTATTAACAGGAAGAAATGGAATATATCAAAGAATACTAATTGAAATACTAAAGAAATAAAATATTAAAAATTTCCAATTAGAACGCTAAGGTAATAGAGGCTACATAGAGATTTGTTTTTTATTATAAATCTTCTAAATATTATAAATTATATATGTACGTTGTATAACGGATACCTGATTTGCAACGTTTTGTACATTTTTAAGTATTACGCGTATTCACAGTCTAGTGGTATCTTGATGTTCATCGTGTTGCTATGTTTTTGTAACACGTCGTTCGAATTCATTAAGTATGCGTCTTGAGTCAGTTGGAAGAGCTTGACGAGCGGAAGGAGGCGTTCGTCTGGTGTCAAAGAACCGTAGTTTCACGCGGCAAAGGAAGTAGATTGCAGTTTATCGTAGACGGTGTTCCGATAAGGGAGAACGCCTCAAAAGGATCCATTGTTAACGTTTTCATCTGTCCAAGGCCGTTCTACGTTTTAATTGCCCTAATTCTCGCGTATCGTGCGCTTTATTAGAGAATTTTTTTTTATTTTACTTTATCTCAGCCCACTAGTCCGGTATTCTTTTTTTTAGCGATTTGTTCGTTCCTATAGATTCAATGAATTACGCGTTCTATTTGGGAATTTCATAATAACCGAGAAATGATCCGCTGAAAACAGGGTTCTACTTCACTTTATCGAAATCCGCGCCAAAATAATGGAATCTATCAGCGGTGCAAATATCCTACAACACACATCACTGAGTATATTTAATTTTGATAGAATATTGGATTTTTGAATAAGCAACTTGAATTTATAAACACGATTCATTCACTCCACAAGAAACTACGTATTGTTCGTAGAAAATCATTAGTTTCTCGTTAACTTAACGTGTAAAATAAATATAATACCACACATAAATACAATATAAAATCAAATAGGTACACGTATACGATATATGAACAATATATGTAAATATTGAAAGGATTAGTTCAATTTTCAACATCGATAACAACTTTTGTCTTAATCTGTCCGCGGCGAGGATCCAAGAATTATCGTAAAAAATTGTTATTTCCTCACCTGACGTTTCCCTATTAGTACTTTCCTTAACGATTCATTAATTTCACGGTCGATGGCTTGCTGGTGGCACGCGATTCGTTACGGAACAACGCTATATTAACAATGCCAGAGTACAGTAACTTCAGAGAAAATGGATTGTAATTTATCGACGAGATATAACGAGCACGACGCGATAAAAGAGGACAGATGCTTTAATTACTCTTTGTCAGGGTCAGGAGAGCTTCCAGGCTTCCTTTCCTTTGATATCGTATTTTTCGTCGAAATCGGTATTCGTATTCCTTTTGCGAGATTAACAAAGAGGACACGTGGTCGTTCGATTCCTAACCCGGCACATCGAACCAAACGTGGCTTATAAAAGGCCCCGTTAGCCGCAAATCGTTTTTTCAGGATTTCTGCTTCGGTGACAGCGCGTCGACGCTTGTGCAGAGATAAAACAGTGGCTTGGATGCCCGTTTATTACTCTGTCTTTTGTATCCTTTGCCCTCGTTGCCCTTTCTCCTGGTTTCCCGCGCCTGGATCCCCAGGAACAATGTTCGTTACCTCTGATCGCTCTCGAATCGAGGTTCACACATTCGCATCCGATTTTCGCTTGCCACAATCTTGTACATTAACGAAGATTTTTCATACAGCACTTGTCTCTATACTATTGTACTTTGCATAAATTTTTATACTTCTATATTTCTGTATTTATACTTGTATAATTTGTAAAACAAAATTCTAATTAATAATAGCAAAATAAATAATAATAGTAATAATAAAACGATAAATCTTGTTATAAATTAGAATTAGAAATATAAAAAGATACATATTACATTATATTACATTATTCGTAAGTATTAGGCATTCAAAGCTTATGATTTCGTGGAAGACACAATATTAGTTGAGATCAGACATTGTAAGTGCCATAAGACAAATTTTAAAAGCTATTAACTTAATTATATTATGTTAACATAAAACGTGAAACATTTTTTTGATTATCGGCAATCCTCGTCGGTTTTTATTAATTTCAGGTTGCTTATGAATAACCATTATCGATGACGGAAATTTCATTTTGGTCATCGAATGTTCATTTGGTATCGAGGGGAAGTGGGATCGAGCGGCGCGGAAAATCACGACTCGGCCATAAAATGATTTTTCTCCTGTCTTTTCTGTTATTCCCTTCAGCACGTTCCAAAGGGTGATTAATCCAGCTCCATCGAACAAGAAAACGCGAAGCAATTTTCCGTAATGTAATCCACTTTCGTTGCTTGGAGCTCTTAATGGTGGCGAAAAAGTTGCTTCGACAGGGAAGTAGTAAAAGTTCTAATTTCATTCGACTGCCGAGGAAAGTAATATCCTCGGATTGAAGCCCATCCGATGGAATCGGCGTCTCGATGCGGCAAAGCCACTTCTCTCTATCGAGAAGGAAAAGAAAAAAAAAAGAGATCTCTTGTTAACATTGTTACCGCGGCACGGGTTGCTCTGCTGCGTTTTCTAGTTAAATGAGACTCGAAATAGGCTTCTATAATATCGAGAGAATTCGAAAGGCAATATAAATGGCGAACGTGTATCTCGTTAGATGGTAGAGCCTCTTCGTCTTTTAACGTTGTTGGAAATCTGAGCGTGGAATTACGACGATACGATCTTTCGTAGTAACAATCGTGAGACAGTAATCACGAAGAAGAAAGGGGAAACGGAAGCGTTATTAGTGGCCATTAGCACAATAGACGTTAAAACGAGAGGAAGTTACTGATATGTATCCTCTTCATCTCTCTATTGTTTCTTCTACCCCTTCTACTATTCTATATCCAGATACATATTTTCTCGATGAAGAAATTGATGTACTCTCTCGCTTGTTAACCACGATAATTGCCACTCGGAAAAATTAGGTATTCGAAAGAAATATCGATAGTTTCTCTTTCTTCGATAGTCTCAAGCTCTGAAGCCGATAGTAATTGCCATTTGAAGGAATTGCCGGCAGATAATATTGCTTGCTTTTCTTTTTTAAATATTCGAAGCTCTGAAGTCGATAATCGCGGCTCGCAGAAATTAATCAAACATAATATCGCGTGTTTTGTTTTTTTTTTTTGCTTTTTTTAATATTTCAAATTCTAGAGCCGATAATTTACCGTTTGAGGGAATCAATGAAAGATTATTTTGCTTGCTCTCGTCTTTATCATATTTGAAGTTCGAAAGTGGAGGATTTCGTCGTTTGAAGGAATCATTGAGAGATAATATTGCTTGTTGTAGAGTTTGTAATATCTTAAGTTGCA
Source organism: Bombus huntii (assembly GCF_024542735.1). Taxonomy (NCBI): domain Eukaryota; kingdom Metazoa; phylum Arthropoda; class Insecta; order Hymenoptera; family Apidae; genus Bombus; species Bombus huntii. The sequence continues at coordinate 5,716,333 of NC_066251.1, forward strand.
AAGTCGATAATTGCTGCCGTTTGATTTCTCCAGTTTCTTAGAGCGTCGACGGGATCTTGGACAAATCAATCCTCCCCTGACAATTTACTTACCTCTGGCTTTAATTATCCCATTATCATCTCGACGAACCGTAATTACCTCGTTAACTTCTAACGAACTCCAATCTGTATCGCAAGAGAGCGATTTTATTCCTCTCGATCGATCCGAGTACGTCGAAGCTGCTCGTGTTTCTGCAGTCCAGTTGGTTGCAAAACATATAGTCTCTTACATAAGCCTACGTACATTCTTCAATTCTGAAATAATTATAACAACGATGATTAGATTGTGTTGAGAAATCGTATCAAATTTTATGTTGATTGAACTTATATTTAAATTTACTTATATATGTACGACTTACATATTCAAATAAGTTACACAATTCATTAAAAAAGTAGACTTATTATTACATTAATATCTTTAGAACCCAAATATGGAATTTTATTAAATTTACATTGTATAGGAAAATGATATACGTAAAGAAGTATACACGAGAACATGTATAAAAAATACAAATTTATATTCCGCTGCACGGGTATAAAAAACGACCTACAATTTACGATTTTTCCGGCATCTACTATGTCCTTTTCTATAAATCAAATACGTAAAATTCAATAAGCGTACACAGACCTGTGTGTCCGACTGCACATTCTTTTACGCTGTGTGCTTATCAACATTTCAAAATTAACAATTCGACCATCTGCCAGCCTCCAATCGTCCGTCTGTCGAGTTTATCTAATCATCGACGTGCTTATAATATCATTTCCGTCAGTTCTGTTTAATTTGCACTTACCTCGGCTCGTTCCTACAACGATTTTCATATCCATCGATTTTTCTTTTTACGTATTATTTTATTGGTTTTAGCATCTACGTCTTTTTTCTCTCGTGACACCGTTTACTTTTCGATAAGCGTCGACCAGTCGATTTTCGCTGCGCATATATCTGCAAGGAATTTCTATTTGGCGTTCAAATCACAAGTTTCGTCGACAACAATGGTCATTCTATCGAACCCAGCCGATTGATCTCAAAGAGAATATTCGGATGAGATCGATGCTCAGATCGATCTCTATTCTTCATTGCAATGGTGAGATGCGTCTTCTTCGTGAAGCTTGCAAAACCACTTATTTCACTTTCATCTTCTAGCCTAATTGTATTCGTCGACAAACCATCCACTTGTCCGATTTCCAGGTTTCCTCGAAGTTTACGGGCAAAGTTCGCTAGCCAGTTGCTTCGTTCAGTACACAAATGCTTTTGTTCGTTTCCAGTCGCATATCGGTGAATGAAGCGCGTGTTTCATACATTACTGTCATTACTACCTAATGACAAAGTCCGTAATCACTTAGTTGCCGACCCAATACAAGAGCCGCAATATGTAACTGCTCAAGATGCGGTCGCAGAAAGGTCTAGAAATTGCCCAGTCATGTTCGTAAGTTACTGGAGACGAGTAAAAGCAGGAAACGTTAAAACTTATCCGAGATTGAGAATTTGCAGAGATTCGGTATCAGTATTAATTTTAATTCTAAGAGTATCGGAATAACAGCTTCACGAATTGTTTATAGATTGTCGATAATTTGAGTAAGATACTCAGAATGCCCGAAACTTTTGGGAGTTAGAAATTTTCTATATATATATAATATATACATTTAGTTTGTATATAAATATTCTATAATATTTATTTATTTATTCCATAATATATTTCATAATAATCGAAGCAATAGATGCAGGAACGCTTGTAGATTTAAATTGTTTATACATCGAGTGTGAATAGTAGAACTTCTCAAAATTAAAATATTTTACAGATTTTCCATGAAGATTGATTCTAGGGCTATGACGCATAATAATTGAAACAACAGAATATTTTTTCTACGGATTCGTTGTTTGTATTAATTCTAATAGCTAATAGTTTAAAGCTTATCTACATATTTCTATAATATTTATTTATTTATTCCATAATATGTTTCATAATAATCGAAGCAATAGATGCAGGAACGCTTGTAGATTTAAATTGTTTATACACCGAGTGCGGATCGTAAAACTTCTCAAAATTAAAATATTTTACAGATTTTCCAGGAAGATTGATTCTAGGGCTATGAAAGTTTGACACGTTTATGCTATAGCTATGACCCATAATAATTGAAGCAATTATTGCAACAGATGCAAGAATATTTGTGCATTGTCAATAATTTGTGAGATACTCGGGAAGCTTGAAACTTGTGAAAACTAGGAAATTCCGAGAGATTTGTTTTCTGTACTAATTCCATGGCTGACGAAGCTTAACCAGATATCTGTTTCCATGATGAAAGTTACAGTAACGAATGCAGGAATATTTGCGGATTATCAATAATTTCTAGACTAAGTACAGATCTCGAAACTTTTCCAATTGAAACAAATTTGTACAGATTCGTCATCGGCATTAATCCCAAAGCTATCTAACGTTAACAGAACATCTATCTCTATGGTAGAAGTTGAAAAGTAACTCGTCAGTCATTTGTTAGTTTCCCGTGACTAATCGCAAAAGTGTAATAGGAGGTTTAAAAGTATTCAGCGTCCTCGTACAGCCAGTTTAGAAATTCGTTTCCAACGCTTCTCTATATTTCGCAAAATTCTAATTCATATTCTAAAGCAGTTACAAACATCCACTCAAATTGTGTACAGAAGTTTGCGAACGACTTTAGAAAATACTTGTAGTCTGATTTAATCTTCTCCGATGCTTCAGTAAATCTGAAATCAATTATCAAAATCACTTTGCATATCCCTCGGTCAAGAATTCCAAACAATTTCAAGAAACACTCGTGCCATAAATTCGCTGCCTTCCGATGCTTCTCTAATCGAATCCTAAATCCAACCAATAAATATCGCGCGTATTCTCTCGCCAGGAAACAGTTCCAGAGGCAATCAATCTATTCGATAGAAACATTAAGATCGCGTTATATCGATTAGAAGTAAATCAGAAGATCGGTGACGTTGGACAATCAAATCTCCGTTTATCCACTTCCTCGATGCTTGCTCTAACCATTTCGATTTACTCTTTTGGCCACTCTCGATGCAATGCCCTCGATCTTGGCGATCCAATGGCCAGCTACGGACGCCGGCAATAAGTTTGATTGGGCTAACAAATTGTCACGCTCGTCTCGAGGAGGAAGAGTCGACGTTCAGTCCACTTCTTCGTAATGGGTAATTGTGGTTGGCGCACTGGAATCGACCGGGTGCGTGTCCTAAGTAAATAATAAAATCGTTTCGCTACGGGCATACGTCAGTCTGTCGTGTGACACGCATTCGTTCGGACTCGCTCGCGTTGGTCGCAACGAGCGTCTGTCGATTTGAAATTCGTCCGCGATAGCGTTCAAACTTTTCTCATTTTCTTCCTCGTTCGTTCGGATAGAGTTATCAAAGTCAGAAGAATATTTCAGTCAGACTGACTATTATGTACATGTCATTTGTCGTGTGAACGCGTGAAATTCGATTACAAGAAGCAAAAGTTGAACCATCTACATCTGCAAAGAGATTATGTAACTCGTTATTAACACCGGCGTGATAAACTGTGAAATAAACGTATCGCGTACTTACGTTGCAAGCTCAACATCGCAGATCATGGTTATCTACGAGGACGTAATTTCTACTCGTCAAAATGAAAGTCCGCGAGGCTAACGTCGATATTCTCAGTTGCAACTGACGTAATTCTGTGGCGCGTGTATATTACTTTATTTCCACGAGTTAATTTGTTTCTTTCGTCAGTTGTTACACGATAGAAGATCAAACAACCCTACGAGAGGATCGTTCCAATTGTTTCATCGTTTTTCATTGTTTTAATAACACTGGTTCGTACTATACAAGTTTGATTATTTCGTGCATAGTTCAAGATCGTGCTTCAAGGTATTAAAATTCGGCTAACTCGGATAACTCTTATCTTATCATGTTTCTAGAAATTACGGTTGTTCGTTTGACGTGGAATATGAATTTTCCCGGTGTAGCCGCGTTTTGTGAGTAATCTAACCGTTTAACAAGCCCAGGGACTTGTTCCAAATGGAACTAGAGAACGGTAGAATTGAGTAGGATTTCGATTTAAAATGCGGTCCACGTTATTGCTCTTACGATTGCATTAGTTTCTTCTACTCTTCTTATTTCTTTCTCCTTTTTTTTTCTTTTTCTTTTCTTGTCTTCTCGGGAGACTATTGATTTTTACTTTTTATTTGTTCGCGCGAGTGACGGCGATTCCACGTATCGATGTTTTTAATGTCGTCATAAAGAGAGCTATTAACCTTGATGAGAAACGAAGTATATTTATAGGCTGTAATCCAAATGGACGCTTATTTCTCGCCGCAACAAATATATTTCGCGATACCTGACATTTGTCGTAAATTTTTCTTTCGACACTTTCAGTCGTTCGTAGGAAATGTTCATCGTGTTTGCCCGACCAAAGAAAGAACAGTCTGTGTTTTATCTACCGGAATATCGTCAGCGTTTGAGGTTACCGTGAGAATGTGACATTTCAGCTTACTTAAACCAAAGAAGAAAGGAGTCTTTCCCTGCCAAAGAAAATCAAACGTAACATGAGTCTCTATCGAAGGATATATTTAGTCAAACATTGTGCATATTCAACGAAATTGTCAACGAGGATAGTCACGAGTTATGAAGAAACCGAATGTGATAGCATACGTAATACACTGTGCGTGATCGCACAGGTTAAGTTGGTTGAGATCGAGAAAAACCAAGTGAAACTTTCCGAACATTAAAAGAAATCAGCCGCAAACATCGAAGGATCCTCCAGATGAAATTTCGCAAATTATCCGCGTCCAGTCCCAAAATGGAATTGCTCTCGAGGCGATCGTCGAGCGACAGGATGTCGACCTTGAAGCGGTCGAGATCCTTTCGTGCATCGATAAAGCTCATGTCGAAGCTGCGAAACCACGCGAGTCTTCGTTTAAACTCTGGCTTCGATCTTTCCCCGGTACCACTGCGAGACACGAAGAAACGCCGAAACCAAACGTCCCTCGTAGAAGAGACCACGTGGCCAACCAAAAGCCCCGAAATTCCTCCAAACGATTCGTCGAAAGACTCGTCGAAAGACTCTGACAAGTCCCTCAACAGTCTCTCGACGTCTCCCAGCTTGGGACATTCGATTTCCTCGAGCGAGCTGGAGTCTCGTAAAATCACCAGGGACCTGAAGAGCAAGTTGTGCCTTACGGACAGAATAATGGGCAAGAGTCGCAAGGAGCAGGAGAAATCATCGAAGAGGAACAACGACGCCTCGTCCCCGAGAGTAACTCATATATTTCGTTGGAAGAGCAACGAGGAGACTTCGTCCGTGTCGAACGGAGAGAAAGAGAAGAGAAACCTTCTCTGTGGTAGCCAGTTGTCCTATGAGAATCCTACTTTCCGGCTGGACAGTTCCTTGGACTCGTCCTTTTCCAGTTTCGTGTTCGAACCTGAGCATTCTGATCACGTCGAAACGAAGGAAGAACGCCCCATCGAGAAGTCGTATCAGGATACTGGGTTAACGATAGTCGTAGATCCCGCCAGACCAACGGAAGATGAAACGAGGAAATCCGCCGAGGACAAAACCGTGTTCGACATGGAGGCGAATTTCGAGTGCAATAAGAACAATCGTCCCGTGTTCACTGTAACGAAAGCTAGGAGTTTGTCGGTGAACGACGTGATTTTACAAGACGAAGAGGCGGTGAGGAGTAGTTTGGCGTTGAACACGGTCGATGGGACGACGTTGTTCGATTGGCAAGCGGATGACCGCGGGATCGAGGCGACGGAAAAAGGGCGGAAGGATGGCGAGAAAGTTCGAAAGACTTCGGTTTGCTCATCCAAGTCCTGCAGGATCAGGACGGTGGATAATATCGCGAATTTTTGGACCAATGCTCGCGGTGGAAGCTTTCGTAGCAAGGTGACGGTGGGCAGGAAGAAGTCGATGAAAGACTCGAGGGATGCCGAGTCCATGGATAGGATTCTTGTCACGACCACTTCTGGATCAAGTATGGGCTATCAGCTTTTTTGAGAATTTGTCGAATTTCTTCCGCTAAATTGGCTCATATCTTAGAGAGCATTTAGAAGAGAATTCTTTTCTACCATACGAAGTTTTAATATAATATTTTACATTAACGATTATTATATATTACTGTAATTAATGTAGATAGTCAGATTAATATATGATACTTGATATCGTATACTCGAGACACGTGTCTCCTTCGAATTCTTTAAATAAACTAGATCAATCCTTTCGGTCTGATCATATGTTATGAGAAACAGGGAATAAATAGGAATATTTTAGCGGAGAGTTATAATCAATACGATATTACGATTAATATAGACAGACGGATTGCATAATTTCACATACACATTCAGTGAATAAACCTTCTTCGAATTCTTTAGGCAAATTGAATTATTTAGCTGAAGTGTCTGTTGATAAATCACAATGCCTACACAGGACACTCTACGATAGAATTATTGAGAGCAGGAATGGACTAAGCCACACTTTCTCTGAATTTCTGCCAATCTATGATTCGCATGAATTTATTCCAAAGAAGCGGAGGAATTCATTTTTCTAAATAAAACCAACTAACGTACCAAAGTGAATCGTTGCACAGCTATCTATTTTTAACAGCGAATTACTTTATTTTTTTAATATTGCTGTTAGTCCACTTTTACTCTCAATATAAGATGCGTTGCTGCAATATCGTATTTATTAGGTCGATAAATATATTACGAAACAAGAGTAATTTTATCGATTTTCCACGTATATAGCGAAGCCAAGGGGAAGAGATTTCCTTGCAGACCGCTTATTGCAATTTATTTTTCTTTTCTAATTGCTTCATTTGACACTGCAGGCGGGAGAGAGGAGAAGAGAGCGAGGACGCGCGAATTCTTCAAAGGAATTTTAATTAGACGAAAATTACGCAATACGTAATAAGAAAGAATGAAATATTCTAGTTTTCGCGAAGAACACTCTTCTCCTCTGTGTTTATCTTTGTACAAGAATGTTGAATTAACTATATGTATATACTGCGTTAACACGAATAGAAACGAAATTCTGCTCTACTTCGGATTATGCGACGATTGGTCTGCACAATCGAGTTACAGTCGTCAGGATTTTGTTATCCATTGGGTTAGCAACTAAGTGATTGCGGATTTTGTCATTACATGGTAATGACACTTAGTTGTCAATCCAATAATTACACGAATGAAAATCCTTTTTTGCGTCCGTCGTCGTCCAGCCGTGTGCTTATTTATTTATCTCTGCACGCGGAAAGACTTTCCTTGCAATTTTTTCCTCTGGCGGATTGTCTTTATCCAGTTGCTTTGATTTGTGTTCACGCAGAGCTGTACTCTTTGCAAGGGATGGAGTTCCTGGAAGGTTTCGGCAAGAAAAAACAACAGCCAAATCAACAATCGAACAATATTTCGTCGGTGCACATCAATCCCCTAACGGCACAGTCTCTCAACATACACCTGCATGGTATCTTTGATTTTTTTTCTTCTTTATTTGCCATTCATTTCTTTAAGAAGTTCCTATTTTTTAAACATTTACAGCGATGAAGAAAAGTACTAGCATAAGTTAACTTGGAAGATTCTATAGTAATTAAAGTCATATGTATTCCGTTTCTAATTAATTTCGTAATGTAATTTTGAAAGCTGAATTTTCAAAGACTGAGAGCTAATATTATGATTTCGCTTGTCTTCAGAAGCAATTGTACGTAGATCTTTTATTTTTGAAGAACTGAAATTGTAAGAATTTTCTATGTCAACTTTGATATTATTTTGACATTACACTTTTCGTCCTGTGTGTGTTTCTAAACAATTCCAGTGTCGATTTTACAAGAGAAATCTCACGTTTCGTTGAGAACAATTATTATTAATTTTTACTACACGTCTGTTTAACGTCTAATGAATTATGATGTACTTGAACTTCAACCTCCGAAGTGATATTTGATAAACAAATTAGATAAAGAATCGTACGTTTCATAGATTTATACGGAACTGTACATGTCCATACTTTTGTTCATCACTGTACAATTTCTTTTTTTGGTCAATTTTTATTCATTTATTTCTTAGAGTTCTCATCTATTTTCTTCGTTATTTTAATACATTTGATGTTTCTTACTTCGAAATGAATTAATAAGATATAACGAGCCGGTTCGTTAAGGAACAATAAAAATTTCCAACGTTTTTTCCACGAGGAAAATTACTGTTTCCCTATGAACGGTGGTTTCAATTTATTCCCCGTTTTGATTTTTCCAGCCCTCTTCGCAGCCGTGGAACATGGCCATCTCGACAAAGCCAGAACGATTTTGGAGTCGACAGACGTGGATGTGAACAGGTGAGTTTCCGAATATTTTTCCGGCTTTTGATAGAATTTCATTTCGCCTCGAGTTGGAACATTTTCACGGTTCGTTTGGAAACGTTTTAATAATACATGCTTCACGTGCAATGAAGAATATACATTTCGAATGAAATTCTCACGCACAAGCGGAAAAACAAAAATGTAACACTTCGCAAATGGGAAAAATGTTGGCGATATAACGCGCTGGTTCGATGACTGAGGCAAAGAACCGGCCAACGATGGCACTCCACGTGATTCTGATATAGGTTAATTGCAACTGTTAATTAATTTCGCCGGCAGCCCCAGAAAACAAGCCAATTAACATAGGATTGGACGATGGATCCTCTGAAACAAGCACCCGATTCCTATTCCCAAAGTTTATCGATTTTTTAAAGCCATTGTAGTTACCTGATAATTATTCTCTTTTGTAATTATTTATATCGTCTTAATCGTGGTTGATCATGTGGACAATTAATTAGAAACCTTTATAATCGTTATTTGACCTGTGAATTATCTATGAAAATTAGTACTGTTATAAGCATAATTGAGGAAAATGAGTTATATTACGACGAGTGTTCTAATTTAAACATTTTACATATTTTTGTATATTACGCCTGCGTTTCTCAATTTTTAAATTTTCCGTAAACGAATCGAAACTAGCGTTGTTAAAAGCTGATAAAGACGAATCAGTTTCAAATAGGTCGATTTTAGTCCTTGCAAATGTAGATACAGAGTGTAATCTATTTTTAACAGAAATGAAATAATATGTAAAAATATATGTGAAAATATTTTTATGAATATATTTTTGTAAACGTAACTAAAAAAAATAGAATATAGGGAGAGATTTATTTCGTACTTTAAATATTTTGTTGATTTTCGTAGACCTACTATTATGCTCATTTTTAGATTTTCCATAAATGAAAAAGAAATTCGAGTATTAATTATATCTACTGGCAAAAGTGATGACTTTAATTTGCCTTCTCTAGTGGTACACGATAAATTTTGAAGTAACACGTCCTATTAGATTTTCAGTTAAAATTGAAGACTATTATTTCGATGTAACTATAGATATTTTATTTTTCACAAATCACATCGCCAGAAGAGTAACAAGGAAATTTTCATTGATTTTCACATGGCTGATCCGTTCGATTATTCGTGGAAATTATGGAACGAGAGAAATTCAGCGGAAAAATATTCAGGTCTGTTTCCCGAGACCTAACTTCTTTTCCTATCCTCGATAACAATTTACGATACAGGAAATGGATGGTCGATTCCATGTGGAAAAACGTATCCTGCCGGGAGCGAAAGATATCGTTCTCCTCGGATCGCAGTTAAGAATTTACGAGGAAAATTCGAGCTGCCCTATTTATGCTCTTTTTTTTCGAAAAACAAAAACCTCTCTTTAATTCTCGCTGCTGTAGCGTGGCGAAAGCTCGATTCGTTCAAGATAAAAAGCGCGCGTTCCTGGCCCAAATGTTACTTTCTCGTGATAGCAATTTTTCGATCAATTCGATCGAAACATCTTCTGTTGAAATTATTTTTTATATTATAAATTTATTATACTTACAAAGTATATTAATATTAGCTTCTCCTTTTAATTTATTTATTTAGAGCTTCGTCCATCTCTCAGGATTATTAGCGCCTTATATTATGCAATATGAATATAAATATATATATATTTATATTTTTTAAATTAGTTAGAAGAGCTTTGTGTCTTTCTGAGAAACTGTAAGACACGTTTTAATACTTCCGTCCTGTTTAAGATCGGTTTATAGTTGCCTGGAATGTTACGTTGTTCCCTTTCGTTTTGAAATTTCAAGCACCCAATTAATAAGCGTTTTACAGTGATTCTTTTTTTTATCGCAAATGTTACACCTTCCTTCTTTTGCGATTAAGCAAAAGTGGGTGAGCTTGTTCGACCTATTCTCAGTCTTTTATGGATATCGATTGATATTTGCTGTCCAACGAATTTGCAGGTCTATTTTTGGAAAATATCATCTCGGACTGAATGGACGTCTATCGTCGTGTTTTCGTTTTCCCATGTCGAGTTCCGCAGTGATTCGATTTTATTTTCGATGATCGCTTTCATGTCATTGTGATATATTAGTTGTGACGTCGAATTGAATGCAAAGTCGGACTTGATCTGTCGCAACCGTGTTCTCAGTTTTGCAGTTTTACTTGCGAAAGTGTGCAACGTGTTACGTAACTTAGAAGAAAGGTAGAGGGTGCAGAGAAGGGAGAGAAAAGGAGGAATAAAAAGAATAATGGAATAAAAGCGTAGATTTTTCTGAATTTATTAATATTTATTTTTATTTATATTCCGTATTTGAGAATTTAAAAGCGAATTTAAAATTGATACGCTACGAATTTTAATAACTTTCGTGCTAACAATTTCATATTATCATATTTGTGACGATCACCTACTCTATGATATACATGCGCGTTCGCTGTTTTCATTAAATTTTATATCCATTTCTTAAGATCATAGTGTCTGTTTATGCTTCCTATTTTATAAACTTTCTTTTGTTTGCCAAATTATATGTTTCACGAATCAAGCATTTAATATCATCAAGTAAGGTACACACCTTTACCGCACCTTACATTTCATTATCCTTTTACATTTCATCCATAAAATTCACCTGTATTATACCAAACTGACTTCATCTATATTTCTTTGTAATTCTTTTTTTTTTTATCCTCTCTCACAAACTACGTCAAGCAACAGTCTCTTATATTAAACCTACACGACGATGCTTTAACCAGACTGCGAATTTTTATGCATTTATAGGAAATTTGAAAGTGCAAAATTGCACTTTGCAAAATTGCGAGAATGCACGTAATACACAACAAATGTGTAAAATATCCAAAGCACAGTGTTTGTCCATAATTCTCGGTAGGTAAAACAATTTCCCATCGAAATTCAACATTTTTACTTATATTCGCAAAGATACGAACGCGCATAAAAATCCGCGGTCTAACTATAACAAAGTATAATATATAACGAAGAAACTTGACTTTTTCCATCAAATTTTACTTTTTTACGTAAAATTCCCCTACTTGGCGAACCGCTAGACACGACGAAGACAATGTGAACATCTACGAGCAGTTGCTACCATAAATCACGATTCCTCGTAAAATTCTATTCGACTAAAATTCATTGGCACATCGATACACGGTTTGTTAGCCTATCGGTGGATCTTGATATAAGCAGAACGGGACAAAGTCGAGGCACGAGACAGTAAATTCCAATTTGCTTGGTGCCTTGTAGTACGTTAGCTCGCGTTAATTAGCGTTCGATGCAACGTCCGTTTGTCTAGGGCCCAGACAAACCCTTCGTACGCATTTCGACACGTTACACGGTCCCTACATTGTAATCGTATCGATCCGTAACATAAGGCTCGTTAGATATGTTGCAATCCCCGACGATAATTAGATTTAGTCGAGTAAATGGACACCATAGACGCAGATATTCCACAGCGAGCATGCTGTGCGCGCTAATAACTATTCATCCGATATGTAATCTACTTAAGTCGAAAGTTACTTGGATGCAACGTTCCGTTGTCATACGTAACGCGTGTTAATTGTTTTTCCGCCCTTTATTGCACAGCGTGTCGCAGAATTGGTATAATTGCAAATTGAAATTTCATCGTAGATTTTTATAGAATTTTATGGAAATTTAATATAGTGATACTCTGAAGTACCTGTTATTCAAAGAACAATCCGGAGAGAACAAACTGGAGTTTGAAACTTCTTCCTTGACACGTACTTTCGCAAGAAAAATAGTCCGAACGAAAAAGGATGAAACTTTGGTGATCCCTCGAACGAACAGATCACTGTTCACATTTTTACCAAATTTAGTATTTTAAATTCTAATCAGTCGACATCGATTATACTTGAGTCATCTAAGCTTCAACATCTTATCGATATTGAACTTCGCGTCATTAGTCTTTGATATATTATTTGATAAAAGATCGTATTTCATTTTCACGTAAAAAAATAGATAGAATTACTTTCCTGACGAGTGGTAAAATTAATGTATGTGCCATTGTTGGCTTCAAGCCTACAAAGTTTCATCCAAAATTTATTCAAATCAGAGCTTTCACGTAAGAACCGATAATATAAAAATATTTTCGAATGTTACATTTTTTAACACCGGTAAATTGCTTCAAGTACCATACTTACAAATCGTTCATTACGAAATTTGGCAAATTGCAGAGAAAATTACTTAGCTCGATTCGAATATCCTTCTGATCTCATCTTACCAACCTGTTTATCGGTTAGCTGTTTGTGACGAGTATACTCGTTATGAGGAAATGGCAATATTTTGATAATATTTGATTATTATGACGAGTACACTCGTCGTGCTTAAAAGATACTTACAATTCGCTGTTTAAATTGCAACTCGATAATTGCAGCAAATTGTAGTGACGAAGTTAAAAAAATAAAAGAATCGTTTCGTTACAACATAATTCTATATTACATAACAGTCATAGATACTCTATATTTGACGAGTATACTCGTCATTGCTCGCTTTTTGCGACATATTTCAGCTATACAATTTTCAAAGAGGTCGCGACAGCTAACTGGTTATAAAGTAATGTGAAAGATGAATCGATCGCGAAAATGATCGAACGCAACGAGTGGAATACGAAATGACAAACACGCATCGAACTTTCGATGCGTAATCGAATGATCGCGATCCGCGAGTTTGCGCGACGTTTGCATTGCAATCGGTGTACACGCGTCGTAATCGTCGCTGAATGTCCATTCGCTGCCACGATAATCCGTTTATCCACTTCTTCTCTCTTTGTCCCAGTTTACTAATGGCAGTTCGCGAAAGCACGTTTATCCCGGAACGAAATTGATGCCGATTACCTCACGGAAATAGGCGTAACCGTTTATTTTCCGTTCGAACGCGGGCACATGGTATCCGCTGGAATTTTCCATGGATTTTGCGATTTATTTAATCTATGCGTGCACACGACTACGATCACACGATGGAAATTCGTGTATTTTTCGTATTAGACTCTTTTTGCTACTTTCTTTTTTTCATTCAAAGGAAATCTCATCGATGAATCGTTAGATATGATAAATTATGTTAACGTGATTTCTGCAATGATCTGGCGTTAAATGGCAATTAATATTTTCTCAGCAGTAACGTCGGTGTGAATTGAATTCTTTCAGCGTGAACAGCGACGGCCTGTCACCCCTGGATGTTGCGGTGCTCAGCAACAATAGGCCGCTTGCAAAAATGCTGGTCGCGTTCGGCGCACAGGAGGGTAACCAGTGTAAGTACACAGGAATTCAATTGGAAATTTCGTTTGTTACGTTTATCCAGTTCTCGATCGGCGCGAAAATTCCTTTAACACCCTTTAACTCTCAGTCTTCAACAGCGTTGTATTCTACGAAGTATGGTTTAACGATAACATTGCCATTGCTTAGTTTAGTTTAATTTAATTTCAAATTGTATATTTTTTCTTCTTTTTTTTTTTTTTTTTTTATTTGGATGAATTTTACGAGTAAATTTTTCTGGCGTGGTACTATGTCGTGTTTAATAAGTGTTTATCGTGTGTTTGATTCTAGTTGAATCTAGTGCTTAAATCTAAAGGGTAATGCCAAGGACGTGTCAAGAAATTGAGTAACTAGTGGGTTTTGATGGTTATTAACTCTTATGTTATATCTATTACTGAATTTGGATATTTCTTCTTTGATTGTGGGTGTCTTGAGGTCCCGATGTATTGTTTCGTTGGTAGCATATCAAGGTGCATCTATCAAGGATCTTAGAGTTTTCGATTGGAATCGTTGAAGAATTTCTATGTCCAATGGATTCCATGGGTCCAAACAGGTTTTAATATGGCCTCATATAGCATTATTTTACTTTACGTGCTTAAGTTGGAACGTCTGCCAACGAGCCGGTAGAATTTTTTTAATAAATTGTATATTTATCGTTATTTCCTTTGCTCGTCTAACTCTATGTAATTTCTTCTATCATCTGATCGATCGGTTTCTCAATTTTTGTTAATATAAGAATTTGCAAGAACGAAGATTTATTTATTTACGAAGTTTATTTTATTAAATTCTCGCGTCACTTGGCTACAAAAGTACATAATATTCACTACGTGTTAATATCGTTCAAGCTTTATTTCATTTGGTTATCATTAGACTATGAACATTTTTTACTTGAACGTTTTATCGTGAAATTGTATTACGTGAAACTGTTTCAGGTTCCAGCAAAGGAGAATCGAAAAAGGGAATCTGTAATTCAGTAATAAATTTTATAATGCAATAATATAATTATCTCTTCTTGTAACGAAAGTTTTGCTCGGTTATGAGAAAGAGAGAGAAAGTTTTTGATCTTTAAAGGCCATCACACGCTGAAGTTTTTCTCTTAGGTTTTCCATCTGATGTTTCTTATCAGTATCATCTAGTAATAGTGAAACACTTAATTCCACTTCTTAATTTTTAATCTAAAAAAGATGTAACGAGACGAACTCTCTGGCTCGTGATAGCCTTTAAGGGTTGGGAACTTCTCCTCTTATAGTTGATGATAGCTTCTCGCATGATAGCCTTTAAGGATTAAAAACTTCTGCTCTCATAACCGAGCGGTGCTCCTGTTATACGCGAGATAGGAATTATAAACTTCATAAGTAAAGGACTTAGAAATTTTCTTCGTCGATTTCTTCGTCCATGGGGGAAAGATCGGGGCAGAGGGTAAAAATGTGCAGAAAATGAGAAACTTCGCAAAGATTCTTCAAAAATTTACAGCGTTTGCGGAGTAGTTTGTTTTGTTCAATCAAATCGATGTTTCAGACCGTTTCGGTGTGGAAAAGCAGGTAAATTGAACACCTCTCGATAGGTGGCCTCTGTTTCGGAAAACAATTGCTTGCGAATTTCTCGTTTGTATGGTCAGAGTAAAAAAAAAGTACAGAGAAGTTTGATGAATGGCACGAAACCCCAAAATCTTTTTATTTTCCACCCTCGAGATAATTTGTTGGTAGCTTCAGTTGGTTCACGGCTACAGGGAACACGATCCGAAAAATATATAGTTCAATGTGAAAGTTTACTCGTGTACGTGGCGAACGACCAAATTCGAAAAGATTGCACGATGGATTCATAGTGACCTAAAAGTTGGAGAGGAATTAAAGGGAGAGAAAAAAAAACGTAGCGATTTTTAGTGATGAAAAAAAAAAGAGAGGGGGAGGAATAGCCGAACAGGATAGAATTCCTATTAGTATTGCGCAGTCTGTAATAAAAATGCAGTCGAGCTTTATTGCGTTTCGACCGCGATGGAACAAAAAATATAACGAGAATTCGAGGCTTGTGAAAAGGAGCGAAGAAACTTTCCACCGAGCCTTTCTCCTCATCTGCCAATTTACAAGTGTAATCGCAAGCGTAGAATCTCGCTCCGCTGATAATTAAACTCTACAACCTTTCCTCTCTTCTTTCGCTTTTCGACGAAAATTAATGCGATATCGCCCTTACGATACCGCTTTTCCATTTTAATCTAATCTTCCAGGATAATCTCCGAAATACTCGTACAATCGGTTACTATCTGATCGTCTATTGTATCGTGACAAAGATGTTACTTTCAATAATATGTTTGATATTCAATTTTGTATGAATTGCGAAAACGATAGATAACGCTTCATTAGACCTGTCAAAAGGAAGAGACAAAAAGATAGAAATAAAAATTTCAGTTAAAATTTGAAATATCGCAACAAGCGCGTTAGCTCTCGAAATATGTGTGCTTTCAAGTTCTCTATTAATTAAATTGAAACATATGTACAGAGAAGCGATACAATTATTTATTGTTAGTCATATGAAAAGGCAGGGGTGACGAGATGCAAGATAAAATTTCAATTAAAATTTGAAATATTACAACAGATATATTAGCTTCGGCAATATCTCCATGTTTCAAATATTTTATTAATTAAATTGAAACATGTGTTGAAAAAGATCGAAGAAGTACTCTTTATTAGTGGTATTGAAAAGAGGAGATAAAAGGATGATTAAAATAATTTTAATAACACGTTTGGTATTCAATTTTGTATGAATTGTGAAAATAATAGATACACTTCATTAGACCTGTTAAAAGGGAGGGACAAAAAGATACTAATTAAATTATGAAATATTGCAGCAAGCGCGTTAGCTCCAAAAATACGTCTGCTTTCAAATTTTCTATTAATTAAACTGAAACATAGGTTCAAAGAAATAATATAATTCATTAGACGTAAGAAAAGCAAGAGGTGACGTGATACAAAATAAAATTTCAATTAATGTGAACTCTAACAATGTCTTTGGTTTGAAATTTTCTGTTAATTAAATTAAAACATATGCTCAAAGAAATAATACTATTTATTAGTAGTAGACACATTAAAAGAAAGAGGCGCCAAGATACAAGATAAAATTTCAATGAAAATTTAAAATATCGTAACAAATATATTGGCTTGAGCAACATTTCTGGCCTCGATATACATACACATGTTAAAGTATGCGTACATCGAATTTTCTACCCGTGTTCGTTTACTCTTTGTTATTCCTTAATTTCTAGCGTAACTCACTCTCGCCAAAGTTAATATTCGCCGATTAAAGTTTCAATTGAAACGGTTAAGCGAATCTGATGTATTTATGCAAGACGAGTAATCTTCCTTACGAGAGCGAAATTACTTTTATAATGGAATTCCATCGCTTTACGCCACGTTTTACACGTTCTACAATGTAATACTCGTTTGTTTACTTCGGAGATTTTAATGATGTAACGCTGTTACCAACCTGATTTATGCTGGCATTAAAGTCTCTTGAATTAAAATCTCCACTTTTCTCGGACGATTCTGCTTTATTTAAAGTGAAAGCGTGATGTAATCTTCAACGAAAAAAAAATCAAGATTTTTTTTATTATATAATGTGAAATGTCGTCTTGGTTTCTTCCTAACAGTTTTATTAATTTAGCTCCGATTCTTTAGACCAATTTCTTCTATCTTCTGCTCTTAAAAATCAAAAATTTGCCTTTGGTCTTTCTCGAACATTTATCAATCGAAATCTACGCTTTAGAAAACACTTTCGAATACACTTGACCTCTTGAAAGTTATAGATCTATCTTCGCTTTTTCTCAAAAGATTTGTATTACTCGAAATGTGTAAATAATACTTTGGAAAAGCTTCTGCGAGTGCACTTAATCTCCTACAAAAATGATAAACTTGTCGTGGTTTTTCCCCAAATTTCTAAACTTAAATTTAATTCGTTCGAAACATTTCTTTCAATTATTTCTTCGCATTTCGTCATTTAGAAACTAGAGACTCGTTTCTCCTGGTTCTTTTATCTTGATCTTCGTCTCGTTAGTTTAGATCAAATTTTTTAGAGAATTCTTTTTCAACAGAAATAGCCATACTGTAACAAGCTCGGTTTATGAATGAGGGGAAATAAAAATTATCTCGTCATCGATATCTTAATCTCTCGTTACTGTCAGAAACCACATGGAAAGTTGTAAAATGACACGATCAGAGATAAAGTCCCTTGGCAGAAAGTGAAAATCGATATCCGATGTGGACACAATTGTGGCTAAACGATCGCGACGTAACCGTCTGTCCCGGATGCAAACCACCGCAGATTTTACATTCATAAACACCGGGTACGAGTTGAATCGGCTCAATTAGCCGGATGATTTTTGCACTATTCTCCGCTCACAAACCACGTTGATTCGTGCAATTGACTCCATTACGCGTTTCCTCGATAGTCCACTCTTAAATTTCGTCTACCAACCTTTTTTATTTCTCCTTTTTTTTTCTCTTTCGTAATTTTTCCACCAGTCTACGGAGAGTTAAATTGTTTCCTAACAAAGTCCATTCGTGACGTTTGAAAAATTGGCCTTCTCTGCCAGAATTTTTTTATTTTTTTATTATGATTCTCGTTTTGTTTCGTAATTTGCGAAATTGTGAGTTCGTGAAATTCGAAGATGCAAATAAGGAATTTTTATATTCACTCTTTTTTTTTTTCTTTTTTTTTTAAGAATATCAGTTGATGTAAGCATAGTGGGATGGATGATTATGTAAAGAAATCTTATAAAGTTTTAGTATCAAACGAGAGATTCTCTTGGTTCTGGTTTTATAAAATTGTCTTTCATAAATTATAAAAGCCTGTCTTGGTGCTCTTCTGAACTTCGATTTAATTCTCCAGAGACGTTTCTACAGTGACACTTAAACTCTCAAAAATTGAAAACTTATCTTTCATTTCTCTGCAATTTTCTTTGGTCTTTCTCGAACTTCCTTTGATATTGAACTTTCACAAGGAATCTTTTTGATTCTGTTTGCGCAGTCAAATCTCCAGAGTCCCTGGGCAGTCACTTGGCTTCGTTGCTGTTGGAGGCTGAACACAGAGTTCAAGAACTCGGCGGCAGTACTTCCGGCAGCGGTGGGACTACCCTCCTGGAACCACCAAGCAGTCATAGATCAAGTTTTTCGTCGCAGCACAACAATCTCACGGGATGCGGCGGTAGCGCGGAGGACAAGCAACTCGCTTTGTGGGAAAGAAGAGCTAGAGCGCTTAGAAAAATGTTGCTTGGATTCGATCAAGCGAGTAAGTCATACACAAGTATCATTTTGATTTTATATTTTTTAACGCGACTAAAAAAAAAAAAAAAGAAAAGAAAAGAAAAACAGAATTTAAGTAAAAAATTTGCTTTACCTGCTAAATATTATAAGAATTACTCTACTTTAGATATTTTAGATACTTTTGTAAATTGTATGCATTCTGTAAGATTTGTACACAATTAAACTTTCCAAAAATGCATAAACAGTAACGGCTAATACGAGAGTAGAAAATTTTTAAATAAAATTGACAATACTAATCTATTTCAGGGCCACCAGACATGCCATTTTTGGTCGCAGTGGACGTCACAGGAACAAATTCTGTAACAGTGAGGTTTCAAGAACCAGATTCCCATGATTCTCCAATCTGCACAAAATTTAAAGTCCAATGGAGTATCAAAGAAGATTTCTCGGTGATCTGTGGCGAGAGAGAGGTGCTAGATATGAAACAAAGGGAATGCAGGATTGACGATCTGATTCAGGGACAGAAGTATTATTTTCGAGCAGCTGCTGGCAATTTGAAGGGCTACAGCAGGTTCAGGAACTCGACTCCCGCCCACGTAACACCTAGCAGTACGATCATTTTTTTATTTTTTTTCTATAGAGTGCATTGCGAATGAAGAGCGTATGCAGAAGGCTATTTTTGTTAATTTCCTGACCTTTATGCCACTCGGTTGAAAAATAGTATCTCAGTATGAAATGAAATAATCTAATAGATTCAAAGATATAAATCTTAGTATAAGTTTCTTATAAGAAACGAATATGTTTAATTGTTGTGTTAGTTTAATCGATATTAGTCTGCATAAATAATGTTCAATATCGATATTTTTTAAATGTTCAAGAAAGAAAGAAAAATACATATTTGCTCTGCAAATGTTGAATTTTAAAACTGTCCTTCTATAAAAGGTTGGACATGTAACTTGTCACGTGTCTTTTACATATAAAACATCGAGTAACACAGCTGGAAAGTACAGAACGAAATCGATCTCGAATCTGATCCATATTTAGCTCGCGCCTAGATTTCGCTCGATTGCATTCGAATCCAGTTAAATTTAGAATTTGCATTGCACACGTACCGGTCGTTTGGTTTATCGGAGTTTTTAAAACTCGAAGTGAAGACACGTAACTATTGTTCCAGGCTGGAGAGACATCGATGGCAGAGTGCCAAGGTTTGCCGGCCGATTGGAGCAGCTGAATACTTTATTCACGGATATCAGGCGCCCAGAGTACACTCAAGAAACGCCGGCCGTGCAGAGGCGTAATCACAAGAAGAAGACAACGATAAAACAGCTCTTTTCGGCCACCAGCAAGTTTCAGAAGAATCTGAGACGCGGCGTTTTTCTCGCCTGTTTACTCTATCACGAAGATAAAATATTGGTAACGAACGAGGATTTCTTACCTGTGATCGAAGTCGACGAGACTTACCCTAGCTGTATTTATAACGACTTCCATTGGCTGATGAAAGTGGGCTGCACTTGGGACGATGTTAAAATTCTCCGTCAAAATATGGAGAAAAGTCACAGCAGTTCAACGAATCACTTCAGGATAAAGCTTTTACAGGCTGCTGCACAAATGCAGGTTTGTTTCCTATTATATAAAATTATTAAACATTTGTTAAAGATTAAAATGAATTACAGACTGATGAGTAATTTTTGGTCATTGGTTCTTATAGGCAGCGCTGTGTATACAAGACATTGGTCAGTTGTACCATAAACCCATTAGAGACGTTCAAGGCACCCTGGTTTTCTCCACAGTGAATTACATAAAATCCCCGAAGTTGATCTCAGTGTTGAATAGCAGATGGTTGCCACTCAGCAAAGTCACGAAGAAAGTCATTATTCACGAAGATAGTAACGTAGCGGATATTTTAATAGCCAGTATACAGGAACAGATGACTTACCACCAAGTTAGCAGTATCAAGCTTTCAAAGGGGCTTTATCTTGGTTATCTGAAGATGCAGAGTAGCGTCGATCTTATACAAGTCGTGGTACCCGCAAAAGCACCTAATGTTTTGCCTCATTGTAAGATCCGTGATAACCCACACGTCTCTGCGTAAGTATTGAGTCGACGAAAATAGTACCTTCATACGTATCATTGCGGATTTATTAATCATTGTTATTTATATTTCCATAGCGAGGAGTGGGATTATCTGAAAAGGATAACTCGCATTCACGCATCAGACGCGTCAGTCAAAGACTGTGAAGAGAAAGAAAACGTAACAAACGAGGCCCAAGGTACAGAACAGCAGAAATTGTTCGTCGACCTGGTCGCTGCTACAGCAAGGCGATTGTTCAATTATATGGAAATCAGTCCTGAAGACTCTTTGCTCCATCGACTTTACGACGCCGAAGTTATCGATCTGACTCACGATGTGTCCTTTCTGATCGCTGTGCCTCCTGCAGAAACCGCCTGTTGCGTGCCTGGAACCAGAGAAATCCTTCTTCAACGTGGTGATCTTCTCTCGTTGCCCATCCAAGTATTCGAGATGGTTCACTTAAATACCTATCAGAAGGATGTGATCAACAGATATTCAAGACTAAGTTGCATTCTTGAACTCGACACGGCGCAAGCTCAGTACAACCACAGAGAAGCCTTCAGTTCTCTGGAGTTAAGCGTAGCGAAGGATAAGTTGGCCAGGCTGCAAGATCTGCAGACTCAAGTAAACACCGTGTGGAAAGGAGCCAGGTGGCTCATAGACGTGATCACGTTCGCTAGAGATCGCGGTTCTTCGCAGCAGAGCGTAAGTTGAACTGACCAATCCTGTGATCTGTGTAAAATTATTTAAAATCCAAGTATATCGCATTAGACAACTCTATAATTCATAACTACAGGGTTCGTCACAAACAGTTGGAATTTCAATGAAGCACCTGCTCAGCCTCGACCGAAACAGAAGCAACAGCAACAGCCTAAAGAGAAGTTTGCTCCAATTACCGCCACGCGATCCGAAGCTGGTGAAATCTAGTCCAGGTCGAGGCAGCTGGCCAGGACCTAACATGTCCAATTCTTCCTCAAATCTGCTCACAACGGAGTTCAGTAAAAGCGAACAACAATTGCCCAGTGGCCAGTATATTCGCAAGGGCAGCAACACTTCAAATGTGTCGGCCGGCTCAGAGCCTGCAAAGTCTACGGTACCCATGAGCAGCCCCAGCAATCTAAGCAACGCGACCAGCGCTGGCAGCAACAATCATCTGGTACCATTACAGAACACCAGGTTACCGCCTTCCAAATCCGAGGACACTCTGATCCTAACGAAATACAAACACAGTCCCAGAAATAGGTCAGCTACGATCACATCCGCATCGGCCAGCACCAGTCCTTTACTCAGCATAAAACCTATGATCTATGGTGGCTCGCTCCTAAGCGTGTCAACAGCCATGACAAACACGACGAGTCTGTTAAGTGTCAGCAACACCAATTCCGACAGTTTGCATTCGCTAAGTAGCGACGAGTATTCGACGCCTAACTCGAGTGTCTGCATAAAGAGTGGACATACGAAGAGCAAATCGACCAAGCCCACTGCTAGCGTCGCGGCCACGGCCACTGGTTCCTTGGAAAGTCAACTGGAGGAGGAGAAAGACGAAGCAACGTTAATGCCTGCTCCTCTGCCGGGCATTCTTCAGGTAATATTTGTCAAGTTCCAAGTATCAATTTTTCAAGTAGAAATTAGAATTTACATGGAGGAAGAGTCAATATATAATGAAATAACAGGATTGGGATCCTGTGTAGTTAAATATTGTGACAGAAATCACCACGGAAGATTATTCTTTTCTGAAAAGAATCGTGTTCGTCTTATTGTTAGTTACAACATGATCGTTGCTTCATTCTCAAGATTCACGGGGGATTACAATTACGAACAACGATCGTAATAATCTTGGGAGCAGCTAGTACAATTTGTCACGGTTGTTTCCCATTAGCCAAGGAATTATTCCTTGCGCAAGCTTCCTTAAAGTAACACTTATTCCAATTCTAAACCGCAAAAGCTTATTATTACCTATTGGGAAACTACTCATTGAGTTTAAATAATATTTTTCCTTGTAGGGAACACAAGTCTAACCTGATTGTAGTTAAAAACAGCTCACTTGGTCTTCTAGTGCAGACCGATGTAGCAGACATATGAGTAAGCCGTCACACACCGCTAAGTTTCAGTGCTTGTCTCGCTCAGATGCGCTTTCCAGATTACGCTTTTCGTGTATTATCGATCTAGCAGAGCATGAAATTTCGTCCGAGCTTTCAACTTAACGTAACACGATTGTTTCCATGTTAATCTAGGTATAATTTTTCTAACGATAAATAAAAATCTTTGATCTGAATGCGTGCTGCATATCTCTTTATCTATGTCATTTTAAATCGTTACTACCATTAGGTAAGCAATCTTTTTCTTCTTTTTTTTTTTCTCTCTTTCAAATGTTTTGAACACTAACGTTTACCTAATTTACTATTCGTCGTTAACAACAGCCAGATGCATCGAGCAACGTGCTGTCACTGCGCTGCCACCTAAATGTCATTGCATATGCTGATTTTACAGCAGACAATTTGTATCTGTACAGTCTATAAATTACCTAACGGCATCGTCTGACCATAGACCCGGTATTTTTGCAGGTTTACGCGGCCTATGAAACCGGCCTGGCTTCCGGAACCAGTCTCAAGTTACACGTTACTCCGAGGACCACGGCCAGAGAAGTTGTGAATCTAGTTGTGAAGCAGCTGAACATGGCGGTAGTGTTAAAGGGTCAAGAAGGGCCCATTTACACGGCTGACGAGTTGCCGAATTTTTGCTTGGTGGCTGTGATCGGTGCCAGAGAGCGTTGCTTGAGAGATGACTTCAAGTTGTTGCAGCTTCAGAATCCTTGGAAAAAGGGCAGGTTGTACGTGAGGCAGAAACAAGATGTCCTTGCAGCCCTTGAGCACAGCAGCAAGCACACCGCGTATTTATAGCATAAGTAACGAAAGGGAAGATGACAGAAACAGATTGTGATTAGATAGAAAGTACGTCGAGAAAGGGAAAAAGATAATTCCTGTCGCGGTTCACGATGTCTACCAATGTAAGAAACGCTGCGTCTCATTAATAATTGGCGATAGAAGCCAAAGATCATTTAGTATAATGCGTTCTGTGTCTCGTAGTAATTCGAGATTAAATAGACGTTATAGACATTTTTTTGTTTCTCCACTGTATTTTTCTTGTTCGTTTTAATACAGAATAAATGACGTAGATTCCCAGTCGTCTCACGAGACGCAGAATGCATTAAGATGTACATAAAATAAACGCTTGGCTACACGAGAAATTTTCAATTGTATCTCTCGAGGCTCTAACTAAATTACACGTAATTAAGTAGGGAAGTGAAAGGGAAGAACGACGATCGTCTGAAAGGATGAGAATTTAAAATTGCGTTTAGGCGAACCGGAGTACATTCCAAACGAGTTTTCGATCCGACTGCTGTAATTTTGCGCTGATGGACTAGATAGCGTTCCAAGGGAATGGATAATACTCAAGGTATATTATACTGTTATATTTTAGGTACCGATCTCAGTGTTTTACTCGATATACACGCGTCACCGGTTATAAACGAGTCACATGCTTAAGAAATCTCATTGTTGTCCCAATTGTATTCGACGTGTCCAAGCTACGCGCAAGATACATCTTTTCTTATTCTTATTCCCAACTTTCTTTATCTTCCAAAAGATTACCCAATTTCGATAAGAAATCTTGGACACGTAGAATGAACTGAGAGCACGAACTTTTCGAGATAGAAGAAGTTTTATATTTATATTTTTAAATCCACCTAATCACCCAAGGATTTATTTCAGCAAGTAGTTCTGCTTGACTGAGCCTTTGTCACCAGGTTCAGGAGAAATACGATCCTCGAAACGATTTCTTCTCTATGAATCGGTTTCTTCGATCTGTTAACATTGCATTGTTTTACTACGAAATGATTTCTATCCATTAATTTTTTCTTGTTTGCAAATAACGAGAACAATGAAAGCGCCCTGAACATTCAAAGAGAATCAGACACTCAAAGTTCTTGGAAGATTGCGACTAGAGCAGATTACTATTACGCATTAAAATATAGTAGAAGAAACGTGATCCAGATAAAAGAGGCTTATAGACTGTTGCGTAGAAATAAAAGAAAGAGTATTACTATGGCTATTAAGATTTTTATTCTCGTCAAGACCGCAGTTATTTTATTACATTATAATTGTGTTCGCTGTTCTTCGTGTTCTTCAAACTTATTTTCTGTTTTAGAGTATTTCCTGTTTGTAGAATTTTTATATCATCGAACGAACATTGTCGTTTGCTTCTTTAATGCTACTTCGTCGGAGAAGAAGAGCGTGTCGAGATCGATTTCGAGCTGTTGACGATCTTGTTAGAATTCCAGGCACTCGAGGACTTCCTAATAAGCGACCTAGACGACGCGTTGGTGATAAATATGGTGCAGAGTGGAAAATGTAAAAAATACACCCTAATCATACGATACCGCTGTCCGACACTTCGTGTAGTATACAATATTTTAAGATTCTAAGGCGATACGTCTTCTTAAATTTCTGTCAATGATTGAATTTTAAAACTACGACTTGAGTATTCTACAAGAAATGTTATAAATCTCTCAATTTTCGTTATATGATAATTAGTGTAAGAAAAGTTGACATCGCTATTGGAAATCCGTCCTTTATCTTTCGTAAACGAAACTTGAAAATTCGATTCGCTTCGGGTTCAAACAATAAAACAGTGGTATCGTGCGTCGAGGGGCCACCTAAGTTTAAACGAAAATATACAATGCAGATATTTTTTTATCGAGAAAATAAAAGAATGGTAGCGAGTTGGAGGAAGGGATGAAAAAGAGATTTTTACTATATTTTACCAGAATGCGTACTCGTTCGACGAGGAACGCGAACGGTACGCATTTCCAACGGAAATACGGAAATCTGTCTGTGTGTCGATATCAACAGATGTGACTAACCAAGAGGAAGAGGTGCGTGATGAAGAATGGCAGTAGGCAAAGAATGGTGGGAAAAAGATCTTAACAAAACGCTAGAAAATTTATTAGCTCTACCTGAGTATTTATCGATGTTGAGTGTAAAATAATCATTAGCAGTTAAGTGTTACTGTGGGAGGAAAACGAATTTTAAGACTCGAGAAGCCCTGGTTTTCCTCTCAGACAGCAGTTCCAAAAAAATAAAACAAAGAAATAAAAAAAAAAAAACGCAAGATGAAAGAACTACTTGTAAATATTCAAAGAAATCTATGTATGTATAAAATATAAATGAAAATTATCGAAGAAATTGAAGTCGATTATTTTTCACCAAATCGGGCTTTTATTTTAGAGGAGCTATTTCAACTACAGTAACCTGGACAGCAACAATTTCAAATCCACAAAATAGAACACTAAGAGAAGTCGATGGAAATTATGGCCCAGCTCGAAATAATTTTGGGAATAGGTCGAGTAAATTGTATTTACGTTTCTGTTGCCCTTGGTAAAATTCATTCGATTACGTTAGAGCTCGTATATTTTATTTCATTAGCCAGAGCGAGTCGTAACTCTCGAGGTGAGGCAAAATGAACCCGGACCCTCACGACCGACAGTCCCGCTGACCCACTTCCGTCTTGTTTCTCGTCTCATCTTGCTTTGCCACCTACTCCTTATTTATCCCCCACCTGGTGTAATTGTGCACTCTGGTCTTCCGGCTAGTTCCCAAGAGATCTGTGGTAATGAAAAACTGCCAGGGCATCGCCTCCGAGGAACGGTGCCCCCTCGTAGGTCAGGCAACTTATTCTCAACAGCCGGCATCGATATCCTGGCATTTTAATAACTGTCAGTGCCGTGACTACGATAAATTTGCATACAGATGTAACGAAGGTAATTTAGAAAATTATCAACGAATATCGGGACTTGGATATTCAAACACTAAACTCACACATACTTGAACACGATCGCTGTACAAACACAAACTAGCATCTCCGTTATTGAACTGCTGTCAATTAAAACTTGCCAGAGTCAGATATTTTGATATCTGCGATCCGCTTGCAGATATAGCACTCTTGTATTGCAAGATCGATTGAAGAGAGACAGAAGTCTGAGAGATGAACGTCGCCATGATTAATCACAGTCGCAATCCAATTGCACGCTAGACAGCGACTACTAGGTGACTGGAATCACAGGGGAAGATTGTAAACGATCTGGCTGCGAATTAGATGAAACTTTCTACGTTTGAAGAACACCCAAAAATATTGTAGGCGCGTATTTGTTTCACTCAGACCCCCGTCCTAATCTCCGCTCAAACTTCCATCAAAATCTTTGTCCTAAGCTTGAGTCGTGGATTGGGCGAAGGTTTGGGTATAGGTTTTGGTACAAGTTTGGATCGTGACTTGAGTGGAGATTAGGATGGAGCTTTGGTTGGACAGAAATTCTTATCTACAATGTTCGGCTGCTCGCCAGGCCTACAAAGTTCCATCCGAATGGGAACCGGACCGTTCACGACCTGTCCTTCTCAGTACCGTATGCACGCTCTACCGGAGAAGTTCACTGTTGGAGTTCGCATAATCGCATCAACAATACAGCGTTATTTGCTCTGAGTTAATGCCTTTATTCACTATGTTCCTTGCGCCATCGCGATAGACAAACATCTTCAAAAGACTCGTCAAATATTTTGGGACAATTTTTTGAAACATTAAGATGAATCTCATTCTGGAATAATGGACACTTTAATCATCATAAGTATAGTAAATAACAATTTTTAAGAGTATCAAACTTTCAGGGTTTACTGAAAATTCAGCAAGCACAGTTCATTAATTTGATCGAATAACGATCGTCGAAGAAATGTGAGCTGGAAATATTGGAATAAAATAGCGAAGGAGTAGAATAAATGTTACAAGGGTGTAAAATTTGGAAGTTACGTCGCTGCAATGGCCGTAAATTTGCTTTTGTGGGTGCATATACAGTTAATAGTCATTGTCAGCAGGACAGAACCGCACGAGGAGATTGGTTGACCCGCAGTCCGGATTCGCCCTCGGCTGACCCCGTTGTTAACTGACCCACTGACGATATTGATAGCGGGATACCACGGTGCTCGGTTAGCATCGGTCTCTCGCGTTCGTTCTTCGCGTTACTCTATCCCTGAAACGGCGTTGAAAAAATGTCTGTTAATTTCCATCCGCCTGCAAAGCCAACTAAAGTCATTCCAAAAATTATACATTATAGTTCAACTAATTATACATTCTATATCTGTCTGCGTATAATACAATCGTTCGAAATTGTCAATTCACGAGTCAGATGCAACGTAGAAAAGCAACTTCAAGAATCGAAAATTCCTATATAATTTTCAACGTGGTTTGATAATTATATATTCGAATCGAAGCATAATTATAATTATCTGTATATTTGGATTATTTGAATATTTGATATCCTCAAATTGAAAATGAGATATGAACGAGCCGCGGGAATATTACACGCCTCGCTTGGAAAGCACAAACTTTTTCGGAATATCCGATAACACGTTTAAAACGCCAACTGGTACAGGACAATCCTCACCCTTCCACCGTGAAATTTGTTTTCGATGAAACCACGCGTCCAATACGGTACGAAAGTTGGCAAATGCAGCCCAGTTTCCTAACAATCTCGCATCGCCTCTAATAACGACATCAGGATGCCGTAAACGCGATCCTCCTTGACGAAAATGCAGCGCTCGGCGCATCTGTGATCTCTGTGTTCGCACGTCTTTCGATCGATGGATTACGACACGCCGCATTGTGCTTAGAAGTGCTCCCGAGGCTGTCACGAGAATCAGATTGCCGTAATAATTTGATTGATATTCGCTCTCCTTCGCAGAAAACGCTCGAGAAGATGGAGATAGAGCAGCCAGTCGGTGGGTTGGCTCGGCTTCTTGCGCAGCGTGCAACACCGAAAGCCGAGAAAATGCAAATACGTGGCAGGAGTAAGACAATTTTCCAAGTTAGGAGATTTAGGAATTGTGGGAAATGAAATTTATGGAAAGTTAATTGGTTAACGACAACGATAATGTGCAAGCTTTGGCCTGGCAGAGATAGGAAATTTCTAACAATAAAAATCAGAACGTGTCGAGGAGGAAAAGGTTTATTAGTTTAGAAAGAGAGAAGAAAGAGTCTCCTTATTTGTAAAAAGAGTTCAGTCTTGATTAAATCACGACAGTTTAAAAATCGTGCAAACTGAAGATTCTTGAAACTTGGAATACCATAAAATTATAGATTTTAGAAGAAAGTAAATTAATTATGATTAGTTCATGAAGATTAACATTGCATTCTTTTGTTTATTAGAAAACAGTCCATCGGGACGCTTGTTTTAATTGCTTTAATGAATTTAATTCTCGTTTCAACGCGCTGTCCATCGCTTCAGTTGCTTGCCCGAGTAATTTTATCGAAGCGCGCGAAAGCTAAAATTGCGCCAGTTGTATCGATATCACTGAAATAATTGAACCTACGCATTATACACGACGATAGCTCTGCCTTTCTACGTTACTCGATCGAAGCTAACGGAAGCTAAAATGCGACAATTAGTAGAATCGCGAGAAGAGAGATTGGATCGACGCACCATATGCGTCAGTAGCAACGAATACGTTAAAGTCAAAAGATTAAGAAGGCGAGGGAGAAAATTTTGGGAAAAAACGGTGTCGTGGATGTTGGGATACGACGAGGTATAATACGACGGACGATGTTAATAAGAAACAGTAGGTCAACTTGTGTAGAACGAGGCTAGATGCTCCTGGCAAATCCGGTGTCAATGAGATCGATTCACCCGGCATCGTCGCTCCAGTTATTGACAGGGAACTGGACCGTCTAGTTCTTTCTCGACGACGCTTCTTGCATCCACTGCAACAACGTGGACTACGAACAGAGGATGTGTAACAATTCGTTCTGGAAAGGATATCCAGTTGCCTGGATCTCGAAGCCGGGTTATACTTCGTCGAACACTTCAGATTTTTTGTTACCAGCTAAGGAGTGGTGCTTGGAACACTTACATTTTTAACGTGTTTTTTCTACTTCCGTAACTAACCGATGATTTAACTTCTTACGGCTAAAAGAATCTCCGACAGTTTGTACCAATATGTTGGATCGAAGTATATATTTCGATTCGAAGAACGTAATTTATTGTACATAAATCATAGCACATAGATTACGTAGTTATATACGTATTCTATACGTATTTTATCGAAGGCCATTTCAGCCTCTCGGAAGACAAATTCATTAACTTTACTCCGTCAATTTTTTCCTTTCATCGCACAGCTATATGATTAATATTCGATTCTCAAGGAAGAAGGAAATTTATTTCATTTTATCTATAGTAATCACCTCGTCTTTTGGCTTAGGATGGCTTCCGGCCTCATGTCACAAATGCGTAATATTTCGTCTAATATTCTAAGAAAGAAATATATACAAACCAAACAATCGTTTTTACAAGATAAGTATGTTTAACGTAGCTGTATATATATATCGTCAAAAAGCAACGCTATGCATCAAAGGGTTAATAGGATCTCTCCAACTTGAGGGTTGAATTTAGAAATCATTCAACGCTTCTAAGCAATTTTATTTTCCTGTACACCTACTCTATGCTCCTCATTCTCGTATTCCATGCTTCGAGTTCAATTATTCAATTCTCCAATATATTTGTATTTGATTGTGATTCAATAATCACAGCGGAACGTTTGTTCTTATGCTGTTGGAAATACAAAAACCAGCATCGCTAAAGGACAACTTGAGCGAGGCCAGCACAAAGAACCACTTCGAGTTCTTAAGGGGAAACAGATCTACTAAGAGTAGTATAACAGACTCTATAGTCGATGCAACTACGAATATAATTAAAGACAATTTTCCAAGAATGAGAAGGATGTGGATGAAAGG
Organism: Bombus huntii; assembly: GCF_024542735.1. Classification (NCBI taxonomy): domain Eukaryota; kingdom Metazoa; phylum Arthropoda; class Insecta; order Hymenoptera; family Apidae; genus Bombus; species Bombus huntii. Next base: position 5,747,144 of record NC_066251.1, read on the forward strand.
AAAAATATAGAGATTGGGTAGTGGGGTGGGCCCTAAGATTGGCAAAGGGCCTGATTTTACACGGATCTTTCAGGCTCCCGCGCACGTGTGCCAACTATATTGCGAAAGACTTATACGGGGCACAAGGTCCAGCCATTCGCCGGTCGAATTTTTACCGATCGAAGGTTAGGTTTCGCAGTTGGGTCTGCGTACCGATCTGTGGCCCCTGTAAGCCCTCTCTCTCCTTCACCAATGTCCCCGTATCACGTCAGTACAGTCAGTTCTGCTATCACGCTACTTCTCCTTGAACAATCCTGCCTTCGTCTGTCCTGCTTTCTTTTTTTTTTTTTTTTCTTTTTTTAATTTCGTCGTCTCTTGAGTTCTCCTGTCTCTCGTAAGTCGTAGGATTCGCTTTTTTAATTATGGAAATTGACGACGTCCAGTACAATGCATAGACCTACATAACGTGAAATAACTGAGAAAAACTATAAAAATGAAACCTCTCTACGGACATAATTCTTAATCTCATATTCAAGATCCCGTATAAAGATTGCCTGTCCGTATATTCCCATCATAACTTTAATAGCATAATCTCCGTGGATAATGCTAATAATATGGTTCGCAGGCTTTTAACAACCGCGATCACCTCAATCTCTACAAAACCCAAGAAAATAAGACGTTGATTAACAGAGGCAGAGGAGAACCATCCGAACAAAGACGCGCTGTCTCAGCTCCACGAACAAAGAGGAATTTCGTGAACCTACACTGGCTCACGAAGATATCTGTATGCGTTATACAATATGTTACACATATATTTTACGTGTTACATAACATTTTGAAATTCCGTTATCGCCGTATGTGTTACACGAGTAGTTCTGCAACTTCATTAACGCTATAATGAGACGCAACAGTCGTGATTATATCGGTCAAATTTGAAACCAATCTGAAATTGTATATGGAAGCTGCAAGACGTTTATTGCGAAGATATATTTACGATAGTAAAAAATTAATACGCGGCATGAATAGTCATCATCAGCTAAACTGATTATTTACCTTAAAGATATATGTAGTAAAACTTAATATACGCCAAGCATGTATAGCCATATGAAACATAATATGTGTCAAGCGTGATTCCATCTCTGTAATTACCTCAGTAGTCTTGTAATTTCCACACGTAAGACCTCAGTAAGTTTCGTGTCAAACTTTACCAACGCGGTACGTACGACTCGAGTCTCGTCAGAGAGCCAGTGAAATTTGAAAACGTTCCGTACAACTCACAAAATGCGTTCGTAGAAGGTGTAATGCACACTTTCGTGAACCCACGTACGAGAAGACAAAAAGATAGAGCAAGAAGAATACAGAATAACGACAGCGTTCTGTAGAATGGAGCAAGAATCCTGCATTGTTCGAAGAGGCTGGAAGACGACGGAGAAGCTCTTATCAGAGCAATTCGTGCGGCGTGTGGTGTTATCAGGAACGACTGTACCTGAGGATCGTGAGTCAGAACAAGGCAAAAGCGGCTCAGAGTGGAGGCCACTTCTCCGGGTTGTCCCCTCCTGGCGGGGACACGTCGCGTTCTCGGAGGACAACGACGACGACGAAGGAGAGATCGCCAGTCAAGACCCCGGCGAAGAAGAAAAGAGAGACGAGTGCGGCCGTGGCGAGGCTTACCACGAGGCCGTCGCGAGCGATCAGTTCGGTGGACGTGCAGAACCGGCACGGACGTCGTCGCCGATTGTGAACCGGCAGTGAGCTACCATAGAGTACCACGGATAGAGAGCATTAGCCGGAGGATGCCTCTTCCCTTCACTGGATAACGTCACCCGATTCCTCGTGTACGTTTTCAATTCGACCTACACTGCCGGCCATAAATATTAGGACAGCCGCTTTATCGAAAAGTTCCAATAAATTTTACTCGGAACTCTTAACACTCTTCGGGTAAAATTACGCGAACAAAATGCCAGATTTATAATCACAGCGCGGCTTTTTACGCAAACTCCAATCTTTCAGAGTATAATTAAAAAAGTACAGACTCGGTAGAAAATTGTATTACACATCAAGTATCGCGTAGGAAGTTGTATACTTTTGATGTTTTACTCGACGTGCCCCATGTAGTTTTGTTTGTCTAGTTTCGAGTTTCCTGCGAATACGTGAAAATTTTGAGTAACCCGGTATATTCGGAGTAACTGGAAAACAAATACTATCAGATGTCCTAATACTTTTGGTCGGCACTGTGTGTATTTTCATAGCTTTTTATTACCGAGTCCTTGGCTATTGTGAGTTCTTTTTTGTTTGTTCATTGAGTTTCGTCCCGGTTGTTTTTTCTTCTTTTTTCTTTCTGGTTTGTTTTATTTGTTGGTGAACGTGTGGTCGAGGTGGAGGCTCAGATTGCGTTGAGGATGGTTTTTTTTGCTAGACTTTAGAAGGTATCAAATTTGAACGGCGACCGGGGGGAATAGCGCCAGTCGGGATTGTAAGGCAGTGGGTTAAAAGACCGGATGTAACTGTTCGCGACTTCGTGCTGCAGAGATCGCTTTTAGTTTTATTTCTCTCTCTTTCGATGTTTAGTTCAGTCAGCAATGTTCTTACAGGGTTTGTGGATTTTTTAGAAGCATTAAGTGATACAGTGAATTAATTTTATTTTTCTACAAGCTGTTAAATGAACGCAGCATTTTTTTTATCGTATCGCTTTAAAATTCTTCTCTCAAGATGTTAAGGGTAGTCGACTGCCGCGAAAACAATTTTTGAAGATGTTTTTAGTCTTCCATTTAACACCTTCGCTACTCTAATGGAACGAAACATTTGCTATAAATCATATTCTGTTCCTTGTACTTTTTTACAAAATATTCAGTGATATAACACGGTATATCTTTATTATATTTTTATATTATTATACATATTTAATAATCTCGGTAATCTCTAATAAATAGATACGGTCCCGAGATTCTTTTACTATTTTCTACCAATCGTTCATTTATTTCGTAGCTGAAAATTAAACGAGAATAGATAAAGGAATAGCTACAACCATTTCAGACAATTCAACCGGGATTATATGGTTGTTTATACACGTAAAATACATTTTTGTTGAAACACTATGCGTTCTCTGAGTCTTCTTTGCAATTTGCCACATATTACGAACATATTACTTATACAGGGTGTAACAGAACATGTACGACCCTTTGCGGCAGCTTATTGTGCACGCAAAAACAATGAAAAAGGTTCATATAAACGTATGTTGTACGTGTTTTTGTTTACGATATACGACGAATTTTCTGTTTTAATTTCCTTTGTCCAATTTCCTTTACAGAACATTCGGTTGCACTCTGAAGGGTTGCCAATGTCGTTTACCAAATTTATTAAGAAGCTTGTTCTATTCTGAACGCTAGTATTTCAACATTTTCGATACATGTTGCATATCCTTACACGATAAATTCATCGTATTTCATAAACCAAAACAGATAAAGAATACTGTTTTACATTGTTTTTTGGTGTACAGTCAGCTGCCGAAGTGGGTCCCATATATTCTGTCACACCTTGTATAACGAACACACATTACGAAAACGAAGTGTTCCCATTTATACGCTGGCGAACGTGTTAAAGGAGTCTCGTACGTCTTATTATTAATCGCGAACGACAATGAAAATTAGATTCTCTTGTTTAGTGTCCTCCGCTAATTTTTCCTGGAAAACAGCCCCTCGTTCGGGAAGACAAATTCACCGAGCGTGGAAAAATTCCTGAACGTTACTTTCGCGTTTTTTTACTTCATTATTTTTTTCCTTATTCCACGAAACGGAGCAGTTTAGAAAATCGAGGAATATCGTCGCATTAAGAACGAATTCTTCTTGCTTCGCATCGTAAAATTCGCTTTAACGATCGCGCCAGGGAAGTTACCGGGGTCTCGCCTTTTTCCGGTAAGGTCATCGGTAGGAAAGCTCGCCTTATACTGCCATTAGTATAATTAACCCAGATTTTCCCGGATTTATGGTGAACGGCGTGCGGGTCAGAGCCGTGCTCACTGTATTGTAGTGCCTCGTCCACTTCGTTGTTTCTTCACTTCTTCGGTCGAAGAAGGAGCAGCATTTCTGTCGGTTGGCATAGCGAAAAATATAGCAAATTAGCCGGTGAAAAACGATGATGTAAAAAAAGAAGAGCTGGGTTTTGTACTTACAGCCTGAGATTGATAGTCGATTTTCTTCATTTTCATGTATCGCGAATTAGAAGCTAAATATAAGAAACTAAGGAATGAAAGAGGTGGAAATGAAAGAAAATTTTAAACCTAGGATCTAAGGTTGATAAACGATTTTCCTAAATTTATAATAACTATTGAATTAATATTAACGCAACTGTGAGTGGAAAAATAGATTCTGTTGTCTCTGTTCATTCTTTGAATCGGAGAAGAAATACGATTTTTCGTGGTTGGAGTCGAAATAGAAGATCAAAAAGTAATTGTGAGAAATTTAAATTCTGAGTTTACGATGATTTAGAAGACTCGTCAGTTTTAGGGCAGTAAATAGAAATCATTACGATTGAAATGTGCGAATTAGGGAATTAAGGAACGAAAAAGAAGCGCAATATTAAATTTAGAGACTGCCATTGACGGATTTATTTTTGCCATTTCTCAAAACTACTAAACATAAAATTAGACGCTAATAATATTCCTCCAACTACTGATAAAACCAGTCGAGCAATTAGAGAAAGATCGCGGGGTATCGGTTAGTAATAACGAGACATTGTACAATATTAATTCGCGTTCTTCTCGGGTAATTACCATGGAACGCGTCGACGTATTGATTGATTGCATTCGGTGGACGAAGGAGCAAACAGGGAAGTCGAGTGTGAATATTTAAGTATCATCCGAGTTGATAATTTCAATCAGCCTTCGACTGTGTTTAAAATAGGAAACGTTAATTATTATTTATGACCGTGGCGAATGAGTAATAACTTTGCATTCTCATCGAAGGTAGTAAATGATGGAAAGAAAAGTTATAAGGTCAAGATTAGAGTATTCGAAAATTAAGAGATATAATATAAGAATAAATGTTGTACAATTTTGTATTTAAACTTGATTATAATTATCTAGAAACTAGAAATTAATAGAAAATAAAATTAATTAGAAATGAAAATATCGAAACATTGAGAAAGTTAAGAATTAAAGTTATAAAATTGCATTTCAAGTTTTCCCTAAAATCAAGTATACGAAATTACAACATGAAAAAATCGAATGGTTAAGAATTGAAGCTATCAAATTTCCATTTCAAATTTCCCTAAAATTAATTATATCGATGTAAGATCAGAACATCGGAAGAGTTTGCTGAGATGGAAAATTGAAAGGTTAGAGAATGAAAACTATAAACGTTGTTTGTTTCAAATTTTATTAAAATTAATTATATAAAATTTGTAATAAAACGATGAGTTTCGTTGGCTATTGCAACGATTGTAGGGTGTACTTTCGTTCAGGAGAGACATTCGCATTTAAAACGAACGGGTATTCAGGAAGCCAGAATGTCGGAGGGCTGTACGAGTTGCAGGGGTGCGAATTATGCAGGCACCACGCTGCAGTTAAGCTCGGCTTCCGGTGGCGGGTCCGGAAGCGGCTCCTCCGGATCAGGAAGCTCTTGCACAACTACAAGAAGAGTACAGGTACGCGCCAAGGTGCTGTACGGCTCTGGCAAGGCGATCGCCAGCTTGCAAGCTCAAGAGAAAGCCGCCAGGCACTGATAAGGTTCGTACCACTTAATTTTCAAAGCAACAATAATATAAATCAATTATTAGACGAATTTTTTACATGTAATCCATCCACTTTCCAAACAATTCTAACTCGTTCTGTCAACATTTCCATTATTATTTTATGATATTTAGTGCATTAAAATCATGAAAACGTCACATTCAACATGATTAGTTACTATGTTTTGGAAATGGAATATTGACACATGTATATGCATATGACAGCTGTACAAGAAAGAAATATTTTCTTAATGGAAATTTGATTTTCATGAACAAAAATTAAATATATTATTTCTACCATTTATTCGATGGGATAAAAAATATATTTTTTCTAATGAAGAATGCAGTAACGTAAAGATAGAGATTCCGGTGATGAATCTATTTTCTAAACATTTTCTAAACTCACGAAGAAAAATTCAATATAAGAAATCAACTGTTTATATATCGAGATAAAGTATTATGTTTTCGATTAGGATGGAGGAAACGTAAAGGTAAAGATTCATTAGATCAAGAGAATGATATTGTTTATCAAGACGATAGAAAATATCTTGAACGACGATAAGCAAAGATTTCAAATCATCCGCTGATCCTATCATCTTAGAAAGAACAGAGCAGAAACCTCGAGCGATGTTAAAAAGAATATCTGAGAAACAACAACAAAGTAACACAGACTCTCCACCCTTAATCTTACTTATCTTAACAAAACCCATCTTCCATTACCATCGATCAACCACCAACACCCGCTAACACCGCTCAACATCATTCATCAACTATTATCGATCTCGCCTTGGTTCCGACAAATCTTCATTAAAATTCCCTGTCAGCCAATCGAACGTACGAAAGAACCAATCATATCGCGAGGAAAGATTAAAGACCATGCATATAGTACAAGCCACGAATTACCATAGTATCGATCTCCTCTGCAAACGGCTGTCCTAACTGGAATCGGGCACGACGTCTCCTCGAGGCGTTAATCCGAGTCGGATTCGATGCTTCTCTCTTTTCGTTTCATTTCTACTCGGACAGCTATCGTTATGGTGTAAATACACGGAGGAGAGAGAGAGAGAGAGAGAGAGAGAGAGAGAGAAAGAGGATTCACGATCTGCCGGCAGTATATCGCAAAACATTCGATCGAAATCAAAGAGGTGAGGCCCGGAGGGCAGCCTGAGTAACAGTAAAAATCCAAGAAAAAGGTGCACGACCGGCCGATCTGGTAAAAAGAGTAAAAAGCCGGTCAATCGGCCTCCACGAGGCTTAGTACTTGGTGAACCGTCCTCGAGAAGGCCACGTATCACGAAGGACACCTCCTGCGCGCCTGTTCGATCCACGGGGAAGGGTTGAAGCGTGATCTAGGTCGAAGTGCACCCTCACAGGGATCCTTCTTCTTGACATGAATCCTACAGCTTTGTGAGTTTCTGGATTTTTATCTGGATATCTGAATCTTTCAGTCTCGTTAATCGATCGATCGTTCAACAAATTCGCTAGTTCTAAGTCTTCTCAATATGAATTCTCTCACTCTGTCAATTTCTGCATCTCAGTCTGTCTCAATAATTCTAAATCATTCTATGGCTAGTTTTAAATCTTCTTTATATGTATCCTTCCACTTTGAGAGTTTCTAAATTTTTGTTCGGATATTTAAAATTTTCTATCTGATTTATTGACATTGTTTAGTGAATTCCTGATATTCGTCCTTCCACTTTCTGAGTTTCTGTACCTTTGTACCTCATTAATTCATCGTTGCGTAGTTAATTCCGTTTACGAACCACTGTTTTTTGGTTTGTAAAGAAGTATTGCTGTAGTGTATTTTCAGAGTATTTTTGTAGAGGAAACGTAATACTTTAAAATTAGGAATAATTTAAAACAAATATGTACGTTCGTTATTCAACTAATTGATGGTCTATTACAGCAACGTAATAAAGTGGTAAAAGGATTAAGTGGATTTTTAGAATCGTCGCTTTCCCAATTAGGATCTTATGATATTTTTATATTTTCATTCCCTTGCAACTAATTTGATATCCTAATTTTCATCATAGAAATATTTCGTTCACAATCTTTTGCTAAAATTCTGGTTCGTTTAGGTGTATTTCCCATTTAAACGTCTATGTTCCTTATCCTTGTTAATTCAACAAATTTTCTGTACATCCTTTCCTACATCCAGTAAACAAGGAAAACATGTTATGATTTTATGTTCTTCAGCATCTTACAATCTGTGGTCCCGTTACATCTCTCCGCATTCCAAATAAAGATTTGTGTTACTTGGTCATAGTACCTGGAATTTCGCCTCGTCGTTATTCACCATTGAATTAATTCCCATCAATACTACGTACTACTTACTCAGTAGTTCTTATACTTTAGCGTCGATTACATCTTGTCGTATATTTCCGTCATTTCCAGTTCTAAGTTTTACGCCCCAGTTGCTCAATACTCTCCTCATCGTCTAATGTTGATTATCCTCCACTTTCTAATTTCCTTTTTATTCATAAACACAGACATATTTTATTTTCATCTCAACCGTTCGGGAATACTTTTTACATTTTCCTTCTATAAACGTAAATACTTCATTTTCGTCGCATTTACTATAATTTTTTATTGTAATTCGATTGAATAGATATTTCAGTTTCGTTTAAACTATGATTACATACTATCGGCTTTACGCATTGCAGTCATCGTATTAGCATTACAATCAACAAGTAGAAGACTATTATGATTTCTGTAATATCAAATATCAATCTTCTCATCGAATTCTAATAGAGTAGCTCTAAAACTCTTCGTATTGCAAAATCAAATCGTCACTTTCGATTCCATCGATGCCATCGACTGTCAAGCGAAGTTACAAACTCGCCAAGGTATTCTACACACAGACAAATCTCTGCTCGTCCACGAAGAAAGTTCGTTTCTCGCTTGTTTACCATTCTGTATTCACTCGTATTCTCGCCGAGTAATTGACTAGAAAAATTCTGCTAACGGTTATTTGCATATTACGAATGCGTACGTACGCATCGGTGATCGATGATCCAGTTCGATTTCACCGTGACGAGAATGACGAGGCCGTTTAGAACAGAACGGGCAACCGGTATCGTCGATCGGGAGTCGATCGGTCTACCGCGATCAGTGCAATTAAATGCGGCTAACGCGATGGAATGCAAATGCGGTGGCTGCACGTGCTGCAACGAACGGCATTCAAACGCGTGCCAGAAACACAACCATTCACGTTCTGCTCTTTTGTGCGATTTATCCCGTGAGAAAGTTAATGTCACGGCCGAGAAAATGCGAAACTGAACATCACGTCGTCGTGGAACGTTTTGTGGCAATTGCAATGGAAGATCGTAGATAAAAGAGCGAAACATATTCATACGGAAGCTTCTTCATTTTCGCGTAAAAGTTTCCAATCTCGCCTAGTGAAATTCCTGAAATTTTATTCAGGGATTCACGTCGTGGCGCATGAATTCCATTCGAAGATTACCGAAAGGATGAAAAAGATTTTCAACGGTTCGCGAAAGTACACTTTTACAAACTTTCCGTGTCCAAATTGTATGAAACATTTTGAAATCTCGCGAGACACGTATATTGTGGTTATGTTGCTAAAATTTGCTAAATTTACACGAGATAATTATTGGAAGCATACACGGATCACAGACAATTGTTTACTGTGCTAATAAGTCAGAATATGTAGCCAGACCATCTTTGGCACTAATTGCATGATCAATCCTCGGTAGGCTAATCGTGAGATTGATACGACAGATACATGTAAAATCTAATTCTAAATATTTTGAAGTTCATTCGGTAATTAAATCAGTAAATGAGGATTTCCTCTGGACAACATTGTAAGCGGAAAAATGTTCAAACGTTGTTTCCTTTATCGTGTAAACTTGAGTGAACACTGTAGTACAGAATTTAAAAGCTGCCTCCGTTTGTAAATAATTGCTAATAGTGTTAAAATGTGATAATCGCCGATATGTCCAACATCGCTTATCCGCGTAAGACAATGTACGTGTCATTAAGCGATAGATATGCTCGAACGCATGCACGTTAAATATCACCGATTTTATAATAATTTTTACTCGGGAACGTTCTAAAATATACTTTTGTGATAAAAGTAAAAAGAACATGTTGAAAAAATGTGTTTTTTATACGAGGTATAAATAGGTAAAAATAAATAGGTAATAAATAAATAAATAAATACGAGGTATAAATAAATAGGTAAATGGCACATTTAGTTTTCTCGGAATTTTCACTATGTTTAGCAAAAAAAAAGGATAGTAGATAGTTTGGGGTAGACTGAAGTAGGATTAGATGGGAAAATAGATTGAAATAGAAGATAGAAAATTTCGTGACGAATTTGCATTATCGTACGCTTCAGATCGTATAATAATCAAGGCAAATGAAATTTTGAAAATAATTTTAAGTCGCAGAAACTTCTTCTCTATCTTTAAAAATTGGATATTTCGTACTTGCAATGTTGTCTGCGACGCGTCTTTAATTATACAGTTTATATGTATATACTGTAAATATACCTATATATTATATTTTGTATCTTAGTACAATTAAAGACTTTTCATGTACTTTTCGCAAAAATTCGTTGCAGCATAGATTTGAAGTTACTGTATAAGGCTAAGATTATTCGTGTTGCATACTAACTTTCCACTAAGTATACGTTTGCGATAGATCTCTTGTAACCTGTATACACGTGTCCTCATTGCTTCGCAATTTTACTATCGAAGAACCAGGACATTTTGTTGCTAACGAGATTTCAAAAAGTTGTAATATCACGAAGCAAATGGTTCCTCGAATACCATTCAGGGGTCGAATTTCAATTGAATTTTACTTTCCAGCGTCCTCCTCGTCCTTCTTTCCTCCGGTTTGTCGAAGTCAGCGACGAACCATGAGACTCTGCGATCATCTTCCGCGAAAGTATCTTCGACTCTTCGACCAACAAACGAATCCACGTTCGACGACCGATCCAATCGAGACGATGATAATTCCGAGGCGATAGAAACTTTATTTATTCCCGAGAATCTGAGTCAATACGAACAGATTCTGCTCTACGTGCGAGAATTATTTCAAGGAGTGGAACAATCTGCCGATTTGTACGATCAAGAAGTTCCGGCGAGTCTTGAGAGAAACGTAACTGATAGTACGAGCGACGAGGATCGATTTTCGAAGCTGGAAGAGCGAGTCCGAGAGTGGAATTCGCCGTCAGACAGAGAAGAGGACGAGGGAAAGTATCCGCAGAGAAATCCCGAGGGAGGAGTTTCATTGGGAACGACCGTGCAGGATAATAGAATGGATGACGTAATTTCGACAGAAAGAAATAACTATGACGCTGGCTACAAAGGGAAAACCGAGCCCGACGAGGAAGACTTGTTGGAGGCGGCTAATTTTGGGCTCGATGCCATGAAGGATCTGTATACTGTTAAGGAACCGAAGCTTTACTCGATGGGTGAGATTTTTCATAGTTCTTGAACAATTGCTTTTCCATTTGAAAAGGCATAATTCTTGCACGAGATTTTAAAAAGATTCGACAATAATTGGGAAGATTTTTCGAGGGTGCAAGAGAGATAGTTTATTCATGAAATTTATGGAAATTAGGAATGTTAGAGATAATTGGACGAATTGTTGATATTAAATATTGTTAGAAAGAAAATTATTGATTTGAATATTAACTATTACTGAAAGTTTTAGTTATATTCATTTTTATTATATATATACAATATACAGTTAATATATATATACAATATTATTTACATAATATATATTGTTTTAGTTATATGCGTTTTATTATTATATATATATATACAATATGCAGTTAATATATAATATTTTCAATATATAGTTGAACAAAATAATGGAAACAACTCTTATATGTCTTTATCATGTATATGTATGTATATCCCTTTATGTTATGTATAAGTATATGACGTATAAGAAGTGTCTCCATTATTTGTCCAACCTCTGTATAATAATTAAAACACAATTATTAATTTAAATAATAGAGGTCGTTGCAAAATGTTCCAAACTCTACTTTCACATTTACTCTTATGTTTCTCATACGATTCTCACAATTTCTTCATCTATGCCCATGAACCATCTATCTTGAAAAAATTTGCAGAAAAAGTGAAACACGCTGTATAAATGTCAGTTCCAATAAAATCGCCATATAAACACAAATCAAACCCACAAACTATACAAACAACGATCGACAACATCTAATTGCCTAATTACAAGGTACAAAATTGATCTTTAAATACAACTTGAACAGGTCTTTACCTGGACTCGGACAATCCTGCGAGGCACGTGGCAGTTTTTAACGAACAAACAGAAGAAGCAAGGTTCCTCGCCAAGTACGGATACGCGGTTCTTCAGGGCACCACGTTGTTCAGAAGAAAGTAAGAACACCGTATTTTACATCTTGCCTTCCGCAACTTTGCACTCTTATTTAATCTCGAAATTTCGACGACTCGTTTGCTCAAGATTCCCAAATACTCCGGCAGACTCGCTTCTGTCTCGTCGCAGTCAAAGCAATCCACTTCAACGTGGCTGCCCAAACAGAGGAGTTCCCAACTGTCCGGCGGCCAGTTTGAGATACAGAACGTCTGATGGAAGCTGCAATAACCTGCATCATCTATGGTGGGGCTCCGCCATGTCCACTATGCAAAGGTAATTCACTAAATGAAAATCACGGGAGTAATAGTAGTAAAAAGAAGTAGGAACGTTATAAATTATATCCTTTCGTGTTTCATAGACGAGCAATCTTAAAATACAATGATACAAAATTGATTGGCTATTATACGTTACTGTATCAATCTATTTTACATCGTTGTATTTTAGGATTGTTCTTCTATAAGACATGAAATATACAGGGTGGTTGGTAACTGGTGGTACAAGCGGAAATTCTACGCGAAAAAAGAAGTCGAAAATATAGAATAAAAATTTTTCGTTTGAAGTTTTGTTTTCGAGAAAATCGACTTTGAATTTTCGCTCGGTACGCGTGCGGTACGTTATAACGAATCTCGCTGTAGATCGTTGTCTCGATGGAAAAATTAAAAAAAAAAAAATTTTTATTCTATATTTTCGACTTCTTTTTGTATAACGTACCACATCCCTACTTCTCTTTTTATATTATTATTTGGAATATATATATATAGTGTATATACTATTGGTAGTTTTATATCTGTATCTAATACAAAATAATATAAAATTGTCAATTATATCACTCATCATATGTACAGATTATTGTATAATTGTACAGATATATCATTGTACAGATTATATATTATTATACAAAATTGTTTGGTAATTCATGTTATATTCATTAGTAATTTATATTAATTTCTCTCTTCTTACTTGATGTTTGTCACTTTCCTGGACGTTTCGAAGATGCCATTGGCTTGTCACGAAATTTCATAAGTTTATCGACTATTTCTAAAAGAGTTGCATCTTCATCGCAATTAGCGATATTCTCTTCTGGCTGTAAACTAGTACAAAAATTAGGGAATGAAGAAAATTGGGTCTGCGAATATCGTGTTTCCTGCCTGTGGTATATAAATGCAGTGACTTTAATTGAACGAATAATCTAAGCTTCAGGATTAATTTGACTAGGGAAAGATAATGAATTTGATGGATGTTCGTCAGGTTCCTGCCTTCGGTTTACGATGATGGCATTCAGAGTATCAGGAAATCGGTGACAGGAAGACCACTTCCTAGCGCAAGACTAGTGACCACGGTGATTCACGAGGACAAAGATGTCCCCTTGGAAGCTGTTACTCACATGCTCATGCAGTGGGGACAGTTTGTCGATCATGATTTAACAGGTGGGAATTTTCAGCAATTTTTGACAATGATAGTTCCGTACGATTAATTATAATTACGTTTCCACAAGACTTCCTTAAAAAGTTCTACAATTTTACCAAATAAAATTCGTGCAAATCAAAGAATGATAGTGACTTGAAACTTGAGAGGAAACCAAATACATAAATTTAACGTTCCATTTTTCCAATGTGACTTTATTTAAAACGTTTTAGGAAATTAATTTGAGAATCTATTTAAATCAAAAAACGATAATCAGCGAACATTCAGAAGGAAACTAGAACTCTGTCGATTGAAACGTAATTATAGATTTCCATAAATTTAATATCTGATTTTCCTAGTCAGAATTACTAAACAATATTGGAACCATCAAGATAGAAATTTTCTCATCTCATGTGCTCCCTTTAGCCACCGGGCAAGGCAGAGGATTTAATGGCTCTATACCACAATGTTGTCTGAAATTCGGATCCGGTTTCCAACCACCGGAATTCATGGTACATAATTGCACTTATAACTCGATCCTCCACCGCTCATTAATTGATTTTTCTAAGAGTAAAATATATCTCCACAGCATCCAGAATGTTTGCCAATATCAGTAAGCAAACACGATAATTTCTTCGGTCCTTTGGATGTTAAATGTTTAGAGTTCGTTCGAAGCGGCTCAGCACCGAAAGAAGATTGTGAATTTGGCCCCAGAGAGCAATTATCACAGGTGACAAGTTATCTAGATGCTTCTGTGGTATACAGCAACAGCGCCTTTCAAACAGACTCCTTACGATTATTTCGGAATGGTGAGACTTTATTATAAATTTAATTTATCTAAAAATTCACTCAAGAACGATACTTTATATATATATATATTTTTTTTCCTTTTATATTTTATATTATAAAATTTGGAAGAAGCCTAAGGCACCCAAAGCGAATTAAAATTTTAAAAGAGGACCACTGTTGTATATTTTTAATTATATTTAATTAATTAATTTAATAATTCGTTTCCTTAAATTCACAGGTACAATGTTTCTCACCCTTTTTTCCTTTTTTTTTTAAATCAAGCAACGAAAGTGAATTAAAACTTTGAAGAAGATCAGAATAAGTTTAATGTTAAGCTTGTTCAATTAGTATTCGTAGAAAATAATTTCATCCCGTTCGTTTTGAAAATTTTTATTTATATCAATCTTAAAAATAGCCAATAAGAATAAGTTTCTTAACTTCGATTAATATGTAATATTTTTACATGTAATATTATGTTCACAGGTTTATTGCAATATGGGAGGATTCAGTCGCAGAGACCGGTGCTACCTAAACTCGATGCCGATCTCTGTAGACGCGGATCATTATCCACGAATTGCTTCAAAGCTGGCGATGGTCGTCTCGGCGAGCAACCTGCCCTCACGTCTCTTCACGTAGCGTTTTTGAGGCTTCACAATAGAATCGCGACGAAACTTGCCGCGTTGAATGCTCATTGGAGCGACGAGAAACTATTTCAAGAATCCCGGAGAATCGTCGCGTCCATTGTCCAGCACATCACCTACAGAGAATTCCTGCCTATTGTTCTTGGTAAATTGAACGTTCAAATGGAAATCGAATTACTCGAACGATCCTGGTTCTTCTGATATCTATAACACTACGACGATTGGCTAACTCCGCCAAGAATTAACATCGAAATATAGTTTTGTTATTTTCGAAGAAAATTTTCTAATGTTATTTATGCATCGTCAAATAATAAATCCATAAGAGAACTCTTCGCAATGATAGTTGTGACGAGGATTTTCTTCGTGATTAAAATGTCCTATTTATCGTTTGATAGTTTCAATGTTAATCGGCTATTATCGAATATAAGGAACTTGATCGGTTAGTTATTATCGGATATCAGAATTGAGCATAGTTGAAAAAGGATGTAGAGATAGAAGTAACGGTGATCGAAACATTCCAGGTCAAGACGTGATGAAAATATTCGACCTCGAACTCTTAAAGAAAGGCTATTACGAAGGTTACGACCCAACAGTGAAACCAACTGTCGCGAATGCGTTTTCTACGGCTGCCTATCGCTTTGGTCACTCTCTAGTTCAACAGAGCTTCGTCCGATTTAACAGCGATCATCAGCCAATTTTCAACAGTCAGTATTCTATCTTGGAAAATCTTCTATCAAGAAATACAATGTACAAGGAATTTCCTAATTAAAATATAAAAATTGCTACATTAGAATGCTAGAAAATCACGATATAACATAAAGTACCAAAAGTTTCATAATTTCTTCAATTTACAGATGTTTCCATCCACAACGAGTTCATGAACCCAGCAAACCTGGAAACAGCCGGCTCAGTGGATCGTCTTCTTCTTGGTCTGATCAATCAAAACGCCCAAAGAAGAGACGAGCACATAAGCGAAGAGTTAACCAACCATCTGTTTCAAACTCCAAGATTTCCCTTTGGAATGGATCTAGCTTCGATCAACATCCAACGAGGCAGAGATCATGGAATTCCCCCATATGTACGATGGCGAGAGCCCTGTGCTCTATCGCCGATAAAAAACTTTGACGATTTAGAGAGAGTTATGCCACCATCCACGGCTAGAAAGTTCAAATTAGTCTACTCGTCTGTCGAAGATATTGATTTATTCACTGGAGGACTTGCAGAGAAATCAGTGAAGAGCGGTTTAGTTGGACCCACGTTTGCTTGTATAATTGGCCAGCAGTTTAATAATATACGTAGAGGAGACAGATTCTGGTATGAGAATTCAAAGCAGGAAGGCAGTTTCACACCTGGACAGCTCCAACAAATCAGGAGAGTCACTCTAGCTCAAGTTCTTTGCTCAACTATGGATAGTATAGAGACTATACAACCATTTGTGTTCTTGACACAGGATACTCTGAAGAATCAACGTAGGCCTTGCAACGATTCTATTATTGGACAATTGAATTTAGAATCATGGGCAGAGAGAGGTCCAAAATTTAGAAGAGAAGGTATCATTGATAAAATAAAGAAGTACGCTTCAGTCAGTGCAACCACTTCAAAATCTACAGATTTATACTCTCATAACTTAAACCCTGCAAAAACAAGCGTTCAACAGCAGAACAGGATTGTCGTGAAGAAGCCTTTTGGTCCTGCAGATAATCTAACCATAGTTGTACAAAATAATGCAATTAATTCGCCTGTCTTTGTGAATGATGCTATCTATGGGTCCAATATAAAAGTGAATCCCTCGTTGGTCCAGGAAGTACAACAGAGACCAGTTTCTGAAGGATCTATGCCTATTCCAACTTATCTTCCAGCAAAACCTGTGATAATAGCGCATCCTCTAGGAAATCCTGCTTACCCTTATGTTCCATATGCTTTCAATGATCCCAATAATCCTAATCCTTTGAGCCAAGGATATAGACCTAGCTACTCTAGCGATGTTGTGTTTGATAGTTTTCCTGGAACCAGTCCAAGACCAACTTTGTACACTTATTATACCAACTTCCAAAAATTGACTACTCAGAAACCTTCTCAAGATGTGGATGCTTATATTACAAATTATAAAACTCAGGACCATGGATCTAAACCAAGCTCGTGGACTAATTTACAATATCAGAGTCAACCATCGTCCAAACCAGTTTACAGTTCTACTCAGAGACCTCAAGATGTGGACGCATATATTACAAATTATAAACCTCAGGACCATGGATCTAAACCAAGCTCGTGGCCTAATTCACAGTATCAGAGTCAACCATCGTCCAAACCAGTTTACAGTTCTACTCAGAGACCTCAAGATGTGGACGCATATATTACAAATTATAAACCTCAGGACCATGGATCTAAACCAAGCTCGTGGCCTAATTCACAGTATCAAAGTCAACCATCGTCCAAACCAGTTTACAGTTCTACTCAGAGACCTCAAGATGTGGACGCACATGTTGCTAATTATAAGCCACATGATCATGGACCTGAATTGAATTCGTGGCCTAATTCACAGTATCAGAGTCAACCATCGGCCAAGCCTGTTTATGATTCGCCGGAGCACAATAATCAAGGACATGGAATCAATATTTGGCAGAAATTGCAATATAAGCCTGTGGTTTTGGTCGGTCAAACAGATTCTGGTAATTTACAGAGCTATGCACAAACTTCGAACCACCCACAGAGTTATCTAAAAGATTCTGAAGATACGTACATCAAACCTGCAAATAGCCAACATGATTACGTAAAAGATTTCGAAAATAGGTATACCACGTGGTCTACCATCTCTTCTGATAAAAAGACTGAGGATACAATAGTAAATGATCCGCACTATAGACCTTATCAAGAACCAAATAGGAAGCCAATACAGAGTAGTTATGGATCAAATTATCAAATTGATTTCCCTGGCAGACCTACCGCAAGCTTAAACGACCAAGGAACCACCGTCCATCCTAACGCTTTCTATTTAAGTTCCTCTGCAAGACCAATTTCGAATAACGAATATAATAAAGAGTTCAGTAGCTGGCCTGCCAGTCAGAACGATTATGATATAGCGACTCACTCGACTCCTGTTTACAGACCAGCGCAGCATGTTAGCGATTATCAGACGAGTAAACCCGAGAACTCTTATCAGAATGTGCAACCTAAACCGTCGAAAATTCACAGCGTGACGATTATCACGGCGAGTCAAAGCGGAAACGAGGTCGACAGACTCGAGAATCGAGTTACCAGTGAAGTTCCAAGACCGTTGAATACCCAAATAGCCAACGACAGAGCGAAAAGGCCTGGGCAGTATTATTACGAGAAGAACGTGCTACATCGGTATCCAGATAAGATGGAGGATCAGCCAGCGTATAACGCTGAACAGAGACATAAATCAACGAGCGACGAGGTGTCGATCGATGATACTCTTATCGTGGCTTCCGTGAGGAATCAGCTTATCGATGGAAATGGCAACAATACAGACGTAAAGACAATGAGTCAGACGAGAAATGAATCGTCCGATAGCACAACAAGCGATGATGTGGATTACGGTCTCGGCGATGCTTTCTCAGAAGAGACTGAAATTCCGCCAAGCTACAGGTATACATTTTATTGTCTTTGCGTATGTTGTCTTCCTACTACGATAACGGCTATTTACAGTCGACAAAATGCTCGCAAAATTCTCTCTATTGTCACCGCTTCGTAAGATTCTTATCTTAATCGGTGTAGATAGAAGATAACGAACATTTATTGTAGGTGCTTGCGCGTGTGATTTTACAAGGTTTTCTCATTTCCCTGTTCCCTTTTTGATAGAGCAATGTAACACAGTTTCAATTTTTCGTACTTTGGAAACGTTTCGTTCTTGGATCATCAAATGGGTTTCGAAATTGCAGTTCTAGTTTCTTACCAATTTTTCAGATACTCCGGCATATGAACAAGGTCTCTTCTCGATGCATCGAGGTGATCGATAGAATAGTGCGAAGTAACGTAATTGAATCTCTGTAATCTTATTTTTATCTTTATAATACTTCGTTCAAAATTACAGTCCGGAATTTCTTGGAATTTTGAAGATTTTATGAAATACGAACGAAACTTCTCTTCAACGTAATTCAACGATTTATCGAAGCGTTGGTTCATAAAATTAGAAGAACACGATTTACATTTTTCTCGTGATTTCAGAACGAGTCATTGGCTGAACCCACATGAGGACACCAGCCTACCGTCAGCTTTGGAGATGCCAAAAATCCCATCAGACAAAACCAGCGCCGCCAAGGAACTACCAAAACCTATGAAGCTGAGAAATTACGCCGCGTAACAATAAGTCCTCTTCCTATCTTCATTTTTACATTCGCTGAACGGTCGTTCCACTTGGTTCGCCACTGCGTAATTCTCGCGAATTAGAGAACGTGTAATTAATTTAATTCTAGACGTAGATCGTTCGCAACGTTAGTATTTATTGTTCTTTTAGAATGATCTTCACTGCGTGAAATGATCGATGGCTTTTAATTTAGTTTGTAAGTGCCGGCATTCAATCCATTGAGGATCAACATTTCATTTATAATTTCGTATTTTAGTCAATTCCAACAAGAAAGTTGTAAAACTATATTGAATCCGTATTGTGGATCCTCAAAAATATTCTATAAATTCGCAGAAAAACTTTCTTGCTACCATCTCCTCTTCCACTTAAAAACGTTGTATCTCATTCTAAACGTTACGATATTAATTTATCTCATCTCAATTTTATACAGTTTGATTTGATGATACAATCGGACTATTTTGCAGCACTATGATGAACTAGCTTCTTTTCTCTGAATTATAGAAGTTCATTTCGTGTCTATAATTTATGGCGGGCTTGTGTAATATTATTCTATAATATTTATTATTCTAACATATTTTTTGTATCTTGATGAAACGACGATAGTTTTATCTTTTAATTTAGATTACTACACTGTTTATCCTTAATGGGTTAATGATCATTAGACGTTGATAGTCGTGCGAGACGCGCGTTATTTATGTAGAGGAATAATACACACGACGAGGGAGTATTGCACAATGATTGCATGCGCTTAGAACGTTTCTCAAGGGTCGGATGGAATGTGTAGCCTAGTTTTATGCCAATTTTAAACCGTCTCAATGCGCCGCCTGGAACTACTCCGGACTATTTTCAGATGCAGTTCCCGTGTCACTGCGTTTCATATGCCGCCTCTCTACACCAGTAATTTTAATTACACCTTTAGCAACCTCCCTATGTTTCATCCTAACGAACCGTTCTTTAGAGTAACGAAGCATTCTCTTCGAATAGTATCGGTCGACACCGCCGTCGTTTCTCAATTAACACCGGTATAGTATTATGAAATTATGGTACTTGATCAGCGTCGATTTAATAAGCGAATCGAATTAGCCTACATTCGTCTTCTTCTTTTCGATTGTAAAACACGCTTAAATTGTAGATGATGATTATTAAATTCGATCAAAACGTTATTTTCCTCCACGTTCAACTGTGACAGTCATTGGAAATTGAACATCGATCGATCAATGGTACGGCTAAACACAGTGGGTTTCAGATCTTTGGTTTTTCATATATTCGTTAAACTATGCAAACAATTTCGTTAAAACGCTTTTTTTCTTTAATTCGAACCGATAGCCGCTAGAGCGATGGATTTCACTTTTCCTCTCTCTCTTTTTTTTTTTGGTTTTTATATTAGTCCAAAGTGGCGAGTGATTTTGACGAAAGTTCAGTTCTAATAGATCGCCGTTGGAACTACGAAACTCGTTAAAATAGTGGATTTTAAACCTTCTAGTTTCTATATGAATGGAAACACGAAAGTGCTTTTAACAATTGCCTACACGGTAGAATCTCGATTACGAGAACTAATAGTGACGCATACTGATGGAATAACAGCGTTCTTTAGGTAATTGAATGACTTTGTTCTCGTACGATTTTAGATATTGAAAACGTTTCTAACAAGGAATCATCCGCAATTTTGACGTTGTTCGAAGTAAAATTAAATCGTTCGATTAAATCACGATTTGATAATCAAAATCCATTTTACATTTATTATCATCGTGTCTTAATTTCAATCATTCATGTATTACAGGAGCAGATTCACCAGTCATCTATTGCATATTTAGGTACAAATCAGAAATTTAGTATTAAATTTAATTTAATCGAAGCTTTCTGCAGATCCGAAGGAATTTCATGGTTGTTCGTTAGAGATAGAAGTTTCAGGAAACTGGCGGCAAATAAAGCTCACTAGCTACGTTACTCGCGAAGAGTAGAGCCGGTGTTTCGCATCTCGAAGAAAATTCGGTCTTTAACATGCCATTAAATGAAACGTCGAAGGCTGCCTCAATGGCTATTCAACTTGTAAGCCCCGCTTGGAAAGTTCTTACTTTGAACAGTCTGGTACTCACTGCTATAAATTATAAACCTTCCTGGAAGATACATTCCATACTTTTACTGAATCTTAGCGGAGTGCAAAGTTGGAATTTCCTTCGTCGATGGGGAAACAAAAAATCAATATTTTCTGATTCCACAACGTGCACATAAAATATTGCAGATTCCTGAAGTAACCGTTAACAAAAGAGTCAATGGGTTTATAATATTAATATCGACGATCAAGACGTTTTCTTCGAAAAGAATAGATTGGTACGTTGCATGGAAGAATTCCAATTTTTACAAAATTCGGAATTTTTCATTCTGACTAGTATAAAATCAAATATTCTAACGATTAATTCTAAACTAAATATTCTCAGTATTCTAAACTTCAGTTTCCGTAATAAACAGGTATAGTAAATATTCTAAACTTTGATTCCCATAAAATTGAAAATTTTTAATTTCAATTCTCACAAAATTAAATATTGCGAATTGCAGTTCCCACAAAGTTAAAAATTTTATATTCTAATTGTATAAAATTAAATATTCTAAATTCCAATTACCACAAAATTAAAGATTCTAAGATTGAATAAGACAAATCGTAGAGCATAAATACATAAAACAAAAGAATATATTCTCATCTCGATAAAAATTTCTTTCCTCTTCCAAGAATAAGTGGCGATCCTGGTCGTATATTGCGGAAAAACAGATGCTCGATCTAAGTGATCGCTAGGCGGTGGTTTTCGGGTCATCAGAGAGCAGAGGCAACAGTCGATCGAAATGCAGTTTTCGATGTCACGACCTGGATCCGCTGTTTCTGCGGTTTGCTACGTGTTAACCGGGCTCGATGATGAGAAGCGATAGAAACTCGGAGTTTGGCCAAACCAGTTCGTCCGAAGCGACTCGTTTCAATCGTTCGCGCTGTACTTTATTGCAACACCGTTACGATATGCAATAAAACGTCACTCTTTATACTCGGTAACAATAAAAAGGTCTGCATAAAAATTGAAATAACATTTCCAGCAATCGTTTCACGCGACAAATGGCTTGCTTA
Source organism: Bombus huntii (assembly GCF_024542735.1). Classification (NCBI taxonomy): domain Eukaryota; kingdom Metazoa; phylum Arthropoda; class Insecta; order Hymenoptera; family Apidae; genus Bombus; species Bombus huntii. Next base: position 5,769,504 of record NC_066251.1, read on the forward strand.
AAAGCAGTTGTTACCGGACTCGATTTGCCAATTCCGCGAGACTTTCTTCTTAATTACAGGGAATGACCTTTTCCACGACTTCTTTCCCTTTTCTTTATTTCTCTTTTTTGGTTGTTCGATTAAACTAGTCCACAAAAGTGGATCTCTTCGTGAAAGCTTGGCCAGACTGGTATGGATTGGCACCAATGAAAACAGCCAATTGCAGCTATACCCGTTTCCAACATTCTGCTTCTTCGACATCTCATGGAAAATCTTTTTTTTTTCGATAAATGCAGAACGTGAAATTCCGGTTTAATATAGGTTACATACACTGGCAGATATAAATAAGTATTAGGTCACTTATCAGTATGTATTACGAATTGAATATTTTTCACTGCTTTCATTTTCTAGTTATTTTATTATAAATGTGTCATTCTATTCGCACTACGTGCGAAATACTAGATAAAATAAAATTTATTAGAAAAATACGTGTAAAGTATAAAAATGCAACGAGTATGGGTTCTAATATTTGTGATAAGCAGTGTATACCGATCATATTAAAGATTAGAATCTATGGAGCAAAGTGATTCTAAATATCAGCTAACGATATTCAATCCAAATATGAAATCTACAGATCATAAACGTGTCAACGATGCTTATCAGCGACTCGAAATTGAACGTCTTTAATTGCCATGATAACTTCTCGTAACACTTTGTGCCAACTGGTTTCTGCACGAAACAAATTCGCGGTGCTTATCTTTTAAGTGGATTATCGAACGATTATACAACAAGTTAAATTATTCGAAGGCAAATTGAATAGATTGATCACTTATCAAACACGGAAAAATATTCAGGAAATTCAGACTAAATTAGTCGACAAGAATTATAAAATTGTGTAATATTTATTTTACGTCACAGAATATGTATTTAAAATTACTGGAATGGAAAAAGATGGTTCATGAAGTGAAAGAAATTTTTTGAAATTAATTTCATATTAATTATGAATTTACTTTGCTGAATACAAGATGTTTCGGTGCAGTGTCAACACAAGATTCTTTTAAGTAAAGCTCTCCTGGAAAGTTGCATCAAGTCAATTAAATGACGTAAGAAACATCATGCATCTTTCGCCACGATTCTCACGTTAATTTGCCGTTGCTCCTCCTTTTGTCTTTGCAATTACCGCAGAAAAACAATCCTTCTATCATGCCCATGACACTACAATTAATTAAAACACAATCTTTCGCGCTTCAGGAACAAGGACGCGTGTTTCAAACTTGCGGGAAAAGTCACGCCCTCTGATTGGTCCGTTCTCCAGACTATCGAGCCTCCACCAATCGCGTGAGACCGCGAAAATCAATCCTTATAACCGGTAAAAGAACCTCTATCACGTTGCTCCAGAATTTAAAAATACTCAAATGGCATTCTTCAAATTACATTTAACATTATATCAATAAGAACAATGCCAAAGTAGGTTACAAATCTAAATTAATTCGCAGAACATCATACACTCCTTTTCAACAGTAAAATCTGAAAACAAGTATTCCTTATAAAATATTCTTTATACATAATTATTATGCAGAAAGCGATACAAAGTTACCGATGAAAAAAAAGTATAAAGAAGATACAGAAAATTCGCGAGAGTGAACAGTAAAAGTTGGGAACATAAAATATTTATTATCTATAATTATTATACAAAAAGCAATAGAAGGTAGGCGATAAAAATATATAAAGGAAATAAAAAAATGCGCGAGGATGCGTTAACAGTAAAAGCTAAGAACAAATGGATCAAGCATGTCAAAGGAACTTTTTATTACAGGAAAAAAGACATCAAATATTCCTTACAAAACACTCATTATACATATTTATTACATAGAAATTACTACACAAGACTACAATTATTACAATACGAAATCATCGATAAAGAGAGTATATAAATATAAAAAAGGTAAAGAAAATACGCCACGGGTCGTTGAACGATAGGAACGAGCGGACACGAACTACGTACGAAGCTTTGCTTCGGCTCGAGTGTGGCGGAGGAGTGGGGATGGTTCGGTTCCGCGTGCCTGCGAGACGAGCCGAGGCATCAGTTCGTAGCGACGCGTCCCTGGCGCAAGTCGCTATCATGTTTTTCGTACTGTTCGGTGGTTTTCGGCCGAGTGCCGTGGTGCATTATGGATTCGCGGTTTTCGGTCTGCTCTCTGTTCTTCTGGTGTCGTGTCCAGTTAACTGCCAGGAGACACTGACCAATCGGATGCGGGTGATCAGCGAGGATCTGGACCGGCAGCTGAACGGGATCATGGCATCGCAGGGTATCAACTATACGAGAACGAACACGACCGGGCTGCTCTACAACGCCACCACGTATTTCAACCCCAAGGGCATGGGCCAGCTGTACAACGTGACCAACATGTTCATCGACTTCGTGCAAAGCAAGCAAGCCTATCCCGAGGGTGAGTGATAACATCGTTGGAGAATTTTGTTGCAATGGTTTATATGGTTTTATAGGTTATAGGTTATAGGGCTAGGGACAGGTTTTACGCGGCTTTGGTTACGCCCTGTACCGCGCGCTCGAAAATGGCCGGCTGCTTGTTGGTAAACAGATCGCTGTCAGAAAAAATATTACAATTGTGTAATTCCATGCTAGATGAAATTAAATTGGATTCATTCTCGAGATCTGTCGAGATTTTAAGGATAATTCGATATAGGTTTGGGTATATTATAACGTGGAAGGTTGTTAGTGGATTTTTGAGCTTAAGTACACCGTGGATAGGGTATAGAATACACTGCTGGGTAATATTGTAAGTTTATTTAGTTTTATGGAGATTTGTGTGATTTATAAATAAAGGTAGATATGAATTGTTTTGTGCAACTCGATTTACGTATTGCACCTTATTTTGAATATATTGCTGCATCTTTAAATTGCTATAACATAAAACTACTTGCAAATAACGGCAATTAATTGTACGTACAAATAGTACAAAACGTACTTTATTTCGTAGCGTATATTTTCCGAATTTTTATGCGATGAGTTGTTGAACGAAAAAGAACGAATAGCTGCAGCAATAAATGTATAAAAATTCGTAGCCTAGCTATAATACACACAGGCATGTAATACAAAACTCAGTTTCAAAGTATAGTCCTAGCAATAAATCATTGAAAACGCTAAAAATTACATCGAACGTATAATCCTATCTTGCAGTGTAAACGCGTAATTTCTTTTGAAAACACAAGTGTACTCCGAAAAGACATTTTTCTTCTGGTTGAGTTTATGTTGTTATGAGAGATTCCAAGATTGCTTTTACAAGAGAGGAACATCCTGTGATCTTCTGTTATCAATAAGCTCATTCACTCCAGTTATATTTATCACCAAGGATTTTATAGACCCCTGTATTTACGTGTTTGACCGATGAGAAGCTATATTCTCCGAAAAGTGAAAGGAAAACACGGTCGTATTATTATTATTATTGTCTCTGTTACTCAAATATTATTGGATTTCTCGGAGCACATATTTTTGAGATTCTTGTTAATCGATTCATTCCATTACATTCATTACATTGTATGCATGCATTTCCATTATTTTCTCTGTTGCTACAAGATTCTTGTATTCTTAACGTTCCCGACAATCGATTTATTCCATTGTACTCCGAAAAATCTTAAAAAATCCAATAAGTACGTTCTTTAACCGAACAATTTTACCTCAATTTTCATCGATTATTATAACTTTCCAGGAATGAAATAACATGTTATATCTCGATGAGAAAAATAAGTCAAGAATACTTAAACAAACACAACGTATTATCTAACACAACGTTAGGCTTCGAGAAATTTCAAAAGCCGAAATTCCGAAATTCCAGAAACGATACAATGCGTTCGTCAACTCGACAGTTTTTCCTCAATTTTCATCGCGACGATATCAATCTCTACCTGTTTCGCCTTTCGATTGATCTCGAATTGGCCAGAAAAATTCCGTCCTTTTTTTTTTCACAACTCGTCGGCGTTTCCATCGGATCCGACATTTCAGGAATTCCCACGCGAAACACAGCGTCGATCGTTGGGGAAAAAAAGGCGATAACTTGCTGAACTATCCGGATCAACGACCCTTTCGTCGCGTTTAACGTAGTAGGAACAGAGGGCCCGCGCATCTATATCAATTCTAGCAGGAAGTTGATAGCGAGCGTTCGTCATCGTCCAACCGACCTGACATCGTGTCGTCTACCATACTCGTTTCACCTCTTTCCGCCTCTTCTTTGCCAGTAATGCATTACTTCACCTCTTCCTCCCTCCCTTCCTTCCTTCCTTCCTGCTATCGTTCTTCATCCAATTCTGAAGAGCATTGACAATCGAAGGAGCTTTGTCGGTGATCTATTTATTTGCCAGCGGTCTCAGTGGCTCTCAATCTCTTACTCCATTTGGCTAAAAGAAGCCAAGGAAACGTGTATCGATTAACACACGCTTCGTGGTTGCTGATGAGACAGCGTTTCCTTGTAGGAATTTTAAATCTCAGAACTTTCGGTTAGCGCGACCATTGCCATGAATTCTGTGTAATCTGATTAAGATATATTTTAATACACTATTATATATAGGTATATTAATTGATATGTGTTATACTTAAAATATATTGCTATATTAATACACTATTATACTGTATACTACTATATAAGTATGTTAATATATTCTAAGTATAACGTGCAACGTATTGTATTATTTATTATAATGTTATATATTATTGTGTATGTATTGTAATATTTAAGTACTATCAAGTATATTGTTTAGAATTATTTATTTTGCCTTTTTGTATGGTATATATTATTTATTATTGAGTATACTATCAAGTATATTAATATTGCGTTAGTATTAGTATTAATATGAAATCCACTATAGCATTTAATTGTAGAATAATATACTGCACCTGCACACTTTATCTTTGACAATGTTTGTTCTATATTCGCTATGGATTTTTACGAATTTTTATGTTTTCATCAACGTGACTGAAGAATTTTGAATGCAAATGGGTTTCATGTATTAAATATTATTGTAAATACTCTATTACGTACAGATTGCCAATAAGAATAATACTATCTAAAATAATTCTCGTTACCCATTGGTCTTATCGAAGAACTTTTCAAGCGCGAGTGCAATGAAACGTCGAATATAGAGAAAATATTTGAAAAATCCATGTCGCAAAAGTTTCACAAGATATTGCATGCGCAATAAATGCTGCGATTGCTGAATGAGTCGATAGAACTACTTACATGTATATCTACAAACTACTTCAATATCGATAAGATTTGCGTGAACAGTAAACGATCGAACGATCAATGAAAGGGACAAAAATGGTAGTTGATTCGAAAGAAATTGTTGTCGTGGACTGCCAAGCGGAAAATCGGCTTCTTACAAGAATTCATGCGAAAACGATCCGAGCGTGGATCCGCTCTCGTAATTTCGAACCATTCGAGCAACGAATTGCGGCGTCGTATGTTCGCATACTTTGTACTCACGTAGGGAAACACGCGTCTCTTTTGGCAAATAGAAAGTCGATTAATCGACAAATCAATTTTTTAATTAAATTAAATCGATTAATTGCTATCTGTACAATGATACGTTGTAGATAAGGTGGAATTACGGTTTATCTAATGTGATAGAGAATCGCGGGAAAATATTAACATAACCATATATATATGTAGTTTGAAATAATGAGACTACGTAAATACATTTATCTTCTTGTTTGTTCGTTCTATTCTAGAATTTTTTTATACAGTCGTTATCGTAATTAATCTTTTGTGTCGTGGATTTCTATGCGTTCGTATAGGAAACTTAACATACACAGAATGCGCACGATTTGCCAAAATGTACAAAATATCCGAAATATAGCACTCTGTATAATTTTTGATAGATAAAACGATCTTCTACCTAAGCCTCGTTTCTTCGATTATTCTTATAAAAATATGAATTTCGCATAAAGAGTCATCGATATCCACCTTCTTCTTATATTTATAATATCCACAAAAGTATGAATTTCTCGACTATTTATAAATGTGAAAAATATGAATTTCGCATACATATGCACACTGTACTAATTATATTAGTCAAAAGTCGATATCCACCTTCTTCTTATATTTACTGTATCCACAAAAAATATGAATTTCTCGAGTGTTTATAAATATGAAAGATGTGAATGTTCATTGGATTCATAAAAATATGGATTTTCCACACATATGCACACTGTACTAATTATATTAGTCAAAAGTTGATATCCACCTTCTTCTTATATTTACTGTATCCACAAAAATATGAATTTCTCGAGTGTTTATAAATATGAAAGATATGAATGTTCATTGGATTCATAAAAATATGGATTTTGTATAAATATGGCAGAGTCCGATAATTATATTAACGTAGAGTCGGCAGCGACAGATGGAACTGAGAAGTTTTATTAGGCTCTCGGAGTTGCTTCTATTACTTCCGTGGTACGAACAATTGCGTCTTATTAGCAGTTATTGTTTTATGAGGCGAGCAAGCGTCGTTTCGCTTCGTTTCTTTTTCCTTTGTGTCTTCTTCGCGTTATATACGACTTCGCGTCTTGTGTTAGATCTGAACGCCTGCTAAAGTGTTACATACTGCGTTATAGATAACGATCGAATCTCGGAAGATGGTATGAATCGGTCGTTTATCACGCAGCGGTGTAGCAATGTTGCTTCCAGATTGTGCAAAATGATCATTAAGATCTGTATATCGATTGTTCGAGGTTGCGTTTCTTGATAACAGTTGGCGTGAATAAGAGAACGACGCTATCGATAAAGTGATCGACTTGAGAAAATTGCGACAACCTCGATCATTTGTGTGTCACATTATGTATATGGATGATAATAGAGTCTATCTGTGTTCTCTTTTCTTGTTTCAATAACGTGTAATATTCTGTACGTTCATCGATATGAACTCATATATGAAAACTAAGTTTTTAGTAAGAAAATTAATATGTAATAGAAAAATCCGAGTTGTTTCTGGCCGCTAAAATATGTAGATATTATTTTGCAATATCATTCTTTTTGTATATTTTCCCCTTCTTATGCAAAAGATGCCATTGTTTCATTTTTCCACTTGTGAGGCTTCTAATTGATATTGTATGTTTCAATTGATAGACATCAAGATATGTACATAATTATAGAGATTAGATCACAAGTCACAAAGAAAGACTTGGTAATATCTTTCTTTCTTATACATTTCCCTTCTTATGGAAAAGATGCAGTTGTTTCACTTTTCTATTTGCGAGGCTTTTAACTGATGTTACAATTGTATGTTTTAATTGATAAATATCGAAACATATACATTATTATAAATATTAAATATTCTCGATGTTAGACATTCAGAAGGATTTGGTAATATTTCTCATACTTCTTCGTTCTTGTGGAAAAGTGCACTTGTTCCACTTTTTCGCTGACTGCGCCGCCTCTAATTGATATTATTTAAATCGTCTGAATGAAATTAGAAAGCCGTGGCATTACATCAAACAGAAATCGAGAAGTTTAAGGTTAGGCTCGAGTTATCTCAAGAGTAAAAATTCCAGGAGATTTATATCTACCTTATTAACGTGTTTCCCCCCCCCCTTTCCCTCTGAGCGCTTGAATCAATTATCTAAATTGTTTGGATGAAATAGAAAACTAGCTTACACGATATTACATAAAGCAGAACCTAGAACGCTCAAAGTTAGAGTCGAACTATTTTAAGAGTAAAAATTTCAGCAAGTTTATTTGATCCATTTTTACATCGGAGAATTTAATAACAACTTTGACAAGACTACATTTTTTTCTCTTTCTTTTTCATCTTTATCTTTGGAATTTGAACATGATTATACTTTTTTTTTATCAGAAATTAATACACAGTTCTGAAAGAATTTCCAGTGCCTGTAACTCTATCATCGGGACGCCGTAAAATCCATGAAAAAGTTGATCAAATTTAATACCTTTCTCGCGTCCCATTGACGCTCCGCTTTCTCGCTCGATTTTATTAGCGTTTTCCACGAAGAATCGTTACGTAGTGGCTATTGAATTCGAACGATCGTTCTGAATGGCGACAGTACACGCGTTATCGATCCAGCTTCTCGCACAAAAGCATCGTCAATCTGGTGTTTCCTGTACGGGCGAAGAGCTCACGTGGCATTCGAACGATGACGACGGTCTGACAGTGAATTTTCCGTCATGCTCGATATTCTCCAATCAAAAAAAGAAAAAAAAAAAGACTAAATTTTGTAATATCAGAAAAACCTCGGTTCTCTTGCGTAATAATTTACCAACTAAATGGCCTGCAAATTATTTGTCTCTGTGATAAAACATTCTCGTACTCTAACGAATGCCGTACACCTATTTTTCTGTCGGACTTTCAGCTCTGTTTTTAGTTCTCTATCGAACTTCGAATTTCTGAAAAAACGCAGCGTCGCTTTTGAAAATAACATTCAATTGTTTATAGTATATTGTTGTAAATTCCATTGATTTGGAAAACAGGATTCGGTTATTTTTACTCTCTGCTCCGAGGCGAATAGCGCCCATTGTAAATTTCCAGAGAACAAACTTTGGAAATCTGGAACAAAAATTGACAAATTATTATTATTATTATTATTATTCACGGGTATATAACGCGCTCTGGTATACAATTCGGTTACAAGTCGTCTGCGCGTGACAATACTCTATTAATGTTATACCTGTTGGAAGATTATGAGCACAAATGCGTTTCGAACGACATGATTTATTGGCGTTGCTATAAACTACGATTTCTTCCGTGTAACGTAAAAAGACGATTTTAGCTTAAGAAGAGACGGTACTTCGGGGCACAAGATCGTGCTATTTAGTATTTTTTACGTGCCATCAGAGTAGGTCAGGCGTAATCCAGCTACGCGATCAAACAGCTGTAAATTTAACTGATCTTTACACGCAATAAGAACAAAGTTAGACGACTTTTGAACGAGGAAGCCACTTACGAGCCACCCTGTACTTTTCTCAAAATTGGGCAAGCGTGTTAACGACAGGGAAGAAAGCGCGATTGCACGTAAAATGATTGAAGGAACACGGCGAGGTCAATTCGAAGATCGGCATCGTAGAAGAATCAGCTTTTCCGAAGGAAATTCCATGGAAACGCGGGAATATCTGGCTTGAGATTTGGCAAGGCAGTAAATTTCTATTTCTCGACGCATAGCGAAAGCGGATCGAAGCTCCGTCACGTCGGCAAATAAATCACGCCGACAACTTTTAATTCCGGTCCCGTTGCGAATTTTCAAACGAACCGGCCACACTTCTTTCATCTTTGCTTAATTGAAATCTGCTGCTGGACAAACGGCTGGAAAAACGCGAGGAATTTCATCAGATGGCTTATCGGAGATACATCGCAAACGATCGAGATTCTAAATTAAAATTCGAACAAGGAGAAACTAATAAATAAAAAGGAAGATTGCAGTAATTAAAAGAGAAGATCGAAGCATCGCAATTTAATTCTTCTTTCGTTCTCTACACTTTGGATGCTTGCATCCCTTTTTTTCGCTCTTCACGCCGGCTTTAATTTATTCTTCGACTCTTAATGTCGTACTTTTCTCTTTTCTTGGCGTCCCTTCGTAGGTCTTTTCGTTGTTGCAATCCTCTTTTCTATTCTTCCTGATATCGAAACATCAGTTTTTGTTCGTCAAAATTCTATTTCTCGGTATACCACCGTCGTTCTCTTTGATATTTTTCCACTGCTCTCTCTGTCGCTGGCGTATTTTCTTTTTCTTAAATACGCTCTCAGATGTGCACTATCCGCTGCATTAAAATGAGTTTTCACGTTAAAACAAACATCCATATTTAAAAGAAAAATTCACTATTCATTAAGATATTATAATTACTACGGGTATAATTTTATACAAATTTATTCAAATGTCATGCAGATCTAATCTTTCGTCTAATTATAATTGAAACAGTGGAAGCTGAATAAAAGTTCGTTTGATTTTCTAAATAATGTAATAAGATGTTTGCACGCTTTGTATCGCTGCTTCGAATCGACAGCGGCCTAACTTAAAACATGCTAATTTTAGACGAAAGGCTTTCTAAAATTTATATTTTTCTTTAAATATTAAAAACAGGCCTTGTTAGTACAACTGTCCTTTGACGCACAACCGATGGATATAAACGTACCGTTTGACACGATAAAAATAGAAACATAATGTGGAATTCGCACTCAATGAAAGCAAATTGGTCATTTTTTATTTTTTTCTTTTTTTTTTTTTAAATTTGTCACTGTCAATGCCAAGCAGCGATATATTTTTGCATATTGCAGATTTCTCTCTAGATCTTTCTACGCGATGACCGAAACGATTATGTTTGGACTAGACTATTTAATTTGGAGATTTTTAATGTCAATTTGTTGTTCATATTTCATGGAACAACAATAATTTCTGTTCAGTAATACAAAGTAACGTGACGTATTTTGAATTGATTATTCTGCTCACTTATAATCCATCGGTACACCAGCTGACGATTAAATTTCCCATAAACGCGTGATCATCAGTGTGTAGTTAGAATATTACGATAATTCTCAGCGAACGATGATTCTCTCGTGAAACTAAAAATTCGATAATCTCAAAAGTATTATAATACCGTAATAATTATTCATAAATCACACTTTGTTTAATCTACACATCGTACGATAATCATTCGTTGCCGGACCTCGAATGACGTTTGAAACGAAATATGCATAAACTTAGTACGCATCCGACAGCCACGAAGAGACAATGCGATACGGTTGCACCGAAAAACAGAGTTTGCTTAGCAAACAAATTTCAACGGCAGACACTTGCCAGTCGCTCGTTTACTTATCGCGATAAGATTGGTTGAAAAGGTTTGGCGAGAATCGCGTGTGCTGCTAATCGTAGAAAGTAACTGATGATAATGGAAGAAAATAGCCGATAATACTACGTGCTTCAACTTAAAAGTTTCCTATCGGTACAGTAGCTTTTTACCTTTCAAGACGATATTAAAATATTTAGTTCCCCGTTTATTTTATTCTTTTTTTCTAATTAGTTTCTAAAGTTGTTTTGTTGTGTTTCTTTTTAGTTAACGTGTCCTGTTTGTACAGCAGTTTTTTTATTTTCAAAACGACATCGAAATGATGTAAGGAAGGCGAAACAGTCCAACGAGAAGAGAATATTTTACATCGAATAAATAGGCACGAGGATGGAGTAAAGAAACGAAGAACATGAGATTTCTCGGATTCTCGATTTTCCTAAAATCGTAGATAGAACATTTCCACGAAGAAAAAGAAAATATCTGTGGCCACTGTATATTCAGATATTTCAAGTTTCTCGCGTTTCTTAATTTTTTACACGGCTAAGAAATCGTAGCTAAATATTCTATATTGAACAAAGACGCGCAAAGATGAAGTAAAAAAATGAAAAACCGCGAGGGTTCTCGGATCTTGGACTTTTTTTTAAAATTGTAAATAGGACGTTTCGACTGAGAAAGGCGAAATAGTCTAATGAAAAGCAAATAGTCTAAACTGTCTGTTTCGTCGGACAAAAATCTGAATAATACATGCGTGTTAAGAGAAAGCTGGCAAGTTGATATGCTGATAGGGCGCTATATACATACGTACGCTACACACGTAGTTTCTGGAAGTTTGCTTATCTCTCTGTGCCTCTTGTGCAGCAGAACGCATTAATCTGGTTTACTCAGTGAATCACTCGGGAAGTTTCGTAAGAAAGTGAGTATCTTCAGCGTATCCAACGTGATCCATTTCTCTCGATACATGATCGCGGATCACACTGTCTTTCTTCTCGAATAAACCGAAGATCGTAATGAACTTTTGTCGTGGACACTTTTTTAATTGTCGTTCGTATCGAAGGAAACATATTGTTGATCGTATGTAACGATATCGTACTATAGTGATACGTATTATAAATGGAGGACTATGAATCAGAAAGCTGATTTCGCAACACTGTTCCTTAAAAGTATGTAAGTCGCTATCTGAATAGATAGACGAAGTGCGACATTTCCTGAACGATAGTGAAGATATAGAGCAGAAAATTTAAAAAGTCACTCTCCTTTATCGTGATCGAGGTACTGAAAAGTTTCCAGAGAATTGTACTATCTGGATTAAAGATTCGAATAATATAAAAGGTAAAGATACCATTTGTTGTATGAAAGAGAAAATTAAAAGAAAATGTCAAATAGATAAAAGTACATTTATTTGAATAGAGGGAAAGCAACGGTGAAGAACTGTGGGTGATCAGAAAATATAGAGCGCTTAGAAACACATTAGTTACAAATAGATTGGCACGATAAAAATTCATGAGAATATGAAACAAAAAGACATAGCCATATCGAGGACATTGATAAATACAAGGATGCAATATCGTGCAATAACTTAATCTAAACTTCAGCCGATGATTTATTGTGGCGTAAGTTAAAGGCAATTGCACTTGATGATTTACCGTGGTATAATTGATTCAAGGTGATGCCACAAGATATTTTATTCGAGACTCTGTGATTGCGTTCACGTTTAAAGATAGTTCGTAGACAAATTGCAGGAACTCGGAATGTAAATTGTAGAATCTCGGTCGTCTAATCCTTTCGCTACGGAATATGTGTATTTTATTATTATTTCGTGCGGTTATGTAAAACCCGATCGATTTAAGCTGCGTCCCAGTTGAATATTTAATTAACACAGTGGAAAACAATAGCAACTCGTCGTTAGCACGTTGACCTCGTTTGCATCTACAATGATAACGTTATATCATGATCTACCTTAATATCTGTACAGGTAAATATATAGAGGACAGAGGAAGAGATAATAATTTTTTATTTCTCAGTTTACCAGACAGGTAATATTGGAAAATATTTACCAATGTCTGAGGAAAAGCAATGTACACATTACGCGACTACGTTTTTTTTTTTTTTACTATTGTACGTGAATTAAGTCTCTTATTGTGTTCAATTATATTCCATATGATGCGATCGTATCGTCAGATTGATATAACCTTGTTGTATTGTACCTGATCGAAACCTGGTCTTTTTTTAGCTTTAATCGACGTGAATGAATTTGTCAGTAGATTTAGGTTGAAAATAGAGGCAATCGTAATTGTATATAAACATTTAGAAACATTATAAGGGCGTTAAACGATGTCTCATCTTCATTTTGAAAGTGACATACAATTCAGAAACGCTAGCTTTCCATAAAATGCAGAGGAGTATTTTTCAATTTAATAATTAGATTGCGAATATTTATGCAAGCTAATGTTTTTGTAAACGCTGTTCACAAAACGAAGCTAAACAGAATTTTGTTTCAGTATGTCTATTATTAAATTAATATTATATCTGTTACTATTATATTAAACAACATTAAATTAATATTTAAGGGTATCTGACACAAAATTTCTGCTTACATTGACAGTCTAATTATTGTATTAATATTCCATTATAATTATAAATATCAGTATAATACGTTAATATTTAATACATATCTAAACTAAATTTCTGCTTTGCCTCTATTTAGAAATATTGATATTAGAATTTACAAATACATTAACATTTATAATACGCATGTAAACCAAATTTTCGTTTTACCTTCACTTACGAAATATCAACATATTTTACATATTTGTATCATTTTACATATGGTATCTTGCATACACAACTATGAAATAGCAGTTGAAATAATAAAAAAATTGCAACACCATAAAGAGTTAAACATGGAATTTTCCACAAATCTCGTACAGTTAATAGTTGAAAATGACACGGCTACGCTTTTAATTAGACACAGGATATTTTACTGGCTGCACAGTCGTTAAGCAAAATTTAATCTCGTTCAGGCTGGCGACTCGGTAATTAGTGAATTTCAGGCAGACGTTAAAAGTTCACGGGACGAATTCAGCGTCGCTTGGGAAGATGAAAGGGAGTAACGAACGTTAATTCCGAATGACAAAGTGTTGGCGAAAAGAACGTGGAAAAAGTATGACGAATTTGATTCTTCGTACGGCAAATCGAATTTTTTTCGACGTTGCAACATTTCCGGCCGCGGAAACCGCTTATCAAAAGGATTTCTGGCGCGATCCAAGGCTCCTCTCTGCTTACAAACAACATCAATCAAAAGGCTGATGTCCCCGTGACATAAAATCGGCGGTTCAAGGCTATTTATGCGAACTACACACGTTAATTTTTTATACCTGTCAATTTAATATCCGACTTTGGAAATTTCCTCTTGTTCTTTCGCAAGAACAAACGTCTATAATTTCTATCATTTTTCTAACGTACATTTAAGGATATAAAGTTCAGATATTCGAATTTTTCGTAGAGTTGCGGCGATAGGCGAAGAAATTTATATGTCGAACTCTTTCCATAGAATTGATACGAGTTTTGTAATAAAGAGAACCAAACCATAGAACCAAATTCCAGAACTGGCCCAACCAGGAAACGAAAACAAATAGGAATTCTGAGTGAATTTATTCGAAAGTTCTTTGCATATAAAGTGCAGGAAATCTAAAGCTTCGTCCGTACGTAGCTTTGTCTCTCTGTGTTTCGAATCTTCTGCATTCACAGAGCGAGTGATCTGGCGATAGCATCCAGTTCGCAGCAATTGCAGAACGATGGTTCTGAATTCTTTAACGCGGTCACTGCGCCGACTTCTGTAAGGACACATTTCTATTTGGTGGTAAACGAAAGTTCGTGGTGACAAAAAAAGTCCATCGGGGACAAATAGACCTCATGATGGATTTTCCTATTAGGCGGTATGGGACAACAGTGTCCAATAGCAATTTTGATCGAATGGCCATAATGTCGTTTCCTATTTAGCGGTACGAGACTACCGTAACTCCGTACTCATTTCGACATACGTTTCATATTGCACTTTCATGTTGGGAAGATTTATGAAGTATATTGCAACATAATGAATCGTACGATGTTTATTTCAATCTGCGCTTATTTCAGTTCCATAATAAATAAGTAATTATACAATATAATAATATAATGTATAATAAAAACATAAAAATATAAAGTGGTCATCTTTGATAACGAGGAGTGTTGTTCTATTTTTAACGCCATAAATAAGCCCCCCCCCCGTACCATAAATCGTCACATTTTTGCCACTGCGGGACAAATGACCCGTAGGATTTTTCTTTATATTATGCCACTTTACCATGCAAACACGCGATTAACATTCCTTTCGTTGAGAAATATTTGATTTAATTGAGATCTTTGCTGTTGATAAACGTTCGCAAACTGAGATTCCGTAGAATCATTTCGTAGCCATGAAAATTTTTCGTACAAACATTCTCGATGGATTTTTGTTTTATATGGAAACGCGATGGCTATCGTTGCTAGTTAATATGGGAACATATACACCGTTTTGACGATACGTAAATACTTCTTGCGATTCTTACGCAGCTCTGACCACGTTCCCCGCGTTAAAAATCACCCAGCCAGAACTTATATATTTATACTCGCACGAATGAAACAAAACTCGTTTGTTAGCCGAGAAAGAAACACGACCACGTAAAAAAAGCACGGATTTAACGAACGTTGAGAAAAATGGATATTTTTGCTCGCTCTGTTCCTCGGCTGAAGTTGAGAGAAAATTCTACAATGCAAGTCTTGGTTTTTGCTATTTTATTTCCTTTAAAAGACAAAGCGTAACACTTTTTTTTAGGACTTTGTAATATTTCTAGGAATTCTACGAAAATTAACGTTTTTATTATTTTATTGCATAATCGCGTTTTATTAATTTTGCGAGAATTCCGTTTAACACACCCAGTAATTTTTAATTAGTATCTTCCGGTCCGTTATAAATGATCCAAAAAATATATTGTTGGAAAAATTGCTGCTTATGAAATTCGAACAGTGTCACAATCTTCTGAATCTTTTTTTTTTTAATCTACCCAGAAAACTCGAAAAGTATCAAATAATGAAAACAATTGAAGATTCAATCGAAAATTATAGATGACACAGTTGGAGGATTATAATTATTATTATAGTTATTACTGTGAGTGCCTTTTTTTTGTCGTGCTACAAATTCTACTTTTATTGCAACTGCGATAATTTCAAATCCTAAGATTTCGGAGATAAGCATAAGAGCAAACAAGATACCAATTATGGTCTTTAATATATCTTCCTTCTTAAGAAAAAAACAAAATATAATTCCTTTTTACAACTTCCTAATATTTTTAAGATTTCCATATAAAAATTAATATTTTTATAATTATTGCCAGTAATCAAAGAAAGGAAAGTATTGTCATTTTTTTATTTCGACGTGCTACAGATTCTTTCCACTGCAATTGCAACAACTGCAAATCGTAAATTTCAGAGATACGAGCAAGCTCAAAGATATTTTCTTGTCTCATTTCAAGTATCATCATACCGTTTTGCCAGCTTCTATTAAATATTCCTTGACAGATTTTTTAACATTCGTAGCTCTTCTCAACAACTCTAAATGTTCCAATTAAAAATTCGTCTTTTCAGAACGAGGCGCAATCAGAGAAAAAGACAAACGAAAAGTATGAAAAGAAATGACCTGAATGTATGCGAAGAGTATTAAGAAAGGATTTTATTTTTCTTAATTTTCGAGTACACAATTTCGATCTTTTACGATCGTAATAACAGCAGATTGGAAATTTCACTGGCCAGCAGAACAAGAAACGTTCGACAGGATTTCATGGCAATTTGTCGTTGAAGGAAAGTTCGTTTGAGCGCTTTGCGCGGCGTCGAATTCAATTCCAGCGTCGTCTGGCTCATTAACGTCCCTCTTTGTCGCCACTGTCTCGCTTCGTTACTTTCGGTCCTTCCACTCCTGTTGCACTTTGCTACGGGATACGGCCGATGAAATTGTCATTGTCGTGTCACGAATCTCGTGAAAACGACGTCTAGCCCTTTACATCGATCTCTGTTTGAACGATATCATCCCATCGCCAAGTTTATAGCTTCCTATGGTTCCAATTATTTGCTAATAGTGGATGGTCGATCGTTGGAGTTGTATTGCTAAAGAGAAAAAGAGAAGTACACAGCGATTTTAATTATAACGATTAAATCAATATCATAAATTACATTAATAATAAATTGAGTCGTAATTCATTTATATCTTGTTAAACGTAATAAAATCTATTTTATCTTATTCTTCTGACAAAAAATCCAGGCAGGCGTAGCTTTACATTCTTCGAGTAATTTTTATAACATTTTTCGAAATTCATACGCTGATGAAAGATGAACTTCAAGATGATATTTATATACCAATATTATAATTATTATACTTACATATATGTACAAATATTTGTATAATAATTTACAATTAATTTGTATAATAATTACATATTATAAAGCTAAGAGGATGGAATTAGAACCATTTTTTTAACAACTATAAAAGGCATCCTTTTACATGAACACTTTTTACCCTATTTGCATGAACTTTTGTAAACCATCGGCTTCAAACCTTCGTTACTAAGTTGTCGAGGTAATTGTACAAACTTTTTCCGATTAGAAAACAGATCTAGTTTCCAGTAAATGTTAAAAAAGCTCTCGGGCTACAAAATTTGCACACCATACCCTATATTCGATTCTTTTACACGGCACGCAACAGCGTATACATCCGAATTTTTCACCGAGATTTGTCTTTCAGCAGCGTACGTCGTCCATAAAAATACCTCGACCTTATCCTCCAGGTAATAACAGGACGAAGTAACGCGAAAGAAATCGGTTTACAACAGGTAGCGTAATACCTGTATTCGTTCCTTCAGTAAAAACACCATCGATCCGTTCTATTTTCGTTTACCGCATCCCCTATCGGTGTCACGTATCAAGTGCACTCGTGTGCACGCTATACAAAAATTAATGAACGTGACACTTGGCGTACGTGCCGGTGGAAAAATACAGCGAATTGTGCGTGTCTCGATAACCAACCCTACGTCGATATGTAGTTCGATAGCGTACACGTATCGAATTCAACGAAATAAAATATCGCTTATCATTGGATGATATATTACGTACAAAAGGAAAAATCTATCGTAACGGAACGACAGCTAATAATTCATTCGCAGTAGCTTTAAATGATTTGAATGAAAATTGAAATATTTTTTCGGAGAGGTTCTAGCAATTCACTCGTCATATTTCAAATTAATTTAGTTGTTATCGAATAGATTCTAAGGTTAGATTCATCGAATTTGTTAATAACACAGTGATAACAAAATCCTCGAGGATAGAGAACAGGAAATTTACAAAATTTGGAATATTTCATTTTATATGTAACCTTAATTTTGTAACTTTTTGGTGTTTATAGTGGCGGCTGCTAAGCAGAGAAAATTTATTGTATTACTTACCACTAGCAATTTGGTGTATAATTATTACTCGAAATAAGAATATATTAGAAAAGTGAGATTCTGCTTTCTGCATATCACAAAATGACAATTTAATGTCCTATATATTTATAGTGCCTTGAAGCACAGCAGCTTTCAAATTCGAGAAATAAAATTTGAAATTCTATATATTGCAACGTTAGAACCTCAAATCCTACATACAAGAAAAGTGCAATTTCCAATTGCACATATCAAAAACTTAAAATCTAAAATTATATAATATACAGCAAAAAAAAGAAAAAATTGAAAAATAAATCTTTTCTCTATTTATATGGACGTCTGATTTCTGTAAAAGCGTCCCTTTCAGTATTCGTTGGATTGTAATTCCTTCAGGATCGGACATTTCATATATCACAGGCAAATACTAACATAGCCATCCAGTACATTTCGCCAAAAAATTCTGGTATCGACATATGAAACGTCTACCAGGAAATTTCTTTCACGGATGCTGGCGGAAATTTAGTCGAGGTGGAGAGACCGTTCCCATCTTCTCCGTCTGGAAACCAGTGCACAACATGTGTCTTGCAGGTGCATACAAGCAAACGAGACACTCTACACACATTGCAGCGTGTCTGTCATGCACTTGGCTCTTCTCTCCTCACTGCACTCGACTGCAGTTTGCGCGGTCCCTGTTTGAATATCCGAGGTTCAACGTGCCTCTTGATCGCCGATTAAGCGACATGAGGCGGAAAAGCTTCGTCTATACAGTCTGTAGTGTCTATAACACGTGCTGTGAAATTTTCTTCAAGCCAGAGCTCGAATTTCATCTCGAATTTTTTGACTCGAGCAACGATTGGGTAGTTTTCAAAGGGTAGTTTTCGTTTGAGCAATCGACATCAATTAAGAAACGTTGCTTCACGCAACATTTCAGTTTCAAGTCTCTTTCCCAGGTTCTTTCGTTCCTATCATTTATTTTATCATTTAGAAATTTTAGAATCTATAATTTGCAGATTCGCAAATTTTAGGATTTTTAAATCCTCAGACTTGCGAATTTTAGAATCTTTTAATTTTCAGATTTACGAAATTCAGCATCTTTCAATTTTCAGATTTTCGAAACTTGGGATTTTTTAATTTCCAAGTTTCTATATTTTGGAATTTGTTAACTTTCAGATTTGCAAATTTTCGAATTTTTTAATTGCCAGATTTCCAAATTTCCCAATCTTACGATTTTCATATGTTAAACCTACCTAAATTTTCTGACTTGCAAATCTTTTACCGTGCATTAATATTGAAACGCGCGTAAGAGGCAAAAATCTTTTTCTAGAATATCCGTAGCGTACGCCACGAAATTTTCTTTCAGTCAGAATCTCGTCGAATTTTATTCCCCAGTTCCTTGGCTTGGGAAAAAATTCCTAAGGGGTTGTTTCATTTCGTGGTTCGATGTCTTACTTTCTATGTGTGTAAGAGTCTAGGACTTGATTCCATCGCGCGTGCGTGGATTTTTGCGTAGTTTTCAAGAATACGGTTCCACTGAGTTCAGGCAGACAAGTGAAATTATACAATGGAACGACGATTCAACAGAGTTCTGATGCAATTATTTTTCCTCGACTTTTTTTATAGTAATTTCACGGAATAGTAGTTTTAAACTTACCTTAAAATTACGCAATCTAACTTGAACTCTTTTGGTCTTGTATTATTATCCAACATATTTTAAACATATATAACCACAAGAAAATAGTTATACACGTAATTTAACCAGAAGCCTCAACAATTTTTCTTTATCAAAACCGTTCAAGCAATGGCGTGTAACAATGACTGACAGTAGAAACAAAAGATTGCTTTGAAGGCTACGAAAACGAACGAACCAACGAATATACAATATGCAATGGCTGCACAAGATATTTGTACGTACATACTCTTATTTTCCAATGAAGCGATTTTCTTTTTTTGTCATATTCCACATTTCTTTTCTCGTTTGCATCATACGAGTTGTACAGAGGTCGTATAATGAATTCTAATATAAATTCATCCCGTTTTTATTATTTATTACTAACGTTATTTCTTTATTAATTTTTTACTGGTTTTACTAGTTAGTTTTTAATTAATTTAATTATTACTAATACATATAGCAATACATATGGATAAAAAGAGGACGAACGTACGTTGCAACTGGATATAAAAATTGTATAATTATATTACATGAAAGCACTACCGAATAATATATCAAACATAATACGCTTGAACTTAGTTAATTATTAATAAGCGCTGCAATAAATATAACGATGAACGTTTGCTGTGGCCACTATAAATCTTCGTACCATCTCGATGCAACGTAATCGATATCGTGCGAGTCGTCGGGAAGAAAAATCGAGCGGCGTAAAAAAAATAGCAGCCGATTAAATATGTAAGTTAGCAAAGTAAGCGACCGAATAAATGGATAAGTGTCCTAAGAAAAATACCGGCAATAAAGACAATAGTCTTAATAAAGAGAGTCGGAGAGTGCCTGATCGTTCCAGTTCTCCCCAGTGGCAAGCATCGTGTGCAGCTGTCGAGGAAGAGAAAAAGGGGGAAAAAAGAAAGAGCAAAAGAGAAAAAGACCCGCACAGAGACTTTACATACTACTTATTTAATGAATGTGAGAATACGTGAGTCAGTGTCGGCGACTAACTAGGGTGTAGACGCACAATCACACGCACCACGCACATGGAGGCTGGCTGTGCGTAGCCGTGTGTAACAATATAACATACACACGAGGGCGGAAAAGATTCGAGCGAGAAACGATTCGAGGGAGAGAGAGAGAGAGAGAACGTCAGAGCTGCTCGAAAGGCTCGATGCGAGCCGACGAATGTTGTTTCCCTTCGTGTGACTCACGCGAGTACACGCGAGTGCACGCGTACGACCGCGTAAAATTCAATAATAAAGCGGGCAAACTTTGACCAGTGTGTTTGCCACGGGGTGACAATACGGGGGCGAGTTGTGCGTAGAATGCGGTGCAATTGTAACAGGATTAATTTCTTTTACGAGAGAGATATGAGTTTTGGATAAGGGAAGCGCAATTATAATTGACTAATAATAAACTAAACTATTAATTAGTAAGATTCATTTATTTTAGGAAAGTTGTATGGTTTATGGATAGGGGAGATTCTATAGCTTGTGGCTAAAGAAAGTCCAGTTGGAATAGGATTAAGTTATTTAAGGGAAATTTCAGAGAGTTTTTGGACGAGGGAAGTGCAATTGTAATAGGATTAATTTATCTAAGGAAAATTGTATGGTTCATGGATAGGCCAGGTTCTATAGCTTGTAGCTAAGCAAGGTGCAATTGTAATAAGATTAAATTATTTAAGGGAAATTTCAGAGAGTTTTTGGATAAGGGAGGTACAATTACAATGAGATTAATTTTACTCAGAGAAAAATACGAGCGTTTATTGGCACTGAAGAGTTGGATAGAAATCCGACAAGATTTTAATATGTGAAACGTTCAGAAGTTAAACTCATTAGCTTCGCTTTTTATGAAGCTTCAAATTTTATTACACAGACAGAGTATAATCAATATTCCATTAGATTGTAAACGCGAATAAATCAAATTCACACATATGAAAGACGAAATTCTCAGTTTTAAGGCGACATATAAAATGATGTAAAAAGACGCGAAGATACTCGTAGCTATTGATTCAAACAGAAATAGATAGAATCTGATTCACCTCAAAAAATAAACTTATTTTCTTCTCCAGCATATCAGAAAGCAGCATATATGCATGTATAGTAGCAACACCGTTCCAAATGGCCACTTTGCTGGTGAATCACCATATTTGCCCCTTACGTACATTCTTTGTAGTTCCTCAACCAGGCTCATCCACTCAGTTCCCTATTGACTCATTTCTCATCTATGAATTCACATTCCAATTCCTTTCTCCAGGCGGACATTCGTGAAATCCACTCGGTTCTTCACGCCTTATCTTTTCACATTTCTGTTTAATCCGACCTTCTCTCCGGTTTTTTCGCGATTTTTCGTGGCACAATAACGCGCGTTTCACTCCGCGCCGACGGCCATTGTTTTTATCGTGTCATTTCCGCCGCGCTCGCGCTTTTTTCCACCCCTTTCCATGTCTTCTTTCGCGTTTTTCTTTCCCGTCTACGTCCGTCTGCCTCGTTTTTTTTCCGCATGGAAAATAGAAATTTCGGTGAATGCGCCACCAGGGAGGGGGGCGGGGGTAACATCCGGTTTAGGGGATGCCGTCGACGTTGGCCCACGTTTTTACGTCCTACCATAAATACGACGCATCGCTCGAAACCACGCTAAGATAAAACACGAGAAATTGCAACTACGACGGAAAGTTTTATGGCGAAAAATAGAAATTTACGGTTACCTTCTTCCTACGAAATTGTTCTCCTTTGAAATTTTAATGCTTTGATACGCTATACCACATAGATGACGCGTTTTTAAAATTCACGCGTTATGCAAATTTGGACAGGTCCAGTTGCATTTTTTTTTTTTTTTATCGAATCAATTCTATTTTTAATTTTACGACCTCTCGGATGAGAAAGAGTACATTGATATTGTTTGAAGAAAACTTTGGAACGGAATTAATTTTATCTTAAATACTACCGTGCTGTTCAGCTTGTAAAACTTGTACGAGGGACATGAAATCGTAAGATGTAGGAAAACATAGTCGATTGAACATCTGTCAAGGAAAGCAATTAGGCTAGCACTTTTTAGAAAATTGCTTTTTGTAAAATTTCTTCTCCATAACTCATTCCTTCGTCAATTCGAGCAAGGTATCTACCAAACCCTTCTTTAAACTTATCTTCCTTTTCCTCCAACGTCCTCTTTATCTTTGGAACAAAGCTTCTCATCCGACATATCCATTATTTCTTTTCGAATATTTAATACTACAGAATCGAAAAGGAAAATATTCTTCTTCGATAATTATTTTCTATCTTCGATTTTATATTAATTCAATTTATTCATCGTATTAATTCAATATATTCGAATGTATATTAATCCACTTGCTGTACAATACAATACAGTCTGAAGCTATTAATTATTTTGGAGTCCCTGAGCTAAGTCAAACTTGAAAGAGTTTAGCCTGACTAAGTCAATGTTCGTCAAACCAATAGGGAAATTAATAATTAACATCTACGTTTAGATATCCTCAGACTAATCTGTCGGAATCTGAGATCCACTTAGACGAATATTTAAAATCAGCCTCGTGTGTAACAATCGAAATAAGCACGATGCGATGGCCAGTCGAAAATTGCCTTGAAAAATTCGATAGTAAATGTACTTCCACAGTCTCGTTAGAGGATTCAGTCATTTTTCACGGATTCTGGAAAACTCTAAAAACAAGAATCCTCCAGAACACTTCAGAATAGGCGTGGAATATTCGAACGATTATACCTGTTGATTCAACAAACATCGTCTTTTTTTAGTAGCCAAGCTGAAGTTCGTATCATTGCAGTCTTTGCGTACTAACAAACGTATTTTATGTAATTCCGATGATCGTTCGGTAATCTTTCCGACGAACACTTTTAAACAGCATTCATCGATTAGGCTCCACGTTTCTAGCGTCATTGTAGCAGATAAATCAACGTGATCAATGCAGTTGTCGTTTCATTTCAAAGTAAATTGTAAACTCGATAAGCAATGGAAATTGACGTACGTCCTTCTTCTCTTTTAATAAATCGGAAAATTCACACTTGCTTTTTCCAAATGGATAATAAAGAAAGGAATTTGACGTACGTTCTGAGAATTAATAGAAGAGATTAGCAGCGTGAAAGAGCGGTTTCTGACGCGACTGTACCGATCGTTTAAACCCGTCCATCACCCTTCATGCTTTCCTTCGTTCTCGCAGCTAGTTCTGCACGGAGAAAAAGTCTGGAGGATGATCTCTTTGAAAGAAAGAAGGGCTGCCGATTATTTCAACGTGCGCGAATGTGGATCCGGCAAATGGAGAAAAGGGAGGCAAGCGTGAAAGCGTGCGCGTCGAGCTTTTCTCTCAGTGCAGGGTTCAAGTTTGTTTGAAGAACCTTGGATTTCTGGGTGGCGCGAGCTCCGCTTTTCATCCCCTTTTCGACAGTTAAAAAAAAACAAAGAAAGAAAAAGAAGATGGAAGAAAAGAGGAAAGGAGTGAAAGAAAACGTCACGACATTCGACGTCCCTCTTTCAATTCGTTCATTGATTCGAAGTAAGAAAAGAAGAAGATGAACGAAGGTTTCGGTAGATGAAACACTATCCACTTGGATTTTCCGTTAGGATTACAATGGATCAAAGTGTTTGATGGCTTATCATAAGAAGACTTTCACGCGTAGATCGTGTGCGTTGTAGAAAACATTTAGAAACGTTATTTAGCCTGTGCTGAGACGTTGATTATATTGGCGAAATTTGAAATGCATATACGACTTGCCAGATAATTACTGTAAATATGTACAGTGTACTACAAAATCGGTGGACTCTATTGTATTTAGTACAACTTTTACAGATTAAGTAATTAGATCCAAGTGTATTATAAATTTGTGGTATATTATGATTACAAAAATTTGATTGATTATGAAACTAAACTGTAGAACTTGGTAAAAAAGAAACACTTCATTGGATGTACATATGCCAATGAGTTAATAATTTCTGTAGCCAGTGTATTTGTTAAGAAAGATAGTGTATAGCTATGTTAAACATATAATAAGACGAAGCCACAGAATATTCAGTCTTCTTAATATAATAAATAGTCGAGTGCTTAAACACTTTGCGATTTCTGCTTATTAAATATATACTTGCACTAAATATCTTGCAGCTTCTATGTGCATCTTCAGGTTTGCTTCGTGAAATTTCAAAATGTTTCGTATAAGACACACGACATATTCATCAAATGTCTCTACAAATATTTCGACGTGTTCGTAATCAACTGTATAATTCGTTTCTTCCTTGTGAAGTTTATAGCCAACAGGGTGGCAGAAGTTAATAATTCCAGGGTTAAGTCTCATAGGGGCGAATTCGTTAGCGTGGAAAAGTGTTTTTGAAAAAGTTTAGCATCCCTCGCCGGCTCATCCTCTTTGCCCTTTCTTCTCGCGCGCAAACGGAATTCCATGGAGCGGAAGGCTCGAGGACATTCCCTTTTCAAAGCAGAAAAGCTTCGGATTACTTGAGCATGCACGGATCCAACCTGCTAAATCGGCAAGAAAAAGATTTATGCCGCTGCACGCCTACGTGTACTTCTTCACTTGTTGACTCGCGCTGTTTTATTCGATATCTAACGAAGATTTAATACCAGGCTTGGAATAACCTTCTCCGAGCGTATCTTTAAACTGAACGTGAGTTACTATAGCTGGAAGATTTATGGAATTTTAATTGCTCAGATTATTCATATGTTTTCGAATACTGAATATAAAAAGTGTAACTATGGCAGTGCTTGCTTATGGCAACGTGTTAAAGAACGTTAATAAATAAAAATCTGTCTCAAGCTCGGCGTGGCTTGGCTGAAAAGTAACTGACACGCTTAATTATTGTAGCGAGAAGATTTATGGAATTTTCATTATCCGGATTATTCATGTATTTTCGAATACTGAAGATGAAAAGTGTTAATGATGCTTCGTCTTAGAGAACGTTAACAATGATAAAGGAAAATCTGCTTCGAGGTTAATGTAGTTCGTCCTCGGCATAACTGATATGCTTGGTTTAAACAGAAACGCATCTGAAAATCAGACAGTCGTCGATTGTGGTAAAAATGCACATGTATTATTAAATGTTAGATTTACAAATGAATAAGCCAAGTTTTTCAATGGAACTCGACATTTATTTCAAGAGAAAATACAGTAAATTGTTCGATCGAAATGTTAGTTGCTTTGTCTATGCGAAGGTTTAAGGGAGATTCTCGTGTAATAACAATAGAAGCAAGTGATTTTCCCGAATTTTCTTAGACTAATTACCAGCGTTATATGGGACTAAATCTGTCTGGGATGCAAATATAGTCTTAAAATACGAATGTAATATTTTTTAATCTAAAAAAAAAGGAAAGATTTATAAAATTCACTTGATTTTGTTATGTTGTCACACTACAATCTTGCCCTAAAATTGCAGAAAGCAAGGGCGGAAATCTCGACGAAACAAGTCGCGATATTTTTTAAAAATAAACTTTCAGTCTCGCTGAGAAGTTTGAATTATTCATTCGTACGCTTAATATAGCGCACAAAAATACAAGAAGCAGAGTACGGCCGGTAATGAACAACTCTGTTGTAACTTGATGTAATAACGAACGTGTTGAATATAAAATTAGAGTATAATTTGAGCACCTTTAAAAAGTATAACGGTACAGGTTAATAGTCTGAGAAAAATGTAAGGAACGAGATAAGAACGTTAATGGTCTTGCAAGAGTATCGTAAAACTGCCTAATTGAGATCTTGTATCTACGAACGGTTTCATCGAGTTCCTCGCACTAAAATTACCCGTTGCAAGACATAAAATTGTGTTTCGCTATCCGAATGGAATCCTCAGGATTTTGTAGCTCGAATAACTACCTCCTACGCTTATCTCTATGCAAGGACACGCTGAACCTTCATCCCGCCAGAGACGAGGGGTACGTATTAATTTCCTGCCATTGTGCGCATGAAGAGCATGGAAAAGGATAGACGAGACGTGAATGCAAAACGTCGTGAATAAGTGAAAAGACGGATTCATCGGCAACGTCCGACGAATATTCGAAATAAACGTCGTTGGTTGTTCGAGTCCAAAACAGTTTGCTCCCTTGTTTATCAAGAGCACGTAAATTAATTAAATGTGCGTTACGTTACCTCGGCTGTGGAAAATTATATCTTTCCAACGTTGAGAAACGTATCTTCGTATTGCGAAGAAATACGAAAACAGTCTTGACAGTCTAGAAAATACGAAAGATTTTTAAAGAAACGTTATAAAATTCTTTTTGCTTGCTAAGACGAGAGCTAAATGGAAACGTAGGAATCCGAAGATTCTAGGATTTGATCGAGAAATAAAATTTTAAATAATTATTGTTAACGCAGAAATGGGTTGATAATATCGCGGCTTAAGAAAGCTCCGAGTATGCTCGTTTCAAGGTTAATTCGTTATCAATCTCGGAATGGTATCGCGAAAATTATTCAACGTTAAAGTCGTCGAATTCGTCTCGAGGAAAGATTCTTTCGAATAACTGTCAGACTGAAACTTGGCAACTCGATGCGAAGAGAGACTAGAAAATGGAATTCGTTACGCTTCGTTTGGTCGATCTTGAGGAACTTTTTAACGACGTTCTTTTGCTATTCGCAGCCACTTAGTTTACTTTCGTAGATTGTCCGATAGCCACGTTATCAGGAGAAAGGTTTCGGTCGAAAGGAATTTCTATCGGTATCGGTCCAAAGTAATTAACGAAAGGATAAATGACAGACGAGCTGACGAAACGTTTCTTGCTAAAAGGAAAGATAAATAGATGGCAGAAAATCATAAGCAACGTGGAATATTATATGGAAGATGAATAACAAGAAAATTCGATTATGAAACGATTAATTCCGCTGAAAAAGAAGAGAAAAGCAAAAAAGAACATGAATAAATGGAAGAAGACTGTAATTAACATAGAATATTACATGAAAGACTAATAAGTAGGAAAGTCGGTTATAAAACAACTACTAATTCCTTTGCTTCTAAAAAACAAAGAAGAAACACGAAGAGATGAAAGATAAATGAGAGAAGATTGTAACATCGAAAACAAAAAAGTAAAAACAAAAGAGACACGTGAATAGATGGGAGAAGATGATAACGAGCAACAAATATATCGATGACCAATTACCAGGGAACTCGATTATGAAACAACTAATTCCTTTCGAAAGAAAAAGAGAAGAAGAAAGAGACAAGGATAGATGAAAGCTGTTATAAATAGATAAACGGAAGATACATAAGAGGAAATCATAAGAAGCAACAAATATTACGTCCACGATGATTTACCGGGGAACTCGATTATGAAATATTAACGTGTTTCAGAAGAAGAAGAAACAGGGGTAGATAAATGAAGATCGTAAGTAACAATGAATACTATATCGAGGATCAGTAACCAGAAAAAATTGTTTATAAAACAATTAGTTCTCTTCCCTCCAAAAAATAAATATACATACATACATACATACATACATAAATAAATACATGTTGAATTGAGATATCTTCCTTCTATTCCGAAGTCGGTATAAAAAAGACATCAACACTTTGCGACCAACCCAATAAATAAATACTACACCACCGAGATAGAATAACTCGCAAGCATTCCTTTCTCGACTAGCGGCAACCAGCGCCAATTCACGCAGCATGCCGCACAGTCATCGATTAATTCAGCTGTCGAGAAACTAGATCAGAGAACGATGTGTTAAACACTCGTTGAATTCAATCGTTCGTCTAATCGTTTGGTCGATTGCAGCTCGCAAAGAGCCGATTCGGCCGCAAGTTATAAACACCTCGCCAAAAGGAGTAAAAGAAACGAGACGCGGAGACACTGTATTCGCTGGCCAAGGCTCCTTGGATTATAATTGCTCGTGAACCTTATACGGGGCGTGTTGCGATCGGAATCCGGTTCGAAGAGAGCCGACGAAGAGCCTGGTTCTAGTTTTTTACGAGGATTTACGTGCGCCGCATTCTCATTCGAGATCAAGTTCTGCTGAAGCGGCGGATACCAGGTCGTTCTGTCGTAAAACCATGAGGAGGGTGGGCCACCCTTCTTCTCCTTCTTCGCGAGAACGACTACCCATAAATTTGTCCGGCATTGTTCTCGCCGTTTCGAGAAAACTTCGCTCCAGGAACTTCTCGCCGCAATTTATGATCTCTCCTTCACCGTCGATAAGCTTTTCCAGACATGCTCCAACGTCCAGACCAACGATCTTCTTCTTCTTCCTCTTCTTCTTCTTCTTCCTCTTCTTCTTCTTCTTCTTCTTCTTCCTCTTCGTCTGTTTCTTCGTTTTTCCTTTCTGGCTCGCTTTTTTGCGCTTTTCGGTTTGGTGCAATTGGTACCAAAGTCGTGGAAGTTGTGTAACACGTTGGAAGTTGGATCCTTCTGTTACAGTTTTTGCTCCAGTTTTATCGTTGTGGTTTATTCGCTTCTGTGTTTGGACAAGATGGCTGTGATGATGGAGTAGTAAAACAAGACGCGCGTAAATATGGAAAAATATATAGAATATTCAGACTATAGCGCTTTCTGCGATACTTGTTAGGTAAAACAATTTTTTAAAATGATACGAATCCGCATAAAAGTGTTCTGTCTAATTATAATTCCCCACTTTGCTTCCATTGTCTATTGGTGATTAACTATGCCAGTTTTAAGCGTAACATTCTACAACTCGACTTTCAAAACTAAAATAAATTAACTGAACTAACATAGAACGTTGAATATTTATCGCTCGATCAATAATCTTAGATCTATTTTTCCCATAAGTCAAACAGAGAAGCGAATTCATTGACATAAAAAAAAAACAAATTGGAGTTGGAATGAAAGAATTATCGTTTACCCAATTGAAGGACTAAAATCAAACTTTTCAACGCGAGATATCACATCTCTTATTCATAAAAGCAGAGGAACATGGAATTTTTTCGGAGATCGTGTTCGAATTATTTAAAAGTAGAGAAGAATGGCCGCCTAAAAGGGAGTCATTCCACTTGAATAGAAGAGGTTCATTATAATTAACGACTTTCATACACCGGTTACTGTACTGTGGCCTTGCCCGACATCAAGTAACCGTGTCAGCTATTTATAACGGGAAAGAATTATAATTATTGTTCCTCCTCAGTTATGAATCACAAGTGTGTTCTGTTCCTTGATGAATTTATTGTTCTACGAAGATTTGCCACCTAAGACAATTTTACAACGCATCTTATCGCGACGCACTAATGAATTTATTGCGCCGCGCAGCTTCGTCATCTATGACAATTTTTACAATAAGGAAAGAAAACGAAGAAGAACTGGATGAAAGGAGGATGTTAAAAATAGGCGGTAAAAATTGGCGAAAAATAGAAAACTTCCTTTACTGCGTGATTCTACACACACACACACACACACACACACTAGAGAGTAAAAAAGTGCAATTGTCATTTTTCCTGGAAACGTTGAGAAAGTTATAAAGAATGTAGTTTAAGATAAAAGCACGACCATACTTGTAAGCTCATTTAGTTGCAATTTTTCCGCCATGTTCTCCGGTTAATTAACTAGAAACTCATATTGAGTATTATTTGCAGAGATCGTTGCACGCTGGTTTGATAATCCCGAAAATCATCGGAACACGGCAATTCTTTCGTGATACAATGATTATAATGTAAGCAATTAGAAATCAGTAATTACTTATTCTACGAGTAATAAATAAACGTTAGAGCAAACTATCTTGCTATCTAATGTTAACATAAAGGAACCACAAGTTAATGTTAGGATTTTGATATTATAGAGCGAAAGAATGGAAAATTTGAATTTCGTTGTACGGATTTTTCACGAAGTTGGAATGTGTAAAGGATGCGTAAATGTTTGTTTCCACGGTCGTCAATCCCAATTCGACGAGAGAGCTAATTTTGCATACCGATCGAGAGCACGTTTGCTAATTAAATGCACAATTTATCAGGGCACATGATAACGCTTGGTTAAAACCCCACGATAGCAACAATCTCGTTTGACGTAGCAAGAAATTGCTTTGAACAGTGTAAACAGTGGTCGTACGATTTCTGGGAATACGATCAATGGACACGTACATGCACGTTAATGTATGGTAGAGCGCGATAGAAACGCGTTTGAACGGTATTTCTGAGTTATCACTAACTTAGGAACCATTCAAACGCTCTGAATTGAAAATTATTGGAAAAGTCAATTTGAAAAATTCCTACAATTTTAATTGAAAAGAATTACTTACGCTTTTGCGATTATATTTACACGATAAATTAAGAATTGAAGATTTCTTCTAGACTATACTGTAAGTGCAAAAATTAAAAGATGTTGCGTTTTTATCGTATAATGTCGTACACGCTAATGGGAACACTGTAGTATAGAATTTAACCCCATAACCTAGGATTTACGTTCGAGAATTTTGGACCGAAAACGTTAACAAGCTATTATACAGGGTGGTTGGTAACTGTTGGTACAAGCGGAAAGGGGGTGATTCTACGCGAAAAAAGAAGTCGAAAATATAGAATAAAAATTTTTCGTTTGAAGCTTTGTTTTCGAGAAAATCGACTTTGAATTTTCGCTCGGTACGCGTGCACTTTATCACGTCTCGTTATAACGAATCTCACTGTAGATAGTTGTCTCGATGGAAAAATTAAAAAAAAAAAATTCGACTTCTTTTTTCGCGTAGAATCACCCCCTTTCCGGCTTGTATCACCAGTTACCAACCACCCTGTATATTATATCATATATTATATTTGGGCTATGGGCTGTGCCCATAATATTTACGTTTGGTCCGATCATCTGCTGCGGGCTATGCCCGTAATATTTACGTTTGGTCCGATCATCTACTACGGGCTATGCTCGTAGTTGTAGGTTAAGGAGTTAAGACCTGTTTCCATTTAGAAATAATTACTAACAGCGTTGAAAGCAGATGCCATGAAAACTACACAATGGCAAAGTACGTATTATCTTGCTTTAAGTTGAACTTACTTAGCTCGTAAATTAGAAAATCTGTGAAACAACAAGTATGTAAATAATTGCTAATTGTAAGTGACCGAGGAAGGTTTAACTATAATTGACTATTGACTAAACTTATATAGCATTGTTAGGGTCAATCGTTGGCGATTACTGCGTGATTAATATTTATGTTGGACGTGCAAATACGTTTCATTCGGTTGCCATGCATATTATGGTAGTTGCTGCGTGTATGCACGTGGCAGGAATTCTTTCGCACGCGCCTCGAATAAATTGCTTTCCTTGAATTTCGTGGAAACCCGGAAGAAACGGAAACGAATCGCACATCCGCCATGACGTAAGAGATTTAGTGCTAATCGCACTTGCAGAAAAGATATTTCTACCGAATCAGGTTATCGGATGACGTTGGACTCGTGTACATCTACAGCAAGTCACAGTTATCTAATTAACTGTTTGGATAATCGAGAATGTATGGGATTAGTATGAAATAGGAAATGTATGTAAGTAAGCGAAATTAAAAATGTATGAAACAGTATGAAGAAGGAAATGTATACGAGATAGTATGGTGAAATAATAGGAGGTAAAAAATGTGCGAAAAAATAAAACAATAAAAACTCTGAAACAGTAAAATCGTAGAACAAAACTGGAAAAATTGTAACTTACAGTTACGAGAAAGTAGGTTATGATAATTCTTCGTACGTTCTCACGCTACAAGATTATCGGTACATTTTATAAAACTTATCACCAGACTGCGGATTTTTAGACGCATTCATATCGTTGAAAATATAATTAAAAAGATAGGACCTCGATGGAAAATTGGTTTGCCTACCAACTATTATACAAAGCACCGTACTTTATACGTCGTATATATTTTTCCGTATTTATATGCGTTTTCGTTTACTATGATCGCGCAATTTCGCACTTGCAAATACTCTATAAATGCATCACGATCTAGTTATCACGCTGATAAAACATCTGATAAGATATCCTTACGCCTCAATAACTTCGACAAATTCTTTCGATGATTGTCGAAAAAATGATCGCGACACGTAACTTATTTTTTCGTAGATGGTCCACCATAAATTTCCACGTTTCTTTTATAGTCTTCTTGTCACACGGTCTTAACTATTTTTCAACAAAAAGTTTTATCTTTGCCTTGTCTCTTCCAACAAACTTTTTGCAAATAATTCTACGGTCCACTACATAGAACAGTCGTTTTTTGCAAAAACACAAAACTCTCGTTCCATCAGGATAGCAAGCGAGTTGTACGAGATTCTGAAGTCGCAAAGTATCATCGTTGCTATACTGCAGCACGAATCGAGGAAAATCGCGATTTTATCTCGGCGCTCGCGGTTTTCGTTTCCAAGTGTTTGCGAACATTTATGCCTCGGTGGCAAGAACAACACCGTTTTAACTGCTGGTGCAGGTGCTGCGATCGGTGAAAAGCGTTGCAGCTGGCACGTTGCCCCCGAAGAACGACGATTGCCAACGTAAGATCGTAATTGCCATCTGAAAAGGTTACGCTCGTCGACACGTTTTCGGAAATCGATTCGCGGAAAACAAACGCGCTCGAAACTCGAAACTTTCGCAATATATCGCGCGATCGACGAATTTTTATCGAATTCACCAGGAGAGTTGCAGGCAATTAGCAACTTTTTTTTTAACGAATTCACCAGGAGAACTCCAGGCAATTAACAACTTTTTTCACGATCGACTTTTCAACTGTACTTCGTACAGAAATTTCATTTTTACGGTTCATTCGTAATTTTTGTTTTTCAACGGAGGTCGGTTGCTTCGGCGTTTCCCTCTCTCTGTGTTTTTTTTTTTTTTTTTTATCAAAGGAGGTACGGAGCTTTCCTCGTTTGATAACCGACGATGAATTTTTCCCATTTCCTCTTCCTCTCTTCCGTCGTGAAACGCATCGGAAATCCCGACCCGCTGCGAACCCATAACGGTCAGGAATTCCAACTTAAATTTTCCGCAGTTTAATACCTCGCTTTTATTCGAACGATCCTGTCTCGGTGACCCTACGTGTCAAAAGTTTTTCAGCGATAGATATCATTCTAGTGCGCCAATTACCAAGCTGTGACTTCTTCTTCCTTTGAAATTCGCAGATTATTTTACAATGAATTCGGCATAACGTCGTCTATCGAAGAAGATCGATCAGAGCGTGGGTCGTCGACTAGCTTGGAATTTTTCAAATCATTTTTTTTTTCGCTTTACGAAGAACTGCCGCTTGGTAAACCTTGTGAATATTTTTTACGCCAGTTACCACCGTTACACCTCTGCGGAACTCGTAGAGCATGACACGACGCGAATGAGTCCTTTTCCCATTTATTTTCAAAATTCTTTCTGATACGAAAACTATAATATAAAAATATAACGTAAAAACTGTCAGAATGCGAAAATCTGCCGCCGAAATGACAATCGAATGTCGCTCTTCTTATGCGCTACGAAGTTTACGCGTGCATCAACAGGTGTGACCCACAGACAAATAATTTTCACGATGTACGATATTCTTTTACCATTTTTTACCATTTTTACTTTTACCATTTCACATTACTCGACTAACTTGCTAACGAGTAGCTTTAGTTTCTACAATTGTTGGCGCGTTATTGTCGTAGCACGATGCTTGGCGCGAGCGTAGCTCCCGAAAAATCCAGACGACGCGACACAATTTCGCGAACACGCGACCGCGAAACTTTCGGGAAGCGAATGGCAGGCGACGAAATTGTGGATCGCCGTTCTCATGAACTTTTTCTTCGGCCACACGCACCAGATCATCGTTGACCACAGAGTAGACGGTTGGTCGCCTCGCCGATTTTCACGAACGTTATTAACGTTTCTACGCCGTCTTTTGACCATTGAATCACTCGTCGCGTGACGTTCTTCGCAAAGTTGACGATGTATGTCCGCCTGTTTTACATTTCTCGTTTTCGAGAGACGGTTAACAGGGCGCGTTTCACAGGCGGCGCTCCATTGTCTTGGACGCGTTAAAAAACGAACAAACACCGGTAAACGCGTCTGATTGTTTCAAATTGACATTTGTGGATTTTCAGTGAATAAAAGAACTGCGCGTAATATTTGTTGACACAACTCACTTTATGGAAACGACTCGCATATCGATATGCGTCTAGGAAAGGAACAATTCCGATAGAAAAAATTGAAGAGCATTTGTTGTAGGAAAAATGTTGCAAATATGAAGAAGTTTTTCAGGAGGAAAAGGTGACTCGTGTATCGATGTAGAACAAATTAACGAAAAAGAAAAATGTATCTGTAGAAAAGTCCGTATGTGCCACCTACTAACTGTAAAGAAAACTCAATGGTTTTTATTCCTTTAGATAAATAGCGTAGATAAAAGCCAAGAAACAGTTGTCTAATGTTTATTGGCAATTATTTTTTTATGGTTGGATGCTTATGACACCTAGCATTATTAATAACTATTTAGAAAGGGAAATTGCACGTAAATTCTATATTGTAGTATTCTCATTAGCACGTGGAACATTTTCCAATAAAAAATCGAAATTCTTGAATTTCAACATTTAGCCGGTTTTCTTCAAGCTCCCTTCGATCGTGCGTCTTTAATCGATTAGGTCGAAGAAAATGGAAATAATAGGCTGAACCATTACGTTTCTCAAAGTACTGTCGCTCAATATGTACAAGTTTCCCTGTATATTACAATTACATTCGATTAATTGATGATATTTGATCGAAAAAATGATTTTCTTCTCTTTAATACGTTTTTACATACAAACCATTCTTCTTACTTTTCTTCCCTTCTTTTATATTTACATATTTTTTGGCACCTACTTCAATTTGAAGCTCGAAAGGGGCCACGCTAGAAACTTGCTCGAGAAAAGAAGCACTCTTCTTCAAATATTTGCACGAAGCATCGGGAATTTCTCTGACATGGTTGACGATCGTAGAAGGAGCAAAAGAGAATTCTGCCTGCTACTACCGTAAACCGCATCTCGGTCAAAGCTGAAAGTCCATCAACCTCGAGGCTGTCTCTGCAAGGGGCCTCTCGAATACGACGATATATTTTTTCTCTTTATTTTTTTTCCCCCCTCTTTCCTTTTCTTGAGCGCGGGCCAACTCCCGAATGAGCCGAGAGAAGTCCGAATTAACACCCGGCTAGCAATTAAAGCGACCGACATTCCCCGATGCACGAGTCACGAAGAGGTAGCAGTTCTTCATGTAGTAGAAGAAACTCACGCTACCGACACAAACGACGAATAATGAGACCGACCGCACGAGAGTCGAAATTTAATATAACGACACGGTGCATTGACTCGAGGGATACTTGGAATATTTTAAGAAAAAGATATCACTGGATAATTAAGGTAGTAGGTTACTTATAAAGGTATTAATATTGCGGAGGATATCATGGAAATTAAGTACGAATGGAGATTTTGTTCGTGAATACCTGGAATATTTGAAGAAAAATATATCTTGCGATAATTAAGACAGTAGGAGGCTACGTATGAATGACATTAAAATGCATAACGTAATTCGGGATGGAATGAAAATTGACGTGAATAGGGTTTTCTTCGTGAATATTTAAAAGATTTAAAGATCGACGTTGGTAGTTGGTGGTAATGAAATTTGTTAGACGATAGGGAAAATATTTATGGAATAAAAATGGATAATCGGAGTCATTGTATGAAAGTCGAAGCTTAATGCAGCGACGCGACGGTTCTTTGACACGAGGAATATTTGAAATATTTTAACAAAAGGGTACCTCGCGATAATCAAGACGTGAGGTTACTTGGAATGGTATTAATAGTGTAATCTGGGGATATAATGAAAATTGATGGGATTTTGTTGGAATAGTTGGAATATTTGAAGATAGAAATATGTGTGCTGATATTCAGAGTATTAGATTTTCTATAAAATATGCCGATAATATGAACGTTCGAAGGTTGGTGATAAGAAATGGTGTCAATGGAATTTTGTAGATGATAGGAAAAATATTTATTTGGAAAAGTGGAATAATGGGGCCGAGGATGCGATACCTCTAAGAATTTAATATAATGGTAGAGCGTTAATACGAAGAATATTTAGAATATTTCAAAAGAAAAAATATCGATTAAGCATTAAGGTGATTAATGTTCAAAATCGGTAGTAATGGCATTAGGTAGATAATGGAAAAGCTGTTTAAAAAAGAAACAATAAGATCGATTATGTTATTCAGATCGAAACTTGATAAAACGATGGTGCATCGACACGAAGAATATTTTCGAAAAATAATCATTTCTAGATGGATTTGTCCATGAATTTAGTATGAAGACGGTAAATTTCATGAATAGAATAGACGTAAAGTTAGAACAAGAAATATCCTCAACGTGAAAAATCGTCGGGTTAATACGATATTGCTGAGCATAAAAACCATGAAAGAAAGATAATCTTCTTAGAATTTTGCAGGCCATGAAAATCATGAAAGCAAAATAATCTTTTCGAAGTCACCGGTTTAATACAGTTTCGCAGGTCATCAGAACCATGAACAAGAAACAATCTTGCTGGCATCGCGGGGCTAATAGAATTTTACAGGCCATCAAAATCATGGAAGGAAAACAATCTTTTCGAAATTACCGGGCTAATACAATTTTGCATATCATCAGAGCCATGAAGGAAAAATAATCTTTTCGAAATGGGTAAGGATAATAGAATTTTGCGGATCATTAAAACCATGAAAGAGAAATAATCTCTTTAGAATCGTAGGGTTGATACAATTTTGCAGATCATTAAAAACATAAACGAGAAATAATATTCCTAGCATCGTAGGTTTAATAGAATTTTCCGAGTGACTAAAAACACGAACGGAAGAGAAGCTTCCTGACATCATAGGATTGATAGGACTTCGCAGATCATCAAATTCGTGAAAAAAAAAGTTTCTTTACAATCGTAAGGTTAATACAATTTTGCAGATCATTAAAAACATAAACGAGAAATAATTTTCCTAACATCGTAGGTTTAATAGAATTTTCCGAGTGACTAAAAACACGAGCGGAAGATAAGCTTCCTGACATCGTAGGGTCGACAGGACTTTGCAGATCATCGAATTCACGAAAGAGAAATAATTTTTGTTATATTCGTAGGGTTAATAGAATTTGAAGGATCATTAAAAACACGAACAGCAAAATAATCTTCCTGGCATCGCGGAGTAAATACAACTTTGCGGAGCATTAAAAACACGAACGAAGAATAATCCTTTTGAAATAATAATATTTGTCACGAGGATGTTACCGCAGCGAGTATCGCAGTCACCGCGTTCCTATGCATACGCAACTCTGGTATAATGATGCCTGGAACGAAGCGCAACGTGACCGTAGCAGTTACCAGCTACGATTACAGCACGAAATTAACTTTCCACTCGGGACATTGGTCGTTAAAGTAATTAGGAACATGAGAAAGACAACCTACCACTAATCCACGAAACGCATACGAAATTCGTTCTTTCTTGTTCTGTTTTCCTATTCACGCGTCTATACGTCGCTGTTTACTTACTGTGCCTGTCCATAGCGAATCCTATCACGCGTCTTATTTCTGAAACGTTCGAAGGAACAATTTATGAGAGAAGAAGCTCTCGGGAAGTTTCTCTCGCAGAGATTAGATTTGCAGCAGTTTTATCTTCTTCAAATAACTTCTACGAATCGCTCGATCAGTATTGTGTATCTACGCGCGCAGCTTGGAATCGCAACGTTGCAGATGCTCGCGAGCTTCTTGCTCTTTTCTATCATTCTAAAGCCATTTAGTCTTCTCGTTATTGTATCTGGACCGTAAGAAAAATTCTTTTATCGCGGACCGGTAAAAGAAATATTAAAGCCATTTATTTTCTTCGTTATTAACCTTCCGCTGGCAATATGGTTTTTCACTAACGCGCTGCGCATAACGGTTCTCTCATTCCGTGACCCGATTTCTTATTGTTTTCGGCTGTAAAAAAACTTGGAAAAAAATACACGCACGCTTATTACACTCCTTAATTTATTATACGAGCGATACTTTAGCCAGATGTTTAAGTTTTCCAGCAATACAAATAAAGGTTTTATAAATTAATCTCGAAAAATCTGAGAAAGAGTTCAGTGCCATTAGATACAAATTCTTCGAATTTTCCAATAAATTATGCACCATTCATGAAACTGGTTTGTTAACGACCGTTCGAAATTATCAACGTAGCAGCCTTGCGTTCTTATCTCTCGCAAGTGGGCCTATCACGGAACGAACAAGTCAGCTCTGTGCAAGTAACGCTGGAACAGCGAACCAATTAGCTCGGTCTATTGTTTAACATGCAACTGTTTAATACGAAGAAAGGGGAAGGTTCGCTTCATTAAATTGTTGCGAGATGAAAACGGCTCTTCGAGATCAACGAAACTACAGACAATGCATTTGGCACGCTGACTGTCTCATTTCTGGAACGTCACCGAAACTTGCAACCGTGTTACAGGTTGCTGCGGAACTTTCTTTTCTCAACCTTTCCTCTCGTCCTTTCAGCAACTGTACTTTTGCGAAAGTATTTTACGTTTCAAGTTTTCTTAGGAAAGATGATCTTTACAAAAACATTTTCGCACAGACTTATAGGTCTCAAGACACGGTGTAACGTTTATTTCAGCCAGCGTTTGATATCTTTTGTCGTTTACGATGTATAAACACTCGCGTAAAAGGGTCGAC
The DNA here is from genome assembly GCF_024542735.1 of Bombus huntii. Taxonomy (NCBI): domain Eukaryota; kingdom Metazoa; phylum Arthropoda; class Insecta; order Hymenoptera; family Apidae; genus Bombus; species Bombus huntii. The sequence continues at coordinate 5,809,035 of NC_066251.1, forward strand.
TCGGATAAAAGGGTCGATTTATCCCTTGAAGTAAAGAACTGGCACGTACAAATTACGGCTACGCTCTTAGGTAGGTCTAACGAATATGTATTAGTATTGTTTCATCAATAATCGGTGTTCACCGGGATTCGCTTGTTAAAGAAGAGACTATTTTTTATCGCGTTTCATATCTTTTTTTCTTTTATGGACTATCTGCTGCGTGGTATTTTATCCATAGAACACACTGACAAAATTCATAAATATTAAAATAGACACTCTGTATATTTACGATAATTAGAAGCGTTCAAATCCTCACGGACTTACGAGCGTAGGAAGCAACACCACCGCTTCTTTTTTTCTCTCATTTTCTCCTCTTTAGTCGCTCGCGTTATGGTTCCTTTTGTGCCTGGTTGAATGCAGCCGTGCACTGCCGCCTCCACGACAAAGGAACGGGCCACTCAGAACGTCATAAATATTGAAATCGAAAGGAGTCGAAGAGTTTGTTGGCCGCCCCGCGATCAACCCGCCTCCTCTTACGATCTACTCTCGTTTAGACCACTGATATATAATCGGTTAATATTCATTACAGCATTACGCTGACACGAAAATTTCGTCGTTCGTTGGCTTCATCGTCGAGCTCTTAGCCTGTGTATTTTGTAAGATCGATATGAACAGCAAATTTCGAAACGTGTAGCCAAGTTTCGACATCGCAGATATTTCTTGCGAGTTTTTAATTCTGAATTACGATCGGCTTATGTTTGTTTTGCTTACTAATTATTCGCTAAGAATATTATAAAGCTAAAGGAGTATAGAAAGTAAGGAAATTGAGCCATTTAAAAGTTACATTAAACCGAATTCCGACATTGGAAAGTTGGAATTAGCGAGAACGTAATAAGTATTGCTTTTTATCATATATAACATATGAAATTTATATTTTATATTCATTTTCATCTATGTCACTTTTTCCGACGAACGAATTTATAGAAGCACGTCGTCTGTTTCTTGGAGAATCGAATATTTATTGGATATCTAGATAATACAATTGAGAAATTTACAAAAAGTGCACCTGACTAGCTTGAATTTCGAATTTCCGAAAACCTCAATTGCCAGCTTTATTGAATTACCAATTCATAGCGTTTCATAGAAATTTTCTACATTTTTAATGTTTCACTTTTCGGAAATTTTATTGACTTTTTTATAAAGTGCGTGGTTGAAGATTCAATCTTTCTTCGTATTATTACGTTTATTTTCCACGTTTTATGTCGATTCGGTCCATTGTATTAATAATAATCAATACAATTTGACGAACCAATGTTCATTTAACATATCAAGAATTCAAAGAAGAATTGAACGCTCGGTAGAATTCCAACACAATTTACAATTTCTTTGTCTACAAACAGCACTGTATTATTTTCAGTTCAGCAATTGGGAACGAGCATAATCGAGCAGTTAGGAAGATTAATCGCGTAACGAGTTGACCCGCGCGTGAGTCGGCGGCGCAGTTGCAATTTTCCCCGCGTGTACGATCGATCCTTTCCACGAGCACAGAATTCCTCCCTCCGGCGACGCAGGATTTTCGAGGACGCTCTTGTTCTATACGCGTTCCATCTACCCTTCCATTGCCAGTGCTCGATTTTTATTTCCTACTCTCTTTTTGTCTCTCCTTCTCATACGGTTTCAGCTTTTTTTTAATACGCGACCCGTGCGCGTGCCCGGTGCTCGTGCACGAGCCGAGGTCGTTAATTTCTCGAGTGGTGCCGTTAGGATCCTGCAGAAGCCCGCTACTCGTAGTGTTGGACTGATACCGCGTTCATACCTATCGATAATACCTTACGGATCTCGTATTTATATCGTATCGTATGAAAAACGTGGATCAATTTACTATTTGAATAATTAGCATAGGGAAACTTTAATGCACATATCGTGTATTGTATAGAAAGTAATTTTAAATTTCGTTATCACCTTGAAACCTCATTAAAATCGCAGTGAAATGGAATTTTCATTATTATATCGGTAAAAATTGGAAGCGATAGATAGCATAGAACATTTTTATGTGCATATTGTACGTGTTATGCAGAGTATTTTGAAATTTCACTAACGCTATGTATTATGCGAAACATTTTGAAATTTCATTGGCATTATAATGTCATGATTATATTGGCAAAGTTTGCAAGCAATTTGGAAATGTATAGAAAGATTGCAAGATGTAGTACGTTACAAACGTATAAAATAAATGAATAAAAGGTATTCGAACGCCTATAGAAATCATTTATGAATATATCATGTGTTTTGTACGAGACATTTAGAAATTTCATTAGCATCATAGTGCAATACGGTCGTTGTGATAATATTGATAAAATTTGAAACCAATCCGAAGATGTATGTAGAAGTTATAGGATACATATTGCATGCATGTAAAAGGCACTTAATAAAAATCATAAAATAAATGAATGAAAAGTATTATGACACTCACAGAAATCTCTTATGAATATGTCATATATGAGTGTGATACGAAACATTTTGAAATTGCACTGTCATTACAACGAGACTCGACAATCATGATTAACATTGATAAATCTCAAATTAAATAAAACAATGTATACTCCGTAATCTCCAAAATCAATAATGTATTTAAAACAGTCAATTATCCATATATACGTTAGCAGTAAATATTTCATATCTTCTATATATATATATTTTCATATTTGTTTCAAGCTTTATAAACAGCGTAATCATGATCGCTCGAGTGTATACCATTGCGATGATAGTGAATTTTGAAAATGTTTTACATAACACATACAACACATACACAAAAGTCTTCTATAACAAAGTGTCCAAATACTTTCGTGAGTCACTGTAGCATGTCAAATTGTTTGAGTATCATCAATTCAGTCCCATCACTAGGTACACGAGTCGCTGATTCATCCGTGCTCTCGCAGGTGATCTCATCGTCTTCTTTCATCGTCGAGTCCACTGAACCGGTGTTTGTTCGTCTCCCTCCATTTTTTCTCTCCCTGGTCTGTTCCCTTTCGTTTTGTCTAGGTGTTAGGGGAACCCCCAGCTTCCGGTAGAATAACGTTCTCGCAACTCTGGCTGCGGTTTTGTTCCACGAAGGAGAGATACTTTCTGTCCTGTGTTTTGCGGACTTCTCGGTTACTTTCATTCCGCGCGTAGGTTTTCTCATCTGGTCTCGATGTCGTAACCTATGGAAATTATCGTTCATCTGGATATAAGTCGCAGTCTTTTGCGACGTCCGATATCTGATAGTTTCCTCTGGTCGTTGCAGATCTCAGCCAATCCTTTTGGAAATTCTTTTTAAGTAATTTTTCATATTTAATGTGATCGATAGATAGAAGCGCGATTAATTTTGTAAGAGAGATGGAAACGAGAGATTTTCCACGTTTCAAGTATCAAGTCGCATCACAAATTCTAACTTTCTTCTTAATTTTCGAACCAAACTTAATTTTTGTAGTGTTCAAGTTTTAGTAAGCAAGTTGCAACTTTTTCATGCAAGCTTCGAAGAGATCGAGAAAGTAAGAGAAAAATGGTAACTGGAACTTTAAATAAGCAATATGCAAAGTGAAATAAAGAATATATAAACGAAAAATTTTCAGGATTTCGAATATTAGGCTGTCTCGTAAATTTTTACTTTGTTCTCTAACTTTTTTCTCTGACTTCGTTCTTATTTTTACCAAACCTTAGTATTTGTTAGTTACCCACTTTCGTAGTTTCCAAGTTTTAACGAGCGAGTGCAATTTTCTAATGCGAACTTCAAAGAGATTGAGAAAGTAAGGGTAGAATAGAAACCTTGAATAAAGAACATACATGCACATATACGTGGACCTGTATGTTTCGTGAATTTCAATAAAAAGAAGAAGGAAGCAACTATGACAACTGAATATATTAATTTAAAGTCATCGATGCAAGAAATCGTTCCAAAATTTTCGTTTCAAAAAGAATTTAAAAAAAAAAAGGTTGACCAGATTCTAGGCCACGAAGATTTTGTAAATTAGAAACAGAAGCTTTGCATTTCTCAGGAAACGAAAATTTATTTTTCCATATATTACGTCACAACTTCATATTTTCTCATAAATATTATATCATAAACATGTTATTATGAATAAAACATGTCATTATTCTCTCTATTCTGCATCATGTTCAACTTTTTCCTTATAATTTTTAGTAATATATAACACTGCCCGTTATCACTCACTATGCCAGTACTAATTTGAATTAAAATTTCCTGAGTTTTACAATAATTATAGAAAATTGAGGTGTACAGCGAACTTTTCATTTTTACAGTCTAATAAACTGTAAAAGTTCGTAGTACCTCGATTTCTTGTAACTACTGTGAAGCACGAGAAATTTTTATTTGAATTAATACTGACATAGTCAGTGATAAAAAGTGCACATAGGAGCATACGAAAAAGAGTTAAATTCAAAATTTGATATTGTGAAACACAACTGCCCTAAATGAGCAATAATAGAAAACGAAAGAGAAAATGTTTTGCTGCAATTCCAATTTTCTTTTTTTTTTTTTTTTTTTGAGTTAAAAAACGATTCAGTTCTTTATTCTTTCATCCTTTCAAACATTATTTATTTCTAACTCACAAGACACTGTACGATATTCCTTCCAGATTATCTTTTTCCTTAAATACACGTCATTCCAATGAAACTTGTCGAGGTTGAAATCAGTCCCGTTACTTCTCGTCGTTACATCCTTGATCCACGTTTCTCTTACTAATCGCGTTAAATATTACGTCTGTCTCGATCTACGAAACTTCCATACAAAAAGAATTCCGAAAGGAAATCAAATATCTACATCGTTACTTGTATGACTCACTGTACCAGCTTCTCAGAAGTTGAAACGATTCAACGCCACTTTTGATCACTTTCGCGATTTCATCGAGCACCAACGTGATTAACGTTCGATTTTCAGGAAATAAGTGACTCGCTCTTTTATTCATCGACAAACAAACAGAGAAAAGAGAAGCACACGGTATCAGTAATAGTAAATTCGGAGACAAATTTTGGAAGATAGAAATTGTAAAGTGTGATCGCTTTTCTCCGTTTTCCAGTTTTGAATTTGACCAGTTGCTTTGTTGCCTCTGAATGATTTACCTACGTAACAGCATGAATGAAAAAGCACACGTAATCTGTTTGCCGGGCAAAACTTTCGAATATATGCTCGATGATTGGCGTTGCATGTTTATTTCTTGCATTATGTTGCATTCGTATCTCGTTACATTCATCGATAAATACGAGTCTATGGCGCATTGTGCAAGCAGCGGAGCCGCGTGGGAAGCGTTAATGACTTTCTAAGCGCTTACATATTCCTAGACGAAGGACAGTGGTGGACGGCCGCGATTACCGGAATGGCCTCGCGGTGATTTTACCTCGTTCCAACCGGAGAAAGCCGTATTCCACTATTAGGCCTCGTTCCGAGACTCTGACTTATAACCGCGTTACGTGTTAGGTACCGTAATATCGCCTGCCCTTCCTATCTGCATAACTGCCTCCCTAAATTATTCGCCTTTCCACGTGTAAGACCATTTTTCATTCCTTATTTGGACGTTAGAAGGAGAATGGTTAGGTGGAATTCGCGATGTACGCATTGCGGTCGCGCAAATTGCAAAATTTTTATCCTCGAGCTGTCGAATTCGCAAACACTTGAATTTTCAAGCTGTCAGATTTTTAAATCTCCAAACGTTTAAATCTTATCGTAGAATCGTGCGGTTTGCAAAGTTTCGGAATTTGAAATTTCCTGACTCCCAAGTCGTCTGATTAAGAACTTTCGAACCTTCCGAATCTTAAAATATCCAAAATTCCAAGCTTTCGAATCTACGAAACCTCGAGGTTTCGCGTTTACAAGCTGCGAAATGTCGAGCTTTCAAAACCTACAATTTTTCAAGAACTGCGGATCTCCTTAAAACGCGTCATCTTCGGAATATCTGAGATTGCTTTTCCATCACCTCGCCGTTCAGAATCTGCATAAATCTAATATCAACTGCCATTTGAAGTTCTATAAATACGCAAAGTTATATTCGATCGAACGTTTGTGATTCTATAGATACACGCATTTACGTTGGAAGGTAGCGAGAAATCATGTCTCTGAAATACGTAGACACGTTGTATTTCGTTATCGCATAAGAGAATGGTAAAAGAATGCTTTTCCACATGGTCTGCTAGATGACAGATAACATTAGACAATTCTAAACTTGGATTTATCGTCTTACAGCGTTATGCAATACTTGTAGCACTTCACCTGGAGCTTTATTGGCTTCCTTGATACAAGTACACCCCTTTTTTCCTATATGCATCACGCTTCCCTGATCGTGTAACAGAAAACCATTGCCTTTGTCTCGTTCTCCAATTCAATCTCTTTATATCCAGGATTAAAAAAGAAACGCTAAAAATAATTAATTACAAGGAACAATAGACTCCTGAGTTTATAGCTTCCTTTCTTTACTTTTTTCCGTTGTTTTTCTTTTCATTTAAACTTGCCACAACTCACCGACTACTCGAACGTTCCTCCACGTCCTAGGATCGCGTTTCCTTTTCGGACAATATACCGGAAGCTTGGACCAGACCTCTTCGTAACATGTCAGTCTCGCCTCAAACCTTGCCGTGTATTCAACAACCGAAACAACGTGGAATTTCGAACATCGTCAGCTAACACATTTACTTTATCTACAAAATGATAGAAATTTATTGACAGAACGTGAGAAACTAATTTGCTTCTTATCATTTCATTAAGAAGGCAATCGTTCGTCTTTTTTAAACTATTTTTTATTACCTTTTAAGTTTATTTAAAAAATCATTAGAATTTCGCAATTTGTTCGATGCTCAAAATTTGCCAAAGAAGTTGAACCAGGCTAGCGTTATGAAACGAATTAATTTTTTCAAACCTGTTCGAGCGACGGAAAGAGCTTTCGTCGTCTAAAAATGTTTGCAAATATTTAATCCATCCTTTTTGGTAAATTTTAATCTAAGCTATGTTGAGAAGAATTATACTTTTGAAAAAAAGTGTAAAAATGCTTCGTAAAAAAGTATTACTGTCTCTCGTAGATTGAGAACCACCGTATTTCGATTTCTGCTACGAATTATTGCAACATCTTCACATTTCCACGATTGTTTAAAATACTCGAAACGAAAGTTCGGGAGAAAGATCGCAGTTCTAACAAAAAATGATGAATTGCAAATGTATCGATTGTTCCACTAATTATCTCCGATTTCTCATCTTCTCCATTTGTTCACGCCTTCCCTAAAAGCGTACATCTTAAAGCTTCCTTTCGATTTATTCGACATTCATCGATCGATAATGTCGCTTAATCGCGAGTCGCGAGAAGAATAATTTGCAAGAAATTAAGCGATTTACTTTAATCGCAACGTCGATAAAGATTTCTCCTAACGACTCGAGCACCCGTTTGCACGTTGAATAGTCTTGTTTCACAAACGAAGGCGCGCCGCGGAAAAACAAAACGAAAAGGGGGCGAAAGCTGCGTGACAAGACTAGAAGCGGAAGTGTCTTGGGGTTTTTAGTCAGGGAGGAAAGCGCGAACCACTTTGTCCTCGAAAATAATGAGATGTGTGTCTAGCGGACCTTGGAAAAACGAAGCAAAGGGAAAAGAACGACGCGAACTCGAGTTACAAATCATGTGGATCCTCTTCAATGGACTTTTTTCTTCACTGCCGTCCCTCGTAATTTATCACAAAGGTATTTCGTTACCCTGGTATATCGAATTTCTTGTCTGTAAATGAAAAACGCTATCGTTAAATGAAAAAGTAATTGAAGCAGCAATTTTTATATCACCAGACTTGTTTTTTATTTAGTTTCTGGATTAAGTACACAGTGACTGAAAAAAGTGTTCGAACACTTGTAGAAACATTTTACAAATATACCAAGTGCGTTGTATGGTACATTTTGAAATTATACTGGGAGACTCGAGTAACATGATTATCTTGGTACAGTTTAAAACAAATCGGAAAGTTTATAAAATGTATGAAGGTATATAAAGGTTTCGCGGGAACTCAAATTCTGAGTTTAACATTTTTTTATATGCTCCTGCGTGTGCTCTTTATCACTGATGAAATTTTCTGATTTTCTATTGAAAATTACATTAATAAACGTAATATTCAGTGGAATCACGTTTAACATTCATTATATGTTCTAGATAATTATTCATGCTGTATTTTTATTTTTTATTACATATATTAGTAATATTTGTCTATTAAAAATTTCATAATTTTTATATACATTTTCAGATTCGTTTCATATTATACCAACATAATCATAACAAGTGTATTTCGTTATGATGCTGATGAAACTTGAAAATGTTTAGTATAAGAGACATGATATATTCATAAAGGTCTACATGCCATAATACTTTTTATTCCTTTATTTTATGTGTTTTTTTTTTTATTTTATTTTCGCAACATAATCACGACAGTGCTAGTGAGATTCAAAATGTTTCTCACAGCACATATACGTGTAATATGAACATAAAAGTTTCCTATGGTAAGTGTTCAAATACTTTCGATAGCCGGTGTATAATTCTTTGTAAGTTTGCGATGAGCTAATAAATCGATAACATCGCGTATCAACGAGCAACCAAGTGGAAATATTCGATGAAAATACATGCTGTACCAATATTTACCGTACTGAAAGTTAATGGATTTCTTCATTACAGTAATAGCGATCGCCTCCTTTGGGATTACAGGAAGGAAGGTTCGGATAATAACGTGAAAAGCGACTCGGTTGGGCGGATTTAAAACCGTTTCCCCTTGTTTTTCGTTGCTTCTTTAATACACTGTGAAACAGCCTTGACTCTTAATTGTACTGGAAACCTTCATACCTCAATCGTTTTCTTGGTACGGTAGAACTTCAGCTACCAAAACATAGATTAATACAACAGTGTGTTATCTTTTTCTATTTCATCGAAAATCTTTCTTTCAAAACTGTTCGTGCCATGATCTTAGAATAGAATTTCCAACGATATTTGAAAAAAGGATACGCGTGGACGACCAAACATACCATGGACTTTATTTTAAACTATCAATTTTTGTAAATTATTACGTTTCAGATATTAAGCTACTCGGATAAGCTCCACAGTATCAATGTTCGTAAAATATCAATTTCATCTAACACTGAAATATCAATTTAACAAAATTAAGTTGAAAATAAACGATCGAATTCATTCGAAATCCAGGTTATTATCTATCAATGTTTATTATTTAAACAGCGCGCGTTAAGATTATCTCGCAGAATTTTATGCAAATTATGTTTCAGAACGTAATTAAGAAAATAGAACCTAGATGGAAAATCGTTTTACATACAATTCCTCGCTCTAGTTATAATTAATTTAATCTACTTTCGTTGATTTTAAGATAAAAAGTAAATATTCAAGATAAGAAGTTTCGCTTTCGAAACTTTCGTCAAGATAAAGAAGATAAGTTGATTATTAAAATGCGAGGAATACTTTGATTAGATATTTGAATTAGATTTCTTAATTATATTATCTTCGTCGTTTACGTGTTCAAGCGTTTCATCAGAAAGCTGATCTTCCGCTAACGTTGCTGGTTAGTCCTCGTGCATCGTTGTGAACCGGAAATCGACTGAGCACGGAGGTCGAGGTTTTCTCGTGTTACAAAGCCATGGTTACGGCATCGTGTAATGGTATTAAGTACACGAGAAATGACAAATAAAAATTATCAACCACAAACAATCGAACATTTTTCCGATTTCTCAAACAAAAATATCAAATTCAAACGTTAATATATTTCATCATTACCAGATTTGGAGTTGTCGAAATAAATATTTTTTTGTCTAATTGTAAAACGAATTCATCGTTTATTATAGAAATCTTAATTGTGTAATTTTAACCTTATTCGTCATTATCTTAATTTATAAATATCCTTCGTACACATAATTAGTATTTTATTGATATAAAATCGATAATCTATCGTTATTGAAGGAGAGCAAATTCTTGTTTATCGCAAGAATTTCATTTCGCTAATTTTAATCTTCCTCGTTGTTTTTCCAATATAAAAATATCCCTCGTGTATATAATTGGCAAATGATTAATATAAAAATCTATTGTAGTGAATAATAAAGAAGATGGGTCAAAGAACTGCGGTTGGAAAATCCTTTGAATAATTAAGGAAGGGCATTACAGTCAGGTGAACGCTCGTTGCACCGGTGCAACAGACTCACTGTCGTCCAGGGTTTCGATCGATTTCCCAGTCATTGACCTCCACCGTGATTATGCTAATACCCTATCGTAGGTTCCTATCGTGATCTTTTATAACATCTACATTACCAACCATAAGCATGAAAACAAAAAACAATTTAATCTTTTTTCACAGCTTTTATCTTCTGGTTATTATTTTGCAATTTTTCAAATGTTTTTCTAGTTATTATTATAAATCAAGTGTTTCAACAGTATCATAGCTCGATGTAACTGAGCTGTCTATTAGAATTTTCTGTTTTTCCTCTGTTTTCCCTTCTTTCTTCGTGTTTCTCTTTATTTCGAAATAATCAACGAAGGAAACATTTGTACAAATTTACGGCAAATAGTATTTTTCTTTTATCTTCGTTTCTTCTTAATTCGCTGAGTTTAAGATGTTTCGATAAATTAACAATTTTATGCGAAGTGGATTTCGTCGAAGCAAGCGTCTTGCGATGGAAACTGGACTTCCTTTAAATTCACTCTGCTTCCTTTCGCCAGTGAAGAGGATTTCAATGCGGTTTTGCTTAACAGATTACACAGGAGCCTTCGAGAGACGTACTAATTTATCAAACAGCTCGGGTTTTTCGAAAGTTGGTGGATAGCGGACAACAAAAGTATGAAAAGGATCCACAGGCGATACAAATGTCCACTATCTTGGAAGTTACGGCGATACCGGTAACACAGCCAAAACACGCGAAGGGAAAAGTAGCTAAAACGTGTCGTGAATAAACACCGCTTTCGTACAACTTTTCCTTTAGGAAAAGGAAGGATGAGAAATATTAAAGGAATCCATTCTTTATGTCTTAAGAGATGAATTTTGGTATTTCTATCTCGCGAATCGTGTAGAAAAGGAAGTATTTGTGGAGGAACGTAGAAAAATAGACTTCAGAAGTGGATGTGCAATGTTGCCCATAAACAAAGCTGAGTCAAGACACTTACTCGTTACATTTGTTTGAAAACTGGAAGGAATTTTATTTTATTTTATGTTTTAGATCATACAGGTACATTGTTACAAATACCAGACATGCATTTCAAAAGTGATACTATTCAAAGAATTTTTTTAGAAATATTGAGGAACTATTTGGTAATGTGCAAAAAATTATTTGCTGAATATATAATGTTAGGAAATAAAGGAATAAATCCTGGAAAACAAATATTAGTTTTGTAATTTTTCATTTAGATTTTTAAAAAACCTATCACAAGATGTATTTGTTTCAGTGAAAGTTTCTTTACAAAAAATCTTGTATTTATCGATAGATATTAAACTCTGCTCGGGGCATAAATGTTCTAAATTTTATAATTTCACACATTTTTTAAATATTTATCGCCAGATACTTGACTCAATGAAATTCACTTTGTAAAAGATCCTTATCAAAATACCATGAACTCTATTTAGGAATTAACAAAGAAAAAAGAGGATACTAATTGCTGTAAGTTTCTTAATGTTTAAAAATGCGTTCATTTATGATGGTTTTACACGTCGCAAACTTTCAACGGAAACACACATCGTCGACTATTCCCCCAGGAACGATTGCAAGAACAAGCACTTCCCTGCGTTCCCCTGATACAAACTCGCATATAAAAGCGTTAACGACGCTCTTACTGCTCGCGCTATTATCACTCACTATCACTGACTAGCTCTCTGTCCCACAATTCGTAGAATTGGTTCGCACTGACCTCCACTAAATTGCCCTGTTCACCACTGAATCTCTTTTCCGTCAGACGTTGAAACAATCTAACCGAGGTTTTTCAATTTTCGTAGATGAAAATCATCGTGAAAAATACGTATAAAAGATGTATGGATAATTTAACCAAAAGAATTATTCAACCAGGAAAAAGCGAACACGTAGTAACAGTGGTTGCAAGCTTTCATTCCAACATTTGTTCGCTAAATAGGATTAACAGAACCGTAAAAAATTAATCAAAAGTTTGTCGCAAAATATCTACAGCGGTGTGAACAATTTTTCGCAACTTCTCTTTACGTCACGACAGATAAAGAAATAAAAAGACATTTGCATACGTTCAGGGCTTTTTCATGTACGATTATGTTAATTATCATGTATGATATATCATCATAGAAAATACTATTCCTCGGTAGCTTTGAGCTTCTCGACATCATTAACAGGATGTGAAAAAATTTTCAGAAATAATTCGATTGGTGAATATATTGGTAGATAGCTCACAATTGGTTCTATTTGGCCTTTGATGCAGGATAATTCTCTACCATACAGTGGAAGTAGAAAGCAGATCATTCTCATTGTTATTGTTGAGAAAATACAAAGTATAGTTAACATGAGGAAAAACGGAAAAAATAACAATATTAGTGTTCGCATTTTAATGACTTCTCATCGATAAAAAGGCAGAACATTGCAATCACTACTATGTATATTTCTCTAGCTATGGTAACACGAAGAGAAGTATACTTTTTTGCATCGCTGTAGGGATTTTAGGAAAAAATTTTGTTTAATCTTTTACGGCCCGGTTAATTTTATTTAGCGTTTAAATATTGGAATGGAAGCTCGCAACGAGTGTAACTGTGTTTATTTTTTTCCAGTTGAATAATTCTTTTGGATAAATTTTCCCGATTGGATGCACCGCAGTGGAAAATATTTCGTTGCGACCGATTAAGCTTCGAGTTCGACTCTGTAAATTAAAATCAACTAGCCGCAGAATGAAAAAATGGATGAACTGCTGCTCGAGCCACGAATTACATGGCTCGTTTCGATCTGACAAAATGCCCCACTTTTCAAGATATTTAAACATTACTCTCCTGTATCGATATTGTTACTATATCGCAGGGATAATATTTCTTCGAATAAAATACCAAATTTTTTATTCCCACAGTGCATCACACGTGCAAATAATACAGAGCTGTAGCTGTTTTTTTTATTTTTAATTTCATCGCAAATAAAATATATAAAATGTTAGATACGAGTATTATTAACGTTTTACTAGGCTGCCGAGTTTTATATAAATTCATATTTTTGCGAATACAGTGTCCATACGAGCGTATGAATAATACAGGAAATTCAATTTAACATAGTAACATATAAATATTATAAAATATAGATAATAATAGTATGATATAATATAATAATATCGTTTTAATTGACATGATACTTTAAGCATATCCGTCGTCGTTGTTAGGGACATGTTACACGGCGAATTATTGCCTTTCATATCTGAACTAGGAATCAAAAAGATAATTTTTCAATAAGACAATGCTCCTATTCATCTAGCTGCCACGATAAATATGTAGTTTCAAGATTTCGGAATAAAACCACTACCATGGTCAGCATTAAGTCCTAATCTGAGCCCAAACGAGAATCCGTGGGGAATTCTAGCAAAAAATGCTTCACGGATCGAGAGAAGCCAGCTACAGAAAATATCGTTGAATCTAAAAAAAGGATAAAATCCGTGTGGGCGGATATTCAACACGAAGCTTCACATAAGTTTGTGTATAGTATACCTGACAGATGTAATCAAAGATAAAGGAAAATCCAAAAATCTATTTTTCAGAGGAAATTTAATTTTTTCCACACTTTGAAAGAGGAACATTCTTGTTCCTTGTATCTTCGGTTTTGTTCTATAATATGAAATTGCATAAACCATTTCGTCAACTTTTGTTTCAATATTACGAAAAATCTAAAATATACAAATATAATGATATAAAAATCTAAGAATAGAGTTGAGTTTATATTTATTCGCTGTGTGTGTGTGTGTGTGTGTGTGTTGTACGTAATATTTTACAATATTAATTTCGTTGGTCGGAAATAGAAAAAGTGAAACGAAGATTTATATTTGGTATGGAGATTCGAGGTAATCGGCTAGTAAAACGCCAGGAACAATTCGTATGCAAAAGGAACCCTTATCAATACGTCGGTACTAGTTTCTAAACGTAGTGCATCGCAAAGTTACTGGTGCAAGCTGCCGCTTGGCATATCGAGGAATCACGCGAATTCATGTGCACCGGTGGATTTATTGCGGTCGTAGTCTCCGCAAAAGCTGCATGAAACGGTTTAACCTGACCATGCCGTGCATTCGATTCTAACAGTACATGTCGTTCAAGGCGACATGTCGTAGTAACTGGACGATTGCATTCGTGACAGATTATCTTTCTTATTTTTACGAATGCAACTGGAGAAATGAAAATAAAAATAGAGATTTATTTCACTCGGTGAACATATCATAATGACCGCTTTATTTGGAATATTTTATATGTTTTTATGTAATAATATGCATTCTCTTCATATGTGCAGCTTCAAGTTTCCTGTAATTACATAAACATTCGCCAAGATGCTTGTCAATTGTGTCGTGGAAAATTTTCTTCCTATTTTCCTCGTCTTTCTTCAAAATTTGAAAATATTTCAAACTCGCAGAAACACATTTCTAGAATATCCACTTGCGGAATCTTTTCACGAATTTACTCTATTTACTTATATGAAACATTTTTAAATTTCGCTAGCATCGTAACGAGATGCGACTATCGTGATTATATATCGATAGTATTTGAAACCAATCTGAAAATATACGGACAAATACACGAGATATGAAATGCTAAATCGAATAGATAAAAAATAGTAAAATAAAGCTACATTCCACAAAATTCATAAGTTTCCCCTTTCATTCGAAATTGATTTTTTAAAGACAAGCTTAGAGAAACAAAGAGACAGATTTTTTATTAACAAAAGCTAAGCTTCTAGGGATACATGGATTTCTTTCGAACGGTTATACTAATCGTTTGACGAATGCGTGTTGCGCAGGATAACCTTGACGGTCATGTGTGTCCTGTAGAATGTCTACCGCATGGCGCATCGGAAAATCAATGCAGCGGTCCACGGGTCTTAATCCATCGCCGACCGGTCATCGACGTTTGATCCATTTTTCCCAGGAGTAACTAGGAAATAAATTTCCCTCCCTCCGTTCTCATTACGTTCACCCTTCGACCTGGCAACCCTTCCTGACCTACGTCCTACATCCGACCGTGTCCTCGTTTTCTCCGTTGTTCTCGCCCTAAAAAGCGGTATCGGGGTTGCAGATGGAAAATATGCTCTTTAATGTCTGTTCTCCGCTGCTCCTCCTGCTCCTCTTCTCTTCCCTTTCACCGATTGTTCGCTCCTTCCGTGCTTCACTTTTTCTTTTTTTTTTTTTCTTCGTCAATGACGCGCTATTTTTAAACTAGCATAATGTGCAATGATCTTCGTGTAAAAAATAATTTTTGGTATATAACCGGGTGTCCTATTTAACTCTGCCATACCTGATTACTCTGTTATTTGAGATGATAGAAAAAATATATTTGCGACAGAAATCGTACGGTATCGAAAGGGCATACCGTGCCTTTTTTTCTTTTTTTGATCTCGCTATGATCTTAAAATATCCTGTACAGGTGACATTTAAAAAATTTTTTATTACATATTCTTGTAGCTGACATTCAGCCTTTTTCGAAACAAATTCGTGTCTTTTACCTTATCCACTATCGACATATAAATTTTAAGATTCTCTGTTAAAGTCATCAGTCTTTGAAATTCTAAACTTTTAAATAATTAGAAATAACAACTTTTAAAATATTTTTAATCGTTAAGTAACAATAACTCTACTTGTTACTCTCCGTACTTCAGTTTTCCTTCCCTAAAAATATTTATACAGAATACCAAAAATAAAGCGGTCGTTACGATGGTTTAGTGGGTGGAACAAATTTCCAGCTGGGTTTCCATTTTTCCAACTGTATTTATAAAAATAAGGAATTGCAGAAATGAATACTCGGTCTAATGATCTTCTTTATAAAAAATTATTATATATGATGTTTTGAAACAAATTAAAATAAGAGGTTTTAGAACAAAATCTGCTATTGCTGGATATTTAGCTCTACCAGCGTGACAATGATCTTCCTTTGTTGCAGGAATGTTCACTGTTGTGGATGGTGTACCAACGTTCCAGTATTCTTTGGCCCAATGGAAAATAATCGCGACACATTACGGTGGATTGGCTGGCCTAACGTTCGTTGGACTTCTCCTGGCTGCGATTTTACCCTGCGTAGGCTTGTTCTTCTGTTGCTGCAGGTGTGCTGGTCATTGTGGCGCCAGAAGTCAACCCTTTGACAAGAAACACGATCATTGTAGGAAAGTGATGCTGAGCATGGTGCTCATTGCGGTCGCTACTATTATTCTGTAAGTACTTCCTTTTCTTACGATTTATTTTAATCAGACTATATATTCAGAAAAAGTTTCTACACGTAAAAATATTCAAGATATAGTCTTCACGATACTTAATGGATGAAATAAACCTTAGTAAAAATATGGATTTCCACGAATATCCACGATTTAATTTCAATTACTTCCCATTTTCAAATAATATCGCATTACACGGTAACAAACATTAAATAAGTTAAATGGATTTTCGATAATGAGGATTACTCTCGAGTTTTCAGTTACTCATTGACCCAAATAAATAGTCGAACGATATTTCCTCTCATTAATCCCTCTCCAATTTACAAATTTAAAATAAACTGATATATATATATACTTATTTCCTTTTATATTTGGCCAATATGCATTTCAAAGGAATGTTCAAACGAATATCCGTATCAATAAATAATGTATCGACAAAAAGATAAATACATCCAATCAAGAGTAATGGAAGCGAACCCAATCGAGAGAGCTTTCCAATTTGTTTATTCCCTCGATAAAAGACAACACGACGAAGCCACGGTTCGATGTAACTTTCAGGTTTGGCGTGGTTTGCGCCTTTGTAACAAACGAGTACATGCAGGATGGGACCAAGGAGTTTCCTAACAATGTGAAAATCAGCCTGAAAGACGTGAAGCTGTATCTGAGCAACACAAAGGAGGCGATCGATAATCTTCTCAAGACTAATTTCGACGAGCTGGAAATTAATCTGAACAACATCCTTCAGGCCAGCGGTAGAATCGTCACTGAACAACTCGCTGAATACTCCCACGCGGTCTCGTTGACTAATCTAAGCGACATTGTCGCTGGCCTGGAGTCCATTAAAGAGGACCTGAAGATCATGCAGACCATCACCCGCGATCTAAGGACCAACGCTAGTCAACTGGACATCGGTACGGATTCCTCTGATATCATAGATATTAGAGAAATCTCAATAGAGAATTCTATTGTTGATATTTAATTTTTTGTAGTATTCTAGGAAATTCGTGTTGGAAATTTCATTTATATGTTTTTGGTGCCAGAAATCTTCTCGATTTTTATTTAATGACCTTGCCGTTCTAGGGAATTATTACTCGAGATATTGTTTATTTTCTTGATGTGAGAAGTTTCCTCGATTCTTATCTGAATAATGACTTTTCAGAAATTTTTATTCAAAAATTGTAATCTTGATACCGGACGTTTTTTTATCTTTATCTAATCGTTGGAATATCGATAATATCCCGAGTACTTCAATTACAATCGTACAATCCTATTTATAAATATTAAAATATCTGTTGACCTCGTTTAAAACATGATGATTGATCCAAATTGTATTTGTACAAGATAACGAATTTAAATTGGAATTGTAAGAATTGAAGATGAACGAAATAGCCAAGTTTATAATCATTTGCAAGGTGCGTTTAAATAACAATATATAAAATATGATAGATTATAGTAGAAGAAATATAACACGTTATAAATATCATAGACACAACAGATATCTTACCAATTACAATATTAATACAAATATCGTAGAAAATTTAATAATACGAATATCAAAATTAACTAAATCAATCACAATCGCGATATACAGTAGACATAATTAAAGAAATTTATTACATTATATAATTGATGGAATTATTATTAGCATAGCGAACATGTGAATTCTTTACAGTTTAAACTTCCAAATTCTAAATATTTCAATACTTCCCGGGTAATTTATTCGGATCATATGAAATTCTATACAATCTAAACTTCCAAATGAATCGACAATTCTCAAAGATTTTAATAATTTCCTATTAATATGGTCAGATCTGCCCTTGTTTCCCTATAAGCGTTTCAATACTTAACAAAGGTGTGAATATTTTAATAGAACGATATCTTAGCAAACTTTGTATTCGTTCCAGTTGTACGAGGTGTTAAAAACAATCTCCTTCACACGCTCGCGGCTTGCAAGACGCAAAATTGCAAACAGGTGCTGCATGATTACAAAGTGAATCAAATGTCGGTTCAAGTGGAGTTCGACAAGGTATTCTCCGCTTTTGTTGCATCTGTTCGTCAATCGTTATTGTTCGTCATGCATCTAATTTTCTTTTTCCTTTACATGCATACAGTACATGGACCGATACTTCCCGAAGGTATGATGATTATTATAAAATCCACTATTACTCGTTCGGTTTATTCACATTAAACCGCGATAGAAGTTGTGACATCATTTCTGCATCGATTCGATAGTAATACACTACTTTCTTTTGTCTTTTACTTTCTAATTTATTTATTTACCTATTTATTTATTTATCTTTTGTCTCGCTAATACTGTAACTTTATACAAAAAGGAAAATGAATCTTAATAAACCTGTCCGATTTGCTTGTGTTTCTGTACTAATCAAGTAGTAGACCAATGGAAATTAGACAATCATTTTTCTGTTTTCATATAATAATAATTTTAGTAAAAGTAAAACTGAGCGATGTTACTATATATTTAGCGGTCTAGCAGACGTAGTTTGTTTTCTTAATCTTATGGATGTCCAGCCATTGGTTTACGAATAGAATTATTGTGTAAACTTATCTGATTCCATGCTTACCACCAAATAGCTTCAGTCTGTAAGTCATAAGCTAAAGCATGATCAACTTTCGATTATGTGTAAACGTTCGATATGTGTATCGTTAATTGACAACCTCTGTTAAGTGTGTGACGTCTAGAATGATTTCGAATTATTGTCCTTACTTTAAACCTAGCCACGAGGAAAGGAGACTTACATTTTTTAGAAACAACTCATATTTAATTAAGCGTGTAACACACACGGAAAATGTCTAGAAGGAATGAAACGTTTCCTATTTTGCACTGAGTTTTCTCTTACTACGTTTTTCTGAATTGAAACCTGTCGAACACATCTTAAACGTACTTTGTTTCCAGCTGAGCACTTTATGCATTCCGTCAGTCTGCTACAAAGAGCTTTTAAGAGACTTGATACATTTCAATGCACTTTTCAGTTACACACTCTCTTTCTCTCTTTCTCTCTTTCTCTCTCTTTTTCTCTAACATACCGTTAACATTAACATACCTGGGGATTGGCCATTTAAATAGACACAAGCATGACACTCTCCATATCGATACTCTGACTGTTCTACAATGTTCTCATTTAATGTGTCATCTCAGGCGTAATCGTTCTTTTTCCGATAGATACGAACAATCTTATTTTTATTTTGATCATTTATATCGAACGATCGTACATGATTTTTTCCAGTTGCCAAACGTCACATCCGCTTTGAACAACATCACGATGCTGATGAAAGGCAACATCGTGTCGGAAGTGAGCCAGGGCAAAGAGTCGTTTTTGAAGATTCAGAAAGACATTCAACACGCTGTGAACCAGACCATTCCTGTCGTGAGCGCGAGTATTAGAAGAGTCAGCGTACATATGGATGCTTTAGCGAAGAATATGACAGTGCTCCTTGATAGGATAGGTGTTGAGATAAACGAGGACATGAAGGGTGTAGATCATGCATGGAAGCACGTGGATCAGTATATACCGTACAGGTGAGAAACAATGAAAAACATTTTATTTGTATTGTACATTTCGTCCGAATCGTTTCTGCCCTCCTCGAATATTTGCATATTTCTGTTCTATTTTGTTCGAGTATTTGAACATTTCTATTATATCTTATCCCAATATGTGAATATTTCTCTCTGAAAAATACTCAAATATTCGGTATAGATTATTTATTCCCCCCCCCCTCTCTCTCTCTCTCTCTCTCTCTCTCTCTAACATGTGTATTTTTTCCAGATACTATCTTGGTCTTGGAATATCAGGAATTCTACTAACAGTTTTAATGTGTCTGACTTTCGGTCTCTTCTGTGGCATTTGCGGAAAGCGACCTGATGGATATGGGGACGATTGCTGTAACAAAGGATCTGGGGCACGATTTCTTATGATGTAAGCTTTTAAAAACGTTGCTAAAATTGTTGTATCATTTGGTGATTCGAGATATCGGTAACATTTTGCGGAATTTTTCCAGGGCTGTTTGGATAATTTTCCTCTTAACGAGCGTTCTAATGGTGATAACCGTAGCATACATGGTCATTGGTGTTCTTGTTCAAAGAGCTGTCTGTGAACCTTTGAAGAATCCGCAGGATAATAGGATGTTCGCCCTAGTTGATGAAATTGTGCAAATCAAAAAGAAGCTGTATCCACAGAATCCTAATGCTGACGTGAATATGAGCTACATAATCACGTAAGTGTATAGTAAAAAATTATTAAAAAATTATGAAGATTATAAAAGATTATCTACGATCGAAGATGCTTATTAACCGCTATTTGCATTTCCCCGTCTCTCACATTATCAAAGATAAAAAACAGTTCCATTGTTTCTTCATGACAGACACTGCCATCGAAACGAAACATTGTACAATGTACTGAAGGTAGGCAACATCTTCGACATAGGCTCGTTACGCGAATACGCCGGCCGTTACGACATCAACAACACAATCCAACAATTACGACGCAAAATCAGTCTCTCACCTGGTGTGGTGATCCTCACGGATAGTGCAAAGTCGAAATTAAACGATCTTGCGCAAAGTGGTCTCAGTGACATCAAGTTCTATCAGTATGTGGAGATCCTCGCAGATAATATCACGAACATCAACCTGGAACATCTAGCGAAACAACTGTTGGATGTGTCAGCTGAATTGCCCAAGGGGCAAGAGGACATTCGTGTCAGTTTGGAGAAAAACGCAATGGATCTGGCATATTATCATGACCAGTTGGTGAAACCCATGGGAATGCTTAGCGAACAGTTGGTTACAAAGGCTGTGACACTCGAGGAGAAGATAAAGTTTAACCACAGTTCGATGGCAGAAGCTATTCATAATCTGGTTAACGAAGTGACGAAGGCGCAGCAGTTTTTAAATAAAGACGGGCCAGAATACGTGCAACAAGTAGGTTTTAAATATCTCTTCGTCAATTAAAATTGCTAACAATATTTGGAAAGACATTAAAGTTGACGGATATCCGCGAAAAAATATGGAAGAATATCATTCAGCTTTAGAATAAGCTCATGGAAAGAGAAAGTATTGAAGCATTTTTCATTAAAAGATGGATAGACTTCTAAATTTATAATCACATATTGTCCATCATCAAATACTAAAGTTTTTTACTTTGTTAAAAGTAGACATCTTAAGAATCTTAAGCATTTTCAGAATAATCACAGTGATAGTGTAGGAAATGAAAGTACACAGTATAACTGAACAATTATTTATTTATATCTTTTAAGTTACAATCAAATGTAGGAAATATTTCAGAATATTTAGATAGTAATTTCAAAGTAACTGCGTCACAATTCGCTTTTTTTTATTATAGCTGGCAACCAAATTTGGAAACGCTTTCCTTCGTCAAGTTGACGACTTCCTCGAGCTAGTTATCCATCACGCGCTGATGGACGTAGGAAGATGTGCTCCAGTCTCCAACGCGTATAATGCAACGCTAGTCGCAGGATGCAACCGGGTTCTAGATCCATTCGTAAGCAATTGATCAACTTTCTTCTGTATATAATCATTCTTATAAATTGCAAAAATTACAATGTATCATACTTCTACTCGTAATTCACAGAATGGTTTCTGGGTGAGTGTGGGCTGGTGTCTAATTCTCTTCATCCCAACCATAGTACTTTGCGTGAAACTGAGCGCGCTGTACCAAAAATCGGATCCCTATCCAGGACCTCTAGTCGAAGCGTAAGTTTCTCTCATTCTATATCGTTCAAACCCAATTGATAGATTCAACGCTATTAAATGTTTCCAAAATATAATTAGATATCCGGTGCATGACGATTTTAAATTCCCAAACTGTCCTTTGTTGTGAGATCGGGATTATTTCATATCATTCGTTAAATCGAAAAGGAACAGAAGAAATTGCAGTTCGTTCAAAAATTTAGTTTAGGGATAACCAATTGGCTTGATTATTCCGAAGAAATATTAGGAAAATTAGAAACAACAATACATCCACTTGAAAACAATCGCTTCTATGATTTTCTTCGCTAATTTCTGGCCAGCAGATTCTGAGCACCCTCTATGTAGAAAGTGTTGACAGCCTTCTGTCTCAGTCTGGTAGTTAATCGAGCTTCCATATTATCCTCAGCATGCACATATTCGCGCTTGCGATATCTTTCTTATCGATATTTTCTACTCGGCATGAATCATCCTACCACTTTGTTCAGCGAGTCTCAAAATTGCATCGCCAATTCTCAAATCGATGAACGCGTTATTCCTTGTAAGCTCACCGCCTTTATTCTCAATTCTATCTCGGTGTGCCGTGAGCTATCAACTAATCGTTTTCTGATTTTTGTCGCGTTTATCGTACATGTCTTCTTTTCGCAAGAACGTATCACGAAAGAGGAGAATAATAATGTTTGGCTCGAAAACTCTGTCCTTCGTGAAAATTATTCGATCGTCCGATATCTTCAATATATTTCTAAATTTATTGTTCTATATTTTTCTGACTAATTACCTACATAAAAAAGTCTAGATTTACCTTGCAAATTAACTAAATACATAAATAGTTTGAAGTTTATGGATTCTTAGGCCGATAATTTCAATTTATACGTCGAAGAGCTAAGAATCGCTGTGATGTACTTAAGTGAGTCCATCTGCATTTATTATTATAAAAAATTATATATATTTTGTCGAAAATTATATATATTTTGTTTGAAAACATATCGAGTAATTGTTAGACTAATGGGATAATATTTTCAAAATTTGAAATACATAACTAAGTACGAATTCTCAAAATCTTGACTTGCACCTTACATCACTATGATTTTCAGCCCGCGTACTTCCATGTTAATTTGTAAATTTATATAAGACGATCGAATTTTCTTCATTGTACCAATGCAGTAGCTCATATTAAATTAAAAGTAGCTGTCTAATGTGTGGAATGGTTGTTGGAATCTAACCGCTAACACGCTCCGTTCCAGTGAATATTTGTATGACGCGTACGCAGACAGGGATAACATACCCCTTACTCAGTAAGTATACAACAAGAACAGCCAAGTTGCTCGCATGTTGAATTATGTTGATCGTATAGCACGTGAATCCTTCAGTAACGCTGTGAACACAATATATTTGTTCATTTCACGTTCCACTACTCTTCACGCCCCAACTTAAGATATTTCGCGATCAGAAAGACACAGTGTACCGGGGGAAATCGTGTAGTGATTTGATTGATTAGAACGATTTTACCCTTTGTCTGCATGATTAGTTCTAACACGACGAGCACTCTAGCTAACGTATTGTGGAATCAGAATTACTTCCTTGAAGAAACTAATTGTAGAGGGAAAAGGAAAATTTAGAACCTTTCTAAAAAACGGTTCTATATATATGTGATAAATATATATATTTCAAATGATCTTTCTACTCAATTACTATCTATTTAAAATTTTTCAAGGGTCATTATAATTATTAATTTAAACGTTGCTAATGTTAAAACGTTAGAACTGAAACTTGTAATGCAATTTACTCAATTCGTTATTCCCTCTTGTGGATCCTTTTTCCAGAAAGTTTCTCAATTGTTAAAACAACAAAATTCTGTGATCTATACGCAGTATGACACTAAATGCAGATCCCACAATATCGTTTCAATTACATAGGTATAAAATCTTTAAAATATATAGTTAATCATCTGCTACTTGAACTTTGATACCTTCTCGACTTTCTTGTATCACATGTATTATATTACGTAATATGTAAACTGAACATGTTTGTGCATTTATAGGAAAATTAACAGATATAGAAATACACAGATTACTTATGACATGCAAAAATACATATATAGAATATCCAGAGTAGGAATATATGAAATATTCAGAAAGATACAACATTCAAAGTGCATTAGATATTATAAATATACACATAAAACTTATCCAAAGGATATCAAAGGTATCCTCTGCTTAACTTCTATCTTTACAATTGCATTCACAAATGAAATTTGCATATAAGCATGTACATTATTAAGCATGTACAAACATTGAAGTATATACAATTTGCATATACATCTGAAGTCTACTAAACAAACATGTAAGTCAGTGATTCAACATTTTATCATCCCTAATATATTACGTGAATCAGTCAAGAAGGTGTTAAACATTTAATGTATCTTAATATACTAACGCTCTCGCGTTTTTCGGAGCTTTTAACTAGTCGTGTGAAAGATGGAATTTTTCTTTCTTACACACAAACACATACGCACATACACACGCGCATACATACATACACACAGGAACACATGTACGAGTTTAGTGGCGTGGCAGCTAGCCCTTTGTCTCGTGTACCAAAGCTACTTAGGAGATTAATGATACACGTAACACGCAGAAACAGCTTAGCAAAATAGTACACTCTCTAACTCGCATGACGAGTGCCCCGGAGACCCGTGATTTATTCTACTGAAACGTTCATTTTCCTTGCAGTGTTCACGACAAGAAATACGTGTCACACAGCAGAGACCCTTACGCAAAGTACGAAAGCTACGATGGTCCAGCAGGTGGATACAGCGAACGAGAGAGAGTCCCGGAAGCGCATCAGAGCACGTCCCACTATCATCATTATTCCAGATACTCTGACGTAGCGCCGAAGTAAGTGTTGGAACAAGTCACTTCGGATCTGTCGGTCGTAAACTTCTTGAAGCGAGAGCATTATTCCTCCTTCGTGAGATAAAGCACCTCGAAAGAAATTATATTGAGAGATAGCTTGGCTGAATCATAGCGTCGTTTTGGGAACACACTGAATGTGTGATTTATTTCTTTATCGTATGAGGATCACAGCAGGAAAGCGTGATAAGTATATTTTTGTTGGTTTTTTAATTTTATCCGTTAAGTTCAACGACGCGAGTCTTCTAAAAATAAGCGATGAATTAGCAGAATTTCATGGAAACCAAACACACGTTTATTAAGTCAAAAAATATTTCTGTCCATTTTCTGATTTTACCTGGTAGGTTCAAGCATGCAAAGCTTTTTAAAAATAGCTGGTAAATTGGCCGAATTCGTTAGAGTTCTTTAGAGAGACGCTGTGTTCCAAAACGAAGTTCAGTCTACGGCTTTATCAGGGAATATTTCGAAGACAGGCGCTTGTTTGAAAGAATAGTGCTGCCGCTTTAAGGTTCTCTTTTTCTATTCATTTCGGATCGTCATCTTGCATTATTTGAATGAAGATGGAATGGAAAAGAAAATAAAAGTCTGTTAGTGTTGTCCATATCTAGCGAAGCGAAGAATGCGTTCTTGGGGGTTGTCAGAAACCTCTAGGGGTTGTTTCTCGCGAGTATCGCGAGCTACCACGCTCTTGAACGATTCTGGATTCAATAGGTGTCTTTTTGTTTGAGATCGACGATTTTCTCCTTTCATTTCTCCGGTTCACTAGTTCATCTCTGGTTTATTTTACAGTTCCACCCCCACGTGGCGAAGCCACGAACATACCGCCCCCTCCAAAACAGAACCTCACAATAAAGTCTTTAGCATATCCGTAGAAACGCAGTAAGTCTTGCAAAACATCCAATTTGGACCGAGCAAAAATCTTAAACACAGCTTTCTGTGACACGTTACGCAATTTTCTTCTTATTTTACTTACAAACTTATTGTTCTCTCGGTTCCTGTATCTCGGCGCCTGATCTCTCACCATCACCGATCTTTCATTTATCTCTCTTTCTTTCGTTTCCTTTTTCTCGTTTCCCTACATCGGTGAGCAGGGTTCCCACTCATCGCGCGAAATTCTTTTTCTCACCTTTTTTGTTTTCACCGATTCTTCCGAACCGCTCGATTTAACTCGAGGATGGGATCAAGCTCTCTGTATAGAAACTCGCACGATACTTGTTCAGGTCAGTGGCGATATTTCAAATTTCAACAGTCCCAATGTAGTTGTTTGTAAGTACTTGTCGAGCCACGTACGACTCGAATTGTATATTCCCTATTTCTCTCCCTACTTGTAAATCGAAACGGACAAAGAAAACATTTTACCGATGTCCCGTCTCTTGTACTTTGTATGATAACCTAATCATAGATAAAGTATCTCGTCTTTTCCCGCATCGTATTTCTCTACCACCAACCATCGAAGATGTATGAATTGCATGATCTACCTTGTACAGTATTTATCATTGATGAAACGAACATCTTGAAAGGGTCAAGTAGCTTCATATGAATGTAAAAGATTGTGTATTTAAAATCACTTAGAATCACTTGGAATTATCCAGTTTAGAAATTATTAGAAGTATCTACTTGATTCATTCAATAACTCTGGTAAATTAAAATAAATGAATAAAATAAATTTTATTCATCCATTTATGTTGCTATAAATTTTACTTTTATCGAATAAAATATATCGTTCACTCTTGTTGAGTATTTGTAAAGGGTTCGAGCGTATCTTGTTAGATTCAGCGCGGTCCGATCCATATCATAAATAATGATACTGTTATCGAAATGAAAAAAAAAAAAGGAAAGAAGGACAGAAACCTATAAAAGTATCGTTGTGAGGTGCAGAATGTTGTTGACACCATGCAAGTTATTCTTGATCCCGTCCATACATCTCATGCAACCCCGTTGGTCACGCTTTTTTTCCCGGTTATTTCCAGGTGAGTGGGAACCTTGCGGGGGGGCAACTTCTCGCGTCTCTCGATACGCCTCTGCACGTAAGTCGCAAGACAGATTGTTATCAATTGTGTCTCCGTACTTCTCGTTTTCCTTAGTTCGTTCTTTTTGTTCAACTTGTTTGCGTCGCAAGCAAATAGCTTCGCTAGAGCTTTTGCAGGAATAAATAAAGAAAAAAAAAAAAAAAGAAATTGTGTCAGGTTGTTGGTGATCGTGATGATCGAATAAAGTGACTCGCGTGGTATCAGTGTTATACCTACACCGCCATTGCCACAATCAGTCCAATCGTGTTCGATAAAACATACGTATACAAGGATTTTTAAACGAGCATGCGTAAAAGTATTATTACGAATTCGAGTCACTTTTCTTTTCTTTATTTCACAGGAGAATCACGGTATATAAAATTTACTTTGATTTCGCTTCAGCAGCTTCGTCATTCGTTTGTTCGCTAAGGCATACGTACGCTATGGCAAAAGATAACTCTCTTCGAGAATATCTTTTATTTTTCCTTTTTTTTTTGTGCTCGTTATTCGACACGTTTGACGAAGAATAGAGAGTAAGCTACATTATTCAAATTTCTCCTGTGTGGTTTTGCTGATCGAAGAGGTATTTTTTCAGAAATTGTGACTTCCCTAATGGTGGTCCTCCTGGATACCAACCAGCTGCTGCAGCCGCTCCTCCTCCGCTTAGCACGGAATACGAGCGACCGCCTCCCTATTATTATTATCCTGGGCCAGGGTGAGTTGTGCTGCAGTTTTTAGTACTTCAATATTCACAGACGTGCGTTTCAAATAATCCATACTAATTGGTACGCCATGAATGTTCATGCAGATTCATAATTTTCTGAACATGACTAAAGAAATCGAGTCTAGATAGAAATTTACAAACACGCACTTTACTTTGGATATATATGAAGGCCACAGGTAAAGAATATGATCAATCGCATTTCCTGTCTTCTATGAAAGCGCAATTTTAAAATTCAATATATGTTGTGAACCAATAAAAACTACCTTCCCACTTAACTTTGGCATTATATGTATTTTTATCATCTTCCTAAACATTTAGAAAAATGAATCTATCATATTTTTCCTATGTGGTCTTCACATATTTTTACGTACTATGTGTATTGCGTGCATATTTTCTACACGCGTTTGAGTACTTCGAATCGCTGTATATCGTATTAGTCACTCGCATAATGACAGAAAACAAAATTTATGATATACTCGATATTAAATTTATATTAAATCGACATCAATGTAAGAATGCTAAACCTTCTACTAAGAAAGTGTATAAAAGATGCTTTCCTAATGATTTTCAGGGACACAAATTAGGAAACAAGTGCCGTGGCATGCACAAAAGTAGCGCTGAGTAGCGTGGCTACCCACAGTCTCACCCGCAGTTACAAAAGGACACTCAAAAAGAAAGAGAAATCCGGATGCAAGCGAGACTATGTCTAATTTGTAGCGTTCCTGTTTGAGCGTGCCACGGACCGTGCGAACGGCGAAATCAATTAAAGACCAAGTTTGATACACAGACTGAGGTAGGCTAAATGGATCCTTCGGCGAGCCGCAAGTAGTGTGATCAATGTGTGCGATTCGTTTCGTTTAGTATTATTTTTTAGACATCGTGCGTATCACGAGAAAAACGTTACATTATATCCAATACTACTCTTTTTTTCTTTTTGCCGTCTGCAGTTTCTCTCTTTTTTGTTTTGATAGCGCTTGGACGTTTTTTTCCTACCTTCTTTCTCGTTTTCTTTTTTTATTTCATTACTCGCTTTATCTTTGTATTATTATTATTTTTTTCTTTTTTTTTTATTACGAGACGAACTGTAATGAAGCGATGATTTTCATCGTATGTGCTGTGTTAATCGTTGGACAATCGATTTCTAACACGACTGATTATATATCGTTTACCACCGTTCTTTTTGTTTTTTTCTGCGATATTTCTTCCATCAAATGCCATCGTGACCAAGGTCTTTTCTACTATTATCATCGATCCGCCTTCGAGATTCGCGCGTGTTGTGTCACACGCCGAAATTAATCCTTAACTCTCGAAAGCGCATCGATTATTATACGTTTTATCGTTGCTTGAGAGGAATCCTGAAACTCTGCAAGGAAATTTTTCTGTGAAACCCTTAGTTCACCTCGGATGTTCAGTTCCTAATTATAAATACACAGGATTGAAATCATCGTCTGCATTAACCAGTATTAATATTAAAAAAAAAACGTTCATTATCGTGCCTCCCTTGTTGACCCACTGGCGTACGCTTCTCTTTCACTGAACAATCTCTCTTCGTTCAGAAATTAGCGAACGTGTATATAACATTCAGCCGCTTGTGTCTTATGAATTTTCACCGTCTTTTACGTGAACTGCCTACCAAGGAACAACAACTAAGTACACAGAATGACTATGATGACAAATGGCCCTGCGCCAACACGTGGATGAGCCGTCGTATAAAAAGGAACACGTGCGATCGATTCGAGCATGAGTCACTTATTTCTACGTTTATTATAATTAATCATATTATTATATAAAATTATGAAGATATCATAAGTTCGATTAACTAATTTCTCCAAAGCAAGCACAAGTTAGAGTATATTGCACGAGATATTACTGTACTCGACGACTTCCAAACTGTATTAGATCATTCGCAGCAAGGAGCGAACATGGAGATTCGTTCATGAAATTCTGTTCGACTCTGAACGACACACTGCCCACTTGAACGAGTCGCGTTCAACAAGAAAATTCACGTAGAACATCGAATCCTCGGGTTACATCGATCGCACACTTTCCTTGTAACGAAATATTCGCGAAGATTTCTCGCAATCTCGAGCACTTAACAACGCCATATTTAAATGCCAAACGACACTCTTTAAAACGTGGACCGTGGATATCGAACGTATACGCTGCTGGTTCGAATTCTACGGTCCACGTGTCCTCGATCTTGCTGGATCGTTCGTAGATATAAGAAAATCCCGGAACCAACTTCCTCTTGGTCACACGCCGGAACCGCTCGTTCCACGATGACGGAAGTTAGTTTCATTGCAAGATCACCGCTGCAAAATACTCTATGTACATGGTTCTTAAGTAGACGTTTTTTCTTACTATTAACTTTACCGTGTAATTTACCGATCTAAGCTCCTAGACATTTCCACGTCGCATAGAGAGGTTGTACGCGTGTTCATTCATGTGTCTACGCGACGACGAAATGTCTTGAGGAACATATGCAACATCCGTACAGTACTTCGATCGTGAAGGATGAACCTTTCTTCGTGGAAGTTGTCACTCCCATTTTAGAGAAGCTCGTTCTTCTACTCTGTAAGTTAGAGGCTGCTTAGGGGACGGTGAAACCTCCCGCCAAATGAAAGTCTTTTTGAAAGCTCTGTAGTACGATTAGAATAATTAACTCTTTGCAGTTCAGTAATCTCTAGACTACAGATATTTATGCATTTATAAGATATTCGAAGATATCCGGAATTTGGAATTTAAAAATGTTCGGAATGCATGTTCATAGTCTGTAGAGATACACAGAATATCGAAAGGCTTCCATTGCGACTAAAATTTCTTCCTCAGAACTCGTCAACGCGAAAACTGAGAACTACACGTGACGCCAGCGCGGCGTCATCAGTGGTCAACGTGTCGACACTTGTCACGTGAAACGAGCCTCTCTGCTCGTTTCTCCAATCGTATTCGCAAACTCAAGAAATCTGCGGTAAATATCTACAGTCTAGTGGTTACGTTTCATCTAGGAATATAAGTAAAGCGACAAATGCGACAAACATCTAGTTTTTAAAAACCGTGAATCAATGTACAAGCTCAATCTGTAAACGACTGCAAAGGGCTAAGCGGAAGTTAAGCGTTTGAAATTTCGAATTTAGATACTTTAGGAATTGAAATACCCATTGGTACAAGCTCATAAGAATAGAATAGAAGAGTCTGAGGTGAATTTGTACCAATCGGTGTGCGGAGTCTCTTGTTCGTAGGTCGATGATTTCGACGATAAGTTTCTAAGTGTTTCTCACCACTTTAGAATCCAATGAATTACTGTACCGCAAATGGGAGGCATCAGGATGTTGCATTATCCGTAGAGAACCTGTTTCACATAGTCGTTGCTATTGCGTGCAGCGAGTTTTAACGTTAACATTATACGGTAGATTACGCCGCCCATGCGACGGTCTTTGGTTCGGCCGTTAGCAGATTGCCAAAAAGAAAAAAAAAGAAGAAAAAGAAATATGAAAAAAAACGCAAAAAAAAGAACAAAAGGATACTTTCCTCGTACGTTGTATGAAGGCGTGAGAAAGTGGGAGCACAAAATCTTAGAATCTTTTAAAGAAAATAAAAACAGCGTAGATAAGAGAAGAGAGAGTAAGTGAGGATCGCGTGAAAGGTAGATCCATACCTCTGTATGATTGTCGTATAAAAATAGGGAGAAAGAGGAACGAGAGAAGGAAGCTGGCGTGAGGAGAACACGATTTTTCCCGCTCTATCATTAACTGTATTAACATACACATTTAGCATAGTGGAAAGTAAGCTACGTTTTTAGCGTAATATCGACGGAAACACAGATATCATCGTTGTTGTATGTATGGGAAATTGAGGAACCGTGATGTCCTTTTCCTTCCTCCTTTTTTTTTTCATTGTCTAAGAATGTTAAAGAAACACGTAATAATCGATTGCTGTGTGTGGACACGCAAGACTATTTTATCCGGTTGACTATATTAACCATGTCTCGTAACGAAAAATAAACAGAGTCGCATGAAAACGAGCCCGGAGAACGAGTGCCGTGTGTAGAGATTCGTGTCAATCGGTCGCGAATCATTGAAAATGATAAATTACGATTGTCGCGTGCCGTCGAAAGGCACCGCGGAAACCAATTTTTCTGGTGCTATTTTTATATGGGATACGTAGCGACGATTTCATGTCGGGCACTCCTTCTCTACATTTTTCTGAACGTGTCGTATAAAATATGACATGGGGACTTTGAACCGTTGTGAAGAAGGAACACTCTTTTTACCGCCTTCTAGAAACCACGGGACATAAATTGAGAGTTTTCTATCATTCTTGCGGTCAGTTTACCTTTCGATAATCTACGTTCTCAGTTTTGTTGGATCGTGTCTGTTATTACAAAATTTCAGCAATATCTTAGGAATATTTAGAAATGTCTGCCTTTTATTCATAGTAGTCGAATTTATACGGTACAATATTTTTGTAGAAATTTATTCCAGAACAATATTTTTTAGAAATTTATTCCAGGCTAATATTTTTTAGAAATTTACCCCTAACATTTGGTA
This sequence comes from Bombus huntii, assembly GCF_024542735.1. NCBI lineage: Eukaryota > Metazoa > Arthropoda > Insecta > Hymenoptera > Apidae > Bombus > Bombus huntii. The sequence goes on from NC_066251.1 coordinate 5,841,324, forward strand.
CAGTTCTAGTAATAATAAAAATAATGTGTATATTTTCGATAGTAAGTTCGTATGCATTGCATTAATAACATAATCCTGTTGAATCACACACTGCTGCAAAATCGCAAATAGTGAATGGAAATCTTTAAATTTAATACAAAGATTTAACAAAAGTTGTCTCATTAATTTATAGATTTCTTACATGATTTTAAATGAATTTATGTCATTCAAATAGCAATATACGAGCTTTAAACTCATTAAACACTAGTGAATTATTGCCTTCTATACAACTAAAATTTATTACAATTAATATAGACTAAAATAATTAATTTTCTATACTTTGATTTGTTTCAACATATCAAAATATATTAAAAAATTAATTATTTTAGCTTACGATTTCGATTTCGAGCATATATCGTCTGCATCAAGCCTAAATATTTCGATAGAAGAATAAAGATCGATTTAATAAATACGTAGTTCTCTAAGTAGTATGAGAATTTAAATGACAGATACGGCTTACACTTGAAGACGTAGATTATCATCAGGTGATATACGCGTTTGAAATGATTTATTATATAATTAAAGATATTTATACTTTGAAAAGATATCGTTCAAGAGTTTCCTTGCATTTTCTTATCTGCTCAATATCTTCGAAACGCCCATAACGTTGAGACATGGGTGTTCTTTTTCGTTTCTTTTGCTGAACTTCAGCAGCCATTCCATCGGAATTGTTTCATAGAAAACCACGTAAGGAATCAAAGATATTGTTGGATTCTCCGTGACTCTCTAAAAAACGTATTCCGTTCCGAAGAATGTCGAATCTTTGATCGGAGATGTGCAAGTATGCGTATGTGGTGTATGCCATCAACTATGGTGTTTTTACGATTCACCGATTGTGTTTGTTAAAATTAATTATTATTATTATTATTACTATTACAATGATTATTATTATTATTATTATTATATTATAAAATGAGTGTATCACAGTTTAAATATATCTATTTTATATTAAATCATCAACACCGTGGTATCTTTTGCCTGTGGTCTTGAATTAGCATATACATAGTTTACACAGGCATGTTACAAGATGCATTAACATTCCATAGCTGTTCAACGTGTTTCAGATAAGGCTTAACGTTTCAGGCTTAACGATAACGATCAGTCACTGTCCACTCGATTCCTATCATCAACAATTAATTCTGTTATCTTTACCCCATTTACGCATCACTCGAATGATCTGTTCCACTTGTGAGTTCGAGGTATTCTTCAAAACCTGTACGACCTCAGGTAAGAGCTCTCTAAAAATGACATTAAAAAGGAATTATGTATTTGCAAAATAACGAGATGCTTTTTTATGGAAAAAAATGATTCTTCAAAGTAAGAGCGCTCACTTTGGTTGCCTTTCAGCTACAATATATTGAAAAGTGCCGCAACAAGCACCACGTTTCCCTTCCCAATTTTCTGGACTTGGATCCATTCGTTCCAACATGTCGAACGCTTTTGCCGCATACCAAAATTCACCGACTTTGTAACAATCATTCGCGATCAATTGAAGCAAATTAAACGACTCCGTCGTCGTGTCCATTTTTAGATACAAGTCCCAGGCTAACTGAGGTTTCTTGTTCATTATGTCTAAATCAGAATAAGAAAGAATAATATAGAAATAATCGACTCGATTTTCATTGAGGAATTAAAGAATGATTAAACAATTAAAGCAGACTTTTTGTTATAAATGAGACATCAAGAGCAAAAGTGTAAATGACTAATCTTTCCTAAATATGAACTTCTCCTGTTAGTCTGACTTAAGAATTTGCACTAGTCATACAAAACGAAGCCAGTCGTTGCACTAAGTATTTTGTACTCGTGTCTAATTTAGGTAATGAATTACTTAATTTGCCAAATATCGAAGTTCACGTTTGCTATCAATACCTCAAGTACGATATAATTTGCCTTCACCAAAGTGGAATTATTATCTATGCCTTGAGTACGACTCGATATTACGTACAAGGCAAGGTATTAAGATTAAACATTATTTCTCGATCACTCACAGCAGTGCGCCAATAGGCTGATATAAATGTAATCATTCTTGTATTTCTCATTTCTTATGTTTAAAAACGCCTCTTCCGCCTCTTTGAAATAACCCGCCGCGGCCTGTGCCTGAGCGTAATTGAAGTTGAAGTTGTCTTCGTTGGAGAAGTAAGTTTTTATCGAATTCAAATACACCAGGACTTCCTCGAACTGACGATAGAGGAAGAAACAGGAGGCCATGCATTGTCTGCCAGGTATGGTATCGCATTCTGACGCCGAAGAGCCCACTAATTGAAAGTATTGTTGCGCCGTCTTTACGTTATCGCGCTAAAAACAATTTTCATAATTAGCTCACATAGTTTGCATTTTAGTTGCCGCAGAAACTTACGGAATTCGTTTCCTGACCCATTACCGCGTTGACTATCCCTTTCAAGATGTACTCCTGTGGGACAGCTGGTTCAAGATCTTTGATTAATTCGAACGCTTCTTGCACGTTGTCTTGTCTCAAGTAATAAATTACCAGATTCAGTCTGGCTTCCGGTATAACGTCCACTAAATTCGGCAAAATTTGCAACGCACCTTCTCCGCCCTTAAATACCTAAGATAAATTAATTCTTTTACGTATGTATTAATTATAAATTTATTTTACTCGAATCCATAAAGATGTCCACGATTTGGAAAAATTCTGTGATGTTACGTACGATTGTATTGTGATGTATAAAATGGTTCGAATATTTTCTAACGTTACGTACGACTGTGTTGTGACGTATGAGATCGTGACTGAAGCTGAGAGAGTTGGACATCTTATCTATCAGCTGCTTCATCTCATTTTGCGCGGCGTTACCATTGTACAGGCGGAAATGATTGCAGGCTTTTAAGTTTATGGCGATCGCACTATCAGGATACTTTTGTAGATAAACCTGAAGAACTTCTTGCGCCACATCATAGTAATCCAATTTGTAGTAGCACAAGGCAACGTATACATTTAGCGCGAAGTAATCTCTGTAAAAGGAACATGGTCGAGTAAAGTCTTCGAAGATAAATCGTATAGAATTGTCTTCGGTTAGAAAGAATTATTCATATTATGGGAATAACAGGAAAAGGATGGAGGAAGTGGGTACCTGGAACTTCTTAACTCTCTGATCAAATGCACATCGGAACTTTTATCGCCTAGATTTTCGTTAATGCTACATATACTCGAATCGTCACTATCAAAGTCCCTAAAGATAATTTTAATTCGAAATATCGATATTCCAATTACTTATCAAGTAGAATAAAGACAGTTGGATAACAACCTGTTCTCCAGTAGGATCTTTTTATAAACATCGATAGCCTCTTGATAATGAGCCCGTAAGTAATGAATAGAAGCCAAACTAAGTTGATCTTCGATCATATCCTCCAACATATGATGGTATTCCATCAATTTAGCTTCATTTCCCATCTTGTGCGCTAAGTGAAACAACAATCTGTTCTTCAATTTACTGTGTGGAGCATCTTCGAGAATTTGTTGAGACTCAGGGTACATGCCAAGGTAGAAATAACAACATGCTAAGTTCGTCGACGTATCCGCCGGTGCTTGATCTTTCCTTTTTAAATTCTCGTAAATTTTTGATGCACGTTTGTAGTCTCCTAAGTGAAAAGCGCAGTAGCCCATCCATAATTCGGAATTTACAGTAGTTTCTGAGGCATTGTTGAACTCCAAAAGTGTCAAAGCGCCGGTGTAATCGCGCTTCTCCAAAAATTCCTCTAATTTTGGTGTTCTTTTGTCTGATGCGGACTTTCTCACTCCTTCAGAAGCAGCTGGCTTCGCTCTTGATAGTATCTGTTACGAGTATTCAGTGTGAAAAAAGTTAAAATACTTTCGTTGTAGGAAAATTTATAGAGTGAATAAAATATAAATAGTGTAAAGGGTTGAATGTGTATATGAAAGTGATTTTTAAAACACTGACGAATAATATATTTTAAAAAGAAAAAAGAAAATACGATGCACGATGTAATGTTTACCATTTTTAGTCACCGTTGCTAATAGATACGGAAATTTATTGATTACCATATGGTTGTAAAAGCGAATACAGACGCTTTGTTTAGATATAAATCTCTTTTTTGCACAAAAAACTAATTTATTAGATAAAATGAAATTTTTATGTTACAAAAATTGTAATTGCGTAATTTAAAAATTTGAAACTAAAATTTTTAATTCTTTTACCTACAGGTGTCAGTTCAGTGGCGATAGAATTCCCGAACTTTTACTTAACAGTTAATGGTTCCTTTATTTTTAGAAATGTATTCATACAAAAACAGATAAATTTTGCAACTCAAAATGTTTGCATTATCGTCAAACTTAAATGCATGATTACTAAAAAATAAATATTTTATATCTATGAGATGTATGAACGAAATAGAAAAATTTTTTATCTTTAGTGTGTATGAATTTGAATGGACTGCATTTTAGACAAGAAAAATTGGTAGTTGAAAAAATTCTCGTTTGACTGGAACCACGTCAAATTGATAGAAAACAAAAATTGTCAGAACGCGACCGACTGTCGTGGAGGTTACATCGCCGGTGGTGTTTGCGTATTTCTTTTCGTAATGTTGGAAGGTGTCAAACATGTTTTATTAGTGCTTTCTGGTAAAGGTGGTGTTGGAAAATCAACAATCAGCACACAATTGGCACTTGCGCTCAAAGAGTCGGGTTTTCGAGTAAGTTTGAAAAATTTTTTGAATTGTAGGTTAGATTGCTTACATATCAAAAATTTTATAGGTTGGTTTGTTAGACGTTGATCTCTGCGGACCTAGTGTGCCTTATCTGTTGAATTTGGAAGGCAGAGATGTTCATCAATCATCCGATGGGTATTAAATATAATTACCATTTCTTATTATAAAAATTGGAAAATTTTTTGTAAATTTTTTAAAAAGATTGTTACGTATTTTCTTCGTGTTTGAATATATTTTTCACAAAATATTATTATCTACTTATGTTATTGTTATTTTATTACATAGATGGATACCAGTATTTGCAGATAAAGAGCAAAAACTGGCTGTCATGTCGATAGGATTTTTATTAAAAAATCAAGATGAGAGTATTGTTTGGAGAGGTCCAAAAAAAACTGGAATGATTAAACAATTTTTGACTGATGTTGTTTGGCAAGATATTGATTATTTAATTATTGATACACCACCAGGAACTTCGGATGAACATATTACAGTGATGGAAAACTTAAGGTAAGATTTCTTACTTACTTAAGTATTAGTGAGATAGTTAAATACTCAAATGTTATGTGTCATATTAATTGTGAAAAGAATTTCAAAAATATTCCATAGATTTGTAATACTCCTGTCATGTGCTTTTGGACTCTCACATGTGACTATGATTAATCATCATGTGACATTCAAATGAAGTGTATTTCTTGTTAGATAAGCATTAGTCATGAGATTGATAAGCTTATACACACACTCTGTTTGAATGCATGTTAATGAGGATATAACATATAATGATGTATCAGAATGAGAATTAATTATATTCTGCTTTTTGTGCTTTCAGAAATGTGAAATGCGATGGTGCATTGATAGTAACCACCCCACAAGCAGTTGCAGTAGATGATGTTTTACGAGAAATAACATTTTGTAGGAAAACTGGAATCCATATATTTGGGATTATTGAAAATATGAGTGGCTTTGTCTGTCCATCATGTTCAGTTAGTATAAACTATTGTCATACATTATAAAAGCAAGTTTTTTATTTCAATTTACAAGGAATGCTAATTCTAGGAATGTACAAATATATTTTCCGCGGGTGGAGGAATAGCTCTTTCAAAAATGGTGAATGTTCCATTCTTAGCAAAAGTGCCTATAGATCCACAAGTTGGGAAATTAGCAGCAACTGGCCAAAGTGTTCTGGTAACATTACCTGATAGCCAGGTAGCGCAAGTATTCCGAAAACTAGTCGAAGAACTTACTCAGAGCAAGGAGGCATGAAAAATTTGATCTCGTATGCACGGCATTCCCAGTGAAATACAGTACTTGCTCGTGATGACAAAATTAAGTTTGGCCCTCTGCAAACTATCGCATTTTTTATTTCCTATTAAGACTAAATAAGGTAAATTGATTTGAAGACAAGAACACTTAAGTTTTGATGAAAAATATAATTTCATGACATTATAATAGATATACGAAAATGTAAAATATCTGCATTACATACAAATAATATATAGGATCGCAAGGGGTTCATTTAATTGCATTTTGTACAAAAGAGGTAAAGTGAACATGTATAAATATAACGATTTTTATATGGCAGCATTTATAGGAAATATAAAGAGTTTCTTGCACATTGCAAAGGATATACATATGTGTACATGTAATCCTGTATCATTGTTAATGGGAACAAGTAAATACACTTTAAAGCTTTTGTACAAAAATGTGAATAGATTAATGTACTATTATATAATGTATATACATCGAAATTTGTGCATCGCTCTATTTACTTATCTTTTTTTTAAAGTCGGTGTTACTCAATTATTTACGGTTTTTAACTGTTGTATACATATTCGAAAATAAAAAAATATATTTTTCCCCTAGTCTGATGTTTATTACGAAGTTATTCGTTTTATGTAAGCTGTCCAAAGTTCTTCCTTGTATTTTAATGTGGCAGCCAATTTATCTTCCGCTTCGGTAATACCTCTACCCACTACAGCTAAGTCAGCTCCAGAATTAACAACAGATTCTGGAGTGTTGTATTGCTGTCCCAAGTCATCGGAACTTTTCAATATTTTTACACCAGGTGTCAATTGAATAAGTCCCGGACTCGAGAAAATATCCGATTGACAAACAACTCCAACTATTATATCCGAATTTTGTGCAATATTTATAGCATTCTGCACGTATTCACCAATCGTCAGTGCTCCTTTGGAGGACATTTCTGCTAAGATAAATAGACCACGAGGTTCGCTTATGTTTTTTAAACTATTTTTGAAGCCATCTATGATACTTTGACCTGCGATCGCGTGCACCGTAACGACATCTGCCCATTGGGCAATCTTGTAAATCCCTTTTTCATACTGTAAACATACAGTATTGCCGATATCAGCAAATTTTCTATCCTCCATCAATAAAAAGTCATGCTTTTTAGCTAATTCTTTTAAACGCTTGATGAAATTATCACTAAAATCTTCTAATATATCTACATGAGTTTTTAACAACACTATATGTGGTCCTACTAAATCAGCCAACTCTATAACAGCATCTGCTTTAGTTAGATCTGCTGCTAAACATATAGTGGATTGCTTTGATTCCATTAGATTAAATAACTTAGAACCAATTGCATTTTTGCACCTACTGGCACGAATATGAAATGGCATCATCAATCGTGTATCTGAAATTTTTTAAGGTGAAGTACTCAAATTATTTAATACTTAAAATATATTAAATATCTTTTTACCTGGAGAAATGATTGGTGCTTGGGATATTAATAAGTAATCAGTCACATCTTTAACAATTTTGGGAGAAATTTTATTAGCTTTCAAGAGGTATGTCATCAGTTTTGTGGTTGTATAGAGACTCCTCATCAAAATACCATGACTCTCTATATTTTTTTTACCATTTTGTTCTCTGTCAATTACCACAAAAGCTTCTGTTACTTTTAGACCTTCCCTTCTTAAGATATCTGCTGTCTCTAAAATACTGCTACCACTTGTAACTACATCCTCAATAATTACACAACTATCTCCTGGCTTAAAATTCCCTTCTATAATTTTCTTTGTACCATATGTCTTTGCTTCCTTTCTCTTAATTAACATGGGCACATTAGAATCTATAGAAATCAATGTTGCTAATGGTAAAGCTGCATAAGGAACACCACAAATTCGTGCTACGTTTGGACATTCTTCTACAAATAGCAATAACATTCTAGCCAAACGAGTCTGCAGATAGCAAATGTAAATATAACAAATATAAATTATTACATTTAGATGCATACAAATAATTGTAATTACTATAACAATAGTACTTACCATTATTAGATTAGATTATTAGATTAGAACTTACCATTATTTTTGGATGAGAGACTAATACTCTTAAATCAAAGTATATTGGTGTTTTTAGACCAACTTTGGTCACAAATTCTCCAAACTTAAACGCTCCTATATCAAAAAGATTTATAGCCAATTGTTCTAATTCAATATCCATGTTATTATGAGTTCTGTTATTAGTTATTCAACTAATCTTGGGGAAAAACAGGATAACACGAGATTATTTAGTAATTAAGGTTAATCATATAACTTAATGTTATAGAACTTTTTAGTTTGTATTTTATTTCTAATGTATTTCTAATTTCGCTTAATATAAAAATAAATTCAAAAGGCGTACAGAATAATTACGTTTAATATAAAATAGTAATCTCGTGATTCGTAATTATCACGTTCTTACTTTACTTCACGATATGCGTATCAACAAATGAACAAACAATATTTGGTACTGGTATTAAATAATTTTCTGGAAATCCAAACTTTAACGCGCGCGGATTTGATGTTAATCTTATTTTTTCAAAATAAATTATTTCAAATTAATTATTATTCAAAATAAAATATTTATAAAATATTGTCTCAAAAATAAGTAAAATGTAGGGATTTTTTGTCATTTATAGCGGTCGCGGAAACTGGGATTTTAAGAGAGGTAAAATGACTTAAGAGAAACCGTTTACGATGTAGTGAATTTTTATATTAACTAATTGCCGGTATGAGTTGCTTTAATAGTAATCGATGCATCGTAAACCCTATCATGTTGGTCTAAATCTTCAAGTAAGTCGGTGAAGGTCCGGGGTGCGTACACCAAGTACTCACGTTCCTTTACTCCATCGACTCGCGAATTGTTTTGAAAGTATTGTTTATCTATGTTATGTGTTGACTTAAGTGGAAAAGGTTGACTTTAAAACGTGTAATCATTAAATCGCGATACGTCCCTCATTCTGTTAATTTTGTCTATTTTAATCGTGAAAGTATTTAATCAGTTTCTTAAACTAAAGGTCCCTTATTCTGTCATACAAAAAATTCTATCCTGTTCAATTAAATGAAAAATATTTTAAAAGAATATAAAATTGTTCAAATAATGAACAAATGATTAGAATAAAGGAATTAAACATTAATAAAAAATCAAGCACATATTAATAATATCTTTTTTATTTTCATTATTCAATATTGCTGTTGTTATAAGAGAAAACTCGGTTTTTGTCGAGCCGATTGAATACGGTAAAAATACATTATCGTACTATGTGCGATAATATCCAAAATTGAATGTTTCTTGAATGTTTCCCCTGTTTTATTTGTTACCCCAACCCCAAAGGCCTTTAACAAATCCTGTAAGACCAGCTTGACCTCCTTTTTTAGTTTGGTTACCAAGTTTCTCACTCAGATCAGGGAATTCAACCATATTGAAGGCTAAATCAAAGAACAGTGGTTTGCAGGAGATAGGTTGCATAGATGGTGGCAATTTGTAAACATTAGGTTGTTTTGTAAGAAGCGCACTATCTTCTCTGTACTCGTGTAAACGTTCATGCAGCGGTTTCTTTGTTTTTGTATATTTATTAACACCAGATTCCTCTTCTTGTCCATCTTCTAGAACGCTATGTGCATGTGCTGTATACTTGGCACCTTCTATAGAAATTTCTAGCTTTTCAAGAGCTTCTTTCAATGATTCTGGAAGTATTTTACCATATTCTAGCGCATCTTTTGCATGTTGTGTAGATCTTTGATACAGGGTCATGGCTTCTCTCCATCTGTGAAGATTTGCTAGTGATTGTGCCATGTAATAACATTTAAAAGCTCTGTATCCCTTTGTTTTAGCTTCTTGCTCGCGTACAAACTCTTCATCATCCTGTAGCTGTGATATTTCAACAAGATTGTGAAGTGCTGCCTCATATAACCGAACGATATCTTGTGGTTTTGTTTTAGCAGATTCTGCTGCTGCATTGATCAATGCTAAGTTTCTTTCTAGTGTACGAGACAGTCTGATGTATTGCAAATATGTAATTAAATGCTGTGGAGGAGATAGCTTGTCATTGTCCTTATTTTTTAGCTCATTTTTGAATAAGTCTCTTACAGCTGAAATAGCATCTTTGCAATCTATCAAGTGCGCTTCCAGTAAATCAATCTTAGCTTGATTCGTAGCTGCTTTCTCCAATGTCTGGTTTAGTCTAGAATCGGCGATTAGAAGACCAGCTGCTCTTGGTGGAACTACACCGCAGGACTGGCCCCGCCAGGTCACTTCTTCGGCGTTTATTTGTTTCTCTCGAGTTTGAGCTATCAATGAATCTAAACTAGCTAACAACTCGCCACTTAGTTGTCCTCTCATTTGCATTAAATCATCTATAGCAGTGGTATCTCCTATGTTATAGGCACAGTATCTAAGACTGGGAGCAAGCTCCTCGACGCGAGCGTTGTACATTACTTGCTCAGATTCTGGTAGTGCAGATGCCAACTTCCCATATACCACCTGAGCCTTTTTCAGATTCTCCATTGCTTTCTTCCATAGTTGCAATTCAAAGTGTAGGGACCCATGTATCCATGCTACATATGCTTGAGCTTCTAATTTTGTCCTTGCATCGCAATTGACACTCTGAAAAATATATTTACCATTGAGAAATCAATCTGTTTTAACATAGGAAAATTTAAGTTACCTCTATCAGTTCTTGCAACTGTAAAGAATATGTAGCAGCTTTCCTCAGTCTTGATATCAGGTGAAACTTCTTTCTTGGCTCTGTATTAGACTCTTGACGCAATTGCATAGCATAACTCCAAGCACGTTCAGCCATCATTAGGGGAACTTGTAAAAATTTATCATCTGTAACCATCATAGCTGTTATGTCTCTCCTCTTAAAGTGACGCTTGTCTCCTTGTGGGACTTTTAGAACTTTTCTAAGGCGTCTCAGCCTTCTTGAGCAATATCCACGGTATCGTTGATAGTCACCATGCCTCAACCCATGTTGTTGCTGTGCTTCTTTTATTATTTTTAGAACTATTCAATCATTAAGTAACAACATATAATTCACGGATGATATATAAATGTAGTAATTGCTACATCATGCTTCATTAACACAAATATGTCAAAAAGAAATCAATAATATAATAAACATAAATAAAGACAATCTGTATATGGAAAAAAGATAACTTTTACAGCTTTTTATTTGTAAATTTATGAAAGTTATTATTTTAATGTAATTCCTAACAATGACATATATTCGCAAGTAAAAAAGACAGGAAATGACAAATATAGGTTAGGAAATAACATATGGCGTTGACAGAACTACTTTTGTGAGTAAAAAGCTTTTTGGAAAGGATACTTTCCATCGAATACGTCTTCTGCTCCGTCGGTGTCGTGTCATCGTTTATTTGATTTTTCTTAAACGAATCACTACTTTTTTCTTCGACAACCATCGTATAACCACGTACCCAATTTTCACCAAGTTTTTCAACCGCAAATTCAACAATCACAAAATAACTATAGCTGTTGCTTGGTAGAAATGGTACAATTCACATCTGAACATTATTTTATCCGGCGGCGATTTCGAATCTATGGCAATATAATAATAATGAATATAAATTAACCAAATATGAAATTATATATATTTAATATTATGAAACTTATATTTTTATTATTACTATTGTAATATCATAGAATAGATTTGAATTAGAGATCGGTTGAAAATAGAAAAAACCGTGTACGTCGTCCTTCTGTGGTTCATTTACATTTAAGAGCGCCTATGTGACTAAAGTCGCCTAGTTCTTACAGAGATATGAGAAAAACAAGAAACAACGTTAGAGCAGAAGGACGGTTTCGTGTTTCAAGGGCGGATGACCCAGAGGTCAGAGTATGCGAGTCGAAAAGCGAGTGTGTTGCGAGAGTCAGAGCTAATTGAGTCGTTGAAGAGTAGAGTCGTTAGAGGTTTCGAATTGTCGAAGAGTAGAGTCGTTAGAGGTTTCGAATTGTCGAAGAGTAGAGTCGTTAGAGGTTTCGAATTGTCGAAGAGTAGAGTCGTTAGAGGTTTCGAGTCGTCGAAGAGTAGAGTCGTGAGAATTGATAGAGTTGTTAGAGAGAGAGTGTGTGTGTGTTAGATTCGTTGTGACGAGAGTGATCAAATAACTGTAAAGTTATTTGATATAGATACGAGTATTGCATTTAGTTTCCGTTAAATAAATATCGTTCTCTGTCCAATTTATATCTGTATATTCAGTTTAATATTAATAAATTGTAAGTAATCGAAAAAAAATTTCTATCCTTATTTTTCGATATTACACTATTGTTATTATTTTTGTAATAATTAAAATATATTAGTAACTGTAATTATTCTTCGCATTATCTTACACTATTAATATTTTATACCATTCTTGTTATATAACCGGCATTTCTGTTTGTAACAGGTAAAATATTGGTAAGTCAGTACATCCCAGAGCATTACAGAGAATAATTATAGGACGACTGCATTCTAAAAATTTCTTCAACCCGCAAACATTACTTTCAAGCGTGACATAGTTCTCAGTAAAAGAAATGTAAATTTTATATTATATTCTTTATATCATATTGCATATCTGTATGTAACAACTTAACATATACACAATATATACGTTATTATACAATAATATACGCATTTAAAGGAGTTATACATCCAATACAGCATAGCTTACAAATAACACATACTACTACACTATAAAAATAAACATAATGTAAATCACTGCGTATTTTCTGAATTTCATTGAATAATACAATACGTCAAAGAGAATTTTACTGTCTCGTCATTTACCCTCGACTGTTATCGTATCCAATTTCCCTCTCTTTCTGTTGTCATTTCTGCAGCCAATTCTCATAGAACACTGCCCTACCTGTTTGTATAGCTGCTCGCATCCTCAATCTTTGTCGCACACAGTCTCTGTCTCTTCCTAGCGCCCATTGAATAATCCATTCATGCTGTTTATTACCGTCGTCTTTGTTCAATGCTGTGTACGTACGTGTATGTTATATCCCTGTCCTTGTTGCACACTCATGCCTTCGTCGTCCCACTTGCAGCTAGCGTCTGTCCTTGTCACACACTGATGCTATCCTTGTCTACGAACGTCTATTGTGTCGCCATCTACTATCCGTTGCACCAACTTAGGGTTTCGACATCTCCCACCAGATGGCGAAAAACATACTGGTATATACCTGTCCTTGTCGCACACTGGTGCTCTCTTTGTCTAAGGATGATCTACGTGCTGCCATCTAACAAGAGCGGTAGGAACCGCAACTTGGTATACCCGATAATAGATGACAGCACGTGGATTGTTCGTAGACAAGGAGAGCACCAGTGTGCGACAAGGACAGGTATATACCAGTATGTTTTTCGCCATCTGGTGGGAGATGTCGAAACCCTAAGTTGGTGCAACGGATAGTAGATGGCGACACAATAGACGTTCGTAGACAAGGATAGCATCAGTGTGTGACAAGGACAGATGCTAGCTGCAAGTGGGACGACGAAGGCATGAGTGTGCAACAAGGACAGGGATATACACGTATGTTCATAGCATTGGACAAAGACGGCGGTATTATACAGCAAGGAAGAATTATTCAATGGGCGCTAGAAAGAGACAGAGACTGTGTGCGACAAGGATAGACGATGCGAGCGGTCATACAAATAGGTAGGGCAGTGTTCTGTGAGAATTGGCTGCACGGATGACAGTAGAAAGAGAGGGGGATAGTGCTCAATTATTATAGACAATGCAGAGGGCCATAGAAATAGATGGCGACAGCGATGTTCCAGGAGAATGGGCTGCATGAGCGTCAATAGAAAGAGACAGTGATTGTGTTTGACAAAGATAGACGATACGGGCGGCAACAGAAAGAGATAGGTAAAGTGTATAACAAGGACAAACGTCCGGAGTATAGTTTCTCTGTTTAATTAAGCTGATTTTTATAATTATCCTTGGTCATTTCACGCTATTTCCGAATCTTTCGTATTGTTTAGAAAATTTATTTGTCTATTTATTCGATGGTTATTTCCATCGATGATGTGAACATGAACGAAACTTTTCTAGTCCCTCGTATATGTATTTGTGAAGATGGCGAGGAAGAAGGATTGGATGCGATAATAATCGAGGGTAAATGACTGTAAAATTCTCTTCGACGTATTGATTCATTCAATGAAATTCAGAAAATATGCAATAATTTACGTTACGTTTAATTTTATAGCTTAGTAGTATGTGTTACTTATAACCTTTGCCATATTACACGTGTAACTCCTTTAAATGTGTACATTATTTAATAGTAACGTATATATTGTGTATATGACAAGTTATTACATACATATGAGCAATGTGATATAAAGAATGTAATATAAAATTTACAGTAGCATTACTGAGAACTATGTCACGCTACTAATACTACCAACATATTCTTCATTATAAACCATTTAATTCTACCTTACGACCTTTCTTTCTATTTATGGTATAACTATTTCAAAAACATAGCTAGACGCAGCTGCATGATCACGCGATGTATATAAAAGTATTTTCTAAGGGATACTTGCACGAGAACGTGTCCATTCGAAGAAGAAACATCGTTTGCTTTCTGCCAGTGCTTGCTGATTATGTAAACGACGCGTTAGAATGCATTCCATCCAAATGTTCGACATTCCTGTGGAAACTGCACCTTTCAAATGTTGCGTGCGCTCCTGCGTACAATCCTTACGATCTTTCAGATCCTTTTTTAATATATCGTCCTTTTAAACGATCATCGTTGCCTGCAAGAAATTAGCATTTTCTTTCTGTGAAAAGGAAATGGAATCCGCGTGAAATTACGTAAAAATGTAATTTTCACCATAAAAAGCGAAAGTATTGTTAGATTATAACGAGTATCATAATCGTTGTTGAATTAGTTAAGTTTAAAATACCTGATTGTATTTTGTATCTAACATTTTTTGATTTTGATTTTCAATAGAACGAAATTGAATAGAAGTTTCAACAATTAAACTATTTAACCCAAAATTACTATGGTTCCCATGGTGTAAGGGGCAAGAGGAACCAGAGCGCTGGGAAACATAAAGGAAAAGTTTTATCTTTAAGGGAACTTCGGAGAGGAATAAAGATTGACAGAAATTGTAATTTAGAGTTGGTGAGGAATTCTGGATTTTTTATCGTTCGTTTTATCGGTAAATTTAATTTTGTTAACGTTCGAGACTCTGGGAGGAAGTAAAACTTGACAGGGGCTATAATTTATAGTTTGAAGAAATATTTATTCGAGATATAATTGATAGATTTAGTTAAACTTTGTTGAGATTTCATTTAAGAGATTCAAACACTCTATGGTAAGGTTTAGTGAACTAATTGGAGAATATTTAAAAGGGGAGAAATTTTCTCATTTAATTTAATAAATTTTTTAATTCATAAAACATTACAGTTTTTAAAGGGGAACCTAAAAGATTGTAAAATAATTTTACAAAGATTTCTGATTTTTCCAATATCGTACATAATATAATATTTGTGTGGAAAAGATTTAAACGATACGCCATTTTGCAAAAAGAGGCAGATGGAAATAAAGTTCTTTTAAGCGTTTTACGAATTTGAATTTGATATTTTTCCCTTGACTTCTGATTCCAAACTAGAACTGTATTACCCACTTTTATAACGTGTACATTAATGGTTAATGAGGGACTTGATATCTCGCTGCTCCTATTTCTTTCCATCTACGAAATAATATATCGTCCATCTAAAGTTTTGATCAGAAGTTACTTTCAGCTGCTGTTTGACATTTTATTCTGACACGACAATGACTTTTCAAGTTTTAGAGAAGACGAAGAAAAATTCGACATTTCAGCTGTATGTATGTGTGTGTGTGTATTATTTTTAGAGTAACATCAACATTTTTCGATTTTTGGATAAAAAACATTTCTATACGTGAACAATGACAAATTTATTATTTTCACTGGTACTTTCTGGTATTTAATTAACATTCGAAAGAATGAATTTATTAAAACAACAACAGAACACCATATCACTATTTTGTACCTTTCCGAGGAAAATAATTTATGCACACTGCTTGTCACGAGTACTAGAACATCTACTAGTCGCACGCACTTGCTGACGAACTAGAATAAATTGTATTTTATTTAGCATTTTACATTGTAAACCGCGCATGATGCGTTTAAAATAATTAGAAAATAAAATCCGAGAAAACCGTACGATATATACCAAATATCATAGCGTATTGTAATGCTCGTAATCGACAGTGTACACACTGAATATCGAAAGATTTATACTCGTGAAAATATTCTATACATCTTGGAATATTTATTCACAATGATAATGTCTTTTAAAATTATTCTGAAATTGAAGAAAAACTAATCATACGCCCGTATACGTCAATATACCTCAAGAGGTTCAGGTGAAAGAATTCGATAAAACCATGAAAATGTATGCTTTGTTACGATATTGGAACTTCAACGTTTTACTATATGATATTTCAATTTCCAGAACGTCAAGAGGAAAGAACGAAGAATTTAATTAAAAATATTATCCATGTAACATACCGTAGAATATTATCTATATCGAATATTCAATATCAAATATTTTGGAAAAATTGTTAACTGTACGGGATCGATGGACGAAACTCGATGGGATGGATCTAAAGGGTAGATTAGTAGTAGAGGTTCGTTCTACCGGAAGTTATTATTTGCAAGGCGTCGCGAGATCTCAATGATCCTCCCTGGAGATGAAAGTTTGCTGGATTTTCGAAAGACTAACGGGAGAGGTGTGTTCCGCCCGAGTATTCCTCAATTTTCGAAAAGTTTTCGGCGCCGCGCTGCGTGGAAATTCGCCAGCTTGCTGCCTGCAGCGAGGATAAACCTGAAACACCTCGAAATCGTGGCGAAATCATTCCAACGAATTGCTGGAACGTTAACATAAACGCCGTGTGTCTTTGAACGAAATCGCGCAAGTTTGTTTCCTCGTGACTCGACGTCTGATCAGCGCCTGACCTTATCTACTTAACTTTATACTAAGTAGCTACTTGCAATTGAACGAAAACTGGAATTGTAAGCTTAGTCGAAAGTGAAGACTTGCATGACTGTATTTCTTGCAAAAATAGAGCAAATACAGTACTTGTATTTATTTAGAGGATCTTCTTATAAATTTGATTAAGCTAAACAAAACATTTACGACTAGTAAAATGTTTGAATATGAAAGCAGACTATTCCTAATTGAAGTGAAACTGGAATAGGTGATGACAGCGAAGAATTGACTGATTGTACTTTTTATAAAAGTAAAGCAAATAGTATACTTGAATTTATCTAGAGGATTTTCTTATGAATTTAATTAAGCTAAATTTTGGATATTTGAATATTCAATAAGAGGGGAACAAATTATTTTTTAAACGAAATGCTAGATTATTCTGGAATAGGATTTTCTGATAGTAAACAAGATTTCTGTTTAGTTACTAGCGTGAGATATCAATATAGTAACGTCTTCATAAATGATTTGATGTATTTGAATATGCAAAGTTCGAATGTGGTAGATCAATCGATCACGGTAATCAGATTGAAGGGAAAGCTGTTTAGAATAGGAATTTGCGAAGAACAAAATGTTTCTAAAGCCGTAAGTATATTTTCTTTCTATCGAGTTGAGATTCTCAAGCTGAACTTTCAACATTCTTCTTTGGAAATTCCCCGTCTCGATTCAAGTTTAAAATATTATATTATTCCAGTTATTATTGTTAATATTATAGAATAATTTTATTAACATTATATATGATTTATTGCAATATTATAGAATAATTTAATGTTCACGTTTCAAATGCTTCATTATGTTAGCTGTCATTATTGATGTTATAGAATGTTTTAATATTCAGACGTTATTAATAATATTTAATATTCTATTATTTATCATTTGGAACAACTATATCTCCTAAATGTTATTGGTTCCAAAAATATGAAATATTCTATTATTTAGTAATTATTTAATATTATTTGGTAAGTAGATAGAACAATATTCTACCAAAGTTTTACTCGTTTAATCATGTCTTCAATGATATGAACTTGTATAAAAGTTCGCAGTCCAATCATTATTATACTATTACAGTATTGTAGGATACTTTAATATTTCTTTAATATCTCATTTCAAAACTAGTTGAAAAATCGTGAAGTATCGTTCGATACAATTACATCTCTGTATCGTAGACATTGTTGACTCCAAGGGTATGAAATGAAATAGTAGTTAGTTATCCAGGGGCGACTTTTCTTCCCTCGGACAAATAAAAATCTATATCAGACTGTAAAAAAGAGAGAAGGAAGAAAGCAGAAAGTTTGTTGGACTAACATTTCTCCCAGTGAGAAGAAAGTTGAGAACGTCGTCGAAGATCACAAAGGGACGAACATTAAGGGGTTGATTTATGGGGAGCAGCGAAAAACTCACGGTCCAATGCGCCCTGATAAACATTATCCACGTTTCTCTTCGATTCTTTTTTCTCTTTTTTCTTCGATTTCTTCTTCGTCTGCAACCTCTTGCTCTGAGGATTCAATTTGTAGTTTAACAAATTTCAAAATTTCCTGATTAATTTCGAGAGAGTGATGATACCAGGCTAACGTGGATATAATTGAATTTTCGAAAAATTGAGTTTATTGTGCGGGGAATATTAAACGACGTGTCAAAATAACCGATTTATGATTGAAGAATGCTTATTAAAAAGAAAAAAAAAGAAAAAAACACTGTAAGTGCAAAAACAAATTTTTCAGGAGGAAAAGAAAACTTATGCATTAATGTAGTGTAAATTTAGGAAAAAAATTAATAATACAGTGTTTTCTACAAGCATTGTTCAATTCTTCACAGAAATTTTATAGATTTATATTTATACACCTTGCTATCCTTCTATATATGTATTCAATATTTTCCTGTACCATTATCTATCCCGAATTTAACAATTTCTTCTTAATTATTAACGTATCTTAATTATTTATTAACATATCCTACACGTTGTAACCAATATCACTATACAATTATTCTTCATGTATCTTCAATTTTAATCTTTTTTTACTCGAGTTTTCACACTATCGATCGTCGATGATTTATAGTCTTGAAAAAAAAAATCCAATTGGGAAAAATTGGAATGGAATGAAAATTAATTTGGAAATACAACAATATAATATAACGGTATAACTGTGTACTTTTAGAACAACAGAAAGCAAGATTTATTCATCGAATAAATATTATATTTGAATATTATATTTGAGTATTTCTGTCTTTATCAGAAGAACGATTAGAGAATCGTCGAGTTGAACGATATAGAGATATCTACATTCGTCTAGATGGGAAGTTCGAGCTGTCAGGAAACAGATGTTCTGGCCAGGACGTTTAACGTCATAGGCAAAGCCGAGATTGCGTAATTAACAGGATATATCCTTCCCAATCCAGCCCTATGTCGGTGGCAAGGGGTTCCACGTCTTGCAAAGGGGGATTGAGATCGTGTTACGGTCCTGTCGGTTACAGGAACCACTTGCTAAAGCCGCCTAAGACGACTACCAAGATTGATTGGAATCCCGAGTTCCACACGAGCTCCTTTGGCCACAGAATCGATTGTTTTTGAATTGTAATCCCTTTGATACTCTGCCAGTGCAGTTGCTGCAGATTTGATAAGGTGGCTTCCAAGTTAAACGAAAGAAACTGGTACAAACGACCAATTATCATACGTAACGTTTTATATATTAGTCGCCTGTAAGTGGAGTTTTCTTTGCTTACGACGACATGAAATTATGATACAAATTATGGTTTACTCTTATTGTTGTTGTAACGTGAGGAATAGTAATTGTAATGAATATAATGATATAATATGATACAATGATAATGATAAGATATGTGTGTTAATTAAGTACAGAAAATGGAATTTGAGAAATATTGTAGATATATGCTTACTTATGAATATACGAATATTAATGTTGAATATCGAAAAAATAAACGGATGACTTAATTTCACAAGCTCCTTTTTCGCGAGAACACAGCGAGTTCCAAGATGTGTTTACAACTCTAGTTGTAAGCAAATATTTTCATGCTAAAGATTGCATTAAATATTACGTATATCGACAACTGATCGTCGAAATATTCTTTCAGCATTTACAAAATGTCTTGTAACTTCCATGAACGTAAACGTTTTTAAATATATCGTTATGATTATCGTTATGATTATTATTACGATTATCGCGTTTCATTGCAATTAGAACGAAGTTTGAAGGAGTTTTGTATGACATAAATAAAATACGCATAAAAGCTTTCTATAAAAATATGTTCCAATACATTCGTCAGCTACTCTACGTAATTATAAAGTTAAAACGAACAGAGAATAGCGAATTTCTATATTAAATGCGCCATTAAATTTTGTTACCTAATTCTTTGAAGGTCCACAGGCTCCTCCAAATATTTTCGAACTCTCTGCAAATATTTTCAAACCCTACAACAGCGTCGTTTCCTCGTCTTACCATTGAACGAAGTAAAACTTCCGACACGATTATCTAATAATCCGTTCTCGTAAATGCATCTTGATTAAAAGCACGGACAGCGTAAGAAATGGAAAGTTTCGAATGGATGCAGTTCTACTCGCGCGGTTTTATTGATCTTCCGCGAAAATTCGCCGTTTACCTTTGCACGTGAAGGCGGAAACTTCGTTCGTGGAGGGCGAACTTTCGTAGGAATAAGGGTAGCAGCATTGTGAATAAAGTGCCAGCTTCCTAGAACTTACACGAGTCGACCTGTATCGCCACGTGGAACGATCTCGAGGAGAACACTCGCAGAAAAATAATATTTCCAGCGAAGATCATCGTCGTAAAGAAAGTTCCATCGGAGATATCTTCATGGATGGGTTGATTCACGCCATAGAAATCGACGGAAGTGACATTATCTTTTTATTGTACTTGGACTTTGGTCGATTATGATTTACAAGTTTTCTTCATTCTTGATGAAAAATCGATAGCATGACAATTGATAAAATGATTTTTGTATCTTTTGCTACTTGAAGATTGGTCTATCGCGATTCACAAGTCTTCTTCGTTGTTAACGGATAAATCGAAGGCGTAATTAAATTATTATACTTAAAAAATAAGAAGGTTAAACATTAATAAGACGATAAAGTAAATAATTTTTGAGAAAATGATAATTCGATGAGCAAACGCTGTTCTTCAAATTTTTAATTTCTGCAAAAAATGAAGAAAAATGAAGTAAATTCGATTCCTAGATCGCGGATATTTATGCAAATTCATATTTTTATGTAGATAGTTAAAAAAAAAGCTCAATTTTTAATTATTTTCTTGAAGACTACATCTCTCTTGTTCTGTTTATTATTATTATTACTTACTTTCTTAATCTTTAGATTATTTTGCACAGATTACTTATCACTTTAGATTATTTCCACAATTTTTTAGATCGACCAAAAGTTATTAAGAATATCTTGTACCAATTTCCTCAAACGTCGCTTCCCATTTTTCTGACAACTTCCACAAGTGTTTCGTTTCGTGTCATCACTTTTAATTGCTCTATTTAATATCGTGCCGCTCGTTCCACAAACTATTTTTGCGGCTTAGTTTAAATTAGTCACACTACCAAGTATCTTTTGTCCTTGAAAATCTCTCTGGAAATATTCGTGAACGTTTTACGTTCCTTCGTCGTCAATGAAGAAGAAATTGAAACCGATTGGTCGATGAGTTTTGTGAAAAGAGGGACTGAAAATTCGATGGAGAGTCGAGTCATGGTGTAGCACGAAAACAAAACGTTTCAGAGAACGTGGTTAATAATGGAGGCTGCCAGGCCGGATAGCCTGGAAACTCTTAAATTCTGGCTCACGACGTAATTAAAAGACCTCCTGAATCTTTCAGATTCGCTTAATGAAACTCCGGGAAAAATTGATTTTTACCCGGTTGCTTTGTTTTCCTTTCATTACCGGTGTCTCTTTCCCGAACGATGGAATATCGGTTAATGCACTTTAATCTGAAATCCAATAATTCGAATACTGCTAATACGTAGAAAATCGCCGAGTTAACGGAAAAATGATCAGGCGTTTCTTCCTTTTAATTTCAACGATCTTTCGTATCTATCGTAGTAAAAATTGTAATAGCGTAAGTACGCTGTTATTTAAAAATTTATATAGACACTTTGGATGGTTTGTAGTAGCAATATATGGACATTGATAGAATATATAATGTATGAATATATAAACTGATTACATAAATATATAAAAGATATAAATTGAGCAATCGATAGATGGATACACTACTTGTTAAATTTAAATTTTAATGATTCAATTAATTAAGGTATCTCGTTAAAGTTCCGTAAATATTAAGCTTCGTTAGGATTTTCCTACATATTGATGATTGAATTATAAAGTTCAAAGATTAATGACTATTATTTATAAATGTGGAAGAAGTATCTTCTTTATCGCATCTGTACCTTAGAGACCCAGATAGTCTGGGAATGAAGAAACTTCACAGAATTTTATTATAAATTTTGTTGGAAAATTGTTCCGTAATTTGTTTAACTTTCACAAATGGCAGTATTTCAACGGTTAAAATCAATTTTATTGCGTTATAATATAATAATAAAATAAGAATACATCATTTTACCAACAGATAATTCTTACTTATGATTCTGTTGTTAAATTGCTAATAAACATAAGCAAGTGTCCAGGTACTTTTAGTAGTATACTTAAAGGAAAGTACTTGAATTTATAATATCTTCCTGCCGAGAATTCTGTACTTCTTCTAAGCGCGATGAAGAGCGAGGAAGTCATAGTTTGATCGGTAACGTTGTTAAAACGGCAAGTTCAACATGATATTTAAGGTCCTGGACAGAAGTTTCGGAACTTTCCAGGACATTATAATATTAAATTGTGCATAATTAATATCGGAAAACTTTTTATATTTATCTTAGTTTGTTTAAGACGAAGTTTAATCTGCAGAGTTACCAAAAGTGGGTAGAAATGAAATTGTATCAAGCACATATTTTGTTAATAGACTGCGGATTTTTATGCATTTATGGAATATTTCATGATGCGGAAATTGTACAGAATGCAATATGTAATAAAAATATATAAAATACCTGAAGCACATTTAGGTTTCATTTTTTATCGATATTCACAAAAATATGAATTTCCATAAAAATTTCGAATGAAAGGTTTTGTGTTTATAGCAATGAGAGAAAAATTGCAAGTTTAAAAATGGTCTAATGATACTCGGATAAAATTTTAATAATTACGTAAAATTCTTCGTCAAAATTCTTTCAATGAAAGTTATGTAGAAGATCCACAGTACGAATTACTACTTGAAATGAAGGAAGGAAGTAACGAGGAGGGGATTTCCATGATTCTGAAGACTGATGCTAATGAAAATACATCGAGGGTTAGTTCAACAGAGCTTTTTTTCTTTTCCTCATAGCCCAAGAAAGAAAGAAAAAAAATAAACACTTACAAGTTACAGGTGCACTTTGGGAACATTCACAGTAGTACATGCGTACGAAAAGCACACTTTAAAAAAGGCTGCTTCCACGCACACGCATAGCGTTCGCCACGGATAAAACACACTCTCTCTTCACGCAATTTTCTGTTCGCAGGTGAAAACTGGATTCTCGTAAAAAAGTCCGACGCTAGATCGCCGAGCAGGAATTGCGTTGTGTCATCGCGAGGAACTGTGGCTCAGAAAATCGTTCGTCTCGTCCAGGTAAACGACAAACTCAGCGATAAATCGTCAACCCTTGGACCTCATCGTTGAGCGAATGATCCACGAATCCTAAGGAAACCAATTTCTCAGCCGACCGAAATAACACGTCCGTCGACTTGAGCGATGAAAACGCAGATTTTGTAAAATATCCACGGCCCTGACAAAAGCGATATCGATTTCCTTCCTTAATCTTATATACACAGAAAGCAGAGCGTTTTTATTTTTTGATCTTAACTCTCTTTCACGTGCGTCGCTTATAATACATACACTATGTACAACCTCTTTGTACAAGTTTCTCTCGAATAAAAATAGAAGGATAGAATAAAAGAAAGTAACATTATTCTGCATTAGAAGACAACAAGAGTAACAATTTCGTAAAAATCTACCAAATCAAATCGAAGCACAATATTTGATAATTAACGTTGATCGATAAACAACAAAGTATCTTGTCAAAGATAAGATTCACTTGACAAGAAGCGTCTTCCAAAACCATAAAATATATCGTCTTCGATCTTGCTATCGTTCGATTGTTCACTAATCGTTTCTTTCCTTTTTCTTTGTTTTTACACATGTCCTCTTTACAATAAACTACACTCTATCAGCGTTAAAAATTTCTTAGCTAGTTCTTTTTTTCTTATTCGTATCTGTTAATAAGAAGTTTCTTTTTCACTGGCACACGAAACGGCTAGGATCCAGTGTCTTCGGTTTTCTCGTGGACGACTTGACTCGAGTCTTCGCGATTCACACAGTCTCTTATCGCTTGGAGGATCACACGCACCCTCCTGTCCAGGGCTGCGAAATGGGGTTCCCATAGAACTGGCGCCACGGGATCCTTCGCCATGCTTCTTCGCAACGCTTCGCTCAAGGGGTCTGGCCCGTTGTGAAATCTGAGAAACAAAAAGAAAGGAATGTTTCAATTTCTGGCGATAAAAGGATTTAGTTCTCTCCTCTTATTCCTCGTTGATATGAACTCCTATGTTACAATGAAAACATTCAAGCACGTGTTACAGCCAGACTGTGGATGTTTAGGCAAATTTATATCTTTCTGCCGAAATAATTAAAAAATAAAATCTACATAGAGATTTGTTTCATCTATTCAATAAATATTACTTTCTCGTTTTTGAGTTTATTTAAATGATAACAGTTTAATGATAATCACGATGTTCGAATATTTTAGTGAGCTAATGTATATTAACGAACAATGAAGCATTATTATTAATCGCCAACTTCTGCTCTAATTTCTCTTCTATAATCGTTCACTACCTTTCTGTTGAATTTTCAGTTCCACGTTTATCATACTTTTATCATAATGAATTTTATCATTTTAATAAACCGCATTACTTATCGGATCGTTTCACATTAATAGAAATTTGTTATTTATATAAGATTTCATTATACTAAAACATAGATTCCATTAAGTATGATAATATAATTTCATAAATATAGTACTCTAGACTCTATTTGATAATTTAATTTTAATACGAAGTATGAAGAATAGAATTTAGAAGGAACGGTATTAGATCGTAACATGAAATATTCAACTTCGAACGAACCGTGCTTCACTAAATCCTAAAAAAGGATTCTAGAAAGTAAAAAATAATTCTAGAATACGTAAAAGAAAAGGGCTTAAAATTATATATGAAGCAAAGAATTCTTTGTTTTATCTACAGAAAGATAACGAATTCTTTGGTCTAGAAGGAAAAAAAGAGAAAGAAGCATTTAGAAAATACATAAACGACCTAATAGAAATGGATTGCCAACGCAAGAGTTAAATAATACACGATAAATTGCAACGTTGCGGAGCAAAGACCCAGAGCAAATTTGAAAACCCTTACAGGACTACCTTAACGCTCTAGGTCTCAAACTGCTTAAAATAAAATCCCAAAGATAAATCTTTTCTCTCTGGACGGAGGTGGTAGAATATTTGAACAATTCGTTCATGGTCTGTCGCCGAAATTCTCTTTCAAAAGACCACACCACTGTTCTCTCCCTTCCTCTCTCAAGAAAGACCCGGTTGATCCTCGGTTTTCAATATTCACGGGGAATCAAAGTAATTCGATCGTTTTTAATAAACATGCAAATCCACGGACGTAGAAGTCGTCGGAACTCGAAAGATTAAAAACGTGACCCCTTCCTCTCTCCTTCTTTCGTCTCGTCACTGTCTGGCACATTGATCAGCGTGCTCGAGCGTGAGGCGACAGAAATTTTTCAATAAAAATGCAAATGCCCGTAATTAGAAGTTGGTTCGGCGGTAAGACACGTATCTTACTATCTATCATCGAGAGAACTTCCCACCTTCGTTTTGCCGCGACACCTTCTCTCTTTTTCTTTCTTCCTATCTTTTCCTTCCTGTCCCATGTTGGAAAAATTATTTTTCCGGTTTGAAATTTTCCACATTGCTGGAACCATCCTGCGAGATTTCGAGACGCGGTCCGATAATAGAGGATCTGGCTCTTCCTTGCGGAACAGGCAATGAATAAAGTATCGACTAAGCAAACGGCTCGTAGATGGTACTTATGGCGTATGTACAGGGTGAACTATTTGATTTTCAGGCTTCTTGAGCAGGAATGTCTCGGATTAGATACATTTTTGCGGTGTTTGATCGATGATCTTTCGTGGATCTTTCGAAATCTTTCGAGACTTGTTTTCTTCTAACTCTCATTCGTTCCTCGTGTCAATCTGACTCGCTTTTCCGATAAAAGATCGTATTATTCGGCTACATTTATAGAACAATTTTCCTGAAACTTATTGGCTCTGACGTGCGAACGAAGCGTCATATTTCTAAAGGAGAGTCAGTGTGAATGTATGTGAAAGACAAAGAGTAAAATTAGTTATTGATCTTTTCATTTTATTGATGTGTTACCACTGTGTCGATTTGACACACAACAAATATACATTTTGATTTCTTTGAGGAATGAAATTACATTATTAATATTCTTACGCGTGTTCACGATTTTGTTGATACTGTTTTTTATTTTTAATTGTTTTTTAATTTCTTCTAAGTGACCGCCATCGAAGAGAATGTGTTTCATTGCAAGATTTTGGTTACATAGGGTACATCCAGCTACAGATTCTTTTGAAAGTAGATAAGTCGAGTAGATAAGTAGATAAGAATCTGGTGTGGCTAATTATCGCACGTGTAATAACCACTTGGTCTCGTCTGTTCGGTAAACTGGTGTCCGGTTTGTATTTATATTTATACCCTTCTGCGTTTCCTCTACGTCTTGCTGCTGTGAGAGTTCGTAGTATAATCGAGCTTCTCTGAAATAGTCGAGAGTATTTTTATCTCTGTATCTATTTAATCTTCAGCACTACTAGAAATATCAAATGATTTGTCAATAGCATCTGATTGCAGCAGTTGCAGAACTGGTTCTGATTCCTTCGACAGATATTCATGGCTAGTTCTTCAATGTCTAAGTCTGTATCTTATCAAAGTTATTCTCTCTTACCTGTTTATGTAGAGAATGGAGATTTTTTAGTACAAGTTTTGTATCATATTGTGGAACTTGGGTCGGTTGGTCGAGTTCTTATCCCATTTTATTCTTCTCTTTCATTGTTGTGGATTGACCTAAAAACGTCTTAAAGTCTTTTTTTCTTCAGCCTTCTTATCGACTTCTCCGTGTCATTAAATTTTAATGTTAGATAGTAGAATTTTTTTCACACTTGGAGATTGAATTATCGACGATTTACAGAAAAGCGAAGAGAAGCACAAGTAAAGAAAATGTTGGGTGATTACATATGATCGATTGATATAATGGTTTTCCAACGGGACACCCCGTATATGTGGGTTTGTGTGTATACTTAAGGGCATATTCTGGAAGAAGCACGCGGATAAAAGTATTTTTCTGGCTGGCTACTTCTCGATGTCACAGGGGAACGTAGAAAAGCACGCTGCTCTTCGCCGAGAGAAGGATAAAGACTTGATCGAACAGCTTTTATACCATTTGAACGATTATGGTCTTCGAGGGTATTGATGATCCTGAACGACAGATCCTTTTAATATTTACCGAATCGAAACTCCAACAGAATCCCATCTTCTGAAACTTTAACATATACTTTTTAAACAATTTTTTAAAATACAATTACATTATAATTCACACTTTCACTGCTATTCAGTTATCGCAATAATTTTGCTTTGAAACAGCTATTGTATTGTTGGTTTTATTTACTACTACAACATTATGTAGTGATAATTATTCGGTATTGTTATTCACTGATTTGATTGATTGATTATTATTATTATATAATTGGATTGAATATTAAATAGTATTGGATTAGTCTAAAAATTGGAAACTTTTGATATTTGGTGAGATTAAGGAAAAGTAAAAAGATTCTGGAAAGAAAATTCGTAAAGCTATTCGATATATACATATACCGTAGTATATCTGCACATACTGTTTAATAAAAATTTTTTTTAAACCAATAGAAATGAATAACCTTCAGTTTTTTTTAATTTCTCTATGAACTTTCAAGGTAACTTAATAATTATTAATGAAGCTAGGAGATAGCAATGCTATTTCTAATAAAGAAACATAGAATGCAAAATAATGAACGTAACGATATGTAAGAGCGTATCGCTTCTGGGGACGGAAAATTAGATTTCAATAGTAGTGAAAGTGTCAAACGATTA
Source organism: Bombus huntii (assembly GCF_024542735.1). NCBI lineage: Eukaryota > Metazoa > Arthropoda > Insecta > Hymenoptera > Apidae > Bombus > Bombus huntii. Next base: position 5,869,661 of record NC_066251.1, read on the forward strand.
AATTTTATCTTTCTCAAACCATTTACAAGTGAAAGAAAAAATGGTGTACTTATACTACTATAAAAGCTGTTTCGTTTTTTCTTCGCCTACATTGTTATTACAGCGCATAAAAAGGTAATAGAGAAATCCTATGCTCGATAATATGAGAAGAAATTACGAACACGATCCTCGACAAACTGTTATTCCAGCTAATCAAACATCATGTTACGTTATAAATGCAACGATTTCGTGAAATATATTTGATAAGAAGGATACAGTATAGCCCTATATGTGTTTCGTATTAACGCAGGTTGGAATAGTTGAATGGGAACTAAATGAAAACGAAATCATAATGAAAGAGAAGTAACCATGACTGACACGATGAAGTAGCTGCAATGAAGTACCCACAGGATGCAATTATCCTATGATATCAGGTTTAATGGACAACGTGTGGGCTTCTTCAATGCGTCTTGAACGACCAGCACAATTTCATTCAAGAAGATACTCTCTGTTAGCTATGTTCTACGATAATAAGCAACTAGATCAAACTAATACGAAATTAACGATACTCTGGGTTCGATTTGCTCGTATTATTACACGATTATTAAGAGAAAAATAGTTAACATAATTACTAGTCTACGTGAAGATGAAAAGTCACGAGACATACAAAATACTGTAGCCACGCGAAGAGTAAAAAGCAAAATACGATGATTCACTTTCACGAATAGAAACATTCTGTGTGTCTTGTTTCTAGTAGGTTTGTTAAGTTATTTTCAGAAGTGAGATATTCGAGACACGTGCGCTAGTAAATACACCAAAACCCAAATCAAACCCAAAGAAACATCACAGAATCTAATAGTTGAAATTATCTTGACATTCTCACTGTTTTCATAAAGAATTCAACAAACGGATTCCGAGCGGCAGCATATATACATAACAGCTCAAGATGAACAGCTGAGCGAAAACGAGAAGGATAACTCGAGGCCGTAAAGGTTTAAAGAAATCAGCGAATCCTGGGAACCGAGATCCAGATTACCGCGTGGAATTCAATCTGCGAAACGAGTTATCTCGATTTTTATCGAGACAGTGGCAGGTGTCGTGCTTGTAGAGAAACACGCGTGCCGGAGATTCTGGCGAAGAAGATATCGGCTACCGGTTTCGACCTAGCGGACACGTAACGACGGCCTAAGCAGCGTGTCGGACAGATCGATAATCGTTTGCTGTTATCGTGCATCGGTCATTTGGTGCACGTACATCTACACGTACGCTCGCGGACACACACAAAAATCCAGGTACACATTCGTGGAGATGTGTGCACGTGTGTGTAGCTACGCGTGTCGACGAAATCCGCTCTCGTTGAATTTATCGCGGCCGTAAAAAGCCTGGTCCCCGTGAATTCGCATCAAAGCGGAGATTCACGAGCGATGCTGGCGACGGCCAATTCTGGTAAAACGTTTCACTCCGAAATCCGCCTTATCCAGCCCCCCGGGGCCACGGCTCGTAAAGTTTCCCCAGCGTTTCCCTTTTTCGAAATCCGCCGAGAGGCCATCCAGAGAGGGGAAGGGAGCCCCGCTCTGAATTGTAAATTCGACCCAGATCGATCCTCTACGCTCTCGCGACACCAGCCCTCGATACGATCGTACCCACAGCGTCGAATTAGAGCCACGTCCAGATCCACGATCTTGCCTTCGTTCTATCTCCTGTTCCCTGTGGCATTGTGTCGATTGGAGAAATTAATAGGAGATCGGATAGACTGATTTATGGGTGGAGATGTGCAGGCGAAAATCGAAATATTTGATGGATTTGTTAGAAAGAGTAGAGGTTTCTGTCTATACAGTGGCTAAGGCCAGTATTTTTACCATCCTTGTGTTTATTATAGCGATTATACCATCAATAATTAGTACACGCTGGTAAAATCGAGATACATATTGTTATTATAAATTTTCTTCTTCGTCTTCTTTCACGTTTCAAGCAGCATCTATATTGTGGTCATTAGCGACGATGTTTGAGTTGTGTGAGTTAGATTTTGTTGAACATATTGATTTCCTTAAGGTAGCTTATTGTATTTCTTATATAGTCTCGTGATCTTAGAGCTTTGTCTGGTTTCGTGTTGTATTTTTGTCTTTGGTGCTTTGTTCTTCTACACTCATAATTAAGTGATTAATGGTTGGTCTTGACAAGGGGATAGTGTGGTGGAACTGTTTTTTTGATTAACTATTCGTACGTTACTTTTGAGCATCCGGTACGCCAGGCCAGTACATTGCTTCTATTCGTATCGTTGAATGGAATTTTGTTGCTAGAAATGTTATACTACGTTGTAAACCTTTGCTCCTTCGGTTAAAGTTCAGATTTTCTCCCATCCTTCTTTTATTGCTGTTTTTGTTATTTTCATAATATATGCACACACACCCACACATATACACACGTATATATATTATAAATAGGAGTATATAAAACTTCAAGTATTCTACTTATGAGGAGGAATGTCAAGCAAATCCTACAAAACAATAGAGTTTCCCTACGTAAAGAACGTGTTCGCAATAAAACGAATTTGATACAATAATAGGAACTGGAGCGAAATTATCCGAATCCAAGTTACGAAAGAATTTCTATAATACTGAAAGAACTTACTTTAAAAGGGTGCTTAGAGTTGTTTGTCTGATCATGCAGCACTGTAAGATGGGGGCCAAGATAGAGATCTCATCATGGAAAGCTCTGCCAAAACCTCTACCGTGATCCAAGTGCAAGGGGAACGTGTTGTTGCCGAAAATCTTGAACGTCTCGTAATGGTGTCTGTCCATGTTTCCCATAAGGAAGTCTAAGACGGCCATGTCCATTAGATCCAGCAGCCTGCGACCCTCGTGATATGGTGGAATTTCTTTTACCAGGGAACAGTAATCGGAATCTGAAAGCATACAAAAATAAAATATTACTAAGTTTTAAGTTGTATTTATTTTACAGAATATTAAAATGGTACTATAGCGTGGGAGGTTGGTATTAAACGAAGATTCAACTAAACTTAATGAAAATCAATTATAACTTAAGAGTATTTCAAACTATCGCTTTTCATCGTGAAATTTTAATGTTTGATGGATATATATATTATGTAACCAGGTTATACATGGGTTATGAGAGCTACGGAACTTTTACATTTTTAAAGCTTCAGACTATCAAATATTCAGCGATCCGCTCGATAATATACCCTTAACGATAGTAGTTTCTTTAAAGCTCTAGGTTTCAATTTATAGCTTAGTATTTAATTAATATATAATTAATTATTGATAGCAAGAACTACTTTGAAACAAATGCTGCAGTAAATATTGTATAAAATATACGTATAGAGTGACTCGGGAATCCATTTGAATACTTACAGAAAAATGTAAATACTTAAAATAAAACATTTCGAAATTATCACTGTAAGCATCACACGTCTGTTACGATCATACTTCTCGAATTTCAGACCAATACGACCATGTATCGTCTATTTTTATGAGATTTCTATTTGTAAAGCAATTTGTTCAAAATGAAAAAATTAAAACAACTGGACTCGTCATATTCTTTCCATGTGCATTTCGAAGTCTGTAAAACGAAGTCTATAAAAAGTTATCGTTAGAAGCAGAGAACTCACCACCTTAAACCAGTTTTTGTTTTATCTCGGTACAACACCTGGTTCTCGAGATATCGCCGTGCGAAGCAAGTATAATTTTTAATAATTCGATATCCCTGTCTCTGTCGCACTCACACGCCGACCTACCGCAATCCAGATACCGGTGCAGCGAACAGTGAATGATGCTGATTTAGCGTTTTTTCACTGCTACTATTAAATCGTTACGTACACAATCCTTCGAAAAAAGTAGGTCACGGCGATTTCCACGAATTTTGACCGTCATGCATCTTATCGCTGAACTATCGACTCGCGATATCCCGGGAACTATTGAACGTATGTATCGACTTCAAACAAAGTGCATTATAAAAAGAGCGTGCTCTGCTATGTACCGAGTATACCCAGTGGAAAATTGGTTGGATATTCCGGATGGATTTTGCAACCGGTTAAGACGGAGGGATGTCATGATTTTGATCGAAAAACAATAAATGTAAAATTGTTTTAGAAAATAGACTATTTTAAATTGATAATGAAATTATAATTTATATTAAGACGTCTTGAGCTAGTCACGAAAAATTATCTATGTTTATTTGTGCACAACCGTGTATACATGTATATAAAATTATTCAGAAAATAACACTAAACTGACGTAGCTAATATTCAGGAAACGACACTAATAATTGGTGACTAGCATTTAACCTTAGAAAGGAACTGACGTTTAGATGAAAGAAGCGGTTGCGCCAGTAAAACTTCAGAAAAAGATGTAATAACAAACATGACGTAAAATCGTGGTCGCAGTAAAATGCACAAAACTCGTCGTAAATATGAAGAAAAACATTGCCGAACTATACCAGCGACAGATTATAGATTTTGAAATAACGTAGAACTACATCGCCGGCAACCAGCCAAAAACTTATAAATGACGTAGAACTACGTCAGTGGCAACCAGTTATAGATTTTGAAGTGACGTAGAACTACATCGCTAGCAACTACGGTGGCGAACAAAAGAATGTTTATAAAATAAGAAATATAAAGACAACATAATTTTGTGAATTAAAACGATGAATATATGTGATATATATATCATAGAATAAATGACTGTTATCAATATTGAAAAATATTTTGGTGAGTATGTGGAAAAGGATACACCTCACCGGTTTCGATAATCTTGAAATATATTGCCAAGGTCAACATACTTAAATTAAAAAAAACTTCAATACAATTTATGTTACGACTATACTTCACTCTGGAGTAGGTGGGCGCGTTTTTATATAGTCCAACCTAAACTTAACTCATTGACGAGAAATACGACTATTTTTAATATCGTATAAATAAAAAAGAAGAAACGAACGTGCTATAGATTAGGCTAAAGTGATATACTTTTTAATGAGTCTATTGCTATATGAAACGTTGCACTATGTCTTCGCCTGTCTATTTGTCACTTACATACAAATAATAATTAGAGTCAGCAGATATATACACATCGCTACTTGGCACCTATACCGGTACAACTTAAAAAATGTAAACCTTAGAGGAGGGTTTTTTCTTTTCTTTTTTAAACAAATACACAAATTGCATGAATTAAAATAAATAAAACTACATTTTTTACAAAGAAATCTACGTGAGTCATCTCAATGACATTACAAGACCGACACTTGTAGCGTCACAAAACAACTGAAGATGAGTCAGTGTCGCTGTAAAACCAAGATCAGGTTGATAGCGACATAAGTAATAATTTTCCCTTCTAACGCAAAATTGAGGGAGTTATAAAGATACCGTTTCATATGATAAAAGCAGAAACATAATGTAGGCTTTCTTTTTGATAAAAGAAAATATGAAATTTGTCAAGTTGTTCCATTATCGTTGCCAAGCAGCGACATGTCCTCCACACGTAACCTAATGACAAAAGTATATTTGCTAACATATACAAATAATAATAAGTCAAGTAGTAATCCAATTTACAATACAGTTGGAAAATGGCAATTGCAAAATGGAAACAAAAATTAATTCATGACGATCGGATACTAATCTGACGCAACCTACAACTCGTTGATTTATCATTTTTTATTTATATTAAAGATAATTAGCATCAATGAGTTAAATTTAAGTTGAGCTATATATATATATATAGCGATGATATAACCTTGACGACGTATTTCAAGCTCATTAAAATCAGCCAAGTGTGCTCTTTTCTATATAATTACAGCAATCGTTGATACAGAAAATTATTAAAATGCACATCGCATCAGTTTTCATCTTTCTTTTGTTGCTACTTAAGGATGACGTAGAACATCTAACCGCTTGTGAATGTGTTAATAAACTAGATTCGAGGGAAGAAAAATCTCACCGTGCTCCCACTGCGCCTTCTTCCTCTTGTGATAACTCCTGCGCCATGGATGTCGCCAGGCCTTCCTCGCAACGAAAGATTTATCCGGCAAGAACGCGGCGAAGCTCCCTTCAAGGGTGTCCGGATTTCCGCAAATCGCGTGCGCCGTATCGCAGTAATAACTGCACTTGCCGTGGAAGCAGATATTACCGGCGGGGCTGACGAAGAACGTCTTCAGCAGCTCGCCGTCGGCGATCTGATAAATCTCTGTCGTTAGGTTCAACGTTCTACCGGTGACTGGCATCGCCCTTCGGAATCCCAGTAGTCTGCAACAGCGAATCGTTCGATGAGGGCAAACTTTTCCACGCTCATTCCTCTTGGATTCAAGAAAATATACCGATAACGTTGATTAATCGGAGATCTTGTTTTTCATAGATCGTCTTTTTCCTTTCTTTTTTTCTAATAAAATTTCGATCGATAGAATACTTGGTTACCTGTCCAGATGAAACGCTGCGATCTCTGCTGTGTGTCTCTCGAAGTCCGTGAAGTAGAAGTGATTTGGTAAAGTTTGCTGTTCTCGTGGAAACCTAGTACATTAATGAGAAAAAAAGAGATAATATTGAATTGTTAATGATTCAGAGGAGTTGGAATAAATAAAACTTTGGTATTCTCTTGCTACGAATTTAGGTGGTTTTTCATACGGATAGGACGCATTAAAAATTATAACGATGTAAATCGAGGTTGGGAAAAATTAGAATTTTCACAAATATCGTCGCTTTGGTGGCGTAGTTAATTAAGGTATAATTAGATTGCGGATGTTTATGCATTTATGGAAAATTTAAATATGCAAAAATAACCAGAATGCATGTGACATTCAAGTAAAATGCGTAAAATATTCAAAGTAAAGTAATCGTTATAATTTTAACGGGCGAATCAAATTCCTATTTAGTTTCCACTCCTTTATATAGTTTATAAAATTACGAATTTGCATAAATTGACACGGTTCCATAATTTGAACAAATATGATGAAAAAGAGTAATCTGACTTATACCACTGTGATTTTCAATCAGCCACAAGCTTTTCTGAAAAATTATTGCAATGCTATTTACACTTCAATTTGTTTGAAACATTGGAATAATAAATAAACGGCAACAAAGAAATTTGATTAATACATTCAATTTCAATCGCAAATGAAAGAAACGTGCAAATTATTTGTAAATTTTCGTAGAATACAAGATTCAGGTGTATCTGAGTCAAATCAAGAAACGAACGTTGACCTAGAATAACGTAGAACGTATTATCCGATGGAAATGTTTTTCGCGATTTTCCACCTCGATCGTGGGACTCGTGGGAAATTCCTTGTTTTCTCGGAAATATTTTCCGGTTCAAGGGCATCGTCGAGACCCAATGAGAATGCACGAGCCTCTCTCCACGTGGAAAAAGAAAAAAAAAAGAAAAGAAAATACACGGAAGAGAAAGTAATTTCCACTTTCGCGACAATGTCAAAACACTCGCGAAGAAATCTTCCCATAATTGAACACGACAATCTTACTCTATCATCTTCATTTTTCATTTTCACTTTCTCGAGGGAATAACTCACGCTTTATTACCACGTTCTGAATTTCATTCAATCGAAATTTCGTAATTGATTCAAACCGAGATTCAGATAAGAGAGGAATTTTCATCTCGGTTCTACGATCGTTCTCGTTGCCTGAAAAATGTTTTGCTCGTTCAAGGCCGTAGCACGTACAGCTACGCGACAGTTTCGAGATGTCGGAATCCAGAAGCAAGCGATTTCTCGAGAAAACATAACCCTACAGAGAAAGAGAAGAAGAAACGGTTTTCTCTTCGTTTTCTCCCGCCCCTCTACCTCGTTTCCGGTTCTATCGTGAAAGTCGACGGCGATAAATAAAAAAAAACCGTCTCCGGGGAATCCTTCTCGTACGTGTGCACCTTTCCTTACGAAATATGGCGCTAGAACAAGAAACCCAGAATTCCGTGGATCTACTGACGTTGAGCGAGTACGTGCTACGCAGGCTCTATAAGAATGTAAATAATGGGACAAAACTTTCAGAAAGAGAGTATTTGATTTTAAATGTTTATGAATTAATTCTAAACGATGGTATCAGTGGGTTACAGATAACCGTCATAGTACATATATAGGGTTTTTCCGAAACCATGATACGAGCGATCGGATGGTGATTCTACGTGTAAAAATACATCGAAGAGAAGAGTAACAGCTTTTTCGTTCAAGGCTTCGTTTTCGAGAAAACTGAGTTTGCAAACTCGTCAGCTACCCGTATCATGTATTGACTGATAGTGTTGAATTACGAAATTTTTGTTTCTGCTCGTGCCAGTATTACTAAACATGGGCAATGTCACAATTCGTTAATTGGTTTACATTACATTATATTACATGATAACAATACGGTGGTCATGAATAGTATTGGCATAATATCTATTATCGTATATATTATAATATTTATTATTCTTAAAGCAATTCTGGTTTAGAGTGCCATTTTTGGGAATTTTATTGAATTTTTTCCATAGAAACCACGATATTTCTACTAGTAAACTTTTGCATACACATGTTTGATAATGTTTGAAGGACATTCATCTTTCTTCTTAAACGAAAATGATCGAACTATTTTAAGCGAAAAACTTACGCGGGTTATGTAAACGTCATTACGCGGAGTTCTTTCAAAAAGAAAATCTCTTACTAGTGTCTGGCACGAATCTGATTATTCTACTTATCTGAAAGGGAAAAATAGAAATACGTCTATGGTGTGAACGTACACTTGACTCTCAGCAATTAACTATCTCTACTCTAATTAGGTTATGAAATAAAAAAATGTTTCTGTCCGCGTATTAACAGGATTATAAAAATATTCCTAATTTCTTGTATTTCGTGGTCGAGGATGAAAACACGAGTAATTTGAAATAAAACTATCTTTAATCTCGATACTTAGCAAACTTTTTGCATATTGCGATCCAATATCCAAACTTTTACCAACTTTGAATCAAAATTCCAGTGGGAATACTGAAATACTTTCGCTTCTCATTAACCCGATTCGAACTTCGTTTTATCAGTGCCTGGCGCAAATAATTCCTACTAACCATTCAGCAGACTCCTAATCAAAATGATTTTTTAGTTTCCCATTTTTTAATTACGAACCGAATAATCGTATTACCATCTCGTTTGATGTAATGGTATCCAGTAACTACGAAACTATGTAATTAGCAAAGGCTGTGAGGTTGATGATAACGGTAGAAAAATTTCGAACCAAAATTTTTCAATTAAATACAAGTACGTTATATTTCACGTCTCTGTGGATTGTTTATCGGCGAATAAGAGATGAAAATCAAATGAAAATAGCAAACAAGTTTTCGCTTAATATCTAATAATAAAATGTGGATCTTTATGCAAATTTATATTTTCATGGTAAGATAAAATGAAGAAAAGAAGCCTAAATTGTGATTTATACTTAGAGGTAGTAAGTGTTATTTCGTTAGAAAATTGATCATCAACTTTTATTTCCTCTAGTAACTTTTTCCATGTCAAATAATTTCCCAGGAAATTACATACATTTTTATGCACTCGTGACGAATGTAAAGGTGTAAGCGAAACAAAGTACTATGCAGGTTCCCTTCATAAAGACACGCAATTGTATAAAAGTCTGTCGTCTACGTTATGAATTTTATCAAAATTGATAATTGCGCTCGAGGATGTTTCTCATAAGATAAAAAGAATCGTCAAATTTCTGCGGAATATCGACTACGGAAAGAACGAAACAAGGAGAAGAACGCTGGGCGGAACTTTTCCAAGCAGGCTGGGCTAATTAATACGACGGTCGTGCGGTAATTAGCCCGTAATTTGCATCCGATTAAAAGTTAACTGGCATCGCGAGGCTGCCAGCCAACCCTTGCTGTCTGACCTTCCGACTTCGCGGCATAATTCTGTTTACCAAAGGCTCCTTCCTTCTCCTTAGCGAAGCGAAATTTTCTACCGGCTGGCAGCAACGAGGTGCGCGGGAAAGATAACCAGTATTTCGTTGGAATAATTGCGCGGAATAAGACCGGGGTCGCGGCTATTTTATATTCAAATGAACCGGTTCGTACGCGATTTATTCCGGGGCAAATATTAATTGCATCGTCCACTGCTGAGGACCTACAGATTTATAGGTCAGATTAGAGGAATTGCTTTTCTTACAGGCCGCCTCGAAAATCTGGGACATACGAGCTTCGGTTTTTCTTCTTGCCTCGTTTCATACCGCAAATTGATTAAAACCCTGCTACGATTCTCGAATATCTATGTGACGAGTACGCTCTCATTTTAACGAACAAAAAGAACAATGTTCTAAGACGTTTGATAATAGATTGGAACGAAGAGTCGTCGTGTAAAACTACATTTTTTAATTAACCTTTAATAAGACTTCTTTCATATTTTCTCCGGATTGAATGTATTTTTCAGTGTTAGAAGAAAATGAAAGTGACCGAAAGAATTTAGTTGAACTTCTGTGATGAGTCTACTTTTATGTCAATATTCTTGACAAGTAAACTTCCTGTTATATTATTTATTTATCGTAATGAAGTATTTTATATTACGAAATAAGACGAAATAAAATGATTGTTAAAATTTTTAAATGGGGTATTACCATACGTACTTTTATATATTAATGGTTGTTTTTTTTTTATTATCGTATTTAAAGAAGCATAAAAATGAATCATATTTGCTTGAATTATTTCTTCATTTTTTTCTATGTTTTTTTAGTACATAGTACAGAGTTCGATTATTGAAATTTTTCGAGTTTGAGGTTTTGAACCCGTCGATATATTTTGCGTGTACTCCCCTACAATTTTTCGTGCACGAGCAACTTTATACGAGTCACGTATACGTATATACGAGTGCTCGAGATTTTTGTGAAGCTCGTAAAACCAGTTCCATTGAAATTTGCTATATCGTGAATGGTCAAACGCTAATTGCGGTTAGAACTAATGATGTAGGTCGATGGTAATTATTGCTGGTCGATTAGTCGACCGAGTGGTGGAAAGCGAATAAAAAACATCCGACCTACGACCAGCAACTTCTTTTCCTCGGTTGGTTAAACTAAACATGCAAAGCGTGAACAATGATTTAGTTCAATTATCGAAGTATAGAGAATGCTTTCTAGCTGACTCATGCTTTTCAAAGACATTTATTAATATCATTCGCGGTTCTTTTGACGAGATAAAGTTTAGAAAAGTTGGCCGAAGTGCAACGAGGAAGATTATCGAAATTTGTTAGTAAAATGCGAAAAAAGAGAGGTGTTTTTAATAATGGAGTACACGGGATTCAGACGCTAAAGTTTCGCGGCAAATTTAATAACGCGAACTTCGCTAGCCGCAGGAAGGTGGATAAGAAGGAAACTTGTGTTTCTCGCAAACCATATAACCAGCAATTTTATTTTTAATAATCGCTTTAGAAATTGTTGAGGAATAAACAGACATTTAAAGAATGTAAGATGTATGGAAATTGAAAAATAGAAAAGATATAAGATTTCTATGCATGTCCAAAATATTCCATTTTTAGAAACACATGTTTCAATAAATTCTAAAAAGAATACCTTTATACATCGGTGTAGATACGAACGTTAAAAGATTGAAATCATATGTGGAAGAGAAGCTTCTCAGTTTTAATTATTTTATAATCAACATTGTACTTTGATGAGCTTTAATTCATTAAATGATGAAACTGGCGGTAATTTAAGCGCGTTATATTTTCTTCGCAAAAACATGGAAAGAAATAAGCTTCTTAGAAGCATGACACAAAAAGACATTTCAACCTAACATACAATTACATATTTACAAGCAAACAGAATGGTTCAGAAAACCTGCTAAATATTCCAATATTTCTTCATCCCTACAAATCAGCGTTTCTTCCTCTCCAAAGATCAAATACAATTTTCCATTTACAAATATAAATATGTTAATTAGAAAAAAAAAAATAAAAAATAGAAGAGAAATATAAGAAAGTGGCACAACCTAATACACCAGCCACCTCAATCTATATCTATTTGTTCTTTATCGTTCGAAATCATCGTCTTTTCTGCAAAAATAAAATTCGCAAATATAAAAATGTTTATGGAAAAGAAAGAAAATATGAGAAAGCAGTATTACTTAATACATCAGTCACCTCAATCTTTAGCTATTCCTACTTGATCCCCTGAAATCACTGCCTTTTCTCCAAAAATGAAGTATAATTTTATGTACATCCATGAATATAAAAATATTTATTAAAAAAGGAAAAAAAGAAATATAAAAAAATAGTACGACCTAATACACTAGCCACCTCAATATCCCTACCATAACCACGTCAATCTTCATCTATCCCTTATATATATATATATATATATATATATATATATATATATATATATATATATATATATATACGTAAAGGGAATATAGAAAAGTAGTACAACCTAATACACTAACCACTTGAATCTCCATCTACTTCTTCTCCATCTTCCGAAATCGCCGTCTCTCCTCCAAAAATGGAAATAAAAGTCGAATCTGGCAGCTCGAACGAAATCGAAAATCACCGTTCAGATTCAACGAGTAGTTGTTCATCTGCCCGAAAATCCAAAGCTCGCAATCAAAGAGCCTTGAAGCGGGCTTCGAATAAAAAGAAACCGAGCGAAGAAATAATTTCGCGAGAAGGAACGTCGTCGTGAAAAATTGTCCATTCAATGAATCTCTCTTCGTTCGAGAGTGGAAAAGGAAAAAAAAAAAAGAAAAGGGAAGGAACACGAAGAGCGAAAGAGAAAGTCAGAACTGGTTCGTTTCGTGAGGAGAGAAAGAGGTGTCCTCTTTAAACGTATAACGAGAGCTTATTGCGGGATTGGTGGCGCTGCAGACGCTGGCAATTTTGTGGAATTCCAGCTTTCTTCCTCCTCCCACCCATTGACACCCAAACGATTCCAGCCCTTTTCGTAGCGTGTCAGAGGATGGTCCAAGTCCGGAAACTTTCCCTGAAACTTATTGCCGAACTTATTACCGGAGTTTAAGCCGGCCTTGGCCACTTATCGTGGAATCTTCGGCCGACCGGAAGTTTAAAGGGCCAAGTGTGTGCACGGAAATGGTTGGAGGAGGTCGAACCCCCGGGAAGAGACAAGAGGGATAAAAAGGAGTCGCAATAAGCGTCCCGACGAGCCTCACTTGTCTCGAATTTTCTCTCCACTTCGGGATATTACGTTTTCTCTTGCTTTATTCTTTCGCTCCTTTCCCCGGTTCTTCCGGTTCCGGAACACGGCGATGGGTATTTGCCGCGAGTAACGAGGGGCTGACGAAAATTATCGTGAAAAATCGCGCGAAATTAAAACGCAGTGGATACACAAAGAAAGAGAACCGATAATTGGAGAATTAACCCTTTACGATCGTATTTATTGGATGGAATTAACTTTCATTGAACGAATTCCAATTACATGATCTCGGATGCGATGTATTGAATTTATTAATTTTCTTCTTTGAAGTTTAGATACATTTAATATAATTGTATCTCTCTTTGTTTCCGTTTTATACTGAAAATTGTATCTTATACTCTTCTATCGTGTGACATGTTTCAGAGTTTTCAAGGCGTCTTTCAGTCTACAATTCTATTTCATTGTCACTCGTTTGTTATTTGTTAGATGTGATTTATTGGATGGAATTAACTTTCATTGAACGAATTCTAATTATATGATCTTGGATGCTATGTACTGAGTTTATTAATTTTCTTCTTTGAAGTTTAGATATATTTAATATAATTGTATCTCCCTTTGGTTCCGTTTTATACTGAAAATTGTATCTTATACTCTTCTATCGTGTGACATGTTTCAGAGGTTCAAGGCGTCTTTCAATCTGCAATTCTATTTCATTGTCACTCGTAGATAAGTATGATCTATATAGCTCTCACTTCTTTAGTTGTGTAATTATGTTGATAAAAATATAAATTTGTACCGTAATGATTAGTCACTCTGATAATTCCAGTTCTTGAAGTTTACACATTTTTTTCGTTGGAAAATAAATGTAACGCAAACGAAAATTGGATGACGATATATCAATTTGGATAATGTTTCAAGAAAACATTTCATAAATATATCATACATAGAGCATGATAGAATATAAAATTGCTTATGTACGGAACATAAAAATGTCAAAAACGCTATGAATTTTTCGAACAGTTAAAAAAATTTCTTAAAAACCTCGATATTTCGGTCTTGTCTGTCGTTTCACTTGTAGCAGTCAGTTATCTCTGGCGAGCATAAATAGTAGTCGTAATTAAGCAGTAAGAAGAGCAAAATCAGGCTTCTCAGAGTTGCGAACGAGGGTGCAATGGGCTCGAAGATAGGGCGAGGAAAGTTTGGTATTTCGAGGTCGCAGCCAGAGCGAAATTACTTCTGCAGTTTGTTCGCGACGTAGCTTTTCGTCGCGATCCCACGAGGCTGGATTCGAAATACACCTCGATAAGAACGAGAAATTAACGCGAGAAACATCGGTCCTCCGCAACTTCCTGTCGACGCAATTGACCCGTATAAGTTAAGAACAGCTCGTATCCGGTCTGGCAACGTGCACAATTTATTCGAGAGGAAACTAAGCAGCAATATCTTTTACGATTGAGATCTACGACGATAATAGACAATTAAATCTATTCTCAGACAGGATAATTAACTCTGCCATTCAATTTCGTTCAGGATTTATGATTTATGACGATTACGGTGATTTACGATTAATAAGAGAGTGCCTTCTTTTTACTGCAAAAGGTGATTTAAAGAATCTCAATTCTTCGCCACTTAATTTTCATAATCTTCCTAATCTTATTGTTATCATCAATTTCGATATTTGTAAAATAATCATCGAAGAAAGAATTTTCTATGTTGGAACTAATTTTCTGTTATTTTGAGTAGAAAAAAATATTTGTGTATATCGTTCTCGAGTCCAAATGCAGAGAGCAATTTAATTTATAGATTTGTCAATTTATACCGACGTAAACAGGACGAATTTATTTTGCAATTAAATATTTCCGATCAAATATTTTCCGAAATCCCGCTGTACACAGATTTAGAGTCTTCTATAGTAAAGTGATCAATTCTGTTAAATAAATTCATTAACAAACTAGTAAACCCATAAATGTAATTACTTGGAGCATAGAAAAAGGACAAATTATTTTACTTGTCGTTATATTCTAGCTGCAAACAAAATACTGCTGACATAGAAATTTTGTTTTCGAAATATAAAAAAGAAAAGAATAAAATTTACAATTCGTTTCTTAGATTTATAACTCATTTTTCATAAGTATCATAACTTTAGTGAAACGAGAGGGAAAATGGGCGAGTAGGAGGTTGAAACTGCGTACAATAAAAAAGAAAAAAAAAAAAACGAAAAGAATGAACGTGTCTAAAATGTTTTGCGACCCTCGATGCTCGTTTCCTCCAGTCTGCTTAAGCTGGGAAGTGTTCTTAGGTTGAAAGACAATGGGAGGATGTGACGTATCGCGTTTTCTGGAGGGAAAAAAGGGAGAGTGGGCAATGATAATTGAGTGGAAGAGAGGCAAGGACAGTTGGAGTGGCTCTCGCACGGCACGAGGCACTTGGCCCTCCACTTATGTAATTGTGCTCGTAATCCCATCCACGTAACTTTGTCAACCACGTGGCAAGAAAAACCGCAGGCCTCGTTCCTTTCTCTTACTCTTCTTCTGTTCGCATTTAGCTGACGAATCTTTCTCCTTTTCGAGAAGGAAAGCGTAGGAAGACCTGAGAATAATTTCGTAATAGCTGGCTGGCTAATAGCTTTTTCTTGTAAAATGCTTGAAGCAAATCAAATTTGTTATTTGAGTCACCGAGAAGAGAAACTAATCGATTTCATAATCCTTAAAACTTCCTCAGTAACAGTGGAAAGATACGATTAATTTAGCACGGATATTTATAGAAATTTATATTTTTATAAATGGAACTAATGAAATGGAATTTAGGTTGAAATTTGTTTCGTGCATTAGACACTGAGTATTATAATGAATATTCTATTCTGGAAATTTTCTATAATTTTGCATATTATATGATTTCTATGGCATTTTTATATCTTTAAATTCCCTGTAAATGCATAAAAATCCTCAGGTCAATAGATAGTATTTAATTTTACAAAAATCAACGTAATAGCTTCAACGGAGTTGTTCAGTTTGGCTGCTGTGTGTCTTAATTATGATAATTGTATAATATATATATTAGTACAGCATCCATAATATATTCATAAGATGTATCTTCAAGTTTAAATGCTTTCACGAGCTTGTGTATCTTCAAACTGACGCGACTGTAAAGCTGGCATGCTGTTCGTATGCAACAGGCTCAAGATTGAGGATACAACCAACTATGTTTATTGAGTTTGAGATTTATACATATACTTCCGTAGTAATTACGATATTCAAAGTAAAAGGTGGAATATTATTGCTTGAAAAATATTGCAAATATATATAAAACTTCTATAGGCACATTGTAATATTCAAAGTAAAAGCTGGAATATCATTGCTTGAAAAATACTGCGACTATTTGTAAGAATTCCGTAATAATTACAATATTCAAAGTAAGAGCTCGAATATTATTGCTTGAAAAATGCTGCAAATGCAGCAATTACGTCCCTCTTCACGCAACAAATTGGATTACAAGTTTGATATATTTTCAGCATTGCAACAGCAAGACGTCCCTACTGCAACAACTTATAAGTTCTTAGGACTCAACTTCAGAGGATTAAACGGTGTATAACTCGTACTTGGAGCGCTCTCGCAAGTTTAGTGATCAAATAAATTGTTAATCCTCGGAACTAACATCCGATTCGGACGGAATTAAATGCTTTCGCTCGATTTTATCTCGTCGAAGACACGTTTCGCGGATTCGATTCTCGTCGAAATAATCCTTAGTAAATCGTGTCCTAAGGAACTCTCTCTACCTCTCTCTCTCTCTCTCTCTCTCGCTTATCTTCATTCTCCAAGTTTCGAGCATTCATTCGTTAGACTAAGCAGCGCATCCCACCTATTCGTATATCAAACGTGACTCACATGCCTGCTGGAGATAAGCGGACAGCTTTCAAGAAACTCTCAGTTTTAGTCTTCGACCAATTACGTAAATATATGAAGAAAATTTGAGAAAAGTAAGAAAATGAAAAAATGAGAAAAACGAGAATAGTATTCGAAGTATACTTTGTTCTAAGTAACTTCATCGTCTTTTTTGTTAATATATGTTAAGAAAAATTGTAGATGGTAAAAGCAGTCTTTTTGCGATCATGTCATTACATTTTACTTGATGAAAATAATTCAGTCGGATTTTATTTAAAAGAAGTTTTAATTTATTTACTCGGAGTATTCTAAATACTAAACCGGAAATTATTCTAAAATTTGTTAAATGTCTATGTCGATACTTTCCTCATGTATCAAATGTTAAAGCAAATGTTGCTTTGTGGAAGATCAGAAACGAAGATTGCATTATTCCTGGTTAACGTTCTATGTAAGATTGACCTCTTCTTGGAAAGATTTAAATCCATTCGACTTACCTCATAGGCTTGAAGAGAGCCTGCATGTTCGAATAATTTATTTGGAGTTTCAGTTGCGTGCCGCCCTCTTTTTGAACTGCGAACAAAAAGGGAAAATACAAAGTCAGAATGGAATCAAACTATTTACTCTCTAGTCTCGCGGAAAGATATCCGATTATTGGATCGAGGTACATGAATCTCCGACTCGATTTCCTCGAGCTGAACCGGAGCAATCGAGATTTTCGATTCAATTGGTCTTAGTGCGATTAAGTCGCGTTTAATTGCGCTCTCGTCGTATACCGATACGGGGAAATAATCAACAGACACCTCTACGCAGCGTTAATCGAAATTCTCCGTTCTAAACTAAAGTGAAGACTAAATCTCATTATAATTCCAATCATTTTGTTCCCTTACTAAGCATATGAAATTTTATACAGGTATCTAAAACATCTACAAAAAATCTAATAGGTAATTTCCCTAGTTTAGATCATAGTTTTTTAATCTGATTTAAAAATATACTCAAGGTGTTTTATAGATTTGTACAAGCTGAAAACTAAATCCAAATTACGGACAAGAGAAATTGATACTAAAAGAAACCAAACTGGAAAAAAATGAAAGATGCACAGTTTAAAAATACATCCAAAATGTTCTACAAATTATACAAATTAAAATTAAATTTTATCCATTGAAAAGAAAACGTTAATAATTCAAAGTAGAAATTAACAAAATAAGATAAGGATCCAAAGCAGAAAAGGAGTGAAAAAAAATATTTCTCTGTCAAAGATAGTATTAAAATGCCATGTGGAGCATGCAGATAGGGTAAATTTATTTTAATCCAAAGTTCCTGGATGATATAATTTCGCGAGTTTTTATGCGAGAGAAAACGATGCGTCGCGCAAAGCTCGAGCAAGTTGAACGGGAAAAATTTCTTGGCAGAGACGTACGGAATGTAATATCGATCGTGCGTCGTCCACTGTGTCAATTTCATAAATGATATATGCCTAATTTAGGTGCCAGCCGTCTGGGTTACCCGCGGTCAATTTATCATACAGGACAATTAATCGTTTGCCTGCCGTCGCGTAGCTGGAATTATTGACTCGAACTACTTAGATCCTGGGTGCTCGAAGCTTAAACCGCTTACTCGGTAAAAACTAATTTACTCCTATTTTTTTTTCAATTAACTAAACCAGCCTATGATTCCGGCATTTTCTTCGAACATTCATTTTATTTATGATGAAGTGAAAGTGCTAAGAAAATGACTATTGCTATTCGTTTTATAAAAATAGTTTACTCTTAAGGTTATATAAATTATCAGATAGATGCTTCATCTTTGGAAATTTGTTAGAAGCTTCGAAAATTTTTCCTGTCGTTCAACTGAGATTTGTTTCATACTTAAGTTAAGAATGGTAGACTGGAAACTTCGATAATTGAAATTATTATATCGTTAATTCTCACATTTTTTTTTATTTTATAAAAGAAACAAATTAACGTTCCCTCTTTTCTATATCGAGTTATCAAATGCTTTATCAGTCATTACTTACGTCAGGTGTGTTAACCATGTTGCAATTTCTTCCCACTGGTATCCATATTAAATAATGAAATGGTTGAAAGGACAAGTAAAAAACGTGACGTGTATCTAGGTAATTAAAATTGGCATTGAAACTTGAAAAACGACGTTGCGCAACGAAAGAAACGAGAAACCTCTGTTGCATAGCTCATTACCATTGTTACGCGATTAAAAGTCACGACTTCGCGGAACATTTCGGTCACTGGTTTCTCGGAAGCGTTTCAATTTGTGTCAGATGTTGCTTTACATACCGGATACCCATCGATTTTCGAACTTGATTGTGCGAGCTGGTTTTACCTTGAACTCGAATAAAGTTCAAAGGTCGCGAAGAGGGAAAAAGAGGAAAGTTCGGAAAAGCTGGCGTAAGGAAAACTCTGGGTGTTTATCGACAGCTACTACCCCATCGATGAGTCAGATAAACGTTTGATAAGAAGTCTCTTAAATTGTTTTCCAATAAATGAACGAATTTCTGGATATTTTCTGATAACGTTAAAGATTTGATACATTTGAAACATCTTGATTGTTTAATTCACGAAAATTTGCTTCTTGATTGACGCTGTTTTTTCTCAAAAACAAACGATTCAATTAAAATGCTGAATTAAATGTCTTTGAAACGCATGGCCAGGCAAAAAGCTTTGATTAATATCAAGAATTGTCAGGTTAAAAATTCAAGGAGTCCTGAACATTTCAATACGTTAACTAGTTAGCTGTCGTGATCTCTTTAAAAAGTGAGTGCCTAAAATGTATCGCATTCTTCACACTATATACAAATTTTTCATAATAATTATTTATATATTTTTATCAGTTCTTTTTACTTCTTCTTAATCTCCAACTATTCAAAACATCATAAAATTTACAAATATATTTTAGTTTTCACTAAAATTGCAATTTTACGCACGACGAGTATACTTGTTATAACACAGAATATTGTCATTTCTTCATGACGAATATACTCGTGAAAAACTGCTAACTGATTAATTTACCAAAATTTCATTCCTCGGTTTGTGCTATCTTCGTGGAAAACCATCAGCAGCTATTGAAATTCTGATAGTCTTCGACTACTATCGAATAGAAGATCCGATAAATTCCGAATATTTCGATCTATTAATCTACTGAAATTCTCTAACAATGTTTGTATTTAATTACCATATTGTATTAAATTGACACTATCTGTTTTAGAAAAATAAACGATAGGAAATTAGAAACGATAAGTTTTTGAGGACCGTGACCTGATAATACCACAGCTCAGTTTTCATCGTATCGAGTGACGAAATTCACTCTGAAGTAATTTAATTATTGTCTAGGAAGTTGGATGGGGCTGCTTTGTTACCAAGATACCGGAGCACCGTCTTTGTCCTGTTCTCCCTTCTGATCGCCGATCTCATTTCCTTCACGCCAGCCCGATACCGCTTAATAATTGCATCTCCGTCGACCAGCCACTGGTTGCCGTTGATTTAACTTCCTCCTGCTACCTCTGCATCGTGATTTGTTCAACAAACTATCGCATCGACTGTATACTATCAAAATTACATCGACCCACTCGGCTTCGGTACGCGAAACTTCTCAGTTTGTTAGAAATCCTGCGACCCGGTTTCTCTACGAGATGTTTGAAAAGTCCACTTCGATCTTTGATTAAATTTTTGTTCACCCTTTCGCCACCACGCGTCACGTATATGCGTGACGAGTTCTAAAAGCCGCTCGAACTATCTGCTTATCATTTTCTATCATTTTCAAGATGTTGAAAATTCGTAAAGAAAAGAGAATGAAGACATTTTCTCTTTTACGATTGTTGATATATCTTATGGTTTCTATTGATTTTGAATTTTATTATTGAAAACTATTAAAGATGTTACGTTTTATGGTTTACGTTAATCCGTGATTTTATTGCTGGGAATTATTTGGGTCGCTATGGCTATATGCAAATTCAAAGGAAATTTTCTGCAAGAATACGAATATCAAAATATTCTACAGTCTATTTTATAGTTATTAATAATATGTCGGCGCTTGCGGTCAAATTATTCGCGAGAATTGTACAACTTGCGAATGAGTATTAAATAAATAATTAAAAATGCCAATCATTAACTGTATACGAAAATATACTAATAATTTTATTAATAATTGTTCATTTCCTATGCATCAATCGTCAAATGCAAATCAATGCTCGTCGATGTCGAATCCATTTAATGACGAAACAACAGGAAAAAGTAAAAAAAAGAGAAGCACGACAAATTTCATGGATTCCGTTCCAGTTCGAAAAGGAACAAAAGGTAAATCAAAAGCCTCCAACAATTGCCATTCGATTCGCCACTGAAAGAATGTAAAACGAAGAAGAAAGAAATAGAAATGTAAGTGGTACACGTATGGTGAATAAAAATAATCGAGCAAGAGTGGACATAATGATCGAAGCGGAAATTGAGCGTGCGACATAGTGCCAGATCTAATTTTAAAACGTTACGCTCCGAAAGTCTGTGAGAGCTGATCTTCCTCCATTCCTCTCTCTCTCTCTCTCTCTCTCTCCTCTCCTGTCTGTCTATTCTGCTCTTTCCGTAGGATCGGACGATCGCGCGGCATTGTTAGTCAATGAACCGCGTAGTAGCAATTACTAAGCACAAAGCCACGGCCACAATAACACCGGTTAATTGTCTGGCTTCATGGGCCGGAGAGAAATTAATTCCAACAGAGAAGATTATTGCGCCACCGTTTCCAGATTAATTTTATGCCTGCTCGTCTAATTCCCTTCTCTCCCCGATCTCCACCCTTCCCTCCCTCCTCCCAGCTCGTTTCATTTGTTGCGTCGGCTTCGTTAGCTCCCTGGCTCGCGACGATGGAACGAACGGCGATGGGAACACGCGTTTCACTGTCTGTCACGGTTTTGTTGTCCACCGAATGGACGATTATCCCTTCATCGAATGGCCCATTATCCTCTATCGAAAAATGGATATTACAAAGATAATTAGCCAATTCGATACCGTGCGAGATCTCTTTTCACGGTTCATTTTTGTCTAAATTACTTTTGTTTGACTTCTTGGATACTTAATTTATGAAAAATGGCACGTTCTTCGACGACGAAGGAAATTACTAGTCTACTACAGATGGTGGAAAATCATGAGTAACGAGGGATACAGAGATTAATTAGCCAAAATTTGTATCATATATATAAGGCAACCGATAGTTTCTTGTTAAGAAACAAACGCGATATGAATTTTCTGAGCAAATTAACCATTTACTTAAAGATCAATTAAAGGCAATTTCTGTTATAATATAGAATATTTGACTTCTTCCTTTCGAGAATCTAAAAATGGCAAAATATTTTGATCAAGCTAATGATTTACCTGAAGATTAATTAACAACAATTTCAAAAGATAATTCCTTTTTTCAAAGTAACAAGGGAATATTTATTGAAGATTAATTAAGAAGAATTCCTGTTTTACGGCAAAGGCAATTGGCTTTTTTCTGTCAAGAAATAAAAACGACAGAATTTTCTGATCAATGTAAGAGATTAATTGATAGGAATTTCTGCTATATTGTTGAACACACCTGATTTTTTTCCTCTCGAAAAATAAAAGCGACAGCACTTTCTCATCAACTTCATGATTTATTTAAAGGTTAATTAACAGATATTTCCGTCGTAACATAAAACACATGACCTTTTCCCCTCAGAACTTTTTAATCGAGCTAATGATTTGCTTAAAGATTAATTAATACCAATCTCTGTTATATACATAAAGGTTGTGTTTTTCTGCAAAGTAACAAGGCATATTATATGAGAACTCAATTAATAGAAATTTCCATTATATATAAAACGATAGAATTTACCGATCAAGGTAATAATTTAGCCAAATCTTTTCCCTCTTTGTACATTTTTCCGCGGAACGTTGTATCGACTGAGAAAAGAATGGAGGAAGGAAGACGTCGATTTATTTCGAGCCACGTAAAATTTAATAAACGTCCACGTACGGGCTCCGCTGGCTTACCATCTATTATTTTGCCGTAGGAAAAATTCCGGGCACGATTTGCGTGCACTGTCGCTCGAAAATTTATATTACAGTATGTTCGATCGCGTAGCATTACTCGGATGTTCGGGAATTTCGATTATCATGCGCTGCATTGGCTTGAAACGAAGGTCTGACCAGTGGCGTCTGATTCTACTGAGCATCGCAATTCTGTTCGTTTACAAAGAATTTCATAAATCTACCCGGCTGGTAGTAAACTTAAATTGGCAATAGATCTATTTGCCTTAGAAAATTAATTTACAATCTTCGATTTCATTCGTTTCAAATACATTACGATAGAATTGCATTTTACCTGAGACCATCGAGGAACGGACAATTCATAGAAGTTCGCCGATTCTCTCTACTGTTTATGATTTTTCCTTCGTATAATAACAAATTACGTTTAAACACGTAAATTCAATTAGCAGGACTTTATCGTCCCAAAAAATTAAAAAAACTACTGACAGGTTTAAAATGCATCATCGATATCTCGCAAACACGAATTTTGTTAAAAGAGGGGAACATTTGGAGAACAAAGACACTCACCAACGTGAACGATAGGCTTCGTCGCGATTTCGTGCAACAATTGGTCCACGTACTTCGAGTTCTGCGGATATAGTTCTGTCCTGGAAATTTGTAGGTGAAATTTCTCCAGCGTCGAACTGTTCTTCCTAAAACAAACAAGAAACGCTACGTCAGTCTATGATCTAAGAATCACACGTACATCGAGCAAACCTTAAAAAAGAAGCAAAACAGAGTACTTGATAATATTCAATGATATCGTACCATCAGTCAGTAACATGGAACTACTAATATTCAAGAATTCGAAAGAAAATCAGTTACAAGATCTGTGCTATCTTGAGAAACATTTTCATCGGAGATTTATCAAACTAGAAGAGCTAACAGAGACGATTAATAACGAAATTATTATAGCAGGAAATTCGGCAGAATCGACTGAGAAGTGATACTAAATTTTTGGCCGATGGTGTAAGTTCAGAGATGCTGAATGTCTGGGTTACATGTGTGACGGTTCAAAAAACGCAATTCGTGGCCTTTTAAAATGCATGGGACATTGTCGACACGAGCCTGACCCCTCGTTTCACGCTGGATCTAAGGGCTCCCCGCCTGTCTGATAGGCTATCCCATAGCGAGGAAGGTGTTTCCCATGGCGGTACGTGAACACCGTTAAGGCGTGCTTCTTGGCTTATCTCCGGCTGGAAGGGTTTAGTCGCGTATGCGTGACACGTGTCCACGATAACGTACATTTCCCTGTTACTTCTTCAGTCCACTAAAATGTCATCTTTTTGCTCCCTTTGTCGCTGTCTGTCTTTTCTTTCTTGTATTAGCTTAGGTTTAGAATATCCGCGGTAAAATTGAAGAAAAATGTGTAACACGTACATTATCTCAAGAGAATTTTTGACAGCTGTAGAGGAACTTCGATTTCTGTTAAACTTATTATTTTCAGGGATATCTGCAGGTCGTTAAAGTATCCAATGTTTCGCAATTGAAGGCTTCGTAAAAGTCAGGATAAATGACAGTAAATTATTTCCAGCGAATGGCATTGGACATACGTGTTAAGGTAAAAAATTTATTGGATGGCCTTCGTTGATATTCGAAGCTCGATACTATCATATCGAAAAATGGAACTTCGTGGTAAATAGATTTAATGTGATAGATAGAATTTATTCATTTACGGGAGAGTTGATGGTGAATTATATAGAATGCTTACGGTATGTAAAAATGTATAAAACATAAAAATTAAAACGTTCGGTATAATATACGACGAACGAAACTAATCACTATCCAGGATAAATTTCTACAAAAATTTGCCACCCAGTATATTTTTCTTTTACCTTTTTCATTTAGTACCCAACTAAAATTAAAACTCATCATTCGATTCGATTATGTCTTGACCACCTCAGTAAACTACGAAACACGCTACAAACTTTCCAAACGACCCAATAATTTCAGTTCGACTATGCTTCAACCACATTTCCACTCGATTCTTTATCCTTTTGATAGATCCATAGATTGAATCTTTACGGCGGGCAATTTTTCACTCCTTATTCGTCTAGTTGACAGTTTATAGGTAAGTGTTGCTTTAAAGAATTTCTTTTGTCCTGTGGTTTGTAAAAGAGGGTCGAAACGGAAAAGAGAAAGCTTGTTTCACGATGGTTGATCTACTGTTTCAGCGGAAAGTCTTCATCCTTGTTCTCTTCCTTTTTCCGGAAAGGAAGTCGCAGAATGGCTGAGCCACTGCTTGCCGACTTGCATACTGATCGTTCGACGACGCGTCGCGCTCAATCTTTTGAATTATCTGGAGAATCAAAGGAATGGCTGAACTTGCTGTAGATGCTGTTCTCGACTTATCCTTACAGAGCTGTAGCGATTCGTACCTTTTTCCTTGTAACGTCTGTAGATTTTTTATTCACCATAAGTTCTTCGTTCGTTTCATTGGTCAAAAAATTAAAACAAATCAAGCTATAAAAATAACGAATTACAAAAATTACTTATTTTTTCATGTATACTGACTCACGGGGCGATGATAGTGGCATAGGACAAAGTAGAATAAGATAGGACAAACTAGCAATAAGAAGTAGAGGAATAAGTGTCATAGTGTACACGAAAAATAGTATTGTGGTATTGTGTACAAATTATGCACGGTAGTAAGGCTGATAGCTGGTAGTCATTCGAATCTGAAAGGCAAAAATTAAATAAACTATACACTGACTTGTCAAATGATTGAAACACTTATGAACATTATTTATGAATATATTATAAGTGTCATACATTTTGAAATTATATATTGTACATGCTGTGTATACATCATTCGTGTATATATTGAGCCAATATATTTTTTATTCTAATATATATAAATATATACATAATTTTGAAAATGTATAATACACATAGTATATTCATAAATAACGTTTACAAGTTTCATTACAAACAATTCATTAATTTTAAAGTTTGAGAAAATTCATAAACAGAAAAATAAACAGAATTTTATTACGATTTTATCGCAAACAGAAGAGTAGTAAGTATTAAGTAAATCATTTCGGACGAAGTTTTGTGAAAGATGCTGCAATATGCGTTTTAATAATGGCACATCCGATCTGTTTAGTTTAGTTCATTTTATTAACAGATAGGTAAAGTAAAATTTACAGACGATATAATAATTTTCGTTAATATCTTAGTCACGCCGAAGAATCAGGCCACGAAAGTTCCATCTCGTCGCAAGTCCGATGAAGTTAGCTGCGATATTGAAATCAGTCCGAATGAACACGATTTACGTCGAAAACACCTGACAGCCTAAACTTTCCCAACTCGGTAGTGGAAATCTCAATCAGTCTTTTTCCCGTGTTTGCGGAATGGTAAGGAAGAATTACCATAAAAACTCCAACAATCACAGCTAACCACAATCTTGACCAACTTCGTACAAATAGTCTTTAAAAACCCTGTGATTATCATCTTGGACTCTTCCATTCAAATGGTGTAATATTCTCATCTAAATGTCCCAACAATTATATTCGATATTAACCTTCCACTTGTAATATGGGTTGCCAAGTTCCAGGCGAAATTTTCATTGTTTAATCTCTCCGAAACGAAGATGTCGGAGGTATTTATTTTTATTGCAAAAGGGTTTAAGCATTTGTGCAAAGTACGGCTTATATAGTATAGTAAATTATGGACTACGACAAGAACGTCGGAATTTTTTCAGGTTCTTTTAAAGACCGAAAATAAGAAGAAATCAGAGCCAAGGAATGAAAGATCCAGGATGACGATCGGGTTAGTGAAAAACGATATTCCCCGAGAGTTAAGAAGATTTATGATGAAAAATATCAACTAAATTATTTAGAACGTTAAAACGAATAATACGGATTTGTAATATTAAAATGTATAATGCGGACATATAATATAAAAACATGGTGAAAGATATAAAATAAAGCTTCCTTAATGCCGTTTCCATCTAGAAGCTCCAATTTTCTATGTAATTTATACCAAATTTCTTCCTCCTTGATCCGTTAGATAATCGATGATAAAACAAAATTCGGGGACGGATATCGACCACTAAAAGTTGAAACGCTGGGAAAAGCAACAATTCGTATGCAAATTTAATATTTAAACGCAGCCACGTTTCCGTTTGACATTAAATTCGATGGTTGCTGGTGCAATTACTATAAAACACTCGAAGGCCGAGTCGGTCGGGGCCAATGAGGGCGAAAAATATTTCCGGAATTCCATACATAACAACTATTCAGACGTTCGCCTCGTAAATTTTATAGGAATCCGGTGCGGCAATAACGAGCTTCAGGGACGCTCGTAAAAGTTGCTTTTTCCTGAAAACTTTATCAGCCATCACGGTCGGCCTCGGCGCGCGATCTATTAAAATTAATCAGCACACTAATTGTCACCTTAATCATCCTGCGTCTTCCCCTCTCTACCCATTTCCCCTGTGTGCCATTATTGCGACTGAGTTACGCAACGCGTCTCGTTTTTTCCCCTGTGGAACTTTCCCAACCAGACAATGCGGAATTCATTTATTCATAACAACGTATCTGGGTCTCCGAAACGACGAAAGATTATGTTACAGTGATGATGGTAAGTTGACCTGGTTCTTCGAGTCGATCAACAGAGAATAATTATTTTTCCAATCGCTTATTGTTCACTGTGATTTATAAGAGAATTAAGTATCTCGGTGTGTTGTGTATGTGTGTGTGTGTGACTGTGCAGTGATTCGTGAAAGTATTTGAATATTCGAGCTGCTGAACTAATTGACTTTGCCTTTCATTAATTTCACTGTATAAGTGGAC
Source organism: Bombus huntii (assembly GCF_024542735.1). Lineage (NCBI taxonomy): Eukaryota > Metazoa > Arthropoda > Insecta > Hymenoptera > Apidae > Bombus > Bombus huntii. The sequence goes on from NC_066251.1 coordinate 5,897,478, forward strand.
GACTAATATTCGGTTTTCGAGAAATGAATAATTTAACTTCGTAAGATCATTCGTCCAATATGACCGATAAACAACGATCGATTTTAAGCTAAATTGAAAAACAATAATGTTCGTAGAATCGTCACTTTCCTGTATTTCACAATTTACGAAGTTGACATCATTTTTTACATTTTCTGGAATATTTCCAGACTTTATTAGTAACGAGATTCGTTATATCGCCGGATGGATGTTTGCGAATTCAGGGAAAATTTTTAATATACAGAAGACGCACGAAGAAAATGCACATAATGGACAAAAAATATGCCAAACACCAGTAAAAATAATGTGAATTTCCATAATTACAAAGACTAGAATGGGAAACGTTCGTAAAGATAGGAAATTTGCATAAATATCCGCAATATAAGCGTAATAATCGTGTCTTATTACATCCTTATGAAAGTTTCGCATGGCGCGATGAAAGTTCCCACAAGTTTCGGAATACTTTCGCGGGTCGCTGTAGTTATGTTTTCTCGATATTAATGCAAACCATGAAAAGGAGAGCGAGGCGAGGCTTTTGCAAGACAAAGTCGATTTAAGTGAGGTCAATGTATCTCAAGAACCTTCTTGGCGAATCGACTTTATAGAAGGAATCCTAACAAGGGCGTGGATATCACGACACCTTAATTAACTAACTTCAGAGATGTTTGAAGGTGCTTTGAATTAATTGCCTCAATCCTTCGTGTATACCATATCTATAGACGAGAGTCAGACTAAATCACGTCTCTCTTCTTTCCGAAATTGAGTCATTATACATTATATAATGTATATGTTCTGTCGCAAAAATAATCAAGAAAAACAGTTAGGTGCGTTCAATATCATGCAACAGAAACAAATTCTGTAATTCTTTTGTTTTTTTTTTGTAATTTGTTGATTATAACGCTGTATCTAATGATCTAGCCGCCATAAAAACTTCACATAATGATAACGAAGGATGTATTTCTATGTGACAAAATTTTCGTATCGATGTCGCCATTGGTTTCTTCAAGTCTTGAAAAGATCGTTTTTTTTTGCGATAAACTGTGTGTATATCATCTTACTTTACGTTTTTTCGTGTACTTTATCAGAATAAGAAAGGGAATAGGACTGTCTGTCTAGAAGGATCTAACCAATTCAAGGAACAGATTGTGTTAGAAAATTGCTTTTTAAAAGCTCGTTTGGTGAAGACAATTTTCATCCCTGGTGAAGTCGTTGTCCAAAGAAATTCCAGTTGAAGGTTGTGCTGTATTTAGGAGGCGACGAAGCTTTAAACTGCGCTACAGTGTCTACTTTCGCACATAAGCTATATGAATACGTGGAGTGCATTTAAGTGTAATTTATAAAATATTAAAAAAAAGAAAGCATATTACCGAACAAAATATACATATTTCCTTATTTTTTCATCCCTTCCTTTATTTGTCCTCCATTCTCTCTTTTCCTCTATTTCTAATTTCCCTCTCTCTTGTTGCATCCCTTAATCCCCTCCATCATCTCCTTTTCTATTTTCTTTTTCCATGACTTGCCTTCTCTTCAAGAAGAAAATAGTTTTAGATTTTTGATATACGTAGGTAAATGCAATGTATTATTTACAAGGCGTATTTTACATAATAAATGCGTAAATATCACTTTATGGTGGAAAGCTCTGCTAAAAAATAAGAAAAAAGAAATGTTTGGTTCAATCTGTCTCCCGGATGCAGATATCTAACCGACACTATCTTGATTACGCTATCTCGAAGGCGGAGGAGTACTTCCGATCAATTTCAATTATCTTATTCCTTCTGTAAATATCAACCACGACAGCAATCATAAAATGTCTTAAAAGCAACTTTTCTTTACACCATTCTTTTACACCGTCGTTTATAAAGAAAATTAATTTCACGAATCTCCAAAGAAATACGAATCTCGTCTTGAGTGTCCAAATACAAGTAAATATCGTGTAATTTCTATAAGGAGAATTTCACACAATATAATCGTCACAATCGTGTCTCGTTATTGCGTCAATGAAATTTCAAAACATTTCATGCAACACGTACGGCATGAACATGCAAGATTTTTATGGCGTTCGAATACTTTCAACGACGGATGCATATTCTTTCGTTTCAGAAAAAAGCACGGACAGCCTTTCGACCGTAGAAGAAGAAGATTGATGAACAGATCGGTATATACTTTGGACGGTTGGTCACAGTGATCACGAAACGACCTCTGCCATGCTAATCTCCATTGTCCACTGCACCATTAATTCCAAGGACCGTCGTGTGCTGTTTTATAAATAACGTCAACCACGAACAACATATTAATGTGGTTATGATTCACTTCGATAATGTCATCTCTCGCTAACGTTCCAGAAAACGGAAGAAAAGTCTTCGTGTTATATCAGTGGCTAACGAAAGTATTCGAGCAGACCTCTAAAACAGAATAATTTCTTTAACGTTGGATCAAACGTGATCGCGAAGAAAATAGACCCACTTGAGCTTATAATGAAAATTAAAGAAATATATTTCGTGACTCCGATCAATCGCAACTTTTACAAAACTTTTTCGACGCATCATCCAGTAAACTAATCGATCTAACTTCTTAAAAAAACTCGAGTCTTTTGGCCCGATATTAAAAAAGTTATTCCGTTTTATAGGACGTTGAAATGCTTTCGTGAGTCACTGTACATATACGGTGACTAATTTCCTTCCATGGAAATTCGTCATCGTCGCTGCGATTCTCTTTTTGCTTCCGTGCATAATTCTTTTCACGATGAAACCGACGACGTAGTAAGATACGGAAGCAATTTGGCTTTGCATACGCTAATTAACGTAATCTTGCGAACTGCAGCTGGCGTGTGAGAACGATACATTAGACTTCTATGAGCACGTCATTTTATCGCGTGGTTTGTAGAAACCCTATGAACGTTCTTTCATGATCCTTGACAAGGGAAATGGTTATCGTTCTCCATGAAAGCGTTCTACAAGATGAAACACGAAGAAAGAAGAGAAATTAATTTTATAACGTTTTTAAGTATCTTAACTCTTCAGTCACTGCGGATTAGGTTACGATGCAGTACAGGAGACCCTGTTTATTTTTATATCTATTGATATTAAACAACAGCAAATGAATATAAAAGCATCTAGCATTGTTATTTTTTGAACAACTTGATACGTACTAATATTCAATTTTGCAATTCCTATTTATACGTAACACTATACATTTTTCATTTCATCTAAAAAATTTAAATTATATTTTCTAAGGAATTCTCCAATTTTCTAAGAGTCCAGATTTGTTCATTTATATTCCTACCAATACGAAACAACAGCAAATAGATATAGAATCTTGTGGAATTTTTACTTTTCCAATAACTTGATATAAGTTGATATTAAATCTTGCAATTTTCGTTATATATAACACAATACATTTTCCATTTTATCTACAGAATTTAAATTCTTTCTAAATTCTAAACTTAGATAGTTCAGATTTGTTTATTTATATCTCGCTCATACAGAACAACAGCAAATGGATATAAAACCTTCTGGAATTTCTGTTCTTCGAATAACTTGATCTACATTGATATTAAATTTTGCACATTCCGTTTATACGCAGCACCATAAATTTTCTATCTTACGTTTCACAGGCTAATCCAACAATCCAACTTCTAGTAAACGATCTAAAGAAATACGTATCGTGTGCAAACATACTCATCGAGTAGAGAAAATGACTACGAGGGTAGAAAATGTGTCGAGACGTGTATCTGGATTTTTGCTCGTTTTCTTCTTTCGAAATCTGCGTTTACTCGACTACGTTGTTCCACATAATGCGTGTGCCTCCATTCCGCGTAGATGCGTTTAATATGCATGTTGCTGTACGTATACTCCCGAGGATTAAACTCTGTGCCAGGTCAAAGCATCGAATTACCTACGTAACTACACGGTGATCTCGTCACCGTGGCGTCAAAACTCAACATAATTCAACACTTGTGTTCGTCCTAACAACTTTCAGAGTTTTTACCAAGTTTAAGAGACAATCGTACGAGTTGGAGAAGAAATTTTAATCTGTACTCTTCTTTGCTAATTCCTACGAAAGTAGATGTAAATCACATTTCCAATTACTTTCTCGTGCAAGGATTGTCGTCGAACAGGATCAATCTTAATAGAAACAAAAAATTCTTCGATCTTTAACTTGTTTGTATTTCCTTATATTACTAAAAGTATGGTAGTTTAGTCGAGAAGTTTATAGATCTACGGTGATTTACACAAATATTTGAATATGTATCATGAACGTATTTCATAAATATATTATGCGTTGTTTAAGAAATTAAACAAAAATTCGTTAGCAATTCATTATCATCTCTATTAGATCGTCCCTAAAGTTTCTTTCGTTCTATAAGAAAATAAATGCACAATATTTTCTGCTTTATCCATTTTGTTCTATTACCACAAAATTATTACTACATTTTGTAGTAATAGAACAAAATGGATAATACACAATTCAATGAAATAATATAAAACAAAAAATTTGCGAAAGAAACTTTTGAAAGGCGACCTAACACATCGGATGTAAGATTACTTGTCACGAAGAACTGGCATAAATAATCGTAGCTTTGCAACTAAACTTCCACAGATAAATAATTTAATTCGCAACAGTACAACATCTATTCTCCTAATCTATATTAATCGATCAGCACGTTCTGAGCTTTTACATTCGATTGTTATTATCTAGCAATAAGAAACCAGAAAACATTCAGACTCATAAATTATCAACAACGATCGAGTATGCGGTACAGCTTGTAATTACTAAACTCCGATGCTCCGTGAATATGCTGAGCTGATTCGTTATTTATAAGAATCACGTTAATTCGTTTGCGTTCCCCTTTATAGATTCAGACCGCGATGCCGCGAGATACGTCAAGCCGGCAGCTACGTGTATTTTAGTCGCGGGTAATTTCGTGGGAAACGCAGGACGGACGAGGGATCATCTTAACATTCTCCGGAGATAACCGCTTGCCTGGATTCTGTTTCCAATTATCCCCTAGGCGATCCTCGCGTCTAGACGAGGCTTTAATTCATAATACGATTGGACGGAGTCTCTCGCGACGGATTGGAATCATTCTGAAGGACGTTCATGGCGTCTTTGGTAATCGGATATCAGCACAAAGATGAACGCGGGGTCCGCATCGATTCGTTAGGGGGATTAATTTTAATATCCTTGAAACTACTGTCCTCTACGCGTGCAGGCAAAGGAGACCAATGCCGCTCGTTTATACGTAGTATGGAATTGTCTAATTTTGTCATTAATTTAATCATCGTGTATGACGAAATGTTTATTGTGTTTCTTACAATTCGTCTTTTCTTTCGATAAAGAAACTACGCTTGCTTTGGATAGATAGCTAAGAATTTTCTACCACTTTGAGATATGGCTAGATGGTTCTTACGAAGAGTTTTGAGAAAAAGAACTTTCATGGCAGACGTAACATAAAAATGACGTAGTATACGCGTTCGATAGTCATCGAAAGACTGCGGATTTGTACGTACTTATAGAAAATTTCGAGCTGTGAAAATGTACAGGATGTGGGAAATATGCAAAAAATAAATAAAACATCCAAAGTATGCAAGAATCAGTTTTTTGTCTAAATTAAAATCGCAAAAAAACATGAACGCGCGTAAATATCAGCGGATCTGCACTCGTGAGATATACTCACATTCACCGATGCTCATTTGCGCATGTAAATACAGCTTCAAAACGACAATAAATGTCACTGCATAAAATTCGCCACCGAAAAACGTATAAATCCTATAAATTTTTCAAGCGAACTGTGTATTTATAATTCCTCTAAAAAAACAAAAAAGAAGAATAAAAAAAATAAAAAAATAAAAAACTACAAAGCAATCGTATCGAAAGTTTCGTGTTAATTATTTCCTGTTAACCCAGTAAACCAATTTTCAATGGAGCGGATATACACGCGGGAAAATGAAAATAGAAAAAAAAAGGCTACGTGTGGCGCAGGCATTGGTCGGTGATGATTTTTGGCGAGGGGGTGTGAAAATCGATAGGGGAGAACCGACGGCCACTGCACATATTGGCCAACCGGCAATTGATGAGATCGTTAAAGTAGGCACACCGTGCATATCTAGTTGGGGTTTCATACAATTCGTGCAAGTGTACACGAGCCTCTGTACGTGTACCTGGTCGCGCGCTTCTGTGTGCACAGGTCAGAATGCACACAGTCTACCTCAATATGCAGTGATCACTAATGCAATTTCATGGCGCATGCACGTGCAGTAACGAAGGCTTAGGTCACGCTTTCATATACACTGACTGATTACGTCTTGCCTGTCTACGTGCAGCCGTGTAACTAGGCTGTCCGAGTGTCGTTTTATGAAAACGATTCCGCGCGGAATCGAACTAGTATCCAGCCTGTTCGTCGTATTAATTAACTTTCTTGTTTAGTTTCGTCGGACACTGCGGTTCGAGCTCTTCTCCGACTTCTATGAATTATTTTTAGGCAAGAACGTTAGCTGTCGATAAGGTTATACCGGTCTATTTCAAAATTATATCGATCTATGAAATTATGCTAGGCGACAACATCGCACGTGACGCGTCGCGACGCGTAACGTTTAATTCGCAACTTTCTTCTCGGTTGATTTTCAGCATCGAATTTCAGTGTTTGACGTTGAGAGTTCGAAGTTTATAAAGTACGATGTGAGCATATAAAGAGGTGAAAGTGAAAAGTACTTCTGACGATATAAATAAAATTTTCTTCTTTTTATACGTTTCAAGTATCTCACATGTTTTGTTTACCTAAATAAAACGCTATGCTATCCATCATAGTATTTTATTCTGCGCAATGATAATGTCAATTTAGGAATAAATGTAGAAATTTATGTTTCACATCCGATGAAAGAGTTATGAAAACAAACGTGCGAATCTGTAGTTCGCCACCGAATGAAGGAACTGAGATATTTATAGTATTCACAATAAAACATATTCTGTCTAAATCATAGAAACAGTTTACGTATCTCCGATTTATTTACTCGGCCTAGTTAGTTAACATATCACATCTACTGTACTTTTCTTTTTTTTTTCATTTTTCAAAATACGTTTGTTGTTTGTTGTTCAAATGTTTTTCAAAACATTTGAAATTCACCCTGTTCCTTACCTTTCAAGCAAAGTTACGTTACGCAGGACTGTTACGAAATAACTAAAATTATTTCACACTAAACGAAAACGACAAAACAAAAACAGTTAGGAACAACCTAATTATCATTTTATTCTCATGGGAGAGGAAGAAAAAAGGGAAGGAGTGTTGTATCGATACTTAACTGAAATATGCAAATGAAGCGGAGCAGTTTGGTTTCCCTGGTAATATCCGTAGGTTACTAGAAACGAAACGGACGTCTTTTTTCTTTGGACGGATGTTCTTGCGAACAGGACAGGCCGCGAAATTCACACAAGAGGAACGGGACAAGAGACAAAAATTGGGAAACTTCCCGGAAGCTTCGGTTTCTCTCCACTGGTCTGGAAAAAGTTCCTAACGACAGCCTGCACTTTTATCGGAGTAAATAATTATCGGTTGCCTGTTCGACTCGCTCGCTCTCTGTATATTTTTCTCTTAAAATGAAAAGAGAAATTCAGCAATCGAAGCCTGCCGGTGTAAAAACAATCAACGTTGAACGAAGTCGCTCGTTATCGACGATTGGATGATGGATGACGTCGAGATGTTCAGAATAGCAAAACAGTGACACGTTTTGTTTAGAAGAAATCCAACGGAAGCGTCTCTTGATCTTTGCTCTCTGTTTGCCGGCATCTTATCTCGAGAAATTTATAAAACTGGCAATTAACCTTAATCGAGTTAGCCTTGACTGATGAATCTTATCCACGGACTGACGTTTCTCGACGTAAGGTATGAAAAAGAAGCGACGTCACGTGAAACCAAACTAGCACCGAGATGTACAATAAACATCATTGCCAAGATTCCCGAAGCTAAACAGAATTAATTGAATCTTGAATATTTGAAACGCCATATTAAAGCAAACTATTGCTAATAAAATTGCATGGACGTCATACATTATCTTTGATTTAAATGACGTCGAGTGGAGTTTTAAAATTCATTCTCCGAACTAACTAATTTCGATCGTACAAGACTTCAAAATTTCTTTCTTTCTTTTATCCGATCCATTCCCAATTTCCTCTAGCGACAGATATTACTGAACAATGGAACAAACATCGTCAAACTTCATTCCCTAAAATAATTTAATATTCAAATTTCATACCGAAATTCTATTCTGAAACTATACAAAACCAACTCCATATACTAAAACAAATCAGATTCAAATGACAATGAAAATTGATTATCATCTGTTACATGATCAATCCTTAGACATAGTCAAGCTTCGTTCCTTCTGCAATTCCATTCCTCCATCATTCTATGTAATAAAACATTCAAGCTTACGTAAAACCAATTGAAATTTAAACTGCCTTGTCTCTAAGTTAATCAACTGCAACGATAAGAAAATTTCACAATTCATTATCGTTTCCTGTACGATAATAATTAATTCCCAACGTATTCTAAGATCTCTCATATAGGTCGAACTTCGCCCCCTAAAATAATCCATTTTGATAATAAAAAATCAGTAATACGCTTCGATATATAAGCATTCGAGCGAATATATAGGCGTATGAAACTCGAACTCCAGTTCCTAAGCTAATCCATTTCACTGATAAAGAATCGATAATACACTTTCCGTTCTCCGCGCGCTGAAAGAATCTGTCTACAACGAAATAAAAAAAAAAGGAGGAGAACACGATCAAACTTATTGGCTATAAGTGAATTATCAAGTGAGCGAAGAGAGTCGATTGCTTCTCCTTTGAGACGTATGATCCTGGATCCAGGCAAACGAGCCCGGCCTGATTAGGTGGATTGTCTGATTAGTCTGTTTCCCAACGAAAGGAGAAGGGGTTAGCCGGAAGTCAAGGAACAATCGCGAGTCTTCCGGTGTGGCTGGCTGCCAGCGTGTACGCGAACAAGCCAAACTGCAAACCGAATCTTCCGCCGTTAGATTGAGTTCGGAAACACGCGCGCCAGTCGAACTAATCTCGCCCCATCCTTAGACAGGTTGCCACTTGCGAAGCATCCCCTTTCTCAGCCGTGTCTGTAACTCCATCAGGGACTAGGATTTAAGCTTCGTTCGCATGTACGAGCGATCGCTAGCCAGCAGATTCGAAATCCACAGGCTGGACGTACGCTGAATTTCTCCGAATCCCCGGTCTTGAGATGAATCTTCAATGAAGATGGATCCCATTTCCGCTTCTATGAACTGACAAGTGTTATCGAATGGACGACGCTTTTGGTTTCTTAGAGTTCACAGGTAACGTCGATGATTTTCAAGCAAGTTTCACGGTACTGGCAAGGTTTCAACGATGCTGATGGAGTAGTTGAAGATCGTTTGAGACGTGAAACGTTTGCGAGGAATAATTGGAGTTATTCGACGTTCCTTGGATCGAAAATTTCCAATCTCTTTCTCTGTTTTAGCTACCGTGTATTTTCTCGTGCTTCTTTGGTCGTTTTTGTTGATTTTTAATTAGAAAATGTCAGGAATAATTCTCTTCATTTGGATCGATTTTTGACGACGCAAGTTTAAGCTGTTACTTTTCTAACTTTGGGGGGTCAGAGATTGAACAACGAAGAGAAACCAAGAAAACTGTCGGCTCAGATCCATTGAAACTGAAGACGCTGAATGCAACCGAGAATGATAACCAATTCCAGTTTCGTGATTACAGATATTTCAAGTCGTGCAATTAGATAGTTACACTCTGAACCTGCCAGTCTCGTAATTGCTCGTATAATGAACCTGTATGCATCAAGAACCATACTGGCAATTACGATAATTACGACTTACGCGAAACTCTGATTTCGCAATGAAGTAAATTTTGCATGACACCGTACAAAGAGACTAACAAACAAAAAGAGAAGAACGTGATACGGACGCGAACAAAACGCGAATAATCTAATCTCAAACCGTACGCATCGCAGATGCAGGTGTTCCAAAGTGACACAACCCAAACAAGTGTCTCAGAAAGATCGAAGAGATTACAGAAAGATTAGGGAAAGCTGGCAAAAAGACGAGAACTCTAGGAAACGATAATCGAATATTGTTCTTGGAATCTTTCGATTCTTATTCCTCCTATCTTCGGAGAAATCTTTAGAGATATTAACTTTTGTCAGACACACACAGCATTGAATTATTTTTGCTTGTGACGCTTTTGAAGCGCGCGATACAACGAAGGCCGCAGGTATTCCGGTCTCTACCGGAATCTTAAAAAGAGAAATTGGAGAAACTATAAAGCACGGAGGGTAGCTAATGGGCAGCGGCACTTACCACTGAATTTTTTAGAGTGGCTTATCCACGTGCTGTTGAAGAACAAAGAAGGCGTGAAGCCAGTACGAGGAGGAGGAAGCCAGGGGAAAGGGAAGCGACGGGTTGAGAGAGAGCGGAGAGCCACGAAGGTGGCGTTCATTTGTTATTCATAGGGTCGCCATAGCGCTGGCACGTCGTCGAACAGGTTTCGAACACGTTCGCCAAGAGGACCACGAAGCCCGCAAACTCATCCGACAACTTCAATTACACAGATCTCTTCTGATCGCGAGCAGTCAGCTTTCGAATATATGTATTTCGGATATTCCATAATTGAAAAGTTTTCTCGAAAAAAAAAAAAGAAGTTTCGTAAGAATGCAGAATGCGGAATTAAGTAAATTAAAAGAGCTTTTATGTCTCATACTGTACGTGTTATATGGAGCGTTGATTTTTGACGAATCTGAGAAGACGAAAAATTTACGTATACTTCAACGTGGACTTTCGATTTGCGAACAATTTAAATATTAAAACGTTCATTTGTCTTAATCGATTGAAATTTTATTAATAGGTGGAACTGCGTGGTCATTTATTTCGATAGCGATGTAAGTTCATTTCCTGTAATCTGCATCCGGTTCAGTTGAATGATCGATAATGAGAAGCAAATGACAACGAACGTAATTCTAACCTTTGTACCCGACAATATTGTGCGTGCGGATGTGAACAAGTTGTTTAAATACGATCCAGTAATATACTCGTAAATTATTATTATTATTATTGCTATCAAGTTAAATTGTTATAGTTAAATATAATTATCATTACGTTTAATGTATTATTAAATTAATAATAGTCTTACATTTATATCGGATCGTATCAAAGTGCAAATCTAAGATTGCAGAAAGATTCGAAGAAATATCACATGTTGTCGTTATCTTATTTTCTTTTCTCCATGAATAACCTCGTATCAACAATCGGTATCTGATGACGATACACGTATATATGTTGCAGTCTGATATTATAATATTTATTTAATTTCACTCTATTTATTTTCAAATACCCTACAAGATATTTCCAAAGAGAAATAATAGATTAAAACATAAAATATAAATTTAAATAACTAAAATTTAACCAATTGTACAGTCCACTAACTTTAAAAGTAGCGTAAGTTCATTCACAGTCCTGGAAAAGAATAATGGCTTAGTTAATTTTCCAAGTAGCTATTTGTGCAATGAACTCGTTTGTACTCAAACAAATAGAGACGTGGACAAACTAAGTAGACCGTATCAGGATTTTTCAATCGATGGAAACGCGAACACTTGGATATTTCAAAACAGAGAAAAATACGCTTTCACCACTTTCAAAATGAATGATCCATATAAAATATTCCGGAAGTTCATTAGATGGATAACGAGAGACCACTGTCATGATTATATTGGTCAAAGCTGAAACCAATTTGAGAATGTATATAGAAATTGCAAGATACTGTAAATCTATATTTAATTCATAAAAATCAATATTAAATTCTGGAGAAGACACATAAATCTTTTCGCAGAGTCTTCCACGACGTTCTCTCTTCCTTCAAAACGAAGGAGACCATAGAGAGTAGCTTCCCTTCGCGAAAATGAAATGCTAACACAGTTTTAATAATAACACAGGCCCGTGTGGCAAGGATAACGGTCCTCGCGCAAAGAAGCTAGATTAACCAATTAAAAATTGAACTGCCAATTGAATTCTGCCTCTTTCGCGTTTATCGTGCGAAACACGCGGTATCGTGTATCACAGGCTAATTATCGATCAATTGGAACGAAACGACAATCGAAAGGTCGGTTAATTACTTTGTTTAAAGGTGCGTCGATCAACGGAATCGTGCAGTTACCGCGCGTTAAAACCCGACATTTATCACATCGAACGTGAAATTACGATAGATAAGAACAATAATTATCGATAACCGCGAATGTGTCGATAGGGTAGAAACTCCATTAATACGTCTCTGCCTGCACGTAATTACGCAATATCGAAAATCCAGCGAAACTATAACCGTATAATGCCTCGGAATTAACGTGATCTAACGAAATTACGGGTAATGTAATATTCGATTAATGAGTGACGTATATATACCACGAACTGTTTAAGATGAGAATGGAGAGAACGATGCACAATCTAAGCCACGGCTAACAAACGATGAATTAAATACCAAGCGAAATTAGTAGTTGGAACGAATCAATATTTACTAAATTAATACGAACGAAGAGAGGCAGGTTCATTAATTAGCGAGCAATTGCCCGGTGTGCTTCTCAAAAGCATATCGCTGGGCCAATAGAATGATTCGTCCGCCAAAACTACACTCGAATCACCACATACGAGTTACGATGATAGAAACTATGAATCCGCAGGTCGTGCATAATGAGAGAGGAACCTCTAAGAACAACTATCGTGATTATATCAGCGAAATTTGGAACAAATTCTAAAATATATATGGCAGTCATCGTGAATGCATTTACGGTTTAATCGCAAAATTTTCGTTCGTTTAATTACTAAATTATATATAGAAAAAGTCATAGTGGAACATATTCAATTTTAATGATCCGAGGAATCGATAACTTTGAAGAATATTTCTTCTCGACGAAAATTGATGTCTAAGAATATTCGAAAAAGATATGTCTCTATCGTTAACAGATTGCGGATGTTGTCGTGTGAATACAATTAAAAAGAAATGGAATCCAAACACGGATGCTTCATCCCCTAAATACTCTAAAAAGTATTATACTTTAGATATTTCATGTGTATTATATGCATTTTTGCATCCTTAAATATCTCGTAAATGCATAAACATTCGCAGTCTCATCATTAGTAGAAAAGTGCTTGCAAAAAACACTACGAGTGAAACAAGTTTCTCAGGAGGAAAAGGAATCTTATGCGTGCACTTGGCTCACATTCACAAAAAGGGAAAGTGTATCCGTAGGAAAACCTGAGCGTGCCACTTGTTTGTTAGTTGTAAAGAAAACTCAACGTTCCATTCGTTGAGATAAATGGCACAGACAGAAGTCAAGAAACAATTAACTAACGTTTATTAGAATTTATATTCTTCTCTATGGAGGCGACACCGTGACACCATCTTCTAACATTATTAAATAACTATTTCGCAAAGAGAATTACACTTGAACTTTAGTATTCTCATTGGCGTGCAGAATATTTTTCAATGAAAGATGAGAATTTTTCAATTTTGTCACTTTCGGTGCTATATACAAGCACTCTTTAACGAATATGTTCCACGGGCCAACTTAAATCAATTTGTTAGAACCCCATCTAAATCTAATTAAACCCAACTTAAGCATCTCCAGTACATTTTGAACGTTAAGTAAATTAAATAGAAATTGAATGAATTAATTAGCGAATAACTTCTCCGATGCACTTGTGGAAAATACATCGCTAGACTACTAGAACGATTCCTTGACCAGAACTACTCTCGAAACACCACAGACGAAACATGACGATGTAAATTATAAATCAGTCGGCCGTACATTAAGCAGGGACCTTAAGAAGGCTGCATCGACCTCTTGAAATCGTTCTCCTACGTCTCGACGGCTTCTCAAAGGCGCCGTGGCACCGTACATACGAAATGAGCTCCAACCCTTCAAAATGCGCGTGCACACGACCGGAAGTTAACCCTTCGAGAAATAAGCCATCGAGGTCGGGCCATTATCAATCTCTGATTTTCTTTTTTAGAACTTCTCCGTTTCCCAACGTTGGACGTTCATGGTACAATAAAAGATCAGTAGAAGGCGGAATTCAGAGAAAATTTTTGGATCGTAAAATTTCATGGTCGGTATTAGACTGCGAGATGTTTTCTACAGAGTTCAAGAATTTGGAAAAAAGGCACCTTGAAATTTGCCTATTTTACAACGCTGAAAATTCTTCGATATCAAAAAGTTGAGGTACTTCAGTAGAATTAATAATGAAACTAGCAGATAATTTAATATAGTAGTCACAGTTAGAAAATTGATTCGTAATTTCTTATGAATAATTCATCTTCCATTTTACATGTCTTTGATGTAAGTCATCAATTGTAATATACTTGTCTTTAAATCTTAAGCAAGTCTCAATCTCCACGAATAAATTAAAACAACCTGTCTGACCACTAAATTTCAGATATCCATAGGAATCAACGAAAGATAAAAATAAAATCTAAACATAGATTTCCTGTTCGAAATATTAAAAAGAATATTATGCAGAATATTATTTCGTACACATTTGCATGCTGCTTACACTCTGTACAATCGTGTACCCTTAAATTTTCCACAAATGCATAATTATCCGCATTCTGATCATAAAGAATATACTATACTTTAGACGCAAGATATATATTTGCATATTATACACGTTGCAGTTATTCTTGCACACATTTCAATTCCCCATAAACGCGTAAATGCCCTTAGCATGCTAATCATCAACGCATGTCAGCGTTCCAGCAGATTCCACAACCTGTTAAACCAGGTCAAGGAATCGGATAAACGTACGTACAGTCGGAGCCTGTGTCTCTAACCATAAAACAAAACATCGACGTTTAACACCTGTCGAACATCTGCCGCTACGAGCGACAAATTTTAACGGTGACACGGGTCGTACAGATTTTATTAGAAGGCTGGCCGACCGTCTGTTGAATCGAGTTAAAGTTAGCATGGGAACGAGCGGAGATAAGCCATTGGGAAGGACGCGGCGCGTGGATGTCGGCATTCCCTGGCAAGATTTATCGTTCGAACAAAACGGAGACAAAGACGTCGTCGGGCGGAGGCCACGTATTTTACGGGACATCAGCAATTCTCCTGGGCAAATATGCCTGGTTGTTTGTTTTAGAGGCGGTTCGCCGCGATTCAACGAGCGCCCGCGCGACGTACACGCTTCGTCCTCGCTTCTCTTCGAGTCTTCGCGAACGAAGGCGTGATCCACGAATTCTAACGAGGCTGTGTGTGCAAATTTATGCGCCTCGAGTGCACCGTGCGTTCCAAAGTTCCGCTCGAACCTCGACATCCTCTCTCTCTCTCTCTCTCTCTCTCTCTCTCTCGTCATGGTCGTTAGACATCTAACAGAGAACCTTCGAAAAGCTCCACTCGGTTGCTATACGCACATTAGCTTGTTCGAATGTTTGGAACATGGGTTTTAAATAAAATGAATATAATTGTGGGAGAGAAGATTTGGAAAATTTGCGGACGCAAGTATCCGAGCAGGTGAGATGTTTTACAGGTTTGCAGGTAAAGCGCGCGTGAGCTTCCGAGAAAGAGAAGAAATGCTTCACAAGGGCAACGAATTTGTATTTTGGTTTGCATGAGTTAATTAAAATGAGGGGATAATGTATGGAATATTTGAATACAAATTATGAATTTATTAATTCAATTCAGAATCTTCTATATATGCCTCAAATATACTATAAAATCTGAATAAACTAATCGATATAATCTGATTGTTATACATATTCATTAAATGTAGTATAAAATATGAATAAATTTATTAATTCAATTCAGATCTCGTTATATATGCCTCAAATATGCCATACAATCTGAATAAACTAATCAATATTTCTGATTAAAAAAATGCAAACTGATATAACTTTGATAATATGACTACTAACGAAAACATTAAAAAGTATATGGAGTAATAGTTAATATAACGGGGAAACGAGTATTTATCCACGTAATTAGCAAAATATCATTCAAATCTTCAGAAACACACTATTCAAAATGTACACAATTCCTATTATAAGTGTTAGGCATTTATCATTTTGATCGCCCTGATACATCTAGTGTTGATCTAAAATTGATATAAAAATACAATAAAACATACCCGATAAGGGAGGACTACAGGGATTGAACAAAATATGCAAACACCTCTTGTACGTAAGAGGTGCTTCCACTATTCTTACCATTCCTTTGTATGTATAGAAAATAGATAATAAGACAGAATAATAAAACGTGTCAGGGGATTGGAGTATCAAATTGACGACACGACAGGAAGAAGATTTTTTAAAGAAATCAGATACAATTATAGTGGAGGAGGTTTGAAGAGTTTGAGGAGTTCGGATTGCAAGGAAAGGGAATGAGAATGTGACTCGAAGAACCTCACGGCGAGTTCTGGGATACCCTACAGATTCGTGAAGCAGTTTAGGAAATCCCGAAGGATTCGTGAACTAGTAGTTAGGAAGTCTCGCTAGATTCCTGAATCGATTTCAGAATTCCTCTGGGATATGTGAATCGTGTAAGAAGGGAAAAATCTGTGGACCAATTTAAGAAGTTTGTAACGACAGATATGTCGTAGCTTGAAACGTATTCTTAATAAGTAACCTTGCTTTCGCTTAATTATCCGGGTAATTAATTTTCTTCGATATTCTTTGATTTATATATGATTGATCTGTCCCCGATAAAATAAAGTAACGAGACCTTGTATCTATTAGAATTTTTATAGGCTACATTTAAAAAAAAATCGCGCTGATGACGACATTTCTGTTATTCCTTGAATCATTGTTCTATGTCCCTCCTTTAGAGAACCTTCAATTAATCGATTACATTCATTTAAATTCGTTCAATGGTACAAGAATTAGCTAAATTACTTTTTCATTCCAGAAATATTCTTTGCAGCTAAAAATAATAGAAAGCACATCTCGACAAGGTAACAAGATTATTTTCGATGGCCACACTAAAAACGTTGAAGGGAGGAAGTCGACAGTGAGAAGTTGTCTTTATTATTTAGGGGATTTGTATTCTTTGTAAGGCGACGTATGTCACGGAATCGAATTTGCACAAAAGGGAGAGACGTTCTCACCTCTTCGCATTGATATTCCCGTACCGATAATATTTCCCTCTGATGCAGTCCAGATCTGGTAAGTGCACAATATGCATTATGCATGCCCTACTGATATCGTCGTATACACTGGGACGATGGTCTACGATCGTCCTGCATCGACCATCTAAATCATTCATTCTGCCAGCTATTTTCACATCTTTTCGCAGTGACTACTGTGCTGTTAGAAAAATAAAAATAAAACGGCGCATGATTTAAATCGATATTTGATGACAGATATAGAAATATGACAATTTTTCAGCTTGTCCAAATTATAAATGAAAACTAGTGCTTAATTCTGGCGGATATAGCGACACAATTATCGTATTATTTCTATTTCCAGTGAACACATCAGTGTAATGTTAGTTTGAATATCAGATTTTAAATATAAATGAGCAGAAATATGCTTCGATTGTCAAAAATCTAAAGTGCAAAACACAAATAACGAAATTTTGTTCAATGTGGACTCAATGAAGATAGTCTTTCGTTCGATCTAGAAAATTTCTTGCTGATCGATATAGCTTTGTTTGGTCCCGTTAATATAAAGAATAAAAAGAAAACGTGAACCAATTCCTACTATTGTATACCAGTAGCTAAAGTACTGGTAAATTCACACGCTACTTTGGTCAACCCGATTTTACAACACTCCTGTCAACGACACTTGTCTCTGACATGCCAAACAATACCTAGCTTTTATCTACAAATCGAAATAACCAGTTGAACATGATAAAGAAGAACACGAAGTCACGTTTCCTAGCTTTTACAGAGAAACAGGTTTAACGATTCACTACGCTTTTAATCAACCTCGTATTACCAAAATTCCGTCTGTATATTTGATTTTGCAACTGAACACATGATTTCTCGTCCCATTCGAAATCTTCGAACTCCCATTCGAGTTCAAACATTTTTTATCTTATAAAATACAAGTATTTTTGACTTCCATAAAATTTGCTCGATTTACCAACTATTTTTCATAAACCTTCATTTTTCGACTTGACAGATAATTTACACTTTCATTTGATTACCTATACTTATTATTGTATTGTTATATCGTGTTACATTGTATCACTATATTTATTTTATTTACACTAAAATTCTCCCGTTCAATCGTAAAATGACATTAAAAAACCAGGAAATGAAAAAGATCTGCCAATCATATTTTTCTCCCGTAGCTTTTAATCGATAAAATCTTGTCTAAAAAGAACCTTCGAAACTCTTAAACAAGTCGACGGAGAACACTTGTTGCGAGAAAGCGAATGAACAACTGGAAAATAAAAGGAAGAGGCGGATTTATTTCTCCGAGGTTTGATCCTATCAAATTCGTCGGATAGTTAATCCACCAGAGAGGGATGAAATTCCGAAAAGGCGCTCAGCCTACAATTTCTTTCATCACGATGAACAGACGAAATACAAAAGTGGCATTTTCACTTTGCCATTGAATAGAGTTCCTTTGGCAAGCGCCTCCTCATGCATATGGATCAGCCATTCATCATATTTTGACGGAGAACGTTCCCACTCTCGCGCTTCTATCCGGTATTAACACGGAATAATTATGTCTGGTTCGTCTGCTGGAAATCAATCGATGAAGTGTCGATTTTATGCAACGGGTCGAGTAATAATCTCGCGCTGCTTTTTTATTCAAAGTTGCTCGATTGATCACGGCCGATCTCACCGTGTAACAGTGTTTGTTCTAAAGTTCCAGTCTAAAGTTTATGCTTACGGATCAGAATATTTTCGATTGGTTGAATACATTCTTCCCTCCTTTCTCTTTCTTTTTCTTTTTTTTTTTTTTTTGCGAACACTTTTGTAACCAAATTTTGTCCTAAAAATGAGGTTTCTTCCGCAAGAATTTTCATAAAGATGCATATTTCTGAAAATTCCTATGTACGTGCTTCCGTAGCTTTTATCACGTAGAGAATGGAAATTTTTGGTTCTTTTATAAGTCACGCCAGTTCTGAAAAGTGCGCATCGTCAGATAGAGTGTTCGCTCCAACGCCGTCATCTTGTTGAAAAAGAAATAAATAAATAAATAAAATAAAATTTGTTCTTCACTTATCGATAGTAATGGAACGAGTGTCATCAAACAGATTTTCTATCGTGTTCGTTGTTTAAAAAAGGTGTGACTTTCACGCGTTTGAGATATCGTGCCTCCATAATCGTGTTCTTCGTCAACTGATAGAAAGGTCTCCTTTTTATCTGAGGATCACGTGATGATAAAATCACTCTCGTAAGATTGTTTTGTTGTTCCGTAGTTTTTATCTGCTGCAAGGAAATTATGCAGTGGTTTCTTATCTGATAAAGAACGAAATTGTTCGAACCTCTTATCTCGTTTCGCTGCTCTTGATGATTGTGATACACGTGCCGCGAGATTGTATTTTTAGAAAATTGCTGTGAAATTCTTCGAATGTACAACGCTTTCAATTAATTCTCAGCTTGTTCGTAATCTCAAGGAAAGATTAAAAATCTTCGAAGCGGAAATGTTAATCCTCGATATCGAGATATCTACCGTGTTCTTTTATATGTTTCAAGTATCAATTACGATTTTAAAATATTTTACAAATCAATTATACGCTTGAAGTGAGATAATTATTGCACTATATTTCGCAATGTTTAATTTATTTATCGTAACTTGGCGTGTAAAAGGATTATAAAAAACATCAGATAAATGTTATAAATTCCTTCTCTGTTATTTTCTGTCATAAAAATTGACAATTTCAAAGCGTGTTATTATATTCGAAAAAATCATACGTTCAACGATGGATAATTAAGATTCGGAAAGTTTTGTCAATCGTAAAAATTACGTATATTAAAAAGCGAGCAATAATGAATTGTGTATAAAATCCGTGAAACACGTTACCATGGTCTTATTATCAATTACACACGAAATTATCAGGGCAACACGTTACATAAATTTATTATGAATATGCATGCGATCCGACGTAACTTCTCTTGGCACATCATCACTGATCAATGCAAATTGGATACCACGAATTAAGCGCAAGATGACAGGATGGCGAGATTGCAACAACCGCAGGGCGATCCAATGTCGTATACGCCATAGGATACGGTCCCATTCCCAACACTTCCTCCCATCTTTCCCATTCTCCAAAATAATAAATCGAGAAAATCATATAGATTTATAGAATCAGAGAAATCCCTTGAATCTAGTACGATTCCAAACACGTATGTGCCTTGTGAAATAATTTTTTATTTTAAATGATAATTTTATAATAGAAGCATCTTCTAATTACTGTCAAGCTTGCAAAAAATCTTTTCTAAAAGTAATTGCACGTGGTTTGTCTACGACGATAAATTTTTCGAGTTTGAATAACATTTTCAAGTAACAAATGATTTATTTCCATAGGTTTGTGTATCGCAAAGGGATGTTATAAATTATAGTAAATTGCAAAGTGAATTTTATAAAATGATAGTTACAAATTACACAAGCGTGTTTAAATAATTTTCTCTAATTTACCCTATTTTTTTCCATTTTTTTCCACTCTTCTCTATTTTCCAATTTTGCAGTTGAAACTAAAGCGAGACAACAATCGACGTTAATGTGAAAATTTCTGCAACGATGAAATTTTTCGCAGATGGCAACAATTTGATGACACTCCCTTCCGAGCGAAAATTTGATTTCAAACCCTGATCAAAATTTTAAATATACATTTCTTTTGTTCGCGCTTGCGTTTCAAGCGTTTATGATTGATGCAACTGCGACGTGATTAAATTCATTATCGAGGGAAATAAATTTTAAGAACGTTGAACGCGAAACTGTTTAACGAGTCGGTGATTTCCATCGAAATCGCGATTAATCGAGTCGTTCGACGGTTTGGAAACGTTAAGTATCTAGAGGCTTGGAGCTAGAAATTGATTTCTGCGTCGACGAACCGGAGACACGGAATTTAGCGAATAAGCTGCTCCACCGGAGAGAAAAAGGACGCAATTTCGACTGTTCTTCTGTGACGCTGCGAATCGATTACTCGAAGAACAAGGCGCACTTTTCTTCCAACGAAAGGGTGAAGTCTCGGCAAAAGGAACGCGTGGAATTTCAATTTCCAGGGCCCACCCATTGATAAATGCCCTCTCCATTAATTGTTTTGTTGAGTTTAACCCTTCAAACTTCACGCTACATTAGCGATTCATTTATTCTAGCCGTCAGGTTAGCGATTTGTATTATCCTTTAACCTTTAAACCTTTGTATGTATGCATTTTCTACTAATTAGTATTAAAGTAGTATTCTAGATTTATTGTCAAAATAAAGTGATTTTATTATTATTTAGATTTTTTTACAGATTATATTGTATAATAAAATTTTGAGAATTTGAACGTCGAGACATATTTAAATTTTTGAGCTATATGTATTATTCGTTTTTTAGCTTCATACATAATTAGGTTACGATTACTTTCTGCCATGACTTGAAAAAATATAATGAATTTATTTACTATATTGGCGAGAAGATCCATTAGTATAATACGCAAGGAGAAAGATAGTAAGCAAGTAAGCGAGTAATCAATTAATTACAACTTAATAGCTAAGGTTATTTCTGGCTAGTACGTAATTAACAAAAAGTGACTAAGGAAGCATTTGAATAGAATTTAAATACGCAGGATTACTAACTAATGAAATAATAACGAAAACAATGAATTTCTCCTAACGATAAACGAGCTGTTTAAAAGGCATATTAATCAATTTCGTAAATCGAAAAGCAGGAAAAAACGATGATATTCTAAGCACCACTTTTTGAAATTCACCTTAAATCGGGACAAATTATAGAAATAAATAATTTTAAAATGAACAAAAACCGACATAAATGAAGTACGTAAGAAGGACGATGAGTAATAGCAGCGAACAACTGGTTTACATCGTTTTAACTCTCAACCAGTTGAATATTTCTAGTATTTATCGCGAGATTTCCGCGAAGAAAAAAGAAGAGAATGAAACTTCAATCCAGAATCAATTTAATTTAGTAATGTAACCTTAAGATAAGAAGAAGCTGTGAATCTACTCTAGAAGCTTATAAGAAGATCACAATTTTCCAAGATTTCTGCATCGATTCAATAACGTACTCGATTCAATCTGTCGATGCATCCATTTTACTCGCCTCAAGGAAAAGCGAGGGATAAGGAAAGTGAAATTTCTTGATATTTTTTGTTGGCTGGCGAAGGAGCCAATCGCAATCGAATTTATCGAAAAATGAGTCGATTTGCTTGTGTAAAGTGATTACCATAAACGTTCCATGGTGGTTACGGAAAGCCTCGAGAGTTATAGAGAACGTGTCGTCCGTTGCTCCAACTTCCGCCAGCCACAATATTCACCGACCTCTGTAAACATCTGTCGGCTCTTTGTAACTCGGTTTAATCGGAAACTCGTTTAACTGGCGGCCAATTTTTTCTTCTTGAAATACCGTGGACGCTTCGAATATAATTATTCAACTTTGCTTGTCGACCAACGCTTCTCTTCCAAGCTGAAAATGCAAATATTAAGCTCTTCCAGGCTCGGAGTTATTGGCTGTTTCCAGTGAAATTTGTAACATTCAACGCATTCTATTTTCGCCAGGTGGTCCACCTTTCACGTTATTTCGTTGCATTTTTCGTGACTTATATCGTTGATTTAATAGAAAAATGACCGAGTTGAAAAGAGCAAAAAGAAATAAACCTCTTTAGCAGTTTCCTACAATTTGGCAACCATCTTCGAGTCGAAAATAGTTAACATAATCTTGTCAATTATCTGTGTTAATGCTACAATGATCGATTATCACGATATATTACAAGATCAATCTCGTTGTCATCGCTGTTACGTTAAATTCATTTTCATGAACAGAGAACAAGTTTTATGACGTTCTTCCTGCTAAGTAGTGTAAGTAATTTATTAGCATAAGCAATTAAGTAATTTAGTAGCTTTTTTACAACTTGGCTAAAATTTCGGGGTCGAGGGTGCTTAATATAGCCTTGTTAATTATCATTTACTTTGTTAATATTTAATTATCGTATATTTATATATGTTAATTATCAATTTCATTATCTAAACTATGACATTCCACCTGTTAAATAATATAATTTTGTGAAATGCCAGATTGATGGAGGCAAATACTACTTGTTCATTGATTTTCAGTGGTCGTTCAGTTTTAGTTAAGCTAAGTAGTGCAATTTAATTGGATGATTATGATGCTCCTATTGTGGGAGATTAATAGACAAATACCATTTGTTCGTTGATTTGCAGTGGTCGTTCACTTTTAGTTAAGCTAAGTAGCGTAATTTCGTCGAACGATTATGATACTCCTATGCTAGTAAATTACTAGAAAAAAACTATTTGTTCATTGATTTTTGATGGCCGTCCACCCTTCATGCTACTTTATTACGTTCTTCGCGATTCACATTGTCAGTTTGCTATATAGGTGAGCGACACGATTAAGAAAAGTGAAATTCTCTTTTTCTCCGGTGAACCAGTTTGAAATAGAAAATCAGGAAATTAACTTCTTCTCGTATGCTATTCAAATGCTATCTGATACACGTAATTATCCGATATTTCCATTATATTTAATCGCTGTGCTAGAAATATCCAGTTCGCTGCCTGAACACAATAAAATCTACATTTTGAAAAGCCTCTGCACGAATAAAGACGCATCGAGGGCCAGCTGTCAACGAGTTTTATACGACTGTCGAATAGTTGATGTCGTCGGGTAACGCGTTAATTAGGAATTAATTGAGCCCCGGCCAATTATCGATCCAGCGTATTTCCGGTGTCGCGAATATTCTAATATTTATGCAATTATTCAATGTAACAACGCGGCACACTTGTCAAGTTCTCGATTTCCGCGACACTTTACACCGAAACGATTCAGTCCTCGATCGTGTTCCCTCGTTAATTGCCCAATTAATTAAGCGTTATTGACGCGTGCAAATGTACGTGCAAACACGACACACAACTCGTGCATAATCTTTGCTCTACTTAACGGCCAAGCGGTTTACACAGATTTACACGCGAGACCTTCGATAACGTTCTACGAAATATTTTCCACCGGTTGATTAATTCCTCGTTCGTTACTATAGAAAATTTATATGCTAAAATATTCCGGCGATATTTTATTAGCCAGCCGGTGTTCTTCAAACTATCCATCTATAACGATAACAAGTTTCTACGTTATCATGCTGCAAGCTTCTGTTTCTGGGAACAAAATCATTGTAAATGCGCGAATTATGGAAAATTGGAAAGCTCCTATCGTTGATTTATAGCTTAAGTCGATTTTTAGAATATAGACATATGACTATAAATTCGAGGTAACGATCGTAATAATTAATTCGATATAATGTCACACGATTTGAAAGTTACATAAGCTATCGTTTCGATATCTATTAAATTTTACTTTTATCTCTGTATTACTATGCTATTTTATTCCGCTCGGTATGTTACGTTATATTAGTGCAGGTCAATTTATTTATAAGTATATCGCGTGGCTTTGTGTACTTACGGAACATTTAAATTACCATGGATCTACCAGATTTATGATATTTATATTGTACAAACATATCGTTAGAATATTTAGAGATCTGAATTTCTATTTTAAAATTGCAATAGAAGTGTACGTAAAAAATGAACAGGTAATTGTCTAATGATAATCTAATAGGCGAGGTGCATTTAGAAAAATCACTAGCTGTTAGACTTTTATTCAAGAAGGAATGCAACGATCAATTATAATTCTATTGTTGTAAGAGAATAATTCTTGAACTAAAATTCTGGTTACAAATATGTGCGAACGTAATACGTAGCTGTTGTCGGAATAATAAAAGCAAAATTAATTCGCTTATTTCAAGGATAGCTGATAAAACACTGAATCAACGTAACGGTTGAATTTCACGCATTTACAGCCGGGGAGTACAGTTTGAATTCGATTAATTAACGACGCGCGACATCGTACCGGTTACAGTATTTATTGATTTTCCGCAAAATTTGCAATTAACCGACTCCCTTCCCCGCTTTACAGAAATTAATTTAACCGCAAGATAAAATTACTCTTCGATTATTCGCTGTACATGTATGTAAGCCAACGACAGAACCTGCCAATTTGAACAAAACGAACCGATAACAGATTTGATTAATTAATATATCGTAATGACAGCGCGTCGTTAGTAATAAAATATATTTCGATAAAAAATGTATTTGTAATCAGAATTACTCGCAACACGTAATGCATAAATCGCATTTATTTCATTTTGAAATTCAAATGAAAAATTATGGAACACGTTGTTATTTATAATTTTCTACTATTTTTAAGTACTTTCGTTAAGAGTTTCGAAAATTTGTACTGCGTGTTGTTGTTGTCTGTTTAGCTAAGTTGCTAACGTAAATTCTCATTGTAGATTGCCATTGCAAATTGTCAATATAATTTGTCGATATAAATTGTGAATGTATAAATCGTCATCATATAACATATTGTCAATATAAATTATCCATATAAATCGTGAATGTATAGGTGGTTATTGTAAATTCTCAATAAAAATTGTCAGTGTAAATTGTCAATGTAAATTATGAATATGCAAATTGCTACTGTAAATTGTCGATATAAATTGCCAATATGTAAACTGTTATCGTAGATTCTCAATAAAAATTGTGAATATAAATTGTCAATATACCTAGGTTGTCATCGCACACTGTCAATATAAATTGTGAACGTAAATTGTCGATATACCATATGTTGTAAATGTAAATTGTCAATATATACTGTCAATGTGAATCGTCGATATAAATTGTGAATACGTAAGTCGTCAATAGAAATTGTGAATCTGTGAATTGTCAGTACAAATTGTCAATCAAAAATTGTGAATGTAAATTGCCAATATACCTATGTTATGTCAATGTAAACTGACAATATAAACTGTGAATGTAAATCGTCAATAATGTGAACAATGTAAATTGTCAACAATGTGATCAATGCAAAATGTCAATAATGTGGTCAATGTAAATTGCCAACGTATATTGTCAGTGTAAATTATCCGTATACGTTGACGATACAAGTTATCGATATATATAACATTCTATCGAAACTGGCCCATAGAAACCAAAAACATGCGGACGATTGTCCCTATTGTTAGTGAAACTAATAAACTTCACGAATTCGTAAATAAGTCAAACTGGCGTGAACCTTGTCACCTGCAGGAACGTAATTTGTCAGTCCAACAACCTAATTGAAATATTTATCCCGAAAACTCCGCACAACTAAGTAACTTTCCCTCGATATTCACCCCAAATGCTTTGAACCAAATAAATTTTTCCACTCGGACCTCCCGCCGATACTCTCGTTTCCATTTAATTTCCAACATACTTCGATCGATATTGTATTTCCGGAAATATTTCAAGCGTAATTAGAGAGCCTTGCGCTCACTTTCCTCTTTGAATCCGCGTTGTCCTAATTCTCGCGGTGTATATAGAGCGTCGTTGCGGGTTCCGTGGCTCTTTTGAAAAAGTTTTTGCGCTTCTTTCAAGAGGTCGTTTCGAGTCAATAGGCCATCCGACTTGAGGATTCGGCCAGGCCAGCACTGGAGGAGCCGTGCAGAGGACAGAGACGGGGACGAGGAACGGAATGGTTCAAATATTTGACCAAAGGGTGACCACATCGAGAGAGCGTAGATGGCTATCTTTAAAATTCAGTGCTCCTGTCGGTGTAACGGGTGTGTTCAGAAGTTCCCGCCATTTTCTGCTGGCCTCTGTCCACGAGAATGGAATTTCGGAGGTAAAAGCTAGTCGAAGATGCTCGGTGAAACCGACAGATGTCGAGATAACTATTGGAAAAGTTTCAAGATGGAGAAACTTGTCGAAAAATTCAGCTGGGTACAGAACAATTCTCGTATCGATGTGAATCCTGACTATCGAGGGAGATTACGCTATACGCTCCAGTTCAAAGTGTATTTCATCCTATTTATTAGAGTGTACAGTGTTAGATACACGTAACGATTAATCGTAGGCAACCTGCAGCGTTTATGCCTGAAACTCGAAATTTCCCTCGTAAATTTCTTTGAAGTGAATCTTCATTGCTGCGAAGGAACGTTCGAAACGTTTGACTCGAAGTTTCTTCGTATAGCGTTTGTGAAGACTTGGATAGGTATTTCAAAATTTTGTTAGAATATTTTGATATTCTAAAATGGTACAAAAAGTGGCGGATATCAACGATATAGTTTGGCCGTGCAAGGAACGAAGAAATATGTTAAAACATTTGTTTGTTTGCCGAAGAACTCTGACAAATTTTATACTTCACCATTTCCAAGATGATAAAATCCAATAACATCCTCATGTAAACCTAAACAAAAATGTAGCATGGAATAAAATAAACTATATACTGTATGTTAAAGATAATAATAAAATAAAAATAATTATGCTATAAATAATAATAGTAATTTGACGTCGTATTCATCATCTCTTTTTTCTTTCTCTGCGTTTCTTTTTTTAATGAACAGCATGTTCAATTTTCCCACGTTCTCCGATCGAGATCGTTAAAAATGATGTTTTACGCAATTATGCATGACCAGATGAGAAAACGATAGCCAAGAATGACTGAGGTAAACGAACGTGGGAAAGAAATAAACTATACTTCAATACGACTACTGTTACTTGGTAAAATGTAATATTCGTTCTGTCTGTTGAAACAATTAATATTATGAAAATTAACGAGGATCGGAGTATACGAAGTATTCTCCAGGAAATGATTATTCCATCGTATAATAAATACGTGAAGCAACGCGAGACGCGCCTGATCCTTTGATAATATTATAATAATCGGTTCAAGTGTAACAAGCGATCCCATGTTAATAAGAATGATTAACATATCGTGAAAGATCAGTTCTCACAGAGTTCAGCACGAGTCAAGGGCTATTTATCAAATGCTGAAAGAAATGAAATCCCTGTTACGTTCTCTGCAACCGAATTGTATCGTCCAATTGTTGAAAGGTTTCTGAACTGCGAGGAAGACGTAGAAAAAGTTGTTGATCGAATATTTCGTTTCAATTTTACGTCGAAGATTTTCCGCAAACATTAAAAATGTTCGTATTTATCGAAACGAGAATGAGATTAGAATATAAACATTCGACAACTGCGACGGTTTTAAAATACGCTTTTAAAATAGAAATCTAAAACAGCCGGAACGCACGAGATATATTGAGATGAATGTTCATTGCGAAATAAATCGAGCGTCGTTGGAAAATATGTTGGAAAAATAGGACGACTCTTGAAGGTACAAACTGGTTAAAAAAGTGTTTAAGAAAGAGTGGTCCCGACGAAGAGAAGTTTGATCAAGACTAAGAAGTTTTGGCAGCAAGTAGCATAGTCGATGTGCTAACTTCACGGAGAACTTTGCTGTGTGCCTCTTACCCTTTCTTCAAGGCCGTCATGGTCGCTGTTTACTAGGGTTGCTATTGTCGAGGTGAACGAACTCGTAAGTTCGTGTAAACAAATCAATTCCGCAGTAAAAATTACCTATTTGACTGACTATTTTCTCGTTCTTCCCTTCTTCTTCTTCGTGATTGATCAAAGTTTCTGTTCTTTTTTATTTCTCATTTCTAAAGTTGCAATAACACACGGGAATGACTAGCGATCATACTTATTTACATGGAATTGACATACATATAGTGACACATAAATAGGGAAAGTCCGTGCGTCAAATTCAATTTGGTTTGTAATCATTGCTCGAAATAAAAATTTGGAAGCTTCTCTATGTTTATAGTTGGAGCAGAAAAAGAAAATGTATTTTTAAATCTTATGCTATAGAAAAAAGATAGAAATGCTGTTACATTAGATCAAATTAAATCTGTCGGAATTAAGTAAAATAGTCAATCTTCTCTTGGAACAAAAATAAATAAACAAAAAAAAAGTTAAATACAGTGAATATTCCTTATTCACTTTACCAAAAAATATCCGAATGTTTCTATTTCTACGCTCCAAGTACCCATCGATCATAAAGCCAGCACATAAATAACGAATGAGTATAAATAAGAAATGTACGTGTATTTATACAAGATTTTCACAAAACACTTGACTCTCAATCCACTTGATACGTTATAATGAAAATACAAATAAAAAAAAAAAAGAAAAAATCGGAGAAACGTCAGGCAGCTTTAGCAAACGAGACTACGCGCTCGTTAACAATGGAAAAGAGCATAAAGCGTGAACGAGAAACGTTATGGAATCGCGACGAGGCGTGAAAGATGCGTCGTGACGCGTTTAACACGAGTCGAGAGGCGAAGAACTCGGAAAGGAAATCCATTCATGAGTCTGATTCCAGCGCCACTGACATCGTAACTCTCTTGCTCATCCTTTTCCTGTTATTTCAACCCTAACTCGCTCCAATACCATCCGTCAATGGATCTTGTCCCTTTTTACTCTGTTTCGTCCTTACACAGAAGCCTTTGCCTATTGAGTCTTCTGCGACAGTGCAAGGAAGACACACGAGAAGAATTCGTTCAAAATTTCTTCAAATCGTCAAAGAACAACGACGCGAGTATACATCGAACAGACGACAATGATACAAAACCGATATTTGCTTCAAAACACGATATATTTATACTCTATACATATAACACTCAATTTAATTGGTCTAATTTGGTATTGTTCGATTAGTTAACGGTCAACCGTAGAGCGTGAAAGGAACATTTTTGCAAGTACTTGTTTCTCGTTGGCCTGGCACAAACTCAAACGTGATTCACCAAGACAACGTAAGAGAATCACGTGTCAAAAATTGGTGCAACTTGTATGTTCTGCCCCATCTACCGTATTCACTCGATCTTGCACGCTCAGGCTATCGCGTATTTCGCTCGTTACGAAACCTCAACAATAAGAACTTGTGTTCTTTGGAACACCGGGAGAACGAATTGGTTTCTTTTTCTCGCAAGACCGAGCAATTTCACGCCGAAGGAACAACCAAGTTATGACGAACGCGGCGAAAAGTCATTGGCGAAAGCGGCGGTACGTAGATTGAAAACGATATACGTAAAGGAGAAAACATCTTTCAGTTTGACCGTAAAAACAGAACGAAGGTCTCCGTTCAAACCAATTCTAATTGTAACTTGTTAGAAAAAAAAAGAAAAGAAAATCAAGTTTGGTCCGATTTTAAAAAAGTTACTCTGTTTCAAAGGGCGCGTGTGCGTTCAGTGTTGCTCGTCGCCGTAAATGTTGAAGCGTGCGGTTAAAACACTACGGTGACCCGTAAAAATAGAATGGACGAACGAGATCGTAGCGAACGTAACAAGCAATTATAATTAATATGCCCCCGACAGGAAATCACCCCTGGCATTTTGCAGCCACCTTACGTGGTCGTTCGTGTGTGTGTTCGCGTTTGTTTGCTCGGCTATGGGACGTGTTCGAGGGGAAATCAATATGCGAGGCGATGTGTGTGCGCACGTGTTTGACAAACGCGCGATTTTCCTCAATTCTGCATCACGCGATTGTTCGTAATGATTTATTCGACCAAGAGCACCGAAGAGGACTAAGTTCTGGGTTAGGTTTCGTGTATGGAAGAATGTGAACGATTTGTTCATGTTGAAACCTTCAGCTGGATTACCGTATCGGCTCTCGAAATGCAAAACCAAACGAGAAATTGCAAAATCTTTTCAAATTTCTTTTCAAATTTTTCGGGTACATGCGGTTCGTGCACGTGTGTGTGTTTAAATTTTCTTTAATTCGAAAGATACGGTGAACATCTATTTTGGCGAATACATTATCCTATTTGGTAGAATCTTTTTCT
Organism: Bombus huntii; assembly: GCF_024542735.1. Classification (NCBI taxonomy): domain Eukaryota; kingdom Metazoa; phylum Arthropoda; class Insecta; order Hymenoptera; family Apidae; genus Bombus; species Bombus huntii. The sequence continues at coordinate 5,928,385 of NC_066251.1, forward strand.
GACTTTAATAATACTTTTGGAAAAGACGCTGCTAATGGACCGTGCCATTCATCTATCGACTGTCAAAATCATCATCTATCAAATAACAGCGAAGAACGGAGTAAGTAAAGATTTAGTATAATCCAGAATAACAAGATTTATCCGAAAATAGTAGTCGTGACGTTATTCGTTAAGAGCGCGTTGAAATCAAAAATACGGTGCTTGGATGAAATTTAATCGAATGAAAATCAACGTTGAACTTACTTCTGAGTAAATTTGTACTAAGAAAATTTGACACGTTACATGATACGACTGAGTCTAGGAATCTTTAAATCTTATTTTGAAATTTGTATTTACTGAAAGATAATTCGCCAAGAACGGATATTCGAATAATGGAATAAGTGGGCAGTTTAAAGAACGATTTTTGTGGTTAACGAGATAGCAAGGAAAGGGGGCGAAAGGGAACGTGACGAGACAAAAATCGCGGCGTTTTATCACTGGCGCCCTGTCACTACGATTTCCATTAGTTTTTTCCGCGCTGATTAACAGCAAGTGCATGGCAACGTGAAACTCGAGAAAGGGGTAATTAAAAGGCGACTGGGTAAATTATAACTTTCGATTACGAATGGATTTTCAATTTCGCGCCGGTGACTACCGGGTGAACGCGGAATTTCCAACTTGAAAATTAGTTTGCAGTCGCGTAGTTGCAAACGCTTTAGCAAATAGGTCAACGTAAATAAAGCCTTTAGGACAATTCATTACATATCGCAGACTAACGCTGATAACGAAAATGTTTCATGTTTACCCGATGTTTCTCGCTTATACTTTGGCCTAACTTTTCCTCCTTTTCCTACGAATCATTAAATTTGAATTTTCTAATTGTATATAGTATTCCCACGAAAAATACCGTGTTATCCTCATCTACGCACAAGTTGTACAAATCTTATCAACTGAATTTTTCTGATATTTTTAAATAAATCATATTTCAAATTTCTTTGACTTCTTAATTATCATTTCTATCTTTACTTTTTCGACAATGAACCTATTTATCGTTATATATAGCTGAAGCTAATGTACAATAGCTTTGGCTCAGGATAGTAGTATCTAAACTTATAAGGAGAAACTGTTCGAAATTATTCGTTGTATGATTGCAAAGAGAATAATGAAAAATTCTCAACGCTTCTTCCTCTTCTCCTATGCTCTATGTCCACATTTATCTCATTAGCGATCGTTTGGTTCGTGCTAATTAGATTTTCTTGAACACATATTGACTCCTTTCAGGTAGCTTATCGTATTTCTAATGAGGTCTTGCTATGTTAGCAGGTTTGTCTGGTTTTATGTGATATTTCTCTATTTGGGGTTCTATTCTTCTAAACAATTTAACGAAACTAAATTTTATAGAAGAAATATTTGTATGAGATTTAATGTCACCAAGTTTTATACGAACCACGCTACAACTAGATCTTGAAGATACATATCTCACAGAATCTGCGTGAATGAAGAATCTGAAGAGTTGAGATAGACATCACACGTGTAACTTAACTTAACGTTCTCGACTTCGTTAATACAGTTTCACAGACGTTAAAGGTCTTATCTTTTTACTTGCTTCTTATTTCGCCCGGTATTTTCAACATTAGCACATTGAAATTTTCTGAATGTGCCTTGTCACTCATCAAGCATCGCTTATCTACGCGTCCGTATCTCAGCATCGTTCCTATCCATTTACGGTAGTCAAATAAATTCCTACAAGGAAACGAATCATGAAAAGGAAAGGCACGTGCTTGTATAAATCAACATCAACGAGTAGGGAGATGCTTTTTATAATTAGTTTCATGACACGACGTTATCAAACTTTACATTTTCCCCTTGAAAATCAGATTGAAACGTATCAAAAGGATAGCTAGAAAGAAATTCCGAGACTTCCCGACTTTAATCTGCTACTTTGACAATTAATATAGCGTTAAGGCTAGAATTACCAAAGGTCAAAGCAGCTTCGGTTAAAACGATCAATTTGTAATTTTTTATACAAATTTCAAAGATTTATCCGGAATTTTCCTGATAATTGACACCGTCATAATAACAAAATTTTGAAAACGTGTGGAAAGTTGTACAAAACGAGGAAACTGATGAATTCGGGTTTGGTAAACAGAATGTAAAACCATTTTACACATTGACAAGTACCAGTCATTTTGACTGGTATTGGTATAAATAGCCATGATACAAGATTATTTTGATTTTGAATAAATTAAATAGAAAAAATAAAATTTTTATTTCTTTAGTTATTACATCATTGTCATTATATCATTGCGGACGAAAAATGTAACACGAAGTAGGAATTTTAAAATAAAATTGTAAAACCAGTCGTTCTGACTGTGTGGTAGTTCTAGTTTTAAAACTTATTTTTCCTCATTATGTACTTACATATATATTTCTTCTAAGTTCTATATACTTTTTTGTATAACTTCCGTTTCAATTTCTTTTTTAATACAAATTCTATAGTTTAGTCATCGGTGGATCTAGTGTTAATAAAGATCGTTTACTATACAGAGAACCCGCGATAAAGAAAGAAAAGAATAAAAGAGAAAGAAAAAAGATTTTCGCGTGTTTACTCTTACACGATCGGCTCGTCCATTTTCCGTGGCCAAGTTCCCGCGGAAAGGTGAGGCGGAAAAATGGTGGAGATGGCTCTTTTTATAGGAGCCACCGTAAATCGATGAACAAAAACAAAATTTCAAGGGAATTCAGTACTTCAAAAGGAGGACTTTGCCGAAGCTACCGGAGTCAGAGCTGCGTAAAGAGAAAACAAGAAAAGTGGAAAGGAAATCTGGGCCGCTATCGAACTTTGTTTTTTAATACAGTCTTTGGCGATTGGTTTAATTAAAAGCGAGCTGAGGACAGCTTTCAAACGAGTTTATAAAATTGTATATGTCATTTTCAGGATAAAGTGGATTCGTATTTTTCAATCGGTAGACTTCCCAAGTTCGGTGAACAAATAAATATTCAGAGAATATATTTTCCAACGCGCGTGAAGTTCGTACGCTTTCCGAGCGTCGACATTTTTCAAATTGCCCCGACAAATTTCGTTCGAGCTTGCAAAATTGATTGTCGACCTCTCTAACTTGGTCATCAATCACCTCGATCAAGAAATAAATATTCACTGGAGGATAATAAAATTTTGTTAAACGTGCATTCCACGCTACTTTTATAAGCCTAAATATTCTGAAGCTTCGATCATCAAAGATCCCAATCTCATAGTTCTTGTTACTACCATTATTTTATGGATTATTATACTGCGGATTTTTATGCATTTCTATGGGACATTTGAAAGCGAAAAATTGCGAAGAAAAATATACGAAATGTCCAAAATACAGCGCCTTTTACAATATTCGGTAGGTAGAAGAACTATCTTCCACAGAGGTTCTGTTTTTTTAAACTATATTTAAATTATACCGAGTGACTCGTGGACGATCGACTGCCAGGTGATTTTACGCGTAAAAATGAGTCGAAAAGAAAGAATACAATTTTTTCGTGACGTTTTGTTACGGAGAAAATCGGTTTTCAAAGTATGACGAGTATATGTAAAGTTAGCTAATTTCGTATAAACTTAACAAAAGCAAATAATTGACGAGAGGTTAAACTACGCGTGAAGATAAATAAAAAATGTAGAATAAAATCTCTTCACAAGATGCTTTGTTTTCGAGAAAAGTAAATTTAAAAGTATATCATGTCCGCGAACTGGTAGTTCTGAACTGAACGTGTTCAAACTTTATTTTCTTGAAAATGAGCGCTTATAAGGAAAAATTTTATTTCGTGTTTGTGACTTATTTCCTTGTATAATAACCTCCTGCCGATACCTAAACGCATAGCTAGCCTGTATTTGACCAAGTTTAAGTGTACTTGGCAAGTGTTCAAACTCGATTTTCTTGAAAACAAGGCCTCGAACGAGAAAATTTTATTCTTCCTTTCCAAGCCATTTTTACACGTGCAATCACCTCCCGGTCGATCGTGCACGAGCCACGGGACACTCCGTATATTTTAACTGACTGAAGCGGTTCATAGATTTCTAATAAACGAAACAAGCGTATTAAAAACTTAAAAATTGCGAAACTTCAATGAGAAAGAACTCGGTTTCTATGTTATTACTACTATAAAATTATGCATTCTGATCAATCGAATAGGATTGGTAAATTTATAACGAAAAAGATAAGCCTGAAACCTGCGTCAAAGTAAATCTTGCCAGAAAATACCGTCAGCTTTATCTACAAGATACATTCTACTCCAAGATAGTCTTCAACCCCTAGACAGCATGATGTAACGTCAAGCATCGCTCAAGACGAACTTTACCAATACGAACTTTCTCAAAAAGGATGCGTCTTGCAGACGTAGCTAAACAAAGTCTAGACTACGTGGCGACAGCTTTGGGACAAGTTAAACTTCGTAAAAACAAAATTCAATGGTTACTTAAATCTAGATTCGTTCGTACGAACTGATATCCAGCTGTGCGCCTATAAATCGCAAGACAGTAGTTGCCAATTTTGAACGTAAACTCTAAGCTTGTCAAGTATATTATTGGAATTTGGAAATGGAATTTAAATAGAAATGTGTCTCATTCCTTAAATGTTGTGGCACGAATGATTTACTCGAGATATCGTGTACTATTACGTACTTTCGCGTTATTACGTATTTTTTCGTATTTAAACCTTCGATAAATTTGCATAAACGTTCGCAGTCTACTTACGTCAGATTCGTTTCAAAAATTACGAAATACATTTATTCCGATTTTTAAGTTCAATGTAGTGTATATGTTAAATGCTCATGAAATACTGATACTCAATATCTAGACTATATGGATGTTTATGCAAATTTATACGTGTATGAATTATGAATACAATTAAGAAGATAGAATCTCGGCAGAAATATCCTTCGCTCGTTGGATATTGTTAACAGCATCGTAGTTTGAAGACTCAAAAACGCACAGAATACACGTAATCAAATATGTTAATATATGTTTGAGAAATTTAAACCAAAAAATATTCAAATATTCAAATATCGTCGATCATAAACGCATATACACCCGCAGTCCATTATAACCGATATAAAACGACAATAAATCAGCTGATATCATTAACACGACAACATACAAGAGCATACATCTCTCATCTTTCACAAACTTTCGTACGCTGTATACAATGCGATACTCGCTTGAAACAAATCATTTAATCATCGACCGCATTTCTCATCACTATGCAAGATGAATAAACCTTTCTACAAAGATGAACATGCTATGATGGCTGTTCTGATAGCAGGCTAATCCCCATGAATGTATCACTGGTGACCAAATATCATTGAAAATGCCTTTCGAAGCGTGTAGCACGCAGAGAATCGTGCAATGGAAAACCCAGGCAATTTCAGAAGCCCGTCTAATTGCGGATGTGTTGGCAGACGCGTACGAATAACTAATCAGTACAAATGTCACCGGTTGTGTGCACTGGCTGCATGTACACACGTTCGCAGTTCCGCAAAGCGCGCCTTGTGTGTGCCATTGCAACGACGAATATGCCCAGCACGTGCAACTTAACGTCGCCTGTAACGAGGACACCATCGAATCTGTTCGACCGCTCACGGTTTACTGCTTCCCCTTGTCCCTGACCATGCTGTTTCCGTTCAAATACCGCCAGCTTATTACCCGTCCATCCCTACGCAACCAACTGGGTCACACAACTGAAATAATCAAATCTCCTCCAAGAATTTGCGTAAAATCTAATGAAAACGATCGACGATTTGTAGATAATTTTTTGATGACATTGTTGGAGATTCCGTTCGAGTCTTTATCGTAGTTTCGAATAGGCGAAAGTCGTTGGGATGATATTTTAGATCGGAGAAGAAATATAATTGACAAAGGATTCAATAAAAATTTGATGATTCTCGGGAGGTTCGAATTCCTAAGAATTTGATTGAAATTTAGCGTTTGATGTTTCCCCGGAAATATTTTAAGGGGATGTGCAACCCTAGTCTTAAAAAAAAGAAAGAAATAGTGTAAATTTAGCATTTTTTTCGACTACAAATATTTTGTAAAGGATCAAGAATTTTATGGCGAACTTTAAACAACATCTAAGCTCTATGTCTGTATTTTTTTTATCAGATAAAATTACAAAATGACCAAATGCTACGACATTTTCTGACTCCATATCCAGCGGAACCTTGTTTTTGCTCGTAGCCAGCGGTACATGTGACTGGATTGTACAAAGTAAAAAGTCTGTGTGCAAACTTATACAAAAATAGATTATCTTTGATACAGCGTATGATTTTTCAATAATTTTGAAAAATAAGAAAATGGCAGCTTATTAAGGACGATAGTTTATTTCTTCGGTGGAAAAGTTCAACTTTGAAGATTTATAAAAATTCAACGGATTACGAAATTACAAAAATTGCACGTTGCATTGTAGATAACGCTATGCAGAATAATGCGTGAAAGTTTCAAGTTAATCGGATGAGGAGTTTCGGAGATCTAGCGGGTGCAAGGTCGAAAACTATAATTTCGAGAAAAACGCGCCAAAGTTTTAAGTAGATCTTTCCCGGAAATAAAAGATTAAAGAAATAGAAGACACTGGCATTCAGCATTATTTTTTAGAATTATAAAATATCCTTTCGCCACGATATTCTACGCATATCAGGCTTGAAACAAACACAAGAAAGAATTTCGATTTTCTGAAGCCGACGTAATTGCACAGCCTCCTAAATTGGACAAATATATGTAAAACCAATTTGCTGGCTTTTAGAAGGTTCGAAGTTTCCGGGACTTCGATTACAATTCAAATTTTAAAGTTTAAAGTTTTTTGCGAAAAAGTACAATGAAATTTCGAAAGTAAAAGATACAATGAAATTGTAGCAGGCTTTAAATGTCCCAAAATCCGATTCAAGCTTATTGCGAGATATCTCGTACTATATAATATTCGCGATGTTCAGACTCGAGATTAATTCGCAATCAACAACTGGCGATGTTACATTGTAAAGAAACGATATTAACGAAGAGGTGCGTGGGAAATGGGAAGAAAAAAGCGGTACTCGAACGTTTATCAAAACGATGCATCGTGTGTATGGTCGGTGGAGCACGTCTCTCATTAAACGTATCTCGGCAACACAGTGTAATTAGAAGGGCGGTATATTTACGACGACCAGCCGGAAGACGCGGCTTAATTTGATCATGGAAAACAAATCCGCGCCTACCGTGAAATGCTATGCATCCGATGGAAATGTAATCTTGCGAGCTGTCCGCGTAATTAAAATACTTCTACCCAATGGGCCTCGAGTTTCGTGAACGAAACACTGCCGAGAAATGTTATTCGTTTGGATGTTTGATAAAGCTTTATCGTACACGATGTTTAAGCTTTATAGAAAATAAAGCCAAGACGGTATCAAGTATCGGAATTCTTCGTAGATATGATAACACACGGAACGTTTGTTCAAACCTTCTATGGATATTTTATGTGCGTGTGTTGTTTTGTACGACGCATTTGAAATTTAATTAGCGGTGTGACGAGGCCCCATAAAACTACCATGATCGTACTGGTTAAATCTGAAACGAATTTGAAAATATATAAAAAGGTACAAGTCGTGTATTGCAAATATATACATAGATATATTTCGCAGAGATTATCAGAGGACTTAAACAGTTAATAATTTGTAATATCAGTAACGCGATATATAACGAAGCTATAGTGGTTTATCGCTTGTTATATGTTCAATGATGGGATACCAATTTTTTACTGAATATATATTTGCCATATTTATATTGGCTAAAAATCTGATCAATTTTATTATATCGATAATGAGAGTGTCAAATGTTTTATATAATGCACATAACACACACGTAAAACGTGTCCTTCGATATCCGCGCAGTAAGAAATCATAGAAATTTGCTAGCAATATTTTTTTAGTCTTTTCTTCTTTTTTTCCTACGAAAATTGGACGTTAGACAGTCGAAGCACGGCGGACCTCCATTTATCGAGACGAAATTTTACCTAGTTAGCGCATGGTTGAGTAAATTCCTGGCGATTGAATCCATTTATCTGAACGCGAGCTTCTATTATTTGAACGAATAATAAGAAGAAGAAATATTCCAGCAACTGGATCTCACGTGAAAACACCAAGCATCCAATGGAATTCACAAAAACTACCGCACTTGGAGTCGTATCTTGGCTAGATTCCATTTACAGGCAGTGGTTAAAAATTAACCAAATAAACAACTAAGAAGCGCGCGCATTTTTCCAACACCGCGGAACAGGTTTCTGCCGGTGAGACCAGAGAAACGATGACAAATCGGAAATTTATGTAACGAAGGCAACATCCGCCACGCGACATCCTGCCTGTCTGGTCTATTATATCTGTTTGATCGGCGAGACTTGCTCCTCTATAGTCTTACGCAATCGATTGTTCGACAGACCAGCCATTAGCACATTTTTCTTGTGTTCGTTGTCAACCTCGTTCCGCTCGATATGAAAACAGATACTGTTGAACCGGAGATGGAAAAAATTTGGCTTTCGACTGGTTTGAAGAGTAACGCAAAGAGTACCGTGGAAAAATCTTGAACTTTTAAAGACACTCGATATTCTTTAAAATACTGTCTCTAGAAAATATAAATTGACTAGATCGGTTGGTTTATTATATTTCTAATTATATTTTTAATTACGTTTACCGATTCTATGTTACAAATTACTGGATGCTTTCCTATAAATTATTCAATTTTGCTATGAAAATTATCCGAATTTAATATGAATCGTGTATTTCTCATTTTAACGTCTATCATATAGAGATGTTAACCGGTGACAAAGTAATTGTATAAAAAATCACTATTCTCTATATTTTGAATTTTCTATGGGCGCACAAATGTCCACAGTGACCTAATCATTACGAAAAATTGTATACTCGTATTTGAAAGGGTTTTCTAAAAATATACTCGACAACCACTGCGTTATTAATGATCGCAGAATTAAAGAAAAAGTCAAATAGCTTTATCGGACTACAAGCGTCAATCAGTCCGTAGATATTTTTGTCCCGACTGCGTTTAATTTTCATGCTTATCCAGTCGAATTTCGTATTCGAACTTCCAGTATTCGTATTTTAAGCATGTTCTTGCCTATTCTTAATCCGTCTTATCTTCGTCGATATATTTAAAAAATAATCGCGGCGTATAATTTCTCGAGAGACTATTAAATACAATTTTAAACGACGATACTATTGGGTTCTCGGAAGAGCTGGTTCCATCTTCATTACGAACATTTATCAAGTAAAGAAACGTTCGAATACACGCGCGTAAACAAGCTGCTGTCGTTAAACGGACATTAAAGAGAATTAAGGAGACACATGGAAATTCATCGATGAAACAATATATCTCTCATATATCTGAGAAAGAATCGTAGCTGAAACGTACACTTTCTGTCTCTATGTGCTGAATATATTTAGAATATTTTCGAATATTTTAATATATTTTAGAATATTTATATTCATGTCCTAACTTCTATAATATTGACAAGGAATTAAATTTTCATCGTATTATTATATATAAAAACTATTCGAATTTTAATCACCCTAAGAAGCATGATTTTCATCGTATTATTATATATAAAAACTATTCGAATTTTAATCATCCTAAGAAGCATGCAAAAAGCTATTTGAATATTAATTACCCTAGAGAACAGTGAAAATCTATTTGAAGAAATACATTTGCAAAAAAGAAAAAAAGAGGAGAAAGATGAGAAATTTTTCACGAGAAGAACTGCTGAAATTATAGATGACGAACGGTCTAATTCTACTTGAATCTTTCTTAACTTTCGTCACGAATTGTTCGAACTGGATACATGTTAAAAAGTGCAGGTTTACCTTGCACCTAGACGTTAAGACGAAGGAACTTTTCCAAGTTCTCATATTCAGGAAGATCCATGGAACGCGTTTCGAATTTATTTAAATTTATTCATTCGAGGAAATTATTCGCGCAACTGTTCGCACCCGTGAAACTTCATTTTACGATAATATGCATGCGAATTTCGGAACAAAGGAACCTTTGACCGGCATTTACGCGTCGTTGAACGGACGAAACATTTCTTTGTGAACGATAGAGAGGAAAGAAAAAATATACGAAAAAATATATTCGAATGCGAGCGTATGTGCGTGAAGTTGGACGGTAAAAGGCAGGTAGAAAAAAAAGATAGAAAGAGAGAAAGAGAGTAACTGATGCATCAAGTTTTGAACGCGAAATGTTTTCGCAGCATCCAACGAGCTCGTAGCCGCAGAAACGCGATATTGCCTTTTAGCTGACGATAGGTCTTTCTGGAGAACCGGAAAAGTTTATCTCTGATACGCGGTTACTATATTTGTCTGCAAGTATTGCATTAACAAGCGATTGCGCCACTGTCTTTAACTTGCACGAAAAAACCAAGATTCTATCGAAGTAGAATATTCTTTCTACTTACGAAATTCGATGAACTTATTTTTCTTCGTTTATTATATTATGCGTGTTATGTAAAACACTTCGAAATGTCGTTGGTACTGTAACGAGACCTGATTATCAGGATTACATCGGCGAAGTTTGAAACCAATCTGAACATGCGTATAGAAATTTTATTGGAAATAAAGATATATTTAGGAAATTGAAAGAAAAAAGAGACCACCAGCCTATAATCCTTTCCCCGAAAACTTTCGATTCTCTTTTAAAACGAAGAGCATAGAGGAATAAATCTGGGATTATTAACTTCCGTTACACTGCTAACTAGAAGAGATCTCAAAAGAAGGAAATAATTTATAATATTAAAATATATTATTATTATACAAAAATTATATTATATTATATATTATATAAATAAATTATTATATATTTAAAATATTCCAACATTTGTAGAAATCTTTTATGAATATGTTATTTGTCTTCTATTAAACATTTTCGAATTTCATTACTACTATCCTGACGTTAGGTCGTAATTAGACTATGCTATATTATTATAGATTATATATTATACTAAAACGAGTATTATATACTGTAATTAAGATTGGTGAAACTTGAAACCAATCTGAAAATACGTATACAAAATTACAAGACGTTCCACAGAAATTACAAAGTGTTTAGACAGTTAATTAATCGCTATATCGATAGTTATCACATTTAAGTTAATTTGAAATGAATTTAAGGTGAAATTAAAATATATCGTGACAGGATAATCACCGAAAAATATCCCATCGCAAGCTCATGTGGTTATCGTACGATACTACTGATTGAAGTATCCTAAAATTAGTTACTTAAATTAGTTATAGTAGAAACCAGTCGCAGAGAACGGAAAAGCAACGCAAGCATGAAATTGTCAAATAACAAAGAATAAATAAAAAGCTTGGACTTACGTCAGACGAAAGAATAAAGACGCTCGAGAGAAAGGTAACAAATTATTCAGCAAACTGTATTCCCAAACAGCCCCGCTCGACTATAAACGATTCTCAATCCAGCCATAACATTCCTATTTCCCGTGCAAATACGCTTTATTCCTCCCACATAAACAACGAGAACCACGAGCAGCCATTTCATAGTTGTTCCGTCTCGTATCTACAAGCGCGCGCGTGCACAATTTTCTCCCATGTTAATTTCAAATTTGGGTACTCGTCTAGAAAAAAAGAAAAAGAAAAGACAACGAAAGGGACGTAGAAATATTTCAAAGCATCTGCGAATTTTACTTTCTCCCTCGAGCGAGGAATTCGCGTGGAATTGCGTGCCATAAATTTGTCGAATGCCAAAATGGATGCCGCCGTGTCAGAAAACAATCGAATTCACAGGGAGCCGAGGGGAGAAGGAAAGAAAATGGTGTCACGGTTATTGGGTCGTTTCATAACGCGCGGCAGTACGTGGGCAAACTTATTCCTCACCGATAAGACCGCGTTCTCAACACAGACGACAGCTTTCGTTCATGCCAAAACAAAGGGAAACTGACAGACGCTCGGCCATCTAAGAGGAAGGTAAAGTGGATTCTTCGGAGCTTTTGTTCCAGTCCAAGTATCGTCAATAGTTGTTCCACGTGACGGACTAGCCATCGATAATGCGGTAGCCTTCGCGATGTGGTCGAATAAAATTGGTTCAGAAACAATGCTGCGTCAACCACATTCTTATCTCGTAATTAAGAACGAGCCAAACCAGTACGATCACTGTAACTGCACTCTGTCCATAAATCATCTTAATGGCGGTAACATTTTTCAATATAAAATTAAACTTGGTCTTTGGAAACGAGATTGAAACGTGCTGAATCAAAGATGTTAATTTGCATCATCAGTTGTGATACTGTGAGCTACTGGCTTAGTTCTGTACGTACACTGTGCCCTATTAATTTAAGTTTAGGTTAATTCTATTGTATCGTAGCGTATACGATACACGTTCAAAATGTATGGATAGTACTATTTGAGTTTGCAACTTGACTTGTTGCATTTTACGCTATTTTATATTATTTTGTTTATCGCTAATGGTCGTAAAAGATGCTTGACGCAGTCGTAAATAAGATACATAATAATACAGTTGCGTCAACATTTCGTTTGTAATTACTTTTTTTGATTTTATGACACAATAGTTGTATTCTCGAATTCTATTCGATGCATATTTTAATTACGGGGAGGAATTTTAAGAATGTCTTCGATATTTTCCTCGAAAATTTATTCCTTTTTCCATCTAGCGATCTTACGATCTTATGAAGAAATCGAAGTATTTTACATCACTGTGATAACCTATTTTTTCCCCAGATACAACTTCCAGTTTTACTAGCGAAAAGAATCTCCTCGTAGCAAGAACAGAAATAACAGTTCTTTGAACAACACTCGCCACCTTTAATCACGAAACAAATTCGATTTTATTTGGAAGGGAGCTGGGGAGAGGATCAAGGTCCCAAAGGTGGGAAACCAGACGCTGGATGGCTCGTGAAAAGAGCGTTGATCGTCGAGATGGGATAGCCGAACAAAAGTTTTTCGTGAGTGGAATCGATTGTAAAAACACTGGTCCCGGTTGCGCAAATGATCGCGCGAATAAAAGGGAGAAAGGGAGAAAGGAAAAAAAAGGAAAAGGGAGAAAGGAAAACGCGGTCAAGACCGATCGATCCTGCCAGATTAATTACAATGCAAATTGATTGCCGCTACTTTTTCGCCGGAAGCAAATTGATTTTCCGTTAATTAAATGTCGCCGTTCGACCCGATCCTAATTAGGATTCTCTCTTCGTCAGTCGGTACTACAAACCGAGATGTGTCCTTCCATCTCTCTTGCCCTCGAGCGATTCGATTCAAGAGCGTCTCTCTAGAAGAGAGATCTGCAAAGCTTTCAAACAGCTTTTCCTCTCCCGAGCCAGAAGAAGCCACGAGAAGCAGAAGAGCAAGACGGACGAAGAAACCGGAAAGAAGACGACGACCAAGTAAAAAGCAAAAAGAAAGAGGTAAGGAATCAGAAGAAGAGGAAGAAGGATAGAAATAAGAAAGAGGAACGTAACGGTGAATGGAAAGCAGAGAGAAATCCAGCTTTCCGCACGAAGGACGAGCCTCGTCGAATAATCGATGGACCTGGAGGATCGGTTCGACCGCACTGGTGGCTTTTTCCACCGTGGAACGAGTCGCAGGTCGGATGTAACGGAGAAACCGAAAGTGCAAGAAAGAGGAAATATATATATATATATAGTTTTTAGTAGCGTGCCGGAGAAGGAGAGACAAGGATAAAGCTAGGCTGAGAGACGTTGCTGTTCCGCCCTGGAAAACAGAGGTGCATTTCTCCCGAGGAAAAGCCATTTTCTCGCCTCGCGCCGCTTGTTTACCTCGGCTCATTTATAATTTCCACTGCACGCTGGCTGCCTCTTGTTTACGACGTCTCGACGAATTCTCCAGCCGAGTCGACGATTCCACCCCGTTCACCGCGTCGGGATACAGCCAGTTCGATTCGAAACTTCCGTCGACCCCCAGTTGTTAACTTCGCTTACCAGACTCTCGATTAGCCAGTTGAGAGACAGACTCGCTGTTACTTTGTACAAGTGCAAGTGCAAGTGGAGCGTGCTGCGGCTCGGACGCGCCAGATAAATTTTGTTTTGACAGAGACACGCACGTGCGTTGGAATGCGTCGAATTGTGCAGAGCTTTTTGTTTTTTATTTACGCTTTACGAGATTTCAGAGAGATGAAGCTTTTAGGTCTCGTATATGCGTATGTAGAGTGGAGCTGGGGCATTTTGATTCGACGCTTCTGCACCAGTTAACCGTATAGTTGCATACTATGTAATAGTTGAAACTTTCGAATGAATAGCATTAATAATGCACTGTAAAGTCGAACATAAATTATAATCGCTTTTTTATTTGATACTTAACTCGAATCTACGTTTAAGCCAAATGTAATCTCAACTTGATCGCAAAAAATTAACGAGAAGTCTCGTTTATCGATTAGCGAGAGAATTTCTCTGAATTTCAGCCAATTTCTTGAATTTCTTATCCGAAAGGAATTCGATCCCCTCCTTCCTTAAGAAATTCCTCTTTTTCCTTCAAATTTACCGCGCGACACTAATTGAGCTACTCAAAAGCCGAAGATTAAAAGAGACCCAAGACGCCCAACGCTGAACAATATGAAAACCCTGAAAAGAGATTTTCGAGGTTTAACGTCGAAGCAGAAAACCTTGCTTGACTCTTTCAAAAGCAAATCTTGATTGAACAGTTGGGAAAAGTTGTGTTATATATTTGCAAGTACTAAAATTGGCCTGACTGAAATTCATTTGATTTTATTAACTTTGCCATAAATATAAAAGTTCATGGTTAAGAAGCGACCCACTTACAGATACCTACAGGGTGTCTTCGAAAGCATGGTACAAACGGTTGGATGGTGATTCTATATGCAAAAATAAATTGAAAAAGAAGAATAACATTTTTTCGATTAATGCTTGGTTTCTGAGAAAACTAAATTTGGAAATCAGTCGGGTGTCCGTGCACTAAATGTAAGTTTCGAGGTATCCGAGGTTTCTAAACAATATAACTAAAGTACTAAAGTTCTAAAGAAAAATAGAGTAATATCCTTCTTCGTGAAACCATTCCAAATACAGACACGTTCACACACACACACACAAAATCATATCAACACATACAAAAAAGAAGTCGGCTATCTCGAAACTCACAATCAGAACGCGCGCACCCGACGGATCCTCAAACTTATTTTTCTCGAAAACGATACCTTAAACGAAAAAATGTTATTCTTCTTTTTCGACTTATTTTTACATATAGAATCGCTATGCGGCCGCTCGTACCATGATTTCTGAGACAGTCTGTACGCGAAACAAATCTCCACGTAGGGTTCATCTCTTCAATAGCGCTCATAAAAATGTAATTTACGTAAACCTATCCACATTCTATCTATTATTTATATATCTTCTATCAGTTTCTTAATAACTCGTTAGAATACAACGTTGTATACGAAATACCGAACGTCAAAGGTTCAATATCGTGTCAAAGCAATCGATAGTCACTTCGGATCCCTTTATTCCTGGAAAGTTATCGGTGAAACAGAGTGGTGACAACCACCGCGTGAAAATCACGGAACAAGTAACATCCGTCCGGAAGTGGAAGACGCGTACCGTCGAAATGGATCCGTTCTAGTTTCGAGTGTCGCGATTTTACCGTGACAAAGCGGCGTTCTGTTCGTTAGCAATGGCAATTATTCGACGAGAAAGGAAGCGACCTAACGACAACGAGCGAAAACGCCTTCAAACAACAAAGCCTCCATCTACGGCTTGAAACCCTTCTACCTTTCCAAATTCAACGAGATTTGATGCTGTTTTCTACTAAGAGAATCGCTTGCCCCTCTACCTTTTGGTGTTCTACTTTCTCATGTAGATTTATCTGAATATTAACAACGTGACGGAGTAAGAGTTTTGGCAAAGTTTCGAATCTTCAGGAGAAAATTATCTTGTACTCTGTTTGGAATTACGATCTAACACATTCGTGCCCGGTAATTGTAGCGAAATCTGAAAGGATGAAACCGCAAGGTAATTGAGACAGGGACTAAAATTTTGAAATTTTAATTTCAAGCGCTATACGTTCCATTTCTTTGAAATATAATGACTGACGGAAGAAAATTTGAAATTGATACGCCACGAATTTTAATAACTTCTGTACTTACATTTTTTTACCATGTTGGTAATATCTATTCTATAGTATATATTACGTTTATCCATCACTCCCACTATATACATATGTTCATAAAATAAAAAGAAAATAAAAGAAAATGAAAAGGATATTTTGAACAAATATATTGATTTCATACAAGTATTTCATTTAGAGACAAACAGGATTGGTACTTACAATGCTTGCAAATTCAGTTTTCTCAACAACTAAGGGATGGGACATACATACAGGCTTCTCTACAAATACTATTTCGTTGCTCAGGAATTTTCACGATACTAGTTCGAAAAAATAGAAAGCTTTCTGAGATCTTACATTTGAGATCGTACGATAATCGAAAGAAATCAAATTTGGAAAATAGTCTTAAGTCACACAAGTCCTTTCTCTCTGCTAAAAAAATGTCTCCAATTGTACTGCATAGACTTACTTCAGTTATGAGAATGCAATAATAACACGTCGATTTTATCAGAATATTCTGCAATTAAATCGCATCCTATTAAAAAGAAAACGAGCATTTGGATACTTCTCGTAAAAAGACGTGGAAGAAAGAGGGGGGAAAATATATCGTAAAGGTTGCAGAGAGCATCCGTGAGCATCCAGACTCGTGGCCTCGTGTTTTTCTCCTTTTGCTCGTTTTTCTTTGCATCACGCATGCAACCTGTACATTCTCCACGGCAGCCAACATTGCAGGATATTTTTCACGTTGGCCAGATCCGACGATTTAAAAGGCAATCCTGGCGACTCGAGGTCGAAAGGCCGAGTTGACGAAAATTAATCGAACATAGCTCTCTGCGACTCACGGAATCCTGATTTCTAGTGGTTTGCCCCGTCGAGAATCGAAACAAACGTTCGAGAGATTGGAACACTTGTCGTTTGGGGACTCGCGGGAGACCCGGCTTTCCCAACCAGCTGGTTTTCGTCGGTGTACTCTGTAACTGACTGAGATATTAGGCCAACCACCGCTCCAACTCGTTCGTTTTTCGGCAGATTGATTTTTCGCGAACAATTTTCCACTCTGTTGTCTCTGGTATCGACAAGATTGTTGGATTTAAGATAGATACACATGGCTCGCGAAAGTACACGAACGCTTGGACATATGCACGTTATACGGAACATTTTGGAATTTCATCGACACTGTCGTGGGACTCGGTGTAAAGAGATACGAAGACTGGAATTCGGTGGACTACCTTTTTAATTAAATATTTTCCTTCTTTTTAATTCGACGAAGTAGAATGACCAGAATCGTAGTAGTCATGAGACTTTTAACCAGCTAGCTGTTGCTACCTCTTTGAAAAGTCTGTACCTAAAATGTGTCGCAATAAGCAAGCGATGACGAGTATACTCGTCACCATACAGTACGTGTGGTTGTTGTAATATAGAATCAAGTTGTAATAAAATGACTGTTTTATTTTCTAATCTTATAACTGTAATTTACTGCAAATTGTAACTACTTTTTACGTATGACGAGTATACTCGTCAAAAACAGCTAACTGGTTAAGAACCATGTCGATTTTGATGATTTCACCTCAAAAAGAGTTTGTCAACGTTACTGACATAGAGGAATAAATGTGTCAAATTCCAATGAAAAATATCGTGTAGATTCTTAGCAAAATATTCTAAAGGGAACCTAAAATAACACACTTGAATATTTTATAAATTAAAAAACCGAAACATCTGAAACTTGATATTTTGATGGATTTGATAATCCTATAATCTGCGAATAAAATTACGATAGTTAATGAAGTCTCCTTTAAAATATACCAAGAGCTTCAAATATATATGAATTTCTTCTATCTAGGAAGACATTTTAAACGAATATTTGCAAAAAGTTCTCGACGCGTTAAGGAAATATAAAGAGTACAGTTATTACAAAGATGCATAGAGTTTCATCGTGTTCCATATATCATTTGTATTATTTACGCGACTAAGCAGGTTTCTCCACACTATGTTCAATATTTTCATCGATTTGAACGCCTATGATACATTTCCAGCGTCTATCACAAAATTTCTTTACTCCATTTCCTCTCGCTTTCTTACTTTCACATCTATCTGCGTCTTTACTGTCCGCGATTCTTCTGGGAAACGAACGATATAGGACAGAAAGTTACTTTCGAAAGCTCTACATTTCCGCGTGTTGCTGTCACTGGGTGTAAATAACGTACGAGGTTTTGTTCACTAGACACCATTTTCCTCGACCGATTCGAGATCCAGTTCGTTCGAACAACCGGTATTTCTAGTTCATCCGGAAATTCATTGGTATCGATTTGATCTCTGTTTCGATGATTACATAATTTCTCAATGATGTAATCTTTTAACGTTTTTTCAAAAATCACAAGCTGACGTTAAATCTGATAGATCCGTTCGATAAAACTACGCGGAGAGTATAATTTCGAGTTAATATAAATACGATGTGATTTAAAGTTTCTTAGAAACTAAGAATAAAGTTAGAAAAAAGAAAAAATAGGTAATTCATAATTTTTTATTAAAATTTGATACACCCTTACGACGATGCATTTTTAAAAATTCGAACGACCTTTGGTAAAAGATACGAAGGAAGGCTTGCTTTTCAGATTACGTATTTTTCTTGGTTGTATAATTCACTGTTAATTTAAATAGAAGCTTTATGTGTACTTCAATCGCGTTGTATGGTTGGTCGTATAAGCTTCTGTTAATTTCACGCTGTTCTACCGTTAAAGATTCTATTCACAAGAGGTCGGAACTGTCTGTAACGAAGATATCACACGGTAATTGCACGCTATTCGCGTACCTCAGCTGGAGCCACATAAACACCTGTCGTGCACCAATGCGTAGGGAATCACCACGGGAATAGCAAACGCTCCATACCAAAGAGAAATTGTTCACGATCTTGCGACGAGGTGGTCGATTAGCTTCATCGATCGCGGCAATTCCCCTTTCGTTCAAATTTATGATACACCGCGGTATATATGCTGCTCGCCATAATGGTCGCCATAATTATTCAGGCATTTCTACTAATCTTAAGAAAAACTGTTTCGAACGTGAGAAAGCGACTAATTGTCAGTTCCCAGGTGGAAACAAATCGCGATAATGAAAATGCCAGAAGATTTCTCGTTTATCAGAAACTTCAAAGTCCTATGTAATTTTCTGCGATAACTTTTCAAAGAAATGAGCCTAAAGCGTATGTGAGTCGCGTGCATTCGTTCTACGCTGGTCGGACAATAGCAATGTACAGGGTGAACCACGAATCGTGATCGGTAGAGATGACTCTGTTATTAGCAGTCCGATGGAAAATGTTCGTATGAGGATAGCACGCTTTCCAGAGAGCTTCAATGTGATTATAGCAAATTTTTTGTCGATTCTTTCTTTTCTCATGACTTTTCAAGGTAACCTTGAATTTTTTGCAAATGAACCTATCATCTCTTTACACTTGTCTGTTAGACGATTTTAGTCGGCAAAAAGATTGCTATAATCGCGTTAAGGCTCTCTTGAAACCACGTTGTACTTTATAAAAACATTCTTCATCCGACTGATAATAGACAGATTTGTCGCTTGTACTAAATTGACAGGTCAAAACAGCACATTTATTATAACCATGCGAACATCGTTCGAGCAAGAGGTCGACTCTGCGACAAATACGATCACTGCGTGCATTCACGTAGAAAATACAATCAGATACTACGTAGCATCAGTTTGTTTTACGCGTTAATTTCGAAAGTTCCAATGGTTCTGTTTCATACGTTAACTGGAAAAGTAATTATATTTCAGGCTGACCTTTCAAGACGTTAACCGAGCACAGACTGGAAGCTCGTTTAGACGAACCCATTGATCTAGCCGAGCAACGAGTAGCCACTTACTACGAAATAGTTTAGCGCGCAGGAAATGTACCTACAGTTACCGTAAAATCAACTAGTACAGTTTAGTTACAGATTTGATTAACTGATACTGAGTGGTGCAGCAAGTTCTAACGTCCGCGCCACTCCGCGCACAGTAAGTTACCAGATGGCTCGTCACTCCGCTAAAATCGTTGCATGTGCGTCTGCACGAACCTCGACTTCCGTTCCAATCGCTTTATCGTCCAATTAGCGGAAAACCCAGAAAAATATCGGCCACCGTTACAACGAACACCCTGTATATCCATTGCGTCCGCCACACGAGCAAGCATTCGTACACGCGAACGCCTACCAAACTACGGCATCGCGAATGTACACATTATTACCGGTGCATTTACATGTGTATAATAGCGTGCAGCGCGCGCATACATTCGCCCGATCGTCTGTGTGTACACGCGCGGGCAAACATGCATAATAGCGCATTATTGGGGCCGAGTTAACGCGTGTGTCGTATCGATTCATCGACAGGAACTTTCGAGCCGGGTCCAAACATCGGTGACTTCAGGAGCGTACGACGCAACAAAGGGTCTCTGCGAGTCTACAGGCCGAAGATGACAAAGGTGGCCGAGCCAAGGTGAGCCGGATGTTTGCTCGGAAATAATTCATCGTCCGCAACTCGGTCGAGTCCGCCAGGCCTGAATTCAGGTGACAGGAAGTAACCTCCGTGCGCACCGTCAGTCCGCTCTCTCTCTCTCTCTTATCAGCCGCTGATAATTTCAATGGGTTCTTCGGCGGAGGCAATGAATTTGGCAAACGCTTGGGAATAATTTTTGTTAAGGGGATTAAAAAATATTCTGCAAAGTCTACGAGTTGGCTCTTAATTATTCGCGGATTTTCAGGCAGAATTTACGTTGATTTTCTGAACATATAGTTAAAGCTGGATTATCGAAACTGTAGAATCAACAACTGGAGGGGTAAAATGCGAGAATATTCGATTTTGGGAGGGATAGGGAGTGATTTATTGCTAATGGATCTTTTTATTTCTTTGTTTCACTCGCAGGGTGATAATTCACTTGCGGAGTTCCTTGGTTTAGGCGATAATGATTCATAAGGGGAATTATAGAGTATTCCGTTTCTGAACGTAGTTGGTAATGCATCCATGAATCTTATTCCTTTTTTCTCCTTTTTTTCTTTCGTTCAGTTATGGTGATTCGCTGGTAATTTTAACGCGTTAGTAGATTCTTCCATTACACTCGATGGAATCTACAGAACACTGATTTTTAAAACCGGTTAACGAGTGAAACCTATGATACAGGTGATGTATAAAATAATGTATAAAATCTATAATAAATCGCAAAATAATTCATAGATTTTTAGGTGAACCTTTGAATCAACCAAACGGAGAGTCGAGAAAGAATGTTCTCTCGATAAAAAGCATTTCGCCGTATTCATCACGCAGCACAATCGTAACTGCAGCGTTTTAGTAAGAATCGATTAAAAAGATTAAAGAACATTCGATTAGAGAATTTCAACAATTATTCGTTCGTTTGATAAAAAATTCCACGTACTCCATTCGCGATAAAGCCAGTTCGTCCTCGAACATATACGACGTGTGCAGAAAAAGATCACTTCTATTACACGATTTCACCCTCGCAACGCGATTCACCCTCTGCCCCTGAAACTGCTACGTACTCGTCGGAATCATCCTCGAACAGCATATGCAAAAATAGAGCAATCCTGTTACACGATTTTCACCCTCACGACGTATCTCAATGTAACCCTCTGCCTCCGAAATTAGCGCAAACTGGTCGAAACCTTCAAATATTAACAAACCCCCTGTACCTCCTGTGAAACTACATCAAGGGGAGAAGATGTTAGGATCTCATCCGGAATTCTCTACCCCTAAAATTGCCGCATAGTCGTCGAGATCATTTTCGAACAGCGTATGCAAAAGAAAAATAAGAAAGAACAACCCTACTACACGAGTTCTCCCTCGCCGCGTAACTCAACTAAAATTAGCCCTAAGATTAGCAAACATTCGTGGAAACTGTTGGAATATTAACCAACCACCCGTATCTCCTCTGACACCACATTAAGAGGGGAGCAGGTTAGAATATTATTCGGTATTCTCTGGCCCTAAAATTACCACGAATTATCTCGTAGAAATCATGGTGGAAGAGCGTGTGCGAAAAGAGAACAATCCTGTGATGCGTGATTTCACTCTGTCAGAAGTAACTCGACGTAACCCTCTGGCCCAGAAATTAGCAAACACTCGTCGAAACCTTGGAATATTAACCAAGCCCTGTATCTCTGTGTATTTGGAATTACACTAAGAGCAGAGGATGTTGGAAAATCATCGGGTATTCTAGGTACGCGCCTAAGCGAAACACCTGTCACGAAAGAGGGAAACTTGAGAAGCAGCTTCGTCTTCGAGGTAAGCACCGTAGGAAGACCACAACTCTCTTATTCGAGGCACACATTCGACGCCAGGACGAAGCTTCGAGAGAACGATTGCACGTCGAACGTTCAACCCGGGGTCTTGAATAAGTATTCAAGCAGCACGAAGTGTATCTGTCGCTTAGTGTATCGCCGTTGGTTCCCGTGTAAACGATCCGGTTCGTGTATATGCACAGTAATACACACACGTAACCTATTCAGAAGCGAAGTAACCTCCGAACAGCAGACATTGTCGACGCTTCTGCGCCCGCGAAACAATGCTTTATTCCCTAGACACCCTAGGGTCACTAGAGCTGTCTATCGAGGCAAGGAAGCTTACAGCGTGCAACCAGGGAAACGTTCTCTGTTCCTTGTTTTCCTCGTCCAGAACTGTGATAATACGCGGCGGAGACTACGTACTCCCCGTACAAGTTTTTCCTCAGATCGATCCTAGACCAGCAAATGCAATGAAAAATGCAGTCTGACTCCGTGGCGACGCACCCTATTCCTGCTTTGTTCTCAGCTTTTTTTCTTTCTTTCTTTTTTTATTACTCCGGATCGGTGAATATTTGATACGAGTTTTCTTTCTTTTTGCCTCGAAATGAGAAAAAAAGGAGAAAATTTCGTACGATCGCTATTAAAGAGATTTCACCGAGGCGGTTCTTTGTTGTGGGAATCTTTTTCAAAAATAGTATTACATCGGTATTCATTGGTTTTTCGTTAATAATAATTATAGATAGATCGTATTAATAGAAGTTATATTTCATTGATATACATTTGGTAGATTGTTATAAGAATTGCTAAGAAGAAAAGAAAATGTAAAGATACGTACGCCTGCAGCTACAAAGAAATGGGATAAATAAGATATTCCTCGATTAGATAGATTTTATGTGAGAATAGTAAATGCCTCGTGTGCTCTTTTTAGGAAACGCGAACGAATTTACTACGTAATTAAGAATATTTGCAGTCGAATTTCGAGGATCGAATTCTGATTTTCAATCCAAGAAGAAAATTTCTTTTCGCCAATCGTTAATAATAGAAACTATGCTTTCGAAGTTTAGAGTTTCGGAGCTGTGCATTGAACTCGTTGAATCCATGACTGTCGATAAAAAAGCTCTGAAATAGTTCCAAAGTCAGAGAGAGAAGTGAACGAAAAAAAAAAAAAAAAGAAAGGGAATAATCGATACTTGCTAAATTAACGGGAAAGAAACGTCGATTGGCTACGCGTGCATTGTTCGTGGCAATTAGTCGCCCTTCTCGCTGGGACGAGTTAGGTCTCGATGAGAAAAGAAACATCGAGGGGGTAGAAAGAAAGAAGAGAAAATCCACGTGCGGGTAAACGCTCGTGTTTCAATCGATAGGATTGGCCAGTCACTAACAGACTAAAACATAACCGTGTAAATTAATTTGGATTTAATTAACACTGCAGGAAATCGATATTTAAAATTAATTAGCAAATTGTCGACCCGATAAGAGAGGGTATCGAACTGGGATTTTATTATGTTTATACAGCGTACAATGAGTGGTAAAAATATTAAATAGCATAATGCATAAGCAATTGTAATTTTCAGGAAAAATTAACATTTTGGATATCCTAACCGTTAAATGTATAATATTGCCGTTTAGTGATACACATTGCCTACGAAAAATACGATATTTGCACACGTTCCTATTTTTCAATCTATTTATTACGTTCTACGTTTCATTTTTACGATAGCAATGTTTTAATCATGTGAAAGTGCTCTTACGATATGAAATTTAACTTAATTAACTTGATTAATATTAGCATATAAATGCTACGATACATACAACGGTGTGCAAATTTTGCATATCGACGATAATACGTTCGAACGTACGATCATATACCTAACGAGTAGTTAAGTAATAAAACACCGATACGATCGAACAGACGTACTATTCATCTACTAATAAACTGTGTTCTACTTTGTACCGTTCTGGGAAATTTTATGCATCAAAGAGTTCAAATGAATTACGAAACTGTCGTTTCGATAAGAAAAAAAAATATAGAAAAGCGAATTTGCAAGTCAAGTGCCACCACGTGTATATGCACGTGTACGTCGATCCTTGTCGAATGGATTTGAGCGATGAAAATATTTCATAGAACACACCCGTCCATACACAGAATCATGAATCACGCGGATTCCTTCTATCACCGGTATAATTACGTTTGCCGTTGGACAACCTGCTTGCACGAGAGAGCACGTTCTGTATATGTGTAGAAGCACAATGCACAAGCATGTACCAAGTGCATTCTAACGCGATATACCAACGTGACTGATATTTGCTTGTCAGACAATAAAATCGCTTAAGCAGAATGGATTAGCGTTCGAAGAAGTCAACAGGAACGATTTAGGCTTAGATTAAGCAATCTTCATTCACCAAGGTCGACTACGATATTTCGCTTCGATCGAAGCCGTAAAATATGAGAAACATCGATTTGTGCTTCGTTTCGTGTAACGTGAGAGTCTCAAGGTCGACAATGAGACTTGCACGATTAAAGTAATTAATTTACGAAATGTATAAATAGAAGAAATTTTATTTCCGCCCCCCCCGTTGTATTATGTATTTTTTATTTAAGATAAATGGATATCGTAATTAAAAAATGAAATTAACATTTATCGATCGTGCGAATGTGAAACAAATTAAATTATACTGTGCGCTTTATGTAATAAGTTGCAACGTCTCGAAGGTTTCGTTAGAATTCTATTTTGTTAAAGTTTATGATAAAAATTAGCAACAAGTCTACAACTAATAAACGAGGGAGTATTTTTCATTTTATGATATTAAGCAGAAAGGATATGAAAAATAAAAGAGCAACTAATTTAATCGTCGATGTAATCAAAATTAATTAAAACGACAAGAAGAAAAATTCGATTCCTCTAAATCGTGAACGATAAAGTTCAGTTAGTGGACTGCTATTTTTACAGATTTTTGAGAAATTTAAACGCGAGAAAATAATCCCAAACACATAAAATAATCAAATTACGTGTACCATTTGCTATGAGATGCAATAGGTAAAACAAATCTCTCTGCTCCGTCTCTACCTTTTCAATCCTCTTTACAAAAGTACGAATTTTCAGAAACAATTCCAATGTTAATCTACTTTCCTCAGTTAAAACATAGGTCCGAAGTTGCGTAACCTCAATCCTCGTTCATCAATTCGGTTCTACGTATTATTTCGCCGGATAACGAGAACGAGACTGGAGGTCGAGGAGGGAACAACATGATCCAGATATCACCAGTCGCGCCTCTTATCAGTCTATTACGACAGTAATAACGTTCTTGATTTCACCGACATACAGATCGAAGCCAACACTACCAACCTACCGACGAACACATCCGCAAATCAGACTCACACGATGCAAACTAACAAACAATCTGTTCAAAAAAATCTCTCGTATGAACAATTTCTACGTTTCGAGGGTTCACGGGAAAAAGATGGAATAATGTCTATTTATTCTTTTACCATTGAAATGTGTTATACATTGCTTAGAATTGCAAATAAACATCGAACATGACGCGGAATAAAATGAAGAATAAAACGTTCTATTTTGATATAATATCTATGAGAAAATATGAAGATACGACACAGACACTGGAAAGTCAATTTTCGTTTTCTTCCCCTATTTTCCTCATCCCTATTTTCGGCCATCTTTCCATTGGAAACCTGGTTCGATGTTGGAACGACGATTTTGGTTATTTTAAGCGATTCCACTAATTGCTTTTCTCCCCGGTGCTTTCTATTCGATAGGGAGGAAACTTTTCCAACGAGGAAACTAAAAAAAGTAGAAAAAGAATGAAAGAGAGAAAAAAAGAGAAAAAGAAGACCATCGAGTTTCTGTTTGAAGTTCCGTGGAAAATCGGTTTAGGAGATTTCAACGAGGACCGAGCAGGTGCGAGATTTAAACTTGCTACTTTCGACGGTATTTCGGTTAATTAGGTGTCGCGTTGGAAATTCCGCTTTATCTTACGGACGTCGTATACACTTTTACAGGATGGAAAATTTTCACCAGTCGTCTCACCTCTGTTATTATCAACGTCGATAAGGATTTCATCGCTGGTGGAAATAACAAAACTCTCAAAGTCGTCTGGGAAAACGCCTGTCAACTAAAAATGTATCTGCAATTCAACGTTCGATAACGCTTCGTCATATTATGTTTGATACCCTCTTTTTCTTTTGATGATCTGCTTTCCATGCGATTGTTTGGAATTACGTTCATTAAGAATACGTCGATCTACTTTTTATGTCCGACGTTCCCTTCGATAATTTGTTTGCTCGTGATTGACACGAATTGATAAACCTTCGGTTTGTTTCGGTCGCGTTAAAATTACAGTGACCTAGTTTGTCAATAAGTCATTTGTTTTCAGATACTAAACGCTAATTACGTATTCGAGTAATGAAATAGTGCTTCACAAGAAATGGAGTATTATAGCTATTATTAATTAACCTTGATGTTCTCTTCGCTACTATGTTACTTTCGTATCCCTCTGGATATCTTTTATTATTTTCTTTTATTATTTTATCCGAATGGAGCACAAATGGAGTACACAAAAAATAGTAAAATGGCATTGAATGCTAAAATCAAATATTTCAAAACTATTTATATGTCGATAATATCTACTGAAACATTAGCATCCATTTCAGGTCATACAGACCCAAGGACGACAGGATTAAAAAATATAATATTTCAATGAGAAAAGAAAAACTCACTTTGGACTGATTTTCTTCATCTCCCCAATCGTAGGATTGTACGTATGGTCTTCTCCACTGATCCTAGCTACTCCTTCGTAAACACTAACACCATAACCTTTCTCCACGAGGTCCACCAAATCCCGGAAATTATCATGCACCTCTGTCTTCTCGGTCCTCGACTCCCTACCTACGTTCTCACCATCCTTTCCACTATTCTGCGTCGTACCGGACATATCACCACTGGTCTGCTCTTTACTTGCATTCGTTCGTTGCAAATATCTCCTGCGAAAGTTATAAATCGTACCGGTATTCGGGTCGTCTCCGACCCGAACACGCCCATGGCTGGGTACTAAATGATGTCCACTATATCCAAGATCCATCTGCAGATCCATCACCAATAGAATAGTGAACAATATCGCGAAGGCACTCAGGCCTAGCATCAGTTTGTCCCGGATGCGAATCATCCTGATTGTGAATTTCATCTTCCAGTCGTTCCAATCTGGAACTTTGCAGCCAGATCCGATGACTTTCTTCTTCTTCGCCGATCTTCCCTGACCTTTGCTCTCGTTATTTTTACCACGATCAGCTGTGATCACCGAAGCAGACTTCAGGGCCCCTTGGTTGTCATCTCTTGCGTCAGATTCTAAGTCACCGAGGTTCACGCGAATTGTCACGATGCCTGAGTCACCCAGAGCATCGTTCACCGAGGTAGACTCTATCCTGAGGTCAGAAATGACACGTGAGCCGTGCGTTGGCTCGCAGACAGGCGTCGAAGGGTGACGAGTCGCGTTCTCGTCCAGCCTGTTCGCGACTAGCCGCTGTTTACTTTGTTCTTCCGCAGGCTCGCCGTCTCGCAGCTCCTCCTCGTCCCCACCGCTGCCCGCGAAATTCGCAAGTTTGCATTTTACGAGCGACGTGAGCCGCGCGTGCACTTCGTCGCCTTGTATTCGTGACTTCCTTGCCGGAACGTGGTTATCGCCTGACCCGTGCGTGCTATCACGCCTCGACGAGAGCCTCGGCGACCTCTGAACCTGCCAGTCGTCCGGCGGTGGCGATCGTTTCGCTTTCCACGACGTCCACTCTACCTTGTCCCGCCACTCCAGCGACCTTGACTGCCCGCTACTCGACTTTCCGCGATTGCAAATGGGTCTGACGAATCTTCTATGAGCTATAGGCGAGCAGTCTACCGTCACGGTGTCTATGGAGACTTTGGAGATGGGGAATCCCACGTGGAACTTACGGTGAACCTGCTCTATAGCGTGGACGAGGCTCTCTTCGCTCCAGGATCTTCGTTGGCCTGATTGCAGCGCCTCCAGAAGCTTCGTGGATTTTTCTAGACGTCTTCTAATGAGAACACGTTGCTCCAAAAGTCGGAGGTTGTTCTCCGTTCGAATCAGATCCTCCACGTCTTCTACCGAGACGCTTTTAGACGAATCTTCGTTCTCGACAAAGTATGTCGAGGAGATTTTAGTTGTTGATTCGTTCAACGAGTGATTGGTTCTTTCAGTCTGAGGCTCCTTGTGAACCAGCAGAAAGTCATCCTCTATGAGCTCAGCGCTTGGGCACACGACAGAAACGTGAATATTATTAGGTTGCTCAGGATCGATACCCGTGGAAGACTGTTTATTGGTAAAATCGGGCTCCAGAAGTCTCTGTTTGGACTTCTTTCTACGGACTGGTGCCACTGGTCTCTCTTCGTCCGTAGACTGAAACTTTTTTCGTAGAAGAGGACTCTTTTGAATATTCCTGACCAATCTCTCGCACCCTTCGGTAATATTATCCTTCGAGCTTCTTACCAATCTTCTGAGGAAAGAATCGCTCTTGTGTAGCTTGGAGCGTGCTTGTGCCTCCTCCTCAACGTCCTTGGAGCAAGGAGCGTCTAGACGTTCTTTCTCTTCGCTGGATTTCCTTTTTACCCTGAAGGTATCAGGATTTTCTTCGGATTTCCTTGACTTTTCTCTGAAAGTGAACTTGAACTTAGGCCTGTCGAAGTTGCGCGACGATTGCACGCGGTCGCTCAAGCTCTGCTTGATCTTACCGACGTTTCGTCGTGCCCTGAACCGCGAATCCTCATCCCTGATCGAAGAGGAATCGACTTCGACGACGCTGGAGGTTCGAGCTCCTCGCGACCTTGACCCGCTATCTTCGAATGTCTGGCGGCTTGAACGTGTCGTCTTCTCTGTGGAACCACTTTCGGGACATCTCCTCTCGTCCAGAGTTTCCCTCGGTCGCGAGACGCACCGGAAGCTT
Organism: Bombus huntii; assembly: GCF_024542735.1. NCBI lineage: Eukaryota > Metazoa > Arthropoda > Insecta > Hymenoptera > Apidae > Bombus > Bombus huntii. Next base: position 5,957,728 of record NC_066251.1, read on the forward strand.
GGAATTTCGAGCGCGGATCGCGAGATTTGACCGAGGTTCCGCGAACGTCGACGTTTTGGCGAGAGTCTTCTTATCTAAGTCACTAATACACTGGTTGGCTGAGACTCGAGATGTTTGTTGAGTGTTTCACGGGTTCTGGAATGTTTCAGACGTCGGCCTGGATACTGTCAGCCTTTGGACTCCACTGCGCCGCGTTCTGGAAAATAAACAAGGCGGGGATGTTAGGTCGCTGACCAGATGCGAATCTCAGAGGGTGATGCATCGGTCAAAACAATCGCAGCATCGTTTTCTGGATTAGTTTCAATCTTACGCACGCTTCTTGCGTTCGTACGATTTTTTTAAATTATTGTTTTAAACTAAGCTATTGTCGTAATTGAGGTGTCGATTTATCGCGTCGTTTTTATTCGTTTGATTGGTACGAAGAAATTATTTATAGTAGTATCACGTCCTCTGATTGTTTTCAGCAGTGTGTATTGAATTTGTTCGTATGAAACGTTGGCTTTTATTCAAATATTATATACCGACTCAAAGTAAATTTTGCCTAATCTGATGTACTTATTTTCCTAATGGTAAACTTTTGTCTCGTTATTATAGATTTCTAAGAATTTTCTAAGAATGTTGTCAGGAGTTGTTAGTACATTAAACGAAATCTAAATGGAATAATAATTGTTTTTAACCTGCTTCGGAATAAAGAATATTGTTTTTCTAATAAGATGAAGATGGAGAGCGTTTACACTCTATTAAATTACTTGGTTCCAAAGTACTGCTTCCTTTTATGCACGACTATAAAACTTGATATTTGCACTTTGTCATGCAAATTTAATGGATCCGACTCGTTTGAACAATATTCTCCGTTTGGTTTATAGTAACATATGAACAAATGTTCGATCAAACATGGTAATACGAAACCAACTAAAAGTAATTACATCTCAGGGCTAGGATAGTGTTATCCCGCTTATGAATGTTCCAATCTTCTAATAGAGAAATAATAACTGTCTTGTATATTCTCCTAACACACTGAATTATTTTGAGCTGCGATTTTTAAAATACGCGAATAACAATCGTGGATTCCGATAATCTATCAAACGTCCATTTTAATAGGTGCAACTATATACATTAAAATTGTCCTAATGTTTTTCTAACACTGCAATGAATTTTTTCCATGCAATCGCGAATGCCACTAATCAAATTTTGGTATAAGAAGATGTGCTTAAAATAGACAAGAAATCTGTTTACAGGGATCTATGTAACTCCAATTATCACGCCGACTACTGCAAACGCAATGAAACCCGTATAGCCTACATAAAACTTGAAAGCTAACAAAGAACAAAAAAGAAAGAAAAGAAAAAGTACGATCCTTCGTGCAATTGCTCAAAAGAAATCACTGCGAAACATCGGAGAACAACCTCGGCGATCATCAACCCCCGGCGACCATTCCGATCGTTTAAAAATAAATCACCGCTCTATGGTATAATAATAGCTTGGCAGTGCGCAATGCTTTTTATCGAATTTCCTGTGCAGGTGCATACACACGAGAAATTCACTGGGTCAAGGTAGGGCATTTAAGGGGATGCTCCGAGGTGTAGGTGGCCGTAGCAGGCTGAAAGAGGAAAGATATCAACTGCGAAATAGAGTGACGGTAATGGCATGTTTCGTGTTGCGAGAGTGGCCATTACAGTTATCGCAAAAGTCGCGTCATAAAGCCGTTGTGGTGGGAGGCTAGCTTAAGGGGGAAAGACAGAGAGAGAGAGAGAGAGAGAGATATCGTAAAGGTTCGTTCCTTTCCTGTCTTTTATATCGCGGAAGCATCGTTGCGCCGAACCGCATAATTTAATATCGCGCATCGACCTGACTGCATTAAGTTCAATAACCGGAAAAGGAAGGCTGGCCCCCATCGAATATTCGTGTCGAGGGGTGGTTAACCCTAGGAACCACATTCGATGGATATTCCTTGGTTTCTAAATTGATCCTTCAGGCGATTACACAGGGTGTTCGATCAAGAAAGCTGTAATTGACGCGAAATTCGTTATTAAGCAATTAAGTTCGTATCTAAGTGCTCGCAGACAGGCAAGAAAGGGGAGAATTTAAGTCTCAAACGAGAGGAAGAAGTGCCGGTACCAAATTTGAGACGGCAAATTTAGAAATTCATGGGATCTAGGTAAAGTGCTAGTTGAAGAACTTTTGAAGAAGGAAAAAAGAAAGAAGAGGAAAGAAAAATTTCATCTATTACGAGTTCCATGATAAATTGATACTTTACACGATTAGAAGAGAAATTTGAGACAAGAAGTTGTAATTAATAGCAAGTTTGGTATTAAGCGTTTGCCTTCGTACCCTAAGAGAGATTAAAGTTTCTGGAAACTTGGAAATTTTGATGACTTGCCATGTACAACGGGGCACGAAAGAAAGTTTAAAATTCATACCTGTGTATAATAACTACGTTATATATTAATACTAACTTTGTTATACTAAACATCTTTTACCATATCGCTGAGTCACGTACGTTATATCTATTCATAATTTATCTTATCGATTATAATTCTTTTCTAAAATTATAGCGCCGCTCGTCCTTTAAATTTTCCTTTATTAAATCATCTTCTACCAACAAACGTAAACGCAACACAATGTAAAGTACCGATTAAAATGCCCGTGAGAAACAGAAAAATCTCATCCATTACAAATTCCACACAACGATGCTCCGAACTGTTCATTTCCCTAAAATATATTGGCCTAACGCTCACGCAAACGCATTATCGTGAATCGTCCACAGATAAAATGGAAAATTGGTGCTCGAACAGCAACTTAGCTACAGAACTATCACGTTTTCTTTGAAACTGCTCGTGTTAATGTCCGGAGAAAGGAGATTGCCGGCCAAAGATTTATCGTCTATCTGTGCTTCCTCGAAACGATTGGAAAACGGTGTCGTTTCTTTCGAATCTTCGATCTGAATAGCCTCTTGCATCCGTAAGAACGAAACGTAGGGAAAACGTCCTGCAGTAATTCTTTGCTCGGTCGATGCAGCTGGCGAATCAATGCGCCATTGAAATTCCGCGTGTCCTTGCGCGATAATAAAGATAGCCGAACCCATTGACGTTTCTATCGGGGTGAAAGAGCGCCTCCATAAAACCTGACCCCCTGTAACACGCCACGTGCCCTCGTTGCTTTTAGTTGTGCATGTACAATCGCAAATAAAACTGCTCGATATTCTGTTCTATCTACTTTGTACATCCTTGCGGAGGATTTTTAATACATAAAATTTTTCTTCTTTTTTTTTTTCTTTTTTAGGGCGCACCTACGTCAATCCTTTATCTGTAGGGAAATATAGGTCCATTTCGTGTACGTCTATCAACCTCTCGATTAATCTTGGAAAATACTTTCGTTACGTTTCACAGCGATTTTCACAACGTTGATCGTATTGTACGATATGTTTCGGAAAATTAGCCGACAGAGATTGGAAGATCGAAATATACGTTTAACTTGGATTGAAGGAAACGCGAGATTATTTGGAAGGAAGTCAGGAAAGAGTTGTCTTCGACTGACGATACTTTGTCTAACGTCTGCTTTATAAAGTGACAGAGTGTGTTGTCGCATAGCGTTACTATTCTCTGTTAGACGAGACGTCTTTAACATCTCTGTTAGACGATGGAGCAGCATTTGTGCAAACAAACCGGCGCGCCGCAAATCATGTCATCTTATAAACAGACTTCACGAATCCGCGCCACTGTTTGTTACTTGCGAGCGACGCAAGAAGAAGAAGAAAATTAACGGCGTTAGAATGTGTTCGAATTTCGGAAACTGTTCCAACGACGCGAATAGTTGTAGTTTCTAATCGAATGCTTTCTAATTATGCCCTGGAATATCGGGTTTACCGCGGGACCGTGTATTCGGCTTAATAATCGAAATTTTTAATTAGAAGGAAGCACGCGAGCCTTTAACGCTATCGCAGGAAATCGGCGCCGACTGGCAATTAGCCGGTGTATTTATATTCGGGAAAGGCACACGTGCGACCATCTGAAATCGGAAGAATCTCATTTCTCGATAACACGCCATTGGAATTGCATTTTTCTTAATTCCGGTCATACGTTTCTCTGTTTTGCAAATAAAGAGACATATCGTTGCCTTTGAAGAGGCGCGCTAAAATGTTTGTAAAAAATATTTATAGAATAAAATATATTTGTCCCTCGCGTAATTGAAACAACGTTACTCGCAAAATTATATAAAAGCTACCAGTACTGACAAGTCGCCCCGGATAACGGTAGAAGTACCGTAAATGAATTTCGTAAATTATAAGTTGATTATCTCGTTCGACGTAAAATTAAAATATTAAATAAATTTTAAAAACCTGTAACCCGTCGCTTGGCAATTTGCTAATTCGATTAGTTAATATTCCCTTCCCAATAATATAAGAATCTTAAATATAATAAATCGCCTGTATCTCGAAACGCTACAAATGTACAAAAGCTTGCAAGTTTTTATTTCGCGGTTATTAAGCGATAATTACAAACCGAACAAACTTGAACAAAGATTTTCCTTTATTATTTTTATGATTTCTTGTTATTTCGCCGTACTCTGTATATAATAAGCTCGCAGCTATGTATCTTAAGTGACAGATACTCACTCGTATTTAAACAGACACAAAAAACGAACGTACTTTGATTAATTTCGCGATACTACACAGAGGAGAGTTTTCTATCAAGTCGGGATGCAGACAAATGAAAGATAGGGAAAAGACGTAAGAATTTTCGCGCGGAACGAGGTAACTGCAGGTCGCTAAGCTTGAAAACGAATTCGCGGCCGTTTTGTTTGCTCGAAATAGAATCTGCTCGTGATTGTTGCCAGCAGTAACACTCGAAACATCCGCGTTTATTATTCGTCCGGCGTCTGATGGAAAATAAAAAGTACATCTCGAGATTCTCTGACATTATCCATGGGTCCTGCGAGGGAAAACTGCAATTCGCCCTGGGGGTGTGACAACTTCCTTCGAGGCACAGAGCCTCGTGAAAGTTTCGAGAATGGATGGAACAGCGTCTTTTTACTTAGAACTTTGCCTTGCTGTTGTTCCTTCCAAGTTCCTGGGACAATGACTCGATCGTCTGTCGAGACGTTCGTGGCCGAATATCGTTCGATTATAAAATTGAAGCTTGCTATTTTGAGCGCCAACTTTCGGACTCGAACAATTTATGTAAATTTATGAATACCGTAAATAATTGTAAGCTGAAGCCAGTTTATTAGGATTTTCATGATATTGAAAGGAAAATTGAGAAAATCGTTCGTGTAATTTGATATTTCAACGTAAAGCAAAACTGAAGATACAAGCGAAGAGGAATTTCCTTCTTTCCAAAGTCTGGACAAAATTAAATTTCCTCTTAAAATTGTGTTTCTGACTGGGAAAGAATATAAACTCAATGTTAATTTTCTTATCTTCCCAATCAATGTTTAGTGGATTTTTGATTGCTTCTGTTAGTCCGTTAGGTATACTATCCTCTAATTTATTTAAAGTTTTGCCGAATGAAACGACAATTCGTTTATATATCGTTATTTGATATGTGTTACATCGTTAAATGTATGTTAGATCGTTGTCGATCAAGAGGATAAAATAAAGAATTGCAAGATTTCAGTGTTACACGATGCACTATGCTTCTATTTCCAACAATGTTATTTCCAGGTCACGTAAACATACTCTTCCCGCAAACGTGATAGAATAATATCGTAGCAAAGATTAGCCATCAGACGTGCTAAATTCGTTCCTCGTGGCGCTCACTTTCCTAATAAATTACCCTCGTATTAATAAAGATACGTATTTTTCGCTATGTTCATAGGGAAATTATCTATTTTCTCCATCGTACAATTATAATTTATACATAGAAAAACACAGCCCTACCTATCAAAGTATGTTAAATCTCTCGTAATCATAACCTCGAGAAAGAACGAATGAGATTTATACGAAGTGTAGAGTTTAGGCTATACGTCTTCGTCATTTTGAAAATCAGAGCAACCTGCTGAAGCAATAAACGTTACCAAGCGGCACGTTGATCCGAAAACGCGTGGAAATTCATATTCTGCAAACGATTGGATTACGTTAAACTCCTTCATCTTCTTGGTCTATATCTTTTTGAAAATTAGATCGGCTTGTTGAAAAAATAAACATATCTGCCAAGCGCGTTAGCGGTAGACACGACTCGATATTATACAGAACAACGGCGGCAATTTAAATCGTCAGCTCGTCATTTTTCATGCAGGACGATTAACTCAACTTTTGCTGGTCAAAGTCGTTTATCTGAACGCGAGCCTCTATTACGTATTCGTGATAATAGAATAACACGTAGCAGGGAAAATTGATGAACCTGTGTTACAATAAGGAACTCTAATTGTACAGGTGGTCCGTAGCTGGTGCTACAATCGAGTGCAAGATGAGAAGACAAGTTGAAAATGCTGAAGCTTCGTTTATGAGAAAATCCAGTTTGAAAATGTATCGAGTATGCTCGAATTTAGCCAAGTAGCGACCAGATGTGAGCAGGCGATTGTTATAAATAGGAAAATGCGTGAAACATGTGAAATGAAATTTTTCATTTAAACAGTAAACTGTTCGTCCGTTGACAAACTCAGACAAATGAAGCTCTGCGTATGGTGTTCTATATAAAATTGCTATTTTTTAGTAAATTTTCTGATTTAAGCGGGCAATGAAAGAGACTAACAGTTATAGGCGTGAAAATTCGCACGCGTCCACGGAGAAATGAAAAATAAATGACGAAAAGCATGGCGAAGGGGATAGACGTTGGCGCGATAGGTCTCATGAAATATTGAAGGGTGAAAAAATTATGACGACAGCTTAGAGTCGGACGAGTGTTCCCTGGTGACCCTGGAAGCTTGACGAGGAAGAGGAATATGTAAAATGGGGGATGCAACGGGCCAACGAGAGCCACTAGGGTGGCAGCAATAGCAACAACGGAGTTCTATAGGTGCTCGAAACTACGCTCATGGATCATTTAAATATTGCACGGCGAATGACTAAATAAAGTAGAAGGTCGAGCGTATGCTCGGAATCTCGAATCAGTTTCCCTCTTCCTTTTGCTTTACGTAGGAATGACCGAAAAGTCCATCCCAATTTTATCAAAATGCCTCACGTTTCGCTAGTCATAAACGTGCTTCGATCTTCGCTGTATGACCCCTCTGTTTATTGGGAATTACAAGAACCGAGAATTATAAGATGCTCCCCATTTTGTTCTTCTTTTAGTAGACGAGGGGTAAAAAAAAAAAAAAAAAAAAAAAAGAAAATGGAAAAAACCGAGCAATTGTGAATTTTAATCAAGTTCTCTATCTTGAAACTTTTTTCTTTCGTTCGTTCGTTGGTAAAAAGGAAACGGAGAAAAGTAAGGGAAACTTCAAGTTCCTACGCTGTGAATTTTAACACGATATGTCATCGTTTTTTTCTAACAAATTGCTGTATAGAACTGTAAGAAACGGGACGATGATCTGTAGATCGAAATCGTCTTGCGTTTAATTCTTTCGTTGGTAGGAGGAGCAAAGAAAGATTCGAATAATCGTGCATGGAATTACAAGAATTGGCACGATGATCTTTATATTGAAATCTCCTTTCGTTTAATCCTGCGGTTGGTAGAAGAAGTAAAGAGAAATTCGAATAATCGTGTGCAGAATTACAAGAAGAATCGAGACGATCATCTCTATATCGAAATCTGTGCAATTTTTCCGTTGGCGAAAGGAGCACAGAGAATTCGAGTAAACGTGGCAAAGTTGAAAGTTTTAATAAAATTTAGCTCGTTACATTTTATGGATTATTACGCAGAATTACAACAATTGCTATGGCGATTCTTACGTAAACTTTTTCTTTCGTTCTTTCGTTGCTGAAAAGAGAAAAGCGACGAGGAAACTTCGTGTCCGGAGAAGCGAAGGAAACGTAGAATTTCAATAATTCCTGCATCGTGAATTTTAAGAAAATTTTGCTCTTTCCTTCGCTAGAAGATTAACAAGCTGCGATTAATAACCGTGTCCGAGAAAAATTAAAGGAATTGCGACGACGAAAATTTTCCTCGGTGCAATTGTTTTTTTTCCTGGAGCAAGCGGAATGAAATTCAAATAATCCGTGCAGTACGGATTTTCAGCAAGATTTTCGTAATTTTTGACCAAATCCCCGTGTCAAAGCAAAAATTCAGGGAACGATAAAAGGACGAATGACGAGCAAACGAGTGCACTTTGTATATTATCAAAGTTGTTCCACCAGTTTCGCCGCTCATTAGCGACTAATCGTTTCTTTCATTTCACGCATTCATTGATCGCCCCTTTTGCTCAAACTTCCGTTCTCCGTGTCACACTCTGATTGAGACATCTAAACGAATGGAATGCAGTTAAAATGGAAATTACATTTCAGCCTGGTCGTAAAACGTGCTTCGTTTTGCCTGTAATTCATGCACGATAAAAATCCTTTGTTCCAGTCTCGATAAAAAGTAATTCGAATTTTAGCGTGGTTCGCGCTAAAGGCGGCGTGAAATTTTATGAGTCGGCAGCTAGACTCCTGAAAAATCTCGTACAAGGCAGATTAAAAAGCCGAGAATTTAAGCACGAAGATTTATTTCGCCGCGGTGTAATCGATCCTATTCTCTGATACCTACAATCGTCCACGAAAATTGTTTTATTGAAATAAAATGCAACGGAATATTAACATAACGTTTGCGTGTTCTATGTCAAGATTTAAGAATTCTTTTATCATTGCTTTGCGTGTTAAGAAATAAGTTTCGCTGTTACACGACGTCTCGTGTACGCTTTATTGAAATAAAAATTACCCTAACTAATTTCTATTCGAATAGAAATTATCCTTTTCGATGAAGTAAAGATTAAGCATATAATATTAAAATTCCAAATACATTTGTCTCGTAATATTAAAATCGTGTAATTCGTTTAACAAAAGTGGCTGCCTCAAACGTCTTTAGCAGGTAATAAAAAATTTATTTCTCCCTGGCAAAATGTACGGAACGCTCCTCCTCCTCAATTTTCCATTTTATTTTATACACAAACGAGAAAATACTTATGGAGATGACTGTATGTGTAATTCAACTCGAACTGAATCAACAGCAAACGATACAATGAACCCAGAAAATCTAATCGAGATTTCGTTGACGAGCCGTGCCATACATTATTTTACTTAAAAAACAAAAAGAAAAAGAAAAAAGAAGGAACACTGACGAAAAATCCACTAACAAGAAGAAAGATTAAGCGTTCTCCACACGTTGTACACGTCCTGGTTACTCGATTCTATTCAAGGAATGGAAGATGCATTTCGTTGAAACCGCGGACGAGGTCGCTTTAAAAATACGTCGCATCAGGAACCTTTTTATAATACGGTTGTAAAAGGCAAAAATGAAATCGCGTTCCTTTTTCCGCCCCGCGGATTCTCACTTTTCCTTCACCTGCTTTTTCCATTTTCTTTTCGCTGCTTTCTCTTTATACACACAGGCCGCTTAAAAGCCTCAATTAATTGCAATCCGTTCTCGCGAAACGAGACCTTACACCACGCGCCGGAAGAATGGCACGTTAAAAAGCTCTATGGACGTTAAAACACCTCTCTCTCTCTTTCTCTCCTTTCGTTCTCCATTGCCCTACTACCCCCACTTTTAGCAACGGAATTATTAAAGGCGATTACGACAAAGAAAACGAGATCAAAGCGATCGTCTGCGATGTCAGAAATAATTAGAAAATTCCCTGGCAACCCGAGATCCAAACAGGCATTCGTATTTCCGATCGATCGTCGAAAACCTGCTGAGAGAAATACTCGAAAAGCTTGGCGAAACGATCGTCCAACCAGTTAGCTGTTGCCACTTTTTTGTGGAGCGTGTAAAATGTGTCGCAAAAAGTAAGCGATGACGAGTATACTCGTCATAACGCAGTGTTCCCATTTCTTCATGACGAGTACACTCGTCAAAAACAGGTAGCTGATTAATCGTACGACCGATAAACAGGTCGACGATGTTCGTGGAGATTCATGTTTTTGTGACGAAAGGAAATAAAATCGGAATAGAGAGGTGAGGAAAGAAAATATTCAAATGGCGATTATCCAATTAATCGCGCGTAGTAGTATTAGAAATTGTGATAACGGCGCAGCTATTTCTTTGAGGAATTAAGCTAAGGAAATTCATAAATTATACAACGTTATGATATATCTATAGTATGGAAGTACGAAAGTATAACATAGTATGAAAGTAGCACGACAGCTTGTAATGAAACTACGAATACGATTAGCGAAATAAGACTTGAACAAAGATTCCACCCTTCTGAGAACCTTTTCACAGCTTCAATGTTCAATATGTGAATGAACATTCGGTCGATCGAAATATTAATCGCAGCTTGCAATGGATAACGAAAAGAATATACTGCATGATCATAGAATGGAAGAAATTCTAAGAAAAAAGAAAGAAATAAAAGTAATTAAGAAAAATACGCCTTCTTTGTATATGTAATTCATTTACATAAAAGAAAAGGAAAACAATCAGCGGAAATTAATTTTCCAAAGAATGAGAATGACACTGGAACATAGGAGAAGTGATACTTGGAATTTTTTCGCACTTCTGCAAGCAAACTATTCACCCCTGAACTATCCAACCCCTAAAACTGAGCCACGTTAAGCTCGCTAATTAATTGCCGGCCGTTCTCACGCGTGTGCCAGCCGAGTTTACATTGGCCCCACGGGCGCCTCATCTCTAATTATCAACTCAATTAATAACTCGATCTTTACGCTTATGAATGGGAATTTTCTTAGACGCCGCGGTACCATTCGACACTGACTGGAGAATCCATATTATCGCCACAAGCTTTAATTCTGGCCGAGCAACTTTGGCGCACCTAATTAACGACATAATTAACGATCCATCCAACGTCCCTTTTTCACTCGGACTACGCTCTACTAACATTTCTCAAAGAGAGACGTAATTAGAGATGCACAGAGACAAAACTCGCGCAAAGATGTCCCGTAAATGGGTTTAAACATTCCGCGGAAACAAAAAGAGAAAGTAAATCGAGCATAAAGATCTTTTCTATTATCGTTGCTTTTATTTCGACGAAACTTAACATCTTAAGGAATAGAAGATTCGCTCACTATTTACTGTTCGTAGTAAACATAGTCATCGAGCGAGCGAAGGATCGGATAACTCGAGGATGACGAGGACAAGACTTTCTCGAAAATTATTTTTATTTTATGTTTCCTTATTTCTGTATCCGACTCGAATGCACACAACATCGTCGACTTTTTTATATTTGGAGCAATTATTACGTTAACATGCTTTGAAAATTATTCCACTGTTATGATAATTGAGTTTCGAATTTATATATTCGTGTGATCTATATTATGTTCTACGATAGTTTAAGTATCGTCTTGTTGGCATGACTAGGATTCGAAGATAGATTTATGTTGAAGTTCTATCTAGAGAAATTTATTGTTACACTTTGAATTGGAGCAACGTGAGTTGGAATTAAGAAAACGGCGCTAATTTTTATGTGAACAACTATCGATATAGGTATGCTGTAAGCATAAATTTACATAACATCAGAGGAACTGTGTGTTGCCAGATGCCAGAAAACGAACCTGTTTGTAATACGTAGTGCAATGTACGTGGTCCAGTGAACAATAAATTTATATTAATTTTATTACATCATTACATTAACTTCTATACTATATATTGTATTTTTCAACTAAACCCTCTTCGAGATAAAAAAAAAATACGAAAAATGAGATTTGAATATGTAAATTATATTCTATAATTTATTCGCTCCTACACTGACACGTATATTTTTATTATTATCATAAAAAATGAATCACGTTTCTATCATTTAGAAAAATCATGCATTGATTATCCCAGTTGTTCTTGCATCTATATTATATCTATAGTAAATATTATATAATCTAATAAATTCTATAACATATATAATATAATCTATAACAAAATAACAATTTACTATATCCATATTATAATCTAAATTGGATGTTACATTCCAACAAATATAATTAAAAAATAGCTAGCTTCTTAATATCTGATTTCATTATGCATAATAATACAATTTTACCATCTTCGTGCATTCCACGCTCTTTGTAAATAAAGTGCCGAAGAATTAAAGATACACAAACGTAAAGAAGAAGAAGAAGAGAGAACAGAAGGATTAAACAATTATTTTAAGTAGCCTGACGGTCACCCAGTATATTCTACTTATCGTAATCAACGACTTTTTCCTGGTTCCAGGCAATTACCAACGACACAATCATTCTCGTATCAAATATCTTTGTCGGTCGCATCGCGGCAATTAACCTCCTTGTCGATTATAATTAAGCATCCATCTTGTTCCGCTCAAATTCCACACGTATACATACATATATCGTAATCAGCGTGTCTGGTCACAGAGAAGCACACTTTTGTTCAATTAATTAGCCGCGAACCACATATTAAAGGATCGACATGGTCGGCAAACGAAGCCAGATTGGCTGAATGTATCGCAGATGAATCGTGAATGGTGAATTAACGAGGGAATGTGTTCTCGCTGCCATTCCTCGGAATAGTAATATTTTTGTGTATCTTAGCGAGAGAGCAATTTTCAATTTGTAAAATTACTGAAACCCCGTCGTTGCGTCCCCCTGCCTCAACCAACATTTTTATCAAAAAAAAAAAAAAAGAAAAAATGTTAGGAACGTGATATTAAAAATACCAGTAGCAATAGGATTAAAAAAATATCAAGAGGTGAAAAGGTTGGAAAATATCAGACCAACAGTATCGGGCTCCTCTTTCACTGATTAAATTAAAATTAAATCGTCTTAAATTAAGATCAAAGACAAGGGTTCAACGATGAAGAAATTTCAAGAATAAAAAAGTATTCGAGGTAAGATATTAGAAATTGATAAGAGGATTTTTATTGAATTACCTCGTAAGTTCTGCAAGCATTGTACAGGTTAATTGGTATCTAAGAGAGGTGCAAGCTTCAAGGAGATTTCCAGTGCGGTGAAAGAATGGCAGCCAAAAGATCAAACGTAGAATATCTGCGAATTTCGCGAAGCAGAAGATAAAGCAGCAGCGACGACTAGAAGTTTTATGTGTTGGTAAGATACATTTACCAACGACACGATCGTTCAAGATTCATTCGCGAGCTCTGTGTGCAAACACGTAAAGCGACGATGGTTTTCGAAAGCTTTTTACATGGAGAATTTTCATCGAACTTTACACCTCGGAGGTTCTTCATGTTGTGAATGGAAAAATCCCTAAAATTTCCTAATAAGAAGGGAAAACACGACGTTGATGAATCCATAAAGCTTCTCTGTAATCTCCTGACAAAATTTTAGTTACGAGGAGAAATTGAACGTTCTAAGATAGAAAATAATTAAATAAAGATAATTACCAAAAAAAAGACGAAAAGATAGAACGAACAAAGAATCGATTTCTGTTGTCTCTAATCAAAATGGAACACTCATTGAATTTCACGTGAAATTTGCCGCACGACTGGCGAAAATGGAAATATCGCGCGATTTTTAGCGACCGTAACGAGACTATCAACGTAATTTCACTGGGTCGTAAAGCGTACAGCAACAACGTGAAAATTGTCTCGAGACGAATTCTCGCGTATCGTCGACGCGAAAGCGACGTATGCTGGATAAAACGTCGCATAAAAATGCAACATCTTTAAGGAAATTTCGATTCGCTTACCGAGGATCCGCGATTTCTTTGACTTCGTCTTGGAAACGTTCAACGTCGTCCAAACGAGCTACTTTTATATTTAATGGTCCAAATGCTTCAAGGATCAATGATTCCTGAACGCGATATTTTTTTCGATCAATTCACGATCTTCGATTCTATTTCTTACGGCAATTATTTCTTCCACGTAAATTGTACAGTTTGATGAAATTTGAAGAATTTGAAGTATTTGTTATAGTTTCGGTAAACTATTGCTTGGTTCATGAATGGATTAAGGGAACTGGTAAATTATAGAGAGACAAAGAAAATCATTTCTGGGTGTAAATTTGTTAAACTGTCAACGGTGCAGTTGGGGAATTTCTTTACATCGAAAATTAAATTTCGTTATAAAATGGATTAACTATGCGTAAACCTCTGTTTCATTCTTTCGCATAAAACTTTTTATATAGCGATCCCTAACAGATTAGGCGATTAAAAAATAATGGCCACGTGAGGGAAAAACGAAACCATCGTTCACCAACTTTTAAACAATTTTCTCTCCATCGTCAAATTGTACTTTTAAAGAAACCGTAAAAAATAGCCCATAAAATACTACACGAGAATGTATAAGGAAGTCGTATACTAGATCTATTCAGTGCTATTAATACGATATTCATTGTCAGTCAAAATTTAATTAAAAGTGATTTACAGCTTTAATTAAAAGCAACCCGTGTACTGCGTGTTCCCTGGAGCAACTTACACGCAAATTATAATATCATTGTACAATTTGTCACAGAGTAACGATTTTACCTAAAAAACGAGGAAACCAAGAGATACATACATGTTTGGTAAATAGAACAAGTGACACGACGAAAGAGCATTCATCGCAAAATTAAAGTTGGTGAAACCGAGCGTCGGGTGAAACTGTTTCAAAGTTACGTTTTGTTGCGTGCAATTGCAAATACAATTTTCTGTTCCAACAAATTTACACGGTGCTTATTCTCTCCCTCTCTCGCTATCTCTCTCTCTCTCGCTCTCCTGTTTCTCCGCGGTAAAATTTTTGATTAAACGTCATCCACATCCCCTTTTCGTGACAAAGGCCTTCCAAGAGAAAGACGTACGCGTTTCGGCCAAATGTTATCTAGCCAACATCTCCATTCGATTAAGCTTTCGTTGATTGGTGGTAATCTTATTCAGTCGCGAATTCAATTTGATTATCCGATTTCGCTAAATTAGCGACTCGGTGGAAAACCGAGCCGGCAGACTGAATCGTAGCTCGGACTTGCTACCGATTCAATTTCACCCACGTCTCTCGCGTAATATTCCCCGCGTACAGAAATATTTTGCAATTCGGTTACAAAGTTCGAGACTGCGCGATTTTAATTAAAACCACCGCGAAATAAACTCGCCGGGGAAAAAAATTACGCCCTCGAAAATATTGCGCTCGAGCACAGATTTCAGGGCAATTTCCGATTTCAATGGTGTCTATGATTTCGTGGATACAGGGCAGAGGTACATATGCGGAGATAATTGTACGCGACGATCATCGTTCTTTGGTAGACCGACGAGGAAACAGATGTTTGTTGGCCACATTTTCGAAGAAACGTAGCGCTAATCGAACTTCCTTTATGCCGTACGCCGATGAGTAATTTTCTACAACACGAAACTGTTAGGGAAGTGATACATTTACACTGTACATGAGAGTGTGTGTGTAAGGGTCAGAGGGCGTCAAGGTCTTAGTGGAGACAAAAGACTGTTGCCAGATGTTAGAAGAATCTAGGATAGTCGGTTGGCGACAAGCGTGCGTGCAAGACGTTCTTCAGAGTGTAATATAGATGTATAACTGTTGTGTGGGAAATATAGTCAATTATTTGTATTCCCAAATCCTCGAATTTCCTTAACAGAAACTTTACGTACGTATTTTACTTTCCTTTTTTCTGTCGCGAATTCCAGTCGACGTTCCACGTCCGAACAAGCATCGCTACGTACATTAGGAAAAGTATATCTCATTCGCCATGGAATAAGAATATTACTAGAAGCGTACGTTCTTTAAATTTTCCTCGGAATTGACGATTAAAAGCCGGAAGAAAATATTCAGAAAGAGGATATGATAGGTGCGCCTTACAAGACTCTACAGCAAGTATTATTTTAAGTCGAGTTATATTTTATTAATCTGCTAATTTATGCTAAGTAAATACTTTACTACGAAATAGCTGACAGAAGTACATGCACTGATAGATTCGCAGATATAAGGCTTTTGCGAATAGATGGCGAATGCAGAATATTTCGCGAGAAATAAGAAGCGTATAGATTAAAAACGTTACTATTGAGATATGTATCATTTTATGTGCTAAACTAGGATAGCTTCGTAGTAGTGATACTTGTATGTGAATATCAGTGTGTGGAAGTATGTGTATGCGCGGCGTCTCGAAAACGAAGGAATGTAAACTGTTCGTTTAACAGTCTGTTAAAAGTGCAAGTATGCATCGATGAATATCTTTGAAATCGTTTATCAAATAAATATATAACTATTCTAATATAAATCCTAAGTGTAAATTTAGTGTTCCTATACCATTATTTCGGCAATTAAGATCCAAAATTCTCAACAGTTACTGATGTTACTCGGATATTCGAAAGAGCAAACGTTCAAAGCCAAGTGCGAATATGATTTTCACGTGGAATTGGTTCGCAACGTATCGAAGTTTAAATTCCCTTCGTAAAACACGTTGGTCTTCCATTATTTAGCATTTTCGCCAGATAAGTTCACTTCTCGATATAATTCATCAGCTTTTTAAAAAATCGAATATCAACGACAATTAGACGGAAGAAGAAAAATGATCGGAAAGAAGAACACGAATTTTGTGAACGGTGTGCGTTAGAATTGATTCTTATGGGGGTGGACGAGGCATATTTTGGTTGTCGTGGGCAGCTTTTCACCGGACCGTTCTACCGATGTTATTTATATTTATTGGACATTTACGAGAGGCTCTCCGCACGAGCGTGGTCCGCCGCAGGCGGATTCGCTTCACGTCACAAACGTTCTCATTTTCAAACGGTGTACTTGTCAACCTGCTATTAGCGTGCCGAGTATTCTTGGCACCGGTCCTCCCGTTCCCATCCGAAAATAATTCCGAAGACGATGCGGAAAGCCACGCAACGCGCATTAAACACCGATCATCGTGTCCGATCTTGGCATTCGAACGCGATATGATCGAGTGTCCTCACGAATGTCTCTCTCGTTTTATAGACACACTATTTACATATCGATAGGTACAATTTTAAAAGTATTCGGATATTCTGCTGTATTTATTTTTATTTATTTACCTGTATTCTTAGACTTTGTTAAAAAAAAAAAACAATATTCATTTTATGGATTTAAAATTTGATCGATTCAGTTTAGAGAAGAAGACAGGTAGAAACGTTGCACGAGACATTTGTAGTAATTTCCTTGCTAAATCTTGTCCATTTAGCAATCAGCAATGATGATTATATCACGAAGCTACTGCATTCTTAAACTTCGTTAAAAAACAATATTCACTTTGCGGATTTAAAATTTAATCAATTTAATGTAAAGGAAAGGAGAAAACATTACACGAGACGTTTGTAATAATTTTCTTATTAAATCTTCTGAATTTACAAATTCAAAGGCGAATTATTATATCCAATACTACGTAACCAATGGGAACAAAGAAGTTAGTACGAAGAATATCAAATACTATAGCAATGATGACAACCTAACAAAAGTCTTGCTTATTTTCATCTTCTCTTTATTAAAATAAGAAATACATTAAAAATCAAATGTTAGAAAAACAAGTATGTTATTCCTACCTTTTTGGATTTCGTTTTACCATTGAAATAAATAATCCAGTCAGCATTTGGTTTACATACACAGTAATTTTTATCGTTGTTTATTCGCTTTAACGCTTCGATCAGACTCTTCTCGCTCCATCGAACAATCGAGCCATAAGTTTATCGAACGAGAAAAAAAAAAAAAAAGAAAAGAAAGAGGACGAGAAACGTTCTGAACGATCGACATAGCAAAATCGATTTTTACTCTTAAAGAGCAGCAGTTTGATAAGTTTCCGATCGTATCGTGCAAATATTCGCAATTAGATCCGTTAATTTCAATGTTACATATCGTTTTCATCTGCCGCGTACGAGAACAGTTTCGGTAATACCACACTCTGTTTTGATGCAGGGAAAATTCCAGAAAATTCATATTTATGATCAAGATAACGAGGAGATTGCGGACGAAATGCAAATTGGACGGCGGTTGAAAACAATGAAACCGGGCGAACATTATTAATCGAGGAGTAAAACATTTCTAACGTGCGTGAAATTCGATCGGATCGACATCATTATACCGGACTACATTAATTAAACGTCCGTTAACGCACAATGTTTATGATTGTTAATGTGCCGCGCCATGTATCAAATTATGCCATGCGAACGGATGTTCTATCACAATTCAACGAGAAACGAAATGGAACCAGGAGGCTGATTGACGCGAACACCGAGGTCGACTCCATTAACCAACCCCTCTACAATTTACGCATTCTAATAAACTTTTCTATCCATGACTCGTCCCACGATCAAACCCGTAAATAATTTAACAATTAAAAATTTACTATTACGAGTTGTAATTTTGCAAAGAATTCGCAGTCTAAAAATGTATAATTTATAGAATAAATAATTTGGCTGTTAAGAGCCTCGGGTTAGAGGCTGGAAGTTTGACTCGCGTTAAGAAAAATGTCCAACTTATAGAATAAGTAATTTAACTATTAAGAGTCTTGGCTTACAAGTTGGAAGTCTATAACTCGCATTAATGCGTAATTTATGGAATAAGTAATTTAGTTATTAAAACTCTTGCGTTACAAGTTGGAAATCTAATTTTCGTTAGGAAAATTGCACGATTTACAGCGGCAGTGTGTTTATTTCAGCTTCTTAGCCTAGAAATTCGACTTGGTTGCAGAATATACACATTGCCATTAATTGCTGAATCTGTGTTACATGATTGCTTCTTTCGTTTCTATTCTAAAACTGTCTTAAGTCTGCTATAAGGCGTTTCTGTTCCTCGAAACTAACTTTAACTATTTCATTGGCTACGATTTACACTTCGCACTTTCCACAGGCCCCTTTGCTCAACTCGCCCCTCCGTCTCTTCTCTTCTTTACGTCTTTCCTATCTTCTCTAGCCATTCGACTGCTTCCGTCTCAGCTAGTATTTCTTCCACTTTCAGGTTTGTTCTATCAACTTCTTTGCGTACCTTCCAAGTGTTTCAAATGTCCCACCGCTGCTTTTATAAAATAAGCACGTTTTTTCCTCTTTACTCACTGGAAAACTACACGCGTAGTTTGCCACCTTGCTCTTGCCAGTAGCTTCTACCCTGTCTCTTCAAGTATTTTGGTAAACTTTCTTCACTCTCGGGTATCTCCCATCGTATCCAGATCCTTATATTCTGCTCCACTGTTTCTGTCTTTGTACGCCTTCTTTCCCCTTTCTCAGAGTCTCCTCTGCTTCCATCCCCCTGTCCCATAATCGCTCTACTCCTTCTTGGCTCTTTAAAGTGTTTCAACATTTCCTTAAGTCTTTCGCCATCTCCTATCCCGGCTGCTCTTTCTTTTAGACGTTAATGTGCAATTTATGGAACAAGAAATTTAGCTATTAGGAATTTGCATTCAGAAAAACGCTCTCAATTCACAGAATAAATAATTTAGCTATTAGAAGTCCCAGGTTAGAATCTGATAGTCTGACTTCCATTAGGAGAAGCGTACAAAGATGTGAAAAAGTGTACAAGTTCCAGAACAAATAATTTAGCCATTAAGAAAGTAGAAGTTTGTATTTGTGGAATGAAAAATCTAGTTATTAATGGTTATTATCGAGGGTTAAAAGTTGTACGATTTGCATTAAGAAGAATGTGCTCTAAGAGATCTTATCAACGCGTCAAATCGCAGAATCAAGCTTTGTGTTGTATAATTAATTTCTTCAGCTACACATACATGTACACTTGTATAACAATATTGAAATACTGAAAAGAACAAAGTGTCGCCCATATAATTCACGAAAGAAATTATCCATATTCTCGAAACTACGGAATTGTAACTGTGCAAAATTTTTAGGAAAAGTTACGAATTGGTATTAGTGTTGATTAATACAGAAGTAGAAATAATTGAAAACCACAAAAATGTTTTAGATAGTCAAGTCTTGAATTCCTACAAAAAATTCACTGCGGCTCGACCATCTCATATGATGCGATATTTCTCGGTTAATAAACGCCAGATAAAATAATTCAGAGATCCGTTATGGCTGTATAAAATTTCTATAACCGATCGCAAATTCGCTCTAAAAAATCTATAAAATATCTATAAAAGATTACCCATTTATCAAATTATCTAGAAGTAGAAATAATTGAAAACCACAAAAATGTTTTAAATAGTCAAGTCTTGAATTCCTACAAAAAATTCACTGCGGCTCGACCATCTCATATGATGCGATATTTCTCGGTTAATAAACGCCAGATAAAATAATTCAGAGATCCGTTATGGCTGTATAAAATTTCTATAACCGATCGCAAATTTGCTCTAAAAAATCTATAAGTATCTATAAAAGATTATCCATTTATCAAATTACCCGATTTACACCGATACGGTAAATGTTAGAGTCAACGCAATCCTAATGCATCTTTCTTCCGTAGCACGTTCGAACGAGACAGCTATGGAAATCGGCAGCGACCTATATAGATAAAAATCGACAGCGGTCGCAACCCTGATGAAAGTGGACTAAGCAGTTCTTATAAATATTTAACTGTGCAGATAAAACAAGATGCGTCTCTGTTTGCGCGTGTTGCAGCCAACGAAAGCGTCGATAAAGCTTTTATTACACACGATAGAGACAGGCAACGGCCGTTTACAGTTGCCGACAGCTGTAATTAACCTTCGACGAGACTCCCATCGGCGAGAACTTTCGAGGCACGATAAACACGCTCGTTAACTTGTCCAGGAATACGTGTCGTCTTTGAACATCTCGTTAACAAGAAACGTACAACTGGCGCGGCTGAAAACTGCTTCCTATTTTCTGGCGTTTCGGCGACGCTGATTAAACGCCACCGGATCAAAGAGAACTCTGGATCGTCTCCGCTGCGATCGATCGAATTGATCTAGGAATGCGGGCATACTTAGCAACAAGTATGGTAGTTCGCGTGAATCTTGCTTGAAACATGATATCGTTGGACTAAATGGCGTATCATATAACAAATTAGAGGACACCCTGAGGTTATTCTTGCGCGAATGTCCTTTTTAGTTGAAAATCTGATTCGTCGAGATAAAATTATGTGCAATAGAGGAACTGTTATACCGTGGTGGATTGTGTTTCAGTTCTTTAGAGGATTCTATGATTCTTCTTTTTCATAGTCTTTCTTGTATTTCGTTGCAAATTCTGCGCTCCTTCTATGTCATAATTATACGGTTAAAATGTAGAATAGAGTAGAACAAAGAGAATAGGTGTAAATGTTCGACTGTGGATGAAAGCAGTGTCCGTGAAAGAAGTCGATCGGCAAATCGACGCGTTTCAAGCTCCGATCACTCGCACTTTAAACGATAATACGCAAACCATGTCACGTAATACCAAGTTTCATAGTACTACGCAAAGTATAATATTACTGAATATTACGTTACATAACATAATACAAGAAGGTACTGTGCAGCGACAGCGTAATAATCCAAAATATACTGCTGCACGATCTAGCAACATAGCACACTGTACTTTATTTTAGAAAAAATTCCACTTACCGCATTCCTATCAACATTCTAAACACGCGAATGAGATTTCAATAGATGAAGCGATTAGGTGAAAGTAAATGTAGATTATCTTTTTATTAATCTTATAATTAGGATTTGGAGAAAACATAAAAAATGATCTATGGTCTGTACTGATCGAAAGATTCAAATTAAGGTCAATTGTATCTCCTCATATCCAATGTAATTGTATCTATCCCTTTCGATTGTACCTACACGTTATAAATTTAATGCGCACTAATGGCATATTAATGTCCAATCAATGACAACTTTCTTTGGTTTGATACATTTTTAATAAAAAAGTTTCGTAGGTAATAGAAAATTCTAAACTGATCATAAACTTATTATAAAATCCATATTCCCAACTAGATGTCTCTTAAAATCGCAATTCATGAATTCTGGACTACGAATTCTTAACTCTGAACTCTGAACTCCAAACTCTCAATTCTGAATATCCAACTTTAAACTGTAAACTCTGCATTCGAAACTTTGAAATCTGAATTCTGAATTTTAAACTGTAAACTGTAAACCCAGAACCCTGAACCCTGAACCCTAAATCCTATTTCCTATTTCCTATTTCAAATTTGTTTAATGGAAAATAATTACCAGAGCGCCAAACTTTCAAGCAATATTAAGTACGAAGAAAGTGAAAAGAAAATCGATGGAAAAGAAGAAGACGGAAAGAAGAACTTACAACATAGATACGCGAGTTGCCTTTTCTCTACGTTGCGCTTCCGATTTAATTTTAGCCCATGCGACTGCTATAATAAACGCTCTATCCACCGCCTCTAAATATATCGTTGGTGTTTTCGTTTCGCGGCCACCTTGCCCTGTAATCGTAACAAAACAACCGAGTAATGCATGCATTAATTATTCACTGGTCAATCGAGCTCGTGTATATGCGCCAGTTTCTCGGTTTAGTCGACTAGAGCAAAGTTGTTCAGGTAGCCGTGGAAAGTTTCGCCGAGTTTCCAGTCCAGTCGATTAAACTGTGTCAATAAATTGTCACATGCGACCTGAAACGGCGATACTTAATGTTCGGAAAACACGCGAGCAACGGCGACATACTTTTCAAGATACTAACACAGCAAAATGGACCAAGTTTCTAAAAACATGGTATATCGGGCAAGCTACTTGTCCTCAAGTCGTTTCAGATCGACAAAGTTGATCATAAGTGGATATCTAATGAAAAATTGACGAAAGAAAAAGCTTCGCGTGTTCGTCGTTGATTAAAATTTCGAATCGCTTTTTAGTTATATCCAAATAAAATCTGTTCTTAATTACGTCGATAATTCGAAGTCGATGTCACGGGTATTATAATACAATTTGTCTAGTTTGATTTTAAAGAACACGGAATCTTAAGTGGAATTCCTTGGAAATTCTCGAATTTTTAAAATTCTAAATTTTTGCTCGATAAAATATGCTTATCGAGAGATTCCTCGACTGATTCTAATAATGTAAAATTTAGAATTAACAGATAATAAAAGAATAACTCTACATGTACCTAAATATTGCAAGATAAAACATCAGTCGAATTCACGTAACTCGATTGATCCGAAGATCGCGTTCAACTGTTCGTCGATGACTACGTACAACGGTCGATTTTCTCGAGAATTTTCAAGATTAAATTTGCAGATTGAAGAGTGAATTTTACAGAAGAGGATTCCAAGAGATAACGAGAATTTCGGGTATCAATTAATGTAGAGCTCGAACATTTTCCACAGGGGAAATATTCTTCAAGGTAATAACGTATTTAAACAGTTGTCAGGACGTTCCCTGTGATTTTCCTCGTGTTCGATTCTTCTTTTTCTTCTTTTTCCTCGAACTCCCAAAATAAAAGGGAAAAGTTTAGCAAGAAATCGTGGACAACGGCGCGAATCGCGCACTGACGTCAGCCACGTTTCGCGGTCACTTGCATCTTAAACCGAGTGAATTTCACTGTCTAAAATTGTTCCGTGCTCTCGTGTATGATCGTTCTGACGCAAGTGACACAAGCAAGTGCCAAATCGCGTTCGAATGCCACGCGTGACCATTTTACCACTTCGAAGGAACCCGCCAAATTTTCGATTCGTTGCGAACGAAACACCGCTACAAATTATGAAAGAAAGCTTTTCAAAATTTTCAGAAGCGAAATTTCTCTTTGGTAGGTGGTTCGTGTTACGTTTACACGATGCTTCCTTTGCCGCTCTTATCCTTTCTTCCAATGCGTCACATTTAACACTAAGCTTACCAGTAGCAAAATTTAATTTAAAACAGTACGTTCACTGTTATTTCTTTCGTTCGTCCAACTTCATGTAAATTCTTAGACGAAGAAAAATGTGATATAAGAATTTGCACAAAGTTAGACGAAATAACAACGAATGCACAATTTTAAATTAAATTTTGCAAGCGATCGCTTAACCGGCTGTGATAAAACGATTAGTGTTAAAACGTTCTTCTTTATTCACCACTGTACATAATTTACGAAGCTCTTGTTTCCGATATTTATTAACAAAAACCTATTAAAATTTTCGTTCGATAGACGTTGCAAAACTTTCGCTCAACCGTATATTTGTTCAGTGACTTTATGGAACATAATTTCATTTCACAAAATTACGATACGTTCCCCTTCGTGCTCGTTTCTTTTTCAACTTTCTTTTACCGTCCGCCATATATCAAACATAATTTACGAGCCTTTTATGGCTAACATTTATTAACAAAGGTCTGGTAAAATTTCCTCTTAATACATGTGTTGTAAGATTACTCTATATTCTATATCTGTTTTATACATCATATATCCATTGCTTCGATCAAACGTAATTCCGTTTCACCGAACTACAATGTCTTTTTATACTCCTTACCCTTCAAACTTTCTTTTATTTCCCACCGTGTATTAAACGTAATTTACGAGCCATTCGTTCTTGGCATTTATTACCAAAAATCTGTTGAAACTCAATAGAAACACGTCGTAAATGAAAAAGCTGTACATCACAAAGAGAAGCGTTTCTAGAGTCACGTGGGAAGTTCGACGCGCAGAGAAAGAGAGAGAGAGAGAGAGAGAGAGAAAGAGAGTAATTAAACGGGGCATCAACTGTTGCTTCGCTTTTCAGCCAACTTTTCATCGCATCGGTTCAAAGTGCATCCCGACGAACCAGAGCATTTACCTTCTCTCTCTCTCTCTCTCTCTCTCATGTTTCTCTTGATAGTTTCATACGTGTGAGCGTATACACGTAATCGAGTATTGCTGGTGGAATCACGATGATGTGGACGTCGTTTGTAAAGTGCACCTACAGTGGTGCTTCCTACAGATAATTGACGATAACGCAGATACATCGTTATTTTTAGAACAGGAGCGATTACAACAGTTCGTCCTTCACGACCTAACCCAAAGTTCTCCATTAGACGATATTGCTTTTTAACCGTATCGATTTGGCATAATTCAAGGCCGACCTACCGGGGGACTACGCCTTCCGCTCGATAATAACGATTTTTCTAGAGTTTCGAAGGAGTTGTGGCGTGGCATAGTTGCAACGAAATTTCGAACCCTCGCCGTGTCAACCTGTTTCTTTCGCGTTCGAAAATAACGCTGCGCTTTGTACCGCTTCGTACCTGGGGACGCGTGTATTCGCGTATGTAACGCAACCTAGTCGAATTACTTGGCAGAAATTTCATAACGATCCTAATTTAGGATGTTCGACGACGTTGTAGGGCTTTTTCTGGATTTTCTTGCAAATTTTTTAATACAGTTTTAATCGAGAACGTTCGAACGCGTTACACGAATGTTTGAAACATTTTTACGTAAAGAATTTCAACAGAATTTTATCGCGATTGAAACACAGAATTTTATTACAATCTGAATGTAGAATGTCTGACAACGTTACACGAATTTCTTCAGATTTTTCTGCGAAAGCTGTTGTTCGCTAAAAAATACGTGGAACGCGAAAGATTCGCAGGCTCGCTTTAAGGCTGCCATAAATACGTTTTACGCAGTGACGTTCAACTTTGCTCGCTAGTTCAGTCACTTGCTACATTTTTCCATCTGCTCGATATTTCGTTTACGCTAGGTTTCCTTTCTTTTTGATAAATCATGCTGTTTCCATGACGGTGTACGCTATGGCAATGCATCGGAGACCTTTCGCCAAACAGCTGACGTAGCATTAATTCAGTAAGTCGCGAATGCAAATCAATCTTTCCCATGAATTATAAAACATAATCGATAATTTCAACCGACGATAAATGGTCCCACTGATACATTATACAGGTTGACGCGATTATAAATAATCAGTTTAAAAAAAGAAATATATAACACGTATTGATGAAAGCGATACGATACGTAACAGAAACATTTGGATATTTTGATTCGCAGAAATTTCGCGAGAACACGATGCGTCGGTGGGTAAATTTCGTGATAAAGAGCGCGCTGTATGCAAAAGATAGTGGCACAAGCTACACTTGATTCGAGCTCGGCGGAAACTCACTGCGAAGCATGCCCTTGCACAATCGAATTAATGACAGGAAGCAATGATACAATTACTCTGCAGCCACTTATTAAACAGAGGCTTGGCTGCGTTCAGCTGTGATTGCCCGAGAACCAAGAGAATCCAGTGAAATCTCGCCGTCTCGTGTCGCCGTGAATTAGTTTAGCAAGATCAGCGTGCTCTGATTCCAGCAACTTTTTCTGCTGAAACTCGTTACGCGTAACTAACGGAGGATTAAAACGGTTGGCTTGTGAAAAACTAAGCAAATAAATAATTAAATATATAAATAAATAGGTAGATACCTGGTTGGAAGGAAAAGGAAAAGCGCAAGACTAATGAGAAAAACTCGACGAAATTTTACGTGAAACGAGAATATCGTAAGAAACTCTCAAGAATTATGCAAGGAATTTTTATTTCCTGTAGAAAGAAAACATTTAAGTGGTAATTACTGACAATTGCGGTGGAATCAGTCGTAATTGCGCCAGACAAGGTACAAGAGACTGTTATACAATAAATTTCTTCACGGAATGCAGTTAAAAAGGTTGATAAATTATCGTTGGATATAGAAAATGGATAAAAGGAATTGGAAACTCGCGTATAACGATGTTTAGCTTCATATGTGAAATGTGTACATTACAATCATAATATGAAAGACAAAGTAGGATAAAGCGATAGGTCCATGTTTATGCCGTTCATACTACTAGACAATTAAACAAAAATATCTAATCTGTTGGAGTTTGAAAGACAAGTTATGCTAGCAGTAGATTAAGGAATGACTACAAATGACTGTATTTCCGTCGCTGTCAACTGTTTTCAAGGATAGCAGATTCAGCTATCTCCGTCCCTGAATACAAGATTCGACAACACACTGTCCCAAGAGAAACGTATACCAATATTTAACCATATCCAGTCTGCGGCTATTTCTGTAGAATACCAAAAGATATGGTTTCGTAGAATAAAATTCTCCGATAATTTGAAATCCATGTAAAATCGAAGTTGCCATCGAAGCGTACAATATTTTATAATTGACATAGCGAAATAGCGTAACAAGGCCGCGTATTGTATTCAAGTTTTTCCTCAAGATATTAACAAACCTTTTGCTCGCCGAAACAGAAAGCAGCGAGATTCAGCCATGAAAACTGATGCATCGCAGCACAGAATTAAATCCATCGAAGTTCAAAGTCGCCACCGAAGCGTGCGATATTTTACAACTAACATAGCGAAATAGCGTAACAATACGGCCAATTGTGTTAAGAGCTTTTCCTCCAGATACTAAGATACTTTTTCTTTTTGTTTGCCGAAACAAGAGCGAGATACAGCCATGAAGAATCGCGGCAGAATTAAATCTCGTCGAAGTTCAAAGTCGCCATTGAAGCGTGCGATATTCTACGTTAACGCAGCCAGACAGCAAGTAACGATACCGCGTATTAAAGTCTTCTCCTAAGATATTAAAACGCTCCTTTCATTGTGCCGAGGCGAGAGTGAAATTCGT
The DNA here is from genome assembly GCF_024542735.1 of Bombus huntii. Classification (NCBI taxonomy): domain Eukaryota; kingdom Metazoa; phylum Arthropoda; class Insecta; order Hymenoptera; family Apidae; genus Bombus; species Bombus huntii. The sequence goes on from NC_066251.1 coordinate 5,985,125, forward strand.
CCGTGGAAATTGGAGGATCGCGATGGAACCGAGTCCAATCGAATGAAAATTCAGAGTCGCGATCGAAGCGTGCAACGTTTCGAAAATTCTCCGGGATATTGAGAGAGACACGGCGAGATAGTGTCGCGATACAGCGTTACCACTGTCACCGGAAGAGGGAAACGAGGGAAACGAGAGAAACCTGGAGCAATCGAGGGGTGGTCCGAGTGACATTAAAGGGTGTCGCGAGTCCTAAATTGCAGGCCGGCTGGCTATGTTCGCCCTGTTCCAGCAAGATAGGGACTCGTTTTGCGTTCGCCGGCAACAGATACAAATTTTCTCCACTTAATTCCATCGGCCGTAGAAGTCTAATTGCGCCGGCGACAAGCTGGAAAAGAGTGTCGTTTAAACGTGGGCCCCCGTGGAAAAACCGACGCCCTCTGTAACTGCATCCGCCGTAAAATTCCCGTGAATCTTCGTTCTGCAACCGGAAAAACGCCGGAAGACGTCGTTGCCCGAAGATGAATCTACCGTCGAATAAATCTCGTCGTGCGAGTTATACGAAGAGGACGAGGATCGATGCTGCCTGGTGACAATTAATCCATTAAATCCGAGGATTATCGAACTGCTACGAGAAAGAAGTAATTAACGCTGCAGATAATCGAGGAGAGCGTTTTTGGATCTTTCGATTCGTTCGTACACATTTGCTCGATATGTTGGACGCGACGTTGAATATGCAGTTTTACGCTCGCTTCGATTATTTTAGCTTTTGCCGGTATTTACGCGGGCAGGTTGGTGAAACAGGCGGAGATATTTTTAGTTAATATCTGCAGTAGCAGTTAGAACGTTTTAACAGCTAGAAATTTGCTAAAAGGCAAGACGAAGGTACGGCGGCTGTTTAAATCATTCCCACTTTTAGTCCTGAAATACTGAAATCTGTAACAGCAAAAGTAGGTACTAATGCCTTTCCTTACTTGACTTTAACTTTTCTCGTTCCTTTCTACCTTCTTTTTTCCCTCTTCTCCGTGGTCTTTTCCTTTTTATCCTTCCCCTCTTATTTTTCCCCTCTTCCTCCTTCTCTTTCTTTCTTTCATTCGTTCTTTTCCCTTCCCAACTTTCCCATTTCTTTCTTCCGTTGTACCATTCCTCCTCGATTCCCTTACTATCCCCTCTGTTCCTTTCTATTTCTTTCTATTTCGTTCCAATTCGTTCCTTGTATCGTGGTAAATTTTCCATAAACTTTGTATGCCCTGTATCGCACACCGATACAGCTTTTGTTCCACAAGGTTCATAATTGGTCGGAGCATTAGACGAATAATGAAAATTTACTTGTCGAGGTTTTCACGAGGTTTTTCGAGAGTAGCGTTCGTGTTTACGGGTTTCTTGTAGATCTACGATAACTTGATAACGATGTGCTTGCGTCGTCGACGAGAAGATAAAACTCATGCAAATTGCCTAACGCGCCGACGAAATTCGCTCGTGTAACGCGAATTTTACAGCCGCGTTCCGCAGCGTTCACGCTGAAATTCCGAGAAAAATGCACTACAATTCCCCGAACACGGATTTTCCAAGAATTCATTCAGCCAGACATTAAACATGCATCATGCAAATGCAATCCTCGCTCTTCGTATTTCCATCTTTATTTTCGTTTTATTTTTTCCTCTTTTTCTTTTTTATCAATTGCATCGCGATTAGATTCGTTTCCCTTCATTTTCGCGCGAATTATTTGCGAAATATCATTCGTACAAATAATCACCCCGTTGTTTTGGCAAAATAATTCTCCACTGTCTACGCGTGATAGAATGATACCATCTATTGATTATATCGTCTTCTGGAAAAATGGAAAGGGCGTTTTCAAAGTACTACATCAGGAAATTAAAATTAACATTTACTAATATATTGAAACATTTCAAGGTCTCCGTATCTTTCATCCTTTCAGCGAAATTATGCTATACAGACTGTTACGAAATAACGACTAACGATAGCATACTAATAATAAGAACATGCCGATCCTAAGAATTCGGACAATTTGTCGCGTTCCCTTCGAGTTATCTCGTTACAAATCTCATAATTCGTTGGTATCGTAACAAGGCAGATCGCTAAGTGAAAGAAAAATTCCTAAAATTTGTTACAGCTTTGCGATAATCGTAACGAGTTGGCTCGCAGTAATTGCAACGAGTAGGCGTCGCTGATGCTATACCGGTGGCCGGCGATGTACAAACTGTAATACTATGAATCTTAGTGCCTCGAAGCGTAATGCCATGGAGCATCGTACAACGGGACAGAGCACAGAACTGCGAAGCACAGTGCCATAAACCATAAAACGCATAGAGCATTATGAATCACGAAGCCACAGTAAATATCGGAATTCGCAATTCCTATATCCACCGAATCAACGCTCGGCCATTCTAAATATCACCAGACGTAAATTACGAACACAGTGAAATAAATCAGCTTCTATTCGTTGGTGCAACGAGATTACCACTTTCTCAACCGCCCACGCCACCAAACGTAATCGCCCGGTAAGCCTGTGCCAAGCAACTGCACAGGTAGACGAGCTACGCTTTACGTAAGACGTTAATTACACCGCCTTCTAACTTCGCCCTTTAATTAAAACGCGTAACACAACCAGCAGAACTGGTCTTCGATTTTTCGAGCAACCGAACCTTTTCACTTCCTCCCCGGTTCTAGTTGGAGAAAGACGAAGAACCAGCTTTCGGATCGCTACAGGCTACGACGGTGTGTTCTGTCTCGTTTCCCTTCTGGAACAACCTGTCGGCGTGCGTGCCGCGCGATCTTTTAAAACCAACGTCCACGGGACGCGAGTATCGGTGAAGGTGCACGCGCGCGTGTATAACTCGGTTTTCCTTAATAAACCGCAGCGACGCGACGCCGCGCCGCGAGAAACGTGAGAACGTCGAGAGCGACGATTCAAGGAGAGAATTTATTATTCGACGCGTTGCATACTGCACCGGCGGTGAATTCTCCGGTGACTACAAGAAATTTACAAACGAAGCTTCAGCCAACCGCGTCTCGATGCAATGGAAAACCTGACTACGCCTCGGTTATCGTATTTTCCTTTCCGACTGTGTATGTATTATATATGGCAGAGATCAAGTTATTATTTTGCTTTTTCTTCTCCTTTCGGTAACCATTAAAGGAGGATTGAAAAGAGCTTCTGTTGTTCTTGTTTCTGGTGACTTTCCGCGATCGAGCGTAGCTCGTTCTTCATGGTCCTTTGGCCAAGCTTCACAATAGCAAAGTGTTTATTCCTCTATAGATATTTCTACGCAAGAAAGATTTAGCGCTACCGCAATGCGTACAGGCGATCTTTACGCTCCAAGCTCGCGCACATTCGTTGTAAATATATCTACGACCAAACCACTAACCAGGATTGCTTTCCCACGCGTTTCGATTTTGTCGCAAACTTCTTATCGCTCCAACGAAACTACCGGTCGTCAAGATGTTAATACAAGGGTCTGTCAAAGTGTCATTTTTCCATCTAGAATCTCGCCAATTCTGCGAGAGATTCTCAGAAAAACGCCCATCGGGGCCAAAGTATTCATCTTCGACGTATCAAAGTCGACTGCGCAACTGGCGATAGCAAAGAACGAACGATAGAAGAAGGAATGATGGAAGAGCGACATTTTTCACGGGCGAAACAAGGGGCAGAGTACGGAGATGATTTTCATTTATCCTTGATTCTCTGGACGGGAAAAAAGCGTGCGAAGAGGATGAAGAAACAGGCACGAGCTGCTCGCTAATCCCTTAAGAGCGTAGCGAACGAAGGGCCGAGGAGCCCGGAGGTAGCGGAAAAAAGGCGCGATACAATCCCATCGGGAGCGGGTTTCATTGAAATGCCGAGGAGTTTGCAAGAAAAACAGCATCTGGGTTAAATTCCCGAGGATCTTTCGGCTCCAGTCAGCTTTTCCGGCACGGCTGATAGAATTCCCCTTGCGAGCCCGTGAAACAACAGAAGCGGAAGGCTGTGAGGAGCCGAGAGAGCCAACGACGTCGACGAGTTTCTTCTAGCTGTCGGCGACGTCGCAACGACGAACCAGCCTGACTTTCGGCGCCCGCGGGAAATAACGCCGTGGACCGAGCTGCAAATATGCGCATCACAGCCGTGAGATTCCCGAAAGAAGAATTGGACGACTGCTGTTAGACCAGCGATAGGAATTTTTAGGGAAAGACGAGAAGGCAAGAATCACGAAGAAGTTTGATTCTTTGAATACTACAGTCGGTCGCAAAGATATTCGTACACGGAATAACATTTTAAGAATTGGACTTGTGCTACTTTTGGAGCAAACTGGAGGGATCAGTTGGCGAAAATGACGTGTGATGGAAATTTGGTGAAAATTGAAATTGGTAGAAACGACGATGGAAGTCGTAGAAAGATACAAAACCTTCTTATCTGGGTTTCTAATGAAAATTTTGACAACACATTTTATATAATGTGTATAATATATTATACACTACAGAAATATAGCCAAAGAAAAATTACCAAAGTAAAAGGACAATACTGGCCAAAAGAAGAATACTGGCAAGATTCAGATGTGGAAACGAGACCAAAGCAAGGGAATACTGGAAAGAAGAGGGAGAAAAAAGATGCAAACTATGTAGAAGGAAAGAAGAAGAACTGAGACATGTAATAGAAGAATGTGAAATAACGGGAGGACCAAAGGACATAGGAGAAACGCTAAATGAGACTGGAGAAGGTTTAACAGAACTGGAAGCAGTAATAGAGAAGAGAAGGGCAAACGACAGGAAGGATGCACAGCAAGGAGGCTAAAGACCAAAGTTACAATAGGTTTTAGTCATTAGTTAGACTATTAGTTAGACTATTAGTTAGTCATTATTAGTTAGTCATAGAGTGGAAAAGAAGTAGACATATAAGAAGAGAAATAGACATAAGAGATGTAAGCCGACAGGCACGGACTAAGCAATAATAAATAAATAATATAATATATCAATACGATATAATTAATTTATTAATCATATATATAAAATTCCCAAATTTTACAACTTTTTCGAAAAATAACGAAGACAACTCCTAGACGAACAAGGAAGGTCAAGCTGCTGGAACTTTGATTCTTTGCTAGAGCTGAAACGTAACGGAAAAGCGTGTTTAAATGCCGGACAGGTTCATTCATTTTCCCGTAAAGGAAGACAAAGCGACGACGAATGACGTTAAGAATTAATCGTAACGCCATTTGACGCGGCCAAAAGAAACATGACAGTTACAGTGTAGTTAATCGAATAAAAAGTTGCCCCTGTTCACGATCCAGTACCAATGGGAAAAAATTTCACGGGACGTCTCTCGTAACGGGCAGATACTGTCGAAGGAGAAGTCATTACACGGTACGTGACTGCGTAACAAATAGACCGAGGATACGCAAATCTCTCGGATCTGCATCCTTGAATTCTGAGAAAAGTCGAACTCTACGGATAGCTGACGGTCATAAAGCGTGACTCGATCAAAGACGAGACGGGAAAACGTAATGTCGAAGAGGCACGGAAGTCCGCTGCTAAATACCGGCAACGACTAATTAACCAGCTCGAAAGCCGTGACGCGCGTTCGCTTGACGCGCGAAAAATGAAATTTTCAGCGCTTCGAGCTTCCACGCCAACTATACTTTCACAGATTTCTATAGAAATATTGAGAAGAGGCTAAATGAAAAATGTTACAAAGGATATACGTTTGAATCGTCGTAGCCTGCACTGTAACGCAAGCCGAGAAATTTTATTAATTTCTGTGTCTACTCCCAGCGAATAACATTCTTATTATAAATAGCCTTTCAATTTCTTTATCGTTCCACTTTTATTCATTTCTATCTTCGCTGATTCGCAACGGCGTATCGAATATTCGTTATAGCTTCGTTATAAATATAACGCCTTCGCTGTTTCTCACAGTTAAGATTATCATGGCGCAACCTGGGAAATTTGAATAATTTCTATCGCCACTGATAAGAAACGATACAAGTTTCGAGAGTTTCCTTCCTGCTGTATGTGGAATATTCCACGTAGTTTCTTATTTCTCTTACAAATTACAATTTTTTTAGCGTATTTAATTACTTTACGGCAATAATCTATGATTCTTTGATATAAAATCGAACGCACATAGTATGCTATGATAGAATCAATATGCGATGTATTCACGTCATGTCTGAAGGTTCGAGTATGTTTAGAAATTCAACTATGAGAAAAATACCATTAAATGTTGAAGTTATATGAAATAGAATATAACATAATTATCTTTTTTTTTTAACATTGCAATATTATGAATTGACATATTGAAGTTCATATGAAACTCATATGGAATGTATCAGATGTTATGAACTACTTATTATCAATTCAATTATATCATAGAATAAACAAAATACCTGTCTCCTTTCATGCGTGACTTTTAAATAGTTCGTGTCGATCTGTATTCACAATCTCGAAACCTTGTAACATAATTTATGTAAAATACCGAAGTATAACATTCCATAAAATGAACTCTAACCAAGAATTTATGCTATGCCAATCGAACAACTTTTCATCTTGAAATAGCGAGATGTAAATTATATTTTTGATAATTATATTCTTGATTTGCAGATCAAGATTACGAAGAAAAGCATTTATATCCTGCATTAGTAAAGCAATTTTAAAATTCAATGTCTCTTCAATCGATTATTTAATAACGAGAATCTGCTTTTAGGATCTGTTTTGGTTTGCAAATGATATATTTTTACCGCAAGTTTTTTAAATATTTAACAAACATCGATCAATCGTCAGTTCTATTGTTCCGCTGAATTTTGAAAAAGTAGACACGAGAAAAGAGGATAATACGAGATGTGAGTTGGAGAAAATTGAGTCTTACTGGATGGAAGTCAGAGTTACGGATATATAACTAATTCTGTTACTCCCATAAAAACCTGTAATTCAACATTCCTACACATTTTTCACCATTTGCATATGCCATTAAAAAATTACACAACGATGAAAAGAAAAAGGGGGAAGAAGGAAAGGAAATACGAGTTTGATAAAATTCAGTTTCAATGGAAGAAGTCAGAGTTATTTCCACGTATTATTTCTTCCTATCATTTTCGCAAAAACCTGTTTGTAACTCAACGTTCCAACGCAACGAATCGTCTTCCATCGTTTGTATGTCCTGTTAAAAGATTAGTACAACGATAAAAGAAAGGAAGAAACAAAATATCGTTTTAATAAACTCAATTAAACAGTTTGTAACTCAACGATCCTACGGAATGAATCATTTCTCACCATTTTCGTCCTATTGCCAAACGATACAGAACAACAGACAGGAAGAAAAAGAAAAGAAATGGAAGAAACGAAATGTGTGCCACATGAAAATGACTATGCGCAGCTGTCATAAACGCGTGCTACGTTGATCGAAACAAGGGATGCCATTGAGGCGTCGTCGACTGACAAAGCTCGAAGGTTGGATGCATTCTGTGTGCAGGCCTGAAAATTATGCGTTCTTATGCAGAGGCACGTGCATCGTGGATTATGCAAGACGAGTATATAGCCTCGTGCCGATCGCTGTTTAAAATGCCAGCCGCGAACGAGCCGGGTTACCTTCGCCGCTCTTGATCACGATCAAAATAAAGAGAAGCCGCGCGAAAGCCTGCCACAGACGACACTTCTGCGGTGTCATTAAATTTTCATAGAATAATTCCCAGATCTCTGTGACCAATCTACAACATCTTTTCCATTCACTTTTCGTTCTGCCTTTTATTTTTCATTACGAAGGTTCGCGGTTCTATCGTTGGCGATACTCGTGGCTCTCAGAAGCCAAGTTCGGTGTCAACTATGGTGTTTGACGAACCCTTTAACCAGTTACCTGTTTTTGACGAGTAAACTCGTCAGGAAGAAATGACAATATTTTGTGTTGCGACGAGTGTACTCGTCGTCGCTTACTTCTGGCGACACATTTTACGTGCACACTTTTCGAAGAGATCGCAACCGGTCAATTTCATTGCAAAAGTACAGAACGATATCTGCACGATGAGACTAGTACAGAGATATTTGTGTCTCTCAGAAGCTAAATTAATATCAAATCCGCTTTTTTTTAACGAAATTAAATTTCATTCCGAACTGTAAGAACTGTCGTCTTTATATACATTTCTATGCTAATATACAACTGTTTTTAATATACAACTATTGTCCTTATTACTATATATGGAAACTCAGACACACGTAATCCGCAGGTGGCATCTTCATTGACGCCACTATTCACGTGCTATCAATTCTAACTGTTATGTTAATCAGTCAAATGTCGGCTCAGACAAATCGCAAGGATATTGTATGTAAAATGAAAAAAATACAGGATCACGATTAATGATCCATTTTGAAGAAAACAGTTATTTACTTTAATTTCAGTTCATTTATCATACAGCGACATTAATTGTACGGTAAACGTAAAAAATAGCGTATCATCATTACTTTGCTGGACGTTTTAATTTATAATGTAGATTACCACCAATCTTTAACACGATGATTACCACGCAATATTTTATATATATTCGCGTGGAAGGTGCGACAGATTGAAATGCGATATACATCATGGCGTTAAAGTTTCACAAAATATTGCCTTGTATTTGCGCACCTTTTTCCATCTAAATCATCGACACCGTTGAAAATCGTTTACGTTCACGAAGTTTATCTTTCTTAATTATTTTACAAAAGCTGACAGTCAACGTGTTAATATCCCTTCTGGAAACTCGTTAAACCTATCGATAACACAAAAAGATAAATGGGAAGAGATAAAAACTAACACGTTCTGTGTCATAGAAGAATAAAGATTTAATAATTTTAGCAAAGCTTTCGACGCTTCTAATGGGAGTTTTATCCACGATAATCATGGTAAGGTGATTAGCGAGCCATGCATCGCATGTAAATTGCAAACACTCATAACCGAACGAATCTGCATAAATTACTTTAGTCGTGGTTTATCGTCAAACTAAAGCACTCTATCCACTTTACCGTAGCATCGTTTCACCGTGGTCGACTGTTCGTCTCGGAAACAGCTCTGGCTATTGTCTTTCCTTTCCAACAAACGAATAAACCGATAGATAACTCTTCGCCGTGGTGGTATTCAATTTCGACGGAGGAAGCGCGCTCGCTCGTTAGCCGATGGAGGGAAAGAAAAAGAGAAAAAAAAGCGACGAAGGAAACGAGCAACGTTTGGTCGAGGTGAAAACCGTAGAAACGTGCAAACACGCGGCCACGACGTGAGAGAACGGCCGAAGAAGCATCGACAAGTTAGACAGCAACGTGGAAAAAATATCCGAATGATGGAAAAGCTATAAGCCTTCGCTGGCGAAACTGCCAACCAAACGAAAACCGATGCTTGTTTGCGTCATTGAGTTCGCAGTCGATACTACGTTCCAACCAATCACGTGTATGGACGTTCTAGTCGCTTTAAAAAGAAGACTTTAAGCAGATTTTCGAATTAAGTATATTTTCGCTCGATTCTCACCCGTCGTTCCTTTTCCGTCAAACTTTTAAGCGTCGAACACGAGGTAAGAGTAGGCAAGTGGATTCGGTGGTACGCGATCAGACCTCCAGTTAGACGAATGGATGGACGATGAATAGACGAATGAATATTATTTATACGCTGCGAGCAAAAGTAAATTCTCAATGATCGTTTTCTGTCGAAGCTCTCGCGTAAAAGGTGAAATAATAGAAAGTAGATTCAGCGGTACGTAATCAGACGTCTGGTTGAAATAATGCCTAGTAGATCAGGTAGTATGTGGTCAGACTTCTGGTTGAAATAATGGGAAAGTAAATCCTGTAGTTGTATGTAAGCAGAATTCCAGTTAGACGAATGAATAGACGGTTAATAAACAAATAAAAGCATACGTCAAATAATGGGGAAGTAGATTCAGTGGTATGTGATCGGACTTCTGGTTGAGAGGATAGGAAAGTAGATACAGTGCTATGTGGACAGACTCTGGGACAGATAAATAATCGATCGATACGTTGCAAAACTGTATACCAAATATTACTTGGTTCGTTGATTTAGCTGTAAACAAAATGAGAAATATATACGGCGACTCTCGTAAATATTTGAAAGTCGCCCGATATTGTCCACGCACGCGATTCTTTATTGAAGCAACGAACGTTATTTTTGTTGTATCAAGGATTGCAACTAGATTCATCCTGGAATGTAAATTATTCAAACGACGCCTGCCGACTTTTAAAACCGTTTGAATAATCATGAGCGGTAATGTATGTGCGTAAGACACATAATTGGCATAATTTACATTACTCAACTCGAGTAACGAAATAACGTTTGGTGAGGAATGTTTCAAGCTGAACAAAAGAAAAAATATAATTCAGTATAATTAATTTTCTCGTAAATAGATCCTTGGATTTTTAATAAAATCGTATATATATATAACTATATACCTAAATTGATACCAGTTCGTTTTCTATAGAAGATCACTAGCATCCACAACTTTCTTGGCAAAAAGAAGATTTGGTAGACCATTTGGAAAATGAAAGAAAACTGATATATTTCCAAACACGAGTGACAAGAGAATATCGTATTATATTTTTCGACGTGGCTCGATACTTTCGTTAAATTGAAAAAAATTCTTGTAATCAATATCGTTGAACAAAGAACGAACAAAAGAAAAAAAGTGTACCGATTGCTTTCTAACTAATTGATTTTCTGCTTCTAAAACGAAGATATGGCTGATAAACCACGCACCGGTTAAAACAGAATCGAATAGGACAGAGTCTATCGTAGATCTCAAAGATAAAAGCAACGTGAAAATACTTTGTGTATCTGCTACATCGTTGTCGGTGCTTTACAACAAATTTGTTGATTTCTACGTTCAATGGAGATTTCTACGTTCAATGGAGATTCCTCGAGAACATCCTCTAGCAAATTGATGGAAAATGTCCGGCTGATTGATGAATCAGGACGCACACGCGTGTGGAGTTGTCGGAACGACACCCAACCAGAACTTGTTAAATGGCAAATGCTGATAAACTAACAAACTGTAGCCGGTTGATTAATGAATTTACAGCTACATTTGTGTATGTACCAATGTACAGTTATGGAAGAGATACGATGCTGTCATAGATTCGATCAGTCCGTGAAACATTTATTAATCACTGTTCCGTTTTAAGTGACTTCACTCTCTTTTTGTCGTTCGACTACGAGCTTGTATCTCCTTTTTTTTTCAGCCTCGAAAATATATCGGAAGCCGAAAAATTAGCTACAAAAACATCGTGATTCATCGTCCGGCTGATCACTCGTAATCGTTCGAAGCTACGAACATTAAACTGCTGGTGAACTTTCAGGAATTTGGTTCCAATTTATTACGCAACGTAATTTATAAATAGACTAATAGAAATATATGAGAAATTGAAATGTCCAGGAACGTATGGGAATACGCGTAACATATCGAAATATCCAACATATCTGCGGAAAACTGCAGAATTGCGCGACAGAATGCACGTAATACGAAGAACAATTGCTTTTCTATTTTTATATTAACACTTGATCGGTGAAACGCGATTTTCTGCCTTTTCGATCGTATTATATCCTGGTATCTCTTCGATTAATTCTCTGTTCCTTCGTTTGTATTCGGAAAAATCTGAATTCGCATAAAGACCCGCAGCCTACTAATAAACTCTGACGCAATGGTAATAACAAAGCACATAGTTTCTCTTCAAACGACTTTGTCGTAATTGTGGTTTATTTTATCGAAACGGCTAGAGGATTCGTTTCTCTGGACTAATTGGAAACCGTCGGTTTAAAACGTAGAAATTAATCGAGTCTACGATGAACGAAAGGTTTCATTCTTAAGTCGTTGCAACTTTCGATCAGAGACGAGCCGAGAAAGTCTATCGTTTCCCGTTATTGCGGTTTCCAGATGGAATTATATCTACGAATGTTGCCGATCTACGACAGAAATCGAAGAAAGTGGTTCGTCTGTCCGCAACCATTTGCTTTATGATCTCTTTCTCGAACAAAAAACGACCCTTGCAATATTCCACCGAAACTGAAAGTGTAAACAGGCTCGCGATGGTCTTCCAACATTTTTCACAAAAGTTTTCGACATCTTGTAGGAAATGCGAATTAAATTAATGGCATTTGTGTGAATTAAAGAATGAATGACGAGAATGTGAATTAAAGGCAGAACCTGTTCTTGAGCCGAAAAATCGACGATACAATTCGCGAGATGGAAAGAAGAAATTGAACGGTTCATAAGCCGTGTTGCGACGCTAAGTATCGCGCGATTCGATTAAACGGCTGATTCAAGCGAATGAAGTTTCCATTTGGTCGCGTTTAAATTAGTTGGATTAAATTTGGTAGGCCAGGTTCGATAATTTTACGATTAATTTTATTTTCAGCCAGGTAATGTTTAATTCTCTGTTTGACCCGAAAGTGATCACGATTTTAACTCGACACGCGCCATCCCATCCGATTTGAAATGTGAAATTTCAATCCACGACAGATTCAATTCTCGATTCTAATATCTGATTCAAGTTTTGTATATTTGGTCGAATATCGAATTTGCATCCTATCTGCGATCCTACGATTTTGATTCAAATAGGAATTACAAGAAAAAATCTGTTAATTTTAACGTAGAATTAGAACGAGAGATCAGGCAATGTGAAAAAGATGTTTCGCGTTTTTAAACGATAGCAACACTAAATAAATATTTTTAACAGATTCACGTCCCTACGAAGGAAGTTTAACAAATTCTACGATAAACAGAAACCTGTTTCATCTGTTAAATATCGTAACTAATACTTTGTAACATATATTCTTGCATTTTTATTATACTTTCTCACTGCCAAATTTCTCACAAATATATAAACATCCTCAAATCATCGATAAGTATTTCTACATATTTTCCTCGAATTAGAAAAAGAAAACTGTTTAATCACAAGAAAAAGAAAAGTACAGCCAGTGCTAATAGCAACGTAGGAAACGTGGCTGAGTTAATTAAAACCTCGTAATTATCTGAATCTTGTGAAACGACCTTAAATTATGCGCGTCAAAGGTATCCACACCGGACAGCATTCTCTTTAATCGTTTCGTTTTTCCACCGATGAAACTTTATTTTTCCGTGGCAAAAAGGTTACGGAACAAGCGCATGCGATTAATCGAGAAATAAAATGGCGAAACAACTCGTAAAAGTCAAAATCGACTTACCCTTGGTGGCTCTTGGATTGCTCCAAGTCGACCGGTAGACCTTCTCCATGATTACTTTCGTGGCGTTATTTCATGACGTTAATAACACGTTAATGCGGCTCTCACTTCAACACTCGGTTAATCTCCACACTCTGTTAGTAGGGAATCATCTCCACTCGGCAATTAGTCTTTTTTCCCTTCTTTTCCATCTGAAAAATTTCAACAGTCCCTATGAGGATGAGCAAGTTTTGGACGTACGCGTATTCTCATCGGAATCGCCGATTAAAATATATTTCGCAGCGGTACTTTCGAACTTTGGATTGCGACTGTCGTCGTTAAGTTGTCATCCTTAAATTTGTGATTAAAATCCACTTGTCTTACCGACGCTGCGTATTGATATATTGCAAACACAAAGGAGAAAGATTTAAATCGAAAAGGATAATATTCTGTTCGAAATAATTGATCTCGCGCTGCTATTTTGCAATTTTTCGAATTAGCTACTCTCGCGTTAAATTTCTCTGCTTCTTTTTACTTCAGCCGGATATTTTAATTTAATACTTAAAATCTAACTTTGTAATTTTGATATTATAAATTTGCAAAATTTAATATTGTAATTTAATATTTGAAATTTAATTCAAGACCCAAGGAGATCTCGAAGTAAGATATTTCAATCAAAAATGAGAAATCGCTGCGAAATAATTGACCTCACACGGCTATTTTGCAAATTTTTTAATTACCACTCTCGCGCAAAATTTGTAATTCTCGGCTTCTTTTAACTTTACCGTGATATTTTTAAATTGTAATTTAATATTTGAAACTTAACATTTCCTAAAAATATTTAGGAAATCCCGAAAACGTCTCGAAGAAACATACTTAAACCGAAAATGAGAAATCATCGGTTTGCACCGCTATTTTGAAATTGTTAATTATCACTCTCACTTTAAATTCTCTAAATTGAAATTCCGACTAACTCGTGTTCGTCTCGTTCATACTGTTTTAAAATTGTATTCGCACGAACCAGTTAACTACGTTTGACGAGTATACGCGTGAAAGAAAAACTTTGCTTCGTCGTATACTCGCTCGTACTTAGCTACGCGCTCCATGACCTAACCCCATGACAGATTTCCGAAACTAAATTCCGCGGTTAACCGGTTAAGCTCGACGAAATTTTCTATTCGGCGAAAGATCCGCTCGACTTTCGACCAGCTACGAGCACCTTTGCGGAGCGTTCACAACGCAATTTACTCTGTTTACTGCCTCCACTAATTGCGCCATTTTCATCCGATAGGCATATTCACGACTGGACCAAACGAACTTAAAAGGATCGAGGTTCCGGGAGATCGATGAAATACGCAGAAACGAAACTGGTCGGCGGGATTAATCGAGCAATCGTCGCTGTGAAAAATAGGCCGTGCAACAGCGGCGAATTAAAATGGAAACGCGGCTGAAACTTGCACGATAACGCGAAATCGATCGATTTTTCCCAGTAGCCGGTGGAAAAAAATCGACGGAATAAATGAACAAAGGTGAAAAATCAGCAGTCTCGACCGCTTCGCGAGCGCTTTTTACGGATACAAAACGATTGCCATCGATCACTAAACGATTCGCTACGTCTTTCGAATAAAAACAGCGGTAAAAGACTGCTGTTTGCCATACTCGTTCGAAAGAAGAAGCGCAGATGAAAGTTCCGTGAACAAATGACTTTTACACGCTTTGGGATGTGAATTTTTTAAATGAAATATTAGCGAAGCATGGAAGTAAAATATTTGTCTATGACAGAGGATCGAAACGACGACGAATGTAACGCAGCAACTTGTAACTAAATTTAAATCTCTGAAACGAAGATATTTAAATGTAAATTTATGCTAGATACAAGTATTCTACTAACAGCGATACGAATACTAATTTATCTATCGTAAATGATAGTCAACGAGTGACTTTTCTAAACGTTCTGTACGTGAGCGGTTAGTCATCCTCCAGACCTTTGCTTCTTCTCTTTCTACGTCGTTCCTTGCTACGAATTTATGTACAAAACAACGAGATACGAGATGTAATTGAAACCTCGTTGCTTAATCTGTATGTAATTATTTCAGTGAAGATGCTCTGGACGAAGGTCGAACGAATAATTTGACGGCAACAAAACCTACTTATTCGCATGCTCGTCGGTATATATATGTATTATACACACACACACACACTCACATATATATATTGATTTTTGTGATAAACCTCCCAACTCGCAATCCAATCTAGAATAAATCTCTTCTAAAGAATTTTAGGATAATATTAGACGTAAATTTTCCATGGACTAGCACCACCGTAAAAGTTATACGAGTTACGAATCGCAAATTACAAATACTAAGAAATTCCTCCGTATAACGGTAATAAATCTAGCCGCGAAAAAAGAAAGAAAAAGAACAAAGTTGCGGAAGGAAAGTTTACAAATTACAATTATTCGATATATTAGTTGTGAAATTGTAAAAACTTCGTGCGAAAGAAACAAGTCTATAACGTGTCGACTATCACGGTGGTTATCGGCGAGCCGTGATGACCATAAACTTGTAAATCATTCAGAATAACTAAAGTAAGACAAATTTCATGGATTAAAAACTTCCAACGATATGAATCATTTAGACGACATTGTCAGAAAATCGTGCGCAAATACAACGTGATATTTCGGCGAAGATTAAATATCACGCGTAGTATGTTTCAATCTGTTGCAGCTACCAGGTCAAAATATAGAAAATTCGCGTGGCAGTGAACGCGATAGCCCGGAATTTATCGCTCGTCGATTCGTTGCTACTCTTAATTGGTAAATTATCGTGCAAGGGGGGCCGATTTTTTTCCTAACTCGAAACTTAAATCTGGAATTTCGTTCAAACAGAGACAACGAGGTGAACTATTTTCAATTAGCGCTAGGTAAATCGAGGTTGTCGATAACAAAGTTAAACAGCACAGGGGAAAACGAGGATTCTCATAAGGAACAGAAATATGGCCGTAGATAAACAGGTGCAAAAGATAAGTAGCGAATGAAGAAACGAGCTTCTGCAACGTTTATTGCCACGATACATATCCAGAAACGCATTAACCGGCAACGTATTTTTCCGAATATTGCACGAAAGAAGATTATCCGTGTCCTTTGTCGCTAACCACCTAGAAATATTACAGTGGGAACACAAACGATTCGAGCTGCCGTGATAAAGAATGATTACGCTGTACGTATTAGCTCGTATATATTCTGGCCACTATTTCGACGATCCTCGTGGTTTACCTCGCTATTTACACGATCACAGCCTTTGGCGAACATTTTGTTCGTTTCTTTCGATTAATTTCACAGGAAATAATCTCGATTTAGAAATGCATCGTTAGACAGAAACACGAGGAGACGATCTATAATTTACTGCTTTTCTTCGGTTCCTTTAGCGCCACTTTCATCCTCCTAATATCATGGAAATGTATAAGACGATTCGTCTTACAGGACTGCATAATATTGCAGAAATTACGAAATCGACTCATAATTTACAGCGTGCGTTGAAAAATCGTACGATGTCTATCTTTTCTGGGAAAGTTATTTTCTTTTTTTTTTCTTTTTTGCAAATAGCTTCATAGGAAGATTCAACTGATTAGATACGCCGATAGAAAGTACATCTACGAATTTAATACACTAAATTTTATGTTAATTATTAGTTAATTATTAACTAAACTTTTATTTCACGTTAAATTCGTTCGATGTATAAATTCACGCCATTATTCGTAAACGTTTTGAAATTGTATTTTTCCAAATTAAAGGTAGTTTAGTCGTAACTGGAAATCCGATTTTCTCGAAATTCCATTCGATATTTTTCAATTCATTTATTCGCACAGAACCATCAACCTCTCGATTACAGAATCATTGCAATGATACTCGACTATCGCTATTTTCGTCGATGAAACTTGAAACAAATATAGAAATGTATATAAAAGGCACAAGATATTTATTATTTATTGCAAACGTATATATCGATTAAAAACATGATGTAATTGGAACAAAATGATATATGATATGCAGTTGTAAATCGTGCGCGAGAAGGTCCAGAAGACGTTGATCAAGAAAATAAATATGCCGTTCCAATTGATAACACGGAGTAGCTGATAAGTATGGATGTAAAGTGGTTTAAGCTGCGGTATCAATTCTAAAAAGCGATCTTGAAAACGTTTACGTTATGCACAGATACTTACATAAGTACGGGTCTTTATGAGACACACGACAGATGGAACGTACACTGATCGACAACTACAATTACAATTGTTGCATAAACTTTGAGTCCTGCGTCATCTCTGTTGAAGTGGATCCCACTTCCAGAAAAACTTCACACCTTTTCTAAAGTACAGTTTTCTTAGCCCTCGAAGCCATTGAGTATTGTTTAGCATTAAATCAATTTGAAGAATCTCTCAGCCTCATAGTTTTTTTTCTAGGAACATGCCTTGCATAGATGATACAACGAGGTACAGATAGGTTAGTTTTCGTAACTGTATAAATACCCATAGACCTATGGCTTTGAGACTAGCGTGCGGATCTGCACTAGCATACACATTGTACTTATACTTAAACTTGCTTAAATATATTTTCTATTATACATTCACCCACGCATTTCCTCTCTTTCTATTACGAGATAAAACCTTAATAGTTTCTCACCTCGGCAATTCGACTACTGAAATCAAAAGTAAAAACATTCTACTGGCTCATTGGCAGACGCTCCAACTTAAACACGCAGAGTAAAATAGTTCTATACAAAGCCATATTCCCATTAGTTGCCCAATTACTTGACACGACGGACCAGATCCGCAGACTAAAAAGACGATACCCTTTAGATTGAAGCATTAGATTCAACTAGAATCAAATATAAACTCTTATAATCCAAGTTACCATGCCAAAATAATTTACTTATAATTCTCAATGAGAATTGACTGTAAAAAGTCTACCAAAAAAGGGAAACCCAATTCGATAAATCTTGCCAGAGAAATATTATTTAATAGTTATTCACAAAATTTCAAATAATTCAAATAAAGCACACGGAACGTGCATTGTTCCTCGCCTCACCGATCCCATTGATCTTGTCAAAAGAAAAAAACATCGAATTCACAAAACTCCGATGTGAGCCAACCGAAATAATTAGAACGAAACCCTATGAAACGTGTACTGATTGTCACCTCACCGATTCGATCCATCTTGGAGAGTCAGAAGTTACAGCTCATATTTGAGACAATCGAAATAGAAACACATTTGTCTATTCGATTAATCTTGCCGAGGGGAGAAAGACAAACGTAGCAAGTTCAGATGAACTTGCGTAACAAACTGTAATCGCTGTAGCCCTGAAACAAGGCGTTACCTCGATGAAAACGATATTTTATTTCCCTTTCGTTTGTCAAACAATTCGAATTTTGTCCACCTAATTTCCGCTGCCGCAATGGACCATCGTTCGTTCCCCTATTGTGTGATACAACAGAGCACACACACATACACGCTCTTACACACGCGTACGCGCACCAAGCTGAATGGAACGAGAGGAAGAGGAAGAGAAGAGGAGAGGAGAGGAACATGGGATATCAACGGTTTAACCGTGAAATAAAAACGACACCGTTAAAGGATGGAAAACGACGATGGTTTAATCGATGGAACGTAATGGAAACATAGTGGAAATAATTTAACATCGGTGCGACGCGATCGGCCAGATTATACGGCCCTGATCTCCCCTTTCACGCGAGCGAATATTAATCACCAGTGAAAACATTTGCCTGTAAATTTGCCGCGTTACTTGTGCCCTATTAATTTCTGATTAATCGGACAGCGACCGTTGCCATAGACGATGGCCTCTCATTCTACCGGCGCTCGTTGTCATCGTTGTTAGCCCCGATTTTATCGCACCTATAGTTACGCGAAAAACCATCCACCATGCTGTTCCGCAACCAGCCAAATTGCCTCCGGGTTTTCCTGCAGCCGTGCGTCGACCAAGGAAATTCTGGTCGTTCGTTCTCGAATTTACAGGAAGAATAAAACGGATCATTCAGGCGATTCTATATAATTCTATGGAATTAGTGGATCGAATGGATCAAATGGCGAAGTTGCGCGGATCTTGAATAAATTACGCGAGACGTACAGCGTGCGACAAAGTATGTGGTTGTATATTTATATACAGGGTGGTGCGGCAAAATAACACGCACAAACGGGCACGAGGTGACTCCTTATGAGAAAAATTAGAAGAACACGTGGATCGAAGTTTGTTCGTTTAAGGTTTAGTTTCCGAGAGATTCGAGTTTGAGGAATTATCGAGAGACGGAACACGTATTGTTTCCACTGTTGCTTACGTTCTCCTATTTATTCCAATTTATCTCCTATTATTTCCAATAGGAGAACGTAATTGCTCCTTTATTTTTAAGGTTTCTCGTACTTCTCATAGCAGATACAGAAAAAGCTACTTGAAAGAATGTCTCGATAAAACAAATTAGTTTCCTTGGAAAAGCTATCACGAGGCTGTTCCCAATGAATGGTAAAAAATCATGCAACGAAACGTCGATTCTATAAAAACGCATTAGCTATATACGTTGGTACAAAACTTTATTCACGCATTTTGTTCGATGATCCGAAATAATTCTTTATGCCGACTTCGCGTCAGCGATTGTGAACAATCCACTTCCGCGACTCAAAGATGCAAATATCCCGCTGCACTTTCTTCGTCGAAAGTTTCGAGAGAACAGTTGTTCCATCGAGGCGAAACACGATCGAAGCGAAAAGAAAAATCGCCGAGGCGTTGCGTTGCGTTGCGTTGCACGTCGAGAACTCGAAACGCGAATTGTCTTGTTAAACGCGCGACTAGGGATAAAGAAAGCATAACGAACGAGTCATCAACTGCAAGTCGGGCAACGAGGAAGAAAGTTGCGGTTGCGAGTGAGAATCGCGCTAAAGTCCTACTGGCGTGCTGCGAGCTACGATAAAGTAGCAGCTTGTTGAGGGAAATTATCTGATCGTGAGTCGTCGATAATTCAACTCGTCGTTACGTCTGACAATTATCGAGGATTATTTAAGAGCGTCCATAGTAAAATATAGAAGCTATTCGAAGATGGTACGACGACCCTGATTACAGAAGACATCGAATGAAAGAATAGATTGATTCTTCGATTAATTGCCGATGAGTAATGGATAGTGTAAAGGAAATAAATTCTCTCGTGACTGGACACGCCCCCAGTGGTCAGACAACTTGTTTGACGATTAATCTAGAAGTTTTAGATTAGATTTCTAAGAACGTGACGATACCCGTGATATTTTAATAAAAGGTTTAAAAGTATGCTTATAAAGTATAAAATTAGCTTATAAGTAGAATAGATTGGGAAAGTTGAAAAATGTACAGAATACAAATAATATGCAAAAATATATAAAACGTCCAGGTAATACGATGGTCATTAACATTTAACTAATGAAACAAAATCTTCAAGTTGCATTGCTTTAGACGTACCCATAAAAAAAATGAATTTACGTAAACGTGCACATTTGTAAATTATAATTATAATATATTTATAACATAGAGGTATTTCCGAACTGTACAGGACCAATTAAGGATTAAAGATATAAATATGTAATATTAATTTCTTTTGTGAGATTTATCGATATTTGTAAAGAAAAACGAATAAAAATCGAAGTATAATATCGTTACACATATTAATAATAACCGAGGAGAATATGGAAATTCAACGTACCTTTAATCACACGATGAAACACACTACAATCAGGGTATCGATTCGATGAAAAGCTTTTTTCGAAATTGCATCGCTTTTTGCTCCGTCATTATGTTAATTACCCTTGTGTTTACGTATCCTTTAATAATTAAACGCGTTGCGATCGTACGCGATTAAAACAGGATATAAATAATTTAATTGGGCTAATGGATGCTGGTTTCAGTCGTGTTGCGGAAAACGAATTGCAATAAATGTTAATGCACGATTAAATTTCTGTATCCTTTTTTTCGGTTATGTGAAACAAATAAGAAGAAATTTGGTAATCGGCGAGACACGAGGAATTTGAAACAACACCCACGTTTCTGTCAACGACATGCTTAAGTCCTTCCAAGAATTTAATTCCAGCTGATCGTGATCAGCGACGACACAACCGCTTGCGGACGAAAAGAGAGATGTCTTTGACCAAATTATGCGATGAAAAGTTAATGGTACACTCAGCCAGTCACGAAAGACTTCGTACATCCTGCTATGACAAAGGATATTTTTACCAACGTAAGATTCCACCAAATATTCCAACAAAATTAACGTATTCTATATTTGCAAGGCAAGTTAGAAACTATTTCGAGGATAATGTAATATAGCCACAAAATATTAATATAATCTATGGCTTGAATTAATCAGCATCGCCAATAAAATTAGTCTACAATAAAATTATAATATGTTAATGAAATTACTTTATATCAAGAAGGCCAACTAGAAGCTGTTTCAAAGAGAAGTATAACATTTTTACAAAATGTTAGTACAATCTACGATTTGAATGAATTAATATTTCCAACAAAATTAGTACATTCCTTATGAAGAAAGCCAATTAGAAACTATTTCGAGGGTAATAGAAGATTCCGAGAAAATATTACTATAATCTACGATTTGAATTAATTAACATTATCAACGAAATTAGTACATTTCATATGAAGAAGGGTAATTAGGAGCTATTACGAAGACAATATAAGATTCCCAGAACATATTAGTATAATCTATAGTTTGTATTAATTACCATCAGCTAGAAATTTCAGCAATAAGACCGTAGTGTTCCAATTATATAATTCGAAATTGCATAATTAAAATAATGAAACTGAAACGATTATTAGTTAATATATTTATTATATATTAATATTTTTGTAGGGCGTATTGCAATTAACGTAACTGGTATGTTAAATTGAATACTAAACTTCATTCACATTGTCCTAAAAGACCGCGCAAAGTGTAATTACTGTCATCTAAAATCTGTCCGATCATATCGATCCGATTTCTCTATAAACATACATATCTTCCATAAAAAGATTTAAATACGTAGTTTTACATTCTTCGAATAATTTT
Source organism: Bombus huntii (assembly GCF_024542735.1). Lineage (NCBI taxonomy): Eukaryota > Metazoa > Arthropoda > Insecta > Hymenoptera > Apidae > Bombus > Bombus huntii. The sequence goes on from NC_066251.1 coordinate 6,007,353, forward strand.
TATGTCCATTTCTTCGTTAAAAAGATCACCCTGATCCAATGATTTACGATTAACAATAAAATTACCAGACCCGGTCGAACGACCGGTTTCAAAATTTAATTTAAAATTGTACATTTATTGTTATTTCGTCTGTCCATCGAACTTTATGTAAGTTCGTATATTAACAAAAATTGAGAAACTGATTATTCAGATAATATAAGAATTTTACATGAACGTCCACAGTTTACTTGTAAATTATCGCTAGCGTTAATTGAGAGTGGAATTATGACAATAAATTTCTAGCATTTCAGGTATTTCCAAACTATACAGAGCCAATTAAGTATTTAAAAGGAAAAAGGAGTAAAAATCGAAGTATAATATCACTGTACATATTAATAATATCCGAGTAGAACATGGAAATTCAACCAACCTTTAATCACACGATGAAACTCATTACAATCAGGGTATCGGTTCGATGAAAAGCTTTTTTCGAAATTGCATCGCTTTTTGCTCCGTCATTATGTTAATTACCCTTGTGTTTACGTATCCTTTAATAATTAAACGCGTTGCGATCGTACGCGATTAAAAGAGAATACAAATAACCTAATTGGGCTAATTCTTATATTAACAGAAATTGAGAAACTGACCAATCAGATAACATAAGAATTTACATTAAGTTAGATCAACAAAATAAATAACAATAAGTGTACAATTTTTAATTAAATTTTGAAACCGGTCGTCCGACCGGACCTGGTAATCTTAGTGTTAAAATATTCTTGGAAATGGAGCAAATAATATTCTCTTAGAACTTGCGGAAAGATCGCTCCTCTTTTTTCCTTTCACTGCGAATCTCTAATCACCCGTGGCACATAGGCTTTACCAAGAAAACGACGAAAGTAAACGCGATCAAGTCCAACAGGCGATCCAGCGCGTACAACTCTCCATTCCCAAGCTCGCCACGTTCGGTTAGGAATTAAATGGGCACCGGTTTTCCGGCCTGTGATCGCTGAAAAATGCTGGAATCCGATGGCCAGCATTCTTAGATCGCGCGAAATTCGTAATCGTCGTCGGCACCGATTCCACCGTCCTCCAGAGATTCCTTTCCTCAACGTTTTACTACCAACAAATTCAATTTCGTGTATCTCTGTGTCACGGATGCACAAAAACTATCGCGATTCCCGTAGAACGCGATGAAATCGTCTCGAGAGGGTTGCTAGCTACTTTTTTATCGGTGCATTTACTCGTTCGATCGCGGAATCTTTCCTTTCGATGAGTTTCTAATTGCCGATATTACAGCGTAATGTTTAAAACGTAAAAAAATAGTTGGTCTACCTCGGATTCTTACCTTTTTTCTTCTTTTTTCATAGAATTAATCTTTTTTAAATTAAACTTGCTTAAACCTACGATCCTAAAGTTTTCAATCTTTCTTCTACTTTGCGTGGAAAGTGGAAATACTCGAAACTGACTGGAGAAATTTATTACGCGGCGCAAAGGTTACGCTTGACACTATCGAAACCTCCTTTTGGCTCTGTTAGTGTCTCGTTTGTTAACACTAACCTTTCCAACCTCGGTCAAATCGGCTTCAAAATTCGATTTAAAGTTGTACGTTCATTGTTACTTCTTTTGTTCGTCTAACTTCATGCAAATTCTTGTACCGTCCGATTAATCAGTTTCTCAACTTTTGTTAATATAAGAATTTACATAAAGTTAGACGAACGAAGGGAATAAAACAATGAACGTACAATTTGAAATCAAATTTTGAAACTGGTCGTTTGATCGGGCCTGGTAATGTTAATGTTAAAGTACAGAATTTCTTCAATTATTCTGAATTCATATTCATCGCGTTTCTCTCGCTACATTTACAAAACAATTGTCGTAGAATTGAATTACTTCCGCACGGTTACCGTGCAACATCTATTTATCGATTGTTTGCTTCGTCATTTAAACCAACTATTACGTCTTATATGAAAAAAAAAACTGTCCTAACGTTCCACATGAACAGATGTGCAAATACAATGGAACGTTCTTTAATTATGTCAGACCTTGACTTGCATATGCGACGTTTGTGGATAGGAAAATTGTGTAACGAATTTTGTACAGGCTCGTTTCACTTTCGTGACCATATATGGACAGTTCGCAAGCAACTTGCATCCGTCTTAAACACGATCGTCGATTTACGAGCACCATCCACGTTCTAAACGATCGCCGTATTCAGCCACGTGTTTTACGGTTCTGCATCGCACGTGCTGAGACTCGTTTCGCCCGATGCGCCAGTTAAAAACGCTGGTGCATTTCAAATTTGTTATCTTCCACGATCATGAAACATCGATAACGCGATTCTAACATCGTTTCGCTGCAAAGAAGCTTCCACTAATTTTTCCTCTCTTTGCTATCTATCCTTTCTCATATAATCTTATGTTACGCATTAAGATAATTAGAGAAGCGAGTTCAGATTTCAATGGAAATTTCAGAGAAATGTGTTTCGGATAATACGGAAAGATCGATCAGTGTTCGTAAATCGTACGATAAAATCATAGGAAACATTTTGATAATATTGTGCCTGTATTTAGGTTTAATTAACTATTTCATCCTTTTTATTTAAGTATTTATCGACTGAAAATTTGATCAACTGCTTTCCAATGCCCGACTATTCACACGTTTGTACTGTTCGCGTGAACATTTCGTGTCAGACAAAAAAGATGATGTTATGGTAGTGTTCAAAGCATCTCGGATAATACGAAACTTTGGTTAAACAGGATGCGGATGGCCGAAAGTCCATTTTAATTACTCTATTTTGGAAGTAGGCTAATGCAAGAAACGCTGGTACTTTCTTCTCGTTTTATAGTCATTTTTTAATTTCTTTCTAACGTAATGGGACATAATATTTCGCGAGACAATCGTAAAAGTAAATGGAATTGTCATTAGCCAAAGTGGCCCGTATCTGCGATACAAATTGATCTTCTAATACGTTCGCACGTTATCTAAACTTCGTGTATTGGCAGAAAATGTGTATCGTCGGCTGGATTAATACTTGGCGCCTGGCGATTAAATTCGATAATCTAAACGCCGACTCCCATTATATTTGCCTTCCGATAAGTTCAGATAAATGTTCGTTGATTTCTCGCGTGTCAACCTGGTAGGCGAGCATGCAGTTACGCGTAAAAATGTGAGATAATTAATTTTTACGATTACTCGAAATAATACCAACATCGAAAAATGTGGTTTAGTCATGGTGATACGACAATGGTACACATACGTGATGAAATATCAGTACAGAATCGAGAAACGTAGGTAACAGCAAACACCTGGTGAATTCCATACAGATAAAAGAAATTCCTGAGGGTCGTCCAAAGATGATAAAGTAAGAATCTAGCGACAAGCGAACGTTATATCGTTACATGGAAGCAACTCTATCGTAAGATGATTAACTGACATTCGATCGTCTCGTGGAGGAGACGGCGAATGACAAAGGATATTTCCTACGCTGTTCTCCACTGCTGAAAGAAACTTTTTATTCGCGAACAAATTAAAGATACAGAGGCCGTGGAACGCGAACAAAACAACGTTCTAAAGCTATGACTGTGTAATAAAATAATTATTGAGCCCTGGAGCGTGGGAGAAATAGCGAGTTACGAGGAATCTCTCGCGGCTCCATTTTCCTCTTAAATCGAAATTGATCGTTGAAAGAAGGGCTGGTAAACATCGGGGCAAGAAAGGGTGGATAATTTGACTTTCATTAATCCGATAAAAGAGGCCGGGCCCAGTGTGATGACGGAATATCGATCACTTTCAAATTCTCCGCTGCTAATAATGGTTCGCGGGGTGTCGGAGGCGCGTGGCGTTTATTTACTCGGCATCGAGTGCTGGACGATCGCTTTCAGAGTCGGAGCCGAGAGCCAAGAAAGTTTACTCGATGTCAACACGAGGACTCTTCCCTCCTAAGAAGGAGAAAAAAAAGAAAGAAAAAAAAAAAGAAGAAGAAGAAGAATTAAAAAGAGAAGCGGAGCAGAGAACACAGTAAATTCCGAAAAATTGACGAACCACTCTCTGTGATTTCGATGAAAGTCTCTTTGTTCGGAGTCTATCGGCTCCGTTCTGCGGGAATATGGAATCGATCGATGACTTCCTGAGGAAGAGAGATCTTTCCTTCAGACTTATAGCGAACGAGGATGAAGTGGAATAGAATTGGAATTCGTAGAGTAAACTGAACTAACACGAGAACTCGGTATACCATTTATTAATGTCATTGTCGCAGAGTTGAATCGGCTTTTTCATTAAATGGAAGTATTTTTGTTACGTGTTTGTAACAAGACGTGGAGAGCGAAATTGAACTAATCGAATATTTCGAACGTGGATACGTACTCGTATTGTTTGTTATCTCGACTGTATTTATTGTCTCGATTATTTCAATTTATTGTCTTAATTCTGGTTCTATTAATCAATTAGTTGTTGCGAAAGCTTTGAAAAGTGTTTGTGTAAAATGTGTCGCGAAAAGTAAGCGACGACGAGTATAGTCGTCGATGTTACTTACTACAACTTCAAGGAAAAGAGAAATTGTTTTAATTGAACAAAGCTAAAACCGGATATCGTAAATAAATCAATTTATCGAAACGTACAAGAATAAAAATGCACCAGTTGCGTCAGCTGCATTACTTGGATAATTTCATAGAATGTCATAGATACAACGTATGCGTCAATGGCAGCGAATTTATTAGTCTCAATGACAATAAAAAATGATTCATACGAAAACTGCGGTTAGTAGTTCAATTATACTCTTCGTTCTACTCGCAACGAAGCCTCGACTTTATGTAATAAACTGGCCGTAAATTCCTACATCTTCGATATTTGCATATTTATTTCGAGAATCTTACAACCCAAAATAATTCGGCCTTGAGTTAAAAAAAAAAACATACCAACCTAAGAGCATGAAAAATTACAAAGTTAAACGCTCAAATATTGTTTCCTAGAATCTATTATTAGCGACTAATTTAGTAAATAATTTTTGCGAGCCGTCAAATGGTCTTTCGCTCTTGCCCCGCAAAACTTCTTGAACTTTTCTCAAGTACACTTTCGAAACATGCGAATGATCGGACGAATGATAACGAGAATATAGAATACGCGACAGAGAATAATTGAAAAATACGAAAATACACGGGAACATGTTCGAGTTACAATTTTCTAAATACAATACGAACAATTAAAATTTAAGTTAATAATAATGTATATAATAAATAATAAAAAGAATAGTAAAATATAATTAAAGTTAACATATAAAATATAAAGTACAAAGTTGACAGTAAATATATAAATAGTAAAAATGTCGAAATGATTATTTCCTAATTAAATTGAGTTAACAGCACGTTTGCTAATTATTTCTGTAAAAATTTCTCTAATTATCCAAAGAAACAATGCATGTTTCACGAGGCAGTTTTATCGACGGTTTGGATGGAAAAACCAAGGCGCGCCGCGATAATACTTATCCTTGTTAAACATTCACGCGATACGTGCCAAGAACGGCGCATCGTTTGTTGCAAAAGTGGAATCCAAGCCACTCGTGACGATCGCCGATTTCATGACTCAAACCGACTATTTTCATGAACGACTGGGCCGAATACGGCACGACTCGTCACTGCATAAAATAGTAAGATACATCGGAAGCTGCGACTGGCAAACAAGCTGCTTTATTATCGCGCTTGGATTTCAACGAGAATACCGTTTCGCTGTGCTGTGTTGCAACTAGCGGCGAGTATTAGACAAAAGCTATTTAACCGACCGTTCTTCGATTTACGACCGCTTACAAGCTTTTCGAGACGACGATATAAAGAAACACTTGGAACGAGGAAAAAACATACTGTGCAGATGTACAGACGAGGACAGCGAAAGAATTGAATGGAAATGAGAAAATTACATTATGGCTTCTGCTCGCTATCTTTCAATCTGCTGTGGCTTTCTGTAATTTTTTCATGTCGATGAATTAGATTGCTGAATCGAGCAAATTTGATGGAAAATAGAGAAGATTAACAGGGAATATAATTAGCGCGTGGCTATTCGAGAATTGAATAATTCATTGTAACGGAAATTATCAGTTTTATTTCTGTCTGACTCGTACCATGTCACAGTTGAAACCGGAAATTTGTCAATGAAGCTCGTCCAATGGTAAGATTTATTTTTAGAATTCCTCGTGATACAAAACTCGTTTGGCTAAAATTAGGGTTTCTCGAAGCCCGTATGGAATCGCGTAAAGGAATTATGGTGTCGTGAAAATTTCTACAACTGACACAGACCGGTGAAATAAAAAAACATCCATCATCTGTCATTAATCAGTCAGTTGTTTTTGACGAGTATACTCGTCGTCGCTTTTCAAAGAGGTCGCAACAGCTAACTGGCTGAAGGATCAAGAATCGACTTATGTATAAAACAGCAATTTTTTAAAAAGTCGTTAAAATGGATTTCTTCTCGGAATTAGAATAAAATTTCCAACGATCTCTTAAAATTGGCTTAAAACACGCTTACAATGATCAATATCGCACGTCCGCTACGAAATGACGTTTTCCATCATTGACGACTGTAAAATCAGAACAACATCGACTAACTCCGAAAAAGGTCGGATGATATCCTGTTATATCGAATATTCAGAAGCAAACAATCAATTACTGTCTAAACAATATGCAAATTTGTTACTGGAAATAGGTGATAAAATTATAAAACATTGATTGACAAAGATTAATTTAAACCGAAACTTCTCTGATTTATCACCGATTAATGTTTTACTTGTACATATTTATTTTCTGCAGCTCTTTATGCATGTAACCAGGGTTGCGTAAAATTCATTCGGGAAAAATTGGGTCGCGAATGGAGAAACTTTAAGAAGCGCTGGTCTAAGCTGAAACTCTTCAAATTTGTTCCAGATATACCGCTTGCCGCAAGAATTAAGACACTTGCCGATATTCGATACAAATTCGATGGCTTCTACTGCTTTTATTTTCCGGTGACTTCGTTACGAACCTGTTGTGTCATACACACACACACACACACATGCTTTGTAACGAAGGATACTAACTAAATAAAGTAAAATTAATCTCCGAGCCATCGCCGTTAAATAATAAGATTTTCTAGGTTTTCAGTGGACCGTGTAAAATTTGCATGAGGTCGCTTTGCGAATTCTACGTTCTGAGAATAAATTAATGTGTCCAAGCTCATTCAGAATCGTTAGGTAGATACTGATAAGAATCAGAAATTGCGGAAGTACCGTTGCTCAGGGTGTCATCGATCACTTGTCGCATGGAACATGGACACACCGTGTTACAGCGGGGAAATTTTTTGATTGGTGCCGTGCGTACACTGTCGTACGCAGTGTCGTTTAATTAATTTCGTGTCTGGCCTTAAAATTTCATTGGCCCGGCGGATGGAAGTTGCGTGCCGCCAGCGAATCGTAAATTTCTTTGTCGTTCCATTCGCCCTCGTATATTTTTATGTGAATTTTAATAGAAAGTAATTAGGAGAAAGTCGTAAAGTCCGGCGATCCTTCGAAATCTTTCTGATCCTTTTCTTTTTAAAAGACCTGCGGTACAACGATTTACTTTTCGCTGATTAGTCACCAGGGGAAATAACAGGCGTGCGTGTAAAACTTTATCGTTTCTCGGTTTCCAACAGGTAAATGGAGTGTTATATGTTAGACCATGTTGATTCTAATCGACACGATTTTTCGACTTCTCGGTTTCGTTACGCTAGTACGCGATTAATATGCAATTTTCGAGAAAAAGGTTGCCTCTGGTAGGCTGATTCATCGCGAGAAGATGATATAAATAATAGGAAATAATAATAAGAATTTTAAAAACGATATTTTCTAACGTCGTCATTTTTTCTACTCGTCAATTGAAGAAACTAATTCATACGGCTATAAAATATTATGTATATCATGATAATTATAAAATAATGATTCTGTTCGAATTGTATAATATCTTCCAGATTATTAATTAAACACTGTTATTAATATGTTAAAAAGTGGTTTCATTATTATCTTTATATAGCATTGATTATTACCTATATAATGTAATATAAATGTTTATGCAAATTCATATTTTCACAAATAGCAATAAAATGGAACCTAAGCAGATAACTGGCTTACCCACTAAATGTTATCAACGAGCATCGTACTTTCCACGTTTTATCCATTTTTTTCGTATTATGTGCGTTATTCTGTGCAGTTTAGTATCTTTAAATATCCCATAAATGCGGAAAGATTCACAGCCTGATCGTTAGCTTCCAAGTTCCCGATTGAATCGTAGAAACTGTGACACGAATTACAATTTTCTTTGTTCGTAGATAAGGAAGATTATGGTTATTAAAAAATTATCGCGACCGAAAGATACGGGACGAGTCGCGTCTCACCAAACGCTTTGACAGGGGAGAAACAGGAAAATTTGTGATCGTTTGGGCGGTGTCGTTCGACTTGAACGATATTCCTTTTCCTTCTGCCGTCGAGTAACCAGGTTACACAGCTTTTAGCGACAGTTTCGAGAGGCGAACGAGATTTTCCGATCCGACGACGAAGTGAAAGGTAATCGAGAAAAAGGTAACGAGTTTCTTGCCAGCCAAGCTGATAAAGCCAGACCGATAAAACACGGTCGATCGACGTTCACGCACAATTTTATTGCCATCGAGGCATCATCGTGTCGGAATTAAGTTTAAGCATCCTCCACGAGATAAGATAAAACAAGTCAACAAGCAGCACGGAAAAGACAGTGGCGAGCTAGGATCTGTCCAAACAGAATTGCAGAAACCAAAATCAACAGACTTGATCGAACAACTGCCGAACGAGGCAATTCGAAATGGTCTTTTGATGCATATACAGCGACAAACGAAAATATTGGCAATCAGATTTTCTTCTAAAACGATGTGTGATTATGTAGAAAATATGATCGTTTAACCAGTTAACTGTTGCAAAAGTTATAAAAGCGTGCACCTAACACGTGTCGCAAAAAATAAGCGATGACGAGTATACTCGTCGTAAAGAAAGGGCAATATTTTGTGTCATGACGAGTATACTCGTCATCGCTTACTTTCTATATCATATATTATCTATCGCATACTCGTGTTAACACAAAATATCGCCGTTTCTTCATGACGAGTATACTCGTCAAAAACAGCTAATTGGTTAAAAGGATATCGCTAATATACGCGTGTCGCTTAATGTATTCAACGAGCAAATGCGTTATCATTTTTTCTTTTTAACAAATGATAAATTACGAGATTCGAGAGACATATACATTAATTGTTCTTACGATTATTTATTTAATTTCCTAATTGCCAATCGAATCAGCTGAAGAGTTTCTCGAAGCCTGAAAATATAGTTATTTGAGAGTTTAGTGCTTCAAAATGTACTTCCGAGTGATGCTGGTAGCCGATCAAAATGGAACTCGGTGTTATTATACAATTATTTTGAATTATAGTCAACTATGACTACGCATATATCTCGATGAATCGTGACGATGTAAATTAAATATGCGACCTATTATTTAAAACGCGCAACAAATCTCTGTTTAAACTTTCTTCCCCAATTACGTTCCTGAAAAGATAAATTAGCACAAACATCTGCAATCATCGTAACGTGCGACACGTTTAAACTCAAGACACGGAAGTTACATTTTGCCAAAACAGTTGCCAAAAAAATTAGAAATTTCACAAAGTTACCTAATCTTTTATAGAAACATCTGTCTTACGCCAATAATTCTATTCGTCGCTCGGCGTTTGCCTTTGATTCAGACAGTCTTTCGCATTTAATGAATCCTTCAAAGCAAACTACCCAACATCTGCTTAATTCGCCTGTGTATACAATTTCCTGCTCTATACAATTACACGTGGCGGACGCGGAATTGTATGAAATTCACCTGCTCCGTTTCGAGTTATCCAGTTCCTAAACAAACTCTTCTTTTTTTTTTCGCAAGAACATCGTTCGGCCGGAGCAGCTGGTTCCACGGTGCTCTTTAAAAGCAACAGCGAAAATGTCTGTCGGGAATGCGTTCCGCGCTCCAGACTTTATGCTGCCCGAATCTACGAAGATTAAATTACGCGTCTCCGGTATTTGGAATATTTGCCTCGTTATCTACTGGCTCGCTCGCCGGCAGTTCCTAAGATTTACGAATCCACTCGCGACTTAATGCGACACAAGCTTTGAATCATCTTGTTAATACCGTGTCACTACTGCATTTCCAGCCGAATTTCTCGGAAGGTCCGGAGATTCTGATAGCAGCGTCTGCGTTTAATCTTCTAATCGCGAAAAAATATTACACGGAAAGTTTTATACCTTTGGAGGAGTTCGAATGTTGACGGCGAGACTGTTCCCGCGATTAGGAAACAACGCCGTTTCTGCGGCGACTTGATAATTTTTATCAAATTTAATCTTCAGATATCGGTGTTGGCTTGCCGAGGATCAATTTGCCCAAGATTTTAACATCTTGGGATTAGAAATGCAATCACGATCAAACTCTGTGAAACGTTATCTCGAACAACAGCTGACAAACGTGTGTTAACACATCTCGCTACTTTCCTTCTCCCTATTTTTGTACAATCCTTCTGTTTTATTTGAACCAGTTAACAGCGGCATTTAGTCTTCTCATGAGGTTCGAGCGACGACGAGTATACTCGTCAAACGCAGTTGACTGGTTAATCGAATTATAAAAATGAACGAACAAAATAATCTTGAAACTAGTATTTTATTTAACGACTATGATAACTAACGACTATGATATACTCGCTAACTGTCCAAAAGTTAGTTCAAAGTTTCGCAATGGAACGTCATGTGGCTAAGTGTCGGATCGTTAGAATCGTCGCTTTTTCATCCAAAAGCTCGATGCAATAAGATTCAAAAATCCGTAGAACGATCATATGTAGTAACAATTATTTCAGATTATTATTTTATTTTCGATGATTTGGCCAGAAAAGACAGCGAGTGTTTGAAATAACAGGCCGATGCAATTGATCTTACGTAAAATAGGCGAAGTAAACTTCAGTGTCTATAGAAATCTGTGTGTGTTTCTGTCTATTACACGAATTTCCATCAACTTGCCACGCGTCTTGAATTCATTACACGTCGTTTCGCTTCATTCGTAATGTTTTTTAAACGCGATTCTTGTCTTTCTTTCGATTCCCACGACCGTTCGTCTTAATATCAGCCGCATGAGCGGACAACTAAAGATACGATCGAACAGGGTGTTGTTATCCTCGGCGAATGGAGATACACGCGGCACTCGACGATATAATCGTGCGAGGAGAATACGTGGTAGACACAGCGGGCGTTATTTCCCTCCGAGTGGTAAAGCTAAATAAATTTATTTTGCCCGTGGTCGTCGTCGATGTTCCCTGAAAACCATTTCCTCGAGAGTTTCTCAACCCTTGACCCCGGCGGCAAATGAAGTTGCGCTTTCCGTTTCAACACCGAGATTGTTTCTCGCGTAGCGGATCGAGGATGGTTCATCGAGAATTCTCTTTCAACCCGTAACCGGTTCGATTAACCCTTTAACTGTGCAAAAAATATTTTTTATCCATTTTGTTTCGTATCCCCTTTAGACTCGACCGATTGATTCGCCGATTAATTTACGGGAGAAATAAGTCTGAAATTATTTATCGAGTAATAAATGTTTGATATTTCCTTATCCCTCGGGCGACCGTGTCGGGTTTATCTCGGCGGGATGCGATATTTACCAAAAATCATTGCGTTAGGTCGTCCCAAAAGTTTCTTTCGTTCTATAAGGAAATAATAAACAGATGCACAACACTTTTTGTTTTATATTATTTTATCGAATTATATTTTATTGCTACAAAATGAATCATACATAGTTCAATGAAATAATATTAAATGAAAAATGTCGCGTATATAAGATTAAAAAAACGAAAGAAACTTTTCAATCTAACAAAGAAACAATCTAATATTTATTTCAATTTCACGACCACGTTACGTTGCAACTGTGCGGGATAAATATTGTTTATTTGTATTTCGCTTCTGATATATTCGTATCTATGATTCGCTGAAAAATAATGTAAAAGGATATCGATTTCTATTTCTGTACGTCTTTCAAAAAAACAGAAGAAGAAAACATTATTAAAATTGAAAATAATGGACTACGAAAGCGGACAACGTCCACGTACAAAAGTGCTACAAGAACGAGGAGTGGATCCAGCATCTGGATCCAGAATGATCCATTACAGGACTGCGCGTCGGTAGTGCGAGGGTTAAAAACGAGTTGCAAGACATTAATTTTACACGAAGCAAAATTACCTTCACAAACGCGGTTTCCTCTCGACATTCTTCGCTTCTCTTTCACCTTCGCCGTACTACGATACAATACAAAATTCAGTGAAATCTAATGGAGTTGATGTAAGAACATGGAAGAACAATCCAGACCGAGAAACGCCTATACATTTTTTCCTATACAGCGCATATCCACGCGAAGATTATCGTTTGTTAAATAATTTACTATTTAGTATTACGCGTCAGACTTATTTTATATTTATCGTAACATTACGCTGTATTTATGTAATTCTCTATCCTAAGAATTGTTCAATCCATTAAATAATTACTAATAGCTAATTACTCTAAGCTTGCCTCTCTTTCTATGCTGAAGACTGTTCAATCGATGAAATAATTAAATTAAATTACAAGACAAATTAGCTGACATTTTAGCTGATAATTCCAAGGTTCAACCATTGGAAGGACGCATGATTGAAAAAAGAGCAGGAGGATCAAGGGCTGCTTTACGTGACAATGTAACGTCTATCTGGATAACTAGTTGCGTCTCCGTTCGGCGTGGATAAAGCCACGTTCCACCGATTAACTCTTATCTCGTCCACCTGGCAGCAATGTTAATAAAGCCGACTTCCGTATGTAATCCACGTAGAAAGCGATACGAACAGGAAGAAAAGAAGAAACGTAAAAAGGAGGCGACGAGAGGCGCGGATTCCTCGTGCAACTAGCCAGACATCTCATAAGCCTCTTTTTATCTGAATCTTATTAAACCGTTCATCGCCTAATAAATCGCGGCTCGTGTGCGCATGGAAAAAGTTTCGCCGGTTTTCCAGCCATTAAAAAGCAACGCGCAACAATTTAGGTGGGGGTGGAGCGAACGAAGAAACAAATTCTTAGATTATCGCGCATCCCTTCCTTTTCCCATCTCGCGGAGGGAAACGGGAAAGATATAAGTTTCATTACGGAACAGAATCGCTTGCCTTATCGCGTATGGTTTTGTATTTCCTTCTCTATTTTTCTTCTTCTCTTTTTTTTCTTTGGAAAAAAAAATAAGACGAGTAAGAAAATTGTCGTATTCAACGCGGAGAATGCAAAAGAAATTTCGACGGAATTTTTCTACGTAGAATGGATATTAATCTCGCTTGTTTTCCCCGTGGCGGTGCGGTATTTTCGCGTCTGCACGCGCGACTCGAGAAATTTTTGAGCCCACGTCCGGAAGCTCTGTAAATTTCTTTCGACGTCGGGCGAAAACTTTTCGAATTGATTTAAACCGCCGTGGTCGTCCACGGAAGTTTAGCAACTTCCCGCAACTTCCTTTTTGTCCGCCACGCCGGCAAAAAAAAAAAAGTTTAGTAACGCTTGTTCCAGTCGCCTAAGAATTAGAGGGTAGACCTCTGGCAATTGAATTTTCAACTTTGTATAAAATAATCAATGTATATGCTTGTTGCGTATTAATCAGTTAACTGCGTTCGACGTGTATATACGTCGATCGAAAACTTTATTTCACCGAGGCTGGTGTATATACTTGTCGTGTGAAATACAAAATTACCATTTACTACAAGAACTCACAATTTCAGTAAAAACTAACATAAATGACATTTAGCGGTATGTTTCCTTTATACTTCCAGTAAACATATTACGTATTTTATAAAAAATCGTTCGATTGTTTGATTATTCTCTTTGCTGCGTATTCCCTGGGCTATTCCCTGAATTGTTTTGTTTTATACCAGTTTATGTAACTTTATACCAGCTATACCATCAAAAGCAAATCCACTTCGATCATGTGCAGTCTACTGAAAAAATGGAATCCGTAAGGCGTCACGTTACTGATGCTCGACCTACGAAGTGTCACTTTATGTGGTACCTTGCTTCGAGAAATACCACACTGAAATCAACTGAATTTTTAATAACGAATGGTTAATTTCTTATCGAATAAACTTTACTTTTAGTTTTTTCGTAAAATTTATAGTGGCAGCATTTGCACGCGTTCGACGTGTATACTCGTCGTTGCTTCATTTCACCTGCGCGCTCCGTAAGGAATTTTTGAAATTAAATGCCGCAGTTATACTTGTTATACTAATACACTTGTTGCAATATGGTTAATGTTATATACGCGCTTGTTGTATACATTACGAGACATTTTTGTCATTTTTGATACAGTTAGATATATATATAACTATTGTTAAACTGTGAAGTTTTATGCAATTTGTTTGTAACTTGTTGTATGTAATGTAACTTGTTTCGCCTGCTCAAAGTTATAACCAGCGCACCACTTTGCGCATTTTATACTTTTAATGTAATCTTTGTGTATCAATGCATCCTCTGAATCTCTGCATCTTTAAATTCACCACAGTGGCATAAAGATCCGCAGTCTGATACTGACGAAAGAACGAGAAAATATTCAATTACGTACCTGTACTGATGTAACAGTACGATACTTAAAACTATACTACAAATAAACCACGTTTAACCAGTTGGTTGTTGCGACCTCTTCGAAAACTTTGAAACTTTGTGTAGCTAAAATATGTGGGAAAAATTAAACGATGACGAGTATACTCGTGAAACAGAGAGTACGTGTTACTGTTATAATACAGAATCAAGTTGCAACGAAACGACTGTTCCGTTGTCGAGTTCTATTACTGACAAGGTTCTCGTTCCTTCACGACGAATATACTCGTCAAAAACAGGCGACTGGCTAAAGCAACGAAATCAAAATGAACCGACTCGCAACAAACGACTAATAGGAAGATCTGCAGATGGGAATACATTTTCCAAATGGATTACCACAGAGACGCGTTGCAAAGAGACGCGTTTCGCAATTAATTCGCGAATGGGAACACGTTTCCTCGATCAGATTTTTATCTCGGCGAAGGAGGAAGCCGAAGGAGGACAAAGCAGAGTGCACAGTGGGATTGTTAGCCGGTGAATTCATCGAAATACCGGGGTCACGCGTTGAGGAAGAAAAAAAGGAAAGCGAAAGAAAAAAAGGAAAGAAAGGGAAAGAAAGGAGGAGAAGAAACGATAGCGAGGAAGTTTCGGCGTGGAAAGAAACTCTGCCCTCAGCTACTCGCAATTTGACGAGAGAATTCCTGTTTCGCGCCAGAACTTCATTTATTCGAGCAAGTTTTCCAATATTGAGATGAACAGCCTTAATACATCTGCAACCGCCGAAATATGCGACCGGCGGTGGATAAACTTGGCGACGAAGATGGAAGGAAAACGGAAAGGGAGACTAAGCAGTGGCCGGCTCGTTGTGATAAGAAGAATAACAGAGCAACTTTGCTCGCTGGCGAAACTGTTCCCTCGATCATCCAACCGTTCCCACGGAGCCAGCCCTCTCTCTCTCTCTCTCTCTCTCCCTCCCTCTCTCTCTCTCTCTCAACGTTCAAATATTTCTACCTTTGTGAAATATTCCAGAGGAAATTCTTGGAATTTTCAAATTCTTCGTACAGATTGATCGAATTTTTGAACGTTGTGTTTTTCGCATTTTTCACGTTTTTCCGGAGGAAAAAATTTGCCGGCTTTTCCTTGGAAAAATTCCTGCCAGTCAAAAAAATATCTTTGTAAGCCGAAAAATCGCTGTTACATCGCTGGCATTTGTTTTTTGTTTCTTTTTTTTTTTTTTTTAAATAATCGTACAAGTATTCGTACGTCGTAATTGCCGAGTTCGATTCCAGGATTTCTTCAAACTTCCATTTACATTGTGTCACGACGAAATCGTATTTTTTTTTTCAATAAACGACGTTTCAGTTGAAGGTTTAATTGCTTCATTATACGTAGGTATATTCATTATACCGCAATACGTTAATTATCGTTCCAGTGCTACACGAAATTGCTTGTTTCTTCCATTGTACAGCACAATTTCTATGGTACTTTAATTTTGCAATACCCTAAATATAAACAAAAAAAAAAAAGAAAAAAAGAAAGAAAGAAACGTGACAAATGCGAATAACACTAAAAATTCGAAATAGCACGGGAAGATTAGAAAACGATGTTCATTTGTGACAGACGTCCTATCCATTTGCTTACGTCGACTCTTCATACGTAATAGCATGAATACATTCGCATGCATAATGTATTAAGCGTAGCATTAGGAAATCTATTACATTAGAAAATATAAGTCGTTACGTTACTAAGTAGCGTTGTTTGTTTGCCATCTAAATGATAAACTTTGAATCGAGACGTATCTTGTTGTTAGAACGCGGATCTCTGTGCATTTATGGGAATTACGGGAATTATGGGAAATTTAAAGGCGCAAGTATCCGCACAATACCCCAACTTCAGCGTCTATTGTAATATTTAACGAGGGAAAGAAAATCCCGCTTAGATTCCGTTCTATTCTTTTCGCTCGACTTCGTAAATTTATGAATTTGCATAGATGCTGGCAGTCTGCTCGTTGCCAATGACAGATAACTTTTTATTAAAAGTATCCGGTGATAAAAGTGTAATGACAGTGGACGAACAACTGATTGAAAAAAAGTTGTCAGCCGACTTTACGAGCGTGTTTGCACGTTTGCACGATTGCATCAGCGACACACGTATTTACGTCTCGATTACGTTTATGTAAGAGGAGCAATATGTCTCACTTTCGACCCCGTAAGACACGTATCCTCTTGATTGTACTTTATCTCGTCTACCCACGCCGTCGATATTGAGACGAATACGCTGAACACGTGCATCCACCGGCGAATATTCAATACCACGTAACGGATCTTCCTTTAATTTACCGAGATACGATCACCGAATTTTTATTCTCAAATTATCTAACGATTCGTCTTCTTTCCTTTTCATTAATTTACTTTTTCTCATTCGACGAAACAAACGTTTACTGGAGTCTGAAGATTTCTCACTAAACTAAGTATTTATTCTATGATTGAATTTCAAGCACGTTTAACGTTATTCTTCTTCTCGAATGGTTAGACTAACGAAGAAACGATGAACAACGATGCAAATATTCGATGAAAACGTTTGACGAAAACGATAGTTGAAAAACAAGGCGCAGAAGGAGTTGGAGAATTTTTACATTTACCTTGATATTTGTACTTCGTTAATTTAAAAATAAAATGTGTCTTGCGTTATTCTTATCGGTAATTTTCCAACACACATAACTCATTTTCTTATCGAAACAAAATATTCGATTTTGCGCCGTAGAGCTGTATCGAAATTGTTAAGGTCGAACTTATCGTAAGAAATTTGCAAGTGTACTCGAAACGTTAATTCTCTCTGCTTCTTCTCTGGTTCTAATGTTCGGTAACGCGGCCAAAAATTTGTCAGAGAACGCGTTGATATATACAACGCTTGTACTAATTGCAAGTCGAAACGTAAGGTTGGCTCGACACTAGAATTACGATCCCGTAATATATTGTCCAAACAATCTGTCCAATAAAATGACTCTAATTAAAGGGATATAACGAAAACGAATAGCTGTATAAAGTTGCGTATAAAATTACATTTTCATTTCAGAAGCTACATCGATCAAAATGATAAGCTGAAAAGTAGAAGAGAGTTTGTTTTAAAAACATAAAGATCTTTTCTAACGTCATCTTCTGGTCTCATCATTGAACTTACTTGAAATTGAGAATTTTCTTCGGTACATTTATTTCTATACTTAATTTCGCTATACAAGTACAACACCATTGATATTCTCAAGAATCGAAATAGAAAGTATCGATGAAAAGTATAGTTACTCGATATATGTTCCGAGAAGCTCGATCAATTTTATCGATCAACCGATTTTAACCAGTAGCTGCTTTCACGAGTATACTCGTCATCGTGTAAGGTGCATTTAAGGTGCAGATTTTTCAAAGTTTTCAAAGAGGTCGTAACAGCTAACTGGTTGATAATTTATTTCTAACGCATACTATTAACAATTTCGAAAGCAAAAAGGTGTGTAAAATCCATCGTTTTGTCTTCCAACAATTCCAACTCTTCGCGATTACTTTTTAGTCGTTACAGGTGTTTGGCAAACCTGCAAGAATTTTGTTCAGCGACGAGCGATAAGAAAAAGAAAGGAAAGGACAGGAAATAGGAAAAAAACGATCGTAAGTGTAACAAGAGGTGACTGACAACGAAACGTCGAACGTCGGTAAAATTTTCGCGCGATCTGCAGAACGCGTTAACAGATTCTGGTAGAGGCAAGCGACGAGGGTAGGGACGATAAAAATTTTACTCGGAGCGTGTCGCTTCGATTATCGTCGGTCCAAAGAAATTTCCCGATATTGCGATAATAAAGACGATACGCGTGGCCGCGCTGGGGGTAGCGAGATTAAAGAAAATGCTAGAGGAAAATAGAGAAAAGAAGATACACGCTCACGGTGGCGTCAGCAGCCTGTAACGATGATAAAACTATGGAATCACAATAAAACTTCTTCGTATCTGCTCCTTGTAATTTACCAAACTCTGATAAATGCTTCGTCTGTAGTTACATTTTCCTTGATCTACTCTTCAAAACACCATCAATTTTGTTTCTCCAGTGAACTGTAATTTCAATCCCATGATAACTACGTTTCTCTCTTTCTAACATTCAAAACATGATTTATCTTGTTTCTATGAGTAGACCGTTTCTTCGACGCTTTAATAATCACAATTTTTCTCCTCGTGAGCTTCAAAGCATCGTCGATTTTGTTTATTTAAACGGATCGTATTTTTCAATCCCTTGGTAATTACATTTTTTTCTCCCAAGAACACTGGAAGCACAATTTATCTTGTTTCTTTAAGTGGATTGTCTCTTCGATCCCTTAATAATCACATTTTTCTCTATCTACGCCTCGAACCACGATCAATATTGTTTCTTTAAGTGAATTGTTTCTTCGACCCCCTGATATCCATATTTTCCCCTTTCTGCGCTTCAAAATAAGATCCATCCTGTTTTATTAAGTGGATTGTTCCTTCAACCCATTAAACAGTTAGCCGTTTTTGACGAGTATACTCGTCACGAGGTAATGACGATATTTTGTGTTATAAAAAGCCCTGACAGTAATAGAATACAAAACTAAAACAGTCGTTTCGTTACAACTTAATTCTATACTGTAAGAGCCACGTATACTCTCTGCTTGACGAGTATACTCGTCATCGCTTACTTTTCGAACACGTCGCAACAGCAGCTGGTTAATAATCGCAATTTTCTTTTTCTAACATGCAAAGCTTCGACTAACAAAATAATTAACCTTGTTTCTGTAAATGGATCATTCCTTCAGCCCTTTAACAATCACATTTTTCTCTCACTAACATTCCAAGCGTAATTAATTTCGTCTTCTTGAGCGAAATTATTTCTTAAGCTCTTAATAATTACATGTCTCTCCGACGTTCGAAACATAATTAGCTTCGTGTGTTTGAGTAAAACTATTGTACAATCATTAACGTATATAATTCACACAAATATCTGCGAACCTAGAAGAAGCTTCGATGATTTGTGAAGCTTCGTAGCAGGAGGATTAACGAATGACTGTCCTATCCCAAAATACCGCGTATGTATCGTTGCTTACTTCAACCATTAGAACAAACAGATCGATGATAAAACTACCTTACGATCTTGTACGCGTGTCTACATAGCACGAACGTACTCGTTTCGATGTTCAAGTTGATCGTGCAATATACGAAAGCAGCCTCGGATCGTCAAGTGTTTCATCGAATGTTTAAATCGATTAACCAGTCAGCTGTTGCGACCTCTTGGAAAGGTGTGTGTCTGAACGTGTCGTCAAAAGTAAGCGATGACGAGTATACTCGTCGTAACAGAAAATATTGTTATTTCTTCGTGACGAGTATATTCGTCAAAAACAGCTAACCTGTTAGAAGGAAACAAAGGTAAAGTAAATAAGCTTCGAACGGAAAAGAGAGTACACGTGCGACAACATATGAAATACAATCTGCAAAATACATGTTTAAGCTTAATGGAAATACGGATGATCGATAGAATCGTTTCACGAAAAACGAAAAAAAAAAAAAACGGAAAAGAAAAAAAAGATGAAGAGCAACGTCAATTTCGCAAAGTGTGAAACATTCAAGGTGAGAGTTCGACAGGTGGGCTGGATAAGTGGTCGCTGCAAATCCAATTTATCGAACATCGAAGACACGTGTACGAAACGGTACGAAACGTGTGAAAAGAAGAACGTTGGACAAAATAAAGAGAGGAAGGATGATAAAAAGAAAGGTGGGAGGGAAATTGAGCGAAGTAGAACGAAAGACCTTGATTTGCTGGCTGTACTTGAAACTTGTTAATGGCTGGTAATTAACGTGGCGAATAATCGTCGACTGTTCGTGATGCGCCATTCGAACGACAAAGGGGTCTAATGAAACCAAGTTAAACTCTCTCTCGAGCGTCGATTATCTTTGATCGTTCTAACTTGACATCGAGCTTGAAGCAGCCATTAGAAAAATTGCCTCTATCTTCAATACGTTCGTTAAATATCATAAGTAGACTAGGCATTTTTATGTATTTACGCGAAATTTAAATTGGTCTAATCTTCTGAAATTGAGATGGTAGACGATGAGATTGTAAGAAAAGGAAGGAAAAAATAAAGAATGAACTGATATTTTTTTTCTTTTTTTTTTTAGTAAGAGATAATGTAAATTCTATGCGAGACACGATGAAAAAAGTAAAAAATTCGCGAGTAATTTATTTTAGCTTCTAACATTAGAACGACGAAGTTCAGTTTCTTTCCTCTTTTTTACAATTGCTCAAAATTACGTACATATGAGTTTTTAGAAAAATTACTGTACTTATTTATACAGTACCTATTTCACGTTATCGTTATACTACTTTAATTATAGTCATCTAAGAGTATATTTAAATACACATTAAGGATTGATTATTCTAGTATAATAATACTAAGGTTATATGCGATAGGAAGATGGTAAAAGATTGACTGCAAGAGCGAATTAATGATTTAAAAAGATCAAAACGTAATATACGAACAAACAGACTTAATTAATCCAATAAGTTTTCTATAGTCCATTCTCTGCCCAAATCAAACCTGAAGATACTAAACGTCGAAAATCCATAGAATTCGTGTGATAAAATTAATACAAATACGCTTGTTTCTATCGAACATCTTCGCCTATTGGCACTGGAAATTGTTTGCCACTTTAACTTGTCAATGGCGATCGAAATCAACTTGTCAAACAATCAGACAAACGTGTTAAGTCATATTAATCGTGACAAATCCATGGCAATTTGTTACAGAAACAACAAAGCCTCGAATCAAAAAGTTAATCGAACTAGAATCCGATTCGATGCTCCTCGCAGGTATCTCGATCATCGTGAAGCATCGAATCGTGGCAAAAAAGGAGATTCGACGAATTAGAAGCAAAATCACTCGGACAGAAAGAAAAAAAAAAAAAAGGAAAGAATGAAAACCATCGAGCGCGACAAATTGCAAAAACCAATCGATCGGTCAAATTCACGGTTGCCCGCTGCGTTGCTTTCACTTTTATCGCGCGAAACGTCGTTCTTCTCTCTTCGTAAAACTTCGTAAAATACCAACGACGACGACAACAACAACAAGTAAAAAGAAAAACCAGAGAGAATGTTCATTCACGTACCTGTTTGCAGAGCGGCAGTCACGTGGCCAGTCACGTAGATTATTCGATCACGGAAGACGTCGATCGTTCGAAGATCGGGACTTCTACCAGACGAGCTCGTTTTCAAGCGTTTCCTTTTATTCCGATTTTCACGAACGTTCACCGCATTTCCTTCCTGAAAAAGAAGACGAGAATGATCTTGAATATATGGAAAATCATTTTATGTGTGAGAATACTGTTTCTCGCGAAGTTTTTACGATTACTGAAATGTTAGAAAATATTAGAATGCTTAACCAGTTGGTTGTTGCGACCTTTTTGACGAGTGCGTACCTAAAATGTTTCGTAAAAGGTAAGCGACGACGAGTATACTCGTCAAACACAGAGTATTCGTGGCTGTCAAAACATAGAACTAAATTGGAACGAAATGACTATTTTATCTTTTTTCACGCATGACGAGTATACTCGTCGAAAACAGCTAACTGGTTGATATATTGTGTGCCATAGGATAGTAGGGATAATTAAATATATAATGTTAGTTTACATAACATGTGTTGACAACCATTTACACAACATGTCAACACACGTTACGTAAGACATTAATTGCATAGTAACAGTATTAGTATTTTCATTACTATACACGACGTTAGTTTATATGACGTTAATATACGCAGCAATTAAACAAACAATACGTACGATATATATGATAATATAAAAATAACTATAAATATAATGATATACCAGCTATTCAACGTTATAGAATAATTACTATATCATAGAATAATAGAGCAAAATAAATAAACGGTAGATTTCCTCGGTGGCATTTACATTATTTTATATAACTTCGTTGGCAGAATAGAATTTTCTAAATTAACATCTGCATCATAGCCATTTTATAGAAAGAAGTTTCATAAAATTTTAATTGACCAGCAAGTGTTAGCAAGTGGTATTTTCAAACGCAGGTTCTTCCAGTCAGATCGAAAGCTGTTCGAAGGTTCGAAGCATGGCGAGGAAAACGTTTTTCCGATAACTCGTGCAAGATAATGGTTCAATGGCTAGCATTTAAACAACGCTCGACTAAATAACCCGAGCTAATGCGACCTTTAGAACTTTTCACTTTTCCACCAGATAGAATAGTAGTCGCGTGCTAGAGCAGAGATGCGACTTTCACGAACTCTTACAATGGTGCGCGCCACCATCTGACGTTAATCGCGTCATTATGCAACTGACTATACGTGGCTACGAGCGAATGACGAAGCTGTTTCACGTTGCATTTCACTATATGGAAACCGGACACCCATCCAATCGCGCGATCTTTAGAAAAATTGATATTAAGTTTCTATATTAAGCTCTTACACCGGTGGAATGTGGCATTGGATTGCTGGGAATGTAATCAAGATTTTTGAAAGAGATAAATCATCTCAAATTACTCGCGTGATTATTTATGACAAATTCGAATTCCATACATCCTTTTTTAATCTTTAAATCAGATATCAACGCGTACGATCGTTAGATATAAATATGATTGTAGAAATGAACAAAGTATAAGCATATTTAATGAATTTCATGAGAATACAAATATTATCGAATACAAATTATTATTCAATAAACATTGTTATCTCGTTATAAAAATTACGCTCGTCTGTTCCTTGCTAAATGTCTCGATCGGAGATTTACATAAATAATTCAGCAGAATGCCAATGAGAATATTGACTTTTATAGGACTTTGTAATTGAAAAGAATTTATGAATTGTAAATTATTAGATTTCAGGGAAACCACTTTCTCTCTTTTAATAAGTTTCATTTATACTACTATATAAATCACTTTTGCAATTAAACAACAACTTAGAAATTCAGCCACCGGTTTCTTATGATCAACAAAATCCACGAAACGATATTACTCTCGTACCAAGCCAATACTTGGATCCAACTACCCCAAACTTCACTCAACCATCGAATTAAAAAAAATACCATTTTTTAAAAAAGTAAAGTTGGAAAATTTTCCAATTCGACTAGCCCCCACAACTTCACGTCCGATATCCCACTTAAAAGAAGTATCATCGTTTCAAGCAAGTGTCTTACGATAAAATTTTCAGATTAGCTGAAACTTTGCATCCAACGTTCCAATTAAAAGAAATACCATCGTCTAAATAAAATATCGTGTAATAAAAAAAAAAAAATATCGAGGGACGCAGGGGGTGGGAAGTTGCGAAAGTGTAGGGTGTAAAGAAGCATTCGGAGCACGGAGTTAAAAAAGTAGCGTAAATCAGCTCGTTTACAACGCGACCGGTCAAAAAGTTCTCGCCAGAGAGAGATTCGACGATTTACGAGGTTCGATTTACCGACGAGATACTTTTCCGAAACTCGAGACCTGTTCGTCTTGTTCCTCGTGGTCCAGGAGAAGGTTTCGCAGGACCTTCGTTAACGTGCGTAACCATCGTAACGCATCGTTTCCGAAGATTCTAGTGGAACGCAAGCACGTTAGTTGTCTGTTGTCTCTATTTCTGAAACGTCCGAGCGCATCTCGACAACGTCTTGTCTTATCATCACGCAAATGCTGTGAAAATTACCGTCATTACGCAACCAAGCGCTCCGTTACTTTACGACAATGTTAGCACGAGAACTATCGAATCAACGAATAAGACTACTCTATAATTTCTTGCGGGAATTATGCAGCAAGGTATTTTCCTTGCCAAAAGGTTGAATTTGTCAAATACATTCGAATTACATAAGAGCGTACGACCGCCACGTGAAAATATATTTAAACGTTAGGCTGTAACATATGAAACGTATGAATGTCTTAAGGATTCATAAATTTGCCGAATCTCGGTTTTAAAATGCTTGTGAAATATATTTCAAACATTGTAAGGTATTGTCTATGATATACGAAGATCAAACGAGAAATGCGTGACGAGTATATTTCTGATTTTAATGGTAACTTATGATTACAGAGGAGAATTTTAATGACATAACCGAGAGCGAAGAGAAATTGTTAGGTTGAAAGGGTGTGATCGTTAAGACAATATTTATACAATTTCATAGGAATATGGAACAATGCACGTTTAACTGGAACATTAAATTACAAAGATGATATTGGTGCAACGTGACAAATTTTCATGCCCCTTCCCGGTGAAAATGGGAAGTTTCGCTGATCATAGTCTTCATATTTGTCTAAGTGTTACTTTTGCGTTCGTACACATAAAGATATTTATAGAGAAAAAGATTTAGGGATTTGATACGGCAAGAACGTGCAACGTTATTTTACGTATGTTACGCGAAACATTTTGAAATTTCATTAGCACTGTAATGAGACACGGACTATCGTGATTACATTGGTAAAGTTTGGAACAGAACGCACGCATCAATTATTAGCTTGTTTCGAAAGTTCGTAGCATTTTCAGGAACATAATTATTATTATTTTATTACAAACTTCTTCTGAAACAACCAAGTACCTCCGGCTGAATGTTAACGAGAAAAACTCTAAATTAGTTCTAGATTAAACAAGGCGCCGTTAAAAGCCTCGTATATCAAGGAAGATCACACACAAAAAAAAAAAAAAAAAAAAAAAAAATGTTAGAATTCTACCTGTCTCGTTTATCATATACAGCATACGTACATATATCTATCACATCATACGCCAGCCTTCACAAGACCTTTTTAAATGGCAAAAACCAAATTACAACCCTGCAAAATCCACTTGAAATTATTCATCGCTGAGAAAGACAGAAAGCAAAGGAAACAGAGTAGCAACATCGACTGTTTAATAAAATGGCTATCTATCGTCTGTAAATTTTTCTCACGTTTCACAGCAAACTCTTCGACAAGCTAATATTTTTCCCAATCATAGTATACAGATACATCTACGTTTTACATAAAGACATTGTACATGACACTTGAGCTTTTCTTTAAATTCCATTACGAATTTTCCACATTAGTATCTAACGAAAATTCACTATACATACAGTCTTTTGCATTCTGAAACAACTCTGTAGCTCCGATTACTTTGTTACAACTACAATGTGCATCTGTTACTCAATAAATCTATATAAAAATACATAATCCTAGGATTATGATTTCTTAAATCTTGCTATAAATTGTTCAAATTAGTATCTAACGAACATATAATGTAAGAATAATATGTAGTATTTTTCTTTCTCAAACCTGCGAGTCCAATTAATGTGTTAGAACTAAATGCACGCTATAATTGCCGGCAGCTCTTGCACCGAGAAACCGCGAGCAGCTTCTGGCCGATCTAATGTCCCTTTCATGGAAACACCTGTCTATTGCGCTGTTCCAGACATCCGATTGCAACGAACGGAAATATTCGTAAATGATGTACAAGATAAACGAGATAAAAGGCGCCCGGTATCAAGGTTGTTTCAAATTACGTTTGAAATTTGTTTTCCTTACAAATCGCCGCTTCTTGAACGCTCGTTACGAACATCGTTAGTGGACATTTCGCAGATTTATGTAATCCATCGTGTTATCGGACTAATAAGAGCCCGTGAAACTGTTACGTCACGAATAACTTCCAAAGCTAGCGCGCAGAAAACGATCGTGAATTAACACGAAACGATAAACAGGTAAAAGCAAACATCGATCTCGATCGAGACTAGAGGAAAAGTCATGAAACTACTGGCACAAACGGACACGCGACCGCCTATTATTTTCACTCAGATTATCGCTCAGATAAGCGTTATCACGAATATTACTTCTCGAACAATCGTAACAATGAACCAACGCAAAAAATGAAAACACTCCAGGTCGGTATTTATATTGTTCCACTTAACGATCATCGTTCATCGTAACAGAGCGCAATAACGCCAAGTGTTTACTTTTTTTCTTGTTTGTTTTACTTGAACGTTCTACGTTGACGTAAACCGCATAGACACTGAGAATGTTTACATGTTTGTGGACATTTTAATGCACGAATACGTATAAATTTTCAAAGATATGTAAAATATTCCTGGAGCTGTGCATACGTCGACTGTTATACTTTGAATATTTTACGTATCTCTACAAATTACAGTAGCGACCGAACGTTTCGAATCTTTCAGAGAATAAAATTGTATTTCGCGACAGCAACGAATGAAAATATAATCTACGATATATAACCTGGAGCACATGACATACGTGGTGGTGAAAGACGCGTAATGTATACGGATATCAACTTTGAGCTTTATATTCATTGTGTGCGCTTCTATATTACTTTATCAATCTTCATTACCATTAATTACTACTAAACGACGATTATTAAATAATAACAAAATACCAATCTCTTCTCGGACTCCTTCTTAACTCGCGCTCGTAAAACCTCCAATTAGCAATAAATGCGCGCAATTTAATCGCGCCAATGCAACAACACGAGAAACAAGACTGACGCTTGATCATATTAGCAAGACAGATAGGAAAATCGAAAGAAATGAATATACCGAAAAAGAAAGCGAGTACGAACCGTGATTCGATGTAAATTCGGCTCGATTCGTAAACTTGGACGAAAGGTTGGATCCGGTTTTTCCAGGGATCACTGCAGCACGCGACTCGGTGGACGCGTCGATGCACCTGTTCACGATGTTTCGGCGCGGTAACGATTCGATGCCCGGAACTTTGATTCGCGCAAACTATAATCGGGTGAAAGCAACGCGGCGCGAGCAAGCACGTGGCAGCAGTGTTTTCGGGAGACCCGTAGCAAGATAATGTTCACGCGACGAGAGCTCGCTGCTCACTGACGCCGCGACGCCGAGCAGGGCGCCCTTTCTCCCCCCTCCCCCCAACCCGCAGCTCCAATCCCCCACCCCAGCAGCCAGCTCGCGTAGAATAACTCATCGCCAACGATGGCTTCGAATTGTTCGAATAAATCGGAATCTATTGGGAATATTTTTCACCCTTCTTCCTTTTTCTGTTGCACTTCTCGGTTTTATTAGTTGCAGGAGTGGGAGGAAGTCGCAGTGTATTTTTCGTTGTTAAACGCCGCGATTTATGGTAGAAAGAAATGGATGAAAGGCAGGCCTGGCTATTGATAATTTAGATTTAGAATTGGATTTATCGGAAATGGTCGATACTTTATAGTGAAAGTTATCAAATTATTGCGTCGATTGTTAGACTGCGGATTTTTATTCGTCCACAAGGGGGGAGGGAAAATTTGAAGGTTCGAAAATATATAGAATGCTGTTCATAGCAATAAGGTATTCAAATTATCATACCTATTATAATCCTCTATCCAGGTTTCAGATTTTTAGTTCTATTCCATTTCTTTCATTCTACTTAGAAGGTTGTGAATTTGCATAAATATTCGTAGTCTGGTTACTATTGGACATTGGAGAAATGTTTAACAGTTTCTATTTCTATCTTGAATGACAATTTGTGGATCAGGGTTTGAAATTTTACATATAAATAGAACATTCCGTACGATTTCCATTTCAGAAAATTTCTAATCCTCATCGACAAATTATCATTTAAGATAGAAATATATATATACACAAGTTATATCGCTATCCCCTTTGATATGCATATTTTTCATGTCAGATATGAATACAAAAGCTCGTGGTTAATGAACGAGCGATGCAAAAATTAACAAAAGTGTACGTCACAAACGGTATAAATTCATTAAATTGCGAAAGAATATTTAATTCTCCAATTTCAAGGATGGTTCGTCTAAAATCCATGTTTTCGATCAAAGAAAATAATTACAACCCTCGCTGAACGTGCACGAGCGTGAAATGAATTTTTTTACATGTACGAGTAGTTCGGTGAGACAATATCGTTAATATATTTCTTTCTAATACCACTAGTACACATACACTGATATTGCTGCTAATATATAAGGAAGATAAATACAGAAATCCGTATTTAATTGATTCTCCTAACATAACGTTCGTCAATACGCATCTTCCTACACAGATGACGATTTCCTCGAAATGAATTTGTATTTCTCCTGGAAAACCCTTAGACGTTTGGCTGTGCGATGTAGCGAACACCTTGACAAGCGTCTCGGAATATTTTCAGAATAATTTCTTGAAAGCCTACAACGAAACCATACAAACACTCCTCGCCACGAACAATTAAAACTCTGCGAGAAGAATCTGAAAGAGCGAAGGAAATCCTTGATTTCCTTGAAATCCTTGCAAGCTTCGCTGGCATATTCGTGCAAACAATATCAGCTGCATCCCCTAACTCGACAATTCTGCTCAACTCCCGAGTGAACCGAGACAATCTCCGTCGGTATATCCAGTCGCGAGTCGTTAATCAATTTAAGCTCGCAATCTCGATCGACGAAGAGGCACGGAGCTGATGATTCGGCCGCGTAATTAATACCGGAGCGGTTGTTCTAGTCGACCAGCACCACCGACGATGAAATGGAAGGAATAACTCGAGTCCGGATGACGATTCTGGCCGATCGAAACGCGACTCGAACGGCGAGAGCTGGTAGTAAATGCAAACGGCTTGACCCGAACGACGAAGATCGAATCGAGACAAGACACGTAGCCTGCTCGTCGTGTCTGCCTCTCTCTCGGACAAACCTTCTTAAACGGAATGTCTACTCGAGCAGGGGCCGGTGCAAGAGTGCAAGAGCCGTACAAAGGAACGTGCAAGATCGAGCTCCCTGCACGGTTGCAAATTCAATTACCAGCTGGCCATTAAGTGCCATGCGATCGAGACGTCTTGCGCTCCTCGCGTTTCTTCTCTTCTTTCTCGATTCTTCGTGTGTTATTCCTTTGTTCTTCTGCTCGACGATTCATGATCGTTACGTGCGAGTTACACCGGGTTCGTGTCTTTTTCGACGGTTGAAATCGGACAAAGGACGATAGCCTTTCCGGGGGAAAGAACGCTTTTCGAAAGGGGTTTCCTACCAAAGTAATCCGACTGTGTTTCGTACCGTTGATATTCGCTCGAGTAATCAGTTCCTTGTCATTTTATCGCGGTACACGTTTCCAAGAGTATCGTAAAAATTACTCGTACGAATTAAAAAAAAAAATACTCGTACAAAAGCTACGACACATGTATTTATATAGGGAAATAGGGGGATGAAGAACTACTTGATTGTGGTGTAGATTTAAACGAAGCTAATAACTGGACCGTGGATTTCTATGCATTTTTGAAACGATAATTAATAATTATGATAATTGGAAGAAAGATTAAAACGTATGTAAATCTATAAAATGTTTGATGTAGATCGCTTATTACGATATACAGGTGATGAAACAAGTTTCCACTTAGATTCCATTTCTTTAATTACGTTCGTGAAAGTGTGAAATACAAACATCCGCAAACTGCTAATAACGCATAATGCGCGCTTCTAAGAAACCGCGAATGAATTTATTATTCGATCTGACGCATGATTATTTTTTATTACAGACGTCACCATTTTCCGATGAATGACTGAATTATGTTCCTCGAGAGAAGAATTTCATTACATCGGCTGTACCAACTCCATAAATTATGAGTCAGCATTTAGGCACCGTTTCAAGCAGTATAATAGAGACAGAAGGAAGAAAGGAGTAGAAGATGCACGAACGACAGATTCTTATGCTGATCTGCCAGGCAAACAGCCCTAAGCGGCCAAATTTTTGACCGGTTCGACGAAATTTTAATGTTTGCTCAAACTAGTCTGCATACCAAGCAGCGATCAAGATTCCCTACAGACGTTCGAACGCGCACTGCGCATAAACTTTGCGAATTTTACCGCGATCTAATCTTACCAACATTATTCCGCTCCAATAAAAGTATTTCACGTTGCTTTGGATTCCAATTAACGATAATCTCTTTGGGTAACTTACACCAGCTCCCGAAAGTATCTCGACAATTATTGCGTGTGCCATAGAAAACATTTTGGAATTTCATTAGCGTTGTAACGAGACACGACTGTGATAATTACATCGGTCAGCTTCGAAACTAATTTGGAAATGCTATGCAGAAGTTACGATATATTTATCGCAGACATATATTTAATAAAAAAATTAGTATACCACGTAGCAGAAATTAGTATGTATAATAAGCAGCATCGACAGCCACTTTAACTATATAGCAGGTGTTAAAAATGGTCCCACTGAATACCGAAGCTTATCAACCCTTTGAATCCGAGGAATTTCGACGAAAGCAAAAATTTCCAAACAAATATTTATTAATTTGATATGATTCAGAAGCCGCCAATCAACGCGCAGCCGCAGTATCGGGACCAAGGTCGAGTTCCTCCCTACATTTCATACCTAAATGATTAAAATAAATAATTACCCAAGAAAACCGCGAATAAACAGTCGCTGGGTTCGATAAAAATATATCGAACGTATATATGCGTCACTAAGATTCAAAGGGTTAATATTAACATTTCCAGATTTGTTGCAAACTGTACCGAAATAAACGTGATAATCGAGTCTCGTATCAGCGCTAATGAAATTTCGAAATATTGCGTATAACACACATGATACATTCGTTACAGACGTTCGCAAGTGTTGGAGTAGTTTCGTGGGTCTGTGCGTGTACCGGAGCGCTGTATGAAATTTTCCCAACAAAAATCCCAATACGAATTCTTGTTGTCTTTTGAGAACAAAATATAAAAATCACGGCGTATACCGAAAGAAAGGAAGAAGATAATGGGAACCGCAATTAAAAGAGAAAGTTACCAATGGATAAAAATTTTCCCAGCCAGGTTTCGTCACGTGAATAAACACGGTGTTTACGTTCGTTAAAATATTTTCTGGAACGATCCGTTATGAAAATTGACACACTGATAACGCTGGATAAGAATGAAAAAAAAGTTTAATCTCACTAAAGCGGCAAATGTATTAGGAAGGAGAACAAGAAAAGGACAAGAAGGAAAGTATCGTTCGATAGATCTTGGAGATAAAAATTGTAAGTAGCGGGAGGCATGCGTTCTTTCATTGGTATTCGCAAACAATCGTTCGATTATGATTATTTGCTATTATGACACGGGAAGCAATTACCACGGAATTCTACCGTGCGTGTAAATTTCCGCGAATCGATGATAAGCATTTAGATCGAGGAACGTTTCAAGAGAAATCGCTTAATTCTTCATACCTGACATCTTAAAACCGAGTCGACACGTAAATGTATGTCTGCTTTTATAATATTTGTATAATATCGATCCATACATGTATAGGGTGTGAAAGTTAAAACCGACATTTTTGTATGTAAGCTGTTTTCATTGTCCTGGCGCTCACGAACATCCCCTGCAAGTTGTACCCACACGTTTTTCCATATGCTACATTGCACGAATGTAAAAGATGACGAAATTGGAAAAAAGAAATTTTCATAGTCGTTCTATGTAAAAGAAAACGTGACAAGCTTTACGAGAGTATTTACATATGGAAATGGATTTTGCAAATTATTATTTCGTACACATATAGCATACACATTTAACAGGGAAATTATTTGATAGTATACAGGGTGGTTGGTAACTGGTGGTACAAACGGAAAGGGGGCGTTTCTACGCGAAAAAAGAAGTCGAAAATATAGAATAAAAATTTTTTTTTTTTAATTTTTTTACAAATCTACAGTGAGATCCGTTATAACGAGACGTGATAAAGTGCACGCGTACCGAGCGAAAATTCAAAGTCGATTTTCTCGAAAACAAAGCCTCGAACGAAAAATTTTTATTCTATATTTTCGACTTCTTTTTTCGCGTAGAATCACCCCCTTTCCGCTTGTACCACCAGTTACCAACCACCCTGTATAATAGAAGATATAATGAAAATTCGACCAACGATAAATACAATTGTCAGACAAAATATTTACGCATCGCTGTATTTGTTACAGCATTAACGTGTTAATTAATTACGTTCAAGAATACTAAATTTCGTGTCGTTTCGTAGTATTTTCATACGATTGCGCAAGACACTACAGAAACGAAATATAGAAGCTGATAAAAACCGCTTTATCGAAAAACGGGGATACGTGTAAATATTTTGTTGCAGCCACTGTATGTTGACCTGACACGAAAATTACTAAAACAGCAAATTCATAAAGAATCGATAAAAACGCTCGTGCTAATGAATCAGACTATGCAACATCGTCGTTCTTATATCCCCAAAGCATTTCATATTTACGCTCAAAATCGACCTAAATGTCAAAATTCTTCACCCATCGACCACCAAACAAATAAATAGATAAATAAAAATATTCCCGCCTTCAATTTTTAAATTTACTCGTTCCCACTATACAGAGATCCTCCAGAGACAACCAGGAAGAATTCCCAATGAACTTCTAGAAAGGATGGAGACCATTGTCCGTTCGCTGGAGAAAAAGGAAAACGAAGAGGAAGGAATCCTTCGAGCAAACGGAATAAAATCGTGATTCCGATCTGACTGTTCGATAGCGGTATCGCGTTTCGAGCTGTAATCTCTGGTGGATGAGACAGGTGGATACACATCGCGACTGTCTTTTTACGACGAAACGTCGTCGTCTCTCCATCCTTTTTCTTCTTTTTTTTTTTTTTTTTTTTTTTTGATGACGCTACCTCTTGAAGTTTCGCGCTAGACGCGCAGGGATACGAGCAATTTAAATTTAATGCCGCCTTTTATACCCCTCCCCTATGCCACGCGCAACCCTTCACACGCCCTCTCTTTCTTATTCCTCTCTCAACCCCATATTCGCTGATCGTCTCCCTCTTTCACGCTCTCTCATCCTCCAACGTCGATGCGTTCTCTCCTGACGATCTTTATCCGGAGATTGCGACTTCCAAGGGAGCAACCACGACCGCTCTTTAGGTTTTTAAAAGAAGAGACTTTGCCGGTAGCCGTCGTCGATCCACCTAGATATCGCTGTGTCAACTCTGTCCGACAAACACTCGCCTTGACCCGAAATTTTCATTTTTATTCCAACCTGCCTTCCCAACGCACGTGCACCGGCATCATGGGCAAACGATATGGCATCCTACGTGAGATTTCAACGCGGAAATCGCCTCTGAGAGACCTCGGGCGGATGCTGTGAAGCGTGACGATGCTCTCCGAGATTACGGTGTTTCGGTGATTTTAGGGTTTATTGGATTATTCGTCGTTTTGACGAGTTTCGGGGCGGATGTTGCTTCTAAGAGTCGAGAAGATCGCAAAGAACATCCGGAAAATTCGTGGTTGTGAATATTCAATGAACAATAAATCTAGTGGCTACGGAAAGCTACGTATTAATTAATTAACTTTGAGAATGTTAAATTTCGTGTCATTTCGACTGCAAAAAGTTGATGATAATTTCTCGGCTGGTTAACGTAATAGAACATAGAAGCTTCTAACCTAGCGATAATCATTGCTACTATCGACTGTGGAAACTATAATTTTTGTTTGACTTACGTTTATGTTGCTCGTAGTCTAGTTTCGTTCGACGATATTTCAGATAAGCTGTCGTCGACGACGATAATTCAAAGTTAGTTAAATAGTCCAAGGTGTTCAACATTTGAAGGAACGCGTGTCGACGAAATTGACCGGGACTAGAAGAAATGTTGCAGAACGTTTGTCACAGAGAAAGAATTCGGCCCGACGTGGCAAGTTCCGGAGGAAGAAAAATTCGTCGGGAAACGAGATTGTTTATTCAAACGTGTCCCAGTGCCGGAGAAGCCGGAACGAGGAACGAAACGCTCCTTTCTTGAAATTCGCGTTACCGTGCGCGCGATTAATAAATAACTGGCGAAAGAAGGTAACGCGTATCGTTGCCCATAGAAAAGAAAAACGATCGCGCGAGAAATGGCCGCGGGAACTGCCTCTATTCTCCCTGATTGCGAATAACTCTGTGAAACTGCCCACCGACACGTGAAACGCGTCCAAGAAGTCGCGTTTTATAAAAATAACATGCACGTGCCAACAAACAATAACGCGCTAATCAACTTAAGATAAAAGTTGACGTAAAAAACACAGAAGAAAGCGGAGGATAAACGATTAGACGATGAATTAACAGTTTATCATTCCTTACAAAAAGGTATAAGTGGTTCTTATACGTGGAAAATATTATCAAATTATACGCTGGCCGTTTCAAAGAATCGCAAGAGATTGCGCGCGTTTCATTGAAATTCAAAATCATTTCGTTAATAATTGAATTTCACGTTTCCCAGCGAAAAATTGTTGTGAAATATTTGAAAAACGAAAAAGGAAATATGATCAAACATCGGAGTGAACAGTAGGAGAAAAAAAAGAAGCGGAAAGAAGCAAAGGGAATAACGAAAATCATAGAACAAACTAAAAGCATGGAAATTACGTATCGCGATTACGAGTACACGCGTAATTTCAGTAATCAGCGCAAGCACCGTTTTCGTGCAAAAAATGTTACTAGAATCGTGGACGATGTAATAACGTGCAATTTACCTTCGTACGATGGCAAACACTGTTGTTACACGTACAGCGTTTAACCACTCAACGAGCCGTTTATTCCGATAAAATTTTTCTTCGTTGTACCATTAGCCTGCAGGAGAAGGTTGACGTTGCTTAAAAAGATATTATCTGTTTTCAATTTGATAAACCAACAGCTACTTGGTCAGTCACGAAAGAGAAAATTTTCATGCATAAGCATGTATAAGTATGTATGAGACATTTTGAAATTTTATTTTTATCGTAACGAGCTACGGCCATCAGGATTAATAATAATAAAGTTTAAGGCCAATTTGAAAATCTATACATCTAAAAGTCACAGCAAACATTGCAAACATACGCTTGGTAAGAAGTCAGTGTATGTGTGCAATATACGTATGTATATGTAGGATATGAGCCTCTCAGGTAATCTGAAGTTGATCAACTCCACCTTTTATCTTTTTTTTGTTTTTAAAATTTTTCAAATGCATCATTCGTTGTATAGGTACATAATTAATATTCAATTTGAAAGTTCATTTATAACGAGAAGATAACACGGTTAATAGCAAAGTACAAGGAGAGCTTGAACGATTGTTCGCCACTTTTTTCTGCTTCAATTTACAGAGTTACGTGGTGGCTGTGCCTTCTGAATGGCTTCTAAACGACTCGATTATCGCTAAAGATAGCCCGATTAAATATTAATATCGTTAATACGATGAATAATTAACTATGCAAATATCTGGATGATCCGCGCGAAGTTTATAATCACGTTAAATATCCTATAACTTTCGTACACGTTTTCAGACTGATTCGAAATTGTACGAGTACAAACATCTACAAATGTTTCACACAGGACGCGTAATATGTTTGTAAGAAGATTCTGCAAGTGTTTGCGTGCATTTGTGAACACGGGAACAAAGATTAGATAGTTATAATCGGAGGAAAAATGGCAACGATACGAGACAGAAAAGAAAAGCTCGCGACAGTCGAGGAAAATAACAATTTTTCAGATTCTCCCCGTGCCCCCCCCCCCTCCTTGCTGTATGTATATATCGCGAGATTGTTCCGAAGCAGAACGAAATTCCGCGATGAATTATTCACGAGGAATATCCCGGCCACGAAAACACCGGTCAAGTATATTTTTTTCTCTTTCCTTTGCCAGAAACGTGAAATTAAAAAACCGGACCACGAGCTAGAACGCGTCAAGAAGTTCGAAATTTTCGAGAATTCAGGCTTGTACCGCGTCTGGCCGTAACTGTAGCAACACTCGAGAGGAATATTGGAATCTGAAACAGCTTGCACGAGACATCACCGCCTTATGCATGCATATTCCATTTGCTCTCGTGCCTCTTGGCGTAAGTTTGCGCGCAATACCCGCTGCTATGATATCTTAATAATGAGTCAACAGATTTCTTCTAAATTGTGCGTTTGGAACAGGTCGCGCGTTGTATCACGTTACGCTATAAAATTGATGTCTTTCTATCGTCTGTAGTAAAGTTACTTCAATACCTGTGATAGTATGCATTTTTCTATCGTCTGAACAAGCTGAAGCTTTTATATCGTCGTTCCTCGTCATTGCTATTTCTTTTTTTCTTTTTTTTTTTTTTTTTTTAGTATGATGAAACACATTTGTTTTATTCTAGTATGGATAGTAATTACATTTATGTAAGTTGAAATTATCTTTGATTTTTCTGTTTCGGGTGAATAGAACAACACGAGTCATTTAGCAGCCATTAACAATGACACATGGTGGGAAATATACAGGGTGGTTGGTAACTGGTGGTACAAGCGGAAAGGGGGTGATTCTATACGAAAAAAGAAGTCGAAAATATAGAATAAAAATTTTTCGTTTGAGGCTTTGTTTTCGAGAAAATCGACTTTGAATTTTCGCTCGGTACGCGTGCACTTTATCACGTCTCGTTATAACGGATCTTACTGTAGATTTTTAAAAAAATAAAAAAAAATTAAAAAGAATTTTTATTCTATATTTTCGACTTCCTTTTTCGCGTAGAATCGCCCCCTTTCCGCTTGTACCACCAGTTACCAACCACCCTGTATAACAATTTAATTGTAAAGATCGTTGCATCAGGGTTACCCTGTATTTTCTTCAAATATAATCAACATGCGTGGCAAATTGCAACACTCTTTATCGATCTAATAACTGTCTAACTTAAAAATAAAAATCGACTGAAAGCTTCTCGAAATAGATATCTGTAAATAAGATCTCTTAACACTAGAACTACCACACCAGTCAAATCGACTGGTTTTAGAATTTTATTTTAAAATTTTTACTTCATGTTACATCTTTTTCCCGTAATGATGTAATGACTTTCGTAACGATAATTAAAAGAATAGTATAATGAATTTTATTTTGTTTTTTATGTGTTTATAGTTCAAAAGAACTTTGTATCAAGGCTACTTATACCAATACCAGTCAAAATGTAATAGGGTCCTGCAATCTGTTTATCGAACCCCAATTAACCAGTTTCCTCGTTTTCTACAACTTGCCACACGTTTTTCAAATTTTTACCGCGTATCGTTCAATATGATGAATATCAGGAAAATTCCGGACCGATCACTGGATCGCTAGATTGTCAACACTAGAAATACCACAGCAGTCAAAATGACTGGTTCTACAATTTTATAAATGTGTCAACCCTCATTTAGGTCGATCATGGTCGCAGATGGACTAATAATACCAAAAATGTTCCTTCAGTAAGAAAATAATAAATTGAAAAATATAAAAATATTCTATTATTATGTATTTTTTAAAGACCATATTTATCTATATATTTAACTATCGATAGTTCTAGTGTTAAAATTATAGAATCTTAAAAGACACCCAATAACGATTAATTCCATCTTAATCAAATAATATAAGAAGCATAAAAAATGATTCAGATGGAGAAAACTATTTGAGAAAGCCAAGTACCCTAGAACCTCGGAATATCAAACAGGAGGAAACGATCTTCCCAAATGAATATTTACAAATGTATTATTTTACAGTGTATTTGCAAATTAGCGAATTTTTACGCTGCCAGGGGACGACAACGTGGAAAGTTTGGCTGCGGGGCCCGTATTTAAAGAATCATGGTCCGGCGTTTCGAATTCGTGCACACTCATTTTACGTCGATAAGAAACACGACCGACCATCCGTTTCCATGGTTGTGTCGTGGTCCGTGAAGATAATGCTCGGATACGTCAATAAGTTAGAAAGTGTTCGGTAACGAGTGCTCGTTAAAAATCACGGGAAGCGACGAAGAGGAAGCGCCGCGATGAAACGTGAAGCGTGTCGCGCGTTTCATAGAAATTTCTGTATATCTGTTGTAACTGCGTTTCCGATCGCTTTTCTACTCGATACATGGGAATCGTTATATCAACCGGACGCTTAGTTGATACGCTACTCGAATACAAAATCACTGGCTTCGTATTCTTTTTTTCTCTCTAAAAGCCGCGGCGCTTTCTAAATGACTTCCGATCGGCCGCTGTTAATATCGAAAATAGCGACCGCGAATCGCGACGAAAGTGGAAAGCGAATGCTCGAAGGTCGAAAATAAACGTATCAGCTGTCCATCATCATCCACTAAATTCCAACATTTTATCGGATCTATGACTACCTTTTTCCATGCTGTCTGTTTCTCCGTGAAACTGAACGTTTTAACGATACAATGAAACGAAGAATTCGGAATTCGGTTAGAAAATAATTCTAACCCCCCCCCCCCCCCCTCGATTCGAAACTGAAAAGAACCAGAAACCTTGTTCGTGCC
Source organism: Bombus huntii (assembly GCF_024542735.1). Taxonomy (NCBI): domain Eukaryota; kingdom Metazoa; phylum Arthropoda; class Insecta; order Hymenoptera; family Apidae; genus Bombus; species Bombus huntii. Next base: position 6,046,146 of record NC_066251.1, read on the forward strand.
ACCTTCGTGTTTCTTCGTTTAATTAAAATTATTTTCATCTTGCTTCGTAACAGCCTGTAGAATATAACTTTACTGGAGATATAAAACGAGCAACTTCAAGTGTTTCGATGTATCTTGAAAAATGGAAGAATGCCAGGTAGGGCATTGTAACTAACAAGGGAGGATCGCGAAAGGTCCGGCTCCGGCTTGGATGAAGCTTCGCAGACTTGAAGAACAGCCAAAAATAGGTACGTACGTACTTTTCTCAGCGAAACCTCTACCTAGATCTCCTTCGCCCAAGTCCTCATCCAATGTTAAGGTTGTTGTGAAGATTTCAAAGGAGGTTCAGGTGAAAATTTACACGAAAATTTCAACGGAGATGAACTACGCATCTACTATTTTTCCCTATTCTACGAGTCTACGAAATGTTGAAAATAACAACGTGAGTTTGCGCTCGCCATCCATATACAGATGCGCTAGTTACAATAAATAGTAACTAGAAAATAGTTCTAGATACAATCGATAGATTTAATCGATAGGTTTAAGATGTTCTTTTGTTTTTATCCCTAGCCCATGTAAGAAAGAGCAATAAAGGTTTTTCGGCTTAGAACGGTGTGATAGATTTATAAAAAAAATAAAATAATAGCTATTGTGGTCCTATCTCTAAATACAGAAATAATAACAGCTTATGGGCCCAGGTTATTATTTTATTGAAAATATTATTAATAATAATATCGAGGAGCGCAGAAGATAACCTAAAAAACAAAAAAAAAACGTGCGTGATCGATATTGATAATAATTGCTTACGTGATAATACAGTTATCAAAAGAATATAAAAATGTCAGGCGGGGCGAGTTTAAGTATTGGAAAGCTAAATAAAGAAAATTACGACACATGGAAATTGCAAATGGAGGCAATACTCATTAAAGATGACTTGTGGGAATATGCGAATGGTTCAATAATTGAACCTGAAGCAGCGAATGAAACCTCTTTAAGGAATAAAAAGGATGGTAAAGCCAGAATCGATATTATTCTTACCATGAATTCGAGTGAGCTATGTCATGTGAAGCATTGCAAACCTTCACATGAATTATGGAATAAATTAAAGGAGGTTTACGAATCCAAAGGACCTGCAAGAAAGTGCAATAAAGGTTTTTCGGCTCAGAACGGTGTGATAGATTTATCCAAAGATAAATACAAAAATAACAACACGAAATTTGATCCAAATCTGGACCAAAGAGATTTCTCACGTTTCTGATATCGCATAGAAAATGTACGTACTTGTAACTTTTTTTAAATTGTAACGAAGCAAATATCGATAACTGCGTTACTATTAATTGCATTATAAACTAAATCCTATGAACGAAGAAACGTTACGAAATAAACGGAAGAGAACATAAGAGAATGTAAATCGTGAATCTTCACGAATACGTAATAGTCGTACGGGGCATAACACCGAATGGCCGATAACTCTGCGATTCAGCGGCGAAGGAAATGTCGTTCGTTGACATATAAACGCGATTGCACAAGAATTCGCTTCAGCAACGCGAACTTCTGATGTCAGGCTTAGGGAAAAATGAAGCCTAACGGTATGCACGGCGTCACGCCGAGAATCAATGTAAATTTAATGTTGATATCTTTGGCGAACTTACACGAGGCGAGGAAAGTCTGGATAAAATCCAAACCTGGTATATAAGGATCGTTGCACCCATAGTAGAATGTGAAAATTTCCATGTTGCGCAATACCGGCCAATATTACGGTTTAATAAAACCATGGAGCGAATCTTTCAATATATTTAAATTATCTCGTAGAGATTTTGTTGAAAAGGATAAGACAATTTTTTTTTTCCTTTTTTAGAAGATTTCTTTGATTTGGATAAGGATAAATTTTGCGGTTCGTGGAAATATTAATGGGGTATCTTTTTTTTTATATATTTAACGAAAAGGAGATGAATACTCTTATCTATTTTTTGTGTAGAAAAAAAATAGATATGAAAAAAAAGGATTATTATCTATTCATAAGGCAGCTGCAACGTGTTTGGCTGTTATCAAAGATTTAGGCAACACTTGTCGGAAATACGAAAATGGAACCGATAAAATCGATGATCAACCGTGTCAGCGGCCCAGCGATTTATATATCGCTGCCCGAGCGATAATAAAACGTATGTTTGTGTTAACAGCTCTTACTAACTTCCAGAGAATAAAGTAAATGTTAAATAAAGTTTCGAAATATACAGCGAAAACAAAATCGTGTACTCGATGTACTGCAGCTTTTATTCTTTAAAATATCACTCTTTTGATTTATAAATACTATTTTGTTAAAATTAAAAATGGAAAGAAATTCGCTCAAAAATAAAAGAAAAAGAAAAACATATAATACTTACATTCTTCTATATATTCTATCCGTAAAAATTATGTCAGGAAATTATGTTATCGAGCAAAAACAATTTCCGTGTTTTCAACTTCGAGAACAATTTTAACAGATGGCGTCCTCGCCGTAAGAACAGCCACGACACGTGAAATCTAGCCGCATGAACAATCAATGATTGAAAGTAAATGACTTTTTGACAATAGGAGCGGAAAACTGATATCGGAGTGATTGTATTATAGCGACATTCGATACTGTTACTATTTAAGTAATATTTTACAACGTAATCAAGGCACGATCAAAGATTTATTATGCATCGAAAAAATTGTTTTTATCATTGTTAATTATTATGAACTTCCTTAATTGTGAGATGAACAAAAATGTACACTTCGAACGCGGCGTTAATTAAAACATCATACAAGAACGAGCAACGTCAAATGGCCTTAAATCTAACATGACGATTATTGATATAATTATTCCTGACATCAACTGTCTGTATCGTTAATGACAAAATAACCGTACGAAATTTTCATTGTGGAGACAGATTAATGTAGATTGTTAGAGAAGTGTGTATATATTTAATGTGATTTTTACGAAAGAATTAGAGGAAAATTTTAAAAGAACCAGATAGGATGGGATCGGAACAGAGCTCTCAAGGTGGTACGCACAACGCTAGCGCTAACAGGACAAGAAATATACCATTGAGACGTGGAAAAAGTGTACCAAATCGTGAAAGAGTACCAGAAGACACACCACCGAGATGTACCAGTCCTGGTGCAAGCATTTGTTCGGATTCTGATCTACCATATATATCTTACACTGTGAATAGACCTATTGGAGATTCACCAAAGATGACAAATAAACAGTCACAGCTATATAGAGGCAAAAGTTTTGGTGGGCAAGATATATCTAGACGTAAAAATAGTTTAAGTTCCAGTAGCTACAGGTAACATATTATCTTAAAAATTTATTTTTCAGTAATATATTTTATTTGAATAATAAATTTGTAATTTCTAATTACAGAAAAACTACCTCTGATAAAATCCATAACATAGTAGTAGTGAAACCAGCTATGCAAGATCCAACAGCTGACAAAGATCCTGATCTGGTTAAATTACAAAGTATTCCCATGTTCCTACCTATCATGCGTGGCACTCTCAATTTGCCCCCAGGTGTCAGAGATCCGGAGGTGCTGGAAAGACTCAATCCCATTGGTTTGTTTAACCTGTGTGCTAGGTATCAACATCATCTTAATACTAATGCTCAAATGATCGCAGCTGAACAATCTACTCTATGTATCAACATCGAGCCAGAAGTGACAAAGATACTTAATTTAACAACAGAAAGGCAAAAAAAGTTTGCCAAGTTTGCTGAACAACTGAACAAAGTACACGAGCTTAGTAAACAACTAACCAAATGTCATTCTCTTCTGAATCAAACTCTGGAGAGCCTTGAAACTTTGAACAATCTTTTACCAGTAGAGGATAGATTAGAACCATTTGTATGGACTACTGGATAAAATCAATGTTAAAGAGTATATTGAATAGTAGCTTAAGAAAATTTATAAGTACACTGCACTGGTGCTAAAAGATGATCTGAATTGACTCAATGCAAGAACTGTTAGAAATTTGTTCTGTTTCTTTTGTTAATAACAATGAATCTTTATTACTAGTCCCTATGGAAGAATTTTTAGTACCTATAAATGTGTTGCACAGAAATCTTGACTATGAGAATATATATATATATACATATATACATCTATTTTCATGTTAACCCTAATAATTGTATAATTGTATAAAAAGAATGTGATGTTTAAGTTCAAAAATACATATATTATGAAAGAATTGTACATTTTATTAAAATAAAAATAAACAAATTCGCGATTACAACAAAATGATTCATAGCATCCCAGTCATACATCGATATAAAAAACTTATACATAAAAACACAACATTTCATAATTTTTAATTATTTACATACCCTAGTTGTTAACGTCAGCCGACCGTTGTGCTTTTAACCTTCTGTATGCTGCTATGATATCACTTTGCTGTTTTTCTAACTGTCTCCTTTCTCCAACTGGTAGATTCTTGCGTTTTCCTGATTTATCTATGGCTATTGTTTTCTTAGTCCCCATTTTTGTCTTCTCACTCTTTTTAAGTATTGAATGAAGAAGCAGTTTCTTCTTTCCAGGCTGTGACAAAAAATAAGCGAATATTATTAGTATTATATAACTAAAAAGGACATTGTATTAAAAACTTTACCTTAAAGGTACTTATATTGTCAGCATGTTTTGGCCTGACTTTTAATTGAGGCGGTTCATGAGCAACTTCTCCAAATTTAACTTGATCTTTAAAAGTATCAAATTCATCTACTTTTTCTTCTATTTGTTTTTGTTTCTTGGATTTCAATTTCTCTCTCCTCTTCTCTGACTTACTCATTTTAGGTTCATCAGTATCTTTCTTTTTCTTCTTTTTTTTAATATTTTTATGCTTTGACCTCAACATGTCAATTTTATCTAACTCAGTTTTCTCGCATTTCGAAAGCCCCTCTATCTCTCCTGTATTTGGATTTCGATTGACTTGAACACTGTATTTCCTCTCAAAGGCAGTTTCATTAATAAAGGCGTAAGTATCCCTGTTAACTCTGTGCAAAAATCTATCCTCACTTTCACCAGGTCTCTGTTGAAATACAGGAACAACTTTATCTGGTTTAGCCTTTGGATGTAAAGGCTTAGAGCACAACTTATTGCCAACAGATATGAGGGCATTTTTCTTCTTTTTCTTTTTCTTGACTTTGGTTATCTTCCCTGACTTCACTGCCTCTTTCAATTTCACTACTCTTTCTAAAGTTTTCGGTATAGCTTGTTCGTCTGCATTTTTTGGCGGTGCATTTATCTTTGTTTCTAACCTATAATAGGCAGTTCACTAACTTATGTAAATAATTCGAGAATAAAGCATATCTAACACACAACTCACTCTGCCAGTCGTTTTGCCTGTTGCTTAAGAGGATCTTTTACGCCTCTGTGCTTTTTTCCTGGAATTTTCCGACCCATTTTCCTACGATAAACAACGAGACACAGCTTTCACGTGGTCGCTACAGTAGCGTCGCGTCGTCTGCTTGAACGCGCGACTTTATGTTTGATTTAGAATGTTGAATAATTTATAATTTTCAATTATAGAATGTAACTAAAAACAAAAGAAATTGTAGATAAAGATAAAATAACATTGTTGCAGTTATACTAAATGTGATTAATTTAAGTTTTGATTATTTTAATACTAACGAATCAACGAGAATATTTTAATATGTTAATCTACTGAAAAATTGAACAACGAATTATTAAATTGAAGAAAGATTATTGGAGGATTATAGAAGGAAAGTTATTACATAATTATGATAGAAACAGCGAATATATTTCACGACGTGATGTACTAAATAATAACGGATGTTGTATGTATGTATATACGAGTCGAAACACGGTTCGACCGTAATTATTATTCAGACGTTGCATCGTCGTATCGAATGAATATTACTACGATGATTCTCGAAAAGTGAATGCGAATAAGCTACTTTGAATATTAAGTCTATAAAATTATAGTTTAAAATAAAATGTATGATCCACCCCTATCATCTGGTTTGTCACAATTTAAATAATAATTTATATAATATTTATTAACAATTTATATAATATTTTGTAACACAAACGAGGTACAGAATTCTTTATTTAGCCGATGCGTTTCGTTACCAAGTCGGTAATGTCAAAAGTTATATTAAAATCGTAAGAGGGCTCTTAAACGTGCGACACGAAGAATTCATTAAGTACAAGTCTATGTTATCTGTTGCCTATGGTTGCAGTGGCCATCGAGGTTAGGAGATAATGTCCAATGTTTTACTAAACATTTCGATCAACCATTTACAAATTTATTTAATAATTTATCGCATTAAAACATTTTATTGTATATCGTTAATGCTAACTACACAACTAACATCGATTCTATCATTAAATACTTATTACGTATTCCTTTTTTTACAACTAGTTATATCTACAAGGTAGAATCTTAACAGGAATGAACCTAGCTCGACCTTTTCGATCAATTGCCAGAAACCAAAAATGTAATTGTCAACAAATATATTCCATATCCAAAAAATATATCAATGGAACACCATCAGTGTTATCATCCGAAGAAAAAGAAAAGAACGAAGATAATAGTGTCTCGTCGATAGACGACTTGACAGAACCCACAAATTGTTGTATGTCCGGATGCGCAAATTGCGTATGGATTCAATACGCAGAAAAATTAAGCGCGGTACTTGAAGAAAGCGAAGTGGACGTGCAAAAATTAATCATCGACAAAGTACAAGATCCTAACATGAAAGCGTTTCTTTCCATGGAACTCAGATTTAAAAATATCACTAAAGACTAAGAATACTGTATAAAATACTGTATATATCTATGTACATATAAAATGATGAAATTTTAGACAATAAATCCTTATGTTAATTTAATCGGCTATTCATTAATCTCGTCTTGCAATTTTGAATCTCTTCCAATTACTATATAATCGAAATAGGCTACAACGAAGATAAATGTACATATATATACGTAAGTGTTACACACCTATGTATTATTCCTGGAAATTTTCGTTGTTTCAAAGTTACTTATGTGTTTCTTCTATCTATAGATTAACAATTTGTCACAATTGCAAACCACTTCGTTAATGTTTCGTAATAACTCGTGCTTTTTTCGCAAGAAGCTTTATTCCGACTACGAAACCGCGAATTCGAACTGCTTCAAATTCTAAAAGCTATCGCAGCGCCATCTGCAAATGTTTATTGCATTTCCCCAGATGGCGGCACGTGTACGAAAGCGGCTTGATGAATATTTATCTTTATAATTGCAACAAAAATAACGAACATCTCGAGTCGTGGATCTTTGCTCGAGGACTCGTGCCTTCTATTGCTATTTATCCAACTCGTTCCGTTTATGAGATTCCAGGACGTGTAACCAGTTCCCCATCAAAAAATAAAATAGACTCATACAACCTTAGACTTACACAAGACTTATACAACCGTTCGAAATCGTAGATTAAAATGCGAGATATAATAACGCTTACGAATTTAACAGGTAGCAGGAAAGAAATAATAGAAGCGGCGATACAACGTCGATAATAAATTCTGTTTGGACTGTCTGTTAAAAAGGAAACAGAACACGGTTACACGGACGAATAACTTTGTATTTTCGTCTAAATTAAATTCCAATCGGCACCTAAGACGCTTCGACTGGGTACACGGTGTTGGCAATGTGGCAAGACTTTCACGTTCTTTAACGGGATTAATTAAAATAAGTGCAGATTTATCGGCAACGCAGTTCGCTACCGCTTGTACCGATAATTTAGTATTACGGGTATTTTTGCGCGCCGCTTACATTACGTACACGCTTATTTACATTGCATACATATGTATGTATAAAGCCACTTGTGCCGCTTACGCCAGTCAGGAGAATGTAGTGTGACACGTACTGACGTGTTGGCGAACAAGAAGGCGTATATAGCGCTTCTTTTTCTATTTTCGCCGCCAATCGCATGGAAATTAGCGAAGAACTTCGACAAACGCACCATTCGATTTCTCCTATAATTAACTTAGCCGGATTATCGCAATCTGAACATTTCCAATTTATTTCCAGAGATTTCTCTTTATCGTAGAAATGAACGAAACTGAGGAAACTGTTCATAGAGCGGAAACGATATGGGTCATTGCTAGCGTGAGCGAGTAATTATGTAAACGAGCGGGGAAAATAGCTGGTGGCGAGATACTAAATACAATCGAGCCTGTGAATGATTTCTTTGCGAAATATGCGTTATATTTCCATGATATTATTTAAAAATTTCCCGCCGATACGCTTTCCTTCTAGAGCTGTTTACCAAGAAAACGTAGCGGATCAACAAAGCCCGTAGCTGTGAGAGCGCACGTGTTAACTAGAGGCGTATAGGAGCGCGCAAAGTTGCTTGTTGCAACAAGCAAAACGGTTTCACAGCCACCGATTTTCCCCGGTCATCAAACAAAGGCCAATCTCAGAGTTGCGCGTATAGAAGCCATTTTCCAGAATTCCCACTACCGACCCTCGCCGCCACTTCCCATTTCCTATTCATCCGTATTAAAAATGCCGTGCATAAAGCTATAAAAATATCCTCTTACAACAATCCAATTGTTCTTGCCAGCAATACCCACGCACCGACTACCAGGATCGCCTCTTATACGTAGAAACCTACAATCTGAAGCTGTCGTGAACCTCGAAACTCGTATACATCGTGGACCTAAATTCCTGATTAAAGTCGAAGATATTCTGCTAGAATTAAGCCTTTGACGTGGCTCTCCATCGCAATTTTTTCATTTCATTTGTATCGTCGTTGATGATGCTTCGTTGTGTATATTTTTAACGTTTGCGGCGTAAGAGAAGTTCAGAGGGGATTCTGTGAAACGAAATAAAACGAAGGATAACAAAATTACGCTCGAGGTTTCATGCATTAGGTGATCACATTTGACAAGTATATTAAGTACACTTTGTTAAGTATACCTACGTATTCTTTGCTGATTGTAGACCGATAAGAGGTGGACGATTGGCCGAAGGTTACTCTAAATATAAAAATGTAGAGTACAACTTTTTCTCTTGTGGCCTCGTCTTAAAGAAAACAGCGGTATATACCGTTTGAAAATTTCATTTTCTCGGAAACGAAGCCTCGGACGAAAAAATTGTACTACACGTTTCCGACTTATTTTCGGATATAGAACAACCTCCTTGTCAATTATACTCCGTCTATTTGGGAATTAGGTGAATTCGTATATACTCGGCAAATTTTCAACCTCGAGGGTGATATTTTCTCGATTTTCGTCGTACCTTGAGTGGCACAGTTTATCTATTGCACGACAAAATAGAATTCAATCTCACATTGTTGTACGTAACGACGAATACACCGACGAAACTTGGAAAAGCGAACCTACACGCAATACGAATAATATAAAAATTGCAATAAAAATCCAGGTCGAAAACGTTGGCTAGAGCGGCTTCATATAATCTTATCTGTAGCTCTGCCCACATGTCAAGTTCTTCTACTAGCAGTACATTCGCACACGGCTCTATTTCCATGCGGCACGCGTATCAGTGTGACGTATTTTCTCACATACACACGCATAAACACATCTAAATATATACATTCACAGTTTGATAGGCGCGCTCGCGCCTACCTTTCCACACGTTCACGTGACACATTGAACAATGCTCGTAAAGTAGCGTACACGTTCGGCCACACCGTCTTAAAACACATTCTACTTGGCTAGTGTGGGTGTGCAAACGCGCGCGCCCGCGCGCGCGCGTGTGCGTGGATTATTTTCGCTTATACCGCGGCGCACGCAATCTCAGAAGTGGTTCTCGCGTTGACAGGTTCCGAGCGAGTTTTCGCCGACCACGAGCCACCGATCGGTCAGTGCTTCGAACAGAGGATCCACGATTTCTAGATCCTCCTCGTACCTCGTCTAACTTTCGCGCTTCGAACGATTTTCCGGTTCGTTCGAAACATCGTGCGATCGGACGCGCCTCCACGCAAGGATCCACGACTTCTGGATGCTCTTGAAACCTTTTGGAACTCGGTGCCTCGACAGAGCAGGGATCGATGATTTCTAGATCCTCCTTCGACTTTGTGCAATTCGACGCTTTGGCAGGCAGATCGACGATTTTTCGATGCTTGGCGAATATCGTGGAACCCAGACAGGAGAATCGAAGAGGAGAGAACGTTCTTGGAACTTTGTGGAATTGATCGACGAGCTCGTGGATCCTGAATTCAGCGCCTCGACGATTTCTCGATCCTCTTTGAACTTGGATAGTAGGCTGGAAAATTTCTGGACTCGCGTCGGACATCGCGGAACCCAGCGCCTCGAAGATGGGATTTTCGATCTCTGGGTGCTTTTTCAACATCGTGGAATCTCACGTCTAAAAGAACGAATCGTCGATCTCTAGATCCTCTTTCGATTAGAACGTCGCTCGGATAGACGAATTATCGAGTTCTAAATTCTTTCCGAAGACTAGTGACGTGCAGCGCTTGGAAAAAGGGATCGTTGATTTCTAGATCTTCTTCCAACACTGTGGCGCTTCTAAAAAGAGATCACAGATGTCTAGATGATTCTTGAATATCATCGAGGTACTGTTTCTAAATTATTTTCAACGTGAAATTCAACTGAACTAGAAGAATGATCGTCATTATCAAGAAGCAAGATCCGACTGTCCGATATTTTGACGAAAACTTCGACAATTCGCGGATTCACTTCGAACGTACGACCAGCGGATAGAAAATCCAGTGGTTGGAAAAATTGTTCGTTTCTATATCTCGTTGAAATATCGCGTAATCCAGTGGTCGAGGAGGATTTCTAGATCCACTTCGAACATCATAAAACCCGTGAGGAAGGCGAAACGATCGCGTTCGTCGATACGAAACCGCGTGACTCGCGAGGAAATTCTTATGCAACGCGTGCAGGACGTGGTGCACACTTTGCCGGTGCTTAGGCGAACGTTAGAGCAGAGAAGGAGAGGAGAACCCGTCGCGAAGAATTATGAATGATCCTCGGAACGAGGATGATCGCGAGCCGGCCCCGTGTACCCGGTTGCTGGAAATAGCGTGCAATCTGCGCACGGAAACGCCGACAACTGGACAAATACGCTTGTTGCTCGCTTCGTTTGCTCTAAACCAACGTGCTATCGTTGAGTCGTGACGAAGAGGTACCTCGGACCGGTTGTATAACTATTCAAAGTGAAACTTAATACATTGTAGGACAGTGAATTAGTAAAATTAGAGGCTTTTTCTCTTATCGAGCCGAGAATCGTTGTTCAAGTGCTTTTGTTACTCGTTTCGTTAGTTGCGAGCCAAAGTGCTATCTTCGTCGAAGAAACTTCGATTACGCACATTATCCTCGAAACTTGATACATTAGTCGGTGTACGCAAGTTAATTAAATTTCTCTTACTTTGTCGATCTGAGAATCGTCGTGTCGAGGAACGGTTCTTGTTCTCTGTGTTTCATCGTTCACTTGCGACGAACAGCACATGTAAGTATCTACAGCAAAACTTAATCGCACAGAGCCGGCAACGGAAATTAATTTCCCTTTCTTATTCGTCAAAATATTTCCACGCAAATGTGAATAGCAACTTTATTATCATGGTGATCGTGGTCGACGGATGCGGAACAGTGATAAGGATGACGAAACGGGACGAGAATAAATGATAGCGTATGTATATACGGTCGCGGTTGTACGAGAAATCGTACGACGTTTTAACGTGGCCGTGAAACTCGGGACACTACTGTGAATCTAAAAAGTGTTCGTTTTGCATTGCAAATGAAAGAACGTTGCTTTAAAACGTAATTGTACAACGAACCTGTGCGACAGTACGATGGTGTTATCGATGGTTCTATTCTATACCCAACAAATATAATTGACGGTGCTGACCGGTTTGACGATAGGAAATTGTATATACACGTCGTACTCAGGAAATATGGTTATGAAATAGAAAAATGACTGGAAATGATTTCGCTGGGAAGAGGTGAGTGGCGTTCGTGGCGAATCGTAAATTCAATTGACGTACAACGCGATGGTGCTAGTCGTTGAGGAACGTGTTTCGGATTATCGTTCGATTTACAATCTATGAATCAGTCACGCTGGCGACAAAAATCATTCTAGAAACTTCATGATCACGGATAACAACCGTCTCGTATCTCGTCGTTCAATGGTGTTCAAAAATCTGTCACTCTAAATCTTCGCTGAGGTTCTCGTACGATGATGTGGCAGAGGATAAGCGAGAAACGTTTGCGAAAGTGACAAAATTAATTGGTAAAACGAGTTGCCCATTTCTGGATTCGTTTCGGACGTGGTCGGGTCCAGTGGTTCGACAGATTTCCAAATTCGAAAAAGAAGATTCTCGTCGCCGTTGATACGACACGATCGCCGATCAGTCATCGCCTTGACAAAAGGATCGTCGATTTCTAAATTTCGAATATCGTGGATAATTAAAAGAGCCGGAAATTTCTAGATTTGAATTTTCAATTTCTCTTCGCGCAAGGACCGATGGTTTCTAGATTCTCTTTGAATTTATACAGAGCGTTCCAACAGAGAAGTCAAAGATCCACGCAGCATCTCTGAATATCGCGGAGTCAGTGTTTAAACGGAAGAATCGGAAATTTCTATCATCCTCATTGAGCTTTGTGAGATTCGGCGCTTTAACAAAAGGATCGATGCTTTCTAGAGCCTCTTTGACTTTTTCCGGGATACGGCGTTTCAACAGAGCCGCCGAAGATCTCTGCGGCCTCTTTGAATATCGTGGAAACCAGTGCTTAGACAGAGGAACCGACGGTTTCTGGAGATTCTGTTCGAACGCGGCATGAAATTCTTCTTTGTATCGCGTCGGTGAATTTGGCGAAGAAACTCTGAATAGGAGAAGAAAAGAGACACGGGAGGGAAATCGAGATCGTTGAACGAAATGCTCATGACTGAAAAGGGTTCTCTGACGAAAGAAGGAACCAACGAGGAATCGGACGAACATACGATCGCCACCGACAACAACACAGTGCCACTGGACGAGTTATTGGTGAACTCGACGGTTCCTACGACCGCGGTTGCAATAAAAGTGTGCGATGACTCCACGGACGAGGCTGGAAGAGGCAACAACGAGAAGCGGAAACGCGGCATTCTCAGCAACTTTCAGAGAAGGACATTCAGCAGGATCAGCTTCAAGGGGGAGACCGGCCCTTTACTGAGCAGGTCATTTTCTATATTTCTTTTTTATTTATCTCTTACTCCCTGATATACAGATATATTATACTATCATTATTGTTAATATTATTATATTATAGATTTTATTATTATATATGTTAAACGTGTATATATCGTAAGAATATTTAAATTATACGACTGAAGGATAATATTATGTATGAAATTAGTTGGTAACTTGGATCAGTTCCAAGGGAAATAGTAGTGCTCCACCGAGCAGGTGGACTTCTTAACTTCTTTCCATGTGTATATTCTAGTTTATGAGATTTTTTAAATAATACAGAACGGAATTTATAGCTTGGACCGGTCCGAAGACAAAAATTGAACCTCTACTGACCAGATGGATTTTTTAACTTTTGTATCGTTCATGCGTTTTAAAATGTTTCGATAATACGTATTTATTTATGGTTGGTGTATAATTTTGTAGGAAATTAATTCATAATTTGAATTAGCTTCGAAGAGGAGGCCCTTCCTCGAACAAACGAATTTTCTAATTTTTCTTCCTCGTACGTGTGTCTACGTTCCGCCTCGAGTGATATAGTTGAAAAACAACGTTGCATGAAATTGTTGCAAGAGTACGAAGAACGTTAAAAATATCTTTTCGTATATATGCGGAGATTTGTACATATCTATACATCCGGCACTGAACTTGGGCCTACATACTTAAACTGTTCTCTACCAGCTATTTAAGCGAAATAGGAATAACGATATTTATCTTAATTACTTAATTTAACGAAAAATTGCAAAACTTACGACAATTGGTCAATGTTCGTTATACTTGTAACCACGTCTACCTATTCACGTTGACAGTAAAAATGTAAAATCGCAAGTGTCTCAAAGGAAGGTACACATACGTATTTCCTGGTCAAACTCGAAATATGGAAACGCAGGGGTTTCTAAGAAAACCGAGAATTCCCGTTTTTCTCCATTTTCTGTAAGTATACCTTTACTATTTTCACGAGAGATATAGGTGGATGAGAGCTTGGCGAGCAATATCGTAACTTTCAACGATGCAGTTAGCGAGGTCTCTTTACGATAATCTCGTCCTTCCTCTGTTGAAATCGCGAAATATTCGGAGAAACCAAACTGCTTGTGCGATTCGACGCAAAGGAAATTTTTGCAAGATATCAAAAAGATGGTGAAACAAAAGGGGAACTAAAAACTGATAAAAAGCTAGAACCACTAGAATAATAGAAACGATCGGTCCATAATTCTTCATAGACATTTTACAGATTTTAAGTGGACTTTTTTCACAGATTTGAATAGTAAACAAACTTATGTAACAATACAAAGTCTGAGACGGTCTAAATAGCTAATTCGTAATATTTCATAAAAATTCTACAGTGTATAACTGTAAACGAAGCTTGTTCCTTTCTTCGTGTTACAGATTTCGTTCGTACACTTCTCCATTTGATCCGAACGATACAAGTTTTACACGTTGGCCGTGCCTAGTTCTAGCGTCGAGTAAAACGTAGAAATCATTCAGAGGTCACTCAGAGAATGCACGCACTAACAAGAAATATTTTTCTATGTCCAATAAAATGTTTCAACAAATATGTTTTAATAAATATGTTTCGATGAAATTTTCCAAAAACGTATTTAGAAAATATTTGACCGCTGCGTCCTTTCATCAGCAATAGAAAAGAATATAAGTAGCCCTTAAATTTTAAGCCAAAACATATAATACGAATTCTCAAACAGGTGGCGATAAGTTAGGTTGCAATTAATTGGTTGAACTGGTGTTTGCCTTCTTACTATGGATTTTATGGCCGGGCAATCTATTCTTCCTAATCTTATTTTAGAACGAATCCATTGAGCACTTGTGGTATTATTAATTAGCCTCTCTATGAGGTCAGCACCATAAATTTTACAACTTAGAAAACTTGTAAGAACATCTAATTTGAATAATTTTCTTGAATAATTTGATAGTTTGAAAACTATTGAAATTCTATTCAAATTCTGTTGAATTGTATTCTTTACGATAATCTTCTCGTTGAATCCTCCAAGGCACGGATAACTTATTGCACATTAGAAACGTTCCGCTTTTAACGTCACGAAACTCGAACGTGGCAAAAACAAAAATAATTCACACGGCCATCGAAGGCAGCGGGGAATCCATCTGGAACCGATCTTCCGAGGATCCATCGGAGAATAGCGATAATTGCGCGTGGAAGACGCAACGCGATTTTCGGCGGCGCCGTCGAAAATACACGCGACGCGACGCGTCGTCGTTCGTCGTGAAAACTGGATCACAATACGTGGCTCGCGACCCCGCGAAAATAGCGTCGTTCCCGTTTCCCTGCCACGATCGGCAGAAATCCTGCTTTTCGGGACGAGAATAGAACCGTCTAATTGCGGAAGACGCCTCAAACAGATAATCCTGACGCCGGCGTCGTTGGCCGTGTACGCGCGCACCATAAAAACCACCACGTTTCGCTTGAGGTTAATCGAGATGTTTGTTAACCAACGTATCGGTACCATACGGTTTCTTACTCCGCCCTCGCGTCGTACGAATGGTTTTGTTCGATCTTTGAAGATTAATCGCACTGTATTGCATACAAAGAGCCAGTTTGTTTTTGTTGGTCAGAAATGTTGATTGTTCACTCCTTTATGATGGCAGAGGAATTATTAGACGAAAATGTTTGTGTGTTTATGAGAAATGTAAATCTTCAGAAATGGATAATTTATATAACGTGAAAAGTATAATACGCATTTAATGTAGTTGGCCTCGTGATAAAAAAAAGTTCCGTCTTCAATTGAATATAATTAGATCGAAGAGGCTACGAAATTTGACTGAAGAGATGCTGTGTTCTATGCTACAACAGGAGATCTTTTTTTATACGTATATTATGGATTATTGTATCGGCCTTAACGGTAAAGTCGGTGCTAAATTTTGACAGTTGCTTTGAATTATCACAGGTCCGACGATATTTGCACATTTGGTGGCCTTGGTCCTGATCGAAGAATGGATTTCGGTATACAATAGGTTACGGTACGTAATAGCATTTATCGATTGTTAATTTAGGTCTATTTAGCGTTCTTGATTATAGTGGCAGATCTATCTACAAGAATTATTGCACGGAATTCGCATCCGTTTTAATTGATGTGTGAAAGTTTCCATATTTAAGTCCATAGCTTCTGTCCATATTTTACTGACTTTGAATTTCTTCTTTCTAACGGAACTACTATCTTAGAGAAACAGATGGGGTGTGGTAAATGTCTCGAGTTCAACTAGTTCTTACGTGAAACCTGAAAAATCTAATCCATTTACTCGGCTAATCCTTTAGTAGAACAATTTCTGTTCCTCCTGTTGCATTTCATTTATACCGATTTACGAAGCGGATCTGTTTAAGCAGGTCAGTTGTCGATAGTTGAAAACATGTCTCTTCTTATATTTTTATAAGGAGGATACAATCTACAAAATGAATTTCACCAAAACCGATTTATTATTTGTTACTTGTTTATCGATGCTTACATTAAACACAAAGCACAAAATCAATTTATTACTTATTACTCGTTATTTGTATTTAGTACTTGTTGCTTAGTATTTGTACTTATCACTGTACAAGATCAATTTTATCAAAGTCAATTTATTACTTATATTTGTCATTTATTATATTCATTATTTGTATTTAGTACGTGTTGCTTATTATTTGCATTTATTACTGTATGATGCATCACTTGTATTTACTACTTGTTACTTATTATACCTATTATTATTAAAAAGCTTTATATAGTGTACGATATGTAGTTTAATAATTTTTAATCTATATAAATAATATTAGTCTAATAATATTTAGGCACACACTTTTCAAACAGGTGGCAACAGCTAACTGATTAAATCTACTGCTTGTCATCTACTACTTTAATTTGCTACTCGTTAAAGTACTGAACTCGTGCATCAATTAAACTTGTCATAAATGCATAAATATTCCCAGCCCATTTCAATTAAACAGAACCCTTAAATCTGCACGGTGATGAAAACGTATCGGCATCACCAATGGCGAAAAGCTTATCCGAAAGCTTGATGAAGAGACGTTTCGACAAATAGAAATGATGCACCGGTGCAACGACTTGTTTCGGTGCGGTGTCTCTTGTCATCGAGGCTCCATCTCTAGCGAATGGAACGAATCTTGCGGATTCTCCGTACGTTGCCAAATTGGCTAGCGCGAAGACAAAAGGGAAATCGCCAAGAGCAAGGGTCGAAGTAGAATCGTTTCAGTGTCGGCTGAGCCTCGGTTCGTTAACGTACTCGATAATTGGACAAACACCCTCAGCAACTTTAGTCGACGATCGCCAGCGCCCCTTTCCCTCTTCTTCTTCTTCCGCGCTACCTTGGATTTTTTTCAATGATTTCACCCGGTGACGCGACGTTCTTATAAATAGTCCGGCAAAGTGCGTAAATCAGTGCCCCGTTGCCTCGTGAAAGTTACTCCAGAAATTTCTTTTCTTTTTCATTTTCCCACCAGAAAACGAGTTCCTCCCTTCTCGCGATAAAAGATGAGAACGAACAGTGGCGAATTTGTTTAAGAAACACCAGGATAAAGTATAAGGGAAATCGGTGTGAAGTGAACGATTTGGAGATTTTATTGTGAGTGAAAGTGATATAGTGAAGTGAACATAGAAGCTAGTGTGCGCGGGAAGATCGAAAAGATCGGAGGATGTGATCCGAAGGGGTCACAGGGCAGAGAAAACGCGGCAAGATCGAGAAGCGGATGTGGTGCAAACGATTGATCTGGATTTTCCAATGGCTCTGGACAGGCTGCGATATTTGGCTCTGACGATGAGTTCTTTATTCGTTGTGCTTTAAGAGCATTCGCTGGTGCGGTTCTCGGCCCCCCGCTCGAAGGTGGCTTAAACTTAGACGCCGAAATTCCGCTGCAACTCGGGTCGAAATACGAGTTGGATTCTAAGCGTGCTCAACACTGAGTCGTTGTTCGAGAAACACAGATTTTTTCTGTGTCTTCGTATTCTTTCTTTTTTTTTTTTTTTTTTTATTTATAACACATATCGCGAGTAGCTGGCACTAAATAAGATAGCAAAGTCCACGCGTGTGGCTAGATCTACAAGCATTTATTTTTACCGATCACCGACCTTTCGTTGTCACGTTGCAAAGCAAAGAAAGAGAGGAAAAAAGAGAGAAAGATGATATTTAATCCGATCGATCGGTCAATGATGACCAGTTAAAATAATTATCTGCACGAATAGTGTGAGAGATAAAAATCCGGCGTGTCCTTTGAAGAGAGAAAAGCAGAAGAAGAGAAAGAATGGATGGATCGACGTTAAAAACACTTTCACCGAGTTCCTCGGGATCCGGAAAGATCCACTTGGGCGAGGGAATGGCGTTATCCGGCCTACGGAGAGCGTTGTCTCAAGTGTCGATGCTGGTCGTTAAGGCGACCACGTCAGGGGAAGCTGCTTGGAGGGAAGAATTGCAGAAGTATGTCGCTTCTATTGCACGTTTTATTACATAAGAGTGATCATATTCATTGAAAAAACTGGATACATTAAAAAAGTCTATTTTCTTATTATAATGATCTTATGATATCAAAGAATCTGTTGGGAAAAGTTCAAAAATACGGTCAATCATGAAAGTCTTCGTCTGCGTCGTATTATAGTGACATTAAATCGATCGGAATAGAATTCCAAGTTTCACCGCAAGGTGCAAATTATTTTTTGCCAGAGAAACTAACTTCGGAGTTAGTTTCAAGCACAAAGCAAAATCTCCACGAAATATTGAAACCCACCAATCGAAATAATAAGATCGTTCGAATGCAATTCTTTTCCTTCAGATCTGTTTTGAAATATCTTTATGGAATAACCTACGTTTCGTTATAAAACACTTATTGCAACGAGAATACGATTTGTCCTAATGAAAACACGTATTTTTATAGTATGCACGAAGCACCTTCGAGATTGACTGTATTTCCAACAAAGAGTTACGACAACACCGTGTAAGTAACATCGCACATTATCCGTCTTCATAAGATCGTGTTTCGATATTGATTCGTAGACTGTTTCATAAAAATGCGGAAGAGTAGCTGAACAGTAGCTATGTCGATGCAAATTGAACGCAAAAATTCTAATCTAGTCTTCCGTGGTGGCAAGCGTTGCTTTCCTGCATCTAAGCACAAACTGCACTTAGCATAAAAATACTAAATGGCTGCAATGCATAAAATATCGGATAACGCTGAAAACAGTATAGGTACAACGATCATCATCGTCTGGTGTAGCGTTTCGGACCAAGATGAAAGAGTCTGAATCAAGGACGACTTCCAATAGTCGAGTTAAGGCTCGTACCATCTCGTAAGTAACGTTCTTTAAACAACAATCTCTCTGAACGGTTTATATCATTAGGTTTATTGCGGCTAGTTATCATAATCACAGGCACTTTCTCGTCTGCTCTAAATCGTTCCGTTTTACGAACCGCGTGGGTCGGCCTTTCGAAACGTCGTTGCAAACTCTCTATTTCCTAATCGATCGTTTTACCAATCAATTACCTGTGAAATGTTCACATCCTCTTTTATAAACCCTTAATATTAACAGACTCATAGAAAATTGGACGCAAACATCCAACTACCTAACGAGATTCGTTTTCCAAGCTATGAAGTATATGATATAGGGTGTAACTGTTGATTGAATCGGGCAGAAAGGCGACTGTACGCGAATAAATACGTCGAGGATATAGGATACAATTTTCTCAATCGAGGAGGATCCGTGTTTGATCAAGTTTACTCGAAATATTTGCCCGATTCTTCTGCATCTAGTTACTGTCCCTGATAATCGTCGTTCCTTCAGGTTGACATTTCTAATTTACCTCTGCGTTTAATAAACAATTTAACAGCAATTTCACTTATCGCATTTGACGATCGACAGCATAGGAATTAAACGGAATATTTATACACGGCAGATTATTACCTTCTGACAAAAGAAATCTCATCAGGTGTAAAATTCAGTAAAATAAAGGATAGAGTGGAAAATACTTTCAACAGTTTTTCAAATACTTTTTCACGCAGGGTCACTGCCAATTGCATCGCCAATTGCAAAACACCTCGGCTAGTAAAATTCTAGTAGATTTTTGGTGAAAAAGCTAAGGAAGAAAGTAAGCAGAGCACACAATTGCCTTCGAGTAATTATCTCGCGAATCCTCCACGAGCGTCAGAGTCAAAGGTTATGAAGTTTCAAGTTATCAAGTTTTCCCCAGGATTCGTTAAAGCGGACAGGTTCCTCTCGAAGGGAAAAAATCTCTCCGACTTTCCAGCTTCGTCAGTAACAGTAGCCCGAACAGGTGTGGAAGTCTTAATCTATTTTCATCTCGGGTCAATATGTCAGGGTTGAAACTGAACCGAAGCACACGAATTTAGAACGTCGTTTGCCAGACGAACGGACCAAGCCAAATCGAACCGCGGTCTAGGTCTCTTCGAGAAAACCAGTACCAAAAGTCCGAATCTATCGGGTTATACGCTTTCTCGTTCGTCTGCGGAAGTTGGAAGACCTAGCTAACCACTTAAACTAGTCGATAAACCATAATTCTCGATTCCGATCTCTCATCCATGAAGATATTTCTACTCTTCGAAAAAATCTTCAAAAGAGAAAAATGAACTGAGAAAAAGAAATATAGAGAATCCTCCGAAAATTCATTCTATGAAAATCTTCATCAGAAATTGACGAATAACGACAAGTTTGTTATGTTAAGCCTTTTTTAATAGTCATATCGTTTTAAACCATTAACAAAGGAACAATTTCCATTAAAAAGTATAATTAAATAATGGTAAATTATTTTTCAACGATTACTTTTAAATATACATAAAACGAATACATGTATTAAATGGACGAAGAGGAATGAATCGGAAATGGTGAAAATAACCGGCTCGTCATTTTTCAATGCAATTCAGAAATTTTCAATTCGCTTCAGGAAGAATATTTCGCATAAAATTGCATCTTTTATTTTCGACTAAGTATCTGGGTAAAAGCTCCCTTTCTTTTCCTTCCGTTTTTCATCTTAATATTTCTTCGACACATTGAATTTCCATATTTGAATAATTGAATTTCTATTCACATAATCACCATAATTTAATCACCAACAGTTCCAGCGTTAAGAAAGACGCTGAGCTGTGATATTCCTAACATTAGAGACACCTCTATTAATGTACGATAACAAAGCAAACGAAGCTCTCTCATCATCTTCCTACATCCGAAAGACAAACATCCTGTCTACCACTCGGCGTCCACGTCCAAGTATCAACTCTGACGTCGGGCGGACGCGACGCGTCGGTTCGACGAAGAAAATCGCCTGACTCGTGGCGAAGTGTATCAGGGGCGAGGGAAAAGAGACAAGTTCAAAGAGATCATGTGGACATTGCCAACAACCTTAACGCTTTTCGTACGAGTTTCTAGATTTCAATAATCCGTGGCTACGCAACGCGTCTATGTAAACACTGTTCCTAAATTTCGATTCTGTCTGGCTGAACGAATTTTCCGAGTTCCGCACCATCGTCTGCTTATTTCTGGCTGATTCGATCAGAAATACACGCGCCTGTCGTCTGGCTACTGTCCCTGGAATTCACAACATCACCCCGGAAACTCTGGATAGCCGCGGACGCGGGATCTTCCCCATTCGCGTTACACGGTCGCGAAAGTTGCTTAATTACGTCGAGTAACTTAAAATTAGTTCGAATTACTTGGCCAGTTCGGATTTTCAAGTTCGAGGAACTCGCGATTCTCCGTGACAGCTAGCTCGGATTTGGAAACGTCGCAAGATCCATTTTTGGTAAATATACCGAGGAATGGACAGAACGCGGAGAATTCGAGCAACATTCGTAGGAATTTTAAGTCGTTTTCGACGACTTGAATTGAAATTCGCGAATTTTCTGACGCTTCGAATGAGAATTTTTGGCGTTTTCGCTTTGAATTCAACTTTGCGAATTCTTGGACGCTTTGAATTTGACTTTGCGAAGTATTCGGCGCTTTGAATAACAAAGTTTTCGATCTTTAAGCGTCTCGACTCTACATTTTGCAGCTTCTGAGCGATTTGCGTACAACTTTGCGAATTTTCTCACGCTTCCAATCAAAATTTTCATTTCTCCGAGCGCTTTCGATCAAAAATGTTGCAATTTATAAATATTTTGAATCCATATTTCGGACTTTCTGAACGCTTCAATTTCGAATGTTCAAATTTCCGAACGCATTAAATAACGAATTTTTCATTTCTGAACACTTTGAATTCAAACTTCTAGATTTCCCAGCGTTCTCAAGTTAGAATTGTTTAATTTTCAAACGTTCCCGGTTGAAGTTTCTTAAACTTTTAAACGTACCCGACTGTTGAAAATTTTAACGTTTAATATTAATATTTAAGAGTCTGTAAACGTTTCTAGCTCGAAGTTGAACATTTTTGACCGGCCTGAATACAGGCTTGAAACTTTCAAACCTGACCAGAATTAAGTTCTAAAAGCTACCGAGACTAGCATTGGAGATGTCTTGATTTGATCAGTATCGGTAGGGTTCCGCGTTAGTATTTATAACACCGAAATATCGCTCTAATTATAAAATCTAGTATCATCTCGATATTCTGAGATCTTCTATTTCTTTTCTACGGCATCATCGAACGTTATAGCGAATCGTGTTCCTCGTTCGTCACAGGGAGCATTCGTTTATACCGAGACGCTATCAGTTGCCAAATTGCGTACTCTACGCTGTATTTCAGCTAACGTCAGAATTTTAATGTATCTAGCTTAACTTTGATATCCACTTGAAACATCCACTTTGTCTCCGATCGTCCAATTCTCTGCCAAAACTTGCTATAAATCTTCTTCTTAGAATGACATCTCTCGATCATCGTTTCTTTATCGATCGCTCAAAATCAAATGAATCTTTATCATTCGGATTACAATCGATTTTAATATGTCTGAAACCTATCGATTTCTTCGCAATACGAATGTTATTGACGTTCGACGAACGAGATCTGCGAATAGAATAGGCCTGTACCGTGAGCAAAGATGACTTTTCGCGGAGATAGAATCGGAATCGGTGTATTTTTAGCAAAATGCTTGAAGTTAACTTTAGGAAGAATCAACCGATCAGTTTGCCTTGTTCAGACTGCTCTTGGTTCGTTTTAACGATGCACAGCTGAGAATTATTATTATATTATCGAGAGATATTATTATATTATGATATTTGCAAGTTACGTTGTAGCTTCAATCCGAGTGGCAAAAGAGTACGCGCGAATTTGCATTACAAATCTTTGCATGGAAAATAGTCTGCGTTTTTTAATACATTTCTTTTCGTAGAATTTGAATAGTTAAAAAGGGATAATCGACTTTCTGAAATATTTGACTTGGGGAACATCCTGTTTAAATGTTCGATAATAGTCAATCAGCTTATTAGATCTCTACTTATCGTCATATCGCTTTTTCATATTCGAAATATTTTCAAAGTTTTGACGAAATCGCTCTGCATGTTCTGCGGACGGAAGACAAGTTTTAAAAATATATCGAAAAGATTCTTATACGGGGTGGTTGGTAACTGGTGATTCTACGCGAAAAAGGAAGTCGAAAATATAGAATAAAAATTTGTTTTCTTTAATTTTTCATCGAGACAACGATCTACAGTGAGATCCGTTATAACGTACCGCACGCGTACCGAGCGAAAATTCATAGTCGATTTTCTCGAAAACAAAGCCTCGAACGAAAAATTTTTATTCTATATTTTCGACTTCTTTTTCGCGTAGAATCACCCCCTTTCCGCTTGTACCACCAGTTACCAACCGCCCTGTATATTTAAGATAGATTTCAGATTCCTTATGACTCGAGACATAAAGAATTAAGAAGATTTGTAACAAATGTAAGGGATCTGTCACGATATATCACAGCATAAATCTTTACAGAAGTCATGTTACAATAAATTCTCCCATTATTTAATCACAATAATTAAAAGTCCGGCAATGAAACGATCAACAGTACGTGCTATGAATTTAGCGATTAAATAATAATACAATAATCAGATAGGAACTATAGCTGGCGGAAGAGTCTGATTGTAAAATGGAATTCAGCGTGAAAAAAAGAACAAAGAATATATAACAATACCTGTTGTTAAGATTGTAGTTCACTACGAACATTTCGATAAATATTTACCGTAACGTCGGTGACTCGGATGAAACAGGATCAAGCAAATATTTGGATATCAGATTTCGTAATACTTATTTTCACGTTGGCAAAAAAGCCTATGGGACCAGGACCACTTAGGGAGCAATCGAATTTACCGATGTTTGCGAGATGACAACAGCTGCTGTAAGATTATTGAATTCGGTAAAACGATATTCGATAAACGCTTCTTCAAGCGTTTCATTTTCTACGACGAAGTACCGATTCGAATACGAAACAGATATTCCACGGGAGGACACGCGAGTTTTCTAAACAACCATGAAAATATGAAAACTATGCGCCGCCGAAAATATTCGATATTCTTGGTGACTTTGCTGTCTTCTGTTCGAGGAGGCAATCTGAGAAACTGAATAACCAAATCGTATTTAGACTTTGAAAATCCAATCTCCGATGATTATTGTATGCAATTCTAGGTATTATCATCCTGCTGAAATTTATTATGTTTCGATCTCTTTAATTCTAACGTAGAACAAAATATCCAATGTTTAAAGAATAGAAGGAAAGATCGAGAATCTTTAAATGGAAATTGCGCGTGTTAGTGACTGTTCCTTTTGTATCGTCGAGTTTGAAGAACTTTGTTAACGAATAAGAAAGTACGATTATCGAAGGACGCGTAATTAACGAGGCTATTAAGATAAAAATTGGATTACCTCGATGCATAATTAGCCGAGTAATTCGTTGGCTGAAGATAAAAATAATATTCAGCGCAATAAACGATTTCGTTACGTTACGCGATTTGTAGAAAAATTGTGAACGAATAAATATCTTCGCTGTTTTACCATTAAACCTTAACACGTTGACTTTCGACTGGTATTCATCGACGGCCCATAGTATCAAATATTTGACAATGATTAAAATTCGATAAGTTTCCAGAACTTAGAAACGTTCGACGATGCCGATAACTGAGCTAACACGAACAGTAACACCTTAGAACACACAATATCAAATACTTTAGAAAAATTAAACGTTACGTTATTATATTTCAATCTGTCGTGACTCTCAGGGGAAAACCCACATACTAAATTAACTGCATAGCGGTCAACATGTTGATGTCACGCTAATAATATAGTGAAGACACGAATGAACTTCTACCTACGGTACAATACTAAATGTTTGAGATCGAAGGTCTGACGTCGAAGGTATGAAAATTGTCTTCTTCGAAACGCAAAGAGGAACTAAAAATTCAACAAGTGCGACGGGCTTAAGTGGAAGTGTAATTCTTCGAAGCTGTGATTCATAGTAATCACGTGCGAATTATTGGTTAGAAGACGATGCTTTTAAAAGTTGCTCGCAATTAGGGACGAAGGTAGTGATTCATGTAGAGACGGAAGACTATCAGGACTCGTTTGTCTGTCGATTTTCTGGCAGATTGCTCTAAATCGGGCCATCCCGGCGCGTAGGAAATGCGTTCAGCGGTAAATTATGTCCTTTGGCATTAGCCTCAGTGTATTTCGAAGCAGACCGTACGACCATTTTAAACGGCCTTTAGAGAAGCCGTGGGAGGTTTTTAGCTGGACGTCTCGTTTTCTGTCTCACGCGGAACACAACCCTCTAGGACGCGATTTCTTTCCATCAGGTGTGCGTAGAAACGATCCGACGTAGACGAAAAAAGAACGAAGGATGTCAGTGACCTTCTTCGAAAACCGGCGCCTGATATAGAACAGAGGTTCTCGGTCTCTGGCGAGAAATTTGGAGAACAGAAATAGCGCGCTGTTTTAATTTCTAATTGTCCAACTTGATCCAGGGTCAACTTTTCATTTGCAAGTTTTTTTTTTTTAGTTTGTCTCGTATCGTCGAACTGTGTCTTTTTCCGATATCGAGGTTGTAAAGGAGAATTCGATATTTCTTTCTTTCATTTTCACCTGACAATTTTATGAAATCTCGAGAAAATTTAATAGAAGTCTGTTCGTGTCTCTGATTTATATAACAAAGTTCTGGAAAACATCTACTTGTCGGGTATTCTAATAATTTTCCTTGTACTTTGATAAAATAGCGTGCAAATTATTTTGCAGTTTCCAACGTTATTGCGTCTATACCTTTAGGCGTCGTTTTAATATTTGGTCAGCGATATGTTACGTTCCAATAAAACAAAGTATATATCTGCAAATACAATAGAGATGGAGCACCTTGTTTTGACTATTACGAGTTTGTCCAACATTTTATATAATACTTTATATAATCGTCTAATATTTTACAAAGACCTGGTCCCTAATAAATTCGATTCTACTGAAACAAAGTACGTATCTGAAAATAAAGTACAGATAAAGTACCACGTTTCGATTATCTCGAGTTTTCGGATATTTTATATAATACTTTACGTAATCATCTAACGTTCTACAAGGACTTGGTTCCTGATAAGACGAATCCGAGGAACGAAGCAAACTACATGTCCGAAAATAAAATAAAGATAGTTTAATCCATCTTAATTATTTCGAGTTTTCTAATACGTTATATAACATTTTATATAATTATCTAGTAGTTTATAGAAGCATGTTCGTAAGATCGAAGTAGCGAAACAATTAACTAACGTCGCAATTCGACTTTTAAATATACGCAAAGTACTCAACGCTGCTTTCTGCTTTCAGATACCGGCAAACAAGATTCAGCTCGCGACGGATACGCAAAAGAGTGGTTTTCAAGCACGGCGATTGCAATGTCGTACAAGGAAATGTCGCCAAGAGACGGCGCCGTTACCTTCAGGTAATTTTAAAGTATTTCTAAAAGCGTACGACTGTAGCAGTTTCGTTTTAAGAACATATATACAACGTTCCAAGGCGATGTCACGAATTTCCGCCAGCGACACTTAACGATCACGCTACAAGTTTTACGCCTCCTTTTTACACGAAACCGTACGAACCTCATTTAGCGTAAAAACGCGAACTTGATTTATCTCCATCTATTTTCCGAGTACAATTACTTGCCAAATTGTCGTCCTTCTCTATAGTCGATGTTTTCATGTAATTTCTATATTCCGGTTCTCTAGAAACGTTTATTTCTCGAACGTGTTAAAATTAGCGCAATTGTTATACTTTCTCGATGTTCTTAACGGTCCATTTACTCTTAAGTCGATAATATCGTTTTATTGAAAGTTTATGTTAGATTGATGAATCGTTGTGGTCTCAAATAAGATTTTCTATTGTACACAGTTCCTTTAGAATATCGAGTTTAATCGACAAGAGTAATTTTCTTTTCTTATTCGATGCGCTTTCTCAACGATTAACCACGTACTTTGATTATTCTAAATTTATACAAATTTTCAGTTCCAGACTTTTTACTTTCATTTTTTTCATTTTTAAACGGAAGATTCTTTGGTTTGTCGGTTTCTGTTAGAACAACGTACGTATTGAAAAATCGTCTAGATGAAATTCTCGTTACACCAAGATGTTTCCAATAATTTCCATGTCACTTTTTCTAAATTGAAAGCTTCGTAAAAGAATCGTAGGAATTATTCACGATAGCCGATATCACCAGGTCACAATATCTTTGTTATAAATCAGCCTGACATTCGATATAAATAATTTGTAGCGCAAATTGCTTCCTTTTCGACCCAGATACGTCCATGGTCATTTTAAAGGAATTTTTCCACCACCATGCGATACATTCCTTGAGATGGATGGCAATTTTATGAAAACTACCTAACAACAGTTATGAAAACAGTATAACAATTTAATCGATACTTTCGATGTACGCTTCAAACGGAAGAAAACTAACATACTATACTTTAAACAAACATAAGATGATAGACAGTTCAATGACTGACACGGACTTGTTTAATTTAACTCTTCCAGAAATAATATTTTATACATATATAGTATAGTATATTAATACTAGCACGTAATAATATTTTATACGTCAATTTAATATTCAATTTAATATGCATGTCAAAGGAACTCATAACACGTACAAACGGATACGAGGTGACTCCTTATAAAAAAATAAGAATAAAATGTGTAATAAAATGTTTTTATTTATGGTTGAGTTTACGAGAAAATCGAGTTTGAAAATTTATCGGGTATACTCGAACGTGGTTAATTTCGCACTAGACAGAGCTAAATAATCAACAGCAAGTCGTTCTACGTGTGAAAATAAGTGGAAAATGCGTAGTAAAATTTGTTCTCAAGACGCTTCGTTTGCGAAAAAATAAATTTTCATATTTATCTTATTTAACTATCAGATCGATTCTTAACTAAACATATTCGAACTCTATTTTCTTGAAAATGAAGTTTTAAAGGGAAAAATTTTATTTTTTATTTTTTACTTACTTTCGCCTCTACGATAACGTCTTATCGATCGCTTACTCATATCCAATCGGTAGTTAGCCACGTTCAAGTATATTCGATAAATTTGCAAGCTCGATTTTCTCCAAAACTAAACCTAAACAATTGAACAAACTTTATCGCATATTCTCTTCTTATTTTTTCATCAAGAAATCATCGCGTGCCTGTTTGTACGTGTTATTCGACCGCAGCCTGTATAATCAGACGATTTCAAATTTTCATCGAAACCTATATTTTTATGTAACCTTTTCAGGATATTTTCACGACGCTGGTGGACGCACAATGGCGTTGGACTCTGCTGGTGTTCTCCATGAACTTCCTACTGTCATGGCTCGGTTTCGCCCTGATATGGTGGCTGATAGCGTACAGCCACGGCGACCTCGACCTGAAAAATCAGAACAATCCAAACATAACGTTCACCCCGTGCATCAGGGAGATTCGTGGATTCACCAGCTCCTTCCTATTTTCCATCGAGACGCAGCACACGATCGGGTGACTACCAATTATCTTCTATTATTATCAAGCGTAATTTATATCGGATCAGTGACTCGAACGAATTAACAACGCGGTCGATTTCGAAGAACTATACCCTTCCTCCCCTGATTAATTAGTTAAGTTAATTGGATGTGCGATAACGTTGGGGCTCGATGCGATCGTCGATAATTTTCTTAGAAATCTAGCGAACGAGAGGAAACTTATTTAATATTCGTAACTCTCATTCGAGGTACAACAGCGGAGTTACCTTGCAAACATTGCGATTGGCAAGATTGGAGAACTCTGACCTAGAGTAACCCAGCAAACTGGTGAAATTAATCTGAGATTAATTGCCTCGGTACCTAATCTTAGGTCGCGTACAGATTGTAGTACCACTTTACGTCATCTAGAGATTGTAGATCACAGATACAGATAATCAGGAGAACTTGAGCCGCAGTTTGCAATCGACTAAACGATAAGATAAACGAATTTTTCTACGGATTAAGTGCAACTTGTCAATTCACGCGGATCACTCGGAAAATTCGAATTCGTTCATTAGACACCTAAAAGTGGTGATTCTCTTTTTTTTTTTTTTTTTTTGTAGCTACTCGAGACAGTCGCCTGAAAATCCTGGGACCAGCCGTACCTCCGACCTGAAGTCGTAGGTCGTAGTAATCCAGAGATTTGGATAGCACCAAATGAATCCTTGAAACCACACAGTTTTCAAAATCTCAAGATTCTCAAAATCTCGCACTTTGCAAATTCCCGCGATCGCGTGGTCTTACGAACTGTACAAATTCAGGAAACTTACGAAATTTTTCGAGTTCTTACGGTCCCGAAATGTTAAGATTCCTCGAGGGAAGCTTTAAATTCTTCTCGTAAGATGATTGGAAAATAAAAATTTCAAAAATCTCGAAACCTCAAACCTTTGGTTCCCTACGATCCCAAAATCTTCGTCAGTCTAAAATGATCCCACGATCTCTAGATAACCTTGAAGTTCTACCACGATCCCCGATTGCCCCATGGCCGTTCTAGAAATTCTATGCTACTGGGCTCCCTAAGCTTCGGTTTAATTAATTCGGCTCCACCGGATCTTCTACGGTTTCGTTTTTCACTTTCTCCCTCGAGATGAAGCCATTCTAACAGCGACAAATATCGTAGGTACGGGTCGAAACATCCAACAGACGAGTGTCCAGAGGCCGTGTTCGTGATATGTATCCAGTCAATGACAGGTGTGATCCTGCAGGCCTTCATGGTCGGCATAGTTTTCGCGAAACTGTCCCGGCCAAAGAAGAGAACGCAGACGTTGCTGTTTTCAAGGAACGCTGTGATCTGTCAGAGGGATGGACAACCCTGTTTGATGTTCCGTGTCGGTGACATGAGGAAGAGTCACATCATCGAGGCTCACGTCAGAGCCCAGATGATCAAAAGGAAGGTGAGTTTCTATTTCCTTCGGGTTGAACGTGCAAAACGACCACGTTACGTAACGCCTGTTTGTCCATCCTTTTTTTTTTTTTTTTTTACCGAAGAATCCCAAAGAGAAACTTTGTTTTTGTCATTCACGCGCTTAAATTCTCCTCTATAAAGTTGTCTCGATTCGATCGAAGGAACTTCGTCCAGCGCCAATTTCTACGAAATTCTACTTTATTGCTTTCATCCAGGATCAATAGTATAATGATCTGATGGCGTCAACTATACTTTCAGGTTACCAGAGAAGGAGAACTGCTGCCGTTCTTCCAAACAGAATTGAAAGTGGGCGGCGATGGCGAGGAGGACAAGATATTCTTTATTTGGCCAACGACGATCGTTCACAAGATCGACGAAAAGTCGCCTCTTTATCATATATCAGCCAGCGATATGCTCAGGGAACGATTCGAGATTATCGTCATGTTGGAAGGTAATTTAATAAGCAGGTCCCGCGTATTAAATTAACAAGGTGAAAGTCGAAGATACGAAGCAAAAGGTTTTCGTTCGATCGCGTGAAACAAACCACTTTCGGATTAAATACGAGTAAATTATCGCTGATAGATTATCTCACGTGCGAGGATTAGTTCAAAATCTAAAACAAAAGACATCTTCGTTCGAACTTTTTCGAAAAATCGAATTTGAAAATTCGTCGAGACAATCTTTCGTTTTTATTAAGTAATTATTATTATTTGATAAACTTTTACGCACTAATTTTCAATCGATCGAGGTCTATTTTCTCGACAAAGAGAAGCTTCGTATGACTTATGTTTCCGCGTCGAATCAGTCTGTATGATGAGTAATTGAACCATCAGTTGCATAACACACTGGATGAATCAGGAAGATAAATTTCTATAATTTCGCATTGATTACAGCTGTCGTTGGACCAAATTTCAGGAAACCTTATGTAGTTAATGAGTCAAAAAGACAAGCAAAATTTCTAAAATTCCTCGTCAATTGCAGGTGTCATCGAATCAACTGGCATGACGACTCAAGCCAGGAGCTCGTACCTGCCGTCTGAAATTTTATGGGGACACAGATTTGAACACATAATCACGTTCAAAAAGGAGACTGGGGAATACGAAGTGAACTATTCCTTGTTCAACAATACCTACGAGGTTGACACACCGTTATGCTCAGCGGCTGATTTGGACAAACTTAGGACGATGCAACGATCGAAAGGAGGTACGAGCAAAGAAAAACTTCTAACAAGCATGAATTCCCAACTTCGTTAAAATTCTTCAAAGAATCGTCGTGATAATATCGGACTGCGGATTTTTATGCATTCACCGGGAAACGCGTTAATTCGTCGTTTGAATCCTAAATCTCTTAGACGTACTAAGTGCTTCGTTTAGAAATTTATTTCGGTTTGAAAGTCGCATTTGCTTTGTCCTTATTCGTCTTTAATTTCGTAATGTTTCTAGTTTAAGAGACCAGACTGACAGGTCGAAAATGCAAAAATCCATTGAACTCGCATAATACGCGAGGATACGCGTGAAATGTGCAAAGCGTAGTATACGTTATCATACTTAACAGGTGGAACAAGTTTACAAGTTACAAGTTACAAATAATTCATAAAAATACAAATTTGCATAAATATCCGCAGTCATCTGATAGTAATCGATGGAGAACTCTATTTTATCGACCACTGTACGCTGTCGGTGAAATGTGATTGACCTCGATTAACATGAATCAAGCTTATTGAATCTGTACTGTCACAAGCGATACTGTCCGCGACATGAGACGCATTCCGCGACGCAAACTATCTTTTAGCCGCCGTATACGTTGTAGCTTTTGCCTCGAGTCGAAAATCTGGCACTCCATTTTCTGACCACTGCCAATATGTCCGAACCTTGGACCAAGAAAAGAATCAAACTGTAATTGCACTGAACGTGTGCTCGAGCCTATTAATTACCGATTAATTCCATAATTAAAACCATTGTTAAATAGTAAATCGTTCGGATGGAAGATATTTTTTTAAAAGGGAAATTACTAAATTGTTAATGCCAAAATTATCAAGGGAGTTAGGACCATCGATTCTTAAAAGATTTTCATAGAAATTTTGTAAATTTAGGACGATGCAATTTTGGAAATTTAAATGATTTTTTCTTCACAAAATACACACAATAGCGGCTAAGAAATTTAGATCATTTTCTAACTCGCCTTCTCACTTGTAGTTGGATAGAACGCTTCTGTTAATTTTATTATTAAATTGAAACGAATGTAGTCATTTCCTTCGTATCAATACATTTCTAAGCTGACTTTTCTTCGAATTCTTAGCTTCTACACTTAGTAACTTCAAGCTTACAGTATATAAGGATGAATTCCGTGACTGTTCCATATTGCATCATATTTAGAAAAAAATGGTAATATCGGAGAAGAAACTTTCTGGCAAAAGACCCATGAAACAGTTTCAGAAACCATTAAACAGACCTACGAAAACACCCATAAACCTACAGTTTCGGTTCTAGTCTTTTAATATTAACTACGTTTGCATTGGTAATTATAATGCCGCGTAACTTGACATAACTTATTAGAATCTATTACTATTCTAATTACAATGACTTTATTCTCTTTGATATCTACAAAATTCATACAAATTTCATAGAACAATTTAACCGTTTGATCAGAAGATACACTGTTGAATTTTATTTGATAGCAAAACGAAAATTGATACAATGTGTTTCGTGCATTCGTTCGACACGGCAAATCTGAACGAAAAATAGAAAGAAAAAGAAATGTCGAAGGCGAAAGCCTTCGCCGTTTGCCGAGTGTTCGAGCGTCAACCAAAAAAGAACTACATAAGAACTTGCTACCTATAAACGGGACTATATAGCCTGTGGTTTGTTTGACAATCTTATCTTAACTCTCTCATTTATATAGTTTCGTTTGATATGCCTATCTTACAGATATTCAAATTATCTCACTACCGGTTCAGTAAATATATCTGTCACCTGCTGCTGCTGCTTAGTCTCTACGTATCAGCACATCAATCTCACGAACGTCGCTCAATAAAATGAAAGCGAGCATCAATACATTTTGTCCGTTTATGACATTCCGGATTCCTAGCGAACTTCGCTGATTCATCGATCTTGATTTTCCACGTACATAGGAATTTTGTCGCAATTGAAAACCAAAGCGTCTCGCGTCATTTGACTGTACCAATACTACCTCTTCATCTTCCAAGCATCCTCATCCTCTGCATTGATATTGTAGTTTAGCGAAAACCAACCAGACTTGTGTCTTCTTTCAGGTCTCTACGGTTGGCTCTGACTTCACGCAACTCTCATTAAAAACAACGTCGCGAATCACGTGAATTTTACGCTTTGCATCCCACGGTCGATAGTTTGTCGACTTCTCCCCGTAGCTAACAAATACCATTTTCTTGCTTTTCGCATTGAATTTCATTGAGTTTCTACTTTCGGGACATCCGAAACGCGCGTGTGTTTAATCTCCGGCTCGCGACCGGTGATCAATTTTTCGTACGCCATCATGCCCTGTGTACTTGTTTCCAAAGGGTTCTGTTTAGAACATACGCTGCTGTCTTGACAGCTTTGGCCTGCAACGTACTTGACACAGCCTTGGTAATCAACATCGATCTAGCGCTCTCCACTAAGGTACCTATTTCACGCTCCGCCTGTCCATTTTACTGCAGAACACATGGTGCTGATGTTTCGTGAATGATTCCCCATTTTCCAGAAAATCGTGAAACTCGCCTCGCGTATATTCCGTCCCATTAGCTTTTTATAAGGCTTTTATTTTATCACGAGTTTGCCTAAACGCAATAGTATTCTTGAAATGTTTCAAAAGCTTCTGCTACGTGACGTGTAAAACAAACAGTCCGAAGACTAGTACTGTCGTCTTTCAACAGGACAAAATATCTTGAACCCACATTCACGAAATTCTCTCTCGTTTACTTGGAATATGCATCTTTCGTTTTTGCTCGCTCATCTTTACCATACAGGCTTCAAAAAGAAAAAAAAGATCATTTCAACGCTTGGTTGGTCTCTTCGGTTTCTTTCATCGTTTTGACATCAACGCGACCCTGCCTTTCATTCTTATCGTCTTAGCAAGTTCTCGCGAGGCACGTTACGTCCTATCGGTCTCCCCTTATCGAAAAACACACGTCGGAACAGCGGAGCGTAGCGTGTTTCCTGCGCGGATAGAGCGTCTTCGCTATTTCGAACTTCACGGCGATCGCTGTGAACGTGAAACGAAAAATCCTCGTCCGTTAACGCTCTCACTGAAACAAATTCCTCTTCAATTACGCAGGCAAGAGTACTTCTTTCAGCGGTTGATCTATCAGTTTATCGTTCGTTAAAGCTCCAGCATCTGTCTTACCGACACTTTAGCGACTTTGAGTAATGTATCACCAGCTATCTGGGGAAAACATGCCATCTTCGGTGGCTCAGGTTCACGGAAACGTTCGTGACTATAAGTCATACGCATAGTCTCATCGAAGTCCGCCAATAACACAGAATCATCAGCGTCCGTTGTTTCTAAGAAAAATGCACTGACGTCGCACACGTGTGCCGTTTAGAACGCGTTGTCCGTTTTTCTATTTTTGTACTCTCCGCCAAGGATTCGCTTTTTGCACTTGTCGTACCGATGGCACGTCTCGTGACTGTAATTGCAGCTACTTTTTCTCTTTTAAGTGGTTCGACCCTCCTCGAGTTCTCCACTTCTTTCTCTTATTTCCGGGTTTCACTCGGTGATTTCCAACACGCGGTGCAAGCGACGAAATGGCCTCTTCTTCAACTTCCGACAATCGTCCGCGCGAATGAATTCCGCAATTAATTTCCCTGTGCTCTTCTCTTCTCCCCTGCTAAACTCCCACGCTATAGAGAAGTTTGAGGAATTTCGAGGACAAACAATGCTCAGCAATGATTTCACATCATCGCGACGTTGGAAAGCTGCTGATTCGCGTCGTACGGTTTCTCGCGGATCGTTTCAAATTTTTCTATCTGCGTCGCAAACGAGCTTCTTTCGTCATTGTTTCGCGTGTTCGCTCGTGTCGCCATAACAACGCGTGTACTTTCTTGGAAATCCACCTCTCGCGTCGTACAGTTTATCAAATTTACATGTAACGACTTAACTGATTTACTCTGAACGTTTCTGAAGAATCACTGGCGCCTCTTCCATTCTCTCCCTTTTTCTTTCTTCTTTGAAATTTACCGTTTTATTGAATTCTCGTCAACACACTCCGTCAACTGACGCGATTCAACAACGACACGTCATATCTCCGTAGAGCGAACTTCTTGCCGTCTAGTTTGGTTCAACGTTTCCTCGTCTGTCGTGACAGTCAAGGAGAACGTTCGTTCGATACTACCGATACAAAAGCGAAGAAATTGGAAAAAAGACAAAGTTGGCGCACTACGCTCGAGCAAATACGATAACGCGGTAGCGCGCTGGCTCCACGAACTCTTCGCTTTTATTCGAAGGGAAAACGGTTTTTGAATAAGACAAAGATCGATGCACGTTGTAATTGTATTTCGTAAATTCTCTCGGTACGGTGAATCTGAACAATGGCCAACGAACAACTAACTAGAAATAATAGAAAACTTTGAACGCGAAAGCTGATCATTTCAACCAAAAAAAAAAAAAAAAAAGAAAAGAAAAAGAAAATTACAGAAAAACTTGCTATCCACAAACGGGACTATATAGCCTGTGATATACTCGAAATTCTTATCTTAAAAAAGTATTTACCACAAACTTGCGAGTGTTTTTCTCGCGGAGGTGGTCGTTAAATAAACTGGCTTCAGCGAGACTCGACTGACTCTCGATGAACCAACCATTCCTGCTACGCCGTATGTAAAATGGAATTTTTTTCCTGAAATTAATTTTGGATTTCTATGCACCATTAGGTATTTCAGAACGTGCGAGCAACAGCGGATTCGCTCATTATCGCGATGCGTCGAGCAGTTCTTTGACCACCGGATCCGGTTCCAGCCTAGCGTCGTCAACAGGCGGATTGCACATGAACGTGCCGATGACGCTCACTCCGATTCCAGTTATGATCACCGGCCCTGACGGTTCTCTTAGACGCGAGAGCATGCAAAGCGCGCAAACTGACTTAAAGCAGTCCATATTTTACACGCACAACGAGGTACTAAACATGTAGCTACTATTTTTCTTTTTATTAGATCGTTGTACACGAACGTCGTCTCTTTAATCCTGCTGCGGTTCTCCACTTCAAGTACACGTTTAAGATCTTCGAGATAAAAGTGATTCTTACGTGTGAAATCCGTTTCTCTGATTTCATTTTCCAACTATACTTGCAGAATCAAGGAAACGCAGTAATAGAATATATCGTTACGTTTTTTAGTCGAAAAAGCCAGTACATTCTATCGAAGTTATTTATTTACGACAAGCTATAGGTAATAGTGGCTTTTGTAAACTTTTAGCACTTTTCTGTTTTAAAATCGTGTGTAGAATCTGGCCCTTTTTTTTTTTTTTTTTTATGGACTGTAACACATTTTCAGACCACAGTGAAATCTGGTTTTCCGTGTAATATAATTTTCTATTGACGCGTTAAATTAAATTAATAAATTAAATTAAATCCTTAAATTGTCTACGGATATGGAATATAAGCGTTCAATGTTGATACGTCCATCGTATTCGTAAGAGACTATTATCGGCCAATTGTTATAATTTTGGATAAGAATAAAACTATCGTAGCGTTTTTTTGTATTTCCAAGTATCTCTCGTTAAAGCGTGCCTTAATATCTGTGTTATACGTAACTATTTTTATTTCTAAAATGTCACTTAAACAGGGACACTAGGATTCTAATATATTCTCAAGGTTACATTCGAGAAAATCTTGCTCAATATTTTTAAAAAATAGTAGAGTTCTGAAAAAACAAGTGAGGACAAAAGCGAACCGAAGGCTGCATCAGGATTAAATAAATCTTCAACTGTACATAGTTTCTTCAAAATATTGCTACGAGGGTCAGATTTCATCTAAATCCAAGGAAGATACAAGTAGCTTAATTTCTCGACATGTACATACGTACAGTCTATGGTACTTGAAAATGATTTAACAATAAAATTATTAGACAAATTTTATTGTATAGATGTACTGCTGATTTCCATACAAATTCACGTTCCTTGGAATATAATTAAGGAAGCTGAATATTTGTAGAAAATTACTTTATCTATCAAGTATCATAGAAATCACTGTACTTTGAACATTTTATATATTTCCTCGTATCGATTTTACGCTTTCACGTTTCCTATAAATACATAAAAATCTGCAGTCTGCTAATAGTTATGATATACTAATAGAAATGCAAATATTTTCATTCTGTGTCTAGTTCCTGGACGGTGATCCGCACGTTTTAAATCATTATTCCCACGAGGAATTAAGAAACCAAGAGGATTATGATCGTGTATTGGAAGATATAAACGCGACCTTAAGGAAAAATCGGGCACCGAGTAAGGAAGACAGAAGAATACACAGAGAACCGTCCAAGTGTACCTTAGACTCTAGGAAGAGCGAGTCGAGAGACACGATAAAGAGATCCAGTTCTAGGACGACGATGGATCAAGTTCCAGTTATCAGCTCCCTATCGAAATCACCATCGCGACAGCATTTAGATCCCAGGTATTCAAATCTGTCTCTTCTTTCGATGTTTCTTCAGAGGCAACAGCGTTACGAGTTACAACTTTTGCGTCAACGTTTCATAAGCTGCGACACTGGCGCGAAATGTGACAGCGGATTTTTATGCAAATTCATATTTTACAAAATATAATTAGGAGGATAGAACCGAAACGTAGTCTTCGTCTTAGATAGAAAATAGTCTCGCCTACCAGCTATACGTAGAAATCTCCACGCTTTAGATATTTTTATATACTTTCTCATAAAACTTTCTCATAAAATTGCATCCTGTGCGATTTTTCTATTTAAAAATTTCAAGATTTTTCGCTTTAAAATTTTCTTAGAAATGCATAAAAATCCGCGGTCTGCTCGCAACGCGATCGTCTCGAGAGAAACCAAAAGCGTGACACAACGATAAATCATGGGCAATTCTTAGAAATCTTAGAATCTGGCCTTCCATTTCCTTCTATTCGAATGTTCAATGAAAATCCGAAGACCGCGTTTAATTATAGAAACGATGCTAATCTGTGTTTCATTCATTCAGACATACCAAGTTCGCGGAATCCTCGGAAGCGTATCGCGAACCTTCGCCTCATCCTCTCACCTCCTCGAGGTCCAGCCTGGGAGAGAATCACAAGGGCCCGCAGAAAAAGACCAGCTTCATCTTAGGCGACGTCGAACACCACGTGATAGATATGGAGCCTATGAAGGAGTTTCCCTCTCGGAACGCGTTGGAGGGCGATTCATCCAAAACGAATCATCTCCCTAGGCACGCTGTTTTCTATCAGGAACAGGTGTAGGTGAGCAAACGTGGACCATCGTTAACCACTTAACGCACGTATTTAACGTGATATGTGTATTTGAAGATTGGATTTCATTGAATTAATTGTTTTTGACATCGATCTTTGTGGATTGAAAAACTACAGTATTTTATAAATAAAGATATCCATATTGGTTCTAGTTTGAGCGATTATTATATGCATTCAAGCTATAGTATCTTATATAATTAATTTATACGATAATTTATATGAATTATGAAAGGTGTCCATATATGTCATAAAGAAACATGTTGTGTATATAATTGCATTTTCGCTTGTTTTCCACTATATTGTAATAAATTTCCATTAATAAATAAAGGAATGATCTGTGCGTTAAGGGGTTAAGGAGTTAAGTAGAAAACTTATGAGAAGACTTATTTTAGTCTAGAGAATTTCTTTTCTAGAAGAACCGCAAGAGGTTTGATATCAGCTTCCTCGTATATATTGACAAAGAATTTTCTTCAAACGAATATAGCTGAATTGTACAGACTCTCGTACGTTTCGCTTATTTGAATCGA
Organism: Bombus huntii; assembly: GCF_024542735.1. Taxonomy (NCBI): domain Eukaryota; kingdom Metazoa; phylum Arthropoda; class Insecta; order Hymenoptera; family Apidae; genus Bombus; species Bombus huntii. The sequence goes on from NC_066251.1 coordinate 6,085,604, forward strand.
AAAAACCAAAAACTTCCAAATATTATAAATATAATTAGGATATGAACTAGATTGCGAAAGAAATATTTAAAAAAGAAAAATTTAAAAAAAAACCGGTGACATTCTGAAATTACAGAGTCAGATTTTGGCGACTTCTTTCGTGTCTCGCGGGACGAAAGATAAGAAATAATCGTTCGACGATGGTTGCTGGAATTAGAAATATCGTTTCGAATTGCTGTTCGCCGTCTTTCTTGAATCTGCACGACAGTATTAATTTTACGAATTCGAAAAAATGCTTTTGCAGGTGTAATTTCAAGAACCTACGTCTTCGTAAAACAGACGAAGAGAGATGGTTTTCTTGAAAATTCGAAATTAGAGTACCCCCTTGAACGACCTGAAACGAGATTGCATTAAATCATCAACGACCCCCCTCGTTCGTTAACCATTCCACGCACACACGTAGCATTTACGTCAGCAGGCCCAGGGGGAAGCAAAAAGAGCAGAAAATCTCGGACATCTTCTAATTGACTGGATTTCCGTTCCGCTATCGATGAACCACGGGACCAAAACGAGCTAGAAGCTTTAGATTTCTAGAGGCTAAATTGCCTCGGAGGAGGATCAATTACTCGCCGGGCGATTTGCAACGATCGTGCCCTCTTAAAACAACTTGCCTTCGCCGTACAACTGGGCCTCTAAATTGTTCTAACTGGGACACAAAGACGTCATGCCGCGTAGTTTTCATACATACGCGCCGTTTAAGTTCGACTAACTGGCCAGCATCCTGCACGATTCCAACGATCGAAGTAGTACGAACTCCGCCTTTCGCTTTCTCTTTTTCGCTTCTTTACGCTTATCGTTTCTCTTGTTCCATCGTCTTCGCTCTCCATTTTAACCGGTCGTACTCATCGGCGCGAATTAAGCTATCGATGGATCGGATCACGAGGACACGAACGACTCGCGGACAAGCGACGACAGACCTGAGTTGATTTTCATCGAACAGTAAAAACGTTAATACGTAAGAGATTGGGAAATTCGAGCGACGAATTAACTCGTCTTCCTCGATTCGGTTAGAACGAACGCGAAATTCAGACGTGAAGCTGTAGAAGACTTCTTATTCTTCTTCTTCTTCTTCTTCGGTATCGCCTGCCGATATCTGCTGTTTAAAAGAATATTCGAAGGTTTACGTTACGATGTCACGCAAAAGGGAAGAAGTCGCGAGGCTGCTCCTGGACTTGTTTTGGAATGCGAAGCATCCGATTCATTCGGACGCACGGTGCTGTTCTCTCGATGAGAATCGCGGGATTAAATTGAATGAAAGGGACAATTTCTTTTACCTTATCGCCATTAAGATCGTTCTACCGTGTCACTTAACTGACGATTTCCGGGCTCGTTTAACCTTATCTCTCTGGTACACGTTCGCATCAACGAGTCGCGCACTGATCGTAATTCGCCAGAAACTTTGTTCCCGTAGCAACATGCGTTATAGTAATAAGATTATAATAAGAATCGAATTACCAAATTTTTCAACTGTGGGCAATGATCGTAGTAGCCAGAAGTGCCGAGACTCGGCGTATGAAATAATACGAAAAGTGACGTACACGTGAAATTTGATGATGATTTCAATTTTGCTTTCATTGAGTTTGGAAATTTAAAAGACAGGAAAAGTGAGTTGTCGTGTTTCGCATTTGTGATATTTAATTGCGCGATATGATCGATATTTTGTTAAAAGGAAAGATGCAATTTAGAAGATCATTGTGAAAATTAGAAATTATTCTTTCGCTTTTTTTTTTGCAGAAAAAGAACGAATTTGTACGAGCCCTTTGATCATTCGGAAGGATATCGTACGAAGTAAGTCAGTGGAATATAACCGCGATGATTACTGAATGATTTTTTAAAGGCCAGACACTGTCTGACCTTTTTACGCAGACTGTCGTTCCTATTGGTCGCTGTGAAATTTAATCGACATTTACTGATCGTATCTTTGAATCAGCTGACATCGGCTTCGTTATCCGTCTCGCATAAAACGAATCTGTAGAAAAACTGTAGAAAAACTAATTCCAAACTTTCGCGTCCTATACACGCGTAACACGTCTATCGAAATAATAAAATACGAAACTCTGTGGTACAAGTGTGGAACAAAAATTTAACCAAAACAAATCACAACTACAGCTTAAGTTTCATTTGTTCGATAAGGATCATCAAACCTAAATTACGTATGTAAACTATTTCGGTATTTCGAATCTAATACAGCTTTCACTTAACAATTACTCAAATTCTGCGTCTCCAAATTTATATGGTTTCCCTGGGCATCCTTAATTAAAAACACCCAAATTACCATTTCAGAATCTCTCGTTTCCTTGGCTTCAGCACCATTTTTCTTTAATTGAAAATCAAAAGAGTAGGATATCTAATAAGTCTTCTCAAGAATTAAGTCGCGAAGAAACCACCGTTTTATTTGTTAATTTTATTACTGCAATTTGATGCAATTATTAAATTACAATTTAGACAATAAATTGCGCATTCGAAACTCGTCGAAAACAGCTAACTGGTTAAAATTCAACGCGATGACTCCGAATTAATCGACTAATAAAATACAAAGCATTGGCAACAGCCAAGTTGTCGCGTGCAAGAAGCTGTTCAGCTACATTTCCACGACGCTTGGAACGAAGGTAATTCGTAGCGAGGTGTACGAGGAGGCATTTCCACGTTATGATGCAACACGCGATGGCCTGAAGGGCAGTTGGATGAGCAGAGGATTAAGTGGATCCAGAGAGCCACGTAGGTTAGACGACACGACACGACAGGATGAGTTTAGTGGCGGGAAGTGCCCTCGTTATCACGCCAGTCAATTGTTTAATCTCGGCCTAACCTCTTCCCTCCTCGCCCCTACTTCTTATGCCAAGTTTCCACACATACGAGCCATGACACCACGCGAAACACGCTAAACCAGCTATCAAGTTCCTCGAGCACGTAGCTTCGTGCAAGTACATCGCCGTGTGTCCTTGTTCTCCAGACACATTTCACCTGCCTCGCAAGCTCGCGATGCATCCAAGCTGTGTACTCTTCTGTGTCTCGAGGCAACTGAGATCGAAAGTGGACGAGTCACGTTGCTCGAATAAAACGACTACTTATCTTCGTATACTTTATGCTGAAAATACGTTGCTTTTCACACGGTCGCTCTTCGCACATTCTTCTACCGTGAAACGTTCGTTTTTGTTTCGTTGAAGCAGAGTAGGAAATTCGGGAAACGACAGTTACGAAACACCCTTGCACACAAATCTAGAAATCGAAAATCACGAACGAGCCACGCTGTTCAGATGAAATTTTTATATGTTTCGCTTCGAATATATCTCCTGATATTCTATTTTCTAGTTTCGATAGCTTTTCCTATGAAATTTTAATTTCCTATAGGTAGTAGGATATGAAATTCCGCAAATGGAAAACTTTCCAATCGTATGCCTTCTTTGTGTCTTGAATAAGTGAGAGATCGAAAGTGGATGAGTCACGTTGCCCACGCAAAATAATAATTCGCCTTTGTATCTTCCGCTTTGAATATATTTTATATCGCAGATCTGTCTCATAGTCACCCTACCTTGAAATTTCAATTTAGTCTGATTTCTTTTAACCAGTTAGCCATCGCGACCTGCTTGACCTAAGCAGGTACCTAAAATGTGTCGTATTGTTCGCACTATATACGCTTCTTTCGTAATAATTATTTACATCTTTCTATTTGTTCGTTTTATTTCGTCCTGGCGCGCAAATATTCAAAACAGCTTAAAGTTTACGAATGTATTTTAGTTTTCACCAAGATTGCAATTCGAACAGCAAATCGTACATACTTTTTACGCATGACGAGCATACTCGTCAAAGGTAGCAAATTGAAGTAATTATTTACGTATTGAAACACTGTCCAGGTAGAACAGAGGACTGTAATCTCACACGAATGCAAAGATGTTTCCAACAATTTCCACGTCGCTATTTTCGAGTTCAAACTCACGTAAAAAAAAGAAACGCGCGAGTATTCCTGATTATACGTGACAATAACTAACACAAGTTTGATACTTTCATAACATTTCATAACATTCTTAACATTCAATATACGTGCATGATCCCTGCAAAATTTATTCTTCTTTAACACGAATGATAATCGACCACAGCGATATTCCACTTTACGTATCCACGACCTAGTAATTAGTTGCTTGAAGATAATACAACTTTAAACCACATGACACATGGAAGATCGTGATCGGTGTTAATTGAAGGAAGAGCTAGCTCGATTGCAATTGGAGGTGTGAATAGAAACATGCAAATCGGTGTTCGCAACCTAGTGCAAACGCATAATCGGTATATCAGACCGAGGACAGTACCAGAGAAGGATGTCGCAATTCGCGTTGCAAGGTAATACGCTTCGTCGTTTCTCTATTCTCGTGCTTCGTGCTGTCATTCTAGACGCTGCTCATTGTCGCCCAGACAATGCCTGTTTTGAATAAGAAACTGAGAGATTCGCGATAACGCGATTGCAGAACGTGACAATAGCAATTACACCTGGTAAACCTCGGTTATTGTGGTCATTGACGCCACAGCTACTTTCTAGATCATGGAAGAAGTTTAATTGAAAGATCTTATTGGGAATTTTTAGCGCTGTAAAATTACGTGTAGAATTGTTCGTGTCTGCGATAATTTTCTGTTAATAATATTTACCATTGTATTTATTTATTTATGCGACAAGTTGCAGATCGTAAACTCCTCTTTCGTAATTTGCAAAATTTCATTTGTTTTACGATTATTAAAATTGTATTGTCGTTAAAATTATCGAAGAAGCTCTATCGATACTGATCGTTTCTAACTCGTGATAAAATTCTATCAGTAATATTGAATTCAATCGTGCAGGAGGGATCTGCTTGCAGATTTTATTTCAGAAGAACAGAGGAGTACGCGATTGGCTGAACGGAAAAGTAATTGACGGATTCACGGTATTTATCGTAAAGGAAATTCTTCAACCCAACCGAAGAGTACATTTTTCGAATTTAATTTTAAACGAGAAAAGAACTAAATAAGGGTTAGTGAAAATAAAAATTACAATTTGAATCACACGATTCGTAGTTTTCGCGAACAAAAGGTCAAAGAACCAAAGCGGAGGAGTATCACGAGACGTTTTAGTATCCCCACGCAACAATAAAAGGCAAGGATGAGTGTCACAAGGTGAGAAATGGTAACCTCGACGAGCCACGACGAAGACACTGGTACTTTCTAGCGGTAAAATCATTGTCAATGTTCGAGGGCGAGAAAAAGAATGATTACTTGAAAAAGAGTTTTATTACGCGCTCGTTTGCCTCATTTTCACAACAATCGTGACTAAGATAGCCGTACTCGAAGGTCGTCACACTTTTGAAACCGATTCAGCTCGTGCATTTCGATAGCAACGCGCGTACTGCACGCTTTTTCTCGTGCAATTTACGAGAAAAGTTACGAATCTTCCATGAAAACATACATACGTACGAATGAATGACGCTACAGTTATAATTAATTACCGGCCCTCACGTGGATTTCATTCAATAGTGAATCAGCTGTCCAGGAAATTCGTTAAGTCGTGAATCATGCACGGAGGCGAGTATGCAAATGATTCAAATTTCTCAAATTTCTGGAAATTACATCAAACGTATTCTGTGTATATCCCGACTTGATTTATTCCTTCCTCTCTTAATTAATGGAATTCCGACTCTTTGGTTTTCAATTTTACGAATTATCTCAAACATCTTCGATACGATTTATCTGACAAATACTGAAAATTCTGAATATTCTTAAATACGGAGGACGATATTCCTCGTTCATTCACTATGCAATATCATATCCCTGCATCTCTACGCATTCGATTAAAAATTTCAACGAGTATACGTTCGATTTAATGCAAAGAACCTGAAACGATCGATTGCACAAAAATGCGCTGTTTCAAGTATACAAATCTTCCATGAAAGATTATAAAGAGTCGTTCAAGTCTATAAACAACGTTGCGGATCCGTGAAACTTGGATGAGAAAATTACGCAAACTGGTAACTTCCACTTGTACGATAATTCTAACGTTGATGAAAGTTTCAAATATCAATGACCCTGGTTGCATCGAATCGAGTATCTGTTATGGTAGAATATGAAAATCGATGGCCCATAGAAGGAAGATTTGGACGGATCAGGCCAGATGATGATCGTTGCTTGTCGGAGTACTGACGGCACTCATCGAAACGTCATGGTCGTGCCCTCCGGCCTCGTTGACGTAATTGGTTATTATCACGGCGAAGTGTGTCCCCCATTAGTGGATACCAGTGTACACACTGGCCCATGTTAGTGCACATTAGCGTGTACGGTGTGCACACAAGCCGATGCACCGTGTACGCACGTGCTCTGCTCGCGAAACGATCTCGCGATCAACGAAAAATTATCTAACGAGCAGCGTTATGCGAATGAAATAATAGATTGGAAGCATTGTTGAAAACCAGCCTACACGATCGAATTTTAGTGGGCCAATCATCATTGCAAATTGTTGATTTACTGAACGATATTGTCTCGTTGCTTTATTTAACCCATTGAGAATCAACGTTCGGTTGACACATCTCGTCCGAAATCTTTTCTTCGACAGCTCTGCCTCGTTGAATTATGTTTTCGTACATCGCCGCTATAAATATGGTAATTTCAAAAATTCCTATTTTTTTTTTCTTTCTACCTGCTTAGTAGATTCTACGATTTCCTGAACTTGAGAGAAGTTTAATTTCGGGGAAGTATTTATTTAGAAGCTTCTGGCGGATTATCGGCTTCGTCCTTAATTGCTTGAATTTGGATAGGTTGGTTGATTTAAACGAGACCTAAGAAAACAATTTCAAGCGAAGGAGAAGATGTCTAACAGTTGTGACGACTTTCTATACCTTGAGCAACAGAGTAATTGAGAACTACTCGATTAGTATAGCCGAAAAACCCAATGCCAAAATCAACATTCATGGTTCGCGTGTTTAAATCTCATCAAATATGCGTAGCATCTCCGACATACTGCTTCTATGAATTCTCATAAATTCTTCAAGGCTTATGAATCAAGTCTGACTAACGAATCGATAACTCTGCTTCAGCCATTGGTGACGTTGATCGAGCGCAGACTTTGTGGAATTTAGACTAACTTAGTGCCATTTTCGTTGGAAACTTCCGATCGAATTTCAGTGGGACAATAACAATTGTAAATTGACGATTCAATCAACAATATTGTGAGAATTCTTTCGAGTAATCGTTGTTGCTTTATTTCAGAAATTACGGTACTTTATCTCCGAGTGATTCAATGATATTAAACTTACGAATAAGCATAAAGTGATATATACGCGAGTAATAAAAGCGGTAGGTTTCTGAAAAAAGACACGAAATAGGAAATTTGAATAATTTTTCGTTAATAGATAGGAGAAAGATTTAGATCGATGGACGAGAGAAATTAGTGATGCAAATGTTATTCCTACTAATATTTAATAAACCAATATTTCAGCCCTTTTGCACGATTCAACTATAATATTATTAGCGATTGAGAAACTTTGGAAGTCGTTGAAACTTACCAGTACCGATAAATTCCTCTACATGGCAATAACGCGATTATTTTGCTAGCAAGAGAAAGAAAATTTTCCAAACAAATTTACAAATTACAAGCTACATAATTATGCCATTCCACGTAGAGTTATACAATTATACGGTAGAATTCTGTAACCTAGAACATGTTATTTACCACACACACACGATTCACTAACATTACAGTAAATTACCGTGCAATTGCCGTAAATTAACGTGGAAATTAAACAAAAATTACTTCATTTGCCAAACGATAGACTATAAACCTTCCAATATTCGCAATACGAAATAACCCTAATTTATGAAAGAAAAAATCGCGACAAGCAGAAAGGAAGATAAAGGCTCGCTACACAAGAAGACGAGACAACGCCATAGGTCGTCAGGCAAGACGACGTTGCGAATGTGTACGTGACTCAATGCTGATCGACGATCCTCGATCTCGTTGAGAAGTAGGAGGAAAAGGCTAGGTAAGAGAGAAAATGGAAGGGATAAAGGCGGACGAGGAAGGTGCGTTGACGTCACTGGGCAAGCTCGCTGCTCGGTACGCTCGTTGGCAACGCGATCGCAGTTTCACCAGGTTTCAACGTCGACCTCGCCGCACTCCGGTCTTTTCGATCGTTGAGCAGAAAAATCTCGACGATCTGTGCGCGAAAAATCGCCGCGAAACCGTTCGAGTATCGCGAAACGGCGCGTCGTTGCAGTGGCGGGAAATTCGTAATTCAAAAAGTGACGCAGTCGATCGAACGACATCTGTGAAGCGGCGAAGATCACGTGGCCAACCGTGTCGATGACTCGAACTTGAATTTCAACGCTGTGAGTAGAAATTTCGCGCGTGTTTTCTCCCTTTTCGATTTAAATTCCGTGAAATAATCGATAAAGCCCGGCGACAAATCCGCAATTCGAGCAAGCGGGATAAGACGAGAATCGGATGGATTTTTGTGGCTGCTGTTGGTATCACTGGTTCGTTTGAAAGGTAAACGTCGATGACGTGAGGGAATGCGTTAATTGATCGGCACGACGATCGTTTCGTTCACGTGATCTACCGCGGAAAGACAACGAAACGGCCGGTCAGATGATCGATGATTAATGGCCGGCAGTACGCGAATTTTCCGACATCCGATCGCGTGTCAGCCTCCTTCCTACTCGACACGAAATCAAACCTGCTGTCGTGCACGATGCCGGTGGTCACGAAAGCTTCGATCGTCTAGAACATGATGAGTTTTTTTCCAAGAAATCTTTTCCATTGTGCAATTTCTACGTAGTATCGTAATTATTTCGAATCTTGATCTTGTTCCTCAAGTCAGCCGTTTTCCGTTCATCTTAACAATGATGTTTATCCTTCGAAGCCGAATAGACAGAGCGCGTTGTATTAGCTTCGAAGCTGCTACTCGACAGCTGTTCCTACGAGTTCGTCGATTTTGAATGTTTCACAAGTCTGATTCGTTTGTATGAAGAAATTTGCCACACCGCGTTACTGTGACGGGAGATAACAGAGATTTTCTCAAGGTTGTTTAATTTTGGTACACGTCGACGCAAAAAGTAGAACAGCCTCCTTTCTATTTTATTCGAGATATCATCGATAAACATCACCGGCTTCTTTATTCTCCGTAGTTCGAATGACAATGAACGTAACTGTATATAACACAGGTGAATGAGTGGTCTCTTGAATAGGATACATGTTGCTCCGTTGACATTTGTATTCAATTTCAATGGGAATCAACGTGTAACAAAAGTGTCAATAAAATCGGTCGATAAAAAAGTCATTTGGACTTCTCCTATGAGAAAAAAGTACGACGGCCAAGGCGCTTTTATCGTTTTCTCTTTCGAAACGCGCGAATTAAATATCAGCTGAGTGACTAAATAATTTGAATTTTAAAATCTTTAAATTCGCTTCATTTCATTCGAATACTCCTTAAATACTCCAGAATTGAAAAATTCCAAACTTGACATCCATTTAATTAACAATTCGTTGTACTAACGGTTTTCAAGTTTTCGAACAGAAAATTCCACGCTTTTTATTAATTGCTTTTACGATACACGTGGAATCAGATATATCACATATGGTATACATGGTATATGATACTTATGATATAGATATATTTAGCATACACGTATAGTGCAATCAATTATGCTAACAGATACGGTATATTCGTACGAATATTTCTCAAGATGTCAATTTCTTCTTCTTCGCTTCTTTGTCAACTATATGGAAACCAAGCTGGATCTTTTACCTTTTACTTCAGCTCAAAATATATTTCTTGTTCCTTTGAATTCAAGAATGCAATTTCAGGACTACCAATTTGTTCCAAACAAGAAACTACTAATTATTAACTAAAAATTTAATCAAGTTGAAAGCGTAAGCTGTATGCAAAGATATAGATACAAATTTTCTGTATCGCACGAAACATTGGTGTAAACTTAACGTTTACAATTTTACTTCTACCTTACGATACTTCTGTTTTACGATAGCGCTAGAAGCTATTTTTAGGTTGTAACGTAACAAGGGATTTTGTACGTGCAAGTAAAAAAATTAAATCCGTACGCGAAGAGAGGAAATTCAGAGTCTGAGAATAGAACGCAGAAGATGATCCACAAATTTATAGAAAATTCATAGAAAATTCATACGCTAAATTCAGACATCTCGTGCGTTCGATGCTAATAAAACAAAACGTTAATAATATAATTCATTATTCTTGTCCGCTAAAGAAATAATTTGCCATTATTTCGCGCTATCTACCGCTTACACGCATCGTTCACCGTTAAAACTCGTAAATTCTGCTGGAAGCACACGTTTGCCACAACGGAAATTTGAACGTCTGCTAAACAGCAAATTTCTGCAATGACAAGCCCAGTGTGTAACACGATTACCCAATTATTCGGTAAGACGGATACGGATCATCTGTTGGCGCAGATCTGCCGATCGTGCGAATTCAACCGCAAGAATCGCATCGTAACGACCGACCAAACCTAATCATCGCGGTTCGAATGCTTACGTGCGCAAGTTTCTGCACTCTCCCTACCGGAAACGTCCCTCTTCTGCTCCCGTGGCGACGATCACGCACACGATTAAACCCCACCGCAATTATTTAACCCTCGCCACCAACAGATTCGTGATATTTGTCGATAAATACCCTTTATTTTTTTTTATTTTTTTTTTTTTTTTTGTTTTGCTTTTCGTCGTCAAACTGGAAGGATCGACGCGATCATTAAAAAACAGGTGAAACGACAGATTCTTCGACGGGATGGTTCAGTTGTTCGTTAATAAACGACTCGAGACTGGTTTGGATGACTTTTAAGTTGCACGTTTCACGAACGAGCCGTTTCACGAAGGATATTGTTAACGTTGCAGAAGGTGGAAGAAGTTGATCGTTACAAGAGATTCAAATTCAATGATGGCAATTCAATAATCGAAGGCTAACGTACATCTGCTGGAACTTGAGTCGAGTGGCCGGAGGATTTTCAATGATAGTTTTACCATTTTCTAAAGGGTCAATTCGATCGCTTGGTAGAAACAATCTCTTTTCAAAATTTACCTTGGAATTTTTGATTATCAGATTGTTAGCAGGTATAATGAAACTGTCAAGTATAGAAAAATTAGTATTTGTCAATTTTATCGTCCCGATATACAGTTCGTGTTCATCTGCTCGAAAAGTATGTGTGTTACTTGTATAAATTTGTTACCACAAGATGCCGCAAAGAACAACTTTAAAATATTATATTTATAACATTGTCGCTCCTCTTTATTTTAGAATAGAAGTCACTCCGGAACAGCCCAATTGATCATTCAATCTTTTCTTTCGAAAAACTACAAGTGTCATCGAAAAAGCCTCGTTAACGAGATAGCCTGTTACGTATTTCGGGAAGGAATTTTAACAAGATTGCCTCTTAGAATTCTTCCCATCGACCCATCTTTTTCCACTTCTATCAAATCAACTATTCCGTTGACGTTTCATATAAAAAATTGTGGAAAGAAAATTGCGAAACTGACACGTACGATCTTTGTCATACTGTATTATATTCAACGAATCTTTTTAATCTTTTCAATCTTTTCAATCGGTCAATTTCGGTTTCTTATTCGAAGTAGAAACGATATTTCTCTCAAACTTAGCGTTCAAATATTTGGCAGAGATTCGTGACTCTTGCAATCCTGTTAAATGTAACGCAGAATATACCCTCGATTGTCAGAAACAGTAAGAAATTTTCAAACAACCAGATATTCTCGAGAAAAGAAATTTGTGATTTTCGGTATTGTTATCGCGTGTTCCGTGAAAAATAGGATTTTTTGAAGTGACACGGTTGGAAGGTGAGGCGAAAAATGTGAACGCAGCGAGTTTTTGCGTTTCGCATCCGGCGAAATTCAATTCGCGAATAATCAACGCGTTTCGTACACGTGCCACGCGTGTTCACGCGTATGTGCCACCGTGTCAGCATTATCCCCGCCATAAGAGGAAAACGCCATGGCATCCGTTGGCACAATCTCGTGCAACGGCCGGGAATCTGAAACAGTTGCGAGTGCGACGCGCTTACGTGCGCTGCTCCAGCTGCAAAACGTGGGGAAACGTTCGCTCTTTCAATGAGAACAGTCTTAATCTTAGTGAGAATCTTTATATATATATATATACTTTGTATCTCTTCCTATTTTTATTATCCCGAAAGAGAATTCGCGAGATTAATCGTCACTCTCGACGAGAATCGACTATGTTGGTTTTATCTGGAAATTCGCTTATGTTCACTTTGAACTTTTTTCTTTTTCTGTTACTACTTTAGAAGATACTTTTGAGTCGAAGAATTAAAAATCGAGATCGATCATCGATTTGGTAAAGTTTCGCGTACATTCTACTCATTCTTGTTCCTTGCAAAGATGTGTTTCTATCGTCGATGAATATATCGTAAATATAACGTATCCCGAAGGAATGAAATATTACAGAGTATTTGAAAACTCAGAGAGAAGATTGTCGAAAGTATATACAAAGTACGGTCGTTTCTTGCCCCTTTTTCATTAAATAAATTCTGCGATATCTGTATCAAAGTTTCGAGTAAACTTCGTATTTTTTAAAAGTATTTTTTAAAAGGCAACGAGGAATTCGACTATCGAACGCATCGATTCAGAGAAACCATCGAACGAATGGAAGAAAACGACGGACGAGTGGTAAACAAGGAAATTACGTCCGTAATTAATCGCGTCTCCGTTCGCGTAAACTGGTTTCGTGTTTTTAGAAAAACACAATCCGACGGCCCGTCTTTTCTTTTTCTTCGTCTCAAATATAACGGTCCGAACTTTCGCTGTTCTCGCGTGGTGTAACGATTCCATTTTCGCTCCAACGTTTTATCATCAGCTCGTAAAAAGTATTCACCGTCTTTTCTTACTTTTACGGTTTAAGCCATTTACGAGCTGACAAGCGCGCGATAATAACGCATTGGCCAGGGAAATTCAGTGAATCACGAACCAGCGAGAATATAATTTATGTCATCGTGCCAGATAAGCGGTATTTATGCAGTATTTACAATTTTTCACCGTTTGTTTGCCGCGACATTTTTCGTCTCTGCCGAGATATCCGCCATACGTACTTTGTCACAGCGCGTTGATAATATTATTTTCTGCGCGATAAAGCTACGATCGTTCGGTTCGATAAGACAAAAAAAGAAAAACATATAATCGCGACGGCTTAAAAAACGCGTCGACGAGGAGGAAGCAGTTCCCAACGAAACGATTCTTCGTTAATCGCCCGCGAAAATTCAGTTCCGTGCTGTTACGTGTTTCTCTTTATTATGATTCAGAGATTACGACGCAGATTAATCGGCAAAATCTGCAAAATAATAATTATGTAATGGCTCATCGATGGTCTAATCTGGCCAACCTCGTCCTTCCCACCACTCTTTCATACTCGTTTTCCGTCATTATCTCGTTTTGTCTCTCTCTCTCTCTCTCTCTCTCTCTCTCCCTGGTCTAAAACAATCGCAGGAATCGCGGGAATCTCGACTTCTTGTCGCTTTCCTGCACACATTCTTCGCACAGTTTTCCACATTCCTCGACGATGAAGAAGAAAATGGAAAACTTGACCTTGTTAATACACATGGTGGAAGATATTTTTATATTGTGAAATCAGAGGATTTTCTTATAAATGTACCCGTAATTATATCGCAGGAGAACTATAACCAATTAAGTCACCAAGTTGTCGACCTTATAACGAAGCTTTTTATAGGACAAGTTAATTTTCACTCGAAAATAAGTGAAGATATTTTCATCGTGTTTGAGTCTGGTTTAGAGGTTTTGCCACGAGTGGTTTTCATTCTGAATTTCTTCGATCGCTGGAAACACGAAGCGGATTTTTTGACGAATTGACTTTCACTTTGTCGAGACAGAAATACGACTATACGTACTTGCCTATTTTGAATATATATCTTTATTTATGGTCTTGTCTAGTATAAACGTAAATATGTGGTGCATAGTTACGTGGAATCAAAGCGACACGAAGAAAACGAGTAAGTACATGTAATCACGTTTCTTGCTCGATAAAATTAAACGTCAAATTAATTAACATCGTGAAAGATACTTGCACATATTTTTAGGAATTTTCGAAACGATTCTGCTCTTTCTTTGGCTCTAGTATTAAGTATAGATTAGAGTTTGATAGATTCAACTAATTTAATGAATCGCCTGATTTGAGTATTATTCATAAAAAAAAAAGATAATACCTGCGCTTATTTTTATCAGGAAGTGGCTGGCAGCGTTCAATCAAAATTCCGAAAAAAAACATACCATCGATAATTCCCTAAAATTCTATCGAAACCGGAAACAAGGAACACGTCATCGACACATTGTCTCGATCTCCGGAACCTTCTCGTCAGCGTGATGTAAATTCATCGGCATCCTCTGCACCTCCTTCCCTCCTATCCTTCCTTTAATCGAACAATCGAGATACCCCAGACGAAAAGAAAAAAAGAAAAAGAAATGTCGCAAAACTTGTTGTCTGAGGCCCGATGCAAACGACGGAGTTCTGTCGCGCTTTTCAACGGTCTCCTCCAGTCAATTCTATGGGAAAATACCGACGACGTTTTTCACGCGATAAAATTGACAACACGTTCGCACAAACGAGTATAATTTATATATTAAGTCCTTTCATAAGTATCATCGTGTTGATTATTAGTGCACTGTTTATGAAAATTCATATTTTTATTAACACGACGAAAGAAATGAAATCCGAAGGAGAGATTTATTTCACTCGCCAAATATTATAAATTTCTAACTCTGTTGGTCATTGATTCTAAATTTCAACCGAGTTACATTTTACTTTAGAAATTCAAAACGCAAAGTACGAGACGACATTACTTGTGGGACGATCTGGACATTTCTGCACAGTAATTTATTAACTAACGATATTAACGTACTGATCGTACGTTATAGATCTCTCTTTTACAATTTTACAATTTTACGTCAAACAATATAACTGGTAAATTTATAGAACCTGAAGTATAGTACTAGTAATAATTTGTCACTACTGACCAATTTCATCAATGATATTAGTTCAAGATTATGCAAGACAGCTCTGATGATACATAAGAATATTGTCGTTTATAGTTGTAACGTAAATTCCTTTTGTTTCCCTATTTGATTACATAAACGGAAAAAGATATAGAGGATCCGGTCGAATAACACGTAAAAGCAGACACGACGTGATTCCGTATAAAGTTTCAGTATACTCGATCAGTTTTCAAACTCGATTTTCTCGTAAACCAAGCCGAGAATAAAAAGCTTTCATTCTATATATTTTTCTTATTTTTCTACAAGTAATCGTGTCCTGCACGCTGTCACAAGTTATTCCGCCGGATTCCGTGTGTTAAAAATTATTTTGTCACAACGCTCGTGTACATTGCTCCCCATTTTAATAACGTAACGCACAAAATCGATTACGCACCGTAGGGACGAGGTATGGTGGGATTCCGCGAACGGAAGGGCGGTGTGAATGCCGGTGGAAAGTGAGAGGAAACGAAGAAACGATGGCAGAAAACGGAACTTTGCTCTTCAACGGCCGTCAGTCATCGTCGCGTGGACACATCCAGCGACTTCATTCATCCTGGTCACGGGACGAGAAAACCCGTCGTCGTTCCTGATTCCAATTTAACTTCGTACAAGGAACTTAAGAAGAGAGGGAGCGATAAAAGACAAAGTGACGAGAAGGAAAGCGGAGAAGCGAGTGTCGACGAGGCGGATCGGTGAGATAAAAAAGAATTAAAAAGGGAAAAGACAGAAAGAGAGAAAGAAAGGAGAGAGGGAGGGAGAAAAGGTGAAGTAGAAAGGGGGAGAAAGAGTGAGTAGGAAGATGAGTTTGACATTCTCAATGGGGGTTTATTCGTAACACGTGAAGCGCGGAAATGAGTGGCATAGAGGAGCCACAGAAGCTGTTTCGCCTCCCGGGTACCATCGAGGAGGAGGAGGAGGAAAAGGATAACGAGGTTCGAAGCCACCAGCAACTCCCAGACAACCCGAACACAGCCGACTCACCCTTACTAGGACAAAGGAACACGGGAACCTTGTCCAGTCTGCCTAGGTACGTCACCCTGGTCAGGGTCAGCACCCAGAGCAGCAGCATCGGTGGTGGTGTCAGTCGGCAAGATTCTACCAGGTAAGTTCTTTGCACGTACATTCATATACAGGGTGGTTGGTAACTGGTGGTACAAGCGGAAAGGGGGTGATTCTACGCGAAGAAAGAAGTCGAAAATATAGAATAAAAAAATTTTTTTTTAATTTTTTCATCGAGACAACGATCTACAGTGAGATCCGTTGTAACGAGACGTGATAAAGTGCACGCGTACCGAGCGAAAATTCAAAGTCGATTTTCTCGGAAACAAAGCATCAAACGAAAAATTTTTATTCTATATTTTCGACTTCTTTTTTCGCGTAGAATCACCTCCTTTCCGCTTGTACCATCAGTTACCAACCACCCTGTATATATTTCTTTCACCGGTATATTTTTATATATTTGTATATAATTTATATATCCGATTAGCTGTTGCGATGTGTTTGTAAAGTGCGTACCTAAAATATGTCGTTATGTGCACTAAATACAATTTCTTTCATAATAATTATTTATATTTCTTATTCGTTCGTTTTATTTCGTCTCGTCTTCCAAGTATTCAAATCATCTTCAAATTTACGAATATGTTTTAGCTTTCGCTAAAACTGCAATTTAAACAGCAAATTCTAACTGCTTTTTAAGCATAACGAGTATACCCGTGACGAGTATATTCGTCAAAAACAGCTAACTGGATATAACAGCATATTTTTTGTATATTTAAATATGATTTGTATATAGTAATATATTCTTTATGTATTATTTCTTTCTTTTAATCGCGTTGTTGTTATCAAACGTTGTTCGGATTTATCAAGTTACCTGATATCAAATAACCTGTATCGAAATTTGGCTTCATTCTATAGTATATCTGGTAGAAAACGGATACTTACACGTACCAATTACTACAGTACGTAGATTAGTGTACATACATGGCTCAAATTGGTTCGAATGAATGTAATTTAGTAATTTGTAACTTACCGTTGAAAGAAACAAACTTTGAACGTGAAATTGTCATAAGGAAACGTACTAAATCTTCTTCACATAAGATCATAATTATCGACTCTTTAGAATTCATAGAAAGGATAATATCTTTCAACGAAACTGTTATTTCGTTCTATTTTTACCAACAGACAATCTTCCTTTTCAAAAATCGTCGCTGTAGAAATTTGCCAATAACTGATAACTGCGAGTCATTAAAATCAAGGACAACTTTAAAGATACTTGTAGCCGTTACTTGCAACGATCCTAGGGATATTCAGATCTCTGCCCAAAAGCTATTTCATTCTCGTGTAAAACCGGAAACGTCTGTTTTACATACAAAAGAGCGAACGTATCGGTGACCGTAAAAAAGCATAGTATAATCACGCGACAATTACCGAACAAAACATCGGTGGTTGGCGAATCACGTGGCCGATTCCCAAGGCAGCCTATCTCTGCTGGATCATCCTCGAGCAAAAGCCGGTTACGTTTTGTTTGAGGAAACCATTCTCGACGTTTTCTGGCGCCAGATGCTGTGTACAGGATATTAAATAATCGGATAAAAATGCTGGGAAAATATCGATCACCCTGTACCGACAACATCTTAACGCGTAATTTTCCCAGAAATTCTTCATCCAATGACAAATTACGTTACGTACGCTACATCTTGTAATTATCGCAACCACATCGATTATGATCAAAAGCAACGTTCGTCGTTTGCACAGGATATCGTTAATGCGTTAAGAGTAGCAAAGGAAGCACGTTCGATTTTTATAGCGTAATTCGTCGGCAAAATCTTCGATAAAATCTTCGCATGTCCCGTCGCTGCCGCTTTATCATCTGCTTTCAAGTAACTTCACCGATTTTATCTTATCGATTCTAACTTATTCGTTCTAATGTTCGAAGGAAAAATCGTTCGTCCAGCCTTCCGAGATATCGTAATCGAGAAACTCCGCCAAAGAAAGAAGCTGTATGTCCGTGCTATGCGATATACGGCGGCTGAGTAACTACGCGATTTACGCGTTTCATCTTACGGACGTTTTTCCAGAAAGCTGCTCGGTTAAGAACGATCTTGTACGCGGAGCGTTGCACCCAATGATCGAGCAGAATCGACAAAAACGAGGATAGAGAAACTCGATAAGATTGCCGCGAGCTGGATGCTGCTAATAGTCTATAATCTTCCGTAATCGTTCATCGAACGAGTTTTTCCCTTAATCCGCCACCGTAACAGTCGCAGTTATCAAGAACGTTGGATCGTCGTTAGTGTCATCATAATTATTACGCCGGGATATTTGCCGTGTGCCTATCATCGAGTTTGATAGAATTTATCGAGGCAGAAGTCTATTAACGTAAACGGGAT
This sequence comes from Bombus huntii, assembly GCF_024542735.1. NCBI lineage: Eukaryota > Metazoa > Arthropoda > Insecta > Hymenoptera > Apidae > Bombus > Bombus huntii. The sequence goes on from NC_066251.1 coordinate 6,104,084, forward strand.
GCAATATATTTTGCGTAGCATCGCGAGGCTAACTAACGACGTCCGTATCCACTGCGTCTATGCCGCACCACTGTTTACCCTTCTGGCTCTAATTCACCTATCGCGAAGCCTATCGTCCTACCCATTTATCAAGAACTTGAAAACATATTACACGTGCGACAATTGTAAAATTCAAGAACACGCGGCTGACCTTCGCTGCTAATTTACTTACGTTCGCCTCATTACGTTCTAACGCGGAATGCTTTTGAGAAATATGTCTTGGAAATTGTCAAGTTACGAGACGCGAACGTAAGAAGAATGACGACAAAGTATGGCTATATTAAGCATATCGACGACTAAATGCGTTTTACTAGAGATTTTTATATTAACTTTTAGCGGCAATTATATCGTAGTAATAATAGTTTGTGGAACAGATCGATGGAATTTTTATTGTTTAACGCGTCGATTGCTACCGCTGCCGTTTCGTGACTCACGTTCTCTCGACTAAATTTTTCAGAACGACTAACGTGCGATAAATTTCAGAGACTAAAAAATTGTCGACGATGTGAGCGCTTTAGATAACATCGTCGAAGAAATGCAACGTAATATTTTGCGAAAATTAAACGTTATAGCGTAGCGTATGTAAATATATGTCGGGACGAGATGCATGAAATTCGACGTGTTAAGTAGTCGGGCAAAGATAATAGACAAAATATCGGCAGAATATCCGTTCTATCTTGATAATTAAATTTGCAACACTTTCGGAAATTCTTCGCTAAACGTACACGGTAGCAACCAACGAAGGTATTTAAAAACTTTCATGTTGTATCGATAAAATTTCACGTGGAACGTCGACGAAAGATATCTTCAAAATTAGAAATTACGAAATGTGAACGTAGAAAACGATAATTATCGTAATTACATGGGTAAAATTACACGTGCGACGTTAACGAAAAATATCTCCAAAATAAATGAATTGGAAAACGTGAACGTAGAAAACCGACAAGCCGTAAATAACTTAATAAATCGAGAATGGATCGTGCTTTATAAAATTCTATATTACTTGGTAGATGAAAAGGTATTCGTTTCGTGAAGAATTTCTACGGTTCAATGGAATTTTAATCCTCCTATTCTCTCGCAATTCTTTCTTTAGAACAGAAATTCTGTGCCAAGATCGCTTTAATCGAACGGCGTTCCTTTCTTTAATTAGAATAGTGGTAAGGTGTACTTGTCGGTATTAAAACTCGATACCTGCTCGTTGACTGGCTCGAGAGATTGCCTGCTCGGCGATTAATTTCAAGAAGAGATGGCAAATGTTAAACGAGCGTGGCGATTCACCTTGTGAAATCTCGAAAGGTCGCCGTAGTGACGAATTAATCGGTGATCGCGGAACGAGAGTTAATCGCGGAAACTCTTAACGATTTCTCAAGCCGTATCGGATTTCCCGTTTCCTGGACGAAAGACAATCCAGACTGTGTGGGTGCTCGTGATTTTCTCGAAAATACTTCCGTCTCATCGTGCGCAACGAATTACAAATTTCAGGTTTTTTTTTCATGAGGCGACGAATAACAACGCACAACGTGTAGAAAAAGATTTCCAGATTTTTTTGATTCGAAATAACGTTACGGTATTTTGTGTTTAATCGAATGAAAATACTATCGTATTCGAGATTTTTAACGCGCCACTTGTTACGCGTAACAAAAATAAATTTCATGCCATCGACGAGTAAAAGAGAATTTAATTTCTCTCTTGTTCGAAACTATATTTAACAATTGAAACGTATGACAACGATGATTATTACTATATCGAAGATTTCTAGGATTACTATTTTATTCGAACGTGATACAGTTAAGCTTCTTGCAAGTATTTACCAAGTGTGAAAAGACGAGTATTATCTAAGATGCTAGAAAACACGTATTAAACTGATAGAAACTAGTAATCCAATTATTACTGCTCAACTAATCCGTATTTATTCGCATGGATTATACGCGCAACAGATATCTTGCGATCGATACGATGTGCGATAGAGAAACATCATTAATCTGTCCAAAGTATTTTAGATAAGAAAAAATTTATAACTTAACAGCATTATACATCTGAGAAAATCCATTAAGAAATCTCTATCTTTAGACCTATTTATCTAACTTGTTGTCTGGTTTAATTAGAATCTCTATTATTATACAGTCCGATGGCAGTGAGAATGTTTTCTTGTTCTAAATAAAAACGAATTTCTAGCTAAAATGATTTTAGAATATCGCGCATCGTAGAAAGTTTATCCTATTTTCTCGTTCAATTAGAATCTCCGTTTAAAAAATCATTCCTAGCGACAGGACGAATTACGAGGAATTGTCAAGAGATTACTCGAATTTCCAAGCCCAGTCTCTACACGCGTTTCGTTTCTAAAAATCAACAATTCCAATCACAGATGTTTTATAGATAATTATAGACTTTTTAATACGTTTTTAAGATATACAGTATCATTCAGCAATCTGGAATTATTAATTAATTCTATATTATACTATATTAATTCTTATTAATCTTATAATTGCCTACCTATATTATCGACTCGAAATTAATCTAACAGACATGCACGACAATTTCCAAGAAGAAGAGTTTCCTCGAAAAGTTGACTTCCTTCAGATGCGCAACTTTTATAAAGCACGCTATAGTACTTTCAAATTTATAATCAGAAATTCCTTGTTACATCCCTGTGATATCTACTTTAACTTTTTCCGTACAAGATTTAGTTGTGCTTCAGCGATATGTACATACTTCTAGCGTTAACCAGCCTCGTTAACACAATCAATGTCTGCTGGAAAAATAATTCGGTCTCATGTTAAAACCGGCGCGCCGTTTCCGAAGCGAGGAAATCCTGCTGCTACGATAATCGTCGTGTGAAAATTCGGAAAAAAATTCCACACTCGAGGTAGCCGCGATCGAAAATGAAAATCTTCGCGAGGCCGAAGCTCGCAACTCGTCCGATCTCGTTAGTTTAATTAAAAGCTCGTTATCGAAGCCGTGGACAGTGCGGTTGGACAGCTCGCAATAAGAGCTCGACCCGCAGTGTGCGTACACCCGATGATATTAACGCGCTGGTTTTAATCCGCGTCGGGAAACGCCTCGAAAATTGTGTACCGGAAGCTGGCCAGCTTCGTCATGTCGAGTCCGGCAAGATCGAGCGTTTCTGTCGGAAGAAGAACGAGATTCGTCGCGTCTCGCTCGAGCTAACGTCGCGAGAAACGAAACAGTTGGTTGGTTTTGTTCGAAGGAGGTAGAATACGTATTATTCTTTTCGTCGAGTGGCTTCATTCTGTATTTTACACGGTGTCTGGCGAAAATATTTCGAGATTTGTCGTAGGAAAATTTCACGAATGTATTGCATTATGGGTGTTACATGAAACGAATTTTTAAAGGCTTATTGCTATACCGTAGCGAGACAGGTTTGTCACGATCCGACTGCGAATTTTTACGGACTTATTGGAAATTTGCGGATGGAAAATCGCGGAGAATGCGCATGGTATTGTATTATATTTATCTATTTCAACTTGATGATCTAGAAATTGGACTCAGTTTCGCATAGTTTGTGAATATAAGATAAAACACGATCTACGGATAATTACGATATCATAAAAATATCAATGCATATGATATACAAATAAATATATATATATATGTATATCAATATGCAAAATAAAGTACTTTGTAGTAGACGAAAGAAATTAACACGTAGCTGCCATTTCTTCGTAAAAATCCGCAGTCCAGTTGTGATTATATTTGAAAAATTTGAAACGAAACCGAGTTTTCGATAGAGATTCCTCTTTATTTAGCTTCTTAACTTCGAAATTTAAAAGAGGTGATGTCGTTGCAGGACGATAAAATTTGAAAATGTTTCAAGTAAAACACATAACACGTTCGTAAAAGGTTTTTATAGGTGCTTTCAGATACTTTCGTGAAATACTGCATGTCTCTGTAGAGTACGTGTTATTCTTTCAATAAAACGACTTGGTCGAATACCTGATATATATCTCGAAAGAAAAATATCAAATCGAAATAACTTGAAATCGTGTCCTTTTGCGGAATTCCTACATCCGTTGCTTTTATTGCTTCTGTTTTCTTTCCTATTTCTAATTGCATTTGTCGATTAATGCTCGATACTGTATTGTAAAATAACTCGATTAATTGAACCTAATGGATGTGTCGAAAGAAAAACGTGAAATTGAAAAAAGAAAAAATATAATGCCGATGCCGATATCTACAAGACTGATTCGTTTTCTTTTTTCTCATTCTGAAATTGTATCTGTCGATTGATAGTCGCCACTGTCGTGTATTACGTTGTAAGTAATTAGTCAACTATGATGGAACCAACTATCGAGTAGAACGAGATTTTCCGTTTGATTCGCGAAACCTGTTCGGAGACTCGATTTGCATGCAATTAGTCGTCACCAGGATGTTCTGGCAGCTTAATGAATATTTTTCAGCGTTCATTTAAATTCATGAAACGAAGTTCAGTATCTGATACCCTGTGAATATGTCGCGACTAATTTGGATAAACGACATACGGTGACACAAGGTGAATTGCCGATTCTGTCACCTTAAATTATTTGTAAACGAATTGCATTTATTATCTCCTTTGAATTACTCAATTAATCAAAGGGTTTCACGTTGCACTTACAAAACAACCCTCGTATCTACGTAGAAATATAAATTAACAAAAAGAAAAAAAAAACTAACTGTTGGTGTTATTTTTTTATCCAACAAGTCGTGTACACGTAATTCGAAATGAGTCAGAACCTCTTCTGACTCATTCCATATAGAAAATTAAATTCCGTTGTTTGCAGAAAAAAGGAATATTTGAAATATTTTGTGTACTCGTGGGATTAATATTTTTTGGAGGAGTTCGATCGAATATTTCGCTGGCAAAGTTGGACAAACACACGTGAGGACATGCTTTCGAGCTGTCGTACTCCGGAATTAGTACCGTTCTCAATTGACGCCTACAAACGATACGACCTCTTCTGCTATGGGATAGCACCATTATAATGCGCACCGAATAAATTACTAACAGCTAATGGCGATTCAACGTTGCCGGTGTTGATCGAGCCCTTCCGGTTCGTATTTCTTACAACGACTACTGCCAAATTGTTTTCATGGAAGCTTGGATTCGTACAAAAATCGCAAGAGAATCGAGGAAAAAATCGGTACATTGATCTGCAGAAATATTTTTACCAATAATACCGTAAATAAAAAATGAAAGATACGATTAGATGTTAGATAAAAACTGTACTCGAATCACGTTTAAGATTAATCTTTTTGCCATTTTATATCTTTCGGAATATTTGTACGGAGACAGACGAAGCTGATAAATCAGCTAAAGAGAAAGAGATAACTCGATCTGATTTGAAAATAAATCTGAATCGTGATTGATATCTTGGCAAACATACGGGGACGAAACTTTGGACGAGCTGGATGCTCTCTAAATTATGTTAATTAGTTCCATTATTTTTATATCATACGCCAGAAATTCAGACCTATAATTTTCTCGGTTCTCACGATATTTCCCTTATCAGTGCCAATAAAACGTCATTGATATTGGATTTTAATTAACCCAGATACCATCCGAATTTATTTCCCATGTAATACTTGCGCATGTATGTATATTATTTTCCTATTTTAAATTTCAATTCGATGTGTTAATGAAATTCTCTTTGTTCCTATTTATCGTTCATTTATTGTTTCTGCACTGCACAAATAGAAGAACAAATCTCAAAGGTCAAACCGATCAACTCCACTTTTTGTGAATATCTCAATTGTATTATTCGAAGATATTTGTAATTAGTGTGCAATATCTCAAAACATATGCGACTTATTTTCCCAATTTTATTTAACACCAATAGATAGTATAAACAATCAGCAAATTCGAAAGTAAATTTTCAAAAATAATTTCTCCCTACGTTTCAATTCATTCTAAATTCCTGGACGATAGTTGATATTAGTTAAAAAGATAAGCGTGTCAAAGTGTCCATCAAAACGTTAACAGCGAAGAAATCAGCTGCAATGTGATTAAATATCTAACCACGTTATTGATGAAATATTTAACCAAACCTAAGTACACTATATACGTTAAATACTATATAGATAATTATTATTAAAACGATGATCGATGAGGCTAAAGATAAAAGTACCTATATTATATATAATCATATTTTGACCTCAATAAAAGGCAACATTAATTTTATCAGAAGTGTGCTCATTAGCAACATAAAAAATCGATTGAGAAATGGAAGAATCAATCGTTAACCTCAAAATTAATAACAGTGAAAACAAAGCGAATATCTTCCTAATATCAATGAACAGTGAAAGAGTATGAAACATGGAAAGCCTTTTAAAAATAGCTTGTCGATTGGAGTCGAAAAATCGTTAATCTTCAAATTAATAACAAAAATTAATAGAAAGAAAACCAATATCGTTCCAATATTAATCAACGGTGAAAGAGTATGAAACTCGGAAAGCCTGTTAAAAATAGCTTATCGACTAGAGTGGAAAAAACAATGATCAATGTGCAAATGAATAAGGAATTAATAAAAAATATTAATCAACAGCGAAGAGGCGTCAAACTCATAAATTCGAAGTATCAAGCTCGTAAAAAGGAATGTCCAGCGAGTTGCAGTCTTTCCGTAACAAACGTCCACACAATCTCCGTATGGGACAACCTCCTCGTACGTCGACAAACACCGACTTGTTCCAACGCGGATTGATAAATCTGAGTTATAGATTTTCGACTCGGGATATCGGCTCGATAAATCTGATCTGAGATGTTCGATAATTCGCGGAAAAGTTTGCTTTCGCAAGTAACGCGTACGCTTTCGGTTCACAAGCTCGAGCTCGGGCGTTTGCGTGCAATCAGCGATTTCGCGATGGTTCGCCAAGAACGACGCGACGCCGATAAGGAGATGGCTGCTCGGTGATAAGACATGCTCCCGGACTTTTCGAGTCAGTCAAACGAAGTCAGTGGAACAAATCTTGATTTGCTGGCGTTGTAGTCAAACGCTTCGCGATGTCGGTCTCGTCGAAAATGTTATCGGTGAACCGAGTGCACCACGCTATAAACGAGAAACAGATAGTGCCAATTGAAGAAGACATCCAGTGTATCACATGAACGTCGTTTTGAGTCGCCGATGAGATTCGCGCTTTCGTCGTGCCAATAACAATCGAAGAAAGTAGATTTTAGGTGCCTTTTGCGAATCGTGAACGATGCTCGAACGTGCATAAAAGGCGGTGGATCAATTTTCGATCAAAAGTCTGAAATTCGAGGGCTGTGATTTGGCATCGAGCGCTGGTCGCGACGTGTATTTGTAGGAAAAGTTCTTTGCTCCATTTGCTCCGTAAGTTTGCAAAGGTATCGGGAAGGTGGAATCGTTCGTAGGCCAATGTTGATTCGAAGCTTAAACAGATTTTTAATTACAAGAGAAATTCTCCATCTGTTTGCTGGATAAATCTACGAGAACGGTAAAAACAGTGCGCTTACTCCAGTGTTGGATCGAAATTGAAGTAAATATGAAAAGAAGTGTAAAATACAGAGACAGTGTTGCTTAAGAATTCGTAGAATTTTTAGAAGTAATCGTGATTGAAGAAAGAGAAGTTTGAGAGGGAAGGCGCCGTTGCAAAGAATCGCGATATCGTTGATAAAGAAAAAAGAAAAAAAAGGCAGGAAACAAGGGAAACATTCCGCGTGACGTAATCAGGCCATTTTCTCGCAAATGAAAAGAGCAAACGTTATTGTTAGTAGCTGATAAGTGGAGACCACTGGCCAGGTGTTGGCTCGTATAAGACGTCCTACATCATTGCTCGTACATCAGTAGATTCTCCATCATCAAACTCGACACCTATTCACCTAACCATTCGTTTCTTCCGCGTACATCGCGTGTCTTCCGTTCGAACGATAACAGGCCATAAAACGAAACGAAATCTTACTAAAGAACAACGTGATTATCCAAGAGAAAATACAATTTCACTTTGTTGAAGAAATCTTCAACTCGATTAAGACAGACAGATCCTGTCGGGTTTAAAAGTGGATTAGAAAGATTTAATGGAATTACCATTGGATAATCAGAGAGAAATTGATGGATGACGTGCGCTTGGTTTTTGGGAATCAATTCTAAGAGCAACGGTTGAAGAGCAAATGCGATTGCCAGTGAGTTTTCTCAGCTGTGTTCATAGTTGTCAAATAGTGTACGAGAAAGGAAGTCGATAAAAGATAAACTCTTTTTAGTCTGATCGTGGTTAACGAAACGAGTAACTGCGAGATCTAAGACGATAAGTGAAAGACTTACGTGGAACGAGAACCAATCGTGGAACGAGACAAGAAGTAATTGCCTTCCCTTTGATTAATTTCAACGCTTCGCGTTTGCAGCGATCATCGAAGGTTCATTCTGCGACGTGAGAGGATTTTTCGCGATCGCTGAACTATTTGACAAGATAGTAACTTGTTAGAATTATCGCTGCAATCACTGGGAATTCATTCCTACTATCGTTTCCGATAGTAGCTATCGTGTTCGTCAAAATCAAAGGGAATTTTACAATCGTCGAATTTGTTGAAACTTAGCTTGATAAAGAAACGGAAGATTATTGAAATTATTGCTGCGAGCATAGAAATTGATACTGATGTAAAGATCGTCAAATTTTCCAAGGGCCGTGCAAGGTAACAGGAAAATCGAGATTTTCAAAATTAACTTTCAAGTTCGAAATTGACATTTGAAGCATCTGGAAATTATATTAAACCGAGCGTACACGTAGAAATTTCTGCGCGTATCGATAAATTGTACGTGTGTGTTATCTACAATCGCGCAAGAAACCTTAAGATCGTGACACAGAGAAATGTTTGTACGATGTGAAAAAATCCTTCCGCCACTGATCCTTCTTCGTTCGCGATAAGAAATGAGAAATTGCAGCTACGTCGAAGCGTGTCGTTTAATATCACGTGCGCGTGCAATCGTATGTCACAAATCTGATTATCCGAGTGTCTAGAACCTCTTCGTCAAACTAATAAATCTTTCGAATAAAACGGGAACAACGTCGTACGCTATTGTCCTCGAATGGAAAATATTGTTCGAGGTAGAGTATTGTCCGAATACGCGAGCTAACGCGTGTGTATCAAAGGAAAAAAAGGAGAAGAAGAAGCAAAAATGAACGGAGACGTTCCAAAAGATCCAATTTCGAGCGTGAAATCATCCTCGCCGGACAGAGACGAGAAACAAAATCTGTTGCCATCGTCGGAACAAACAACACCTGTTATAGTAAAAATGTCCAAGACTCCATCGCTTAAAAGCAGGTAAAATGACACACTCTAATCTGAATTTATTCGATGTGAAGAGTTATCGAGCTGCGTAGTTGGCTTCCCAGTTAATAACTAGAATCGTGGGATTAGCTATTCATTAACGACCGGTGAATTAATAACGCATCGACGAACGCAGTCTTTCTCGTCCACTTCTGTCTCTGCGTTGTTATTTACGACTGACAAGTTAATTCGATAAGCGATTATATTCCAACCGGTCACCCCAACCGTCCCAATTATCCGAATAACGAGGACACAATTACGAAAACACCTAATAAATACTTGTGTGCAGACGTTGCTCGCTGAATTTTTCGCGAACGAGATGCTACTGTGTAGTAAGCTAAAAAGTAGTAGTGGCGTAGGTCAGTCCGCTATCGTCTTTCATAGGAATAACGTCGTTTGTTTATCGTCATGAAAGATTCGTCGCATTCTTTCAAATCAAACGGAAACGTATGCAGACGGAGAATGAGGATACAAATTGATTTATTGTGAAAATAATGCAGCGATGCTATTTCGGAGTTGGAATTCAAATTCAAAGCCCAAATTCTCGAAATCTTGAATTACACCAGCGCGATTTTCGGACTGCCAAAACTGTGCGAAACTGTGCAAAAGTCTCGGGCCATCCGTTGTTTTTGTAAGCCAGTTAACTGCATTTGACGAGTACGCTCGTCTTCGCTTGTATTTGTTCACGCACTCAACGACTTAAGCTCACGAGAGATTTCTAAAACTAAATTCCGCAGTTAGCTTGTGAATTAATGTGCAAATACTTGATCCTGTTCCGTAACTATTGACAACAGCATAATAATAATTAGCATTTGGTAAGCAATGATATTAATAAATCGGCAAGCTGCGAGTCGATTAGATTACAAATTTCTGTAGATTCGTGTAATCTTAGTCGGATAACTCGTAGTGTTGTTCCTTTTATTTCTAAAATTTCATCGATGATATAAATTCGCGACTTTCGAAACTTCACTGATTCTATCAATATAAGATTTCCAAAATTCAATCGGTTGTGCAGTAGACAGAACGACGATTTTAAAGCTGCGTTGCTTTCTCGGATGTACGATCAATTTGAAAATTATTAATAATTTGCTGAGAAAATATTTATCGATTCTAAATAATTAATATTTTACGAAACGGTATGCTACCATACACGCAGGTGTTAATTCAACGCGTACTTATTTGCTAGTCGTTGAATATTTCGGAAGAAAACTGGCAAATAACCTTGAAATTCATCGTCGAGCTTCAATTTGGACGATCAAACTGTTTCGATGATTTTACTTCGTACCTTCTCTGCAGCATAAAATTATAGAAATTTCTTTGTTGTAAACTATTCCTTATCGTCTCTTCCCGATAACGATAGAACTTAGATCAATCGACGATATCTAGACGAATTATTCGAGGTCGTGCAATATCGTATTTACGATGATCTAACCTTGTCAAATACCCAAAGCTTGGATAAGATTCGATTACTCTTATCCTGTTAAGCAAAGAAGACGAGTTAACTCGTCATACGAATTGCTAATTCTTTTGTCATAATAATTTCTTTATTTATAGATTTTCTATATTTTTACGCGTCGTCTGATTTCTATTCAAAATAAATCACTGCTACATACATCGTACAGTTGAAGACTCTAGAGCAGAAACGTGATAAATTATTCTTCAGGAAAAGGGGATTTTAAAGTCCAATATACTTTTGACTATATTTATGGCTATTATAATTAAATAGCAATAATTATTCCGTGATTCTATGAAATATTTCTCGGATAAATCATTCTAAATTTAAGATATTCTCTTTTAGTCATCAAGCGGTATAAAAGTCAGAGAATCAATAAACATTGACTCATTAATCTTCATTTACATTTGCAAGAATTAAAGCCGACCTAATTAAATTTGATTTATCTTCGTTAGTTTTTAATTCTCTAATTAATCGAAAATCTCCTTATTGACAGACTATCCAATCAACAGATTAATTTCCAATTTTTATTCCATTCCCCTAACATCTTTTCTTTCGCTGAATCTCACAGTTTTATGAACATTAAACAAATGTATATGACATGTATAACGTTGTAATAAATTATTATCGTTTGATCCTTAACACGTCGATTCTGAATGTTTCATGAATTTCTTTCTCTTCCATCACACTATCGCCTGTATCTCCTTTGCTCATTTTTTCTCTCGCTTTTGCTGTTCTTTCGCGCCTTCTCTAAGCACCGAACAGTTTATCTTAATGATATCAATAATTTCATCGCTATCAGAAGATTAATCGATTAAATTATCGACCTTACAATTATTGTTAGTAAATGCCATCGATCTGCGAGATGAATCAACACAACGATGAACAAACGCGGACCGCAGAGTTCACCGCGTGTGTCGGCGATTGATTTACGCGTGGCAATAAATAAATTGGTAGATAACAGTTGCTCGGTTATCGTACGGAGTCAAAATGGCGACTTCCTTTTGGCCATATGAAAGGGTGGCGAGCGCGAAGGTCTCAGACAGATCATCGAACTGGTCGCGTCGATATATTCTACTGTTGGTTCTGTGCAGCTGTGGCCGCTTTTCGCACGATTTTCGCGACTTTTCACAGCGACGAATGATGAAATCGCTCCTGTCGACTTTGCATCTCGAATCGTGTAAGCATCGCAGTTCGTTCGAGTTATCGCTGACTGATTAAAAAATTCCTTAAACACGCTTCTTCGACGCGCTTTAAATAGACAGAAGCACCAGAGACAAGTGGCAAGCGTGTCATTTATCGACGGCGTTAAAGTAATTGGTCGAGTTGTCTAGGGATTGTCAAAATTATCTTTTTTTTTTCTTTTTCTTTCTCTTTCACTTTTTCGGTGAAGATTCAGTTGATTTGTGAACTGTTGCCACTAATGAGAACGGCTGCCTGTCTGTTTCGCGATATGATAATTTCAGAGTGAAGTTTTAAAACGGTGTAAATGATTTATGATAAATGTGTCGAGTCTGTGATCAAAATTGTCGTGTGTTTCATCTGTTGAAGAGAAATAGTTGGTGAACTTTTGCAACGATTGACAGTTTGTCATGGAAAGGTTCAGGAAGGATCACGTAAAATGCGAAGAAATCCATCGTGAGTATTCTTCTTGAAACGTTAAATTTGAGAAAGTATTCAGTACTGAAACGCGATCAAACATGTGTCATCCATCGATCATCGAACAACTTCCGTCAAAATCTGCGATAACACGAAACACGAACAGATTCATCGTGGGTATTTCTCGCGAAACGACAGAGAAATACAAATTAGGACGATTAGCAGAAATATTCGCGCAACTAAAGAATAAAACATCGTACGGTGGAAAGAAATTTTCACACAGACAGAAGATAAAATCTCGGGTATTCGAAACGAAAGAAAAAGGAAAATGAAAACTCGTGCGAAAATTCTCGATCAAATAAAATTGTTACACGAATAAAAAATAAAATCTCGAGCATTGCGGGTAAAATTGTCGCGTTAACAATACGGGAAATACCATACGCTGGAGACAAACTTGACGATAAAATTTTCCATCGTTCGCCATCTCCGCTACAGACGATCATCCGCTTAGCATAATAAAAATGCATGTCTAAATCCCGCCAGATGTATACATCGCGCAAAATACGTCGCAAAAATCACAATTTGCAAATCGTCTATCGCGCGCGAATCTCTGCTAGAATTTTCATAAAGATTCGTGTCGAATAAGGAAAGCGATGGGTGCGTAACGATCGATTGACACCAGAAGAACAATATGATCAGCTGAAATTTGCTATTCAAATCCGGCAAGATCTCCGCGGAGAATATATTACGACGCGTGTACAAATGTCGACGAGGCCTTGATGAGAATTTCGTAGAGCATCTCGCTCGAAGAAATAATTTATTCCCTCGCGGTTATTTTGCTAGAAAAAAAAAAAAAAAATAGTACGCTACACGTGTTACCACGTGCCGAGATAATCGAAACCGAGATTCAGTTCTGCGCGAATGATTTACGATCTCTATCGTCAAGTAGCTTTCGCGGAAAGCAACGTCATTGTTAAATAATCGATGCGCAGACGTAATCGTTATTTTGCTGAATCTCGAAGCCGATAATCGTTAAAGGAATGATACGACGTAGCATAAAAATCGATTGATGCCTGTCTGATTGCTTAAGATTAATTAAAAAGCTATCAAGTTTCAGGAATATACCTGACTTCTATCTTTAAGTGGGTCAATACGTAGCGACGTATAGGATCAAATTTCTCAATCAAAAACGTGTTCGTCCTTATAAAGAGTACAATCACCTTGTCAAACGGCCTCGTCACGAACTTTTATCGTGTCAAATGCCTATCGTAAGAATAATCCACTGAAATCAATGACCATTACAAGGAATCTGTTCCAAGTTCCGATACCAGTTGCGCTGAAAATCGCCTCTGTTCCTCTCGTGCTCGCGACAGAAATCTATATAATTTTAGGACATAAGACCAACTTTGAAATTTTTGACGTATTTCCAAAATTTATCTTTCCCTGATCCAGCATGGCCGAGCGATCCAATAAAATGAAAATTCGAAAGAAATCGGAAATAGAATTTTTGTTAAATTTACAAAATTTATCTCTTTTTCGTTCGACGAAAGTCGAACTAATTCGCTAAAAATTAAAAGAATTCTACGCGCGATAAGAACCTATGAAAGACAAATCTGCGAGCAAATGAAAGCGAAGTTCCTTCCTCCAAGTACCAACCGTCAGAATTGTAATTTTCAGGAGCCGGTACAGAGCATGGCCAACGCGGAAGCTACGTCGTCGCGCCGTGTTAAAAAACGGCGAGTGCAACGTCCTTCAGTCGCGAATCTCCAGGCGTTCCCTGCGCTTCCTCCGGGACATATTCACGACCCTGGTCGACACTCAATGGCGATGGATGTTGCTGTGCTTCAGTCTGAGCTTCGTGCTCTCCTGGCTAGGTTTCGCGGTCATCTGGTGGCTCATCGCGTTCAGCCACGGTGACTTTGAAAAGGACCACCTGCCCCCGTATCAAATAGACAACAACTGGACACCCTGCATCAACAATATTTTCTCGTTCACGAGCTGTTTCCTGTTCAGTATCGAGACGCAGCACACGATCGGTTACGGAAGTCGTGTCACGACCGAGGAATGTCCTGAGGCGATCTTCGTTATGTGCATCCAGAGCATCGTCGGTGTGATGATCCAGGCGTTCATGGTGGGCATAGTGTTCGCAAAGATGAGCAGGCCCAAGCAGAGAACTCAAACGTTGCTATTCTCGCGGAACGCTGTTATCTGTCAGAGGGACGGCGAGCTCTGTTTGATGTTCCGAGTCGGCGATATGAGGAAAAGTCACATAATAGGAGCTGCCATTAGGGCCCAATTGATAAGGACCAGGACCACCAAGGAGGGCGAAGTGTTGTCACAGAACCAACAGGAGCTGGCCGTAGGCACCGATGGTCAGAATGGTAACCTGTTCTTCATCTGGCCCACTACGATCGTTCACAAAATCAACGCGGAGTCGCCGTTTTACAACATGTCCGCCGAGGACATGCTGACGGAGAGGTTCGAGATTGTGGCGATCCTCGAGGGAACGATAGAATCGACAGGACAAACCACTCAGGCCAGATCCAGTTATTTGCCACAAGAGATCCTCTGGGGATACAGGTTCGAGCCCATGGTCACGTACTCGAAAGAGAGACAGGGCTACGAAGTGGATTACTCCTTGTTCAACAATACCACGCAGGTCGGAACGCCTCTGTGTTCTAGTAGAGAGCTGGCGGAGTTTTACAAAATACAAGAAGAACTTCGTCATGGGAACGGTAAGTGGTTGCAGGTTTCTAGAGAATGGATACACTTGGCATTGAATAGAACGTAGTTTCTGTGTGTTACCTGTGTTATCTGTTTAGCCTTTTTTTTTTTTAGTTCTCTTCTCTTTCGAAATGAGTTTGACGTGAAAAGAAAGGATCGAATATTTGTATCTAGATTCAGCGGTGAGCTAGTTAGATTTTTGGCTAACTAGATCTTCCCTTCATCTCGTATCACACGGTGTCGTAAGAGTAATGAGACTGAATCTCTGTTGGCATACATTGTACATTTAAAAGTACGATTACCAATGTTGTCCAACAAGGAAACGAAGCATTATATAGCGTACTGAATAGTTTCGAACTGGAACATTCTACAATTCACAAACCTACACGGAATTCGCGAATTAAATGAAAAAGTCGGACACGAGAATATAATGAAAGTAACTCATGGAGCTACTAAAAACAAGAAATAGCGAATAACGTTATTTTTCATCTTGCGTTCTTTCCGCCTTGCGGCTTCTTCTTGTGGCGAATATCAGAAGTAGCCGCGTATCTTCGAACGATGAATTATCTTTCTATCTTAAGCCGTTCTTTAAAAATCATTTTGCAAGAAATAAACGAAAGGAAGACTTATCTTCCACATCGATACATCTTGTTTCTTATTAGTCTCGCTACTCTCCCACCGCACACACCTCTCACGTCTAATACTATCTAAAATAAATTAGAATTGCATACTTGGAATTCAACGTAAAACCACGCAATTTGCCCTCGTCCTTTTGCGACACGCGTCAACGACACCAGGCTCGTCCTGTCACACAGCCTATTCAATTTTTATTTACTAGAGCGGAATGTCCGGTGTAATTAAAAGTTTCCGCGATGCGTCGGCCAATATAACGAGTTACAAAATAACCACTAACGACGCAACAAGGTCGGTCTGCGTTAATTGGCATGCACGCGCAAATCAAACTAATCGATATCAAACCACCTGCTTGCCTCATGCTTGCCTCCATTGTTTGTTCTGCCAGACTCGCGTGCTTTGAGCTTCGAAATGCTTTGAGCTTCTGTATGTAAGTATGCACGTGTTGACGACTCTGTGAACGGGTCTCGTTCGATGTCTCTCTGACTCTGTTGGTGCTGGTGTATACCGTAGATGGAGGCCTGCGGAAAATTCCTAGCGAGCCGAAATCCGCGCCGGTGATATTGACCAGCAACCAAGCGGACGCCCCGGAGTTCCTTGCCTCTCAAGGACACTCTTCTCACGGATCACCGAAACATCACGTTGACATTCCATGGATCGACGAGAGCTCGGGTGTTTAACACGTCGACTGCGGAGCCGAAGTCGCGTGGCCGCTCAGTGCGACGGACATTTTCTTCTTCTTAACCCCCGAGCCGCGGGCGATTTTCACTTTTTTCTTCTTTCTTTTCGTACAGAAAATCGCGGACGAAATTGATACGTAGACTGCGGATATTCCTGCAGATTTTTAATAATTTTCCGAATACGACTGAAAGAGTAGAACTTGGGGATTTGTTTCGTTTCGTTGAATGTTTGTAACAGGTATCATAATGTTGGATATTTTATATATTTTGGCATACCACGTTCGTTCTGTGAACTTTTGCACCCTTAAACTTCTCGTGAGTGCGTGAAATTCCGCCGTCTATTTATACCTTGTACAGGTCTATCACAAGGAGATTCTCAATACAATGGAAAAAACGACGCCGTAATAACGTGGCCAAAAATTTCGCCGAAATTAATACTAGAACTACGCTGGTCCACGATGTACCTAAATATTTTACGTACGAATCAGTCCAATTCAAACGATATTCCTTCAAAGAATTGATCTATATAATTATATTTGTAAATTTCTGTACCTAGATAAAAATCAATATTAATCGTGGCAAAAATACCAGTATGTCTTCAGAAAGTTTGATAAACATCAGTTTGATGGTTTCAGTAGTTCTAGTGTTAACACGATGACTGCCATGCGAATCTCATATACTTTTATTGCTTATCTTTAAGACGTTAAAATAAGTAAAACGCGATTTTCGCGTCGCCCGCGGCTGCAGGGTTAAAACGCGTTCACGAGGGTTGACGTTTCTCGATAATTAGCCAAATGAGAACTCAACTCGTGGCCAGTTAGCGAAGCACCAGACGCTGTAATTTAAGACAAA
The DNA here is from genome assembly GCF_024542735.1 of Bombus huntii. Taxonomy (NCBI): domain Eukaryota; kingdom Metazoa; phylum Arthropoda; class Insecta; order Hymenoptera; family Apidae; genus Bombus; species Bombus huntii. Next base: position 6,121,338 of record NC_066251.1, read on the forward strand.
CCAAAGATTCCACAAAAGCTACGACTCGTCTCAAAGTGCGTATCGAGCAGTTTTTTCTACGGATTTTCCGCGGCTGATGAGTTTCAGATGTTCGATAAGAGGTCCTGGTTTGTCCGTCTCACGCTTGTGTCTGTTTCTGGTATTGTCTTAATCGCGTGACGTCCTGTCGAACATTGTTGCGCGATACGATCCGATCGAGAGGTTGTTGGTAAAGGGCTATCATACGCATTGAGAGTCAAACGTGAGATTATCATTGATTTGTAATCCTGTATACTTCGTCTCCTCTCAACCAATTTTCAATTTATGCGCGTAGAAGATCCGAAATAAATTTCTTGCCTTTCAGCGTACACACACTTTTGACTCTCAGTGCATGTACAAAACTATCGCTGAGCCACACATTTACTAAATCATCTTTAACCCTTTGCAATTCTACGTCAAGTTGAGTTTCACCTTCTATTTCGTTCTTTTCTTTTAATAAAAATATATTAAAACAGATGTGGCTATTGCTTATGAAAGTACGAGAACACAGCCAAAACTACGAACACCTTTGAAAGTCATTTATTAAGTGTAGATCGATTAGGCTAAAGTGTCGAGTGTCTGGACAGCAAAGGGTTTAGCAAAGCGTTCGTAAGCAAATTGAATCGCTGAAACAGTAAGCGAAATTCCTCCAATTCCTGCTTTTCTCATCGTCGTCATTTTCGAAAGATATTTCAGACATTTGACTCGACAAAAATTTCATTTAACCATTTCATACGTAACTGAGACGTTACACGAACACCTGGGCATCTGTTTTACAAAGTTAAAAGAGCGAAAAGCTTCAACTCCACGTACAAATCATCTACCTATGGAGGGCGAAACAAATACGTTTGTAAACGAAGGGTTAAGCAAAGTGGTATTTGTTGGTTGTTGTAAGATAATTTGTAAAATAATTCAAAGCCAAACACATTCACATCGAAGTACGCGTCATATCGATTATCCATCAAAATTTATACAAACATTTCTACTCGCTAAGTTCGAAAGATCAAAGCTGAAATTCCTCTAAGTAGAAGACTATTTTGCAGGTATGATAGTAGACGAGGATTTCCTAATGGAGTCCTGTCAGGACAGCCAGTACCACTACGGTCATCGTCCACACCTAAATCACCCTCATCATCATCCAAACCACAATTTAACCTACGTGGACAGCGGCAGAAGCGAAACCAGCGCCGACGAGGCGACCACCTGTCGAAATTCTTGCAGAGACTCGACGTATCACGGACCACCGGTTCCAAATCGAGACCATAGCCACTACAAGATTCTCGATTTAGACGCTGATGGGATCCAGGTGATGGGTGACGTCGATCTACAACACTTGCCGGAAGCGGTGAACAGGGAGATCCTGAAGAACAGCCGCGAGATCATCTTCGAAGAGCCAGAAACATCGAGAGAAGGGAGTCCGTTGTTACTAAAATCGACTAATCGGAAGAACACGAGACACGGTGTTCCGGACGAGGAGAAGAGATCTTTGAACAGTTCCAAGAGGAGTCTCTATCATAGAAATATTCTTCGAGGCTTGGAAGAAGATAAAAGATCCCTGGATGGGTCCAGAAGAAATTTGAATGGGTCCAGAAAGTATTTATTAATCCCCTTGGATAACAAGAACGCGGTGGAGACCGGGTACAGGGAGAATTTCATCGTTAATAGAAAACACACGGGCAGCAGAGAGTATTTAAACGCGACGAGGAAGGCCATCTACGTAAAAGGATGCAGGGAGCCCCAAGAAGTGGACGCCAGAGGAAGATTGAACTCCAACGACGACAGGTTGATGATAGAAATAGAAAAACCTTCGAAATCGTGTCAGCCACAGGAGATATTAGCTAAAGACAAGAGCACTTCGCTGTCGGATCCTGATCTATCGCCGAACGACTACGTTCCTGCTATAAAGTCACCAGTTCCATCGACTTTGTTACCAATCTCTCCAGTATCCGATCTGTCGCCGGAATCTGGCTTCTACGATGGAATGCAGTGGAATTGCAGCCCGGAGTGCGTTAGAAAGGATCTAAAAATTCCCAACGAACCTGTGATCGCAAGAAATAGAAGGAGTTACGAGAATGCGCAGCTTCAGGATGTGAACGAGGTTTTATCGAGACCTAACAGTGATAATAGCTCGTTGGATAGCGAGGAGTCCAAGAATTTAGTTAGTGAGAATGGTTCTCGTAAATTTGGCGAGAAGAATATTGTCGCGAAGCAGACGGTCCCTTACACGAGCGTCTGAGCAAAGTGTGCCTTTCTCTTAGTGAAACATATCGCTTCCAAGTGCCAGTGCAATTGTGTTGTACAGAATATTGCGTTTTACGTATTTCCAAAGCGGCATCAGAGTCGTGATTGGTCTTATTCAACCCTCGAGCATCAATGATATTGGACACAGCTGCGGCTGGACGCGAGAATCTGAACATTTATTCTTCGGTTCCATCGATCAGTTTGTTTCCTTCTTTCGGGCGAAATACCCTTGTCCGCACTCTCCTTTTGTTTACGATCGAACCAATGTTATTAGTAAAATTCTATAAGTAACGGTAACGAGCTTGCTTATAGAACAAGTGAAATTTTGCAATTGAATTTTACAGATTACAAGTCGTCCGACTATTTCGTTCGACGTGAAGCTGAACGCACGTAATTGTAAGAATCTAAGAATTAATATTGTTAATTGGTAAATTATCGTGCAAGAGAACTCTTTATAAAAGGTAGATATACGAAATAAATTTTGACAAATTTCTGAGGAATTCAACAAATTCGTGGAATAAGAACTTTCAATTGGTTTCGCGTAGTTCATTGTGTTCTGAGGGTTGAGAAAGTAACCAATGTGTTTCCGTATAGACATTCTTCGTGTATGGCAGTGATTATACAGAAAAGTGATAAACGACAGAGCCACAACAAACAAGCGACGACTAAGGGATAGAAAATAAATCAAAATTATTCTCATTTATTTTCTATCGTTCAGCCGTCACGTATTTCATCGCTGTGCTTCTTATCGCTCACCGCTTAGCGTTTATCACTCTTCTGTATAGTCACGGCTTAAAACGCGTAACTTTTCCAACTATATATTATAAGTATCTGTGAATTTATATTCTATAAATTAAGTAGAAGATATGCGGACAATTATTTTTGCTATTTTACGATGTTTGTAAATTACACTAAACCGCAGGTCGGTTAGAAGCTTCCATGTGTAATAATTAAAAGAGCCAGTCAAATTGCTCGTTGAATTTAGTAAAATTAATCTTCTAGAAACGAAACGTGGATATAATCGTTTTTGTTCGAACGACGAGGCTTTCGAGAACTTGGCTGAAAACGCTTCACGAGGTAGTTTCGAAAACGAAGCATACGACGCTCTAACCATTAATTATATAATTAACCGTCATTTTAATTAAAACTTGAGAACTGAAATATCGAAGATCTTGGAGATTCCATTAATGAAAATTATCAAGCAATTCAGAATTTAAGATTAAGTTATCTAAAGTCAGCATATTCGATAGATTTAGGTATAATGATCGACTAGATGTAACAAAAGTACCTAGCAAACTATCGAAAGGTATATTTTTACAATTTAGCACGCACGAACGCTAAGGTATTAAATTAACGATATTCTGACTGAAGTCATCGATACGTCAGTTACGTCCATGCCTGGCAAAGCATCAGTGTTCGAACGAAACTTCGTAGATTTAGCGATGCCATTTAATTCCTGTTAATTCTCCCGTAAATTCACCCATTAAAGACCAATTTGCCGGATATAGGCAAATGAAGAAGAAAAATCGAACGAATCTTTGGAATTTCATTTCGTAACCACGACATTAAAAAATGGAATTCAATGATTTACTTCGGTCAAAAACAAACAACAAAACATATATATATATATATACATATTTCAAACGAGTAGTCTTTAGTGGGTTAATTTGACAGTTTATGGCGAAAGGAACCGTGTTGGTTAAACAATTCCACGTACTATACTTCTAATTATAGTAGAAAAAAGGTAGCCACCATAGCGAAGATAAAGTGCCTTGTTTTAACTTTCTATTTCCACGAGAGTGAGGGTAGCGAACGTTCTCACCGCCAAAACAAATTAGCCTCGTTTAATATTTATTGCTTGCAGGGTATCCTAAGCACTAGATCGACGTTTGTATATAGAAACGTTCCCAGTTAAAAAGACACTATCGATCGCTAGGATAGGTTTGCACGAAATCGACAGCCGCTTCGAGAGCTTCTCAACTATGTGATTCGATCGGCACAGCGAACCAGATCGAATTATTCTGATATTATTTAGACGGAGTGTGCAGAGGAACCTGAAAATGGTAGAGCTCCGAGTGTTCCTCCGGGACATGGATACCTGCCATCGTGACTTCTAGCGTAAATTGTGAAACTCTTATTTGTAATAAAGACCAGTCGAAATCTACGAGAAATTCAATTTTTTTCCTTTCTCTCAATTTCGTCGTTAAAATCCTTCCTCGTTTCGCTTTACCTTTTTCCGAAAAAATTTATAACGCGAGCATTTGCCCTCCGTTCGACGTGTATACTCGTCATTGCTTAAGTTTAACTATGCGCCCCTGTAAACGATTGTTGAAACTAAAGTTCACAGGTTAAGAGATCCTTCGTGTATCACGTTGTACGTACCAATTCACTTGGAAACGCGTCTGATAAGCGAAAGGACGTGAGAATGATAGTATCGCGTGACCATCGAAATTAATATATCGAGAAACAAGCAATCATCGCCGAATAACCTACGTGCGCGATTTTATCGCGCGAAGATTCTCATATCGCGTACTTTCGTCGGCGGGAACGCATTTTCGATGCTCCACTTTGAACATTATGCCAACAGCGCAACGCAGTCCACCTCCGTAGTCTGGCAAATCGTCGTCACTCAATTTAAATACGGCCAATTATTACGAAATGCTGACTTGGCGAACGAAACTAACTGCATAAACGGCCAGAGACGAGAACAACATTAGCAGTGTGAAAGTATCGACATTATGCCGAGCACGAAGGGTAAGTGATCGAAGAGAAGCCGCTTCAAAGACCATTACTATCGTCGTTTACGCTCTTACAGTATTTTCGCTTGAATTTCGGAAATTTTTCACTGTCGAGAACTGAATTGAATTTACCGTGTGGTAATTTTTTTTTGGCAAGGCCGGTTCGAAGTTAAAATTAAATCGGAAATAATAATAATAATCGACGAACTGAGACAGCGAAGAGCAAATTGGTTTCGTTGTGTATCATTATTTGATACTATTTTCATCGCATGTGTTATGTTCTTTTAATTCTTAACCTTAGGAAACTTGATTCCAAATCATAAATTCTACGTTCCGTAGAATAATTAGAATTAGTAAGATGTTAAAAAGAATTTTTAAGAAAGAAATTTTCACCTCGTCCTTTCTCGTTTCGCGATATTTGAACATAGAAACTTGATAAAGATATCTGTCTATGAACGAAGCCTTGTTCCTCTTACTAAAAATTTAAGAAACAAGTTCCACGAATCTACGAATATTCTACATGTTTGTATCAAACGTTCTACATATTTCTGTCAAAAACAACAGATCCCTTTGGAGAGGACGTGTCGCTCCTTTACCCGGACAATCACAGCGATAAGTTCGCCAAGTTTACAGAGACACCCTGTGAAACGCCGATAATCAAAGGCGTAGTAAATCAATTACGAAAATGGCCAGCGGATGTAATGTTCGCATTTCTGGCAGCCTGTCTAATCATAGGAAGCCTGGTTTTCTTGATCTTCCTCACGGTGGCTATTTGTGCGCCCACCGTTGTCGGTAACAGGTGTCTAGCTGTTTCTTTATTATACTCTTGATGGAAAGGATACAGTGAGATCATGAATCAAAGCATTAAATAGGTCTAATAATCGGTCTATCGAATTTCTGATTGCCTTATTATTCGAATTGTTCGAAAGCCAAACTCTTATTCGAACTTTTTGAAAGCTAAACTGATCAGCGCTACTTTTCACAAATTTCTAATTTCACTACTCAGATACCAAAAAATATGAAAGTTACCAAAGAATGAACGTCGCGTGTCCATAGGTTTGTGTATCGCAAAGAGATGGTAATGCACAATGCTTAACAAATATTCGTAGGAAAGTTTAAGAAAATCTCGCTGTATCAACCATCTTGTCATCGTCTACACGCTATAGTAATCACTAAACTACGGATGTTTACGTAAATTCATGTTTACAATGACTCATAATTTTTATTTATAAATTATTATTTTTATAACTGAATTACCAAAAGGTGGAACTTGAATAGAGATTCGTTCCAGATTCTACCAAATATTATATTTCGAATATTTTTGCGTAATTTCATACATTATGCGCATTCTGTACGATTTTGCTCTTTTAAATTTCCCACTTAGCGATTACCATGTTAATAAAGATCAGTCCGCAGTTACAAAAGAATTTTTCCAGTCTCGCTATATTTTTTCCACCAGGAGCGCTATATCGATCGTTTCAACGATTTCCGTACACAAGGCAGAAATTTTGATATCAACGTTGTTCCATAAATCATTCGATATTTTAGAATAGGAGGAATCTCGAACCTACAAGTCGGAGCATCCAATGCGTACTTCTTCAAACTGGATAATCAGAACTGGTCGACGACGGATTATTGTTACATAGAAACTGCGGCCAGAAGACATCCAGACTTTAATGTAAAACCTTCGAGAGAAATCTTTGAAATTTTAACGTTTGTCCAAATTCCAGAACGCCGGTGACGCGAATTTTTATCGTAGGTGTACCTGATAAATTTAATAAAGGAGGAGCCTAATAAGGGAAGATTGAATCAGCCGAGTATTAATGGAACAAGACTGGAATCTAAATTGAACGATTCAAATAACTATCATTCCTGGATATCGAGTCGAGAGGATAGGCTTAGGGAACAATTGGTACTTGCAAATGGAAATATAAGGAACGTCAATGTGTCAATCGATAAATTCTTCAAAGGGTGAGATCGACTATAAACTTCTACATTATGCGAGACGGTTTAAACGATTTTGTTTGCAGCTCGAAATTGTGGAAAATTGCGAAAGAATTGGACGACCAAGTCCTGGAAATCGCAGCCAAAGCACAGTTGCTTTGGAGCGTTCCTGGTGTCGTCCTCAAACCGAATATGTTTTGCAATCTAGACTCGATGAAAAGTTATCTTTGCAAGTAAGCAGAACATTTTTATCTGCGTAAAATTTCTTTACGTTGTTCTAAATAATTAGACGGGTGTTCATACGTCTATAAAATCTAAAATTAATTTAGATTTGCACAAAACACAATGCATTTAATGTGCAAAAATTTGTAAAATATTCAAAGTACACTACAAGCTATAATTATTATGTATTAGGACACTTGTCGATATTTAATATAAATTACATATTTTTCGGTAATTTTATTTTCTAGCTAGCTTAGTATAAATCTATTATTTCGTTTATATTTATATAAATTGTAAAATTTGGTACAGTTAGCTGGTAATGTACGAATATCTACGTAAGTTGCATTTTTTTTAATTAGATTCTGCTTCTTCTCAAAAATATGAATCAGCATAAACATCGGTACTCTAATAATAATTCAGGTCGATTATGTTTTGTTCTTCGAACAGCAATAAAGACGAGTGTTTACCAGACAAGCTGGCAACTATTGAGCCAGAAAACGATATTCAGCTAACAGGAGTACCATGTCAAGCTTTCATGGGCTTCATCGTCCAAGAAATATCAAAGAACAACCATAATGGAAAATACACATTGAAGGAAGCGGTAGAAAAATATTGTCCAAGGTAAAATTGAGTCGATAAAAGTCGGACATAAAAATCTTGGTACATCCGCACGCGAAAATAATTATATTTCCTTGTAGATTGTATTACTGTCCAGAAATTCGGATCCTAAACTCGAGCCCAAAGTGTCCAACGAATGCTTTAAACTGCCCTATCGTTTACTCGAGTATACTAACGCATATCACGTGACGACTGATATATTTTATTACAAACTGTACACGCTGTAGCTTATAAAATATAATTTTAGAGAAATGATGTATTCGCTCTTTCGTTCGATTTGTCTCCTTTCCTCGTGAATGTCGATCCTATGCTTCATTTGAAGGTTCTATGTTCGTACAGTCGAAGGACGCCCAGCCACATCCAAATTTCTCCGACTAAATGGCAAAATTTACCATTCGAGTACTGTATGATCGAAAAGCAAATATATACGTGTTAAGGGTCTGAAACATACATATCAGTAAAATTGTGCCTAACGTGTAAGACAGAGCGGTCGATAATGGGAAATAGGAGAAAAATAACCAAATAGCGACAATGGACTCGCTGATACCGCAAACCAAGTCAGCCAGATAGAGAACTATCGATGGGAGACTCCAACGTGGATTTTTCTACAATATTTACAATTATTAGAGATATACACTACCAGGCAAAAATTTGAGATTTAAAGATTTCTTTATAGCACTAATTTTAAATTGATAATAAAATTAAGTGATTCAAGGTAGATACAAATAATTCGAAATTTTTAACCAATAGTGTGCATAATTTGTAGTGTGTATATATATATATATATATATATACTATATATCTTATAGTAATAGCGTGCAACAAAAATCCATAGTTTTAGAACAATTTTTATGTCCTTCTTATCCCACTACGGTACAATTTCTCTCAACAAAAGCAAACCATCAACTCTTTTGACAAAGTTCAGCAATGAAATTATTCTAAATAACATATTCTATTGTTGTAGATCTATATAAATAACAAAATTAATGAAATGTTCTCACCGAGATCAAAGAATAAGCAAGCATGCAAATGGCGAAGAAAGAAACAATCGTATAAGGCATAGAGTAGCCTAGGGTCAAAGTGATCACAGCTTTATGAGCATAACCTGGAGCAATCTCTCCATTTTCCAAGATACTATACTCTGTCCGACCATAACGGACGCTATGATAGTTCAGAAGTAACATACAGGTAGACAACAACAAAGCTTGAAAAATTCTTAGTATTTCATTTTCAGAAGTTCCGGTAGAATCAATTTTCCCTTCCTTTATGTTTATCTCATTCGTAGAAGGACAAGTAGTTTTAAATTTTCGCGGGGGAAATCCATGATCGGTTGCCTAAAAGAAAAACAGATTCCATCAGATTAACCATCAGTAACCAATTATTTGGATTATTCGCTTTTAGATTTAGTTCTGATTTTTCATTCGCTTTTGCTTCCATTCTTCAAAACTAATAGGTCAAGGTTTTATGTGAGCCATACAGCACTGCAATAAGCAGAATAATTTGAATGTTTAAAAGCATACAGCGTTCTCCATTAAAACATAACTTTATCCATAGTCCCCACAAGTCAAAGATTTTTTTATCCTACCACTTTCCCCTTGAACCTTCTATGTTCATAGATCAAGAGAATAAATTTTGTATTTAACACCTACACCCCCACTTTCACTGAAATTTTAGGTCAGTTAATGAAAAAGAAATTTATGCACCCATAGATAAAATAGGCGTTATGTTAATTTATAAGATATTTTTGTTATACCATGGTAAAATATTAAAGTATCAGTAAAGTGTTATTACATTTATCCTTATATCTATTTTATTATTATTATGTGAAGTTAAGTTGGAATACAAGAACAGTAAGAGATGGGAAATGAAACTTTTGTAACCCTTCAGGGAATCAAGGAGGTAACTTAACCATTCAAATGAAACCTTCTTTCTCACAGAAAATTTCATCTAACCAGAAACAATGAAATAATTTCTAAGGACTTACTTCGTCGTGTATCGATTGAATTTTACCAGAATACACATTCATCGTGAGAATTTTCCTTTCTTTTTTTTCTTCCTCTTTTCAATGAGAATCGAAAATTACAGACCTAGGCTCCTTGAAGTGAAACGCATTATGCAACGTTATTCAAATTGTTCAGAGAGGGAAGATTATTGAATCAAAATTATAAGATGATAAGCCGTGTATAACCTTCGGGGGAAATTTCGGTGAATTATTTTTCACTTGCAGAAAATTGCTCGAGCGTTTCGGCTATGAGAATAAGAAAAGAACTTAGAGAATGGCACGTCGTTGCAAACGTTCTGTGCTTTCCAATCTGAAAGCGCTGATTGGAAACAAAAATACGGTGAGTACATGAACACACGTGCGCGTGTGTGGATAACGTCGTTAACGTTGCATTCATCGTTATGCAAACCGGTTAATTGATTGGCAATACATCGTTGAATCGTGAAACTTGGTTGGAATAATTACGAATTATCGAAATTAGGATAGATCAATTCTCTGAGTTAATAATTGGCACGGTTCCAGAAAAGAGTAATCAAAATTCGAATTGCTTTTTCTCGTTTCCGGGTCAAGCTTGGAATCATTTTCGTAAAGTTTGACGAGAATAATCATGAGATTTCGATGTAGACGAAAAATTAACGAACGTAGTGGATATTTAGTTAGTAGCTTTGGTAATGTTCGTGACATTACGATGAGAAACAGGTAGATAATTTATGTAACAATTTTCTAGCGACTTGGACAACTAGCGTGCACCCTGTGCGACCATTACATCATGGGAAATTCTATCTACGTGATCATACTCGGCCTCATTGGGACCGTTAGTCGATCGTAATACTCCTTAATTATTTCCGCATAATAAAACACAAGAGTTCACGAATCTCTTTCGTCTGAACGAAGATAGTGGTTCGTGAACTTTTAAATTCGATTCACCAAATGTTTAATCTAAATTTATTTGAAATATCTTGAAGTACAGTATTGTGCAACTTGATATTATTTTAGATTTGTTGTTGATTCCCAAAAAGTGTTATCTTTTTCAGGAATTATTGGTAATTTACTAGAAAAGAATCTTTTTTTAAAGAATTATATTAGCGATGCTGTTAGGTAATTTTGCAATAAACTCATTTCCTACTATCTTCCATTCTATCTTTAGTACTTCAAATAATTTACTTATACGCCTCTCACTTTCTATATTCTTAAGATACACTTTAAATCATTTTACACGTATTTTACAATATATAATGTACAATTGAGTATCGAAATATTCTTAAAGAATATACATATAAGCTAAGGAAAGGATAAAAGAAGATTCGTTCCTTTTAACTACGTTAAAATATTTCCTAAAATCATGATAAATTACCATCATGAAATTAAGCCTTTTGCACAATACTGTGTACGGAAGAAAATCTTACAAATACACTGCCTAATTAATGACCTAGGTGATTACAGCGTTTGATATCATCCGCATAATAAATTGCAAATTGCCAGTCAGATCACCCTCGCAAACCAGAAACAATGAAACCGGTAATTTATTCAATTCCCCTAACAGTCTTAGAATAGAATTTAATAACAATTAATCGTTCTATTATTAGTACCTTTGGATGTGGAAAGAGATCTAAAGCTAATGACGTCGATTCTGGGAATAGAGCACTACACCTTAATCATGCTGGGAGCAATTACAGTGAGTGATTCGAAGAAATTTCCCTTAAATTCGACATATTAAAGCGAAACGATATTTTTTTCTAGGAATATCCAATGTTACATACACCCTGGCTCTTAATGCAATTGTGCGTGATCATCGTGGAGGTCACTGTATTCTGTGTGAAAGTATTTTTGGATGGACTTCACATAAAACGCGACGAAATTTTATTATCCGTCCTGACCGTACATAATTGGCTTCAAGTGTTTTGTTTGTTCCATAGACAAGCTCGGCAGTCTCGTTAAATCTTTAATTCTAAAAAAAATTTGATAGCAGAAAATGTTTATGCAATTTGAATTATTAAAATTATTGTAAAACCTTGTACACAATGTTTTGATATAATAAAGGATAATCGTACGACGTATATACTTGAAATTGCAGACTACTTACTTTATTGTACCAATTTTGCGTTTGTTGTTAATATATATATATATATATATATATATATATATAATTTAAAAAAACACGTGGATTGCAGTTTGCTCATAACCTAATGGTTCTATCATGTACGAATAAGTTGATAAAATCCTGTTATAATGTCATTAAAATTAGAAAAAAATGTTACATACGCACGCACAGAGAATAGGAAAGAAAATGGAAAGAATCGGCATGTAAAAAATTTGTCAAAGGTACGAAAAGATATTAAAAATTTAAACTAGCGTGTAATTAAGTATATCTTGCGTTTCTTATTACTATTAATATTGTATTATACAATGTTAGGTAGAAGCACTGTACATGGCACTGATGTGTTTCGCAATATATTGTTTAAGTTGTATCACTTTAGAAGCCGGAGGCCGTTACCCTCACGGGAATCCAGTGACAAAATCGGCCGCATTTAATGCTCTTTTTCGGCGAAATTACAGTAACAAAGTTTAAATATTACCGTAAAACTTATCACTTTATTAAAAATCTTCATCCTTGTTTTATATCTTCGAGGAAAACATGCTTGAATATAAAAGATATGAAATTTATATTTTTTAATTTAAAATTTTAGAACAATTTTTAAAATTTTTTATTTTAATATTTGAAATTTAAAAATTCGAAAATTTGAAAATTTTACATTTGAAATCTAACTCGTCTAAAGAAATTAAAACTTTATTCTCAGATTTGAAGATTATAATACTGGTAACAAATATAATCTCTGGACTGATAACTACTCTAATGATGACGTTTGCTGATAGATATGATATTCCTTACTTATATTTACCATGGTTGGTGGATACCATGAAAGGAATGACTTTATGTGAAGGACCAGCGCTTCTAAACTTAGCCAATGAACTTCTATCTAACATTACTCTTCCTACTGCAATATTTATACTTACGACTTTCTTTTTATACGGTACAAAAATCACACACGTCCGTATATTATAAAATAACATTACACAAACATTGATTATTCTAATTGCTTAAATTTTATATTAAATTGTAATATAAATGCATTTCAGTTGAGGAACTTTGCATTTGGAATGATGTATTCATAAGGTTTCAACATTGCTGGAAAAATTATCACAACGAAAAACATTCTGCCATGGAAAAAGCTAAAGAAAAATTATTTGCTATGCGTAATAAAAAATTCATATACCAAAATAATGTTAAGAACGAATTAAACATTGGTGTTGAAAGATTGAAATCTGATAAAAAACCTATCGAATTTTGCAATAACATCAATGATCAAGTTTCTGCTGAAACGCGTTTAAGACCGATTAAAAGTACGATTGAAGATAATAATAACTCTATTCGGAATCAACTATTGGATATAACTGGATAATTCATTTTTAAATAATTTTTTCAAATCCAATTCATAGGCAATATAATTAATTTTAATTCGTATATACATTGATTTACATTTTATAACTATAATTTTTCTCTGCTTCGTTACTTTGATATTTTATAAATTATCTTCATTACATATTTCACAGCAATTTTGTAAAAATTTTTCTGATAATAAAATCAATCATTACTTACCACTGAGGATGACTCCACAGCCATTGAATTCGAAGAATGCACAGTTTCAGCACACTTTCTTGCACCTGAAAGACGAGACCGAAATTTTGAGTGACACCAAACATTGTTAGATGTTATCTAATATGGCGATCGAGAATCGGAAAAAATTTTTGAATGTCGATCGATTAAACAAATCAATATCTTATATCACTTTAATTGTTTGGTAGTTATTCCGATTTATAAGTAGCATTTGTTAATTTTAATTTGCATATATGTAATTTTAATATGCATTAATTTAAATTTTATAATCATAATTGTTCAATCTTTCTTACTACTCCAATATAGTATATATCATTTCTATTAAATATCTCACAGTAATTCTGAGAAAATTTATCGAATAATAATATCAGGCTCTTACTTACCAATAACAATTACCTTCAAAACCATTGAATTCGAAGAATGTACAATTTCACCACAGTTTTTTTGCACCTGAAAAACGAAACCGAAATCTTATGTGACGATACACATTGTTACATTATCCAAGATGGCGATCGAGAATCGCAAGCAATTTGAATAGTTGAATATCGATCTATTGAAAATCAATATTAAGTAGTACGTAACTACCGAACTATAAATCAGTATTCTATAGTAAATTATCACGAATTGCATGTCTCTTAATAATTATTTGATAAATATACTGAGCCACATTTTATGTATTTATAGAAAATTTAGACATGTAAATGCAAAGATAGAAAATATTTGAATTATAGATCTAAAGGTATAAAGTATTTGAAATACATGACTATATATAATATTCATATTATATTCACTAAATTGTGAATTTACATAAATGTATTGTATGTGTGTATTTGAATATGATAAGAGATCATACTAATTAAGATTAAAATCAGATATTTGATTAAAAATATATTCAACAATGTTAAAAGATTGTAGCAAGCAACAGACGGTGTCTTGGCTTCTGTATAAGATATTTCTCAGTAACTATATATTTTTATGCCAATTATTATGTAGCTTGAAATATCATTGCGTAATTATCGTTTTGTGTGCACTTACCAATTTGTATTCAACAAATTCAATAAGTTTCTTTGAAAATTTATGGAACGGCATAGCATACCACTCAACAAAACTGCACAAAAAGATGGAAGCTGCGTGTTAATTTGAAAAACTTTCATTGCGCAGTCTAGGAATATCGATACATCCGGATCAATTGCAATCTTTTCTATATACACTACTAATATAATTTTTCTTAGATTTTTAGAATACAAAATCATGCATTCTTTATTTTCAACATTAAATACTCCACAGTAAATTTTGTTCTTTTCATAAAAAAATATGAAAATTAATTGTTAACTTTCTAATTGTGTCACATCTTATTCGATATATCGAATTAGATTTATCTCGATAGTTGTTTAGAATATATTAAAAATAAGAAATGTTATATTAAATAATATAATAATATAATAAATAAATAATTATAGTAATAATATAGTTGAAGTATGTTTGGTGAAATCAAAATATTACGTTATCTAAATCAATTGTTCCCGCCTAAAAGACTAAATGGCGGTAAAATAAGTACACATGCGTAGTCGAAAGTTCAGTTCACATTGGTGCAGGATAAATCGTTGTGCTCACGATGTGCTTGACGCTCATACAAGTTGTGCGCGTGCCGGTAATAAACCGTTGTTTGGTATAACGGTCATTCCGTTAAATCTTTGCGTCTCTGTACATAAATTTACTTGTAACTGTTTAAGTAAAGTTCGTGATACTCAGAACGTTGCGTGCAACCCACAAGGAACATAGTGAAAGCGTGTCCATCGTTAAAAAACCGTCAAACGTCCAGTAATTCGAACGGAATCAAGGTATGTATATTTTCTTTGTGTTCTACGTGCATTGACCATATTTTTCTTTTTTCCTATAAATTGATAAACGTTCGTATGAATAACCACGTTAAAAAACGAGATATTTCGTATACTCGAGAAAATAAGATGCTGTTAAACAGATTTATCGAAGGAAATAGTAACGTAACGCATAGTTTATTTTTATACGTACATTCTTAGTACAATGAGCTCACAGTTGTACTACTTTTGTTGTTTACCGCGGCACAAAATTATAATATGTTTAATCTATGTACAGACATATATGTACGTATAGGTTGTAATGCGACCATGTCCCGCGTTACATATACCTGTAATGTCTGGTCACGTGTTTTCGTATTCAAATAGCTCATATATACGAAAACTGACATTCTATCTACTTGTATTCGTCTCATCGTGAGTCATGTTCATGCGAACATCGTTTTTGCGAAACATAACCTGCCAGTCCACGATGTAAAAGCGTAATTCTTTAAGTTGTGCAATATTGTAGAGGTTATAAATGATAAAACTTAAAGAACAAGGATATCCTTTATTTATACATAGCTTATTCTTTTATTGCATGTATGATACATTAATTCCAATGTAACAAATAACAAGGATCAGGTAAAAAATATTACAATCAAGAAAATATTATCAGAAAAATGCGTTTCGTTTAAATAAACACTCGGAGAATAGTTTTGCAAGCGTATATATTCGTCTTTTTTTCCTTTTTAAATCATTTTATCATTGAACTAGCAAAACTTAGTCTCCGGGTATGTAGGAGATGCTTTCATTTAAAGCATCCTTATTTTGTTTCTTAAATCTTAATGGACGAATTGCAATTCACAATCCTCTGTATATGATACATTTTGTTGGCATAATTCCTCTTTTGTTTGCTATAACAAGTCGTAGCAAAAGCTAAATTCTTGCAAACACGCATATCGTTGCTTGTATTGGCTCGAACAAGTTTACTGCTATGCTATGCATATTACAAACATGCTTATCTTTCTAATTATAAGGCGATCGAATTATGCTATAGGCATCTATATTACATTACAATCTGTATTGAAATATTTAAGCAAAGATCAACAAATATTGTCTCAGCTTCTACAACACACAAAAATATTCTTACTTCAAATCAACTCTCACATAAATTTAATCATATTAATTGTAACTGTACAAAAAGAAGACCATATTAGAAGTATATTAAAAATATGTCTAAAAAGACAGACTAGAAACAGTAAGGTTTTCCTTTACTCGTACAGTAATTGACTAATCCGACTGCAAATCAAAACTGAGGTAAACGTGTACTCTGTTCTACTTATCAATGAATAATACTTCTTCAGTTCAGACACCGTACTCTCCTCCCACACATATTATCTCATTACTCGTGTACCTGCAAATATTTTACTTTACAGTAAAGATCTATATGAAAAGGGGATCTTTGAATTATCTCGATAGGGCAATAAATTTGTGCAAAACTTTAAAGATTTGGAAACTCAAAGATACAAGAGGTATTACTTTAAAGCTTGTACATCCCTCTTGAACATATAGTTCTTCACTCATCCATGTATATTTTCTTTGTCAAAGACTAGAGATTGTTAGATAAATTGTACAAAATGTTGCATTTAGAAGGTTTGCCAAAAATTAGGCTCCTTCTATACCTTGCCATGCTTTAGACCGGTCCAAGTTAGTCCCATAAATTTGACAAACACTATGCAACACGCATTACCTGTTGATAAAACAAACTGCCTTCGAGGTGGTCATTTTCGACTCTGATATCGTTTCTGAAAAAATACTCTCAAAATTGCCTCAATGTCGTGTACCCTGTTTCCATTACTCCCAAATGTCAAACTTCCACCTATATGCTAAAGCCTTCTTACTTTACAGACTGCGAATAACAACTTGACACAAATTGATTGCTCCACACAATGAAAATTCCATAGCTCACAAAATAGTTCATGGTATTGAGCTGCCCATCAAGCTGACTCACTTTCTAGTCAGAATAAATCAGAAACTACACAATCAACTCCTGTGACCCACTTCCCATCATGGATGAATGCAATCACCTTTGGTTTGGAACACGCTTAAAGAGGCGACGACATCGAAACGCTATATTGTAACTTTTGGAAACGACCTTAGACCTCGAAGGCTTCCCACTGCTACGCTATCATAGCAGCAATAGGGCTGAAACGCATTATTTTGCTGAGCAAGATCCATGCAACCGAGGCAAGGGCGCAAAGTGTAACGCCACCCCATCCAAAGTCCATGCTCCAGGAGCTGGTGAATCGTCTGGCCTTGAGAACATTACGGGGAACCGGTCCACCAATTACACCATCCTCAGGGCCGTCGGGTAATCTAGTTCCCCGATCCTGAGCTCTCTTGAAGTGAATTATCGTCAGGGTGAACAACGCGAACGTGGCTAAAACAATTGTTTCGTATTAAAAGGAAACTTCTTAATTTAAAGCAGATGATTATCATTAACATGAAATATTTGAATAATTTTAGGAAATTTTGAATAAGTTAAAAATAAGACAGATATTTATCTTTATATGGACAATGAAATTCTGTAGCAAGCAGTTTTGCATTTTTTTAAAAAGAAATTCTGCTTACAAAAGACTTAATTGAAGCAAAGGAGTACAAAGAAAAATAGATTCTGGAGTGTTTGGAAACGTCTTATCGGAGGTGAGAGGTATTTGCCTTTTATCGTACTCAACGGCGACCACTAATACCAAGAGGGAAGCTCCTTCGTTGAATAAGAAAATATCTTAATTATTCATGAAAAGTTATTGAACTTCCGATAAAAATGAGTTGATTGCGTGACACAATCGAATACATGGTTCAACGAGGAAATGTAAATTGAATTGCTTGTGATTATCGGTTTGTAATTTCATTCTTCACACCTATTACTTTCCAAAAGCAATTTTTCGTATTTACCATCGACGAATAAAGAGCTTGAGAACTTTTTAACAATGTATTCCTCTCTTAAAACAGCTTATTTTGCGGTCGACTTACTAAGTATGCAGAAATCCTTTTGCGGTTACCAGGTTTCCCGCAACCACGATGCTCCACATCGATCAAATTTATTCGGCTAATGGCGATTAACACTTTAATGTCGCTTTAAAAGCTTTCTCGGCAACAAACTCACCTGCTAAAAGATACATCACACCGGTAACGAGGACGGCCGATATTTGATGTCTGCAGAGTCCAAAAAATCCAATGAGAACTGCTGTGCCCAAGATAATCAGACAGACTAGAGAACAGGAGATACTCAAGTTCTGCATCCCTATGAATGAACATGAATTTTTATCGTTTAGAAAAATATTAAAATTATTCTATGAATCGTGTTAAATATAAAATCCACAGAATCTTCGATGCACTTTGCTAGTATCATCAAAAATATTTGTCAGTTATTAGAATTTTTGAGGAGTAAATAATTCAAAAGGAAGAAATTCTCTCTCTTCTGGATGAAATCGATTGAAAAATTGCAACATCTCGACGACAAGTAATCTCGACCCAAATGTCGCAGCTATTCTTTCTTCTCTGCAAAACATTGGAAGCTACACTGTATCGATTTAATTTTCAGTCGCCGTAAATAGAAATCAATTTAACGAGGGTGATCACGTCACAATAATCGTGGAGGTAAAGGAGAGAGAATAAAAGTGAAACAACTATACTCACGATTCTGCCAGGCGGCGCGGATCTCCTCGTGTACTTCGTCAGGCGTCAAGTAGTTAATGCACCTCCCTTGCGGAAAACCTACCTGACCCAGTAGTCGTATTTCCTCCTCTGAAACACGAGAAGTGAAAAAAAGAAATGACGTCATTTTCACGCTGTTCCTTGCGCGACGTGGAACAAAATTGTGAACGGGGTGGATTCCGCTGGTTTCCGCTTCTATCCTTACTCTACTCGACTCGATTTTTAATTAAACGATCTTTAAAAGCTTTCCTTCGTGTGGTGAAATTTTGATGAAAAAGCTTGGAAACATTAAATCCCGTATTTAGTCTAAAGAGTATCAAATTGGAGAAAATGTCACTGAATTTTTGTAGCTCTACGTTTATTATACATTTTTGTGTATGCGAAAACTTAATTATTTAATTTGAAAGAACCTTTATTAATTTTTTATGTATGCCCTAAGGTTTAATTGAAAACTCGCTGATTTCACGAGTCGATGGTAACAAAATAACTTGTAATAAACTGGAATCGATCAGTTGGAAAAAGAAAATGAAAATACAGAGTTGGTGTTGTAATTAGGTGCACGCACTGGCCTTAATTCAAATAGAAACAATAAAATGTTGTATTCCCGTGTGGAGAGAGCCGGTTTACACAGATTTACGTGTGATCAGTTAACTCGATACTGGAAATGAGTAGTCGAATTAAGTCTCGGGGTCAGGAGCGCCGAATAGTTGGAGCGTGAGATTCGATATCAGATGCCGAATACTATCGGCTCGTTGGAGAGGATGAACCTGAACGTGGATTTCCGTGAAATGTCAGGAAGACGGGGGGTATAGAAGGTCGTGGAAACTTGG
Organism: Bombus huntii; assembly: GCF_024542735.1. Taxonomy (NCBI): domain Eukaryota; kingdom Metazoa; phylum Arthropoda; class Insecta; order Hymenoptera; family Apidae; genus Bombus; species Bombus huntii. Next base: position 6,141,161 of record NC_066251.1, read on the forward strand.
AGAATTGAGCAATAATAAATCCTGAAGCAGAAATAGATCGATCCAAGTTCAGCGGGTCTAGGTTGGCTGTCCTCGTGCCTCCTCTTTCATTTGATAAACTAGCAAAAGAGTTCCAACATAAATTTGATAACGAAGATTTGACATGTGATAAGATAGATAACAGATGAAATATCATTAATGAATTTCCATTCATTCTGCATTCTTTTAACAAAAACATTTCAAGGATGTACTATTGGATTTCAAAGATTACTATATTTACCAAACAATTTCTAGAAGTATAAAATAATTTCAGGATGTGCAGGTCGAGAATATTAGACTGATTTTCATAAAGACCCAGTACATAAAGCAGAAGCAGTGCGTCGCCTGATTTAAACAGCAGCGTTCCGTGCTTGGCGTGACCAGAAACCATCAGAGGAAGTTCTCCAGGAGAAAGAAAAAGAAATCTGAAGGAACAAATTACATAGGCACACATTTCCGAAGGTCAAGTTCATTTAATAATAAAAAGCCATCTCATTAATCGTAAAAGACTTACTAATTTTTTTTTTTTATGAAATTAATATTTTTCAAAATAATCTTTTCTTTTCTCCTTTTAATGTTTCCACTTTCTCACATACAAAAGCTTGTAGCGCAAAGAACCGACGATCCATGAATTCAAATACTTCATACCGCAAAGCTGCTTCAACTTGGAGTAGACGATCGAAATAGTAATCGCAGCCTTTCCAATTTTCCCTTGTCCCCGATGTGGCGAGAAAATTAAATGTTCAAATCATACAATCGACAATGAAGGTCTATCCACACGGGCAAAAAGAAACACGGCCGTCAGAAGCAGAGAAACGTTGAAATTTCAATTGTGATGTTGGACTTTCTTCTCAATTAAACCTTTTCGACGGCAACAAAAACCTGACGAGTCGATGAAACATTGAGAAACAAGGAGAACAGATTTCGTTATGCTGCGTTGCAATTTTCGGTATTGTGATGAATCGTCGTGGGAAGAAAAGAGTGTATGGAATTTTTTGTTTAATGAGATTGCTCGCTAAAACACAAAATAATTGCATCGCTCGTTATGGAGTGCAAACGTAGAAATTAATAATAAAATTATTGATTTCACGAGCTGTACCGATAAACGAAAGACCAATAATCTCTTTTGTTATCGAAGACAAGCAACTATGCATGTCAGAGAATGGTAGAACGATTTTTCATAAATTGAGCCAAGTGCATAGGTGGTTCTTTTTATAAGCTTTTTTCTGGCAACGTTATACACTTTCTCCTGATAAGATTATATCGTAAAGATAGGCAGACGGATCTTATCGTATTTTACGATAACTGTCTCGCGATTATAGCTATACTTTCCGAGCTAAATGAAAGCAAAACAAGTCGATACTAGCGGCTATCGATTTGAATGTTTATCGTGAGTAATTGTGCTTCGTGATAATGTATCTCGCATTTTGCAAATATTCCATGTATAATATTTTCTGCGCTTCGTAGAATATTTCCTTGATTATTTCTTTTATGGAATAGAATTTTGTTTAATCAAAGGGCACAGCAATCCGGTTTAATTTGAGTTATAACCCGTGTTGGAGCTTCCATGATATCTTGTTTAGTTCGTTGTCTGCGTCACCACACCCTTTCGTACTTTGCCACAATTGACTTTTTCCAGAACAGTTCGTCCATCCTCCCCTAGAAAACGACCCAATTTCTGTCTCTGGATCTAATATTTTCCTTTGGATTTTATCAAACTACTACTGTACTTTCCTGCTTTTTGTAGAATTCGAGAGAATAAGGGCATATATACTACAGGTGGTCAGAAAAAATACTGACAGCTTGAAAAAATCTAACCATCGTATATTCGCTCCTGGCTTGGTATCTTATTTTTGTAATATCGACGTTTCTGTGCTACAGTTTTTTTAGTACTGTAACTCTCTTTTTGTATTCTTGCATTGTTTTTTTTTTGTTCTCGCTGGCTTTCCTTTTTAACATGCTCGTGCTACTTTCTATTTACTGCTATAATTTACTTTTCAATGAAATTCCTTTTCGATGTCTTTGTATTGTCTTTCCACTGTTGAAATTTCTTCCTTGAAGAGTTCAGTCGTTAAAGTTTGTCCAGTCTCTTCTTTCTGATAAAAGACTTTTTATAAAATGGTAGTTGATAGCAAGAAATACGTTTGAATACTTTTGCAGCCGCATAAAGCTAATCTTCCTTGAAAAAGTTTCACAAAAGTTTTCGTAAACTGTAAATCTGATTGCCGACGAATGTTCGCAAATAATTTTTAGTAACATACATGAGAATATGCAATAATATATTTCTTATTTATTTTGTATTTTTACCCTATATACGCATGATGCTTACCAATCGTTGTAGATACTATACTTTAATTAGGAAATATTTAATGAATTAATTTCTGTTTGTTAGGATTTCTGGAATTTCTGTTTGTCGGACACATGCTGCAGTGAGAAATCTAAATCTCAGTTAGGACTACATGATGTATACACGTATTAGTGTTACGTTAATCTCGATCGAAAAAGAATGTTGCACATATAGCCCTTGGATGTTAATATTAATCAGTGTCATTACTGAAATTCTTTAATCTGAAATCTCGTTATATCATGGAAGCTACTGTAGCATACAGTATCACCATTGTAATGGTTCCTCTGATAAAAGAACAACAAATAAGTTCACTCTAACACATATACATTTTTATCTAAATTACAGTAAATCGAATCACTTTGCATTGGAAAGATAGCTATTTTCAGAACTAGAACTTTTTCAGGTATTTTCAAAATTATCTATGCTTATTATTTTACATTTGCGGTATCCACTATTCTATTCTCTTATTATGGGACGAATTAAAAGTGAGCAAGAGGCATCGATCCGTCACATTTCTTAATTATTTTATTACCACATCGATCTATCATTTTTCGTTTCTTTTGGATGAAAGGTTTAGCATAGTGAAAGTGATTGGCATAAACTTTAGCGAAGGAACGTTCAAGATGTTCATGGTCACAGTATTCCTAGTCAGACAACACGCTGTTTCAGATCATAATCGACTGGTCGATACCTTGGTCAGAGTCAAGGTGGCATCCACCTATAGAACGTCGTTCATACAGAACCGTATCATCGGAGATATGTCGGGACGATTACACATGTATGTGAAAAGGTGTGTGCACATCATTGTATCATTGAAAATTCACGGTCTACCTCAGAACGTTCGAAACAAAGCTGTTTTAAGAAACTATGTATTTAAATTTTGATCTACGGAAACTTAGATATTTTTAAAAACATAGTAATATAATTGTTTTATCGGTGACGAATTTTTCGAACGAGATTCGTGAATGAAAAAACTTATTCAGAAGCTAAGAGTAAATTAAAAAATCCAATAATAGGCGTAGTCTAAAATATCCGTGGAATTTTTTTATGATGTCAAACTATTTTCTGCGTTGTAAGAAAATACCTGTTAATCAGGAATGAACTCACTACTTTACTTTGAATTTTATTTATTAAATCACTGTGTCATGAAAGTCGATCTAATACAATTATTTTCTTTAATGATGTATGTCTGTTCGTTAAACGTTTCAAAATTCTCACTAGACTGTGATGATAAAATAAAAATTGAGTTTTCTCTCAGGAAAAATCTATAGTCGAGGAATAATCAAAATCCAACAAATCAGCCGGTACTCACCAGTGAGGGAGACGCACATGATCCAAATACCGCCGTACATTGGCACGAGGAAGGTAGCTCGTCTGCTAGGATGATGATTTCTGTGACCGGGAGTTTGCTCTAGCATCGCCACCTGTCCATCCAAGTACCATTTAAGTGTAACATTCGCATGGGTCAAAGCCTCCTTGTCCCAGCCAACTTCCTCCCAGTGATCCGACATTATGGCACCACACAATAATCCGGTCGCTGGAACAGATATGAAACACGTCTCTCTATATTCAACGTTGTATATCGACGTTCCTCTGCACAAGAATGCCCTCGTTACTTTAAATCTCCTCGATTCTATGATCAACCTCTCGGCAATGTGCATATTGATAGAAGGAAAACTAACGAACTTTAACAGTAGCTATCATTTCCAATGTTTTCGCGAATTCTCAAAATCCTCTTAGAAGGTTTCAACGCTTGTAAAACCTTTGTGATCTCGAAGATACTCGCGAGTAATATGTTATAAATTCTTTCAGATACTAACTTTGTAATGGAACATCTGAGTGAAGATTTGTTATACGGGTTGATATCTCAAACATGCGACTATGTACTGAATGATATTACTTCAACTATAAAGAATAAACTTGATTGGTGATGATTGTTTCGTAACAGAAGCACAGTCAGTGTATAAGATAGCCAATTACCACAGTATGATAGTTTCTGCGTGTCATTTGACCTTCCGAAGAAGCTAACTGCAATGCTGGTAAAACGCCGGAATAATTTTCCTATTGGATGCGGCTTAGGTTGTAGCTATAATAGATACGTATTCTGACGAATATATCAAAGCAGTGAAATATATTTATAGATTCGTACGAGTGTATGCATTTTGGTCTTTAAACGTCTCATCTGTCGGAACAGCAATTTGTCAGAAGATGCATCCACTGTAATCGTAGTCCATCAAGCGGTAATAACTACAATATTGTTGCAACAGTTTCTGTCATAAAAAGTGAATCTCCTCTACTTAAGGAGATACAAGAAGATTCTACGACGTTCGTCGGGATTGACGGCAGTAAGTTTCGCGTTTAACGAGGAGCCTTGAGAAGAGCGTCGTTTTCGCGCCATAGCTAAACTGCATGCTATAGGATATTTCATTGCATAAGAAAACTGACGTGAGCAAGAGCCCTCGAGCATACTAGAGCATAGGAGCACTTCTCTGGAGTGACCATTCCTCACCGCTGAAAAAAAAAAATGCACGATACAATGAATTCAACCGGTGGTTGTTGACTCTTCTATTAAGGAAGCTTTTAGGCGAACAAGAAGGAACATTAACAAAGTATACGAACGCGCGAGAGATGATTAAATAGGCCTGGATGAAGTGTTTATGGAAGCAAGTCACATGGTACGACGATGATCTAGTACGATATACGATATGCGTAAAACAGTCTGCATATTCATATATATACATATTTTTGTTAGATTACACTGTTTGGTGCGTCTTAATGTTACGATTATACGGAAACATGCGACGAAAATTGCTAAGAATAGATGTTATCTGCGTAAACTACAAATGTGATCAAACACGATGACGCTGCAAAGTACGACGTTTCGTTTCGGATCGGGAACGATAGAGCATCATTATCCACGTGCTTTTCCACTTAACATCCGCCCTCTTAATATACACTTCAAATATCGAATTAATCGATGCACCATTGAAAACGTACACCGGTATCAATTAACGCGATGGAACGAGGATGAATCTACATATTCATTGAAACTCCTCTATCAGTCACAGTATATTTTTACACGTCTTCGTTTACCACACAGACTAAGGACACGACAAAAACATGTTCTCGATTATCGTAGCGTTTAAATCGTGCCTCGTAATGGCCCACAGACACGCTTCTCCGGATCAGCTGATGGTTAACAAATAGGTCTGCACAACACGTTCTACATCGTGCAACGTGCGTCTAGGAAACCAACCGCGGATGCGAGCCAACTTATTAGATTATTTATTACGTAAGATTGATTTTGTCAATTGAGCCGGTTTAGGGAATCCATTCGGACGGCCCAAACAAAAACACGTCGAGCGAAGGAAAGGGGAGTCGAGCGCGAAGAATCGTATCTCAATTACCTGCGAAAGTGAGAGCCAACGTTGCAACGAGGAAAATAAGACGTGGAGCTGGGGCCCTGGGTACACGGGTAGGCTCCATCCATGCAGGTGGTGCCCAGGGCGACCGCTGGCAGCCCACTGAAAGCCGCACAACCGTACCGACAGTTGCCAGTTACGCACTGACCAATCGACACCCCCGGAGCTCGTGGTGTTTTCGGTGACTCTCCACCGCTATGAGAGAGCAAACGATCAGCACGCCCTCTCCGTTCTGCGTCGAAGCGCACGAAAATCGACCGACGTACCACCCAACCAACCACCCCACCCGGATGCTGCGGACAACCCACTCTGGTGATTCTCTCCCTTGTTCCTCTCCCTTCTTCTCTTGTTTCCTTCCATTATTCTATTCTTCTTCTTCTTCTTCTTCTTCTTCCCCTTTGCTCGTTCTTTGATTCGATGCACTCTTTTTTGAATTATTGTTCTCCTTCTAGGTGGTACTATTCTTGGCAAATTTTGTTAAAGACGGCGGTGGTTCACCGCATTGTCGTTTTTTACTACTGTTTCTTTGAACTGTGAAGAACTCTTTCTTTCAAGTGTGAAACAGCCTTTCTAAGATAACTCTTTTGAGGAAGCATGCCTTCATAGTAAGATTGTAGTTGTTAAAGGTTTAACGATGCGCTTGATATCGGATGTCTCCTTGGGAGTTTTAATGTCAAATTAAGCTTCTTGCGAAGCTGGATATAATTGGGATACCTAACTTTCTTCTAGAATTATGTGATGTAGAAACTTCAGTAATATCTATTACTAAGAACGGATCATACAAACTTTGAACTAGGAACAAAAATTGCATGACCGCAGGTTGTGGAGCTAGTAGGTCGCAAGAAGTCATTAGCATCGACGTTGCATCATTTCGCGGGATTCTGTTATAAAGGTGGATCTTTGCTCGTTAGCAGGTTGTTTGCAAGAGAATTAGGAAACTGCGATTGTCGCTTAACGAGCTGCTTACCTACCATTGTTCTAACGTTAGTAGTACAGTATTCGATATTTAAATGCCTTACTCTTATCTGAAACATGTCCGAGTTGCTCACGCGCCACTCATCTACAACTTGCTTGCTGCCAAGTCGAATTCGTGCGACGTTCTACGAGATTCACTTATTTATTTAGTCAATGTTAATATTAACTAAGAATATATTGCTGTGGCGATAGATATCATTTGCGTAGAAAACGCGACACGTATCGCGCGTAGGTGGAATATTCTGAACACGTTTTAATTGCATTACTGATATCGGACCATTCTCGTGGGCGGATAATCGAAGAATATTCTTTTATCAAAGTCTTGATCATCGATGTGGATCGAATGTTGGAGAAATCACATTTTATAAGAACGCATTTTTCTGTATTAAGTTTCTCTAAACAGAGAGTAAATTTTATGCAAATTCATATTTTTAAAAGATCCAAACGCAAATTTGCATTTAATCCTCTAAATATTTAATCTGGAAGTTTTATTTTTTGTATATTTAAATTTTTCATAAATGCATAAAAATCGTAATCCACTTTGAAAACAGCAACGGAAAAAGATCAACAAAAAAATTTAATTTATCAGATATAATCATATTACGCGATAACCATAACTAAATAAGTAACAATGCATCTGACGTTATAGATGGCCGACGTTGCCGAAAACGCAGCCTTCACTGACCCAGCGACCGCGATCTCCCATGGCAAACGGCATCTCTTAGTCCGGGACTACACCATGGCTGTAACCGCATTGGCACAAGCATGTCAACTGCTCGTCGAAAAACACGGAGACACCGCGGACGAACTTGGCGAGCCTTATTTGCTTTACGGTCGGGCTCTTCTTGGTTTAGCGAGAGAGGAAGCTGGAGTGTTGGGTGGCGGAGTGCCGGGCACAGAAGAAACTGAAGAAGACGATGAAGAGGACGAGGAAGAGGCTGAAGACGAGAAATTGAGCAACGTTGACGAGAAGGAAGAAGAGGAGACTGAAGAACACACAGACAATGGAGCAGTTAACGAGGCAAAAGAGAAAACCGCCACCGAAAACAAAACTGAAGAGTCGGAAGCTGAGCAGGAACTCAAGAAACCGGAAGTTGAGAAAAAAGAAGAGAAGGTAGAAACGAGCAGTGAAAAGAACGAAACAGAAAAATCGGACTCTGATAGGACTGAAGATAGTAAAACGGCGAAACAAACGGTCGAAAAGCCAAAAGAAGATGAGAAATCTGCGGCTGACTCCAGTAAAGATACAAGTAACGCTAATGGACCTTCTTGTTCAACTGAACAAAATGGGGTTGCCAAGGAAAATGGAGAAAATGATGGTGAGGACATAGAAAAGGAAGACGAAGAGGATGAAGTTAACAATCTACAGGTATGAAGATTTTTTAATTTAATTTTCTTCTTTCATTGTTCGTATATGATTATATTAAATTATTGCATTGCAACACATCTTGTAAAGAAACTTACCTTCCTTTGTTGTTTATTATTGCTCATTACGTAATTTCAAAAGAAATTTAAGCAATCGTTTAGAAATGTCTTCTATCTTATAAAACCTCTAATGAACAACAAATATTTGCCCTTAAATTGAAGGTTGCCTGGGAAGTGTTAGAACTAGCGAAACTGGTGCTATTAAAGCGTGGTCAATCCGGTTGGAAGTTACTGGCCGATGCTTATCGACTCTTAGGAGAAGTGGCCATGGAAGGAGGGAACTTTCAGGGTGCTTTGAACGATCTACATCGATGTCTGGAACTTCTGCAACAGATTGAGCCGCGAGAGCCAAGGGCGATAGCCGAAATCCATTATCAGCTTGCATTAGCTCACTCCTTGGGCAACGAATTTGACGCCAGTATTGAAGAATTTAACAAAGCTACGGAATTGCTGGATTCGCGTATCAAAGATTTGGAAGAAATGAAAGAACCTCCCAAAACGGACGATTCCTTCTATACGGTAGAAGGGGAGATTCAAGAACTGAAAGAGTTGCTCCCAGAAATCCAAGAGAAAATCTCAGATATGAAAGACTTTAAGCAGGAAGCTTGCAAACTCGTCATAGAAGGTATCAAAAACAAAGTAGCTGGTGGCTGTTCAAATGGTGCTGGACCAAGTGGTAGCAACGACTCTGCACCTAAAGTTCAAAAACCTGCTAGTGATATATCTCATTTGGTGCGTAAGAAACGGAAAGCCGAAGAGTCAGAGACAGAGATTACATCGCCATACAAAAAGCCGACGCCGGAAAAAACTGTTTGAATGAGTTTGGTGCATCTGAAATGTTCTTGGTACCTTGTTACTTCGTTTAGCGGGGTGAAAATTTGAGGGAAAAATTTTTATTGAAAATGGAATTTTTAGCGCTGGACCAAAATAAGATAAAAATTGGCCATCCCACTGGAAAGACTTTGTATACCAGAAAAGATGTTTTAATAGGAATGGATAGAATATACTAATTTGATTCTATCTCTTTTGTTCGATGATTACAGTTCATATATTGTTTGAAAATTTATGTATCTTATTTCTTTCTTTTTCTCGCTATTTCTGTAACTCGTGTATTTATTCTATACCTAATCAGGAATTTGCATCAAATAAGTTGATTATTACATCCAAATTATAATAATTTTTACCTCTTATTTTCTAGGACATATTAAAACATTAAAACATAAGGCTGTTTATGTATAAGTCAAACTAATAAACGTTAAATGCTGATTTTTCTAAATGTGTTATAGCTATGGAACGATTATACATCACATTTTAAATAAAACCTAGACTATATTTTTCCAATTATAATATAATACAAATATTTTATAATAATCAACTGTTTCATGTGTTTAACATCTATGATCACACTTTTGGACGGATTCCGTTAACTCCATTGCATGTTCATTATATTTAACTATTCTCCTAGCAGTTCCTCGATATCATCCTCTTTATCAGAACTTTCTTGTCGTTGTATTTTCATCTTATAACCAAGCGCTTCCAATACACCCATATTGTAATAATAAGTGAGATTAATTCCAGGTACTAAACGTTTCAATTCCTCTATACTAGCGCGTGCTTTATCAGTATCACCAATGTTGATATAATGCTGAGTAATCGTTGCAAATAAGTCACCACGGCGAACTGATTGTTCCAAATTTGCTCCTTGAGACTCAAGTAACTGACGCACCTGTTGCATTGCTGAACTAGTTTCTCCTCTATCAAACAACCTGTAACAATAATTAATAATATTTCATTGATATGCTCCTTAAATTTTTCTACTATGTATGTATAAAGTAAATATACTTTTTAATATCGAGGTAACGCTTAACCGTTGCTATTCTATTATTCACCAAATCCACTGCTCTTTTGTGGATATCATGGTCTCTTGGGGTAGATACTTTTGCTAAGCATCTACTTGCTTGATTCAGAGCATCAAGAGCTTTTTCATAATTTTGGAATTCATCAACTTCTACTTGCGCACAAGCAACATAGAAATTGGCCAATAGATCCATTGCTTTCCCCTTGGAGTAAAAGTTAATTATATTCTTCAATACTTCGGGTTGATTTTGCCAATCTAATGATTGCAAATAATTCCCAGCCATGATATAGATCTCTCTTTGTCTGGAAACTTGAGCAAAGAAACAAATTTTTTCTGTATCACCAGATTTTAGCAAAGCTTTCATGGCTCTCAGTTTATTACCAGCTTGAGTGAACTTTTTGGTTGCTAAATGATAGTTCCCTTGCTCAAAAGCTATTTCACCTATCCTTTCTAATATAGAGATTCGTATTTTTTCATGATCTACGTCGTCAACTTTATCTAATGTCATCTTCTCGGCTAAATCTTCACTCAGTAAAATATTATGTTTTTGTATCAATTCCAAAGCTTCTAAGTATTTTCTTCCAGTTGCAAGTAGATCTACTGCTTTTTCAATCTGATCATTTTGAACAAAATAATCAGCGCATTTTTCTATCAAAGCAGGATCAGAATCCGCATTGACATCCATAATAATCAATTGCAAAGCACTATATTGTTTCGTCTTAAAAGCAATGTCCAGCGCCTTGTGCAATAAACCAGCTTTGTGATATAACAAAACTGCTTTATCCAACTGATCGTTTTCTTCATAGTACTTGGCAACATCTATCTGCGATTGCCTTGGAGCTAATACAGCCAAGGGCCATAATTCTTCAAACATATCGTGTTCTTTGCACAGTCGAATTGCATTTGTGTAGGCTTTAGCAATGGTATAGAAATGAATAGCTTGAGCCACATTATTTTTTGATTCATAGTGCGCAGCTAAATGATACGCGGAGGCAGCATGATTAGTTCGCGATACCAATTCACTAACTTCGTCTTCTCTACCAAAATAACAGAGTAATCTGGTCATTGCTAGAGTATTTTTAGCTTGTTCATACAATTTCAATGCTCCTTCCATGTCTCCGGTTGATTCTATATACTGTGCATGCCAATTCTTTATTTCTGGCTCCTCAGAATTATTAAGATATGTTAATAGTTCTCTGGGTCTCACAAGCAACATCCTTGGTACTTCAAATCGGTGGCATTCTGCTTTAGTGTACATCTCTATAGCTTCCACTATTTTACCTTCTTGCTCGAGAGCCTTTGCATAGTTGTAATAACTAGTTTTTTCGCAAATTTTATTCTCATTCTTTGCTAACTCTATAGCTTCTTTAAATTTATTACGCGCTTCGAAAAGCTTGCCTAATAGATCCAATCTTTTCGCCTCGCGAAAAAGTCGTTCAGCATCATTATATAATCCTAATTCCACCGCTAATGTACCTACTTTGGCTTCCAAGTTTAAATTATCATCTTGCATAGCTTCTCTAAGAGCCCTGGCTGCTCTGGCTTGTTTCATGTGACCCAAACACAAAAGCGCCATGTTCAATTGCTTTGTTTTCACGCACATTCTTGCTAAACTTTTCCAAATACCTTCATTTTTAATGGATTTAATCGACTTGAAAGCCTCCTCCATATTAGCAACGCTGATATGAAAACTGAAATCTAATACAGCTTTCTTTGTAACAGGATCACATAAACCTAGTTCCTCAAAATCTCTCATGAGCATTTTCGTTACTTTACTGGTCTTCTCTGCTGTTTTCTCAGAATTTAAAATAATAATATGTGGAGAATGAACACCTAGAACTCTACAATTTTCATCTTTAATAGGTTTAATATCCTGAACGACAATTCCATGATCCGATGTAGCAAACATTGATACCAAAACCACAGTAGCCTTTGAAACGTCGTAATCGTCTTCATTGTCTTGTTTTGAGGAGTACTTGGAGTCGCGTGTCTCCAATTTTTGAGCTCGACATACTAATAATCTAGGATCTTCTGCATCCCAACAATGAGCAGTAACCAGTCTTCCTCTACATTTTACAGATAAAGCACTATCGTCTTCATCTATATCGTTAGACTCGGCAAAGTCGAACTCATGTATCTGATCACTTTCTATATCCCAGACGTACAAAATAGAACTGGGCATCAAGTTAGCCATTGCAACAGTGATAGACACGCAACGGCAATCAGCGTTGCACCGTGCCTCGATGATCTCAGCAAAATCACTGATCGCTTCGTAAGTTGCCATTGCTCTGGTATGCAGCTTCGCTTCTCGTTTACTTAAATCCCAAATTTTTAAGATACCATTTAGAGATGCGACTGTTAAATATTGTCCAGTGAGATCCATAGTAATTGGTTCGCCCTCTTCTGATAACGTGGGTAGCGTTTGAATGACATTACCCTCCATTGACCGTAACTGTATGACTGCAGGAGTTAAAACGATCAAAGTGTGATCATAAATCAATAATTTCTCAGTGTCACAGCTGAAATTGGCGATTGCGGTAGTATACAAAGATGAATCATCGTGAATTCTATAGACCACAATCAGTCTACCAGAAGAAACAGCGATGTATTCTTTATTAACAGCAACAAGTTGCACTTGAATATCAGTTTTCAAAGTGTAATTCTGCTCATTGAATTCTATTAATATTTGACAGGGACTGAGTTGACTAGCACAAACACCATCGTTATATGTAGCGCACATTGGTTGTTGATATAATATAAAAACGTTAGTAATACAATTTACGGCAAGAAGTGGACTCCTTAAGAAAAAAGCACCCCATGTAAGCTGTTTTACTGTTCCATGTATGCTACAAGATTCTGGGACATTGGGCCAACCGTTTTCATCGCAGTCCGTTTCAATTTTACGTCTCCATAAATAAATCGTTCCCAGGTTTGTTCCAGCAGCCAAAGTACCTGTACAATATTGAAGTTAACAATTGAATAATGTATTCCTATATAAGTTACATTGTAAGAAAAATGTTTATGTTACCGTTATTTTTACAAAAAGCTATGCTTGTGCAGATTTCCTGTGGTGTAGCCATGTTCCCAGTGGATGAATCTGGCGGAGATAATACGTAACTATCACTAGTGTGAAGATCCCAACAGCGAACACCCAATTCTCCTGTAAGAATCGCTAAAGTATTTGCTCCAGCCCAACACATTGCTGGACCAGTTCTCAATATGTCGTATCTACTGCTAAGTCTCACCTCAACAAAGAACAGTTTCATGAAATTTACGTATTAGATTATAGCAAAATAATAAATGAAATAAAGTGTAGTTACTTTTGTTAATTCAGTCAGTCGGCCAGTAATAGGATCTGTCTGAAAATGTGCTATATTTAAACCTTCTGTCATAACAACTAGAGAATCTCTAGTTGGATGGTGCAATAGGAACTGTAATGCAGCACCATTCGTGTTCAGGATTTCTGTGCACTGTCCTTGGTTATCAACAAAGTATATCAAACCGCTAGTGGTTCCAATATAAAAGGCATGGTTTTCTCTTTGCGTTACAACTGTTGTGGGTGCAGCTGTCCTGGGACGCCAAGAGCTGAACATATCTAATGCTCTTTCATCTCCCGCAACTGCAGCTTTTGCTAGACCACTGAAAGCAGTATAAGTTCTATAATTAATTTTGTCAATATATATTATACAGGGTGGTTGGTAACTGGTGGTATAAGCGGAAAGGGGGTGATTCTACGCGAAAAAAGAAGTAGAAAATATAGAGTACAAATTTTTTTTTATTTTTTTTTTAATTTTTCCATCGAAACAACGATCTACAGTGAGATCCGTTATAACGTACCGCATGCGTACCGAGCGAAAATTCAAAGTCGATTTTCTCGAAAACAAAGCCTCAAACGAAAAATTTTTATTCTATATTTTCGACTTCTTTTTTCGCGTAGAATCACCCCCTTTCCGCTTGTACCACCAGTTACCAACCACCCTGTATATTAGTTTTATATCCACCTTATATCTATCATTGATTTTGGTGGAATAGTTTTGAATACTATTTGTGTAAAAGAATCCTTCAGTTCATGGTGAAACATCATTAACAATTGACCTCTTGAGTCAATTTTCCAACCAACTATGGATCCAGCTGAATCTGCTGACACCAATCTTCCCCCATGTTGACTCCATTGCAGAATTATAATAGGATCATGATGTGGTGTGACTACCAAATTAAATTCTGTGCTACCAGTATCACCTGGCCATATCTAAATGATAATTTATAGTAATATATTTTCACTCCTATCATTCTGGAGCATTTTTATTAAATTTAAATGATTATTAACCCGCAATTCTCCGCTTTCCCATCCTGCTGCAAGCCATCGCTTTTCTGGATGCCATCCAAGGCCAGTCACTTGAGCTACTGAATGTCTAGGTGATTCTACATCCTGAGTAGGTTCTCCCTGATCGTCATAAATTGTCACGAAACCACCCTTATCCTGAGAATACGCTGCGACAGCCAGTAGTGGATAATTTGTATGCCAAATTGCGTGAGTACTGATAGAAGCTGTTTCCGGATTTTGTACGCGCGTATCGAAGTAGAGCGACATTATTTTATTCTTACTATCAGTATTGATGTCATAAGTAATACCTAAACTGACATAGCTGTTTCTAAATTCATTAATAAAAACTACTTTTTCAAAAAGATGGATTTTTGCAACTACGTATTCATTAATTCTTCCTAAAGCTTAATTTTGTAAAAAATATTTTAATCATGTTACTGAGAACTTTGGTATACATAAATGTTAAATAATAGTTTGATATCTATTAAAAATGTTGATTAACATGAAGTTTACTGTCACCTGTCACATTTGACAACTCAGAACTAGTTTACAAAGTGTTGCCATAGCAATATGAAAGCCTAACGCCATCTCTTGTATTATCAATTTAAGCACTTACTACCATCTATTAGGAATTAATAGAAATGCTTAAATACCGGGAACATTTAAAAAAATACACATCGTTTCTTGTACCCTTTATTAAGAACAAACATATATATAATTTACAATTATATAATTATATTCTACTATAAACTATTACGAAATCACTACGCTATAAGGTCGACTCAAATTTCTTCATATTAAGTACTTGATCTTCAAGAATAGCTATTCTCTAAAATTTGTAATAACCATTATTATTATCTTATTGCGTATATTTTTAGATTACTTTTAAATAAAATTTACGGCGCTCAGTACCATAAGATACTCCTGAATTTTAGATTCTGACATTGCTTCTGTTTCTGCCAAAAGCGTTTTATATCGCTCCTCTAATATAGAAACTATATTATCCACTTCATTTTGCTTCTTTATACTCAGAGATGTGTACAATTCATTTTTTTGTTTTTGCAGTTGTAAATGCAAGGCTTTTATTTCCATATCTTTGTTCTATGATATAATACATAAAGTAGAACTAATTCCTAGTAATATAATATCTTAATTAATTTACCTTGATGATATGCGACAGTTTCTTTTCATAATCGTACTCGAGTCTCTCCTTTGATTTTTCTAGTTTTACAACAGCCTTTTTCAAAGTAGAAACTTCAGACATTAAATTTTGATTTTGTTTCTGAGTTTCATGATCCATTTCGATTCTCATTTTATTTAATTCTCCTTTCATCATTGTACATTGTTCAACTATCATTTTCTGTGATTTATCTTCCTGAGAGGAATACAGTACTAGTCAATAATATATTTAAGTATAAACGTATTGAAATATTCTATGATTTACAAAGAAATACATCTCTAAACTTCATTTCTAATTTCATTTCTAAATTTTGTATTTTATTAGTCAGTAATTCAATTTCTTCCTTCCTTCCTGCATCCTTTTTTGATGATTCTATATCTCTTTTTTCAAGTAAATCCTGTTTTAGTTGTAATTCTTTATTCTTCTCTTTTGTAAATGAATCAAATCGTTCACATATCATCTTTATTTTATCTAACCATTGTTGTTCCACTGCTTTACTTTGCTCATCCTTCAAAATATATCTTACAGTTCTCATTTTACAAATAAAGGTTCTACTTCTTACCTTACCATGGCTGATTTGTTCCAACTTTTTAGCTATTACAGCTACAGTATGGTCCAGAGCCTCGTTTCTCAATCGAGACTCGTCCAACTGTTGTTTTAAATCAGTAAGTTGTTTCACTACTATGAAATGATATTCTTGAACAGCCTCTTTGCAGCTTTCATCCATAGAATTTTTCAATTGTTCCATCTCTTTCAGCCTTTAACAATTTACAAACATTTAAGACTTATTGCTTCATCAAAATTGCATTTAATGACATACTAACTTAGCTTTTAAAGTAGTGACATCAGTAGTTAATTGACTAATACTTGAAGATAAGTAATCATTCATGTTTCTGTTGCGATTTTCTGGGTATTTTAACAATTGATTCCTTAGATATTCATTTTGAGCCTGTAATTCTGCAATAATGATTCTCAGTGTATCAATACGCCGCTCATAGGTTTTTAATCGACTTTTTGTTTTACTGTACTTTGATCATGATTCATAGCATGCAAACATTGATTCACTCTCGTGACGTCCATCATACGGTGTTTTAATGACGCTTTACTTCGCTGGTGTTGAGTACATTTTGCATGTGGCTTTAAATAAGTATGGTGAGATCTCATGGTATAGTCTGATAAGTTACTTACAGATGAGCTAATACAGACCTGTATTACATGTTAATTATTCTTTAATTACAATAAATTTCATAAATCGTAATATAGGTACCATATGATACGACTTAGGTAATGGTAGAAGAAATCCATTAGGTGGAGGTCTACTGAAAACTCCTCCAACATGTCCTGTCTTTAATTGCCTGAATAATTCCGTGAGATATTCGTTTCTTAAACGACGTTGCGAAGTAACAGCATTTAATTTATTAAGCCAAACTTTGCATAATTTCGCACTTTCAGCAGATGTTAATGCTAAAACAAAAGGTCTAACACGTGCTAAGGTTTCTTTGAAACATTCGTCCAATTTCATAGCTTCTTCCTCATTATACTCTCTAATTTTTGGCATGTTCTTTTATATCTGCCACTATTTCACTTGCTTGGCCAAAGGTAATATTTCATAAAAATTAGAGCAAGACATTTTTTGACAAGTCTTTGCCTTTTAACTGAACGCCGCTTTTGTTTTTTAACTGGATTACGGATACAGATCCGCAGTGGCCATGGATCGTAGAAAAAGGTGAAAAATGAACGCAAAATATTTTTTTCTTTTTCATAATTGAGATTATTTTAAAAGTAATTTGAGTCGTACAAAACAAAATCACATGTTACGTGATTATTACGTATACACACATAAGTATTTATTCATATCCATTATTAGTTATTATTATTTTTAATTATAATTTATCTGAGTTCAATCTATCACTGTATTTAATAAATAGTGTATTAGAGTGATAAGTATGTTCCAAACTATCAGACTAGTTTAAAAGTTTAGTAATAAAAAAGAATCTATGAGATATATTAGGTATTGCATACAATTTTTTCATAGCTGATCAATATAAGTTTTGAAAAATTTTCAAAGAGATATCTCTAAATCGAGTACAAAAAATATTTGCACATACTATGGATATAATAAGAAACGCAGATAATTAGAAGCATATGTGATAAGCACAATAGCCAAGAAATATGGTTATTGAGCTTAATTACATTACAATAATCCTTTCATAGCCAAGTATCACAGAACAGCTCACAAAATGACAAAGCTCAGTGACAATCATTGTCACAAGTTCATTCGTCCTTAAGCCAAGTATTAAAATAATCATTCCTTTTCTTATAAAATTATATCCTGTGCATATCGCACGGAGTATCACTCTTTAATATCTACTTTTACTTCGCTACACCTACTTACAAGATAAAATTTTACAATTTACTAAATAGTTTCGTACTTTTCATCAGCCTATCGTTCCGTATTCGTCTCCTGTATTGAAGTTGGTCATTGAGATCTAAAGCAGAAATCTGCAAATACTTATTTAAAATACTAAACTCGACTATTTATCTTGATTTGATTCTCCGTGGTTTGTTTTAATTCTATAATCTTCCCTTTAATGGGCTGAATATTTGTACCTATCCATTCATCGATCATTGATGGAAAGAAAATGCTTTCCATCTGAAATCTTAAATATCCTTCTAAGGAAGATAATTCTAATAGTAGTCTGTAAAAAATATTTTCGATTTTATATCATTTTTGTTCAAATTGCTCTAAAATAAATAAACTTACTCTGTAAAAGCGGGCACTAGATTTTCTAACTGCATAGGGTTTGTGTAATTATTTGCGACTTGCCACGGATTCATCCATGTGGATATTCTGCAAATTTAATATACGACACTAGGTACTGTGGAATATGAGAAATGAAACATCATAATAGCATTTCTTACAACTCAACTTATACTTACTGCTCACTGGAAATAATATTATGAAATTTAGTTCGAAAATTTAAAAACCATTCTATTCCTACTGCAACTTGCCATCCAGGGAAAAGCAAATTGTTAGGTATTGGAGCAGGTCTTGGTTGTGGTGTTATATGCAAAGGATGATCTATATATCCTAAATTCTTAGCCACTTGATTGTGAATTTGTTCAGAATAACCATGGAGCCAGACTTTCAAGCATAATGCTAATGATGGTATTGCAGTAGGCAATAGTTCACATAATGTTGCATAATGATCATACCTACAATCGAAAATCGATAAAATTCATTTAATCGTAAATTTGAAAAAAGAAATTACCTTGACCACCCAGTGAATACCGTTCCTCGAAATTCATGAACTTTATTCACATGTATACCTAATTCTTCTAACCACTTCTCATGATTGCTTATATGGTGTCTTATAATTGGTACATGTTGGGAAGATCCAGTAGCACCTTTAAATGCAGTAGCCGCCCAAATATGGGGAAAAACTGCAGTATACTTATCCCACAGTTCTAATAAATATTACTTATGTAGTCTTACAATAACAAAATATGGTAAAATTAAATAATAGAAGCCTTACCATGAGGTAGAGCAAAATTATCTCTGGGATTATAGTGCCAGATCATAGGTTCCACATACTTCCCGATGTAATGATCTGAAATTTATAGGAAATGCTTTTATGAAATAATATGTGGCACGAAATAATATGAATAAATTATCGAGATACCGTTCAAAACCTGTAAATCTATCGTTCTTAACATATCATCCCATATGATAATCTTTAAGTAGGGATATGTTTCTTGTACATATTGTGCAATAGCCAAAATATGTTCCAGGTACAGAGATGGTTTTCCATATTTGCTAGATGCAGCACGTTTTATACAAACTGAGCAAAGACCTAAATGCCAAACTTCATCTGCACCTATGTGCAAATACTGTATGTCTGGATGAAAACTAACTATTTGACGAATCAAAGTCTTTACCAAAGACAATGTTCTTGGATTAGATGGACAAATTGAGCTTGGAAAGTGCTCCACTTCTCTCAAGGACCTCCATTCATCATGTTTCAAAACAAACTGCAATCATTTTAATATTAATTTCCAAATATTTATAAATTTTACAATTTCAGTCTAATTTTAGATACCTCCATATGACCAAATGTTTGTACTAATGGAACAACTGCTAAACCACAGTCTCCTGCAATTTGTAGGATATGTCTGGCCTCCTGAACCGTATATCCACTGATTAAACTGCTTAATCCATTGCTTCCTATATGAGAAAGCTCTCGATTGTATGGAAATGTGTCTTCCCATTCCAATAAAAGTCCAGTGGCACCCCATGTCCTTAATAATGGGAACAACTGCAATATTAATTACGAATTTTTAATAATTAGACTGTTACTGATTGTTTTACTAAAAATCAAAATATCCAAACGTTATGCCGATAAGATATTATATACAGTGATAACTACGTATATATATATAACGGTATGTATATATGAAAACTGTGCCGTGTTACGCATACGAACTCATTTAGAATGTAGATGTTTATCATATATGAAAAAAGCATCGATCATATGGAAAAACCAAATGCCAATAACATTCGAAAAGCTGTGGAAAAAAGTGGAACACCATTATAATTGTTTTTAAATGACACCTTTATCAAAGAAGAAATAGAGTGTAAACAATACGATTTGTTTATTCGGGTAACAGACCTTTTCGAAATAACAGACTCGCGGCGGAGCACCCTTGAGATCTAAGTGAACTAGCCTACAAAAGAAAGAATAAAATTCTGTGATGCAACACTTACTTAATTGAAAGTTTTTTGAATATTTATGCGAACCGATCGGCCGTTTACCTGTGAGAGCCGAACGTCAAGGCGTCCATCTTTCCTCCATTACTACAACGTTAATTGAAGAGAATATGGTATTAAATTCTAATTAACATTTTGACTTAAACAGATTTTAAGAAATATTTTTTATTCTTTACCATCCATCCAATGCTCTTATTGTTTCGATATACATTACGTATTTCTTTAATCTACTATGCGCGGGTCAGGATTTCAATTTGAACTTTGATTATCTCGAACGATATAGATAACAAATTTATCCGAAAATCTTGTTTAGTAGTCTAATACGTAAGTATAATTCAACGAAAAATATATAGCAGAAAATAGATTTTATTATAGTCATATTATATATAGATTGCTTCGAAATCATAATAAGATTGTATCATGTGTGATAAACTTATCTGTTATCTCTGTGTTTAGTATTTGATACAATTGATAGCAATGTTTAACTTTTAATTGAAACACGCAGCAGTGTATACAAATTAGAAAAAGTTGGAATGAATAAAAAAGAAATAAGTTTTCGACGAAATATATCTTTATTTCTGTATACATTTAATTCAGCCTTATACAAAATGTTAGAACTGCACGCGCAATATGAACTTCCAAACGTATAGTACTATTGGTCATGATACATCATGAGAGTTGACGCCCAAGTGCAGTTATTACGACGCATACAATGATGTAATTTTACGACATTTTTCTTCATACATTCCCCTCGTAGTTTATTAAATAAAGTTAAGCATTTTGTTGTTTTCATACTTAATTACACATTGAAACCTCTTTTGCGGACTTAACAATTCAACAGAATATCATATTCTTGTTACATACATACATATAGGTAAATTGTTCTTGAGTAAAACATTGTTATTAGATCGACACAATACAATATGCATATGTCTACGATCTTGTCCCACGGATGCTGTTCGGACATTGTCATCAATAGTTATTCTAGTTCACGTGTGTTTGTGGAAATATTATCAAACATTTCATTAATGAACACAATAATAGAAATCCATCACAAAATAGGGAACTACTACAACTATAAGCACGCAATTATGAACTACAAGTGCAATGAACACTTGGCACTTTTTGCAGGGTCTGTCATACAGGAAATTAACATAATATTATTGAAAGCTCTATGCACGATTCTTTTTAACAGTTTCTTTCTTTCGCTCGAAATTCATTAAGTTCTAAATTAGTCTATCTTTTGTTCTTAAGAAAAAGAAAAACGGCCAACCAGAAAGAAATTTGTCAAATAGTGATTTTTGTTTTATTTTACACAGTCGTGCGAAATAATTCGCTTGTATATGGATAATATTATCCCTCTTTCTTGCTATATGTTATTTCATTTGTACAAAATTGAATCACCAAGGGATGACTTACACGAGGAATCATGTGAATAAAATGGTGGCTTCTTAATTTAATCTTTACTAAAGATCAAACTTATTAATTAGAATACTCTCGAATCGTGTGACTCATCCTTGGTGTCTCATGTATACAAGTGTCAGAACAGGAATATAATAACAGTCAGCGATATACAAAAATGCGATCGGTCGTTTAAAAAAATTGAGCTAATCTTAAAATTACACTTATGTTACTTTAGGACACGAATAGAGAAATCGGTCACCGTGTGCGCTAGCCTAGATTTCGTCAAACACAACTAAGACAACGGTAGAAAGAGAAAATAGAACATAATAGAACGAACACAATTCTTTTACATTTTTCGCATTTCGAAAATAGATAATTAAAGATTAACATAACAAATTCTATATCTATTCTAACACAGCGACATCCCGCCGATCTTGACTATTTCTTTAACAGTGATTAGTTTCTAGTTTATTCTTGATTTTTCAATCATGCGACCAAAACATAATAATATAATCATTCGTCAAAATTCTCTTCTCTAATTTCATTGAAAGTATCTCCATTCATAACCACTTCCTAACGGCATCACTTCAAACGAAAGTTCGAAATTCCATTTTTGAGGCCTTTGTTTCACTATTCTTATTTCCTGTCGCATAGATTATGCACACTCGACCGACAAGCGAGTTCGCGTGAGTCGGACACATGAAGCAGTTTCCAGAAGGGAATAAGCTGCTCACAAAGTTCCCTTTTTTAAAATGCTAAAGAAAACTTAAATCTATTTCTCATAATTCATCGTGATAAATAAATTAATTATATAATCTAAAGTTTTACACCTTGGTGTTTCGACCATACTCCAAAATTTGTTTATGATAAAAAAGAAGATACCTGAAAAGGAAAGCTTTTTTCACTGGATCCTTGGTAATGATACTGATGGCACTGTAACCAATGCCATGAACTCACCCTTCGCTAGTCAAGACGTCTTTTAACCTTGCTCTTGTGATCAAATGATCATCACATTTAAACCATTGATCTCTCTGCTGCCGTATGAAGGCAGTGTAATGTCCAGTCTCCAAAGATCCTTCATGATTTATTACCGCGAATAGAGAATATCTATTGTCGCTGAACGCCATATCTTCCCCATTCTTTGGCAGTCCATCTATCATTGCACTGTTATTGTTGCCGTTCCGTCTATGCGACATGAATGGAGTCATATCTAATTGTTCTGGAAACGAGATGAACGTACAGATCTTCTTGTCCTGTATACTAGAGTGCTCGAATCTTTTTAAATGAAAGCTGGCCACGATAGGGAGTTGCTTCATAGTCAATTGCTTGGTACTCTCTTGATACGTCTGACAATTGCTACACTTTATTTTTGCGCTAGATCCCAAGTGTTCGGCCCGTGTGAACCTTTCCAAACAATCTAATAACGAGGTAGGAGGACCAGAACTATCGGAACCTGATGCGCTAGCTGCTGGACCCAAATCCAAAGATATGTCCCAGAATGGATCTATCGTAGTAGACACTCCACTAAAAAATTATTACATCAATACAGATTCTTACACAATGCAAGACATTAAAATCGCACTATGCATTTCAATCGTACTTGCACGCCTGACAAACCACATCACTCTGAAGTCCACCAGTAAAGATTTGATCAATGATACAGTTACAGTGATGTGGATTATCTTTTACTAAGATGGGTGCTGCTTCACAATGCCTATGTAGAACATCGAGCGTGGCTATAAAGAATTCATGGGCATCTTGCTGTTCATAACCTGCTAAATGTCTAGCATGTGTCCAGATCAAATGGAGAAGCTTATGAAGTGTCAGCGGTGCTTTGCTACCCGAGTAAAATTCCTGAAAAAGATGGGATACTTCACAGACCAGGCAACGTGTTGGCTGTGGACAGTGATGCCGGTCAGCAAGAAAGTAATCTCTCAACAGTGGTGTGTGTATGAGAGCTTGTACTATGCAGTTCATGAAACATGTACTTCCAAGATTTATAAGTCCTCTTAAACCTACAAACGTACAGTATTAATTAATATACATTACATTTGATGTATATTTGCACATCTTACCTATGGTAGAATTTTCGACCACGCGCCTTCTGCGTGGATGTTTTCTCAATAATTCTGCCTCTATCTGTGTTGGTTCCCATGATCTATAAAATTCTCCAAAGCTCAATGACTTTGCAGATTCACTCCACTGTGCTTTAGCAACTGCTAATAGCTCCCTATCATATACATAATCCCCACATTGGAAGCACAAGATATTTCCATAACAAAGATCAACAGCTGCAACATAAAGTAAAATATATAATAAAAATATTTGTTGAACAAATTACCCTATTCTATATACAATTACCTATACAATCTATGTATAATTACCTAAAAAATGCTTTTTCGTCTTTGCATGTTCTTGTATATGACCTTTTACATAGCAGCCAAAGAATATACAATGAAGACAAGAATGTAGGCGATCTTTATATGTCTTACATGTGTGACATAAACAACTAACAGCCTAAAAATATAGAAATCATTTATTTACTGTATCAGACAAGAAAGATGAAAAATATATTACTCAAGCTTCTTATACAGATTAGATAAAAGTATTGTTCCAGGAAAGAAATATCAGATACGATGCTAAAGTTTATTTAATAAAACATCATTATGATTACATCGGGCTACGATGCAAATATTCATTGACCCTACGGTACCAGTACAATCATAAATCTATGTACCGTTACTTTACGTGAGTAGCAAATGTGCTAGAGCTTTATACCGACAGAGTAATTCTATACGGCGGCCATTTTTAAATCCATCTTTACAGAAACCGTCCATGAGAGTAATATAATACAAATACTACGTTTTCTATCTTCGTTTACACAAACTTATACAAACAATTTCATTTAGTTTTTCTAATACACTATTTTTCCAAAAATTACTTTAAATTGACAGTCATTTTCCAAACAAACTATTTCGCTTTGGAGTACAAAACTATCTTATAAAAAATGATAATAAAAGACTAAAGGGAAGAGAGAGAAAGGAAAGAAGAAAGGAATTTTCAAATAATTATTATTATATACTTGATAAGTTGATTAACAAGGAACAAATAAAAAATGATATACTCAAAATGGAAGACGAAGAATAATTTTCAAACAAAAGTTATAATAAAAGATCAAATTAGTGAACAGACATCCCATATCCGCAAATGCTTGAAAATAGAAACATCGTTTTCGAAGTTCAATAAAAACAATATGCACCGATTTGCACATTGGGTTGTCACTCTGTTTAGAATTTGCATAGTCCATGACTTAAGATCGCGAGTGGCATTGCAAGCGACAAAGAAAGAGAATGCTGTCGCTCTTCGCAACATCGTAAAGGTCCCACTAATTTCTCATTTTCCACATCATTTTTTGATCACGTATCAAATAAACAAACTATAGATGTACGCTGCATGATGGAAAATAAGAAACAGATGAGAAACATAGAAAGCATAGGTGAAAACGAAAGACAGAAAGAGAGTAAGGAAAACAAAGACAGAACCTTGACCACGAATCACGTAAGAAAAAGATAGTCGCACCTTTCTTACGCGTGCCTCGGTCGACGTGCTGGTCACAAAATAGGAGTGTATTACTTTGTATGGCTGGATACCCTTGGCTGCTTTGAAATTATTCAAGTGTATGCAGCCATGGTCGCTCATCTCAGGCTGGCGTGAGCGACGCTGCAGTGTCTCCTTTTCTTCACCCTGGTGATAAGCGTACAGAAACTCGCTAGTTCGCCGGCCTTTTTCCAAGCTAACCACCACCGCGACAGCGACCACAACGATGAACTAAAGAAGTCTAACCACTGACGCGGCGCAGCAGACAGCAGCAGGCCGTCGAGGACGGGCAGAACTACGTGGAGCTGTCGATTGACGGCGGCAGCAGCAGCGGCGACGACGATGACGACGAAGACGACGGAGCCTACTCTGTGCGGGGCGTAGCACGCTGGCCTTGGCAGGAGCGCGCGTGTCGTTGACATGGAAAACCGCGTGAGCCTTGGAAAAAAAGAGCGCAAGGGTTGCTCGTGTAGCAGTATCGTAGCCAGTCGATCGCTGTCACACTACGACACCGATCTGTCCCCTGATCTTGCTAGAGGCAGACGGCCCAGGAGAAGAGCAGAGTCAGGGATCGAGATACAAACGCGTGCCACCGACTGAAATCGAAATAAACACGATAATTTTTTATAATACCGAAAAACAGGCGAATCACTGGTATTAAAACGTTGAGACTTTTTTTTTATAGAAAAGTAACACTTAGAATCTTACGAATCTCCGTACCCACGTTTTTGACACCCGGGTGCTCACAGACACCAGCCGGTCACTGCAGGCGCCGCCGGTACAAGCCAGCCCCTCTTTACCCCCACCGCCAGTCATAGAACGTTGTCAGGGACGAGCTTCTTCTGGGTGCCACGGGTTCTTTAATTTTTCTGTCATTTTCTACTGTTTAATAAGGAAATCACGAGGAAATGGAATGTGTTACAAATATTTGTTAAAGGTTAAATCGGAAATTTATGGGGATGTCGAATGAGATTTCGTGATGAGGTTGACTGATTTATAACGCGGTATGTAATTGGTGGATCGCGCGTGATTTCGATTCTTGAAATCAAGAACGGTCGGATATCGGAATAACAGACTTCTGCCAAGAAACGGTCATGTAGATTTACGTAGTAATTTGTGATTGGCTATTGGCATCTCCTTTTTCAAATTGATTCATTCGTAAGTTTAAACGATTGTTTTTGTTACGTGTTTCACAAAGCAGAGATTGATGTGCAGAGATTTGGTAATAAATGAAGTAAATATAGACTAAATGTAAGTAAACGAATATCGTGTAAATATATTATGTATTTTTTATTGTAGATAATAATATATATAAACATTTAGATGACATTTAGATAAGAGTTGTATAGAATTCTATTCTTCAGTACTTTTGATGGCAGGGGCTTGCCAGACCTTAAAGTTTATAAAAGGTACGATTTTATTTATAAGTAGGATATTTATACAAATTCATATTTTCATCAAGATAAATAAAAAAGTGGAGTCTAGAAAAAATTGTAAAATCACCTTTTCCTGCTATGTTTTTCTTAAACTTTGATTATATTTCTTAAATTTAATTTAATTTGAATATTTATATGAGAATCAGGATTTGTAGGAAATCCTTTTGTGTTCTTGTAATTCTTTTTGGATGGACTGCAAGAAACTGTATACGTCCCTGAAGTCCCTGCTTTCCTAACCCCTCTTACCCTAAAGTAACAGCTGCGCATGGTATACATACATTACATACATACATCCCTTTGGAATCGCATTCCCGGTAGCTCGCAAAAGCAAGACCGCTAACTGATAATTCCTTCGTTGCGTGACCCATCCAGATTTAATGCTATTCTACAGCTTCATTGTCTATCAACGATGGTGTATCAATCAGATTAGATTCCGATTAGATTCTAATCTCCTAACCTCAACAAGCATCAATGATTCTGTACACTCTTGTGATTACTTCTTCAAAGGATATAATTTCATTTCAATATATATGTATATAAAGATTTTGCATCATGTTTTTTTGCAAAATTTGTCACTAAACATGTCACTAGAGTAACATGTTAGAATTTTTAGAAGAAGATTTGCATAATAAATAAATCAGTTTAGTACTAGGTATTTATTTATTCTATTTTTTTCTATATTTATCTATGCCTATGTGTATGCTTTCGTGAACTATTGAAGATTTCATTAATCCGATTTTACAAATTGTATCTGCTATTATCGACTGTGCCGAGTCAGATAAAACAGAGTACTCAGAGTCATCTATTAAGATACTTAGAAAACATCTAGCGCTCGTTCGACGGAATAGAACTGAAGTTTGAAATTGTTCTATATTTTTAAGTACATATGTACTATATATATATATTTATATTTATTTATCTAAACCAATGTGTAATCAATCAGGTATATATCAAATATAACTTTCGTTTCAAGCTAAGAGTAACATAAAAGCGATACAATACCTTATGATGTAGCATCATCTATATGTCCAAAATTTCGTTTACGTCATAATTTCATTTGAAATTTTATTGCTGATATCTGGCATCAGACATGTTTCCTAGAGTTTTCTATTTCCTGAGACACTGACATGAATGGAACTTTATTATAATTAACAGCTAAAAATAGAGCTTAGAAATACTATTATAAGAAAAGGCAGCAAAAATATGATGAGGTATTTATTCAGAAATTATTTATGAGTCAATTATATAACGCATAATGGAGAGTGGCTGAAAATAACGACAACTGTTAACATCTATCTCTTTATTAATAAGGCATAATTTACATAAGCACTATACAATAGCAGTACTACATTCTTCTAAAACACACAGTAATAAAATTATTATCGATATGAATGGCAGTGCATTTTCTATTTGAATCTGTACCGCTATTCTACGTAATGTATAGGGTGTTTCATCAAAAATGATCAATTCCACGTGAAAGATGAAATTCCTCCACACGAATCTCTCATGCGATTTTGAAAAAATCCATGACCCGGATAGAGACAATCATTGTTTCCATTGGTAAAAATAGCATTTTCTGCTATAAACGCTACCGTATACACATTCCACAAATTTTCAAAATCCATGCGAAACAATTTCGTTCTTCTGTGTTTTCACGCAGAAAAATTATTCGTATTATTTATTAAAGAACTATCACTGCTATAGAAAATATATTAATCTTCTTAGTATACGGAGATTTACTAATATGTAGAACGACGTCGAAATAATGTAATTAACGTACTTTCGTTCCATTCCGTTTCGTTTCTCGAAAATCACTTAGCCGGGCATTATCATCAACGTAATTGTCATCATGCTACTGATTATCTAATGTGAACTTTTCCTTTGTAGGTTTAAGAGAATGGACTAAACAGGAAACGATTCTACAATCACACGTAAAGCGTTCCAGCCTGAAAGTCAGCTGTAATCGGGCTCAACTGAGCGAGACCCTCGACGAAACAAAACGAAACTTCAATCCAGCTTCTCTCGTAATAGAAAGCATACTTATAAATCTACAATCTACTATACGATAGAACCTTGCTGTGTACTGTCGACACCCGTTTCCGCAGTTAAAAAGCGGCGCAAAGGCCGCTCTTGATTAAAATTCCGGAAGACTGGTCGATCATCGAAACCTTACGATCTTTCATAACAGATCTTTTATAATATTTTCTAATATCGTTCAATACTGGTTACCGACTACTTGTCTAAGAACAACACCATGATAAGTGTATAGCCCTGTCGGATATGTTTTATAAGCGTGACTTTTTAAACAAACGAAGACAACGTTTGTTTGAATTCCTCGATCACTTGTTAAATATACAATATTTCTTGAGTTCTTAATGTGTAATATTCGTTCATCATTCGGAATTGTTTGATTCAATTTAATGGTTCAACTGCTGTAGCTGGCGAGGAGGGAATGTATGATCGACATTTAAATATGGGTAGTCGGTATGACGCGGTACCTAATGCTTTTAATTTTAGCCAAATTTTTCGTCGACCAGTCTTTCTGAACATCTCGGTTAGCACTTAATCGTCCGACGAGCGAATGGAAACCATCTTCAACAACTTTGAACATCGAACTCTGTCTACGAGTCGAAAGACACTTAATATTCTTTTCATAGTGCGATGACATCATTTGTTGTAAACGCAATTGAATGTCGTGACATCTTTTCAAAGCCACTCATTCGGTATTTTTACGTTCCTTTCATGATTCATTCTATAGATTTTCTACTGGTATTATCTCCAATCTCTATTTTACATACATTTCAAAAATATTATAAACATAAACGCAAAACATAAGAATTAATAATGATATCTCATTAAAATTTTCCATGTAACTTTAAATACATGAATTTGTTTTTCCATGTTTTAGAAAGATAAAAGTCATCATCAACAACTTGAGAATTGCTGGAACTTTTGTTCCTTGTAGTCTTCGTGATCTCCATCTTGGACTGATTTAGGCTGATTGAAAAATAGATGCGATCCGCGGAAAGGAGCTAAAAACAGGTGCTCCCGATGATTCGAGCAGATTAAATCGATTAATCTCAGGTGCAACGAGTATTCTCAGCGCAGTTTTGTAATCTTCTGAGCCTCTCCCTGGGCGTTCATTGACTCGTGGTTCAGGGCTAGATCCCGACTCCGTTCGTCGCATGTAATAATGTGCGTGCGGTTCACTTTGCCGCAAAACTGGGACGCTGCGTGCTGAAAGAAGAAACAATTGTGGGAAGAGAGGTTGAAAGTGAGATTACCGCGATGCTCCTTTGATGAACGTCTTCGAGTTTCTTTTTTTCGAAAGACCATGTTGGACTTTAAATCGATGATACTCACCGATAGATTGGATATTCTCTTTTTCTCTTTTTCATTAATAAATGCACGTGAAAACGTAGATCTCAAACGCGTGATATGCCGTATGAGCGATTCATTTCACACTGGCTCTGTATCTGTTTAATAGTCGGCCTCTAGCTCTAGCTACTGAGCAGAAGTTCGAGGCCATCATTTGATAGATAGTGTCATTTTGCAAAAATTCAGCCTTATAATATTAAAATATATACAAATTCAGCCTTTGTAAGAATTCTTCTTGAAACATTTTATAGAATGCACAAAAGCTTAACAATATTGAATATAGACAGACATTTTCTATAGTGTCGTTTATTTTATTGTGTGTTTAAAATGTGATAATGAAGGAGATGGTCCGAGACTTGTGATCAGTAGTATATGTACACGATTCGACGGGCTATTCTATTTATTCATTAACTTATAGTACACAGGTTCACGCGCTAAAGATACTCGTGCAAATGAGGAATCAATCTGAATTTTCAATAACATACTGGAATCTATAATAATTGTAAGCAATATATGCCGTGAAATGGTGGAAAGTTGCATTCACCAGCGATTACAGACAAATGAGTCATAACGTCACATTTTCCAACGGAACGTAGTATACAGTTTCAATTCATCGTCGCAAATAAGGCCATATGTATTAAAGCTACTCGTACATGTTACATGTGTAATGTACACACTAATTATACATACATACATACATTTATATATAGTATACGTATTCACAGTTCGATTCATAAGGCGATGAGACTAAAGTACTATAATAAATTCATTGATCTTCAGCTTTCTCCCATTTGCGTGATCGACTAATGAAGAAAAAAAGAAGAAAATGATCAAAAAAATAGACATCTCTATTACATAAGGTCATACGAGGATTCATCGTACATAATTTTGTCGCAACTAAAACGATTATGTCACGGATATAAATAACAGATATACAATTAGTAGCAGTTATCGTCGTGTTACTAACACAAGGTAATATGGTAACGGGCTGATAATCAATGGTTGTTTCCCTTGAAATGAATCCTCTGTGTTCATATATGTCTAAATAGGATTAATACTTTTGTATTCGCAAGCTGATTGAAGTAATTAGAGGATCGACAAATATTTGACTAAATATTTAACTTTCTGTATGGTCGAATGCCCTTTTTAACGATTGTACGCATTGACGATGCTCTAATTAAATCAAGCAGTATGGACTGTCGAGATGTTTAGCCTGAAAATCAAAATATGCTTCACAATTGTTTCAGCAACAATTTAGTTAAAAAAAATAGAAACTATAAATGTAATACACGTCGTATTAGATCACAATTCGCTTTGAGACTTACAATCAAAACCCAAGGCGTGGAATGTTGTCGGTATCGCGTTACAGAGGATCGATTTCTCGAACTAGAAAAGATCATTCATTATCGCTGCCCTACTGTTCGTTCCCGAGTTGTCATTTCTATCTCGCTGAGCTATGATCCCATTAAACTCATGCTCGTTGATATTTCGTTCTTTTTCAAGGGACGAGTCCTCGACGGCCGGAACTTTCATCGATAATGGCTTTCATCATGGTCTTGACAAATGCCTCATCTTCCTTTCAACACTGTACACGACACCCTACAAGCGCAACGTGGCTAACTTCTTCCAATTTCCCTTTGAAGTCATGCAATCGGACTGGAAGCGTCTTAATTTCACTGGCAGATTTAATAGTCTCCATTGATGATGTTAATTCGAGGTCAATTATGTGTGAATGCGATGGTGTGGCGGCGAAAGTTTCGCCCCATATAAAAATGTAATTCTTTTTGTTCGGCTATTGCGGCCGGAGTTAACGATCAGCAATTCAATTAAACGGCCCGATTAACTACTGAATTAATGAAGATAGAAAACGAATAATGATGAAATCATTAATATATCACGTTTGTATGTAGTGAAAGTTCTGCTACTTTGAAGTTAGAGTTTTTCATTTAATGTCTTCCTCTTCTTGCAGGAGAAACATGAGTGAGTTATCCTCGTTTTGAAAAATTTAGGAAAACATTTTCTCTCTTCCTCTTTTTTTATCATTGAGTGGACTGATATAACGTATTGTATAAAAAAGTAAGAATATTAAGTCGTTGCCGACGTTGGAAAAAAAAATAGATTTGTTACTCTTCTTCGCAACAGAGGCCACAATGCAGAAACGCTTGTTGGTAACTAAATTGCAGGAGATCAATTTTGCTCGATGAAAATGTCAAAAATAGCAATTGTAATCAAAAGTGACATTGACTTTCTCTATGGTCTTGAAAAGTATTTGCACATAGCCTTATTTTCCAATGAGATGTTTTTTTATCCAATTTCGCATTTGATTTTTATAGTATCATATTATATATAAATAAATAAATATTTTAGTAATCATATAAAAATGCTACTAAATGATATATAATTTAATGTATTTGTATCTTAACTGATTAAAATGTACACTCTATACCAAATGGCATGTCAATACTTTCGATAGCCACTACAAAACGTTTTACAAGATTTTTATGCAAACAGGCAGTTTGATCTTATGATCCAATTATTCGTTGGTTAGAAGGATTCTTAAGCTTCGTTTTGACAACACCAATTTACAAGTCCCATCGCGAATAATACATAATTGTGAATTAAAACTTTTGTTTCATGCAAAATTAATTGATCATTTAAGGCCATTTCCTTCACCATAGGTATTGTACCCATAAAAATTTAACGATCTTCTGGAATAATAATTTTTCCAGATATATTTAAAGAGAGAGATACTTCAAATACAAGTATCTATGGAATTAAAATATGAAGGTAATAAGAAAAACAAGGAAAATGAGCAAGTACTTATGGCAATCGCGAATGGTCAAGTAATCTTAGGTCTCTGTCCTTTTTATCATGACTCCAAACCACCTACGATCATTACTCTAAATGTTCAAGGTCACCAAAAACACTGGACGGGGTATCTGTGCATTACTTAACTGAAAGGATAAAACGAATGTCTTTGGTATACCCGACTGTGTTCGAAGAAAAAAGAACGAGGGAACAAGTAAGGGAGAAAGATGTTACTACACTACGACGAAAGCAAGCAGAATGGTTGATACGGTAGCAACTGCGAGACTAATCCTGTTTGCAACTGAAGTGGGTATCTCCGGCTGCTCCGGTGCGGTTCCGTCCTCCAAATACTGATAACTCTTGACTGCAGTTTTCGCTCTGACTACTCGATAGTTCGGCACGCTGGTGTTTACTCGGTTGGTCAGTATATTTTGCAAGGAATTAGTGACACAGTAAAAGTTACCATTCTCATCGAACGCAAATGTATCCGGCCACTGCATCCTTTCATGATCTCTAGAGATCACCCTTTGGCCAGTAGTGAACGACTGTTTAGTGTCCCACATAGCTACAGCATCGTCAGCCAGCAGTCCAAAGTACAACGCTCCCTTGGCTGACATCATCATTCCATCGGTTTGAGAAATTTTCTTTCCCAATTCCTTAACGTGTTCATCTACGTTGCTTAGGTTGCTCTTCAACACCGATGTTGGTATAGAGTACAAATGGAATGAAGACAGTGGTGAATAGTATACTTGTCTGTCTTCAACACTTGCCGGAGACAGAGCAATCCCATCGACAGATATAGGCATATTAATGAGATTCTTAGAGACCATGAATCTTACTGCTTCGGGTTTAGCTTTCATGGAATCATGCCTGACCTTCCACGAAGTATTGTTACTGAGGGAGTAGACGATTATGCCTGGATCTTCGCGATCACTGTCTGTGATATACGCCATGCCACCATCCTCGTGATCCAAGACAATGTCATTTAGGTGGGCTGTACCGTGACGGGCCACTTGTGGAGGGAACTCGTAGGTTCGTAAAATCTCACCGTTGTTCTCGAGATCCAGGATCACCAGCCTTGGTGGGCAGGTGATCTTCACTTCTACAGAGAGAGGTGACATCTTTCCAGAATCAAGTACCCACATACGTCCTTTTGGATCGATCTCCATACTTTGGACCAACTGGAAGGCGTTGCAGTCTCCAACTTCCTGCATGTCCCAGTTAGGGAAAGCTTCCAGCTTAGGGGCGGTATTGCCGTTCACCACGGTTGCAGAAGTGACTCCCAGCGTCACTGGTACCCCGCTTTTCCACCTTGGTACCGTCAGATACATTTTACCCTTCCAAAATTTGATACCAGCTATGAAATTGTTAGCTGGAATGTAATCACCGTGTTCAGTCGCATAGTTTTGTTTCTCTTCTGACGGCCATATCACGTCGATCGTGTTCCATTGGAAGACCACTTGGAACGGTTCATGACACGTGGTCATGGTAACAAGGAGCAGCAAGAATGCTGAGCTCTTCATTTTTTTTACACTTTATTCGCCCACTTTACGTTCTACAATCTATCACAGTATGCTGTCACTTTTTTTTTTAGTCCAATCACGTGGCAGAAAGAGACAAAGACCAGTGGACGAACCAGTTGAAAACTGATACCCGGAACAAGAGTGTTCGTGGTCCGGCAAGTGTCGCCAGAGATCCGGAAGAGCGTCTATTCTCGTCGACGGAACGGTGTGAAGAATATTCCGTGCGTACCAACTGTGTTGGCTGGCCTGCTTTTGTCAACTAACTGATTCAACACTGTCCACCGACCATTGCTACCTATTCTACTAAGCGTTCTGAACTATGGCCCATCACGCGGAGACGATCGCGGTTTGACTGACGAAGACGCGGAGCGTCGCTTAGAGAGGCGTCGTCTCCCCACCCGACGTCGTTGTATTTACACACTAAGATCATCTGTGCACGTGTACACACTACACGTGTGATCGTACGTGGATAGGGATGCATGTGGATATTGTATGTGCAACAGGAACACCCAGCAAGGTATCCCCACCATAATTTCCACGCAAAACGTAGCTCGGCTACTTAACCGTGCCGAGGATGCATTGTTAACATTCCTGGTTTGAATCAGTATTCGTCATTGCGAACGTCGTTCGTATTGTACCTTAAGTTAATTTTTTTATTTATCGAAACAATTAATTGCGTCGCACGTTTACAATGATTCACCAAAATGCTGATGACAATATTAATTTTTTGCTCGGTATCTATCTGGTTACGAGTCATAAAATCAATTTCATGCACATCATTTCTGATATAGCACAAAATTATGCTTCATATTTGCAGAATCATTATTCTAATTGACCTTTGAAGCTGTATTATCTTTAAAATAGCTGAATCCAATCTACATTTGTTTACGTTATTTATCTTCATCTTGACACTGAAAACAGATCACAGTGCTTTTTATACTACACTCGGCGTCAATATCCAGTAAAAAATATTATAAACCATTCTACTTTGAATATATCGAAAAAAATATTTCACAATTAAATTAGGGAAAGAAAGAGAACCATTAGTCTGTTCTTAGAATCTTGTTGAAAATATTATTTCGTCTAATCTATTATTTTCTTCTTTATTTATTCATTCGCAATTTATTGACCGGTGATTTTCAATCAATTTCCAGCTGGTAATTAAGTTAATACTCTTCTTAGTATCCTACGATAGTTACTGCGTACGTTCATTGTTACGCTAAACGAAAGACGGTTGAGAATAAAATGGTACTCGGCTCAGAGTTGTAAGGCCGGATCCGCTTGAAAAGGAAACGCTGAAAAGGGTGAGCTTAGAAAAGGTTGTTATGCTCTGCTTTATCTTGCCCAGGATGATCCCAAAAAATCGATTCAACGGTTATTTCTTCGAATCGCACCCTTGTACAACTGCGTTGCTCGGAATCCCGTTCGACTTGTTTTTTTCTTCTTGGTAAAGGTAGGTCATTTTATCAAAGGGGAACGTGATAAAAAAAAAGAAGAGTTGGATATAATTTACAATTCATCGTAAGCAAATGAAGAACAATAATAAAAGAAATTTATACTCCTGTTACAGTGTACTTTACCATCAGTGTTATCTATCTCAAACCAGACGTCAACCGGAAATATTGGTCATAGTGTTAGCATTTCATCGATAGTGTTGCCCAAGTAACCGCATGCAGATCAATTTCCTTGGTGCATGATCCATTGATCTCGATCAAATGGAATATATTAATGAATGCATCGGATAACGGTTACGATCAATAACTATCCTACGGTCTAAGACACTTTATCGTCAAATCTTCCAGAGCTCCGAAAATTCCTCCGCAGTTCCTTAGGAAACAGAATCCATCAAGTTAATTATTTCAAATTGATCGAGTTTAATCTACTTCCTAATATTCCACATAAATGCAAAATTTTCTATTCAATGATGTATTCAATGGAAAACATAACGTATTGGATATTTATATATGGTTAGATACTAATTACATTTTCTCTAATACCCCTGAGCAAGAACCATGATTAGAGCTAAAAGAAAATATTCAATCACTGGTGGCTTGATGAAATTGTTAAAAATAGTTGCCATCGGTTACTGGTGTTTGATGGACGGTTTTACGAGTCCATGAATGGGTGATGCGTATCGTATTTTTGAAGGTAAAACGGCACGTGAAAGGAGTAGAATAATAGTTTGGCAATCGTTCAAGTATTTATAAGAATTCATCAAGAACATAGAATTTGTGAACACGTGTACGGCTCGCGACAAGAATCGTCTATCACGAAGCCAATATCTTTCCAACTTATGTTTTATGTTACAGGTATGACGAAGCGGAGAATCGGGGAAAGAGAAACGATCGGTTAAACGTTACATCGAGCTAAAATTGTGAATTAAAGTTACGAAGAAATTAGATTCCTGTAACTTCGGGGAAGGAAGACTCTAATCCGTAAGAGAGTAAATACATATTAGAAGAATTTCGAAGGTCACCTGTAACAATGATCCATAGAGAAGAGTTTTATTAAGCGCTAGAACGATGACGAGCGAAGCATAACTGTCGACGAATGATCATGTAATGTGTATAACGTAATGTTATAACAGTAATAAAGTGCGTGTGCACTGGTAGTATATCTGTAATAGGTGTTGGCCATTTCAACATCATGGCCATCCAGATACTTCCAGACGTCCGTAGGATTATTCTTATTCATTGTTTTCATCCGTTATAGAGACTTGAGATGCTTGCCATGTTTCTGCAATTATATAATATACTATATAATTCGTTCCTTATAATTCATTAACGCGAGTCATCACAGGAATGCTATTGATCAGACGTCAGCTTGTTACCGAGGAAAGTTTCACAATCGCAGAATTAAATTATTCTAAGACACTGTTTGACATAAAACGCTTCTAAATATTTTGAATATTCCAAATCTTCCGTATAGCATATCTGATTCGCGTAAACATCGTTGGAATAGGTCATCTTGGATTATTACTGCGAAATATATCATCATCTTGTTTGCATTACATTTCAACATATTTTGATACCATTCACTGTACAGTTTATTTTCTAGGCAACTATCCAAGGTAAACGAAATAATCTTTCACGAGCCACCAACGAACTAGATATTATTGGCGAGCTCGTTATTTCAACGACGTCGACGTGCCCGGTGATCAGTAATTTTTTTCGTTTCATCGTCCATCGATTCCAGGTCGAAACGAGTCTGATAGTACATAGCCGCTTTGACGAATATTGCAGAAGACTATTTTTACTTTGATCCTTGAAAATTTCTTCGAAGTACTAGCTTAAAAATCAAAGACCAAGAACAATTTCCAAAGTATGTATTATTTACTTGTTACGTTCGCTTTCTGTTTTACGTTTCGAATTTGCATAGCTCGACTTGCTTATTAGTGCCTTAGCGATAACATTATTCTCACTCCACTAAGTATTCTAATGTACAAATATTTGCGAATATTACAGGTATAACCGAACGCGGTCTTACGCGATACTCATTTCAAATTGCA
Organism: Bombus huntii; assembly: GCF_024542735.1. Classification (NCBI taxonomy): domain Eukaryota; kingdom Metazoa; phylum Arthropoda; class Insecta; order Hymenoptera; family Apidae; genus Bombus; species Bombus huntii. The sequence goes on from NC_066251.1 coordinate 6,179,132, forward strand.
ATATTGAAAAGTTAATCAAATGGAGAAATAATGATTGGGAAGAATCAAATGTGTCTCAGGTAACCGGACGTTACATTGGCATGCAGACTACTAGACTAAGAAGAGGGTCAGAATTACAGATTTATGCTAATTGGTAACTTATTAATATTGCTGATATCATTTACTCGCAGTTGACCAGCGGGTACTGCGCCATTTTCAGCGCTTAGAAGCACTTAACGTACGTGTAAGAATGTTATTTTAATTAACGCTCATCCCTTCCCAAGTATTACGTATAATCGAGTTCCTATTTATTAGTTAGCCATTATAATGGCACGTTCGCTGTTTACTTATCAGTTAACGGTTTCTTCGATGAATAGAATTGTCGTTATGAATATTTAATACAGTGAGAAATTCATATCTTTTTTCAGATCGAAATTTTTCCGTTTTCCTGCTTGTGTCAATGATTAGCACATTGCGAAACGATAATTCCTCTTCAAGACATCCGAGGAATCTAAATAACAAGTGAAGACGCGCTAAGAATCGTCGTGTTATTTTCCTTCCGACGTGTTTCACAACGCCTGTCTTCATCTTAGAGTAAATATTGCATCTCTGTAACCTTCGAAAGATGCAAACCACAAAACTTTCGTAGGTCCTTCTCTCGACATCTGTGGCCGTAGTACTTAGATCTTAATCGATGCGTCCGTGAATTTAACGCATAAACCTTTCACCAAAACGTCACGATCTCGTGACCCTTTTGCATCCGTGGTATCCACAGTTACATCAGTTTTCTTTCTTCGTGTACCGGCTCGTGCGAACGTTATAACTCGTTGAGGTACGTAAAATCGATGTTATCATATATCGACTGGTACCAGTCATTACAGAAATATATAAAGTGAATCACTATGAGTCACTTTGTGATGCAACTTTTTCCAATGTTTTTATCGTCTCTCTGGAAGTTGTAAATTAACGTCTCGAGAATATCGATGAGCGTGTAGTTAACTTGATGATTTTTATGTAGTGGATACGTGACGTACGTATAGTATTTTACACTGGTATAAGAACTTACTTACTGGTATAAGAACAAGTAATAAGAACTTTCTGGAAAATTACCAGATATGATATGTTAATACGTATATCTCGATCGTTGAACAACACCGCAAATTGACTACGCTAATTATCTAGAACCGTGAAGAGATATGCTTAATAGTAAATGTCCGTAGGCTTGAAAATAATATAATCAACGTCCTTGTCGTTCTTTTATGCCGACGCAGTTTTACATCCTCTGTGAAACGTTGGTCGCGTTCGCGGTTGAAAATTCTGTGTCACGGCCCACTTTATACCTTCATTTTTATTATCATTAACTGGCCACACTCGCTTTGTTTTTCCATTGAATCGTAGTGACACGGTGCATCCCACAATTCGTTAATTCCTCTTACTCATTGCTCGTTTCATATCCTCTTTACTCATCTCGTTGCTAATTCCAGGCACGAAATATTCACGGTCACAATCAACTGCAGCCTTCGTCGGGACGAGCTTTCACTTCAAGTTGCATCAATGAAACGATAAGTTTTTTCTGCGAGGATCATAAGAAGGAAATAATAATCACAAGAAGGGAACGTAACAAAAATTCGAACTTGATCCAGTGCATCGACAAACGGTCTTATGCAACGCGCTAGAAATAAAGTTACATGAAAGGTTCGACGCTGTAAATCGTAAACAGCGCAGATGGCTAATGTAGCGCCATGTATGCGAACAGAAGATAAATTGCTCGAGCACAATAAAGATAAATTTTGCTATACGTGATATCGACAAGAAATTATTCGAATCTGTCCATTAGTAACTTGCTGTTAGAATCGACAACCTATCATTTATTTGGACATTTCTTTTCCACCGACGCCTCCTCCTTTCGTTCATCGCAAATCGACCGATTCTTTTCCAACTCAACTTGTGACTCTCCCACTGTGTCAAAACTAAAAGTTCGATGAGCTCGAAACAGGACAATTCACCCTCGCTGAGCATCAGATTGCAGTCGTAAATCGTAGGGAAATCTCCCTGTTAAAATCGCTGACAGAATACCCTTTCCAATCTATGAAATTTTTATTTCACAATCCTCTTACGCTCTTTCCATAACAATCGTTTTTAACTTGAAATGGAGAACGTACATGATGAAACCATCATAGTCCTATCTTGTCAAGGATCGCTTTAATACTTCTCAGATCAATATCGGTTCCTCAGTCAACCTTCCTGTGCTAACTTTCCTCTGGACGAAGGCGCTACTGCGCCTTATTCCATATTAGAAACACAGGAATCAGATTCCAAGGACGCTGAATAATATTCCACAAACTGTCCAGGTATTGGACCTGATTCTGCCACAGTTAGTATGCAAGCCCATAAACGGGAGAAATGAGAAGTGGCGCTGGAAATAAGTCAGTTCTGATTTAACGATCATAAATGTGCGAACTAGTATATCGGCAAAGGCCGCGCCCTGCGCATCCGTTTCCTAGTGGCCTACTAAAACCAACGTTCTCCTTCTCTCTCTCTTTCTCTCTCTCGTTCTCTTCATGTCTGTACGTCGTGGATGAAAATAACACCATCAAAGCAGGAAGGCAAGCTAGCTGGTTTACGGATTAGAAACGTGAAGAGGGAGGTAGGTCGAAGGAATGATAGCGCTCCTATCAATAAGTCAGGCCAAGGGAAAGGAATATATTCGATTGGAATCGATTGAACTTTGGATGATCAGCTTTTTATCTTTACCTAATGGATATTGTGCGAGCTGTAGGCATCGCGTGTCTATCAGTAGAAGTGGTAATCCAAGAATTATACACGTCACGATCGTTTCCAACTCACCAATTTTAATGAAAGAATTGACTTCAATTTATAATCAGTATATATTGTAATTTTTCCTCTTTATGAAACTCAATATTAAATTTTTCACGTTAGAAGATTGAAAACGACGAAGTTAATGTACCTCATAATCGTGCTATACATATAATTATCTAATCGAGTTAAAAGTTCCCTCTTTGACACAAACTTTGCTTTCAGGCTTACACCGGATTACCTTTGATTTTAAGCAGTCAAAACCGTGAAATCGTTGGTCAGTGATTTTCACTAGGGCAACGATTCGTACTGAACTGAAAGTAATACGCTGGAATTGTGCTTCCGGAGTTTTCAAGCTGCTGAGCTTCTCAAACGTCTTCCAAGTATCGACCGGAGGCTGGCAGACCTGTTCGAGTTCGCGTCGATTTTATTCTGTATCGTAGGTGGGTAATTTCATTAGTTTAAAAGAGATGAAAGGACAAGGTAAGGTCCGTCGCAAACATTATAGAATTTACAGCGATGAAAATATGTCGACGTGTAGCGATTGCTCGATCACACGAGGCATATCATCAATGAAAGCTACATTTCTTATATCCTTATAAAGGTCTTATAATTTATAATTACAACCTATGGCTATAATATCTTAAGATAATAAAAATATGAACATTATAGACTTTATTAGAAGAATAATTGGACCTTTCGACTAAATTGATATATATTCCCACTGTTAAAGTTTTGATTCTACGGCCAGGAGAAGAGCGCTGAACATATCTCCCACATTCCCAGTGGATGCTAATTTAGGTCGTGGTGTCACACATCCCGAAAAGTGAAGCGAAGGTTTCGCAGTAATGCTGTTAGCGCGAGCGTTACGAAAAATTAGCACAATGACGATGCAGGCAACATGTGATAAAGAGTTTCATGACATTCGATTCGCAATTGTTATTCCCATGGATCATGAAGGGTACGTCTAAACGAGATTAGAAAAGAAGAAAGCAAAACTAGGACGTTGGATGCCTTCGGGTAGCATCGTTTTCACTTGCAATTCAACTCATTTTGCACTCAATTAGCGATCACGAGTATTAACTCTCTGTATGGAAGTTCTTCACAGATGGTTATGTTCTAAATCATCTTTAATTTACTGTGAACAGATCAGGAGATCTCTCGGGTTTTTTTTCTCAGTGTCTTATAAAACTTAAAGTTATATGTAGCTTTGTACAGTATTATTATTTTATCCTTGAAGGAAGTTGATTATCGAAACGTTTGTTTCTCCGTCATGTAACAAAAATACTAGTCGAGAATTACCAACCAGTTAGCTGGTGATAATACGATAAACGAGCACGTCTGCAAACATTGGACGTGTTAACTCCCCGATTGGATCATTACCGCTTCGAAGCCCAAAGCGGGAGAAATGTTTCGACGCTTCCAGAGATTTTTACGCTCCATCGGGGAACGCAGACCGTTTAATTAAATTGAGCGACGTTTCGTGGGAGACTACGTAATCCACGGGAAATATTCAATGAACTCCAATGTCGGGACAGCTCGGTGGCCCTGATTAACAGCAAACGAATAAAGAAATCTTAGTAGTTAATTTCATTTCTTCAGAATCGAACGGTGTTCCAATTTAGAATTCATCCCAGGAGAACGTATTTTGATAAACGAAATTGTCAACGAAATGGAATAAAATCTTAGTGACTGTAATAGAATATTTATCATTTGGACGACGTACATAATGAAACTTAATTGCTATTCCCTGAAATGTATTTCTATCGGACATTGTATTAACTTAAAGTTGACAGAAGGTTCAACGAAGTTGAAATCAACGTACCTATTAATCAAGATAACTTAATGAAAGAGTAGGAAATTGAAATACTTGGTACGTAAGGGAGTCTACATAGTACCCAAAACACATTTTCTGGGGAGTAGTGGGTCACCTATTCTAGTCAGCATGCTGTCGGTCAGATGAAATCGTAAATCGACGGTTACCATAACGACCAACGGTTCTCCCTTTATTTTCCTACCCCAATGTCATAGTATTCTGACTAGATCCCCTGGCCCCTCTATTCTCTGCGATTACAAACTCAGCTCCTCCATTCAAAACCCCCGGCGTTCTATTTCTTTTTTCAGAGTTTTCTATCCTGCCTACTGCTCCTGGCAATTCAGCAATAGATTTAATTTCAATCGAGTGACGAGGAAAACGTACCAACGTCGAATGAACTGGTAATAATATTTCAATCCATATTCGTAACTGATTTCATCCCCAAAAACCCATTTTCAACCCTCGATTACCGGAACAAGATGAAAGGTATGGTAGTTTATTTGAAATAATGAACTTTCAAAGAGAATCATTGACGGCTGTAATAAGTGCAGTAATTTCTTTCCTATTTACTTCACAAGCATTGTTTTTAAACTTTCCATATATAAAAGAAATAATTGCTGAATGTATTAAAAGCCTCAGGTATTTAACTTAAGATAATACTATTATTATACGTCCATATTATCCTATTTTATATTTATTATATTTTTTTATTATACAGAGAATTACTCACAAAATTATGGCACTCTTCCAGGAATATCACTCGAAAGTCGCCGACACAAAATTACGCATGAATATCGAGAATTCTAGATATCAAACAAAATAGAAACAAGAACGCAGAAAAATCCTCTCATAGCCTTGCTTTGCGTGAGTGCATTTTAAAGGAGGTCGCTCTACCATGATATAATGTATTTTCGCTGCAGCAGTCGTTGCGGCGTCGTTGCTGTATAAGGGAACAGCTTGGTGCTTTTACGCAATAAGTAGACACACGAACGTGTTGTTTCTTGGCGAGATAATACGTGTGTTGTTGGTTGCAAGAAAAAATTTCTACGATTAAAAACATCAACATGGTCACGTAGAAAAATGGTCCGGTGGCCAAGGTAGCCAAGACCTTGAAGACTAAAGCTGACTAGTTTGCTTCAAAGAAACCATCTGTCTTGAATGTAATGGTTCACGTCATATCTCAACGATGCTCTATCTTGCGCAACATCCTTCATTTCAAACCTACAAAGTTACATCGAGTAAATTCTAACATCTTCTCCTCCTCCTTATTTCATTTTCATCGCTGACTTATTTGGAAATCGTATCAACAGGTTTTGATAAGGATCCAGAATTTATTAACCGTATGAAAAATCCAGTGATTTCATGCGAGAAACTTTCATTTTTATTATCATACGCATCGTTACGCTATAAAGATGTGGCTGATGAAACATCGTGTTTATTGAAATTAATAACGAGGCAATTGAAAGTGTGTCGCGACTTTGTTTCGACGTGAAAGGAGGGAACGATTGTCTGCTTCTTGTCGTGTCGTGCTGATCCATGAATAGAGGCTTTCCCATGGAGAAAATCTATTATTTTCATAAGTACGCCCTCTCAGAACGCGCGAAGAAACGGATTACGTAATGTATTTTCATTTTACGTAACGACCATTACAAAACTGTAAGCAATGAGTCATCTTCCAGTCAAAGTCAGAGATCAGTCTGATCTAGTTTCTCCTGTCGGGTATGTATCGCAAAGGAGCAAAGTACGATCTCTTGTAAATCTAAACTCTAGTAATTTTCATCAGTACTTACGTAAAATGTCTTATAATTTAATTTACAGGTTTATGTCCTTGTTTTGTCTTTTCTATTGTTTCTATGAATCCTTATTGTTGAAATCCTTTCTTTGGTATCTCTGTACTCCTTTATCATTCCTGCAACTCCTTTTCAAGTATTCTTACTATTTCTTTATTACTGGAATTACTGTTTTTATATCTTGCATTTTTGTATTGCTGAAACTCCTTTTCCTTGATCGTTAATATTTTATTTCTTATTCGCATTACTTATTATGATATTCCACTGGTATTTCATTATTATTCCATACTGCTTTTTTTGTTACTACAATTTCTCATTTCCTGCAACGGTTCTCTTGTTACTAAAAAAATCCTCCTAGCAATTTCTCCCATCGAAGTCTTCTACGATTCTTTCCTCTTTGGCTCATTATGCAAATTTTAAGCTTCAATTTCGTCGTGGTGGAATACATATGTATCAAGAAGGCATCGCCAAACACTGTACTCGGAAAGAGTTGCGAATCAGAACAGAGCTTCCAGAAATGTCCACAGTCCTCAAATGATCGTCATTTATAAATATTGAGAAAGCAACTACTATTGATCACAACAAAGAAGCTCCATTTCTTTACATGGTACGCTATTTTCTTATTCTTAATAGAATAGCAAATGTTCAGACAATTTTAATGATCTTCAGTACAGAGTAATTCAAAGTGTACAATAAGGAACCGAAATCTCAATTAGAACTGTATAAAGTGTAATTTAGCCTTGATTCAATCGCTATTCAAAAACATTGAAGAATATGTTGCGAATCGACCCTGAGTGTCATGATATCAATCGGTGCCGCCACATAATGCTTTAATTTAGGACCATGCTATACAGTAGAAGCTTTTGCACCTAGCATTCGTGCTCATTACATCACTCTAGGCGTGAAATTCAATAATTAAGTCAATGCTTCTTTCATCAGGTGAAAACACAGGATATCTCCTAATCTATTCGTATTGTATCATTAGTCGGGAATACAATAGTAATGAATAGAAAACATTTAATGTTATTGGACAAGGTGAACGATCATCAATATTGCAAACTAATTACTTTGACAATTGTCATGTGTGAAAATAAGCTGGAAAAATGGATTCCTCTGATATTCGTAGAAGTATCGTAGCATTCGGAAAAGGAAACTTCGGAGGATATATTATTATTCAAATTCTATTCATAATATAAACTTCTAGGAAGTCTTCAGTGAAGGCTGTAATGATAGTCATCAGCAGTATTTTTTCCATAGATGTATTAAAATGAATTTTTAAATTCGTAAACGTAAAATCTAAAAAATTGTAAATAATCAGTAAAGAAGTCATAGCTGTCGACTCTGTCGATAATAGACAATACAGTAGAGTAAACTCTTCCAATCGAATAATTTTAGTCCACTTCATAGAAGGAATTTAGTCATTAGATGTTTCAGTGTCATAACGTATGCTTAAAGGATTAGGACATGACCGAGGTCCAAACGTTCGAGGCCGCAAAACGAGAGTAGGTCATTGGCAAAATGACTCGCCAGTTCAAGATACCAAGATCAACGAATTAAATGGTCAGCGGTTAAATAAAGGATCTAATAGCATGGACAATTTCTTTAGGAAAGTATTAATGAATAAAATAAAATAAAATAATATATTGACGATGGCAAAATTTATAAGAAATTGATTCATTATTTATCTCGTGGCTATATCTTCTACACATTCAAAGGTGAAGAAACAATATTAGACGAAATGAGAACTCTGTCAATAAATGATTTCTAAGATAGGGTTCCCAAAGTTTTATCCTCGATCAAAGTCATGGCTACAACACAAGTATTTTACATCGCTTTTCCACATGGGTAGGTATTTATAAAATAAATTGATCTTAATCCTTGAAAAGTTGTGTTGTGAAAATTATAATTTGATTACTCCATCAAATTCAATTATAAATAATTAGATAGAATTTAAACAATTTATACAGTGTTTTAACTGTATGAAAACGCTTGTTAGAACAATCTTACACTGTTTTGAAAAATGCATGTAATAAAAAGATCATCGGTATTTGTTTAAATAGGATTCTCTATTCTTTTTATACACCAATCAATTCGTTTTTTCTATTTTTTATTTTCTTTAGTGATTCTTTATAAGGATAAACACATATAAATATTATTTTCAATCGTTTAATTATGTTTATATTTAAAAGTTATATAATTTGTATCATTATTAAATATACACAGTTCTATGAAATAACAAACATGTACAGCGTAAATCTGTATTTATTGTTTATCGAATGAAAAGTTCTCAGCTGATTCGACGAAAATGAAATCTATACAAACGATACCACGTGGAGAATTTATTTTTACGTTGTTGGTTATTTTATACCTAACCTCATTCAATCCCAATCAACAGTACGGTACAATCTTCCGAACAAGAGTTTAGGTTAGAACTGATCAAATCGTTATTACGTTTTAGAATTTATTCGTAGTTACTACACATCTGCTACACGTCGTAGGTTATTCTATATCAACGAAACATTAAAATGTTCCGAACTGGATTGAGAACTGTACGTATTGCTCTAGGAACAAGAGCCTTTGCAAATGCACCGGCTCAAGAACAATCGATTTCAACTGCTTTCAAAGTTCAAGATCCAAAAGATTTCAACGATCGCGTTAAAAACTCCAAAGTGCCTGTGATCGTTGATTTTTTCGCAACGTATGTAAAAATTGGACTGTCATAATGATTTTAATGATAAATTTATCATAATGAATTTAATTTGATTTATAGATGGTGCAATCCATGTCGTATGCTCACTCCTCGTATAGAATCGGTAATCGCAGAGAAACAAGGAAAAGTTTTACTGGCAAAGGTTGATATCGACGAGAATAGCGATCTTGCCTTAGATTACGAGGTTATTTCTTATTTTTATAAATTTGTTGCCTATCTTGAAATAATGAAAATAATAGAAATTTTATATATGTAGGTTGGCTCTGTTCCAGTCTTGATCGCAATGAAGGATGGAAAAGTTTTAGACAGAATTGTTGGTCTCCAGGATGTAGATAAACTTAAACAATTTGTAGATAAGTATTCAGAATAATGTAATCTAGTTTAACTGTAATTTTGTTGGAGTAACCTTATGGTTACTAAAGTACTTGTATAATATTGTATGGTAATAAGTGTATAATACAGTATAACTTTTTATTTATATATATCTCCAGAATAAACCAATTGTAAGCTTCTCATATATATATGTGAAATAAATTGTTTTTAATATAATAAACAGATAAAATTTAATTGTTTAATTATTTACAAAAATTTGATATATCTATTTCGCGAATAAAAAAACAAATAGTTGGGATAATGTATAAAAAAAATGTAAAATAAATTTCAAAATGTAAAATAAATTTCACTAAAAGTATGAACTAGTTGATAGGTTTTAAGTATAACTTCAGATTATTTAGGTTTCGGTAGGTAAAGCTTGTAGAAGTTTTCTTGCCCTTTGATAAGCAACAGATTCTACCTCGTCTTTATTTCGTTCATTTTCTACTTTCCTTACAACATCCAAGCCTTTCCTTAAAAGTAGTTCTCGAGCCATTCCTTTACATCCTTCAAAATATTCTAAAACTATTGGAAAAATGTCATCTGGAATATAAGCTTCATCTAGCAAATTGTCAATTAACCAAATTTGTCTTATCTTTTCAAACTTCCATTCACTTCGTGCATATTTCCACTATAAATGAAGTTATTATAGGTAGAATTAAAAATTGTTTCATTTTGAATATTACCATTTTAAAAAATAACATCATAAAAGAAACCTTTGAAACATAATTAAGTCCTTTCGTCATTGCTTCAATTCTACTGGCCATCCTGTTTTTATCCTTTCTTTGCTCAGCTTTTTGTTTTTTTAATTGTCTTTTAGAAGGCTGTCTTGGAGTTTTTGAGTTATTTTTATAAATTTCTTCTGTACCATTTAAACCATTTGTTGTATCTATACTATTGACAAAACAATTTTCATATATATAATTTAATATAAAAAATAATTAAAATCTAAATATGAATATATAGTAATTTTTACTTTGCTTTCTTGTTTGGTGATGATTCTTCATCGCTCTTCGTGTCTTCTACATCCTGATTCTCTTTTATCTCAGTATAGACATTCTCCTCTTTGTCATCTTTAATTATATTTTCATCAATGTTATCATTAATGTTGTTTCTTCTTTTTTTATTTTGTCTTTTACGTTTCATGTTCCGCTTATTCACGTTTTCCACTTGATTAGTATCACATGCAAAGGTATCAACATTGTTATCTATTTTATCTGTAATTTCTGTAAATGATAAATTCAAAATCTATAAACTCGCGTTATACAGAATCTTGAATAAAATTCATGTCACAATTATGTATATAGGAACATGAATAAAATTTATTAAATATCCACCTCCCGATTTATAGTTTTTTTTCATTCGTTTTCCCGATTTTGAACTTATAACCTTAAATTTTGACGTATTTTCCAATCCCATCGTATAAATCACTTCAGTGTTCTATGCATGAATATAATTCTGAATCTATAAAGTTGCAACATTTAAAGTACTGATAATATTTTTGTAGCTGATACTAAATAAAAATTAAGCAACAAATATACGAAAATAACTGTTTCTACAGTTAGTTATCGTTGAACATGTGTATGGACTATGGACACGTCTGTTCATAGCATTAAACAATATTGAACGATAAAAGGACATCGAAAGTACAAATGTCTATAAATATCTAAGTGATATTTATTATTTACAAAATAAAACGTAAAGAAAGAGAAATAATACCAAATATAATATATATATATAATATTTGGTAAAATTAATACGTGAATTTCCAAATTAGACGTTGAGCAATTCTTATTTGTAAGAATGATGCATTTAAAATTAATAAAAAATGTTTTACATCTTAAAAGTAGCAAATCATTCTTAGAGAACAGGTATATTTGAATACATGATACTCTCTTTTCTTGTATTAAATCTTTAAATTATTCGTATTAAAAAAGAGGTTAGGTTCTTTAAGTATTTTGAAACTATGATAAAAAGTGACATATTGTTTTAGGCAATCTTTTCTTCAAATGTGTTCCACCTTACAATATAGTATCAATTCAAAGAAAACAGATGAAGATGACGATGATTATGACAAGCCTTATAAATACTCAACATCTAAAGCAGCAACATATCCTGCCAGACATACAATTGACGGTAGAAGTCGACCAAATTATGAAGGTCTAATTATAGGCTTAAGCCTAACTGCCTTTTTCATATACTTTGGTATCTTGAGGGAAGAAAATGATATTGATGAAGCTATGATCAAAAATATTGACCCAGTAATTGTTGAACAAATATATGGAAAACAAAAGGAAAAGTATAAAACATGAAATTGAATAATCTAATGGAATCTAATTTAGTTAACAATGTTTATTTTAGAATTAAGTAAGATATATACACATGTATGTTCTTTGTTAAATAAAGCTATAAATAAGAATCTATAATGGATAGAGTAATTCACCCCATATTATATTGTTTATTATCTTATTCCATTCTATGGGTGGATGACGATTAATTGTGTCTGGTATACATTTGTCCCATGTATAATGCCATGATGCTACTACCATTGTCATTATTAATATTATTGGACCTTCTGTTCTATTTGAATATACTTTAATATTAACAATACCTAGAACATACAAATCGTGTAATTTGTAAGTAATCCAATAAATTGACAGCATTTGCAATTAATTGACAATTGATTAAAAGTATTTCACTTACTGCATGTGCTATAAGAATGAAATAACCACTTAAAAAATGTATATACAGGCATAACTTGAAGATAAAACTTCATTCTTGTCAACAAACCTCCAAAGCTGATTAGTGCTAATCTGAGCTGTAAAATGAACTTATAAATTTTTCAACCATAATCATAATCACAGTTTAATTATTTATAAGGTACCATGGTAAAAACTACATAATAAACCCAAGTTGTTGGCATGAGGAACAGTAGAATAGTAAACAATAGAGTTCCTACAAACAGTTGATCAGGTTGATATTGGCAAGAATCAATTCTTTCTCTCAATGGATTCTTCTTTTTACCCAAAAATAGTCGAAACAAAGCAGTAATACCCTTTAATTGAATATTGAAAAGCCTGATAAAAAATTGAATTATTATTCAGTTTGCATTTTTGCAGTTTCTATAACTTATATATTTAATAACTTATATATTTAGTACCTTGCAGCATATACATAGATACAATAAGCATGAAAACTGACAAGTGCTAGAAGATCAGCTGCTATTGCTATTTGAAATGTAATACCAAGCTTTCCAAATAATACCAGTACTTCGAATGTAAAATCCATTACAGGTTTCATAAATATTAAGAATGTCCACCACATATGTATGTGGTATAGAAAAAATTTCCCAAGCATATTGTTTAAGGCATGATTTAATTTTAAACCAGCGGGTACACCCATTAGCCAGTTAATTAAATCCTTCAAAAATGTGACAGCCTTCTGTAAAATATTCATACGTTAAAATATTACCATTAATTTAATATTATTTTCAATGTATATTTTAAAATTACCTCTGCATTATCCAAAAGTATCTGAGATGGAGATATGTACTCAAAGTAATGCAATAATAACTGTAATATTGAAATTCCCAATAACATATCTATTATTAATGCAAAAACATAATTACCAGTTTTCAAATTAAATTTTTTGTTCTTTATTACAGTGATTAACATCCATTTGACATTCTCCAACCATCCATTAACATGCAAACCAAGAAAAGAATATTTTAAAACTGGTAATAACTTGTTGGTTATTTTAGCAAGAAAAAGGACTGGATAAAAGTATAAGAACATATGATACACAAGTAGTGTTTCTTTTACATAAGTACATTTTCCTTTCTTCTGTATTTCTCCCTCAATTTGCTTGTTTTGTATGATTTTCATTAACTCATAAAAGTGGTCTCCAGATACTGCTTTTTGAGCAAATAATTCTGTTTCTCTAAATGCTGATTGATCATATACTATAATGGCTGTATGACAGTGTAGAGTAGAAATTTTTTTATTGTTCACAATAATACCTTTCAGACTGTAGTCATAAATATCACACTTAGAGTAAAATGTAGAATTCAAGCATATATTAATCCAGTCTAAATATTTTTTATCTACATATCCTCTTTTGTGTTCGCTGCCAGAATAATATCCAATTATACTGGCACATTTCATTGTTTCTAAATTATCTACCTTACATACACCAATGACATAAAATTTTTTTACTCCTGTATTATCATCATACACTATTTTACCAAACATGTATCCAGGATTTTCCTTGTAAAGCCTGTTTGGTAAAAAAATTAATAAACTTTTCATTGTAATTTTTCCTGTAATTTTTCATTAGTATAAAATACAATCACATAATGAAAACATTGTATTTATATATTGCTCCTTATCTGGACATAAATTCTCGTAAAAAGCATTAAACATCATAGAACACTTCTAATTTTTCAAAGCTCTATTTTCACTTTTCAAATATATTTATTTATAATATATACATATATTTAATATCAGTTAATCTTCCATAATACTTATTGCTTTCGATAGATACGAGAGAATATCGCAAACAACCCCTTCAATTTTAGTTGAAACAAACTATATGAATATTAAATCTTGTTCGTGCATTGATATGTTGACAAGCGCTCAGCTGTTTCCGGTTTGCAAAAATACAGATGGCTCGATCGAAATCCGTGAAACCCCGGCTAATTAGTTTTAATTAAATAAACAATAGTTGGACTGACAGTACTGGAGTAAACAACGAGTGTGTGATGAGGCTTTAGCGCACGATATTCTCCTCCCTTTAATTTCCTTTTGGTTTAACGGATAATGTTGAAAGAAGAAGTTGAAACAAGCACGCCGAGAAATGGTGATAACTCGCACACGACTATACCGGATTCAAAAAGTAACGACGTGGCCAAAGAGTCGCATCAGAAGGTCGTGATAAAAGAGAGACTAACCAGCAAGATGTTCTCATACGCTAGAAAAATTATTCATTTTTTCCTTGCAATTATCTTGACCTTAGCTGCACTCCATAGTTCGTAAGTTTTAGGTTATAACGATTTTCTAGTTAAAAATTCATTAACTTTAGTGTGATACTGTTATCTCACTTTAAACATGGTTTTATATTTTGGTACTGTGCAATAGATACTTCGTAACTTGAAAGTATGGTATCAATACTGTACGAATACAGTAGCAACAAGTCATGCTTGTTTTTATCTGATAGTATTATATGTGTTATTATTGTATATGTTGTATTATATGGCGATTATTTTCATTGCAGTGCTCCGAAGGTATCAAAGCCTCCATTAGCTAAACCATTTTTTAATCAAAGTTCAATTGTCTTAGATTTTTATAAAGGACATTTAAGCGCTATGATAGAGAGGGTGACAGAAGCAGATTTTAGTTTTGTTATGTATTATGCTCCATGGGATGCAGAAAGCCAAGCTGTGCGTCAAGAATTTGAAATAGTTGCTCAATATTATCATTCACAGGTATCAAATATGTGTATATAATTAATTATTTTATAATCATACAATAATAAGACTAAGATATTTTTGTGATCCCCAGATATTTTTTGCTGCTATTAATTGCTGGCATCCAAGCTCAGAATGTAGAGCTCAGTATAACAAAGTACAAATCTACCCAGTACTGATGCTTTATCCTTCAAGGGATTCTGGTATAGAATACAGAGGTATACGTACATGGTCATATATGATAAAATTTCTTAATACAGTTATGAATCCAATTGTTAGGATAACACATAAAGAACAATTAACAGATTTACGTGTGAATTATAATGTAAGTATAAATAAATAATTTACATGTTGGATCTTAGTGTACATAGTTATTTATAAAACAGTGAGTTATTTGTTACTGTAATTGCAGGCTGTGGTAGTAGGTTATTTTAATTTTACTCGGTTAGATAAAACTCCTGGCTACAAAGAATTTTATAAAGCTGCTATAAGAACATTGGAAGAGGACCCTAATAGAGAATTGGCTTTTGCTGTTGTGACTAGTGCTTTATCTAGTGAAACGGAATATAATATCTACAAATTTCCATCTGCAAATTTATTTATGTGGAGCAAGTCTCTAGTAAGTACATGAAAAAAGTTTTTATATTTGGGCAGTGGTAAATACATTGGATACATAAAGTAGAAACATTTGCATATATAACACGATTAAATGAGTTTGAGAATTCAAATGTATAGAGGTATCCAGAAGACTCTGAATGGACTTCCGAAAACATATTAAATTGGATTAGCAGTTCTATTCATCAACCAGTTCTATGGTTGCAACCTCCTGGAGTAAAAGCATTAACATTAGCACCATATTTAAAGAAAGGGCCTGTACTTTTTCTTTTCACACCTCGTAATCCTTTGCATCCTGAAAATTACAATTTCAATCTAGTATGTAGCATTGTAAACCTAATTGCGGTATTCAAAGGATATCTAATAAGAATTACATTAATCTTTTAGATCAGAGAGATTGGACTCCAGTACTATAATTGTGCAGATAATGTCTTACCTAAGGAGATAATTCAGCGTCTCAGTTTCAAGCGTCGCAATGCTATTGCGAGGCATTCGGAGCGAAATACATTTTGTGCAAAACTTTTGAAGGAAACCAAAAATCAAACAAACGATTTCACTACCAGCATCTCGATTCAAAAATGGATTAACGATAGTTGCTGTGTCAATGTTGTAATGAACAAATGTTCTTTATGTAAAAAGAACATATTAAATAATGCAAAAAGAGAAATGCCTGTCTGTAAACTTCATACTAATAAATTTTATCCCGTCTGTAAAGGTGCAGATATTTTCAAAGTTCCAGCTGTACATAATCCACAGCAGACATATGAAATCTGTTGTAACGAAGATCCTACTACAATAAAATACGAAGACAACCTTAAATCCAGGAGGTATGAAAGGAATTGTTTCTGTACTTCCTTTATTAGTTAATATTTTTATTTTGTTATTAAAAAATACAGAACATCGGCGTCTTCTGCAAATGAAGAGGATGTACGATCTGCAGACGTAGTAAAACAAGCATATTTAAAATCTGAATGTAAAAGATGGATAACAGGAAACAGATATCATCAACCTGTATTTCCACGAGATAATCTTGAACATCCGAATATAAATTTAACAAAGTCAGTGTGTAAAATTAACAAAACCTTGACATTAATAGCGATCGATAGTTTACATTATTTTTACTTCGCGGAAGGCCTGGGCATAGACCTTTTAAGTAGGAAGGATAAGACCGCTGTTGTGATATTAGATGTTGCTGTAAGTATTTGAATGTATTTTTATATTTTCACATATATTTAATTCGTAATTTTCTTTTTTAGCATGAGAGTCAATATGTCATGCAGGAGGATTTTAGTCGATATACACTTATACAATTTATAAATAATTATACCCAAGGCTTTTTACAACGCACATTACGTTCTAATAATTCAAGACGTTTTGTGCAAAAATTTAAGACTAAAGTTAGTTGCAAAACAAAGGACGTAAAAAGTGTGTGCGTACCAGAATTGACAACTGAAACTTTCTTAGATACTATTTTAGATCCAACAAAGGTAAATTGGGAAGAGTAATGAACATATTATAATGTTATAAGATAATGCCATAAAGAAAATATTAAATTTAATGATCTTTTTTAGGATGTGGTCGTAATGTACCACTCTCCTTATTGTGCATTTTGTAGCGCAATATTTTATGTGTACTTAACAGTAGCTCATTATTTACGCGAAATGGATCATCTTTTATTTGTAAAAGTAGATGGTGATAATAATGATTTACCATGGGAATATAATATGAATCGATTCCCATCTATTCTTTTTTTCCCTGCCGAAAGGTAATTATAATGGATCATTCGTGATTGTATTCTATAACAGTTCTCTAGTCTTCTTCGTTACAGAAAAGAGGATAGCACGGTGTATCCGTTTTCTCTGTCAGTTACAATACCGAATCTTGTGAATTTTATCTTAGCGAATTTGGATGGGGATTCGCATGTTGAAGCGCTTGTAAATATTTGTCAGTCTGGAGCCGGTATAGTTCCAGATGTGTGCATCGCTCGAACTCGTTGGCTGTGTCTAGATATTATTCAACAACTGCTTCGAGATTATCGAAAATTAATAAGACATATTACTCTATTAGGGAGATTAAGTGCTAGAAATAAAAGAAAAGTCATTTTACTGAAGTTGGCACACATTAAAGATATACACTTAATATTAGGTTCCACTATCGATCTCAGAGAAGATCAACACAAAGTAAAGCTTATCAGACAAAAATATAGGAGATATTATAAAAATATTAGGTCACTTGAGTTAGATAGCAAAGTAAATAGTACTCAAGTGGAAGAGTTACATCAGGAACAAAATGTTCTTGAATGGAGAATGATTAAAAGTGAATTGTGATATCGATTTACAGATAGATATATTGCAATGAATGTTATTTTACTTAAGTCCTTTTATGAATTTGTACTAAATGTACAGTATATACCTCACAAATCATTTTATGTTATGAATGTAAAATATGTCCAACTGAATTATATATGTCGCGCGCAAATGAGTATCACAACTTATTTAAATATCTTTGCATTGTTTTTATGGATTTGTTTTAGAAAAATATTTCTTTATTACTTTGAAACAAAACATTCCCTACTGAATGTTGCAAAAAATTGTGTATACAATTTCTTTCATACACTTGTAAAAAATGTATATTCATAATTTGTTATTTAAACTTTTATAACAATTTTGCAAGGAAAGATATTTGTAACTGTCGTCCAAATGAAGATAGTAAGACATTGATAAGACTATTTTTTCCAGTACATTATAATTCTATACAGGGAGTGTACGTACATTAGAATTAGTCACCTTTGATTAATATTCATGACGTTTAATGTTAGAACAGAGAAATAAAACATACTATGCGGATTGCAACAAACATTGCGGATGTGCAATAGTAAGAAAATGACATATGCAGTAAACTATAACTTTCAAAATTTATGTTTAAAAATGTAATATGTTTAGGCAAAATTAAGTAAGCTCTAGCTCTCTAATGTGGGATATCAATTTAATTCTTCATCTGGTATTGTGTGATTTGTGCATACATTTCTTAAAAATGTGTGTAACTTGTACATTTGTGTAAATATTGTTATACATTATAAGAATAAATACTATATGTTGGTATATATAATGATATTACGATAAATTAATATATTATTTATTTATAAATAGATAAAACAAAGAGTAGGCAAATTAATTATAATTACATAATTATTGCAACGAGTGATTAAAATATTAATTCATATCGTCTTGCAAATATCGTGATCGTCTGAAAAGGTAAACAAATTTTTGTATATTTTAATCGTACAAAATTTAACAATAACACGATGAATTTATACGAAAATTAAAAATTGATGTTTATCGTACCACAACCTTATATGTACGAAGATCGGATTAAAAATGTGATAAAATAGCGTGGGCCGAAAGTGGTCGATGGGTCGCGTAATCTTGCGTTAGTCATTCTCCCCGTTTGCCTGATTTATTTATGGGTTGGGCTACTTATTCGATGTAATGAAATTCCTAGTAAAATGACGCGTGATAAGAAACTCGTTTCTTCTATCGATTTAATTGCTGATCTCTGATCAGTATATGGCATTGAGTTAAAGAATCGTTATTTTGATCATTATCACGATCTTACGAGAATAAAATAATCTTAATAATCTTATTGTATTTAAGCATTTATACAATTCTATTAGTAATAACGTATACATTTTGTATAAGATATAAATTTTCCAATCCTTCATGTGTAGGTACATAGGATAGATCGACATTTAATTTAATAAATGTATTTCAATCATTTCGCTGAATACGTACCATAGATACGCATCTGTCTTGATTTTCCATATCCTAAATTCATAATTCACGATATGAAAGTACAGTTATGTTTTACAAGGTGCATAGACACGCGAAAGAAGTACCTGTTACGCGAATAAGATAAACGTCGTAACCTAAAAATTAGAACATGCATTTCTTTCTCAGTTGCCAAGACGAAAAGGCTTGAAAAATTTATAAAGGAGTGACAAGACTATCGAATCGTATAATTCAAATAACAAACTTTTGAACTCGAATTATACATTCGGAAGTATTAACTATGTTTCTTACTATTCGTAAGATCCATTAATTACTTAATAAACGATACATAAAAAAGA
The DNA here is from genome assembly GCF_024542735.1 of Bombus huntii. Lineage (NCBI taxonomy): Eukaryota > Metazoa > Arthropoda > Insecta > Hymenoptera > Apidae > Bombus > Bombus huntii. Next base: position 6,198,821 of record NC_066251.1, read on the forward strand.
TGACGCGGTGGAGAAAGACAGAAGAAGCCTGGAGATGGCGTAGTATTTGATCGGTCGAGTCCGATGATTCCAGTGAAACTCAGTAACTTCAAAGATGGAAGTAATCGTCAGCGCCTCCCAGTGAGCAGGATCATAAAAAGGAAGTCGGAGAAACATTCTGTTTCTTCGTGGTCTCCTCTCTATGTGGTAGCATAACTGTATGACCGTGTGTACTGTGCCGCTGACAATGAGCCGCGGCGGTGACTGTGATAAGTGATCGTGTACCCTTCCTCGTCGCTAAACGCGTAGTGGCAGTGGAGAAAGATAGTACGTCGGCCAAGGAAAGAGTCTACCTCTTGATGACTCGCGCTTTACGCAAGGCGCAACGTAGCCGGAGCTCACAATTATGTTCGATGTACCGCCCAAGTTCTACGAGCTGTGTCGCCTTTGTTTATCGTCGGACGGTGTCAAATTGTCCATATTCGAAGAGGAAGGCGCCCAGCGGAACTTCGCCGATAAGATACTGACGTGCCTCTCGATTACGGTGAGTTTCGTCAAGAGTTTTCACCGGGTCCTCGTGCCGAGACGAAGATAAATCAGACGCGACCATCTGTGGTTCTCGCACTCGTCATCGTGTCTCCCTCTCTCTTACGCGCGCTCCTATCGCTCTTACCTCGTCTCGATCACGCCTGCTCTCTCTCCACCGTCGTCTTCTATCTCTATTCACCTTACTATCTCAAGGGTGCGTGTGTGTGTGTGCGCGTGCCACGGGAGAAAGTTTGGCAAGAGATGTGTCCGCGAGATAAGCCGACTCACGGGGGATTTAAAATGGCAGTGATAAGCTCTGTGCTCCTCGCTTCTGCGGAACTCACGGAGAGGGGAGCAGCTCCTTATTTAGACGGCCTGTTATCAGGTTTCACACGCGGATTCCACGAGTCGCTGTCACATTTCACTCTATCCTATATTTCTCCTTTATCTTCGTTATTCGTGATTCGCACTCGTATATATGAACACTCTCTTCTTCTGGAGAAAAGTTCTGCTTCCGTTCAACCTACTTAGAAAAAAATCGCCCGTTTTTATATTTATATTCCTCTTTGACATTTATCTTAAATTTTTGCCTGAAATTAGGACACATTCTGCGATTCTGTATTTTCGATTCTGTATTTTACGCACTTATATTAAACAAAATTACTTCCATTGTTTTTATATTGAAAGTTGTGTTTATATGATTAAGATTAAGGAGATTTGATTTAAGATGTAGTAATTATTAGCATTGCATTCCATACTGGCTTTAATGTGTAACTGTTACTTGATCTTCTATAGGGAATATTATAGGAATGAATTAGAGTTATTCTAATAAGATTATTATCACAAGTACTGAGTATGTATTGGTTGATCAGAAAAGCAATGATGTAATTGCACTTTATTCAGGTAAAAGATGGAGATTCTTTGCCACCAATCATTTGTCACCGGTGCGTGTACAAGTTGGATGTACTGCACAACTTCCGTGAAGTGTCACACAAATCTGATGTCATACTCAAACAGTACCTGGATTATGCCAAGCAGTTATCATCACACGATGATCAGGTAGTCAACAAATATTTTTGTTAAATACCATGGATAGAGGAATATTGGAACATAGGGACATGGGTCATTAAATGATATGAATCATATTATTTTCTGGTTAAAAGAGTAAGACTTAATTTAACACAGTAGCATCAGTGAGCAGTCATTCCATTCTAAGTAATGATGCAACTGGAAATGTGCAATATGTGATTGTAGATAAGGATGTGCCTTAGCACATGTATGTTCCATATATTGTAAACACACATTTAACACATACAACCTGCTGTTTATTTGCTTCTCTGCCCTGATATATCAGTAATTATGTAAGACACTTCAAGGTTTCCTTTAATGCAGTCTACTTTAACCTTATCAATTTGATAATAATTGCAGAACAGAAAAATATATGTGCGTAACTAATTATTTTCTTATAAATGTATTGTAATTAAGTATAATTAAGTACAAAGTGCAAATGTTAAAATAGTATTTCTAATTTGTTCTGATAGATGAGAATTTATGCAGAAATCAATAAAATATTTGCTTACTAGAATTTTAATAAAAGTGATGCATTGGATGAAATGAATGTGATAATTTAAGATTAAATTGTTATTTTTCTGTTCTCTTTTGTATGTAGTTTTAAGTATTTCATATGTTTTAGTTAAATAAACCTGTAGTGTAAATAGTAATTTGCTTTTTTTCAGAAGAAATCTTTCTCCACTGCCAAAGTAGCAGGCTTAAGTCCTCTACAGTCATTTCTCCAATTGAACAAAACATTGTTCAATGAGGAGCCTAACTCTCCGGCCAGCATTAATCAAAACGTTATACCTCAGACTCAAACACATCATTTGGAGTTGTGCACCAATGACATGCCTGAGCATGATAACATTAAGTGTGAACCAGAAGATGATACGTGTTCAAATAGTTCTGATCCAGACAGATTAGAAATAGAAGATCGAGATGAGCAGGATACTGAGGGGGAAGAAAATGGTTATGATATGACCATTAACAAAAGAATGAAAGTAGAAACAAATTATGAAGAATCAAAAACGAGTACCCCTAATCGCAGTCCAGTAAATAGAATGGATACACCAGAAAGTAATTGTTCAGATACAAATATTGATCAAGAAACAACAAAGTTGTGGCAAGCATTAGCAAAGTGAGTACAGAATTTAAAATTTGGTAGTAGGGTAGTTTATGTCATACAATATTGATAAGACTATAAAGCTAAATTGTAGTGTATAAATGTAGTTTCCTTTTATATGTTCTTGTTTATTTAATAAAACTATATGTATACAGTCTCAAAGTTCAAACATAGATTTTTATTGACAGATTATATTATCTTTTGTTAAGACTATCCAAATATAATCCTGTGTGCTTAATACATATTTACCTTAGGATTATCAATGTAACTACTGTTTGTAACAGGTTGTTCCTCTAGAGATAAGAGTTCCTTTAAAGATAAAACTTAATTAATTACAGATTTCATATTGCACCTGAAATCTTATTATTACATTATTAGACGTTTTTAGAATTGAAAGAATGTATTCTTTGTTTTTACTTCTCATATAGCAACAGGAGTTTAGAGATTACTAGGACGAATGGTGACAAACTAAATAATGGATTTACTGGTGAAGCAACTAATTTACTGCGTTCCTTGATCAACAACAGACAAATCGGTATTACTGCCGTTGATTCGGACAGAATATCTCCGCAAATTAGGTTTTACAGAGACACCCAAGGGACAACGATCGAACGTACTGTACCCGACTGTTCTGTACTCGGCAATCGTACTAATGTTTCGTGTATAGAAAATAAGGTTTGTACACTTCAAGATATGATATTTTAACTCAATAATATAAATCTTTGTTACTGTATTTGAATCGTGGGTATTTTAAAGTGTCATTGGGAATTTTTCTCAATTTACCTTTAGGATTTTCCAAATATACGTATTTACGAACTATATATTGCGATCGGGAATTAATAAAGTATACGATGTTATTATAGAAGCAGTAAAAGATTACTGTTTTTCCGAAATTATACCTTAAAGAACAGAAAATTATACCTTAAGAAAATCCAGAGATTTATGGAAACACGGAAAATCTTTATTTTCTTTTATGTTCATACTTTTTTGACCCTGATCTTCGTGCAAATAAAGGTTCTTCCATGTGAAGTCCTTGCAGTTTGTTCAATGCAAATATCAGAAAAGAACTGCAGGTATAGAAAAGAGGACAGGTCAGGTGACCCTTGGGTGTCAAGGGGGATCCCTTTAGGATTATTCAGGTCCCATCTGCTCGCAGGTAAGAAACGTGGTAGGCCTTGTAGATAATAGATAACTGAGAAGCCCTTTGTGATAGGCCATAAGCGCTAAGTCCACCATGTCAACTCACTGTTAACAGATGTTCAGATAAGTTGGATTTCTATAGATTTTTAAACGCGTTTTGTTCCGCATGAGAAATTCTTCAATTTATTCTATAATAAGAAACAGGATTGTAATACTATTTTCCGTTCTATTGCCTTTTTATCTTGATAACGGGTACCTGCAAGAAATTACTTTTACCCTCGGAAGGTTACGTATATTCAGGAAATTTCGAGTTATAAATTTTCTCTGCGTTTCGATTTATCACGATTATGAACTAATGTTGCAATAATTACCGAATGGTTTTAAATGTAACAATAATAAATATCCAATGGTTTTCTAAAATATCTGTTAATCTATAGGGTACATCCGTGGACAGTAATCCGTCGAGCCCTGCCAGTATCGGTCGGAAGGAGACCAAGTGTCGTAGAAAACAAAGTTATCCTAGTAAAGCTCCAATGAGTCCAGACGTCGTTAATTATCAACACGAATCTAATGAAGAGCAAGCACAAGACTTTACAGCGTGGTCAAATAAAATGAAGGGAAAGGTACGACCGGAATGATGACGAAATATATTATGGTAGAACGAAATGTTACATTCGTTTTTCTTTTTTCTTTAGGTGGAGGACCAAAAACAACAATTCGATCAACACAGTGGTAATATGGCGAAAAAGGTAGATATGTCCTGTACAAATTGCGGCACCATGACCACAACCATTTGGAGAAGGAATATGAAGGGGGAAATGGTTTGTAACGCTTGTGGACTCTATTATAAACTGCATGGAGTAAATCGTCCAGTTACCATGAGAAGGGACACGATACATACACGCAGACGCAGACCCAAAGGCGAGAAACCGACAAGGCATAGAAGTAGGCATTAGATACACTTGATAATTTAATAGGTTTTGTCAATATATTCTTTTTTTTTATATATATATATCCCTTTTTTTTTTATCCAGAAAAAGGTGACTCAATTTTGGCATCACAATCAGAGCAAATGGATGCGGAAAGTGCGGACATGTTGGCAGCTCTTCGGCGACAAATTCAACCCCATTTAATGATGGCTGCATTAACGCCACCACGTATACCTGGTGCCCATCCACCAGCCCCTACCGCTCAACTTAATTATTCTCTTCCCTTACCTAGTTATATGATGCATGTAAGTATCATAAAACAATTCGATGATCGTTAATTTATAGGCTAATAGGTTTAAACTTTTTAATATCTATATATCATAATAGCATGTAAAGGCAGAAGGGCGAGAACAATGTCATTTATCCACGGAGGTAGAAGAAACTGAAGCAGGAGATGAAGAGAATGTCTCGGACGTACCATTGAATTTGGTTGCGACGTCGTTATCCGAAGAAGCACACTGAAAACACTTCGACCAGCTTCAGAACGACTTCGCTATAGGTATATATATACATACATATATATACATATATATATATATATACATATATATACATACATGTATATGCATACATATATATATGTATATTATATTATATATATACATACATATATATATATAACAAAGAATCTCTAGACAGAATAGTCTGTCCGGTGATACACAGGGTGTAAAAGACGAGATTGTTCTCCTTCTCCTTTCTGTCACTGATTCTCGTCCATGATTCTCTTTTTTGGACTCTCCTTTTCTCTCTTTTCCTCTTTTCCACGGTCTCGAGAAATTTGAAGTGGTAGAATATTGGGATGTGTATTTATCCCTTGAGCTACCAAGCCCGTGGTGCAGAGCGCACGAAGGAACGATGATATTAAATACGCAGTATTAATTACGTGGTTATTCAAAATATGTACATATATATACACGATATATACGAATACGAAGAATATTTTTATACAAAATTTTCTACGCTTGCAGCTATAGAGAGCGACGGGCGATCGTTGTACATACACGCGCAAATTGTTCTTTCGGTGTCGCACGTATTTTACGCGTTAAAAAGGAATGGTGGTCGTTGTCTGTTTTCTTAGTGACGTAAGAAATTCAGTCACCAGTGAAAGTTTTTAGAACGGTGCTAGATTACTGTTCGAGAAGGCTTAGAAATAAAGAAGAAGAAGCAAAAAAATGAAGATTTGTCACTAAAAGATTAGTGAACAAAATTTAACCGTTTTGTTCCACGGGCTTTTAGCTGTCAGTGATGTTACAATCATAATTGTCTCGTTGTTTTGCGTAATATTCAAACTAAAAAACGAACGTCCCTCAACTGAACTCAACTAGTAATCAAAATCTATTTTTAATTGGATTTAATAACGAGCGAAGTCTTATTAATCCAAACTGAAGAAATGGAAGGAAATCAATGGAACAGAAAAACAGAAAAAAAAATGTGGCAAATATTTACTAAAGAAACAAATATTCGATACATATTTTATAACTTGAGCTTTGCCACATTACAGTTTTGCCAGTATCATTTTTAAAGATTATATTCTAGTGGCCTTTCAACGATTCATCTCTTTTCTCTTCCCCTTTTTAGCTCTTATTGCAGTAAATGCAGATAATTTAATTACAGATACAATCTTAATTTAGATGATGTAGATACTTTTTTACATGAGCACGAGACTGCCGGTGTAAACACATTTAAATACTCTTTCTACCATTTACGTATTTTTCCCCCTCCCTTCTTCTCTACGTATTGAAAAAGCTTGTCGACTGTTCATGCAGTCGCCGATGATTTGTACTTAATAGACAAGGCAGCACACCACCATATAAGCTAAGACTCCGAAAGCAATAAAAACGCGATGGTACGTAGAATAGATTGTCGTCATACAATACTCGTTTGCGTGCTCTCTCGACGGCATACATAAATTTCAGGAACTAATACTTAGATAACATTCATTTATATGCCAGACGTTAAAAATAACAAATTTTATTGCTCCACAATTGCTGTAGGTATGTTTCACATATTCCTCAGTCTCCCTTTAAATTTCTTCCTTAACTCTGTTTAATTTTATTTTCATATTGTAAAAAAGCCAAGAAAACAATGGATATTTTGATGTAGATAAACAAAATTGTTCGTTTTTCTAAGGGTTATCACTGATCTATATTTTCCAGAATGTACAGATCACACATTAATAAACAGGTATTAAGCAACCCTAAATACCACTTAATACGATGGCCAGTGCATCTACTCATGTATCGTTATATCTAACATTGTATACCTAAACAACTTTGCCAAAAATAGATTTAGTCTATGTAACATAGAGTATAGTTAAGGGCATATGATAAAAATTAACGTTTTATCTTTCTCTTTTACAACCTCATACACAGCATTTACATATTTCTCCTTTATTTTTCTCCCTCTTCTTATAGCTCTTCTTATCAGTGATACCTCTTGGCATACACTGCTTTACAGAGCTTTTAAATTCACTTACAGTGATTAGTGGAGCAACTTAGTTTTAGTCGTTATCAAAGGAGCCTTATGGATACACTCGTATAAATATATATATACAGACACAAATGATACAGGCATATTACACATACACTCATACAAGTTTTACATACATAGATACAGTGTTCTATGTTATTATACGAGTATGAATGATACCACAAATCAATGCTATTGCTTTCCTTTTTTAAACTTTTAAATCTTTAAGCTTTTAACTTGTACTAAGATTATGAAAATAAATAATACATTCGTATTTTATTTCGTATTTTTTAGAATTTTCAATCAAATCTCCGAACGATTACGGTTTAATGCATAACAAAAGCTAATTTATATACTCTATATTTTTAATGTATATAATATTGTTTTATACATATTTTTTAAATATGAATGGCATTGAAGATGTGGTATCTTTACATTGATAACACGAGTATTGGAGGAAGAGGCATAAACTATGATGAGGTTTCACAATAGTTGCGATCCAAATAACAGATTGCTAAACTTTTCTCTTGTACGTCGAAATGATCCTTCCATTTAGTACGTATTCGATACACTTCCTGTTTTATAAGCAGGTTGAGAGGTAACATATCTTTTAAATAAGTCTTAACAAGTGTATATTCTACGTATTTTATTTACTTTTATTGTAAAACGAATTTGTAAATATCCTTCAAAATTTCAGTGTCTTTTTTACAGACATCAGTTGTATGAACTGTAAATTTCGTATAGGTAAAACACTTTTCTATTTTTAAGCGGTATATACTACTTATTTAAAAGATACGTGATACACATTTAGGCTTAAACATCTTACTAAGGGACGAAAGTAATCAGTTACTAAAGTACGTAGGGCCTTGACTTCTCTTGGTCAAGCTATAGATCGCCAGTCTTTTTTAAATTCTGTTGATAGAACATTTTAGAATACCATTTTTTTAAGTGTACCATACGCGAAGAGAATGAACTTATTTATGAAATAACATTGATAGAAAGAAGTGAAAGCAATGGACAGTTATTTTGTTAGGCATTTTTTTTCTCTCAGTTATAAATATTTGGCTCGACGTAGCTTGTTAAATAACAAAAAAAGCATAACTATTATTATCCTTATATTTTTTTTAATTACTATTATTATTATTATTATTATTATTATTATTATTATTATTATTATTATTATTACCATTGTAGATGCGTAAGTAGAATTAGATTTGAGCTCTCTACTAATTCTGAAACTAGAGGATATTTTTTATAATTATTAGAATCGAGAAATCGAGTATTGCTATTATATATATATATATATATAAATACATTAATATTATTGATATATCGATTTCATTAAACGTTAAGGACATTACGATCCTTTTTAAATAAGGTTTAGTTGCAGGACCGCCACTCGTCACGACTCGTTTCTTTTCTTTTTTTTTTTTTTTTTTTTTTAACAATAATGAACGAAATAAAAAAATAGCTGAGGCTTCTTATAGAATTTTTTTTTATGTATCAGTATTCTACGCGTTTGACTTTAGCTGTTAAGAGTTTTAACCAACACTACTTAAAGGAATCCCCGATGGCGAGATTTGTCTTACTTAATTATTAAATTATTTAGTTATTTTCCCTCTTGAGTCCTTCCCGTGTCCTTTTACTCCTATTTTCCCCCCATCCTTTTCCTTCGTCCTTGTTTTGTACGTCTATTTTTACATAAGTGACCCTCCCCTGAATAATTATTTAAACTATAATTTATTGTATTCACCGTTTTTTGCACCGACGTTAACGTAAGACATTTTCTTTTTTTTTTTTTTTTTTTTTGGCAACGACTGGCTTAATTTATTGTTTCTACATTGTACTTTATACGAGTTTCGCTCTCTCTTTTTTCTTCTTCCTTCCTTTCTTTCTTTCTCTTTTCTTTCCTTTGCATTCTTTCTTTTATCTTTTGTAAAATGAGAAACAGAACAATTACACGCGTTAGCTAGTAATGATCAGGCACTGCGCGTGTGGTCATTCCCACCTTTTCTGCGAGACACACTCGGTTTTATGCGGTACGAGATGCGGACGGTCAATGCTTTAGGTGCCTTCACCTGGAGATTTCGTTGAATACAGATGCTCACGTGCACGTTACTAACGCGTTAAAAACGCCACTTATTGTAATGATTTCTACTCTCGATCCATCCGCTTCTCTCCTCACCCTCGCGAAACACGTGTGCCTCTACGAACTATTGATATTTCTTCAAATTCGAGTCGCTTATTAACGGGTACGAGAAAAAAGAAAAAAAAAAAAAACGAAAAAAGGAAGAAAGGAAGAGAAAAATAGTCAATGACCGTCTGATTATATACGGTATGCGTATGTAATTAATTACCGAAATGGTGAGCTGGAGTGAGATCAAAGCGATGGATCGAGAGTAGGCGAGATCACTGCGAGGTGCTTCGTCACCACGTGCACATCTTTGTTGTTAATCTTCGATGATCATAGGAAGCGGTTCTTTTAGAAAAAAAGTCGCGGCTACGGAGCATCTCGTGTCCACGATGAACAAATGTATACGAAAGTCTCGAGGATAAGAAACAAAAATGATATGAGACAAAGAAATGCATAATTGTACATGACAAATAGAGAGAGAGAGAGAGAGAGTGTGAGAGAGAGAGAGAGAAGGGGTTTTCGCGGAAAGATGGAAAATGTAAAATAAATAAGGGGTGAATCGTCGATACCTCTCTGCGGCTTGCGTTGAAAAATAATTAATTATTAACTCGCAGCACTGTTCCGTCCGTCTGCGCGACCGTGAATCTTTTGATTTCACCGAGATTTCCTTGGTCGAAGTCCTAAGTCACACATAAATACACGTATTACACACACACGTACACGTACACACACGTGTGTATATATATATATATACACACGTTACACGCGTAGAGGCGCGCATTAAACATACACAATTTACATTAATGCATAAGAGAAACTTACGTACACACGATAAGTATATAAACGGTGAAGAGAAGAAGCGATAATAGAGGCGTAAATCGTAAAACATTGTGAAAAAGGTTTAAAAAAAAAAAAAAAAAAAAGAATAAGAATACACACTGTAAGAAACTGGAAGCGCTAAGACCCCTTCCCCAGTTCTTACACCGAGTATTAAATCTGTACTAATCGACTGAGTATTATTTTTATATCGAGCGTAATAATATTAATAAACGGATATAAATTAAAACGTGAGACAGAGAATGATGGGTTAAACCGTACGTGAAGCCGAGAGAGAACTATTGTAAAGGCAGCGGATGAGAGATGCGTTCTCTTTTTCTTCTTTCCTTTTCCGAATTTCGATTTAGCGTTGAAAGTGTATGACATGTGGACGCGACAAGCGAAATTAAGAAGGCGAAGGAAAAGAGGAAAAGGAGAAGGCATGCGACTGATGATTGTGAATGTCCTGATTACAATATTTTGTATACAACCACAATGCGAACTGAGCGGAGAAAGAAACAATTACGAACGAGAGAAATGACAAAGAAATGGAGGGAGAGAGATAATTAATTAACGACGGAAGATTGTAAAGCAAGATCTGATGAACCAGCGTCTTTTTTTTTTCGTAAGAGCGTTGCGGAGCTTTGATCGGCCAGAAACTAACTTATAACAAAAGGAGAAAAGGAAAACTCGATATGTAATATCGTATTGTACGTTTATTACATATGCGACGTAGCAATAGATAAATGACGATAAAAAGAAATATGAAAAGAGAAAATGAATTAATTTTGTATTCACGGTTATCTATGATAATAAGTTAGTTCGGGCTAAGGCCAGCAGCTGTTGAGATTATTCATGGTTGTGTGTATCATTATAAGTATTTTGAATTGTTGAATAGTAATTAGTGTAAGCGGTGGCTTGAACGGGGCGACGTCCCACGCCCACGGAATGCACGAAGAGACGTCGCGTCGTCCAAGTTCGGTCTCAAGTATTTCAACAATTGTCAGATATACATTTTTTCCCTCCGTCATCCAAGATATTTGAAAGTTTCGCCCCGTACAGATCGATTTTACTGACATTACTTCGCCTGTGTTTTATATAATATACATATACATATATGTTATATATATATATATATTTTTTAATAATCTTAATTGTAACAAGTCGTGTATCCCACGTATGGAATCGTTGGACCCTTTTTTTTAATTTATAATTATCGCGAAGCACATCTATTACACATGACAAGTGATAACATAATAATCTTCGATTAACTTACGGGTCTAATTTTTCAACCCTCATCTCTTTCATTATACGCTCTCTATGTAATGTCTCTGTCTGATTTCAAAATCATCTCATTTCCATTTCTCTTGCAATCAGAATCTCTTCTTCGAATCTCCTTTTTTTTCTTTCTCTCTTTTTTCCTCGTTTGTATTTTGTAATAATAAGATACCTGTTAAACATTTCTAAGCTATTTATTGAATCGAATATCGCTATGTGGTTTGTTAGAAATTCTTTCGACGACCTTTATCCTGCACGTATTACTTCCTTTTATTTCGAGACCACGCTTCGCGTACATACTCGTGGCTCTGCCAATGGTTCACGAATCTTCAGAGGAAAAGGAAGATAGAAAAGTAAAAAAAGAATAGAGCGAGAATTGCGATCACTCGACGTCTCTTATTTTTGCGCCTACCGCCTAGCTAAGTCAAAGAAGTATTGTGAGTACTGTGTTTGTTGTTAACACGTTTGCCCTTCGGTTCTTTTTCTCAAATTCTCTTTTCACTCCATCTTTTTTAAAATATGTTAAAAATTAACGTTTTGTTTTTTGCCTACATTTCCTTAATTAAACGAAAGATCGTCTCGTAATATGCAAACGTGTCGATGCAACAGACACAGGAGATCGGCGGGTAAAGGACCAAAATGTACAACAATTGCGTTTGCCCTTTCTTACGGTTGGTATGATTCGTTTTCGTAAACGTGCAAAATGGAGATCGAAGCTGTAATTGTATCGGTGGATTTTTAAACCATGTTGACAGATTATTTTGTGGGGCATCTTATTGCAAGGGCATTGTTGTGATACCACAGATGCAGCTTCATTGAAACTTAAATAAAAATAATGCGTTAACGATTTGTTGCGATCAATGTTTACCACCATTGACCGCGTGTGTCTGATATTGTACGTGGAATTTAATTTTTTTATATAAAAACCTGTTTAGAAATGAAACATAAAAGACGAGTCGATATTTCCTTCACCGAAGTTATCTATGTCATTCTACGTTAGTTCCCATGATATTTTCTTATGTAGAGCAACGTTGTTCCATTAAAACCTTTGTGTACTTTCTTTTGCTTTCGATAAAACAAGAGCAAATTCAAACGTTTTCATTTATTTTTCGATAAAAATTGCTGCCCGTTTAAATTTGAAATTGGCCGGAAGTGAGCAACGTAAGTCATTTCACTCCTATGTAGTATTAAAAAGAATATGAAAATACACTTTAAATTTTCATAAATTATATGCAGGAATAAAAGAAAATTATTGGAATACTTAATTTATATGAAATATTGGAGCATATTTAATAAAAGAAATAGTTCTTATAGATAATTTTCACTTCCATCAAAAACAATTGTTTGTGCTTTTTTTTAAATTTTTACTGCAACTCATTTCAATAAAGAAATCATAATCTTTTTGCCAAAATATCCTTGTTTTATCAGTAAATTAATAAAATCTATTTATTTTACGAATGAAAGAAAAATATGTGCATTTCGTACAAAAAAGAATTTGACGCGCGTAGTGCGATATTTTATTTACGTCATTTCCGACCATATTGCGCGTAGAATTCATTCTTCCGCTGCTCGCCATCTTGTGTTGAACGTACATGCACCTGTGGTTCTTGTTCTAAAACTGATTTCGTCGACTGTAGTATTGTTTTTATTCAATTCGAAGTCCTCCACGAATTGAAAAACATGAGTTACGGTAGGCCACCACCTCGAATTGATGGGATGGTGTCCTTAAAAGTGGACAATCTCACGTACAGAACGACGCCGGAAGATCTGAGACGCGTGTTCGAAAGATGTGGCGAGGTTGGCGACATTTACATACCCAGGGACCGTTTTACTCGAGAAAGTCGCGGATTTGCGTTCGTTAGGTATGTAAAGATCTATTTTTCTTAGTGTTTATCGATTTTTGTGCACATTCTGTTGATTACGATTTATTAGTGTGACGTCATTGTAGTATTCAGATAACGAAGCTTATATATAGCAACAAATATTATGGCCAAACAATTTGTATTTTCTAATAACATATATATATATTATATATGTCTAAAATAACATTTTTATTATTGTGAATCATTGTTTTAGATTTTATGATAAGCGTGATGCGGAAGATGCATTAGATGCTATGGATGGAAGACTGTTAGATGGCAGGGAACTTAGAGTTCAAATGGCTCGATATGGACGACCAACTTCACCACACCGAAGTCGTGGTAGCCGACGACGAGGAAGGTAATTGTTATTAAAACATTTTTATTATATAGAAAATCTGTATACCTTTATGTTGGGATATTTATACCATAGTCCAACACTTATATGTATACTCACTGTGTGATTTGAATTTAGTTTACATATTGTTAAAATTTTTTTTCTCATTGTGAAGATCATCAATAACAGATACTGTGGCTTGCGAAAGTATTTGAATGTTTACTATAAAAAGTTGCTATATCCATATTATATATATTGCTTAAAACATTTTGAAACTGTATATATTTATTACAAACATATACTTTGTACAAATTGTCAAAGTATTCGTAAAAAATATCTATATGTGCTTGAATGTTTTTGTACCCCATTGTATTATATACTAGTAATAATAATATATAGTATATAATAATATAATTATATATAAAAATGTCAATAATTTTGTTCCTTAAAGTACAGCCAATGCAAAATATGCGAACAGTTTGTATCTTTTTTTATATAAAATTGAAACTTTTAAAGAATAATTGAAGAAATTAATTGAGCGACATAAAGATTAGGTAAAATACTTAACACGTAATACTATGTAGCTTTGTATCAATAGCCTGTTTGTTTATAGATCACGTAGTAGAAGCAGAGATCGAAGACGCTCTCGTTCTAGATCTCGCAGTAGATCAAGAAGCCGAGATAGAGATCGCAGGCGTTCATATAGTCGAAGCCGCAGCCGCTCGCGTTCCGACAGTAAGAGCTCGCGTGGAAAGTCCCGTTCTCGCAGCAAGTCTCCAGATAGGCAAAAAGACAGTCGCTCCAAATCAAGGTAAGTTTTATGATAATAGATGAAACTTAATTTATTCTTATCACTATACATTCGCTCCACAAACATCAGTTATAATGTTAAGCGCATCATTGATAATATATATTCATATAATATGATCTTTTTTCCATGCAGGGACTGAAGTAATTGAACCATATACGAGTACAACTGTGAACTGATGCACATGCTGCGAGTGCAGAATAATCGTTTCTTGAGAACAAAAAGGTATTCTATTACCCTCTATATCTAGAGCAACACTGTCGCACGTTCACATTTCTTCTGTCACTTACATATTAATTATGACAACGCACTACTTGGGTTACCAAAAGAAAAGAAAAATGAACCCAATACTAATTTTAATGTAATGTATTTAGATTGTGAGTTTAATAGACTCGCGACGACTTTCATTTGCAAGTTTTTATAATAATTCCTACTCTGTTAAGTGATATATTGTCTCAATGCTTATTTCTGATCAGAAGAAAGTTAATGTGTTTTTCTGGTTTCGCGTGTATGGACATTGTTGTAGCGAAACAGCTTGTTTTGATCAGTAAATTAACATTCATTATTATCCTATTAAGAGCTTCGAAATAACGTGCTGTAGCACCTACATGAATGATCTTTTATTCTGTTCTGGAACAATGGCAGGAATTTCACATCTTGACGATGTTGCGGATAATATTCAAGTTTACACTCTATAAATAATTAAATAAAAGAAATTGTTATTAGTTCGATTACAAAATGTTCTCATCTTATGTTAAAATGTAGTGTGCACAATTCTCAGTACGTCTCGATATAAGTGAGTTATAAATGATTACAGTTTATTCTTTTTCTTTCCTTTCTTGAGTCATTATGAATATTTTAATCTCTATATAGTATATATAAGTAATAAGAAGAAACCAACTGTTTCGATAAAATTGTGAAGTTGTTTTCCAATATTAAAAATTATTTGAACCAAGCAAGGTGGATTAAATATTCCTGGAAATACATGAGGGTGTTAATGTGGTAATTAGCAGGTAATGTAAACTGTATGTGGTCGATTTGAGTCCAATTTTTGTACAAAGTTTAAGCTAATTTCCTAAGTCGTAATAACTTGGAATAATTTTTCATTGTTTGTGAATATAATTCGATCGACAAATTATGATTACGACTCGATTAGTCAGAAAAAGTAAAGAAATAAATAAGAAAAATTAAAAGTCGTAATCTATATAGATTATAGACATAAGTTCTGCGTTTCTGTAACAATATACAGGTTTATTTATGTAAGATTGCCATTTATAATAAAGTGTAATAAAATGCAGAAGACGGAACTATTCACATAGTTTTAGACAGTGTTTAAAAACTACATATATAGATGTAGGTAATGCTGTCAGAAAAATAAGTTACTCGAAAATTTTATATCATTTATATTCGTCTACGAAAAAATTTCGATATCGTAATTATGGATTTTCTTGTATCGAGTACAATGAGACTAAAACAAAATGTCCCAATTAAGATCATAAGCTTAAGAAATTAACAGTGGTACAATCTTTCATATTTACTTATTACTTACATACTGCTGTTCACTTCTGAATGTTATTAACTTCCTCGAATCTTGTATAAAACAACGCTGTCATTAATCTTAGATAGATCAAATTCTAGAATTTAAGATAATTTAACATTTAACCATTGGTCTTATCTTTAATATTATAATTAATCGATCGTCAAACATCTTTCAACAAAAGAAAAAAAAAAGATAAAATTCCTCACACACGGATGTAACACGTTTATTCCTTATAACTAAGTTGTAATTTTATGGTGCCACAGGCGGTGGAAAGGAGTGGCGTGGCGAGTGTAGCTGATGATGGGGTAGCTGAGAGTAAGCAGTAAGCCGAGTAGCAGGGCTGTAAGCAGTTTGCAGTAGCGAGCGGTTGGTGGTCTGGTGAAAGCAGGTTCGCGCTAGTCGATCAGGGCGAGAAAAAGAGAGAAAGTGTGTGAGCGAAAGCTGTTTCTCTCTCTGTGGGGGGTCGGCGTGCAGAAATCGCAGAGGGTACGGTCTCGAGAGTGCAGAGAAATATGCAGAGAGCACGACGAAAAGCCACACGCGGTTGCTGGTCTCGACCATCGTCCGGTTTGCAGGTAGCACGTGAGCATCACCAGACCTCGCAAGCAGCAACTCGACATTTCAACTATTATATCTACCAATTGCTTTGCGCGTTTCTTGAAACAAATCATTTCTCCAGCAATGGTCCGTTCGAAGTCAACTATGTACTATCTTATTTCCAGCTGTGTAGGTCTGATTCGTAAGTTGAACGAGTTTAAATGTCGATTTTCTAAGTACGAATATCCTTTTCACAAATTTCTTAACGTCGGCGTATCAAGATGTATTTCATTTCGCTTCAATGGTTCATTTTATACAATTTTCAAATTAGTTTCTTCCAAGGTACTAATCTACGCCCAATTTTAAAATTTTGACTTTCACTTTTTTTTAAATAGTTAATGAAATTGAAAACGTATCTATCGTTAATATCGTTTTCGATATAACCTATAACGATTCCAATTTTTATATGATCATCGCTTGAAACACTTGCCGCCACATTACAAATAATTGGGAAAGTTTCGAGGGTGGGCAGTGGGATCCTTTTGTTTTTCCTGTGTTCTTTTTTCAGGTGTCACCGAACGTCGATAGAGTAGTAAGTATTTTAGAGGTAAGGCAATGTTGCAGTAAATAAAAGATTTTTTAAGGGGAAGAATATAAATCTTTGTAGAGATGTGAAGGGTTTGATCAATAAAGAATTCTTGTCGAAGAAATAGAACTTTTTATTCCTCACTTGTATCAATGGAAAATTTAAAACCTAATTATCCAAAGATGATTTTTCGTTCTTTTTTCTAAATAGTGTAAATCTAAATTCTTCGTTATCCTACAAGTCGAATAATTTAACAATAGTAACAAAAAATATATTACATTTTTTTGATAAGCATTTCAATTGTAATCATACATGATCATTCTTAATTATGATCATCAATAAATTTTTCTATCATTTACATTAAAGTGAAAAGATGTAATATTCTAAAAAATATTTTAATATTACACTATGCTAATGATCTTTGAATGGCTTGATGCGTATAGTTATACGAAGCGTATTATAGTACACGTGTCATTTAGATATTTCTATATCAACTCGAGCATGACACGAAAATTTATATATAATGCAAAAGATTTATAGACTATTTATCTTTATCCTTATCTCCTGTAGGCTTGAAAATATACAATTTGCAGTAAAGAGCTGCAATGTATAACGTAAGTGCTATGATATGACCAGAGAAATATACAAGTTTGTAGTAAGCTAGAGTTTCTTTGAAATCTAATACTAAGAATGATATTCCCAAATACGCCATGCAAGTTGTTTTCTCATACCATCCTAGCAAATACCACAATTTTCTGGCCTAAAAAACGAAAGTTACATAAATTAAAATTTCAATTAATAGTTATGAATAGATATCAAAAATAGAACTTACGATACTGTTTTCAGCGGCTTGCTGATAAAATTTGTAGAATATGTCCTCTGATAACAGAAAAAGAGGAATCTGACAGAAGCAAACAGCATAGCCAGCTGACCAACCATGCCAAACAGCAGAAAGTAATAGGGTTAAGAGAGCTCGCATATTTTTCATTGGCAGTCGTTTATAGATGTAGACACCAAACCAATATTGAACACAATTGTTCCATGTTTTCATAGCTGTTCTTGTCGAATTGCATTTTTCTAATTTCCAAACATTCATATTATATACAGTTTCAAAATCCAATTCCTCGTTCTCCAGTTTCTCAGGTGTTTTAGCTCTGTAACGTTTAGTTGCTATATTTTTGTTCCAAATAATGAATATTATTACAGGGAAAAGGATGCTCTTACAATATTTCTGTTGTTTTATAATCTTTGGGACCTAGTCCTTGTATAGGTTTACATCTAGTAGGATATGCTCCTAGTCCAGCCATTTGACATCCACATTCTGCTAAACCCATTCCAATGTACATTCTTACTCGAAAAAGGACGAATGTAGGATACATATAAAAGTGTCTATAAAGGAAAGATTTTTCTGCATATTCTTCTGTTAAAATATACTGAAATACAAAGTGAAACTTAATCATTTATAATTCTGCCTATATTTGTTGGTAAAATGAAAACTGATATTACTCTGACGGGATAGCAGTAACTCATTATGAAGAATAGGACAACAAAGAATGTAGTTTGTTTCAGTTTATATAGCGTGACAGGCCATGGATCTACTACTTTAGAGAATGGCTTATATAGATGGTCCCAATATGTTCTATACCGATAGTATGGTCCTGTAGAGAGAAATATTACATTTAATATAATATCAAAATTAGATTAATTATAGTTACTTAAAGTATCATAGAATTACCAGTCAAAAGTCCCATATAGCCAAAACCATAATGAAAAACATCTAAAAATCCAACATTTTTTATTGCTTCATTATCTACTCCTTCTGGATCATCAGCTGGAGGATTAATAGCTGCATTTAGTTCAAACGCTAGTCCAGATAATTTTAGTGTTAAGATCATCAGTATGAGATTTGTATGAGTTGATGGTACTGGTAAACCAATATAATCCCCTAATCGAGATATAACAAGTAGAAAGAAGAATGAAAAAATAAAGCTGACAATATGAGATTTCCTGCAAATAACAACAAATTGAGAAATGACATTAACTAGTTTTATAAAAGAATGGAATATGAACAGAAAATTTATAAGGAGCGTTTATTATTAAAAACATTTTGTTTGTTTTATGTTACATAATATTAAGTAGAAAGTGATAATAAATTTTTGCATCTCACATAAAATAAAATGATAAACACTAGTTCAAAGAACGGGGATTTTCATTATATTAATATTTCCATTCGGCAATCAAGTTACAATTGGTGGTAATTTGATACTTAACAAGTGCTAATTATGTCTTTTAAGAATAGTGCATTATTGAGATATATATATCTAAAAATGACACAGTTAATTTGATCTGTACATTTGTAATTTTAGATAAGATCGAAATATAAGAAAATCATATCGTACAAAGTAAGTAGATACGATGACATTATCAAAAATAATTTTAAAAATATTTCACTTAAAATTGAGTTAATAATTTTGACACATTATGACACACAATTGATAAGCTAAAACGCTCCTTGCTTAAATCGACAAATAAATATAATTAACGAATTAATATATCATACTTTGGTGAGATGTTGGTTATAATAATAGCGTTAATCAGAGAAAAAACCAAAGGGAAAAGTATATAACTTCCTGAGACAACTCCTGTTAATAGGATGCCAATTATCGTGCCGGTCCATTTCTTCACCTCTGGATCTTCTATTTTTCGATAATAAAACCCGACGAATACACAAAACAACAACAGTGTGACGTAAACTACATCCGTCCACATCGTATCAGCTCAGTTGTAGAAACTTTACTGTGTCTTCTTTCTATCCTATCCCATTTCCTCCGTCCCACCGACTACAGTTAAATTGTACGTAATCAAATCGGTGAACTTTGTACGTTAATAAATCGGATATTATTACTATACAATTATTAAAAAATTTTGGTGATTTACATTTATTCACAAGCTTCTTTTTTTATTTAAATTTCGGTAATTTGTAATTTAAATGATAGAAACATTCGACCGTACATTTTTGCTTCTCTTGTAAATTACAGACAAATGCAATATGTATATCATTGATTTTTTGCTGAGTCAATAATTTAGCAGAGCGAAGTTATATTTACTAAAGTAATTTAAATAATAATTATATATAATTTAAAAACTAAATATTAGGAACATCTTTCTTTGCAGATTGTAAGTAAACATAATATTTTATTGATTATTTTGTTGAATTGTCAACTTAGTAAAATAAGATTATATGTCAGGTGGGAGATATTGAATAATAATGCAGGTATAGTTTAGTTATTGTAATAATTATATTTATGTATAATTAAACAAGGATATTTCCATCAAACGCATTCTGTAAATGCGCGAATTGATTCATTCAATTAGTATCAATATGAAAGTAGATTTTTTAACTGTTCATCATTGTTAATGTAATAATAGCTGTGACATCAAATATTTTTTAATTGACTCGAGTTAAAACGTTCTAGGATTTTTTGCCAAGAGCCTTTTGCCTAAGTTCCGTTTTCCTCTGAAGAGCGAGTTCTTTTTGTTTCTTTTCAGCTTCTCGTTTTTTAGCCGCTTCCTCCCGTTGTTGTTTAACTATAGCTAATCGTGCTAGATCCGCGCGTGCTTCTTCCGTTTTACCTGCTGCGTGTAATTTCTGATAGTTTGCATATGCTCTCTGCCTTTCTAGTTGTTCCCTAAAAAAGAAGAGAAAAATGAGTTTTCCAATCTTTACATGTTACGAACTTCTGTATGTTTCATTGATTTTTACCGTTCTCTACGAGATAAATCTGGTTTCGCTGTGTCTAAAGATTGATTTAATTGAGATAATTTTTTTGCTTTCTTTTGTACCCTATTTGGATTTTCAACTTGAATTAAATTTTCTACACCTTTTGTCTTTCCCTGCAAATTAAAAGAAGAAAGGAAAATTATCATTTATCGATTATTATAAATCTCTATCGATTAATTTACCTCAGTTTCCGATTCTGATTCTGAGTCGCTGTTGGTATCTGTCCCTGAGGAACTATTATTTTTTACTGAATCACCGTGTGCTTTGGGTTCATCTTCCTCATCACTTGAACTATCCTTTCCTTTGTTCTTCTAAAAAAAACAATATCATTATAACTTTTAAATATGAAGGGTTTCGTTTACATTAATGAATTTTTATTTACCAGCCCCCTAAGTAAAATTTATGTTACATTTTTCGAAAGAACAAATGCAAGTGGAAAGAACAGATGAAACAAATCATCTAAGGATCTATCCATCGCTTTTGAGTCTTAAGAATTTTCTGAAGGTTTGTGCCCGGTTCTCTCAAACGGTTGCACATGGAGCATCGTGCTCCATGAAAAATCTCAGTAATGGTGCGCACAATCACGCTCAACCGTCAAAGGATAATTCGACCTTACGTACTTAATAATAATATCTAAGCCGTCGTGCTGTTGGTTAACTTAAAAATACTGACTCTCCACTGGAGCTTTTTTTCCTCCTGGCGTCGTTGCTCCTCCAGTTCCTCGGGGTTAGTGAAGTGACGACTCCGGCCTTTGTAACTGACATATTTACCTAGAGGAAAGCCGTCTTTTTAGATCCAAATTCGTTCGTCGAGGTCATAACATACGAAATTGCGTTTTTCTCGCCAAGAAATGTGGTGGGGAAGAAATGATGATAACTGTGTGTGTCGAGTGTGAAATAAATAATAATTTGTCCGTGCTTACCGCGTGGCATTTTTTCGAACCAATTGATCACGTCAATTTAATGATTATTGTACGGAAATTTGAAGGAAAATACCTCTTCTCCGCTGTGAGAGAGAGGAATTACGTTTAATGTCAGATTAATACTGCACTGCTGCTTATTTGGTCGTCAACCACGAGCTCTAGCGGCATGAACCATTGCATAGAATATTTGCCTGCATGGTTGGTAACGTTCGTAGGTTTATTGAAACAATTCAAGGGCAGAAATAAAAAATTTTTATTTCACAATTTGCGTATGTTACAAATATGCTAATAAGTTGATCTTTATATCGTAGCAACACGTAAACTCGATTAAATATTTAATGACTTGGTTAGAATTGAATGCTCGTCTCTACGTACGAATGTAAGTTTCATAGTTATTTATTCGTTTACTATAAATATTAATGTTTATATTTCAATGTTATTCCGATTACAATTTTCAATTTAAAATATGTAAATTTGATTATATAATCTTTGCGAAACAATAATTAACGTGTTGGAAACTTGAGCTCTGTCGTGTTTTCCGCTCTTGAACAACATACTTCATGCTTTAATGACTGATATATGTATGTAACATGTTAACGTATCAATTGCCAGATAACTTGAGCAAACTAAATTTATTTTCTCAAAAATCTTATAAAATTATTCAGTTTATCTCGTTTTTTATATTCCAGCTAATTTCATTTTTTTGTAACAGTTATAGATAGTAAAGTTATCGCGAGAGACACGTTTTTCAAACTAATCTCATTTCGCGGTATAAAATAACATGTGTTCATAAGATATTTATGAATTTTTTAGTTTGTCTACAAACACGAAATCGTGAAGTAATTGGATGCATCTGACACGGTTGTATTGGGTGCCAATTGGCTACTAATCGGTCAGTATTGAGTAGCAAGTGCAAGTCATTCCGTGTATGAAATTTCTCGTCAAAACACCTAACGCAGAATTTATCATGCATCTGTCTGCAATTCCAACTTACAGGTAGTGAAATTTTTTATTTTCAATTTAACCGTTTCTATTACTATGGAAATTCAATTGCTTATTAAAAAAATGTTATAGTTATAATTACAGTTAATTATTTAGTATCAGATCGTTATTGAAGTTTGAACCGAAACGTTTGTTAGATTTTTACCATTGAATTGTAAAATTCTGATTATTATTATTTTGTATTATGAGATATGCATTTCTTTTTTGCATGTTTTTTTTTAAGTTGGAAAACAAAATATGATTATTGAGTAAAAAATGTTGAGAATATTAGGGCTCAAGTCTCACTGCTTCGACAAGAATAGTTTTGTAGAAGCGTAAGAAATTATTTAACGACTGGTACTGGTGATTCACACTGTTCTTTTTTCTCTCGTTTATCATGTTATGCGTAAGTGGCGGTTGCTTGTTCGTGCTTGGTCACTATTGGCCACGTTCTTTTAGTCTTCAATTTATATTATTTAAGAACAATTGACTTGGTCGACCGGTTGCTTTTTAGGGGGACCAATCTGAGTCCCGACCGTCCATAATATTAAAAGAGTCATATATATAATACTTTATGTAACTTGCAATAAATTTCTGTCCCAGTATAAATTGTTCATTCTATTCATAGTTATTCATAGAATGCTATTTCAGTCCTAGAATATAATATTGATATCGCATAATTTTAGAGATTCGAATTGTTACAAATATCAATTATTTTGTATTAAATTTTCCTTATCATTTTTAAAAGATTGTTATTTTGTTGATTAGAAAATTTATGGGTTGTTGGATAGCATTATAAGATAAAAGCCATTTTTTAAATAAATATTAATCAATGAAGCAACAATCTTTCATGAAATAACAATAAAAATCTTATTAAAATTCCTTTTACGATGTTTATAAAGTTTCCAATAATATTTCAAGATTAAATCAACTTTTTAAATAAATATTAATTGCTTTGTTTTGATCCAAATAGCTTTCGAACGAAAGCGCTTTTATTGACGATTCAATATGGCGGGCTTTTGTATCCTACTGCCACCTAACGGCGCTTTCCCAAAGTAGATTACGATTCGAAAAGGAAGCAGCCAGTCTGTTTCGGGTATTTGGACTGGTTGGATGTATACGGATCGTGTTCTTAAATGTTAGCCGGTGACTGACTGTTTTGATGTGCTCTAATGTCATTCACTTGAACAAGTCGTGAAATCGAACTCTATTTGTTCGCGAGTGCTCGCTGTTCTGTAATCGTGGAATACATCATTCGAACTTCTGTCGCTTTCGAAACCGATAATTCGATTGCTCTTTCGAGATTCGCGAGAAGTGTGTCAAAGTCGATGTAACGTGTTTCTGTGCGTCCATAGTCAACCGTAGCTGTAAGTGTCTCCGGGCTTCGGATACGGTTCCCATATTCCAATAAAAAATGGTAAGTCACCGAAAGTATCATTTCATAATATTGACGTTACAAATTATGTAATCGCGAGGAAAGTAACTCGATAGAGGAAATCATTGTGATTGTCGTTCTGATTATATTTTCGTCAGTGCTGTCAAAATATTTGGATGTCGATAAAATCTCGATTAACCGCTTGCCCTGTGGTATGGAATCAGTAAAGCATTTTTGAGATATTTAAGGCTTCAAAAATCTACAGAATGCATATAACATGCAAAAATATATGTTTAAAATATTCAAAGTAGATCAATTATTATGACGTTTAGTAGATAAGACAAATGTTTATTCAGATTCCAATTTTTTAATTAAAAAATCAAAGAAATATAATATCGCATTCATTATGTTATTCGTTATGTGTAATGAAGTTAAATATAATAGATTCAATTTTAATTCTAACTTTAATTCAATATTACAAGATTATCGAACGGATTGTCGAATATACCAATTACGTAAATACAATATTTCAATGTTTCGTCTTAGACGATATACGAATGGACCAATCACACGATATATTGTTTAAAAAGGACCAATTACAACGACAGCAGATTCTACTTGATATATGTAGGTATTAAAGTAATATTTCAGTTCAACAAGGACCAATCACGAGATATATTGTTTGAGAAGAACCAATCACATCGTTCGAAGGATATTTTACTGGTATTAAAAAATACAATTTTGATTTTAACTTCACTTCAAAATTAAAAGATTATAAATAAGTTAACTAGTTAGTTATAGTTTATCCTTTACCTCCAGTTTACGAATCATTGATATAAATTGCGTGTAACATATATGTAAATGTTTCGCATTAGATCGAAGAAGTAAATAGCTAACGTTGACGTATATGGTTAGGGAAAAATTGATATGGCAAGAGGTTAATTCGATCGAATCGTCGCAGAGCTCGTATCGCGTGTGAATGAATCTTGGACGGAGTTGTGCATCGATGATGACAGCTTCGTAGAGCAGTCAAGGTTATTTCATTTCTCTCACTATGCCTCATGAATGGATACCTGTTCTCTTTGCCCTTTAATCACCGTAAAAAATCCTAGAAATACCATCAGATGGTATACTCGATGGAAAATCTCACGTATACACACTTTTATACTAATCTAAACGTTATTTTATGGGCATCTCTATAAATCAAGCAGCCTCGCAGATGGAATATTCCATAATTGAGAACTTGAAATGAATATAAGTAACGAACGAAGACTGATTTTTTAAATTGAAGAGGGTATAAACTTTACGACTGATAGAGACTCAAGTGTCAGAACAATTTATCTTATTTAATCTTATATCTTTCCATTTACAAAATTGTACTTTAGGTGAATTATTGCTTTTACCAATATTATATTTAAGATTAAATGTTCCATTGTGACTACAGAAAGTATCGCACGTAACCTTATTTAAGCACTTTTTTTTTTTATCACCTCCTTTCCTTGTATCGCTTTCATAGTATTAAATTTTTGTAGTTATATGCAAGTACTACTAAATGATATGAAACTTGATATACCAAGGTATACATATAATATATAACAAGGTATATTATAACAATACAACGATGTAAAAGTACCCTTTGCAGCCACTGTATTTCTCAATTTTATCGAACAATTTTATCTTTTAAACCTATAATACATACGTCATATACTCAAATACTATGTTTTTCTACGCAAGTATTCTACGCAAGATCACGTGGAAAATACAAATTCCTAAAAACGAATAACTCTGTACAACGACAGTTCAGTTTGTAAGCAGTAAGAGCATCCCCTGCCGTATTTACGGCAGAGATGCACTTACGTGGACACTTTTAACATTCGGTTGGAGTCATTGCCACGCTTTATAAATATTCAACCGTTCTATAAACGCGTCGGCTAAGCGTCGTATCACGTGCACCGCTTCTCGTCGCGTTTTCTTACCACCGACACATATGATGCATTCTCGTCGTCGATACGGCGTTTCCTCTCGCGCCGGTGCGTGTCTCGCCACTGCTACGATGTTTTGATCGTTGCGTTGCATCTGCATACGCGTCGCGCTAATTGCTTCACGTTCCTGCCTGCCCTTAATTGTTCTCATAAATGTAACGAGCGCATCGTCTCCGTGTTACGGTGACGAATGGTCAGTTTCACGATACACTGAATATCTTATGAGCACCGGTATCGCACATTGGTCTTATTTTATTGCTTATGAAATTATACAGGGTGGTTGGTAACTGGTGGCACAAGCGGAAAAAGAAGTCGAAAATATAGAATAAAAATTCCTTTTTGTTTTTTTTAAATTTTTCCATCGAGACAACGATCCACAGTGAGATCCGTTATAACGAGACGCGATACAGTGCGCGCGTACCGAGCGAAAATTCAAAGTCGATTTTTTCGAAAACAAAGCCTCGAACGAAAAATTTGTATTCTATATTTTCGACTTCTTTTTTCGCGTAGAATCACCCCCTTTCCGCTTCTACCACCAATTACCAACCACCCTGTATATACTATGCTCGAGAATGTTTAACATTACATCGATTGTTTTTTTGCATTTTAAATTAGAATATTAAAATATCGCTGCGTAGATTAGAACGTCCTTAACATTCGCTGCCTTGTTAATTTTTTATGTTTCAGGTCAGAGTTTCTTTAGCAGTTTAGGAAATTCGTATACGAACACGATTATTTGCGCAGCCTTAAATGCACGAGTTTCCAAAATGTACAGTTTATTTATCGTGAAATCATAGAACGGTAATTTCAGTAGTTTATCTTGCAGGCATTTGATTTGGCGAAAGGCTTGCCACCAGATTATCGTAGAAATGCGATCAATTTTGCAGCAGGGGTTCACCATTGCAATGGAAGATCATACGTCTGTGGGAAAATTGGTATCATCCGTAAGCAATTCTCCCTTTCTTCTTCTTGAAACGTGCTGGCTCTCGAATCCTCACAATTTCTTACGCGTGTTCGCTTCTTGAAAATTCCAGGTTCCCAATTCTTCGTCTTCCAGCGATCGTTTTCATGAAATTCCTCAAGGTTTATTTCACAAGAAGAGATTCAAGTCTCTAATGACAAAGCGGTTAATGGAAAGACACGATTGTGTTAAGAATTTCATCGTGACGAAACACGCAGTGATCTCGTCGAAAATAAATATATTATATACTCGTCGGTTGGGCATTATCGGCTAAGGCAAGACACGGGCACGAGGGCTCGTGCAAGTCTTTTCATTCAGAAGTAATGGATTTCCAATAATTCACGCTCACAACTAAAACCACCAGTCAAAGAGTATCGCATACATGCACGAGCACAGGGTTAAGAGTCGGGTAGCTCGGACATTTTTTCTTTTTTCTACCTTGACGATATTGAAGGCCCGTGGATTGACAGATGACGCGTTAAACGTTAACTTTGATCCCTTTATCGTCCAAGGGCTTTTGCTTTATTCCTCGTATCCTTAATTTATGCTCGGTTTATGCTCAATTCTCTGTCGTATCTTTAATACCTCAGAATTAGAATTTTCCATTCAACTTTGAAGCGTAAGAGAAAGAAAAAGTTATTCGCGTTATCGGCTAAGTAGCTTCTTAACGTCAGTTTGGTTGCTCTTACGGAACAGACTTGTAGAAGATTTTATACTTATTTAGAATTCCCTCCACTGTTTGTATTTTATTGTAAAAATTGTATTTATAGTGTTGTATGTTTAGTAATTGTAACATAGTGTTGAAGTTATTCTCTTCACAACTTCCTCCTTTGTTATGTACTAAATCATACTACATCGATTATTCTCGTAATGTTAGCGTAATGTTAAATTTATATAGAGTCGTATGTAACGTTATATTCGCAATATGCGTTGGAAATGATATTCACGGTGTTAGATCCGTTCTACCCACGATTGGAATTTTTCCAAAACGGAGATAAGTACAGGAAACAATGTGTAAAATCTGCATTTACCTGGAGAATACGTTTGTCAATTTATGCAAGAATTTACGAATACTTACAACAATATCTGAAAGTAGAGATTTTTCTACTAAAGTTGAACTTTACATTCGGTTCCCTTAAATTACAAACTTTGCCACTTGGCCATTAATATACCAAAAATTCATCCCATACCAAAGAATCATTTTTCTTTGTTTCTTTGTTTGAATTAATCCTTCTCTGTCGAATTCGTACGAAACAACCATCTCTCCCCATCTCGAATTCGCAGTCCAAAGATCGTGCTACTTCCCCGCTAAACTTTCCGAAGCTCCTTCGATTTTCATTCATCGTAACCGTTTAATGCAAAAAATTCGTTGCCCCTCTTCCTGATTTTATCCCAAGCGATCGCGCTCCTTCTTGCTTCCAACGTACGTCGAACACTCGTTCCTCTCTGCCGATTCTGTACCAGAGAATCGTTCTTCGTCTAGATCTTCCGCGAAACATCCGTTACTTGTCAAACGTATGAAAAACCCTGTAACGAAAAAAAGGTGGAAGAAGAAACGAGCGAGTGGCAAAAACACGGAGGAACGTAACGGACTCGGAAGATCGCGCGTGAAATCACTTTCGTTGTGAAAATCGGTACGCTCGCGCATCGATGGCGCGATTATAATCGGCACGTGCAGCTAGTAACGGCATTCCTGGTTGCCGTTCCCTCGCGAAAGCGGCTTGTTTCGACGCTCTGTCCCGAGAACTAGGCGAATCCGACTCGTGTTCAACACGAGTCGCTCGATTTCATCTGGAAAATAGACGACGACCGAATGCAGAAGGCGGTGTTTTCACAGCTGCGACGATGCGTTCTGTGTTTCACCGCTTTATCGTCGTTTGTTTCTGTTGAACAATCTCGGCACGTGACGAGGAACTCGCAAACGCCACCGGTATTTCATTTCCGTCTCTACTTTCGAGAAATATTCCGCGTATCGTTGATGTTAATGAAAATAAAGTGTTACGTTTTGTTGATCAGTTTCACCTTGTAATTATACAAAATGAAATAATTATGTAGTAAAGTGGCAATGAGATGATTATAAATGACTGGAATTACCGCCTTCTGCATGAAACTAGCATAAGACTAAAACTATGTTCACGCTTTTGCTCGTTACTGTACATTTTCTATTCCACTTTCGTGAAAATACTCGGAAAATCGTGGGTATTCATGGTGTTTGGATAATCAACGAATTTATCGTAGATTGTTCGGAGATCGAATTCGAAGTTGAGATTCAGATCTTCCACGTAACAGAAGGATACGAGTTTCGTTTACAGGCAAATGATATAGCGAAGGTTGTAAGAAATGTGAAATTAATCACCATGGTTCTACGCTTGTCGAGTTTCTTCGGGATTTGGTTGCTTGGTTCCTTCCTAGCTTCGTAACGCAGCTAATTATTTTCTTTAGTATAGTATTTTCATTTTTGTTAAATTTCTAATTTTATTCGTAGGATCTTGAACGAAATTGCTGCAGATTGTCCCCTTAAAATGGAGAAATGTTTTCTTTTTTTTTACGTACAAAAGATTCGATTTTCCATTTGGAAAAATCGTTTTTTACCTGATCACTGGCTGACTCTGAGTTATCCATTTTCTGCAACAGAAGCCGAACGGATAATTTCCAACATTCGTCACGCTCGAAAGTGCAGGCAGCGATCGCAGGGATTGGTTTTTCGTTTATGAGCGAGAGAGACGTTGAATGTAAATCGACGATAAATCGTGAAGAGGGTGACCATCGCGGAATACGATGCCGATGTGTTAGATTAGATTAGCTGCGATAAGACTGTGGGTTATTTATTTCGAAGCAGCCTTTCTCGAAACTCTCCACGAGCAAAACGACATACATATTCAAACAAGTGCTCAGCGTTTCTCACTCGACTGCTTCTTTGTCGAGTTAATTTAATTACACCGTGTATCGATGTATTGCGTTACCGATCACGTTACCGATTGTGATAGCAATCCTGCGATTCTATTTAAAATTCGACGCGTAGATTATTGCGAAAACTAGTTCTCAACTGCTTTGCATCTACGGCTCTTCAGGACGATGTATTTCGCATTTTCTTGGCTGAGACACGAGCCTGGTACGCTTTATTCGAGGCAGCTGAACTTCCATATTTTAAAATTCAACTTTGAACTTCGTTTGGAGAACACGTCGTTCCATTTTTTGATCGTTGTACGTTATACATTGATCGGTCAGCTGTTGTGACCTCTTTGAAAAGCGCGTAGGTAAAACGCGTGGCGGAAAGTAAGCGATGACGAGTATACTCGTCAAGCACAGAGCGCGCCTGACTGTTATAATAACAGAATCGAGTCGTAACGAAACGACTGTTTTGATCTTTAACTTTACGCAATTCCTTCGTGACGAGTATACTCGTCAGAAACAGCTGACTGGTTAAAGACCAATAACGTCTCGTCGATAAAACGCGAATTTGTACAACGCTAAACGTAAGTTTAGTATTCTTAAAATAAAATCCTATTTATTCTTCTTTCGATAGCAAGCAGTTGTACATATTGAAGAATTAAACACGTGAATGTACATTTAGAGGCCAAATTTCAACTTTCTCAACAGTGGAGAGATAAATAACGAAGTAAGCGTTGTATATTTTCCGAGTCGTCTTCGTTAGCGAGTGATTGTTTAATTATTATCTGAGAACCCCGCATGGGTTAAGGTCAGGGCAAGTGTGAAGAAAGCGAAGAAAGCGAGTTGTCTTTGACGCGAGGGTGAGAACCAAGAGGGTGCTCAAAGGTTTATTTAGCTCTCTGCTACGAGTGTTAGTTTTTTGTTGTTTGAGATAAATCCAGGGATACTCTCCCTCTTCCGAAATCTTCTCTTTTTCTCTTCTTAGATATACCATTCCTATTTTAGAATTTTCTTCCTGACTCTGACATTCTTACTTTGGGAATTTCTACTGTGAAATTTTATTTCTACGGTATTTTGCTCCTGGAACGTATATACACAAGTAAAACGTTTAGTAATATTCTGCTTTCGTAGGATTTTTAAAACACGAGCGAAGACGAATAGAATGAGAGATCAGGAAGGAGGAACGTTCTTCTGCCTGATAAAACAGATTTGTGAAATCATGGCACGTACTTTTTCTCTTTTTCGTTGGTCCACTAGATTTTTGCCCGAGTATCATCCGGAGCGAGCAATTGAGCATAATCGAGTGACCAATTAAAACCAGGATTCTTTTTGTAAGGGAATTTAAAGCGACGCGACTACGTCGTCCCGTTAAACAAATAGGGCAATCAAAGGGACACCCTTTAGATTGCAGGGAAACGATGCGGATGAGTCGAATAATTCAATAAAAGAGGGTCCCTGTCTGTGGATGTCGTGGACCGAAGGTCATCCAGAAAATCAGACAGTCAAATCGTAGAGTTTACTTTCTGAAGTATCATTAGCTTCGAACGAAAGCTCATCTCGACATTAATTTGTAGATAGATAAGGCAATTAAGAAAATTCTCGCGGAATTTATGTAATAAATTGCAAGTTGGTGATCGCTTCAAATTGCAACAATCTGTGTCGAAAATTGTATACAGGGTGGTTGGTAACTGGTGGTACAAGCGGAAAGGGGGTGATTCTACGCGAAAAAAGAAGTCGAAAATATAGAATAAAAATTTTTCGTTCGAGGCTTTGTTTTCGAGAAAATCGACTTTGAATTTTCGTTCGGTACGCGTGCACTTTATCACGTCTCGTTATAACGGATCGTTGTCTCGATGGAAAAATTAAAAAAAAAATTTTTTTTTTAATTTTTATTCTATATTTTCGACTTCTTTTTCCGCTTGTGCCACCAGTTACCAATCACCCTGTATATACCTTGTAAAATTTTCATCAAGGAATACTACGAGCTAATATTCCTGCAAGTCTCAGAATATCGCGAAACATTGTTCGAGAAATATCGGAAGGTAACATTTTTCCAGGCCTTAGATATTGCAAAGTATCCAGCAAAGTCACTAGGTAAAACAACGAACTAGAGAGTTTCCGTTTAACCAGTTGGCTGTCTTTAACGAGTATACTCAGCACGAAGAAACGGCAATAGTCCGTGTTACGACGAGTATACTCGTCGTCGCTTACTTTTTACAAATTCTAGGCACGCAGTTCTCAAAGTTTTTAAACAGGTCCCAACAGCTAACTGGTTAAGAGTTTTATGAATTCTTATGAAAGAGAAGATGCAGGAAGGAAACGTTTGGCCTATTTCAATTCTTTTCATTATTTACTCAAAGATTATTGGTAGAAACTTACCAAGCACGTTCTCCTCGTCGTCATAGATCTTTCGCTATAGATAGCAATTTTATAAAACGGTCTAACGAATAAAGCTTTAAGAAACGAGATAAACGGCGGTATTTTCACGGAACTCGAAGAACATAATAAGCTTCGCTTCCACAAAGAATATTATCAGAAATCGTTTTGTGGATAGTTCTGCAACGATCGAACCCCTTTCTGGTCGCGGCACAGCGAACGAGCAGCGGAAAGGGAGAGGCGGATTATTCGCTGGCTCGGCGTCTCTGCTTGCATGGTCGACAGAACCCAGTGCGGAGTTGCGATTCTCGATTACGAACTCTCGTTGACCGGGTAAAGAGTTTCCAGACTGCTTTTCCTCTGTAAACACGACCGCCATCCGGCCATCGATCCGCTGCAAGTTTCATGATTCCCGCGTTTCTTGATCACCACCGCGCTCGTTCGATTCTTGGAATTTCAAATTGCTAATCGTAAATCCGAATGTCTGTAAATACGTCTAACTTGTGTATGAGATATTCCTCGGAATCGATGATATCTGTCCGAGTATTTATGGTTTTCGAAGCGTACCGAAGGTATACTTTCGCATATACAGAAATGAACAGAAGCGTAGAACAAAGAACAAAGCACGAGGAAAGAGAGTGCGTCATCTAGGAATCGAAGAGGCTCTCGCGTGTGCAGGACGATCGATCTTTGCAAACGTATTTGCAATTGCGGACTATCCGAGCGTGTTGGCGCGATACCAGCGATTTTTCTACTTTCCACGGTTGTTCGTACTTTGAATCTCAGCGAAGAAGTTTCAGCTGTGCCCCGAAGAAGCGAATTGTAACGTTGACGAAACACGTTGGCGCAAAAGTGCAACGAGTGACGCGATTGAATGAAACCAAGTTGCTTCCGCGTCGATAAGATGAATTTAGCACGACTTCTGTTGATTTATACGTCGATCCAGATTGGTTAAACACGTACGAAGGCCTCTTGTCGCGTTCCGGAACAACTGATAAATTTGTTTGATCAGTTTATCAGCCCCGAGGAAGATTTTCAGACGGTGGAAGGCGGTGGAGAACGTGGCTCGAGGCACGTCTTACTTACACGATGCTCTATTTACGGAGAACGTCTCGACGTTATGTTAATCAGAAAAATAATTTATGCGAAGACAAACACGTGCGACTTTGCATGAGAAAATTTCTTATCTTCAGGATCCTCGTCGAATAACCAAGTATATACATATATGTAGAAAATCATGGGTGAAACTTCATTTTCGAGCGCACCGATTTTTCTGACCTTTATCCGCTTAGCTATTTTCGACGAGTATACTCGTCACGAAGGAATGGCGATATTCTGTGTTACGACGAGTATACTCGCCATGCGTAAGAACTAGTTACAATTTGCTGTTTAAGTTGGAATTTTAGCGAGAACTAAAATATATTCGTAAATTTTAAGATGTTTCGAATATTTGAATAGCACAGTAATTGAATAATCGAATACTAATTTTATCGCACGGAGATCATTATTTCGAAACTTGTACATGGAAACGAAGTTTCACCAAAATCATTCGAGTCAAGGAAGATGGACCACAGAGGAACGTCAGTTGGAGCGTGTACAGATACTTGCAGCGTTTATTCCAATTTTCACGGCGCGAATGTATAGGAAATCAATATTTTCAGGCGACGAGCTGCGTTACGACAGCACCGATGCAGCCAGCAATAAACGCAATCTGATCAGATAATTGCTCGAGCTTATTCAATGGGCGTTTCAGCCTATTTGAGGCTGATTCTTTCGTCAATAAAGATGGTCAGCCGGAAGACGTTATCCACGGTCGTTCCTTCTTCGTTGGCCATGTGAATGCTCATCGGAAAAAAGAAGACGCTCGTGAGACGAGGCAGCTCGAGGAACGAGCTTAACTTCACGCCTCTAATCGAGAACAAGGTCGACGATGACAGAGTGTTGCGAAAGGAAGAGCGTTAAAAAGATGGTACGATAGTGTCAGGATGTGGAAGGATTCGGATACCATTTGTTTAGACTGTTCGGTCTCCTAGAAACGACCACGTCCTCGTCGATGTGCCGTTGTAAGGACGGGGGCTGGTTGGAACGCATGCGCCCCTTTGCCAGTCGATAACACCACCGATACGACATAGCAGCACCGAGGCAACCAGCCGCGTTGCCAGCTGCAACATTGACACAGCGATCCACTTTGCTAATCTCGGTGTCATCCTGTTAACTCTTGGCCAACGACCACTTCGATATGCTTAGAAACAGCTGTGGCCTCTCTCTCTCTCTCTCTCTCTCTCTCTCTTTCTCTCTATTTCTCTGGATTTATGAGCTACTTAGGAATCTTTGACTGGTAGCGGTGGTGGCTCAAGATTTGTTCTTTTGTTTTTGTCTTTTTAGCTATTTGATAGTTAGAGGAGTTTTAAGACAGGGACGTGTTTTGAAACCTTTAGGAATAACTTAGGAATCTTTGTTTGGTAACTTCCTACTGCAATTTTCATTTAACCAGTTTGACTGTTAACTGTTTGATAGTTAGGCGAGTTTTAGGCAGAGGCGCATTTTGGAATGTCTGTTGGGATAACTCAGGAATCTTTGCTTGAGAGCAGTGGTTCGAGATTTTTCTTGCTACAACTTTCTCTTAACTGTTCGATAGTTAGGGGAGTTCTAAACAGAGGCGTATTTTCGAATTTTTACTTTGTAGGGACAACAGAGGTTTCCACATCTTTCTTCAACTATTTGATACTTTAGTTAATGTGACCTTCGGTAGAGATGCATTTTGGTGTCTTCTATTGGTAGGGGTGGCTTCTTGTCTCAGTTGAAGTTGTTTTAACCGTATATTCGATGTTAGGCAGATCTTTAAATAGCGCTGCTATTTTCGAATCTTTGGTTGATAAAGTGAGAATTGGTGACTGAGGGTTGGTCTTGGGGGGATGATGGAGGATCGATGACTAAGGGTTCAGTTTCGTTTCGCTATTTGGCCCTTGAGGTAATTTTAAGCAGCCGTAGTATTTTGGAATCTTTAGGAGCTAAGGGTGGCTGAGCATTCGTTTTACCACAGTTTCTTTCAATAGTTTGGTGTTTAAGGAAATCTTAAGTAAGATTGGTATCTTGGGATCTTCGGTTACTAGTTTACTTTTTTAGCTATTTATATTTATTTCTTCTTTTTTTGTTTTTGTTCTAACGTATCTTGTCAATCTGAAGTTCGATCGACAAAGAATCAGAATACCAAACTCCTTTTTCCACAGTAAAGGAATGTTTCTCTTTAGACATTTTTCTCTAACACGTGCATTCGATAAATTATCCATGCAAAGGATTCTAATTCGGGTGAAGCTTATTCGGTTGAAACGTAGTGCCGTGCACATTTCAGGGACACTGTCAGGCGCCAGTGGTGCAATTTCCCCGTGAGTCGATCAGAATTGCTCGAATTAGACCGGCGGTGTCGTCGAACTTTGAACACACTGAATCACAGGAAACGCTGCCGTTTTTAACTTTACCAATCCGGCTCAAAGCGTTTTTCAGAGTTCCACGGTTGCTTTATATTTCAAAATTCTCACTCGGTCGTTGATCCATTTTTCTAACAGAAGTAAATTATATTAGTGCGATGAAAGTGGTATAAATATAAACAGTTGTCGCATATTATTATCCCTTATTTTTATAGCATCGTAGTTTTAGAATCCATCGAACAATAAGAATATTCTCAGCTCGCCAATGAAATAAAAATAAAATTGTAGATCTCTGCTGCCAAATTCTTGTCAAAGGAAGATATCGGAATTAATGAAAAATTGCACAGAATGCACAAAATATTGGAAAATGCTTGTCTGCTTCTCCGATTATGTTTTCAAAGAAACAAATTTGCATAAAAAATTCGCGGACTAATAATCAATCTCAGTATCGCATTAATATTAATATTAATAAAGAGAATATAACAGGAAAAAATTACTGAACAAATTCGAATGTTCTAATGCTTCGATAAGGCGGTGCGAATGCTTCGAGCGCGTGAAATGCGAGGAAAACAAATTAACACGTCGTACGTAGTATACTTTCGTTCGACAAGTTGGATTAACCAGTTAGCTGTTGCGAGCTCTTTGAAGAGTGTGTACCTAAAATACATCGCAACAACTAAGCGATGACGAGTATACTCGTCAAACACAGACTAAGTGAGAAATGACTGTTCTATCTTTTAACTTTATTACTGCAATTTACTGCAATTGCTAAATTGCCATTCAAACAGCAAATTGTAACTACTTTTCACGCATGACGTAAGATAGAGTATTGTCATTTCTTCGTGACGAGTATACTCGTCAAAAACAACTAACTGGTTAAGTAGGTCGAGCAAGATCGATTTCTGATCGGAAACAAGCGTTCCTAGCGGATGAAGGATCGAGGATCACGACGAGAGTTTTGAATGGTCTCGTCAAACAGGCACCTGTTTCGTTTCTGACATATCCGAAACGAGGTGGAAATCGGGCTAACGGTCCTTTCGGAGAAAGGACAACTCGTTTCTCTCGTTCGTTACCTAGATTAAGCTCAACAAAGTAAACGCCGATACACGGCGTGTGATCGAGCCACGTGCGCCTAAAATTTACCGCCGGGAGGACCCTTTCTCTTCTTCTAGATTTATTAAACGCCTTCGACGAGACCTCGTCGGGCGTCGTCTTCATCCTCTCGACCATTCCCTTTCACAAATCGCTGTGCTATTAGTAGTCTGCGGATATTTATGTAATTTCACAATGTTACGAGATTAATCGAAGAGTCATTGTAAAAAACGCTGTAATCGCCAAAAAATTGAAAAATCATAATTATCTTATTGGGAAATGTTTTACGTGGCAATGAGAATGCTATAGTACAGAATTTAAGTGTAATTTCCCTTTCTAAACAGTTATTAACCAGTTAGCTGTCTTTGACGAGTATACTCGTCACCAGAAAGTGGCAATATTTTGTGTTACGACGAACCCTGTCAATAGTGAAATTAAAAAATAAAACAGTCGTTTCGTTGCAACTTAATTCTATGTTATAACAGCCATACATACCCTGTGTTTGACGAGTATACTCGTCACGAGAAAGTGGCAATATTTTGTGTTACGACGAACCCTGTCAATAGTGAAATTAAAAAATAAAACAGTCGTTTCGTTGCAACTTAATTCTATGTTATAACAGCCATACATACCCTGTGTTTGACGAGTATACTCGTCACGAGAAAGTGGCAATATTTTGTGTTACGACGAACCCTGTCAATAGTGAAATTAAAAAATAAAACAGCCGTTTCGTTGCAACTTAACTCTGTGTTATAACAGCCATACATACCCTGTCTTTGACGAGTATACTCGTCACGAGAAAGTGGCAATATTTTGTGTTACGACGAACCCTGTCAATAGTGAAATTAAAAAATAAAACAGCCGTTTCGTTGCAATTTAACTCTATGTTATAACAGCCATACATACCCTGTGTTTGACGAGTATACTCGTCACGAGAAAGTGGCAATATTTTGTGTTACGAGGAACCCTGTCAATAGTGAAATTAAAAAATAAAACAGTCGTTTCGTTGCAACTTAACTCTGTGTTATAACAGCCATACATACCCTGTGTTTGACGAATATACTCGTCATCGTTTGTTTTTTGCGACGCGTTTTACGTACACGCTTTTCAGAGAGCAGCAGCTAACTGGTTAATAACGTTGGAAAATTGTGTTACAACGTCGTCTCTGTAGAGAAAAATATAGGTGCGAATAAACGTTAGATAATCGTTTCTTGGCTTTTGTCTGTGCCATCTGTCTAAACGAATGAAACATCGAGTTTTCTTTACAACTAAGAAGCGGCACACGCAGACTTTTCTATGGATACACTTTCCTTTTTCACAATTTGGACTACGTTAATGCGTAAGGTTCCTTTTCCCTTCTGAAAAACTTGTTTCTTACTGGCGCTTACAGCGCTTTCCACAAACACTCTTCGGTTTAAGGATTTCCACTAAATGTTATTATGACAACTTTGGTTACTTTTCTACATTTTCAAATATTGCATGCATTTCGCGTGTTCCGTTCATTTGACCGATTATTTGGGAAATAATTTCCCAAATAAGATACTAATCAGTGAAAATCGAATATCTATACGTTCTCATGTCTTCGTTGATAAAACGACGGCGACAAAGAGAGAAAGTGGCTATTGCAGATGAAAAAGATGGGAAGTAGAAGAAACGCAAAGAAGTTCAGTATCAAGAAGAAATTATTCGGATATAAGAAATTTTCATAATTTACACGTCGCCATTAATCGAACTTTCATTTCCAGGACGGATTAGTCCAAAAATATCTAAAGAGAAATTGTACTATTCCTCAGCGAAGGAACGTGATACTTTTCACCAAGAACCGTGGCATCTCTCACCAAGAATCGCAACAATTATTCTCGATTAGCACGAGTGGAACGTAGAAGATTAAAAAAAGTATAATCACATTGGATCTCGCGATAAAGACTTATACGAAGCAACAGATTGCGAGACAACGGTGTCCTTTGCATATGCGTTGATTGCCTGCGTTGACAATTCATCTGCTGGCAAGCTTAATTCGTTATTAGCATTTCTTGCCGGTGAATTGAGCTCGTTAAGCTCTTCTATACGGTTATAAAGGTAACATCTAACGACTAACAATGGGTCCCCTTTTTACCTCTTATTTAGAGCTCCATGTTTTTCCATTACACCATATTAACATTCAAGTAGGAACTGGATAGATTATAGTTAGGCTTTGTCCCGTTTATGCGGGACATTGATAAGGAAACGCGGGTAAAAGAAGACTGAGATCATTGGTGTACTGTTTTAACGTGATATCGGGTGTTAGACATAATAGAGATAACATTTAAGAATCATTAAAATTGAGAGAGTTGTATGGAGGTTTTTATTAATACAAAGTTTCATTGATTTTTTGCAAATTTTTTTCTATAAAATCACATTAAATTGCTGGCACATCTTATATTAAAACAAAAGCAATTAAAATTAAGGGTCACTTATTTTAGAATGCGCCATAAATTCATAGACAATTGACGAACATGAAATTTGAATGTAAAATCTATGCCTTTCACTCGTATCAATTATTTTATTAATTTTCGCCGATTGTTAGACACTTTTTTTATAATAGCAAGTTGTTGTATTCTCCGTTTAGGAATCATTGAGAAAATCCTGCAAATTTATACATTTTCTTCATCTTTTTAGGAAACTATCGTACTTTGATTTCCTGTTTAATCTCATTAAGGATCGATGTAGTTGAGAATCCTAGAAATAAAATTTTCAGTTAATATTGTATCGAGGTTTTTATTAGTTTTCTCTAACTTCTCGATTCTTTACAAAGACAAATTATCGTATTATTGTTAATAATCTTTAAGACGAAAAATCCTTCGAATCTCATTAATTTTCTCTATTATCTGCATAGTTTTTCTACATCAAACATCCATAGTATTTTCATTCCTCTTTAAAGTTTCATTAACCAGTTTGCTGTTGCGACCTCTTTGAACAAAGGAGAGAGAAATTACTTTGTTCAATTATGTACAGTTTTTTTTATAACAATTATTCATATCTTTTTATTTGTTCTGAAACAAACATCTGAAAACATCTGAAAATTTACAAACATATTTCAGTTTTCACTAGATCGCAATTTAAACGGCAAATTGTGACTACCTTTTAAGCACGACGAGTATACTCGTCGTAACACGAAATATCGCCATTTCTTCATGACTAGTATACTCGTCAGAAACAGCTAACTGGTTGAAGATCGATAAAACTGAGAAACCTGCAAATAAAACGTTGATTCGCAGTCGTATCGAGAATTCTTGTCAAATTTCTCCCATTTCCGAGTACCTGTTCGATAAGAACAAATTACAGTATCTTGGTTTCTTCCTGTATAACGTTAGGTAACAAGTGGAGAATAGATCCGGAACAGAGCTCGTAGAAAACACATAGGATGAATGACCGTGTGTCACGTGTGAATTTTTCAGCAAGTGTAACCACGTATACGCATCAATAAACTGATACAGGGGAAGAAGTGAAAGCGAGGTAACGCGTTGGAAACGGGACTCCTTTATTATATAAACCCGGCGTCGAACGATAAATCGCGATTGTTGATTCGAACAGCAGGGATTCACAGTCACGATGGATTTTGA
This sequence comes from Bombus huntii, assembly GCF_024542735.1. Taxonomy (NCBI): domain Eukaryota; kingdom Metazoa; phylum Arthropoda; class Insecta; order Hymenoptera; family Apidae; genus Bombus; species Bombus huntii. The sequence goes on from NC_066251.1 coordinate 6,239,389, forward strand.
AACTGAGATGTATGTATTCGATATCTTCGTTCTTCGATCGATTCAACTTGCTCGAAAAATATTTCCATCGGCTTTCACGACTTCGTTCGACACTCGTCCGCAAACGGCTGAACGTGAAACTTTTCAAGCTAATTCGCGAGTTTTACGATCGATAATAAATTCTTCGTTATGTCTTCTTTCTCTTTTTTTGGGAAAGAAATTGCCAATGGACTTCTGGGTGAAACTTTGAGGTTCGAGAAAACGTGTACCATTCGGCTAATAAAGAAAGAGCAAGCCTCTATACAGTACAGGCTAATGAAGTTGTAAACCGAGGTGTAAAAAGAGGAGTAAAATTTGTCTCGATTTCTTTCGGTTACATTAATTCGAATAGAAATTTCCGGCTAATAAGAATTTTATTGATGTTTCTACTCGTTGTTGTTCTATCATAAACAAACATAAAGTTCTATTCGAAAGTAAAATTGTAAAATTCAATCCTTGAGGAAAAAGAAAAAAAGAAAAGAGAAAAGAAAGAACACTTAATGCGAATATCACAAATCCTCCCACGTAATGTTCGCCACGAGGAAAAACATATAATCTCAGCTGTCAGTTGGAGCAATAAAACGAGCAAAAGTTAACAATTATCCCAGCAGGAAATAGTAAAGTATCTTGGCGTATATTTAGACAGGCTATGGAAAATGTATACTGTCGAAAAGAGAGAACATTTGGACGAAAAATACCAAGAGATCTTTGGTATCTGATCGGCCCAAAATACCAATTGTCAAACATAAACAAATTATGAATATACAAGACAATACGAAAGCCAATTTGGCCACACGCCAGCCAACCATGCTCCACAGCCTCTGGCTCTAACATAAAAATTATAGGAAGATGGCGAGACAAAAAGCTAAGAGCCATTACGAATGTAGATTGTATATTCCGAACCGCTAAATCAACAAGAAAACCGGCATTCCGACAGTAAGGGAAGTAATCATCCAATTTAGCAAAGGGTACCAATCGCGACTACACACTCGTCCCGACAGTCTTGCAGCGAATCTCCTGAACACATCCGAGCAACGCAAGCTAATGACAAAATAAATGACAACGTGGTACACCAGCGTGTGTGTGTACCACCACTTATTCACTTTCATCGAGGCATATATAAACTGCCATAAATAAAAAAATAAATCTCATAAATAAAAATTCGAACGAGGATCTTAGGCTCGATCGGAGCCTTTGATATTTGGAGAGCCTGGAGAAATTTGTAATAAAGCGAATAATTTTTGCACGAAATTGATCGACGATGATCAATTAGCTTTTCAGTTATCGTGTGCGTCACGTTTAAACACGTTAAATCACGTTAACACAGCTTGGAGAAACACACGTTTAGAAGCAACGTACGTGCTCCCGTCATCGATTCTTAAACCGTGACGCATCTGACAAAACAGGCGGCAGTGTTCCTTGGAATTCGGCTTTCTAAGTCTGGAAGTATATTTCTGAAATGTTTTACCTTCGATTCACGTGGAAGATATTTCCTCGATTTTTCTTCTTAACTGGTTACGCGAGAAACTACCCTTAAGAAAAGGAAAGAGGAGAGCGCGTAAGGACGATTACAGCGGATTTAACAATTTTCTGGAACGTTTGGAATTTCCTGGACTAAAACCAGGCAACAATATCGAACACGATCCCATTGATAAGCCGATCACTCAATTGATAAGGAAGAGCAACCGACCCGCTTTCCTCAGACGTGTTCGTGTTAGAAGCGATACGTCTTCGGCTCGTGGCCCATTTACCCAGTTCATTATGCTCATGGATGCGTGAAAAGCTGAGCCGAGCGATTTCACGTAATTTTCTCGCGTTGGACAGCATCCGCGTCGAAGAATAAAACCTCCATAACTTCAACAGTTGCATACGACGAGCTGCATGCCCAACAGCGTTATTAATAATAATGGACGTCGTTAGGAAACTGCACGGGACTGGTGAATTCTTAAATTAAAGCCCCGCTGTAGTTCAGAGTATGCGCGATGGTTGGTTATTCCCCGGAGAACGAGATTCCTGGGTACGTTTGATAAATCGTGCAAAATTAAACAGTTAGATAAATTGTTTGGTCTTTCTCTGTTTTCAAGATCTTAATAGGTTTTGTTATCTGCGTGTACAGTGATCCGCCACAGTATTCGAATACTACAGGTGGAAAAGTTTTACGAGCTTATTAAAGCTGGTTGGCTAGTATTACAGTTATTAGTCTTGCGTGCTATAGAAAATATTTTGAGATTCGATTAGCAGTGTAAACGAGACTGTCATAGTTATAGCGATGGAATTTCCAAATATATGTTATAGAAGTAACAAGATGCTTAGGGCAAGTGTGTATTTATTAAAAGATTGATAAGCCACATCGATAATCTCGGCGAAGAATGCAAAGTCACAGACCACTAGCCGTGAGATTAAACGTGGAAGCTAATTTTCGTTATAATTTCCATCATGGTTTGGACAAATTCGCGCAGAATTCGAAATGAAAAGTCCACCTCCCGCTAAAGGATAATTGAAAACTAACAAAAACCAGTGGAAATCAGATCACTTCTTCTACAAAGAAGTTCCAAGAGAATCAAACATTATCTCCTTAATGAACGTCTTCTCTATTAACCGAACTGAAATTTTTTCTATCAACCGCTCTTTCACCGAATTCGATATTTTCTTATTATTTCGTACAAATTTCGAATAAATAATTATTTATCAATCTTGAAAACGAATCTTGAGGATCCAACGTAATTTAGATATTGAAGCTGTGTCTTCTCGTTGCTGCAAATCCTTCGGCCGCTATGAATATCGTTCAGGCAAGGTATTTATAGTTTTCTACAGTAATCTGGATAGCTAGAAACTTAGAAGTGTGAAAAAAAGAGTTCTTCGACGAGTTTAATTGGCGAAGATCGGTGATCCTTGAAGTAACGATCATCTGGTCTCCGCGATCTTCAAGGCTGTACCTTCTTTTTCTCCGTGTATTTGTACGCAAGAGTAAGTTTACGGGCCGACAGGTCTGTTACATCAGTGTAACGGTATGTTATCGAGCATCATCCCGGTTCACTGCGTCATGAGTTCTCCGGGTGAACAACTTGTACTGCTACAGAACTCCACTCTGATCCTCCACTTTTTTCCCCTTCTGGTATTAATTTCAACCGAGTCGATCGTTTTTATTCGCGGAAGATGATGGAACAGCGACACGATAGGTGGCGGGCTTCCAATTGCTGAAATCGTAGTTTTGTTGTACAGTCGTGCTGCGACGTGTTCACGGTTGAATCGCGAAGGAATAAATTCTGGTTGGATAGGCGATATTTTCGAAATTTAAGCATGAAATATTTCTTCGTCGATTTAAATTTACATTTTCATACGAGTATACTTTGATCTTGGCTCAAGTTCGAACATCTTTTAGACTTATCATCGACTCGATGTTAGCCTTAAATTCGAGTTTCACTTTAAACTTAACTTCACACTTACTCTCTATTTGATCCTAGACTTCTTTTGACCAAACCTCTGGTCTAAATTAACTTAGTTTAACTTCAATGAACGTGACGAGTTGAATCGAACGTGTTGAACTTTGTCTTGGACTTATACTTTTCATTTAGTTTTAGATTTATTCTTACTCGTCTTTCACTTGATTTTGACGACTCGTCGTTTCGGTTGATTATGAACTTCTTTAACTTAAATTTTAACTTATCATTGACTTAACTTTAAACTTGCCGTTAATTTAATCTGAGATTCAGTGTCCAATTCAACTTCGCAGTCTTTTTTCATTCATCGCCAGTCTTAGATGTACTTTTGAAAGAACTTCAAACTCGAACCTGCGTTTATCTTCGTGCAAATCCTAAGCGTGTGTTCGAAAATTCTGCTATCTAGTTTCTTATTATCTAGTTTTAATCGTCGAATGTTAAAGATGCGTGTTATTCTTTTAAGGTGATATTTAATTCACGGATTCGATTAATTGGAGTTTAATTAACGTTCCTTAAATAGTAACCACTACTACGTTGGCTTTTCTTCAGATTTCAGAGGTCATTAAAACGGCACATGCCACGGAATCGAAACGAAAAGTCCTCGAGACGGTTCCGTCTGCTCATCGGGCGTGAAGTGAAAGCCTCCTTCGGTATTTTTTCCTTCCTGTTTTTGTTTTTTTTTTTTCTTTTTGCCACCGCTGAAACATGGCGCGGCGTTGTGTGCATCGTGATTGCAGCACAGCTGCATTGTATAGGTGCATTGAATAATCTCCGGCTGAAATGTTCGCAAATTTCACACCACCGCCAGCATCTCCAAACATTTTCATACTTTTCACAAGCTCGCGCGTCCTCTTTTGTTCCGTTTTGCTTGTCAAGCTTGTTGACGGACTATCTTAAAAAACGTTATAATGCGGTCCATTCGTAATTTATTTTGGATAATCTGACGCTTCTCTTCGTTATTTCTCACTAGAAATTAAAATGAAATGTTAGATGTCCCAAAGAATTACCACGTCTATGGCTTTTTTCTTTAGGAATGCCTTCGTTTATCTTAGACAATCTGATGCTCCTGTTAATCATGATATAATGGCTAGAGATCATTGAATGTCTCGAGTGTTCCGAACGATTGTGATATCTTTGATTTATTTTAAACAATCTGACGGTTCTCTTAGTTATTACGTCTCGAAATTATTGAAACTCGAAGCATTCCGAGACGTCTATAGCTTTGGTCACTTTTTGATTTATTTTCATCTGACGTTTCTCTGACTTATTATTAACTAGAAATTATTGAAATTTCGAATGTTATGAGCGATCACGACATTTATGGCTGTAGTAATTCTTTGATTCCTTTTAAACCATCCGACGTTTCTCTGAGTTATTACGACTAAAAATTATCGAATGTTTCAACTGTTCTGAGCGATGAGCACGTTTATGGTTGCAGCAATTTTTCCATGTATTTTAAACCATCCAACGCTTCTCTTAATTTTCCAAGCGTTCCCAACGACCGTGAGATTCGTCTGTTCGCTTTCAGCGAATGTTCGGTCCATCGATTAAAAGAATTGTTTTAAAATCATCGTCTGAGGAAAATATAGCGAGGGTAACGGGAATGAGCTCAGTTTACCGGAAAAATCATAATTACGAATGCGTAAGACGCACGCGGGAAGCGTAATTATTACGGACTGTGCGTACAGATTGCAGCCAGAGACATAAAGTGCAATAGCCTGAGTTCGCTCGTTGCCCGTTATTCGTCCAACGAAAACTCGGAACACTTATTATCTATCCTGACTACCTTCGTGGAAATAATTTAACATATTCTCGTATAGCGTATGCAATTCGCTGCTGTGAGTCGCTGGAATTTTTCCTTTTGTTTTCTCCTTTAAAAAACGTTGCGTGCAACACTATTCGTCACGTGCAAATTGCACGGAAGTTAGTTCAATCTTTCGCATTTTTGCGATGAAACTGCTGTTAGAGAAATCAGCCAAGCCTTTTTTCGTTGATATTCTTGTGTTCGTTCCTTCGAACCTTTCCACAAACTTTTTAGAATTTTCTATCGGGACTCCTTCGTAGCATTTTGTATCAGGCTCATGCATACGAAACGTCCTTTTTTTAAAATAAAATTTCGACTGCACGTATCTTGTAAACTGTCGCGTGTCTAGTCGAAGTAATTTCCATATGATACAATGCGATCTTCCTGCCGCAGCTAATTAGTTTGATCGTTTGAAATTTGTAAGAATTGCAGGTTCTGCGATCGAAACATTTTTTAGAACCAAGATGTCACAAGTTCTTCGTTCGCAGTCTTCTTTCAAATAACTCGTGCGTTAATGCAATCGTTTTCTAGATGGATTAGAAAATTTCTTCTTCTTCGATATAGTCGATAATTTCCAGTTGAAGAAAATTTGACGGACGATATTGGGCCGCAAAATTCAAACATCGAGGACAGAATTACGCTTCACGTGCGCCGATTTAATACATTTTCGTTTCCAACTATCTCCAAAAGAGTTAGAAAGCTTTAGATGAGATGTTTGTCGTATTTAGCCAGCGGCTAGATGACGAAGTGGGTCGTGAACGTGGGCCGGTAATCGTCGAACGTTCTTTCCCGCAAGAACGTTATTACAAACTTGTTACAGATTACGCCACGTTTCAGCAAAGATGCCGGGCATTTTTCGCGCGTGTATTTACTCCCCCTTTTTTTTCTTTTATCGCGGATAGAACCAGGACACCGACAGGTCTGTCCCTTCTGTCGAAATCGTTCAAACGATGAAAACTCACGGTTGTTTTCTCTTTACCGCGCTCGGTTGGTCGGATCATTTTTGTCTTTTGTATGTCAAGAGAGAGAGAGAGAGAGAGAGAGAGAGAGAGAGAGAGAGAGAATATTGCTCGACGATGAAAGCTACGTCTTTGGTTTTATCTCGAAAGAATAGACTTCGATGTATACAGAATTATGCGAATTTACGTATTTTGTTCCGAATGTTCAATGGCACAATATTAAGATAAGACTTATCTTATCTTAATATTATAAGATTATAAATATTAATAAGCCTGCATACCTTTTTCATTCGTAAGTCTAAGCTTGTAAATATCGTATCTAGAACATTTCTTTGCAATTTGCTGTTACTACTCCATTTCTCAAGGATAAATAAAATTATAGGAAAAAATCATTTACTTCGAGAAGCTTCATACGAATAACGTATCGTATGTGGACGATGAACTTGAGAAATTATTAAGGATTGAAGTTAAGTGTAGCTAGCGATAGTTGATCGGATCCTACTATCGAGTACTAATAATCTGGATTAGTATCACGTACATAGCGATGCATACGTTTGTATCAGTGAATATTATCGAAATTAATCCTCTTTGAACCTAGAAACGCGTGACCATAGCATGACTCTTTGTGAACAGCGATATACATCGATAAATTACATTAATTACGAAGGTATTAAGTATTATCCATATGGTCTGTACTAAAACAGATCCTAGATAAGGCTATTTATTCTATGAAGTACGCGTCAACTTCAACGAATCTGATATCATATCAAAAATCTAATCAAAAACATGAATTAGTCGTACATTCTGTAAATCAAAAGTTCCACGAAGTGATTTATTTTACGAAGGAAATGTAAATTTCAACGAATCCGATATCACATCGCGTCCTAAACCCTATCAAAAACACGAAGCAGTAATATTAATACGTGTCCCCAAATTTAACCGTCATCGAAGTCTGTCTTTTCTAAATACAAAAAGCTTTTAGTTTAACGAATCTGCTTATGGCGAAATCTACTTAGCGGTATAAACCAATAAACTACAGTAATTAGAAATCCGTTAATTCCATGCGTTATCCGCTTAAAACGGTCCTACAAATTCGGCTAATTAGCATGCAATTGACTTATTAAACCGTAGCTTGAGAATCATAGAAGAGGAACTGTTAATCTGATTTGCCAAGACACAGCACACTCCGAATGACGTTACACGAGGAATTTAAATTCAATCGCGGTGAAACTGAATGGCGGATCTACTTTCATGGTACGAAAGTGAACACACAATCTTTCCCATGGATAAACGCCGCTAATTCAGTCATTCGTTTAATTAACACCCAGTTTCTCACGTATGGCAGAGGTTTCACCACATACTTGCGTGCCACACACGAACGTTTCCGTGGAGCAGTCCACGCACGATCAGTAACGTTCACGATAATATTGTCAATGCAGATTCGAAGACTTTTTGGCGGTTTGATCTTCTAGAGACTGCACGTGATCGATATTCTTAAATATACACCGTGTATTGTATAGTAGAAAATTTTTAACACTTTCTTTTCACAAATCAGAAGAAGAAACGCACACGTGAAATAAGCTGTGATCGCGAGGACAGAGCAGATTCAAACAATCCAGACTCATCTTATCGTATTCTCATCTTATCAGAAAACGGAACTACTTAGATGCTGCACCAAATTCGAAGACACAAGACGCAGCTTTAAAGATAACTAACGTTACACGATCGCTTTTAACTAATGGAACATGTAATGAGATGTAAAAAATTGAGGTGTAAAAATGCTCTAAGCTTCTGTTATTTCCTTATGAAACGACAGAAACTTTTGGGACAACCTAGTATATGTACATTTTCAGATTTACCTTTAGTACCACATTTTTTAATGCAATTTACGATACATACACTTTGCAATACAATTTTATGAATGTAATCACGACAGTCGCCACTCATGGCATTTCTAACGAAATTTCAAAACCTTTCGCATAACGTACATGATACATTCGTGAAAGGTACCTGCAAAATATTCCAATTTTTTCGTCAGCAATCGTATAGTTTTGTCGTTTTTGACAACATTTAGTGATCACGCCACGTCAGCCTCTTTGGATCTACACGGCTGTTCACGATTCACTCCCTCACCCATTTTCTATTATTAAATGCTATTAGCCTTGACACCATATGGAATTGTTCCCCGATCCCCGCGAATGTTGCCAAATCGCCGGTTTAATTTCGTTCTGACCGACAATTTTCAGCCGATCGTTGGGCTATTAATATTCGTGCTCGATTCCCAGAGATGGATCGGCCATTTTCCTTGGTTTCATGGGTTTCACAGAGGTTTATGCTTTCCATAAATTAACAGGAAGTAGAGGTACATAAATATTCCGTGGCACAGTTTGAAAAACTGTGTCTGGCCCAAATGGGATCGACTCTGAAATTCCGCTTCTTCTTTTGCGATCGTTGCGCAGCTTTCGGTTCCAGACGTTTTCCTTCGTATCTTATCGCGCGGTTTGAATAAACAAATCAATTTTCTACGTGACTCGGCATATTTCTGTTGCCAGGGAATTTTTTATTTCAATCGTATCGGTTCCGGTTCTTTCGTTCTGCGATAAATACATTTTTTTATGTGTTAGCAGCGTCCGACCACGAAGGAAAGCGATATCTGTTAAATAAATAATCTCTGGAAAGTTTATGTGAGACTTTACAAGTTACTAGGCAATAAGGATATTACATATTGACTCTATTTAGTAGATTATTACATATATATTTGTTGGAATGTTGGGTTGGGCTGCATACCGCAGTTCCATCGTTATAAAATATAAAACAAAGCAATAAAATATTTAATATTGAATTGTGGAATCACGATAATTCTTATTTCTTTCTTCCATTCTCAAATGTCTCTCCAAAATTTTCTACGAAGCACGTAGAATTCTTTTCCTTTCTTTCCCGTCATTCTCTTCAGTTTCTTGAGCGATTATCAACTCGCTCTTCATCCTCATTTGTATCTTATGCGTATTGTCAATGGTATTTGCCAATAATTCCTAATCAAATCGTACTTCTAAAGATACTACAACGATACACATTTTTGCTACGTTCAATCAAATTCCCACCTCACATACCACGTCTCTCGTTCTTTGAATCTTGAATCATACCTAAACCATGGCCGATACTCTCGCAGAAACATTCAATTCTCAATCTCTTATCACCCGTATGTTTAATAACTACTCCTGTTGCATGGAAACAAGACTTACGATATTAAAAGCTATTGGAAGGTACAAAGGGTCTCGTCTTACGTAATTACTTTTTTCTCATAATTACCGTCGTTTTCCACAGTTAGCTGCATCAACATTGTTTCCTTCGTGTCTTTGAGGATCGCAGATGCGCAAGCCGGTATTTTTCAAGTACGTTGCACCGCGTGATTTATCTAGGAATCGCAAGGTTTGACCGTGTAGCACCATTATTAGCATCTCGATAAGGGGACGAGCAACGATGTCGGCGGATCGTTAAGCGAGGGTTATCAGCAGAGATCGTGAGTTACGAGGCCCACTTGCTCGATAGACTGATTCCCCTTCGCATATAGTCCCGTGTTCTAGATACTACACCGACGCCTAATGCAGGGGAATAACTTTTAACTAGTCGATGTAACCAGCTTCCTACTGTTACAGGAGCGTCCACGATATAGCGCGCCTATAAATTGAAGTATCACGTAGTGCCATCAATTCGTGCAATGACACCCAGGGCTACACGTAGCGTTACACATTTTTTTAATGGAAACTAGACTAGAGTCAAGGTACAGTTAGTGGAAGAAATATGCCGTTCGACCGGCGAAAGTCATTTGGATCGAACTATGGTTGCAGGGAATGCGTTTCCTGGCGGACCAACGTTATTACGTATACGTCAGGATAATTAAATGCACAGAGTAACGCGTAAAAGCGGGTGCCACGGGATTTTTCGTGGAAAAATAAGAAAAAGCTGTAGGATACAATTTTCTTGTTCACCGCTTAGTTTTCGAGAAAATCGGGCTTGAAAATTTGGTCGGGTATGCTCAAACATGTCCGATTCTGAACTGTACAGAACTAGATAATCTGCAAGAGGTCGTGTGAAAATAAATCGGAAATGTGGAGGAAAATTTTTCCGTAAGACGCTTTGCTGCCGAGGAAAATAAATTTGAAAATACGATAAGCATAGTGTTGTCGATTTTCTGACTTTAATGCCATTTCGTTGCTAAAAATATGTAGTTTAGTACAACATTGTATAGTTAAGAAGAGCTGCTTTCAGATAGAAAGTGTCGACCACTTGAACGACAATTTTGTTCTACTTGATCATGTACGTTAGGCATTTCATTTTCGCTTGATTAAGCAATTTAAAGGTCGTAAAATGGGTCAAGAGCTAAAGTACATGCGTTTCGGGGGTTGAAAGAAGCAATCCGCGCCAGTTTCGGGACACAAGGACTTGGAGATTCGTTTATAACAGCGTAGTTATCTTGGAACTGTGTCTTTCTGTCTCTTCCAAAAGTACGCGTGTAACGTCGATTTTTCACTCTTTCGAGAACCGTGATTATATGTTTTTGTATCGCGTTTGTAGCAGCGTAAGGATACCAAGAAAGGAGTTGCAGCAATAAAGAGGCAGCAACGTAGGGATATAAAAGAGAAATTTTGAGTGATAAAAAAAAGCAGTGCGAGAAGAAAAAGAGGAATTACAATAATAAAACGAGCGAAACAACACGGAAGCATCGAGGAAGGGAATCCATGGCTGCGAAAAACGGAGTGCAATGCCATTAAAAATGCAGCTGCAGTAATAAAAAAGGCAAATGAGAAGAATAAAAAAGCTGTAGGAAAAGAAAAGTCCAGTAATAAAAAAATCGCACAAAGTGCCAGAAGACTCACCTGCGGTAAAAACAACAAATAGCGTTACCAAGAGGATAAAAGAACACGTACCTGTGCGCGGAAAGGATTTCTAAATATTTAGGACGCCTTCTATGGATATGTAGGATAATTGTATATTAGAAATCTGAGAATCGCAGGTTCTGCTTGGGTGGAGTTGAACTCCAAAGTTCTCCATGTGAGGATACGAAGCCTCGTACATAAACTGTAGACGATCGACTATAGACCCGGTAGAGTCTATTATTAGTTTCGATTGCCTACATGTGCTACATCCAGCTCATAGTTGTTGCAACAGGAAGAATTTATTCGTTCAGCCCTTCTCTCACTTGATTTATCGCCTATATAAATCTGTTAAACGCGAAGAGCACAGGAAGAGGACACGATGAGTGTGTTTCTTTCTATCTTTGATTTTAATGTAAAAGGGTATCTTAACATGAAACAGCTGATAGTGAGAAAAACCTAGGTCTAACCAAAGTTATCATTATTGTATTGTATCTTTCCTTTTTTGTATTTTTATCGTCTCTTGTCTTTCGGCTTCGAGGAGCTTCCGGTCTTACGCATGACTCTTCACAAGTTTTCTACAACTGGTTTCCTTACATTTACTTAGTCCAGTCTTACTATTTACTTATCACCGTTTCAGCTATATATAATTATATATTTAATTACTTTGACAATTAATTTTATCAGTTCTGACCTGTTCGCAGTCTTCTAACAATAATACTTTAGTCTGACTCATTGCAATTTATATATAGTATATACTATATAGATATATACATATATACATTAAACAATACGATACTATACAATATACAGGGTGGTTGGTAATTGGTGATACAAGCGGAAAGGGGGTGATTCTACACGAAAAAAGAAGTCGAAAATATAGAATAAAAATTTTTTTTTTTTAATTTTTCCATCGAGACAACGATCTACAGTGAGATCCGTTATAACGTACCGCACGCGTACCGAGCGAAAATTCAAAGTCGATTTTCTCGAAAACAAAGCCCCAAACGAAAAATTTTTATTCTATATTTTCGACTTCTTTTTTCGCGTAGAATCACCCCCTTTCCGTTTGTACCACCAGTTACCAACCACCCTGTATAAATATACCAAACATGAAGGTGTCTCGGTATGTTTGTGGTTAATATTCTTAACATTTTTATGTTTTCCAATAGTTCAATGTTACGACCAGCAATATCATAATAAATAAAATACACGTTTAGCTTCAAAGTCAAGTGAGAGAGCAGTTTTGATAACGACATAGTCAATTTGGAAACTATTGTCTCATAAAGGACAGAGAATGTGACTTAAGATATCCCTTCCTCCAATCTTCGCGTTCCATTTTCTCTCGTTATGTAGGTCACAAAAAGTTGGAAATAAACACGTTTAACATGTAACTGTAGCCCGAGGCCCATGAAACAACGAAAGCTCCCTTCGTTGCCAAGAATTTTCCAAGCGTGTAGATCAAGTCGGGCAATCATTTCAGAATACTTAATTTATCCGACATATCGCTGTTAATGACAAGTTAATGAAAAAGGTCATAAACTTAAGCTACGATTTCCATTTTAGACGTACCAATAAACAATATCGTTAGGTGAAATTCCTATGTTATGGAGTTCTTCTTGTACGTCTGCGTACATCGGTATCCAAGGCGTTCCACGCGAATCACTGAAACGATCGAGCAGCAAATCTTAATTACCTCGCCTTTGCTGCAAATTACAGACCGATTCTCGGGCTCACGTAACGTCACGGCACGCGAACGATTCGAGCGGCATTTCGTGCCGCCGAAATAAGAACCTCCGGCCGCGTTTTCGTTCGTCTCTAGCGCGATAATGCCACGATTCGTATCCGTGACACCTTCTAAGAAAATTATTCCTGTCGACCTAACTCGCGAGGTTCCTACGATTTTTACAGCTTTTTCCTTCTAATCTTTAACGAACGTATTATGCGTGTTACGTGAATCTTTTTGAAACTTCATTAACGCTGTTACGGGACTCGGCTATTGTCATCATATTGGTCAAGTTTATATACGACCGAATAACACGTAAAAGCGTGCACGGTGCGACTCCTTATGAGAAGATGAGAAAATGACGTAGAACAAAATTGTTTCATTTTCTTGCTTAGCTTCCGAGAAAATCGAGCTCGAAAATTTATCAAGTATACTTGAACATGGATAGTTATCGATTGGATACGAGTAAACGATCAATAGGATGTTATCGTAGAAGAGAAAGTAGGCAACAAATATGGAGTAAAATTTGTTCGTCTAGGGCTTCATTTTCAAGAAAACAGAGTAGGAAGAAAAGAGACGAGACGTTGAAAAAATTCTCGAAGAGAGGAAAAATGAAAATTCTATCGTTTTCACGATCTCTATCGCACCTGATTTACGGCATCGAACAAATCACACAATTAGTTGTCACGACGTATGATGTCGTTCCGTATGATGGAAAAAGGAAAATTGCAAGTATAATTGTCACTTCGCGCTATCACGTGCAATCATTTTATCCGCAGAGTGATCGCCTTAAAACTCGCGGTACGTTTAGTCGGATCGGTGATCGGCGTTTCGCGTAACGCCGATCGAATTTATTTACCATAAACTTCACCATAAATAGAATCTCGACATTTCCATTTACCGTTTGCCACGTCCATAAATGCCGAAAGATTTGGAATGCACGATCCTGTTATCGATCCTGTTCACTCGGCTATCGCGATTGAATAACGCTCTCCATTTTCCTTAATGGTTTCCCCATTCTGCTGGAATTATTACTCGTTTCCTAACGATGTACATCGTTCGTGGAATTTGAGGATTATTCAAGATGTTAATTTTACGAAAAACTTCCTCTCTCTCTCTTTTTTTTTTTTTTTTCGTGAATCATAATTTTAAAAACGTACGAATTTGACTATACTCGAAATATCTAAAATCTTTGCGAAGATTCGTCGATCTTTCTTATATCCGAAAATTATGGTAATCTTATCTTCTGAGATTATCTCTGCTGTAATTCTTTGGAACGAGGTAATTTCACAGAAAAACAATGACTTCGCGATCCCTTGATTTATGTCGTGTATTCGTGGAATTTGAGTAATACCCAAGGTACTAATTTCGAGAAGGATCATCGATCTGAAATTTATATCTTCCTCGATCTATGATCGAAGTATCATAACTTGAATATATCAAAATTCGACGAATCGACGTACCACAGATTTTTCTGACATTCGGAGAGTAGCTAAAGCGCCTTAACTTTGCTGAAACTTACACGTCTTCTTCGTATCCCAGAAAAGCGATAAAAAGATCAAACTTTCTCCCACTACCTGTAAAAGAAAATTATCTATAACATAAAATTTACATTCTACTCGAATTTCTCTAGGGGTCATAATTTGAAAAGCGTAAAAATTCCACGAGCTTTCGTGACATTCGTGCAACATTTGAAACGATAATTTTTCGTCGCTCTCCCTCGTATAGCAGAAGCACGATAAACAATCGTATCCTCTAAAATTCATATCTGCTCCAATTTCCCCGCGTGTTATAATTTTAAAACGCATAAAAATTCGATGAGGTGATACGTGGTTGTTTTCCCCTGCAATTTATATATCTGGCCCAATTTTCTGTCGCGCGATAATTTCACAGAGACGTAAAAATACAACTCGAGCGAGTGATAGTCTCTCGGCGAGATATTTACCGGCGCGAAATTGAACCAGATTAAACATGAAATCGACGATTGTTTCTATAGTTGAACACGCGTCGTTTTTCGTTTTCACGTGACACGACGGTTACGACGATGAATGTTATTTAACGATTATGCAAGATCGTGCAGGCTATGGGAACGCGTGATGTTTTCTATAAATATTCAGGAGGTGTACGTGTTACGGACGATAATTTATGTGACCTCGAATGCACTGGCGGGCCAAGAAGACAGGTATACAGGTTAGCATGCACGTGCAAAAGTAGGTAAATCAAATTTAAACCGGGAGAGACGAGGGGAAATATATACAGAGCGCCAGAGAAATCTGGTGTTCTGGGTCATCGTTCAGCTTCTATCTGCGACGCTCGTTTTAGTTTCGATCCCTTAACCCTGTACTTGAAACCGATAACCTTTATAATCGAACGTAATTTGCATATTCCTGTAAATTCATATTTCTGTGCACACAAACAAATCGAATCTGCATAGAAATTTATTTCGTCTGCCACATAGACATTGTGTAAGGTGTATTTTGTACTCGAATAGTTGTACTTGAAATCAGCATTCCTTAAGTATGTAGTTAGATATAAATTTATGATCGTAATTAGTCAGTTAGCTGTTGCCTACTTAAAATGTGTCGCAAAAAGTAAACGGCGACGAGTATACTCGTCAAAGACGGAGCACGTGTAGCTGTTGTAATATAGAATTAAGTTGTAACGAGATGACTGTTTTATTTTTTAATTCTGTTACTGCAGTTTGCTGCAATTAGTAAATTGCGATTCGAACAACAAATTGTAATTACTTTCTACGCGTGACGAGTATACTCGTCGTAACACAAAGCAGTGCCATCTCTTCATGACGAGTATACTCGTTAGAAACAGCTAACTGGTTGAACAAATTGAGATTATAAAAATTTATTTCATCCGCTATATAGACATGTATATTATGACACGTATTTTTTTTTTACTTGAAAGCAACGTCGTTAGCAATTAGATATAAATTGCGCGTTTGCGTAAATTTGTATCTTTATGGTCGTAATTAAACAAATTAAATTTAAATAGAAATTTATTTCTTCCAATATGATGTATACTTTGCTCTGGATTTTCTATATATTTCTATATACAGGGTGGTTTAAAATACGAATGTATTCATTTCTGGACAAACAGGAGATAGTCTTAATATTAACAAAACTTATTTCGCATTTTAAACTTTCACGATGATCAGATGACGTATCTGTGATTCTCCGGGGGTTTCAAACGTGTCATTAGCACGTCGTATTCGTTCATTTCGAAAGATTTTCTACGATACAACTATCAACTTGCAATATACTGTACAATACACCTAAACAATTATAATTAAAACGCTTTAGCAACTAATGGAAGCGACCTCATTTGGTAAACATCAATTTTGTTAATATCAATTTGGTAAAAAAATACCCACGTGTTTCTGACAATCATTGTCGAAGCAAAGAAATCAGAAGCCCCTAAATCTAATAATAATAATTAAACAAAGAATCGACAAGATTTCAATTTCTCAAAAGTATGAAGAAAAAAAATCAAGGGAAACACCAGTAATTATAAACGAACCTCCGCTGTTTTTAGAAAAAGAAAAGAAAAAGAGGAAAGAATCACAACGTTCTCGTTTTCTGAAACATCTCTCTCTGTCTCTCTCTCTCTGTCTATGCGTTTCCCTTCAAACGCCGAGATAAAAATACACGATTGCAAAATAACGCGCGTGTCGAGTCGTATCTCTCTTCAGGAATCGAAAGAATCGCGTCGATCTATCGCGCTTTCAGGCCGTGTTTTCCTGCGTGCTCGAGATTCAAACTATGAAACCCTAGAGTAGAGGAAGGAAAGGTGCAAACAAAAAAAAAAAGGAAGGAACAAAAGATGGAAAAAGGAAATAGGCGAGAGGAGGAAGGAGAGAAAAAGGAAGAGAAAGTAGGGGGCGACTGGAAATTAGTGGCGGTTCGCCAAGGGTGTGTTTGTGCTCTTTCAACCCCTCTTTTGAATCGTCGCTGTTTACACGTGTAAACGTTTCGCTGAAAGAGAAAAAGAGAGCACGGCGTCTCGTTAATGTTACATTGAACCCCGTGTACAGCTTTTCCCGGAGCGTTGCCTTGTAATTATATTGAACGTTCGTTAACGACGTTGCTCATAATTGAGGATCAAAGTTTCGGCCGAGCTACGTCTGTCTGTACACGATGAATACAAATTGGAAGGCTCGACACCGGAATTTTCGGCAAACCCCGACGATCGTTTTTGGAATCGTGGAACTCGCGGAAATTTATGCTCGCGAACCGCGTGAATTATTCATGGCTCGATCATGCGTTTAATGCACACCACGATATATTATTCGGGAATTTATGCCGCTTGTGGTGTTAGGAAATAGAAATTAAATACCATTAAGTAGCATTCAATTTAATTACGCCAGGACGTAGAAATTAAATACCACTTTGCATCGCGATCTGCTTAATTGGGAGAACAGATTTCGCTGATTGTGCGGTTTTAGCGATTTTCACTATGCGATTTGAGTTTCTTCTTTTGTGAAATAAGGAAACATTTAACAAATTTAATGGATTTGCCGTTTGATCCGTGTAACGATCGATATCGAAGACAAACAGTCAAAATTGGGAAATTCATTAATTCGCGTTGTAATTATCTAGAGATACGATCACATGGTTTCAGAACTAGGGAAAGTACATTTTTCAGAAAATATTCGCACGAAAGAGAATGTATAATATAGAAAATAACTAGAATATGTAGCGATGGAAATTTTCTCTTTTTAATTACGATCATCGATCTATGTTCCAACATTCCAGGATTTTCGACTAAATTTAACGGAACTAGAATCCTGTGATAAAATTGAGCCCTTTTTATAGAAAAAGCATTTTCAGGATATAAAAATGGAAACGTTTAATGCTTCGAGTTTCATTGTCGAACCTATAAAACTTAAAACCGTAGTAGTTTCGATAAATTAATAATCGTGTTCCTAAAAATCGTATAGCAAGTTGTAGAGAGTTATTCCATCGGGATTACAACCGGCACTTCTATCGTAAATCCCGTTCCATGAATTTTTACAGGAATTTTTAATCTCGTATTTTCGTTATTCTCATTGTACATCTTTTTGCCGTTCCTCCCCCTGTTCCAATATTTCGCCCCCTCACTAATACCACAAAATATATTCCACTCTTTCGTCCCTTAATTTTGTCAAGATTTTTTAAATATATTTTTATCGTGAAACTCTGATCGCTGTCGCGCGTTATACACGAAAAATTGGAATCGCTTCCTCAGTTTTTCTATTGAACGTTCTCCTAACGTTTGATTGGAAATTGACGCAGCAGATATCAGTGATAATTTTCGTTGCCTCCAATATATAAATATTCGACAAAAGAATTTTCTAACTCCTAACGAAATTCTTACCGCCATTTCTTTAGATTTTTATATTCCTCGAGACACATAGCGATTTTTGGTACTTTTGTGTACTCGTCGTATTCCTTGTTATTTTAACCGTGCGCGATAAACCTTCTGAAACGTACGAGCCGAACAGCGAGAGAAAGTTAATCGCCACTATGGTGTCGATAAATGAATGTTTTATTCGATGGAAAGCTGGAAAGCTAAACAGGGGAAATACAGATGAAAAAAAGAAAAAAAACGCGAGCAAAAGTATTGGCAGCAATATCTGTAAACTGCATCTGGTGCATGTGCATCTGCATTGGCTTGCATCCCGGCCCACTTTTATCTCCTTTTTTCTGGACCAGTCGGCCGCACCTGCCAGCAGGAACATTTTTGAACACACGTTCTCTACGTCCTTTCATATTTTTTCCTTTTCGAAAACAGAGTGTTCCTCTCCATCGACGCGAAACTCGTTAACACTCGTCGCCTTCCTTTTACGCCTCTATTATTCTTTCCTTTTTCACCCGTCTCTTTTCTTTTTTTTATTTTTTGAACTTGCTCTTTTGCTACCGAATCCTCTTTCGTATAACACGACGCTATTAGACGCTGCACGCAATAAAAACTTTTTACCGATTCATCTTTGCACGATGAAGACACGTGCTAAGAAATTTGGTATTTTTGTAAAGTGTACGTTTTAAGATATATTAAACTCGCGAAGGACTAACGTCTCGTATATTCCCCTTTTCATTTTTCCTTTTTTTCGACCAATTTACGAGTTAGTGAATTTTATTTCTAAACATCTTGGCTGTGAAAAAGAAATCCTGGCATTCGCCTGGTATCTTTCCTCGTTGTTGTTTCTTCCATTTACATTCTACGATTTGATGAAATTTAAAGAAATTCTAATATTTGTGTGTACTCTTTACCGCATAATTCAGGGTATCTTCCATCACGATTTGCCACTTACACGTACGCTGGAAAGTCGAACGCTTTACATTTGTTTCTCCCCTCCTTCTATTTGCTCATTTATGTTCTAAAACTATCCGACTCGGTTTTAGAAGGAAACATATACATTTGTGCCTTAATTAACTTTTATTTATATTTAATTTTACCTAATGCTCTTATATCTAGCTTTATCAGCCTGTATTACTACACTTACTGCTACGCCTATTTGCTGTACTATTCGAGTGTTTAGGAGGAGACGCGTGTAATGAGATCTTGAATCTCCGAGTTCGTTTTATTTGTTCCTGCGAAATGACCGTAACTTAGCTTCATTGCCTCTTGCATATGCATTCTAATTATGTGGTAGAATAATTTTCGTGCTTCGTTTTCAATTCTCCTTATCAGCGATTCCTCCGCTGTTTCTTTTTCCTCAGGTCCTTAACTGTCCCGTACAAAGGAAATTCTAACAATAATACGCGTTTTACGTTCTCCTCTTTGTGCCTGTCGCGCAATCTGCATAATTTCTCCAAATTTTCCTACTTATAACACAATTACGATGGGCGTAAGTATCGACTTTCAAAGTATAAGATATTTTTGCAAATAATTTCTTTTCTCTCTCGACGGGACGAATATGCAAACGGTAGACGATGGTCGTTGCGTAATTCGGTAGAAACACCAGTTGTTAGCCAAGTGTGCTAACGCGAAACGATAGTTCAGGTTGAAAACGAAGCAAAGACGATCGAAGTTACAAGCAAACAGACAAAACGAGTATCAAGTGTTTGCCTTGCGGTTTACTGGCTTAGTTATCTGTGACTCGTGTTCTTTAAGGCCTCACCTCTTACCGAGAAGCCTTAAATTCACTTCAGCACGTTCGGATTACGAGTTTCGTCTAGCCTGGACTTGACCACGCGCAGAATTTTACAGCCGCTGGTGAGAGTATCGACTGATACGAGCGTCGTTTACGTCTTTCGTGCCACTTGAAAAAGGAAACAAGAAGCAGAAAAGAACAACTCGAAGCTTTGATTCGCCAGAGATCGAAAAAAAAAAAAAAAAGAAAAATATTGAAATAACTATTTATAGGTCTGCAATCGAGATCAATTTAAGCAGCGAATTTTTATTCTGCCGACTTTGTTCTACCGATAGGTAACGTGAAAATCATTTCTTGTATCGTTTTAAAAATACACAATAAATAATCAAACGAAAATCGTCCTATACTTAAAAAAAAAAAAAAAAAAAAAAAAAAAGAAAATAGAAGAAATTGGAATATCTCAAAGAAACAATTCATAGGAGAAGCCTTTCTAAAAATGAAAAATATCCGAGTTATACGGCGCTGTTTAAAATGAAATTAGCATATATTCGGTAGCAACTATTTATGTCACAGGAAATCATTTCATTCAATCGCGCACACTATACTCTTCTCAACGATTTACGAGGATCATCCTCGCATAAACTCGCGCTTTTTATCGGAACGATCTCTCGGCTGTTATTATAGGAAGCGTGTACTCAGCTGCAAAATTACACGTCTCGGAGTCGCGTACAATTAAATAGGTAAATAACCGAGGAAGGAGATGGTGATTGCGGCGGACTCGTTAAAAAGGGGCGAGAACAAAAGTGACCAGTCGCGTGATTAGAGAAAATGGCGAATCTGGGAAACAATAATAATCGCTAGGATGAACGAAAGGGGAGGAGAAATGGAGGAAAAGGAAAGAGAAGTGGAAAATGATTCATAGAACGTTCTCCATGATCGCGCCTATTATAAGGCGGGATCAGCTATCGACAAATATTTTTATTCGCCTGCAGTCGACGGTTCTATTGTTCACGCGTATATGCACGGAAATCGAACGATCGAATCGTGGTGAACACGGAAGTCGAGCCGTGGATTCGATCGTGACGGAAATAAGAATAAAGGATTCACCTAACTTGACGAAAAAAAAGCCATACTAGGCACCGGAAGACCGGAACAATAGACCGGAAGAGACTGACAGAACGAGCAGCGATTCACGTATAGCTTATTATTTCTCCGTTTTCAACGATCGAATATAATTGCGATTTGTCGAGCAAGTTTCAACCTATCTAATAGAAAAATTAATTCTTTGAAGATTATTAAATATCTATGGGAG
The DNA here is from genome assembly GCF_024542735.1 of Bombus huntii. NCBI lineage: Eukaryota > Metazoa > Arthropoda > Insecta > Hymenoptera > Apidae > Bombus > Bombus huntii. The sequence continues at coordinate 6,260,609 of NC_066251.1, forward strand.
TATTGTTAATTATACGTAGAGGATGTCCTAGGTCTTCCTCTTGTTTGAATCTTGCATTTTTATTTAATTCTACAACATTGCGAATAAAACCGAAGAGAAAATACGTAAATGTAATGTGATAAATATTTTATGGGCAAGTTGTAACAAAAATAGTACGGTTTTATAGAACAGCAATAAATTATTCTACGATAATAAAATGTCTACGATATAATTCTCTCATCTAGACACCATTGAGAAATTTGAATTGCATCAAGGAGAAAACTCAGACGGGTAATGTGAAAGGACTCATCTTGCGGAACCAACGAATATGTAGCAAGAAAAGAATCGATAAAACGAGTGACAGAATTAAGCGTTGATCTAAGGAAGACTCTGATATTATTAATTTTGTTACATATACCATCGATGAGATTTTTATTACAACATTGAATACGTAGATTGCTCACAGTTCAAGATCTTCTTTCAATAATTTCTAATAATTACCTTCCTAATTGTATCTTAACAATTCTTGCCAGTGATTCTTTCAATAATTTTCCGACAATTTTCCAAGCTTATCTCCTCTCTATAACCAATGTAGAGTAATCCTAATACTTATAATAGCATTATTATATTATACGTATGTCGCAGCGAGTTTCATATTAAATTTCCAACGAGCGTGAAGAACTTGATACACAGGGTGTTCCGATAAATCGTGAACGACGCTGTTTCGACGTTGTATCGAGTCGATCCAGAGCGGAGCGCAGCGTCGACGAAACGGTGCCGAGAATAATGGTAATCGTAAATTACGGTAATAGAAACAATCAAAAGGGAGGATCACGGCACGAGCCTGTTCTCCATGTTCGCCCACCATGGAATCACGGAGGCTAGCGATGATGTTCTCGTTTTATCTGCTGCTTAAACAGCCGAGCAGCACAGGCTATTTTTAAGCGGAATAAAGCGTGCAATAACCGGCGTCCGACGAGAATTAAAACTCTAAGTTGCCCCGCCGTCTCGTTTCCCCTGTTTCTGCTTCGGCCAAAAAGAATTTAACGAGGTTACAGTCGCCTGGCTCGATAAAGGGACGAGTTCTCCCGCACGAGACTATGAGCAGCGTGGTGTGTTGCAATTTTTGGCGGGAAATTGCGCCTCACAGCGAAGCTACTAGGTTGTTGGAAAAAGTTAAGGAAGATTTAATCGTTAAATGAAACGTTTCGTCTTTTTTCGGTAATAAATTCCTTCAACTGAAAGGAAAAACGTGAAAAGCTAATAGTCTTTACTGAGCTAAATTGTGAAAAGTATTTGAGAAAAAAACAAGAGAAATGCTTTTTGCCACGATTAACGTGCATTTTCAAACTTCACATTCGTTCTTCGTTTCCTTTCATAATGGAAATAATTGTTGATTTATGTTATGCAAAATTTTATCTTCTACTGTTTAAAAAAAAGGAATGCTATTAAAACGACGGATAATAGGTACTGTTATGTGCACTGAAGCATCAAACCACGAAAATTTGTGGAAGAAATTTAACGCGTGGCTAATGCATCTTCGCATCTGCTAGCAAACATTGCATGGCAAAAAGGACTTTGTACAGCGCTAGAGTTCTTCTCCGAGAAAATTATTTTGCCCATAGGAAATGAAGGCTTTTCGGAATTGCGTAAGCAAGCATCGTTAAAGACTTACACCTCTATCATAAAAAAAAGAAATACCCTTCAATGAAATATACATACGCGTATTTTTCAAACCTAATATTTCCAAATTTTGTATCATCCTAAATTTATACTTCTACTATTTAAAAAGAAAGAAACACTCTTCGCTTATAATCTGTATAATTTAGAATTATACAATTATTTTGTAACACATATATGTATTTCCAAAGGTAATATTTTCAAATATATTTCTGCAGGTATTGCCATCCATTTCTCAATTAGCAACACCGTTTTCTATATTAAGAGCGGTAACTTGAAATAACTGGATCCCCACATTCTTTTTCTTTTTATTACGCGTTTAACCTTCGTATCAACTACAGGACCATTAGCGACGATATTAGGACTCAGACCAATTAGATTTTAGTGTACACATTTATTTCTTTGAGGAAGCTTAATGCGTTCGATATGTAGTTTCGCGATGTTAGGGCTGTATCAGGTTCTATTTCGTGTCTCTGTGTTCGTCTATTTCTCTATATCTACATTCGCAGAGTATGTGGACGTTAATTGCTGGTTACGGCATATATTACAGTAAGGCTGCTATGCTCTTTTAATTAGCCAGGTAATTATTCGTGGGTTATTTTGGTGCGCGCAGTCCTTAGGCGAGACATTACGTTCCTTTCCTTTCTGCTCATATTATTACACACGGTTATTACATCAACACGTATTATTAACATCTATTGATACAAGCACATATCGAATTTTCCCGCGGATTTTTCTGCTTCTGATCGAAGCGCTGATTTTCTTCCATTCTTATTTTACGGTCCTCTTTAAGCGGTTAATTCGATCTTCGGACACGGAATCGGAAGAAGCCGATCGTTAGGTTTAACCAGTTAGCTGTTTCTGACGAGTATACTCGTCATGAAGAAATGGTAATAAAATGAAAGAACAAAACAGTCGTTTCATTACGACTTAATTCTATATTGCAACAGCCGCGCATACTATGCGTTTGACGAGTATACTCGTCACGAAGAAATGGCAATATTCTGTCTTACGTCGAGTATACTCGTCGCTTCGTTCGAATTGCAATTTACTAATTGCAGTAAATTGCGATAATAAAACGAAAAAATAAAAAACAGTCGTCTCGTTACAACTTAATTCTATATTACAATACACTATGCATTTGACGAGTATACTCGTCGTCGCTTACTTTTCGCCACACATTCTAAACACACGCTTTTCTTTGAGGCAGCAACAGCTAACCAGTTAAGGGCTAAGCTAAATAAAGTTTAGAACGGTTAGCCGACACTTTGCAAGCATCGAGAAGGCGCGTCTTCGGGTTTTAGAGCGTCGCGCCGCCATGGCGAAATTTCTGCTGTGTGTCACAAGGCGCGCAATATGCACATTACACGTTTAATGGCTTGGCCCCAGAATTCTCCGTAGCCTGCAACCGTAACCGTAGTGTTATCCATAAAGTTTGCCGCCTGGTGGAAGGAGATTAATCACGCCTCGTGGAACTGGAATATTCAGCCGGCGGATTTGCATGTCGAGTGGTTAGATTTGTATTCCTTATTGCCAAGGTTAGTCGCGTTCTCGCCATCCTTTTTTCTTTTTTCTTCTTTCTTTTTCTTTTGCCAACAGCGTACTGCCAGTGAACGGCGCCCTTCTTAAATCGCGCTATTAATTGACTCTTATCTGGCGTAGTTAGTCCGTGCTATACTCCGCAATTATGCCAATCATTTAACAATTTGATCGATCGTTGCGAGGAATAGCGCGAATCGTGTCTCGATCCTTCTTCGTCTCTCGCTCGTTAACCCTCGTTCCATGCTTACGGCAATTTGACACGGTGCGATTAGCGTGGAAAAGAAAAATTAGCGCGCAAAGCCGACGACCACAGGCAGAAATCACGATAAGCAACGTTGAAACGCGGTCGACCCCGTGTTATCGAGATTGTCCTTTTAATCGATTGTGGAATTTATTTCTATTAATTGCGATATTTCGAACACGATTCTGTATTTGATCGTTCGTGAAGCTTCGTGGATTTATCTTCTGCCTTCGAGAAACTTATATTCGCGAACCTAATCAGGCTTGTTGCAAATCGAGAGATCGAGAAGAATGGGTTTGTCACGCTCTGCTCGTGTCTTCTTCCGGGAATTTCATTCTCTTTATTACATCGATGTTTCCGCAGCAAGAGACAGATTAGGTTGGAAAATCGAAGGCCTGCAGAATTTGCATAGATCCCATCGTCTTTTAATTGCACGTATGTGTATATATTTATTTATTTGAGAAATTGAACTTGGACTACATGAATTACGAACATAAATGTCTTCTGCTCGTGTTAAATTTGTTTAATCGTATCGATTCGACGTCACTTTGATATCAGTTCCACGTAAATTCTCATATCATCTGATTAATCAATTTCTCGACTTTTGTTAATAGAATAATTTGCGTAAAATTAGACGGACGAAAGAAACCTCAATGACTGTACAATTTTAAATGAAATTTGAAAACCATGGTCATTCGACCGAGCCTGATAAGATTAGTGTTAAGTTTCCCTATGGAGATAAGCTGGAGCGTGCAGAGATCGAGCTGCTTGTAAAGCGACGCGCTTAAGCGCGTGACGAATAAATCGAGACAAAGCGGGCTGGCATCTCGATTTATAGTGGTTTTCACAGCGGATCCGAAGAAAACGAACGAAATCTCGATACGTGCGGAGGTTCTCGAGCTTCCAAAAATTATCGAGGTTCCACCGTACAAACAGGAGTACCGTCTAATCGACGATGATTCCGCTGTTAAAATTCCTGTATCCCCGTAGTCGAGCAAAATACCCGGGGCATACTCGAGATCTATCGAGACAGGGCAATGAAAAAAGGCAAGAAAAAGAAAAAAAAGAAAAAACGGGCAAAAAGACGAGATGTGAAAAGCGCGGCCGATGTAGCCAGCAGGCATCGCTAACACGTTTCTCCTTTCATTTTCAGCCGGTGCGGTAGTGATCGTGGCCTCGAAGCGAGTCCTTTTACGGCGGGGACGAGCATCGAAAGCGGAGGAGAGCCTCCCTCTCTCTGTCTTTCTCTTTCTCTCCCCGATCGTCCACGTTGGCCCAGAGACGCGAGTCAAACCAGCATCATCCACGCGAAGGATATAAGGGACGAAGAAGGCAGGAACGAGAAGAACCGGGTTGGTTCAAGAGAGATAAAACGAAAGGCTGGAAACTAGACGGCCAGATTACCGAGCTAGCATGGAATAAAGCCGGTGCAGCGACGCGGTGGATCGTGCACAAGGGAGAAAGGGAGAGAGAGAAATTCGGGGGAAGAAAAAGCAGTTGCCGGACAAGGGAACACTGGTGGTCCTCCTGAGTGTCAGTTTGATCCAGCATGAAGTAGAAGAAGAGAATTTTCAAGAGGAAGAACGCGGTCGTTGAGACGAAGGACGGAGGATTATTGATCCGAGATATCGAAGGAAGAGAAAGTGGTGGATAGAATAGAGCGGCAGAGGTGCGAGAGGAGACCGATCGGATATCGAGGATTGATTTTGAAGGAAAAAGACGGAGAAATCTAAATGATAGATAAAAGAAAAGGGAAGAAGGCGAAGAAGGAGGGTTAGAGGGGAGGAAACGGTGGTCGAGTTAGGAGGAAGCCGGTGAAGGAGAGGAATGGGTGCCGGCATGGGCAGGAGCGGCACGAGCGGCGGCTTCCTCGAGGCACTTCCCACGGGAACGCCGCTCCACGTGGCCATGCTCGGTCTCGACAGTGCTGGGAAAACCACCGCGTTGTATCGACTCAAGTTCGACCAGTACCTAAACACCGTGCCCACCATTGGCTTCAATTGCGAGAGAATCCGTGGTGGCATCGGAAAAGCGAAAGGTAAAGTCGAATCATTCTTAGCGTTTCTTAGTATATTATACTTGCGACAACGATCAACGTTGAGGCACGAGTGTTTACCGCGGTTTTAGCTTGCGCTTTTCTACGCTGCATACACCAATTCGCGGGTTATCTTTTTGGTTAATTTCCGGCTGTAGAAATTGGTTGGAAATTTTTTAATGAAAATCCACTGCGTACTTCTTATCGTACTAATTTCGAAGATAGAGTAGGCGAATTTTTATTGGCTGGAATTGTCACATCGCGCGAGCCATTCGAAAGTCGTGTTGATCGTAGGCCATAAATTGAGAAACGCGGAAAAGCGATCACGTTACTAGCGATGATATTCTTTAAAATTTTCTAGAGTTACTTTCGACATCTTCTTGTAGCAAACTGAAACAAGTCACGCGGTAAACACCGATTTGCAATCGGCGATGATTTTTCCCAATACAGCGTCTACAGTTGGAACGCGCAACTATCGTAACTGAACACGTAACCATTACGTGGTCAGGATAACGCTGAACGCGGACATTTATTACAGTTACCGTGTGCGTGGCAACGTAATAAGTCAATGTCGATGTCGATGTTTCTTCGTACGACTAGGTCTCGTTGTCCCAGAAACCTGGTAGCAACGATCGCGCCGAGAGATGGAAATCGCGTTAAAGAACCTCTTCCTCTTTTGTCCCTTTGCACTTCGTATGGCGGCGTGTCTGCTTTAGAGAAAGTACAGTTCACAGTGAAAAGAAATCACGATCGTTTCCTAAGCATTAGAGAAGCGTCCTACGAGTTCCATTTCTTTGAATTAAAACAGGATGTGAAAGCAACTAAAATGCGCGTACCGTGGGCTATACTCGAGATAATAACGTCAGGATAAAAAATATTACCTTCCACGTTCTGCCAATTATTTTACATAGCATTTTCATAGCGTTTTCCATGGCCAAAGAAAGGTTAAACGCTGTGCAGGGAAAATTTTCACATTCCCCTTGGTAGGCTTTTTAATATCTTTAGAAAGCAAATCGTGAAAAGATCAATCATTTCCGTGATAGAAACACGAAAAATTTCCGGAATAAATGGTCCTTTGGTATTAATTAGTACAGATTTTGCAAATGACAACTCATTGATAAATTGAAATCTAATACCAAAGTTCCACAGGTTGATTCTATAGATTTTTAGATTTTATCGTTATTAGATCCTTTATATTAGATTATAAAAATAAAATGTAGAGTATTAGATTTATGTAAAATTCAAAGGTGCAAAAATTTGCAGAATTACGTTCGAAATTATTGTTCGAGACATACGTAAAACATCCAAAGCAAGCCAAATTTCTACTTAGCTTCCGCCTTTTTAAATTACCTGCACAAAGCCAATAATTCGCGTAACCATCCGCGGTCTAATTATTATTAAATCCGATGCTTGTTCCATTCCGATATAAAATTGTAAACGAAAAATGTATAAGCTACCAGCTGTAATTTATCGATTCGTTAATATTATTTATTTTCATAAATTTATTACGCCAAAGCCCAAATCCAACAATGTAGTCGCATCTTTCCATCCTAAACGATAGTTTCACCAGTTTCATCCCCTTTAGAGCTTTTGTTCAAGGAAAAAGAAAATGCTATAGAAAAAGAAGAAGGCAAGTAAAACGGGTTGCTATGGTGGTTTGTCGCAGGTGTGAATTTTCTCGTATGGGACGTGGGAGGGCAAGAGAAATTGCGACCATTATGGAAGTCTTATACCCGGTGCACAGACGGTATTATCTTCGTGGTTGACTCTTGCGACGCGGAACGGCTCGAGGAGGCAAAAATGGAGCTGACCAGAACAGCCAGGAGCCCGGATAACGCTGGTGTTCCCATTCTGATCCTGGCCAACAAGCAGGATCTGCCAGGTAACACGGTACTCGTGCATGTATGCATGTGCTAAGTTGGCGTTTCGCCTTGATTATAAGAGGAACCGTGGCCTCTTTTGTAAATTAAACTGCTCACGGTGACGCAGAGTATTAAAAACGCGTTCTCCTGCTTATCCTATCTATCGTCTTTTACAAGGATATACTGGAAAGCGTTTCCGTGCCTCGTTCGTTTATTTCAGTATATGTCTAACGATAACAGGAGATATAATTGGAATGGAAAACGAAAGAAATTTAATTGAAACTCGGACTAAGCGTTTAATTATTTCCGAGACTTTGCTTAATTGCTTGAGAGAACGTAGTATTAAACGTCTGTTCGTGTCTATTCTGTAAGCTGTCTTTTAGAAGCAAGTGTTAGTGAAAATGCCAAGGTTTCTGTCTCCCTCGTTTATTTCAATGTTTGTTTAGTAATAACGTAGAGATAAGAGGAAAAGAAAGCGAAGGAAGACGATCTTACGCTTGATGTTATGCGTTTAATTATTCGCGTGGGACTTTGCTCGATCGCTTAAAATGATATATGTAGTATTTAGATGTGTTCTCTTGTTCGTCTAAGATATATTCCTTTGTAAGGAGATATTAGAAAACGCAGACGTTTTTTATATCTTCTTCGTGTAATAATAATTAAAAAGAATGAGCACCATTTTCTATTCCCAACGCTTGCTCAGTATTATTAATACACTGTTATAGAAAAGTAGATTTTTCTTCTATTTTAAATTAAAAGTTTCGTTATCCGCGAGACTTCATTTGGACGTTAGCTGTAGCAAATGGTTTCCGTGTTCAGAAACAAGATCAAATTGCTTTCGAAGACTTTAAGAGTATGAACAAGTGGCTGAGAAGACAGCCGCGTATCGGTTTAAGCTTATGGCTTCGCTACGAGGACTATAAATGCACTTGACCGCAATCTATATTGGAGCATGATTAGATTATAGATTGTATATCTATGAGGCAGCAGCACTTGATTTCACAAACACATTGCTTTTAATGGTCTTGAAAAAAAATTTGATAGAAGACAGTTGCGTCATTCGTAAGATTATCGTTTTCGACTTCTATATATTATGCTTTTATGCATTTTATTATGTAACTGAATGTAGATCATTGAATAACACTTGCCATTCGTGAAGTTCAACGTCTACAGACCATTGATTCGGCAAGGATAATCGTTTAGAAACAAAGAGTATGTAATCTGTCCTCTTAGATTAACCAGACACATATAGTCTTTTATCGAACTTGATTCAATTTCTAGAATCCTAAAAATATTCCTCTACGACTTTACTAATTCAGTCAGAGATCCAAATATAGTCAAAAGACTCGAACTATATCTTTTTTCAACTACAATCCTAAATTACAAGATCCAATGATCCTGAACTACTTACCAAAGAAGAAAATCGTCGCCGTAACAAGAACTCGAATTCCACCACAAGACCCGAGTTATCTTCGTCCTTTTAAATTCCAAATAAGAAATATTCCTCATGATCCTGAATTATTGAGAAAAGAAAATGTTCCTGAAATCCAAAATCCATCGCAAGACCTAAACTACCTTCATCGTCGACTAAAACTCTAGATGAAAAAATTCTGCGATACCGAAGATATATTTCATCACGAGAATTCCATCGCAAGATCACAACTGCGTCTCTTTATTTTTGATAAAAAAAAAAAGTCTAAATTAAGATATTACGCGATCCTAAACTACCACAAAGAAAGATGATCGTGGAACACTACAGAGATGCAAGTTCCATCGCACAAGACTTAAACAACCTTCATCCTCGATTCATCATTAACACATACCATCAACGAAAAAGTATTTATTTTTCACGATCCTGAGCAACCAGAGAAGGAAATCCTCTTTTGAACCAAACACCTCATCCTGTTACCGCTCTTTGCTCTCAATACACCCAATAACTGACCAAACCGTTCCGCCTGATGTCCACAGGTGCCAAAGAGGTGGGCGAGTTGGAAAAGCACTTGGGCGTCCTGGAACTAGCCGGAATGCCAGGCAGTGCGTGCATCAGAGTGCAGCCAGCCTGCGCGATCACCGGCGAAGGCCTCCACGAGGGGTTGGACACGTTATATCAGCTGATATTGAAGCGACGTAAGCTCGCGAAACTGAACAGGAAGCGGGCGAGGTAGGCCAGGGCCTCGGAGGACTGCACGTGCGTCTTCTGATTTTGTAAGTCGCGGACAGTCTCTCCTTTGGATACAGCCACGCCTTCCACGGTGTCTTCTTCCTCGTCCTCTTCGTCATGCTGCAATGACGACGTCCACGAGGTGCTCGAGTGAATGCACGTGTACACAAACCTGCCGTTCACGCGGACAATTGTTCTCGTCGTAGAACACCCTCGATTTTTTGTTCCCGACGATTGTTTCTCGGACCAGTGTTGCTCTCGAGAAGCTGGCCAACCGGATGTGTATTCTTAATGGTGCAAGCTGAACGGTGGATTCGTGCAACAGAGATCGAAACAGATCTCGTGGTATCGTACACGGGGTCGTGGTTCTACGTTCTTCGATGGAGATGCTTAATTTTTCTGATACAAGAAAAGTGGACGGCCTCTTACGAAGGAAGAGGTCAGAGCTATACTTGGACGTATTCCTTTCTCGATTGATTCGTTTTGATTTCGTTTAACAATGCGTATTTAACGAACGAGGGATATACGAGACGATGAAAACTGCCACTAAAGCTGCGTGGCTGACGCAACATACTCTAGAGAAGAACACGAAGAGAGGACAGCGGTCCTTGTAAGAAGCTAAACGATTATCACAGACGATGACGTCGGTCTGAATATTTTTCCGATCGGATGCTCTGACTGGGGTTGTTTTACTCACCGATCACCGGCTATTTTTGCCGATCCTAAATGGTGCACAGACGTGTTCTCGCTTTTTCAAGAGAAGATTGGGAGGACGTAGAAAATTTTCGAGGCAATGGTGAATCACTCGCCGGTATTTTAGGTGAATCGTGAATGTCCGTGATGACAACGAAACAAGTGCTTCTCCGCCGTAACACAGAAGCTCTATTTTGCCAAATTTTGCATCGTTCCTTGGGAAACTTTTCAACGATCCCTGCCGATTGCCTCCGCTTGTTATCGATAACGAGCTCGGCAGCCGCTTAAAGCCGTACATTTCGCTGATAAAAATGGAATTGAGAAGGCAGAAATATTTCGCTCGGAAGAAGAGGTCAGGACTTTCGCTATAACGAGGCTTCATCGACGACTTCGTTGCTGATAAAGATGACGTCGAATCGTATTAATAATGCTGACGTGGGCCCGGTTCAAGAAGGCCAAGATAAAACCTGTATATTAATAACTATGACTGTAAGCTCGCGAAATGATCGGGATTAATTAAAAGAAATCGATCGCGACGGAGGAAGGGAACATCTGGCTACGATTTTCGATCAGAATGGATATAGCACCGGAGATTTGTTACTTGGTCAATGGATACGCTAGATGAGTTGCCATTGCAACGAGTAGAAGAAAATTTTGCTAGATGATCTTTCGCTACGTGGAAGATCCTCGAGCTCTTGAGTTATCCTTTGTCGTGAATTCGTCGTGTTAGTCGAGTCGTAGTACGCGTTTGTAGAGCTCCAGGTGAATCGTCGACCTTAGGTATTCAGACGATGATCGTGCCTCTCCAATTTTTTGCACCTTTATACCATGTAACGAGAGAAAAAGAGATAAAACGATCAGACGTAATAGAATATCGTTGCTTCTTCCCGACGAGTGGAATTTTTGTAAAACGATGTGATAACAACCATCCTCAACCCTTTATCTTTCATCTTTATTGTTCAATTAGCCTGTATCGTACGTATGTACACGTGAATCAAATATTGTATTCGTTGTATCGTGCTCTGTAGGGGAGTAGGAAAGCAAACCGATCGTTTTGAGCTTAATTGAAATCGATACATATCGCGCCCCCTCCTCCTAACTCTAATAAATGATTCAGCGTGTATTTTCCTTTTATTCAAATCGGAATTGAGAGATTTTCTGGAAAAAAGAGAGTCCATTAGCATTAACATGGCGAGTCGAATAAATCGCGTTGCAAGCTTTCCATTTCCTCCTTATTTAATATTAACTGTGTTTCAACTTTCTTCCTTTTCTCATGTTTTTATAAAACGAACAAAAATTTCAAAAGCAGACCTACATTTTTCAGAAAGCTGCTCGATTATTCCTGAATACGATCCGTTGGATCATGACCGATTACACGTTACGTATTCCGCGAGTTTATACGTTGAACGTTTACAGCGAGAACTATGAAAGTTTTAGAGTTAGCTTTTACGAATGGTTCATTAGGAAATTGATCGATTTCCGTATGAACATTTTGAGCGATGGTTACAGCTCAAAACGGTGGGTGCTCGTGTTTCTTGCCACTGTACTTTATTCTTAACGGTCCCTTTGACATGTGGACTTCCGGTATATGCAGTTCTTATCGACCACCGCCAATGCGAGACGATATTTTCTATGGCGTTGATGATATTTCGTGGGAAACATATCATCATGAAATTTTCCTTTTGTTCAACAATTCGGACATTATGAACATTCGCGAATATTATAGATCAATTGTTACAGTTTCTTTCATGTCTATGATACGGTTGCAACACGTTTAATATCAAACGTTGGATATCTTTCAACGGTGATTCCTATTTATGGAAAATATCGTCTATATTGTATCGGTTCGTCGAGGAAGAATTGCCTGCTCCAATTAGAAGTATATATACGTTTGCCGCTAACAAGTTACATATTCGGTTTTCGCGTCTCGGAGAGCGCAAAGTTCTGATTTCGTTTGGTGTTCTCGTGGCCGTCCCTTCTACGTTTCCTTGCGATTTTTCCAAACTCCGCATGAAACTTCCATTTTTCATCTATCTTACCTGGGAAACAGTTCTTCCGTAAAGTTTCATCTTCTCGCCAAAGAAGTCTATATACCGTTTTAACTCGTGGGGAGACTCGTTACGCGAAACTGCAACAGCGATACTTTGCATTTACCTTCAACGAGAAGCGCTTGCTTCTTCTGGAATCGCGGCACTACCGAACAATTACGATCATATTTAACGAGCTCCAGCAAGTTTACCAGGAGACAATATTTTCGTGGAGAACATGCAAAACAGTTCCGAATCGAAGCAAGAAGTTGAAGCAGGCACTTGTGGTGTATTTACTGGCGAACTAGCGCGGGAAGGAGGATCGAAAAAGAAGAAAAAAAAACGAAAAAGAAGAAAGAACGCAGCCTCCACTAGCAAAATGTAGCGCTTTGTTTCCGGACCGACGAGGCTAGGAATGGGAATCGAGCACACGAAAGTCGGACGACGTAATTTGACTGGTTATTTATTGCGGTGCACGGATCGATATTAAGGTGGGAGACAGAGGGCAACACGAGACCGGAAATCGTGGTTTGCGGCGAACGATATACAAGGGCGTTATCCGGAACAACGACCCGCTGTGACGGAAGTAGCCGTGAAATCGGAAGCGAGCCACAAGATGGGAAAAAGTAAAAAGGAAGGACATCAGGAAACGAATACATCCTTCCTACATAAATTGGATATCAAAGTGGAGGAACTGATTCGCGATAAGCGATTTCTTAGAAAAGCTACGGTTTTCTTTCTAAGCAGAAAGTGGGAAGTGGGAAATTCGAAACACGAACGATTATCGAGAAATTGTTAAAATTTTGGAGAATCACTATTTCATTCGAAATCGTCTTCAATTATAAAGTAACTTTAGGGTAATTCTATTTGAAGTAAAAATAAAAGGTGTCGATTTGATATACGGCATTGTCTCAGTTGATTTATTAATTTTGTTATTTATTATTTTTTTAGAACAGAGAATAAAATGGATTATCTCAATTGCTCGATTAATTTTGTTTTAGAAACGACCTAGACAAAGTAATGTTATTTTTAAACCAAATAATTTCTTACTTTAGTCGTTGTTTTCCCGTAACACTCGCGATTAATCCGATTGCAATTTTCATTGAACGTTTCAAATTGTTATCTCGCACGAATCTAAAATTCTGATTGATGAATCGTTTCCTGTTGCGAATTAGAATATACATCTTTCATATGTGTTTCTTTAATCATTATTCACAATCAAAGAAGCCTATTTTACTCTAAAATCAATTTGTTAGTTTGAAGAAGTTGATCATTGTATATATATACGTTTCGTTAAAAGCTCTTCTCGAGTCTTCGCCTGTTTCAAATACTACTAGAACGTAAATTGATGAAAAAGAAAATTTTCAGTTCTCAAATCAGCCGCGCAAAGAAACACACGGAGACATTTTCTTCGTTCCGAGGAAAATATCGAGAGACAGAGACTCGAGGGAAGCAGGTTGTCACCTCGAAGCAGTTGAGAATCGATAAAGGTGCAATGAGTCACAGCCAGACACGGCGCCACGCGATTTATTGTTGCAGAAAACGCGAAAAAGTCATACTGGTCACGCGATTTTTTAATATTTACGAAAATTGTCGCGATAAAGAATGATGCGAATGTGTGCTGCATCTTGCCATCGATGCTCGCCGGCAAGAAGAAGATGGCAACGGAGTCCGTGTCACTGAAGAAGGCACGTAAGAATAAGAAAAACGCGTTTGAAGAGAACGGGAGGACGCATCATGGATGCATGAGACTGGAAAACCACGTCCTTGAGGAAATAGGAAAAACGATGTCGATCGATGACGCGTGTTATCAGATATCCACAAGGTGATATTTCACGTAAAATGGACGAAACTTGTTCCTGATTCCATTTTCTTGTAGATTATTTTCCTTAGAAAACTCGACGAGTTTCCTAATCGTCGGTTGGATATCGTCGAACATATCAATATAAAATTATATGAACGTTCGTGTTACCTTTGTTGTGCATCAGCGTGTCGTAAGGGAGATAAGGAAGCATAAATCTTCGTTGTTGAGAGCCTTCAAAGGATCTTGCAGTTAGAAAATATTTCACGGCAACGACGATTTTTTTAATGGATTGTAACAGTCAAGGACTTTGATGGAACTGTTTCGCGTGGAAAGGAAGACGAACTGCACGGAATGGAACCAGTTTCTTCACACTTTGTTGCTCGGTACGTCTAACGACCCCTTTAGATACGCTTCCTACAACTCACGTGTGCTGGAATGCGTTGAAAATGCATCGATGGATGTCGAACCACCTTGCATCTTCTTGGGGTTCTTTCTCTTCCGCTATTTTGCGACGACTCATCTTCGACTTCTCTGCCATTTCTCCCATAAGCCTTGTTCAATCTTGCGCATATACAACGGCCAACTTTTCGCAGATTCGACTAATTTCTCGCAAAACGTACGGATAAAAGAGCTTGCGCACTCTTATCGCGCCGTGATCTTTGTCCCATTGCCAGCGCTTTAATTTCATTCGATTTCATACAAGTTTTATCATTTAGCCGCCGGTGATTCTAGCGTTAATGAAGCGACGTCAAGCGCCTTCGTTCGATCGTGTCGCTAGTTTTCGTTAATCAGAGCGGGCGTACGAGCACGAAAGGATATACGAAATCAACCAAATAACAGGCTCGCATTGTCGACGAGCAACTCGTGCAGTCTGGGTCAGCCTTTACCCCACTTCCGCTCTGTCTCCGTAAGTCATCGAGTTTACGAGAAACCTCCGCGTGCTCTGCCAACACGTTTCCCCCAATCCAATTCCTGCAGTCCGGAAATTTCGCGAAAAACTAAGAAACGAGAATACTTGGAAGATCGTCGTCGTTCCAAGTTCCTTATAACAGTCAGGACTTTCCTCTTCGCTCGCGTGGCACTCGCGGTGTCGCCTTAACCCAGTTTACAGTGAACTTCCGGTGGCACCGATCGCCGCGACCGACAACTTAATTACCACGGTCTCTAATTAGCGTGTCCTCCTGGTCCTCGACGACTTAGAAGGGCGTCGCGACGAGAGCACACGTTCCGCTTTTTTCTCTCTCTCTCTCTCTCTCTCTCTCTCTGTGTATGTGTGTGTGTGTATGTGTGTGTGTAGAAAGGCGAGACGAACGGAAATAGAAGAAGGAAGAAAGAGGAAGCGGAAAGGACATAAAGGAAATGGAAAATCGTAGAAGACGAGTGTAACGAGTGTCGATGCTAGTCGAGTGGAGAATCATTTCGAGGAACCAAGAGAGTGTGGACGGTAACGAGTACGTATAGCGTACGCCAAAAAAAAAAAAAAAAAATGAATACGAAACGAAACGTTTAATTACTTGTAAGAACATTGTACATAGGCAACCGCAGGCTGTAAGTTTTCGTAGGATTTCCTTACAGCGTGGAAACTTTTGCGTTGCATCGGAAAGTTCAAGTACAATCGCTGCTCGGCCTCGGCGGGTTTGCTGGTTATTTTACAGGGTTGATCTGTAATTTATGATAAATAAAAGCGACGATTCTGTTGATAGTAATAGTT
Organism: Bombus huntii; assembly: GCF_024542735.1. Classification (NCBI taxonomy): domain Eukaryota; kingdom Metazoa; phylum Arthropoda; class Insecta; order Hymenoptera; family Apidae; genus Bombus; species Bombus huntii. The sequence goes on from NC_066251.1 coordinate 6,276,344, forward strand.
TATTCCGATGTTGTTTCGTTGGGGGATGGCGATTATCGCGAAGTGAAGCGGTTTCAGGGGTAGGAATTAAAAGTAGCGAATTATCGACGTACGCGGAGGTTGTTTGAATTCTTTGAGTTTTTGCACATGATCGATGCTCCGAGCAATGCTCGAAGAAAGAATGGAAATATGATTAGAGAAATTGAGCAACGATCTTATATGTAATATAAGTATAACACGAAAGTTTTGTTGAAACGGTTACGATTTAATACTAGAAACACCAAATGTGTCTTTGTTATACCTTAAAAACGATATTGGAGAATAATCTCTTATTATTTGAAATAAAATGTAATATACGTATATGTTTCTTAAATGCAAAATTTACAAGTAATTATATTCGTTAAAGTGAAAGTAACAATTTGCGAAACGGAATGATCCGATTGATGGTTTTAGCGTTAGTTAGGTATCTTGAACAATTGGGAATCTATAAGAGTAGTTATATTTCATTTTGTTAAATGTATAATCGATGGGCATGGTAATTAGTTAGAGTACACTTAGCCAGCGCGGTGCTTAAACGACTGATCGACATATCGGTAACAATTGAATTGATAATAATTTACGCTTGATTTTCCGACCAACGACCACGCAGTTCCACGCTTAGAGAGGAAATCGACCAATGTCTGTCGAGTATGATTGTTGTTTTTTATATCGACTGTCGTTCAACAAATTCTATTGTATACTAATACTTGCCCCTTGTTGTGTTTTATTACCATTCGATATTTTATTATCGTGCTTCGAACGATAGATCGCAGTATTTATGTATAATTAAACACGTAACGGCTAACCATAGCGAACGATCGAGTTAAACTGAAAGAGAGAAAGGGAATTCTGCAAATGGTAAACCGTGCGCAGAATTGTAGCAACAAGCGTGTGAAAAGAGAAGAGAAGAAAAAAAAGTTAATGTAAAAAGGAAGCAAAAGAGGGGAGCAGATCGTGTTTTTACTGTAACGAGAACGATTATTATATCGTCATTCGTCCTCGCGCCGCTTCAATATTCGTATATTTATATAGTAGACTCGCCACTCTTCTCTCGTGTGCGTGCAGTAGATGCACCAGGTGAATGTGATTGTACTCTGGGACACGCAGCTCGTCCCGTCAGACTGAATGGATCTTTTCCGACTGTGAGCGAGGATTTTTCCAAATAAATCAGCTAATTCCGTTATGTTTTAATCGTGCGTCGTTCATTTATTCAGTCCCTCGATGTTCAAGAGGTTCAAGAAAACCTGGTAATCGCTTTAGTTATGTAGTTATTGGGATAACTTCGCTCGTGATTCAATTAATTTCAGTTTTTGCCAATTAATTCATTTATCAGAATTATCGTAGAGTTTGAACATTCTTTGAAACTGTTACAGTTGTTTTATTCGTAATGCCGATTCAGAATAATTTACACATTAGAAAATTGTCCAGGTGGGATAAAGGATGTCTTCGATCTTCTCTGGAATACTAAATTTATGCCTCCGGAAACTTTCGTGACGTCTTTCCCAAATTTACATTCATACGAGGAAACCAATATTCTTATTATTCATGGCATCGATGTAACGAGATTATCGAAATTTTGATCATAAATCGCACGGTGAATGCAGGTAATTTATAGCAAGTTCTATCGACAGCGGGGGAAAAAATCCGACATAATCGAGTTAAACTTTTGATCAAATCGAACGAGTGCTGCTTCAAATTAAAACTGCAAAGAAACCGCGTTCGACACACACCGCCGTAATAACTCGAAGTAAGCGACGCGCATAACTTTCCACGTATTTTAACCATACCACGCTAACAGAAAATTCGGAAAAATTGCCGCTCGAATACCAAATATCGGTCTACAACTTGTCAAGTCGTAATCCTCGAAGATTCGTCGTTCGAAAATCCCAAGGAAGCTTCGTTTTCGCCCAACCAACGACGAAGGAACCCAACGTTCGATTATCTATCTAGTTTTCGCGCAAGTGTTCTTGAAGCGAGGCAAGTTCGGTCCCTCGGCGTCCGCGGCGCAAAAATAGAAATTCGAAAGAGGAAGCTGCGACATTAGCCTCGGCCAATTGCTCGCGACCAAAGAGAGAAAAGTTTCCATTCGTCTACGTGGTATTTTCGCCGTAGCGAGGGAGTAACTCTCCTCGAACCTTGAAATTACTTTCATCCGGTCAATAACGATCGGCTGTGTGCGTCGTACGGAGCGTGTTTCGTCGAATGTTTCCTCCTACAGGCCTTTCTTCGTACTTCGTGGTCGTCGTGGCTACTTATTCATGCGGATCAGCCCTCAGCACGAGGCGACAAGGGGGGAAACAGGCTGGCGAAGGGAAAAAAAAACCAGGGAAAGGAGAGTGTACCGTGGTTATTGTTCTCTTTGGATAGGATACACGGCACGTGGCGCGCGGATGCGGCCATTTACGCCGCGCACGCACGATGAACACGGCCGCGGCATCAAAGGGACCCCACCGTTTTCAGGATCCTGCACGAAGGATTTGCGGAGCTCCATGGAACTGCCCGTCACTGGCTGATAATACACGAGACGAAGACGGATGGAGAGTACGCGTCTTGAAATAATTTTGTGCCCTTTTTAATCAGACCGAGCATGTTCATTCGTTTATGGGAAATTTGATATTAGAACGATCGGTGAGATTGAAATGACCAGTTCGTATAATTTTTCATAACGGTTTCTTGTGGACTGCGGTCCTTTTCATTTGGCTGGGGATGTTTATTTATTTCTAGGAGAATGATTAGAGCAATCAAAATAATCGATTCATAATTTTTCACAAAAGGATTTTATGCACCGTGGTTCTTTCAATTTGCCTGAGTTTTTCTAATTAAATTCCGGATGCTTATCCATTTGTGGGAAATTTAATATGAGAATGATTAGAGGGGTTAAAACAACCAATTCATCATTTTTCGTACGGATTCTTTTAATCAGGCTGAGAATATTTATTCATTTCTGGGAAATTTAATATCGGGAGATTATTAAACCAAAATTCACACATTCTAAGAAAATATTGATACTTAGCGTACGCTTATTACGACAACTTTAAACTTGGATAATTTATAAAAGTATAGAAAAATACACAATTTCGAACATATAAGGATTAAAAGTGGATTCGAAAAAATAGTCATTTAAATACTAGTTTGCGTCGATGAAACACTGTTCGACCTTTACGCTTGGTAAATGATGGTCCTTGCAGAAATTCATTTGGCGCAAACACGATGGTATCATCGTGATAGGCAGTTAATTGGAAAAATGTGGCAGAACGCTCGCGTTCAGTTGGACATTGACGGCGTTGTGCTCGTACAGGCTCATCGTAGAAAGCTTGTACGGCGCGACGTAATTACCGGAAGGCTGGTCGGACAACGGCGTCGCGATGCTCCCGATGCTTGAACATTGTGTCGTAGCAATGTAATGTGGAACGCGGAAAGCTACATGCATTGACAAAAAGTGTACCGAGACGTCTGTACACTGCGAGCTGTGATGAAGAATGGCATAAACGAGGTTGCTGCTGGAAACGCCGTCATTACGCTCGACGTTGAGAAATTTCCATCGTTAAGAAGTGCTTTTATTTCCGGGTGCAATTTGACTATTTCTCTCCTTCTTGCCTTTGAATCTATTAACGAAACAAATGTGAACCGTCAAAACTGTAGTTTCATAGCAGAATTGAATCTAATCATTTTTTTTAACCCTGAAGTATCATGGTGGAACGTTTCGTTCCTCGTCAATTTTCTACCAAGTGTTTAAGATATTGTGGCTCTGTCGTCTTGTAAGGAAATCGATAAGGAAATTCGTCAATCCTTGGAATATTATAACAGAACACTAAAAATCTACATTCATTTTTGTTTTAATTACGATTGCTTTTTACTGTTTATGCTTTCTAATAATTGTCTGTGATTGAAAGAACCAGGCTATTCGATGATAAGTCTGAACTCGTTACGCTGAAAATTGTATATTTTTTAAACATTTATACGTAACGATCCATTAAGCGTTAACAGGATCAGAGCGAACGAAATATAAATAAAATACCTAAAGCATCTCGTGAAACAGTTCCCTCTACTGTGTATCGAAAGTTGGCGAATTAATCGTCCTTACAGAGATCCAGTGGTAATGCGTTTAACACAATGACCGCATTGTTACATTTTGTCCGTCAGAAGCAGAGTATAAGAAAAAAGAGAAATTTCTGAAATAACGAGAATTCATGGGTCCAGTTTTATTACGTGGAAACGTCGATAACATGCTGTCAGGATGGAAAGCGTTTATGTTTAGAAGCTGTAAAACATTGGCTCGTTAGAGGAAGTGTACGAACGAGCACGGAAACAATGATAGAAAGTTCGTGTCGTTACAATGGGAACAATGTGCATTCGAACGACAGAACGCGTTTATTGTACCACGGAAATATTAGATAGCATCTCAGGAATATCTCTACTCGGAATACACCGGCGATTGAACTCCTTTCACGTTTCGTTAGCCATAAATTCCAGATTAAATCTCTGATCCCGCATTGTTCTCCTTTGAAAAATTACTAATGCAATTTGGCAACTCTCCTTTTCGCTCGTCAGTCGTTCGATTCGTACGAGAAATTCGAGTTTCACGCGGATCTGCTTGAAATCTGCATACACTGGTTCCTCTATTAGCATCCAGCAGAACAAGTGGTAAGCATAATTGCCGGAAGAGAACGATCAAAGCAGTCTCTTTGCATTGGAAATAGGGAAGAGTGCGTCGAGCTTGCGAATAAGTAGAGGCTAAGTAATTTAGCACGTGTCGTCTAAGTGTTAGAGAAAGTCTTATTCGTTAGATCCTTCTGTTTTAATTCTCTGCCAGAAGATTTGCACGATTACGATATCGTTTTACTTTTAACTCGTTAACCGATAAAAGCGACTTAACTCGTCGGGTGAATCGTCGATTTCTCGAACGTAATATCATCTTTTTACGTATCATTTCATCTCGGTTAAAAATCAGTTATATCGTATTTGCATTTGACCCAGTTAAAGTTGATAGATGCACAGCGCTACTTTTTACTTGGTGATTATACAAGTTTTTGATTAAGGGGTAACTTGGTTAATAGAAAAATTTTGCTACACGAAAAGTTCATTCTCAGTGGAATTATACAACCTTTGCTCTTTATGTAAATTTTGCAGCACTCTCTTAACGCGGTTAAGTAGATCGAGACGTCTCGCGTCAGACAAGCGCGTTTAATATTCGTACGATCTAACAGGCATTGATCAACTCTTATTTTTCATGCATATATCGCTTTTTTGATCGTGTTAAAATATCTTTACCGACAAGGACTAGTTACGCACCGAACGATTCAATCGCTTAAAAGAACGACTTGTTATTATATTAAATGAAACAAATACTCGAAGTCTGTTCTGTTATTTTGTATATTTCTTTTAGTAATAAAAACAATTGTAAAATGAAATTCTTGGGTCGTATTAAAATGCCTTTACGAGGAATAGTTGCGCTGGAAAATTCAATTCCTGAGAAAATTACTCCTCGTGATATTAATGAAAAAGAAAAAAAGAAAAATACTCGAAAGCCACTGCAGTATTTCGCTTTAATCTTTTAACTAGAGACAGTTTTCAAATTGAATCTTTGTCAGCATCAACGAGAAATTGCACTGTCGACAACTTACACGGCCAACTATACCGCCTAAGTCTGAAATCTGGCATTTTTAATCGTTTCTCGAGGTCGACCATGTTTCTTCCCCTCGCCCTTTTCAACTTGAACGCGACAGAAATGCGCGCCACCGCGAGAAACAGACAAATTGCTTTTTCTAGAAAACTTTTTTTCACCGAGTGTTCTCCAGACGCGAGTGCTTTTCTCGGATCATCGTCGGACACGAGTGTACGATATACCGGTTCGAGCTGTGGGCGGCTCAGCATATATGTGTTTCGTATATTTAGATGCACATGTGCGTACGTTCACGGGGAAAAACCAGAAAGAATGGGAACTGTATCCGTTGCGACGAGAAAATATCGGCGCGCCGTCAACTTCTTATCGTTAAGCTGAAATTGAAAATCGTGTCTCTGCTAGAAGATATCGTTTCATATTCATGGAAAAGTTTGAAAATAATTAGCTTCTTCTACATTCTACTTCGATAAATTATTCGTTAACCAGACACAGTAAACTTCTTTATGCCCGCTGAGGCCAGTCTCAAATTCTTCTTTGTGTTCTTTGAAAAACTGCTCTTAAAAAAGCAATTTTTACTATTATCGACTAAAACAATGTCTTCTACAGGCGTAGAAAAATATTCGATTCTGGAAAGGTTAAACAAATTGAATGAATAGAAATTTCAGAGGAAGGCTATGAACGCTTCTAGATTTTAGAAAAAGACATTGTAAGAAATTATAGCGAACTATATAAAATTAGAGGAAATTATAACCAATTATGGTAAATTGATTATAGTAAACAATTATAATAGATTATAATCGACTGTAGCGATTTATATCAAGTGTAGTTATTCTCTAGTCTTTTTTTAAATAACAAAAAAAAAATGCCCCATTCTCCGACATCCTTGCTGACAGCCTCTCATCTTAATTACTAAAAAAATCTCTTGTGAAACGGGAGAATGGGGATGGAGGGTCCCTTTTATCGTAGCACACAGATGTAAAAGAGGAACGAGAGTGTAGGTAGAGGAGAATACTGTCGTTTTCATGCATACGTCCAGAATCAAAAGTGCTGAAAATCAGTGTGGGCGCCGATTCGTGGGCGTGCCACGTTATAGTTCGCTCCATGTATAGAAACGACGATAGAAAAGGGCGGCGTATTCCTCGATGGAACAAGATTGTACGTACGTACGTACGTATAAGGCCACGTACTGTTTTCTCAAATTAATCTTTCGTTCGACATCTTCGAACGCGCCGACTGGCATGGCGCCGCATCAAAGCAGTTTCCCTTCCTGGAAGCAACCCAAATAAAGGAATCACGTTTCTCGTAATTTGTCGCAATAGCTCCGCGACGATAACGCTCCGAAATAAAACGATTTGCGGGAAGTTGTAAAGCTCACTAGCTCGTAAATCATGAAGCTTCGAATGGCAGAGATTACGTTCTTTCTGGGCAGCGTAATCATCACATTAGAAAAGACTTTATTGATATTTCGCACGAAATTAGCACGATTTTCGAATAGCCAAGTTGTCGTGTAATTGTTTTATTAAGAACAACTCTTTATGATCATTCCTCGAAAGTTTATTTCGGTTACGACACTCTCTGCTCCGGAAGCCTGCAAATTTTAATAGCATAGTGTGTTCTCATCGCGGTCGTGGCTCATTTGCGGTAACCGACACAGTGGATCTGACCTTATATAAGAAAATGAGAAAAACAAGTTCTAATGGAAAGTACGAACAATACTCGATAATCCGATAATTAAAAGGATGTTACGAACGAAACTCGATATTTGGAAATTCAAACATTCTAGACTTAAACGCTCTAAGCTCCAGATTTAACTCACACTCGAAACGTTCAACGAATTGAATATTTAAAAAAAAAAACGAATTATCAAAAAACTGTTGCACGTTTGAACGTAAAATCGAAGCAAAATATCCCCTCGAAGATAAATTCTCCCCTAACATAATCTAGCTCGTATACTTTGGTAGATTTTAAAGATATCTATCATTATATTTTAGAAGAGGGTGACGGCCATCAAGAGTATACTGGAATTATTCATTAGAAAGGCTAAAGACACAAAAACAGTTGAAGTTCGACGCTGTAAAAATTTTCCTTCATGTCCCCGTCGAGGACGTCGTTCTAAGTAAGAAGACGCTAACAGGCCCCGTTTGCCGTCCACTTTAATGAAGCTAATTAACCCGAATGTGTAACCATGGGGGGACAAGATGGCATTAGTTTCGCTGCTTGAGTCGACGACCCAAAATTGGGCAGATTAACAGCATCCAATTTAACTTTGTTCGGTCGAAAACAGACGATCGCTGGTTCGCGGAAGAAATTAATGGCTATCGTCCGTTCGGTTCAAGCGAGATTCTCAAGCAGTTTCTTTGGATCAATGAAAATCTTCAAAGGTGAAGACATTTTTAGAGACGAAAGCTAATTACTGATATAAGGTGAAGGATATAATTTAATAGTAACAGATCGATTATTACGAATTGATAGCGTAATCAGAATTGTTTCAAATGAAAGTTAATCAACATTGACGTCCATTATAATATAAAACGAACCTTTTTAAAACAGAAGAACCGAGGTTTTTTTTTCTTAAATAGCATTGTACATTTCTCATTTCACATTCTTAATGTGGAAGAAAGATAACGATTTAGAAATAAAATAGCGTATATTAATTTTTCAGCCTCTTTTTTTAGAACCAGAAGATCGGATTTCCAGGGATCGTTTTCACTCCCTTAGAATGGATTTGGGGGGTAAAAAAATTGCATAATACATATCTACATATCCCCTACATATCCCCAACGTTTCATAAATTTTTGAATTTTCGGGCTGGCAATCTTCCCTCGTCAGTTATTTATGGAGAGAAGATATTCTTTATAGTTCCTTATCCCCGTAGATTCTTTAATTTGTTGAACCACTTTTTTTTTTAAACGAACTCAAATATCCTGGCAACCGATTACGTGCCTTACTCTGTACAATTTACTGTGCGGGGTTATTGTTCAATTCTCTGGGGGAAAATAAGTCAGTTAAAGAAGAAAATAGGAGAAGACAACGATAGAAACTACGAAAGAACAGCTGCTGTAGACGGTCGTTAATTATTCTTGCCATTAACAACAAGGCTAACGCGCTTGTCCAAGCTTCCCTCGTGAGAAAGTTCGCAATCATTTGCACGCCTTCTAGTTGACCACCATGTGTACAAATTGAGTCCCATGCAGAAACAGCGTTGAACATTTTCATTAGAAACATTCTGAAGCCTCTTATGAGAAAGCCTCTTCTTGAAATTTAATAATTCCACTTTGCAAAGTCGTTTATCGTGCTCTTAAAACTCAATAACACCACTTTGATCCTTTATCGAATTCTAAAGAATTGAAATTCCCCAAGTCTTTATCTCTCTATTTCTCCAACCCTGTAACTTTTAATTTCATTAATTCTTGATTTCTCCAACTTCCAATTTTTAATTTTTTAATTAATGCTAACGCTCTAGTTTTTAATTTTTTTTTTTAATAGTTGATTTCTGCATTCTTTGACTCAACAATTTTTAATTTTCTCTAAATCTCCAACTCCCTGACATTTAATTCTTTTAATTACTTTTAATGTTTTTTTTTTTTAATTCTCTCAATTCTTAATTTCTCTAATTCTCTAATCTTTAATTCGTTTAGCTCTTCAACCCTTAATCTCCCAGATTCTCTAATTTTTAATTTCATCATTCTTAATTCCCCTAATTGCGCAATTTCATTGAGAAACAAGCTCTCTGTGATTTCTGCTGAACTATTTTTGCTGCCATCTCGCTCTAAACGATATTCAGCCGAATACTGTAAACAGTTGTAGCTCGTGGCAGAAGCGAACATATATTCAAACGCATGGATGAGTAGCACTCGAGACAAAGGCCTCTTTTATCCCAGAGTTCACGGACGGCTGAATAGCGAATAAAGTAGTTCAGCAGGACTATGGAGGTCCATTGTTAAAATTGTCCGGCTGCTGCTGGATTAACAGATTCCTCCTTCTTCTCTTCTTTTTATTCCCATCAAGAAAGTCAGAGGGGATGTGTGTGAATCGTTCGCGAGCACGTGGCTGAGATTTCTAAAAATGTACACGCGAATAACCATTTCTTTAATTAAAAGTAAACAACTAAGTGACGCGGCGATTGTTAAATTGATGGGGAAAAAAATTATCATTTTTTAGCTCTGCTGCATTTACATTAAATGGAAACTGAATGTAAGCTCTCGTTGAGTCCTCAAATATGCGAAAATGTGCCACTTTGGACAAAAGACTCCTCTGTTAAGAGAACCTCCAACGTTGATTTAATGTTTCTTCTTCATATGGTACGATGATTCTACATTTAGTTTAACTCGTGAAAATATCTCGTTATATGTATCACGCTATTTTATAAACTTTAAATTCAACTTCAACTTTGGTAGATTCAGCGCGCCGATAGAATCCGTGGCATCAACAGGAGATGAGATAACTTGCATTTTATCTTCTAGCTTGCAGCTTAGTTTTGAAATGTAGTAGAACTTTAATTATCCGAAATAATTATGAAAATACATATGTATGAAAGATATATTGATAAAGGATAGAAACGAGAACTTTTCAACAAAAATGTAGCAATTTCTTTCAGTTTCTGTCCTTGTGTTTTTTAATAAACCATTCTCTGATCTCCAATTAATCGATCGTTGATCGATATTTTAATAATCAAGATTCTACTCATGTATTATATATAAGAGCTTTCATGTACGACATTGTTTCAATACTTATTCTTAAACAAACACGACGCATGACCGTCGTACTTTTCATCTTCTTTCGCAAGAAATATCAGCAAGATCAACTATCTATTCTCCTACACGTCGACACAGCTTCAAGGGAAAAGTCAGCTGTTTTTTTTCCTAATGTAAAAAGAAAACCTTGCGCAGATAGCAGTATAGAAAAACCTTCTAAATCGTAGAGACGTCTTATAGCGCAGAACTCGATAGATTCGTACCTAGACGAGGCAATATAGGAAATAAATTTTACTATTACTCCTGAAGAAAATCTCCCAGACGTACGATGAAAAGTACGTATGCCGTACATAAAACCTACGCGACCATAAACCGTAAGTAGAAATAGAATTGCAACCAGTTAGAACTGTACGCGTCTGAAATTCAATTCTAACCACGATCCATCTTTATTAGATTCATAACAAGATGTAGCGTCGGCCGATATCTAAGTCGTTGCTATATCCAAACGAGGAAGAAGACGAAGACGAGCGGAAAGAAAAGAAGCTGCAAAGACTCGCCGGTGTAATCCAAAGCGGACCGCGCGCGTTCGAACGCGAGGATGAGTGGCGCGCGAGACAAAAGGCCCTCTCTGCTCTGAGGAGAGTTCACGGACAGCTGAATGGTGAATAATATAGCGCAGGAGGACCAAGAGGAACCAACGGTACAGGGCAAAATACTCTATGTACCGTATGTTTCTCTCTGTCTTCTCAGTTTGCACAGCCGCATCGGCTGTGTTAAAAAAGCGGCAGAAGTTACGGGGTGGCGTGCAAGGGTTGAAAACAGACGGACGATAAACAGGAACGAGGAGGAAGAGGAAGAGGAGAGAGGGGCTGACTTGGTTGAAGAGCCCCCTAGCCAGTCTGCTATCGAGCAATTCTCGTTGCTATGGGGATAATCTCGAAAGGCCTCCTCGAAGTACGCAAAATCCGGCCTTTCCCTCGGCGATTTCCACTGAAACGCCGGCCATTCTTCCAAAACCTCGTACACAGCTGATGCATTTACCATGATAGAAAAAAATAATCCGTTTTCTTTCGAGTTAGTCTTAATCTTCTTCCACTTTCCTGTGAGATTTTCTCTGTGTAATTGTCCAGACTTCTCTTAGTCTCTGGAAACTCCGTGCGCTTAAGGTCTAATTTTTGGAATATTTAATAGGTCTATCTAACTAGGTCTGCCACTTTTTTATTTACGAAACGAATTGCGTAATAAGAATTGTACGGATAAGGTTCGCCTGTGTAATGAATCGCGAAATGGCAAAATAGAATTAAAGAGGTCGAACAAATCGAAATTTACTTTTTAAGAATTGAATATTAGTCACGTAGGAGAGTCACGTGAGAAAATGACAGAAAATGCGGTTGATTAATCTGTCTTCCGAGAGTATACGGTGTTATTCCGCTATATTATGCTGAATAGGCTATCTCTAGTACGATTTTCGTCTTCGTTATTTTTAGAGAGGACGCTCTATGCAAATTTCTCCCTTTCGAGCACGACGAACTGTTGTTACCGCGAGCACGCACAAGTGTCACCACTTGGTAGGAATTGAAAGAGAGATGGCGAGGATCATTTGCAACGATACCTAACTAGCCACCAACCCTCGCCACCTTTACCCTACAAGTGGAATCGATGGCAGACACGTGGCACTCGACTTGCTACAGTCGCCCTCACCTTCCCAGTTCCCTTTGTAGCTCTTTCGCGTCGAGATGACAGTCTGCAGACAACATGTCAGGGCCAAAATTCTCATTTACCCGAGACGTTCCAACAGCGACTTCGTCGGACCCTTGTATGTATCGATTGCGTGTCGTTGCGAATCTTCCCCACCGAACACCATAATAGCCTGCTATAAAACATCATCTCGTATCTTATTGCATATGGCTGGTATACGTGTGGTATAGAAATTATGTATGTGAGAGACCTCGTGTAGCCTAAAAGATACAAGTCATAAGAACAAAGAGAGGAACGATCTTACCGAAGAAGGATCTTCTTTGTTCTTGTCAGAATTAAATATAATTTATTTGTCGAAATTGTTCTCCTTAGGAGAAGAAATTGTAAAAGAAATATACAGGATGCCTGGATAATTATAATGTAACAGGCAAGGGAATGATCGTACCTGGAAAATTAGGTATCTAAAATGTGGTACATAATTTCTTTGCGTGCACCCATTTATCACACGATAATTAAAACGCTCTACGATAGAAATAATTCTTATGCAATCGTCAAATGCAAAATTCCTTCGCATCTGCGCGACAGTAGGCCACATGCACTGGATGAATCAACAGGACAGGTAAATATTAATTCGCAAATTGATAACAAACATCAACTTGCTTACTCCACGCAAACCACCACGCGTTTTCATCTATTTTCATCGATGTCCAACGAAGACGAAACACAGTACGATCTTTTATCCTTGTTGCTTGGTTTTCCTTTCTATCTTTTATCATGCCATTGGAGAAATTACTTCCTTTACGTGCAGACCCCCTCCCACTTTTTCCATTTCCGCCGATTTCTTTCGTTGCCGGCTAAACACGTGTGCGCTTTTTCTATCCCTTTCCCATCCGGATCCTCTTGTTCTTAGCCCGGAGTCCTTTGGGAAACGGGGATGCAAAGGAGAAACCTACGAGAACATTCTTCAAGCAACCACTCCGCGAAAGTAATCCGAAACCCGCTACTTTTTCATTGCATAAGAATTTCAGAATCGCTTCTCCTTCCCTGAGTTCAGCTCCTCTTCAATTACACCGTTACTCCGACTCTCTTTTAATTTTATTCCATCTTCCCTGCTTCGCGGTGATTCAATGAACTGAACGACTGTTTGGTGCAATTAGAGCGAGCAACGATTTCACTGTGCTTTGAATTTTATGAAACGAATGGAGGATCGAGTTTCGAGGGGATTATTGAAGTCGCGATGGTCCGAACCTGGCTTTTCTTAATTGTTTGCAGCGGTTTCAAAGCCTCCGAAATATAATCTGAAATTATAGTTATACGAGGATTGGGTGGCTATAGAACTTGGCAATCATATCGCAGTGAAATTAGGAAATATAAAAATAAAGGTTCGAGCATGGATTTTCTTGATCGTTCAAAGTAGTTTCAAAAACTACTTTCGGATTATGATCTTTGAAATTGTGATATTTATATGAGGAATGTAAGTGGCCGTGGAACTTGGGTATTACATATGTTTCATTCGATTTCTGACAATTTTCTTCGAAACTTTTCTAATATTTTTCTTTAATATTCCAAATATTTAGATAAGAATTATTTTAACACGCAGGCTGTTCTAGCAATCGTGCAAGCAAAGAAAAGAGCTGATTCTACGTACAAATATAAGTTAAAAATTGGAAACTAAATTTGTTCGTTCAGAACATTGCCTTCCAGGAAACCAAGTTCAAAAACGTATCTTCGTTTTCGAGGAAATTGAATTTGCACATATCGAGTTACCCAGCAAGTTTTCAAACTCGCTCTTCTCGTAAACGAGATCCGGAAGTAAAAGATTTCCCAGACTTTCAATTTACTTAATACATGCCCTTCGTTAATTGCAAACGTATGAAAATAAAAATACATTCTAATTGAAGATTACACGAAACGAATATGACAATACCGATTTTTCTTGATCTACTTTTACGTCACTTAATCACTGAAAAGGAATGTTTTAAGATGGAACAATCGAAGTTGGGAGTAATCTGATAAATTGGAAGATAAAAATCTTTCAAAAACAGCTGACAAATCCACACTGCTGCTTTGTATAAGACGAAAAATATTAATTTAATTTACCGCGCTCGATTAATATAAATCTGCGTAATTAATATTTTTTCAATGATCAAAAGAGCGACAGAGACGCGCATTTAATCGCAGAATTAAACGAAAAGATATACCTTGTACCTATAATTGATTAACATGTCGAATCTTTAAATCGCTCTTCTAAGAGGACAAAAAATACCACCTATCATTTTTCATCTGTGATCTTCAATCTTCTTAATCTTATCAACAAAGACATCAAATTCTATCAATAGAATGTACAAATGATTAATTTAGGTACGCATAGAAGCAATTAAAATCTCGCTCATGTTGCTCGCACAACCTCCAAAACAGCGGGACGTAAGAAGAATGATTTGCAATGTTAATGCACGCGGGAGAAGCTCAAGTACGAAAAATCCCTGGCAAGTTTATCCTCTCGTAGGGTTCTCGTGAGAATCGCGTAAAATTTTCATCTTCGAGCCAACGGATCGTTCGTGTACTATGGAAGCGCGCAGCTGTTCCCATAAAAATTGAAAACGCCATGACTCGAGCGCGTGGCTTTCGGCCGTAAAGCGGCGAACGCACGCGCCAACTCCTGCGTTAAAGATAAAAAATGAAAAAACAAGATAGAGAAGAGATTATTGCACAGACAGAATTAATCTTCGCGTAACGTTTGATCGGTGTTTCGCGCTGCGTAAATCGTGCAAGTGTTTCGATTAAAAGAAAGAGGAAGCGAAAGGAAGGAAGAAGGAAGGAACACGCGGAAGCCATCTGTTCATCTGCTGCGTTGCCCGATTAATTCAATTACTTAATCGGACGACGAAGATTTTCGATTCGGAAAGCCTCGTGAATTATTCACCAGCTCGTCCGCGAAGGTAATATCGAAATCATGGAACACTATGAATAATTGGAGAGTGGCGGTGAACTCTCTGGCTAAAACAATAATTTGTTTCAGTTATTCGCTGTGCTGTAGCTTCTTTCCATTGCTGTTTTAACCTGGTGAACCAGGATTAAGAAACAACTATCCTTCCTTTCAAGCGTTATACGTAGCCGCGTAATGGTTACCCTATTTGCATATTGCGCGGATACAGACGCGCTATCGCGTATAATAATTTCTTTGCAGCTATCATGTTCGGTTAGTACGAAATTTATTCCATGATCGTTTGCCACGTTTTACTCCGCGATTTCATTAGAGAGTTTTAAAGTATCACAGCTTTGATAATGACAAACGATTATGTTTTTACTTTGGAACAGTTCTACGAATTGAAATGGCAAAAATGATCGATCGAGCGGAAGCAAGTTTGAAACTTCAATATGTAAAAGCGAACAGAGATGGTTCCTGTGAACTTCGCTACAATCTTGACCAAAAAGTAAAGAAGAATTCTTTTTTTACTCGCACTAGAGTGGAATCTGAGATTGTACAAAAAATATAAAAACTCGATCAAATATCAAGTAACAAGATTTAATCTTCTCCCTGATGAATTGCTTTCATAATATTTAATCTATAAAGTTACTTTTACATGATAAAAATCAGCGTCACGCGTTTCCTGCGTACGATACGTATCGTTCTGTATTTTAGCAGCAAGCTGTAAGTTTAAACGCGATAGTACAAGAAACGTTCGCATATTTCTTAATATTCTATAATACGTTAATTTGTAAAGTTGTTCGATCAGTCGACATTCTCAGCGATATTAAAATCTTGTAGAGTCTCTTTCGATTCTCCTTGACTCTTCGAATCTCGTTGACTGTTATCTTCTTCTTCCCTGTCATTCTCGGATCCCGCACTTTTGATCGATTCCGAACATTTATCCTGGAACGTCAGGTCAAAGTCGTCCGGAAATTGATCGCGATAGGCGGTGAAGTCCTCCTGTTTGCAATAGTTGGTGAAAAAGATCAAATATTGCATCTCCTGCTCGGTTGGCTTCGGCGGGGGTGGTATCGATTTCAACCTTTGAGTTTTTGGAGTCGATCGCCGCATTGCAGGCCGCCTTTTTATCGGAGGCGGCTCTATAGCGCGTTGCAGAGATGCCAGCAATCGCTGCATAAGCTCAAACTATAACAGACAAGTTCACATTTGACATTTTAAACGCGCGAAACCATCAAAGTATATTTCAATTACCTCTACCATAAGCGGGCTGCGGATATTTACGTAGATTTTTAGAGATATAACTAAAGAAGTGCAAAGACAATGTAAGAAATGTAATCTGGAAGTCGTCCAAGGCCGAAAGGCACGGACTAAAATAAATAAATAAAGATAATAAAATAAACTAAAGAAGCGAGATTTAAGCACCTATTCAGTACTAATAACCAGTTTTATACTTTAAGTAATTTGTACAATTTTATATACAGGGTGGTTGGTAACTGGTGGTACAAGCGGAAAGGGGGTGATTCTACGCGAAAAAAGAAGTCGAAAATATAGAATAAAAATTGTTTTTAAATTTTTCCATCGAGACAACGATCTACAGTGAGATCCGTTATAACGTACCGCACGCGTACCGAGCGAAAATTCAAAGTGGATTTTCTCGAAAACAAAGCCTCAAACGAAAAATGTTTATTGTATATTTTCGACTTCTTTTTTCGCGTAGAATCACCCCCTTTCCGCTTGTACCACCAGTTACCAACCACCCTGTATACGTTTTGTACGCTTAAATTTCCTATAAGCGAATAATCGCACTTTTAAGCTTCCCACAGATACATCTTCGCACGTTCAGACTTCCAACGAGTGTATTTCTGCCCTTTTAAATTTTCCATGAACGCGTCTTCGCAACTTTAGGTTTCTCATAAATGCATCCTTGCGCCCTTAAATATCACATAAGCGCATCTTTGCCCTTTTAAATTTCCCATAAATGCATTTTTGTAACTTTGAGTTTCTCGCAAATATGTCTTTCCTTTTAAAACTTTCCACGAGTTCTTTTGTGCATTATCTCCATAAATGCATAAACATCCGTAGTTTATACCATGATGCATTCAGAAAGCGGGGAATGGAGAATTATAATTCTGAGTTATCTGACCTTTTTGGCAGCTTCCTCTGTCTCCTTCATAGCCCTCAGCTCCTGCTTGAAGCCTTCCTTCTCGCAAGCTTGGACCACTTCCGGTGGTAGAGTATCCAGCTTCAAATTCAACTCCTCGTGCGTCTTCTCGATCCATTTCATCATGGAGAAACTGTCCAGGTTCGCATCGTTCGGCGCCACGCAGCTTTCATACGTGTCCTCGACGAATACTTGAAGACGGAGCACTTCCTCGGAACAAACGGAATCGCGGAACACCGTTTCTAGAAGCTCGTTCGCGTAACTTTCCAATTCCGCGGCTCTAGCTTCGAGTTTGCGAATGGTATCCTGAATTTATCATCGTAAGTATTGCGTGCTATGATTCTTAAAATTGATTCACTTGTAATTATTTTATTTTCTTTATTTCTGGTATTTTGTATTTTGTATTTATAATTCTCAACCCATTAAAAGCCAACGTTTCATTGACGCGATTCTTTTCAATTAACTTGCGTTATATTTTCGTACGATGTGGCTATATGAAGGAGAACTCTAAAGATTCTAAAGAAGAAGAAATGTTTGTAAGTTTACAACAGTATGATAAACTATCGATTGGCCTTTAACGAGTTGATTAATCGAATTCTTACTCGTAGCTCGTTGATTGTGTTGGTTATTTCCGTAACTTCTGCCTGGATCTGTTCTTCAGCGGACTGAATCGTCACCATCAATTCAGACATCGGCTTTGCCAGAGACTCCAAGTGAATCAACGCGTTCAGATTTTGCGTTTCTATCGCTCTGAACACGTAGATCAGTTCAAATGGGTCTTCGAAGTATATATTTGTCGGACCTGCCTTGTTAATGTCTTGCTCGAACAAGTCTAAAAATACGAAGCAATAATTTTCAGCACTTCGATGCGAAGAATGCAAATATTCTAACTAACGATTTGTCCGCTAAATATTATATTGTTTGTTAAATATTACTACTAAATCCTTCTCACTACAAAATTGCAATTAACGATTGGGATATTTTACACATCTTTGCATATTCTGTCGCATTTTTCCATATTGTCGTTTAGGATTGTCTACAATTGTACAAACGTCCGCGATCTAGTCAAAGCTGAGAAACGTTCTTGAAGATTATTCCAAGACTCCTTTCGCAACGATGAACGAAAAATAAATCTCGAAGAGGAAAAGGTAAGTTTAAAGGTATGAAATAATTAATAAAACCTCCATGCAAGACATTAACGAAATATCTTCTAACATAGAATCTTCTCCAAGGTAAAGAAAACATGCAAATGTAGAACAACACGAATTACCTATGAGAACGTCAAGCGAAGCAACTTCGTCGACCATTCTGTATCGACCGAATAAATCATCAGCTCTGTGAAGGATGCTTTCTCCAGAATCAGTGCGATGAATCCAGTCGTGTTCCGCCCGCCAAGCGAGCGGAGATACCTGATAGAGGAATCTTTGACACATCTTCACTGTCCTCCAGCTCTCCTCCCAATGATACACGTCCAGTCTGACCTTACCGTACTCTGCGGAAAGCTTGTTCCTCGTGTCTGTGATCTGCCTAGTCTTCTTTATCTCGTTTTCAGCCAACTGTAGAATCTTCATGCTCTCCTCGTGATCCTTCGAAAGGAACTCCTCGAAACCGCTCACGTATCGACGATATCGTCGCTGGTAGGATAGATGAAGCATATAGTATTGATGAGGAATAGATACTAGAGATTTGGATGAAAAAATAATTATTAGAAATTTAAACGAAGAATGAGATGTTGGGAGGAATTTGCAATTTTTCCTATTTAATCTTTCAATGTTGATTGAATTGAGGAAACGAGATTATAATATATAAAATATATATCTGTCTATAATTTAGCGCTATGTTTAGAGACTTTATATTCTAGCTAAGGAAATAAGTAAGAATAAAGAGGAAAACAATTGTTTTATTGTCAGGAAATAAGTCATCATTCTTTAAATTTCTGGAAAAAATAAATTAACAATGCATATCCTATTTGTAATATTCTGGACATTCTAATACAAGAATTTGGTACGTATCAATATGAGATTTATCGTAGAAACATTATTTTGGTACCTATTATCTTTTTTTCTTGTTATATATTAATAACAAATTTATGGTTTTAGATTTACAAAGACAGACCTTGATCTCATCGAGTCGTTTCTGCTCCTCGACGAACTGTTGGTCTATACGAATACAATCATCCATTTCTTGTCCAGCTAGCAACCGAACCTTTAAAATCTCACGAGTGTCTTCCACATAGTTGCGCACAGAAAATTTTTCTCTGACCAGCCCTCCACCCAATTCCGAGAAATACTGCGGATCTACGTCGGTCATGGCTATAGCCTCTTCCAAATCTTTGTGTTTCTTCGCCTCTAGAGCCTCGATGTCCACGTCCACCTTGCAACATAATCGTACAACTCGTATCAAGTAAGGAAATTTCTCTGAAATCGAATAATCAAAGTTCAATCAGTAATTAAACGTTCACAGGCTTAAAAATCTTCATAAAAAATTGATTAAATTTACTTGCCATTTTAAATTTTCTAATTTTAAACTTATTATTAATTTTATAAATTTCTATACTTTAGAGTATTTTTCTTCCTAACCATAGTAAACATTTAGATTGAATTCTACAACAAATCATAGAAATATTTATACTCTCGCAAATATTGAGTACGAACGATTAATACCTTTTAATATATTCTGCAATGTACATTGATAGGAATGTATGGTGTAATAATTAAGTCTCTGATTGGTATATCGTTTATCGCAAAATAGCAAATATTCGCAATATAAGTAAGTGGACATTTTTTTAAACAAATTGCCGAATTCAATAATTGTAAGAGTATAGTACCCTGTATAGTCCGCACGTATTAAGATCACACATCAAAATTGTAATTCCTTACACGAAGTCTCCGTAGAAGATCGTGCGAGTCTTTGGCTTTGAAGACATCCATTCTTCGTTCTTTATCTGTGGTACGTTTTTTCGCCTTCCAATATTGAAAATAAGAGAACATGAGCGAACAAGGAGGATAGACGAATGGAGATTGCTCCTCCAGGACATTTCTAGCTTCTCCCAAGTGTTCATGGCCCTTGGTAAAATAATTCTGTGATCTAAAAATTACAGATTTCAATGATCCTAATTTAAAAGATCACTCTGCATAATAACTATACCGCCGATTTTTATTTAAGGCGCGAACACGCATAGAATGCACATAATAAGCAAAATATCTAAAATAATGTACTCGCTACGTCATACAGTAGATAAAATAAATTTTTAATCACGTTCCATTTTTTCAATTATGTGTGTATAAAGCATAAAATTGCACAAACGTTACCAATACATTTATTTGTTAATAAATTAATTCAAAAGTACTTTCACATACAATATTCGATGCATTATTAAATCTTCTGTGCAAGACACCCTGTATGAAGATTTAAAAATTCTCCAAATATAAAGCTGTAAAGTGTTTATCATTTCACAGGGGCGCTCTTACCTGAAGAAGCCTTTCTGAGACTTCCTGGTGGACGCTGATTTCCTTCGGGTCTTCTGGCTGATCTGGCGCCGTCTAGAAGATGTCGACGTTGGATCGGTCATGTCTCCCGTAATTCAGCTCAGCGTGCTTTATTCAAACTGTCAGCTTTTCACCTGGCCGGCCGTTCACCTGCGTCGCTGTAGAAAAAACTCCGCTTTTCATCTGATCGCAACGGTCAAAGGCAAGCACCAACAGAGATGGCTCGCGTTTGCATAAAACTTTCCTCTTCTCAAATGTCTCAAGAAGAATTGAAACACTGAAGAATCTACCAAAGAACAAGATTATCGAGGAGCTTTTTTAATTAGTAGAATTAAATCATTCGCCTCTTCCTAGTGCAATTTTCCTGTTTTTTATTTTCACTGTTTCGTCGATCTACGTTTTATTTTTGTCTGTTTCTTAAGAAATTTCTATTGCGAATTTTGTTCTATTCATTTGAGAAGAAAGAGAACTCGGTGTTGCAATTTTATCGTTGATTTAATTAATATGAAAGAATATGGGATTGGTGAAAGAAACATTGTATTGATTATTTCGCTTGAACAGGTGCAGGAATAACATAGAACATAAATGAATCGACAATGACAATTTCACGGATGTATCGAAAATGCAAGTTGAAATGCAAAATAATCTTCTATTATCGAACTACGCTAAAGCTGAAGATTCTCGAGATACACTTGAGAGCAAACTTAATTGGTAAGGAATTATAATTGATTTGATGGTGAATTATTAATCGATAATTGATAAGGATACTTCAGTCATTACACGCAATTTAAAAACTCAAATTAAATAATGCAAATATTGTATAATATATTTAATATATTAATACTTTTGTCAATTTTTCAGATACTCATGAGTTTCGAAATTTCTGCTAAAATTCCTCTGAGAGCATCGACGAAGGAAGTGTACATTTAAAAAAGACAAGTTTATCACGAGGAATAAAGGAACGCATTCTATTCATCAAAGTGTCTTTTCATGGACTGCTTAAATCTTCTCATATCTAAAACCTTCAAAATATCACATACCAGACATGGGAATTGATCACTATAACACTGTGTATAATAATTCTTCCAAAAAAGCAACTATATAAAAGAATATAATCCTATATAACAATTTCTGTCTTCTAAGACAATGTTTATATCCTTCTATGTATAGAATTCTTGCCAAGGCAACAAGTTCCCAACAGGAGATATAACGTTAAGGCATCAAAGTAAATATGTAATCTGATTTTGCTTTGTACAGTCTGTTATAATGTTATAAACGTAACAGCATGTTCTATAGAAATGAATAAATTGCAGATTCCTATCTCTGTCTGAGAGGCAGTGTTGAAATGGAACAAGGAATCGGATGCATCCTCCAGCGATCCAGTGAAAAGTTGATCCCTTAAAGATCCGGGCACGCCCGGGAGCAACGAGCTCCGATTCAAAGCTTAAAAAAGCTACTTACTTTCTAAAACAAAAGCTCGAATCTCCCGTCTTTTCCAGCGATAAAACTGCTATCCATGAAAAAAATGAGAAAAAAATGAGAAAGAGTTCGATAACCTGACAGCAACCTCCTCTTTAGCAAATGTCACCAAGCTGTCAGCAAGACGACGTTTCGTGGATAAGCGGTTGCCAAGTGGAATTGTTTGGCATGCGCGTTGTATTTCGAAAAGTATCATTGTCGTAAGAGATGTAACATAGTTGATTAAAACTTTGACTAAACCTTTTTCTTATGAACTAACCATTTGGCTTCGAATAACGAGTATGACTCGTCATATTAATATGCTACATATCGTATATAAACATAATGACAATAATTATTTATAGAGCCACGGATATTTATACAGATTCATATCTTTACATGTATAATTTAAAAAGTGTATTGTAAATATTTTATATATCTTTGTGTATTATGCACGATTTGTGTATTTTTTAAACTTAACATTTCCCACAAATGTGTACAAATCGAAAAATACTTTATAATATACTGTACATACAAAGCAAGTGACGATGAGCTACTTATACTTCACACGTCGATTAAGTCACGTAAAACATGTCAATTAAATCGAAGGATTAATTCACTACAGCCCGTGCCATAGTCAGTGACAAAATTTGTATTTATTTTCTTTTTTCTTCTTCTTTGCGTATGTTTATACATCAAAACATGTGACGACTCTAATTGGCGTTTCTAATGTTTGAAACGATGCAAAATATATCAGGCGATAATCTCTCATGATGTTATAAGACAAGGGATTAGTTAAAAAGATTTAAAGGACGGTAGAGATTGTTCTTAATGCATTTAGGGTTGTGTATGTCTGATATACATAAGTGTACATATGCTAGCTATAAAAAGTATTTATTGTAGCATTTACAGGCTAATTAATTAGATCTAAGTATATCAATTTTCATATCACGTCATATCATTCAGTGATACTTCCATATTACTGTAACAATTTGATACTATTTGATACTATAAACATGAAATTGAGAATCTGATTAAAAACAATAGTTCTACTGGGAACTAAGGGTATGCGTAAGTACCTTTTATAGTCACTGTATTTCGTGTCTGTAAGATTAATTTGTAAATTGATATGTATATAAAATTCCTTTATATCTGCATATAAAGTTATACGTTTATAAGATATATTATGCAAATCGTGCATTGTACGATGCCTAATTGTACGATCATTCTAAAAATGATTAATTATAGAAGTGTAATTGTAAGTACATTCCATTATACAGATATAGATAAGTTAAATGTATAGATAAGATAGCATACTATAACAGAACGTAAGCTAATGATAAAATGTTTTGAGTTAAGTAATTAGTAAGATAAGAGCTTGGAATATTAAATATAAATATGATGTAAACCGAAAAGCGAAAATTAAAAACAATACTAAAAAAAATATAAGCGTAGTTTCTCAGAATTATTGCCTAAATTTTATTTATAAAAATTATTATCTAATTTATAGATTCATATTAGGCAAGCCTAATTTAATTCATATACATATGTACGGTCAGTAGGTTTGTTAAGAATTTGAACTTTGTATACGCGTTTTGAAGTTCAAATGCTATATAAAAAGACAATTGCGGATTCACTTAAATGGAGTAAACAAAACAGTGAAACGGAGAAGTAATTAAAATGGCGAAACAGCAGAAATTAATGCTTCCAATTAGGCTTTTTTTGGAAAAGATAGAACGAACTGGAACTAATCGCTATTGCTGTCCTTGTCGTACACTGTCGCCCTCTTTCTCTAACACCTGCACAGTGCGCATATATCTGTCCTTGTCACACAGTGGCGCCCTCTCTGTCTAACACAGGGTACATCTCTATCCTGCTCGCACAATATCATCCTCTTTGTCCAATATATGTCGAATGCATATATTGTCTTTCCTTGTCATACCGTGTTGCTCTCTGTGTCTATCGCAGGGTACGTCTCTATCCTGATCGCACACTACCGCCCTCTTCGTCCAACACAAGATATGTATTTATCCTTGTCACACAGTAGTGCGGTCCTTGTCTAGTATCTCTTGCGATACCTCCTTGCACGTTCTATATTCCTGTTACTTTTTCGTGTTTTTAACCAGATTCGATAGATGGCAGCACTTGGGTAGTCGTAGACAAGGAACGCATTACTATGCAACAAGGACAGACTGTTTCCGTATGAAAAACAAGGAACGCATTAGTGTGCGACAAGGACAGATAGGTATACAAATATTGTATTTTCACATGTATCAGTTATTTTTAGCTAGAATTGTATAAATCATTGATCTATCAGAACATTATAAAACGCGCAACGTCATTTAATTAAGTTATCCTAATACGAATAGTCGAATTTCAGAATTTATATAATTTGTGTAACTTGTACATTAATTAAAAGCTTTGAAGAAACGTTTAATTCAAGTTAATCAACTGTTTATTCATTCAATTTAATAATCATTCGCATAGCCAGCGACATTAGAAATCCCAATCTTATAACGAGAAAGAAGAACGTAAAAGACGATAAGAACAAGTTGAGAGACTTTAAAACGAAGTTCTGAAACGGGAAAGTGGAAAAATCAGCCAGCTCACAATTAAATCACTTGTTTATTCGAGATATTCTTGGAAATTACGTCATATTCTCGGAATCGCGAAAAATCTATGAAAAAGACGTCCTATTCCAGAATTCGCAAAAATTCTTAGAAGTAACGTCACCATTCTGAGAAGTTTTAAATGTTAACATTTTTCCTTTATTTTGGTTACGCTTTGTTTATTTACGTCTCCAATATTTATTTACAAAAGTTTTTGGAAATTTTTCCCGGTTTTCTGAAATTTTCGCTTTATTTTGCAAACATTGACTTGTTTATTTACATTTTTAATGTTTATTTACGTTTTTGATTCGTTTATTTACAGTTTCAGTATTTATTTACATCTAAAATGTAAACGATAGAATTAGAGGTGATTGATAAAACAGTTGAATCGCCTTTAAAATATTAATTTATTCAATAAAATTGGAGAAATATGTAACAATTTATATTAAATTTAATTTTACAATGTAATATAATATATTGCTTACAAACTATTGTATTTGTTTGACCGTAATTAGCAAGGAGACGCGTTCGCAGTATAACGCAACAACGAGAGTCATAAGTTCTCGTCTCGATACGATAATCGACACCACAAATCGACCCCCTATTTCGATTAAGATAATAGAGATGGTTTGAATGATGTTAACACTGAGTTAACGATTATAATATCATTATTTCCAGCAACTTTTGAATACTACAAGTGTCTACGAATGTTGCTTGTGATATATGTCGGAGTGTTTTCACCGAAGAATGGATAGCAAGTTAAAATGTGTTCTGACCGAAGAGTTAATAGTAAGTGACGATCGGCGACGATGACGTCGAGGAGGAAAACTAGTAACGGGTGCTGGCCGTTCCTTACCAACGGTCGCTCGCTGGTGGAAGTGGACTTCCAGTATCGTACATTGAGAAACCCGCTTATCCCATGTTTTACCGTAATGAGCAATAACCCAAAGCAGTGTCTCAACTTGAGAGATGTATTGTGGCAATTAAGGGCCTGGACAGTAAAGGAAAAAGTGCTAAATCTTATGACGGCAATTAACGGTTCCTTGGGATTATTGCGCGTTCGAGCAAGTATGTTTGCACAACTACCGACCACCCTGACCAAAGCATGGACGAGAACATGTGGTTGGGTCGCGGGACGTAATAGTATTAGAAGGTATAATACCTTTAAAGGTCTATAATATTATGTAATAACTTATATACATAACTAAATATTATACATAAATAATACAATACAAATAAAAATAAAGTTTGTTTTACTTGAAACTATGTTAAAATATACTATTTATTTATAAACCATATTGCATTAGAAAATATAATACTTTGTCTAAAATTGTATAATATAACATAATAACTTGTATACTATATATACAAGTCGTCGACATATCTATATATACAATGTCTATATATACAAGAAGTCGAAAATATAGAATAAAAATTTTTTTTTTTTTTTAATTTTTCCATCGAGACAACGATCTACAGTGAGATCCGTTATAACGTATCGCACGCGTACCGAGTGAAAATTCAAAGTCGATTTTCTCGGAAACAAGGCCTCAAACGAAAAATTTTTATTCTATATTTTCGACTTCTTTTTTCGCGTAGAATCACCCCCTTTCTGCCTGTATCACCAGTTACCAACCACGCTGTATATACGCAACGAGCGTAATCATCTTGTCTACAGTTATTGTCGAAATAAAGAGTACATTATAAACTGTTACCTCAGCGTTATAATTAATTCAACTACTTCTATTATCTTAAACGAAATACGGGACCGATCAGTTTCGTGGCGACGATTGTAAAATCGTAACAGGAATTTATGAATGGTCGACAAAACACTATTAATTATATCCGAAACTGTTTCAGGTAAAAGTTAAAAGTCGGCATGTTTTCATATTAGAATATAATATATAATCATGAAATAATATAAAATACAATAATTAAATACTTGATATTCTATGACTTGGAGCGAAAAATATATTACTATATCTACATATACTATTACGTTCCTTGTCTATTATGACAGAACCTCTTTGATCGTAAATTGACCGTTATGAAGCAGGCTCATGCTTATAAGTACCGCATGGTAGAAGTGAAAAGGAAATTAATGATCAAGCTGATTAATTAGTACTTACTATACTAAATCTATTCAGAATTAGTCCTCTTACAGATACAAAATACAACTCTATCAATTTCTCTCTCTTCTCTGGTGCAATTTTCCACCTCAATTTGAACTGTTCTCACTCTGACGCAACGCACAACTGCCATGCGCAAACGACTATTGCAGAGGCCTCTAGCCGAATACGAGCAGATTGCACTGACATCTATGAGAATTGACAAAGACAGAACTACAGTGTATCGAATATCACGTTTTAATTATGCATTTATCTTTAAAGAAAATTTCATTTTTTGTTCATTCAAATATTTTGAAATACCAAAATGTAAGTTAAAAGTGAATGAAATTGCAATGAAATTTCAAATATCGTAATATAGTTTTTATATTTTTATTTGTTTATAGTTATAATAGCCTAACTTCTTAACCTATTTTAGAATTACCATCCCTTACAATAAAATAAATTATTAAATTATATCGAGAACAAAAAGGAGAAGTTGTTGAATCGAGGTTATTAATGTGTTAATACAATTTCAAGCTGTCTTCTTCTTCCTAATATATGAATGCTAACTATATTTCAGGTTAGATATTATTGTAAAAAAGTGGAATATGATATGAAAATTCCTAGAAACCCATTGAAAGAGGTCTATAGTGCAAATCACCAAACTATTAATGGTGCTATATACGATAATAAACCTTTTAAATATAAGTGCATAGCTGGTAAAATATATGTATGGTGCTTATGTGGTAAAAGTAATACACAACCATTCTGCGATGGCATGCATAGGAATCAATTTCTTCAAATCAAGCAGAAGCCTATACGTTTTACAGTTGAAGAAACCAAAGATTATTGGCTGTGTAATTGCAAACAAACATCAAATCGGCCATTCTGTGATGGTACACATCTAAGAGAAGATATTCAAGCAAAGAAATAGTATACATGTACATAACAATAAATCAATTTTTATTGAAAATGCCTTTTGCTTGATATAATTTTAGTTATAAAAGATATAATACCCCACTTCATTAAATTTTGGGATAAGTTCCACTCTTTCTTTCGTAAGATTCTAATACAATCAACAGAACGATCAATTATCAGAAAATCAATCGACAAAAAATTTGGAAAACAAAAATAGAAATCTGTTGCGACCTCTCAACTAGTTGGCGATCAGTTAAATTGTAAATGTTCGATTGGAGTCACGTACCTTGCATGACATTAACGTTTAAGGTAGAGGGTTGATTAAAGAGTTCTAGTAAGATTGTGATTCTGAATGTTTATTTTGAAAAGTTCTTTTTTAAAGTGTCTTGTGTGATATGTAATATGATCTAAATGTGTCTTTCTCTTGAAGCGTCTGATGCTTATATTCTAGGTGTCAGTCTAGGGGGTGTGTTTTCATCAATGTCTTTTTGAGAGGTGGGGAACTATATCTGTCCAATCATGTAACTGTCGAAATGTGAGCGTCTCGCAAGTGGTGCACTTATACGTATTTTTATTTCAATATATGAACCACGATCATATAAACAAGTCTCAACATTTACTACGGAAGACCGTCCGGGGATTGTGACTAGACGTAAGAAATCAACATAAAAAACAACAACTTCTCTGTTTTTGTCTAACATTCATAGCATGTCACGCATGCGCAGAATGAAAAACTTGTTCCCTTCTTTCCCCTGTTCCTTGATTTTTCACAACTCCATTCTCAGATAGCTTGCCCTAAACTTCGGTATATGAGTGTCGGGACCTGTTTATACGATAGTGCTACGGACAATTCATAAAAGGTTTACATCCAACAGAGAGTATCCTCTCTGCTCTTAATATAATTTTCAACGTTTCTTTCGTTAAATAGAAACTCGCCATAAGTGATCTAGAGGCTTACTTCAGTTCATAGATGTTCGAATTTTTAACTTATTAAATGTAACGACTTTTATAACAAATAGAAAATAATAGAGATAATCTATCTATATAAGGTTCTTAAACAATTGTATGAGATAATTTTTATTAATCTTGTACTTGATAATTGGTTTTACCATGAAATCTGTGTAAGTTTATATTTTATTTTATTTTTATGATAATAACGATATTTATTTTACAACTTTCCATATTATTATATCATATTATCATATTTTTTTATAAATTAAACTACTTATTTAGAATAAATAATAGTAACGTCTAATCAGTAATTCTTATTCACTTCCACTAGGAATTCAAAACCACTTGTTGCAATACGAAAGCACGGAAACCGACCGAAATGTGATAACGACGCAGTTAAGGAACCTGTTAAAGTCTTCTGTCGCATAAGGCCAATGGTTCATCCCAATGATGAATCTTGTATAAAAATTATTTCTGACACAAGCTTCGTTATTACACCTTCAGAATCAGTAACAAATGGTCGTAATGTAAATAAAGCTATTCAAACGTCTTTTAGTCACATTTTTGGTCCAAACTCTTCTCAAGGAGAAGTATTTGATATAGTAGCATTGCCACTTATTCGAAATCTTATTAATGGTAAAAATAGTTTACTCTTCACATATGGAGTAACTGGAAGTGGCAAAACTTATACTATGTCTGGTAATCTGCATGATGCAGGCATCATGCCTCGTAGTTTAGATGTTATTTTTAATAGCATAGCAAACTATCAAACAAAAAAATTTGTCTTTAAACCTGATAAACTAAATGGCTTTGATATACAAAGTGAAGTTGATGCGCTATTGGATAGGCAGAATGAACTTCAAAAACTTGTTGCTTCTTACAATGGAAAAGCTTTTAGACAGTAAGGTTTTTTTTTAAATTTTTTGAGATTAGGTATTTTCTACCATGTTTATGTACAATTTTAATGTTTTATATATTATTCAAAGATTTAAAGGAGATGGTAACAACGATAATAATGAAAATGTCTTAAATTTAAGTAATGAATCAGAAATATTAGATGTTGATGAAGATAATGCATACTCAGTTTTTGTAACGTACATAGAAGTCTATAATAATAGTGTATATGATTTATTGGAAGAAAATGATGGAAAAACTAAGTGAGTATACATTTTAAAAATGTAGTCGATATTTTATGGAATTTATTAAAAAAAAAATTCTGAAACAATTTAGAACTTTGCAAAATAAAATTATTCGTGAAGATGGAAATAGAAATATGTATGTTCATGGATGTACAGAAGTAGAAGTAAAGAGTTCGGAAGAAGCATTTGAAATATTCCAACGTGGGCAATGTAAAAGACATATTGCACATACTAATCTTAATACAGAATCAAGCAGATCTCACAGTGTTTTTACTATAAGACTTGTCCAGGTAAAGTAGTCTAATTATACTGTATAACTGTATTATACCTACAATGTTAATATCTTACCAGGCACCATTAGATAAGGAAGGTGAACAAATTGTTCAAAATAAACGAGTGATTTGTGTTAGCCAATTGTCTTTAGTAGATTTGGCAGGAAGTGAGCGTACAAACCGTTCAAAAAACACTGGACAAAGACTTAGAGAAGCAGGTAATTTATCAAAATATATCATTGCTCTTTTATGTTTATGTGACTTATATTTGTTAAAATAGGAAATATAAATAATTCGTTAATGACACTACGCACTTGCTTGGAAATACTACGTGAAAATCAAACTCAAGGTACAAATAAAATAGTCCCTTATAGAGATTCTAAAATAACACAGTTGTTTAAGAATTACTTTGATGGCGAGGGAAATGTTAGAATGATCACTTGTGTGAATCCTAGTACTAACGATTATGATGAAACTATTGTAAGTATTTATGTTTTGGAGGCAAGTAATGTTTGGAATATAAATTCGATATAATAAAATTTTTCTTTTTCTATATAGCAAGTCTTAAAGTTTGCTGAAGTTAGTCAAGAAGTACAAATTACAAATTCCACAACTTCAAAATTAGATTTAGGATACATACCTGGTAGAAGACAAGCTAATAAAGTAAGGAAAAAATACATATATATATTAATATATTAAAATAATTTTTGTACATATTTAGTTATTGACATTACTTTTTGATAGATATTTAAAGAAGCAAGAAACAGATTAGAAAATGCTGGTAATCCAGCTGCTGCTGATTTGGAAGTTGATTTGGGTTTAGTATACAGGTAAATTATTAAATTAATGACTAAATCAAACACTATTAATAATAAAAATTTTGTTATGTGATACATTTTTTTCCAGTCTTGGAGGGTCATTCCCAGAAATGGAAATAACAAGTCCACATAATGATGAAATAATTACTACACTTATACGTTTCTTAGAATTGCGTATTCAGAAGCGGAATATTTTACAAGAAGACCTGAAACAGAAACGTAATTTTTTAACGTATTGATTGAAAAACATATTTTCCGAAAATTTATATCAAATTTGTTCATTTTTTAGAAACGAATTTTAGAAACATGATAGTAAAAATCGAACGGGAAAATGTATCTTTAAAAATTGAAAACTCTACATTGAAAGCATCAAATGATCAACGGCAAAAGAAGGTAAGTCTTTATAGCAATAATTATAACAGTTAAATCTTCAGCATACAATTTTTTCAGATCTCTGCTTTGGAAGCTCATATTTGTAAAACAGAAGCTCAAATTGATACTCTACTATCCAGATTAAATAATGCAAACGATATAATCAGGCATATGAAACAAGATGTAACTCTTTATTTTATATTAATCTATCTACATTTCTTTTTGTCAAATAAAACATTCTTCTAACAATCAAACAAAACCTTTGCAGTTACAGAACAAGAGTATGTTACTGAATCAACGTGCAATAGATAAGCAGAGGGTAAAAGAAAAATATAATAGTAAAATTCAAGCAGAAACTGATAAAATGAGTAAAGAACTGGAAAGCAAACTTCGTCGGCAACGTGAACTTCTTCAGGTATATTGTATTAATTGTACATACTTTATACAGGGTGGTTGGTAACTGGTGGTACAAGCGGAAAGGGGGTGATTCTACGCGAAAAAAGAAGTCGAAAATATAGAATAAAAATTTTTCGTTTGAGGCTTTGTTTTCGAGAAAATCGTACGTTATAACGGATCTCACTGTAGATCCTTGTCTCGATGAAAAAATTAAAAAAAAAAATTTTTTTATTCTATATTTTCGACTTCTTTTTTCGCGTAGAATCACCCTGTATAATTACTAATTTATCTAAATCTCTCATTTCTCTAGAATCAAATGAAAGAAAAGGAAGATAAGCTGAAATTAGTGAAACAAATATTAATAAGCGATGATGAGATGACTAAAAATGATAGACCAGAATCCAAGGAAACAATTCAAGTACAGAACGATGTTGAAATGCCGATAACATCGAAAATTACTACAACTGTTCCAAACACTGTCTCGGAATCTATACTTATTACAACTACACCAAAAACTACTACAAAAACTGTTTCTACGATTAAATTTGAAGATTGCAATGATACCCGACCAAGTAGAAACGTAAATATAATAATTGTTATGATTTTAAGTTATATATTAAAAATAAAATTATATTACCTTTAATCATTTGTAGGATAGAATTCCAGTAGTGAATCCGCGCTATAGACGGTCACAAAGTGCAGATAGATGGCTTGATCATCGACCTCCTGGATTAGTTCCGGTTGGTACTATCCTTCAACCAGTAATTCGAAATAAACGAATAAGCGTCAAGCAACTGACAGATCCGAAAGATATAACAAATAAAGCATCCAGATACTGTCTTATTGCTCAAGAACAAGACACAGATGGTGAACTTGAAACTAAATTATACAAAGTTTGTATTATTAATGTTTTCAAAATATAGATATATTTAGATAGAATAATGATACAATTCTTGGATGATAGGGAGACATATTACCAACTAGTGGAGGAGGTGCACAAGTAGTATTTAATGATATGGAGCATTTAAAACAAGTTTCACCTATTGCAAGAAGGAAACGAAGCGGTTATTTGAGCCCAGGAGAGAATTCCACTTCTCAAAAAGATTACTGTGGTTCAGAACAAAATAACTCAAAGAAACTCCGTATATAGTTTATTAAGGAAGTTCTTGACGTGTTATTGGTTTAATCTTGAAACATGATAGACCCCATAACAAAAAAGTTAAATATATACAAAGCATATATAAAAACCAAAGACGCGAAGAAATTAAATTTTCTTCAATTTTAGATGCAATAACTAAAGTACAAATTAATTTTAAGTATATAATTACCTAGTATATTTTTGTTTCATTCGATGATAAAATATGTATCATTCGTTAGTAATTTACTTTATACATAAAAAATAATTGTTTTTAGTTTAAACTATGTAATCATATTATTACAACCAATATCTTTTATTATCTAGAGCGTATTATAAAATAAAATTCAACATTCTCTTTCCTAATATTTTTTTATTTATAATTCCTTATTGTGTTAAATGTCCATTTATTTCCCGTGGCTTATACAATACAGACTCTGTGAATAATACAAATGTTAGGATAACAGAAGCCTGGATATATACTGCCAACAGTAAAATAGTGAATATATACATCGTTTCTACATGGTGCGAATTGCGAAAATCTAAATTGAAAAATAAACAAAATCTTTCTTGCAATTTAATTAAGCAAACCGTTTATAAATCTATATGTTTCAAAGTCTATAATAGACTAAAGTTGTTGCATATAAACTTTAAACTCTTTCGAGATTTGTAAGTCAATGAATATATAATAATAGAAAAAAAGAAATATACGTTTGAAAGATTTGTTACTATGTAACAGTAAATCGTAGTTGACAAAACAATTTATATTTTCTCTTACAGAATCTATAACATTACAGAAATTGAGCGTCTTTTTATAACTGTAATAACTGTTTTTTTATAATACACCTTTGTTGGCAATATGCATTTTCATTTACTTTTGTGGTTTTTCCAATGTACTGGCAATGTATAAAATCATATAAAGTATCAAGACTAGATGAATACCTTAATTAGTAAAGTAATTAGTCGTTATATTATGATCAGTTTTAACAAATTATAAAAAATTGATTATTACAATAGATTATTTAAAGGTAGAGTATCATGCAACGATACATTCTCCTTTTTGTTTTTGCATGATGTAATGATATACGGTCTTAAAATATAATTAATAACAAGCAATTTTTTAATATAAAGTTTATCGAATAAAAAAATGAAGCTGCATTAAATTATCTTGCATTAAAATTATTAAGCGAGATCTTGTGCTACTAATTACGCCGAAGCTTGACGCATTATGAATCGAATGCTACAAAGGAACATATCACTTCATATGCTGTTCAAAACTGAACACATTTTCAACAAATTGATTCTAAATAATTTTTACATAAAAGAGGAAATAAAACAAACATACTTTGATTAAATAGTTTTCTTTATAAATATTATAAATTAGCATTCCATTCGCAATGCGCCAAAAAAACATATTTCATACTTCTTTACTTAATTTCTCTAATGGAATCATCGGCTGTTTGAGCACTTTACAAATTAAAGGAGACATATATCGCGCATAATACGTACAGTTCTTCTTGTTCCCTGTAAATGTAACTTCACAAACTAAACGAATCGATGGTCTTAACACCAATTCGCGGTAACTGAAATGATCAAAGAGGTGACATTTACAGACTTTAACATTTACTAATAATTTTTTTAAAGTTTCAAGCTCTTACACTATAGTACCTTCTGCGCATATAATATATTACTTCTCTCCTCTTTTTTTAGACCTACCAAAAACGAAAGTTCTCGCTGTAAAAGCCATTACGTTATACCTCGAATATTTAAACATTCCAGACAACACCACAGACACTAGATCAGAAGCATTATAATTCGTCTTGACGAAATTGAGAGACTCTTTACGATAAATGTAGGCTTCCTTCGTGAAACACTTAATCGTGTCCCTATAATTCTGATTATCATATGTAACATCAACATTAATTTTAATATTTTCCAATAAACTAATATTACATATCATTTACTGTCAAATGACGGTAATTAACGCAGCTTTTATAGCACATTATGTGTACCAAAAACAATATACAATACACACTTCTGTTAGCATTATTTATATATGAATAATTCATACAACGAAATAATAGACATTAAACAAGTATGCGTAAAAACTATTTCTTTGAGTATAATATTGAGTATCACCTCACAAAATAAAAATAATCTACAATAAACTTTTCTAACAGAATTTTTATGTGTTCCTGATTGTACACATAATGTACGAAAAACTAATGTAAGTCTCACGTTTTGAAAATATACATAAAATGAAAGAAAAATAAAGAACACAAGAAAACTACAGTATTTGACAATTGTCTTTATAGAAAAATTGTAATTAAATACTGAGAAAATATGTCACTGGTTATAAAAACTACTAAAATATTCCCTGGAAAAAATTTGTTGATAGATCTTCTAAGAGTTTGTAATCCACGAAATTGCGTTATGCTTCTAACTCCATTGTAAATGTTATAAGGAATACTGAAATATGTAATCAACGGTACTGACCAAATAACAGTACATACCAAATAAAGATCTTTATGGTCAAACATCAAAGTGCGAGGAACGAATGTTCGACGCACTTAACATAAACGCAGTAAAAAACGATAGTGTCATCACGACTTTCGAACAAGCGGTCCAAATTTACAAGCTTAACAACAACGAACAACGAGCTTATTCTATAGCTTTGCTCATGAACTCTATAAATCGCTTGCCGTATTGTTCCGGATCACAGGTGGATATACCATCAACATTAGCACCATACTTCACTGTTTTAGCTGCCTTTGCTGCCTGCTTACGCACACCATAATGAGTTAGCACATCTATTATGGCTAAAAAATAAATTTCCTTTGTAGGTGCACCTGAAATAAAACAAAATTTGGATGTTAATTTAAATATTTATGTGTTAATTGTAAGCAATATTACCTTCTTTACTAGGAATCGCATAAATATCTAATTCAGGAATTATGGCATCTTCATATTGTAAACTCGTGTCGCGCAACAACGTGGCATGTGGTGATTCAGGAGGCGTTGCCATACCTGCAACACCGCTCCAACTCCATAGACGGCTAATAAAAATGTTATGTTACAAATTTCGAAAGTAAAATTCTATGAAATATTTCACTACATCGTAAAAATGCATACTCTCCCATTGGGCCTCGTGAATCAAGCCCACTTCCAGATTCACTATCATCCTCTTCTTCATGATTATCTTCTTCCTCCTCTCTTTCTGCACGTTCTCTGTTTTCTTGTTCAGCCCGTGCACAATCGTGCAGTCCAAGTAATAGAGAATAATCCATCAAATGCAATTTTGTTAAAAACTATAATAATCAATTTGTCAATAAATATAAAATGTACAATTACATAAATACAATAAATAAGAAATGAAACTCACGTCGACATCAGCGGTTAACGTCTCTATAAGTTTAGCTTTTGCCTCTTCGCCGATATAAATTTTCGTTCCCTCTTTAACAAAATCATTATCTTTATAAGTAGGCAAATCTTTTTCCTTTTCTTTGTCAGATGCTTCACGATCTACTGTCGAGCCTTTTAGATCGAATTTTTTATGAGTAGTTAAATGATTTGAAAATACATTTCTTATGGCAACGACATAATGTTCAACTCCATCTACTGTCAAACGATACATGCCAAGATATTGGGGTAACAAAGTTTTTCCGTGCCTTTCTACAATATACTAATATATACAGAAGGAAAATTGTTAGTTTTATTTAAAAAAAAGCAAATATATATAATAGTTTACATGTATAAATAACAATTCTACATACTGGATGATAGTGTTTTAGAAACGAATACATTCTTTCTACCTCTTCCTTTGTGAGGGTTTTGATAATAAACAGTTTATCATAAGACTGGTAAAATTTTGCACCACTTTTTCCAGATGAGTCCTCTAATATTGGTTGTGATCTGGAAATGATAAAAACAATATTAATATTAGTTTAGCACAATGGTATAATAAATTATTTATTTCCAGCAATAAAAACGTTTTTCTTTTTCTGAATTTCTGAAACACTATTAGTATACCTCTACCACATATATTAGCATGCATTTAAAAAAAAAAACAATGGTTATTAAGCATAATAACTAACCAATAATGATACTGTTATTCACATACTATACTATTACAACTAAAATGATCAATATATACATAAATATAATATATCCAATAAATACATAAACTAAACTAAATGAAGATAAATTCATGCTTTAACACTAACTCTAATTCTTCTAATGCTCTACAAACATTTAATTATGAACATATAGTCTAAGTACGGTAATATAATACTAGAAAAGAATTGTGTACAATCAACTGTGTTCCTTTGAGCTGATTTCTTATATTTAATGAAAGTCTCATAAAAACGTGTTAGCCACAAGCAACACGCACAAAGTGAAAAATCAAGTCTGGCTAACCTCAGACGCTTTGGTTTAAAACTGTAGGAACGTAGTGGTTTATTTAGGACTGGAATTTGCGAAAGAACAGGAGAAGGAGAAAAAGTTATTGAAGGAGCAGTAGCACAATGCTGAACCAATTTATGAGTCTTCCCATTCCTAGCCAAATTCCAATGCCTCTCTGATAGGGAAGGATTAAATGCCCGACATCTAGTATCAAAATTCTTGTATTACAATTTACTATCAACAATCCTTATGTATTACATTTAAATGAAAAGTAATACTTTCTGTTTGTAAAGAAATGAAGGAAATTTATTGTTTCCATGTATAGTTATACACGTTTATGTAACTGCAATATAGTACACTAAATTTTATATACTGAAATATGTTAGTAACAATAACATTATGTTGCCTGTTAATGCATTCTCTTTCTTTTTCGTTATAGTTGAATTTATGCTGAAATTAAAAATATTTCTTTTCCTTATTTCTTTAAATTTATATTTGATATAATATGATAGATGTATCTCAAAATGATATAATTATTTCTACAAAATGTAATATTGTAACAAAATATGTTTCTTATGATATTTCAATACAAAATTAATTTCAAATATCACGATAAAACTTTTAATTGCAGTGATTTGCGTATGAGTCATTGGGTGGATTATCTTCCTTCAAGGTTGTATCAAGTAAAGCTCCTAAATCTGCAATACTCTATAAATAAGTGAATGTGCTGTATAGGAAAATAAGTAAAGAAATATTTACCAAGTTATAATAATACATACAGATACTTTATATGTGTATTACAGTTATAATAACATATGCAGAAAGCAGTCACAGAATAAAACATATCTTTGACATGCAGTGCAATAAACTAAGATTAAAATTAAAAAAAAAAAAAATTATGCTTTACTTCTTATTCATATAGTACATCTTAAACAAGTACTGCATATTATAATTACTTTAATAATATTTTTCAATTATTTTCTGAAATGAACTTAATGTATTTGAGAAATATGATTTACAAAATAAATTATTTTTTACCTTGTCATTGATTCCTTATAGTCCAAATCATCTATACCAAATCTTTCCCGTAAATTTCTGAATACCAATGGACAGTATTCTTTAAACTTAAAGTGCGAGGGCATATTTTCCCTAAAACAAAAAATTGAATATATGAGTAACTTTCTGCTTGGAAGGTATAAATTTTTAACATATATAACATACAGATTTCATATATATAGGTTCCATATATATCTACTAGTAATACAAACATTTTTTAAGTTAAGGAGTAAAGCTATGAATATCTTTATCATTAACTATAATTTCAGATCAGGAGGACCTTCATTCATTCTATTATTAAAAGCAGTGACCAACCTAGCAATTCAGTATTTAGCGATATATTTAGAATAGGCCACCTTAGAGAGTTACTTGCTTTACATTTACATTAATAAATTCTTCCTAATATCAAACAGAGCATTACCCTTATGACTCAACTCACTATTAACTACGTTTAAGTTCAAAATTTTTCCTTTAACGTTTGTCATTTCCTTTAATATTGAATTAACACATATTTTGACATATAATATAATACAACTTACTTGTTAAAAAGATGGTTATCCACTTTTAACTTGCTATAAGCTCTGAAATCGTCTGGCAGGAGCACTACTGGTATATTAACATGACTAAGCTCATTTATCTGTAATACGTGTATGTTACATGTAACATTTATGTAAACATAATTTCCTAAGTAAGTTGTTATTATGAACACTACTGCAAAAGTTACTATAAAAGATTATATACAAAAAATACAAATTACATCAAGACATGTATTTATATATTTATTGCACAAATTTATCACATAATTTTTACATATTGGGATTATATATTTGTGTACATAGATGTCATCATCCACAAATGTGAATATGGAAATAATTGTATATATTGTATAATTGTATATATGGAAACAATTATAATTGCACATTTATACTACTATTTATTGAACTCAAAAGAACAACTACATATTAAAATGGAAACAAACTGATTCAATTATATAATTAAGTAATTTTTTAAGCTTCAGCTTTTTCAAATGTATAATACTTCTTAATAAACTAAATTTTTATTTCATATACAAATAAACATGCGGTAACTATAGGAAACATAACATGATTTTAAATTTAGATAAAATTACAATGTTGTATCAAAAAATTTACTATAGTGATATAAATCCTTCATTACTCCTGATTACTAATAAAAAGATTTCATAAAATCTTATAATCGCAAATATAAAACCCGACAACACTTTGCAAATATATAGTACAATAGAAAAATAGCGCAGCACGCGTTTCAAATACATATTTTCTTAACTTCCAAGAATATTATAGGAGAAAATTACATTAATGTAAAACGTGACGTAGAATAACGCAGCGTTTTTCATAAATTTCCGATTCTATCCAGCTTGAAGAGAGTGAAAGAAGAAAATGGCATTTCGATGACGTACGACGCTGTCACGCAGTTATGTTAATACTCACCGTGTGATTGACACCCCACATAAAAACACTAAGAAGAGGTTCGTTTGCACGGAACAGCTTAACCTTTTGATGTTTAACTCGAAAATGTTTCTTTTTGAGCTTGCTAAGCCCACTGGACATTTGTGGTGCACTAGACATGTTTCTCGTGCTGGTGCTTCCTATTGAATATTTCTAATAAACACCCCCGTTTATACACTCAACGAAGAGTTTAAAACAAACTCCTTACACTGCTGTCATTGCGAAATGCCTGATACGGCAACACTAAACGCGGAAAAAAGTCGCAAGCTCGATACAATATTCGCGGAGAGGTTCCAAGTGTACCCTACCGCGGTTGATTAGCGACTGAGCTCCTTTTAAAAATGGCGTGGACGACAGAGTGCTACCTGCAACTTGCAACAGCTATAGAAACTCTGCGGATATGCAAGTTGTGCCTTGGCACAGTTTCCAATTGTGGTAAACGAGAAATTTTATGGATTTCCTGCGTTACAATAATGCCAAATTATTGGAACAAGTATTAATCAAATTTTATTTGACTCTTAACAAAATTTGAATTTCTGAAGTAGCTTTAATTATCGTGTAGATTACAGATCATTGTATCATAAGGAATTAAACGATGATTGTTACTCTTACTGTTTTTTTCACTTTTTTAAGTAATATATTTCTTGCTAATTGTAATGAATCATATAGAAAAATTATACCATATAACCTATTGTAGTGTAAAATTAAGAAATGACGTCGACAAAATCTTATTTTGTCTTTTTCTGTGTAAACATAAAATATTTTCTCTTATTAAGAGACAAATGTGAGTTTTTATATAAATTATATTAGGTTATACTAGAGCTTATACATACATATACATATTTTAATTATTACAAGTATTTTGTATTTTTTTGTATTTGTGATTAAAATTACAAAAAGCTTGATATCACAAGTAACCGAACAATGTTATTCCTTTACGTATAAAATATATTTTTGACATATTAAAAGAAATGAAATGATATTTATCTCAACGCGTATTTGTTAATAAATTCAAATCTGCTGACGATTCAGCCTTAAAGAATAATTTATCGTAGTAATAAGAACGCGTCATAACGCGTGCACCAAGAAAGCCGCCACTGAACGTCGTGCTAAAAAACTCATTAAAATACTAAGCTCCACGTTCGAATATAAAAATGGAAACAATGTCGAATCCTTATCCAAAAAAAATGCACGACACTTACGAGGATGAAGAAGAGAGGAAACACTTTCAACGTATCGTCTCAGCTTTTAAATATTACAAGTAAATATATCATGAAAAATCGTTTTGTTTGATTGACTCTAATCCTCGAATCGATGTTTCGTTCTTATCTTTATTGCTCTTATTCTTTTGCTTTTTTCATCGAACATAGTACTCCGGATAACTTTATAAGATATCGTCCAAAATTTTTCGATTATCGTCAAAACTTCTTAATATCACTGCTTAACCTTCAACGATATGGCATTGAGTTATATTTTATTTGCAGTTTTCATAGTTATCCTGCAATTGTAGGAATAATTTTTTACATTACATTGCTGTAATATAGTTTTTAAAAGTAAAGGTATCATAATTTGAGTATTTAGCAAGAAAAATGTATAGGTTTTCAATTATGATATGGCTATGTTTTTCAATTGCTGTCCTACTTAAATTAGTTTAATATTCATGATTGTATAACTATAAATTCATAATTGTGTAAAGCATGAAGCTTAAACTTACGAATGTAATAATATTATAAATATTACTTATATCAAAATTTTCTTTTTACAGAAATCATTCACTATTAAGGGTTAAGAAAACAGAATCATATTTGCTATCACTTCCAGCTCATCATCAGAGGCTTTTGTCAAAATATAGAGAACATCTGCAAGAAGTTAAAAGATGTATTGAAAATAATGATGAGATAATTAAGCTTATCATAAAGGATGTAGCACATATTTTTGAAAATGTGAGCCCAGCTACTGCACAGACTGACAGTGTAAGAAAAGTTCACCTGGTGTGTGGCATGTATATTCTGTTGTATAATATGATATGTTTTTAAAATTGTGACTAATTAATTCTATTAACCTTATTAAACATAAACACAATTGTGTTCATGCTGTCACATGATATTTTATTTTATTTTATTCAAAATAGAAATCTTAAAACTATACCAATATAGCTTCTCATTAACTGTTGAAGTTAATTTAACCATTAACACTCTTGAAGAAAACTCTCTATGTCTTATATATAAAGTTTTGTTACTATAACACTAATTGCCTAGGAAGAAATATTTTACCTATTTCTCTCATTCAAGCTTGGATTTTTTTTATCATTTTAACAAGCTTCTTTTTTTATAAAAGTATATTCTATTGTACAAAATATAGGTAGGTCTAATTGCAGACATTAAATCCTCGTCCAGTAATGGCTGATCAAGAAAAGGTTCAAGCAACCATTAAACAACTGGTTCGTGATTGGAGCGTGGAAGGTACCGAAGAACGAATGGCGTGTTATCAGCCTATTATAGATGAAATTATGAATCAATTTCCTGCAGATTATTGGTATGACCCCTTCAAAATTTCTGAACACATTACACAAATAAAATGTTCCATCAAAATATATTCAGACATCTAGAATCTAGCTACAGTGGTGTAGTAGAACATAGTTCAGAAAAGTATGAAATGATAGGTAAATTTCCAGTACACCATCAGACGTGCAAATTCTAGTACCTGGAGCAGGTTTGGGAAGACTAGCATATGAAATTGCGAGACGTGGATATACTTGCCAAGGAAATGAATTTTCCCTTTTTATGCTCTTTGCTTCTCATTTTGTATTAAATAAGTAGGTAAAAGTTAAATATTTTTAGCAAACAGTATTCCTTTTAAGATGACTTTTACTATTCATATTTAATACTTTATAGATGTAGAGGAGTAAATTCATATCAAGTACATCCATGGGTACATCAATATATGAACAATTTAAAACCAGAACATCAAACTCAAGCTGTGTTCTTCCCAGATGTAAATCCTAGTGATCTTCCAGAAAATGCGCAATTCTCCATGGCAGCTGGGGACTTCCTAGAGGTAAATATCAGGACATATTAAAAAATAAATAAATATCTTAAAAATTTCTATTTTTGTATTTCAGGTTTATACAGAAGACAATCACTGGGATTGTGTAGCCACGTGTTTTTTTATAGATTGCGCAAATAATGTTGTACAATTTATTGAAACTATTTATAAAATTTTAAAGCCAGGAGGTATATGGATAAATCTTGGTCCACTATTGTATCATTTTAGTGATATGCCAATGGAAGATTCTATAGAACCAAGTTACGATGTAGTTCGCGATGTGATTCACGGATTTGGATTCCAATTAGAGGTAATTAACTTCATAAAAGGACATTGACTGTTATATAATACTAAAAACTTAATCGAATTTTACAACTTAGAATATTTTTAGAAGGAAGAAACGCGCGTAAAAACGCGATATGCACAAAACGTTAAC
The DNA here is from genome assembly GCF_024542735.1 of Bombus huntii. Lineage (NCBI taxonomy): Eukaryota > Metazoa > Arthropoda > Insecta > Hymenoptera > Apidae > Bombus > Bombus huntii. The sequence continues at coordinate 6,319,559 of NC_066251.1, forward strand.
AGTATGTTGCAATGTGAATATAATAGTGTATATTTTGTTTGTCGGAAACCTAAAAGACACATAGATAATAGTGTGAATTATAGAAATGGCACTGAAAGTAATGGTATGCAAGAACAAGAAAACTAACTATTGACGACTTCCTGTGTTTCACTTGTAAGAAAAATTGATGTAATTGTAAATGCATTATATAATAGGTTCATTACTACAAAAGCAAAGCTGTTATACTTTATGAAACAAGTCAATATTAGGTAATTTAAGTCTAGAAAAAGTAACAAAAATCTTTAAATATTGTTAAAAGTTGAACTAATATTTTTTTATCGAGAATTTCATTTCACTGTAAGTAACTGCCAAACATGACAGCTCTATTGTTAGCAAATTGGATAATAAAATTATGCAGTTATTGTTTTAAATATCGACAAAAGTTGATACAAGATCAAAGAGACTCTTCTTTAGTACTAATAACAGTTTTGCAATTTTTCTTTTGAGTTCAATATTTGTGATTTAGCATATCATTAATGTTTATTGTTTGAGATATTTACTAAATAACGTCATAATATGAAATAAAAGAAACTCGATTTGGTTGCATGTACATACTATGCAATATTTTTTCCAACCGGTTTGAATGCAAATTTCATTTTATTTGTCAAATTTCTCTTACAAACCAATGTTGCCTTGTCTAATTCTGTCAGTTATATTAATATCTTAAAGAGAGTGCAATTCCACAATTCTGGTATTTCTTATTGTAGTATTCATTATTTTATCAATTTTTTCAAAGATATATAATATTCAAGTCGCACAAATGTCAATATCTGTTTCAAAATTGTTTATAATGTACTTGATATTATGTTATTACAAACCAAACAGTCAGTAATATTGTGCAACCAAAGTTTATCTTAAAATGCAAAATACATGCAGGCCAAAATTACTATAAAATAAAATAGGCCTAATGATGTATTCTCTAATGTAATTTTTTATTAAAAAAGTACATTTCTGAAAATTTAATTAACAGATTTTTATTGCCTCATAAAAAATGATTAATGATTAAATATATCAATACCTTTTCTATTTACAAACTTTTATTAAGATATTGTACAAATAATAATGCAATTTGGTTAATTTCAATTTGTTGCATTTTACTATAAGTTAAAAATTGTCTTCGTAGCCTCATAAGCTGTGCTGCAGTACATGGATTCTGTACTGTTAAATTATATCCTGGTATCTTAAATTCACTTTCAATACCCAGTTGCTTAGCTGATAATATTGCCTTTGTCAAAATAGAAAATACATATTTATGATTTGTCATAATAATGTTGTTTATGATGTTTAACATCTCTTATAATATTTACTACAAATTTTATTATACTTGGCTAATAAGTAACAATTTTTAAGCAACTTACATTAGCTACTTCTTGAGTTACAATATCCAATTCATATAAATAGTTAGTAGATGACAATGGTGGCTGAAATATGATATAATCAAATTAAAAATTATATTAATCAATTTAAATTTTAAGTTATATATATGACAATACTAACACATTGTGTACTTAAATTTGGTTTTGGTGCTTTTACTTCATACAACGATTTATAAATTTCATCAAATTTTAAATCATCTTCTGCTGATACAGCAAATAATGGTGTATCCCAACGGTTTTTATTGTCTGGTGTTTCATACCTATGAATTATATTATAAATCTCTGACTTTATTTCATTAAAAAAGTGTCACATTTAATCCATGATACTTTTGATTACCTCATTACAAGTGCATCGAAAATTTCTCTGTTATATTGTTCATATGTTGGTCTTTTCTCATTCCACAACCAAGCATGCTCAACTGGTATATCACAAAATATTGTACACTGAGGAGTTTTGTACAGTTTTGTCATACAATATATCTCATAACGATATCCTTTGATATAATTACTACCGTCAATAATTAATATATCATTTGTATTTAACATTCGCTGAGCTGCTGACTTTATGTCACTTCTCACACTTTTTTCGTTTTTAGAATCTACAGCAAATAGTAAAATCAAAATAAATCTGAATGTTCTTCGTTAATAATAAAACTAAAATAAAGTAGTATCTAACCAGCATAAAATTTATTTCGATCGAAACCTCTTTTAGTAACAACATCAATTTCACTTATAACTTTTACATTTTTTCCTTTGTTCATAAAATATTCCTTTAATTCGAAAGTTCGTGTTGTTTTACTACTACACGGTATACCAGTAATAATGATAAGTGGCATAGTAAAATATTCTTTTAGTATTAACAAATCAACATAAACACTTTAACCTATCACAAATCATAGGCGTAACCATCGTTAAATGCAGATTCACGATGCATTTATACAACGTGCTTTTTATACATTCTTTAAAAAATAAAGAAGAAAAAAGCTGAATTATTACATAAATTTAAAATAAAATAATATAAGAATATATAATAAAAATAAAAAGACAATAATCAAGATATAGTATTACGAGGTATTGTATTATTTACAGACTTGATCGTATATCTACTTTACAACCGTGTTTAATTTCAGAGAGGAAATTTATTCTGTCACCAGAGATACCAATCTAAGAATTATACATTAGATTTAAAAAGATTTTAAATTTAAAATAAAATCAAATAAAACTAATGACAGAAATTTTGTAAATAAAATGACATTGAAAAGTAAAACTTGATTGTTTTTAAAAAAATTATTTTTTAATTGTACTTTATACAGTATAAAAATATAAAATCTACATAAAATACTGCTTATTTTTCGAAAACGAAAATTTATTGCCATACTTTCCTAATCGTATACTTATTACCAAGGTTTTTATTTAGTTAAACTCTTGTCTACATCTTGACATAATATTACAAGAAAAAAATTTAACAAAATAACCTGACATTTATAAAATAAAACATCACATATATTTTTCTTAAATTAGATATATATTGAGAACTTATACCACTAAATATGCAATACATATTTAAAATGAGCATTTGTAGCATAAATTTATAAAATTATTTCGAGATAAATGATCCATTACGACCTCAATTAAAGAAATTTTAGTAATTTCCTGAATTGTAATGTACATATGTTGCATTAATTACAGTTTTACGTTTTACCAGTAATAATGAACATATTTATTTGTACATATTGTGCAATGTAGAACATTATTTAATGTGCTAATACAAATTTTTCCAATCGAATTTCAAGAATACAAAATAGTACGAAATGATCACATAAAATTATGATTTTACATATCTAAAGAAATATTACTTGAAAACGTTTTTTCCTATATCTTTGATATTTCACATAATATTTAATCCAAATTATATATTTAGAAACTAAAAGAGCAACGTTTTGAAATAATTTTTCTGAACTATAGATATGTTTGTTACATTCGAGAATCACTTTAACAGACAATGAAAATTAGTTTAGCAGGTAATGGAAATGTAGTTTAGTAAACAATGAAAATTATAACTGAGGTGTATTTTAAATGGTATGATTTAAATCAAGACGTGGCCTTTTGCTATGGACTGTAGCAGCATCATCTTCTGAGTCACCATTAGCAGATAAAATATCACGTTTTCTATCAGCATGCTGAAAAATATAATTAATATATATATAATTAATATAAATATAATTGTAAAAAATACTTTTACAAAAATATATAATTTTTTACATTTTTATCCCAATGTTGATGAAGGTACCTTAACAATATGGTTGTTTTCTCTGTGACTATAACTGTATATATAAATGAAAATAATAATTATGTTTATAATCATTCATTTTTTAATATTTATCATAGAAATACATAAATATATACTGAAATTATCTTACTTTGTTCTGAAGGATGGTCCTTTGTAGGAAGATAAACTGAAGGTTTTTTTACACAAGTTCTGTTTCCACTATCTGTATGAAAATTAGCAAAATTATTTTCATTGTGCGAAGGCAAACCCTTTAAGAATTCAGCGACAGACTAGAAATAAAAATAAGTTTGATTAAAATTGAATTAGAAAAAATTATTAATTTAATTTTTTAATATAAATTAACCTAAAATTATTGTCTCTCTTAAATAACATAAAATTCATTAAAAGAAATATTTTCAAATTATTGTTATATTTATTATATGTATCATTATACGAGAAATTAAACATTTTAAAATAATTTTATTCAATTACTAATAAAAGAATTACATCGAGGATATATAAAAAAATAATTATTTTGACAACTGAAATGTGGGAGATGATTATTTGCTTTCATAACACCTCAACGCAAGTTGTGTATAACCTAAAAATCAGATCACAACGAGAAACAACTTCTATAAAATAAAAATAAAAAATATATCTTACCATCTTGCAGTTATCTGACATATCACGTTATAAATCACCCGAAGTATTAATAATCTCTTTAGCGAGAAATTAATCTTTAAAATTCTTTAATTGATATAGAATCAACTGCCATCATTTCAATAAACAGCCACAGAACCCAAACTGTCTAGATCTTATTTCACCCACTATTCAGTTAATGACGTAAGAAATAACAAAAATATTTCATAAATTCGAAGCGGCGAAATAGAAAATTAAAGAACTATATAATATGCTATAAAGGCATATTTTAGAATTGAGCAATATTTCATTTCGCAATTATAATTATTATTTAGTTAGTAGTTAATCTACAATATACACGTGACAATAGAAAATAATCCAATGCAAGAAGCATAATTTTTAAATAATTTAATATGATTATATGATTATATAGTTTTATCATCAATTTTCTTTTTTTTTCTTAATTCTTTCTGTCAAGTAAAAGTTTCAAACAAGCAAAACCGGTATGATGTAAATAATGTCATGTTTGACATTTCTAAACGTAAACATAACCTAAAGATCATTGATACTGAAATGAAACTATCTATTGTTTAAAAATTAATATAATGTATAAGAAAAAATGGCAGAATTTAAGAAAACTCGATAATAATAGTTATGAACTTGAACCAGAAGCAATTAAAAGGATACAATGTCCATCAAAAGTTAATTTTTCGCATATAGCATTTGATTGGACTGAAGAACATTTTATTGCAAGTGATACAGCAGGATATTTATATTACATCGATCTAATGAATAATTGTCCTTCCTATCAAAAATTAGGAAACGTCGGACGAGCAACATTCGTGGCATTTAATCCCATAAATAAACTTGAAATATTAGTTGGTCTTGCTACAGCTGACATAAAAATATTGAGAATAAATGCAGATGTTTCTCAATTTCGCTTGTTAATTGCTCATAAGGTACCCCCAGTATATGTTTCTTTTTACAAAAATTATTGTTTGACTTCTTCACATAAAGAAGTTATAATATGGTGTCTAAACTCCTGTAATAAAGCTCGACAGTTAAGAGCTTGTCCAAAAAATTTTATAATAAAAAAGACAAGTTTTTCAAACTTAGGACACATTGTTGTACTCTATTACAATGATACTTTCCAAGTATGGAATTTCAATCAATTAGAAAACAATGTAAAAATCGATGCAAAGATATTTGGAATACGAAATATTAAAGACTTTGTCTTTACACAAAATGGAAGAGCAATGATTATAGTTAGCACTCAAAATAAAATTATCATTCTGAATACGTGTAACTGGAATTTAATGAAAACTTTAAATTTGCCAGACAATTTTATTGGAGTGAAATATTTATCACTTGTACCATCTTTGGATAGTGGAACAATTAGTATAATGGCATGTATTTTATCAAGTTCTAATCTTTACTTCTTTGATCTGAATCAGTCTTGTGTCATTGATATTCTACAAGTTACCAAACCAATAAAAAAAATTGCAGTTTCTTCCGCTGGCAGGTATATAGCATATATAGAAAAGGAGGGTCATCTGAAATTAATAATTAGTGAGAAATTATTTTCAAAAAAATGTGAATCTTTGCAAAAGTTAATAGAACCATGTAGACCACTTGCACATGGAATATATGATCACTTACAATGTGTTAGACAAAGCATTAAACACGAATTACGTTTAGAAAGATTAATACTTATTTTAAAAGAATATGGAGAATATCCTGGAAAATATCGAGTATTAATATGGTCGACTATTCTAAATTTGCCAGCTAATAAATGTTCATATAATGCCTTGGCTAATAAAGCTGCTAGTATAAATTTCACTTCAGACATTTTAAAAAACTATCCATTAGCAAGTAGAAGTAAACATATATTATTAATGACTACTGTTCATTGCTTAATACAATGGTGTCCTTTATTAGTACAATGTTCATTTTTACCAAATTTAGTTTTTCCATTTCTTATTATATTTCAGGTAATAAAATATATAATATATATTCATAATATACTGAAACAGATGACACATCAAGAGAAATTAACTGCTTTATTTTTATTACAGAAAGATCTACTACTTGGCTTTGAACTCATTTTAACTATATTATTGAATTATTGTCAAAAGTGGTTTGAATATCATCCTTTACCACCATTAAATGTGTTAGGTATAATAGAAAATATTCTTCTACAAGCAGATCCATCCTTGTTAAATGTTTTTTGTGAACGAGGAATAACATCTAGTGAATATGCATGGCCTCTTTTAAAGACTGGTATGAGTGAAGTCTTATCTGGTCCTGAGTGGTTAATTTTATGGGATAATCTAATATCCTGTAAAAAACCTTCACTTCTATTGATGAGTATTGTTGCATACAGTATATGTTCCCGCGAAATTATTATTTCTTCATTACAAGCACAAGAAAGTATTAAAAGATATTTTACTAAACAAGGTCATATTGGCGCACATGAATTACTAAAAGTTGCTCAACAGCTTGATAATAATTTACCATTAAGAATACATCCTAGCCATTACCTTAGGTAAAGCAATTTTCTTTTGATTGCAACAATATTTTTGTATTGTTATATTAAGCATTATATTACATATTATGTTTTCTAGGGATGAAGTAATTACATTACCTTCCAAAGGGCCATATCCACCATTTATGTTACATGATTTTCCCAAATTTTTAACAGATGAAATCTCTGTTCTCGAATTAGAAAAGTTAAAGAAAAAACAAAGAATTATGCGTCAATGCAATCAAAAAATTATAGAAATTGCAGAAATAAATAGACTGGAACATGAAGCAAAAGCTTTTATGGATCAAATCAATCAAACAAGATTAAAGGGTACTGTATATTCTTGAAACATTACAGCAATATATAAATTGTGGGAATTCAAATTTGTTTCTTTTAGAGGCACACAAATCTTTCAAACAACAATTGTTTGATGCGAATTGGGAAATAAGAACAGAACAAAGACCAACAGAAACATATAAAGCTAGTTGTGAATGTATTTGTGATCAATTTCATGGTACCTTGCATTTAAATTTAGATACTACAAGTGATAAAGATATTGTATGTTCGAAAAATGGCAAAACAAAACGTTATTTTCAGTTACAAGAAGATGTGAACAAATTAGAATATGAAGTACAAAGTTTTTTGAGTTCTTTAAGATCTCAAAAATCAAGAGTAGTTAATAGTTAACATGTTTTATATATTACAAGATTATAATAAAAGAATTAATATTTCTTTTGTATCATGTTTGCAGAAATAAAGATTTTAATGTAAAAAGATGTTATACAGTATTTAAAACTCTGTTGAGATTTACTAATTTATATTTACTAAAATTTTTATACAATATTTATAATTTGTAAGTATTATGACATATCTTCATAAATTGAATTACAAAATAACAAAACATTTCTATATATAGACTTATTTTACAAAAATATTGTTTTGTTGTTATAAAAATGCTCTTTTATTTAAATGCTTGGTTTGAGAATGTTAATATTGCACTTTATATTGTCTAAACCCTTTAAATAAAAAATTGTGCATTTTATGTTACTTCAGAAAGATTAATCATATTGAACAAATGAGTGAACAGGTACACCAAGCTTTTCTCTTCCCTTTAATCCAGTTAATTCAATTATTGTTAAACATTCAATCACTTCAGCACCAGTTGATTTTATTAAACTTATTGCAGCTAGCATAGAACCTATGGACACATTATTGTTAAAACCCACTTTTCTACTTGTAAAATACTAAGGATATTTATTTTTTTGTTATTATATATTAATTACCTCCTGTTGCTAGTAAATCATCTACGATAAGTACTCTTGTACCTTTTTTTATATGTTTTGTTTGTATTTCAAAAGTATCCTGTACAAATGAAACCCAGAAATAATATTGAAAGTAACATTAAAGTAAAATATACCTATAATTACAATACTCTACAAATTTTGTTTTATATATGAACCTGTCCATATTCAAGAGTAAAAGTATGTTGCACAACGTTTCCTGGGAGTTTTCCTTTTTTCCTAACTGGTAAAAAAGGTTTTCCCAATTCCATGCATATGATTGGACCAAAAAGAAAACCTCTTGAATCTAAACCTACAACCAAATCAACTTCCAAAAATAAAATGTGCTCCACTATTAAATCTTTCATTGCTCTCAATGCTACAATGTTGCGAAATACTCCAAATATATCTCTGAAAATATATAATAAAGCTCAAAGTACAATAATATTACTTTATGAACACAAGCAATTTTTCACATGATAATATTTGACATTAACTATATAACCCTAATAAATCAAAAAATATAATATTAATTAAATAATGTAATTTTATTATTTACCGATATATAATGCCAGGCTTTGGAAAATTGGGATAAATATCGATTGCATCTCGTAACAATTGAATTTTTTCGTCTTTATTCATATTGAGTAGATAACGACACTGAAAACAATAAACGATTTTCATTGTATTATAATGAAATAACATATAACTAAACAAGTAATTATATACATACCGTAACAAGAAATTATGGGAATTGAAATTATAAAAAGAAAAATTTATATACACGTATTTTAATTTAAGAGATCATGTGATTTCTATGGTTACACGTGCACTATTGCGTTAAAAATTAACATAAACGTCATCTTGCGTTACAAGATACAAACTATGATTTACTTTTTAATTCAAAGTTATCATATTGAGATTACATAATTTTTGATAAATAATTTGTTTTGAATTTTTAACTTCTATCGTTAATAATTGAAAACATTTCAATTGCAAATATAAGTAAAAATATGGGCTCGTGTAAAATTAAAATTTATTTCATACAAAATTCACTCAACTTTTTACGGAATTGATAATAATAGTTATGTAATATTTTACAATGAAGTCACACATCATTTTTGCACATTTTAATTTTACGAAACTATTTACAGAATGTAATATATTTTAAAATTAATAATATATTACAACGAAAAGCATTCAGTGACAATGCTGTACAATACAAAAATGTTATAAATTTATTCCTTGAAACTTACAAGAGATATTTACATTTCCATATATGTATGCAAGCATCGAGTGATAAAAACATTGAAAAACTGTAAGAAACTAACTGTGTTATTATATATCATATTTCCTTATTTAAGATGTTAATTTCATACAATTTCTTTTTGATCATATATTATTAGCTAGTATAAATTATTATGGCAGTGTAGAAACTGGGTGTTTTAAATACTCTTAGACTATACTATAATCATCCGTTCATACCACTTTTCTGATCTATTTAATTGTATTTTTATTTATCCTTAAAATTCTTACAATTTATTATTTATTAATCTCTTTAAAATTATCGATTTTATGACTAGTAGCTCATAGAAACAATCTTATACAATAAGATCAAATACAACATTCTTCATTTCAACCAAAAAAATTCGATTTCAACATTTTTAAATAGTCAACAACAAATAAGCTGTAATTATTTATAAAATGAGAAACGGAATTGTATACTCGGTGGAAATGAATTAAACTTTTGTTGTAGCTAGTAATTTAATGTAATGTGCTTTATGAGTTATTTCAAATTCCTGTGCTGGCAGGAAACATTGTGTCTGTATCCTAGGATGTCTTACCCTTCTCAGAACGCTTCTACCAATTACTGCAATTGTGATTAAAAGAACGCAACTAGCTCCGATTATCGCTAGAACAATTAGCTCTGTATTTTGTTTGAACCCTTGCACTTCGACGCAGCGTAATCTATCTCGGTTATCTACAAAGTTTGCAATAACATCTTCTTCATTGACATCATCAAGACTTGCACAAACTTTATAGTGACCAGGCAACAATACCCCTAATGTTACAAACGTTAAACTGCAATTCAGTTTTTGTTTATGCACCGCAGATTCAGCGTCAAAAACGATAACAGAGAGTTCGCATTCAGGCAGATTCGACTTTTTTGAGATTGATAAACTAACATCGACGTGCAAGAAGCCTTGGTCAGATACGTTTACATGTACTGCAGTTATTCTAGTATCTAATGATGAAGAAAACTCTGATACGGTAGTTTCTTGATCTTGCTGTAACTCTCGTTTAGATTCTTCTAATGTAATCACATCACTGCAACCCAAACCTAAAGAAACATCATCATAACTATTTGGTACTAGAAGTACTACACAATAGCGATATTTATGGCCTGGTTGTAAATGTAATGAGGCAGGTATGGCAACCGGGAGTGAACAGGGATCTCTCATCATACGAGAATCGCAATGAAGAGAACTAGAATCTGTTTGAACCTCACTGTCACCTATGGTTTCATAGACAATTAAATTATCACATGTATACTGTTCTGCACATGGTTCTACATGCCATAAGAGATTGATACCAGTTGATTTATCATAGTGAAATTCTTTCAATGTTAATTGAGCACCAGCTAAAGGCAGTCTGGTCATGATTGGTGGTGTCGGCTCTCCACAAAGGAGACTACCGGGAGAGACTTGTGTCAGTATACCATTTTCCAAAGCGGGTGGAGTTGCGCAGACCGCCGAAGATTTATCTTCCTCGTTCAAGCTAGAGTTGCTTAACCAGTTGGCGAATTCTAGAAGCGTACAGTCACAATTCAAAGGATTATCGGCCAAAGAAAGTTTTGTGAGTCGTAATTTGGACGTTGGTACATCGCTGGCCACCATTGTGATATCATTATCATCGAGACGTAGATCTTGAAGACTTTTTAGCGGTACGACTAAGTCAGCAGTCAGAGATCGCAGAAAATTATGAGTCAAATCCAGTGTTGTTAGTCTTTCCAAGTGTGCCAAAGAAGCACTGGATACCGCAACGATTCGATTATTTGCTAAATCCAGTCTGGTAAGAGTCGACAAATATTTAAACGAATGATCTTCCAGTACATCAATCTATATAAAATGCAAAAATGAAACATTCCCTCAAGATATATACTTTCTAGTGTATTTAATATTCACGGACATGAATTACCTGATTATGGCTTAAGCTCAGATAAGTTAAATTTCTTAAACCCCCAAGGGCTCCTTGCTGTACATTTATTAGTTCGTTTTCGGACACGGTAAGAAAATGTAATCGTGGCATTTGAGGAAGAAGATTTGGACCCATTGGACCCAATAATAGATTGTTAGACAGATCAAGTTCCTCCAAACTTTTAAGCCCTCTGAGTGCCGAGAGAGCAGATACGCTTAAACGATTACCACGCATCCTCAATGAGCGTAGCAAAGGTACTGCAGCGAAAGCTTGAGGCGATAATTGTGACAATAAATTGTCGCATAGATCTAAATATGTCAGGTTCGACAATCCCTGAAATATTTATGTATATTTCTATCAACTCTATTGATCAGTTCAGAATTCACATTTAGCATTTTTTTTATAATTATTTAAAATACATATTTAAAATATATATCATTTTAAAGAATTTTAATTACCTTAAAAGACTCAGCTTCTAACATCTTTAGTTTATTCTGAGATAGATCCAATCTTTCTAAGCCGACCAAATGCGACAAAGCCGTAGTAGGTACAGAATCTAATAAATTGTTCGGAAGTCCAAGGGCTTGAAGAGGTGTTACAAGACCAATAAAAGCGTTTTCATGGACGCGTCTCAATTCTCCGGTAGAAACAACGAGTCCGTGCAAAGCAACATCTTCCAGAAAGCGCGCTGGTAGCAAAGAGATTCCTGTCACTGTTACATCCAATAAGGAGATCGTTCCTGGACGACTGAATCTCAAATGTTTGCTGATAATCTGCGCAAAAAAGTATTCCAATTAAATAATTAAATATTTAATTTAATTGAACGTATAATATAATCCTACTATGGTTCGTAACATGGATACAAATTATATTGAATGAGTTAATCTCGTGACAAATTTAATTAGTCATTCTGTATTGCATAACAAGAGTCATTTGATTCGTGAAGGTATTGTAAGACAGGATATTCGTCGAGGTAACTAGTAGTAACGGGACATTCAACGCAAAGCAACGAACTTGTACGAGACAGAAGAGAGGCTACACAATGGTTTCTTGGACAATACACACGGCTTGTATTTCATTGGCAGTATATACACCCACGCTTGCTTGGCGGGTTGTTAAAAAACAGCTGACCTCGATAATATAGAAAAATAATAAATCTGTGATGGATTTGATTCACGCCGCAACAGATGTTCTTAGATATAAAGAAGATTTTTATATTATAACTGCGAGGCATATAAAACTATAAATTTTAACAAAAAAAAACTGCACTTCCATACTTACGCGTGATTACATACTATTGCGTGATTTAGTTAAACATACATGCAATTATTACTAAATAAATAACTCATCGACCCATATTATACACATATATGCATATAAAATAAAGTATTTCGCGCGTATAAAAATTACCTGCAGTGTTGTTCTATCACCGGTGCATCTCAACGTGTGTGGTAAGTCGCAAGAACACTCAACGCCCGCTTTTGTAATATTTGGACACTCCCAAACCATGTCAGAAGAAGGCGAGGAGGATGCGTGGGACGGGTCTTGAATATTTTCTTCATCCTGGCTTTTTACCGCATTTGACGAATTAACCATCGCCTTCTCGACTTTATTTAAACTAGATATGGTTGTGACCACTGGTGCCGAGGTGGTCGTAGAGATCGCGTTGGTGGTCGTTTCATCTTCCAAGAAACCATCTATCGTTGCGTCCATGCAAGACGCTATCGTTGTTAACAATAAGATTAGGGAACATCGAGACGTCCACAGCATTCTGAAATATAATTATTTCTAAAAATTCATGTAACCGTAGAACAATATCCCTCTGATCACGGTAAACGCACTTAATATATTTACATGATATTATATAGGAAAGAAATGAGCACGAATAATGGCGCAACGAGTGTCGACTGAATTTCGTCCTATAACTTTCCGTCTTGTCATTCCAGTACAATCATCCGTTTCAATTAACCCAACTCTTTATCTTTCGATCGCCTCAAAATTTACAGTCTAACTTCCAACATGAATAACCAATAATCTAATAATAAATTCATGTAACAAAATTATTAGTAAAACTATCTGAAATCAATGTCCCATGCTTATTACACTGAATTATGGCTCGTCGCACGAAACGATTTAGACAAGTTGATAGAGTTGGATCGAAGACTGCAACAGCAAACAAATACAAAAAATAGACAACATGTATTGAATCTACTGCTTCCAATGTATCTCAGGTATTGGTCTAATTGTCAGATGTAATTTTACTATTTGCAAAACGCAGAGGTTGATGGAGTACGTTTCCAGATATCGCAATTTGGTCAAGAGACTGATAGTTTGTCATGATCAAATGGTTCAGACACAGAAACGAGACCTGATAAAACGGGTTCTGGATTGTACGGTCGGCCGAATGCTAGAATACAAGCGAGAGATCGTTAACTTGGACTATAACGATTATCAGTTTAGTAATTTCATTTTATATCGTTTATATGTAACAGAAGATATGTATATGTATATATTAACACTAACCGTTCAGATGGCCTGATGACTTTATGAACCAATTTAAGTATACGCCGGACGATGTGGAAATTCTTGTGTCCGCGTCTGGTAAAGACATCGTGGAACAACGTAGAGAACGTATTCAGAAACTGATGGAAGACGCTTACAAAAGTTATAAAATTACTCCATCTTATTACGATACTTTTTAATGAAATAAGTATACTGTGGATTTTTATTCATTTATGAGGCATTTAAAGAACTCTTCCCGCCACATTTCCCGTCTTTTATACGAGTGATTTAAGATATACAGGGTGGTTGGTAACTGGTGGTACAAGCGGAAAGGGGGTGATTCTACGCGAAAAAAGAAGTCGAAAATATAGAATAAAAATTTTTCGTTTGGGGCTTTGTTTTCGAGAAAATCGACTTTGGATTTTCGCTCGGTACGCGTGGGGTACGTTATAACGGATCTCACTGTAGATCGTTGTCTCGATGGAAAAATTAAAAAAAAAAAAATTTTTATTCTACATTTTCGACTTCTTTTTTCGCGTAGAATCACCCCCTTTCCGCTTGTACTACCAGTTACCAACCACCCTGTATATGTCGGAAATATATGTCTTTATCAACCCTTGAACATTTAAAAAGTATTACTAACACTAATTATGCAGATTAATAAAGAAGTTGAACTAACATATCATCTACTTTCAAAAGGTTTATATCTTGAATCACATCATTCTCTTCTTCAACTATTTCACATTAAAATTTCGTTTTAACCACCAAGTGATATAAAAACCAGAGAATCAATAAAAATTTGGTCTTTATATATAATTTCTAATGTAAACTTCTTGTTATAATACTTCGAGGGTAAATCTTCTCTACCCAAATACCGTTTCTTCAGTTGCATTCATAAAACTATGAATTTCCATACAATTTCATAGGCTAGAAAAAGCACGCAACTTTTACATTACTTTATTTCAAATAGCACCCGAAGAACTTGAGAGCGAAGTACTTCCTGAGGAGTATGAAGTGGAGACGATCGAATATCAGGAAGACGCGCCAAAATTGCGGAGGAGAAGAGTTAAAGAAAAAACCTCAGCACCGTCGCCTATCCAAGAATCACCAGAAAGAATAGCGGCTCGAAAAGCTCAAGAAGCTCGAGAAGCTGCTGAACAATCCATGCTGGCAGCGATATTGCTCATTCAATCTCACGAAAGAGCAAGAATGGCTCGTTGTGTTGGAATAGACGGTGAAGATTCTATGAATAAATCATTGTTTACGGTTAATAATTTCAATAAAAGTGTTATAATATCGTAGCGCAACGAATGTACGATTATGGTAGGAAAGTACAGGCGGGAACGATCGTGTCGAAAAAATTGCACAAAAGTACGTACGAGAATGCTGCGAAAACCATACAGCGAGCCTGGAGAATATACGCAGCGAGGAAGAGGATGAGAAATCGGATCGCGCGTACGGAAGAATTGTTAGGTATGACGATACCTAGCTGGAAGTCACAAGAAGTTTTTGAGAAAGATAAACAAAATTTTCAGAAGAAATTGACGTTAATGCCGGTGTTTGCTGATAGAATCACGAAAGAGACAGAGAAGGAGCGAGCAAGAGTAACCTTCTGTTAAATTAATATTTTAACTTCTTCACCCAGCGAATGTTGGATCATTGGATCACGAGCGACCAATATTTTATTTTATTGCGATAAAGTGAAGGATCTTCTGAAAAGCTTTTTATTTATACTACAGTTAAATTTGTTTAATCTTACTGCGGTTCTTAAATTTTTGTGTCTTAATATTGTTCGATATACAGAAAGACTTTCAAGAGTCGTAGAAAATCATTTGTAAAAAGTTAAAGTATGAAATTACACATATCAATCACGGTTCTTTCATATTTTCTTTAAACTTAGGACCTTTCCTAACAATAAAGAATGACACAGAGGACACATCAGAATTAAAAAATGAAATCAACCATGTTTGATAGAATAACACTATGCCATAAAAATACGTAACTTAGAAACTAATAATAAAAAATATTTATATGAGTTAGAACTGATCCAGCTTTCGTCCGGGGATTAATGATAAAGAGATTGTAACACTAATACTCAAAATTCACCAATAACAATCCCCGATACTTTCAATTTTGATATTTGCTTCAATATTACAAGTTATGGAAAATCAGAGGTCCTGGTTTGGTGGAGGATATAACTGACGAGATTCGAGAATGGTTCATACTATGGTACGATGAACTAGGACATTTCTACGTGTACCCAGCTGCAAATTTAGGTGGCAGCGTGCTAATCGCAACCGGACAAACTTTAACACCTCAGGAATATCTGGTGGAGAAAATGTCGAAAGGAGCGAAAGAAACACCGGCTACGAAGGCTAAACCTAAGAAACACCAGTCCTTGATACCACAAACGAAGACATTCTCTCTTCTTCACGAAGCCAATCAATACTTTATTAATAACTGGAGCTTTCGATATCGTTCGGATGATCATCGAGAGAAGATATACCACGATTTGATCAAGGACGAACTTTGTTACGAACTTCAATTGGAAATGAGGAAAATAGTCGATGAGTTGATGAGACTGGAGTTGCAAAAATTAAATGCAGCACTGAAAAAAGACTATGCGGCTGATAAACGGAAACTTGATATACCTACTGACAAAAGTAAGTTACTTCAATTAAATTTAATATAATATCAAACAAGAAATTAATATTGGGAAATAAGCTAGGGTACTAATGAAGGTAGACTCATAGAAGGTACTATTCATTAACATAGACATTATCACGCATTAAACTAACCCTTTTATAGTCTTGACAGTAGGCATGTAGACTCTATAGCTTTAGTAATCCTGAACTGAGGATAAACAACAACTTGGAAAAGACATCCAATTCTGCCGCTAAAAACCAACATACTTAAAATTAATTCTTCTTCTACACCATCGAATTCTCATTGTAATCAATAAATAGAAAGAAGAGCTAGAAAAAACAAAAAACAAAAGACCCCAGTGAATGATGAAACAGTGGAAGATAATTTCAAAGAGTTGGTCAGAGCTAACATCATTAGAGATTATACCAGAACATCCCTCAAGGATTGGATAGGTGATCTTTCCTATCAAAATTATGAAGCAGCTCGTGAACTACGAGATTATAAACATCGAATGGGTGAAATTAGACAAGTAGTCATGGAATATTGCGTGCTTCCCCTCAGTTCGAAAGAGATTCATCAAGTCGCGCCTTTAATCCGAGCTGTCTGTATCTATGGTCTCGCTCAACATGGGAAGAACTTTCTAGTGAACGCAATCTGTTCCGAGGTTTCCATCATTTTTAGCTCAATAGTCTAAAACGTTTCAAGATCGATGTTAGTAAATCAATATTTTAGAATTAATAAGCTAATGAATTTAAAATAAAGGTTGGAGCATTGCTATTCGATATGTCGCCCACGGTATTGGTAGACAAGTACACGGGACGAAAGAACGAACGCAAATTAATCAACATGATCTCGAGTATAGCTCGAGCGTACGCCCCTTCTGTGATTTTCATCGAGAACGGTGAAAGACCTTGGTTGAAACAAGTACCTCAGGAAGACAAATATCTGAACCCAAAACGATTTGCTATATACTACCCTAAATTGGTGAAAAGTATCAAGCGTGGCGATCAGGTAAGCAATTTAATAGAAAATTATCTCGATAGAGTGTAGGTGTTTTTCAAATGTCATAATACATTTCCCGTATTTTACCCGTCGTTACCTGGGAGAAAAAAGAAAGAAAAAAAGAAAAAGAATACTTTGGTTTCGCAACCAAACGAGCTTACACACAGTGCCTCACCTAAACTGGCAAGGAATGTTAAAGTTGGTGATCTGGTAGCGCCCACTTTATGAAATTCTTGATATTCCTGTTTCGACTCTTTCTCCGATATGAATGAACCACCTCAATATGCCGGCCAGGTGGTTCCCCTCTTTCTCTTTCCCAAACGTCTCGATCGTTCGAACCTGGTCATCAATGAAACACCTCCTACCGAACGATCGGAACGTAGGTGGTACCGAGTTAACGTAGGATTTAGAGTGTCGGTGGTTCCGGATAGATACTGTTACTCATTGGCGTAGAATATTCCACCACACAAAACTGATATACGCTATAATTATGTTGGCAATTAGAACGAAAGAAAAAAGACAAAATTGCGTGGGATTATTGTTTCACGTAGCACAAGTCTGATTACTAAACTGCGGATTTTTATACATTTATAGAACATTTCAAAATGCGCAAATGCATAGAATACACAAATATATAAAAATATATCAAATATCCAAAGTTACTACTAGATTGAATACAATACTAGATTGAAATATCTAACAAATGAGACAATTTTCTGTCCTATTCTTTTAATTGTGTTATAGAGATATGCATTTGCATAAGAATCCGCAGTTTACTAATTGCTTTCGAAAGACTACTGAATGAATTTTTGCCGGCCGTTCGATACATCGGAACGCAATATATTTTTCAGATCCTATTTCTCACGACCTCCTCAGAGCCATATAAAGCAACAAGACCCTTCATCAAGATCCACGACAAGTTCATAACGATTCCTCTCACGGACTACAACACGTTGTATATGTTTTATAAAGATCTGTTGATGAAGTATCACGGAGTTGATCGCAACATCGATGTCTCCTCAATGGCTAAGATGTCCGTGGGCATTCCGTTGGAATTTATAAGAGACGCGGTGAAAAATGTCCTAAATCTTCATCGAAGGATCACGTTGAAGATCAAACCATTAACCGTGTCGGAGATTATGGAGGAAGTGTTGAAGTATCAGCCTCCTCAAGCGAAAACGTTGTCTGAATTAACGAAATTTGAAAATCGTACGCCGCTTGGTAAGAAGAGGGCCAGGTTGTTGGCTACGGAGAAAGCAGCACGCGAGCGTATTAAAAAATTACAGAAAGCTCGTAGATGAAACAACTGTTAAAAGAGAACGAGCATAAATTATGATATTAAACAGAAAAGATCATGATAATAATTTTCTATTCTGCAAAGAACCCTTCACTCAGAGAGGAAAGGAATGGAAATGATAGAAACCTGCCAGGTAAAACGTGGGATGTAGGCGCATTAAGAGACAAGGCTGTTGTAGCACTTTTAACGAGTATCCTTTTTTTACGATGAAAATACTGCATTGGTTGGTAGCTGTTGCACAATCGAGAAAAGTTAAAGTTTAAGATAAATTAGAAGGAGAATGATCCGAGATGGACATACTGGATGTAAGTATCCCTGTACATATAATGTTCCAAGACAGTGACCTTTCCGGGAGAAACGTCGAAGAAGCATGATCATCGATTGAGCGATTCCTTCTTTCTTTCGTATCACGATTCGCCAACGTTCGTGTCCGGACGTGAAACTGGTTTTCGTCTTCGTGGGATGCTAAAAACGATCATCGAAAAACAGGAGACAGATATAGCGACGAATATCGTAAAAGACTTTATAAATTCGCTTATATTGTAGCTTCCGTTCATGAACTTTTATAGGATATACATATACATATATCACTAAGGATATCCTAATTTAAAATTGAACCTTCACACAAGTTTTATAGAACTTTCAGGATACAGCTTGGTCAAGTCAAAAATAAAATGAACGTACCATGAATTGAATGAATTTAATAGTCGCTGGATGTATTATGTATATTCAATTAACTTTACTGGAATACTCTCCACAGATGTAGAGTATTAAATAAAATTAAAAAACTAATTAAAGCTTTAATTAGAGATACACATTAATTATTGAAACGCTTTTTTTCTTAATCTCCAACATCAATTCATTTGTACTAATTCATAATTTAATTTAATTCATCAATGGATAAATGAAAATCCTAGAAATAATACACTAAGGATTAATAAAAGCGTAAAAAAGACGTAATTGTTTGCCGCAGGACAGGGATGCTAGGGATTAGAAGCACCTCCGAAATTCATTGTCAGAGGTTTCTACATATATACACGTACCTATGGCAATATGTGTCCCTTTGATCCGGGTTTTGCGGCCCCTGCGGCTTCTCTTCGCGCGCGGCACACGCACACGCGGCTGGTACGTCGTAGCACTCACGCAGGCGCACTCACGCATCCAACCCACGTTGCCTGTTGCACGCAGGCAACACACGTAACGCCGAGAGTAAGCACAGGCGGACCAATCGCACGCTCGCCAAACTGAGAGAGCTGTCACTCGGGCATAGGCGCGGACCCGCTTCAACTTCGAAACTGTCTCTGCTCTGGACCACGCTGTCTGCCACTTTTTTATTCAAAATAGACGAAAGGAACGGCAACACCCACGCCAGTGACGTGTTCGCGAGTGCATCTTCTGATGCGGGCTGGTTCGAAGTTTCGCGTTTAGCCCTTTTGCAACGAATTACTTACGCCGTATCGTCTCTTACGGAGAGATCTCGAATTAAACGATCAATCGTATTGTCGTAAACGAAAAAGAAGAACGATCATACAACGACGTCGTGCTAGCACACACTGTGCACGAAACATGCGGTGGGCACTCGTGCCGAGAAAACGTCGCCTCCGCCGTGTCCACACGGTGGGGACTCCGCCGGTGCGTCCGTTTCTCTGTGTCTCTCGGTTTCCACATAGCATAGCCATGTATGGAACACGGGACGACGTTCTCTCTCCCGGCCCTTACGCCCACTTGCACCGCTGCCGCTGTTGCTCCCGTACCTATCCGCCTCGTTCTCATAGTCCAGGACAGGTATCGTCGAATCGTCACTGTTACAGGTTGCCCGCTTCTTTGACGTTGCCCGTCAACCTTGTCTTTCTCGTCCACTGCCCAGGGTACTCGGACTAGGGGCCTGGTACCGAGATCATTCACAGAGCAAAATCGAAGACAGCGTGTCGCGGCATTTTCGAATCCGGCGCGCATACTCGAAGAACACGCGGCAAGCGAAATCTTCTATGATTTTACAATTTATGATTTATTCTCTGGGTTGATTTAATAGGATACAGACTCAAGAAGAAGTAGGAATAAAGAAAGAAAAATCTGCAAATAGATATCATCTAAGGCGTAATCTTAGGAATGAGGGCTGTATTTTGACGAAAAAATATAATATTAATGATTAGATTTATGAATATGATATTCCGGCTTACCAAATCTAGAATCTTCTTTATTCAATGTTCTATAGTATTGGATTTATTGTACATCTTTAAAGTAGTTTGTTTGTCATTCTTAGCTGTTTAGCATAACCACTAGCAATTTCACAAGCGATGTTCACGTGCGACCATGCTTCGTCTGTTTATACAAGGCGTTCTGGAAGACGGAGAGAGGATAAGGAGGGAACGAGACTCCGAAGGTCTGCGGGATCTTCATGAAATGCTTTTTGATACTGGAAATCGGTCTGTCGCTGTTACGAAATCACGTAAAACCGGGCCTTTACGCCCACGCATGTAGGACTAGCGTAGTTGCGGTGAAAGAAAGTTCGATTTCTTTAACGAGCCATATGTTTATAATGTATCAACCAGAAAGTAGAATTGGGTACTATATACGGACAACGTTAATATCTTTTTTAATGTTAATAAACGCGTTTCAGTGTAATATAAGATTGCTTGACGATAATCCTGTAAAGATAATATTTATGTGATACGTACTTGAGATGAAAAATGATATTTTTTACGAAGATAAGTACTAAATAGTCCGTATAATGTTATTCATGTTCCATTAAGGTTTTTTTCTCTTTGCTCCGCTAATTTCTTCGCCTCTGTTAAGCGAGATTCTTGAATTCCAATTTTCCATTGCATATTATTTGCGATTACATTTTAATGTTGCAAGATTTTTTTAAATAAAATTAACGGAAATTTCCGGTATAAATACTATAAAAGTATAATGGTAGTAGACTAGAAAATGGTCATTTTTGTTCAATCAAAGAATCTAAAAATAAAAGATAATTAAAAAGCTAAACTGAAATAAAATGTCACAGATGTTCGAAAGATTCTTGCGTAACTTTAATAAAAATTATAATGTTAGAAGAAAAAATAATATTATTACAATAATTACCAACAATGGTTACTTCTGAAGAGTAAAGCGGAAAGTAATACAATTCTACGAAATCCAGCTATTCACACGATACTACTGAAAGGACCGCAAATACTTGTACAAAAAACTGCATCGACTGAACCGGCTACATCGGAGAACTAGTTGATCGACCTTTACTTGTAACTTTACGTTTCTGTACTTTTACGTCCAGATACAGGAAAAAAGAATAGTTCTGAATCATTCTTAAAAAACATTCTTAAATAAAAGCATATTTAACTTGGAATAATATACTGGAATAATTTCATCATGCAATTTAGTTACCTACGCAATATTTTAGTAAAAGAAATATTAAACATTTTATTATGCATTCTCGTAGTCACATGTAAAATTATTACAATACAATAAAATTAATTCTTGATTATTTAGTAATAATGTCTATTGGTTGATTATTGCATCTTAATTAGTATATTCTTCATGGAGAATATGCAAATATAATTTTTAAGTTATACAGTAGACTCATCCATTAAATATATATAGTCTTTCACATCGTTTATATATCTCCGCAGAAATTTATAATCCCTTTTTACATTCATTATCAACTTTTTAATATCTTTCTCTCTGTAAAACAGTTAAGTTATAGTAAAACCATCTCTTACATCGTCTATTAGATACTTTTAGAACTGACCTCACGGAACCTATAAGACAATGGACGGAGATATTTTGAGATTCAATCTTATCGAACGGTTTGATATCTATCGTAATCTCCAGTACAATGCTCCCCGTTTTAGTTTGTGATACGAAAGATATGCTAAAATAAAAGAAAAATGTATATACTGCATCAGACATAAAAATAATACAGTTCGAATCATTTTTACCTATCGTGAGTTATTTCCATCAAATTTAGATCGTTCAAGCGCTTCAAATCGAACATAAAATCCATTGCTAACTTTACTTCCTCCGAAATGTAATCTAACATCGGTAAAATATCCTTACGATTTTTATATAAGTCCAATAATTTTGTTATGTCTAACTTTTCTAAGATCATTCTATGAACTATACTTATTAATGCATCCGCATCATCTAATAAACAAAGATATTTTTAAACAAATTGCATTAAATATAAATTAATACTCTTTTCATTAATTCGCTTTTTGGGACTCACCTGCTAATCGAGAAATTAATTTAATCTCTTTAATAAATTCATTATTTATTACATCACAAGGATCCCGTATAAATATTACTACTAACAGTGAACACGATATGAAACCAACAACAAACATACTTTTTTCGATATTTTCGTGGTATACTTCCCAAATAATCTCGTTACTAAAAAGGGCATTTCAAGAATTATATGATGCAATATCGATGAAATATTAGAAAATATTAAATTCATTGAAATACCTTTTCGCACAATCTTTCAACTCGTTCATTAACGCAGAAAAAGGATCCAATTCAATTGCAACATCTTCTTTGCAAGAAGTATGAGGTTCCAAACTTAGTTGCAATTTATCGTTTGAATAAGATTCATTATTTACTTCCATTCTGTGTGTATCAATTAACTTATCATTATCAGCTTTTGGAGTACTTTCATGAATAGCTCTTATATTTGATAAAGAACATTCTATGCTTTGATTTTCTAAATTGGAATTGTTCAAACGTAAATCTTGATCATTTTCTTCGTTAACGGGCGTCGAAGATAATTTTTCACTATCATTTACTGTTGAAGACGATAAGTGTAAAATTTGAGACTCTGTACTATTATCTCTCACATCCGGCAATTCCAGCTTCTGGATTTCACCTGTTTGCACTTGATCCTCTTGTTCAACCTTTGAATTCTCTGGTGCACCATTTAGAGATGTACGTTTTATCAGAAATGTGCAAGATTTCCGCACATTTTCTTCTAATACAATTCCTTGACAATCCTCAAGATTTAAAGTACTTTTATTATTCCCATTTTTTGAAAGGCAATTTGCTTCTATCTTAACTTCCTTATTGTAACTAACATTCATATCTGTATCTGTCAAATCATCCAAACAATTAAATGATGGTAATGATGGAATTGATTCTAATACTTCCACATTTTCATTAAAAAACATATCGCTTTTATCCGTTAAGCATTCCCTATTATAATCTCTATTTTGTAAACATTCTGTATTATTCGAAACGCTACATACATTATTTTCCTTGTTATTTATATCAAGAACATCATTGTTAATTTCTGAAATGTTATTTTCTTTGTTGCTGATTGTAAAAGTGTGATTACTATTTGATGGTTGAATTGTATATGTTCTTCTTGGATGTGATGTAATTATTTGTGTGCATTTAACTGGTGAGTGTTTATCTTTATCTAACTCAGAATTTACAGCGGAAGCATCATTTGATACAGAGTTAAATGTAGCACAAGCTATCTTTGTGTTATTTTCTCTCAAAGCTGAAGCAAAAGTATCTTGTTGCACTGACTCATGCAAGGGCATGCTAGGTGTAATATTTGCAGAACTCTGAACTTTAATTGGAGTATACTTTTCCAGAACATTATTTTCTACACTTTTTGGAAAATTGTCTTTATTCAAGGTTGTATCTGAGTTTAATAAACAAGGAATTGCTATAGTAGCAGTAATATCTTTTAAGACATTATCTGTACAGGTTGAAAAATCTGGAAGGTTTCTATTTTGAACACTATCAGGTAATGCCGATTGTCTATCTTTAGTAAAATCTGTGTCAAAATCTTCAGGTTGAGATTCTGCTGTTGTTACACCTTCATTATCATTTTCATTTGATTCAGAATATACAATTATCTTTCCTTCCATATTACCCCTTTTATTAAGTGATGGTAATACATCTGTAAATGTCACAGAATTATCATGAAAAATAATAGTTTTGTTTGATAGTAAATGACTTCTACTATTGTCAAACGTAGAAGCAGAAGAATTTGATTGGGTGGTAGGTACATTTTGTGTAGCTATCTGTAAATTATTCTGGTATATTCTAGGTAAAGTTGTTATAGCTGTGGTAAATTCCATTGACTCGTTATTACAAATTCTAGTTTTACTATCATTTGCTTGTGTTTCATAAACATTTGAGTTAATTCTTAGTTTTTTAATACTACTTTCTGGACTACCAAGATTAGTTGCATGTTGTCTATGATTTCTTTTTCCAGAATGTATATTAACTGGGACTACATTAGTCATTTCTAAAGATGTATTTAATAATTCAGTTCTTTCATCCTGTCTTGTAATATTATATTTACATTGCAATGGTTCTTGTATCATTGGTAATTTGTCAGGAGATTTATAAACGGTTGTTTCTACAACTTTAGTAATATCCATTGATACATCACGAAAAGTAATTGTTCTATTCTCTTTATCATTTGAAACACAATAATTTATACTATTACTACTTGGTTCTAAATTACATATAGAAGGTGGTACTACTGTAGTTATTTCCATTGAAACATTATGAAATCTTTTAGTTTTATCATCTTCACTACACATGGCTGCCTTTGGATTACTAATATTATTATTAAGTTTAATGACAGATGGTAAGGCTCCAGTTAATTCCATTGGCATATCTTGATTTATTAAATTCTCTGTTACATTGGGTTTGTTAAATTGCGGAAAGTTTTGTGCACTTGATGGTAAAACAAGTGTTGTTAATTCCATTGATACATCTTTAATCTCTTCAGTATCCTTACTATAATGTGTACCAAAATACATGTTACTGGGAACAACTTCAGTCAAATCCATATATATATTCTGGACAGATGTAGATGTAGATGTATTTAATTCATTATGATGAAAATTATTTACATTTGATTCTGATAAGTCTGACACTTTTTCAGTTAAGTTTCTATCGGGATCTTCATACACGATAATACTCTTTGATATGTGGTTATCATTTTTCAACTGTAAATCAGTCAAAAAAGTAGACTCAGTTTCTTGAACAACTGCATCATGAAGTGTAACTAATGGTTCAGTCAGTAACATTTCATTTTGACAATTTACATCTTCAATTGTATTTGCAATGTGTGAACTATATTCTTCAACATCAACATTTTCATTTGTTGCTTTATTACAACCAAATTGCACATTATTTTCATGAATATTATCAAAAATATTTTCTTTATATACACTTTCAGTCTCAGATTCTTTTTGATTAGAAGAACATGGTACTTTGAGATTACTTAAATCATGCTCTTCATATGTATTATCCCATACAGTTCCTTGCTCCAAGGAATTGCAAAATTCTCTGTACAATGAATTTTATACCATGAATTAACAAATCAACTACATTATTGAAATTCATTAAAAAAAATTATAAGCAGCAAGTAACTCACTTGACATGTTTTTTTTCTGCAAAACTAACACGTCTTTTAATCTTTGCCGTTACAGTAGGACTACTTTCATTGGATGAGCTATTAAAGTTTAAGTTCTGCAGAGGATGGCGTGGTTTGGGAGGCTTAAGTATCTAAGTATGTTACAAAAATAACAGTGGTATTTAACAAAGTTTCAAGATAACAGGATAAACTTATAATCAAACTTCAAAATATTAATTAATTAAATAGTGTGTCAAATTCAAACAACCTTAGTACATAACTTATGGCATAATATACACAAAGCCGCAATAACAGTATACTACAGAATCAACATTAATATTATTTACTTGTCCTACAAATATTTTTTGAATATCAGTATACTTACAGAAGATCGCCTTGAACTGTTTGTAGTAGATTTGGAGGGAACCCTGCAACATAAAAGAATATATTAAAGAATATCTTCAAAAAGATCTTTATTGATAAATTATAACTCATGCATCAGTATTTTATAAAATAATTCAGAATGCAATAATTAAATGAAGTACCGATTTTGAATACTGACGAACAAATAATTGAAAAATTGCAAGGTTAAATAGTATGAAGCCTAATTTATGTCAATGCTACTTTATAACGTTTAATATTCATAGTACACCAATCTTTTTATAAAAGATAAACAGTAAAGTACATCGATAGGGAAAACATTTAATAACAAATGAAATAATGCTCACATTTCATTATATTAAAATTTTGTTTAATTCAAATTCAAACTCAAAAATTTCGAAGGCTTCCACTCTCTAGTAACGGTAACGATTACCAACTCTATTAATGTCAAACTGCACTTACTACTGCGATGCAGTTTTCATGAACTGTTGGTAAGTTTCGCAGATTACGATATCGCTATAAAGCATTGAAATGAACTTGAGGATCGGCTCTTATCAAAGCATAAATAAATTGTAATCTACGATTACGACCTACGACCAATGATAAGTCGCCAAATACGTGATTCCATTTAGTGACGCTTACAAAAATATATTTACGATTAAATATCCGTTTGAGTTACAAAGTCATAATACATTAACTATGAATCTATTTTAGTCAATATCCAAATAAATAGTACGAGGTATTTTATGATTCAACAAGGGAGATAACGCAGTGTATAAAAATCTCTCAAACGCAAACATTAATCTGCCTCGGTAGCACTGTTAATTAATTTTGCTGAGTGATTGACAGTAAGAACAGCTGATCAAACGGGATATAAAAAGCCAGGATTTATTAACAATGGAAGGAGTCGCTGTCAAAGTAATAATAAAAGCACCGAATCAGCAGATAAAAGATCAAATCGTAAATTGTGATATTGGGTGGACCGTTCGCCAATTAAAAGAACATTTGTCCGATGTTTATCCTAGTAAACCAGTGAGTTTTATTTCGTCTATTTTATGAATCTCACGTCATGTGAAATTTTGTGAAAGTTGTATCCTTAGTGAAAGCAATGTATCATTAGCATCACTACACGACATACAAGAAAAACAAAAAAATATTGCGAACGCTTCCCTTTAAGTATTCTTAGAAAGCTATAGTGCGTTATCTATTAGAGATAATACGTTGATATTTTTATGAGTTTAATGATGATAATTTAATTATCAACAATAAGATGATTATATCTTATTACTTGTCTGTAATAATTAATTTTTTATTCGAAATCAAGAACTAGTAAAAATATTGTGTAAGAAATAACATGATAATGAATTGAACATATTTATAGGAACGAGCAAGTCAGAAACTTATATATTCAGGACAATTATTAAATGATTCCACATGTTTAAAAGATGTGTTAAGACACTGTAATGGGCAAGAAGATCAAACCTATATAGTTCACTTAGTCTGTGCTTCACAAAAAACATCAACAAATAAAATAACTGAACAAGTTGTGGAAAATACAAAGACAATTTCTATTGCAAGAAGTACAGTGGAAAATACGAGATTAAATAATACAAATAATATACAGAATCAAAGTCAACATATTACTAATGTTGCTACGCAACATACTCCGGCACAATTGTATTCTACACTACAATATTTTGATCCACGAAATAGTCAACAAATGGCTTGGATGCAACAAGCATATACCCATTATTTTACACAATATATGCAACTGTAAATGGCATTCTTATAACTTATTTTAATGTTTGGAAATTATATATAATTTATAGTGAAAAGGAATATTTTATTATAGGATGGCAGCACAAGGAATACAATTACAGACTAGCATTCCATATGTTCAGCAAATGAATGTCAATACAAATGATAATGTTCAAAATCCATATACAAATAACACAAATAATAATAATAATAATAATAATAATAATAATAATAATGTAGGTGATGAGCAACAACAACCTGCTGCTCAAGAAGCTGATGTTAATGGAGGAAATAATGGTGCTGGAGAAGACGGTGCATTTAACAGAGATTGGCTAGATGTTTTTTATATGCTGTCCAGAATAATTCTTTTTTTCACTTTAGTATATTTTTACTCATCTCCTCTAAGATTTCTTATTGTTACGTTTCTTGGCTTTGCAATGTATCTGTAAGTTAATATATACAAATATTATGTTTACATCTTTTATATGCAAATATATACAATGAAGTGAATATTTCACAGATATCAAGGTGGTTTTTTCCGGGTACAACCTATTCTATTACCTGAAAATAATAATGGTAGAGGAGATCGGGTGGATAACAATAACCAAATATTACAAAATGAAGCAATAGGTCCACAACCTGCACAGCAACAAAATGGTCAAGTGCCAGCTGTACAAGCAGAAGCAAGAACAAATGCAAATGAAGAACACGAAGAGGAAAGACCTGGTGCACTTGCTTTTACCTGGACATTTTTCAGTACATTTTTTGCTTCACTTTTTCCAGATCAACCAAATGTTATTTAATTTTAACAAATGTCAGTTTCTTACACTTAACTTTGTTGTAAAATTAATTTTCTTTGTTTTACATATATTTTTAAAACAAGACATTAAATCTGATGAGGTGGTCTCTCTTTACATATATACTTAATAAATATTGATATCAAGAGAAGCGTTATTAAGAATCCTAAAAAGGACATTTTTGAGAAAAAGAATTTCAAAAAGATTTTACAAATTTTCCAAGTATAAAAATCTTGTATACAATGATAAGTATATATAGATATACATATTAAATGTACACATAAACTGAATAGCATTTTTTATAAATACTGTTATTCATATACTTCTAATAATTTTATGCATGTATTACTTTAATTTCATTGAGACTACCTCAGGGTCTATAAACAAAATAAATTTATTGAAAAAGTAAATCATCCCAAATTGTTTAGAATTTGTTGTATAATAAATTTTCTGTTTTTCTAGTTCTATAAAGGTACAACGAGAAAAGTATATACTGTGTATATAAATAAAATTATTGTAGAGCTTATAAGGTGTTGATAAATATAAATACCAAAAATAAATTATGAGTTTTTATTCATAAAAAGTTATTAAAACAACAATCCTGTTATCAATTGATTTTCTGTGATTTTTATTGTGAACGAATTTAAAAAGTTCGCTTTCTAATTTACTAGATACATGTTTAAACCTTGTTTTATAAGATATATACATATACTACAATCTGCATGCATAATTTAGGTTTTGATTAGGTTTCCAAAAATTCAAAATATAGTAAAAGCATTTTATGCATTTTGCAGCAAGACTTAATACAAAGCTTAACACTCCTTATTAATTCTGATAAATCCTCATATAAATCTCTCTTATAAATTACATGGAGGGGAAGTATGAAATTTTTCATAAAATATGTATGAATGTAGTGAAATTGGTAGATTGGGAAGAATAGCAAGGAAGTAGTTAGTATGAAAATGAGAAAATTAAACGTTTTTAGAATGATTTTACTATATTTTGAATTTTTAAAAACCTAATCGAAACGCAAGTTACTCTTGCAAGTTGTAGAAAACTATTTCTGAGTTACAAGCTGTTTTTGTCAGTGAGACATTACCTTTACAGCATACATTCAATATGTTTCCCCTTCGCCGGCTTACACACGATAATTTTATACATTAAACATTTCGTAACTCTGAAAATAATGGGTTTTTAACTCATGTTTGTTAAGACTTTTGTGTTTGTTTTTTGTTTGTCCCCAACTCTTTTTGTATATTCTACATACACATATGTATATTATTTATATATGTATAATTCGTAAACAAACCATTAAATAAAGATATCCTCAATAAATTATAGAATTTATGTAATTTATTTATTTATAGTTAATAAACTTTTATTAATAAATCAAAAATATGAAAAGGAAATTCCTATAACTTTCATAACCTAATTAATTATGTAGTTAGTTAATATCTTAAATAAATAACAATATAAATAAAATATAAAATAAAAATATAAAATAGAATAAATAAGGCAAATAATATACATACTCTAAGAATTCTAAGAAAAAGATTGCATTGTATTAATTTTTTTTTACGTACTATGCACTGTGTATCAATTGTGCGAAGAGTAAAAATTCCTTTGCATACATGTTTCTAAAATATTAACAATTAAATTATTTACATTAAACAAAAGGTTGGGTATTTAATTTAAGAGACTATTTTTATTTAAAAGTTATATCTAATTAATATAAAAAAAATATCTATAGTAATAAAAGTCCCGGCACATTGTATTATAACCCTATTCATACATTTCAAGGTCTGCGTATATTTTAAACACATGTACTATAGGCGGTATATT
This sequence comes from Bombus huntii, assembly GCF_024542735.1. Lineage (NCBI taxonomy): Eukaryota > Metazoa > Arthropoda > Insecta > Hymenoptera > Apidae > Bombus > Bombus huntii. The sequence goes on from NC_066251.1 coordinate 6,350,484, forward strand.
AATATTCAAGTACGTAATTTTTTGAAGTCGCAACACTCCTTATAAGTAAATTACATAGAATAAAATAATACATTGTTATTAAAAACAAAAGTAATATGTGTGTGTATGTGTGTATATATAATAGAAAAATAACATTATGACTTAAATTTATATCTCAATAGGCAGTATTTAACAATCAATTTCTACATCAATCACATTAAAAAATGTCTCAACATCGGATGTCTGATGTCATTGGTATACTTAGAGGAGCTAAGGTAGTAGCCGAAGCTGTGATTAAGCATCAAGAAGAGACAGTTAAACACATAGTAAAGACTTCAAGTTTGAAGACTACCGCAGAGAAATGCCTGACAGATAATTTAAAAACATTGAATAATATAAAACTAAGTAAGGTTCCTGTAAGTTTCAAAAATAAATATAGATTATTAATACCTTTTTCTAATATGGCAAACGTTCTTGTAATATAACAATAATTATCTTATATGGTGACTACTAATATAAATTAATTTTACAAATAAATATTATAATTTCCTGTACAGTATAACATGTATACAGGTTCAAATAACAAAAGAATTTAAAGAAGTGACGGAACGAATAAATGTTGTTGAAAAGGGTATAATAGAATTTTTGAAATTAAAAAGTAAAGAAGTGGCAGGAATGCCAGCTGATCCAGATAAACCTATAAAATCTACCAAAACTAAATTACATGTTTATAATCCTGCTAAAGATCCAAAAGAAATAATAATAGAGATGGATATCCCAAACGTAAAACCTGATAACGAAAATGATATACAAAGTAAACAGGATAAACCATTAAAAAAGTACTCAACTGTGAAAGAAAAAATTGAAACAATTTCCAAACTAGAACATGAAATACCTAAGATTGAACTTTCTGAGAAAGATAAAGCAATTTTGAAGAAATTGGAATTAGAGCATGAAAAAAACATAAAGAGTCAGAACATGAAACAAGATGTATCAAATACACTAAAAACTGATTTTGAGATATTAGAAAACAAGGCAACAGAAAATATGAAAGTAGCTTTAGAAACCTCTCAAGTTAAACCAAAACCATCTGTTAGACCAAAGCAAACTGTGAGTCTTTTTACATTTTTATATAAATTGTGATAAATGATATGATGCATTTTATTTAAATACATTAATAAATAAATTTTTCTTTCAAAGCTTTCACCTAGTGCAAAAGCACAAAAAGTTCCATCTACCAGATTACAAAGAATGATAAGCTTTGGAACATTAGGAGTGGGTCTTGGTGTTGGTACAGTTGCAGAATATACACGCAGAACACTTGGACTAAAAAAACAAAGTCTTGGAGACACATTTGATAGCCTGTTTCTTACTAAAGCAAATGCAGAAAGAATAGTTTCTACATTATGTAAAGTGAGAGGTAAATATCCTTAATACATTTACTGGATTTTTTGTCAACTAATAGTTACGTGCCTTACATATGTTTATAATAGGTGCAGCTTTAAAAATTGGACAAATTTTAAGTATACAAGATGAAACCATTATAAATCCTGAACTACAAAAAGTATTTGAACGAGTTAGACAAAGTGCTGACTTCATGCCAAAGTGGCAAGTTGAGAAGGTATTAGCCACTGAACTTGGACATGACTGGAAAAATAAATTAGCAACCTTTGAAGATAGACCATTTGCTGCAGCTTCCATTGGTAGTTACCACTTATTTTTATTCTTTTAAATTAGTTTTTTCTTGGAAGGCCAAAGTAATACAAAAACATTTAAAAAAAAAATTCTTCATATCAGAAAAAATATTATAGGCCAGGTACATCATGGTACCTTGTTAAATGGACAAGATGTTGCAATTAAAATTCAATATCCTGGTGTAGCTATGGGTATTCAAAGTGATGTTGAGAATTTAGTAGGCATAATGAAGGTATAAAAATACTTTGATTTTTGTTTTATTTAAGATTATGTAAAAATATATCTAGAAATTTTTACAGGTTTGGAACATTTTCCCAAAAGGTATGTTCATAGATAATTTAGTGGAAGTTGCAAAACGTGAACTTGCATGGGAAGTGGATTATGTAAGAGAAGCAGAATGTACAAGAAGATATAAACAACTTATAGAACCTTATTTAGATTATTATGTTCCAGCTGTAGTAGGTAAATTAAATTGAAAAATTAGCAATTTAAATGTAAAATTGACTTAATTTTATACTTAGATGAACTATCAACGAGTCAAATTTTTACAACTGAAATGGTAGAAGGAATTCCAGTAGATAAATGTACAAGTATGAATATGGAAACAAGAGAACATATCTGCAAATTAATAATGAGTTTGTGCCTTAAAGAATTGTTTGTTTTTCGATACATGCAAACTGATCCAAATTGGTCCAATTTCTTTTATAACCCCAATACAAGACAAGTTTGTATATAAGATATTATTATTATTATCAATAAGTGTACTCTATCTTTGATATTATTAATTATAGTTCCTAAAATAATTTTCAGTTAATATTGTTAGATTTTGGTGCATGTCGAGGATATGAGAAATCATTTATGGATAAATACATTGAAATAATCTATGCTGCAAGTGAAGGCGATCGTAATAAAATTTTAAATTTATCTAGAGAAATGGGATTCCTTACAGGATACGAATCTAAAGTACGATATGTATATTTTTTAATAGTTTTAGCTTTAAAAAAGGTTATTATATTAATATTTATACATTTATTGCATTGTATTAATTCCAGCTTATGGAAGAAGCTCACGTAGATGCAGTAATGGTCTTGGGTCAAGTATTTGATAAAAATTCTAAATATTATGACTTTGGTGGACAAGATGTAACTAAACGGTGAGAGCAATATGATATCATTTAAATTAAATCATTAATAAATAAATAAAATATATAACATATATAATAAAATATATAAATAAATAAATATATAAATTTATTATATAAATATATAAATATATATAAAATAAATATATTGATTACAGGATTCAATCATTAGTCCCAACAATATTGGATCATAGGCTTTGTCCTCCACCTGAAGAAATATATAGTCTACATAGAAAATTATCAGGAGTTTTCTTATTGTGTGCCAAGCTTCAAGTTAAAATAAATTGTCGCGATATGTTTCGCGAGGTTTATGCAAATTATGAATTTGAATAATAATGCTATATAAATTAATGCTTTATACCTTAAACATGTATAGTTAAATCAATATAAACATTTTTACAATCAATACCTTCTATTATTTAGACCTTTAATTTACTCATATACTTAAAGCATTAAATTTGTGTATCTTCTAATTTTAAGTTGTATTCTGATAACAGTTTATTTATTGTAACATGTTTTTGTTTAAATAAAATCTGGGTAATTATATAAGGTACAATTATATCTCTATCAAAAAATATCATAAATACATATTTAATACTGATAACGAATGATACCTTAACCTATTCATCTCTTTGTTCCCATTAATAAGTTATCTTCAACAAATTTCATAAATTAACTGGCGAAATGTCTAATAAATTCTTATATTTTGCATACGGAAGTAATATGTTAACAAAAAGAATACATATTAACAATCCAACTGCAGTACGAAAAGATATCGGATTTTTAAAGGTAAATATACATGGTTAAAGGAAATTTCCTACGCGTTTAGTAAATCCATTTCTATTTTGAATAATTGAAAACAGCAAGATATGTGTTATGCTTTATAAAATTTCATTATTTGCTTTATTATTTATCTAAATACTGAATTATATCAGAATTTCAGATTAGATTTTATAACACACTCAAAGAGATGGGGTGGATGTTCAGCAACAATTGTTCCTACAGAAAATTATATTGTATGGGGAGCAATTTGGGAATTAGATGAATGTAATATGTGTACATTAGATAATCAAGAAGGTGTAGCAGATAAATTATATTTCCCTTTAATGGTTGACATAGAAACACTTACTGGTAAAATATTTAAATGCAGAGTGTATCAGCAATGTAACAATCCTGATAAAAATGTAAAATTGTGTTTGCTACCAAAACACAGGAGACCTTCACCGTTGTATTTGTATGTTATACTTAATTCTATTCAATTTGTTTAAGGTTTATTATATAATTATTAATTATTCTCTTACAGAGAAACAATATTAAAAGGTGCACATGAAAGTCAATTACCACTTGATTATATTAAACTCTTACAAAAAATACCGCATAATGAATATGCAGGAGAATATGATATTGGGTAAGAATAATTATTCATTTTATTATTTTTATTATTCATTAACTCATTGTAACATTAAACAAAATTTTTATTTATGCAGTTAGTTTCATTATGTACAGGCTCTTTACATTTAAATAATTTGGTTTTCATACAAATAGTATATTTGATAAAAAATTATGTATATATCTATAATCCTTTTTCTGCTTCTATTTTTCTTACCTGATGTATTACATTTGAACATTGTCTACCCATCTTTTTGTTGAAATTAATATTTTTGGATCACAGCCTTCCCTTGAAAGAAGTCTAGATTTAACGATCTTATGCTTCTTTAAATGTTTCTGGACAGCTGGCTCATTCTCTATTAAATCAAGAGCTGCCTCAAGTGATAATTTATCTGTTTCATACTTGGGTATCCTAATCTTTGTGCAAAGTGCATTATTTATCTAATAGTATACAGAATGATGTAGCATTAATAATGTGTTTATATAAAATTATACATAGTATTAAATAAAGTACTTTGATTTCTAAGAATCACACTGTTATTATTTATATAGTTATATAATAAATAATATAATGTAAATTTATATCATGATAGTGAAGTAATAAATACTTTAAATACTTTGTACTTACTATAATCTCCACTGACATTTTATAATTCATATCTATTTCTGGCCATTTTTGTTCCATAACATCCCTATCTAAGTCCACTTCATTCTTATCTATTAGATGATGTTTTACCTCAGAAAATGCGGACCACAATTCCGAAGCGAAATGTGGTGCAAATGGTGCAAGCATTATAATTTGGACTGCTAATGCACGTTCATATTCACGACTTTTTTTCATGCATTCCACACACACTTTGCGTATACTTAATATTAAAAGAAAAAGACGATTACTGTATCTAAAATTATTAGAATTGTTGATGTACCGCAAGATTGTAATATATACCTATTTGTAAGTCCTTGCATTCTTGATATTGCAATACTAAGTTGTTGAGATCCGATTATATTATAAGTTACAGACTTTAAAAAATAATTTCGACTATCAAACATGTATTCATCATGTTCTGCAAATTTAGAATCAGTAGGTTCCGCCTGAAGCTCTTCTGAAGTTACGCTATTGCGATAATCGTTAAAAGCTTTTACAGTCTTCCATAAACGATTTTGCCAATTTAATATTCCCGGAATGGCTGAATATTATTAATATATACATTATTTGATATATATAATAATTAGTTAAAATTTTTATTACAAAGAGCTTACTGTTATGGTCACAACGCTTATCTGAAGTTGGTGCTTGATCAGCTAATATAAATAATCTAGTTGTATCAATTCCATATTTATCTAAGAATTCAAGAGGATCAATGCCATTATGTTTTGATTTAGACATTTTGTCCCATGAGACAATGACTGGTTCTTTGGTATTCTTTTCTACATATTTTCCTACATGTTCTTCCACTTCATCCGCTTTTAAATATTTCTCTGTCTTTTTTAGCTGATATGTTTTATTAAGTACCATACCCTGCACAAGCAATTGTTTAAATGGTTCTGGAGTAGGTAAAAGTCCTTCTGAATGTAGAAAATGACTTATAAATCTGGCATAATATAAGTGCAGTACAGCTGAAATTATAATATTATTAATTTGAGATCTTTAAATATATATATTTTATATCTACAAAGAATTTAAATATTAGATACTTACCATGTTCTTTTCCACCTATATACAGATCAATAGGAAACATTTCTTTTGCTTTATCAACAGCAAACATCTCTTTCATATTTTGTGGGTCAATGTATCTCAGATAATACCATGAACTATCTACAAATGTGTCCATTGTATCTGATTCTCTAACTGCTTGAGCTCCACATTTAGGACAAGAAGTATTTAACCAATCCTTAGTTTCACATAATATAGACTTTTTATTTGAAGATGAAAATGTTATATTTGGTAAAATTACAGGAAGGTCATTGCGTGGTACTGGTTGGATACCACAATTTGAACAATAAATAATTGGAATTGGTGTACCCCAATACCTCTGTCTAGATATTAACCAATCTTGCAATCTTGAACCAACAAGGTATCCACCAATTTTCCACTTTCTTGCTTTAGATAATATTTCTGATCTTTTGTTTTCTTGTTCTTCATAACTTCTTATCGAATGCCGTACAAATTCAATCCCAACTATTTCAGAAAACTGATAATCATCTATTGATGCAGACGGTATACCAAGATAAGTATCTCTATGAGTTGGAAATGCAACTTTATCTGTTACAAATACTGGCAATTCATTTCCATTGAATGGGTTTAATACTTTAACATCTATGATTTGAATTCCTTCTGCCACATCTCTACAATACTCTGGTCTATTTAATAAGCTTTTTGGAGATATTGCAATAAACTTTGCATATTCAATAAATTCTGGATAATTAGTCCAAATATTTACTGTTTTGGGATAATTTGGGATAGTTCCCATCAACTGTAATTCAAAACTAGTACCACTGCAGTCACCTATCCAATTTTGTTGGATTTTTTTGACATCTCTCCATTCTGTCAATGTTGGATCATCTAAACCTTGAGACAATGATCTGATATGATACAAAATAAATTAGTTAAATACTATTTGTAATTCTTATTATATATTTCAATGTTCTTTAGAGATTGTTAAATTCTAATATACCTACTTAGCAAATGATGTAGTCCTAACAAACCACTGATTTAGCAACCTTTTTTCTACTTTTGTACCTGATCTCCAAGAGCAATTATTTGCATCAACTTGTTCCTCTGCTAATACAGTTTCATCAACAGGATCCCAATTAACAAATGATTCTTTCCTATAAACCAAATCTTTGTCAAAAAGTTTTAAAAATAATTCCTGCGTCCACTTATAATATTCACGATCACATGTAGCAAATTCTCTATTCCAATCAAAAGAATAATTCAATGATTCTAATTGATTTCTCATCTTTTTAATGTTATCGTATGTCCACACAGCAGGATCAACTTGTCTTTCAATTGCAGCATTCTCAGCAGGTAATCCAAATGCATCCCAACCCATTGGATGAAGGACATTATATCCTGAAATAAAAGAGAAAAGTGTGTCAATAAAAAATTATATAAATAAACCAAACAATATATATAATTACACTTAAATTTACCTTTCATTCTATAAAAACGAGCAACTGTATCACTTATTGTATAAACCCTTACATGACCCATATGAAGTGTTCCAGAAGGATATGGGAACATTGATAATACATAAAACTTTCTCCTTGTACTATCTGCATCATCATATTGATGTAAGTTAATTTTATCTTTCCAATGTTTCTCTATATCCTTTTTTATTACATCTGTAACTTCTGCATTCTAAAAATATGATCAATGCTTTATGCATTATAGTAACAATACCAATTTATAACACTACAGACATGTATATTTTTTTACTAAATAGAGAACATACCGAAAATTGGTTTATGCCGGTCGAAGCGTATCGGTAAATGACATTTTTTAAGAATATATTACTTTTATAATATGATGCAAATGATTCTCTAATCTTCATTTTTAATTAAATTATTTAAATACTTATTTAAATATTCTACAATTAAACATGAAACATTCAACTTGTGCTTAATATACACGATCTTATAGCAAGTTGCCATATTTATTAACTACTTTAAAGTAACTTCATTTTACATTTAAATTATTTTAATAAAATTATATGTAAAGCGAAGCGATATTTGTAAACAAATAATATTTTTAAAATATGATTTTATCATAAAATAATGTAATTTCAATCTTCATTTAGTAAATTTTGTTTTGCTGGGAGCTAAAACTTCCGCTTGGTGGTGCTGATTCTTTTTCCGGTCTATGCCTTGTAAACAAGTTCGTGAGTATTCTTTTAAGTTCGAAATCCAATTAAAATCTCAACATCTTGAAATAATATTTCTCAAAGTAATAGAAAATTGTTGTTATTTATGTTTTTAAGTGTAATTAAATAATATGATTGTAATGTTATAATATAACAAGTAAAGAAATATTTTGACATTAATCAGGTTATCTTTGTCTCATATGTTTTAATTTCAATTAATGATATACCTTTTCTAATAGTAGGATCCATAATAATTATATGAGTATTATAAAGTAATATTAAAGTTACAAAAATTTTATTTGTGAAGGAAATTTAATGTTTTGTTTATACTTAGTAATAATACTGTTTCCAACCTATTATACTAAACTTAAGTTTATAAAGTGTATTTTTACAAATCTTTTAAGAAACAAATTGTATATAATTTAGTATTTTTGTTTCAGTTCAACCATGGGTAAGAGAAATAATATGATCCCTAATGGACATTTCCATAAAGATTGGCAAAGATTTGTTAAAACTTGGTTTAACCAACCAGCCAGAAAATTTCGTCGTAAACAAAATCGTATAAAGAAAGCTCGTGCTGTTGCACCAAGGTAAATAGCATACGTTTATTTCATTTTTATTTCTGTTGTCCATTTATGTAAATTAACTTCAATAGTATTTTATTTTAATTTAAGACCTGTGAAGCTTCTGAGGCCTATTGTTCATTGCCCAACATTCCGTTATCACATAAAAGCTAGGGCAGGCAAAGGTTTTACCTTAAAAGAACTAAGGGCTAGTGGTTTAAATAAAAAATATGCTAGGACTATTGGAATTGCTGTAGATCCTAGAAGGCGTAATAAATCAGTCGAGTCTTTACAAAGGAATACTCAAAGACTGAAAGAATATAGATCCAAATTGATTCTTTTCCCACTGACTGTAGCCAATGTAAGTAGAATATAGTAAATTTAAAACTATTAAAGAAAGACTACATTCTAATGTTATTTATGAAAATAGCCTAAGGGTGATGATTCCACTAAAAAAGAAGTGAGCCTTGCCACTCAAGCTAAAGGAGAAATCATGCCAGTGAGACACCAAACGCATGCTAAAGCTAAGGCCCGTGTCATTTCTGAGGAAGAAAGAAAGTTCTCTGCATACGTAACTCTCCGTAAAGCTAGGGCTGATGCCAGACTAGTAGGAATTCGCGCAAAACGTGTAAAAGATGCAGCTGAAAATCCAGATGAAGTAACTAAAGTTGCTAAAGACAAGAAGGCTAAGAAATAATGTGGAACTTCATGTCTTTGTATAAATATAACAAATAAATTCTCTAATGAGAAATAAAATTTTCTATTTGTTTTTATTTTATACTATTTATTGAATATATATATATATATATTATACAATGAAGACATTTTATTTGCCATTAGTATTTGTATAAAAATATAATGCATTTATTATATGTATATGACAATATCAGAGAGGAAATTTTTCTCTGTGACTTCTGACTAGTGACATTTGAGTGTTACTAGTCTAGCATGAATTTCATTGGCAGGCGTGTGACGCGAAGCCACTTCCGGGGTGCGGGGATCATAGTCGTATGAAACTTGACTTAGTGATGTATGTCAAAAAGAGAAAGTAAACCAATTAACCTATTGCATTTAGTTTCAGGACAACAAAAGTCCTGACTTTTTTCTCTAAGAGGGAGAGACGCAGTAATAGAAAGTACTATTCCAACTTCTAACATTCAGTATCATGACTATAAAGCAACGATTTTATGTCATGTGTAAACGTACCCATTACACTAATTTACTTTTACTAGAGAAGAAATTTCCTTACTGCTCTTACTCAATGAAAATAAGATTGCGCTTGGGCAATTACAACCAATCATCGATCTGACCCTAAAGTACCACTTGCCCGTGTTCTCCGCTCCCCGGAAATGATTTTACACCTCCCGGTGGAAGTATAATCTCCCCAATGAGATGAGGCAGAAAACAGAAGTATTATTCGAGTTTTATTAGTCGGCAACTAATAGTTGCAGTTGTAGCAATGAAATTTTTTTTATGTTTACTGTCTTGTCTTGTGGAACAGACCATAAAAGTTTATGTTCAGTCTTTATATATATATATGTCGGTCCTATTTACATGGTACTCTAATTAATGGTACTCTCTATTTAATCGCGAAATAAAAATCTTTTCATAGTTCTTTTTCCTGTTTTTATACTTTAATGAGTTAAGTTGTACTTAAAGTAGCACTATCATTTATAGTTTTTTTTTGGTATAAATATTGGTAGCACTTCAATACTTTAGTTCATTTCGTAACTAGATTTGAATTTTAAACACCGAATCAGGACAACGGTTTTCGGTTCATGGCATTTATCAAATATTATCTTTCGTATATATTTTTCACATTATATTGTCATAAGTTTTAAAATAACTAAATATCAAGCAAAATTTATAGTTACGAAAGATGAAATCTGCGTAAGTTTTATTATTTCTTAATCAGTTTATAACTGAAGTCAAATAAAATTTAGCTATTTTCAATATTTTATGACTATTACTTTCTATAATCTTTTAATGTAAAATTTAATTATTTGTTATTAATTAATTGTTTGGTACTATTAAAGTTATTTTGTAACGTAGAATAATTGAAGCTATTCGTGGTATGTTAATATTTTAGACGTGCGAAACCACCAGGTTCAGCTCGTAAGCCACCAAACCGTCCAAGAGGTAATAATATGGTATCCAAGGATCCTGTTCAAGTTTATTGTCGTTTAAAGCCAATGCAACATCCAGCTGATGTTTCTTGTATGAAGCTTATATCTGATACAACTGTAGTTATTACACCACCAGAATCAGCAATGAATTTTCGTAACTCTAGCAACAAGGAAATTCAAACAACATTTAGTCGCGTATTTTCACCAGATGCAACGCAAAAAGAGATTTTTAATATAGTTGCTCTCCCATTAGTTGAAAATGTTATTCGAGGTAGAAATAGCCTTCTATTCACCTATGGAGTAACAGGAAGTGGTAAAACATATACTATGACTGGTGAACCACAGGATGCAGGCATAATGCCTCGTTGTCTTGATGTTCTGTTTAACAGTATTGCTAATTATCAGACCAAAAAATTTATTTTTAAACCAGATAAATTAAACGGTTTTGATATACAAGGTGAAGCTGATGCAATGCTTGATAGACAAAATGAACTTCATGCTGGACTTATGTTACAGAGAAATGGAAAATCAGGCAAAGTGTAAGTACAAGAATATGTGATATGCTTTATGTAATGTAAATGGCTTTATTAATAATTGATGGTTTTCACAGGAGAAAAGTAGAGAGTGATAGTGAGAGTAATCCAATGATTGTTCGTGACATAAATGAATCACAAACAGTACAAGTGGATCAAGACAATGTTTATGCTGTATTTGTTACATATGTTGAAATTTATAATAACAGTGTATATGATTTATTAGAGGATGAGGATATTAGAAACAAGTATAGTATCATTACTTACACAATTCAAATATTCTTAATTTCAAATAATATTTTAATACTGAGAAATAACTTTTAGGGTATTACAGAGTAAAATAGTTAGAGAAGATGGTAATAAGAATATGTATGTGCATGCTGTAACAGAAATTGAAGTAAAAAGTTCAGAAGAAGCATTTGAGGTATTTCAGCGTGGACAGAGAAGACGAAGAGTTGCACACACTGCGCTTAATGCAGAATCAAGTAGATCACATAGTGTCTTCACTATTCGTCTTGTACAAGTAATATTTCTAATTACTTTGCGTCTCATCTAATTAAAATTCACAAACAATATAGTATTTTCTTCTCCTAGGCACCCTTAGATGGTGAAGGTGAACAAATTATACAAGATAAACGGGTGATATGCATCACTCAGCTATCCCTAGTAGATTTAGCTGGTAGCGAAAGAACTAATAGGACTAAAAACACAGGTCAACGATTAAGAGAAGCAGGTTATTATACTTTTGATGTGAATCTTGTAATTATATTATAATATATTTTCATATCCATTCATTTTGATTTAGGAAATATTAATAATTCTTTGATGACGCTACGATCATGTTTGGAAATTTTAAGAGAAAATCAACTTCAGGGTACAAATAAAATAGTACCCTACAGAGATTCGAAACTCACCCATTTATTTAAAAATTATTTTGATGGAGAAGGACAAGTTAGAATGATTGTTTGTGTTAATCCAAGAACAGATGATTATGATGAAACAATTGTAAGAAATCAATAATATAAAACGTAAATATATGAAAGAAAATTAATTAATTTATTCATGTTTTACAGCAAGTAATGAAATTTGCCGAAATGACTCAAGAAGTCCAAGTAGCTAAACCAACAATTACGAAAATAGATCTTGGTTTTACACCTGGAAGAAGACAGGCAAATAAGGTGAGATGAGTAATAAAAGAATAACAATGAAAATAATTTGAAAATACGTGCATAATAAAAACTATTTTTAATAGTTATTTAAGGAGGCATGTAGTAAGTTGCAAAAAGAAGGCCATCCTGAAGCTGAAGATTTAGAAGTTGATGTGGGTTTAGTGTATAGGTAAGTATTATATGTTTTCTTTATTCTTTCTTCAAACTTATATAATTTTATTTTAATTCAGTTTAGGTGGGCCATTTCCTGAATTGGAAATTACTTCTCCACGCAATGATCAAATAATTAATAATTTAATGCATTTTTTAGAACAGCGTATTAACAAACGGAATTTACTACGTACTGATTTACAGCAAAAACGTAAGAATATAACTTAATTTTTAATCAAACTTAAATTATGTGTAATATCTTCATGACTGTTACATGATTATTACAGAAAACGATCTTAGGAAGAAGATAATGGCAATGGAACAAGAATACATGAATTTAAAGATTGAAAATGCGTCTCTGAAAGCCGCTAATTCACAACAAAAAAAGAAGGTAATAGCATTTTACTGATTACGGAAGTACATATAAAATAATTTGCTTTTGCTCTAGGTTTCTGCATTAGAGGGTCATTTATGTAAGACTGAAGAACAAATTGATAGCTTGCTTCGAAAATTGAACAATGCAAATGATACAATCCGCAGCTTACAGCAAGAGGTAGTTAACGAATGCATTTCTTTTTTTATTTAAATGACAACATATATTTTACTACAATTATTTTATAGTTAAAAGATAGAAACATGGCACTAAATCAACGTTTAATAGATAAGCAAAGAGTGAAACAAAAGTACAACACTAAAATGCAGTTAGAAACTGATAAAATGAATAAAGAATTGGAAATAAAGTTACGTCAACAACGTGAACACTTACAGGTAATGAAGTAAATATAATATATGTATAACTTCATTGTTTAATTTTTTTCTCTCTTTTTAGAATCAAATGAAAGAAAAAGAGGATAAATTAAGATTAGTAAAACAAATTTTAGTTGATGACAACGTACCTAGTGTTTCTAAAGATTGTGTTGTACCTACTATTAATTGTGCAGAAGCAACTCCAAAAACAACAGAGGGTCGATCACGAAGGGTCAGTTTATCTTACATTACGTAATTTACTTTCGAAAATATAGTTTAATGATATGTGCTCATAGGATAAAGCGGGTGTTGCAAATCCAAGGTACAGGCGTTCACAAAGCGCGGATAAGTGGATTGATCACAGACCCGGAGCGCTTGTTCCTGTTGGAACTGTTCTTCAACCTTTAATGCGTAGAAGACGTAGTGTTACGCGACTTACAGATCCAAAGGAAATTACAGACGGTGCATCCAGGTATTGTCTTATCGCGCAAGAACACGATACTGATGGTGAACTTGAGACAAAGTTATTCAAGGTAATTACACTTAAAAGGAATCGAAAAGAGTTATGTAGTTATATACTCAAATGTATTATTATTATGTTAGGGAGATATAATACCCACTAGTGGAGGAGGCGCACAAGTTGTATTTAATGATATGGAATGCTTAAAACAACTATCTCCAAAAGCAAGGAAACGTAGTGGTCCACAGGATACAGAAAATGAAGTAGGCTCTTCGAGACATTCGTCTACACTTGCAGAGTCTCATTCCAAACGTCCACGTGTAGTAAATTAACAGTTTTATTAATATAATACTAGTATAGTAATAATAGTTTTTATACGATATATAATATAATAATACGATACACATATAAATATCTAAAAACTTCTACTAAAAATAGTAATGGTAAAGAAAAATACTAATAATAGTTAAAAACAATGATATGAAGTCAAGATGTTAATATTTTCCTTTATCGTTACTATTTTTAGTAAAAGCTTTTACAACCAAAGTTTTTACAATATCAGTATTATAATTTATTAAATAATACAGTTCGCCAACAATGAATTGTGAGAAGCGATAATATTGTATACATAATACTTTATATCGTGAGGCGTAATATGAGTTATATGACTGCTATCTCATAACATGTATATATTCGTAATATTTAATTTTGAGATAATTAATAGTGAATTTTGCGCCTAATGTTGACTAATAATGTATCAATCTAATCTAATCATACATTTTGATCATGTTTACTCAGTTTTTATATACAATTATTTATATACAATATACATATATCTATCAAATTCACTGCAGTATATATTGTTAGTGAACCTTGTAGCTTTATCAAAGCTGTATTCACTTAAGATCGTTGTCTTCGTAATTGATTATCTAACTGCGCTAATTGGTGAAGAAAACCACTATTTGGTTGAATGAAACGATTTTTGCGGACTGTTCGAATTGCATCTGTGGCTAGCATTCCTTTTTTAATCATTAAATATGCTAATACGCACGTTGCGCTACGTGAGATTCCTAACACACAATGAACAAAAGCTTTACCTAATAGAAAGAAAGTTAAATTTTAAACGATCTATTGTAATTTTTCTATTTTTTTCATTATTAAATTATTATTTCATTACCTCCAGTCGAAACAGCTTCATCGATAAAATCTGCAATAATGTAAAAGTACTTGCTAATGTCTGTTGTGCACAAATCAATAAGTGGTAAGCCAAGATACTTTATTGTTGTATCAGAATAATAATTCTTATCGGTGTTTACAAATCCAAATCTTTTTCCTTCAGCAGCATTAAGCAAATGTGTTATACCCAATATTTTAAGGTATTTCTTATTTTTTGCTGTGACACTATAAAGTATTGAACATAAATTAATTTTTGATAAACATAAAGACATAAAACATTGAAATACTCACGCATCACCAATATATATTCCTGGATATACTTCATCACAATCGATATCCTGTTGAACACGGTAATATTCAACATCATCTCGATTAGGATCAAATCCTGGTAGCATTTTATTCTCAGTCTGTGTTCTATACAAAGCTTCTGCTAAGTGACTTTGGGTGGTTTCCCCACCAGTTAAACGTTTCTGAAAATTCATGAGATAAAAGTTTTTACTATGAAAAGTAACGTTACAATATTATATAATTTTTAATAATCTGATTTGAAAGATGATAAATTTTCAATATTAATTGAATGTTATTTGAAATGATCAGATGATATTTATTTTTTCATGTATTTCTCATTATAAAAAGACGTTTAGAATTAAAAAGAATTTGAAAAAATATCAATTACATGTTCCTATGAAATGACAGGCGACGTAAATGATAGCAATACTATTCTTTATAATGTATACTTACATTTCTCAGACTGCTGTCCATTTGAAAAGATTATTTATAGATTAATAATTTATAGGTTATACTAGATATGACAAATAAGAAAGACAGCAAAATATTACAAAATATTTTGTATTTTACTAATCAAGTATGTCACGATTAGGTATGACTAATTCTAAGCTTTTACATATATACATAAACAAATATAGTTGCACACAATGTTAAAATCGCGATAATTATAGCTAGTTATTTCTCTTTTGGAACTCTGTTATACCGCGATAATTATACTGACAAGGTGTCATGTAAATATATCCATTAATTCGATTAATTTTTGTATATAACGAATAATTTTGTATATTTTTTAAAATAGTAGAATATTTGAAATCCTATATTTGTGCCAAGAATTTGATGTATAATTTTTTAAAATGATATTTAAAATTTCAACTCAAATTAAATCTTCATCGTCTCGATATTTGAATATATACTTGAATAATACTTGAATAATATATATATAATATATGTAACAATATTTACTCAGTTCTTTTATATTTATTATTATAAGTGTAAAAAGTAAATTCTAGAAATAAAATATTGGGATATTCCTGAGTTTTGATAAATTGAACGAAATCAAATTTCATAGTAACTAGATGAGCGATGAGTCATGACGTATGTATATCAATGCCTAAAGAAAATATGGCGATGGTATTTGGTTAGTGTCCTGTTCTGTTGATTTTACAGAAGGTGTTTGGTGTGTTTATCGTGCTCAAGATTGTAATTATAATTTAAATTCGGAGTAGAACTTATTAAGACAATGAGTTTCTTTAGTAAAGTATTCGGTGGTAAAAAGGAACCGGTGTCTATGTCGACAGCCGAGGCGATACAAAAATTGCGCGAGACGGAGGATATGTTGATAAAAAAGCAGGATTTCCTCGAAAGTAAAATAGAGCTTGAAATTCAAACTGCTAAGAAGAATGGAACGAAAAACAAACGAGGTATTTACGAATGATATTCTTTATTTGGTAACCACTTGCAAACAGCTTTCAATGATTAAGGTCGTTTGTCATTGTGACGTTTCTCTGCTGTGTGTTGACTGTGCGTTAACTTATATTGTAACTATTAATCAGTGCTTTAAAAATGCTACTTTACCTATAAGTTTGTTAAACTAAGAATATAGCTTTTTAAGTAATAAGCGACGTTAACACTGTACAAGACATCCACATAATATGAGTTACTAATAATTAGACTGTGAATGTTTATGCATTTATGAGAAATTGTGAGATGTAAAAGTGTACAGAATGCAAGTAATGTACAAAAATATATAAAGTATATATTAAAAATGTAGTATTCATTATAATATTTACTATAAGAAACAAATTTATGTTTGTGTATTTCGTTAATTACATCTGTAAAAATGTTTATAAATTAGTATCAACATCCACATTCATGTACTAGCTATTAACTCTAGGATGAATATGTTAACAAGGAAACATAATTTACAGCTGCAATCCAAGCCCTTAAAAGAAAGAAACGTTATGAAAAACAGTTACAACAAATTGATGGTACACTTACCACGATTGAAAGTCAAAGGGAAGCACTAGAATGTGCAAATACCAATACTGCTGTACTTACTACAATGAAAAATGCAGCAGATGCATTAAAATCTGTCCATCAACATATGTAAGAAATTCAGTTTTGTGATATCATTAGTTAGATGATTCACGCAGATTATTTAAATGTTATTTTCTTTGTTTAGGGATGTTGATCAAGTACATGATATGATGGATGACATAGCTGAACAGCAAGATGTAGCAAGAGAGATTTCTGATGCAATTTCCAATCCTGTAGCATTTGGAAATGATGTAGATGATGAAGAACTAGAAAAAGAATTGGAAGAGCTTGAACAAGAACAACTTGATAAAGAATTGCTTGGTATTGAATCTACTGATGAACTACCAAGTGTTCCAGCTACTGCTATTCCAATTGCCCCAACTAGGACTCGCACAAGTAATAATTTTAATATTTTTTTGCTTTATTATTAGAAAATAATTTATTTTTAAACTAAAAATATTGTTAATATTTATAGAAGCCAAACCAGAAGAGGATGAAGATTTAAAAGAGTTAGAAGCATGGGCATCATAAAGGTGGTATCAATATATTTGTAAAAATGAATTTTTGTAAGAAACTGATAGCTAAAATGAAGTATGTATTATTGAAAGAGATAACAGTGTACATGAATGCGTTTTTCAGATTCAATATCATATAACTATTCTAATGTTAATACTGTGGTATTTTTATACACTGTTAAAATGATTAACATAATGATGAAGTTCATAGTAGTTATTTTCCTTATTACAGTATAAAGATTTTTTTTATCAATATACAAAGAAGAATCATAAGTAATAGCAAGTATCTTAAATACTTGCATTTGTGCTAGCCAATATACTCTACTGTTACAGTAAAAAATAAATTATATTGGACAAGAATATGATATACATACATAGCTATAAATGCTGGTAAATTATATACATATAATTTTTACTAACAGTGAGAAATACCTATGAGAACATTTATTGTATAAACTTTTTGTTCAAAAGATTAAATTGTAAGATATTACAATTGCTTCATAAAATTTTGTTGTTATTTTCATGTATATATGTATAACATATTTTGAAAAGTAGCGCAGTTCAAATTGTTAAATGGCCTTTTAAACTTTGTATAATTGTATCTGCTATAAATAAATTCATTTAAATGTATATTAATTTAGTACAACTATAAATACAGCAGATACAGTGTTGTATACATATTTTTACACTACAAATCATAGTAATTTTTGCACTATTATTAATATTTTATTAATTAATAATTATTGAATTATAAATATCCAAATTGCATCGAATTAATATGCCAATAGTATATATAAAATATTTATATTTTCACAAAATATGAATATATATAGGACAATTTAAAAAAATGGCTTAAATAATGATAGATATTTAATTAAAATGCAATATACATTACATAGTTTAAATGTTTTCACAATCATGAATATGCTTAAACTCCTAGGGAAAATAGTCTTTAAAAAATCAAGATTTATTTCATAATTTACAATTATAATGACTAAAGTCTCAATCACATAATAGGAGGAAATAAAATATTATCACTGAAGAACGTCGCTTTAATATGATACAATAGGCGTAGGAATATATTTTTTGTTCAATTTACTACTCAGCGCCGGTATGGGTAGTGGACGAATGTGTGGTTTAATAGAAAATCTAGTACCAGCGATATCAATTTCGTAACGAGCTTTAAGATCCATTATAAAGTCTGTTGTAACAGTATTTGCATTAATTTGTATATGTCCTGATTTTGGATAACTGATAAAACCAAGACATATATGTTTCTCTGTAGCGAAACCGTATCTATAAAGTTATTATTATTAATAATTTGATATAGTAAAATATATTTTATCTTTAATCGTATGAAGTATTTACCCGGCTGATGTAACAGTTCCTACAAATTCATTATTTCGATAAATAGGCTCACCACCCCATGGCCATACATCCTTATTAATATCTAATTCATTAACAATAAATAATACTAATCGTTTTGATACGCCTTGTTCTTTTTGACGTTGCAAAGCAAATTTGCCAATAAAATATTCTTTCTGTTGCAACAAATTATCATAATTAATCAACATGTTTAAACTGTTGTGCCTCTGTATGATAGAAGTCCTCAGAAATTCAGATTTAACATTAATAGTCTTGGAACAAAAAAAATTCTATTACCATATACCTACTTACATCTAATCTTACATTGTATCCACTTCCAGCTTCATATGGCGTAACAAATGGTGTCAATTCTTCGGCCCAAAATGGAATAAATCTTTCTATTCTCATGAAACGTTGTGTGAGTACACCTACATCTCGTACTCCATAATCTTTACCTACTTCCATTAATCTGGAGTATACATGAAGTGCGTATTCTGATGGTATATATAAGCAATAACCAGATTCACCAGTATGTGTAAATGACATTACCATTACATCAGAAGCATAGGCTACATTTACATTCTATTAAGAATATAAAATTAATATATATGAACGTTATAAATCTATCTATCGCCGCTGAAATATTTACCAGAAATCGATATAAGCTGATTACCTTATATGTAAAAGGAGAGAGATTAATGTCAGAATTGGAAAGTTCTGAAAGTAGTCCTGTTGCTTTAGGTCCTACTAAATTAATAACAGTATATTTTGACGTTACATCATTAAGACCCACCGAATGATCAGCTGGTAAATGTCTGCGCAATAAACAGATAACGTTTATACGATTACAGTAAACATTATTTTTAATTTCTATTACTTTTGTTACCTAGACATCCATTGGTAGATGCGTGTTTGTTGTGACGTAGGTGAAACCATAAAATAACTATTTTCAGCTTGTCTTACTAAGATACAATCATTTTCATACCCTCCTCTTTCATTTTGCATTCCTGTATGCACTATACTACCAATTGGTATATTTACATCATTAGAACATAATTGCTGAAGATAGTTGACAACTTCCCAACGACTAGACTGCAAATATGTAAATGATTATATGCAAAATATTTTATATTTTAAATACTTACTTTAATTTCGATTTTCGAAAATGAACTCATATCTATTATTCCCACTCCTTCTTTGCATGCTAGAAATTCCTCTGTCATGAAATCAAAAAACTTTGGTTTATAAAAACTGCCTGGTGGCATAACTGGTTTTTTTTGCCCTTCTATTAATAAAAATTACTTACTTTTTACTTGTTGTTAATGTGATTGTGTCATTAAATATAACAAGATGTAAATAAGAATGAAGTAATTAATTGCTTACTTTTATAAGTTGAATCAAAGTAAAGTGGACGTTCATAAGCCATTTTGACTCCAAAAATTGCACCTCTTTCTTCAAGTACAGAATACAGAGGTGAACAACGTAGGTTTCGAGCATATTTATACTCACACTGATGAGGATACAAAATTGCATAATTTCTCCCAACAATTTCCTTTGTTCTTTGTTGTAAATATCTTTTACTGCTATGTAAATCTAGAAATCTTTGTACATTAAAAGGAAGTATTTCTTGTGTAGATTCACCATTTATTAGGCATTCAGCAACTTCTTTGCCTATTCCTCCTGCCCCTAAAGAAATATGACTTTAATAATATCAAAGATCTAACATCTGTTATTCTTTACCTTGTAATGAACTTCCATTCATGCCAACAGCAACAAAATAATTCTTTACTTCTGGACTTTCTCCTAGTATCCATTTACCATCTGGTGTAAAGTTATCTGGACAATTATATACATTTGGTTGTATACCTTTTAAGAGTGGTAATCTGTGTACTACTTTATCCCATAAAGGTTTCCAGTATGAAGTATTAACTGTAAGATGGTTTTTCCAATCTTTTATTGGAACAACACCATTCTCGAATGCAGGCTTTGATTCTGGTTCAAACCATCCAATTAATAAACCTCCTGCAAATTTATCCATTCAGTTATTTATTCCATGGCTTATTAAACCTCATGTAATGCGCTAATATGTTAAAGACTTTGCCACTCCCTCATATATGAGTATGAATCGAAATCACGTATGCATGGTAAAGCCGTGTTTGTATTAAGTGGAAACGGAGGAATAATTGCATAAAAATGTTCTGCAGGATATGCTGGAATTCTAACTGGTGGATTACATTTTAATCCTAATTCTCGTGCCCACTATAATTTGAAAACTTGTATAAGAAAAATTTGTATAAGAAATAACATGAAAATTATTTCACATCCCTAAAGTGATATTACCATTCCTGCACAATTAACAAAATATTCACAAGAAACTATTCCACGGTCAGTTTTTACACTTTTTATAGCTCGATTTTCAGTGTGAACTTCTTGTATATAACAATTTTCAATGTATTTTGCTCCTCCAATCATTGCCAATTTAGCTAGAACATCACAAATTGCGCTACAATTAGCTACTGCATCTTCAGGAACCCAAAGTGCACCTTCAAGGTCTTCAGTATGCAAATATGGATATAATCGTTTTAATTGATCTTTTCCTAAAATCTAATGCATTTATAGCTTATTAAAAGTTTCTTTCATATTTCAATTTCAAAATCTAGCTGAGAAATCTTACTTCACAATTTAAACCTGTGGGTATATTATAAGCCATTCTTCTCTTCAAAGCTATCATTCTGTCTTTGGTTTGAGCTAAGTATATACTGCCACATTGCTTTAAACCTATGTCATATCCCATTTCTTGTAATTGTTGATACAACTTAATGCTGTAGGATATTAGATTCCTATGTGATATTGGTTTGAAAAGACCAAGTGTGCCGGAACCAAAATAGGATGTTCCGCTTCCAATCCTATGACATAACATTTTTTAATTATTGTACATTATAAATATTGATAACTTTAATAGTTTCTTAAATCAATAGCCTTTATAATTTTAGTGATACAAATATGTAACGTAAACAAAAAAGTTTATAATGTTATTTTAAAAATTAAAAATTTGTTATTCACTGTTCTAGCATTCATTAATTGTTTCATTTGATGTAAATGTACATATACCTGTTTTGTTCCAGAACAAGTACATCATTCCACCCATTATTGACAAGATGATAAGCAACAGAATTAGCCACTGTTCCTGCACCCGCAATGACAATTTGCGATTGCGAGGGTAACGTTGTATGGGGTTGAAATTGAAAATTTTGGTCAAATTTCCTACGACTTTTACTTCTGTCTCTTTGATTAAGTTTAAATATTCCATTTTTGAAGGTTATATCAATTGAATAATTTTTGCAACCTTTTGAGACTACTTTCTGTAATAATGTAACATAAATACATTTTGAACTCGCGTGTTGCAGCATTAAATTACGTGGAAGGTAATAACTGCGTCACTTGTTCACATAACATGCAAAAAACAGAATTCCAAAATGTCTCCACTGCTAGAACGTTGGTTCTATTATTAAAGTTAGGAATATTGGGTCATAATGGTGTTCTTTCAAAAATATAAATTATCCTTTCAAAGGAAAATAAGTGGCGCTGTACATTCGTATAATAGCTTGATATGTTAAGATTTTCACTTATTAAAATTATAATATTTTGGTAGATAAAATTATTTTTCATACAGATCATTTTTTAGTTATTTTAACGTGAAATAATTACACAAGATTGATTTACTTATAATTTTTTGATTTAAAATGTTATTGTATTATTTAAGTTTTTAATAAATTTCCCGCCTAAATGTACTTGATCGATAAATCGAAATGTTTCAATCTCGACTACTCTCGATAGATATATTGATATTTTCGAACCTCTTCGATACAGTTCGATAAAATTCAAAATGGGAGCGACGTTAGATCTTCGGTTTTTATCAACATGAATTCCTCCATAAATTTAAGCGTTTCTAATTGTTATTCGTGTGCTTTTGATAACTATTTTTGTTAGGAACAGCTATTAATACAAAATTGCTCATAATGTGGTTCATATTATTCGCAGTTTTTACCTTTAAACTAATGTGTATTTTTATCTTTGTTATCTATTGCGTTGTCACTTTTCTTCTGGTTATGGTAAGAATTTTTTTATTTGCTCTGATTGACAGTATTTTATGCTAACTAATAATGTTATTTGTAACAAAGTATAATGCTCAAACTGAGGAACTGAGAAGATGTGTAAGTTTATTAATGCAATTTTCTCTTACATCTTCTTCAAAATATTCTATTGTTGTAACATAAATTGTGTCTTTTAGATCGTACCCCAAGATACAAACTTGGATGTGAAATTTCCGACTGGAGTTAGTTAAAGGAAGCTTTTCTTAATGAAAAGTTAATACTAGACTGCGGATGTTTATGCAATTTCATATCTTTATGTATGTAACTAAAACAGTGGAACCTGAATAGAAATTTCTTCTATTCATTATAAATATTATATTGAGCGCATTGCCTTGAATTACATACCCATACGTATGTATATTTTCTATATTATGTGCATTCCGAACACATATTGACTTTTTCGAATTTTCTATAAACGCATAAACATCCATACATATTATCTACTATCATACTACATTATATCGTATTTCTTCATCATATTTTTAAATTTTTCATAACTCGTAACTTCAACTTCTAAAAATGCTGACGATTGCTTATTTTATTAGAGTCGCGAGAGCGTAGATGATAAATTGGAAGTGTTAACGGAAAAGCTTACAGAAAAAGAACGCGTGGTGAGAAAATAATTCGTCATTTTGCTTTAATTCAATTTTTTATGAAAGAAATATTATTAGTTTTGTAATACTCATAGTTACAGAAATCGCAATGTGAAATAAAAAATGCAGAAAAGGCGTTAACTGATCTGGAAAATAAAACATCGTCCTGCCGAGATCGATATCGCTCGTTGATGATCGAATTAAAAAAGGACATTCGAGAAACTGAGGATGAGGTTCGAGTAACATATAATTAAAAAGAATGACGATTTAGTTTTATATAATTATAATTACATTTGATAGGTGAGAACGCTGCAAAATCAAATATCGAATTTATCGATTCGACGAGAAGCTCTTAGGAGCGAGGCATTAAAGGTAGTGTTTCTATCTTGTTAAAATTAGTAACATATAAAAATAATAAAAGTCATAATTTTTAATGCAATTGTAGCAACAAGAAGATTATCAGAAAATGCTGAGTGGGTTTTCCAAGGAATTGGAAAGTAAAAAAACATTATTCTGTATGTTATTGCGAAATATTCTATTTTGTTTAAAAATAGATTTTCATTATTTTAATTGGCGCTTTCAATCTATAGCTTCTGGTATCGAGAAATCAAGACACCATCGTGTGAGTTGTTTCAGTTTACCATGAAAAATTTCATCGACTTTTCTGTATATATAATAATTATTTTTAATCAAAGAACAAAAATTAGAGTGAGTAATTAAAGAGTGCCACTAAATGTTGCTTTGTCGAAAATCGTCGTAGTATCGAATGATTAAGAAAAGAGCTTTTTTTTTCAATCGGATCATAATTTTTATTTAATAATCGCAATATATACATTCGAGTAAATGATCAGTATGGAAGTTCCTTTGCGTTCAATCGCATGGTACAAATTAACATTGAGAAATTAAAATTTAATTCGAGTGACAAATGGATTTCGATTACGCGTATGAATTATACTTTTCGGATTGAGACAAAAAATGCAAAATAGATTACATCTATTTTATCAATTAACGTATTGATTGCCGATGATTGTAGATATTTTCGATGAAGTAGATAATTTTTAAAGATAACCAGGACACTGTACTAAAGTTTAAACATTAAATAATATAGAACGTATTATATGATAAGAAAGTAAAGCAAGAATCAAGAATCATAAAAGTAATTTTTACAAGCAGTACGATATATCGAAGTCAGAAGAATACTTAATTCTTAAAACAGACCTCTTTACTTCATTTTGTTTGGAGATAGAAAAAATATTTTATATACTCAATTTATTGAAATGAGAATAAAAATAAGGAGGTCACATAGCTTTTTTAAAGTATTCCTTTCTATCTCAAAATTGTTCCATTTTAAGTGCCTTATTCTTCATAACCATGGAATTACATGTTTATACAAACTCTCCAAAACGAATAGTGTTGAGAGATGTTTTAAGGCATTTGTTTCTTTCCCGATGCATTGTGATAATTTTTCAGTAACTGAATTTTCTTTATGAGAGTACAGTTCCTTGAGAAATGTGTAGTGAACAGAGAAGGAAGTATTTTTCGATTTGAATGAACGCTATAAAATATTCGTTGAGCTTGTTAAGTGCACATGAAAGGAACTTTCCTGCTACTCTGTTCGTTTCTTAAATTCTTTCTACCTTGTTCTCTTATTCCAGACATTTCATTATTATATCCCAGAGAATAGACAGATATTTTTAATATCAAACGAAATCACCAGCCGGCATACTTCTTGAGAATTGGGCAAGAAGTTTGAGATCTTTGGACACATCTTTTTGCTTGTCATCTATTGATCGTAAAAGAATATATCCAAATTGAACAATTTGCCAGCACAAATTCGCCAGTGTAAAAATTTTTCCATTTTTATCCTGCAAATTATTACGGTAGTTTATATGACATTACTGAAAAAAACAACCAAAGATATGGTTTTAGAAAATGAAGATTACCGTCTGTTTATAATTCTGTATGAGATGATGGAAATTTTTTCAGGACTGCATGATAGAGATTGTAAAAGGCGTAGAAACTGATACTTAAGATGACGACGAGTGCCGAGCCGAATATCCAAGATAAAAAGTAGCCATCTATAATATCCGAGGTCTCCTTTCTCTTCCTTGCGCTGATCTCACCCAGGGTGGTACCCCGCCGCTCTTCCATCAATCTCTTCATGTTCGCCAATTTCGCTCGTAGTTCGTCTACTGATTCAGCGATGTCCTCGATCGAATCACATTCTGGTAAATCTAAAACTTGGACGAATAAAGTATAAATCGGGAAATATGGACGTCCAAACGCAATAATCAAATAATTTACTCCAAAACACTGTCACAGAAATTTTTCGTTTTGAAGGTATTTTAAAAGGAAATTATTCATTATCAATGATTAAAAGGATATTAATTTTATTTATGGTAATTCACAAAACAATAGGATGGAGAAAATGGAAACATTTAAGGTAAAATGTCTTTTTTCTTTTGAGAGAAAAGTGCAGAGATTTTTGGAACATTTTGTTAGATGATTTAAATTGTACCTTTTTTGAAGGATATTTTTAATCGAAGCTACGGCTACTTACCCGTAGTTCCTGGCGTGCAAGTGTGCGTTACTGTTTTCATGATACTCGCCTCTATCTTTCTTGACTGTATAACTTGGTCCAAAATACGACTCAGAGGTCGGTATTGATCATCCAGCATCCCACGCTGTAGCACAGTCTCCATCTTTCGGAAAGTTAAGCCCTCTAGATTTTTTCCCTCTCTTTTGACTTGATCAAAATTATCGCGTTCAGTAACGATAAATCTTCTCTTCGAACTTTGAAAATAAACATTCCTATCGATTAAAGATTCGAGTTTTGGGAGTTAATTAGTTCAAGTGTTAAAGAAGAATGAAGCTTTCTTTGAATATTTATTGCGTTACATAAAATGCTTTAACTTAATATTTACAATTTCTCAAAATAATTCATATTCTTTATTGTTTTAAATATTAATTAAGATATATATATATTAGTTTTGAAATAAATGAAATGTGATTGATCTAATACATTGTCGACCGTGCGGATTGGACTCGACTATGTACAATATGTACATACGTATATAGATTTATATATACATATATATTTTTCTATTATCATTCTAAAATTTAAGTAGCTTACACAATATGTCTGAAAGTAAAAATATATTATATAATTTAACATTTGTCTGAAGTATGATGACATTCAAAATAGAGAATTTAACAACACAAAATTGACAAATATATCCTTTGAATTCTGTGGTGCGCCATTACTTTTTATAGGCACTGTATATTATATTTATACTAAGAGAGAGAATTAGAGTTGACAATGAATATGATTACAGACATAAGAAGAAATTTAATTACAGGTTTATACAAATTACAGATATCATTTGAAAATCGCTTAATTTAAAAGGTCATTTGGATGTCCCGCGTTTCTCATGTGGCGGTATTCCGTAACTGTGGTGCCACAAGCAATCTGCAATTTCATCGCAGTTTGTAAACGCGGCGGAGGAAAGTCGTACGACATTCGGGCGGAGTCGGGCGCACTTTCGAGGACGAAGGCTGACGTCACGGCGCAAAATGGCTGCTGGTATCGGAAATGGAGTAGCGTAGAGGCTGGGCGGTAGGAACGAACTGTAGGTGTGTCAGTACTCGGCTTCTCCGCGATAATGCCATCGAAATGCCGATTGTTGCACGCTGACTCGTGCCTCGCGCACTACTCTTACGTACGATCGGGATCGTTCCGCGAGTCTCGGATGGTGATAATAAATGGTGAAATAGTCGGCGAGTCAAATTAAGCGGTGCAACCCGAACTTCACGATATATGTACATATATCTCTTTATCCCGTAAAACGAAATTTCTTCTGTTCTTAATCTATCAGTGATCTATATACATAAATATATACATTTGAATATAATAATAATAGGCTGAAACTGTGTCTGAATGAGATCGAAGTGGAAAGTAAACCTTGGTCTGTCCAGTGATCGTTCTCGTGCTCTTCACGGATATTTTGCGGGTGTCAGACTGATTTGCCCGGCTCCAGGAGAGAGTCGAGCGTGCATCGTGGGTGTCAGCTATTTGTCGACTCTGTTCTATCGAAAACTAGTTCACGTATCTTGGAAATGAGTGAAATGGAAAAGAAAGACGCGTGCACGTAGAACATATAAAGGATAAGTATGCTCAACGTACGGTTCCACAGTGGGATCTAATTTACGATCTGTCAAAACCGAATCAACTCAACCAACACGTCGTACACGTATTTATATCGTATTTATGGTGAAACTAAATCGAGCGTCTGCACCGAATCATCCTTCCTATCACGATACGAGCCGATCGATTTTTCTCAAGGGAAAAATATTCTACTCGCCTACGACTTTTATCTCGACTGTGTGTGTATATTTTCGCACATCGATTGATCCCCTTCCGTAAACAATATTCAGTTGATAACAATGTATCATCCGACGGTGGAAACGGGACACGAGTTTGAATGACGGTGAACAGGCTCGTGGCTAGAGTGATGTTGAACTTGGGACTGAATAAATTATTCGAGCGATGATTTCGCCGGTAGCTTTTAGTTAAAGAAACAAACAAACAAACAAAAAATAGTGGAGAGACACGGATTTCTATCGAGTGAGACAGAAGAATAGGAAGAAAGAAAAACATCAGATTGCTTGAAAATTCTTAGTGGTTAAACGGTACGCCATTGAAGAAGAAATATAATACACATAAGAAATATTCCCGACGCGTGGATGTCGTTAGAATCGACGAAACGTTGTAACACACAGAAAGAAAGAAGTAGATAGGAGTTTGACCTGATAAGACGAGGAAAATCAAAGAGAAAGAAAGAGAAAGCGCCGTCAAGCGAAGAAAATCGCGTTGGGAAAATGACTAACTGAAAAGCTCGAAACGAACTAAAAGGTACACATGTACATATAGATATAGATATACAGTGGCTCATGGGCATATTCGAATACTTCTGGATACTTTTTATGAATATATTATATGTATTATACTTCTGCATTTTGAGATTTTATTAACACTGTTACAAGATTCGACTATCGTGGTTTTATTGATAAAGTTTGAAACGAATTTGAAAATGTACTATATATACATAGAAGTTACAAGACACGTACTGCAAGTACATGTTTCACACAGATCATGGATATGTTTAAACAGTTACTGCGTCTATCTTTAACATTATATATACTTAAGATAGCTAATCATGCTATGTACTAAGTTTCCATTAAGTATCTGTGGTAACTTCTATGTACATTTTCAGATTGGTTCCAACTTTGATCAATATAACCTTTTGCGGACTACCGCCGCATATATGAGTAAACTATCAATTTGGCCGAGGAACTCATATATGTGCTTGGCGAAAACAACTGATAGAGCTGAAAGGCTCATATATGTGTCATTTTATTTATCCTGTGGAGAATCTGTGTATGTACATATGTCTAAAATTTGACATCTTGGAGTGCTATGAATGAAAATCGCGTCTATGCAGAAATGTGCGCTGGCAATCTTAAATGACTATCGCGGCAGCAGCTCGGCCCTATGGCACGGTTGACTTCGAACCGTCCCGTCCGCAAAGGGATAGTCACGATTAGACGGCAGATGTTTATGCATTTATAGAAAATTTAAAGATGTAAAAGTGTATAGAATGAATGTAACATGAAAAAATATATAAAATATGAAAAGTAAAGAGCAAGTTATAATATTTAGTATGTGAAACACATCTCTATGCAGGTTTTATTTTTTTTGTCATTTTGATAAAAATATGATTTTGCATAAACATCTGTAGTTTAATCATGGCAGTCTTTTATTACAATGCTAACTAAATTTCAACCTGTTTTATATAACACATACAATATATACTTAAAAGTTTTCTATATAATAGCTGTTCAAATACTTCCGTGAACCACTGTGTATATGTATACATATATAAGTGCTTATATATATACATATATCTATATGTGTACATAGATATCGGAAGCGGAAGGCGGCTTTCGTTGCCATTGGCGCGCACGCGAGTGTCCATATTATATCCGGCGCGCGTGTTTCGTCTGTTTCTCATTTGCGTGTATATTTGAAGTGGAGTTTCAGTGCCGGAGGGTGAGAGAGAGTAGTAGGATACGCAAAATGTGGAATATGATGTGCGACGTGATGCCGACTATCGCGGAGGACAGCATTAGCCAGAGAAGTTCGCAATATTCCGGTGAGGATGCGAACTTCGAGCAACTAATGGTCTCGATGCTCGATGAGAGGGACAAGCTGGTGGAGTCGTTGCGCGAAAACCAGGAACGGTTGCAGGAAACGGAAGCGCGTTTGCAGGAGGTCGAGAAGGAACGGGACTCATTGAATCGTCAACTGAACGCCAATATCCCTCAGGTATGTTGTGACGTTCGTTTATATAGTTTTCTTATCTATAAAGGAGAAGGTCATATCGAAGATCATATAGAATCTCAAGTTGTTTTTAACCCCTAATTTGTGCCTAATTCAGACGTGGAAAATTTGAATGAAAAAGTATACTTTTCACAGTTTTAATTTTATGATGTACTTACAGTTTGGTATTTTTCATTTCTTTATTCTTATTGGTTGTATTGTACACGATAAAATAAATTGTTTTCTGGTTAATAAATTAACAAGATTTAATAAAAAAAATGATTATAGAAGTTACAAATATAATACTCATTCTCAGAATCAGAGTATTCGTTGCAAGGTCTATAATTCACGCTTTTGACACTGGATCTGTTTCCATTTGGACTACTATACTAGAATTAGAACCTAATTCTATATTATCTTCCTATATATGTATATATGTATGTATTTAAATGATTCCATAATAATCAACAAAATAAGGTTACAAATATCTATTTGTATTTATAAATAATTAAAAAAACTTGTATAATAAAATTCTTCTTATAACAATATTCATGTGCTTTTTAGCTACTTTAAACAAATGGACTACTCATAGTATTGATGTCCAGAATAGAAAATCTCTAAATCTAACAAAAATATCTGGAAGCACTTTAGAAGAATAAACACGTCTGAAATTCGTCACTTGCTTGTATCTCTCATTTGTTTACGTCTATTCTCTATAATTTGGCTACATAATGTTACACAATGCTTGGCAGTTGTATTATTACTTTTATTATATTCTTCCCATATACCAGCAGAATTTTATATTGACACCATTCTTCTCTAGTGTAAACGTCCATAATTTTCTACATTTTAATTATCTTCGACAGAAACTAAGCGATTGGAAAATGATTAGTCGTAGTTGGTGCGTTTGATCTACGAATTGTTACATACGAATGACGACTTATTTATTCCGTAGCATATACAGGGTGCGCCAGAATAAACGATCAACGCGTGCCAATGTGTTCTGTGAGTGGAATAAGAAAAATTATACTCGCTATATTGATACGAGAAATACTCCATTGTATATGACCGTAAAAGAAGGTATCGAAGATCTAATAAATGTGAAAGATTCGTTTCCTCTATGCTTTTGTTAACGTATAGAGACTATTTCTCTCAATTTCTTAGAGTTTGAATCGACGATGACAATCTGTTGGTCTTATACTTATCTTTGAGAATATCCTATATTTAGCTATTATTACTTTATTGTCAGAGGTGTTTCTTAGATAGATTTATTTTTTATTAGCTAGATAGATATCTGTTTGTGCAAGATTTAAAAAAATGAAACAGGTTTCCTCGATCAATGTTTCAGTGAAAAATTCAATATAACTGAATATTTCATTTGAGACGTATTCTCAGTTTCTTCTCAATCCCGAGAAAGATAACAATTTTTGCTATTTGCAATGATGTACGTTGACGTTATCGCTTTTATTGTAACCTGTATCACGTAGTTGTTCAAATTTCTTCGTTCTAACTGAACGTGTACACAAACTTTTATTGCCTATTTCTATTTCTTCTCGTCCTATTGCTCAACCTAGATAAAGAAGAATTTAATGATGCTATAAAAGAAGACAAATAGTAATTATACGTAGTTGAATATGTTAATAACAGGTTCACATATAATTCTATATTTCAATTATATTATCGAACAAAAATTACGACTCGAATCGTAATATATTAATGAAACTATTTACTTTTAGCGAATAACGTTGAAGAAGAGGTGACCGCGATGTTAGAACGGGTTATTCGATTTAAGCCGATTCGACGGAGCTGGATCAGCACGCGTTAACCTGCTCGATTAACGGGAAAGCACAGATCAATATTTGCCTGAAGATAAAGCTGTCAAACGGTTCCCTTTTATCGTGAAAGTTGGTTAGAAAAATTATCCGCTCGACTAACTAGTATTCAACTCACTCATTATATATATTTCTTTCATTAAAGTAATTGTAAATTTTCTTCTGACAGAATTACTAATATATTATGTGTGTCACACAGAACATTTTGAAATTTCATTAACTCTGTAATGAGACACAAGTGATTATATCATGATTATACTGTTGAAAAATAAGTAAAATTTTGAATATTTATTGCAAGCATATGTTTAGTAACAAAAACTAGTATACACAGCATGAATAGTCGTCTTATAAATTATAATGAGTATTACAAATTCTCACTGTATATTGAGGCTTATTACGATACTGGATATGAATAAGATTATTTAAATATTTTTATGACCTCTACGAAATATATACTTGCATTAAATACATTGTACCTTCTGTACATTTCAAACCTCACCAATATATTCATTGTTTGTACAACGTGCATAATATATTCATCAAAAGTTTGTATAGCTATTCAAATACTTTATAAGCCAATATATGTATATTTACTATCGCGGAATACATACGAGAGAGTACCACTGGCTTTTTTAATTGCACGATATGTGGCCGACTATGGATCTTTAATTGCCGATGCGTTTACGTAATGATTACGGTAGAAACGTTTCAACCGACACGTTATCTTCGTAGTGTTCCACTTTTCAAGAGAGAGAGAGAGAGAGAGAGAGAGAGAGAGAGAGAGAGAGGGTGAGAGAGAGAGAGAGGAGACAAGGGAACACAATGTTATACCGGCCACGGCTCGACCAAACAATGCTTTGTTTTATTATTGCCACCATGAGAGTACGAGTTTGTGTAGGAATGTTTAAATTGTCCGTCAGATGACAAATCTTGAACCTTTGACAAGAGCTGAGGAAATTCTGACCGAGTTGAATTTCATTGTTCGGAATATAATTAAGAGTTTACTTTAGTTTTGATGTATCACTCTTCTGTAGGATATTTGTTATGAATAACGACAATTCTTTGTTATCTTTTTATGAAAGTGTTCAGAGAATAAATCATGTATCAGATATCAAAGAAATATTATATATTTAGTATAGTGTAACATTGTGTTATGGTTAGTTTATTATTTTATCTATTATATTAGTCTATTCGATTATGTCACGATACCGTGAATCGTGCAAATTGCTCATTCTTTGTATCTCATATCATCGGTTCTCCTTCCCACAGGAGAATGACTCCCAGTTATCACACGTAATTGCACGTAACATTCTTCGTTATCCGTGAAGCCTCTAGGCTATATATGCTTGTATATCGTCTGGAAGAAATAACGTTAAATTAAGTTAAATTAAGTCGATTGCAGTAGAATTAAATCGTTAATGTGCTATAATTTTATTTACGTAAAGTAATACGAAGTAGTTATCATTTAATAATCCTATATTACATATTCAAACTTTACCATTTAGATATTAAAAGAGAAAGACATAAATTAAAGAGAAATAGAAAAATCTTTGAAAGAAGATTTTGTAAAGCATGAAATAATCTAGAAAGGAAATTGTGTATTGAAAAATGTTCTTGACATTAGAAAAAAATGCATCGGTGGACGTCTGAAAGCAAAAAAATAGGCAATTATGTGTAAAAAGAGGAAAAATGAGATAGTCGTTTAAGTAAAAGGCCAACGCGCGGGAATTTCACGCTTCTTGGAAACCTATTAAGGACGCAACGCTATGTTACGTATTTACTGATTGCAATACTTATTTCCTTGACCGGTGTACGTATTACAGAAACTACCTATTCAATTCTGCACAGCTGGGAAGGCCGGAGGAGATAGAAGTTAGAATAATTCATATTCTTATTGTTAGAATACAACTCTAAGAATAAGAAACCAACTCTTCTATAAGTTATATTGTAATATTGTAATAATAATAATTTTGTTATTTATCAACGAACCAGATCGTTTAATTGCAAGGATAAAAGAGAATATAATGGTTTTGTAGTCGTAATTTATTTTTGTCTCTTCTCTACGCAATTTTCTCTCTCATGATACGTTGCTTTTTGTAGGTATAATGAAGAGATTGCCGATGAGTATTTGCATTGTAAAATTCATCAAGAAGGATGATTTTTGTGTGGTCTGAAGCGAAACGTGATGCGCACAGTCTGGAGGAGCAATATTATCTACTTTGTGGTCCAATTCCTAGCTATATATGCACATAACGGTAAACCGCCGGAAATGCACATAGATCTCGATGCAAACTCGTAGGTGGTGTATATATGTGCTCGTAACGCGGCGTCTTATTCACCTATTTCTCCCGTGAAATCTCTCCTATATCCGTGGAATGAATTTACGGATAAAAATATTGCCATGCTGGCTTTTCTCTAAACGGACAGTAAAGAAACTGAAAATACGTGAAATAACTCGTTATAGTATACAGTGTAATAGCTATCTTGCTTTAAAAAACACTTTTTACTATAACATATTTACCAAAACTATAATTTTATGTATGTGGGATAGACGAAGAGATTGTTTCCCAAGGTACAGGTCTCAGAAAAAAAATTTCCTGGCAATTATTTATTAAGCTTTCGCTGCGGCTGAAACGTGACAGCTTTCTGCAGAGTTTGGCAAGTTCCAATGAAAATTTATAAGCTGTACTGGCTTCGATAGCGTCTTATCTTGCCAGGAGCAGCTTCGAAAATACACACCGGCTTTATCGTTCAATTTAACCTTTGCTCGTTGCATGATATTTGCATTTCATAATGTATTCTGTTATTTATAAATTATAAATGTGAACGAGGAGAACGGTACCATTTAGATGCCTGCGACAGAAAACGCAGATGATGTATAAAAATTCCTTATCACCGATAATTTCTCTGTTATATCTCGATAAATGCTCATTGAGGCGATGGCATTGCATTCAGAACTCCACATATGTAACGCCTGTATTGTATATGTAACTCCTGATATTGTCATACATTAATCTGTGATTTATTAAGTTACTGCATGTTCTCCCACGAGATAATACGGAAATTTTGTTGGTCTTAAGTCAACAACGATGTCGTATGATATTGTTCAGCTATCGGTTTTTCGGAATTATCTCCTGAAGTGTTATTCATATAACTTCGCATAAAGACTGACTCACAATTGGGTACTGACATATCTTCACATCGTGGAGTACCCAAATATCGAAAAATTGTATTTTAGATAAACTTTATCTTGATTTACATTTGATTCTTCGATTGAATTTTAGGTTCCAGGAAACCTAAGCAATTTTAAATGGAAACTCCAGTAAATTAAGACACTTTGCAGGGTTCTCTGTTATTGTTCGAGGGCAATCAACAGTTTTTAGGAAGAATGAGTATTTGGTCGCGAAGTGCGCGCTTTTCTAATCCTTTTTATCTTTCTCTTTCCTTACTGTGTCTTGAAAGTCATTGTAAGGTACGAAGACCTTAAGAGAGAAGGCAGTGTACGTAAGGGAAAGAAACACAATGTGGAGCATCGATATATTCGTGGAATAAGGGAGAGAAACCGACGACCATATCGATCCAACCGTCGCCCGATTGGCTTTTATGTACGCGCCGGCATGTTATACGGGGTGTCTCTAGTAAACACCAGAATTGGAAATGATATAATTTCACACTCATAAAAAGGGGACAATAGTAACAATTTATTCTTCAGTAAATTCAATATGATTCTTAGGTTTCTTCTTGCAAAATGCAATTTTGTTGCATATTTATTAATGAAATACCATTACACTTCTGGTCCACAACTTGCTGTCAGACTTATTATATTGGATTGTTACAAGTATCAAATGATCGCATCGTTTATTTGTTAGTATTTTTATGAATATAAATGAAGATTACAGTAGAAGAAACGTATACACATTATGTTTTCTTTCGCGACTTTCACATTTTAAGCTTCTTCTTCTTATTTATATAGTCTGATATAATTAATGTTATAAATTAAATGCTCTAATTGTCTACGATATGAAGATAACGAGAGAATTGAAGGACTCACTAATTTTCCACGAGAGAAAAATTTAATTTTGGAACGAAGTAAAACAGGGAAAATGTCGCAGTAACGTTTCCGGGCAGGAAAAGGAGAGTGCAGGGATCCTCGACGAATTTATGGTGATCGTATTATATATATTTGCATGCGGCACTTCGGCGTTGTCAAGCCCTCTGAAAATCCCTTCGCATTTTTTCACTGCAGGATTTCGTTTCCTGCGCGACCTAATGGCACGTATTCCCGAGACAAAGGGTAAAAATGAAACGAGAACGGATAATAAATGGCAGCTGGAGAGAGAAACGAACCGGCGACCCAGTTTCGTTATAGTTTCATTAACTATTCTCATTTACAAGTAAATTCGTGAGAGAGGAAGAGAAAAAAGAGAGACGCTAGAGGGAGGGGAGGCGGCTGGAAAGAAGTGACTTCGATTATGAACGATATTAAACTAGCATTTGCGGCCGTGTACTAAAGACTAATAGGGTTACTGATGATCATAATGAAATCTCGTAACTAACCGGTCATAGTTCAGTGAAGCCTCTCAGGGCTTGTAATTAATTGCGATTAGCAATGAAACAGCGAAACGGCGCCGATAAATTAACAGTGCCGCTGGTGCAAAATTGGTGGCCATGGGTTAATTTCAATCATTGCGATTTACCGACACGATGCCTGATACACTGACCTAGAATAATAAGATCAAACATGATCATTGATACGATTGAAAACCGGTGTGATACATTTAATATTAAAATTTTGCTATCTTGCCGCTATCTGAGTTAGACTGTTAGATCTATCGATTCGTTTTTATTTTAGTCTCCGCAGATTTCTCTGTTAGTATCACGTATTAGATATTTTTCTCATGTTAGATATGTTCTTTCTCTGAAAATTCGTCATGTTTCTATTCTTATTGCATCCTAATAGGTTAAAGTGTAATGTATTTTTATCAGCCTGGTCTCTCAACGTCTGCTATCCTACTGTATCTATTTTAGTATTTAATTTCTTTTTTAGATGAACTTCTATAAATAAGGATAAAGGACGAAGGAAAATACATGGAAAAATATGAGGAAGAAAATCGGCTAGGAGATTGATAGGCAGATGAATTATTTGGTTCAGGAGGAAATCTGAAATATAATTTGAAGGTGGGTCGAAGCTTCATTTAATTTTTGGACAGGGCGTACGTAAAAGCACAGAACTCTCTTCTTTTGAAGGGAAATCGTTCCTCGTGCGTGCTGCAGCTGCGGCCGCTGACTCGTCTCGTCATTAATTTCGTGTTACTGCCTCGGCATGCTTGTATCGAGTGCACGTTCGAATGGATTATCGATTCTTTCATCGTGCACAGCAAATGGCATCGAAACATACATACCTACAAGCACAGTAGCAAACAAAGTCTCAAAATATCCTGAAAACGTACATTTTTAATGAAATTTTCTTTCAACAATTTCGTTAGTTGGTAAATTGATATTACTTTCTATCATTACAATTATCTTCTATACTGGTTACTCATATCCATAATTAAAAATTGTATTTTAGGTAGACCATACTGTGTTTCAATAATATTTAATTCACGAATTTATGCAACAATATGCAAGCGAAGAAAAATGAAAACAATTATTCATCAAGGAATAACATAATATTTTTGTTAATACTGGAATTACCATGTGAGTCAACGCTATTTGTAAGTGCTTGACAGTATCTAAGCGCCCGTCACTTCAATTCAGATCACACTACACGGACGGTTTTAATACCAATTTCAGTTAATTCAGGCTCTTAATGTGAATCAGAGCGATTGAATTAAATTGAACTTTTAATATTACGTCCCCTCCTCTTCCTCGAGTAGTGAGGTAATATTGTTGTCTTTTTTCTGTGCAAACAACTAACTTCAAAGGAAGATTCTTTTATAAAACGCATGTACTTTGGTATAAGTGAAATTACCATTTAATTATCATTATGAGATAAAAAGCAACGATGAGATGTAAATTCTACATGGTTTCTCTCATTGTACAATATTTCCAAGAAGCAATCGGTTCTTTGTATCGATTAAATTGCTTAAATGGGGACGATCAGAGTAATGATTTAAAACCTGTATCAGCCATCGATTTTCCCTTCTTCTTTTTCATCCAGGGATCGAAAGGTGTTGAGTGTCAGGTTGTTAAGTGGTAGCTAACAACTCGAATTCTTCGGCTTCGTTGCTTCCAGTTGATTAGCAAGAGAAAATCGAACGCCTCCACCTGCATCGTCGCGAAACATCTGTTTGCTAATTGATTCGTATGTATTTCAGACCTCCCTGAACTATCTTCCAACCTAAATTTCTTCACAGAAATAAGAATATTATTTTCCTTTTTAATCTCTTAAAAGCTTGTTACAAGCTTGTCGAAACTTTTGTTACAATTTGGAAATTTTTATGGCGGTGGGTGTAGAATCACGATGTATGTGTAGCATATATCTTAATAGAAAGCAGAATTGTCAGGAATAATTGACTTTTTATATTTTGTAATTTCTCAGTAATTGAAAATCCCAATAATTAATAATTTCCCTCTTCATTTGGTCTAAACCTTAAAGTTCATTAAAAAATTCAAATTTTCATTAATTTTCTTCATACCTGTGAAAATTAGCTTGAGAAAATAAGAATTTGCATGTTCAATTTTCTAAGAAGTATATTACTATGCTGAATCCTTCTCGTATTATTCCATAATTGACATCTATAATAGGTAATAAGTCCTTCCTTATGTTCTTCTTCTTCCACCTTAAAAAATTAAATTTCATTTTTAGTCTCCACTTTGAAAGATCAATTTTTAACAAAAAGTGGTTTCAGATTATTATTTTAGAAACAACTTCTCGTACAGTGTATATATTTTGTTAGGAAACACATCGTGTATTTATCGACGATGTATCGCGTTCCACGCATATGGAGATTGGGTGTGGATCTCTGATGTAATGTGTGCTGGATTACAGGCTGTCTCAGAGCAATTGGAGTACGAAGGGCAGTCACTCGAGCGGCTCGTATTACGTGATTTCTGTTTTTGTCCTTCCGCGATTTTTTTACCGACTCTTTCCCCTAAGTTTTTAAACTGGACATCCGAAGGTCTTCTTTATTATGGTTAAATCTGTTTCTTACATCGTTAGGTTTGATCCATGGGGATCAGTTAATCACGATGACCGATCAAACTGTGAAAACCTTTCTATATTCGATTTTGAAAGGCAAACATGATTTTACTTGTACTTGTCCTATCAAACATAAGAAAATCGATAGTCTTGCAATTGAAATATTTGGGATGGATGTACAGAAAACAATTTAAAAAATAAATAAAAAAAATGAAAATTGAGGATGTGGAAATGAAAAAAGTATCTAATATTTATACATAGATAGATTGCAGATATTTATCCATTTATGGGAAATTTGAATGTGCAAAAATGTGCAGAATGCACACGAGTACATATCCAGAATATAGCATTATGGTATTTCGAGGATGAAACAAATCTCTATTTGGGATCTATTTCTTTAGTTGTATTCATAAATTACATTAATTACTGGTGTTTATGAATTGCTTAATTAATCGAGTCAAGCATGGCCAGAAAGGTACTATTCTTGCACTAAATAATATCAAATAATTCTTTAAACAAGAAAATTACAGAATCACGAAGAAAATGAAAACGTAATTATCGAGATAGTTTGAACTGTCAAGTTAATTAATTCAGAGTGAAATAGTAATTAGTATCGTTCCCTTGTACAGACTACTTAAACCATCTTTGACTAAAGTCCAACAAGTGGAAAGATGCAACCAATACCTGCTAAAGGAACAATTATGAACAAAAGGTTAATCGAATCTTCACCCTAAATAATCTTGAACGGGATTGAATTAGCATCGGCACGTTTCTCCATAAATCACCGCCAGTTTCGCCGGAATATTCTGGCATTCTTTCGAACAATCCTAGCGGAACGTTGTCCGGAAGAAAGGGTTCGCTGCCAAGCATGCTTGGAGCGATCTCGAAGCTGTGGCAACGCGACACAAAGACCGTTTCATTTGTAATACTGCGGAAAGTTTCGTCCTGTCTAGCGCAGAAAGGGCTAGAGAGAAGCAAGGGTGGGAAACTTTTGAGAGTGGAACCTCTTCTCTCTCTGTCTTCCCCTCTTCTCTTTTTTCTCGCTCCTCTTTTTCCATTTTCTTCTTGTTTCTCCCCCCCTCCCCCTCCCTCTGTACTTACTACCATACTTATACAAATGCACATACACACATGCATACAGATACACGTATATACTTGACGATCGAGCAATGAAAAAACTGACCTGCTCGCAGTTTCGGCACGTAATGCCGGCCAGGGGTTGCAAAAAGCTGCAGGCGCGTGCAGCGGAAGTGCGGGAGGGAAAGGGGTGCAAAAGGGAGCAAAGGGTGAGAAAGAGAGGGAAGAGAGTGGAAGCGAGGCGAAAAAGGCGATTAGGTCGCCTCAACCCTCCGTCGAGAAAAAATTCAGATCGCGGTGAAATAGTTTTAGGATCTCTCGAAATTCTCACCCCTTTCCCGAGTTGCTGTTTTTTTCTTCAACTCGTTTGTTTGGTTTTCTAGTGGAACGTGCTCAAACTATTATGATTTTGTTAGATTTTATTACTGGATACTATCGCAGGTGCGAAGTATGCATACTGTAGACTATGACTTGATTGGATCAGATGTTATTTAAATGAACTATTTACTGAAAGATGTGATTCAAGGTATGATTACACGGTATGATGAATACACGGTAATAATTTCAGTGATGCTCATGTTATATAAAATTAGAGTTATGGATACTTGTAATTTGGTAGACTTTTTTATTCTCAATTCTTGTAATCTTTATTGGAGTTAACTATAATTAGGTACTCTGATTTTTCTTCTATATATTACAAATGAATATCTGGAAAAATATAATAGAATGCAAATGAAAAGATATTAATCCAGTTAAGCCAGAATGCGTTAATTTTATATTTATCTATATTATCAATCTTTGTAGTATCAACTTTATATTGAAGTCACATTTGGTTACATTTACTTAAATATATTAATAGCTAATAAGAACAAGAACAGTATTACAAAATACTAACAATACTACAAAGTGATATATCAACTAAAACTATCAAAATATTAACTTCCAGTACACATCTACCCTTTCCAAATATTATTCATCATCAAGTTGAACCAAAAGTTAGCATCCCTATCATGCACCATGTAAAAATGAGCTCTCTTGGAGGTAGTGGAAAGCCTGGAAAGAGCCCCCGGGAAGTTTATCGATCCCCAGCCGAATAGGGCTGATTATTCGGTTTCAGAAGACTGGTAGGAATCGGCGTATACGAGAATCCGGTTGAAAATCGGCGAAAGGACGAAGAACGTAGCGACGATATCGGGGTAGGCGCGGTATGGAGAGAGGAGGCACGGAAGAGAGTTTGGGGTAAAAATTTCTAGAACGAGGCGAACGGGTGCAATGCACCGGTGTACGCGATATACGCTCGACGATCAATAGCCACCCCACCTTACTCAGCCGGCGGCGCATGAATGAACCTCGCCTTTTACACACTACTCGGTAGTAGTAGCTCTCTCTACTCGCGCGCGCCGCCAACGAGCTGCAACGCCGCTGCCTTCGGCCGTGTGCAGCGGTTTTCAATGCTCCTCTCTTCGCTTTGGCCGGATTTAGATGAAATTTAATCGACGTGGTAATTAACACCAATCGAATGTTAGCTGGAAATTTGATGAATTTAACAACTTTTATTTTTGTCCTTGTAGGTGTTAAAGTTGGATGCTCCATTTGGAAATGATACCTCTATCGAAGATATTCAAGATGTGTATAAGTGAAACAGAATATAAAATCCTGTGTTTGACTCGGATGAATAAATCGAGAAGAAAGCCTTTGCCAAAGGATTTCTCTTCGTAGCTGCAGGTGTTAAAATTACATATTCTATTTTGAAATAATGATATTGTTGAAGATGTTGAAGATGTATGTAGATGGAATTTTGTGTTAGATATGGGTGAAATTTAATGGGAGATCGATATAAAATTACGTAGCTGTTGAATTTGGAAGCGAACAAAAGTGATCCTTCTTGGGGATTGCAGGTATTGGAATTAGATATTGGTAAAAATGTAGGTGAAGTATTATAACTAATTATAAGCAATCTAAAGCTTGATCTAAATGAAATTTTCATAATTTCTTTTATACGTACATTATTTCTCGTTGTGTATTATTATGCTACTGCCGAATGACCTGTTTATAAGTACTAATTGTCTCCATGTGTTGTTTTAATAGAACATAACATGGTGGTGGTTGTAGAAAGGCACTACATTACGAGTTTCCGTAATGGGTAAAAATATCTGTTTTTTCAACCAAATTGCACGAACCACTCTTAATTTATATAAACTTAATTGATTACTCAATAATTTGGTTTAAAATGAACAAAGAAAGAAAAGAATGGAAATCGGTCCCGATACAAAGTCGAATGAATTCGTTCGAACACTCATTCGAGCTTTTTATACGCAGCTCGAACAAAACATGGCCCAATTTTTCAGATCCCCGATAATCGGTGCCATATAGCTGACCTATCTTTTTTTATTTGCTTCGTCACGTGACCGATCAGATCCTTCCATTTATTCTTCCAACATTTCACTCTGCACTGGCAAAAAAAATTTAAATATATGTAGAAATAATGAAAAAGCCTAGGTATGCTAATTCTGCAATATTAAAAAGCATTATTTAAAATATTCTTTTATTTGTATAATTTTTAGATTGACCGTAATTAGTATGGAATTGACGCATTCCACAAAGATACAGGTTGAGAACCATCTGTTTAGAGTGCACTTGCAAGACACACAGCGCCGTACATAGTTGGAACGTTAGCCTCATATCCACCCACCACGTTATTACCGACAACTCCCAGTTATACGCTTAATGTGCGAGCTGAATTCATCGCGCGCGATTGTGCGAACTCGAAGATCATCCTTCTCGAGGAACTTTTAAAAGTTGCAATTGGTACATACAACCCTGCATCTCTCATCTCTTTCTTTTAGATAAACTACGGCTTTCTTCATCGATGAAGAACTTTGAAGCTCAACCCTTTATGATATAAATTATATGTGACATTTAATGCAATACATGCAATGTATTTTAAAATTAGAACATTGGAACTTGTGGATTTGGTAATGCACTTACATAGAACTTAAATATTCTTGGTAAAACTTGGAGGTTTCTTTTAGTGCAATCCAGGAGATTGATTGTTATAAGGAACGAACTCTAAAAATATAGAGATTCTCAGATCGAATGATATTTTAGTATAAATTTTCATATTTTATTTTATTTCCTTACACTAGCTTGCGCTCGTTAGCCATTTTTCACGTAAACCGATAGAACTGATATTCTGTGTCACTGAGTCAGAGAAGTTTGAGCTATATTGATTTCCCTTCACATTCCTCGAATCTGTCCGCGTATTGGCATTGACGATTCGCCTGGTATCATTTTCTCGCAATTTCATCTCTTCAGAGACAAGAATCTTAAAGTTAAGAAAGAAAAGATTGACATTTCTTATTAGTCAATATTTCTCTGTGTTATTAAAAACTGAAGATATTCATATCTTCCAATTAATATTCCAATTAATGGAGGTTGATCTTTTATGGGGAAACAATCTTAAGATTTCCAAAATAATATTTTTACAAATGAATCTGCACTTCTTAGAAAATTAATGAAAATCACAAAATCTTTGATCTATTACATACTTCACTTTCATTGTGTATATTTCTTTGAAAATTCTAGTTTCTCTTAGAAGATAGCTAATGGTACAAATTTCTTTGGATAAGCAAGCGATATGTTATCTGGAAGTTGGATGAAGGAGCTTGGTATTTGCACAGTAGCTAAGCCAAACGGTAAACATCTGGTACATATTATGCTCCTCTGGTAACTGTTCGTCGTAAGTTGCCGAGCAAATAGAACTGCAGCCTTTAAGGGCAACACTGATATACTCCTGAAGCAGCGTCAAAAAACCACAGATGAGAAGAGGAGGTTTCGATTAGTCACCGTCGTGACTTGTCAGTGTGACTAAT
The DNA here is from genome assembly GCF_024542735.1 of Bombus huntii. NCBI lineage: Eukaryota > Metazoa > Arthropoda > Insecta > Hymenoptera > Apidae > Bombus > Bombus huntii. The sequence goes on from NC_066251.1 coordinate 6,394,728, forward strand.
TACAAATTTCATACAGAACATAGCTGCTAAAAACACAATCGATTCTTTTGATAATGCGTTAGGGAGATAGAGAGTTACAAAGTTAATTACGATTGATGGCCATCATCGATGAAAATGTCGGCGATTAAATTGCATTGCTGAGCTGGCAGCCCATTGTAGATAGTAGTCACTAACACGTTTATTCTGCGAGAAAATTAAAGTTTTGATTAAGCTTGAGACTGGGTCAAATAATTATGATAAAATAGGATAGCAATTATTCTTTTAAACATCTAATTAATTTTTCTAATTTCTTAATTTCCTAATTTCTGAATTTCTCATTAAATTTATCATATTTACCTTGTTTTTTAAATTCCAAGTCAATTTTGTTTATAATATCTTCGTAATATGTTTTCCAATTTTTTTTTTTGACTCACCTAATTCTTCAATTTTTAGATTCCTACAATGAAAATTTAACTTCTGTTTACCATCCTCTGTAGCAATTAATAATCTCGCACACAAGATGCTTTCTGTAACAAGAAAGGGGTAACATCAATGATATCTATAAAAAGTGCAACAGTCGAATAGAATAGATGCACTAGCTTTGTACCGTTTGAAACCACGATTTCGAAAGATTATGTGGTCTTATCTGCCACGTTTTATGTTTTACATCCGTTCGCGTTCACGTTTAATTAGCAAGGAACACGAGACCGATACTTATAACCTGCCATTGTAATGTCCGTCAGATAGGATGCGTGGGTGAGCACTTTCCTTTTCGTAGGTGCCATTAAACAAGCCGCGCCGCTGTCGTCCATCATTTCGATCGTATACCTGGTCGAACATGATTTTCCACCACACCTCATCCCGCATATCTGACGATTAAACGATCAACTATTTTAAAAAAGCTGTTACACGTGCAAGAGTTCTATGGTACTGTGGAACTAATTAATTGTCATATTTTATCTTATGGAGCTATGGAATATTAACTATAGAATATTTAACTTATAAAATATTATGAGCTTGTGAAAATTAAATTAAAATGTTATGGCTGTTATAAACTTTAATGAAGCACTTTTAAGATTGAATTCTGAATTTCTATGGTAGTAAGGATATGGGATACATACATTTTTTGGAACGAATTATAGTGGTAGTTTGGAAAAGGATATGTTTGAAGTGGTTTCCTCGGGGTTTCTAGTTTCTCAGTTTATATTAATTTTCCTAGCTTCCTAGGTTTCTCGCACTATATTAACTTCCTTGGGTTTCTAGTTTTGCGTTAACTTTTCGAGTTTCCAAGTTTCGTTGTTTCCTTGTTTTTCTACTCTTTCAATTTCTTACTTTCTAACTTTTATGTGACTCATATCTAATTTTTATAATAATTAAATATTAAAGTGTAGAATGATCTAGCCAAAATCTGTGTAAGTAATTTCAATTTACCACTGTCGACAGAAGTAGACTCGAACGGGAAGAGGAGTCGTCGGTTGTAAAGAATGATCGATCTAACGAAGGGTATAGATCGTAATACCGCCTCACGTGAACGTACTTTAAATTTGCGTATGAATGAAGCCATTCGCGTGCAGTGATGATTCAGATGGGGCCAACGTGTTCCACCCCTTCTCGTCACGCCCTCTTCACATTTCTTTCTCCTTCTTTGTAACGCTTTTATCCGACTATTTGTTTTTGTCCGTCTAGCAGAACGGGCTGCCTTCTTCTTCAGCTTTTTACCTTTCTTCATTTCACATGAAGTTCTCAGTAGTTCTGGCAGAAAATGCTGAATCCAATTTGGATACGTATACTCTTCGCGCTCGTTGTCCTTGCATCTCGTTATTAGAATATCGTTACAAAGTATAACTTAATTATTATTTTATTAATTTCTTATTACAATCATTTTTTAGATAATTGTATCGAGTCGAAGATATCTATCTGTAAGAAGATTTAAAGGAAGTTAAAAGTTGATCGAATATTTAACGAAAATGCAGAAAATTATAATTGTTGCGAGACACCTTTGGCTGTTCCTTTAACGTTATCGGGGCACTATTGTGCACGTATAATTGACGGCGTGCAAGCGTTAAGAATGCAAATTGCACGATACCAAAAGGCCATTCAATCGCAAACATGCGTATAACTATGCAGCCGGCTTGTATTTACATACTTATGCAACTCTATCTTCGCGTGTATCTACTTGCTTTTTCAGATTTCGGGTTCTGGAAGTTCGAGATCCTGATAATCTCAATATGGCTAGTTCGTGCTTCGTTTAATTGGAGCTTACGCTGTACTTGAACGGCCACTGAAGAGAAATTATGCTTTAAAATAAAAACAGAGATGCATATAATCTGATAAATACTAACTGATGAAAGATTTGGTTAATTGATGAATCTTGATTTATGGTAATTAATTCGGTATTTTAATGCAGTAGTTTTAGTTCATTAACATTGACATAGGTGATTTTAAGTCTTTAAGAGTATTGTACGAAGATATTTCTTCTTCTTTCTCACAATTAAACAATAAAGTTGTAGTCATTGCTGCAATCAACGCATAACATTATTATGCGTTAGCCAATATTATTAAACTATGTACATGTCCATACTTAAAAGTGTATAGCTGTATTATAGCTTTCTCTGTTTACTTTTATTCTTGGAGATATTGATGTTTCAATCAAGAGTCTGTTTAGAATTACGTTAATATTTTATGTTTCACTAATCTTCCTGTTTCTCTCTATTGTTTTTAAATCAGTAGATTCTACTTTAATAACCATTAGAGAAGCTTAAGACTTAAATTTCTGTGAAAAAGATTTTGGTGTTCTTTGGACTTGTAATTAGTTCGAGATCTTTTTCTTATTGGCCTTTTCTTCTATTCACTTATTTATTACTTATCTGTTCATCATATCAAGTAACCATGATATAGAACATGTAATAAATTACATTTACGCTGAATCACTGTTTCTTGGTTTTAGACATTGAAGAAGCAAATACAAATCGATGACGAACATAAACAATGCAATGCATATTCTTATCTATGAAGTAAAATTGTTTGTTAAAAAGGGGCAGTTGGATTATTACGTAAAAATAATTGAAAATAAATTGGAGGAACATCGTGAGACTACTAGTAGTGAAACAATAATTCTTTATCCCGAGACACGAGATTATTATCAAGTCACGGAATAAAGTGACGGTAGCTCATTATTACGCAGGCATTGCGCATTACATACTTCCAGCTCATACTATTAAAATAGTAATGCGGCGTTATAGGTAGAGAGATTCTCCTCGGCTGTGCTAAATATCTCGCTCTCGAGAGAATAATGTTTCCTCACGGATGATTCTATTCCCTACTTTGTCGTGTTTCAGTATCATACCGTTGTCGACTATTCCAATTATACTTAATTAGCTATTTAGAGAAAAACCTGTATGGGGATGAGAAAATGATGCCCTTTGGATCATATCTAATTCTTCCATTTCGAAGAACAGTATTTATTCAGAAATGAAAAATATTCTTTATTAAAAACGCTCACAATTAATTAGTAATCGTGTTGGATTAATAAATTTGTGATTAGAATTGTAACGATCATGTCAGGATATAAGAAAATGTTTATAGTCTTAAAAATCTAATGAATTTGAACTCTAAATAAAATTGAATAATCTAACTAGACAAAATTTGTCAGAAAGGAGGATATTAAAATTACTTTTATTTTTTGTACCATCATTTTCATATTAACATACGGAATTTTTTTTATTCTTTGTTTTAGTTGAGTGTCCTATATTTTTGTGTCACAAGGTATCTCCACTACCGAGACGTCAGATTTTGCTTCTTTTGTCTTCAGTTTTCAAGCTAGTCGGAGATACTGCATCTTTGTGGATTATTTTCCAACTATCCGGGTTTTCTTTCTCTGCGAGTTCCCATTAACGAGTACATAATACCGATCGAGATGCATTTTATTCACATCGGTCGCATCTCTGCGATCCACTGATCCGTATTTCCTTCTTTCCCTTTCTTCAGAGAGAGCTTAATCCCCCGTACGTCGATGTTACAAAAATTTTACCTGCCCAATAAAGCTTCAGGCACGATTTCACGTTCGTCAAGCTTTCATGAGTCGATAACATCCCCGACGTTGTCTTGGATCCCACTATTTATAGGTTCCCATTGCAACTCGAGCAATAATCAAGTTTGGCTTTCGTCTGTATCTGGCACGTTCAGCTTGTCCCCGTTCTTTAGTTCACGACGTCGTTTTTCCTTGCTTAGAACTCGATAGTTGTGTTCAGTATAGTTAATGAAAATCAGAAGAGCTCGTCTCTTCAGTGATAAAAAATTGTCAGTGAGTCCATTGGAATTTTTATTAAATATTTTATTAGAAAGCTTTTGTTCTTGGCTTAGAATAAGGATATATGGTATCAATTTTTTATTCATGTTAAAAGATTTGAATGTTCTTTGATAATGAAGACAAAGTTTCTTTGTATGAATACGCTTTACAGTGCAACATTCCCCGGCTAAAAATAATCGACAAGTTGTTGGTGGAGAGTTGGTGGTTTTTTGAATTAAAAGGCTCCTCGGCTTGATGGGAACATGGTGTCGTGAGATTTACGAGTGCAATCTGTACCCTCTGTTCGAGAATTTCTCGTGAATCTTTCACCATAAATACGATATAAAATATGAACATTGAGCGCATAAAAGGCCTGAAAAGTATCTCATTAGCATTTGATCTTGAAGAAATGAGTCAAATTTTAATTTTGGATCAAGAAGAGGACCGACTTCTGACATTATCTGGACGTCGTCTACTTTTTAAACGTGACATTTCCTCTCCTGATTTTTTAATTAATTCACATTCAGATCACGAAGAAGGGAGTATATTCTCCTATATCTTATCTATTCACCAAATTTCTTAAATGCCTAAATTCGTATATCGATCCGCATAATTGTTTCTTTGCCGAGTTTATAAAATTTCCTAGAATTTACAAATATATTTCAATGTTTCAGAATTATTTGAACGGCAGAATTGCAGAAATTTCTGTCATCGTTTTTGAATCGACCTATATCGCCTAACAGTCTCGAACTGATAATAATAATCAAGCGGGACGAGAGTCTGCGCGATTCCTAGCGACGAACTCGCGATTTCCCAGCAGGCCTGTCATTTCTCGAACAACCGTTAGGAGAATGTTGGAAAATGGAACGTGCAGTGGATATAAATAAACCGATGATCGCATATCTAAATATCCGAAGAAATGAACGAACAAATTCGGGTAATCATAGTTTAGGCGAAAGTAGATCATTTAGCCGAATAAATGCTTAATTATTACTTGCTACGGATGGGTCTAATTATTTTCCATGGTTGAATGGCAACAAAATAAGCGGAACCGTCCCGTTACATTTCTTCGTGAATCTTTAGAAAATATAGTTAACTGGATAATCAGAGTAATTGTTAGCCAGTAAGAGTTTCTGCGTCAACCAGACGTCGTACCAAAATTGTTGAGAATTCTGGCTACACCGATTTTGTGCTTCTTTCATTCTGACAAGCTGTAATTGCAAATTATAGTTGGCTATTCATTTTCTTATGCTTACTAAACATTTTTATCGTGTGTAACTAATAATTAGAAAACCATTAATTTAGGAATGTGGTATTTACTTTTCAGTCTTGCAGAATTCTATAATGTAAGGCCAAATATTATAAATACCAATCAGTTTCAATGTGTTTTCATTTAAAATCGCTGTGTTAGTTAATTATTAATGACACATAATAGTATCGTAAATTCATAATTTTGATGATCAATAAAATATTAGATACAGAGAGTGATGTTTCTAGGTATAATGATAGGGAACAATTTCAAAGAAAGAACATGCACGCAGTTTTATAGAAATAAATCGTACACTCGAATGCTGTTGCGCATTAATTTAATTCGCTTCTGTAATTTGCAGAGGCGGAACTTGTGCTATTTACAATTGACAGTAGAAAGTGTCTTACAGCGGGTTTCAAGTGTTATTTCTTCACCAAGGGAAATGTTCCATTGTTGCCCGTAGGTTTCTCAAGCGACCTGTTAACAGGTGCAAGAACATTCAGAACTTTTGAATTTTTGGGAGATAGAGAAATTAATTAATAGAAATTAAACTCCTAGGAAAAGATTATAACGTCTATGAGTCTCATACATTTAGAACTAATATTCTTCTTCGTTTCGGTACTCAGAGAAATTAACCACTGAAGTTTCTACTGCAATCGTGCCTGGCGTGTTCTATGACTACTGAAAAAACAGATTCTTGTATCTTGGATGTACAATTTTCAGTAATTCAAACATTAAAATATTATGCTAAATTTATACATCATACAAGAATCCCTAAGTTTAGAAAATTATATTTAAAATAAAATTCAATTAAAAATTATATTCAAGACCTGAGTGCAATTATAACGGGTTTCTTATATTTGTTATATCTTAGTACTTAAACGAGCGAGATCTCTGAAACAACATTGAGTTCCAGAATTAAAATCAAATCTATATTCTCTTTATCGCAGGTTCAACGAATCGTTTCCGGAGAAAGATTCAGCCAGTTGAACACGATCTCACGCAAATTGCCTCGTGAAAGATGCAAAAGACGAAAAAAAGGGATGAGGAAAAAAAGATGAATCGTGGCGAATAGAATTTCACCGGTCGGTGTATCTATCGATTCCATGGTTGCGTCACGATGTCGCCGGGAACACACTATCGGAACAGCGATAATTTCCAAGCGATATCGATCGCGTAACGCGATGCGTACGTAAGATGAGATTCAAATTCGCGTGCGGACATACAGTTTAGGCACAACGGACTCCAAGGGTTATGCAGCTGCAGTTTGTTAGAAGTGCATGAACCTCTCCGGAGCACTGATTCAGATATTACAATTTACATGTTTACCAAGAGAATAGATAAGAAACGCGATTTCTCTTTTATTATATGAAATATATATGTTGGACAGCAATTGAAACTAGATAATTTTTAAGTAATTCTTGATAGTAAGACACCCCTTGTATCAGTATGAGAGTGTAGAACGTTGAGATAGTTCAAAGTGGGTCTATAAATTGAGAGGTGATGATAGATACTCGGAGTGGAAGATTCCTTAATTCCAAGTTTTGTTTAAATTCGTTAAACCATTTAAATTGAAGTTCGCATTCATATAAGCCAAGTTACGGTCAACTTGAAGAGCCTATGGGTTCGAACAGTGTCTGATGATAATACCTAAAATGATGTTGATGTTTGCTGGAATGTCTGTTGTAATGAAAGAAGTTGCGAATGAGTCGTTAAAAATTTTAAGAAACAATATTAAACAGAAACGGTTAATCTGAAAATCTGATGTATCTGAGGCGCGAAGAAATGTATACTTCCATATGCCAGTCTTAATTATCATTTAAATTAAAAATTGTTCCGCTATAAATACCGGAGAAATTGTGAGAAACATAGATAACGATACCATATCGTTAATTATTCTTCCGGATGAGACTTGTATTTGAATGTATGAAAAGCTATACGCGTCTCTAGCGCGAAAAACGAAGAAAAATTCGTTTTAATTGCTGGCACAAGTAATGCATTGAAAATTCCTTTCTTTCAGCTACTTGTTGCGCGATGAAATTGTAGAAAAAAGTTCCGACTTCTTTTTCTTTCTGTCTATGGAACGGAGCTGTTAATGAATCGATACGGCCTTGCTGGCAAATATATCGATCAATTACGTTTAAATACAGGTATCGGGTGTCTAGAAAGGTCAGAAGTTTCGCTGCTTGTTATGTCAATTCGATGTAATTGATGAGTATCCATTAAATTAAAGATTCAGTATTTGTTCTCGTACAATATTTGCTCAGTTGTTTAAATGTGTGGAACATGTTAATTTATGGATTTTGGTTGTTGATTTTAACTTGATATAATATAATTTAATTTAAAAGAAATATTGATTCGCTGAAATTGTTATTGAATAATTTAAATAAGCGTTGTTGGAATGGGAAGATACCGTGCATCGTATGTTTAGGATAAATGGACAGAGAGCGTCATTAATTTAGCTTAAATCGAACAATACTAAGCATTAACCTGTCTTTTATCGTTGCTATTTATTCATGAGAATATACCTGTAATTAGATCATCCTTCCTCAATCCTTGAGTATTAGTTTCTCATTACCATTCGTAATGATTAATTGTCTCGGTCTTAAATGTCTCTACCGGTAAACACCAACAGATCATTAATTTACTTTCATATTTGATATCACCGTATCAAACTTCTAAAATGTATCTGCAGGCAAAAGGATGAGGACTTATAGATATAGAAGTCTTAAGTAATTACCGTAATTATACAAAAGCTTCTAAATCTATTATAATTCAATATTTGATTTCAGAACTATAGCAAATATTGTGTGTATAATGCATAGTATTTTCGCTTAATTGCAGACAAGCGTGATTTCAAGATCCCAGAGGAATAATTCAGGTTCTGAACTTCAGTATGCAAATTAGGTCCCTTCTTCTCTGTGTAGCCGCTTTTCACTCTGTCGTATTTCCCGGTGATTTCGTTCGGCACACATTCGATGTGTTAATAGGATTCCCTAGTCGGCTGTAATTAATCAGCCATCGTCTGGCTAATGAGTTCTTTACGAATCCATCGATATCTCTTCATTCAAAGACAATATCTAACCACTTGAACGGCCAGCCTTGTCCATTCTGCTCCGTTTTAACGTGAAACTATTGCTCGTTACCGAACAGCTTTTATGTAATCTGTGTTAGTAGCTCAATTTTTACTCTCATGGATACGATATCCGAGTTACAGGCGTGTTTTAAATATCTTCCTTCTTTTATATCTTTATATCTTCATATCTTCTCTCCTTTGTATCATATAGATTACTTGGATATCTATTTTGTTCTTTACTTCTTTCTTCTATTTTTGTTCTTTAGTTGAACTATTTAGAGAATTGAAATTATGTTAGATAAGGAGATACCTTATTTTGAATTCTAAAATTCCAAATTTTCATCATTCCGATAAACTTGAAAGAAGTTACTTACTGCAGGCTTTTTGAACATTCAAGAGAAGATATATAAATTCTTCAGGGTATTCCTTTTTCGGAGGACATGAAGAGGTTTTAAAATTAGAGATATCTGAAATTTCACATTGTCAAGCGAGAAAGAAATTTAGAAAAATTAGCTTCGTTTTGTTAAATTATCTCCTTTTTGTCACAATTTATGTGATAAATTTATAATATACTATGTTAAATATGATACAAGAAGTGCACCACAGGGTACTTTATACTCAGTTTTAGAATTTTCTCTTTCTTTTTGAGATTGTTGTTCTGATACCAAAAATAATGGTTGTAAGTGTCAAGTTTTCCCAAGTTTCGCACAATGAGGGACAGGAGCGAGGGCAAGCAGGAGCGACATAAATTTAGATGAGGCTGTTTGCTCCTTTAAAGTGCAAAGCAGCTGTCGATGTTGTTTCAACGGGGAAGGCCATATCGATCGAGGTAGCATTTATAAATAAAGATTTAACATTGTGCTGGAGTGTCGAGCGGAAGTAACACGTTCGAAGGCGTGAATAAAACGCGCTTGAATGAAAAAGGTGAAAGTGCGGTTTCCCTATCAAGCATCCCGCTGAGACTGACTCCGGACCACTTTGATCATCATTTTTGAAAAACTTGAAACAATCTAGGATCTTCTTACATTACACTACACTTCTCTTCAATTCATATTGTCTTGTTACAAGTAATCAGATGTTCATTTCTCCTTATTTTCGTCTTATTGAATTATTAAAAATAATCATGAAAATTTCTTTTTATCATATTGTATGACGTTACGGTTAAAACTGATTTTGATCGGTGAAGGGTATTTAATGCACTTCTATTATTATATGTATATAGAAGTATCTGGCATACTATATCGTGTAAAAATGATAAAAAAACAGTGGACTACGATTCAAGGATACAGTGTCCATTATTCTTTTTTAATCTCTATACAAATCGCCGTGGTAAAAAGATATTAGGGGAATGCAGTATCATTTCTAAAATAGTATTATTCGAAACGAACTCCGGCGAATACTAAACCAATTTATTTACAATTATAATTCTATACATATGTTCTCTACGATGGATTTACATTTACTTACCTATATGTTTTAATTTTAATGTTTTATGTTGTTGATGTTTAATGTTTTAATGATGTTTTAATTTTATTCTTATTAACTATTATTGATTTCTTAAACTATTTATTACAAACAAACCAAAACTACCATTATAATTTATTATTTAGCATCGTTTCACCAGTGTCCGCAGCTTGTTATATAAATGAAATGCATTTTTTAATTACAGGATTTCTCTCAATTGACGAAGGAGCTCGCAGCAGCGCGCGAAAGTATCCTAGAAAGAGAAGAAGAGATATCGGAACTAAAAGCAGAAAGGAATAATACTCGTGTACGTAGAACAGACCACTAATGCATCTTATAGATTGAAGCCGGTACTTGTCTCTACGACATTGCTCACCAAGACGATTCTATTGCCTTCCGCAGCTTCTGCTCGAGCATCTGGAATGCCTGGTTTCCCGACATGAACGATCGCTTAGGATGACTGTAGTGAAGAGGCAAGCCGCCGCGCAATCTGGAGTATCGTCCGAAGTTGAAGTGCTCAAAGCTCTAAAAAGTCTGTTCGAGCACCACAAGGCTTTAGACGAGAAAGTAAGAACTTTCTGATCCATTGTTTGACGACATTGACACATTGGCAACCTTGAGGGGAGATACGGAGAATCACGATTCCCGTTCAGCCCTGAAACTGATGCTCGTTGCATTTTTTGTGAACTAGATACAAGAATGATGAATTGTAAAATTTCTATAAAATTACCAAATGCAGCGATTCACCAGTTGAAGAGAATATAATATCAATATAATGTAGTTGGAAATGCATTAATGAAAAATATAATTATTATAATACCGATTATAAGAAATCGATATTTTAATAGTAACTAATTTTCAGGTGCGTGAACGATTACGAGTTGCATTAGAAAGGAATACAAGCCTGGAAGAAGAGCTAGCTATTACCAAAGAAGAGGTATCGTTTCAGCTAATTTTGTATATTCTTTAATACTTAATTACTAAAGTGTTTAATAATCGTGTAACAAATATAATATTTGTAATTTGAATAAAAATTCGCAGCTCCAGCAATATAAATTAAGTGGACATGCGCCTAAAAATATAGAAGATAGACCCAAGGAGAACGGACAGGCGGAAGACGGGCAGCAGCAGAACAAGGTAGCTGAGAAATATCTTTACGTTGTTGCACACCCATGCATAATGCACTCCACAAATATTTCACATAACACTGCTCCTTCATACTTCACAGTCATATTTATCATGAATACATGAAAAAGGTGTTCAACATGTTTAAGCGTCGTGAATTGTATTTATGCGATCTTTTCACTTTGCATGTTCATGGTTTTGATATAATTCAGTATTTCACCTAGCCACACCGTTTTATATAGAGTGATAAAGTTCGTTTTCTGCGTCATCGGATCCTCTTGTTCTCTTTCTCTCTATCTGTGATACGCTTCTAATCTCGGCGTTAGATATTGATTGATTTCGAAGTTATTGGTCACAGATTTCAGCCCTTGGCTCGTGTTTAACGATTAAAGAGTATATTCTGTGTCATCTTAGAAGCATTTGATCATTAGTGATTTTCATATGTCACAATGAGAATTACAATAGTTACTGTCAATCATATTATTCCACGTTTCATTCAATTTCCCTTTTCTATCAGGATTTCCAATTCGTTTCAAATCATGGCACTCTATACGTCGATCAGAGGAAATCATGTAATGTCATCCTTGAACAGAGTTCAAATCTGTACCGATAAAGTGACCATCTGTTTGTCATTCATCTCGATCGTTGCATCCATAATAAGAATGCATTCGCAATAGCGTGCACGGTAGTGGTTTAGTCGCATAGCTGCATAGATACGTAGTTGTTGGGAATTGCGCGGCGATGCAGGACAGGCAATGCGAGCGAGGCATTCTGAATGTAGTGTTATGATCGGGCAGAATGAGACTGAGCAGGCAGGAGGCCAGCAGGAACAACAACAACAACCGCAACAACAACAACTGCAGCAGTCAGTACAAAAACTAGGTACGGAGAAGTCAACAGAGATCGAAAGTAGACTGAGCAATGGCAGTCTCGATCCTGTGGACCAGGATTCTGCGGCGCGCGTAATAGATTTGCAAGCTACTCTTGACAAGCAGGTATGAAAAAGTATCACGACGAACTACTTAGCGTATGTATGATTCTCTCATTGATTTAGGAACAGTCAGGTAGATGGATCGTGGAACATTTCGCGCGATAAAACGCATCCCTGACTGCTGATATTTTTGAGATGCAGAACGAATATACTCTTCTTCGTTCTCCCCTTTTTTTCTTCTGCATGCACCTCAAGCGATTTGCAAATTTACACAAGTTCAGAAAAACATTTTTTATTGCTATTCTTGAATTAAAAACATAGAGACTTAGAGTGTCTCCGTTAAACTGCATGGTATTGAAACACAATAACAAATTGTTATCTTTGATAATATCATTAAGCGCTTTCATTTATACACGACACTAAGAGATCTTCTAGATCAACTTTAAACTATGTTCATTAAATGTTATAGAGTATGATAGTCGCGAAACAATTACTGAAATATTGTATTTTGTTTTCATATTGTAATGAGATTTTTTAAGAAATATTAACAGAAAAAATTAGATCGATTTTATAACACTATGTTGCACAACTTGAATTTACCTTCCATTAAATGTGCCATATTATCATTGGCGCCTATGGCATGTTGTAGAATGAATATATATATTAATAATGTGTGTTTCATATTCGCATGATCTAATGAATAAGAATGAATTTTTTCCCAAGCAAACTTTATAAATGGCTTAATCATTAATGTGACGTATATATATACTGACACAAAACATCCCATGCAATATAAAAACACATTTACAACTTCAATTATAGTATATATTTCAATTAAATCTAGTATAGTATCTCAGAGATAAGAGCAGAACAAGAGAGATAATGCCTTGTTAAAACATATTTGTGTAGATGTACATATTTACATAGTGCATATGAGAAACACAATTTTTAATACTCTTTCTGTACACATACAAGTAGCATATTAGATACACATTGACTTTTATTAACATTGTATTATAACAATTATTCTAGAGCTCAGAGTTGAGCACATGGCAGCGGCGGGTAGCCGAATTAAGTGGCCGAGTAGCAGAGTTGGAAGAAACTTTGTCCAAGACTCAAAAAGACCTTCTGAAAACTCAAGAAACGAATGTCAAACTACAGAGAGATTTACGTGAAAATGTTGCCCAAAAAGAGGACCAAGAAGAGAGGATAGCGACTCTTGAAAAACGTTATCTTAATGCTCAACGAGAGTCCACTAGTTTACATGATCTCAATGAAAAGCTGGAGCAAGAGCTGCAGCATAAGAAAGCTCAATTAAAGGTAATCGTTCTTCTACATTAAATTTACAGTTTATGTCAATTTAATGACCTTTATGTAATTCATGTTTAGCTCCAAGAAGAAAAAATCGCGGCGATACAGGAGAAACTAGAACTCGCAGAACAAAAATTAGCCCAATACGCTAAGTTACCAGAAATGGAAGAGCAATTAAAGCAGAGGATGGAGGCTCTGACGCAGGTGAGGAGGCCCAACCAGGTACGCAGAGGAATTAAGTCGTCGTATCATCAATTTCTTCTTTTCTTATTCCTCTGCACTTCTATCGATACTCCCTGCCTCCAAATGTACCTATGTCGAGAATGCTTGCCCCTTTAATGTCTTTTCTTGAAAACAGTCTTCATTCTACTTCAGTTTACATATTAAATTTTTTGCAATGTTTTCCCTGTTACATTCTTCATCATTGGCCATGGCTACTCACAAACCACACAAACAATAAACACACTTCAGATTTTTTTAATTTTCTTCTAAGATTATGAAGTTAATGAATATAATATGATAATCAAGTCACTTACAAAGGTGAAGGTTGATATAAAATAATTTACTTACTTTCTACTCACTAAATATACCGAACATAGCAATCAGTGTGATTATTTTCAGAGCTTGTTAATAACTTGTAGTTTAGTGCTATTATCACGTTTCTGTAGACATGTTTGTATTAGGCACGTATTTATTCTTCAATTCAATTCATTAGCTTTACATGTTAGCTCTACTGGAAGATTATATTTAGAATAAAGAACAATCTAATATATATAGATATATTTTCATGAATTCACCTCTAATTAAATTTAATACCTGCAGGCATTGATTTTAATTATGTGAAATATTTAATAAGCAGGCTCAAGAAAGACACGGCAGCGCAGAGGATAGAATACAGAGGTTGGAAACGCAACTTGAAGAAAAGAATGCAGAAGTGATGCGTGTCAATCAACGACTTAAGATGAATGAGGAGCATAATACACGGCTTAGTACAACTGTTGATAAACTTTTATCAGGTAATTTATATGTATATTGTGTAAAGTAATTACATTACTGATAACAAATACATGCTTATGCTTATTAGCTTTGATTTATTTCTGCAGAATCTAACGAAAGATTGCAAGTACATTTAAAAGAAAGGATGCACGCATTAGAAGAGAAAAACGCACTCACGCAAGAACTGGAAAAGACTAGGAAGATTGCGGAAGATCTTCAAAATGAGAAGGCCGAAATAGTCAAGGAATTAGGGAAAGCTCGCCTTGAAATCGATAACGTGAAAAGGCAGATGCTTCAGCAAGAAATTGCGTTCAATATTCAACAAACAGATGCTCTAACTCGCAGTTTGTCCCCCAATGCAGTGGATCCAGGTTCCTTTTCTAGGAGTGCAAGTCATAGTAGTTTTGATACTCATTCTTTACCAAGAAGAACGGGTAAACGACCTGCAATCGAAGATGATCCAGCAAAGGTAGCACATAGAAGATTAGATTTTAGTATATGAAAAATTAAATATATAATAGAAAACTCTGAATAACACGCTCTCAATTTTTAGAATTATGTAGCGCGCACTTTAGCAGAGCAAGAATGGGAAAAGTTACAGCAGGCTCATGTCCTTGCAAATGTACAACAAGCATTTGATGTTTCTAGTGATGCAGAAGGTGACGGAGATAACGAAAGTTTATTCAGTTGTGCAGCTGATGTAATTAGTCCTACAGGACATACGGATGCTCAAACACTAGCATTAATGTTACAAGAACAATTAGATGCAATTAATAATGAAATTAGATTAATCCAGGTAATAAAACGTTATTTATTATACCATATTTTATATATCAATATGTCAAAGTGCACTTTTGATGAAGGAAGAAAAGCAAAGTACCGAAGCGCGTGCCGAGGAGTTGGAGTCCAGGGTTGGTAGTCTTGAACATATGAATTTGTTAGCCAGAGGACGAAGTCTCGAACGGGCATCTCCACCATTAAGTGGACGATCCACTCCAAAATCGCATCATAGTCCAAACAGAGATTATTTACATAAATATCATACGGTAAGTACCGTTTACTTTATAATCCTTAATCATTTTAAAATATATTTTCAATATTTTTATCATTTTGAAGGCACCAGCATCAATGTCTCCAGCGCATCTCCATCAATATGCTGCCTCTTTAGCTAGTCCAGGTCAACTTTCGGAATCCCTTCCTGCGAGCCAGGTAAATAACTGTGATGACAATTCGACATGTGTAAGGCAGTAGCATTGACATATGTATAATTTTTTATATCATATCATAGTTGCAGTTATCAGGCGAAGAATTGCATTCAGTGAGTGAAAGGGACAGCACTGGTGGTGCAGGAAGTGGTGGTAGCGATGCAGCTTCACCATTGACTGCTCGATCGATCAGGCTAGAACGAGTAGCACAGGCACTTGCTCACAGTCAAGAGGAACTCAGAAGGTATGTGTTTAATTTTCAATTTATCGATATCAACAAACATCGAATTTCTTCGTGGATCCAATGCTTGAACTACACGAGCACTATCTGAGAAAGCGATGATAATGTATTATAAATAAAATTTTTGCAACCACATCTCTGATAATGAGGACTAAGTTTTTTGTTGGGAAACAAGATGTCTTTTATGTGTATTGAATATCGTAAATATGCTATTTCATTCAATTGATTAATGCTTAAATAATAATACATAAATTATCAAAGTCCTTGCATACATAGAGGTGGATTGCCAAAAATTCAGTAATTATTTTGTAAGTAGTTAGCATTGTGCGTTGTTTATGCTGCCAGACGCACTGGACAAGCCGGATTTCCCAGCAGTGGTTTTCCTGCTCACAGGTTAATTAAAGATTGTAGTACTGCATGTAATCCGCAACATATGCCGCTGTGCACGACATATTTGAGTGGCCCATGTGGGCATGAAATGAACAACTTAGAAGTCGACCTAAGTGACATCGATGGTAACAGATCCTTTTTATACCTTTTTTTGGAAAAAGGGATTTACTAAGATGATCTTAGGTTTTTACAAAAAAATTGTTGTAGGGACTGATAATTATAGATACTTTTGTATTGCAAAATTCATTATGGATATTTCTATTTTTTAACTATAATTTCTTATTACAAGAAACGTATGATCAATGAATAGTATGCAAGATGTCACATATTTATGCCTACAGCCCCAATTTTCGAGCACAGTGGTACGGACGAACCGACTGATAGATCTGATAGAAATGAGTCCCTGGAAGAAACTGATATTAGCTTCTTCCATCCATCATACATTCAAGCCTGCCCAGTTCACGACAGACATCGCTGTCTCAAACAAACGAGGGAATTTAGGCAGCCAAGAGAATTGCATCGAGTTAACGTCGCGTCTGAATCTCCTGCGCGAATAAGGTTGTTTTCTAAGAAATAGGTGCAAAGATATAGATGGATCCAATAGATGCAATTAACTAATTAATTAATTAATTAACTTTCATTATCTCAATAAAAGATTATAATTGTTTCAATAGAATTCATAGATAAGGCGGTTTTTCTATATCTTTGTCTTTAAACGGTACTTATTATGACAATCCCATCTCATAAGCAGTGATCAGCTATATTTTCAGGTTTCTATGCCTTTCCTGTAATACTGAGTAGGTATTACAACTGTTTTTTCACTATTTTGCCAAACATAATTTATCATTTTGGACGTTCTTGGAAAGAAATATTTTTTATTCTTTCATATGATACTATATTGTTTTTATATGTATAAGATATTGGATTGTGATATAATGATATTTTTTCACGAATTTCCAAAACTGATATTGATATTGCTTCATTTCTTCTTTAGTTTACTAGTTATTTGTTTGTAGTACAATTATCAGTTGTAGATATCTTGAATAGTACAAAATTAAAACTTGAATGCTTTAATCTGACTCAATTAGGAATATCATTTACATTGAAAATACGCAATTTGGAATAAAAAATCATATCACATATATTATTCGAAGCTAAATAGTATTTGTGCTTATGCTCATGTACTATCATGTATAAGCACAATCATATATCACTGCTAAAAGTCTTTTAAGTAATGCAATTCACTTGGCTCGGTAAGTTCCCTGATCATATCTTATCTCACGTAATTTAAAACATTGATCTCTTTATGCTTTAAATATTGAAGAGTACAGATGGTTTAGAGAATCCTGTTATTAATTTGGTTGTTTGATTGTCTAGTGTGATGATGTATCTTGAAAAAGATCTGAAAATAATTTGAATAAATTCAGATCACAAAAATGATATAGAAGGTACATACAGCATAGAAAAAAAGATATAAGTCTGATAGTTTGTGGGCTAGAATGCATTATTTAGAGTAGAAATAGAAACTAGATTAGCGCTCCATGCAGCAGGCATGGGCAACATAACAACGGCGCACTCAATTCTGGGACTCCCCCTTCCCCATTGTCCTCACGTCATAGCAGCCAGGACAGTTTGCATAAGAACAACTTGTCTGGTGTTGGATTGCCAATTGGACAATTGTCTAGTTCGCATTTGCACATGCAATCTACCATGAGTCCAGCAACCGCAGCAGCAGTAGCTGCAGCTCAAAAGAAGAAAGGCATTAAGAGCAGTCTTGGTAGATTTTTCAGCAAGAAAGAAAAGGTAATGCAGATTTTAATTATGTAAGATAATAACCAAATAACTAAATAAGAAAAATGAGAAAAATCAGAGAGAGAACTTTGGTTACAGATCAAGGGGAAAGATACACCAATGCCTGGAGATATACCAGGTATGGGAGGAGCAAATACACCTGCAGATCCTGATTATGGAGATAATGTTTCTGTTGCTGGCACTATGGGCAGTAAAAGCGATTTTGATCGTAGAAAAAAGAAAAGGTACATATATGTAACTAAAAATATATTCATAATTTAAATAATTAATGAATATAATTGTTATAGCACTAATTTTCTTTCAGTCCAAGTATGTTTGGAAGTATGTTAGATTCCTCACGACACGAACTTCTGGCGGAGGCAATGAAAGCTGGAACACCTTTTGCTCTATGGAATGGACCAACTGTAGTAGCTTGGCTTGAGCTTTGGGTGGGCATGCCAACGTGGTATGTTGCAGCTTGCCGGGCAAATGTCAAAAGTGGTGCCATAATGAGTGCTCTTAGTGATACCGAAATTCAACGTGAAATTGGTATAAGGTACGAAATTAAGTTATTTAACACATTCTGCACATTTTGGATGACAAGCATGATGGAGTTCCATACAATATAAAATCACTAATATTTAATGTAATAATTTTTATTCTTAGTAATCCTCTACATCGATTGAAACTACGGTTAGCTATTCAAGAAATGGTGTCACTTACAAGTCCATCAGCACCAAAAACTTCTCGCACAACCTTAGCATTTGGAGATATGAACCACGAATGGATTGGTAATGTTTGGCTTCCAAGTCTTGGTTTGCCACAGTATCGGTCCACTTTCATGGAGTGCCTTGTTGATGCTAGAATGTTGGATCACCTTACCAAAAAGGACCTTCGTGGTCAACTTAGAATGGTTGATAGTTTTCACAGGTGATAAATCATTAAAAACAAAAATTCATGTTTAATAGTGATTTTTAGATCCCTTGATCTGATCCGAATTTTATTTATTTTTACAGAACAAGCTTGCAATATGGCATTTCGTGTTTAAAGCGATTAAATTATGATAGGCAACAATTAGAAGAAAGGAGACGAATGGCGGAAGGTGCGAACGTCGATGTTCTTGTATGGAGTAATGATCGTGTTATAAGATGGGTGCAATCTATCGGCCTGAAAGTAACTTCATTTTACTGCTTTCCATTTTATAAATCATTCATACTGTAATGATGATAAAACACAATTTCTTATTTTTAGGAATACGGTAACAACCTCTTAGAATCTGGGGTACATGGAGCTCTTATAGCCCTCGATGAAAGTTTCGACGCGAATAGTTTTGCTCTAGCTTTGCAAATTCCAACGCAAAACACACAAGTAGGTTTTAGTTTAATGTATTGCTATATAGTTATCAGAGATTAAAAATTATATATAATCTTTACTATCTTTACTATTTTTACCATTTTTCTGTACTTCAACAGGCTCGGCAGTTGTTAGAGATGGAGTTCGCAAATTTATTAACAGTAGGAACAGAAAGGCGACTCGATGAAGCGAATAGTATGAAATCCTGATCCAACTCGTCTAGCAGGCTGCCTCATCTTCAACCACATCACGTCTAGTCCAAAACCCCAGCTATTACTACTCTCTGTATGCAAGTGTGTTGTAAAAGTTGTAAGAGCTTTAAGTATCATTCTAAGGGTATCTTCATACTGTTAAGAACTGTAACACGCGGTGATATGAAAACACGATCGGACATAATCTGTTAAAAGAAAATGGTGATTTATTGTATGTTCAAGGAGAAAATTTAAAACGTTTTATCAATTTTTATGTCGCGTATGTTTCATAAACCGCTTGTTACAGATTTCGGATAAAAAATAATAATTCTGAATCAATTACTCTCATATAGATACTGAAATGTAGTGAGCGGTCAGGGAATCGTGAAATATATTTTTCCTCGAAAGCCCAAAGAATCAGTTATAGGTAATTACGACAATAATTCTGTCTAATTTCACCTCGATTTCTTAAGAATAGCAAGACTTGTAGCTTTCGGAATAATGAATATCATGGTAGTTCGTAAACATTTTCAGGACGTAATTGCATATTTCTTATACTATATTATGTACTTATACTATGTAACAAATAGTTATAAAACAACTGTCTATTTTGATAATACCACATACCGCACAAAATAAAAATCCCCAAAATTATATTAGTGCCATTGCTCTCGAGGAAACTATTTATGTACAAGGAAAAGACTGCATTCTATATTTCTGCATCTATAAGACAGTGACCTAATAAGCCATATATATATAAAACAATATATACATATATATATATTATATATATATGTATATATATATATACACACACACACATATTACTTCATACAGAAGGAGCGCTGGAATACTTGTCCTCCTCTGTTATTTCGATGAATTTTAAATGTTTGTAGATCACATATAAACACGTAATATATTAAAGAATTACACCGAAGCAACTATCGTAATTAGAAAATTATCAGACAACCGGTTGCATGGACGTGTTTAAAGGAACTGCTTTTTATTTATCGTGAACTAAGGAACGGACATTTTATACCAAAATAATCGCGCAATGTATAAGTACATGTACGCAAAGTTAGTAGGTGTTATAAAATTAAGGAACTTTGTAACTTTAATTGATAATGAACTCTATCGATCAGTCACGTATATCGTTATACTATCTTTATTTTGTTTAATCATAAGAAAATCATGTCTCATTCGGCTCTCTAGCATTTTTTATTCATTCAAAGAAAAGAATTTCATGTCGATAGTTCATTTGCAAGTATTTCTTAACATCTTGTTTCAAAGTTCCAGGAATGACTATTAGTAGACTCGATCGATAGTGAGAAAGAATTCACGAAGATGAAGAGCGTTATAAATATAATAAAAAGTCACAAGGTAAAAGAAAGAAAAAATGAAATAAAGAAGAAATGGCCATAACAAGAACAGCAAAAAAATACACTAACAATGGCCATAAATATTATTTAACAGTAATGACGATGTTGCTGAAGACAATGATTGCGATGATAATTATAATTACTCATTACAAAATGTTATCAGGCTGAAGGTGTGGCGAAAGACTGAGATTACGACAGTGACTGTAATGATAAAACTGGTCATGATAGAGACGATCACAATAATGATGATAAGTTATAATGGGATGTTGTTAATGTTGTTGATACTTGAGGAATCGTTGTTGATGTTTGTTTCCCTGTGAACTACCCCCTGCGAGCTGTTCATTCGTTGTAACTTCATTGCTCTGCACGACCTTCCGAATGGGCGCATACGTACCAAATAGTTTCTACCAAAGAAATTACAATGCAGTACGATGATTGCACAGTCGTACACGTGTGTACAAGAATGTAACGTTGACACTTGACATATATGTACGCAGTAGGAAGATCAAAATATGTCTTACATGTAAAGATCATAATGTACAGTCTCATTCTTCAGCGTGTAGAAATCTTTTTCTTTTCTAAGTACCACCGATCAGTTGAAATATTTCTAGATAATCAGAAAGACTCGCTAAGCCAAAGCAACGTTACGCTACCTCAATACTGAGACAAGGTGGTACGCTCCTGTTTCTTTATATAAATGTTTTAATAACTGGTCCTATAATTTTTAATCGTCGGCTAATTCCTTTCGGGGGATGTTAAGTCCGAATTTCTTGTTGATATTGTGTTGAAAGATAACTCGTCGTAGTAAAAACGTTTGCACATGCAAATTATATTATTTAGTTATTAAAGAAAACTGATTATCGGAATATAGAAAAAAACAACGATTAATAATTCGGAACTGCACACGCGTTTAGTTATTTTAGTTACACTGAACAATCTCCAAAATACTAGTAGAAAAGTTTATTTGAGGTAAAACATTTCTACAATAGTATTACAATGTATACCCTTTTTTAATCCTAATGTAATGCTACACGATTGTACAGAACTAATTTGTACAAATGAATAGATATACAAAACTGAGTCACTTTGTGAAACAGAATGGCCGTCTCTCCCTTTCGGAAGTGTCTGCAGTATGTGTAAATGACTGAACTTATTTTTAATGTACGCTAGTTAATAGTGTCAATGGACATTCCAAGGAAAAGAAATAAAAGCAAACCTTCCAAAAAGCAGCCACATTCATAATCGCATATATGTAAATCATGACTCGATATGTAGCAGCTTTGCCGCCTTCTATGTATTTAACTATAAATATATACATAGATACGAAAAAATTTCGCCTGAATCCAGCCTCCGACTGCTCGGTATCGAATAGAGCTTGAATAAGCAAAACTAATAGCATCTACTATATACGTAATGTTTTTACCAAAAAATAATGAACAACTGCTTAAACTTAGGATTTGTTTTGCTTTCGAATTTCTTCTATTCGGTACAAATTTATGCCCATAAAAGGATATGTATTATACCCTTTTAGAGTGTACATGCTGATGAAGAAGCAAAACAATGAATATTAAATATTGTCTTCAGCAATGCTGAGCAAACTGTTTTGTTTAAATGTAACAGCTTTATGTGTTGTATAACAAATTATCAATACCTAAAGAAAGACACTTATAATATTTAAGTTTCTTTATTATCAGTTTACACATATCATAAGATTGTAAAAAGTATAGAGGAAATGAAATTACATTAAACGAAATATTGTTCTTCTGTATAATTCATTTTTGGTTCTTAGACGAAATATACATGCTAATACATGGTAAAAACATGCACGTAAAACATATGTAATATTGTGATGTAACAGTCTGTATTATGTGTTATTTCACAATGTATCTTTTCTTTCGTACACTCTTTTTGTATGCTCAATTCGGCCGAACTGCCGGAAGAACAAGTTTAACGTTATTCTGGATTTTTGTATGACATATGTTTGTGTGTGTTAATGCTAGTTATTGTACATATGTTAGCGCGTGCGTACGTGTGTGAGTGTGTATGTGTATATATCTTTCCCTGTGTATATACGAATTATTTATTAACATCCCTGTAATTTTTTTAACATTTTATTGCAAAGCCCAATGCAGGTAAATATACTACAATCCTAATAATAACAAATGTTAAATCGCTATTAAATATCCAATTACTTTACTTCTGAATGAATATTATAGTAAATTTTGTTGGAATATATCTATATGATGGAATTTTTAGATTAGATTGCTGCAGTAATTTGGAAAGAATAATATTGGGTTGACAATTAAGTGATTGCCGATTTTGTCAATACCACCTAATGACAAAATCCGCAATCACTTAGTTGCCAACCCAGTAGTAAATATGCAACAAATATTTCAAATAAATTTATTCAGGAGCAAAGGAAATCGATCAAAGTAAAAAATTGTGTGTGCAACAAGTGCATGGGTTGGGCCCATTTTAAATGAAAAGAAAATATTTGGTTTATGTAACATTTTTGTCAGAAGCATCAACTACAAGATAAATCAAAACCCAAGAGATTTGTAGATCATTTAAAAATGTTTGTCTTGTATGCGATGATTCTGTACAAGTGCATAAATCATCAATATGTAATTATACTGATTTTTATTTATATCTGACTATTTTACCTGGACTCTCAGGTAATTGTGCCAGCATAAAAATTTTCAATTGTGCTAGTAAGCAGGTAATCGTCAGAAATATTTCTAAATGTGAAGTAGTATAAAACTATACATACATATATTTGTGTGTGTTTTATATATATGTATGTATAGTATGGTACACAGTGCACAAAGAAATAAATTTTTTAATTATTATCAGAAGATGGTCGCTAAAATGATTAGTTAAACTTTATATTGTTCTTATAAATCAGTTTTTTATGAAATTTGTACTTATTCGTTTATCATGGAATTTTTATTTACTTAAGTTATATATTCTATATTCAGAATAATTTTATACTTGAAAAGTATAAAGGAATATTGTTTCTAGCATTTGCAAATCACTTTACATGATTATTTATTTCTTTAAGATATTTTTAATTTTTTTGAAAAATAAATAGAAAACAAATATTAGACATTATGTTATTTCATTATTGCAAATAATGAAACTTAAAATGTTTGCTAGAAATTTAAATATCATTTCAAATATAAATATACATATATATACATAAACGCACATGTATATACGTGTGTATATATACATATATGTATAAAACTGTGGCAAATATGGAAATGAAGTGTGCGTGTGAAAAAAGTGATGGACTATTCAAATAATACCATATATCTGAATGAGTGCACTGTGCGATTAATGCATAAACCATTTGCCCTTTTTTTCTTTTTAAAAGTTTTAAATATCATGTACTACTTCACGTTTCTTATATCAAATGTAAAATAGTGTGTTTCCTGTTAACATAAAGCAACTTTTTAGCTGTGATGTTAACAATAGAGAATTCATATGGAGATGCAAAACAAGAGGGGAATTAGTATAATAGAAATGAATTTCGTGTTATATTTATTATAATGACAATTCAGTATTATGATATGTACCAATGTTTGCAGACTAAGAATTCTACTACCAGTTAATGTCATTGCTAACAGAATGTGACAAGAAACTATAAAACAGCACACATTTAAAAAGAATCACAACGAGGCACAAATTTTGACAGGGACAGTGGATAACTTTCTGTGCCCACAGTACACTTGGAGTCTTAAGCAACCAAGAATTGGATCTGAGATTTCATAATACAAGTATACGCGCGTGTGAAAAGTACTAAAAAAAAATCATGGAAAATGGGGACGATAACAGAGCATAGTTATCGCATAAATAATTATAATGATAATATTATTATTGCTACCATTACTGCTGCTAGTGCTACTACTATAATTATTACTATTACTACAACTACCATTACTGCTACCACTATCATAACTATTACTACAACTACAGCTACTACCATTACCAATATAAATTGTCCTTGTAATTTTTATATGCTAAGTGTATACTTTAATAGGATAAATGAAAAAGTATGGGAAATGAGTCACAGTAAATGTAACATAACAGCCCTACTTGTATAAGGGGGCAGAAACTATGTTAACTGAACTATGAATTATAAATATTGTATAAGACGATAAATAATAATTATTATTATCATTATTATAATTATTATCAATTGAATTAGCAAATTGTAATCTACCCATCAACAACCATTTTGGAATAAGGGAGATTTAAGTCTGTAATTCGTGTATAACAAAAATCAAGCTGTACAATGTTGTTGTTATTACTGTTGTTTTTTTACTATCCTTAATCTCATTCTTTAGAAAGCAAATGTTTTTTGAAAAAGGATAAAAATTGAATACAAATTTATTTATTATATATTTTATTAAAACTCATTATACAATACAAAATATTTCTTATATTACTCCGGAAATGTTCGAAGTGTTCTTGACCTATCGTAACATGTAAAATATAACCTTAAAATGTAAAATATGTTGTTATTTTTAAGAGTATTGTGTTTTATATTACTTTTGATTAATTTTACACAAAATATCGTTACAAATGAATTTTGTGATATACCAGATGAACATGGAGAAACTAACAATAAATGCAGCGTTCAATCACGTTACTCGCAAAATCGGTCTGAGCTTACTTCTTTATTGTATATATATATATATATATATCGCCTTAAAATTAATATTTTTTACATAGATAATGATTTTTCAGTTATATACTCTACGATGTTAATCCTCCGGAAGGATTTAACTTAAGAAGGGACGTTTTTATTCGTGTTGCAGTTTTTATAAAAAATTTAATCAAGCAAGAAAAAGATTTTAAATGGCAATTAGTTTTGCCACCATGGGGTAATTTTATAATGTACAAGTAGTTTTTGCATCATTTTATTTTTACTCTATTTTTACAGGTGATTTGTATCATTGGCGTAGTAAACACATAGGATATCAAACACAATTGCCTTGGAGTCTGT
The DNA here is from genome assembly GCF_024542735.1 of Bombus huntii. NCBI lineage: Eukaryota > Metazoa > Arthropoda > Insecta > Hymenoptera > Apidae > Bombus > Bombus huntii. The sequence goes on from NC_066251.1 coordinate 6,420,708, forward strand.
TTTTTGACATTTCAAGTTTACAAAAATATATACCAGTTATTGAAATATGTCAGTTTTTACAAGGTATAAAATTTCATTTATTTATTATGAACAATATAATCAATAGAGATTTGCATTTTCAGAATATCCTTCGGAAAATAATGAAACACATCTTGATGTTGTATATATTTTACAAAACGACGAAGAAATGTTCAGGACAGGTAAATTTGAAGATAAAAATGAAATAATAGAATGTGATGATAAATCATTACAATTTCATAAAGTAGAATCAGAAAAATATATTGGATATTTTTGGGGATATCATAATATAACTTCTAAAGTTGTTAAGTGTATTAAATTTCATGGTATGACATCTGATCTTAAACAAAATCTGAAACCTAATGTTTATAGGTAAGAAAATATAAAATTTGTTTAACAATACTCAAATGTCACGTACAATATCTTTTACAACTAATTTAATTATTATGATAGGTCTATAATGTTTGATCACATGGAGATTGCATTACATGACTTTTATGGTACAAAAGAATATTGGAAAGCTAGACGTAGTATGCGATATAATTCTGAACTATATAATATTGCTAATGAATATAGAAAAACTTTCCTTAATTCAACAAATGAGCATGATAAGACTGAACGACCAGATGACTGGACTAAAGAAAAAGTATCTAATTTCACTTAAGTTAATAAAAAGATTTAAATTATAAAATACAACCTTTTTCTAATTATAGGGTATAAGGAATGCAGTTGGAGGACCTTATTTATCAGTCCATTTAAGAAGACGCGATTTTTTAATTGGTCGCCCTTCAACAGTGCCAACAATACAGTCTGCTGCTTCTCAGTTAAAAAATAAATTAGATGAACTCCAATTAAAATCTTTGTTTGTTGCAACAGATGCAACACAAGAAGGTAAATCATACTGAAACTTCCTTAAGAGATTGATACACGGGCATATCTATTAATCATATCAATTTGTTTAGAATTCAGTGAACTCAAACAGTACCTATCTAATTATACAGTTCTTAGATTTATTTCATCAGATTACGTATTAAGTAAATTTAAAGACGGCGGAGTTGCAATTATTGACCAAATAATTAGTTCCCACGCTAGGTAAGAATTAACAATAATATATCTCATGTTTTATATTATGAATAGGAATAATGTATTATTTGCATCCTTTTGTAGATATTTTATAGGAACATATGAATCGACATACACATTTAGAATACAAGAAGATAGGGAAATCATTGGTTTTCCTACTAGAACAACATTTAATTATTTATGTAAAGGTACTGAGAAATGTGACTCTAATGGACAATGGGAAATTGTTTGGTAATGTATAAAAATATGTATGTATAAGTTATATTACACAATAAAATCAATGACTAAGTTTAGACACACATTTTAGCATGATGTGTGTATAAGTACAATCTGTTCTTATATGTTTATGTGTCTTTGCTGATATTAATTATCTCTCTAGATAATGGTTTTTCTTAACTTATCGCTGGTTTACCAATTAATTCTTGTTCCCGACGAAGTTCTTGCTCTCGTTGTTGCTCTCTATTTAAGGCCTCCTTCTGTATTATCTGCTGCAACCTTGACGCTCGTTTCTACACAAATATAATGTGTACATTACATAAATAATAGTAAATTAGAAATATATATGTATAGTACATAAATATTATAACTCACTTTTAATCTGAATGTCCTCTCATGAATGGAAACCATTTCTTTTTTCATTGATATTAATTTACCTTGACTAACTTTAATCATCTGAAACTATAATACATATTTCTCTTATATATTTTATGTTTTAGGCCATTCTTTCATATCAAAAATTTCTGTAAAATGAAATTTATATTTCAATATCAATATACTTGCCGTTTCATTTAGCTTAACATCATCAAAAACATCTTGAAGTTTTTTGTTCTCAGTTTGCATCTGATCGAGCAAAGTCTCTTGCTTATTTCTAAACAAAAATAGCAAGAAACATAAAATCAGGAAATATTTATATTTCTTACTTCTACTTACTTTACTTCATCAAGTTTTTTCTCAGTTTGTTCCCACTGTTCTTGATATTGATTTAAAAATCCTTCTGCTAATTTCTTCACAGCTACTTTGAAGTCGAATTCAACTTCTTTACTATAAAATTTTGGGAAAATGTGATGTATATTATCGATACTCATAGTTGTGTACAATTATAAATAAATGAATTTTATATGTAATTGTAAAGTGTGACTATGTTTACAAACAATTGTAAAATAAATAAATAATGTGAAACGCAGAAAGTTACCTATCGCGTTTCTCAATTTGTAATTGAAGTTCTCTTGCTTCTGCCTCTTCCATATCTGTCATCATTTTTTGTGTTTTTTATTGTTATTATAATTATCCACTAAATTATAGTATAAAAAAATTTGGATGTAAATTTAATGTAAACAATAACATTAACTATGACTTTGTCATCTGTGAGATCAACTATAGCTGCCCGAAATGAACATGAATCGTGGTGATAACTATGTGATATCTCTATACGCAGCTTTTGTATCGACGACTATCTTTCTAGCATATGTTTGTTTCATGCTCTTGATGTAACTTGAACATAACCAAGAAAAAAGTTGTAAAGAAAAATATTTATTGTTTATGAAGTGGAATAATATGTTTTTGATATATAATGAAAAGCTCGATGAACGTTTCTACATGAGATGGAGCATTTTCCAAATAGAGAATATATTATGGTAGCTCCTGGAGTAAACACTGTAGCGGTGCTTCTAAATATAGGATTTATTTTTAGGTTGGAGCTAGCCATAGTTTGAATCAAGAATTTGATCTAAAACTGCATTTCTAGACGGTTTTGTAATAGGTGTGAAAGATGTTTATTTCTGAATGACATCTTTAAGCTCGTTTCTGTTTTTCACTGATATTTTATTTGTGTTTCATTTTGAATAATATTACTATTTAACTATACAAATTTTTAAGTATCCTACATTAAACATGTAAATACTGTTTTTTTTCTAAATGTTTTGTTTCTGTGAAATAACTTGGACAAATTTAGACATATAGAAAATACAAGTGACCAGAAATGTATATTGTTGCAGTGATAAAAATGGCAAATGACTTAATAATAAGAGGCAAGGATAGATTGCAAGAAATTAGCATGAAATTAGAGCAAAGCCATTTGGTTTATCTACAAACAGACGATAGTCCTTTAAAATTACAACAGCGTCATAAACTTGAAGGTAAATATATAATAAATATGTAACAATATTGAATGCTTAATATTTAACAATTTTCTGTATTTTAGGTTTTATTAAAGAGAATCTTTGCCTTGTTCCAAATGAAAATAAATATGTATTTCAAGAAACCGCAGATATATTACACAGATCAGCAGCCACATTGCAAGATTTTAGTGGATATAGAGCTGCAACTGCCTGGAGTGCTATTTCTTTATATGCTGCCAATCTTTTGGCTCAGCCTTGGAGAAGAGAATATAGAACATTAAAGGTTAATATTTTTGTAATCTTTTACATTGCTTTTTTCAAGCTATAAAAATATTCAATTAATTAATCTTTTCTTTATATTAGACTTATAGTGGATATTATAAGCATGAAGTAGAAGCAAATTTAATAGGAGCAGAATTAATGTTTGAACAAATGGGATACAAACATACAGGGTTAGGAGTGCTTACTTTGGAGGGTCCTATTGACCCTGATAAAGTATCTTGTGTAAGCAGAGATGCAATAGTTGCTTTTGTTGAATGTCAGGTAAGAATATTTATTATGATACTTTTATAGTACTTTTTCTATAAAGATACACTTAAATAAAAGAGATACAATTTCAAACGTAGATCTTGAAGCAAATATGGGAGAATGTTTCACAGAATTATAGTATCTCGTGGTTAGAAGTATTAGAATTTCGGGAAAATCACGTTGGTACACCAGAACAAGCAATCAGAGCATTGAACTATCGTTTTCTTGAGAAAATGCATCAAACTCGAACAAAAGCGGAGAATTATAGGGATTATCATTATCCGCAAACTACATGTGTGGATGCGGTATCACCATCAATTCCTTATCACATTATGCCTCCCAGTTACAATACATCAATGCCTGCTTGTCATTCAGAATATAGGTATATCGAAGATACAAATTCAATACCTGGAACTTACAAATATTTTCAACCAGTAGATCACAGTTTTGGAAATCGATGTAGTGCCTATGGATGTTTACCACATGGTAATAAATATATGAGTGGAGTCAATCCGTATTATACTACAATGCCAGGATATACAAGAGTACCAACGGGTAGACTAATTGAGGTTGATATGCCGGTTTCAGTTGCAAATTATGATAAATTACATAATCGAAAGATATCTCATAGAATATCAGATTTGGAGGAAGTAGATTTTTATAGAAGACAATCTAGTGATGGAAACCATTACGATTACGGAAAAATCGATAGAAAATCTGCAAAATCGGTCGGTGAAAGGAACAATTATGACTCTTGGGACTTTGTGTATAGGAATTTAGAAAGTTTAGGCTATTCTAAAGATCTTGGTAATCGAGAAGATATTTTACACAAACGGGAATGCGAGTCCCGATTGAGTAAACAAAAATCTTTTAAACAAAATGATAACGATGAGAAACATAGTATACATCGCTCTGAAAAAAGGAGGAGTGGAAGAACCGATGTGAATGACATCGATTCGTCTATGACAAATGGCCGACATCATCATCACGATACATTACCCTTCAAAAAGAAGTCTTCTTCCTTCGATTTAATGGACTCGAATAGATATCACGATGCATCTTCAGAAAGTCAATCATCTCCTCATAGTAATGAAAAAAGACATGGTAGTCAGACGCTTCCAATTCAACGTTCACATCGATCGGCGGATCAAATTGTAAAAATCGCGGATACGTTGAAGAACTTAGAGCTTTCTCACTCGGAAAAAGGAAATGAAACAGAAGATAAAGCTGTGAATTGGAATTGTGCTACTTGCACCTATCTTAATTCTTCATCGAAGGAAATTTGTGAGATGTGTGGAAAGTCTAGGCACAAAGGAAACGAGGATAAACCATTAGCAAGTGGTGGAAAAGAATGCCCACGATGTACATTAGTAAACGAGAAAAATGTCTCGGTCTGTGATGCTTGTGGTATCAGTTTAAAAGATTCACCTACTTATATTTAGATATTTAACTGTTCGAAACAAATATCATATTCCATTGTTTTCCATGTGTCTGAAATTTAAAAAAAGGAAGTGGTAAGTATACATTTCCCGGATGCTCGATATTGTCCTAAGAAGAATATTTGAAATGTTTGAAAAAGATGTTAGTACTTATAATGCTGAAAATAGCTGATATAAGTAGTAACAATTTTTCTTGATTGCTTTATTTAGAGAACAAATTTTAAAGGGTATTATTATATTAATCGAATTTAGAATTTCATAAAGCGCGTATAACATGGGAGGGGAGAAATATGAAATTATTTATTTAAACTTGTTTGAATAGATTTGTGATATGGGTACATTAGTATTACGATAGTACATACACTGGTGGCCTATCATTAATTTGTGTGTGGATATTATTTTCTGTTAATTTAAATTAAACAAAATTTGCTTTTCTGGTCTTTCCCTTATTTGCTGTATAAAATTATTTCTTTTATTCGTTTTATTTTAATATATGACTTTATTTTATAAAATTTTATCTATTTGATTAAATCACTTTTATTAAAAGTCTATTTATGTATACATTTGACTTGATTTTTGATATTAAAAATTAATCTAGTAAAAAATTATTATCAATTTGTGTAGTAAAAACTATTAAAATCAAGTAAAAACTATTTATTCTATAGCGTATACGTATATATTATATCCATAGAGAAAACTCGTATTTTAACAAAAAAATTATCTGTTGAATATATTGGATTGTTATTTAAAAAAGAAATATTAACGTGTATTGTACAATACATATGTACACACACAGATATATACGACATCAAATTATATTTTATATATAATGCATTGTTTTTCTTTATTAATTTTTATTTAAATTAATATTACAAAATTAAGAATATTATTAAACCTAATTGTAAAAGTTATTTTTTGATTGTGGAGCAATTAGAGATATTGCATGTTGTTGTATTATCTGAATTGAGAAAAAGAGAAATATTAATAACATCTTCCATTTTATAATGGTAATGTTATTTATTGTTTACATCACCTTTTGTTTTAACTGGACAATATTGTTGTCAAATTATAATATTTGTGTACCTTTAGAAAACAAATGCAAATTAAATGATAATTGATAGATCGCACAGTATACAGATTAATAAACATGTAATTTGAATCTATATATCTTGTTGATACGTTTTGATTACTTCAATTTAAAAATCGTATTGTGCAATTGTTAATTTTATACTGAAATTTATTTTTCGTAGTTTGATATTTATTTATACATTCCCAATGCTGCAATGCTATTCATAAAATATGTAATATTAAATATACATTTTTTTTTTAATTTTATTTGTACCTTATTTGAAACAATACAAATTTAGTTTAAGCCATACATATTATAGTCTTTACATATCAATCTATTTATGATAATTTGAGTGCTCTTTCATTGCATATAATATGTTGTTATAGCTTTATTTAACTTTGGATTAGTTTGTAAGTACAAAGTTTTGTTTTCGATACCTTTAATTTGTTGAAATTGTTACAAAAGATAAATTACATATTCTAGAGTCTTCTTAGCATAGTAATTATTGCAAGATGATATTATAGATGTTTTAAAACTTTTAATCATTTAATTTGTAATTTTCTTATTTTTAATTATAAACGCTTTGCCAGGATTTATAAAAGAGAAATTCCTTGCTATTATCTTCAAAATATTTTTACTATGAATTCCAAAATTTATAACAGAACAATAAACTTTATAACGTCATGTTTCGATAAAAAATGTTCTCTTTGTACTTCAAATATATAAACTGTTTAAATGTAAAAATAACTTTACTGAAATCTACTTTTAACGTTTACTAAAGTCTGATATTTTAACGGAAATAAGAGAAAACGGCTAATATTTTTTCATTGAATGCACGTAAAAGGAATAAGTGAATAATAAAATAAACAGTTAATGTAAAAAGGATATATGTATGTCTTGTAATAGTTATTGTAATATATTGCAAGCTATGTGTACATTGTAATATATTATATTATGTACAGATAATAAATAATATTTAATATAGATTATGCAAAATATGTACTTTATTTTTTAGTACTAAAATATTAAAGTTATGTAATATTCATATTATATACATATAAACTTAATATTAAAACAAATATGAATATTGCACTTCTTGTTTTTAACAATAATAGATATAGAATGAAGCAAAGGCTAGTAGAAATGTAGAAGAAAATTCAGGTAACTTTCGATGAGAAGAGAGGAGAAATAAGAAAAAGAGAAATAAAAATGATAAATAAAATAAAAAAGGTTCTGAAGGTACAGAAGAAGAGAAAGAAGAAATAACGTAATAATAAAGAGATTGAGGTTGGATGCGAAGTGCAAAAGTAGTGAACCAGAGGAATTCTTTAAAAAAAAGCTACATCTGGAACAATAACAGATATACTACTTTGTATATTTAACGTATATTTTTTGTACATTTATCTAGCATCTTTAAAGCAGCATGATGGATTTTCTGGTCTAATTTATCTATAAATTATAATAAGGATCATAAGAATTATTTTTAATAAAAAGTGCACCACTAAAAATGAAGAAATACTTACAAATTTTATGCTTTCCTTGTATCGGAAATTTAATTGGCAATGCAACAAAATTTTCGCATATAAAAACATAAGGACTATCACTTTCTCCATCTGGGTAAGATTTCCTATATTCCTCTTGTGGTAAAACATCAGTAACTGTTACACATCCTAATAGACAACCAGTTGAATAAACTTCAGGAAACATTATTTTTTCTGTAAAACATCAATGCAATTTGTGGTAATCTGTAAACTACAATATAATTAAGGTGAAATTTTACTTTTTATTCATAAATCTAATTTATACTAACCATTTTTTAAAACACGGTAATATTGTTCTACAGTTGAAATTTCCTCCTTACTTGGTATTTTAGATGCTGCAGCAATCCATAATCTTCCTCTATGTGATGAGTACCATGTACGACCTTCATGACTATAATAGTAATAAAGCGTTAGGTATTCTTATAAAATTATATAATTTTCTTATATAAATATTCATATTGGAATTAATCTGTTTAAAATATTATAAACTTACACTTTTATTCCAGCCACTAATAAAGATGCATAAGGTTGGTGCATGCTCAAACATAAGCCAGGATCAGACATTTCTAAATACTCTTTGTCTTGAATAATATTTCGTGTGTTAGAAGAAATGTTCACTTTTGATGTTCGCAATTCCAATTCATGTGATTCCACATACTGTACAATTAGAATTCAACATTATGTTTCTTTTATATAATAACGATATGAATATATTTAATTATTTGTTAAAACAATATTTTTACCTTGGGGCGAGTAAATTCTATATTTGGGCAACTATTACTATTTTCTATTTCACTGAATGATTCAGATATATCTTGCAAATGTTCTTCATTGAATTCTTCAAAATCCTCAGTTTGTTTCTCTTCAATTATCTCTCTTCCTGTGAAATCAATAGTTGCATAGATTTTTCTCTTTAAATGAGACATATGCTTCCTTTCATGCATTTCTTCTTCCAACTTCTGTAACTTTTCTCGTTGCTTTTCTGTTAACCATGTATTGTTTGATTGATAATAGTCACATTCATCATCAATTACTTTCGTGTATTGTATTCTGTAAATTAGTACAGCTATATCCTTATTCTTGCATGAAAAAATTATACAAGATTACATGTAATGCATACCCATCACGATCATATTCGAGAAGTCTATCTCTTTGTTTTATTGATTCTTCCAGATTTTTGTTAGCTTTTTGGTTCATTAATTTATTGTATAACTGATCAGCTTGTTTAGTATTACTAGAAAGAATAGTTAGCTCTTTCTCAGAACATACAAGTTCTTCGCAGAAAAAGCAAGGACCAGCTCCTTCTTGAGCACAGACTATTCTACCACAATTGAGGCAGTTACTAATCAATGCATGTCTCTTTGCTTCGCAATTACACTTGTATCTACCTAATAAAATATTTTTATGTCAATTTCTATATTATAGTCCCTTAATAGTTAATAATTTCTTAATGAATAAAATACCTTTTAATAAAATTTCTCTCTCATTGCCATCTTGAGAATATATACTGACAAATTTAGTTTTCTTTCTTTCCACTTTATCTACTTTTATAGTTTCTTGCACCTAAATAAATAACATGTAGTATTACTGTAGCATTATAAATCTGAAATAAAAATTTCAAACAATATTGTTGACATATACCTGTTTATTTTCTTTGGTCTCTTTTCCTTTCACTTTTCCTTTCTTTTTTTCATTTTGCTTTTTCTTTCCATTATTCATATCATTTTCTTTCTTATATTTGGCTTGATCTTTGCTTGAAGCTGAAATAATGTTCCGAAATGATAAAGGCATTCAATAATTCAATAATTTACATGAATGATAAGAATATAAACCTTGTCGTTTTTTGAAGTCTGAAATAAATTGTCTGTGCTTTCCATTAGTATAATCTAAAAAAGATTGCAAGTAATCATCCAAATCCCTTTCGTTTTCTATTTTCATTAGGAATCTGAAAAAATATGTCAATATTATCATTATTCACATCAAGTGAATATCACTATATTTTGTTATAATTTTCTTACTCGGCCATCTCCTTTGGTACTGGAAAATCTAAAATTTTTGATAAATTTTCGTTTATCCAGTTCTCCATCTTTGCGAAATTGTTAAAATAATATTCTCGAAATATTAGAATAAAATTATTCGTGTACAAATGTGTGTAAGGTTAACGTTCAAAATTAAATGTTAAAGTTAGTCTTAGTGGACACAGAATGATTGCTTTTTTTATTGCTATTTAATAGTTTTCAATGCGCAGAATCTGAAAATGGAAGTCTTAATTTTAGGAATCAAGCAATTCAAAAATTATACGTATGTAAACTTAAGCATTTTGAGCATATTTAACAGGTTACTTTGACACTATATTGTTTCCATCACCTGACTGGCTCGCACAAATGAGTATTCAAATGTTTCTCATTTGAAGATTTGTAAATTTGTTTCTATTTTCTGAGTATGGATACCGTTGCTGGCTGTAATTAAAGTATTAACCCATAATGTAGATGAATTTTGGCGAAAATTAACATTAACGTAGGGCGGCCGGAATTTTATAACTACCCCCACCTAATTTAGTACTCACCTACAAATTCCATGCTGTGATTTACTGTTTTATTGACATATCCCTGGAAAAACATTTGACTTATCCCGCTTAACTGGTCATCACCCACGTGCATTTGTTACAGCCAGTGACTGCACTAATTGTATAAATACGCTAAAACTGCTCAACTTATACATATACATAACTCTGTCTGTCTCATAAAATGAGACCTTTTCTTCTCCTTCATCATAATACTTTTTGACTCAATAGATGGACGGTTTCCCCTAGCGAGCGTTTCTTGAAAATGCAATGGAATACAGAATTCTCTCAAGAACTATTTGGCTTAACTAACTAGTAGGTTGAAATTATTTTGATGATTTTTTTAGTATTATATTATAAATTTTTTCCAAATTTTTTAATGTTTTTAGCAAATATGTTAATGATTTCTTATTTTATGAGGCTCGGTACTAAACTACAGTGACATCTACAGGTAGATTTTATACATAATTTCGAATTAAAAATTTTAAATTATGTCAAAGGCAATTATTTTAGAAAAATTCATCATTTTGAGTTTTAATATAAGGTAAGTAAAAAAAGACGGATTCAAAATAAATAAACATAAACTATACATAGTATAACAATCAGAAAAATAAATATTTATTACTTTAATTTGAAATTAGAATTGTTACACGAAAGTTGCATCTTTTCTAGATATTCATGCCATGGAGGTTAAAAAATTTACGTAGGTTAACGTAAGACCTTCGGAACATTTAACAAACGGATCTTCCTGCAGTTAAATTTGCATAGCCAGTCGTTCATGCGTCGACACAGTCACATATTCATGCATACACGAGTTGAGTGTCAATTTCTACCGGTGTTACATAACAATTACTGCACCACGACCGATATCATCGTGTTTCATGCATCCATTAAAATTTATCCAAGTGTTGGTACTTATTAAGGCACGTTATTTAGTATAATTATTCAATTACCATATAGAAAAATAAGCTTTTTTTGTAAAGAAAGTGTCCGTTATTAAAGAAGAAAGCCTTAAAATTTCGTTGATCGATTACTATTATCGAATTCTTTCTTTCTTCAAAAGTTTAAAGCTCGCAATAAATAATTCTGTTTGTAATTAGCCATTAATATGTTATATTTTTTCTTTTGCAACATTTTCTTTTGTTTTTTCAGTTACTATGATATCCTTCGATGTGTAAGCAACAATAGAAATTGCAGTTTAGTGCAGCTGCATGTACTTGAGTCAAGACAATGTAAATAGGTCGCATCGCGAATTGTTCTATTAAGATGGATCACGACACATTGTAATTCGATTTCAACTAGGATGCATCAAAAACATTCGCTATATGTGTCAACGAGATAGAAAATATACCACGACGCCTTTTAACAATCTACCAAATTATTAATTTAAAAAAAAGAAGGAAACATAAATTTACATGTAAATTTATAACAATGTTTCTCTCTATAAAATACGTAACAGTTGACAAATAAATAACGTATATTACGATTATCAATTGGTTATTCGAGTCACGTTATTAGGTCGATTGGCCTGTTAGATGATAAAAGGTTCCTGTACAATGAACTTTCTATATCATTCCGCATCGGGATCATTTGATAATTACTTTCAATCGACGGTTTCATTTGGTCGGTTGCTGTTGAAAGGCGTCTTCATTATTCGTACGTACAATGCACGAATTATACTATAATAGAGTCCGAATGGTTTCAACAGATTCACGGTTGCACCTTGCGTCTATTATATGTCTTACTATATTAAAAAGTACGATCATAATCTTTAATATTTGCTTTATTATCAAATTAAGAATAAGATTATATTCGAACAATTCTAATATAAAAATTACTTTATAGATACTCCCGCTTTTTAATGGACGATTCTAGTACAACAAAAATCAATTTATCTCATTTTTCGCGACATGCTATTATTTATCTGCAATCGGGTCATCGTAAATATTGCGTCAAAAGCTAGCTGCTTTTTGATAAAGTGTATCTTATCACATTGATTCGATATCATCCGTGGAGAATTCAATCCAGGTAGAGTACAAGAGATAAAGCTAGTGTTTCCTCTATCCTTTAAATTATAATAGGACAAAGAACGTTGTTTGAGATGTATATCTTTATTACTCCTTTGCCCAGAGTGAATCTGCTATTAAAGGTAATGGTGACAGAACATTATTATTTTTTTTTGTTGAGCGTTGTAATAAGTCCTTGCCAGCAAAAAAAGATGGAAGGTTTTGAAATATTTTATGCTGTTGTTACTGGCTGCAAACAGCTTCTTTCTTTCAAGGTACATTTTCTTATTTGCTTTTTATTATTAGCGATGCAATCTTTTTATTACGTAGAATCAGAGATGTTACGTTATCGTCATTGATGAAAATACATACGCTGGTCGTCCAGCGAAACACGATATCATATTTATTTGCGTTAGTATACTTTCCTTTTTTCCTATTCGTCGACACGATAACCGATGACTGAGAAAGATTAGCTCGATCCTTGGCTTTTGTGCTATCAATGTTAACATTGCAATTGTGAACGAAACCTCTGCTATAATAAACTAGATTCTCAGTTGAAATTTCATTTAAAAGTAGTTTACATATTTTCTAAATAATGCAGTCGCTTGATTAAAGGAAATGCATATAAAGAAACACAGACGTGGATTTTAAAAAGTTCTTGTTATATTACTATAATTGCATATCTAGTTTTGTTAAAATAACTCATTAAGTAATTTGAAATTAATCAGTGCCTGATATAAGGAAATCTTATTGCATTAGTAAAGCAATTTCTCCAAAAAAGATAGGAACTTTAGAGCGAGCTTTACCTACGTACCGCATTTTTTCTCCTATGACTTTCTATGCACGTTCCATTAACGCCTACGTAAACAGTAAGCCTGTAATAGTAATACATGCATTCAATTAGCATTAGTCAGCATGCGTATTTATTATTACAATGATTTATGATATGAAACAATGTATCTCTTAAACAATAGCAGAAATTGAAGGAAAAATTTCAGTTTTATAAAATCTGTATTATTCAATTAAGTTTCTTTTTATTATTAAAGGACTATATGAAATGCCATACATCACACATATATAGTGTTTAGACTAGTCCGAAATATAATATTAAAATTAGTAAAATTGTATTTGCAAAAAGCAAATGCAAACTAATACATTTACTGTTTTTGCATTGTTTACGTTTAAATTAGGCGCGAATGTGCTGACCAATCACTCGCGTAGAATGCAGAATACGCGGAAAGGCGCGAAGTTTGCCGCGCGGTTCGAAAGTGCGCGAAGTTTGTCGAACAACTCCGACCGCGTTGCAGTTCGCCACAGTCGCCCGGCGAACTCCAACGTGATATGACGATTTTGTGTTGCTTGTGAATTGTGTTCCACGCTGTGGTGCTATTTGTGTGTACTCTCATCTTAGTTGCCCAAATCAGTGTCTAAAACAGTGTGTATTAATTCCATATAGAACCTGGACCAGCTGAGTCGAAACTAAGTACACCTGTCTCACTTCGACACCTCGTCACCTAAACCTACTTACGTAAGTCCTTCAACTATGATCATGTTTTAAGTATCATATAATAATTGTTACATCTTTTGAGATATTGTTATTCAAAGGAATTTTTTATTATCTGTAAAAATTCAAGAAACAAGTATCGATGATCGAACCGTTACTTGCGCGCTGCGTTACAATCGATAGTTCGATCGAATTGTTTTTAATCGCAGTAGAGACTTGTGTTCAGTGTGACAGTTCGTACTTACTCATTCATTCTTTCTTAAATGTTATCGAATATAAGTAAGTCGAAGTTAAAGCAAAATTAATATTAATATACATGTATATAGCGATAGTGTAAAGACAAGAAGAAATTCAACGAATCAATGAAGCGCAGCTAGCGTAAAGGTTTGATTGTTGCGTTGATGTATCACGACATATGTATTTCTCCAAGTGGATACGTTTCGCGATAAAAACGCTTATCATGGCGTCGCTCTTTAATCTCGGTATGTAAATCTTCACGCTTCGAATCTGTAAACGATATCGAATATCATAAAGATAATAGAAAAAACTTTTGAACGATCATGACGAAATTATAAAGTACGCAATAAGATATATGTATTTCAGCAATGATTTTGTTTTGTCTTTGCATAACTAGAGTACCTATTTTTGTAAAAATTAATATTTTCATAAACTTAATTAAATAAATGAAATTTTAATAGAAATGCTGAATATTATAACATTATAATAGCTATCGTACCTGTAATAAATAAAGTACCTGTAATAAATAAATATAGTACTGAATATTACAATGAATACTGTATCTGCTTTGGATATTATATGCATTTTTGCAATTTTAAATTTCTTATAAATGCATAAAAATCCCTAGTCTACTTATAATGGGTTAATAAATAATAAATAAAATAATAATAGTAACAATCAACGAATTTTTATTAGGCACGAATATTACAAGGTTGATGTTTGAAGGTTTTAAGTAGACAAAGATATACAACGTCTTAACCGCTTCTTTTCTTTTTTTTTTTTCGTTATGCTTGCATAATGCGTGACCACTATAGCATAACGTGTAACTTATGCACGATTATTTCGAGTTACGATTCACTGACCTACATGACGTATGTAATTTAGCTGGCCAGATTTCGGGTTCCGTTGATCTTACGACCTTTTTCGTTCGAGCGATCGATTTCTGACATTATGTTCGATTGGCTCGCGCGCAAACACCGCTCGGTAAGCGTTATTTTTATCTTGATGATTATTGCTGTATTTTTTGCGATTACCACTGTCAACCGGAAATGCATATAACATAAACGCTTAAAACTCGATTGTGGTAACCACTAAACATTTTTTTACTTCCTTTGTAGCGTTTGTTTTTTAATTTAATCTTTGGTTGGTATTACGAGTTGAAAATTTAAATTAATTCTTTTATTTGATGTTTATATATTCGTAAATGTGCGTTTTAGTTCTAGCTTTTATTTTATTTCGAAATTTACCCATAAATGTAATATTATTAATTTAGGATTTAAAAAATATGTGTATAAAAATATAAAATTCTTGTTTAGGTAACCCGTATAGTGTTCTAAATTGTTCTAATTTTCATTTCTACAGGATATCTGTGCAGCAATCATATAAATTTTGGAAAATATTGGAAACTAACCTTAAAAAAATCGCACAGTATAGCATGACAGAAGATTATTCAATGAATGACTGGAAAAATAAAGTACTACGTAATACAATATAAAGCTAGACGTTATTAATTGTAGCCACTTTTTTTTATCACACAAAAACGACGACTTTCAAAAAATTATCTTTCATACACAATCGCACATATCTTTCGGAAAGTCTACAACATTATTTTTATTTTTACAAATAGATATAGCGAGAATCACACAAAATAGAAAAAAGATTTACAATGGAGATCTAAGTATATAACAAAAAGTACTTAATTATTTACAGTAATTATATAAATTATAATAGTTCATTATAAAAAATTAATACAAGTCTCGTAATATTATATTATATATTATATATAGTAATATTATATATTTCAATTTTTCTTAATCTTTGTATTTGCGAGGACTATTTTTGTTATGCGTTATATGTATCATACAAATCAGTGCAAGTCAATTGACTATTTGGCGCTAAAGACAAAGAATATGCAAATTGTGAGCAATTTTTACACCTGAACGGTTTACCTTTATTACTTGAAAATGATTCTGCGTTAAATATCGCGATTCACTGTACAACAACTTATTCCTCGAAAGTCGATCCAGATATAGTTTTTCTTTCCTTTTTCACCAGTTTTATAGTACTTGTTCGTGTTTGTCAGTAATTATGGAAGTATCGATTGGTACTTCCGTGCATTACTTGGAAGGTGGAATCGTAAAATCTATGGGCTATGCTATCCTTAAACGTGTTCCTTGCAGTATTTCGTGGTAACCGGTGCCATGAGCTTGAGTCACGGATGCCAGAGATTCTCAACTATCAACGATTACTTTCTTTTTCCTCCTATGAAATGTTTGATACTGTGAAACCATTCTATTCTCTATTATCAATTCCGTATATTCAATTTTCTAAAATTATCATGTAACATATTGAGATGCTAATATTATCTTCATTTTTAGGCAAAGAACAGAATGGTTGCGTGGAAGAGATTAAGAAATTCGAATGTTCCTAAAGAAAAATAATATGGAGAGAACTCAGTTTATTTCAAGAACATTAGAAGTTTGATTCCTTGGAAAATGAGGATCTTGTTCGCGTGTAAAAATAGAAACCTAATAGATCTGTTCGAAGGAGGTCGTGAACAAGGTTTAGAATGTCCAAACAATCTTCTAAAAAACGTATTTTATCGATTCCAGTAGCAGCTTACATTCGTAAATGGGCAAGGCCACGTGACTCGATTTTAGAGTCAGTGAAAATGCGAAAGAGCATTCAAGGTTTCGAACAGAAACAGAAGCTTAATTTCGTAAGACATGGAGATATAAGTTTTTTCTTTTAAAAATGTCCAAGGTCCTTTCTTCGTATTTATGTAGCTTCTCTGTGTTGATTTAGATATCTTGTTAAAAGATATGACATAGATTCCTATCCTTTTTCAGTGAAAGGTTTTTCGATCAGATTCTACAGAATTATTTTCGCAATATTGATATTGTAACTATATCGAAGTATTTTTAAATGTTAAATGATAAAAAATGCTTGAGTCAAGTTAATGTGTTGTATGCATGTATATATAAGCGTATCGAAATGTTATCACAAAATGTTAAGATTCTTCTGTAATAATTTTACGCTATGAGGAGAGCTACAGACAGGACAAATCCACCATTAACCGAGCTTTCTATTTAGTATAGTTTAGAAGAATTTCGAATTTTAGAATATCTAAACAATTTTATCTTATGAGCCCTTTTTCTAAAAAGCTGCTCAATTATTTTTTTACTTTCAACTCTCATTTTACTTTCTTATTCAGAGCTCTGTTATCTCTGTATTTCTCGATTATATAGTCATTTTATATATCATATAAAGATAATAAAAATAGATTAATACATTTACTGCGAACACCTATATAAAGATTGTTTCGGATCTCGAAGAAATAATCTCAGATCTTAAAACCTATAGCTGTGAGCTATAATTTGTAATAGAAAGTAACGACGAAAGATATAAAAAAGAAAAACGGTGGGGCGATCTGATGAATTTTCTTTAGAGAGTGCAAGTTTCCTCTGATGGTTAGATTTTCGTGATAGCGAGCTGTGGAAATCGTAGTATTGTACGTTTCGCGATTCGTTTGTGGCGATTTAAAATGGAGATGCTTTTTCTAGATCTACTAATGGCCGTATCTGACAGTTTAATTCGCCATCATTTCAAGAGTTCCCCCGTTTTAAGCGGAAGGGCAACTTGGACAAAGTCAAGTTAATTTGTGACTAATTTACATCGAATCTTAACACTAACTCATCTTACGCTCTCACATTCTTGACATTGCTCTCTACGTTCAATCTCATTTTTGGATCTACATTCGCAGTTATTTCTTGTCATATTGAAAATCTAATCAAAACTTAATTCGAAGCTTTACTTCCATTACTTGTAAGTTCGCTCATTTTGGTAGTTCTATATTGTTTTTATATGTATACAGACTTCTTAAGGATGTAAGATATAAAATTATTTTTGATGGAATTTGAAACGTATCAAATTCTTTGATTCTTCTAGATCAAGTTATTCAATAGACATTTTACTCTAGTTTTGTTAGTGGATATTTTTGTATTTCTTTATATCTGATTAGCTTTTAAATTATTAAAACTAATATAGAAATATATTTTCTCGGGAAAGAGATATATTTCTATATTTTTCTTGTATCTCCAATTATTTCTTAGATTGTTTAGTTTAATTTAATTTAAGAAAAGCAATGCCTTTTTATGAAGTTTATTTTATGGAATTATCTATTTCAGTGTAATTCACGTGGATCTGAATGGGATTTATTATGAAAGCAGAACGCATTCGGTAGAAATACCTTCTGCGCACCTCAGAAATTTACATAGAATCAGTGTACGATCAGACATTGACAAAACGCTGTTCCAGTTACGTGACACGCAAAGCTGAAATTCTGATCGATAAATCTCGACCGTAGTTAGCCCACTATATTTATACTAGTCATTAAGTTTCATGAGTAATATAACGTGCAGTTTCTTATATCGGTATTATTAGTAATATTCATCATGGTTGAATTTGAAAGAAAAAGATTGTTTCATCCCTCGGAGCAATTTAAAATTTTAAAAAGCACAGTTCTCTTTAGGTGTACCATTTATTAAATGGACCGATCGTCCGGGATTCCAAAAATACTTGGCTGAATTTTATAGTGTCTGTGCTGCTCGGAGAAAGTCAGAGTACCGTCTCCTCTTCTGTGATACCACAAAATCCTCCAAAACCGATCTCTTTTCCTTTTGTTTTTACGTTTCATTCCTTAACGCGTTCGCTATTGACGTACATGATAGTTGGATTTTTCTCTTTTTAACAAAATTTATCAGACAATTAAATAACGCATTGGGCTGCACGTTAGAATAGTCATCGTCAGACTGTGAATATTCATGAAAATTTATATTTTTCGAGTATGATTGAAGAAAGGAAGTCCTGTATGAATACTTTATACATCTTTATTTTTAGATTTTCCATGATTGCATAAGTCTCCGCGGTTTAGTTATTATTACTTTTGGTGAAAAAGTCATATACAATAATAAAGAGTCATATATTTTAGTAAATACAGTAAATGAGTTAACGAGATAAATTAAGAATGATTCTATAATTATTTTCCATCTCTGTGTACGATTCTGAAATTATTGTCCACTTTTGAATCAGTGGAATATTTTGATCTGAAAATGTTACAGTCTGCAGAATTCATGAAGTTACGTTGATTCTTCAGAATTTTCTTATTTCTTATATTTAAGATTCTTGGTTGGGTTTTAGTAATTTTTCTGTTGATAGATACTGTATGCTGTAAGCAGTAAAGAGAATGGAGTTGCTAATTCGTCTACAAGGAGATGTTCCGCGAGTTTCTTACTAGGAAGTGCATGATATTTTTGTACTGGTGGCATTTAAGTCGCAGATAATGCGTGAAGGTGCAAATGAACTGACTGTGTAAGATCGTCCATGGTTTCTTTTGTGTATTATATAAGCCTGAAGAGTTTAAAGTGCTCAATGTATCTTTAGAATTAAAAATATTGGGGTTTGTAAGTCTCAGACTTGAAAATTTTGGGCTGAGAATCTTGGAAATTACATAGTTTGTATAATTTAGAATCTAGAGATTTGGAAACTCAGGGTTTAGTTTTATTAGAAGAATACAAAATAATGAAACCTTTATAGGTTTGAAATTGAGAGATTTGGAGTTAAGAAAAATTAAAACTATTTAAAGATATTTTTTGCGCTCTTGTCACTTTGTTGTTTGTTTATATTTTAGGAATAGCTAGCTAGACTTGACAAGGTAAATAAGCTTTTTTAAAGCTAAAAATAGATTGATGATTTAAGCGATATCAATACTGTTTCTTCAAGTGATAATGAAGGCAAGTAATTAACTATACATATACAACGTTCAAATGTTGTCGCGATTGCTTCTGTATGTGATACTTGTGAATGTCGACATGACAGCATCCACATGTGATACGCATATTACGATAAACAAGAAATTGATAAATAATGAAACATGTCACGTATAACAAAATATATCCCTGATATTTTGTAATTGATATTCGTTTTTAGATACATTGTAACTTAAAATTAAAGATACTATACTTATAGCTTTGCCATACTTTTAAATCCAGCATTTACAAGCTCGAAACTTCAAAATCTTAAATCTATAGGTCGTACATTTCTAAATTATAAATATAATAAATTCAAATTCTGAAACAATATATATCAGAGAAGGGACATTTACACCGGCGTACTATTTATCAGCTGTTAGTAAGGCTGTTTAAAAAATGAAAACATTTTCTGTGTTTCATAGTAGTCATTCCCTCGTGTGAAACAGTTTGTTCAATTAGCAAACTGCACCGGCCTTCGGTGCAATTAGTATTATATGTGCGAAAAAAATATTCTATGAAAACAGAGAAACCGTTATTGTGTCACAATTTAAAATGAGTTCAACATTTGACTGGAGAATCTTTATTAATCTTACACTTGTGCCGTTCCGTTAATTTGTATTTAAATTAAAACAACAGGTTGCAATAAATTCAGATTACTCGAAAGTGAATGCCATAATTCTTCGTTGGAGATTGTTTGACCACGTTTCTGACGCAAGTCCATCAACAAGCTCCAGATCAGAAATGAACAGCGACTGCAATGAGCTAATTGAACTAATTGCGTTCGTTAGTCGTTGTTCGTGAGTATTCACGTGATATTTACCCCGTATCTTCTTCTGAAATCGTTCCTTACCAATATTACTCGAGAAGGATGCGCGATTTGTGGTGCACGTCTGCCTCTGCTTGGGGAACCGTATGAACCGAATGATTATTCATGATGGAAAAGTTTTTATTTCATGCCGAGAAGGTAACCAGACTGCAAATGAAATATGATTGTATCTCTTTATACAATATGTCTATCATACTTTAATTCATTTATTTATGTTTCTTTTTTTCCTCTAGTTCTGTTAAAGAAATTTTATTTAATTAAATTCATTTATTTATTTAGAGAACATCTCGATTTGCTGAAGAAGTAAAATTTTAGGTCGTACGGAGAGACGAATGACAATCTTCCGATATTTGTGGAAAAAAGTTGGAACATTTTAGGACTGGAGGAAATTTAGATTATTTTGCTATAGTATGTATTATTATTAGACCACGGATGTTTATGCATTTTGATATTGCTATGAATGTAACTAAACAAATGGAACCTATATAGAAGTTTGTTCTATCCATCAAGTATTACAGTGAACGCTTTATTTTGCATATTTTACTTACTTTTGTATACTACGCACTTGCATTTTGTATAAATATTTTTACATTTTTAAATGTCTGCACGAAGTGCACAAACATCCGTAGTCTATCTGTTTGATTAGTAATAAAGTAGAAAAACAGTACAGTAGAAAAAAGTCAATTTAAATGACAGTCACAGAAACGAAAGAAGACTTAAGGCTTCGCAACTCGTTAGTTGCCTTTGAGTGATGTTTCCAATGTTGTTTCAACATCTGTTTCCTACCTTTCTTTTCGAAAGTTCTTTTATTTCTCACGCCATTAAATTCACAGAATAGAAAAGCTAGGAATATCGTTTCGTCGACATAAGCGAAGAACAAACGATCCCAGCCAGGGTAGTAAGTCACGTAATTCGACGCAGAGTAAAGAAAGAACACGCGAATAATGAAATTATGCTCGCCTGTGGTAATTAAGATGCATCATCAGGCAGGGCGGATTACGTAAACTTTAGTACATTCTCTATTTTCGTAATGTAGGATTAGACGGTTGGTTAACTGGGTTAACGTAACAGATGCTGTATATTATCCAAATTAATAAGAATGTACGATCGCTTGAATAGAGAAATTTTCACAGAGCGAAACGCTTATTTATTCTGCCACATAAATAGTATTAGGCCAAGTAATACGTTCATTTGCGTTTTTCTTTTGTTTTTAACGCGTATAACGCTACGCTGATCATCGGTGGCTCGTGTTTTGCTATATTTTCAGAATGCATAAGTATAAATATAATGAATTTTTTTTAGGTAAACGCATTCCACAATAGCTTAACACACTTTTAACATTTAAAAAAATTCCTATTTTCCATTGAAGCTAATTTCATATTCTAATTCCTTTGGTGGTATACTTTAATAAATCGAAACAGACGTTAATTCTTTTTAGCATTACAAGTCTTGTTTTTCCTTCCGTTAACCGAATAAACGACAGATGTGTGGATATCCCAGTTCAATAGTAATTAACCCAGGACTTGGTTCTGTAACCATTACTACTCAATAATGGTCAATTGGTTCGATTTAAATCGACAATTGGCATGCCCGAGCAGCTCGGTCTCTAAATCGTTTCCCTCTTATCCATCTTCGTTGACAGATGTCTTAGTCCGCTCAGGTTTCTCTTTTTCAGTTCAGCATCGAATTCCATCGAACTCACATTTTACTTGGTAGCATTCTGGAATTTGTCATTTTCAGTAGATAATACAGTGATAACAGAGCAATGGTGTCAAGATAGAAGATGTTTATATAACAAGATAAATAAAAATACAAATTTCCTCCTAAGGTATTTTAAATTAAGGCGGTGAGGAAGCGAAGATTTCTTTAATACAAAGAATGATAATCTTTATGCAATAATTTTTCCAGATGAACTATAGAAGAAGGAAGATATTTTTACTAGATAAAATGAATAATAGGAAGAGGAGGTTCGGTCGTTTCTTTCAAATAATCAAGAATAGTCGCGAAGAAAACATCGCTCTTCAAAGAATTATGGATACTTTTATTCTGAAGTATAATGAGAATTCAATTGTTGATAAGTCGATCTGTAATGGAAGTTCGCGTAAAATAAGTTCAACTTACTGTGGCCGTTTATACATATTCCCGGAATCAGGTCTGCGTAATATGTTAAAAATAAATCTGGACTTTATTCGCGATGCGCGATGTTTTCGGTGCTGTTACTAGATTAAATTGCTCCCGCTGTTTGACAGTTACTCTCTCCATAATTATAACTGTATCATTTAATATACTAATGCAGTTACAACCTATTCTGGCAGAGATCGCTTGATAAGATCATTGACTTTCCAAGAAGAATATTACTGACTCTTGGTCAGCTTTTTATCATCTCGATTGGTTTTATCTGAACAACACAAACATTCTGATAATTAAGAGCCGTTCTGGAACGTTTATCTGTTTTCCTACCATCTTAATTCCCTTTAATCTCCATTCGTAATTCATCGAAAATTTTTGAAGCAACTAAAATGCTCACTATTGTCCTTTCTATTTTTTTTTAAATTTATTCGTATCAATTCTTTTTTATTTCGCTTCACATTCCACTGACAAAGATTTTGAAGCGATCGAAATTGGCCACTATTATCCTTTTCATTTCCCTAGTCAATTTTTCTTTACTTCCTGCGAATTGTTCCCCAAAAATGTTCATTGTACCAAGGAAATAGAATCATAATTTTGTACAGTACGTACAGTATCTCATTTTCAGTCTTGGAGAAGTGCACACGGCGTTCAAATAAAAATAACCAGGTTTGTCTTATATTTTTAGGCGGACGAAGTCGCGAACAAGAGGATGACGAGAAATCGGTGAATCCCGTTGCGACGTCGCGACAATTTCACGCTATCAATCGAGACAAAACCCGAAAGCCTGCAAAGGGAAACGCGGTGAATCATGTCGCAATCGAGACGTCCTAGCATTTCCATCCACGATTATCCGGAACATTTGAATCCGTTCAGCGATGACATCACCAATGCGCAGCCTTACTTTTATCACGATGCGAAGACCAAGGACTCAAAACATAAGTTCTGGACGTTTGGTAGAAGCAGGAAGAAAAGGTCGAATAGCTTCTCCATCAAAGGCACATGGTACTATTACGTTTTACTTCTACTACAGCATGCTTAAAAAATTCTTCGCTTGAAACACTAGAAATATCTGGCTATTCTTTTCTTCGTATTTCTTTATTATATCTTGAAAAGAATAGCCGAAGAATAATCTGCTATTATTTGAAACAAACAACGGTGTATCATTGTTGTGCTTGATCCTTCATTTTTGAAATTCATGGAAGCTCAAAATGATCCAGCTGGTCTTTCTGGTAAGTTACTTTCGTTTCTAAGAATAGATTAACAAAATTTATTGTTAATAAAATATAAAAGATCTGCATTTATATGGAAGACATAGAATAAAATGAACTTTTGGAAAAGTGATGCAAAGGTAGAATTAACACTGGTGACTCTTCCCTAATAATAAGATTCTATTTCTAAACATTACATATAATAATATCATTTTATATATGGCGAGATATCTGTTTAATTCGAAAGTTGCATCATATGTTACAGATTTTTTATGAAATGGACTCGCCAAAAAAGAAAATTCCAATAGAATTTCAACGATCCTGCGTTATTTATTAGAACTCTACTTTTGAAATAGTGCGTGGAGTTCAAATATAAATTGGGAAAGGTTCGGCCAGAAGTTTATTGAACTTGAACTTAGCATCGCAAACGAAATGCACGCGTGAATCGTATGCGATTAGATATCTGCATTTGGCTGTCATCCAAAGAACATAAATAAGAAAGAATCTAACGTAGTAGACTAGACAATCGACGTCAGGTTGTTTTCCGTCCAAAAGGTCTTTACAATTTCTATTTGAGGCTACAATCGACGCACATTTCCTGCGTAATTTCATGCTCGCAAATTGTTCATTAAGTTTTTCCTCTTTCACAACAGCTTTCCTTTGCTTCAAATACATTCTCTAGTCTTTATGAGTTTTTATAATTTCTCTTTATAGTTCGTGGAAACTGAAATGTCAAGTTTAATTAGCAAAGCAATTTTATCTAAATTATCACAAAGGAAGTATGACTAATTATAAAATAATTTTATAATTTAGAGATTTATATAGCTAGTTTAAATGAAATGAAATTTTCCAAAGGAAGACATCTTGGGTAGATGTAATTGATATTATTTTATTATCAGTGTTATAAATACACATCAATGACTTGTTACTTTTATCAGATGCAGAATAATCTAACCGAAGCTTAAAATAATAGTACGTTGAACTTCGAAGTGCAAATTTATTTTAAAGCTTGATAGAAAGGAATAGAAAGTTCAGTTTTTCTTACGCGTTTTATGTATAATGTAGTTTACGACATCGCGTGGAAAATTCAGTAGCCTATCGAGGCCATCGATCTGCTGCAATTTTTCTTAAATTAAGCCAATATTACCCAGCGTTATTATCTTAATTTCACTTTTATGAAATCCACTACAGCATTAGATATCGATCTAGTGTGCTTTATTAATCTGTATTCTCGATCTAATCTAATTTTATGACCCAGACTACAGCCTAAGGAAAGATTAGTACGCTTTTTAAAATTAATTTGAAATATATTTAGATATAAATTTCTTTTTCAGGAGGAGATCGAGTTATTCCTATAAATATCACATGTGAGAAAATTCATTCGGAAATTTTTCTTACTGAAAATTCAAAATCGAAAAGCTTATGTCACTAAAAGATCAAAATTGTCATTTTTTTAAATCCTGACTAGAATTTTTTATTATCAGAAGACCAAAATGGAGCTTAGTTCATCATCGAAGAATTAAAATTAACACACATCATTTTTGATCACAACTTCTGTTTCATTCAAAAGCAAACAACCGACATAATTTTCTAAATAAAGTTAGGACGTTGTTAAACACACATATTGGATATTACATATCGATATTTGGTCAATTTATCTCGATGAAAAGGTCGAGAAAAGATGCGTCACAAAACCTATAAATCATCCGAAGGATAATCTGCTGGTGACCCACAGAAACTTAAATAGTGGCATGGATCAGCTTTTGTACGTAAGCTATTAATCATTTAGCGGACAGGCGTCAGCAATTATGCTCAAGTAATGAAACGCTGTCAGTTATAATATCGATTTTTCTACTTTCTTCCAATGGCATATTAGTTTTTCCTTCGATACAATCAATGCTTTCCTTTATAGGCTTATTCGCTTGGAATTTGCATGGAATATTTTGAATAAAAACCCGGCTTTAATTTGCGAAGCGGTGCCTCCTCCTATTTTCATTAGAAAGAAAGAGTTCCGGCCTGATTGCTGATTAAAATCAGCTGAAATTTTAAATATCAGCGTTGTTGATCACTAACATTGGGATCTTCAAAGTTTCGATACCTTTTGCTTTAATAGATACACTCATTTCCTTCTCTTTTTCATTCACGAGAAAAGCTGCTTTATATTAATGCCCTCAATTCTTGTGGTTTCATGCTGGAGTCAAATACAAGGAATATTTGAAGTTGCAGAAAAATGGTTTATACTTTTATATACATTTATACACAATCTCGTATAAATATATATCGATTAAGTTCTTATTCATTCGAATTGAACGTTATTATTTAATAAACAGAAATTCTTGGCATTCTCTAGATATAGGAACTGAAAGAAAATCTTATCCGTCGACTTTCGTAATCTGTCATACCAAAGTTGCTGAAGCGTTTCTTTGACCATGAATCAGTCTTTGAGTTTATCTTAGCGAAGAAACAAAAACATAGAGAACGAATATCTTTATATACCTACATAACAATTTCTTTCTGCAATATCATATTCAAATTATAACTGAAGGAGAACCTGAAACAAAATATTCGATTTGATGTTCGTCTTAAATAATAATAATATATTTAATAATGATATATTTAAGATTTAAAATACGTGACTGAATTCAAATTTTCAAAACATTTACTTACAATACTATGATTTTCAGTTCATAGTTGCAATACCTGAGTGTTGAAATCGCTAAATGATATGACTTTGCTGTTATAGACACAGGAAGTACAAGAAGAAAAGATCAAGAAACGTCACTTAAATTTGTTGTTCGTCATCGTCGTAGTGAATGTACACATCTTTTAACACTTGCGACACTGATATTCTCAGCGTTGAATAAAATAAGAAAATGATATTCTTGACGTCAGCTCATTATACGTATGACAACGCTTTAACTCAATAGTTTACTATTCGTCGTGGACTCGAGACGTTGATTGACAAGTTGATGATGCTAGTCTATTTTATGCCTTACTTCACAACTATCCTTGTACTAGTTTGATTGCGATTATTGTACAAATATATTTATTGCGAAATTGGTTCACGGATGTCAGAACGAGGATTTGTAATTAGAGATCGTAGAAATTGTGATTCATAATATATAATAATGATAGTTATTAGAGAAGAAATCTATCTTCTGAGGAAATAGATACAAAAGCAAATCAGGATGTTGTAAGATTAATTTAAATATTAAGATAGTTTGTCGACACTTTTTTTTCATTGAAAATCTTGTTATCAACGTTGTTTGTTAAGTATGAGAATATTAGCAGAGATTAGAAACTGTCCAACCTCCCGGTAGCTATCGTTTGTAATTAATATGTAATCGACATTATATGGAGGTAAATGGAGGAAAAATTGCTATAACTATAACTTAAAGTAAAAAAAAAAATTATAACAGATTTCTAAGCCCATTTCATGGGCTGCAGTTTTCAATCGGCGGGGAAGATCCACTTCGTAATTCTTGACCGAAACAAAAAACCAAAAAAGGATTAAATTATTATATATTTTTCTTCTCAATGAACTAAAAAAGGTAGTCAGAAAGTTTATTTAAGTAATTGTTATAGCACTTTAAAGTTTATTTTATCTCTTTATAAAACACATTTTTTCTTTAAACCCGCCAAAATGTTTAATTTCACACTATTTCCTGCCCTTTTTTAGTTCATCGAGAAGAAAAATATATAATTTAATCCTTTTTTGGTCTTTTGTTTCGGTCAAGAATTACGAAGTGGATCTTCCCCGCCGATTGAAAACTGCAGCCCATGAAATAGGCTTAGAAATCTGTTATAATTTCTTTTTACTTTAAAAATATACAGAGTGGTTGGTAACTGGTGGTACAAGCGGAAAGGGGGTGATTCTACGCGAAAAAAGAAGTCGAAAATATAGAATAAAAATTTTGCGTTTGAGGCTTTGTTTTCGAGAAAACCGACTTTGAATTTTCGCTCGGTACGCGTGCACTTTATCACGTCTCGTTATAACGGATCTCACTGTATATCGTTGTCTCGATGGAAAAATTAAAAAAAAAAATTAAAAAAAAATTTTATTCTATATTTTCGACTTCTTTTTTCGCGTAGAATCGCCCCCTTTCCGCTTGTACCACCAGTTACCAACCACCCTGTATATAAAACCATACCTCAAAATTCAATAACCATTTCTTTCTTTCCCTTCTAAAAAAAATCACAAAAAGACGCTGTTTTAGAAGATTCTAATTCAAGACACCCCCTTAAGAGCATAGTAACGTGAAAAGCCTCATTTCGTTATACAGCATAGAAATGTGACATAGATCTCTTAATACGTTTGAATATAAAGTACGATACGCTCCGCGAGTACTAATGGTTGTAAATCTGTTTATTTCATTACATTAGTCTGCATTGTTTGCTTTCAGGAACGGGCTATTTGGTAAGCGGAAAGACGACAAGTTGGAAGCTCAGGAAAAGAGGTCCACGATTACCACAGGTTGCTATCAAAACTCATATCATTAAAGAAGAAAATGCAAAATAAAATTAACAAATTATAAATTAAAATGCTGTAATAAAAGTGTTAAAGCGTAACAAGTTTCTAAAAAACGACTTCATGAATGGTACTATAGTGTCTTAGGAGGTTTATACAAGATTATCATTGTAATTTCAATGAAATATTATTTCTATTTTTGCTTAAAATATACTTTCCTAATTTTAATACTCGATTTTTAACAGTTTCATCCACTTATAAAAGAGAACCATGTATCAAACCGATACCTGTACCGCAGCGTGTACCGACAAAAGATCAGCAGGAATTCGATGAAGCTCTTGGTACTTTAGCCAGAAGAAGAAAATACACTTTAGATAATTCCTCATCGAGATACAGCTCGAGCTTGACTGTTAACGGTGATCCTGCGAGACTCTATGACGGGAGTCCGCAGGAAACCACCACATCCATTATGGGTGATCTCACACCGAAACCACCAGCTCGAAGGTGTTTTACGTTGTCATATACTATTTTTAATATCCTTCTAAATTCCATTGTCTTTTGTAGAAGCTTTCTTTGAGCTAAATTTTATATTTATTATATGTATACATTGTTTAAAATAAATTAGAATATCGCTACTATGACTCTCGTTTCTGTTGCATCAACTAAATGAACAGAAACGAGGAAGTTCTACCGGCTTCAAAGATAAAAACTGTTCCGCTTTCTGGTAGCCATTGCTTGTAATTAATAAATGGTCGAAGTTGAATGAAGTTAAAATGTTGTATATCTATCGGGAATATACTATAACTGATAGATCTTTGGTAAAATTTAATCAATCTTTATTGGGTGGAAGAAGTAATTATTGTCTCACTTTTTAAATTCCTAATTCGGAATAATTTCAGGATATGTGATTGATATTGATAGAAATTGACTACATGACATTAGCATACATATTAATCAAATTTTTGGACGTAGGTTTGGTCAGACAAGTCCAAAGCCGACAGACAAACTACCAGCGTTAAATTTCGAGAATGAAAGTCCAAGGGAAAACGGAAGTGTGACTCTCCGCGAAAAAGTGCAGGAAAGAACACCTGTTCCCCCTTTGTAAGAGTATAAATCTAATACTATATTACATTATAATTATTGAACCGATGAAAATGATTTATTACGTTAAATGTATTTAATTTTGTTAGGCGAAGATTCGGTAACAGGTCGTCACAAAGGACGAACGCGAATACTTTGGATCCAGAGGAGGAAGCGAGTCGATCGGGCGATGTAACGATTTGCGACGAGAATGAGAATGTACCCGGAGATTACATGTTTAAAAGATATTCTCAGGATGCGGTTAGAAAGTCGAATCTTTCGATAAACAGCTGCGTTTCTGTCGGAAGTACGATGAGCACGCACGGTCGTAAAAAGCGAAGAGCGCCGCAACCACCACGGCGACCAGAGAATATGGAAACAAACGAAGTAAGCCAGTAAATCTTCCAAAGAAGGGAATTATTTAGAGAAGAATTAATTAGAACATTATTAAAATCCTTATCTTTCGTTGCATGTTTTGTAGAAGGTTCCTGAAGAGGTTAACATAGAACTACAGATAGTGGAACCAATGGACATAGCGAGGGCTACTGAGAACATAGATGATCTGACAAAAAAGAGTAAGGATTTAGACGAGAAACTTAGCGAAGTGAAAGAAAAATCGGAAGTGTCGATTCCGAAAGGCGCACAACCATCCGAAGAAGCTGCAACAAAAAATAGTTCGACAAAAGTTGTGGAAATTAATACAGAGATACTAAATAAAGAGAACACTTGCACCGAGAAAGAACCAAAAGATGTTGTAGAAATAGAGATAGCAGAACGAAAAAGCTCGACTTCAGAGGGTCAAAAGATTCTTCAGAAAGAAGACTTTAAGAAACCTGTTAAGAAGGATGGAGAAGAAATTCAAGTTGAGTATCGCAGAGCTTCTCAGGAAAATATAGAAATAATTAAAGACATTGACCAAGTGAATTCATTGTCAGAGTTAGATAATGTCTGTCTGCGAAGGAAAAGTTCTTCTAGTTCGTTGTCCAGAAGCAGCAGTTTCTCTGTGAAAGATGAGATAGAGAAAATCGAAAAGCAAATAAAGGCATTAGAAACGAAAAATGCTTCTAAGGACTCGTCTGATGAGAGAAATAATTTGCAGGAAAATGTGAGACACTCGATTCAGGAGAACCGTAGGCATTTCTTCCAAAATATGGTGGATAACGAGAACGACAAAGATGCAATTAAGATAGAGTTTAAGGAATTGCCGAGGGAACAGAAAGACATTCACGTCGTGAGACTAAACGACTCGCCTGTTCCTACAATAGCGCCTAGAGAGCCAGTAAAAGTTATTGAGCTTCACATTTCTGAGCCCATAAGACAAAAACCGGAGATTCTTGAAGATGTGAATCCGATTCCAAAACCCAGAAGGCACAGTGCTTTGACTCGGAACGATTCTCAACCTACCATAATTTCAAATGAAACCAGAAGGAACCTCGAATCGACCAGAGGGAAGTCGTTTTAAAGTTTGTATTTTGAACAGTAAATTCTTGTAGGGAATTGTGCAATCTTTTCAGTCTCTAAATTGAACAGAAGAATATGTATCTCTGTTGATTTTAGTCGATATGTATCTTCAAAGACTGTATAAACATTGTGTACACATGTGCCTTTATTTAACGCTTTAAAATATTTTCTGATAGTTTGAAGTATCTTTAGGTATGTCTTAGGTGTAATTGTCACATGAAATCTGATTTCTAGACAGCTATAGGACAGGATTATTTTTGCAATGTTTCTTGAGCGGAGTATGTTATTCTTCGAGATACTTCAAAAGGTTACACATATTTGGAACCTTATTACTATAGAGAAGAAGCCTTGATAAATTATGTGATCATAGCTATTTCTTGTTTATTTAACAGTTTTGTTATTTATTGATGTGGAATAAAGTCTGAAAACTATACTAGGTCTGTGCTATTCCTTCTCTACGAGAAACGCATGTTGATAATTTTATTTAAAAGAACTCAGAATTTTTTGCCTCTATTTGTATGATTGATTTTTCTCGAGGACGATGAAATTTAATCACTGGTTGATTCGAGATAGAGAAAGCTTTTATTGTTACAAATTGTAAATATTAATTTAGTACATTAATGTACTAGTATATGTAATTTACAAAAAAATATTAATGTATAAAAAAAAAAGAAAAGAAAACAAAAAGGTTTCTAAAGATCTCGAATTCTTTTTTCTTTGTACCTTATGAACCTCATGATATTTGTATTCACTGTAGACACTATTGCAACATTGTCTCCTAAATTTTTCCTTTGTTGTCTCATCTATAAATAAAATATAATTGTAACCACGAATTCAGGATGTGTGAATTCTATAGTTTTAAATATTCAAGTTGAAAGCAGAATCGTACCTTGTTCTTAAAAAGTGGTGCCAGGACGTGTAATTTTTCTACTAATTTAATTTCACTTGCTAACTGATCGCTATCGTCTTCTGCATATATATCCATTATTGTATCTAAGGATTCTGCCATGATCCAAACCGACAACTCCGTCTTACAAATGTCTAATAAAAACGTAGACACGTGCTGAAAAAATATTAATGTAAGAGATCATTTATTGTTTAGCCCAATAGAAATCTATTAATCTTACCTTAATTAACTCGTGAGCTTCGGGAGTATCATTGTTCATTAAAATCAAAGCTAAAGTACCTAATGTTCGTATCAAATTCACGCGGACGTTCGTATTTGGACATTGACGCTCTCCGTTTATCATTGGTTGAACGTCAGCCAGTGTTAACCGATTAAAAATTTTTGCTTCTTCTTTTGATAGCCTTTGAATAGCTGCTCTCATAGCTGATGTAGCAGACTCCAATAGTTCAATATCATTTGGGTTTGTATCTTTGAAGACAACTGTTCCAATGTCCATCCACATTCTAATCTTAAAAAGAGCACAAATTAAATAATTTTATTCCAACAATTTGGCTATTGTCTGTTATTAAATTTTGGGTATTGTACCTATATATATTTTCCATACCACCAAGTACATCGACTTCTAAACTTGACATCAAGTTATTTAAACATAAATAAGCTGTACATTTTAGTTTATGAACTTGTTTTAAGATGTCCTTTCCTTCATTATTTTGTTGTAATATTTCTATTGTATCTTCATCCACAAATCTAGTTTTATCCCATACTTTACTTACTATGTTACAAGTATTAAATACTTCCACTACTTCTAGTGGGAGAGAGAAGATTTTGTATAATTTATTATCCATACAAACATCATCTATACCTCCAATCTCACAATCTGAATCTTCCAAATCAGATTCATTCTCATTTTCTTGGTCTTCTGAACATAAGTTGGCTAAAATCTCTAGTGCTTGTTGCTGTGCACCAAAAATCCTTCGGTTTTCTTGTACCTTCTTCTTTGCACTGCTTGAAAAAGCATTTTTTTCATGAGGTAAAATTGAAGTCAAATTGGATAATAACTGTTTACAATCAATAGAAAGTGTATTAGAAAGTACATTTATCACTTCGCATACTACAATTATAGAATTATTTTCCGTATAACTAGTCAGATTAATCAATAAACCGCTCAGGGCAGTTTTAAAACATACTACTTCAGAAATAGTAGTATCCTTTATTTCTGCATTTAACAGCTGAATAAGCATATTTTCACAGCTCTGAAGCTTTCTAGCAGCAATAGGATTATTTTCTGATAAAGATAATAAACATTGCATTGTAACTGTTGCAATTTCTATGCCATAGGAAGTGATATCAAAAAATTTTGTCAGAATAGAAACAATATCATCTTTGTTACAACATTTTATAGCAAATTCACTATGTTCACATAGCGTCCACAGTAATGTGACTGCTTGGATAAAAGCTTCTCTTTCATCAGTTGTCTTGCCTTTCCCATTATGATCAACCTTTGGTTGCCAATTTATATAATACTACAAATTATATAAAAAACATTCCATATTATACAAACAGTCCATATTATAGAATAGGATAGAATAGAATAGAATAGAATAGAAAGAAATAAACATTCTTTTAAACTTACTTGCGTCAACAAAGTACACAGTGGAGTCATAATATCATCTTTCAATAAACTTCTATGTGCTTCTGTTTTTCCATTATCTGCTATATACCTCAAAGCACTTGCACTACAAGCTCTTACAAGTACATTCTCATCGACAAGTAGTGGGCCAACTAATTTAGCAATTTCACTCTTTGCAATCTGTACAGCAAGTGCTGAATTGCATGACATCAATTCAATTGCTTGCAATCCGGATAATTTTTCCTCCACATTAACAGACTTTATCTGTAACATTAATAAATTCGCAGTTAATTTTATATATTAAAAAATAGAGCAGTAATATCTTATGTAAGATAACCTCTTCGTATACTCTCTGTAGAGCACGTTCCCGATCTTCATTCGTAACATTTTCAATCTCTTCACTCTCAAAATCCTTGACAGACACAAGTCCTGTAGGATTCTGCTTATGGGGTTTACTTCTTTGTCTCTTTTGTTTTCCCATTTTTTACTAATATATTCTTATTAATATACAAATGATATAAATTTAAAGGTTAAGTTTGTTAAAAATGAACGTATTTTAGTTCTTTTTTTATCTCTCCTTTCATTTGATAATTTCACCAAAAACGGAAGAAAATTTTAATTATTTTGTTTCTTATGGTTGGTTATGTTATCAAAATGTCTCATTGGTATAGTGAATTTCATGAACGAATAGAATATCTATACTTTTTTAAACACGTATGTATGTCGATATTTTTAAAGTAAAGTAGCAAGAAATTACCCATAATTCTTTTGGCTTTTATGTGAGGCATGCGCATTGAGCAGTTACATTCACGTATCAACATATGCAAATAAGAACAAATTTCTTAAAAGGTTATATTATCATAAAATAAATGTCTATATACTATCTTTAATAAAAAATACATACTAGAATTGTTTTTCCGTAACCACCGTCTTTAAATTTCTATAGCATTCAATTCTTATAGTAATGTAGAAAAATAAGAGAATATCCAAAAAATGTTTTACTTGTTACAGTACTGTACAGATTTAGGATTTCAATTTTTGTCTTAGCACGCATGCGTTATTTACAATTTGGTTTCGTTAGGTCAAGTTCGTATGTTTTGTGTTTTCCAACATCGAGTCTGCAGTTTTCGATTTAATTGCGTGTTAATTAAATTATCCGGTAGCCGATTTTTTTTTCTAAATTCGTCGTATACCGTAAGATATTTTTTTATAATTAATTCAACACTTTACTAATATTTTTTGCTGAAATTACCGACTTCCTAAACGTTAGTTTATAAAAACTTAATAGTTGCAATACCGACGTTATGCAAACATTTTCAACTTTCTGAATACAATTTAGCGTGTTTATTTAAATAAATTTAGAGAAATCATATGACAAATATATTTTACAAGATTACAATTATACGATCATAATTATTATGATATTTAGTTACAAGATTTAATTAGTAGATTTAATTACAAGATTCAGTTAGTAGATTTAATTACAAGATTCAGTTAGTAGATTTAATTACAAGGTTTATATATTGATTTATATATTGATACAATATTAAAATTAGACAATTTCTCATTAGTTCGTTTAATTGTTTATTGCCAATTTGCTATCATTTTATAATTGCAATGTATCATTTGTTTTGAATTAGAAGGTATTTTTTATGTATAAATTTACGCGATCACGTTGCCGCCAATATGGCGATGTTGCTTTGTTGCGGCTTTTGTTTGTAACATTTTTTACTTATCTTTATTGCAAAATACTATATGTGTACGTAAATTCGATATTGATTATATTCTGTGAAATTGATATATCGCTCCTTTTTTTATTATTATCTTGGTCAAGTATCAGAAGTTTTGGTTTCGGTTCTTATTTAACCTTGAAGTACTATCGGCTGTATAAACTTAAACATGTATATTTGAATTATTTTTCTAAGTTCGTGTTTTGAACTTTTGGGACGACAATATCGTTTTCATAAATTAGAAATGAAACATGTATTCAGAGAAAAGTTGTAGGTTTTTAATAAAAATATTTGTCTCTTATTAATATTAATAATTGAAAAATTAATTTGCTTTTATTTATATTGCATATGTGATATATGTAAAATAAGCGTCTTTTTTATTCATCACAGCATTAATAAAAGATAGACTTTTTTATTACAATGATACAGACTTATTCTTTTTTTTCTAAATAAATTTCTATTTTCTTGTTATAAAGGAGAAAATTAAAAAAAATGTTTAAAGGTTAAATTCAATCATGGGTGATAAGGGTGATAAGGGTGATAAGGGCGATAAGGGCGATAAGGGCGATAAGGGCGATAAGGGCGATAAGGGTGATGTACAAGAAACAGATCAAGATGAAGGAAGCAAAGATGTTGAAACATTTGTGCCGGAATATAAATTATTTCCAACTGAGGAATGTCCATTTGCAGCTCATGTAGTACTAAACATACCACTCCCAGAACCCCCCAAACCCCCCCAACCCGTATATTATATTAAATCTACGTCTGACAAACCAGCCGATGTTGATATTCGAACTCTATCTCCTCTGAAAATGTACTTTGATGAAGATCCCAACTATAGACCTCCATGTAGTTCTCGACCTGAATCTGAATATGAATTTGAGTTACGACATGGATCTCCTGATAGGGATGAGTCTATGAAATCCACTGAGCCAGGACCTGAATCTCAACCTCAATCTCAACATCAACCTCAACATCCATATCCACCTCAATATCTATCTCAATATCCATCTCCATATCAACCTCAACATCCATATCCACCTCAAAAACAACCTCAACATCCATATCCACCTCAACAACAACCTCAACATCCATATTCACCTCAACAACAATCTCAACATCCATATCCACCTCAACATCAACGTCAACGTCAACATCCATATTCACCTCAACAACAACCTCAACATCCATATCCACCTCAACAACAACCTCAACATCCATATCCACCTCAAAAACAACCTCAACATCCATATTCACCTCAAAAACAACCTCAACATCCATATTCACCTCAACAACAACCTCAACATCCATATCCACCTCAAAAACAACCTCAACATCCATATCCACCTCAAAAACAACCTCAACATCCATATCCACCTCAAAAACAACCTCAACATCCATATCCACCTCAACAACAACCTCAACATCCATATCCACCTCAAAAACAACCTCAACATCCATATCCACCTCAACATCAACGTCAACATCAACATCCATATCCACCTCAACAACAACCTCAACATCTATATCCACCTCAACAACAACCTCAACATCCATATTCACCTCAACATCAACCTAAACCTTCATATCCACCTTCATATCCACCTGCATCTCCAAGTAATGTTCAGCCTGGTACGTCCTCTAATCCTCCGGAGTACATTAGGCTTCCACCAGGGCCACCTATGGAAAGAACAGATTCAGTACCACAAGATCCATCAGTGGTAATTTATGAAATATGAGACTATAAATTTGTTAATCTCAGCATGCTGGGTAAGAGATTACCCATTGTTCCCCTATGCTTTTGGCACATGTTTCATGTCATCCTACTTTGTTTTTGGTAGAAATTACATATTTTTGAAATATTTATAAAATTTTTTGATACTCTCTACCTTGATGTGAATTAGTTTTGGGTATGGAATTAACTACATTACTTGTTTATGTCGAGATATGTTTATATAATTCACATATTAAATTTTAAATGTAAGGAGATAAGACAGGAACTCAACCTTACAATTAGTTTTTAGTTCCTTGAGAACATATACTTCAATAAATGATATAGTTTCTTTCTTGGTTTCCACAACAACTTTTTATGAAGAAATATTAATTTTTGTGAGTTATTTCTAAGTAGTAAGTATTGTTGATTGGGCATTTATATAATCCATAACAATACCGTTTTCTAGTTCCCCTACTTTACTGATCTTTAAAATCAAGTCAAGCGTACGTGTTGAAAGAAAGATGATGCTAATACTTTTAAAGAAAATTCTCAGTGACTTTTAGAATTGTTATTAGACTCAAGATGCTATCCTATAAACAAGAGACAAAGATGCTTCAAGAAGTGTTGATGGTACATGGGGAAGATTCACTCCCATACATATATCTAATGTGAACAGAAAAGCAGTCTTTGTGATTACAAAATAATTACTATTATATTTTCTAAATGTATTGTATTATTTTTATTAGTATATGTTATTGGTGTATATAATATTAGTATATATAGCATATAGTAAGTATAGTAAATTAAGGAGAAACTCACTTCCATTAGAAATGGTTACGATATTCACATTCAGCATGTCAAAACGAGTAGAATGACGTATAATATGTGCAGTAAAGTTCAATTGCATGCTGAAAGTGATATATTCTTAATTTATAATTTGTTTCTCAAGAACTTTTAAAAAATATGTGCATTTTTAAAGAATATATATAGGAAGTATGTGTATATACTGTATACATGTAGTACATGTATACTTCTTAAAAGTACATACAAATGAAATTTGAATTTCATTCGTTTTTTGTGTAGAGCAAGATTTATCCAAAGATAAAAGGTATAGAGAAGATTAGTAGTGTGTATTATTGTTTAGTAAACGTTTTTTGTCATGATGCTATTTTTATATTGCATTCTTTTTTAGACAAATTATCCCAACAATATGACATTTGTTGTATTTTTTGTGTCTCATTTTATTTTTACATTATAGTAAAGATCTAAACTGTTATTTTGTTATCAAAGATATGTTTTTATCTTATTTTAGGGTATTCCAGAAAGGCCCGAAAAGTTTCAAGAATATTCTCCTGCAAAAATGGAAGGTGCAATTAATAAATTTTCCATGCTGTTTATACATTACTTTCAAATATATTAGAGACGGTTTGAAATGTTTACAACCAGAGGTGCATTATCAGACTGCAAATTTTTCAAACCGTCTTTGTATTATTTGATAGTACAGAAAAATATATAGAAAATTTTTTTTTATGAATTTACATACATGATATATTATAGCACCTCCAGGCACTAGTGGAGAAGGTACAGGAGGAAGTCAATTAGGAAGAGGAGCTACGCGAGGCAGACGTGTATTAACCTCAGAATTAGTCACAAGACCAGAACATTTAGTTAGCAAAAAGGGTTAATACATTTAGTACTTTCATATTTATGTGAAAAACATAAAATACATATTATATAAGCATTACAATTTTCAGGCATATCTGGAACTGAAATACTGATGCAGACGAATTATTTTAAGTTGGTGACAACAACTGATTGGGATTTATACCAATACAAAGTTGAATTTTTTCCAAACGATGAACGAACTGCTATCCGTAAAGGATTGGTCAAATCTCATAAGGATACCTTAGGACCATATGTTTTCGATGGAAATCTTCTATATAGCATTAAACGTATAGAACAAGTAAGATATTTTTCAGTGAATTAAATTATACGTTGTATGCTACATCTTTGCTGAGATATGAACAAATGTGTATAACATAAATTTAATTCTAAAGCTGGAGATTTGGTCTAAGCGAATATCGGATGGAGCCGATATTAAAATTGTTTTGCGCTATGTTGGAGATATGCAGAAGGGCGACTACGGTTATCTTCAATTCTTTAATATAATCATGCGAAGATGCCTAGAACTATTGAAACTCCAGATTGTGGGGCGCGATTACTACGACGCAAATGACAAAGTAAGTAAAGAAATAATTGTTATAATTATTTGATATTTATATTACATATTTATATTATTACCCACGAATTGTTTAACACAATTATAATTCAAATAGATAGACGTACAGGGTCAAAGAATGGAACTTTGGCCCGGCTATCTTACGTCTATAAGACAACACGAAAACGATATTCTTATGTGTGCTGAGATTACACATAAAGTTATGCGTCAACAAACTGTACTAGATATATTAAATGACTGTTTCCGTAAAAACAATGATAATTATAAGGTAAGGATATTGATTACTAATATATCCTTAATTTAATTATATATTTTTGTTTTATTATATATTTATATCAAACGGTTCATATCTTTAGAAAGAATTTGAAAGCCTAGTTCTTGGTTTAGTCGTACTTACTGATTACAATAACCACACATATCGTATATCGGATATAGATTATAAGGTAGGTCCTGATTCAACATTTCTGCTGAAAAATGGTGATCCGATAACGTATAGAGATTATTACAAAAGTAAATATCGAATTACGATTCGTGAAAAGCGTCAACCACTGCTTGTAACAAGAGCAAGACCAAGAGATCGTCGCTCTGGCAAATGTGAACTAATATATCTTGTTCCGGAATTATGCCGTGCAACAGGTGTTTTTTCCACTTCATTCTGTATTTGTATAATTCATTTTATGTTTTTATCTTACGATAAGTCATTTCTATGCAGGTTTAACCGATAAGATGAGAGAAAATTTCGGTTTAATGCGTTCATTGGCAGATTTTACACGCGTAAGTCCAAATGCACGTATGACCAAATTAATGGAATTCAATAAGAGACTCCTCTCGGAACCGGCAATCAAAACCGAGCTAGATCAATGGAATTTGAAACTTTCTAACCGGTTGCTTGATATACCGGCGCGTGTTTTGGATGCAGAATTAATTTATCTAGGTAATAATTGCTCAGTTACAGCGGGCAAAGGAGGAGATTGGACAAGACAATTACATAGACAATCGTTATTCAATCCAAAGAAATTAAGACTTTGGGCGGTTATCTACGCGCATAAAATAAAGGACGACGTTCAAGTAAGATATCAAAATTTTCTAGAATTATACTTCTTCGTCGCTATTAATTCGTTGCCACAATGTATTTTTATTTTACAGAATTTTGTTCATTTGATTAAAACTGCTGCTTCGGGAATGGGTTCCAGTATAAGTCAACCAAAGTATTACGAAATAACTGATGAACGCTCTAGTGCTTACCCCGACTTTTTGGAAAATATTCTGGGCAGAGTTAAACCAGAGTTAGTCCTCTGTGTTGTACCGAATAATAGAAGCGACCGCTATAGCGCTATTAAGAAAAAGTGTATTGTAGATCGACATACTCCCTCGCAAGTATTCCTTGAAAAGAATCTTACAAACAAGAATGTAAGAACAATAGCTACGAAAGTAGCTATTCAAATGAATTGCAAATTGGGTGGTTCTCCTTGGTCTATTGAGCTGCCAGATATCGATTTGATGGTGGTCGGTTTTGACGTGTGTCACGATACTAGTAACAAAACTCGTGATTATGGTGCGATGGTGGCTTCGTTAGATAAAGGTTTGACACGGTATTATAGCGTGACAAGTGCTCATAATGTAGGCCAAGAACTTTCAAATAAGTTCGCGACAAATCTCGATAGCGCATTGAAGGCTTATAGAAGAACGAATTGTAAATTCCCATCGTTTATTGTGTTTTATCGTGATGGCGTTGGCGAGGGCCAAGTGCCGTACGTAATGGGTCATGAAATAGCACAAATACGAGACAAATTAAAAGCTATACACGCTGAATCGGGTCTATCCGTGAAATTTGCCTTCCTGATAGTGACGAAACGAATTAATACTCGAATCTTTAACGAGAAGAAAAATCCACCCCCGGGTACAGTCATTGATGATGTTGTAACTAATCCGTTAAGATATGACTTTTTCATTGTATCTCAAAACGTGCGACAAGGTACGGTGACACCGTGTGCATATCATGTGGTTGCAGACACCACAGGTTGGTTGCCTGATCAAATGCAAAGATTGACATATAAGTTATGTCATATGTATTATAATTGGTCTGGTACCGTAAGGGTACCTGCACCTTGTCAATATGCTCACAAACTTGCCTTCTTGGTGGCTCAGTTCTTACGTCAGGATCCTAGTCATCACATGGAAGAAATATTGTACTATTTGTAAATTTTTACCAGTATACAGTATTATACCATTCTCTTAATGTACAAACTAAGATACATGAATTACACTATAAGACTTATCGTATACGTAAAGTAACAGTAGAATTATGTTTTTAAACTTTCCTATTGTGACAGATTAGTTATTATTTGGTTTTTCGAACGTATCTGAAGGTCCTCAAATGATAATAGTTTATGAAACATTAATATAATATTGTTAAATAATATTTTATCATTATTGCTTATTAAATCTAATTAGTATTAGGTTCACATTGATTTGATTATGAAATGAAAAGATCTGAGAACCTGTTTTGTGTTATATTACGCAGGACACTGAAACATAAAATACAAAAAATAATTACGTTTATAATTTTATTTACTTACGTTGCTTAGGTTATGTTTTAAATCTACAGATACAAATAAAAGTTAAATTAGGAATAAAATAACATTGCATATTTCATACATCATCTATGATTAAGATTTGTTAAGAAGTTATATTTTTTTTTTATATAAATGGAATTATATATTTTTTAAGGATGTATTATCATTTGTCATATAATGTCATATAAGTATTATAATAGTCTTCATGGTATAATTACGTGTCCACGAATTGTATGAGTGAGTAGAAGTTTGAGATAGAATAAGGTCTGTTTCAGTCAGAGCTTTGAACTATATTTTTGTCTTGATTCAGTGTAATTAAGAAAACTTATAATACCAATTAACACGGTGCTTTGTATTGTGAAGGCTACAATATACATAATGGTATTATGTAAAGCTATTTTTATACAAAAAATAAAGAAGTTGCATTTTCTGTTTCTACATTAATTCTGTTACTATTGCAGTAGTGTTCTTATATCTGATCATTTCTTGAAAAAAGTATTTTTATAGAAAATTTTTAGCATCTTTTCTATTTTACAGATATGTAATATGTTTAGTTTCTTCAAATTTCGCGGTGACCAATTAATAATAAAATAGAATTTCGATTAGTTAGCATGGCGGTACTGCGATACGAAAATATCACTGTAAAAGTAACTAGACTAGAATGTGTCTAAATGTGTTATTAAGTTGCCTAACCTGTTTTATCGTAAATTGTTCTCAGGTTCACTGTAACGTAAGAGGTACTGTGAGGTACTTTTATGTCAGAGTTTTTCTTCAGGCAAAAGTGTTATATAAATAAACAAAAGTTATATAAATAATTCGTTTTATTTTTGTCCTGAAAACACATTAGAAATCAAGATATTCGGTAATACTGTCATTTTAAATATAATGTAAAAATAACACCTCAAAATACTTTGTAAAATAGTACATTTAATATAAGTTTTTATTCTGTAGAACAATGGGAGAACGTAAGGGAACAAATTTATACTATCCACCTGATTACGATCCCCGTGTTGGTGGTCTTAACAAATTTCTTGGTACTCATGCACTACGTGAAAGAGCACGTAAATTACACATGGGCATTCTTATTGTCAGATTTGAAATGCCATATAATATATGGTGTGATGGTTGTGGCAATCATGTAGGAATGGGTGTTCGTTACAATGCAGAGAAAAAAAAAATTGGAATGTATTACAGTACACCATTGTATCAATTTCGCATGAAATGTCATCTCTGTGACAATCATTTTGAAATAAAGACTGATCCAGCAGTGAGTATCATCGTCTTTGTGTCATCTTTGCTAGATTGTTTATCACATTTGGTTACTTGGATTTAAAAAAAATATCTTTTTGCACAGAATTTAGATTATGTAATTGTGAGTGGTGCAAAACGCCAAGAAAATCGCTGGGATCCTAAAGAAAATGAACAGGTGGTACCAGAAACAAAAGAAGTATCTTGCAGACTATATGATGATGCTATGTACAAGTTGGAACATGGTATAGAAGATAAGAAAATAGCAAAATCAAAAGATTCTTCCTTGGAAAATGCAATAGCATTAAATAATGCTACATGGAAGGATGATTACTCTTCAAATTGTGCATTACGCTCCGCATTTAGAGTATGTTTATGTATATAATTATTTATATAGCCAGTTTTATATTATAAATATTTTGAGAATTGGTTGCTGATAAGTATTTTATATTGTAGACACGAAAAAACGAGTTACAGAAGAAACAAAGTTTGGATCAAGTGTTGCTTAAAAAAAGTGGATTGAATATTGACTTAGTTAATGAACACGAAGATGATATAAGGTTAGCCAAATTACTGATGCATAAAAGAGGTAATGATTTAGAGTATATATAAAAAATATGTTTTTGTAGCATGTTTTTGTAACATAGTATTTAGTATTTGTTTTCTTTGTTTCAGATACAAAAAAGAATGGGCACAACCCCTTGAAACGATTGATTACTATTGTAAGGTCTAGAGATAAACTAAAACATTCGTCACATTCTGTATTAAGCAATAACACTAAAAATCAAACAGATCAAACACATAAACTTCCTAAGCTTACTCAACAAGAACCTTCGAGTTCGAAAACAACTACTAATACGTTAAGTATATCGTTAGTCACTTATGATAGTTCTGATACAGATAATGATTCATAACACAGATATTTGTAATAAAAATACGTATATATGTAACAAATATAATTTATAATGTTATTTAGTATATACAATATTTATAGTATTTATAAAAATATTTATAAAAATGGAATAAAAATGAGACATTAACAAGTAACACAAAGACAAATTTATTATCATCATATTTTTATTAACATTAGTAATATTGAAAAAATTTGCATATTCCGGTTTCATTCGTTTTATTTTTGCATGAATGGATGACATTCATTTATACATCAATAAGAGGTTGTTCTACAGCTGCAGTTGTTGAGGATGTCAATTTTTTTTTCACTACATGGATCTTTTTGTTTGAGAGACAAATAATATAACAATGATCTGGATATGTTATTGATATTTTATCAAAAGTCTCGTTATTAGGAAATGCTTTGGGATCAATTTTATTGGTTAGCGTGATTAATCCTATGACAATGTTTGCAAATCTCTCATCATTTTCCAATTCACCTCCAGACTAAAATAAAGTATACAATGTTCAGATTTTA
Source organism: Bombus huntii (assembly GCF_024542735.1). Classification (NCBI taxonomy): domain Eukaryota; kingdom Metazoa; phylum Arthropoda; class Insecta; order Hymenoptera; family Apidae; genus Bombus; species Bombus huntii. The sequence goes on from NC_066251.1 coordinate 6,465,269, forward strand.
TAGATAATTAATTGACAATTGTGTAGCAATTTCTATATAATCAATGAGCAAGAGAATATTACCGTTAATACAGCTCCATCCTCTGTCAAAATTAGATGCCCAATTTGATCTGGTATACGTTCCAGTGAAAGCATATTTTTTCCTGAATTCAAATATTAACTTAATCTTTAATATTAAATTTACAGATGGAACTGTTTTATTCGTTCTTTTTCTATAAACATTCAATTTCTAACCTATTTATATTATTATGTCTTAACGGTCTCAAAGTATTAACTGTACCATGAAATCATTTATATTTAACAAGTTACCAAAAAAAAAAAAAACAAAAAATGAAATATATCGATCAAAATTTGTAGGCAATTTTACAAAACTATGAAGTCAATGAGCTGTCAAAGATATCAACCTGTGTATTTTTTATTTGCTATATCTCTGCTGATTCTTCTCTGTCGGTAATGCAGAATTTCTTCCGTTCAACACAATTTCAACATGTTGGAAAATAAATTAAGATAAATATATATATTATCTGGAAAACTTCAACAAACAAATTGGAAACAAAAAAAAAGAAAAAAAAATAGAAGAACATCTCAGATAGCTACATCTTAATGTATTTCTTCAATTTTTCGAAATTGCATAGGTATAAAGCAATTGTAGCATGACACAAATATTGAGCATTTTATAATATTTTTTCCATACTATTTCGGTTTATTATCAAATCTGTTCCATAAAATTTCTTTACATTTACACAGTATTGCTTTGTTAATTTTCTGAAAGTACTAAGTGTGTTATGCGTATGTATGTATTAGTTTCATTTTGTTTATACTGCATTATAATATTTGACTATTTTTATGTTGTTAATTTCCTAGAAGTGTGATACTTCTAAAAATTCACTTATCTATAATTTAATTAATTCGAAACAGGAGTTATTTATTAGGATGGGTACGTTATAAATATATTATTTAATAAGAACAATGTTATAATTCAAAATAGGGGCCTAACTATTTTTCTAATATAGTAAATGTAATATTTTACTAGAGAACCATTTAAATCTAAAGACTATTAACTATAAAAGAAACACAATACTTTCATAGTTAAATAGTTGAATAATTAATAATTTTCCATTTCTAAAAAATTTACTTCTACTAACCTATATTTTACCAATTGGTTAGAAAGTACGAAAATGTGTAATATGCGTTATAGATAATATTGAAAAGAATAGTTGAAATTCAATTTCATTAAAGAATCTCTATTTCTACATTTATATTTTTACATAAAAAATCACGATCTGCTCATATAGTTTCACGATTACGATTTTTACGATATTATTATTATTTTTATTAATGTATTTTATAACAAACGTGCATACAGTCAAAGACAAAAGTATTTGTACAGTTTGAATGTAGAATTAAAAAATATATATTCTATCCCATTAAATATATTTGAATACGTATCTCTTTATTATATTTAAGTACTTATAGTAACAAATGTACACAGGAAAATGTTAATTAAATTATTCGATTATTGAAACGAAAGTATTTGTACAGTACTTATACTTACAAAAGCTTATGAGCTTTTTGATAAATAATTGCCTGCGATCTATTGGGCATGGATAATACTAGATTTTTAGCGAATTCCGCGCTTCTATATCATGCAAGCCTTTAAGATTGATATTACACATATATGTGTAATAGTATCTACGAATTAACTTTTGTTTATATCCATTTACTATTGCAAGTGTTAATGTACAATACATAATTACACATATCTAAATATATTTAATAATGTAGAAAATATTCCTCTTTTTACTTTTATATTCCAGTTGTACGAATACTTTTGTTTTTCATTGTATGTAATTTTCTAACATACAGTCGTGGACGAAAATAAGTGGACAGGTAGTGGATGTAGATATCAATGATGTTTAATCGAACCACTCCTAGTGTTATGTACTTCTATTTTAATTGTTATATCCTAATAGCATACAGATTACTTATCAAATAATTTAAATTAATATTTACATTTTTATACGAACAAGCTATACTTAATAAAATTTCGTTGATATCTATAGCATATAGCATATTTCAGAGCGTTAAACAACGGCGAATATGGCTGTGAAAGTGATGAACGCGTTAATAATATCGCGTTGTGTTTTCTATATAAATTTATTTCAGCTGCATTAAAGGTAGAATTGCGCAGGCCACTATCAGTAAGATACAGTGCGCATGTGCAGTGAGGATCTCAGTGGTTCTCTGCACCAGCGACTTTGCGGTATCAAGTACAGTGTCATTCGTTGCGCGTCTTCCGAGCGCGTTTGTTCTGTGTTTGTGTTGTGTTCCGTTGAAATCTTCCTTAATACCATCACGCGAGGCCACGTGGTTTCCGGTACTCGAATTCTTCCAAAAAATAATCAGATATCCTCAGTGATAAATCATTCTAACTTATTATTTCGTGTCCCTTATGGAAGATATAGGAAATTATCGTAAATAAATTGGTTGATCATTTGTTTGACTCGATCTTCTTTTGATTCTCGAAGATGTTACTATCCGTCGCCATGGTTACTGTGCGCGGGTAATCGTTCATTCGAATTCACGCGAGATTGTCGTTCGTTATTCGAAATTGTCGTTCGTATCACGGTTTCTGTCTACGATCACGGATTCAAATAAAACTGTCAACGACTGGACATAGTGTGGCTGATTTGGGTTAGGTTTGTGCACGGATGGATCGAGTTCTGAGAAGTGTTCCGAAATGTGACTGAATCGTTACTACTGATCTGCTAGTCGAGAGGTGTCACGCTGCTATGTCCAGGAGGAAGCAGGCAAAGCCTCGATCTCTAAAACGTGAGTGCCTTACTTTCATATGTAATTACTAGATTGATTTTTATGGACTTTTATATTATTATATACACAAAATGGAAAGATGCGGAATGTAAGTAGAATTACTAAATATCACCTACTAAATATCATAATAAATACTCTGAATATTTGATATATGTGTTTTTCCATATTATATGTATTATGTGCATCTTTGCACTTTTAAATTTCCTATAAATACATAGAAATTCGCAGTCTTATAATTACATAGTTTATTGACTTTTCTCAATTTTGGTTATTTGACTCAGTCATGTGTCTAATAGCTTCATTTTATCACTGAAAAGAGAAATCACTTGATGGATCTCAAGCTAACATACTTTTTATTATTTTATTAAGAAAGCGCCAAATTAAAAAATGTTTCTTTCGCAATAATAAATAGGAATATAATATTCTTTTATTTTAATTCAGTTGACGTTAGGAAATTTATCAGTAAATTAGGTTAGGGTTAGCTTTCGATAAATTTACCTAACCACGTTTGAATAAACGAAAGTACTACCATTGTTTAAATAATTATTTGTCGTCCCTGAAAGTACCTAAAACTTAACCTAACCATCTTCATAAACTTCGAACATCAAGTGTATTAAATTAGAAAGACGTTCAATTTAACGAGTTTTTCTTGTTTCGTAAAAAAGGGGGAACAAATATTAAATATTGGGATGAGTCATTAAATCATATAATTATTTTATCATCTTTTCCGTTCTTGTTACTTATCAGATACATATATAGGAATTTCATGAGTCAGCTTTTGGAAACTTCGCGTTAAATATAACGTGTAAGCATTGAAACGACACGACTCGTCCCGAGGATGTTTCTTTTTCTTTTTTTCTTCTCTTTTGCTTTCGGCAATGTTTACGAATCCGTGGCATACTATTGCGACACGTGATTGCTCCAAGTGTTTATCGAGGCCTTGAGCTTACATGGATAACAAAAAATTGGAAAATCGTGCAGAGGAGCGGTTTTCTCGGGAAAATATTGCTTTTCGTATGAAAGCGTGCGTGCTAATCGTTGGAATGAATTATGGAGGGAAATTTGACTCGAGGTCGTAAGTGCTAATGTAGGAGATCTGAAATTGAATATGGAATTCGAGGCCTGAAATTTGTAATTAGAATTTGAAGAATCGATACGAGAAGAATATAGTTTCAGTTGTCAATAATCTGAGTGAATTAAGAGAAATGAAATCAAAATTAGACGAAATTAAATCATTTCTTAAAACATACTACGAATTCATAGTACTATTCGTAATAGAAGTTTTTTTTATTTTTGATTACGGAACCTATACCTTTCTTTCTCTTCCATTAAATATAGTTTAAATATTCGAACCGCTTCCTTATTACTGCAAATTGTAATTTTTATATTGCTCAGAATTTTTTAACTGGAAACTATGGTTATAGATTAATTGCATCAGTTTAAGTCTTAGATTTATATCAAATTACGCAAGTGTACGAGATTTGGAACTGAATATAGATCTGAGTTCGAAGTTGAATTTAAAAGTTCTATAAGTACAACTTTCTATATTTCTGATTTCGTTTTGCAGGTAGTCTGATTCTTTTGAGTATCCTACGTAAACAAGCATCAGGGCACAACGTTAAAAATATTTTAGCAGAGTTCATTCGAAGAGTATATTCGAATTTTTATAATATAAGAATATGGGAGACGTATCTAGGAATATCTAGGATTCCAAGAAGATATACAGATGTGCAAGAAATTATATAGTGATCGTAAATCAAGCTAGGAAATTTTATAAGAATTCTAAATTAAAAAATATATAATCAATTTGGAAAGAAAGTAATAGATACGCATCGTCGGTCCATATCTACTCTACCATACTAATGAGGACAAAATAAGATAATCAGGTTATCTCCGCTTCATTCTATATACCTATAACAACGTTATAACTTCATCCATAACACCTGTTCTTCGCAATGTTCGTTCACCATACCACAAGTCCCGCTGCATCAGAGGCCACTGCATTGGAAGAAGGAAAACCTTTGAACCCACAAAAGGAACGAAGAAAATCCATAAACCTAGAAAAGGAAGAACGAAGACTGATAAGCGTTTACAAGTAAAACAGAAGAGTCACACTGAAAAATTCCCAAAAGTCTCCGACACCCGTTATCCCCTCCGGAACCTCTATCGTCAATTCCCTTAAATTTAAACTGCACTCGGCGAGCGATCAGCCGAGCGCACAGGTGTTCGTCCGTAAGCAGAACCATAAGACAAGAAAGAGGAGAAGACGAAAAAGACAGAAGGATCTGCCTGTTGGATGAATGAAGGAGAAGGTGGCAAGGTTTTCTTCCGAATGGAGGAAGATCGTACGAACAGCTTGCTCTCACCCAGAATGATCAGGGCGTATGTGTTCCCGGGTAATCGGGATAACGACAGGAACAGAGTGACCGGTCAGCCGTTTCGACTGACAGAGAGGCAACTATGGATAACAGGCTAAGAGAGAGAGAAAACCAAGGGAAAACGAACGTAACAGGATGGAATGGAGAGGGGTTGGATATGGCGAATGATGAAAGGAGAGGTTTGGAACGTTGTCAGTGAGGGAAATAGCGATGGAGACACGCGAAGTGAGCTATCTAGAGTAGAGAAAGAGAGATAGAAGAGGAGAAAGGGAGATGGGAGAGGGAGACAGAGTCAGTAGTCAGCCAGGATGGAATTAGGTGGAAACCCGCGGGACTGCTGCCTCTCCCTGCGGAATTCCCGGCCTCTGTAATCACCAGTTCTCCTATCCTATCCAATTCTGGTCGCACTGCTTCCACCCTCTCTCTCGGCCTCCCTATTTCCTCCATATTTCTATCTCAGTTACTCCCTTTGGCGCATCGTCCTTTCCACATTTTATTTTCCTCGTCTTTCTATCTCCGTCTGGCTCTCGTTTTATCTGTTTCACTCTATTTCTGGGCTTTACTCATGCTCGTTTTCCTTGCCCTCTACGTGGGTTGATTTTCTTTGAACGAGTTAGCCTGGTGTGTAGAAAGTTTCCAAGGTGTTCGGTTTCTTCGATGTCGTGGCATTTCTAGAGCATGGCTAGGTGATATCGCGCGGTACTGTTCGGTGATTAGCGCTGAGAGACGTAGGATTTTGGAGATGCAGTTCATTTCCATGCGAAGGTTCCGTATTCAGTGGGTTTAGGTTTGTTTTCTAGATTCGCGAAAAAGTGGAATATGTAATGAATTCGTTGTAGATTGTTCTTCAGTTAGCGGAACGATTGAAATCTTTCTTTGTGTGCTATAATGTAATCGAAAGGATCGGAAATAGTATAATTTTGCCTTAATGCTATAACCTTTGTTCTTTTGTGAAATATTGTTATATTCGGTTCTCTGTAATTCAAGCACGATTGCAAAACAATTATTTCTGATGTTATTTGTCTGGAATAGTATTTTGGAATATATCGTGAATATATGTAGTTGAAAATTCTGAAACGATTGTGTTTGGTGCAGCTTATGATAATTAATTAAGCCACGATCGCAGGCAAAGTAGTTTATCGTAGTCTGTTTTCACTTTCTCGTGCTTGTAAGTAGAAACAGGCGGACCGAGACAGCCACTTGGAGAACAGTACCGCTATTCAAAGTCGTCTTGTACATTTAAATATCATTAACTGAAGTTTGTAAGTTACAAGTTGTCAATTTTCTAACAAATGCACACAGATCTCGCACAGATGCATCTTTACGAGTAAATTTTGCAAATTTCACAAATTTCATAATTTGTCCGATTATTTTGTTTAACGATAGCTTTTTGAATAAATGCGAGGAAGTAAAGGAATAAGGAGAAGGCTTTAGAATAATACGAGTGTATTGTATAAATTTCAGATGAATTTTAGATAAACTGAAACATCGATTCGGAGTAAAAATACCATTCAGTAGTATAGGTCAAGGTACAGCTGAAATAAGTAGTGCAAGCCAACGGTATAGTCTCGTGGTACTTATAATTTCTTTATAATCATACTAGTCGAATTTTCTACACTCTTTTACACTTTCTTACACCGTATCTCTGCGGTACAAACACACGCATTACCATCGTTTTTCTTTCAAGTATTCTTGTATTATACGCGTCTCGTATTCCCTCAACTACTTTTCCAACTTGTTCAACTTTCCACGCGAAACACTCTCGTGAAACTTTGTTCAGCATCAGTGATACGGCGAAATTATCAAGAGTCATTAGCCTTAAAATTAACTGGCAATGTATAGCAGGAATGTCGACGATAGGTTTGAAATGTATTCCACATATCTCTATCTCAAATATACGAGAAATGAAAATTTTCGATGGCGCGAAATTTATTCTCAAATCTCTATACTAACAAGATATCGAAAAAAATTTCCCTATCAAATAAAACCTCTGTTGCAGAAATCCCTATCTCAAATATACCGAAAATAAAAATTTTCCCCTGAACATGAAACCTATCCGAAAAATCTCTATCTCAAAAATATGTCAGATACAAAAATTTCCCTATCGAACATAAAACCTGTCCAAAAAATCTGAATCTCAGGAATATCTATTTCAAAAATCTCAATCCCAAAAATCTATCAAATACAAATATTTCCTTATCGAATGAAACCTTCGTTTCACAAATATCTGACTCAAATATATCGAAAATAAAAATTTCCTCGTTGAGCATAAAATCATCAATAAAACATATAAAAATTTCCTTATCGAATGAAAGCTCTATTTCAAAAATCTCGATTTCGAATAGACAGACGATAAACATTTCCCTATCCAATGCAACGCTCATCCCGACCATCTCAGTCTCAAAAGATGTATCGAAGATAAAAATTTCCTTATCGAATAAGATCTACGTAAAAATCCCTATACAAAAAAAGTCTCTATGTAAGAAGTCTCTATTTAACCTAGCTACATATACATATCTTAATCTATATTCCTAAAACTGGTAAAAATTCGAAATGTTTGATTAAGTAATATCTAGAAGAGCTGAGAGCATGGAAGGGGAGGGAGGGGAAGGGAGAGCGGGGAGGGGGGGGCGGATAGAAATCGCCGGTTTCCGGCAAAAGCAATTCGATGTCGTCCTATCGGATTAGCCAGGGGTACCACCACCACTGCGATCGTGGTGGAACATTACGAACACGCGGTTAGCCACGAAATAGCAAGCCTGGCCGATAGCATTGCGAGCATCGGTGATATAGGGTGTTGCTAATTAATGCACGATAATGAACCTGGGCGCAACCGAAGCTGTATTAATGGATTCCAATGCCCATCATAACATGGGCGATCCGTAGGTGCATTGGAACCATATGTAATTGCGTTAATGGAGGCCCATCTGTTTACGCTGTCGGCTTTTGGGCTACTTATGCTCGTCACTTGTCCAGCAAATAATCATCTAACGATGAATAGTTGACCCATCTGTGCTTGTCGTCCCTTCGAAATTCACGAAATTTCGTACGATTTAATCAACAGTTGATTTTATCAACTGTTTCGTGAAAGTTTTCAATCGTATCTTGGCTGTAACCGAGTTGTCGACGATCCTTGAATCGTCGATTATCTTGATGTTAAAGTCATCATAGTTAACCGAACGTCTCATTCATTTGTAATTTCTCCTTGGTCGATCTAGATCATCAAATTTTATTGAATTCACATTGAGGTTAAGAAAACGTACTTTAGCAATTTGCTCAATATTTTTTTTTTTTTTCGTTGCTATTCTTCTTTTCTACGTAAATTCTATAAGTTCGTGAGATGCAAAGAAATCGAGCAGTCATTACGATAAAGTATTACGATTTAGGAAACTCGAACTACCATGAGAAAATATTCTAACCGTTTCTCAACTGTGCTTCAAAATTTTATTCATTAATTTATTGTTATCATCTGTATTGTTTGTTTATTTTCAGTCAGACTGCTCCTTATCGTAGTAAATTATATCGTCGCTTATAAAAATGTAAGAAACGATGTATTTTAATAATTTACGAAAAAATTTCTGTTATACAATTCAAGAAACATTCTACGACAGGGTTAATTGTTGCGATATTATATTTTTGTTCCGGGAATTTTGCGAAAATTTGAGCTACGAGAAATAGAATTCAAACAATATAATTAAAAGTCTTTGGAATAAAAGTTATTCGAGAAAATTTGTTGATGCAGAAAAAGGATAAGAAATATGAGATTTATCGAGTATAATTAAATTTTTTAATTACAGTTTTTCAGCCAGAGCAAAGGGAATTGTTAATTTAACTTCGTTAAACGACAAGCATCGAAAGAAATATTTAATACGAATTTCATGTAATTTGATACATCGAATGGCCGCAATTGATTATCGCGCGTATTAACGTTGAGTAGAAATTCTTCACGATGCAACCATCGTGAAATTTACAATCACGATTCTCCATTAATATTCGCCATTACATAGGAATATTCGCGAGCCTGTGATCGTATAATCGTAAACATTATGATCGGGAATCAGAACGCAACGACCCGAATCACAGCGCATTATGCTTCAGGGTCGTGATTGTAATTTGCGTCTCGCGTCTAAATGCGTAATAATAATCTCTTAATTAACGCACGCGATATTACAATTATTAACGCGTTTCACTTTGGTTTCGTCAATCTTTCGAATTTTCATGAAACATATTCGAAAACGTATCTTTTAAGCTTTCCAGTCATCGAATAAGTACGTAATCTCATAAACAAGATTTAAGATATCTCGATAATTTCGGTGATTTCGTTCTCTTCTCAAGGCATATTTCATTGAAAATTTCAAATAAAAATTCTGATAAACAAACTTTTTCTGTCTTTCCACACAAAGAGTAAATACTCCTGTTTAACAAACATTTAATAGGAAAATTCGAATAAAAATTCTAATGGTTAAGTTATCACTTTAAATGACGATTTTCGATGTAGAGGAACTAGATTATCTTGGCATGTATCGAGACATCGAAATAAAAATCATCGTTCCACCCTCGAAGAGTGTTGATTCTCATTAATGTAATAATTCAAATAAATCTAAAGGAATAAACCGGTCTCTGAAAATTGAAGATCGGCGTTAGGTTTAATTAATTTCCTAGTTTAAACCTTTCATGATTCCCGAAATTTTTCCATCTCAATGTCGTTTCAACTAACAAAAAAAATGTCTTTAGATACTAAAAGAATCTTTCGCATAAAATTGGAATGCAGCATGTACGTGCATATCAATAACAATCTTTAATCACGTCTTGACCAGTTTTAAAAGACACGTTTATCTACTACGGCACTCTTTATGGCCAGTTTAACTGCTTCAATCGTATATTTATTAATGTCAGTGATTTCTGCAGATTTTTTAACTTTTTTTGTTTAAACGTTAATTTTAGGCGGAATGTATTTACTGTATTAGTATTATTTAGCATTTTTTTTTTCTATGTACTCTAAAGAGTTTCTAGTCGTTAATCTGAATGAATAAATAAACGAAGGGATAAGTAAATAAATGAATAAATAAGTGAATAAATTTTTCCTTATCTCTGTCATTGTCGCGGCATTCCTTGTCGAGAGAGAAAAGTACGATTCTGTGGAAAATGATTCGAAGAACTTAGCAAGATTAATCTCTTAATTAAACATCTCTCATACTAAAGGTCTGAGGGACCAAGTGTATGTTGCACACTCGAGTTCACTATCGATGGACAATTAAATAGCATTATAATCATCACATAGATAGTCATTTAATTACCATATCCATCGTGCAGAATAGTGGTTACGTTTACCATGTCACGGAAACGTATACTTTATATACAATAATTCACCGAAAAGCCGATAACTTAATCCTATTTAGAAGTTGCATTATAATCACTATAACCACGGGGCCGGAATTAGGGCTGTCACTGCAAAAACTAATAGCGGATTAAGTTTTAGACCAGCCACGATTAAAGGGATTAAAAGGGTAAGCTGGAAATTTACATTCTACCATTGCGTCCAGCCTCTCTATTCCATTAAATATCTCTTCAGGGTAGTTATTCTATTCCGTGGTGTCAAAAAAAAAAAAAAAAAAAAAAAAAAAAGAAAAGAAAGAGAAAAAAGGAAACTCTACTGTCGGAGTTTTTATTTGGAATTTTTCATTACGTGACACAGAATTTTCCACGACGTGTCCCTTCGCTCAGCTCATCTTATTCCGTAGGACGATAGATTGCGGGCTGCCAGAATCTGTATTTGGAATTTCCTATTAAATATCTTTTAAGATTAGCAACATATTCCACTCTGTGCGATCACTAGATTAATTATTTAATTAATTAATTAAAATGAAATAGAGAGAGATTATTAAATGGATATATCTATCAAGATTTTTCTATGCAATTTTCTATTAAACGAGGGCAGTTACTCTATCTTGCAGGGCACAAGAAAATCGAGTATCGCGACTTTTACTTTTTCGTTACACGCGCACGATAAACTTTCAAATTTAATTTTTCGGAAACAGAGCTTTAAATGAACAAGTGTTATTCCATATTTTCTTCCTTCTACATTTAGATATACACAAGAAATTGGTAGCACAAACTATCCCTGGTTTAATATGATCGATTATTCGCGCGTCTCTTTTCCAAATATCCTTGAAGCAACGAAACTCTGAGACCACAGATCAGCAGCTTTAACATTAAAAGGAAAATTCTCGACGAAATGGAAGCCGAATGAATAAAAACAGAAATGTGTCGTAGGAGAAGAAAACCGATGACAACGTTCGCATAAGGTAGATTCTTCTATGTTAATTAGATTTCGCTGTGCTAATATTCCTGAACGCGAGTGTACATACGTTGTTAGACGAGGCGATCGAATGATGGCACGGCCGATGCCTTTGGGTGACCTTTCCATCGCGAGGACGAAATCGGCGGCAAAGTTAAAGGAGGAACGCAACTTGTGCACGGAACGTGTGCAGAAACGAGCTTAGACCGCGTGTATATGCCGCGTGTGTAATTCCTCGAGCACGCGACGCACAATTCGCCGCAAAAGGGAGGGCCACAAGTCAGTCGTCGGACGTGAACGCCTTGCGTGGCCTTGCCTCAAAGGAATACCGCGTGTCCCGGGCATGTCTTCCACGATGTCACTTCTCCTTCTGCCGACCGATGCTTCCGCATGCCGGTCGCCGCTTTTATAACACTCTTTGCCGCGTCTCTCAAACGCCCGCCCACTTTATACTCTTCTTCCTTCTGATACTTTTATATCTTCCTTTGCGCTAGCTGCAATTGCGTGCACGGGTGGAGAAAGGTGCGCCGGGTTTGTTGGAAACAAGTTGTTGCTAGTTTGCGAACTGTCGCAATATTTTCTCTTGCGTTCTATACATTTCAAGAGGATCATGACCATCGTGCAGTTTTGAAAAATGCTATTCGACGAGTACTGGTTTTAGTTGGACGCTGATTAACTGTTTTACGTACGCTTTGATGAGTTGGCGTTCGATTAAGCGGTAGATGTATTTGTTTCGATTTAAACCGAATTTTAGTACATCGTGCCTTCTTTACAAAAATATCACAGTTGTTTTTATTATTGATATTGTAATTAGTAAGGTGGAAATTGTTCCACGATCTGACAGAAGTTTTTGTTTTTAAATAAAAGGCTGAGTTTTATAGTTAAGTAGAATATACTCGTAGGTCAACGTTGGTCTTGTAATATTTCAAGAATAATTGTAATAATAGTTCATTAGTCATCCGAAGTGATTCTTCTCGGAAGGATTTCATGACACAGGTTTAGCGACGAGGAACCTTAACGTTAAAATCATTGTGCAATATCTCGAGTCGTATCCCGTATAACTTTCCAGAACAATTACAATTCCCAGTCGATCAATGATTCTTAATCTACGATCAGATGAAGAAGAAGAGGGGAAATGTATACAACTTAATTTCCCCATAACAGGAAACCTCGACGTTAATGTTATTCCAGAATATCTCAAGTGTCCTACATCGTTGCTCATAGCAATTATAATTTCATGCCGATCAATTTCCTATGTTTCTGCGTATAGTGTGCGTTCTTTGTGTCTTTAACGGAATCGCACAAAAAGTGCAAAAAGTGCGCTTTTTAATCTAGAAGAAAAAGAGAAGAAACACCGTAACAACCTGCAATAGCAAGAACACTTAATACCAAGACCATAGTAGCCACGATTGCTCTATATAACTTTCCAAACTAATTATAGTTATAATTCTAAATCGATCAGTTCTATATGCTTTAGCATATCGTGTGTTACGCGTGTGCGATTATTCTACGGTACCTTGCCTGTTCCATCTAACTTACCAAACCAATTATAATTATAATTATTCCGAGTCGATCAATAATCGGAAAGGCTATCCGCCACAAGCACAAAGACAAAACAAAGCAGGCGAAGAGGAAGAACGACAAGAAGGATAAGTGTTTTAGCATGGCTGACTGTAGGCAACGGTGGGGCCAAAGTTATCCCGCAATATCCCGGCTGCTCCAGGTAGCGTGTCGGAGCCAGAGGGTGTTCGTCGGTGGATGCGCTGCTCCCGAGGGAGTCTGAGCCCGCGTCAGAGCTGGCCGGGGTTAGGTTCCCTCGGGAATTAGCTCGACTTCCCTTGTACCAGCCACCCAGTCAGCCATCTACGGCACAGCACGCCAGAGCAAGAGCAGAGCAAAGCAGATCAGAGCAGACCAGACCACAGCAGAGCAGAGCAGAGCAGAGCAGAGCAGAGCAGAGCAGAGCAGAGCAGAGCAGAGCAGAGCAGAGCAGAGCAGAGCAGAGCAGAGCAGAGCAGAGCAGAGCAGAGCAGAGCAGAGCAGAGCAGAGCAGAACAGAGCAGAGCAGAGCAGAGCAGAGCAGAGCAGAGCAGAGCAGAGCCTTTCCCAATGGCTGCTCTCTCGGCTGTCTGGCTGGCTGTCACGAGTCCAAGACGTACGGCGGGCTGCAACCGGGGAGCAGAGATAGCAGTCGCTCCGGATAACCCGCAGGACGGTCTCTCCTTTATTCACGGCATATCGATTAATGACTGGGAAACCCTGCTGGCTTCGTAACCGTCCCCGCCTGCAGCCACCGGGACCGACGTCTCGACGCGACCCCGTGATCCCCACGAGATATCGTTAGCCAGATTATCGTAACCAGCAGAGGGTAATCGTCAGACCTTACACCTTCTTCCTTACTGTTCTTCGTCCAAACTTTACTCTGCAAGATGTATTTTATAATACGTTTTATAATACGTCTTAGATTTTATTTGCTATTTTGATCGATGGGAAAAGGAGGAAGATGGATTGGAAGGGGAATGGCGGTTAGGGTTCCCCGGATTTTCATTATGACCCTTATGTTTGAATTAATCTGTACACTGCGCTACTTAAGTTGGATTTCGATAAGGAGAAGATGAAGCAGGAAGATGTTAGAGACAGTCGTGTAATATCATCCGGGATTTTCACATTTTTTGGTAATTTTATGCTGCGCTATTTTTCCTGTGTTATGCTATAGTACGCTTGGATTTCTTTTTATTATCAGTAAAGAAAAGGGGAGAAAGTTGAGAATGTTAAAAGAAGAGAACGTTAGAGGATAGTTGCGTGAGGCGATCTAGTTCTTTGGACTATGCTTGCTACGTATTTCAATATTTTGTATTACAAATCTCGAATATTTGATAGTTCCCCTTGTTGTGGATTTTTATTCTCACACTGTAGATAATAGATAAAGCATGAGACAGAGGAGGACGTTAGAGAAAAGTTACGAGGATTTGTTTAGCGAAGGGTTCCTTATCGAGGAGCAGGCTTTAAACATTATAAGGAAACGAAAGTTTCTAGAGAAGGAAAATTAAATACAGCGCGATGACTATTTATTATAAATAGAGGTTTATTCTTTCTTTATTAATTAGAAACTTGAACCACAAATTTGAATTTAAGTGTTCGAATTAGATACTTGAATTTTAAATTAGAAATTTGAAGGCAAAAAAATTGAAATCAACGTATTCCTACTTCATCTGGCCCTGACTGAAATTTCAGATGTTATCTTCTCAGATTTCCGTCTATTCATTCGTCTAGAGGTTTCGAGACATGGAAATTTTGACGCTTGCCTGGTTTTATAACCTCGATCTATTGGGCAATACTATAACATCGTAATACGTAACATAGCAAGGGTGGAACGAAAGGGGTGAGGTACAGTTTGGAGGGTTACAGTCGAAACGTATCGATGGAGAACGCGTGGTTTTGGGAGGTTTAAATTGCTCTGGACGTTGATGGATTTGTCTATAGCGAATATGTTATTTAATTGCTCGAAACCAAAACGTGTAACGCAGTAATCCTTCGTAATTTGCAAAAAAAAAAAAGAATAAAAAAAGAAAAAATAATTCTGCCCGTTATATTGATATTTTATACGTAGACTGCGATACATCTGTACATTTTATGGGAAATTGAAAGGCATGGAAATATAAAGGATGTATTCCATAAAATAGTATTTTATGCAAAATGGAAAATTTTATATGAAAATAACGCAAAATAATATCGAAAGTAAAGTTATTGTTTCAATATTTAATAGACGAAACGGGCTTCTATGTGGGTTAAGCTTCTTTAGTTATGTTTCTAAAAAAAAAAAAATAAACTTCTATGGACATCCGTAGTTTGCTTATTGTGTTGCATAATATAAGCAAGAAAAGAGAAAAGAAGAAAATACGAAGATAGCGAAGTAGATAATAATAAAGATAGAGAAGAAGATAAGTAGAAAAACTTAAGAATAACCGGATCCTCGTAACTCAAGATTTTACATTCGAAGCACAGGAAAGAAACATCCTTGCATATTACATGTATATCGCGTCCTAAAATATCTCTGCTCAAGATTCTTGTTACAGGAGGGTTTAGTCTCAATATGCAGTTATCATCCTCGTGCATATAGATCGGCTTATAATAATACGTTTCTTTGATATTAACTCGAACACAATTTCCCATACTCTGGCTACATCGTGCTGTATTCAGCGAATACAAAAATTCCTTCAACTTTTGGATGTTTCTTATAATTTTTACGTCGAGAGAACTTCCATTTCGTTCAGCTATCCTTATAACTATTTTAAATCCCTTTTTCTCTTACATAAAATTAGAACTCTCTATCGTATGAAAAAATAAAAACGTAATTTTCGCATATTCATCAAAAGCACTAGCGTGTTTCCCTTAACCAGTGAGCTGTTTCTGACGAGTATACTCGTCGCGAAGAAGCGGCAATATTTTGTGTTACAACGGGTATACTCGTCATCGCTTACTTTTTCTCGACACATTTTACGTGTACGCTTTTCAAACAGGTTAATTGTGAAATTCAATTACTCGAGTGTTCCTCGCTATCTTCACGTCTAAATAACTACGTATTTTACGTCTACATCTTTCCACACGCTGTATGTCAAAATATCTACAAAATATTATCTACAAGCTTTGAGAACAACCACGATAAATCTTTGCGTCGCTGTGCACGTAATTTCTTCTTCTTACGTGTCTTCTTACGTGCCCATTATGTTATGTATCAAGCGAAACACGCATACCGGCATGCGCACGTGGATGATAGTGCAATCTCCTTTACCTTTACGATTATCGTCCAGGTAACAATGATTCGACTGTTTTACCTCGCAGCCCAATTGTTTACCATATTTACGACAGATCGAATTTGTAACAGAGATGCATACTAAAGGGAAGAGAAAAGTGTTTTGATATTCCATGGGTGTGCCAAGGACGAAGATGGTAACCATATAGGCAGAGGGAAATTGCAGCTTCCGGTTAAGCCTTGGGTTAGGCAAGCTTAATTCGTTGGGCTGTTCGGAGGATAGATATTGGGTTCGTGGGTGGGTTTGGGTTTGGTAATTGGGAATTTGTGGCAATTGGTTGATGAGATATACATACACTGCCGGACGTAAGTGTTAGAACGATATTTAGTACAAATTCGATGCTTTTCATTGTTTTTATCTTCTCTGTGTTCTCATTGTAAATCTATTATTTACATTCGTATTATACGGGTTTTATAATGTGTAATTTGTTACAGTCCTTCAGATTACGGTTACACGTATTATAATTATTCCATTTTACGCTAGAAATACACTAGCAGTTGTTGTTGTCAATTTCCTTTGTCAACGAGTCAGTTTCCTGTCTCTCTATCTCATTCATGTTCTTCATCTTAAAGAAACGAACGAGCTTCCCAGATGCTAAACTAATCAACTCCACTTTTTGCGCTTCTCAACTTCATTCCTTTATAACTATAATAATAAATGGTTTGTCTTTCATAATAAATAGAATTGAATTACTTGCACAAGGCTACTTATTATTAAGAAATTATTAACAAATAATTCTAAATCTCAGAGAGTAAATTTTCATGAATAATATTTGTACATCATCGCTTCTCTACTTTTATAATAATAGATTAACTTTAATTTAATAATAATAGAATCTCGACTATTATACATAATTTCGTTCATTTGTTTTACATTCTACGTACGAATTTCTCGATTTCGTTATCTAAGTACATAATTGTAACGACCAATTTCTCAACAAACAAATAAATTACTTCGATAAAGTTACTTATCGCGAACAAATGACACAAATAATCCTAAAAGATGAATTTCAACCAACAACATCCTTACTCTCATTACTCCTCTGCTCTCCTGCTTTCTATCTAATAAAATTTCCACTATTAAATTTCCACACATCTAGTTTCGTTCGTTCGCCTTCCTCGTATACGTATCTCCTTTTCAAATTTGATTCGTCGTAAATATAGTAAACAATTGCGAGGTAAAACAGCTTGGTCCGGGCAATAATCGTAAAGGTAAAGGGGATTGGCTTTGAACCACGTGTGCGTTACGGATATGAGCACGTAAGAAGATAGGTAAGAAGGCACGTAGCATCGGTATCCGGTTTGGGAGGCAGACCGTTTCCGGAGGACAAAGACGTTCTCCGATCTAAGCTCTGGAAAATACAGCTCGCGCAATCTCAACCCCTCTTTACCTTCGAGATTGTTGGCCCTGTCTAACGTTAAACGGATGTATTATTATGACCCACGTAGATGTCTCGTACGAGGGTAACTGCATATTGCGGCTTAACCTGCGAGTACATTGCTGTTTTCGATAACGCGGATGTGCGGATACATTCGTGACCGAAGTCAGCGTGAAACTTGCAGCTAACTGGTTTATCAACGCTATATTTTACTTGCTTCGTCGATCTTTCCAGTTTTATTAGGTTGGTGCGCATGAAAGGAGTGGCTTTACGAGCGTTTCGAATTTTCTTATTTGATTTTCGTAGCTAGTTACGACGATTGCAGTCTACCGGGTTGCATACGAAAGGGGTAGTTTCATGAATATTTCGAATTTTTTCACCTGAAACTTATTTTACTTGATCTTCCAATTTTTTGGATTCTGTTAGCTTCACGCGTATGAAATGGGTGGTTTTACGAGGGTTTACAATTTTCTTCTTTGATTTTCGTAGCTAGTTACGACGATTGCAGTCTACCGGGTTGCATACGAAAGGGGCAGTTCCATGAATTTTTCGAATTTTTTCACCTGAAACTTATTTTACTTGATCTTCCAATTTTCCAGATTCTATTAGGTTGCCGAGTATGAAATGGCTGGTTTTACGATGGGTTTTACGGTAAAAACAAGTAAGTTCCCATTTAAAAGAATAATACAACTGCGAAGCGTACCTGCATTTTTGCCCTTGCGCAAAAATATTATCGCGAATACTTCGAACTGTTCATCTTCTTCCTCTTTCGCTTTTTCCTCGCATTATTCATCGTTTACGAGGAAAACGCTCGCTAGTAATAGCGCGAACGCTCTGTGTGCTGTTTCTTCAACCGAAGGGGTTAAACAATTGCAGGAAGAACGAACCGCGAGATTCCTACGAATAACTGATGCAAGCCTTTAAGCGCAGTAACAGAGGATGAGAGGTAGAAGTTTGTAGGAGCAATTAGGGAGACAAGGTTGAGAGAGCCGATGGAAAAGTCGTTGCTAGTAGGAGTCCTCGATGATGGATGAAGCATTAACTCTCGTGGTATCCTAGGTGGCATGAAACGCGAGAGCTGCTCGACAGAAGCAGCTTGACAGCTGACAGGGCGGAGGGTGCAAAGGTTCAATCCAAGGGTGCTCGACATAGTGTGCTGCCTTGGCTTGATGTCTTGTAGAATATTTAAGACCTAGTATCTTCCATCCCTTGCTGCTCTTCGTTGTTTCACGTCTCCAAGCTAATGCTCCATCCATAGAGGAAGATGTTCTCCTTCTCCCGTGGCTCTTTCCAATAAAGTCGATGGACGTACAAGCTTTCTTTTCTCGACGTACAAGCTTCGCCGAAAGCCGTAAGACTCTCGCTGGAACTCTCTTCATCAAAGTTTCGCGATTATCGCGTGTTAAAAAGAAGGTAGAGCTTCTTCTTACCCCGGTGCTGTTCTTCGTCGTGTTTCAAGAGACTAGGTTTTGATTGATAGTGGCTAGAATATGCCACGGTCGGTGTAAATTCGCGGTTACAGCGACGATCAGAGGGACTCTGAGACCCAAAATGAGATGAGAATCAAGAATAATGAAATCGCGTTGCAGACTTCGCGTTCGAGAAATTTGGTAACTCGTCAAGCATACGCGCGCTTGATTAATTCTCGATTAAATAGGAATGGAAAGTTGGCAGCAGGTTATTCTACGCGCGAGAATGAGCCGAAAACGTAGGATACAATTTTTTCGTTCGAAGCCTCTTTTTCAAGAAAGTCGAATTTGAACGCGTTTAATGCAGAATATTTTCCTTCTTTTCTTTTATCTCAGTGAACTTTATAATTTGTCCTGTTAGGAGATTCGGCAAATATATTTAGCCGTTCATCGTAAATATTACGCGTACGTGCTTTCTCGTTACAGATCGTCTGCACATACAACAGTCTTAAGTGTAGTAGATTTGCGATCAAGAGTGTTGTTTTATTATCGTGGTTCGTTAGGATGCCTTCTGTGCAGTCTTTTAGGTAGGTTGTTTGTGCAGAGTCTCTCGGCTAGGTTGTTACGACCATTGTCTAATCTATTCTTTTCTCCCTTTTTTAAAATTTATTTATTAATTAACGTCGCATAAGCTGTTGAGGCTATCAGCGACACGAATTACGAATTAGCGAGACAATGGTTTCCAATTGCCATATGGAGTTCCATTCAGTGGATTTACAATTTTGTTTATCCAGTTAGCTGTTTCGATCTCATTAAAAAGTGTATTCCTAAAATATGTCGCGTAAGGTAAGCGACGACGAGTATACTCGTCAAGTACAGAGTATATGTGGCTGTTATAACATAGAAATAAGTTGTAATGAAAAGACTGTTCTATGTTTTTTAAATATATTTTAATTGATATTGATATAAAATATATTTTAAAAATATCGCCATTTCTTCGTGACGAGTATACTCGTCGGAGACATCTAACTGGTTATACATTGTTTGTGGCCTTCGTGCAACTTAATTGACCGAGGGTGCCATTAGCTTTTTGGTTCACTCTTTCATATGTAGTATTACCTTCTAATGGTAAATAGTTGAACACTATAGACTAATCTGGTTTTGTATTTGCTACACAAGCGTATAATTTCCTCAGCCACTGAACTGATCTTCAGATCTTTACTGGGTTCGTCATGTCACACATACCGCGTTGCGTTTACTATGGTCCTGGACATGATAGATCGTAAAGCTCCTAATTTAGCGATGTGGCTCTCAGCAGCCGTGTTCCGCGGATCGATATCGTACGTCCAAATTAGTTTGACGATTGTTCCGTAGACGAGAAGTTGGTTATCTGTACTTAATTTTCCACGTTTGCTCTGATAAGCCAATACATATTCTTCCTTCCGATTTCTAATCTGGTCGATCTTGCCGCGTACGTGTTGTTTCCACGTTAGTCGAGAGTCTAAGTGGATTTCTAAGTAGGTAACTGTTGTTGTTTGAGATATTTGTAGTATTATTGAGAGCTATCGTAGCCTACAACGCCACTCCTTAGAGTGGATGTAATGTGTTTGCCTTTATCCGCGTTTACTTTGGTTTTCCATTGGTTTAATCTTTGTCTAAGCTAATGGACAATTATCATCGCAGAGCGAGCACTCGATCTTCTCAAGAACGGGATTTCAAACGAGAAAGTTGTACTCTTCGTTTTCGACTTATTTCCGTACACACAATAATCCGAGAATCGATCAAATACGCTTATATCAGACAAGTATTGGAATTCGATTTTCTCGAGAAAGAAACCGTCAACGTAATTTCGTTATTGCTGAATTTCGTCTTGTTCTTCCTGACGTCGCTCGACGTACCGCGAATTCAGGCGCACAATGTATTTTAAGACATAGAATCACCATCGTTCATTCAGTAACGCGCAGGAGGCCAGGCTAAAGGATCGTCGTCGAATTTCATCGTTGCGTAATAGGGTGGATGAGCAAGTTGGCTCGCAACGGCTCGTTGCCTGTATATCATCAAACACGAAACGACGAGCCGTGTTTTCAACATGAAATATACCCACGCACCGTACTGACGTGGGCTGCCGTATAGTAGAGCCATCCGTTTGTCACGTGGGACCACAAAATTAAACTTAAAAAATTACACCCCTGTCCACGTGGCCAACAGGTCGTTTGTTATTTTGCATCCGCCCTCTACCTCTTTCACATTGGTCTCATTCAAACTCTCTCTCCGCGCCCCCAAACCAGCTTTTCACAGGATGAACTTGCCACTCCGACCGATTGCCACTGTTTTCCAAGGTGTCGAATGCGGATTTGTTTTATTCTCGCTTTTCTATTTTTCCTCTCTTTTTGCTTATTTTTCTTTTTTTTTTCTGCATGTTCGAGCGGAAAAAGTAGACTGATTTCAGCGTTTAACGAGAACGTTCGTTACAACCGGTACGTCGATCAATGCGTTTGCATTTGGGTATTTGGGATTGCGATCATCGTTTACAGATTCCGAAAGATTAAACGATACCAGGCGGGAAAATTGAATTGCTGTTTCAGCAATTTTGTTTGTTTGAAAATCGAACCTGTTGACAATTGTTAGTCGGATCAGTTCTAAACATAAATTAGAAATTGAAAAAGGCAATGCTGTGCGAATATGCACACGAGTATTCGTGGTCGTGATTGTTTGCAAATTATGGTCCACGTGCTGATTAATCGTATGAGCTAGGAATTAGATGATACTTTGAACATTATTTTCGAAAATACATTATGGATTAATCTCGTTAGTGTAAACGAATTCGTAATGTATTGAGAAGAGCCGGATTTATTTTCTGATTAATCAGTTAGCTGTTTCCCACGGATATACTCGTCACGAAGCAACGGCAATATTTTGTCTTACGACGAGTATACTCGTCACGTGTAAAAATAGCTTCAATTTGCTGCTACAAAAATTACAAAATAAAACAGTCGTTTCATTACAACTTAATTCTATGTTATAACAGCCACACATACTCCGTGCTTGACGAGTATACTCGTCGTCGCTTACTTTACGCGACACATTTTAGGAACACAGTTTTCGAACAGCTAACTGGTTAATTGTCTCGAAGACATATTTTTAAGAGGACGAAGAACATCATGAATTAATTTCGCTGTCTATCAGTAGAATTTCGTTCGCTATGTTTTAGCGAGAGAAGAAACTACAATTGTTCGTTCGCGAATAAGGAAAGTTCATTGTTATATTAATTTAATACCGTTGCGAATAATTTTGATTAAAATGATAATCCATTTTAATCAGTTCTATGTGACGAATTTGTTATCAAACATTTTACTCGCACCTCGCAAATTCACCCGGTATTTCACGATGAAACGTAGTTCGTTAAAGTTAAACTTATTCGCGTCGTTACATTCGGCGCACAAATCTTGTTCATCCGCCGCTGGACGGTCTGCAAAAAGCGTATTATTAATCGTTTCTCGCCGTGTTACTTGGAATTCATATTCATACACACAACACATATATATGTACAGGGTGTCCGGCTAGAACTAGAATTATAATTATTTATACTAGAAGCGTAATGATTTAAAACACAAGTATGTTTGTATATTTTTTTGTGAAAAAAAATTGATGGGAAGAATCGTTTAATGCATGCAGAGGTATTGGACGCAGTTTTGCCTTACGAGATATTTTTATATTCGTATTAGGAATCGTTTTAGAAGTATCGTTATAATTCGGACGATTAGAGTTAATTTGCGAAATTTGGTTGCAGTCGCTTAGTCACGATATTTCTCATCAAATTGCAGTATAATCTAATTTTGTAAAAAAATTAAATTTTACTTTGAGCTATAAATGGAATTCTTGTGTTCTATGTTTACAATTCAAGGAATATAAATTGTAGAATAATAGAGAGAATGAATTATACAATAAATACAAATTACAGAATAGATGTTAGATATAAATTGTAGAATATAATTAAACAATTAACGAATTATGCCTTTAAATATTATGACGAGTGTTTTGCTTCGAATATTTCATATATATCTTTGCATGCCACGTATTTTGCATTCTAGGAATTTTTGCATTATTTACATGCTTCATAAATGCATAAACATTGGCAACTTATTTACAATTACGAAGCGTGGACTTATCAACTTATTTTTACCTAAAAATAAGTCTAACTGAACCAATTATCATGATTAAATAATGCAATAAATCGCATCAGTTGCCGCGATTAACAAATAAATATTTCAATGAATAAACCAATAAATAATAATAAACAAGCAAACATATAATAATAAATCAATTTAATTACATGGGTAAACCCACCGATAATTAAGCCAATTACCGTTAATAAATGAAATAAATAAATCGATTTTCATTGTTAAACACCATCAAATAAAAAAATCCCAAACTCACGTAATATCGACTTTCGCTATCTTTATTTTAGCGTCAAGTTGCTTGAGGCACCCTGTATATGTATCTTATGGTATGCAATGTTCACATGCTCGAAAGGGAGAAGAATTACAATTTCGTAGCTCGTTGCTGCTCTTTTCTTCCCCTCGTCTTCTTTTTCCTTTCTTTTTTTTTACCCCTTTCCTTTTTTCCTTCGCAAATACAGATTTTATTCTTCGTGGCTGATATGCAAATGAAACGGAATTAATGGTTGCTTGTCTCTCCGCAGGAGACGAAGAGTGGGACGACGGGAACGAGCAAAATGTCCTGGAGGTAACCGAGCAGGATAATGAGACAACGGGAATTAAACGTGAGTGTTACTAAATACTTTCTCGTCGTTAGCCAACGTTTACGTTAAATCTAGACAGTTAACTGGATTTTCGTTATATTCCACTTTTGTTTGTAACTCTTTTTTAAGTAGAAATACTCGTGGATTGTTTATTAATTATATATGATTACTATTATTATTATACTATACTATTATGATTATTATAAATTATAAATTATTATTATTATTATATGGTTTATGATTTGACAATTTCTTTTACAGAGGATGACGAGGAGGAAGAGGAAGAAGAGGAGCTGCAGAGAGCGTTCAGTCAACATTCGGAGGGTAAGTCGAGGACTTCTATCAATAGATTCTGTAGATTTTTAATTTTTCCATTGCTCGCACTTTTCTATAGATCTCAGATTTTCTTCGCCGTTTGTTCGATTTTTGGCCAATTACTTAATGGCCACTCGACGATAAACCACGGTATACATCACACACGTTTCAAAAAGATTAGACAAAATTCCTATAGATCTCAAATTTTCTTTGCTATTCGTTAGATCTTTGATAATTGCTTGATCTCAAATCAAATTGCTCAATGATCAAATCAGGGCGTAAACCATATATTTTACCAGCAAATTAGACGAAGAAGCCAAAAGAAGAAGAACTTATACAGACCAGAAGATGTATTATACTGCAAAGTCAGAAAACTTAAGAAATTCATCATTTTAGCGTGGTTCGGTGGCGGATTAGCTTTAATTTCGGGTATACAGCGACGCGTTAACCCAGTGAGAAGGAAGAATCGGTTTCCGCGAGCATCTTCTTCTCTGGAGCATCGAATATACTCGGTACAATGAAGCACTGCCGGCAGACGACTATCGTTATGCAGATGTAACAATGGGCCAGGAATTGAGGGAGGCGCGGTCGGTGCATTCTGCCGCATTCTGGTGCATTACTTTTATCAGTCCTCGCGGGACATTGCCTCGCGACGCAACAATGCGTTCAGACACGTCGTCATTGTTCGTAGTCGCCGTTCAAGAAACGTACCACCCACCTTAGACCCTATGAATATGGGATTCCTTTGTCCCCTCTGGATCCTTTCGCGTGTCGCGTGTGCCTCGTCGACGCACGCCTTTTTCCTTTCCCAACCAGATCGTTTCATTCGCTCGTTTTCATCTCGATCGTTCGAAATTTATCCGCGACGCACGCGTAACAAAAGGAGGATAAATGGCGAGACAGCGGCGAAATTGGATCGTTTTAACCGGTTAGCTGTTTTTGACGAGTATACTCGTCGTCGCGAAGATATGGCGATACTTTATATTGCGAAAAAGGTAGCTACAATTTTAGATTGGAATTTAGTAATTGCTGAAAATTGCAAAATGAAACAGTCATTTCTTTACAAGTTAATTCTATGTTATAACAGCCACGTATACTCGGTGCTTGACGAGTATACTCGTCATCGCTTACATTTCGCGACATACTTAATTTTGAAAGAGGTCGCAACAGGTAACTGGTTAATAGAATCTTCATTTATTTATGTTTATTTTCACTTAGATTTCTACAGATCTGCTCCAGTTAACGTATTTGTACATTTTGTTAATTTCCCACAAATGTATAAACAGCCGTAGGCTAATTACAAAATATCGCGTTGATAAATGGCCCGAAAAATTTGAGCAAGGGGATTGATTAACCCTGTTACATTCGTTGAATCGTTTTAGGCTCGGTCGTGTTTTTTTATTATTAAATTTCTTAAGTTTAAGTTTGTTTAAATTTCTTAAATAAAGTCATTTGTATATATTGCATAATAGTAGTATACAAGTATTACAATATGTAACAACATTTGAGTATATTACATAATAATTAAATTGTGAATTTTTATTTCTTTAGGATGTTCGAAATTTGAAAGAGCGAAAATCTACACCGCGCGTATAAAATCTAAAAATATACAAAATATTTAAGATAGGCTGTTTATTACAAGGAAACAAATGTTTCTACTCAGATCCTATATTTCTTTAGCTGTGTTCATAAAAATGTAAAAATACATAAAAATCCCGAGTCTGGTAATGAACAATCTATTCATCATATTTAGAAATTAATACAGACAATTATAGCGAAAATAATTAATATGTTCATAATTATAGAAATTATCGAAATTACATTATACGTAGTAATGTCATTAAAATCATTAAGTGATCCCACAAGGGGAGTTTCTATTTACTTCACGCATATGGTATATAGCATATGGGGTGTAGAAGAAGTGTTAGCTAGGGCAATTCCTTTCAGAATTGTAATAGGGGCTCAGGTGGCGAAAGTGATCCTACCGTGCTTATTATGTCGATATGTCCTCTCCACGGTATAACTAGGAAACAATAGTATCTTAAGCGATATAGACCTGGATTGTTTTTTCGATACGTCATTCTGTCTTTTTCTTTTTGCTACACAGTCAGTAACACTGTACTGCTATCGTAAGCACTGAAAAAAAAGCTATGCGAAAGCCATTATGCTTGACAATGAATGGGATATTAACCGAAAAATTGTCCATTTGTAACGCCAAAACGTCGAAGCTACGCGATAAATTTCGATTACGCGAATTATATCGAGTCGCACCGCACCGAAATGAACGCGTGAATTTTCTGCAGTAAATTGGGATATTTCAAAGCGCAGTATTTTTTTTTTGTCTAAACCCGTAACGAGATTCAAAGTGGATAAGTTTGCCAGAAAAATTCTGAAATCCTCCGATCTTCAAAATTGTATAGTCAATTTTGGCGACTTTGACAAACTGATTCGAGTCTTTCACAAAGCTGAGCTAAAACTACCTAAATTCTTTGATTACAAGCAAACGCGTGCCAATTGTGGATATTTCAAAGCACAGTTTCTTCTTTAGAAACTTTGGACAAGATTCTTCTAACTTCTAAGATTCAGCAATTTTCAAAATTGCATAGCCAACAACTTTGACAACTTTGACAAACTGATCCGGGTCTTCTGAAACCTAAGTTAGAAGTTCTCCACTCAACAAATTCTCCACATCAATTAGCGAGTACCGTGAAGTTCCAGCAACGTTCACGAATCAACGCGAGTTCCCTTCAAACTGAACCAAGAATTGCAAGATCCTCCGATCTTCGGGGCTGATAATCTAAAAATCCGCAGACTGATACTGCGAAAGCTCGGAGGCCGAAAGTTGCAGCGCAACCGCAGCAAACCTCAGGCTCGGTCGTAGCCTAAAAATTCCGGGATCCTGAAATCGATACTCCATTAGCTAACGCTAAGCCAAATAAACCATGATCCTGCAGCCACCCGAGTCCTTGTTACACTACTATCTTCCAACAACGAGCAACGACCAGTTTAATAGAAGCAGCTGGAAAACTCGTGTCGCTAACGTTGCGTCATTTTGTTCCTCTGTAATGAGCGGCGATGGCTTCTATATAGAAAGACAGAGACAAAGACACAGAGAAAGAGACAGAAACGTAGAAACCGTGTATTAAAGAAACAGAGGTGCCTCGATGTTTTCACTCTCGAGTAGCAACGACAGCCGCGCTATACCGTTCTGTAGGAACGAAAGAGCGAATAAGAGGGAAACTATAGACAGAGAGAAAGAGGGGCAAAGAGTCGGAAAGGGGAGAGAAAGAGATAGAGATAGAGAGAGAGAGAGAGAACCACCGAGGCATCTCCCTTGGGAGTCGGTGGCCTCCTCGGGGATACAACCTCGTTCCGAGCTCCTCCAAGCCGGTTTTACCTTGGAGTATAAAGCGGACGCAAGTACACTTGGCGAAAGGTAAGCTGAAATAATAATCGGCTGGTACAGGGAGGAACGGATAAAAGTCGGATCTCGCTTCTCCTCGGGGAGGAAGAGCAAGATCTGTCTCGGCTACGCGGAAAAGGAACGAATCTTTCGTTGCGAACGGTTGTTGCTTCTCCGCTGCTGCTGTTACTATTGCCAGCGTGGCTTGGCTTCGTTTGGCTCGCGTAAGAACAGGCAACGAAATTTTATGGGGTCTCGAGGATTGTCAGCGGAATCGTTAGGCGAGATTATACGAGGCTCCTTCATCTTCCTGTATAGACGCCAAGGACGATGGTATTGTTTAACGAGTTGTGTATTAAACTGTTAGTATACGTTGCGTACGTGGTTGCTGGGTGAAAGAATGACGCGGAAACGTGCCTCGTGTCCTCCGTTCGATTTTGAAATCGAATTTGCTAGCGGATTATGACTCGTGATGAGACAAAAGATGAATCAAGCTTGTGAAGCAAGTTTTTAGTCAAGTCATTGGAAAAATTGTTCTCAGAGCTTACGCCTATTGCTGATTTAATAGAAGTTAGATTTTCGAGATTGACAGTCGCAGTCGATATTTATCGGTTCGCTTAAATGTGTATACGTTCATTTTACATGCGTTACGACCGTTCAGCTTCTTACATTCGTAAGTTTAGGGCAAACCCTAAGCATCGCACAGTTGCTTCAGATTATGCGAAATATGGGCTTGCAGTCGAACAGCCCTTGCTTGTCAAACGTGAAATCATGAAATCTCAACGACACGAATATCACCACGATCTTTCTACTCAAGCTTAAAGTTAAATCTGAACGAGACTAAATTTTATATGGTTAATATCGTGCATTTCCAGTAAATGAGGTAAAATAAAAGTAAGTGTTATTCTGGAAATATTTGCAATTCAATTTTGAGAAACTAAGTTCAAATTCACTTCATGAAGTTCGCGCGTCTGGCACGTTATTGAGTGTGGACTTCTTCGATTATTGAGATCTCAGAAACTAACCAGTTAGACGTTCCCGACGAGTATACTCGTCACGAAGAAATGACAATACTTTGTGTTTATTCAAATTGGAGGAATTTGTATTGTTTCGTTTGGAAGTTAAAGATAAAAAGAGAGAGAATCACGTGCTCATCGGTGGAGCTTAGGAGCAATGAATGAAACTTGCCTTTTAGTGGAAAATTGGAGGGAAAAAGAACCAGTCGTTCTCCTATGAATTTGTTTAATTTAGAGAAACTTTATTATTTCGAGGGTGATAGAGGTATTCTATATTCATAGTAGAATTTGAGAGTAACGAGTGATGGATTAAATTTGTCTTACAGTGAAAAATTCAGCAAAATTGTACAAGTCTCCATGAATTTATCTAATTTAGAAAAATTCTGTTATTTCGACTAAAAGTCACTTACAGTGGAGGTCGTACCGAAGCTTCAACTCGTACTAAACGATAAATAAAAAACGACGAATTGTTAACTGAAAGCGAAGGGAAATGATACAAACGAGATCAGTGACAGATATGAAGAAACATTGTTCCTTGTCATTAAACTACCAATTACAAACTCCTATTAATGCTCGAATTAAAAATTCGCAATATCCGAGAATATTCTAACAAAGAATTACAAACGCACAAGATTAAACGTTTAAACAAAAAGAATTCTCAGGACGAAAAATTTATTTCTCCTATGCCGATGATCAATAGAGCGTAAAGATAAAATGACGAATCTTTCCGTAGGATACATCGGGATGCGCATCGTCCGTGTATTACGATTATCCTGGGAATATTGACTCGATTTCATCCTGAAGATCGTTGGTAGTCGAGGTGAGGTAGGTTAACGCCTTGCACCAACGACCAGCAAAAGAATTCCGAGGGTGGTTTCTGTTAGTTTCTTTCTTCCTTTCTCTTTCCTTTCCTTTTTTTTTTTTTTGCTATCCATGGAAGGGTGGTTTCTGTTGCGACTGAAACCCGCTGGGTCTCGATTATTCGAACAACACGTTCACATCCGACCTTCTTTATCGATCCTCCTTTATTTCGAATCTTTTTTCGCCAGGCCAGATGCAGCCAATTACGAATTAACCAGGCGCGTACGTTATTGCTTAACAAAGGGGCACGCGTCGCGTAGGCGTTGGAGTTTTTTTTTTTTTTTTTTTTTTGAGAATTTGATTTATGGAAAGGGAATCGTCGCTCTTGGAAACGCTTCACGAATCGTTGGAAGCGAAGGGCTGCTGTCTGTCGATCTTAAGTTACTCGTTTGACTTGTTAACGAACGTGCTTGGTCACTTGTGGACGTGTTTAAATTAAAAGAATTATCGATTTTTTTTAAATGCAATCTGTGTATGAGCAATCTATCGTACAATGAGAATAGGCAGGGATTGTGATGACTTAAATTGACGTGAATGCGAGTACACCCAGTGATGTATCACTGTATGGTGGTAGATGTAAAAAGTGACGTCTCTTTAACGCATGGCGTCCGGTAATTTTATGGTCGTTGGACTGATTCTTCAGTCGTTGTTGATATAACCCGCCGTGTCTGGCGATTTCTTTTTTCATCGTTTATTTGCCTCGTTTGGGATATAAAACAATCTGCGTTCGAAGTGGAATTATCAATTATATCAATGCGATTATCAGTTATATTGCGTTGTATTAACAAGCTCATGGAGACATATTTAAAGAGGATCGCAAAAGGATTGCAGTGGTTGCAAAAAGTACGTACTCATTTTCCAATGAAGCGGTTTTTAACGAGCTTCTATATTTCACTTTCACAGTATAAAATTTTCCTAGCCGTGTCGAAATACAACTAAATGATACGAAATTTAATATGCTCGGATCTGATTAATTAGCATGTGGATGTCAAAATTCCAAACTCCATATTTATTTTTTTTTCTTTCAGCAATTCCTTATTTTTATCTTGATTTTTTGTATTTCTTTAAAGCATCGTTGCACTTTTCCTAAAACTAAATTAAATACGTTTCTATAATAATAAATTATGAGAGTACGGGCAAGTTCGTAAATAAGCGATAAATTAATTGATACGTCGGCGTTATTAAATTCGAAGGAGAAACTAGAAGAGTAAACGTTGCTGGAAAAATGTATTCCTGTTAATAATATTCTTCACGTTCCTGATGAAAATTTTCCTTAATTAATGTACGTAATACCGGTTTCCATTTCGCTGGATGTTCTTGAAGAAACTGGGACTTCATCCAGGGAACGAATGTATCCGTATTTATCAGTATTATTTAACAGACAGGAGAGACACGGCTTCCCGAACAGCTTTCGCATAATCTTCCTACCGCCCTCTCATTTTTCGTCGCCCACCATCAGGTTGGAGGACCTGCCAACCTCTCCCATTGGGAGAACCGAGATCCCCCATTTTCTTAATGTCAGAGATTTCAATTCGTCACGAACACCGACCCGACGACGTTTTTGTTGGACGATTTTTAAGAGATCGCTCTTACCTCACGCTATTAACTGTTAAAACTGTGACATCTTCGCGCACCCATTCTTCTCGAATTTCATTTTATCGAATTTTTCAATATCAAATCATCTTCTTCAATTTCATATCGATCTACTTTGCTTCATTTTTTAACCAACAAATCTGCCGATAACCCGCCAAAAAGCCTACAATACACCAACGTGATAATACAGATAAACGTGATCGAAGAATACAAAGAAAATAACGTACCCTCGATACGTAGCTTGTCCCGTATGGGAATGCAAATTGTTTGGATAAAAAAAGGAGCCAAAGCGATGGATAAATAAATTTATCCGTCTAAACGCGCCAATAAGCTTCGAGACGAAAATCAACAAAACGGAAACTTAAAAGACGGGAAGCTTGCCAGAACGAGACGGTAAACGAGCGAGAGAGAACAGAGAAACGGAGTTCTCCATCTTCCCCTGGGAAGTTGGCAAGTCATGTACCGCAAAAAACTCACTTCATGGAAATCCAAATTTCAACAAAAAGGAGCCAAACCAACATAGTGCTTGTAACTTCCACGCTTCTAATCGATAACTAAATTCACCACTTCAAACACGCTATCGGGTCTCGAGGCCAAAAACGAAAAGAGCAAGTTTGCTAAAAGGGGACGGTAAACGATCGAGAGAAAAAAAGAAGAGCCAAAGGGGAAGAGAGTTCCGCGTTTCCTCACAGAGAGTTGAAAAGTCGCATACGGTAAAACGAAGATCCAAATTTGAACAAAAGGAAGCCAGGCCAGAACATCGTGCTTGCAGCTTGAACTCTTTGCGAAGTAAATATATAAATAAGTGAATTTGTCAGTGTAAATACGATACAGCAACGCGTCTGAAGAGCAAAAACAACGGAAGCAACGGTTGAAGAAGGAAGTTTGCTAAAACGAGACGGTAAACGATCGGGGGAAGAAAAGGAGAGTCAAAAGGAAAGAGAGTTTTTCATTTCGTCGTACGAAGTTGGAAAGCTCCGCACTGTAAAATGATCTCTTCGTGAAAATCCAAATTTCAACGGAAAGAAGCCAATGCTAGCGTGGTGCTTCTGACTTCGAGTTCTGCGATCGACAGATACACGCGTAAATAGATAAATTCGCCAATCCAAATATAACGTGTCTTAAAGCTGAAACCAACGAAAGCAAAAGCTTGAGGAGGAAGCTGGCTAAAATGAGACGGTAAACGATCAAGCGGGAAAAAAAGGAGAGCCAAATAGAGCGAGAGTTCTTCATTTCGTCGTACGAAGTTGGAAAGGCTCGCGTCGTGAAACGAGATCTTCGTAGAAATCCAAATTTCAACGAAGAGAAGCCGAACCAACGTCGTGCTTGCAGCTTCGACTCTTCCAATCAAAACATTTATAGAGAAAGTTAAACTTAGTGTTGCATCCAAAAACATCATGCTGAACTATCACGAGTAGAACATCATCGTGCATTGTATGGTTATTTTAGCTGCTTCAACCGTGTGATATTACACGCCAATACATCCACCGAACTCTTTCTGCAACCATCTCTCTTGCTTTGAACACACCAACGTCCTCTTATATCGCCTTAGATCTTGCCTGTCGCATTGTCTTTATTCTTATTTTACCAGTTAGTAATTCTTGGTATTTAAATTCTATTTAAGTACTTAGTCACTTCTTGTTAATCACGTACTAGCCGCAACTGGTCGTAGCTACCATGTTCCCAGCGATTCTAATTGTTAATCAACCACTCGATTACTCGCGTCTATCTTTCTTCTAAAAGAGGAATTATAACGAGAGTTATATAGTAAGAAATACATGTAATATAACGATTATAGTAAAAGGATTATAACGAGTTTGCCCGTCGAGTGTAACAAACAAAATTACGTACAACCGTGGTCGTTGAGTAACCCTCGATGGTGTGAATGGGGCTCCGGATAAATAAATTAAAGGAAAAAAAGAAAGAAAAAGAAACAAATAAATAGACGAATTTATCGAGCCAAATACACCGGTGAGTCTCAAAACCGAAAGCAACAAAAGCAAAACTTACGGAAGAAAGTTTGCCGAAACGAGACGGTAAACGACCAAGAGAAAGGAAGAAGGGAGAAGAAGAGTTCTCCGTTTTCCCGCGGGACGTTGGAAAGTCCTGTAGCTGGTATAGCCGCACGACGTGAGAGATCCAAGAGGTGCAGGAGGAGCAGGACACGGAGGTAAAGAGGGCGCTCAGGGATGAGGAAGA
This sequence comes from Bombus huntii, assembly GCF_024542735.1. NCBI lineage: Eukaryota > Metazoa > Arthropoda > Insecta > Hymenoptera > Apidae > Bombus > Bombus huntii. The sequence goes on from NC_066251.1 coordinate 6,498,526, forward strand.
AGGTGGATGGAAGGGGTGGTGGGTGGAGAGACGGGAGAGCACACGCGAGGGGAGTTGGGCGAGAGGGTATATTATGGGGAATGCCAGGGGAATCCCTGGAGACCACCGGGGCAGCCCAGTGCGCATGCGTCGAGCTGATTAGTTCTCCCTCTTCCCCCTCCATTCGCCACCCACTCCCGCCAACCCTCTGCGTCCCTCCCGTTCACCCCTTCGCCACTCTTTCGCGTTCCCGGAGTGCTGGCAGCGCCAGAGGAGAGCACGGAGTCCCATGGGATCTGGCCCCGCTGCCTCTTCGCACTTTCCACCCTTCTACCACCACCCCCTTTTCGACCATCCCTTCGCCAGCTGCTTCATCCTTCTTCAACCTCTACTTCAACGTTACTCCTCTTTTCTCTTCATCTCGTTTACGTTTTTCCCCTGTCTCTCTCCCTCTCTCTCTCTCTTTTTCTCTCTCTTCCGTTATATCGTATTCTTCTTTTCTTTTCGTTGTATCATTCCTGTTTTTGTTTTTCGCTTTTGTACTCCATTTGTGCCAGCTCGGGTGGAAGTTTTTGGTGGAACGTTAGCGTGGGCGCGGAGTTTCGCTGGAGGAGCTTTCAATGTCGCGTTGTGAATTTTTGAGATCTTTAGGAAGCTTAGCTTATGGAGATGGGAGGACGCGTGTTTTCGCTGGTAATTTGTAACGTATCGCTTGGAAACTTTTGCTAATGGTATTATACATACATCCGATATACCGGGACCTTGGTAATTCATTCTGTAACTTGGAAATTCAGCCGTACCTCGTTCAACGCTTCTTTTAATAATCCGTCATGTATATATTTATGATATATTTTCAATACCTAAGGGAAACGAGAGAAATATTTCATTTCTAGAAAAAAAATTATCTATCAATTTCTGGCTCCTTTCCGAGAAACAGTACTTGTTATCGATGGTAATTTCGAGTTACCACTTTTGTGTAAAACTATGTAACAACTCGTTGCATAATTCCAAAATTCAGCCGTACTTCGCTCCACTTCTTTAAACATTCCATTCAATAATTGCCAATATACGCGTAAAATGGTACCCGAAAAATGTCAACCGATAGAGAGGCAAACTATCCTAGTTAATGGCAGTTGCAAATTGTCTATGAGCTCGTCGATCGTTTACGAGAAAGAGCCAGGAATCGTTTCGAGTCGCGAATCGCGCTTGTTCTCGAATGGCTCTTGATCAAGAGCAAGGAAAACGGCTTTAGGTACAATGGCACTTTCTCGGTGCGACTGTACTCGCCGATATAAGGTTGTCCCAGGTGACGAGCTGCCTCGGGCCATGGCACAGCGCTACGTATCCCTTGGGACCGACTCTAGGTTTCTCCTTTTCTCTCCCTTTCTATCGTTCCTCTTCCTTATCCCCCCTCCCATCTCTTCAACTCTCCCTTTCTTACTCTTGCATCGTAAGAGAGAAGAGGAGAGCTTGGTGAACATGCACGGATAGACGCACACGCGGAGAAGAGACCGGAAGATACATGCGCGTTTTACACGCGCGATACGGATGCACCTGTGCCAGCCGATGGGCTGAAAACGCTTGCAATCGCTCGCTGGCGCGGTGAATTTTTTAAGTTACCACGTAGATTGGCTGAAATTAAACGTTATCGATGGCAGTCCAAGCGGAAGACGTTGAACCTTGAATCGAATTCCTTGAATCTCCGTTGGTCGAATGATCGAATGGTCATTCGTCTTGCGAATCGTACATATTTCTATATGATTGTATTATGCGAGAGGAGTATTTTTGTAACGATATAATGCAGTTCTTTAACGTTCTAAACAGACGTTATAAGTCTTACAGATTGTAGAAGTTACGGTGTAGGAGCTGATATCTTTAATGAGAAAATTTTTGTTGCGGATAACAATGATTATTATATGTTACGGATTCTGAATGATTAGGATTTTCTTGATTACCGGTAATCATCGTCGGTGACGGGAATTTTATTTTGTTCACGAACTACCATTATCGACGAAGGAAATTTAATTTTGGTTACCAGTAACCGATATAAATGATCAATGAAATGTTTTCTTTTCTAGTTATCAGTAAACTTTCATCGATGGCACGAATTTTATTTTGCTTACCGATAACCGTTATCGACGAGGAAAATTTTTCCTGGCTACATCCGGCTATTGTCAATCGTTATTAACGTTATTTATGATTAGCGCATATTCATTGGCAATGTGAATAAAATTAATGAGATAAAATTTATATATTTTGTTAAGCGAAAAGAAAATCTGTATGAAAATATATAAAACAAAGAATAGAATAGAAGTAGAATAATAGTAGCAGAATAATAATACAATTATTAATAAAAATATTGTAACACAATATAGTTTTATCCTGTTCTTTGTTTCAAATATTCTCATATCGCTTTTTAGCTTAATAAATGAGTTTTATAATTAAATTTCTCTATATCGCCTAAATGAATACTAATTATCAATAACAGTCGACAATACTCGAATGCAACGAGGAAAAAATTTTCTAATGGTTATCGATAACCAAAATAAAATTCGGGACATCGATAATGGTTACTGGTGAACAAGAACAACCCCGGTCATTTGTATCGGTTACTGTTAATCAAAATTAAATTTCCGTCATCGATAATGGTAACTGGTAGCTGAAAAAAATGTTGATCATTCGTAATGATTACTCGTAATTAGAATAAAGACTTATAATCATTTCAGTTTTTGCTAGATTTCTTTCAAATTTGTCGATAACTTGCCTGCATTGAAATAAAAATTAGTTTTCACACGATAACATTTTTCCAAAAAAAGGTAACTGCTATATTGGACCCCTGATTTCAAAGTAAGATATCGATTATTGGATAGACGTTATTCCTTAATCTGAATCCGAATGGGAAGATTTCTAATAAATTTGATAGAACATTGAAAAAGGAAATGTGCAATCGTCTACAATAGATGTTAGGATTCAAGAAAGAAAACTGTTATCTTTAGCTAGTATTAAGTACTCAATATTTTAAAAATGCTGTACGGAAGAAAATCAAATTTTACACGATTTTGTTTATTGTCTATTGTTTCATAGTGAATCTCTTACGAACCTGATTTTGACTTTCTCGTCCTATCGCAGCCTGCGCTGCTATGTACAAACGCATACGTAAAAAGGCTGGGCAAAGAATAGAATCACAGTGAGCGCATAGAGAAACGTGGCGAACGCTTTTGTGAATTAATTTCACAGGCTTGAAATCATAGTTGTGACGTTACATAAACACGACACTGTATATGTGATCTCATGATACATTCCAAATTACACAGCGGGACATTATACAAACCTAAATTCGTGCACGTGCATGATCATATCTGTCCAGAGCTGGAATAATGATCATAAATTTTCGCTTGCAGCAACACCTAGCTGTTCAACAATGGTGAACGATATTACGTATAGGAGTGTGACGTTGTTTCACATATGTGTGCTAGTTTGAACTCTTATTAAATCATGGATATTAATTAGAGTCATTGATGATTTTATTACAGACAGCATAAAATCAATTTTCTAATAATCTTCGTCTACATATTGATTTCTGTATAATATACAAATTCCTAATAATTTTTTTCTCCAGTTAAAGTCTAGCATTTCCCTTCTCTTTGCATACTTTCAATCGAAAAAGTACTCATTCTTCGGAAACTTATGCTGTTTCTTCTCTTATAAATTTTCCTTTAATCCGTTTCTTTTTGTTTGTAATTTCCCAAAATCAGTAGGATTGTGAAATTAGAATGTTGTCTGAGCAACAATCGGTATTTCTACTCGCTCGAGATACTTCTGGACAAAAATCTTTTTTCTATATTATTATACAGAATATTACGTAATATTGTACAGGGAAATTAAATCCTTCGAATTAGTTTTATCGTCTGTGTGCATCAACGTTTGTTATGCAGTGACGAGTATGTCGACGAAGAAGAGTTTCTCTCTTTATAGTAAGATTAAATCCTTCCATAGTAAAATAACAATTTTCAGCAACAATAACAAGTTGATTTTCTTCAAATCTATAGTTTGCCCATAATTTTCGTTTCTCACCACAATTTACCTCTCTTTGAACGTCCTTTATTGATAACGCTTAACTTCGCGATGATCAGTGTCAAACCGTTCGTTATCAAACTGTTCATTATCAAATTGTTTCTCGATAAACAGAGGTAGCAACGAAACGAAATTCGAAACGAACGGCCGTGCATAAATACAAGTGCAGCCGCGTATTTTACGCGGCTACGAGAAACATTCTGGTGCCAGTTGTAAATCAACTCTTGCGTTATTCGACCAGCTTTCCGCGTGCCAGCGTGTAAAAATTCCTGGCGCAAAAATTGCATGGTTTTTTAATCTCCGCATCCCGGCGTAATTATTTTCTTCATCGTCAGGCGCGTATTTCGCTTTCGTAATTACACCCTTACCAGCGACAACGAACGTTGATATTCCCTTTTTACGGGTTCCCTGTCACGTTACGTTCTCCAACTTGCAACATTTTTTCTTTTTCCTTCGCATCTCAAACCAATTTCTATTCAGGACGTTTGTTATTTTCCAACTTAATACGATAGGTAGCACTCTGAACATTATTTTTGTTTTATCCGAATATCGTTTTTAGAGGGAGACTACGTCAATGTTGGATCGAACGAAAGTTAAACAGTTTGTTGAAATATACGCGTGAAGCGAATCTCGAAAGCTTTCCAATAATTATTCTACAAAATATTTGCAAATCTGTTACGTATTTTATACGACATTTTTGGAAATTCATATAAATGTTGCAAGATATTTTTTCTTCCATACAAATTCGTTAAAATATTAGTAATCGTTTGCAGCATATAGTTAATACAAAAGGTAGCTCATTAAAGATAATGAAGCTTATTAATAGAACGAACAATTCATTGATACAATGAACAGTTTAATGAGTAGGCTTCATGGAAAGAGTTGAAATATTTTTCTATTTTTATATTTGCGAGAAATCTTCAGTATGCATAGTTTTTCAAAGTTTACCAATATAGTCATGAAAGACATGCCTCATTTTTCCTATGTCAGAATCGTGGATGTTTTAGATACCAATATATTCTAATTAGTCCGAAGCTAGGCTTATAACCAATTAATGAAATCAACGTTATAAGAAACGATTTATACATTGACCTGTGGCCATTAAAAAATTAAACAACCCTATAAAAACCTTTGTCACAAGGTTCATAACTTTGCGATTCAATTAGATGTAGTTCTTTTTCTGTGATAATCGCAGATGCACTTATAACAGTTACTTAATATAACGCATATTTCCTTTAAAAAGGTGTTAGAATATTCTTTTATTCTCCTGCAGTAAATATCTTGCAATTCCTATACACATTTTCCGATTCGTTAAAAATTTTATCAATATAATCGTCGATAATCGCTGCTTATTACGTATTTTACGACGTATTCGTCGACTTCTACGAGCATTATATTTTATCGATATAATCGTGACAATCGTTTCAAATTTATTCATAAAAAATGTCAAGTATCATATTATATGGATATAATCATGACAGAGTCGTTTCTCATTATGTGTCACGTATTCATAGAAAATGTCCATATGTGTTATCGATATAATCGTGGCAGTTGTTTCTCATTAAGCGTCACATATCCGCAAAAATGTTCTATATGTGTTCAAACGCTCTCACGACCTCTGACACCTGGAATTGTGTTAAAGTATAACATCTGCGAATGAAAAAACGTTAAAAGCAAACGCAAAAGTAGAATACTTTCAGTGGGGCAGCGGCACGATCAAAGTTAAATTGACTGTTTGATCTCTGATTTCTAATGCACTTTGTCACCCCCGTCGCCACCCTTTCCTCCTTCCCCCCTTTCCCCCGCTTTTCCCATTTGCGTTTCGATGCGTGTGCCGCGACACACCGTGTGTGAAACAGCTAGCCCGCTATAGTGGTAAAGTATGATACGGTCTCGAGCGACCAGACATTCCCATTCTATCATTATAAACTCGCTCTCCCGGCACCGGTGCTCCCTGTTCATATCTAATGCGATTGTACTCACGGTGGTAAACTCGTGGTAGCCGCAATTGCAATTGCAATTCGATGGAGCACGTCGACGGTTCCGAAGGTATCGTTTCTATCAGATTGATGCGTGCTGATTAAAGGAATCGGTTGTTTTACTGATGGGTTTCCTGCCGTCTGCTAGCGTAAAAGTATGAACCGGTTAGCTGTTCCTGACGAGTATACTCGTCGAGAAGAAATGGCAACATTTCGCGTTATAACGAGGATTCAGAAGACGGATATTTCGCTGCAACTTAATTCTATATCACGACAGCCACGCGTACTCCGTGCTCGACGAGTCGAAGAACAAAGACAACGCGAATACGAGGATACCGACGAGGTATTTTGAACTTTCGTACTTTTAAATGTACCATTGGTACACGAAATCCGCTGTCTATTCGTTACTTGTGGATTCGAGTTGACACGTACGTATTCTTCACGAAAACTTAGTCGTAAAATTAGTTACAAGTAAGAAGATACTCGAGTTTGTTAGGGTAGAAATATTTCAGCTCGGAATTAATCCTTCTAATGCAAATAAGGAAATCGTAATCATAATTTCAAATATGAAATCGTAATTCAAATCACAATTTTCTTCGAAATGAAAGAAGAATCCGATTGTAGCAGATAAGCGATTCAAGAGTCGGAAAAGCTGGGATTGCCAGGATGAAAATTTTGAGAAGATTCAAGGAGAAACGGGGCACTCGAATTTCGTTGCGATAATAATGTTCCAACTCGCGATTAATTCTTCTAATCCAGATAAATAAATCAAACGGAAGACAAACCCAATTATAGGAGATAAGCAGCGTTTAAGAATAGAAAGGAGACAGTCGATTCGGTGAAAAGTTACAGAGGGAAGGGAGATGGACTACCACCTGTTATTCGCGGGCGTAAACGAATGAGAAAGCCTGGAGGAAGTTTCCCAGGCTCGCTAATAACTTCAAGGCACTGGTGCCCGTTGTCGAGCCGCTTTAGTTTCCGCGGTAAAACTTGGTAACTCGAGGAGATAAAGGTTAGAACGAGTCAGTGTCCCGAGGCCATACTAACGATCCTCCTTCTAGATCGTGTTCGTATCTCATCGTTTCATCTTTTGCTCCAACATCTCGTCTTCCAGCTAGTCAGCGAGTTTTGTCAGCCGTTTCTTGATGGAAATTGTCTCTTTGCCCTTGATTTAGGTTAGGTTAGAAAGTTAGGTTAAAATTTGATGATTTAACCGAGCTACGGTGCCCGATTCAACTACGCGCTTAAGGTCCCCGGGACAAAAGTGACCCCTGCGGCTAAAATTCTCTTCTTTAATATTGACTTTGTAAGCAAGGGATCAAGGAAATGTAACGATATACTGTTATGTCTTTTATAATAGCTACTTTCCTCTCGTAAATAAATAAATAGATAGATAGAACAGAAGAAATAAATAGAATGTCTTTTATTAAAAAAAAAAAAAAAAAAAAAAAGAACGGTACATTCATTTATCTATGGCAAGTCGTATTACCAGTGTTGTGTATTAAATTTCGAAGCATAGATATTCCAGTGATTTGGAGGTTTTTTTCTTTTTTCTTTTTTTTCAATTTAAAATCGAAAATTTCGAAGTGGCAATAGAATTTACGATGAATTTCGTGTATCAATTATCACCGATGGTGTGCATTAAATTTCAGAAATCCTGTAGTAGCACAGGCTAATTAACACACGCACGCTATATATCGGATTTCAAAGCGTCGCGTCTCCCCTGATCGGCGAATTTAAACTTCATTCGAGAGGGTTGAAGCGTGGGTATTTGATAGGACGAACATGTGGGAGTATCGAAGCCCACGCGAAATTCTAAGTCTTCAATTAATAATACCAGCATTCGTGTCGTCGCATAGCAAATTGCATATACGTGCACTTTTAACGAAACATCAATTTGCTCTGTTGCAGGAACTAATTTTCACGAACGTAAAATGTATCGATCAGGGAGAAATTCATTTCTCTAATGAAACATAATCCCGGAGTCAAGGGCTAAACAAGGGTTTTTTTTTTAAATTTTAAATAATCGTGGAATTTATTTTATGGTGGTAAAGAAGACATTGTTGATGGTTTGATTTTGGTTTGATTTTAATTTATCGTAGGTGTTGTTATATTGGATCGTTTATTTTCAAAGCGTAAGCGAAATATCGAAATGTTTGCGTTTCCATCGATTGGAAAAATCCTGATAAGGTTTATAATTAGTTTGTCCACGTTTCTGTGTGTTCAAGTAGATGCAAATTCATTATACAAATGGTTTTCTTTTTTCGGAATCAATTAGATCAGTGTTGTTTTTTCAGGATTACGAATGAACTGACATTTTCAAAATTATTGAGTTACACGGTTCGTTGAATTTTAATTACTTAAAATCTCTGTTTTGTGTTTTGGTCCGTTCTTGTTTATAGGTATCTGTACGATATTTGAAAATAAATCGAATGAAACTAAATGAATTGAAATTATTATGTTTTTATGTTAAACCACGGTGAACATGCCTGTCTCGTTATCAAGCTCTAACAACAATGAGAGATTATCCATTTAATCTTAGGTTTGCAATTCTGTACGATATAATTATTATAATACTATAATATAAAACTATAATACTGTTATTCAGTTGATAAATAATTTTCAAAGGATTTAATTAAATTATAATAGTGATGATTATTTAATAAATGTAATAATAATTTACAAGTACATTACCGAATTGTGTTTAAACAACTTGTTTACATTGGTACATGCAATATTATGTTAAATACAGAGATTAGGATTATATTCGCTATCATTTGTTTTTGATTATGTTGGCTCCTCGACTGTTTGGACAGGTTACAGATTGCAGGATACGGGTACACACCACTTTCAAAATTGATGATTATGCAATTACATTTATCAACGAAATTTCAATTGATTACGATAAACCAGTATTTTAAGATTTAGATTATAAATTATTCACAAATACAAATTCCACGTTAAAGTATATGTAGATCTCTCGCTTTCCCAATTTTTTCAAAAAATGGAGCCTTACAGTCTTTTCGAAATAAACGGTCCGAATTGCAGGAGTAATTTTCATACGAAATTCCACAGAATAAGAATTCCTTTGCGACAACTATTAAGTTAAAAATTGATTTTAATAAATTTGAAGTAACGTATATATCTGGGCGCAAGGCGAGAAAATCTATTGCGGCGTCGATGATTTCCCTCTGCTTATGAAACTAATTTTCATAAATTAAAAGAATCTCTAAAGAACACGATGAACTTAGAATAAGATACTCTTCAGCAAGAGTATCTTTCCAGTCAAAGATTAATTTTCACGAATTTTAAATAATATTCGAAATTTGATACATTCGATAAATCCGGAGATGTATCACGACGAAGAAAATGTAGCGTGGATGATGTTAATCTTCCGCGCTGTAGAAGTAGTTTCCATAAATTTCAATGTAACGACCCCCGTGAAATTTTCATAAATTTAGACAGAAAAATAAGAAACTCCTTTCAGGATAAATAACTTCAGACGTGAAAGATTCATTTTCGTGAATTTAGAATAATACCCGAGAAATTCGTGAAGAGCGAGAAACTGTACGGTGGTGTCGATGATGTTCCGGAATACGGTATTAAGCTGCTATCGAAATGTGACGAAGCTAGAACGGAGTATCTGGGGACTTGAAGGCCGGTAGCACGAGCCAACTTAACTTTCGCGTGAACATATACGTATCAGGTGCTTTGCTAACTTTATGCTAATCTTTCTCTCCTTCGGCTGCTACGCGTTTCAAGCGAGTAGTACATTACGTAGGATCCTCTTCGTATCTTTCCATCGTATTTCATTCTCCTTATGTTGCGATAATTAAGAAGACCAAAGAGAAATTGCTACACGATTTTCTTCCTCTGTCTGCTACTTTCTTTTTTCGGAGATGTAACACGCATTCCTAGACGAGATACTCTTGTTGTTTCTACTTTCATTTTTTTAAATCTTCTTCAAGAACTGCTACTCTATGATCTTCGCATATGCTCGTTAGTCGAAACAAATAACAAAACGTAATCGATTCTACTTACCAATTATTCGCTAAATGGCAATGCCAGGCTTCTTCAATCACTTTGAAAAACGTGTAGCTAAAATGCGTAAGGTAATAGCAAAAGGTAAGCGATGACGAGTATACTCGTCGAACACAGAGTGTGCGTAGCTGTTATAATATAGAATTGAATAGAAGTTGAATGTTATAATATAGAATTAAGTAGTAACGAAAGGACCGTTTTATTTTTTAATTTTATCGCCGACAGAGCTCGTCGTAATACCAAACATCGCCACTTCTTCGTGACGAGTATACTCGTCAAAACGGGATTGTGTGAAAGTTGAGATAGGCCTGCTTTAAAGAGCTCTATTTATCATTTCTTCCGTAGCTAGCACAATGAGTGAGAAAGCAGTGTTGTCGTTGGTTGCATAACGCGTAATTATATTAAGTTTTTAATCCCGGGCGGCACAAAAGTCTTTGAAATTTGGATAGATTGCGACCATAGTTCGGGGATGAAGCATTATGGAGAAGCTAAACGTTCTACTGGAATATAAAGTTGCGAAGAAACTCCGGTTTATATCTGACTGACCTTCGTATCACGGCATATCGTATTAGAATTTGATCTAATACGAAAAATCTCACGTTCGATACGTTACAGCCGATGAAACAGCCAAACAGAGATTAAAACAGAAATGAAAATCCGCACCAAAAAACCAACTACATCGGCCGAACATAGGTTGGTTTTCAAATGATCGCTCAGTCAATTGCACAAATTTCACCAGGGCTCGATTTTGTTTGCTCGAAACAAACAGGAAACGGCCGTGGCGTTATTGAATCGACGGTGCAATTCGATTTCGCGAAAAATCACCCTCGCACGGCGCACCCCACGCTGATAGATAGAATGGAGAGAGGCGAGGGGTCGCGCAGCACCCTCTGGAGCACCCTTTCGTTGGATGAGCGGCACGTCGGAAGGCACTGCTCGGTGTAATAATTTCGAGAGCTACCTCGCGCTAATTCCTCGACTAATCGGCTACGTTGAGCCAACCGAGGGAGAACTTACGGTCTCGCGACGTTATGTTTACGATACGCAGGTGTGTACGCCGCTTTATGGTTCGTATCTTCTCGTGAACTATGAGCTCGATCGATATACGCGATACATTCGACCGTCAGAAATTTCGCCAGGATCGATCTTGAAATATTCCGGCGAACGAGCATTCGTTGGTTATTTTGGGAAATTTCAAGGAGGTGAATGGTAGATTTCGTTTCTTCTAACGTGGCACATTTTTTTTTCTAGTTATCCTCGTTAAAATCGTATCACAAGAGTATCACAAGATCTTCTAACATTCCCTGTCGGTCTTCAAAAACTCACCTGATATTCTTACCACTCTTCCTTGTCGAATCTAGCGACGATTCATTTATCAAGAGACACGTCATTCGTCTCGAGAAATGTGCAACGATCTTCAAAGACTTACTTGATGCACTTAAAACTACACTCTTCTGTTTCAAACGACCCACGATTTATTCACTTCTGGCGCGCAATGAGGAACTACGGTAGTCCGTTTCTTAAAGTCTATGACGTATAATGTAAATGGTAATTTTTTATTTTGTATGACGAGTGTACTTGTCAGACGCAGTTATCTGGTTAAAAAATTGTATTCGGAGAATGTGACGTTAAATTCTGCGAAAACCTGCATCGCCCCGTCGCCGGTTGAACCCCACCTAATATACTCGACGCTTTTCCCTCCCAAACGATCCGCGGGATCATTCGTTTTTGGCGCGTAAAAAAGAAAGAGAGAGAGAGAGAGAGAGAGAGAGAGAGCTGCTTGGTTTCGAAAAGTCGTCGCGGGCAAACGGTTCGGGTCTACGGAGACGTCCCAGCAGGGACATCCGGCCAAATTAATTCCTACGGAAGCCACCGGTATCTATATCTGTGTAACACACACACAGTATCCACTCGCACACGTATACACTCGCGCGTCTTCCTCTTGATATACAGACACGCCACTACAATCTCGTCCGGTTGCACACAGACGAGAAAAACAGGCGATCCTTGTGCGGTGGCGAAGTACAAGGAACAGCCATCTTTCTCAGAAAGAAATTAAACTTTTCCCCAAGGTATACTTTCTCCTCTTCTCTCCTTCGTTGCTCCCTTGGCCTGCACTCCTTTCTCTCTATCGCGAGCTGTTAAGGTCACGAAGGTCGAAGGAAACACACTAGGCACGCAGGACGTCCTCGTAGGATGCCGAAGGGTGGCTCTGGCCAGCCTATTGCTATTGTTTGCCCTGTTCCCTGGGGAACTGGCCTGGCCCTTAACAGTGACATGTACAGTTCACACTGTACACCGGGTGTCTTCGTGATATTGTAGGATTTCTATCAATGACGGGCACAATCTGGCTAACGGTTTCAAAGGATTGCTGGGTAATAAATTGGATCGATGAATTTCTTATCGTCCCATGGTCTTTTGATGGTTTGAAAGATTACACGGCGAACTCGGCTTTGACACGATATTCATTCATTTTGGGAGTGTCACGAGCATAGTATGCATTGTTTCTTTTTCTTGTTATTTTACATTGTACGATTTTTTACAGTATACGATTACATGTATCCTATAGATTTACGAATGTTTAAATGGTATTTACGTGCTTAATTTGCTATTCCCTAATTAGCTGTTAGTTAGTTAGCGTTTTGTACACTTCCACAGGCAAAAGATCTTAGTAGGTGTTAAGGATCTATTTCTTTCAGGAAACTTACAGTTTTGATGCAATAGCAAGGTAGATATTCGAAGGTGCCGTGGGTGTTGCAGTATTCACGGGGTCGCGGGTTCTGTTCTTCGCTAAACTGCGACTGTGTAACATCGTAGCGAACTATACTGGGCCTGGTTATTTGTATTATTACGTTGTGCTTTTGTCACAAGTTATTCCATTCGTCTGTTATCGTTGTTCTTGTAAGATGTTTGTCTTTTACGTCTTCGTTAGGATAATCGAACATGCATGTACTTATCCAATTGACAAATACAGGAATTTGTCCCAAAATTATTTATTGAACACATTAGCATTACTGATTTAATTTCCAACGTAATGTACATAATAACGTAAAATAGTGATTCATTTCTGACAAAAAAACTCCGAAGTAACAATATACGTACAGTTATTACATACATATGGAGATATGTATATATTCTTTTACAAAAAAAAAAAAAAAAAAAAAACAGTTGCATGTATATACAAAATACATGTACAGTACATAGTGATTATTTACGGTGAATGTGACGAAAGTTTATTTTTTAAAGTAATAATCATTCCGCTTCGAGGAATTAGTTGTGATAGCGACGATGCAACGCTGATTCAGATAATCGAGGCTCGGTTAATCGATGCTCTACTGCGCTAGTTGGTTGTTGGAGTGTGGTGTTGCTTTCTTTCAAGAATTTCCGACTTCTTATGTGAAATAGGTTGGCTGCAGGTGGTCTTTCGGCGTAACGAGAACTGGTGGACTCTTTTAGTAATATTTTATGCACCAGGTTATTGGGTGTTGCGAATATGGTCGCCGCGTAGGAGAGCTGTTTTCTTCGGAATTCCAGCCGCCTTAGGTTTCCTGCGGCAAGAATGCCGTACACTCGACACGTTCGCTATGTTTCTGTTATTATTCTGGCTGCTGCCTTATGCATAGCGTTTAGAATGTTAGGTGTGCTTGGATACTGAATTATATGCGACGCAACACATCGTCTATTTTGGACTATATTAAGGTTTCACAGGTAAGAGTTAGCATCTCTCGATTAGCTGCCCAGTTTCCGTTGGCTATGATTTTCATCATTTTTAGCCTGCGTGTACCATTATCCTTCAGTCGTATCATATTCATTAACCATCGTCTTACGCAAGCCAGTTCAGAATGCACAATAAACATTAATCCGAGTATTTTTTTATATGTATGCGTATATATCTATGTGATATGATATTTATATATTTATATGATATGTACATGTATATATGCAAAATGCATTGCAATTTTCATACTATATATATGGTATGTAGATATATAGTACAGGACGTGTTGTAATTTTCATACTATACATACACATATATACATATTTTTTTAAATAGAAAATTACAACACGTTGTCCATATAATCAAAGGTACAAATACTTAAAGACTGAACAGCTACTTGAATAGAGGGGAAGGGTGGGAGCCAGCGATTATCAGCGCAGCGAAGTATGGGCTCGTTGGAGAGATGGAATAGACGTTAGGATGGAGCCGATGGGAATTTTGACGAATTTGGAAATTTAGAGCACGCGTGAGAAGAGCGCGGGGAACCAGAGAGGGAAGGTAGTTAGTACAGAGGAGATAGTTAGTCGTTAGTAAGAACAAGAGAAAGCTTTGGCCTGGTTAAGAAAACTGGAGAGCAAAAAGGAAGGAAAGGAATTAGAGTCACGAGTTATATAAGGAATAGGTAATTACAGTCAGGTGAATATGTGGCTAATAACCAGGTTAATAGTAAATAGTCAGATACGAGCTAGGCAATAAGAGTTAGACGAGTATAATTGGATAGGTAGGCAATAGCTAGGTTGATAACTAAGTTATGATAAATAGTCTGATAGGAGGAAATGTAAATATATGTGTAACATATAAGATGTGAATTTACTTATGAGAAGGATGCATTGTTTAGAGCGTAAGACAAATAAGAACAACGATTGTAGATCTTTTCATGGCCACGAGGCTGAAGAAATGTATTATTATTATTATCGTTACAACAATATATTTTCCAATACATCTATTTCAGATTGTTCGTTCAATTGAAATAATTTCAAATTTATCGTAAATTTACGATATGAAGAGATACGTAATAACGTAATTTATTTAAAAAGTAGCATTGTAGCTTAGAAAGCGTAAATGTGAAATGTCCAGTCCAAATTGTCCCGGTACTTATCATTTCAGGGTTATATAAACTTTATCTATTGGAAGGGAACTTTAGTTAGTGTCTCGCTAAGATGTCTGATTCTACTGACGCATATGGCGCGTCCCTTCAGTTGTTTCAACAATTTCGCTGACCCGACTTGGGCGATCTTATCCTCATCTAATGATCGTTAGCGATCTTCGTAGCAATTGTTAGTCGGTGTACTCATTCATTCCTGGCAAATTCGCAGAAATTACGAAGCTGGAAAGCAAGTTGCAAAAATAAAAAATTCAATGATAACGATGATCCAGTGAATCTACTTGTCTAATTCAATCCAAATGTACTCTTATTATGCGAACAAAAAATGATGGATAATAAGGAAAATCAAAGAATGTCTTCTATTATGAACTTCATTTACGCTGTTTACATTGGAACTGTGCGGTAGATTCAGGCGAATGGTGATCCCAGCCTGGTTTTCAAAATGAAAGCAACGTTAATCATTTATAGAAAAATCGATTGTGATAAATTAGAAATTGGACATAGTATAATTAATAAAATATCTCGTTTGGAATAATCGTAGGGTCACGACGAGGATTAATAAAACCAGCTAACCAGACTTAAGTAATTCGAATTTAATGTCCGTCACGAGACGTCCCGGCAATTAAACTCTCTGACAAGGCTCGAATGGAAAGCACGAAACTGTCTGGCGATATCATAAACCGTACCTCGAATCGTGAACTCTAATCGTGAGTTCTAATTTATTATATCTGTTTAATTATATCACCTAGATAGCGATCGAGAGTTCGTACAGCTGTTTCAGCAGTTCCTATCATCTGTATTAAGCCAAAAACGCGATTGAGTCTTCAATATGATCGATCGTCGCGTTACTCCACGTGAATAATCATAATCATTATACGGCAACTATTATTATCTTCAATATTTACTATTAACATAGTAATCACCATGGCCATTGTCATTGGAATTATCATCAATTAGCTTCAGTACTATTATCATCAGAATCACCATTGCTATTATCATCCAGTAGCAGTGTAATTACCATCGTCGTCGTCATTACCATCATCGTTATTTTCAATATTCGTTGTTAACATCATAATCACCAACTTCCATATTATCGTTATTGCAATAATTATTAGAGTATTAACAGTCGTATTACCATCAAGTTAGAGTATTACCATCGTCGTCATTATCATGATCTTTACTGTCATCGTTATATTATTCGCTGTTAACATCGTTATCACAGTTACCTCCATCACTTCAGAAAACAAATCTTTCATTCTTCTACATAGAAATTTAGAAATTCTCCGCGCATATTCCCGAAACGATACAGTTTAATCGCCAAAGAAATTCCATGAAATCCAGTCTGACTTTCCACGCTGGAGTCCTGAAAGAAATTCCAGGAAAAAATCCGATAGAACTGTCAACTCTTTAACCTTTACAGAAAACTGAAAGCTCGTAAAAATCCAGTCGAACCTTCAACCTTCTAATCTTCAAAGAAATTCCATAAAATTTCATACAATGCAATCTGTAATATTCGATCTACCTTTATCTTTAATCTTCACAGAAGTTCCATAAAATTGCAAAAAGTCCGATCCGACTTCCAATCCCTTGACCTTCGAAGGAATTGTCCTAAAACATCGATCTTAGCCTCGATATTAAAGAGAAAAATAATTTTCAGAAAAAAGAAGAATCTCCGATGAAATCTAATCTGATCTTCATTATCAAGTCCTGTCAACACTTAAAACGATCGACCGAAGCGGCAAAAGAAAGAAAACCGAGGGTGAGCTCGCTCGCTCGCGCGCGCGCTCTGGTAAAATCCAATTTAGGTCGAATGAGAACCAGCAGTATGAGAGTCACTGGGACGTTCCCGCGGGACCACTGGGAGCAGTGGGAAGCCTCTGTACCCGTGCTGGGGCTATTGCCGGCTACGCGAACGGAGGGGGACTCCCCAAGGAGGTAATTACCCTCCCTACGTTCGCCCAGCCACCCACAAGCCATCGCAACTTCAACTCCTGCCGGAGTTACATGCTAATACAAAACCAAAACCGGTTCCCAACAGCTTCGAGCGCCGCCGAAATTTATACGTGTTGGCGCAAAGACAATCGTAACTGTGTCGATCGTGCGTACCTTAGTCCTTTTCAGTCCTCCTTTGACGGCTTAAAGAAACTTATTTTTCGACCTTGTTGACAGGGCTTCGTGTTCGACGAATTTCTCTTTCTTTTTCTGCAAATTATTTGGAAGTTATTTGAAGAAAATTTGCTAATATTTGTAATTTGAAAAAACAAACGGTAGGGCAGGGGCGGAAGGTTTAATGGAGAAATCAGTAGGATTGTAAGACAGTTGTTGCCATTGTCAACGTGGCATACTGATAAGGGTCTTTTCATCACAGCGTAGAATTATCCAAAAATTTACCGTCCACCGACGATGTTTAGTACAAATTGAACATTTTCTATTGCTTTTGCTCTTTAGCTATTTTATTACGAATCTTTTATTTCGGTCGAGTCGTGCGTTCTTTGTCCGGTCAACTGCGTTTGACGAGTATATACATCGAGCAAAAAATTCATTTCGGTGCGTTTGACGTGTATACTCGTCGTCGCTTGTATTTATTCACGCGCTCCGTGACCTAACCCCATGAGAGATTTCTAAAACTAAATAGCGCAGTTAACCGGTTATAATGTAAAATATCGAACGAGGAGAGATTCGATAGAGTTCTTCGATAACTTTGACAGAATAAGTGTCTTAATACTTATGATCATTAGTGTACATGACGCTATATAACTATATCGTACGACATATTTATTATATGAAAGAAAGCAAAAGAATAGCAAGAAATATGGCTCGAAAAATCGAAAAGTTTTCCAGTGGAACCGCGAGCGCGTATCCTGCGTTATAACGTAATGAGAAATCTAAAATTCCACCAAGTGAAATGTTTTTTTTTTTTTTTGTTTTGTTTTTATGTTCTCTGTTCTCTCTGGTCGTTCACGTAGTATATTTCGGTGGCAACGACAAACTGATTACCAACAGTTTCCCAAGCGCGGCCTTGGAACTCCCAAAAGTCATACTCGTAAAAAAAGACTATTGTACACCGCGGACTTCCGGGTTATTTATACGAGTTATCTCTTCTCTGAAACCACGAACTGCGTTTGCTGCAACGTTTCGCGCCGCCCATGACTTATGAGCGATGATAATTCCACAAGCTTGAATGCACACCTTCTCCTTGCTACTTTTGCCCCTGCGATTCTCCTTTCTTCCCTTATCAATGAATTATTCCCACTTTCGAATAAACAATTAACTTTCGAAGCAACTTTTCTACGTTGAAACGCAGTCGCCAGCGTTCTCGTGGATATCTCTTTTCTTTTTCCTCGTCCCTCCGAGGATAAAGTTGATATTCGCGAATTGCCGATGCTTTTGCAATCGAAAGAAGTAGTTTAGGACGATGATTGGTCCGTAGGAACGGATCTGTAGATGTTTTCAAGTTTCTGGAGCTTCAGTTTTTTAGTTGTGCAACTTTCATTTATTAGCTTTTTGGCTGAAGAGTTAATCGATATTCGCGAATTGCGAGCGCTTTTGAATTTTGCAAGAGCTTAGGATGATGATCGGTCTGTTGTTGGGCATATGCCCCAGTCTGTGACGCGGATGTTGGATTCTTCAAGTTTCTGCAGCTTCTCCTATCTCTCTGTGATTCTTCTTTGTTAGCGTAATACGAGAGTCATATATTATGAAGTGGATTTTTATGCAAATTATAATTAGCAATATTGAGAAATAGAGGAAATACTTAGGCCTTATTTTAATATTATTTCAAGTTGTTTTAATTCGTTTAATTTCTCCTTTCAGTATTTCCTTCAGTTTCGATAATCCGTTTTCTTAAAAAGAAAACACTCCAGTCAATTAATTACCGATCTACAAATCCTTCCAACCCTCGACTTGACATTTCAACTCCGTCCTCTCTGATACAATTATCATCTCAACTTCGAACAACTCTTCACTCATCCACAAAGAGTACAAAAATTCCAGGAGACAAATTCCGCGATTCGTTCACCTTTGCTGTAATGAAATTTAATTAATTTCTATTAATTATTTTAATGTAATTAAATTTAATTATTTCCTCCAATAGGGTTCCTCGACAGCTTGCATAAAGAAATTCTTTGATTTCCAATTTCTTTTCGCATCTCTTCTTGCCTCGTCGATTGCCGCAACGAAAGAATATTTTGACGACAAATATTAGATTGAACATTCATATATACTGGATACATAATCATAACATTAGATACATAGCCCGAAATCACAGCGCAGAAACGATTGAAACTTAGACTCGGCCAATTTGGCTACTCTCATCCAGGTGATCCAAGCTTTTCTACAGCTCCCTTCTTTTATTATAGTCCCGAAAATCTAGTGGCGTAATTCCAGCCAATACAGAGGCTAATGGAGGTGCACATTGAAATTTCATGGGATTTCGGGCGATCGAGCGGAACGAACTTAGATACACGACGGTGGCACGGTAAGCGTGCTTTCGACCCTTTCTGCTACACGGATGGATATAATACGAGAAAGGGTGGAAAAGAGCCGCGACGGTCCCATGGGAGCCATACCCCGGTGATATTGGCTCCCATAGCCCATTCCTGCGCATAGGAGACCGAACCACCTTGGGCCAGCTGGTCGAGGAAAACTGGCCAAAATTCAAATTTCCCACCGGAGTATGCGCAACTTTAAGCGTAACTTGTACGAAACAACCACCGATATCCCCACGCCCTTCTTTTCTTCTCTGCATTCGCGATCGGATACTTCTATTTTTTATTCTTTTTTTTCCTTTTTCTTTTCTCTGTGTTACACCGTGTATCGATCATAGTTAGAGCAAAAGGACAGGGATAAAGGATGATTTGAAAGATTTTTATCCAGTTGAGATTATATGGATAGGCGAGAGGACTTTGTAAATATGCGTATTGTACAAGAATCCTGAGAAGCGGGGATGAACAATGGTCGAAGATCTTTGAGGCAAATTTTATTGTACCGTTGATATTGGTTTGCTTTTAATTCGACGTCGGTACTCTTCAAAGAATCTAATTTATCAAGTATGGAAAGGCGTAGACGTAGTAGAAATTGCGAGTTTGCGATTTACGTACTTTTTAGGTAAATTGGACTATGGAATTTACAGCAATTCTTTTAAACGTTTCGACATTTGGAATTGGTGAATCAGTTTATGAATTAGCTTTGTAATTTGTATGGACATGTGGAATGTGTGAATTACCTAGTTTATGACCTAACTATAATTTTTATGGACATTTGGAATTTGTGAATTACCTAGTTTATGAACTAACTGTATAATTTTTATGGACATTTGGAATTTGTGAATTACCTAGTTTATGAACTAACTGTATAATTTTTATGGACATTTGGAATTTGTGAATTACCTAGTTTATGAACTAACTGTATAATTTTTATGGACATTTGGAGTTTATAGATTATCTAGTTTATGGACTAACTGTATAATTTTTATGGACCTCTGGAATTTGTGAATTAGTTTGTCAATTATCTTCATAATCTTCTTGGGCACTTGAAGTTTGTGGACTAGTTAGGTGAATTAGCTTTACAATTTTTGTGGGTATTTGGTGTTTGTGAATTAGTCTATCAATTATCTTCTTAATCTTCATGGACACTTAAAGTTTGTGGACTAGTTAGGTGAATTACCTTTACAATTTTTGTGGGCCTCTGGAATTTGTGAATTAGTTTGTCAATTATCTTCATAATCTTCTTAGGCACTTGAAGTTTGTGGACTAGTTAGGTGAATCAGCTTTACAATTTTTGTGGGCCTCTGGAATTTGTGAATTAGTTTGTCAACTATCTTCATAATCTTCTTGGGCACTTGAAGTTTATGGACTAGTTAGGTGAATCAGCTTTACAATTTTTGTGGGTCTCTGGAATTTGTGAATTAGTTTGTCAATTATCTTCATAATCTTCTTGGGCACTTGAAGTTTGTGGACTAGTTAGGTGAATTAGCTTTACAATTTTTGTGGGCCTCTGGAATTTGTGAATTAGTTTGTCAATTATCTTCTTAATCTTCATGGACACTTGAAGTTTATGGACTAATTAGGTGAATCAGCTTTACAATTTTTGTGGGTCTCTGGAATTTGTGAATTAGTTTGTCAATTATCCTCTTAATCTTCTTGGGCACTTGAAGATTGTGGATTAATTAAGTGAATTACCTTTACAATTTTTGTGAGTATTTAGTGTTTATGAATTAGTTTATGAATTACCTGTACAATATTTCAATGTTTTATTGTGCAAGCTTCCGATTCTGGTGAACCAAATTCATCGAAAAATATCGATGTCGAATTGAAAGTAACAATTGTCTACAAATCTCACGCGTTTGGGAAATTGAATTATTTGAAAAATATAGAGTGGAAACTAGAAATCGTTAAAAAGAAAACATTCTGTTTCAGAGTACGCACAAGAAGGAAGGCCATCGTCAGTTCAAGGACTAGATCTGGAGAATCAGAACAGCCTCGACAGCGGTGAGTCTTAAAGTTTCACGTATAATTGTTCTCACTCTTATCAAACGTATCTGATTTTTTACGTAAAATTTTGACACGATCGGCGATCGATGAAAGATAGGACGAAAGAGAGGGTAATGCAGAGATTCTTAAACAGTCTCGTGACCCATAAAAATCTCAGAGAACTCGAGGAGATTCTAACAAGCAGAAAGCTACGGCGATAAAGAGGGTAGCCTCCCTTTTCTGTTTCTCGCTTTCGTTTTTCTCGGGTCGAGGGGGTGAATTTTTTAGACGGACATCGGCTCGTAGAATCCCCCTGCATTCTTCCGCCCTACGATTTCAGACGAAAATTAGGGTTAAACTGGTGACACGATGAAACGATGTGAACCGTTTTAAATTTCATGAAAGTCGTATCTCTCTTTGTTTATCGTCACGATGTAGATTTCAAATATTAAATAACGTAGGTAAAAGAAAAAGAAGATAAGAAATTGTATGTTTGGCATTCAATAGAATTTTTGTACAACTAATAAGCATTTTATTAAGTGGAATATAGGGATTGAGAATTTGAAGGAAATTAGGATCTAAAGTTAGTCCCGAATTAATTATGCAATTTTGAATCTTCTACCTGACAACTCTGTGATTTTTGTCCTTTTCTTTTTAGTATTATTTATGGAATATTCAAATCTTTTTACTCGCAATTGTAGGAATTTTAACGTATTAACGTTCAACATCGTCGTACGAGATTCGCTAGTATACTTACAATTCCTAAAATTATCCCAAAACCGAGGTATTCCAAATTTAAAATCTCCCAACTCGAACAGACTCGAAACTTTCAATTTCAGATTCCGCGGTTCGTTCGTATTCGATCTTTCGCAGTTTTATAATCCACGTCGCAGTTTCTCGATCTAGAAAAAGTCAAGTTGAACGAATCTGTAATCTGTTATCGTTGAACGTATTGCCGACACCCTACGCATTCTAATTCACAAGTTTTGTAGTTTCCTACTATCCGACTTTCACCAGCTCCAACCTTGAACTTTCGCTTTTATTCCGCCGAGTTTCAATGTTGCTCCTTGCGCGTAATATCAATCGGATGCTGTAAACGTTGGATGCGATCTTCTGATAGCAGGTGTAAGGGTTTTTATCAGACTCAAGGGACTAACTGCAAAATTTCCTGCAGATTTGGTTTATACTGGCACGAGTTTCCACGAATTCGACGTGCATACGCTTACGTAATTCGATTACATGCAGAGTAACAGAGGACCCAGTTCGGTTTGACTCGGTTTTACTCGACCAATCTCCCAAGTCCATTACCAGCTTGCAGGAATATTGTCACAGACACAATTAACTATTTCGTCTGATTGATTTGGAACAGTGATTTATAAACGCCGGAATACGTGACGTTGTAATAGCAATTCAAGTTGTTTAATTGTTACCAGCGAACAAATTAAATCTGATTTAACGTTGCCTGCGGATAATAATTATAGGCGATAGTATTTACGATTTTTTTTTATCTCTGTGAGTAACACGTAGTTGGTAGGTTTTATCTTCTATTTATGATGGAATTATTCATATTTAAGTATTTAATACTTTGTGTGTGAATCAGGTTGTTAGTAGATAGCTTGATAGATCGATTTTTCTTTAGAAAGTTACTTTGGCTACGAAAGGGTGTCGAGTGGTGAAAAATCACGAACGCGAATGAAAATTTCTTATGAGAGAATAAAATACCTATTTGATAAATACCTTTTTAAACAAACTCGTTAAATCATCTACGGCCAGGAAAAGAAAGAGGACGAAGAGAGAAAAATTGTTTGTCAGGTTCCAACTTATCCAATCGTCAAATAAAACATTAACGTAGAGGAACGAGTACCTCCGTAATGAGGATTAAAACACCCTGTACACCATTCAAACGAGCATATCAAATAATTCCCCTGGAGAAGAAATAAACGGAACATTTTTCAACACACTTATATTTAACAAATTCGCTCTGACGATTGCAACGAATGGTCTAAAGCGCTTTTTACAGCACCAAATTATTCTGTTCAAAAATTCTCAAAACAAGTAGCACAAGAAACACGCTAATCTTAAATTAATCCCGCGCAAACTGGAATAAAGAAACGAATTTGTCAGAAACAATTGTTCTCAAAGAATTTGGAAAATTTTTACGAAAATCAAGATAAAGGGACGAAAATCGCGGGCAAAGGATTCGCGTAAAAAGAAAGATTGGAAGAAGGTAAAACAAATTTTTGGACGCGTTTCTACGACGCACGGAGGAAAGTTTGATGCAGAGGGTGGCAGAATCCGCAGCTTTTCGGCGAGGACACGCGAAACGAGAGGCTGTGTGCCACTAAAGGGACACATTTATGTCTTCCCAGGAGTGCGTTAGCTAGCCGGGGATAGCCGCCGCCGGCCAAAGGCAAAACCATCCCCTTGCCTCCTCTTCGAGCCTTATTCACGGGCCAGCACTCTCTGTCTCTCCTCTATCCCGCAGCAACTTCCTCTTCAAACCAACGAAACTAAAGCTGGAATCTCTGTGTGTTGCTCTGGACGGTAATCGAATCACCGTGGTCGCATCACGATTCCGCGGAAACTCGTTCGTCGACGTCGAACCCGCAATTTCGATTACGCCCTCGAGAAGTGCCGTCGTGTTTGCTCGCCCGGCAAACAACTGCACCGTTTTCCGCCGCCATCGCCGCCGCTTCTTCCATTAAAAACGCGTCCAATTTTGTCCAGAATTGCTCCGCGTTCGATCTATCATCACCGTCCACGTTTCCATTTTACGGGGCTCCGTTTCTATTTTCCTCTCTCTCTCTCTCTCTCTCTCTGTCTCTATCTTTCTTTTTGGAGGAGGAAAAGGAGGTGGAGGATGATACAGGATTTGGAGTTTCAAGGTTGGAAGATCGATAAGACGGTTCGAGGACACAGTGGTTTGATTTACCTTGTTTCTCTTGCCTTTAGTAACTTCAGTTCTAGGGGTTAGTTTCTATCGATCATTCTTTATGTAAAACACATATTGATATTGACGTTACTAACATTTCGAAGTTTAATTCGAAATTGTTCG
The DNA here is from genome assembly GCF_024542735.1 of Bombus huntii. Lineage (NCBI taxonomy): Eukaryota > Metazoa > Arthropoda > Insecta > Hymenoptera > Apidae > Bombus > Bombus huntii. Next base: position 6,523,007 of record NC_066251.1, read on the forward strand.
TCGTTGTTTGGTTTTTGTTCGTCCGACTCTATGTAAATTCTTATATCATCGAAAATGAAGAAATTGATTAATCGGATTGTATAAAGTTAAAGGAACGAAAGAAATAACGACGAATGTAGAATTTTCAATTAAATTTTGAAACAGGTTGTTTGACCGGGACTCGCAAGGTTAGTGTTAATAGACAGAAAAATACGACGATCTTGAAGAAACTGTTAAAATGACCTTCGCCTTAAAACCACCTTTTTTATCGTTAAATGTACACCTTAAAATCATGTACGTCCTATTTGGTCGTTTCTCTTACTGGTGTTTATGGATTAGTCTATCAATTACCTTCTTAATCTTTATCAACACTTGGAGTTTGTGGATTAATTAGGTGAATTAGCTTTACAATTTTTGTGGGACTCTGGAATTTGTGAATTAGTCTATCAATTATCTTCTTAATCTTCATGGACACTTGAAGTTTGTGGACTAGTTAGGTGAATTAGCTTTACAATTTTTGTGGGTTTTTAGTGTTTGTGAATTAGTCTATCAATTATCCTCTTAATCTTCTTAGGCACTTGAAGTTTGTGGACTAGTTAGGTGAATTAGCTTTACAATTTTTGTGGATATTTGGTGTTTGTGAATTAGTCTATCAATTATCTTCTCATCTTCTTGGACACTTGAAGTTTGTGGATTAATTAGGTGAATAACCTTTACAATTTTTGTGAGTATTTGGTGTTTATGAATTAGTTTATGAATTACCTGTACAATATTTCAATGATCTTGAAGAAACTGTTAAAATGACCTTCGCCTTAAAACCACCTTTTTTATCGTTAAATGTACACCTTAAAATCATGTACGTCCTATTTGGTCGTTTTTCTTACTGGTGTTTGTGGATTAGTCTATCAATTACCTTCTTAATCTTTATGAACACTTGGAGTTTGTGGATTAATTAGGTGAATTACCTTTACAATTTTTGTGGGTATTTGGTGTTTATGAATTAGTCTATCAATTATCTTCTTAATCTTCTTGGGCACTTGAAGTTTGTGGACTAGTTAGGTGAATTAGCTTCACAATTTTTGTGGGTTTTTGGTGTTTGTGAATTAGTCTATCAATTATCTTCTTAATCTTCATGGACACTTGAAGTTTGTGGACTAGTTAGGTGAATTAGCTTTACAATTTTTGTGGGTTTTTGGTGTTTGTGAATTAGTCTATCAATTATCTTCTTAATCTTCATGGACACTTGAAGTTTGTGGACTAGTTAGGTGAATTAGCTTCACAATTTTTGTGGGTTTTTGGTGTTTGTGAATTAGTCTATCAATTATCTTCTTAATCTTCATGAACACTTGAAGTTTGTGGACTAGTTAGGTGAATTACCTTTACAATTTTTGTGGGCATTTGGTGTTTATGAATTAGTTTATGAATTACCTGTACAATATTTTAATGATCTTGAAGAAGCTGTTAAAATGACCTTCGCCTTAAAACCACCTTTTTTATCGTTAAATGTACACCTTAAAGTCATGTACGTTCTATTTGGTCGTTTTTCTTACTTTCAACAGTAACAGAAATAATTTAGGTGCTCGAGTTAAAATTAACACTCTGTATAGGAGAAAAATGATTCCTCTTTCAGCGTTTTAATGGAAGTAGAAAATACTTGAGGGCCGGGACGTTGCGTGGAATTCTTCAGAATTGCTTCACGTTTCGTTGGCCTGCCTCTCACGTTTAACAAGATAGCCATTTAGATTCCGAGGGTGGTTTCTTCAGACTCGTGCTTTCCTATGAGAAATTGATTCTCTGTCTACACAGATGCAAAATATAGATTACGAACAAGATACAAAACGAAACTTAGGAAAATTGACATTCGCAGATTACGAGTAAACACGGAGAATGGTCCGAGCTTCGCAGAACGGTTTGGCGTGGTTTGAGCTTCGTGAAATGATTCTGAGAATATGGTTGGAGCTCGACGCGATGATCTAAGAAGAGAATACTTCGATCTGGTATCTCGAACTTGGACAAATCGAGATTTTCAAGAATTTTGAGATAATGGTTGGCTTCGACACGTTGGTTGGTCTTCTTGTTTGAGCGGACAGTTATTTTCTCAACGGATGGTACAAAATAGAAAGTTTTTTTTTTTTTATTTATTTATTTACATTTTACAATTTGTCGAGTAGGACATTTGATAAAAACCCGCAGTGGGATACCATCTTCGAACAAAATAGAAAATGAAAGATTTCACTACGATTTTTACGTTTGATAGGAAACGTACTTCGATTTACCTTCTCAGGCTTCGATAATTCTGAATTTTCTAATTTTCCGCTGGAAACAAAAATTAATTCTACATCCAAGCGACCATCTTCAAACTCGTAAGCAACTCCTAATCCCATAGATATGTCGTATCTTGCCGAACGTCCGGCCAGTCAGTCACCCAATCCAACCCTCCACCTCCTCTCAATTTTTTTCTTTCTCTTTCCTTTTATACCCCAGAGACCCATTGCAAGTTTAAGCTGGTCGCATTACGAACGTTCGACTCGGTTTCTCTCGGTTCAGCGTATCGCTCCAAGCTGCTCCCTTCTTTCCACTCTTAATTTAACCCTCCTGTTGGTAGTAACCCACCCCCTTCCACTCTTGTCCTGGAAACCGCCCCTTGGAATTCATTTCGGATGTTTATCCGCGCCCCGGATGGACAGTCGATCCTCACGATCGTCGGATTAACTTACTCCGACTGCAATTCCAGCATTTTGGGGATGTCTAAGGCGAAGGGGTTGGATCGACAACAAAAAGGGTTAGTCGCTCGTGATTAATCGACCTCCGTGTGTCGCTCGGTTTACACTTCGCTACGGGGTTTTAACGCGAACGTGCCTCGTTCGTAACATTTCTATCCTCCTTTCTTCTTTTTCCCAGCTTCATTGCCTCGTTACGTTTCGTATTACTTTCATAGCGCTGCAACGTGGATTTCTATGCGTTTACGGGAAATTAGAAAGCGCGGAGTTTGCCACGCGGCATGTGTAGTCTCGAACGATGAAAAAGGAAAATGCAGGAAGTATCAATCATTGCGAGAAAGTGCTGTAGGAAATTAATATGAGAAGATTGAAACGATAGCGATGATTATAAAAAATTGATGGACCATTAATATGGAAAAATGTATACAGAATTGAATTATTCTCAGAAATTGAAAAAAAAAGATTGCTATTAAAAATTCATGGGAGATTCATATGGCAAGACGCAGACAATATTAATTATTATCAGAGATGGATACAATGTTAATTATTATCAAAACCTGATAAAACGTTGATACGAGGAAATTGATAAAATATTCGAAATACAGGGTGGTTGGTAACTGGTGGTACAAGCGGAAAGGGGGTGATTCTACGCGAAAAAACAAGTCGAAAATATAGAATACAAATTTTTCGTTTGAGGCTTCGTTTTCGAGAAAATCAACTTTGAATTTTCGTTCGGTACGCCTACACTTTATCACGTCTCGTTATAACGGACCCCACTGTAGATTTTTAGAAAAATTAAAAAAAAAATTAAAAAAATAACGTCAATCGAGACAACGATCTACAGTGAGATCCGTTATAACGAGACGTGATAAAGTGCAGGCGTACCGAGCGAAAATTCAAAGTCGATTTTCTCGAAAACAAAGCCCCAAACGAAAAATTTGTATTCTATATTTTCGACTTGTTTTTTCGCGTAGAATCACCCCCTCTTCGCTTGTACCACCAGTTACCAACCATCCTGTATAATGTTTTCCAGGTTCCATTTTTTTAATCATATTCTCAGAAATGATACTGACAACTAAAATTCTGTGGCATACCGGAAAATAATATATACAGTGGCTCGCGATAATACTCCGAATACTCGCGGGAACTTCTTATGTATATATTATACAAAAAATTTTGAAATTTGATTATCATCGTAACGAGACACGATTACATGGCGATTAGGTTGATAAAATTTGAAACAGATGCGAGAACGTGTACAGTGGTTGCATTCTTTAGCTATCAAATTAATAACAAAATCAGTCAAATTAAAAAATTCGTCCCTTCAGGGACGAAGTTCGAGTTTGGTCTCTGTAGATGTGTCGCATAGAGTTTTGTCCGTCTAGTCTTGACCATGTCTGTAGATTAACTAAGCTACAACAGCCTCGATAGACACGTTGAAAATTTAAAGCTGGTCTGTCTTTGGACACCAAGAAGCCTTCAACTTGCTTATTCATTATTACTTTGTAACGCGTCTTCTGCGTCGTAAACCGCTCAGGCAACTAAATAACCAAATAAATAATAATCTATCGTTAATACGATCATGCATTCTACCTGATAAATCCTGATAAAAACGAATAAAAAGATCCTAACGAAGATCTACATTTTCCTATTTTCCATGTTGCTCGACACACGACGAAAAGGGAAAATTATATTTCGAAGACCGTTGAAATGCCTAGGAAAAAGTTCCATTAAGAACCAAAGCCGGCAAAATATTGAGTGAAGAGTCGAGAATAGTTGGAAAGGAGAAATTTCTGCGAAACGTAAAATTCTTACGGGGAACCGGCGCTTCCTTGTCTTCGAAGCTTTCATCCAAAATCTAATTGACGTGGAGTGTGAGCTCGCGTCAATCGTCGATCTCCCCAAAACTGGGAAATAAAAATGGAAAACTGGTGTTCTCATCGGCCACGTAAATACCAAAATTCGCCGCAATTCGTCTGGAATTCGGTAGAAGATCGTAGCGGATATAAAAAGTATGGAAACGGAAGCGTCAGAGAATTGGTAGAGAAATAATCGGTGAGACAGAGTTGCTGGGCGGAAATTGTTTTGTCGAGGATGAAATTTGGTGTTCCGGATCGCGGTTAAAGTCGACGGTAATTAGCCAGGACGGACGTGGACATGGACGAGCACTTTAAATGTCCGCCAGCCCATCGTCCTCCCCGCTGTTTAATTCGTTTATTATTCGATAAAGTTCTGACAGCCGGTTGGACCGGTGTCACCAAGCTTACCTGCCTGATCAACATCTCATGCCGGCGAAAGCTTGACGAAGCTCCACTTCCTCTATCGCGTTCTCTTTATTTAACCCCTCTTCGCTCCTTGATTGTCGGCTTGACGCACGTTTCAGCCAATTCTGATATGTTAAATAAATACCCTTCTTCTCCTTTTTATTATCCTCGTTAAGCTGTTTAATTGATATCACGCGAAATGGTAATTTACCAAGTGTCCACTTCGAGGTATTTTAATGAGAATAATTGGCATAGAGTTACGAGGCCCAGTGAAATTATTAGTTGGTCATTTTTCGTAGAAACGGCGATGGTCATTTTTTTGTAAAAATAGCAGAACGTGACGCCGAGTGGAAAATTGTTCAGTCTCCTCTTTGAGATATTTTATTAGAAATGATTAGTATGGAGTTACGTGAACGAGCGAGGTCGTTGGTTGGACATTTTTTTCTAGAAATTATGTGTGCAGTGGAAATGTTGATCTTTTCGTTTGGTTGTATCTTTATCTTAGTTGTCGGTGGTTAAACGTAAATCTGGAGAGAAAATGAAGTTTTTTAATCGAGGCGGTGCGAGGTGGAAACGTATAAAGTTTCTGGCATTCCAATAAGACGTTAGAATTTAGCTTGTAAGGTATAATTGTAAGGCTGGATCTAATGAAATATTGCCGAGAGTGGTAAAGTCACGTGTTACTTTGAAAGGAAATTAGGAGTAGGTGTTTTTTTACGGAGTACGACTAATTGAAAGTGAACAAATTACGTGGTTATATTTATTGATTAGTTTCTGGGGATGTATTATATTACAGCTATGTATATCGCTGTAATATGTTTCAATTTATCTCTGTAATTTGTATCTGTATAAATTCTTTTATTATTTAGATCGGTTTTATTTTCCACGGTCGTTGGATATTGTTTATAATTACACTGAAACTTCTAAATTCTCGATATGCATTTGTAATTCCCTCTTTTAGAACAGTCTTAGCAGCTCTCTGATTTACCGGCCAACGGTAACCGTGTGATCGGACTTGTAGTTTATTCATTTTCCATAGCGCTGTACTCCACTAATCGTCATTTCGCCTGCGTAAATATTCAAATTCAAGAATTAAGAAGAAAATAGATTCTACTTTTTAGAATTCCCATCGTCAAATGAAGAGACAGCTTTGATACAAACGGAATTGGCTAACAATACATTGAATTTTAAAATTGCTCCTCTAAGACAAGCTTCTTCTAAGGTAAGACATATAACTTACTATGTTCTTCACGCATAACCTTCAATTTTAAACAAACTCCTTTTAAAAAAAGATTGTTCTCGCAAGAAATTAGTTACCGATATATTGAATTTAAAAATCGCTGCTCTATAAACGATAGAACATATGATTTACCATGTCGTTGACCTGTGGCCTTCGATTTTAAACAAATTCTTAAAAAAAGACAATCTAATTTAAAGAAAACAGTGCCACCGTCCTATAACCTATATCGTAATCAATAATTAATGGCCGTCCACTTCCTATACGAATGCAGATATACAGAAACACAAAGACAGAGGCATTAAGATTTCCTGGGAAAAATAAATATGTAATAACCCCATATTCGGTGCGACGTTAAACACAAATTTGAAAAAGGAACAGATATACCGAATTAAAGAATTGCTTCTCTGTGGAAGATGCAAGAGATATCAGCATACGACGAAGCATACGAGAGAAGAGCATAACCTAGCTTACGATATCTTTGACCTACTAATCTCCAGTCTTTCTATTCTTCTTCTTTTTTTTTTTTTTTTTGAAGGAAATCTCTGAAAGAGAAAACGAAGGAAAAGAAACTCCATAAAATATGAACCACAAGCGCCATGCACCCATTACGTATCCAACACGCCAGTCCTCTAATCTTCATCGAGCAAATTGACAGCCTCCGTTGCACTCGTTTCCTTTCGCTTGGAGGAGCTCCTTGTTTCACAGCTTCCGGTCCCTGGTGCTAATAAAATAATAAATACACGGCGCGCCGCTGGGGTCGATGGTGTTTCACACCTGCTAGCTAGATCGATGCCTTCTTCCTCTTTTATTATTTTTTCGCCTTGTTTTCCTTCTTCCTTTTTTTACTCAACTAACCCCCCATCAGGGCCGTAGCGCCGACTTTACACCCCCTTACAATGCCTCGGCGTACATTACATACAAGCCGGTTATTTCTCCGGGGAGTTTTCTCGCGTGAATACCGCGAAACCACGCACAGCAAGGTAACACGCGCGCACACACCAACGTTTTAGCGTTAGACCACGCGGAAATTTCTCTGGTAAGTTCTACCTCTTTTTCCCACCTGCTAAAATTATCGGCTAAACGGAATCGCGATTTTACGGTATTTTTTCGTTTTGCAGATTAGTTTCTACGGAACTATGCGATTACGTGGTGTTTTATGGGCGGCCAGACTTTTTCTTCCCTTTTTGGCAGCAATCTTCGTGTAACCGAGAGGCAAATTGATTTACATGCCTGTTACTTCTGTCCTACGCTATCTCAAGTTCTCGCTAGAGAGATGAATATATTTAACGATCGTTGTTAACGTTAAATGTCAGAGGAACGAAATTTGTCTAATTGATCGGGCAAATTTGGAAATTGGAAATTTATTTGGAAACGATCTCTGGATCGATACGAATATTGTACGTTGCGTCGTATTTTTCTTATATTAAAAATATTCGTTCAACCTTCCTATACTGGCAGAAATTAATCGGGAATTTAATTTACCAAGCTTCGTTTATCGCAACATTTAACGCGATTCAACGATCTTTCGTTATTGAAACTCTCTACTAATTTAGTCAGGCAATAATTTAGTAATGCAGTGGAATTACAATTTCTTTATTTTATTCAGAGTTTGTAAATTCCTTTTGAAGTTTTGAATATGCACTTTTATATCGTTTTAAATCGTTTCCTGAACTTTTTCATTCAACGTTCAAATGATTAGGCGTCTTCAAGTTATCCCTCGAATTTCTAGATTGAACTCTTGAACTGGTTCTACATTTTCTTATGAAATGAAAGTATGGTCTGTCGCAGAGTATTTTTCATACGTAATAACATACGTTCATTGAGAAAACTTTAATAATCGTAAAAAGATTCACGATACCACGTTCATGATTTTCAGACTTATTCGGTGAAGCACACGATCTTTCTATGACTACGATGTAGGCTGGATGAAGCGATAACCAGGGTCGTCGAAGACGACGCGATAACGCGAAATCGGCGACGAGGTCTGGACCAGCGAAAAGTTTCCGGCGCCATAAGGATCGCACGCCTCGGGCCGGTCAGGGTGAAACTTTTCGCCTAAATTCCCCCGGGTGCCATGAGAAAGCATCAGTCCTACCATCGTCGGGGAGAGTACAACGCCCCTGAAGTGCAAAACGTCCTGCTACCAGTCACCATCTCCGCGTCAAATAAAACAACCGACAAACAATCGTCAAATAATAGCATCCAGAGAAATAATACAATAACAGAATAATGGAATAGTAATAACGCAGAAAAAGTAGTACATCGATAGAATAATAGACGGATACTAACACTGAGAAGTAAAACGATAGAAGTAGAATGCAATATTTAATAATAGCGCATAAAAATTTCCTTCTTTCTATTGTTAATCCATTTAGAACTAGGAATTCGTATATTTTATTTGCAATTTTTCTTTTTTTTTTTTTTTTAATATTCTTTGCTTTGCTAGAATTCGAAGGCTTTTCTTTTCTAATTTTTCCGATCTCTTCCTTTCTGCTCGTAATGTCTTCTAGTAATAATTTGTTGGAAATATAACGAAAGCAAATATATTATTATAAAATTCGATACAGGTAATAGTTGGGATGGGTGATTTTTGGTGTTTGATAAGAGTTTGGTGTTTGTTTGTATGGGCAGAAAGTTTGTACATGCAGATACATATACGTAGGCAGAAACTTTGTATAGGAAATATTTTCTTTTTTATATTTATTTATATATATTATTATTATTTATATATATTTATATATATTTTGTATTTAATAAGATTGAGCAGAAAGGTCCTTTCTGCTGGTCTTTAAATATTAATAGGATAGCGATAGCACAGAAAAATAATATACCACAGAAATTCGTTCTCTTTATTTTTCACTCATTTAAAATCCATATATTTTAGTTGGAGTTTTGCATTTTTAAGATATTCTTCGCTTTGGTAGAAATATAGAGGGAGAAAAGGAAGTGTTTTATTTAAGAATTTGATACATATGTATAGTAATGGTTGATTTTTTATGGTCGATAGGACTCGAAAACGTAAAACTGGTTTAGTGAGAAACTTATATAGCCAACTATAAAAGAAATATTTTCTTTTTCTTATCCGATAGAATTTAGGAAATTGATCTCGCGAGAAGTTAGTGTCTTATTTATTTAAATAAGAAAATTGATCAAAGATAGATGTTTATCCGAATTAATCTCTTTTTTATATCTGATTGATAGATTACAGAAATCTAAAGGTATGCAATAATTGATAGGTAAAATTTGAAATTTAGTAATCCGCTTCTCTATTATATTTTTTACTATCTTTCAACGATTGATATCCAGAATTTGAAATTCAACAATTGCTATTCTGTTTACCCATCACATTTTCAACTTGACATTTTGTCAACAAATGTCAACTTAATTGACATTTAAAATTTGCAAGCAATTTTCTTGTATTTTACAGATCTTGTATTTTTCAAATTTTCAGAAAATCGCTTTCACACGACACCCTCTAAACAATCTTCTGCTTCTGATTTAATTATTATTCGGACTCTGAATATTGGCGAACTAGTCGTGCAACTTTGTATCTACTCATCGGCTTGAGAAACCAGATGAATTCCAAAAAGGTGCAATGGAAGTTACTTGGAGGCAGGAGCCAGTCACGATCCATTAATGTTTTTCATTGGTAGTACGTAGCGGTTTATTCGTAATCTTGTAGCATATATACCATACAGTCGACGATGCGTTAAAGGGAGCCAGGATTCTGCTGCCTCAGTAATTTTAATGCGAATCGATGTTGAAATCCTGTGTCTTATTGCGATCATTCCACCCGTTGCGTCGTGTCGAATCGATACGCTGTTTAATCCTGTATTTGATCGTTTGATTTCACTTCCATCTCTTTTCTCCCCTTCTGACAACACAGGCTTGCAACATTTTTCTTACCACGTTCCTATATTATTTATTACCATTATAAATTTCCCACTACACGAATTTTCCTATAATTTATATTCGATATTGGGATATGGATAGAAAATATTATAGAAATTGTTCATAAGAATAGAACGTTCTTGTTGAAGTTAAAGAAGTTTGTTTTATAAAGTTTGTAGAATATATTACCCTTTGGTAGGAAAAAATATTGCATCGTTTAGAATCGCATACCTAGCAGCTTTTTATCTTGCTGTCCAAAGTTCGCAAGATTTAATAATATTTTATAGATAACATACTCTACGTAATATTTTACAAATAATATTTTTTAGCTTCAGGATTTTTATTCTTTTAGAACACGAATTTTTTGTCCCTTTTTTCTTTTAATTTTGCATCTTCTAACAAGTCTGTCGAAAATTTTATTCTACTTCCAGTATTGGAATTTTGTATTCTTTTATCCCATCATCTTAACAATTTTTCAGTCAGTTTACGATAATAATAATAATAATAATAATAGAAGGTTGAAGTATTTAAAATTGAAGTACCGAGGTATTTATTCAAGGTATAATTTTGCAACAGAGAGTGAAAGGGATCCGAGTGCTTCAGAGTGCCAATTTCGACGAAAGGTATAAAAGACGATCGTTTGAGTCGATTGACTCACAATAGCCAGCTTTTCGCGTGGTATCTCGATTTGGAAAGCGGCCCAAACGTTTAATGAACATCGTTTCGAACTCGCGTGTTGTTCACGGCGTCGCATCGAGCCGATTGACCCATTTATATTCGATTACTCAGCCGACTTTCTTCTTCTCGTGGCTCAAAATACAGCCGGTGCACTTTGTTGCATCGTTAGAGCAACGTGGTCAACCCTTTCGCTATTACCAACTGTACTTCGTGTGACGAAAGCTATGGCAAAAATACCTTTCCACTTACTATCTTTTAATTTCTTTCGAGAAATTGCAAAAATATATATATTAACAGCGGAAACGAAGAAAATTGGATTCTACTTAATTTCACCATTGAATTTCGTTTCTTCTACCTTTTGCTTCCGGCGAGTTAATCAGCGCTTTCAGGAATATACAGGGTGTGGTCGAAAAACGCGTAAAGGCGGACACGACGTGATTCCTGGGGGGAGAAAAATTTGGAAATGTTTCTAAAGCAGTTTGTGGATAAAATTCTAATCGCAGAAAAATACAGCCTGAAATTTTCCTTAAGTTTCCATACGAACATTTGCAACGATCGCACGAAAACGCAATGATATTTTATCACCAACTACTTGGCCTACTTCCCCATAAGGTGACTCGATCGATTACCAAGGAAAATGACGTTACGAAGCTATGAGGAAAATCGAGCGAGCCAGAAACTGTCAAAGCTTGAAAAGGGCTAAACGAAATAAAATCAGGAAACACCAAGTTCCGCGACGTCTTACTTTACACGTCGAGGACGAGACAGATCTTCGAAAATCAACGTTTTTCCATCAAACACGGATAAGTTTGGAAAACAATGATTTCAGCCACGTATCCGTAAGGTTCGCGATAATTCCAATTACATAAAAAAAAAATTGCATTAAAAAAAAACCATTGCATACGAACGTGACACAAAAATGATACAGATGTTGACCAATCTTTTAACACACACACACACACATATACATAGGGTAGACTTAAAATATTATTTTACGATTCTAAAATACTAAGAACGTTATTTCGCAGCTAGAAAGTATTATTTTCCAGCTACGAAACATTTCAGATTAACGCTAATCTCACCAGGCCTGGTCTCAAAATTTAATTCGAAATTGCACGCTCGTTGTTATTTCTTTCACTGGTCTAACTTTCTGCAAGTTCTTTTATTAACAAAAATTGAGAAATTTATCGATCAGATAAGACAGGAATTTGCATAAAATCAGATGATTAGTGTTAAATAGTAAAATTCTTGCACCATAGCTATCACGAAGAAAGAATAATTCGTAGAAAGAGATTAAATCAAAAAGAAAAAAGAAAAAAAATGGGATCTAGTGTAGAGAAGGCTTAGAAGCGACGAGTGTGTACAATGTATCTTAGCGGTGTGTTTATTAAACGACATAGGGATCTGTCTTTCGGGAATGGAGCACGCGTTATTTGCACGGCCGCGATTGCGACAAGGTAGCACGGTATAACAGGTAACGGCTCGCTTACGAATGCAAATGGGCTAAATTAATCCTAGCCGGAGCTGAGTGCTAGGTAATCATCATTAGCCGGGATTATTGTTTTCCCGGAGCTGCGCGTTTCCAGTCTCGGAAATTCTGCTCGTCCTGCCCGATCGTAATACACGGTCGAAGGAGAGGAAACCCTCGATGAAACCATTATCGGAAGTTATAGCCTTCGATCTTTGATACTTCGCGGGATACTTCTCGTAATTGCACCATGTTTCTATATGGTGAACACTTTTCGAACGAACGAGGCAGGTTAGAACGTTCGAAAGAGTTAATTAGGATATTAGAATAAGAGCAAATAATGAGATTAATGAATAGCAAGGAGCTATTGAGACGCGTGATGGAAGAGTTCGAAAACGAAGGAAAACTTGAACAATTGACTGTTGATGAATAGTTGGCAGACAAATATTTCGAGGAGCGAAGGAAGCCCGGCTGCGAGCTTGGCAGGAAAAGAAACGAACAAGATAACAGAAACCGGATGTTACTATTATTGGAAATTAGACTTTCATTCTGTGAGCGAAAGTAATATTCACTTTCGTTTCTCCTTGCTGAACAAATTTTTTTTTCATCTTAGAAAAATTCTATGCTGGAATAGATTCTACGATCTCTGTTTCATAGAATTTTTGACGAGATGGAATTTTACACGCCACGCATGTTAAACACATCACCTTGCGCATTGGTATATCGCTTAAATATGCTTGGACAAAATCGTATGAACCTTGCCCCAGTTTTTCGACTTAGAGTTAGCGCAAACGCTCGTTCAAAGCTTCGTGTCTTGAAATTCTATATTTTTCTCAAACGTTCGATTGATATAGTAGATTTGTTCGATCGTATAATCTTCGACCTGCAATCTCGTCGATTGTTCGCGTCACGAAGGGTAGCGTAACAACGTTCGGTTTCCACCTATCTCCATTTACATCTCACGATTCTATATTTTTCTTAAGTTAATTTAAATAAACACGTAATTAATTGCTTCGAATTTTCGGTGATCGCGGGGTGCGAGCAAACTCTATTTTCTTGAAAATGAAGAACCTTCTGGCGCGTAGACTAACGTTCTTCTTACTGTTTGCTCGAGTCTAGCCATGGATATCAAACAAATTTGCAAAATTAGTTTTCTCGACAACTCAGCCTCGGACGACAAAATTTGATTCCATATTTTCTTCCTATCTGTTTTGCAAGAAATCACCTCGCGCGATTAAAAGATTTTATCACACAGTGTGTATACTCTTGCGTGGCCATGCACAGGAATGTGGCCGTGTTTACGGAAACACCGTACCTGCTTCGGGTAATCATCCGATATCACGTTCTTGTTTTTCAACGTGTGCTGTCGTGGCTTTTCTGACATCGCGTGTTCTTGCTAATTCTGTCGCGTTTACACTTTCCAGTTTTCCAATTACACCGTCTTTTCTCTCGATACTCGCGCGTCTACTGGTTTCATACCTACAAATTCCTACGATGAGAACTCGCTCGATCGAATATGTCAAAGAGTACGTTGTACACGAACGCTAATAAAATATGCCTGGGGAATACTGCAATACTTCGAATAACACAAAGTTTATTAGGATATTCGAACGACAAGTAGTTCCACTATAGTACTTTACTCCGCGTTTCCCTGCAACGAGCGATCGAACCGCTGACCACCCTCGGTTCACTCTAGCTGAAAGCGTTCTAATTTCGTTCGTTATCAACGACGTCGATCGTGGATCGATGCAAGCAATCGGGATCAAGCGAAGGCGAAGCCAGCATATCACGAAACTCGTGGCGCACACAGTCTTCGCCAATGTATATAGCGTTCCCGTAAGCGGCGTCCTTCTCTCTGAAGGAGCCGAGGTGTAGGTCGGCAGATTTTATCGCACAAGAGATTCCTGTACGCGGTACGTCCGTCCGCGTCCGTCTCTCCGCGAGTCCGTTTTGTATTTCACTTGCCGCGACATGCGTCGCGTACAACGCCGGCTCGCCAGCCTTCAATGACGCCATCATACGCTAAAATTAAGAATTCTGCCGCGAGTTCAACTTCAGCGGATCCAGCTCGCACGGACAGGGGAGTCCGGAATTTCGATCGAGATAGATCGAGAGTAACGTCGCTATGACTATGGCGGATTTTGTAATGTCGCAGGGTCGCCAGGTTGCCGGTCGCTGAGAAATTCTGTCGTTATAGATACGGGAAGAAGCTTCTATCTGTTACGTTACCCTTAACCAGTCAGCTGCTGCGGTCTGTTTGAAAACTGTGTACCTAAAATCGTGGCAAACTGTAAGCGATGACGAGTATACTCGTCAAGCACAGAGCGTGTGCGGCTGTTGTTATAATATAGAATTTAGTTGTACCGGAATGCCTGTTCTATCTTTTCCTACGCATGACGAGTATACTCGTCGTAACACGAAACGTTGCCATTTCCTCATGACGAGTATACTCGTCGTAACTCGAAACGTTGCCATTTCCTACGCATGACGAGTATATTCGTCGTAACACGAAACGTTGCCATTTCCTCATGACGAGTATACTCGTCGAACCACGAAATGTTGCCATTTCCTCATGACGAGTATACTCGTCGTAACACGAAACTTCGCTATTTCCTCATGACGAGTATACTCGTCGAACCACGAAACGTTGCCATTTCCTCGTGACGAGTATACTCGTCGTAACACGAAACGTTGCCATTTCCTCATGACGAGTATACTCGTCGAACCACGAAACGTTGCCATTTCCTCGTGACGAGTATACTCGTCGTAACTCGAAATATTGCCATTTCCTACGCATGACGAGTATACTCGCCGTAACACGAAATGTTGCCATTTCCTCATGACGAGTATACTCGTCAAAAACAGCTGACTGGTTAAACCATACGAATGTAACGTAGGATGTAAGTGATACGAGTAAAGAGACAGGGACGCGTTACACGACAGGGAAAGGTAAAAATAGTAGAAAACGGCTAAACCGGTGGATGAAAGATTGCACGTAATCGTGCGGAAGTGAGTTGGCCAAGGGAAAGAGGAGGACACTGTCCCACACTATGCAATTCTCTTGGCGGAGAGAAAGGATTGCCGTTGAGGCGAGATTTGCGGTTTCCTTCACGATAATAGTAAAGGGGTATACGTATACACCTAACGTTCAACCGTACAATGCTCGAGAGGTTATATTGCACCTATACGAATGGCCCCTTAAACGCTTTGCAATACGCACCGGGCATTAACTTCGTGGAATTTTAATTTGAAATAGTCACCGGGAATATACATTCCCTTGGCGATCTTGGGAACAATTTTAAACGTCGTTTCTACGCGTAGAATAAAATGTTAAATATTATATATATATTTCTTTGTCATATAATTAAATTAAAAAATGTACAACTCGTGTTACATTAATACTATGTTATAATGAGAAACCATCTCGATGCGCGCACATCGTCGAGAAAAGTATTATCCGCGTAGAGCATGGTGAAACCTTCTGCTGTCATGCAACGATCGAGTTCTCACTCGTTCTAAAAAGCCCTGGCTTCAACTTGTCTGTGGCTCGAGTCGAAAAGAGAAAAAAGCAATTCGAAACGAGCGTCGACAGACAACAGCGGGAAAGGAACGGCCGAGGACACCCATTCGATTTTAAGGGGAGCAAGCATACTAGACACGATGGGAGAAGCCCAAGTAGAAGGAATGCCACGTGGGCTACTGTGGGAGCTGCCCCGAAGCGTAACGTCGGGTATAAATAAAGCCGTGTCCAATTAGTATTTGGCCACCGGTTCGGCACCAGATAAAATCTTCGTGTTCGACGATCACGAGAACGGGATCACCTTCTACGACGTGGTCATCACCGACCAGGAATCCACCTCGACGATGGATCTATTACCAACGCTGACTCTTCGCATTCTCATCTGGACTCTGGTATCCCTGTGAACGTTTTGCTCTGAATGACCCGATAGAATTTTTACTTGGAGGGCATTCGTACGCAATGTAAATGAGAATGTCGGGAAATGGATTTTCTTTTCTTTGTGTTTTTGTTTACTTTTAATTTATTTATTTGAATTCGTATCTAAATATCTAAATACTAAGAAATTATTAAATACCAAAACGTTCGACGCCAAAGAGTCAAACGAGATCCTCGTCTAAAATTCGTATTAAGAATCAGTGGCACGCGAATCCTTGAGCTCGTCCTGCGGATTTACAACGGTGGACGAGCATCTCCCCCGAGGGAGCGAATCTCGTCGTGGCGCGCGCCGTTTAATTGTCCGGGTCTTAAGCAATTGCGGTTTCAGGCCAGTTGAGACAAGGATCGAGGCAATTTGCCCTTTCGCCGTCGTGTTCCACGAGCACCGCACGACGTACAGAGATGAAGAGAAAGATGAAAAGAAAACGTCTCGCGTGCAATGGCGGCTCCGATGCACACGCGTGTCATGCGTGCATCGCGATAATCGACTTTGTACGCCCACGTGTTGACCGCAGAGAAACGCTTACGCTTAATTGAATTCGCGTTACAGGCTCGAGAGATCTTTCGTCTATGGGGTTTCGTATTGTTCGTTCTACGAATCGATAAAGTTAATTGGACGTTCCAAATAAATTAACAAAAATAGGCACGACGATGGATATATTAATTCGTGAATGTAGCGACGAAGAAAACGCAGTAGCGATGGATAGGGTGAATTTTCAGGGAAAGAATTTTTCAGACAGGGTTTCTCCACGAACGAACGTCGCAAAATGCACGTAAAGCTGAAAGGCAGGATTTTGCGAATGCAAAATGGCTTTTATACGGAAGAGATTTGCTAAAGTAGATTACATAAATTGGAAGATGATAACTTGATAGGTAATTTTTAGGAATGTAGGACTTTTTTGAGCAACTTGCGCGATGAAAGACGACTAGATACGTACACGGGGACGTTGAAAGGGGAATTTTTGAATGGAGAGGATTTTTCAAGAAACTTTTGCGACTGGAAAAATTTGTATATTTGTAGCTGCTGGAAGGGATGATTTTTAGGTGAGTTGGATTTTTCTAGCTGGAAGAAATTTGTTGATGTTGAAAGGGGTGAGTTCTAGGTGAATGGAACTTTTTCAGGAACTTTTGCAGAACATTTAGTAAACGAGTTTAACGATCGAGTGAACATTTTCGAGTGAAGTTTAGAAGAAAGGTCTTATGGTAACAAATGAAAAATTATTCTAAAATTCGCGTGAAATTCCAAAGAAATATTTATAATTAAAGAAATAGATACTATTTAATCTAATATTTTATTATTATTATTAATCTAATTTTCCTTATTAATTTAATTTCTACAATTATCAATTTAATATTTAATTAACATTTGATCTAATATCTACAATTTAATAAACACGATTCGTTTATCATCCATTGGAGAATTTTACGTGAACTGGGATGAACCTAGGAAGCAAGAGAAGGAGACAAAAAGAAAATCGTAAAGGAGAATTTAACAGACAAACAATGTCGTGACGCAACAAAAGTTTAAAAAAGAGGCAATTGTTCACCGTTAGTCCGTAAAAACGGTCGTGAAGTACTTTAATCGTGGTAAAAAATAACGCACGAGAGGGGTTGAAAAAGTTAGCGCGGATATTGCCGTATCGTCGTATAATTATCCGCTCGTAAACTGCTAACGAACACCTTGTACCAGTAAAAAGAGGATGTTCGCGTTATTAAAAGTTTGCATACGTGTGGTTTGCCGCTCTCTTTCTCTTTCCCCCCCCTACCATCCTCATTCACCCAATTTTGCTTCGCTTTTCGCCAGTTTCTCTTTCCTGTATTTGTTCGTTCACCTTTTAGCGTTTCATTTTTCATCCCCCGTATACCGAAAGCATCCATTCGATTCCATTTCGTCAATTTCATCGTACGGAAATTAAATCATACTCCTGGAAAGAAATTCTACTTTTATAAATTTATATAATTTTACTTTTATAAAATTTCGTGCAACGCCTCGCAACTTTTATTCTTCAATTTTGTCCACGTCTTATTTTGCATTTAATGTTTCAATCCTACCATCTGCAACGATAGATGGACACAATTTTATTTTTATCTTGTTACTTTGAATTTTTTATAACGCTTCTCGGCTCTTATTTTTCCGCTCTTCCAGATATTATTTCCTAATTGATATTTCGCTGTTAATATTTATAACGTTATTTAACTTGCAATATGTTACGTTTTAATATCATAATTTTACGACATCCGCTAATAGACGATATTTTCAATCGCACCACGTAGAACGTGAATAATTGGAGGAAATTTATTTTTGCTAGCTCTCGTGAGATTTTTATTCTCGGCATTTTTCCAACCGAAATAACTTACTTCTTCGAACCTCATGAATTGAAAATGTTCTTTAAACGATGCGTTCACTGGAAACTTAATTATTCCACTGTATGGTATAATTCTATAAATCTACACGTGGTATTTCACAATTGTTGTTCTTAAATCTCTACAGCAATAATATTACAACTCGTCGACCCTCGTGAGCTGAAAGTATCGTCGAAATTTTCTTCGTCAGTTGCATTACATTGAATAAACAGCGAATTATCTGATTGAAAGCAGGTAATTTGATTGCCAGAACTTTTATTCTCACGTTTTCATCGAACTCTCTAATTTTCCGGGAATACGACTTATTTTGATAACTGAAAAAGAGAGAGATGAAGGGGGGAGGGGGAGAGAGATAAAAAGAGGTCTCTATTATTCCTTCTTTACGTCGACAACCACCAACCCGTTTCATTTTTTCCATATTTCCTTCTTCCGTTTTATTTCCCCCTCGTCGTTTTTCCCTTTTTCTCTTTCCTTTTCTTCTTCTTCTCTCGCTCTCGTCGACACTATCGAGGTCTCGAGGCCATCGCGACTCTCTGGACTTCGATGTCGTGGATCGTAATCGAAGGAGAAGATGATGGATAAGGGCTCCGAGTCGAAATAAGGACGATAAGATCGGAGAAAGGACACACCGCCAATACGCGTTCGTGCGGCTCCATCCACACGAAATGTACGAATGATAAATCCATCTATAAATATAGAGGAAAATATTGCTGTCGAAAAGACAGGTTTTTCTATGAAACCATACGTTTGTAATTGGAAATAATGGCAAGCTCTCGTGGTCAGTAATTTGAATAGATAAAATGTCTAATTATGAACGCACATAATGTAACATAAATAAATGTAATATAAATAAATTACAAATAGATTATAGTCTAGCGTGAAAGGAACGAGCAATTTTTTACATTAATCCAGTGAAAATGAAAATTCCTGTACAATGATCTTCAACTGTGAATGGAGCTTTAATCGAAGCACCACAGTTGCAATTCGAGACAAGTTACACAATGTTGTAGACCTGTCAGGAAGAGGAAAAAAAAAAAGAATTATCCTGCAATGCAGATCGATCAATTAGGTGGCCGTATAATGC
Source organism: Bombus huntii (assembly GCF_024542735.1). Lineage (NCBI taxonomy): Eukaryota > Metazoa > Arthropoda > Insecta > Hymenoptera > Apidae > Bombus > Bombus huntii. The sequence continues at coordinate 6,542,650 of NC_066251.1, forward strand.
CACTTTTTTCTCCTTATTTCCCTTCGTTCTTGAAATCTCTTTCGAAGACCTTGTACAAGTTACATCGAGTCGCTTAACGACAATGTACCATTCGAGGATCGCATTTGCATTTACAACATAATTGAGGACATAAATTTTAATATATAATAGACTTGTTGGCATAGCGAGGCTTTAGATTCGAGTATCGAGATCGATGCGGTGACACCCAAGTTCCCATGCAACGTTCCTCTCATCCTCTTCGATGTATCATACTTCACACTAATTGAGGATATCTCGAATATATTTTCAACGTCGATCGATCGCTATCTTATATTCTCTGTCCACTTGTATTATCATTTTATCATCCGTATATGGCTTTTCATTTTATTAACCGCAATGCTGAACATAATTCTCAACTTCTATCTTTCCCCGGTATACAAATCGATCCGTTGAATTTTCCATTTTTTTTTTTTTTTTTTTTGCATCCTTGGACGAAGCACTTGAAATTTTCAGGCTGAAAATAACAAAAGCAGCTAAACGTAAGATCTGTTAGCACGATAAGATAAATAATAATAAAAGAGAAGTTTTACGACCAGGATAAGAAGGAAGGATATAATCGATATAGAAATTTTAATTACATTAAATATTCCATAAATCTTGCTAGCTTAGTGAATCACTGTTAGCTAAAGATACCATGAAAGGATTAATAATTTCAATGTGCTTTTATTACCTTCGTCGTCGTCGTCGTTGTTGCACATTGTTTTTTCCACAATGTTATGTAATATAATATTTAACATAAATTTTATTATTTTTCCTATCTGTGACAAAACATAGTCTACGACCTTACGTTTATATAACATTGTTCACTTATTGTTAATCATAGAATATGTTGACGCCGTTTGGCGGGATAGAAATGGAACGTGCTATGTATTTTGCTGGATCGAGATTAGACGATTGATCGAGGCCAGTTCCACTTCGTAGGAGCATTCTTCGCGGTTCGGCCACCTTTATGGGGTTGTTCGCAGTTCACGGCGTTGCGAGGGTGGATCGTGGTATAAAGCATAGCTGGAAACGAGACCTCTGGGTACCATGGCGCCCACCCATGGGGTCCATGCTGGAAAAACTCGCCTGTTAACTGCTCCGACCGAGAGGCGAACCAGCGAGCCGCGTATTATCCGCGGCGGATAGAAGTTCTTCTGTTTTTTTCCTCTTTCTCTCTTCCTCTGTCTTTCTCCACGATTCTTTAGGAGACACGGCCACCTGGGTGTTTTCACGTTCGTCCTACGCTTCCCGTTGCCATGAAACGATTGCCTAGATGTCGTGGCACGGCTTTATCTGCCTTCGATCGCACGGAAATTGAAAATCGAACAACTCGTATTTATTAGCGTTTTTCATCGTTTCTTTCTCTGTTTCTTCAGTTTCCTTTCCTCTTCCTTTTTGTTCCGATTGTTTGGAAAATCAGAATTTCGTTCGTTTGCAGAATTTTCTACACTTTTCGGCTATTTTATCTTCTATTAGCCAAGAATAGTTTATTTATCGTAGGAGTGCGAATTAAAATTTGGAAAATTTCAATTTCCCGTTTAAAGCGTTCATAAGTATCTATAAGAATTTTCTGATTTTCATTCTTCTTCCAAACATCTTTTTTAATCTAATTCATTTCTTCCAATTTAAACGTTTTAACCTTTTAATTGTTCCTTGACGTGCACGCTATTTCACGAACTCCGTTTCTACAGGTCGTTTGAGGTCTCATTTTCAAGAAAATAGAGTTCGGACGCGTTCAGTGAAGAATTGATACAAAATCGTATCCGATCAATTTTCAAACTTCATTTTCTCCGTAAACGAAGCGTCCTACGAAATCTTCTATTCTACCTCTTTCCACGTACCTTCACCGCAACAGCAACCTCTTCTGGATTATTCGTCTCTGTCCAGTCCGCACCTAGTTAAGTCCAAGTCCGCTTTTAAACTTGTCCCTTCTCGAAAACGGAGCGTCAAATGAGAAAAGAATCATCCCAAACCTTCGACTTGTCTCTTCACGTAGAACCACCCCCGCTTTATCTATACCATCGATACCAAGACACCCTGTATAAATATACAAACATAACGTACAACACTTCCATCGGTCCTTGTACACTTAATGAAAATATACAGAGACAAATGCAAACATTTCTAACGATAAAATATACGTTAAATAATACAATGATAAATTCTACATTGCTCCAATGTAGTTGTGACAAAACAAAGTTTCTTTCTTTTTGAAACACTGCTCGCTAGCCATAATCTTATATTTTGATGTTTCTATCCTGTTTTAAGACCTTTTAGCTTAAACGCTGAGAACGTTACGCCGGTAGTACGGCCGGTACGATAAAAGAACGTAATTATTCTGAAGAATATCTCAAAAAGATTGGACGATCGGTCGAGTTAAACCGATCGAACAGTTTGAAATTACGAGACTCGGCAAATATTTGATTAGGACAGGTAGGAGGCGTGTCTGGAGGCTGCGAGCTTCGTAGAGAGAAGCCGCCGACGAAAGGCCAGGGGACCAACAATCGGAAAACAGCATTGTTGGTGGTCGGCGCTGGTTGGTAGCAAGAGCCAGAGACGCGAAAGTGCCGTTCGAGGATTCCTATTTCCCACGATCCCATCGCTGCCATACGAGCCCCGCAATACTCCGTCTTTCTCTGCACTGCGGTAATCATAATTACACCTGCGGGTGCCTTCTTATCGCTCCACGCCCGATCCTCTGCACCTTACGGTATACGCGGATAAGAGAAAGAGAAAGAGAGAGAGAGAGAGAGAAACAGTCTTGTACGCGCTTCCTTTCCAGTTCGTCTTATTCTTCTTCATCGACGTCGTCTTCCCAAGTTCGACGTTGAGACACGTTCTCCTTCGAGAAGAGAAGAGATTGCCTTTGAAAAGGCCAGGTTTTTCAGATCGCAATTGCAAGAGCGAAAGTTCGTTTTCAAAAAGCTTGCTCCTCCGGCCAGCGAATGGCTTCCAGCGTAGATCGGAGAAAAATTGTTTCGAGAAAGGTTGATGTACTTTTAGAAATATGAGATTGCAATGTTGCAGCGTTTTGGGTAACAGATGCGAGGATACGATATAATGTGCAGAGATAGGATATAGGTTTTGCATACAGGTTGGAAGAAGGATTCGTTTTAGAAGATCTTTTCCTTTGATCTGTGAGCAAAATGCAAAAATTGTAAATGCGCATTGCGAGAGGATCGATGTTTAAAATATGGATACTGAAAAACGTTCTCTTTGGTGAATTGGACGTGGATTCTGGCGAGGTAAATGATTTCAAATGCGAATCGGAGGAAAATTATTTCGAAAAGAGGGGACTTCGAGGTTGTAGATTAGAAGAACAAACGGTTGCAATCTTGCGATATTTTGAGTAATACGTGGATACAAATTTGAGGGAAGGATTTCATTTTAAGGAGGAGAGCTTCTTAGAATGCCTTCGCACTATCGATATACAGGGTGGTTGGTAACTGGTGGTACAAACCGAACGGGGGTGATTCTACGCGAAAAAAGAAGTCGAAAATGTAGAATAAAAATTTTTCGTTTGAGGCTTTGTTTTCGAGAAAATCGACCTTGAATTTTCGCTCGGTACGCGTGCACTTTATCACGTCTCGTTATAACGGATCTCACTGTAGATCGTTATCTCGATTGACGTTATTTTTTTAATTTTTTTTTTTTTAATTTTTCTAAAAATCTACAGTGAGATCCGTTATAACGAGACGCGATAAAGTGCAGGCGTACCGAGCAAAAATTCAAAATCGATTTTCTCGAAAACAAAGCCTCAAACGAAAAATTTGTATTCTACATTTTCGACTTGTTTTTTCGCGTAGAATCACCCCCTTTCCGCTTGTACCATCAGTTACCAACCAGCCTGTATATTGTCAATATTTCCAGGTTCTCAATTAAAAGGATCAATACCTATCGTCGATACAGTATTGTCAATATTTATTGTCCATATTTATTTTCGTTGAGAACCTCGAAATATTAAGAATATTATCGGTTGTCCAGTTCTAGATAAAACTACAGCAACTTAAAATGTGCATTGGCAGAGAAGATTGCACCTTTGAAAAATGATTATCCGTACACATTTTCCAGCAAGAGAAGACGTGCATTGGAGAAAAGAAGATCGCTTTTGAAAAAAGATAGTTTCCTAGATTACGGTGGAAAGAGTGAAAATTTGTGTTGCGTAGATTTCTCCGGCTTATCCGAGATTAGGAAGAAAAGATTTCGTTCTTCGTTAAACACTCAATTTCGTTAAATACATTTCGTTAAGAACTGGAGTACCAATTGCAACGAAACTGCGATAAGAATTGCAACAAAAAGTGATCGAAGTGGGACGATTTCGAGGAAGGTAACCTGCATAATATGTTGAAGTCATACTTGCTAATAAAAGTATGCTGACAGAGTATACTTAACATCACAAGGCGATTTACCTTGACCTAATGCGATTCTGAACGACGTGTCTACTCGTCATATTCTCCTTTTCTCTGGGTACACCTGTCGTGAATAGAATTGCGCAATCGTGGTTAAAGAAATTACTCGTTGCCTCGTCTAGAATCCTTTCATTGTACCTCGAAAGCCTTCAGGAGGCTGTTATCTCATTTAAATGAGACAGAAAGGAAAAATGAAACAACGACGTCGGAGGTTTTTTAATTCTTTAATAAGTGTACTGCGGTAAACTTCGTATGCAAACTGTTGTTAATCAACTTCGATTTATGGTATGTTTAATGAACACATGGAATAATCAGATTGTACCGATTTATTCAGATTTTATGATATATCTGCGGCATATAAAGTAGAATCTGATTGAATTAGAAAATTTATTCATATTTTGCAGTATATTCGATGAACATGTATAATAACTAGATTCATTTATTGAGGTTTTTGATCAATAGAAATATCAATCGAGTTTCGATATGTCGAGAAGGACCATTTAAAGAAGAAAAATATTGTTGAAAAAGAGCGTGGCGGACAATTGTGAGTTCCTTCTAACCGTGAACTACCTTAATGAGATGCCCGTCGAGAATAAACCGCATTACATTTCGTCATTTTTATTTAGATTTGAATCGAATGTTGTACGAGAACGAAAAATAGTGAAATTATAAAAAAAATAGCTCTTAGTGTAACAATTCTCGAAGAACCTGAAACTATGTAGTGCAAGACGAAAAAGAAGTTCAACAGCTTTCACGTGCACTTCTTGCTGCGTTCCGCTTCGTGCCTGAAAATCTTTTCAAGATTGCCATAGCCGACCTAAATGTTAATTCAAGTTAATAAAAAATGACAATATTAAAATGTATCAAGAAATGCACTTGCTATGCCAAACGATTTATACAACGATACTTCCAATCGCTTCAATATGAATAGCGTTCCCTATCGTACCTGCTCCAACTATCAATCTACAGATTAATAAAACATATCTGTCAAGATATAACGAAAGATACGCTTACCATAGAGAGAGATTTAATGAAATGATAGTTCCAGTCGCTTCTGCGTAAATAACGTTTCTTACAACGACCACTGTCGTCTGAATCGGTCGGAGAACGTGCTGGCGGATAACGAAACCTTTGCCTGAATGGTCCATGTTGAGCACGTAACGCGTAAAATTTCACGATACGAAGACAGGTGTCGTATAAAAATCTTTCCGTTGGAATCACACGGCGCATCATTGTACGAAATGAAAATCGGATCCGCGGCGAACGAGTTAAACTCTGTACGATCCCGAGGCAACTACACCTCGACCAATTATAATCCGAAGTAACCGAAATAGAATGCAAACCATCGCGCTGCATTGAAACAGCGAATGAATTCTCTACTCTTCATTCTGGTCGCTTAATTATAATATTTCGAGAAGAGAGAGAGAGAGAGAGGAGTGGGGAGGGTGAAACTATAATACGGAGATCTTGGTATCGCCGTCCAGGCATGCTGCGGTATACACGCGTGTTATATCGAGGAAAGGCGGTGGTTCCCGGGGGAGAGATGGAGCACGAAGCACAGGAAGCCGGTTCAATTGGTGTCCAGGGTGCATTTGCGTCTAATTCAATGCATTATACCTCCCCGTACACCCACCAACGCCACTGGCTAACCACCCACCCCCCCCTCTCTCTCTCTCTCTCTCTTTCTCTCTCAAACACACGTACACACTCACACACGCTATCTCTTTGGTAAACGTTTCCTCGAGCTTCCGTTACGTGCGAGATCAAATATTTTCTGATTCCACTCGGGCAGGATTTCCTAGTGACGCTGATGGCCACTGTCATGGCTTACCGGTTGCTCCCACAAAGCCCAATTCCACCAGACCATGATTGGTTCACGTATGAATGACTTAGATTTCAGAGTAACGTTACATCGTCCTCTTTAAATCATTCCGTTCGTGGAATCGAAGGAACTGATTAGAAGGTAACTTCGATTTGACGGTGACTCGAGTAAAACGGCAATGGAAGTTAATCGAGAAGATTGAAATTAAATAATTGAAGTGGAATCACTCCTCGAAATTATAGATATACATAGGGTGTTCGGCTACAGGTGTAAAGATATATTTAAGGGATGTTTCTCGAGGATGAAATAAGATGGAAATGAAGAACAACAAAATTGTGAACGGACTCTTGATCTAATAGATTTTTTATTTTTCTACGTCCGAAATATATTCGAAATACCGTGGAAAAAATTCGATAAGAATTCAGTGAATCTACAAAATGGAACGTTATCAATGAATAGAGATAAACGAAGCATTTGTAGGAGAAATAGTAAAATAAATGTACGATTTCGGGATAAAAGAGAGACGAATCTCTTTCGTGAGAGAGTAGATCCATCTCCTCTGGTATTCGTTTCGGGGGCGGATGGACCTTGGTGTCTTGCAGGGGCGGTTTATTGTGGCCCACCCTTTGTACACGTTTCTATAACCCGTGACAAGATGATTGGGGTATCTGGTTTCGTTTCTCGCAGGTGAATATGTGCACCGTGCTTCGAACTTTGAAAAAACATCGGCCATATAACGTCGATTTCTTTTTTGCGGCAATTATCGCGTCCGACTGTGGAGCAAGAGATCGTGTTCGCTGTCTGAACGACAATCGGGTGAAATAGCCCGAACACCTTTGTCGGTAATTCGCTGCTCCCTTAAATCGAATCTTGGAATCGTAGAAAAACCCCATAAATAATATTATACTTGTTAAGGATTGGGTACAAACATGTCGTGTAGAACAACGCATCTTTATACAAACATGAAACCTAATCTGTGAATTGTTGTGGACTTTATCTTAATAGAGCAAGATGGATCGTGCATAATTCAATAAAATAATATGAAACAAAAAATGTTATGCGTTTCTATTATTTGGCTGTGAAAGGAAAGAAAGTTTTGGAGCAACCTAATAGTATAATTATGATAGATACTATACCTTTATCTCTATAATAATTTTTAATTAAATGACTTAAATACCCATCTCTCACCAATAATTTTAAAAGTGTCTTACTCCCATTGACACTTTGAAACATAAAAAGAAGGTATACTCCCATGTATCAAATAATACATACAAAACAAACTCTCAAAAAAATAAGATTAAGATGAAGAGAATAATGCTCAAACAATGTAATAACAAATCTAAGTAAAAGTTAAACGAGCTGATTTAATATAAATACCTTCCTTCCTCTAATTATTGTAAAACTTGTTTTACTTTTACAACCCTTAAAAATGAATTTCTTTCCTTGAACATCAAATCTCTCACCAATAATTTTAAAAGTGTCTTACTCCCATTGACACTTTGAAACATAAAAAGAAGGTATACTCCCATGTATCAAATAATACATACAAAACAAACTCTCAAAAAAATAAGATTAAGATGAAGAGAATAATGCTCAAACAATGTAATAACAAATCTAAGTAAAAGTTAAACGAGCTGATTTAATATAAATACCTTCCTTCCTCTAATTATTGTAAAACTTATTTTACTTTTACAACCCTTAAAAATGAATTTCTTTCCTTGAACATCAAATCTCTCACCAATAATTTTAAGTGTCTTACTCCCATTGACACTTTGAAACATAAAAAGAAGGTATGCTGCTATGTATCAAATAATACATACAAAACAAACTCTCAAAAAAATAAGATTAAGATGAAGAGAATAATGCTCAAACAATGTAATAACAAATCTAAGTAAAAGTTAAATGAGCTGATTTAATATAAATATCTTCCTTCCTCTAATTATTGTAAAACTTATTTTACTTTTACAACCCTTAAAAATGAATTTCTTTCCTTGAACATCAAAGAGTACACACAGTAATCCTGACGCAGGGAAATAATACTTGACCTAACTACAGATTAGGTAAAATAGTTCATAGGATAGCTTTCTTCGTCCAACAATTATGAAATCTATGACTTTTCCCCAACTTTTTCAAACCTTCCACTCTCATACATATATACAAAATAATATACACACAGCAATGGCCAAGAGAAGCAAAGTAAAAATAACAGTTGCTTCTCTAGTGATTGCGAGATCTATTACTCCTCTGCAACCTTTTCAAACTTTCCATCCTCATGCATAAATAAAACAATATACGCACAACGATTCGAGGAACAGCGGATATACGCGCCAAAGAGAATAATCAAATAATCGCACGTTTTTAATACAAAATACACAATAGGTTTATTGGAAGCATAAAGGAAACATATCGCTAAATGTCCTTTATACTGCTTCTTACTAAAATTCTAGGTTCCTATAGAAAATGGTAATTTTTTATTTCACACGACGAGTATACACGTCCATGGCGGCGAAATGAACTTTTGGACTGACGTGTATACACGTCAGGCGCGGTTAACCAGTCAACGGTGCCCGACGAGCGAAGTAACGAATGAAAGAAGAAAATGCAGAAGGAAATGCAGCGACCGCGCTTTCCCACAACCGGAACCTCTTTGACGAATCAAACGATCAGTGAAATGAATCGAAGGAAGGACTCGTAGGAGGAACACGCGCCCTTAGAACCCGCCATACTTTGTTTTATACCCCGTTGGCCGCGATGGTATCCGATTACGGCACCACCTAATACCATGAAAAAAAAAAAAGGGGGTCCACACGGTGCCCCATATATCGTTCCCTCTCTTTCTCCCTGGTCCAAGAGGGCAGGATATCCATTCTATATTATATTAAATCGTGGGTCTCGTTTGTTTTCTTTTTCTTTTCTCTGGTCCTGTTGGTTCCAACGTTCGACGAAAAAGGGGTGCGCAGGGGATGGGGCACGAAGAAAGGGCGGTGCTGATTTTGTTGGTTTCAAGGCCCCATTGTCGTTCGTTAGACCACCGAGGACATCCGATACCAGGGACCCCCTTCGAGTTGCTGCAATACCAACGGACGGAACGAGCACGCGAAATGAAGCGAAACCGACCGATCGGAGGCCATCTACCCTTCCTGGAAACTTTAGAACATCCGCCGGAATCATCGATTCCGTCCGATCTTTTCTTTCCTTTTCGGCTACGTTCGCCAACACAGGGTACATGGGTTACGGTCAATTAGATTAATCGCTAGCACCTTCCGCATTTTTATTAACAACCGGTCGACGATGTAAGAGGATTTTGGGGTTAAGGATGAGTCTTCGCCGTTGAGTATTAGTTCTGTTCCTTTCGATTATACGATGGTAAATAAGAAACAATAATAATGGAAAGAGCGGATGAAGCGAGTTGAGAGATTGAGCGTTTGGGAAGCTAAGGTTCTGAATTATATTGCGGCTAAGGATGGATCTTAAGAAATAGTCGAGGATAGGGAAACTTTTGGTAGGAAGTTTATGGATAATATACAGGGTGGTAACTGATATAGAATAAAATAGAATAAAATAGAAAAAAATAATATAGAATAAAAATTTGTTTTTTAATTTTTTTTTAATTTTTTAAAATTTTTCCATTGAAACAACGATCTACAGTGTCTCAAACGAAAAATTTTTATTCCACGTTTTCGACTTCTTTTTTCGCGTAGAATCGCCCCCTTTCCGCTTGTACCACCAGTTACCAACCACCCTGTATATGTATCGATGTGGAAGCGGGAATTTTGGAGTTTCGATTAAGTTTGGATGAGGGTGTTATAGGGTTGTAATAATAAGTATATCGCTAGTTCTCCGCCATTTCTGGAAAAATATTTTATATTATTGTTAGTGAAATGGGGTGTCTTGAAGTTTGACTAAAATTCGTTACGAGAGTTAACCTTGGCCCGAGGATAAGAGCGAATAAGATACGCGTCTGAAGTCGAAATTAACGCAAGACGAAGCACGACGGGGGTTGATTCTCCGCGTTTCTCTCCTGGGACATCCTGTAATTCATCGCAAGAGGTTTCTTCGTCCTCGACCCCTTGCCAGCCTCGTGGCGAAATACAGAGAGTCGAAGCGAGTAAGGTCGGGATGCCGAATTACTTGTAAATGTTTAAACTTCTTCGGGCCGGCCCTCGAAAACCAGCACCGTCTTCATCCTTGAAAATTTCATCTTAACCCCGCGATACTTTTACGTTAATACTCCTCGATACTTTTTACATTCTCTTCCTTCACTTATATTTCTTCGGAATTTCCCTCTCTCAGTCCACGTATCGTTTCGTATCGAGTTCCTTTAGGTTTGTGGAACAACTTGGAAAATAATGAATCGTGCGAGCGAAATTTATCAAACGACAAATACAGGGTGGTCCAACGAGAATTATCACTTAAATATCTCCCTTGTTCTTGGAGATGTTGATAAAAATTGTTCAGTGTGCAGAGGAGATTATAGCATGGCAGTGATCATTTCTTTATAGTTGGAGGAATTTTCGGAGATTTTCAAATCATCCACTTTTTTAAACGAAATCATACTTTTTTTTTGTGCAACAGGACATTCTCTGTAAAAAAACAAGTACTAACCTGTGTATATCGAATAATTATTAATTTTGTAGATATTTCAATGTTCGTTTTGTAAAACTTATGAACCAGTATGAAAGACGAGAAAAGACACAAGGCACGTTTGTACTTCTTGCCCTTGTCCTTCGTAGGATTTTTACAAAACACAAGCTGAAACATCTATTATACTAAGCTGATAACTTCTCCACGCGCATGGGACAAGGATCCTACGAATCTCACCTTTAAAACGAATAAACTGACGATCTCGCGTTTGAAATTTACAACAATGCCAATTTATAGACCACACGATATCAATCCGCTCTAATTCCCCATAAACACCCACATACCCATGAAACGGGGTTGTTCTTAATCCAGGGACTGTATTTTCTCGAAATTCGTTCGTTTTAGGAGATAATTGGCGTGGCTGTGTACCTAGAAACATTTTACGAGCCTCCTTCCTAAAACGAACGAACGAACAATCGTCCCATTTTTTTAAATTTCCAACAATGCCAACTTAGAGAGCACATAACGATAATTTAATCTAATACTAAGATTTCTTCACAAGCATCTAAATACTCGTCAAATGGAGCTGTCTTCGCTCTACGGACAATATATTTTCTCGAAAATCATACACCGTTAACAGCGAAAAGTCCGAAAGAAAGCAGAAGCGTCAACAATTTTTTATTCTCGATGACCATTGAAGAGAATAAGGTATATATACATATATATATATTTCTCTGAAAGGAGGTCGTGTCAGGAGATATTCAGACGATCCATTGGGAAACGGATGAAACGTGGAGGAAGTAGGAATGGCGTGCAGAAGGGTGCAGAGACGTAGCCCGGTTCCCAAGGGCCCGCGTCGAGTAAGATTGGCTCCGGTGTTGACTCCTCCTGGGACCGAGACTCAATTAAACTTTAAGATGATATGCGCCATCCTGGCCCTCGTCGTTCCACGTCCTCGCCGTTCTCCGAGTCTTCCGTGATTCCTCTTCTCTCGCATCGATAACCGACATTCCTGCCCCTTCCTTCCAACAGGCAGGAAAATTAATTTTATTCCTTCGCGGCACTCGCCAGTTCCCTTTCGCTAGTTCGATCTTCGTTTCGATTTCAAGATCAAAATTAACCCTTCACCGAATTAACCTTCCACGGTCCTTCGCCAACGTGGTCGGCATTATCGGTCTCTCATTGCCCCATTTCTTATCGTTTCGGGCTTGTTAAAAATTCCGAGGAAATTTCGCGTAACTCGTTGCGATATCTAACTCGCTATAGCGGAGATACTTCCGCCAAATGTTTAAACGTCTTCGCTGGGAGAGAAGTGAACATTTGACGGGAATTTACCGAGAAATGGGAATTTCGTTAGAAGGTGCGACAAATATTTAAAGGAAATTATCGTAGGGGTTTTTTAATTCGTGTGATCTTTCGAAAAGATATAGAGAAAAATCTGCCGGTTTTTGGAAAAGTAGAATTATCTTCGGCGCTTCTATTCTACGCGGTCTGTCTATTTCCGTTTTGGAGAAATTGAACAATCAAAGTTTCGCGTGTAACTCAGCCACCTATGTTACAGTATATTATACGTATCTGTAGCTCTTAATGGCGTAGATAATACAATATTTACGACAATTTACAGATAGTCGTATAAACGGTGTCGCAGATGTCAATCGACCAACTTTGCCAATACGTTTGAGAGTTAGGTGGTTTTAAGCAAAGTTTTGTTACATACACCGTGGACCGATTCGTCTTCGTTTTCGAGATACGAAGGAGAAAGTAGTATAAATTACACGTAATCAGACTCGTTCAAACTATTCAACTTTTAGCGATAATCGTTTATTGCAAACTATTTTTTCACACTGATTTACACGAATTGTTCCAGATGATCGCACCTTGTCTGAACGTATAATTCAATTTCATCATCGGCATCAATCTTTCTGTTTACAGCTGGAAAAGGAAAACAAATTCGTCAATTGGATAAAATTTCCCAAACACGTTGGCGTTCGTCGCTTGAGATCTAGAACACCCTGTAGATAGGTATTTTTGCATTTATCACAGATACATAGTCCCTCTGGTTGCTTGATCGTTTTATTCGCCGAATAAATAAATTTTTCATAAATCTCTTAGTCTCTCGCCGTTTGCTTTCGTTTAATAAATAGATTTATTGTTTACAGCTTGTCATTCTCGAATATTGGAATTTTTTCAGTTCTGATATTTTACGAAAATTTAGGCTCCTATTAAAAAGTACAGGATATTTGACAAATATTTAATACGTAAAAAGTATGGAGCAAAAATAAAGACGATAAGGAACAAGTAGCAGAGAGAAGCGCATTGAACAAGGAATCTCGATTGAATATGGAAAATATCGAACAAAAAGTAAGGCCAAGTATAAAGAACAAGTAGAAGAAAACACATTAAGCAGAGAATCTGAATAGAATAAATACATAATAATACAGGAATAAGAAATTGACCGTAATTGTTGGTCACGCTAATTTCAGGCTAATTTCGGCTTGATTTCTTTCACGAAACTCAGCTGATTATCATCGGTCTTTAATCTGCTAGGTTAAAATAAAAAGCGAACAACGAGCAATTTTACGGACGCGACAACGTTCGACGCGTAAAAAGATTTGTACGAACGGTAAGAAATAGGAGGTTTATCGAGGTAAACAGCCAAGCCAGAATTATTCCCACACTCCGTTGGACGACCTCAGCGTGCGCAACTTTTCTTATATCTTTTGTCTTGTCACCCCGTTCTCCTTCCGTACGATTCGCTCTGCTCCCACGGAAAACGTGACTTTAAGCTCCCCGAGATTTAACACTTGGACGCCTCGATTCACCTTCACCGCCGCTTCCTGTCGTCCTCATCGTCGTTTCCTTAAATTCATTTTATTTCAATTTTTAACTTTCGCTTCACTTCGAAAGAGTTCTTTTCTTTCTTTTTCTTTTTTTTTTTCTTTCAATGGGTTAATTTCGTTAAATCTATTTGACACGTTTTTACGGAAAGATTCCAGCAATTCAACGTTTAATGTTTGCAACATCGGGATGAATTATCGTTGACAATGTCGTTAATACCAATAATAAGGATTTGAATTTAAAGAAGTAACTCGAGCGGTTTTGCGGCATCATTCGTTGTCTTATTCATATTCATGAAACCTCGGCTTTATTTCCGTGCAGAAGGGCTATGGGGATCGCGTGGGTGTTGGGAAACACCAAGCAGGCGACACTGTTCCCCGTGTCACGCGACAGGAGGTCCCTGATTCCTCAGCCTTTTCGACTTTATCAGAAAGAACCTGTGTCACGTGTATGCACAGAGTTCCACGCCACGGGTCAGATTTTATTAGCGGTGGAAAAAAGCACTTTTCTACCAAGTAGAAAGCTGTATACTTGCGATTTAATCCAACGCGCGGATCCATTGCAAGATCTTCTTTTCTATCGAATTTCGGAAATTTTGGAAAGATCGATATTTATTTGTTTTTTACGAAATTTACAGGAGGCAAAGAAAATTTTAATTATGGGTGAACGAAACTGTAAAAAGAAGAGTTTACGGAAGATTGGACATTTCATAGTTCGATGTCGTGGATCAATTTTCATTTAATTTATAACTTGTAGTATATTGTAATTAACTTATTGCCTTTCGTTGAAAGACGTTTGAAGTGGAATTCAGCTTGCTCAGATGCATTTTGATTTTTCAGTACCTTGTACCTTTTTTTCCTTTTTAGGTGTTAAGATGGCTTAATATCACAAATAAAAATTGATGTTAAATTATCTCCTAAACTAATGGTTTTGCGGTATAAACAGGTTAATAATCTTTTGTAAATGTTATAAAACTAACTAATGTTATAAAAAATATTTGGTTACTATTAAGAAGCTGAATATCACCTTAATATCAGCTATTAAAAATGGAAATCTGCTTATTATCACGAAAGAAATGAACAAACGTGATTTTTATCGACAGATCTTGATAAGTCACGTATTTATAATTTCGTTGGTTTCTCGTTATGGAGAGTTGAAGGAAAGGAGCGCGTGAGAATGGAAAAATAATAAAAATGATAAAGAGCAAGTAGCGAAGACAGGCACGTTAAACAAGGAATCTCAGCAGAAATGGTGAAATATGGAGAGTATCGAACAAAGAATAACACTGACAAAGAACAAGCAGCAAAGGACACGTTAAATAAGGAATGTAGAGGTGGTAGAATATGGAAAATGTCGAACAAAAGAAATAAAATTGACAAAGAACAAGTAGTAAAGAAAGACACATTAAGGGAAAGGTCTTCATTATGAAGTAAATGAACAAGTATGATTTTCTATAAAGTATGACTCTACAAGTATGATTTAATATATCGATAGGTTTAATAAACCACGTACGTACAAGTTGGCTGCTTTCTCGTTATGGAGAGTTGAAGGAAAGGGGCACACGAGGAGTCGATGCACCTCTGGTTTAACCTCATGCCAGACCCCCCTCCAGGATTAACGTAGAATCCCCGCTGATCCTTGGTACCATGCTAACTGCCCTGTCATTGTCACGAGCCACACTGCGGGGACATTCGTTCAAGAACGACGGATTCGCTTGCTCCGTGTTAGTCACACTCGATTACTCCAACTGGAGCTTCACTTTCCATATCATGACCCCATTTTCCAGCCATTTACAATATTATACACTACCTTTTCGAATCCATTAACCGGATCATTTGTCACCTAGAAACTTCTTCAGGCATCGAACGAGAAATTAAGAGAGATACAGTAATTTTAGGTTTTTATCCTCAATAATACGAGTTCAACAATTACCTGATATCCTATTATGTGACTACCGGGTACATTATCGTTACATTCAATTACTCAATGACACGTGATTAGAAAAATTATTTTCTTCTTTTCACTATATTTCCAAATAGAGACCATTGTTTGTCTAATTTCGTTAATTCATATATTTGTTTAATTAACGAATTTAATATATATAGGATTTATATTAATTAATTATTTGATACGATACTATAATATACACGTTCCTGTTGTAACATAAAATTTCCATCAGCACCTGTAACTTAAAATCTAACGTCGAAGTTACACGAAGGTTAAGAGCTTATCTGTAATCCCGAAGCAGCTTCCACGGCTAGGAATTCGAGATCTCGAATGGAACGGAGCGAGAGCACGTTGCACACCCAGAGAAGCATCTCGTGGAACGAGTCAAAGGTGGCACGAGCGAGTTGCACGGGTGTTCACGTTCCTACCGGAGCATATTTGTCCCTTTGGTGTGCACGTGACATCTTAATCTCTTCTCAGTCTTTCTCTCTCTCTCTCTCTCTCTCTTTCTCTTTCTCCTCTGTATCCGTTCATCTACTTCCATCCCTTTTGACTGTTCTTTTTCTTATTTATCGCCCGTTTCCCCTTTATCTCTTTTCATCTACGTCTCTCTCACTTTTCTTCCACCTTTGTTCACCCTTATTGATGATTATCTCGTTGCTTTCTTTTCGTGCTGTGTATACACGCTCTTGCTTCTTCCTTTCGTGCTGTGGCTACACGCTCTTGCTTCTTCTTTTTCCAAATGCCGAGCTGGATGGATTCTTCGGTTCAGTTCACCGGGAGGTGCCAGATCGGGAAAGATAGAACGCGGATTCACCGGTTTTTAGTCGTTCGATTTAGTAATTTCAGTGAAGAAGGAAGAAAGAGTGGATAGAGATTTTTCGGCATCTTCTTCCATACTTTGTTTACGTTTGCTTACTGTCGTTGGTTCTGTCCATTCTATTGATCTGTTCCTTTCTTTTTTCTTGTGGAGCAATCCTGGAAGTTTAAGTCGCCTAATTTAATCCCGAAAACTCGGGAAATTTCGAAATTCGAAGGTTTAGGAATTTGGCTCGATCGTAGTTTGAGAGTTCTAGTATTCGAAAGTTCGGAAACGAGGAGAGGTAAACTTTGGAAACTTCAAGATCGGAAGGTCTGAAAATTTGAGAATTTAATTTTCGAAAACCGGCGAAAATTTGATAATTTAAACTTTGCAATTTTTAGAATTCAAAACCTTTGGAAGACTTAATCTTTGAAAGAATTCAAGTTTCGTGACTTCTTAAAATCTGGAAATTTGAGAATTCTGCGAATAAACGACGAAAATTCCCTTTTTCTTAGATCCAAACTGATATTTCGTTATGCGTCGTATCCGCTATCACTGTTCCCTTCGTCGAATGACAAATCTTTCCAATCATAATCACAATTCTCATAACCGAACATAATTCCGCCCATATAATGCTAATTTCTTTTTTCGCCTATTATCTCCTTAGATGCACCACCGATCCTCCTCTTTTTCTTCGCGTCTCTTTTTATATTCCTCGGTTGCTGCCACCTTTGTTCGCTCGTTTCGCGCGTGTACCTCGGTATACACGAACCAAGGGTACAGAGGCCCTTAATCTTGGCACCGTTGCCCAGCGAGATTGTAATCTGAGATTCAAGTTCCCTATGGTGGGCACCCACGAGACACTGTTTTCGTGCCACCTAACGAGATCCATGCCCCTGCTGCTTTTTCAGCTTCTTCTCGTTCGACGCGTAAATATAATTAACACATGCCCTTTGCAAGCAACGAGGCAATTCTCTGTTTGGTTCTTTCGATCCCACGGAAATTCCAAATTGTGTCGTGTAGGGCCTCAGGTTAATTCTTAATGCGCGGAGCATTTAATCTTTTGGAAACAATTGAAGAAGAGTGTTCGTGTTTTTAAGTGGCAAGATTGAGAAACTTGGATCTCTTATTGGAAAATCTTCTACGTACCAATGTGAGTACTGTAGTAGGATAGAATTTATAATCATGTATTATACTATATATATGTCGGAGATGAAAGGAAAACCGGAGCATTCCCTTTGCAATTTTGAGGAAGCCTTCTAATGCTTTAGCCTAGATTTTATCATAACTGTAATTAAGCAATTGTCATTTGTAATTGTTTGATATTTGTGAAAGCGAAAGTGGGTTCGAGGTGACAACTGGTCGCCGAACGTAGCCACGGTCACGGGATAAACGTTTTGCCTGACGAAGGTGTGGATCGGTTGTATTGTTCTCCCTAGAAATCACATAGAATTGTACTTTAGAGATGTCGATATAATGGGACACACGTTGTATTAGGAATCAATCTCCAGACAGAAACTGTCTAGTAACGGCGTTTGGATCTTTCTCAATGTTTCCAAAGAGTATACAACAAACTTTTGACAGAAATTGCCTAGCAACAACGATTGGAACCTTCTCGATATCTCCAGCAAGCATATAACAAACAAATGCAGTCGTATAGCGAAAAAGATTTTCATCAAATATTCATTCGTGTGATCGCCTTGGAAAGTGATACATCGAACAATTTACCGAGTGTCACAGCAATCGTATTTTTGTGTTTAAAATTATTCTACGCATAGTAAAGAGTTATCCCGTTGACCGTGGATTCGTTTGAACCCCGGAACATTGTTAATAGCGTTAATTAAATTCATTATTCGTAAAACCTATCAATCGTTAATCTCATTATTCGTTAAATTCATTATTCGTAAGACATATTATTCGTTCCTCTTATTGTTCGTTAAACTTATTATTCTTTAATCTAATTATTAGTTAAACTTATCGTTTGTTAATCTTATCATTTATTAAACTCATTATTCATAATATTTTGTAAAATCTTGTTTATTCGCGTAAATATATTCTCTGTTTCGTAAAACAATGGCTAATTCAAACGAAGAATCATTACGCGCCTTAAATCCTAATGATAACCCGACATATATATATGTATTATATAATTCTATAGAATTTAAGTACAATTTTCTTATTTAGATTCTACTTTAATATCAATTTGCTAAATGTTGATTTATATATTATACTATTAATATCTATACTTTGTATCATTACGATACTGTAATATTAATTTGATTAAAAATGCGAAAAATACAGACGACAGTAAACATTCATCGTTGCTTGGCTTGATTGACTGTGCTGTGTATCTAACAGAATGGAACATCGAGATTTCTTTACGACTAAACCGCATGCAGGGTGTTCTACAGGTACACTTCATCTTTTCACGAATTTGGACTACGTTAATGCGTAAGTTGCTGGGAAGCTTGTTTCTTGGCACTTGCAGCCGTGTTTTAAAGCGATAAATTTCACAAAACGGATTTGGCTATTTTACAACAGAATATTTCGTGATGCGGTACTCGATACTGCGAGACCTGGTAAAGGGAATTATGTAATACGTGGAATTCGTGTACACTCTATATACTTATACAGCCAGAAGCAACAAGTAGTATCGGACCACTCCACCCACGACATTTAATTCGATAAAGTCGTCTTGTTAACCTTCCACCTCTCCGCATCTCCGACTACGCTATTTGCAGTAATTGCAAGTCGATATTTCTCACAGTGTTTCTACGATTCGATTGTGATTTTTATATAGCTTTTATATATTCTAATTTATTTATTTATTATTTATATATCATAATTTTCATTTCATTTTAATTTCTGAGATGTAAAATGGAAATGTTGCAATGCTTGATGGTCTACTTTGAATCCTATCGAGTGTTTCCTTTACGTCTCGATGCCACTTTTGCTCTCCTTGGTTTGCAACACTGTTGCGGTTAGTTTTCCTCCGGATAAACTGACGTCCATGAAATAACCCGAAAGCCAACGATCATTATTCTTTTACACTTTCTTGACTTGGGTGAAAGTACTATTACAAGCTCCCACCGATGTTCACTGAACAAATCAACGTATTTCATTTTTTCAGGTCTTTTCATTTAGACACAGGTAAATAGAGTAAATCGAATTTTTAAAAAACATCATGTGTATCTAACAGACTATCGCGAGTAACCCGCCCAACTTTCATGGCCCGTCTTTATTTCCTTTGCACTTTCCTTGTTAGCCTTTTTATCTCAGTAATTACCAAACAGGGAAGAGAAAGAAGAAACCTTTCTGGTTTCAAAATCCACACGCAATATTTCATCCATTGCAATTATTTCGCAAAGGTTTTGCAAGAACGCGATTACTCGCTATCATTTGACAAAGTAACTCGTGTTTCTGACCCCTTCCACCTCAAAACCAACGTATTTTACCTATCGCAGTAATGTGCCGATAAAGAAACACGATGACTCACGCACTCGACCAGTTAACTGCGTTCGACGTGTATACACGTCAATCCAAAACTCTATTTAGGGTTTTTCAAACTAAATTCCGCAGTTAACATTGTCATTCGACAACGTAGTTCATATTTCAATCCCTTTCTACCTCAAAGACCACGTATTTTACCCGCCGTAATTATCTTGCATATGAGGATACACTTTCACGTAAATTTAATCACACCCTTTAGCTCGAGCAAAATGGTAAAAGAAATACTTTAAAAACACAGCAGGCTCGTAGTCTGTTTAGGGTTTCGTGATTAAGTCGCGTGCCCTTTCGTCACGCCTCGCCTCGGAATCATCCAACTATGTCGTAATCCTTGATCACCTGTCTCTGGTCGTCTCGGTACGCGAACAGTTTCCAGTGAGAAAACAAATCAAGAAGCCTCAGGTAACAGCTACCTGACGAAAGCGGATCTGCCTCATGCGTACGCTCAAACACCTGCTCCCTCGATTTAACTCCGCTAGACCAGAACCCAGTAATCGGTTTCCTACAGAACTTTTTCGTCCTCTTGAGCATTTAGAACCATCGGAACACCTACGAGGATCATTCTGCGAGTTCGGTAGCTATAAACCTGTTTCTTCGATATAATTTGTTCGTTTTTCACACTGTGAGATGGGTCAACGATGCTTGCGTGGTTTCGGTGCCCGCCTTTTTTTAAATACTTTTTAATAGACTTTTAATAGAAAAGTAAAAAAGCTTAATAGATGCTGACAGGATAGATGAATCTAATATTATCCAATATTGTTTCTCTTATTCGAGAGATAGTGCTATCTCGAAGAGTTTGATATTTGTTCTTTGATATTTTATTGCGTTAGAATTCTTTGGTGAAATTGTCTTTCCCATCATTCTTTATTATTAAATTATTAATTAAATTTAGGCAACGTCTTTTGAACATTATATTATATTCTCCTCCTTACTCGTAGTTCCTAACCTAACAAACTATACAAGTTGTTACTCTAAACGTAACATGTTAAGCTTCTCTAAATTCACAAACCATATTCTCCCTAAAAACATGAATTAATTGCACCAATTTTATTAATTAAACCTAAGCAACATCTTTTGAACATTATATTATATTCTCATCCTTACTCGTAGTTCCTAACCTAACAAACTATACAAGTTGTTACTCTAAACGTAACATCTTAAGCTTCTCTAAATTCACAAACCATATTCTCCTTAAAAAACATGAATTAATTGCACTAATTTTATTAATTAAACCTAAGCAACATCTTTTGAACATTATATTATATTCTCATCCTTACTCGTAGTTCCTAACCTAACAAACTATACAAGTTGTTACTCTAAATTTAACATCTTAAGCTTCTTTAAATTCACAAACCATATTCTCCCTAAAAAACACGAATTAATTGCACCAATTTTATTAATTAAACCTAAGCAACATCTTTTGAACATTATATTATATTCTCATCCTTACTCGTACTTCCTAACCTAACAAACTATACAAGTTCTTACTCTAAACGTAACATGTTAAGCTTCTCTAATTTCACAAACCATATTCTCCCTAAAAAACATGAATTAATTGCGCCAGTTTTATTAATTAAACCTAAGCAACATCTTTTGAACATTATATTATATTCTCATCCTTACTCGTAGTTCCTAACCTAACAAACTATACAAGTTCTTACTCTAAACGTAACATCTTAAGCTTCTCTAAATTCATAAAAAACATGAATTAATTGCGCCAGTTTTATTAATTAAACCCAAGCAACATCTTTTGAACATTATATTATATTCTCATCCTTACTCGTAGTTCCTAACCTAACAAACTATACAAGTTGTTACTCTAAACGTAACATCTTAAGCTTCTCTAAATTCACAAACCATATTCTCCATAAAAAACATGAATTAATTGCGCCAGTTTTATTAATTAAACCTAAGCAACATCTTTTGGACATTATATTATATTCTTTTCCTTACTCGTAGTTCCTAACCTAACAAACTATACAAGTTGTTACTCTAAACGTAACATGTTAAGTTTCTCTAAATTCACAAACCATATTCTCCCTGAAAAACATGAATTAATTGCACCAATTTTATTAATTAAACCTAAGCAACATCTTTTGAACATTATATTATATTCTCATCCTTACTCGTAGTTCCTAACCTAACAAACTATACGACTTTTTATAACCTGAACACAAGGTATAAGGTTTTTAACCTGACAATATTACATCAAGGTCAATCCACATGAAAGAGAAGTTTCACAAAGAGAAAGATATAGCCGGTCCAAGTTTGACCACCTATCGAACGATACAAAGATGAAAGTTTCACTTGGAAAGTGATTCGCGCCAGTGATTTCCTCCGGCGAGCGAATCCACCCTTAATACAGACGCGAGACCGAGCTCATTTATTTTTTACGCGTTCTCCCCTGCGATGAGCAGCACCCCGCGCCAAGTTTTTTGCCGGTCGAATTCGAAAGAACGCGTCCCGACCACGAAGAGGTCAGCCAGGTGAACGTTAATTCGTCGGAGGCCAAGATATCAAAGAGGACCGCCAGGATCCTCCGGAGGATTCAACGAAACCGCCATTAAGGGCCACCGAACCGTTCACTTTCATTCCTTCTGCATCAACCTCGACGTTACGGGAATAACAAACCTTCCTTTTCACTCTGTGAGTACAACTTTTCAATTATACATACCGCGAGTTAGCCCGTAACTGGCTTATCAACCCTTCCAGAACATTCTGATTATGTACTTGTAATAATTTGAGATCATCAGATACAGATATATAAAATTCGATCATCGTCACTAACGTACTTGCGTTATTTTATGCACTGGCGATATACTTTATTCACAAGTAGCACGTAATTATTTACAAAATGGAAATTGTAAAATTCCAAAAGCGCAGTATTCCCATTGGCACGTAAAACGTTATACGATAAAAAAGCATATTTTCAAATATTCCACTAACAACATTGTCTGCCTTCTAATAATCTAAAATTCTACAATATAAAGGGCTGTAAAAAGATGTTCAATTTTGTGAATGGACCGTTCTCGCATAAAGCAGATCTTTGTTTACCTGAATCGGTTGAGATAAACAGCGATAGCTTACAAATTGAGCCAAAACTGCTTGTCATCTGCATAATAACAGTTCGCGATTCAAATAAATCAGTTTAATCGGCAAGATTACCCACAACTAGGTGAACCTCTACTTAATTATTTTGTCCTTTCAAATAGAAACCTGCGCGAATATAGCAAAGAATCCTGAAATCCTTGGCAAGCAATACGCTTGCAACGGTTCAACTATAAAGCCATAAAAGATGACAAAATCCTTGAAAACTGACATCCTTTCGAAACGCGTTCGCCAATAATGAACGAAGAATCGTAGAGTCATTGAAAGGCGGTATTCCCAAAGGGGCTTGTATACTTATCAGCATAATTGGAAAGCGTATTTTATCCACATAATTACTCAGCTACTCTTCCTGGCATTCCGATGAGTAATGACATTTTGACTACTAACGACACCCCAGGACCCCGAAAAGATAGTCGAAGAAAATTTCCTAATGGATGGTGAAATTTGAAAAGCTATTAAGATAATTGCTTTCGATAATCCGTGTTTCCTACGAGCCAGATCGGTGTCGACTATTATCGTAAGATCACTTCTTATGGTCGAGAGGACACGAAATTGGAAAGTATTAACACGTCGTCGATGCGATCAGCGGAAACAACGGTTCGAAAGTGACCGGCAGCTTTCAAATGACTCGGATCTAACGGGGCAATTCACGGCGATCTCCGGGGTATCGAATGACTTTGTTAGCGAACAAATTAGTTTTCCGGCCGTTTCGTCGCGTTGAAATTTCGCTGGCGATCCCCAGAGGATGGTAGACCACCCTCCGAGGATGCCACGGGAAATAACGGATTTCTTAAGATACGATATTCCACGACTCATCCAGTGACTAGTTGGCAACGCTTTACATTTTGTTACGTTTGCCGTATTTACGAATTTCCTTAAGGGCTCCTAAAAAGGATAAGATGAGACAGAAGTAAGAATGAAATAAAAAATAGATTATCTTCTGCATCAGAAATTATTCGAACATGAATTTTCTACTATATCTTCAAGTGCCAACATCTCGACTTTATAAATACTGACACGCTATTTCTTCCACCAAGCTATAGAATTATAGTTTATATTTCTATTAATCTCTATCAATGTTTGTATATTTATTTGTATGTTATTTTATTTATCTTTATTGTTACTAATTAATACAAATAAGTTTCACTGGAAAGCTGATAAGTATTCAGCTCTGGAAAGGTTGACAAATAAATACGTATAATACGATTGAAGAAAACAGTGATATACTATGCATTAATATTATCTGTTTATTTCCCTATCGTTTAAAGGGTTTAATACGTAAGAAAAATATTTCCACCGGCATAAATTTAGACTTGAATAGCTCTTAGCTAAGATTGGGTAGTTTCCGGTTAATCCCAGGGTAAGTCCACAGAGGTCAGGAAGTAACCTTTCTGACCGGAACCGACTACCCTCCTAGATGTTGGACCCTCCACGCGGTTTGTCTTAACCGCTGTCTTTCGACTGCAATAGTTAAAGCATCTTTGTCTTCAACCACGAAGGATCATTAGTCTAAATAGTACACGACTTCTATACGACTATATAGTATAGTATTTTTATAATATTTCCATCATATTTTTATTCCCCACAAATACATAGAAATCCGCACTTGAATAATAATTATAATTTAGGTATATTATATACAAAGTGTCCCGCGCAACTAGGACAAGCTAAACGTAAATAGAAAAATGCGTTGTCTTCGCTCGTATTTCGTACGATAAATTGTACAGCATCAAAGTTGAAATATCTTTTAAATCGATCATTTGCCGATCCAAGTATCTTAATATCTTTTTTTTACACAGAATTAAAAAATTCATCGAATGGTATATAAAAAGATGAATAGTTCCATTTAAAAGAACAGAGGTGACTTTAAAATCTTCTGCATGTTCCATTTGCTTGGGACGCTATAGATATAGATACGTGGATAGATAAAAATGTTTTAAAAAGGACTTTTACTATTTTCTGTGCGACTTCGACGAATCGCAATTTTTGAAAAAAATTCTTTCCGCAGGTCTACCAGGAAAATGAATTTTCCCAAAAGAATTCCAACCTTTCGGTGCAATTTAAAAAAATTATCCTGTTTCAAGCGATGTACGAACACTTTCAACACCCACTGTACAATGCGAAAATAAAATAAGCGCATCGAATAGCGCTTAATTCGTACTATACATTATCCGGTGTGTATCAGTATCGCGTATGAATATCGTCGAAGCTATAAATTATGACAAAATCATGAACGAAATCTACTCGGTTTAACGATACAACGCGGACACCTCCCAAGTCGATTGGAATCGTTTAAATCGATTTGTCCTGCGACGCCCACCTATTGGTAAATATCATGGCAGCTTCGAATAATGACAACGAACGAACGAAATTTAATTTTTATTGAAACGTAGAGCAGAGATACATTGGAAGTAGGTTGAATCGGTTGAATTCATTAGTTTTGCGATGGTACGTTTCTATGGGGTTATTATGAGAACGATTACGTTGGTACGGTTAGAGAAGTTGAAACGGAAGTATCCTAAGAGAGTAACAGCTACCGGTTGGAGCTGTTTCTCGCGGTTGTTAAGACAGTTTCGAGGAGTTTATGTTCCTTGACCGGAAGCTCGTTCTTGTCATGGCAAAGGCTGCTCGCTACTTGTTACTGCAATTTACATTTCGCTCCCTAGAACGCGCATCAACTTTTCAAGTAAACTAAAATTCCACGATACTTGGTCATTTTTACGTTTAATTAGGCATAACACGTGTTTTATTCAAAAGTTACTGCCTCAAGTACGAGCCCACTTTGTCATACAGGGTGTAGTTTACCGAGTAATCTGTAAAAGCGGCGATACGAGCTGATTCTTTGCGAAAAAATAAGGGGGAAATGTGGAACAACGTTTTTTCATATGACGCTTCGTCTTCGAGAAAATTGAGTTGGAAAATTTATCAAGTATAGTCGTAGGTGGTTAATTTCGGGCTGGACAGGAAGAGATAAGCGACAGGACGTTACTCTGTGTGTGAAAATAGATCGAATATGTAGAACAACATTGTTCCGCAAGACGCTTCGTTTATGGGAAAAATAAATTTGGAAATTTATCAGACTCCTATGCTAGGCCAATCCTTAACTGAGCACGTTTACATTTTATTCTCTTAAAAATGACGCCGTTACAACACAAATTTATCAGCCTTAAATTTTTTACGAAATTATCGGAATTAACTCTCCTGGTATAGTACAGCACAGTACTTTTACACACACGTTTCGTTGTTTTTCCTTCTATTTTTTCCATTCCAGCCAAACCAAAAATTTTATTTCGAACAAAGGGAGATTACAGATATTTGTGAATTTATTTATACTATAATAACTTTTCTTTTTTCGTATCTCATGAGAGATAAGAAGATCTACGAAAAGCTCTTCAGTGATTCTAATATTATACAGTTTCTGTTAAAGACAGAAGATTCCAGACAATTTTATAAAGAATCAGAGAATAGGAACGTTATCTAATCAAAAGCTAATTGTCAAACCAAATGGTCTTTCTGAATCGACTTTCTGAATTATCCTTTCAATTTTAATTATCTCGTCCCTCGACAAATAGATAGAACAAATAAGGTGCTGATTCTAATCGACTCGATACCTCGACTTTGCTCAATGAACGTGTTTGTGAATGAAATATTTTACAACTTGTACACGCTCAAAGTACAGATTCTCAGACTGCGGGACGACTAGCTTCTAGCAAATATTTTCTGTTCCTGTTTCTTTATCGTCGTCAAGTTACTCTGAAACTGGCAAAGATAACTCGGTTGGTTAAATAATTGCTTTCGTGGAAACTGGAGAAAGGTCCTTCGTTCGTTTACTAATGAATGTCGAATCGTGATTCATGATCGAAATAGATGATGAAATAGATTTCTTCATCGAAACGAACTTCGTCCGATAGAGAGATTAATTAAAGAACAGTTAACTTTATCGACGAAAAGATTAAATCCATCAACAAGCGTTTTGCCTTTTTTCATTTAATTAGTTTAGAAATTAATTTATTATATAGTTGTATCATACAATTTACGTAATTGATAAAATTACTTTATAAATGAAAAACATTTAGACATATAGACAGCTCTTTTTTCCATCATGCTGTTAATTATTAAGCACGAAATGTATCTCATGATAAGAAGCATTCTATTCTTCTGTTCGTTAACAAAATGTGAAAATGTTTTCAGAAATTCGGACTTGACGTTATAT
The DNA here is from genome assembly GCF_024542735.1 of Bombus huntii. Classification (NCBI taxonomy): domain Eukaryota; kingdom Metazoa; phylum Arthropoda; class Insecta; order Hymenoptera; family Apidae; genus Bombus; species Bombus huntii. The sequence goes on from NC_066251.1 coordinate 6,569,901, forward strand.
TGGCAGTTCGCAATCGGAATTCTATTTGTCTTGCGATACAGTCCAATTCTCAACTATACAGTGCAAGTACAAAGCGAATCACTCTTATCCTTGCATATGGTGTTGAAAAAATACGAAGTATATTTAACACGAAGAAAGTCGGAAGAGGTAGGAATATTAATAGTCGTTCTACACAGTAATTGCTCGCAATAATAATTTCTTCGAACAAAAGCCAACAGTCGAAAAAATCTACAGTTCCTCGTACATGTACTAGGTATATTTCTTTACCTATTGCAACACAAAGCAAAGTTGTAAAAACTTTCTCGCACCACCGTATGTATACAATCCTCTTTAAACTTCTCCAATTTTTTTTCTTTTTCATAATAAAAACATTTTATCTGCTTCGTAGCAGCGCGAACGTGTTAATGAGCAAAAAAAAAAAAAAAAAAACAAAGACCGCGGTGATGAAACTTACAAAAATTCCTTTTGTACCACCCTTATTAATTATCTAATTAAAATCGATGCTATCGACAAGTGGAAGATCTTCGAATGACTCGGGTGACTTGAAAACTTGGAAAGCGTGAATACAGAGCGACGATCGGCAATTAACACGACGCCGCTTTCACGAGGAATCTTTTAAATGAAAAAATTGAAGCGAATAATTCTACGGAAGCGAAGGACGAGGGGAAAAACGTTCGCGTGATGGATGGAGTGACAATGGCGTTCTAGTATAGTTGATTTGCGGTCGAGAGATCACACGGAAGCGGTAGGAATTCACTTGGATATTCCACGGGAGCCTGTGAGAACGCGGACGGCGTTCCTCCATGAATTTATTAGATTGAGACGATCTCACGCAAGCATCCCGGCGCTTTACAATCCACGGAACCAATTTCTACCTGGCCAATCGGAGACGCTTTCACGGTTCTATCCTGCTCGGTGAAATTCGGACGATACTATTCGCATATAAACTCATTACGTTCCATTCTGTTCTTGTACGAATCGGTCTCCGGTTAAATACGTACAGTGATTAACTGCGGAAAAATACAATAGGCGTTGTAAATATTCTTCCGAGCTCCACTTCCACTTTATTTCCTTCCTTTCTTTCTTTCATTCGCTCATTTCGAATTGGATTTATCTGCGGGCTATTTACGACACGCTACAGTTGCACGCAACTGAACAGCTACTTGTAATAAGCTCGTGCCCTTTACGAAAATTCTATGAACTCAGTGACAGGTAAGCTTCGTTTCTAATATGAAATAGAATGACGCTATAAAAGATGAATCGTTTACTTGCGGTAAAATACAGCGTAAGATTGAAAGAATGATTTTGGACGATCTTCGCGACGTTGAAAGCAGTTACAAGTATGTGTAAATATTTAGATTAGTTGCTTTGCGATAGATCAGACAGGAAATATCCGCAACAACTCTACATTTCGCTATGTTAAGTATTATACGCATTATTTTGTGTCGTTGTTATCGTTGCGTTAATATGGGTGGCGGAAGTTCATTGACTGTCGAAGAAATTGGAAAAAATTGACGTTTCGAAAGGAGAAGGCTATTCAAACCGAGAAATTGGAAAAAGAATTAATGGAAGATCTAGGGTAATTAATAATTTCTGTAATGACTCTGTAAATTCTGGACAAAGTTATAAAGGGAGAACGAAACGAATTTGGATTATTCAAGACTATTCAAGCGAACAGCACTGTACGTACAAGCTTTTCATTGTATCAGTAGACATATTTATGTATTCATAACACGTGTCAGTTGTTGCGAATGCCGTTACTTCTCTGCGACTACATTACTTGGAAAAGATTTCTGTCTTTTAGAAACTGTAAGACACGTTTTATTCATTCGTTTTTACTTAGTACCGTTTTGAGGTTGTTTTCGAATATTACGTTCTTGCTTTTCCTTTTGAAATGTTGGTCACTCAATTACTAAGCCTTTGACTGTAAATCTACTCAGTCGAAACACCTTCCTCGATCTCCGTTTTTCACCGACCAGTTAGCGACCTCTTTGAAAAGTGCGTACCAAAAACGTATCGCAAAAAGTAAGCGATGACGAGTATACTCGTCAAACGCAGAGTGACTGTTATAATACAGAATTAAGTTGCAACCAAGTGACTGTTCTATCTTTTACTTTTATTACCGACAGAGCTCGTCATAGCACAAAATATCGCCATTCCCTCGTGACGAGTATACTCGTCAAACGCAAAGTGACTGTTATAATACAGAATTAAGTTGCAACCAAATGACTGTTCTATCTTTTACTTTTATTACCGACAGAGCTCGTCATAGCACAAAATATCGCCATTCCCTCGTGACGAGTATACTCGTCAAATGCAGAGTGACTGTTATAATATAGAATTAAGTTGCAACCAAGTGACTGTTCTATCTTTTACTTTTATTACCGACAGAGCTCGTCATAGCACAAAATATCGCCATTCCCTCGTGACGAGTATACTCGTCAAACGCAGAGTGACTGTTATAATACAGAATTAAGTTGCAACCAAGTGACTGTTCTATCTTTTACTTTTATTACCGACAGAGCTCGTCATAGCACAAAATATCGCCATTCCCTCGTGACGAGTATACTCGTTAAAAACGGGTAACCGGTTGATAACTTGTACATTATACTTGTCACAAAGCGTACTCGACAAGCTCAATAGCGCAGATAGTATGTAGGATCTTGGTATACAAATTTTTCTTGTTAAGTGAAACACTGTTCTTACTTTTTCACCCCCGTCTCTTCTACATTCCGGAAGAGCACGTAGTTCAGCAGGACTGCAGCTCGAAAGCATGAATGAAATCGCGCGTGCCGCTTCCACGGGTTGCGTGACGCCGGTGGCCGTGTGGTGGGAGTAAAGCGGAACGTGTGGATGCGGCCTAAGTGTGGGTGGTTTGCCAGGCAGCGATCCGACGCGATTCACCTCCGGGGCGGACGGAAGCATCGCGTGCGCGTGTGAACCAGCCAAAAGGGGAAACGCGTGCATCGCTGGTTCAGCGTAGGCGGAGTCGATCCAAACGAAAACGTTGAAACCCGCACATGCGCCTTATTAAGGAGCCACCCACAACGTGCGTTCACGACCAGATCCTGTCACGTTGCCAATCCTAAAAGATTTTCGTTCGTTTGTGTCTTATATTTTTTTTTTTTTGCTCTTATTTGCATTTGAAGATATGTCGATTTTGAGATTCGTAGGGAATTTTTCTAAAACGATCGATAAATATCGTCGGTATTTCAAGGCTCTCAACGTATAATGTTGCGATTTGTCGATAAATATTGACGATATGTACATCGCATTCGATGTTCATTGACATTACAGTCAGCTTGGAGAGTTAGCGTTCGTTCGATGGTGAAGAAGAAAGCTCGTGTAGACATCGTTTTAGCGGTGTAAAGTGAAGATAATAAGGAAAGGAAAGGGCTAGGCAGTGACTTTTAATCAGTCAGCTGTTTTTGACGAATATACTCGTCATGAAGAAATTGCAATATATTGCGTTATGACGAGTATACTCGTCGTCGTTTACTTTTTGCGGCACGCTTCTCAAAGAGGTCGCAGCAGCTAACTGGTTAGGAAGAGATACATCTTCGCATATGAATTCCTTCAATTAGATTCGAATATTTAGTATTACGAAAGATTCGAAAGTAGAACACTTGGGTTATCGTCAATATTATATATTGGCAATATGTATCTTTTTAAGAAAATATAATTTTTATATAATTTTTGATAAAAAATTGCTTAAAATTACTGGTCGAAGAGTCGACCCAATACGGAGGTTTAGTCGCAAATACGAAATTTTTGGATCGTGTACATTTTAAAATTTAATTGATGCGATATTGCCTGTCGTGTAGTTTTGACGTTTTCGGATGTTTTAGAGTACTCTAATCATATTATCTACCTGAGTTTTGGATTATATAGATAATTGTGTTTGTCGAACCATTTCGATTGTCATAGTCACAGGTCCGCAGACTATGGAAATCCCGTAGATTATTCGGCAGGCAGTTTCACATAGTTTCAGCGAAGTTACGCAATGTAGCTGGATCTAGTAGCGTGACTTTAAACTACTTGTTCACCATCAAAGTTTCGAAACTTTTGACATCAGAATAGACTGCAACCTTGCGTTACAGTCTTTGTGTCACGTGTGTAACATACGTGTAACGCGTGTGTTACAGCCTTTGTGTCACGCGTGTAACAGTTAACTGCTACACCTTCAAGTTCACTTGTTGCTTCGAATCTTCCTTCGAAAATGATGTAGTGTAAGTAAATACTCACGAAAGTTAAATAAGTTTCCTTTAATTAAATATTGAAATATCTTTGTTTAACTTTAAAACAGTAGCACTCTTCTTTCGGTGTAAACGATTTATCATTTTATCGTTGTATCGATCTCCAAGATTTAATACACAACAATTAGAAAATTCCGATAAAAAGCTATGTAATCAATTAGAATTTCGTTTCTCGTAATTAAACAACATTCTAGTTACAGCACGGTCCAGATAGATTCGTTCCGAACATGAGAGCGAATACTAAACTACAATTCGTCTCGTCCTTGATATACAAATTAATCTTACATTGCTCAGCTACGGTGTTTCAAATTTGTCTAACGAAGAGGTTCGATCATCCCGTGTACCAGGTGGAATTAAAAAAATATACCTGTCCAGGCCAATAAGTTTTTCCAGAAACGAATGCATACTTCAATTTACCACAGTTTCAGAGTAAAGAAACGCTTCGATAATAACAGAAAACATGGAAATTTTCCTTACACTCCGCAACTGTGATGCTCCAAATTTTCCCATCGAAATATTCCATTGTAGAATAATAATTGCAATAATAATAAATGAACATCAAATAATAATTCAAAATATCCACCTCCAAGTATCGGAAGATACGTAAAACCATCAGTTGTCCAAAGGGAACTTAAATTTATCATAAAATAGCGAAGTCAGTGGCGCTTGGAGTTGCAATGATTTCACGATAGTGTTACTATATATTACAGCGTCGAAAGGATCCAGGAACGATCGGACGTGCGTGCCTAAGGCGATCTTTAATGGCAGAACATCTTTTTGCCCAAACTGTTTCGCATCGCTGCCAGTCGTACTGTTTCCGTTTCGATGTCGAATAGAGTAGCCGCCTGCACGATTCGGTCCAGTTGCGCGATCGATAAAAGCATCCGGCAAAAACTCTGCACAATGAAAACTTGATAGCTCGTGGAAACATTCGAGGCAATTAGAACCTGCATTGCTTCGAAAAATCATCGCCATTCTTTATTTAGTACGAGATTTCTCAAGTCAAGAGGAAGAAATCGCAATTTCTTCGTTTTTCCTCAAGTTGTCTTGAATCGCTTCTTTCCAGCAGACATACTATTCTATGGTCGCTCTTAATTATCTGGATTTATCGCGACCATGTTTACCGCAAATTAAACGGGTTAATAGAAATAACGTATTCATTGTTAGCTGTTAAAATTCATTTATTAAATTGAATTTATTATGAATTATTGAAATAATAAATACGTTGTTTCTGTTAATTAGTTCTTTTCAGCAGATACATATACTATAGCGATTCTTGACTTGACCAGTTAGCTCTTTGAAAAGTGTGCACCTAAAACGTGCCGCGAAAAGTAAGCGACGACGAGTATACTCGTCCAACACAGCCTACGCGTGGCTGTTACGATATAGAACGAAGTTGCAATGAAACGACTGTTTTATTCTTTGATTTTATTACTACAGACCATTGCTATTGCTAAACCTCACGTTTCAGTAAAATGTTCCAAAAGGGACAAGAACCAGGTATTTTTCTATGTGTATTCCGTTTCTCTCCGCGCACTTTTTCCACCATATTAGCAATTTTCTCGTTACACTTTCTACGAAACTAGAGGGCTGCTTCGCAAGCCAATTGCACGCGAAGTGCTCTTCTTCGTTGCTGTTTGCAACGTGCGTTGTCCTCCTTACGCCTTTTCAGGCGGTCGTGATTTTGCGCGACTTCAACTCCTTCCGAATGATAGAAACCACGCTTCCTTCACTGATATTAACTTTCGAGCAGATTTCTCCGATCGTTACGCGTTCACCATGCTCCATCAGTTGCCGAACAGCTTCGATGTTCGCTGGCGTTACGCTTGTCTCGAACGTATCAGAAAACAGAAAACGCTTGTCCTCTCGATAATGTTTCATCCCCAAACTATAGTCGCGATCCACGCCAAATTTCCAAGACTTTTGTGCCGCCCAAACTCAGAGCAAAGGTTAGAACACAAGTTCAGAAACTTGATATAATTGCGCGTTATGCAACTGATTACGATGCTGCTTTTTCCCTCATTGTGTTAGCTGCCGAAGAAACGGTAAATAGAGTGCACGTGGAGTGGAAGATCTTCAAGACACGCCTACCTGAACTCCCACGCAGTCACATCTGGATAAGTGACACTGTGCAAACGCAATGTACCACACGCGAACCGGCTAATATTTAATCGAATTTCCTGCTAAATATTTGAAAAAAAAAAAAAGAAGGGAAACTATTCACATTGAACAAAAGTGCCCCAATTTACACGAGTCAACCCAATGTTATTAGTTGGTCAATTATCAGGCAAGAGAACTATAGTGCACATTGAAAGAAGTCGATATAAACGAGAGAATTGAGAGGTAAGCAGTCTCACGAGGGAGCATTGACAGCAACATACATGCATTTACGTGCGAATGACGTCGTTGGAAACGAAGACCACCTAATGTCACGATCGCAACGAGATAAATAATCGCGATGGGTGGGCGCCTCGCGCCTTTCCGTGCACGGGCTACGGGTTACAAGCACACCTTATGGGTCCCCGTAGGGAGTCGATCTCCTCTGTTGCTCCCATAAGGTGGTACAGAGCTCCAGCCGTGTGTGAGAATCCATTCCAGTCGATTTCACAGGGGTTGTAGGGGGCCTCTTCTCTCTCCACTTCGAATTTCGCTTTCTTTTCTTCGCCCTCTTTTTCCCCGGTGGGCTCTTCTACTTCTTTCTCCCTCTTCTTCTTCTCCTTTCTTTCTTTCTTTCTTTTTTTTTTCCTCTTCTGTTTCCAATACCAACGCGTTTTTGAAAGTCTCCGTGCGCATGCAGGATGTTTCTGAATTTATATACTGAAGTATAATAGTAAGAAGAGCGACGAATTGGAAAAAATACAGTAAACAATTATAAACTGAAAGCTGTTTGTATGATTTCGTCCTACAATATGGAACAAAACCGGGGACGAACAAAAATTCTCTTCTTTCAAAGTCTAGGAAAAATTAAAGTTTTTATTGTGTTGATATTTCCATCGAATGCTCGATGGATTTTCCTTTCTTCTTCATTGCTTCTGTTAATCCGTTAGGCACGCTATCCACTAACTTATTTAGAGTTTCGTTTTCAGTATCTGTCCACGCGAATTTTATTCTTTTCCTAAGTCGACAAATATTTTGTACATGTAACTTCTCCCGATCGTGAACTTTTCCTGCTGGAATTTCTCTCTGGTTCTCGGATCCAGAAGGATCAGGTTCAGATCAGGTCTCGATGCTAATAATAATTCTATTCCGAAATCTTGAAACCACTTTTTCGTAGTGGCGGCTGTACGAATAGGAGCATCGTCTTGTCGAGAAATTCTGTTCTCGTCTTCCATTTCAGTCATGAAAAGCAATAATTCGCTACGCAATATCCGCTGATATTTTGTAGCGTTCAATTTACCTTTTGCAAAAACAATTTCGCTTAACATATCCAGGCATGATTAGCGATTTCTTGGAAATATCGAACGCATAATACAGAAAATGTGCTTGCGTCTATAATAATACAAAACGGTGTAAGGCACTAGGCACGTGATAACATACAGAGAATAAAATAAAAGTATCTCTCGCTCGAGATTCGTGTTTACCGATGTAGAAATAATCTTGTTGTGAATATCTTCTGTCTCTTTTCCTCAAACACAAGATACAAATCTACGTTCAAATATAGAAAGAATTTTACGTTGATTTATTGTGTGTAATTGCACCACCCTGTGTATAGTTAAATACGAATCGGTTGGAAAGGCCCGATCAGGATCCCCGATAGGAGGCCCATTGGTCAACCTTGAAAATAGATTTCACAAGAATTATTCGTCGTGCTGCTTGTTCAATTAGACGGCGAAGTTATCAGCTCGTTAACTGTCGTTGGATATCGCTTCGAGGAAGTAAAATGTGTTTACTTTCGTTTAACATTCGGTTAATTTTTAATCAATTGGAATGTACAAGACGTTTTGTAACGCAGTTAAACGTTTTTCATAACGTCAAGAAATTTCCCTACAATTTATGGATACTAAATATTTTCTAATTTCCTTTGGCGCTTTCAGATCGGATTCTATCTTTCATTAGTGCCAAATCGTATAACGATTCTCAATTTTCCGAACTTTAAACTAAGTAAACGTTCTTCTTAAAAATCTTGGAAATATTTCTCGAAAGCAGTTTCGTATTTTTAAATCTGAACCTCCTGTGTCAAGATGATATTTTATTCTCTATCTTGCGGTATTCGTTACTGCAAAACATAATTTACAATTTACAAGTTATAATTACTTAAATCCACGGTAGATTATCGCAGATAACGTGAGACGAATTTACCTCGGATAATAAACTAATAGGAAAACTCTACTAGCGTTCATAAATCGTATAACGAAATCATAGAAAACATTTTGATAATTTGTAATTCTCTACGTGTATTTAGGTTTAATTAATTATTTCATCTTTATTTAATTATTAATTATTTAATATTTTAATAATTTACGCTTTCGTGCTGTCGGTGCTCAAATTTCGAACAGAGTGAAATTATGCTAAAGTTCAAAGTACGGATAAATCAACGGAGAAATCACTTTGACAGTAAAATTATGCAAAAATATGTGTAGATGCATAGCTGCGCAGAAACTTAACGCTAGATCTGGCAAACAACACGGACGTCCTCTCTAAATGGACACAAAGAGATTACTGTTAATTATATAGCACGAAATTACGCTGGCTCCGAATTTTTTCAAAATATAAGTTCCCTTGAAATTTCGCCTTCCCACTGTACGAGAAGAAACGAATAAGAGAATGGAAAATATGCCGCAAAGGGTTAATTAGCATACGAAGAAATACAACAAGATAAAAGAAATACAACAAAAAATGGAAAAGAGCAAGTATACGATGCAAGCTACGATGATTAGTCAGTGCTCTAGCGAAACTGAGGTCGAGGATCTTTATAAAAAGAGTATATTATAATTAAATTATAAAAGAGCTTTGACGATCTGCTAGAAAACGGTGATACATAGAAGTTAAAGAAAGTTAAGTGAGGAACTCGATGCAGTTAACGCGATCATATAAAATTCTACATAGAAATGTTGCACCTCCTAGAGATCTTCTGATAGCGGATGGTCGAAAGTTAAATTTAATCATAATTGGTTTATAACGATGATCTATTTTGTACTTAATGGTTGTCCAGTTTTGTAAGATAGGTAGCACAGAAATAGATGCTGTATTCCTTCAAGTAGGCTACTATGTTTGACTAATCGACAGTACCAGATTTCTGATACATATTCTATATGAAAGTACACCATATAATGCGTCTAAATTCCCAGTAAATCTTCAGCAAGTTTTGTATCCTCAAATCTCCTCTTCGCTACTATCGCTCTAAGCTTCTGCCACTTCAAAATCCTCTCAATTAAAATTTCAAACATATACGCCCAAGGCTCCCGAACAACCAATGATTCCCCTACCGCCGAAGCCATTAACACACACTATACTTCCATTATGAATCTACTTATTAAAACCGGCACTTCTCAGGCAAATCGCCAGTTCGTCCGTAAAAGACGCGAAAGAACCTCGCAACTTACTTACTGTGTGATGGATAGAACAGACGAGACAGAAGTTTAGGAGTATGGAATATCGAAGAATATGAATGATGTAACAGAATGTCGATATTCGCAACATACATACGAACCAGGATATAAATAAGGATGCAGATATGCGTACCACGACTAGCTTCGATTGGCTCGTCAAACAATCTGCAAAACCTACGAATAAAAATTCCAGCCAACCACCCCATCGACAAACCCATCAACGACCCCTCCACCGACTCAAACAGGAAATTCCTAATAACGAAGTCACGAAACTGCCTCAAAAGAGGACCGATAAGTGTATTAATCGACGTAAAAGGTAGATAAAAGGTTGAATATGAAAGTCAGAAGTTTGGAGTATGCTTGGAAATGCTGGATCCTGGCAGCATAAAAATTGCAAAGTATCAATGATGTAACAGAGAATATCGATATTGGCAGCATATATACGGACCAGGATATAAATAAGGATGCAGATATACGTATCACGACTGGCTTCGATTCGTTCATCAAAGAATCTGCAAACCTCGGTATAAAAATTCGATTCTCGGAAGCCAACCACCCCATCGGCAGACCCATCAACGACCCCTCCACTGACTCGAGCCGCAAATACTTAATGACCAAGTTAGCGATTGTCCTCGCAAGAGGTCTCAGGTATATTAGCCTGTGCAGAAAATGAATGAAAGGTTAAATAGGTGCGATAGATAGCCGGAAGGTGGGTGTACTCGTTAGTGTGCGATCCCGCCTACCGTCCAATGCGGTGGCTGGTTTCCCTGGGGACTCCCTAGCCTCTCACAGCCGGCTTTTGTCGTCGTCGTTGTCCCTTCTCTCCTTCCACGTACAGCCAGCACTCTTTCGCCTTCAGGAGGAGGACGTTGGTGCGTCGCTTTTGCATCGTGCGCGATAATAGTCACCACCGTGGGTTCACCGGTTAGTACGCGTTTATACACTCAACCGTGTTCCTCGAGCGGCTGGTCGCGCGAGACCAAGAGCCGATAGTCAGTCAGTCTTTCCGATCGAACAGTCGTGATCGGATCGATTTCTTCCTTCCAGTCAAGGATCGTCTTTCGCGTTCCGACCGCGATACTTCACGCCTGACGCTTATTCGCTAGCGTGTCCCGTTCTGCTGCCGTGGATTTTCCACTTACGTTCGAGTTTGCAGGATTTTTCGCAATTTACCAACGACGTTGGAAAATTTCCGAAAGTAAGCTAACGATCCATCGATATTTTTAGCATCGACTTTCGCGGGCATCGTCGTCGACTTTGATCCGTTCATAGATTATAATTAGCAATCGTGATTCGATATTGAACAGTCAGAGATGGAGGACAACTAGAGAATTGGCTGGAAGCGTGTTCGAATAACGTTGACGGAGTGAAGGAGAGTTGGTGGACTTGTACGGACAGAAGAACCGATCAATGTTGTTAATATCGACAGTCCCCTTGATTGCTATTTGGCTTTGCTTTGGTTTTATATTGCTGTCAGACTGAATAAACCAGAAAGGGGGAAAATCGTAGAAGTTGTTGAAAATCGTTGATCGACTCTGGAACAGTTGAGAAGAGAAGCGCAAGAGGAAGTGCAGTGAAAATTTAGTGCGACTGAAGACTTAATCAATGTTTTTCAATCTTCGCAAGTTTCCTATTGACTCGTGCATTGGTTATAATCAATTCTCGTTGATTTATTAACCAGTTATCGAGAGAACTGAAAAGAAGGGCACGATTGATTATTTTTGGAGCATTGGTAATAGAGATAAAGAAGTGCGATAAAGAGTAAGCTAATAAGAATCGAGAAAATGGATTGACAAATTGGTCGAGGGTGCTAAGATGATGGCGAATGAACTCGAGTACACGAGGGATGACTGAACAGGAAGAACACCAGGATGTTGTTTAAGGGAAACAGTTCGAGATTAGAGCTATTGATAGGAAAAATTCAGGCCCACAAAGAACCTTCTCGAGATGAACAAGCCAAATCGAAAGGTAGGACTCTTCGTGTTATATTTTATTAAATTATGGCACGAAAGTTTCATATCGTTTCTCAAATAAAGATAAAAATATGAAACAATGGCGTTCGTCGACAGGCAGTTTCGAGTCAATTTAACAAAAATCTAAATATTAACAATAAACGAGAAATATTCTTTACGAGCCACTTTTTCTGCGTTTCGTACAAGCGCGCTTCAATCAGTTCCCCTTCGTTTCACGCGTCTTCTCAATTTCAATCTGATCCGGTAATTGATCGTTAACTTCTACGTTATTAAGAGCATCTCACGATGACAACGCATCATCGACTGTCTGATAGAATTTTCTGAAAGCCTCGCTGTTGGAGAAGGCATACGTAATATCAATTTGACGCTGTTCAATTTAGACCTTAGAGAATGGGCATCATAGATCACAATTAGGAAAGTTGACATTTGCCATTATATATTAGTTGCCACATGTCACTCTTCTAATAAATCTCTAGATTACACCAAGATTTAGTATCGAAATTACAACAACTCTCCTTCCGTGGATTTTTTTATTTGCATTGAATTTTAGGGAACCAGTTACTTTTATTGTACTATGCGATTTTTAATATATAACAAGAGGGTGGTTTATTCTGAGAATTTTCGCAATTTTGGTGGCAAATTGTAATGATTAGAGTAATTAGATTATCGGAATTCTAAGCTTTTAGGCTAATCACATACCATAATCGGATACATTAAACTTTCAATTGGGAGGTGAAATAATAGATTATCAAACTCTGAAATTGTAGAAGAGTTCGGTAGTATGAGGTATAAATATCTCAACGTTCTAGCAGGATCTAAATAAATCATAGCAATTTATTTAACGAGATTTTACTTAAAGATAGAATCAACGATTTGTAAATATCTCGATATTCTAAGATCATTCACGAACAATAATCGATCTTCAAATTTTTAATTAGTATTGCATACTACGTATCGGCAACATTCCATTACTCCTGAATTTTGAAAAATTCCAATATCCAGACGCAATAATTGATCATCAGATTTCTAAATGAACTTCGAACGATCGACTGTCAAAGTGCAAATATTCTGTAGCAGCCAGTCGCAGTAAACGATTATCGAATTTCTAATTAAGTATGCGTATGTATTTCCAATTAATGAACTATTGAAATCTCAATATATTGAAAGAATTCAATGTTTCGACAGGATCATTCGTAAGATCGATGAGAATATAATATTCGAAAAAACCATAATTGGAATAATCGATCAGTAAACTAGTTTCTAACTAGGGGTTGAATTAATTTACTACCAAAATCGAAATTAATGAATCGATACCGAAATTTTGAATCTCAAATAATCTATCTATTAAAATTTCTTCGTTAGAAATCAAATTAATCTCCACCTATGAAATTAAAGCACCCTAAAAAAAAATTCCAATTATCAATCACCCTAATAAAATACTCGATGCTCGAATCGGCGACGTCTCACTAACAGCAATTCGTAAATAACTCAATCTTCGCAATAACGAATCGTCAAAATTTCATGTCGAATAATAGATTCAAATTACCAAAACCCTAATGAACCGGTTATTGGAATCTATCTGTGATCGACGATCAAACGTACAACGAACGTCAATGAAAAAATCCGCGCAAACCACTGGCACTGGTCTGACGAGAGGAGGGCTGTCAGAGGTTCGCGTGCTAACATAAGTCACAATTAACAAAGGCGTTAAGTCGGCCCCCTATTAATAAGCGTGGTCGAAGCATCCTATAAATAGCGACGGGCACGAGGTGACAACATTATACGCGGCCACATGCGACCACAAGGGAGGCTGTATGGGCTCGCACTAACACTTGGACAAGATAAAAACACAATGCAATACGGCTGGCATCGGCAGGTCGCAGAAAAGAGCTGCCAGTGTTAAGTGCGACTATTTTCGCGTCGATGACACATCGCCGCTGATTGGACGGAATCGAGATTCTAAATAAAACCCCCTTCGAATCCTCCAACAAGCCTTCGCGTCCTTGCTTCTACTCGTTTTCACGTTATCGTCCCCCATTTTCCACCGGAATTCGTAAACTCTCGCATCTTCTTCTCGATCACTCATCGATCCGCGATCTTCTTTAGAGCGTTCATCGCCAGCTTTGAGAAACGCTGTTCTCACATTTTTTCAACATTGCTCTTTCCATTGAATTCGAACATTGAATTTGTTGAATTTCGTGGCCAGTTTCATCGCAGCTTAAACTTGGGGAGAAAAGTTACTTCAGACAATTGGAGTTCTTAGTTTATCGTTCAGACAAGTGACTTTTGTTCCGATTTTGTATCCGAATGGATTCCTCATTTAATGGGAGGCAAAGAGAGATAATTGCAACCCTTCGGCTTGAAAAATCCTTTCAACCCTTCAGTGCGAGCTCGTGAATGAAAGAGCATACGGTAGAACCGACTGGGGGACGAACAGTTCGTATGATGGTTATCCTTGTTATGTAGGTCAGTTTTCGTTCATGATAGAAGTTGTCGTTTAAACGAGTAAATTTAGACGACAAGAGTTCCATTGGTCGGATACTTGCTAAGATTTCGTTGCAATAAATGCAGTTCTAATCTCTAATACAATAATCTTTGTGTTAAATACATTTCCCAGATGTATGTCCTATACGAACGTTAGACTCTTCTCTAGAGGATAATGATGACCAAAGTAAATTTGGAATTGTCATTCGTTTTAGATTAACGTTACCTGCACTCTTCTCGTAAAAATCAGAAAATCTGTTACGAAATGTAATTTTCGCTTTATAAGCCCCCGACTTCGTTTCGCGCTCTTTTAGCAATTAGGGATGTTCGAAAGGAAGCAATGTTCTTCGAATATTTTCCAAGTTTCTCGGCTCGCTTCTCTGTGAATTTTAACAGTTTTTTAGTGAATTTTGAACTATTGATTAATGAATCATTTTAATAGTAGACGTTAGTAGGATCTTCAACTCAATAAAAATATAATTTTCAGAATTTATAAAATACGTAAAACGCACCAACTGCAACAAGGGTAAAGATCGTGAACGTTTCTTTGCAAAATAACCTGCGTCTGCAACAACTTTTAGTTGAAAAGGTAATACGCATTAGAATTCACCCTTTTGAAAGATGGGTCTTTGAAAGATTTCGAAGAACGATCGGAGCTTTCCATGAATGGGCTGACGAAAGGCTTGATCCTGATTTGTTGGCAATCGAAGCCAAATTGTTGACGACGACGGGGTCAGCTGGGTGCTTTCGTACGCTCGATCGGCAGCTCGGTTTATATTTATTGCGTGCTCACCCGATCTGCTGCGTCTCTTTTTCTGCAAGAAGAGGCGCGCGTGAGTCATGCTGGATGCCGCCAATTGGGCGAGTGCCTCGATCCCATACCCACGTTGCACAATTGCAGGGACACCTGATTTTTCACGAGATCCACGATTGCAATCGATCGATCTTACTGAGAAATCATCGATATTACTGTGAAACTCCAAAGAAAAACCCTACTGCAATAAGTATTTACATTGCGAATTGCCACGAATAGGCAGACGAGAATGAAATAATTTTAGCAGAAATATTCGGAAAATTATGAATATAGCAGAGTAACAAAGATTAAATTTAAACAATTAAGCGTAGATTAACTAGAGTATAATTAAGAGTATGTTTAAATATATATGTAACAATCTAGCATATATTAAGGTCAAATGAGAATGTGAATGAGAAATCTATGTACATCAATCTCATCTCGTAGCCGCAAAGCAAAATAATATATACATATATAGTAGAGTAACATAAAAATTTGTAGATACAAAAATCTGGAAACATAGATACGGAATGTCAAGAATAAAAAAGATTTAATAACATCAACATTTAATTGAGAAGTTTGGCAAAACAGAAAATGAGAGCTTAAAGTACTCAAGAACTACACAATCCAGCAAATCTGCGATTCAACAATCAAAAACGCAAACTTCGATCACTGCAACCGCCCCTCCTCGTTGTCAGCCTAACTTTCAAATCCCTCAACGCCCTTTGCGCTTCCTTCTAATTCCTCCAAGAATCTTCTAGACTCTAGATCATCCATGTAAAAATCTTGCTGATCGTCGTTTAAGCAATCATCCAACATCGCGTAAGTTTCTACGCGATCGCAGAAGGCTAGAAAGGGGGAAAAACGTGAAGGCCGCGTGGGTGGAGGATGCGACCCATTTAAACGAATCCACGTCCGTGATCCGATCTCGTTGGGTGTCTCTCATCGCGTTCGTGTTTCAAAGCGAGCAAGAGACGGCGGGATTCCGCAAAATCTCTTAAATCCAGTGGTGGGTGTCGGATCCAGCGTGTGGACTGGGCAAATGAGGAAACGGCCAACTAGCCGAGTCATTTCCACCGTTTACCAGGGCCACTTTGCTCTATCCGACCCGGTGGGAGTCTTCTTCATTCCTGGCAATTATTAATTATTCGATTCGCCTCGTCCGGATGTCTCCTTTGTCACCGGTTTTCTCTTTCTACGACGCGTTTCTCTTTTTTTTTTTCTTTACTTCTTTACACTCTATTTTATCGAGAATTCTACTACCTTTGAGAATTCTACCAACTATCAATATTTATGGTCAATATTTCGAAGTTCTGAAACGTTCTCGATGATATTAACAATGTGTGATTTAATGATAACAATGTGTTGACGATTATATATCTTTTTTCTACGTTAGTTTTTTAGTAATTTTTAATTATGTTGAGAAATATTGACGATAAATATTGAACGGCCTGAACTCACCTTTGGAGTCTAATTTTGCCAATGATAATTGGAAAACAGATGTATGGGTAACCAAACGTATTAATTACGTTATTTAAAGCTACGAATTTGTTATATGCTTCCAAATATACAATGGTGTCGCATCTAACTCTGCCGCTCTTAATTGCTCTCTTAATCGTCATGATAGAAAAAAATTCAATATCAAAGGATATATAAGGGATATATAAGGGATGTCAAGGGATATATATATGTATATGTTAGAAGCGCTATATATATAATTTCCCAATATCCATATCATATAAATCTCTATAATTTAGAATTCCTTGGAATTTTCACCTATTCTGGATTAATTAAACTATACTAATTACTATAATTATACAAATTATATCAATTAAATTATCTTATTTATATTCTCGAAATATTTTCCGAAAGAATCGAATAGATAAGGGTCTGAAATAAAGCCAAATACATAGGCACCGACAAATTGTCTCGAGAAAACGATCTCCGTCCTCGCGAAGCAACTTGAACAAGCGTGTACCTGCATGAGCCGTATGAACATTGGATAACAGGGTGATACAGGGATAAAGAAGAGAGGAGGCAAAGCCCGAGTAGAGAATTCCCGCGAGGAATGTGCTTTTCTTCTATCAAAAGGACAAGAGGACCAGTCTTCTCGCGGAGGATGAACGACGAAGCTTCTTGACGACGTTCACGGGTTAATGGTACCAGTTTCACCGCATACTCGTTACGAAAACGATATAAAGAGACACGTAACGGGCGAGCTAAGGTCAGCCAGACCTCTTGTAATATTCCTACGCGTGTTCGAGTTCGTAAGGTCATTTATGGGACAGGTCCGTCTTACGACATTTATAAACCTGTTCCCCGAAAAGGATCGCTTTATACGAATATTTGCCACTGTTGTTCCGTGTGCATGAAAGATCGACGCTGTTCTTTGATCGACACTTTGTTGACTGCAAACCGAGAAGTTCTTTGGTCGTTTGGTCTCGGTATCTTGGCTCTTAGATTTTGGTTCCTTGGTTTCTTAGGCCTGGGCTTCTCCCTTTCTTCATCTTCGTTCCTCGGTTTCCTGACTTTTGGCATTTACAACGTCAAAAGTTTGACATCACTGCTGCGAATTCGGTTGCTAATTTAAATAAAATCAATCCTTTTGGGGACAGAACGTTTTATCGATTATTAATAATATAAGCACAGTTGTTTGATGACATTTCTGTAAAAAAAAAAAAAAAAGTATAATGTACCAATGTCAGAAGATCAGTTTTATCAAAAGCAGATCTATTTATCGTTTAATTAGTAACTTAATGTTACTCTTTAATTGATGATAAATGTGTAAATTTAGAAAGTTTCATCCTTCAACTATGACTTGTCTAGAAAAATGTAAAATTATCAATGATATATAATTATATTCATAAGAAGGATATATTTATCTATAGGAATTTTACCATGCTATTTCAACAACAAAATGAGAAATAAAACAAACGCTAAAATTCTTTTCCCACTTTCTATGCTGATTTAATATTATACTATTCCCTCCTCTTCTTTACTATATTGATACAAATGGCTATCCCCGTCCGTCCACCATGAAACGAGCAAGCATTTATATCTCTTACACGTCACAATTTCTTCTCATTTCCCATATCCACCAAATAATATAATATAAAATACGTCATATTTGTTATACTCTTGTGAAATTATTTCCATCGATTGAACTTGAACGATTTTTGGAAGGAAATTTTGCTTTGAATTGCAGAGGCCTTGGGCACCGGAAGTTCGTCATGGCAGAGCGAGGATGGCGGTGCAAACTCGCGACGTGGCGGAGAGACGCCGTCTTCTTGTGCGACGCCGACATCGGCGAGCTTCCCGTCGGAGCCCGAGGTCGACGCCGACGTTGGTGTCAACGCCGACGGAACCAACGCTACCGCACCTTATCCTTGTCAATTCTGTGACCGCACATTTCCTCGACTTAGCTACCTGAAGAAGCACGAACAGGTACCTTGAATTTTTCTTTTCATTTTCCAAGTTTCCAAGACTTCTTCGATCATGAGTAGGTATATTTGAGCATCTTAGAAACCGGTTAGATCGATGAATTTTATATTCTTTATAAAATTATCGATTTCATATTATCCAGGTACCTAAGGAAACACGAATATCAATATCCATGATTATTCGTTCTTTCTTTTTCTTTTCTTTTCACTGTAAAATTTTTCATAATGTTTTCGATTATGAATAGCTATTGTCGAGTATTATTACTTGTTCCTCGACTGACGTCGAGCCAACGATCGCGTCAGTATAATTATTATTATTATTATTTGTTAAAACTTGTTACTACTTTGTTAAAACAGTTATTATTTGTTAGAACTTGAGGCATTTGCCGGCTTAACTATTCCAAGAGATTTTAAGTATGAAGATTTAAATATACCTACTCCTAATGTAGCCCTAGCTAATCCCTTTTCGTGTTGTATTACGTTTCATTGTAGTTGTTTTATTGTTGGTTTCATCACGTTCAGATCTGATGTATCAGTTACAGTGGCTGATCACTCTCATATTATTTGTGAAAGGTAAACTTCGGCGTCGGCAATTTATCAGGATTTAACGTAATTGAAATTAAATGATTAACGAATAAAGGACTAACAAATCTCAGATATACGTGTAGCGCAACCTATCTATAAGTGGGCGTGAGGTACAAGCGTAATATGACGCGGGAATACAATTAAATACAGAGTTGGTTATTGCATAATTTAAAAAATGGAAAGAAATTCGTGGCTTGAGTTCCCTATAAAATTTATAATGTCTGGAACTTGCCATAATTGCAATAAGACTCTAAACTCACTCGGATTTTCTACTTGCAAACAATGCAGGGGCTTCTATCCCACCCATCGAATATTATTTTACAAATTCTAAATTATCGTCTTAATTGTCCCAACAACTCTGCTCTGATTCAATTTAACGATTCGTTGTTTTCTGTGTCGAACCCATGTTGCCGCCAACGATTGCACGAATCTCATTTACAAACAGGCAGTATAACTATGTACCTATACAAGCCAATTTGCATACCCGCCAACTCGATCTTTTTCGATTGTTTTTCCCCCTCGTTTTGAAACCATTTAAGGTCTTTGTCAGGCATTCCTTCCTTTTTGCGCGTTCACCTTCCGTGCGTATTATATTCGCCCGTTTCTTATTTCTCTATGAAGCTTCTCAAAGGGTATGTCACTCGTAAGAAACAGATAATCGATTAAAAATGAATGAAAAACAAATAAAATAAATTCGAACGTTCATTCTTAAAAGAAACATCTATCTCGAAAAGATTAACTGCTGAGTCGAGAGCATCTTGGAAACCGGAAGTAACTGAACGTTCGGACGTTCCAAGCGTGTAAGACGCGTGGCCTCTTCGGATTTTTCTGTTTTGCATGGCGGTGGTATTAGGAGTAGCGCGACTCTTCCGCGTCTGAGTCGACGTCGGCGGGTCATCGTCGGGTCAAAATCTGTTCCATGGCCCATAACAGGTTGTACCGGTCAGGTTTGCTCCGTTCAGGTGGTTCTCCATGCTTCGGCTTCTCCTCTACGCTTTTCAAGCCTCGATAAAAGCCGCTTCCACATACGCGAGCTGAATCGCGCTTCGCTTCCAGCGCAGATACGAGCCGGATAGCGGAGATAAATTTCGTTCAGCGGCTATGAAATCTTCCTGCGTTGCCTCCGGCATTCTTCCTCTTTGTCTCTCGTTTCTACGAGACCACGGAAGTCGTACGATTGGTCGGATTAGAACATTTTTTATAATCGCGCGGCATACCACTGGGAATGTTGAAATTTTCGCAATTTTTATTCTTTTCTTTGTTAACGTACGAGTGGATTGATATACAGTACGTAGTAAGGTTGAAGGATCGCTAAATTTCGAGCGAAAAATTGTCGACGCTTGAACAACCGCAGTTTCGTGAAAAAGAAATCGTACACACAGTCTCGTTTCAAAGAGCAAAGCCTCTGCTTCAACATACTTTGCGACGCTTGTTTTCCGTTTCTCGATGACCCCTTCTTTCGCGAAACCGAGCCAAAAAAGTGAAGTTGCTCTCTTTCTTCTCAAATTTTTGCTAATCCGAACGAGTTCTACGGAGTGCAACGAATTTTTGGTTTCTTCTGTAACTGAAGACCGCGCGTAGAAAACACCGTACGTGCCAAGAAACAAGCGAATTAGTTGGACCATGTTGTACCTTTTTAATATTGTATTTAGAACAGGTGATCGGAATATGTTAAATGGAGTTTAAAAAAGTCGTATTTGGATCAGTTCTGTCGATGTAGTAGGACTATGTCCAATTTGTATGGCCTATTCTTAATCGAGTAACTTGATCTTTTCTGTAAGGCCGGATTCGCGTCATTTATACTTTTACAGAATTTGCGTAGCTCAGTGGATCGTGAATTTTTCCATTCTTGTAGATCTTCTTGTAGATCTTGTAGATATTCTTGTAGATCTCCGCAGAACATAGATTCGCGATTTATTGCACATTCAATGGAACCAGCTTCGCTGTTGAGTCAGTTTCCTCGTTACCTTCGACAGAAACACAAGATGATGATGTCATTGAGAAATACAAAACTTCTTTTTCCGCGCGTTTCAGTATCACGTCCATTTCAATAACGTAGCAGATTATTTTGTTACTGAATTATTGCATCTCGAAATTTCGTAAAGCTAACACGGCCGACACGGTTTGGGCTCAGAACGTTGTAATTTGCCGCGTGTGACATTTTTTACATCTTCTATATTTTTCACGTTCTTTGCTATGACTTGAGAACATTTAAATCCTAGCATACAAACGTCTATTAATCTCGTCGTATCTCAAAATTAGTTTTATCGGAAAGAAATCACGTTTCCCTTTTTTGGGCAGCTGTTAAAATCCACGTTAGGCGTTCCGTATTAGGCGCAGTTACTCTGAAACAGCATGCCGACATTAATACAATGTTACGGATTCCCGAGAACCGAGATCTATCTCATTACTTTTTACGCACACCTCGTAATACGAACTTTCAAATTTTATCCAAATCCCTCATATTTCCTTGCTCGCATCCAAGAACCTCGTGAACGTCACGATACAGAGGTCTTCAAGAAGAAGGCGATCGCTTCGCCCTTCCGTCCGGAATTGTCTCTTCAAAGGAGCCGACGGCTCGAAAGTCGTACGTGCCGAGGTTATTTCGTTGGACGAAGACCGACTCGAGAAACAAAAAGGACAAAAAGATAGGGAAAAAAGAAAAGGAGAGCATAAAAAGAACTGTACAAAGAGAATGACCCGGCCCGTTCGCGATCATATCGGTCACACCGATCTACCTGGGTGACAACCACCGCGGGGAATTCCTCGACGAGCAACTTTCTTGCCCGTCAATTCTTTTGCTCTTCGAACCGCCAGCAAAGAATCCCTGATGAGTCGTGTTATTATTTTCTATCATATTGCCAATTTAATTTACAGCGTCACTTTGATCAACTTCATCGAGGATTGATATTAGCTCTTCACGGTTCGATGTCCAGTGTAATTTCTATTCTGGTAAGCTCAATGTCCAGTGTAACTGCTATTCCGGTAAGTCCAATGTCCACTCTGCCTGGACAATGATTTTATTTTAGTAGGTTCGGTGTTGCTGGACAAAGATCTTTTTTCACATAAGTCCAGTGCCCGTTTAAACGTGGTTTAAGCTACGTCGTGTTTGATCTGATTTTAAATGAGAAAAATACAATTAGCAATGTTCGATTAGAAAAGTCTCGTATAAAATAAGTTAGTAGAAGTTCGATTGAAAAAGGGGGGAAATTTGAAAGATGTTTCGTCATTGTCTCACGTGTAATATTAAAACTTTCGATTCCCTCTTTTGATGTCGCAGAGCCACGGAGATCAAATGCCATACAAATGCAACTGGTGTGCCAGATTGTTCAAACATAAACGCAGTAGAGATCGACACGTGAAACTTCATACAGGAGACCGAAGATATCGATGCACGCACTGCGACGCTGCTTTCTCCAGAAGGTAAGTGCGCATAGAAGTCTCTGCGGCATTTAACTTGCACGGTAAGTAGACTGCGGATTTTTATGCGTTATGGGAAATTCGAAAGTGTAAAAATGCACAGAACGCGTATGATAATATACAAGATACCCAAAGTATACTGTACGTTATAATATTTAATGATCGAAATAAGTTCTCGATTAGATTCCATTCCTTTGGCTATAGGGCCGAAAATATGAATTTGCATAAACATCCGCTGTCTAACAACGATCATCTCTCAAGGATAATTTCCGATCTCCGAGCAATTGATTCGTCCTTAAAAGGCTTCATCGTTCCTCATTCTAATTATTCGCGAACTGGTTCACGTTTCAATTTGCTAGATTCGGAAACGGTTTATCGTTTAGACTTGCGTATATTTTTAGATCTTATTACGGTTATTTATTTTCGTTAATATCAGAAGAAACCTTTTATCTTGATGTATTAAATATACACGTTGAAAATTGCCAAAAGCCGATTGCTTATTTTCATTCGGTAACACGAAATAGTCCGTTGCAAGAATAAGTGGCATAATCACGGCTGGCTTTTCTTCTTTGTCAAGATGCTAGAAACTGTCGAATCAACGAATGACCCTAACAGTCCATGGGCAATGTATAACAAACAAATATAAAGAAAAGAAAACTGAAAAGTACTTTCCATTGAAACAGCGGTGGACCCCTCGAATTTCAAGAATTATAATAAGCCATTGATAACCATCGTGTGAAGAGATAATAAAGTATAGCCGATAGAAATGAAGCTATGTTTTTTTCAAAACCAGAAATCTTTGCGCATTAAAAATAATAAGTTTATTCCTTTTAGGTATAAGCATTTTATTAGGCCCCTGAAACGAGAGACTCTTATTTTCCCCAACAAACTATAAACTATAAACCATTAATGGAATAACTCTATCTTTCTATTTTTCTGGGAGTACACTTCTTCTTTAGAATAATCTATACCATTTATTCGTTTTACAGCCTTTTCGTACCTCTTTTGTATTTCTGTCGCACTTCTTTCGTACCTTACTTTCTGTACCATACTTCTTATACTTCGTTCGATCGTATACCGTTAATCCTCGAACTAAATCTACTCGATTATGATTATCTCAAATTATGAAGAGTTGGTAAGTTTTTTACGCAGTATGGTTGAAACTCGTAAGAAAATTTCACGCGACTCCTAATTCCAAGGGTTGATAAAATTCCTAAAGATAAATCGACGTACGCAACGCTAAACAACGATACGTATCCTCGTTAATCTAATCCAAAAGAGACAGAAAACCGGAAAGGCAAGTGGAAACGAAAGTCGTGCGAAGGCCGATATTCCGGGGGACCGATCCATCGTTTGACAAATGAATAATGATCAAGCGACGACCGCGGCCCCGGCTGGCATTAGTCAAGCTTACTCTCTTACGTGACTCTTTCTGTTCCACCCCCTTTTCTCTCCCCTGCCCTCCTCCCTCGTTCGTTTCGTGCCGCCCCAAACGGCCTCTTTTCCTCTATCTTTATTTCTCCCTTTTCTCTCGCGTTCACTCGCGAGGTTATTGAAATGCTAAGCTGGTATAACCCGACTGGAGACCCGCAAGGGTGGCGAGCACACGCACCTTTTCGTCCTTTAAGTGTCGTCCACATGCTCTCTCTCTCTCTCTCTCTCTCTCTCTCTCTATTTCTCTTCCTCTTTCTCTTTCGAATACATGGCCGTGATCATATACATATACATAGAACGAACGAATGGTGAATACAAGAAGAGAAGGGCCCCCCCGTTCCTCTGTGCGTCTCCACCAGGTGAGTGGACAGGTAGGCGCATAGGTGTTACGGGACAACAGGTAGAACATTAGTCAAGTGCCTGGTTGCTGCTCGTCCACCGACGCGCTTCGTACACTTATGTCGCGGTCACGACTTCTGTCAAATAGGCTTTTTCCTACGAGTTAATCCTGCTACTTTCTCCCCCAGATAGTTTCCAGTCAATTATTATTATCGTTTATCTATTAAGATGTAATCAAGTGCCTCGATGCTGTCCATTCGTCGATGCACTTCGTGCAGTTATGCCGCGGTCATGGATCGATCGCTTAGATAAGCTTCTTCTTCGGAGTTAATCCTGTTACGTTCTTTCTGACTCATTCGCGAGCTAGTTATTGTTATTATTATTGTTTATTTATTTATTTAGGAATCACAGAATGGGACTTGACTTTTTTTACAAAATATATCGGATTGAACAGGAAGTTGAAAAGTCCAAGTTGAAAAACGTGTTTTCTCTTTTACGTATACTATTTTCAATCTGTGTACCATTGTTGCCATTTCAATGACTTTTCGCCATTTTTGCGATAACTTTACTAACTTTCGCTATACATAAGCGAAATGTCACAAGCTACGAAATTAACGCTAACGTAACGATTGTCTAAATATTTGAACCGCTTCGGGGAATTTTCTGTAGATTTAGTTTAAAAGAAGATATAGAGTCGCGAAGAAAGTTTTCCAAATCTTGGAAAACTGGTGATAACATAGGTATATTCAAAACGAGAAGTATATAGCAGATGTGTGGACGTACGAGGATGTTTGACCTTTCCTTTTTTTATTGGGCGTTTATTGCCGAAATTTAATTACAATGGTACATCTTGAATTTTATTATTGTCTATGCTCTAGCAACTAATAATAATAATTTCACTTAACTTAAATCTGTTTATATAATCTGTTAACGTTAAAAAGTATCTTCAGTTTGGACGAAATACGAAAGAAGAAAGTCTCACGAGTGTGTACAATTTCTCATTTCAATCTTATGTTAAGAAGATATTTACGATATTACAGATTCTTTCTGTTTGTTAAAACTAGAACAAGTTTAAAATACAGTTACGAATTACAATCAATGCAATTTTGAAGCACAAGATTGCCGATTCAGACGTCTTAGAACATTTATCGGATTACTTATTGATTTATTAAATGAAAATATTAATATAATAAGAAAATCAACATCGAGTTTGTATTTTTTCATAGCCAGAAAAACACAACTTTAAGAGGAAATTTAATCTTTTCCAAACTCCAATTCTTTCCATTCGAAGGGAGAAATATTTTGTTCGTTGTATATTCAGTTTTATTTTAATATTATGACAAACCTAAACATAGAGTTGTGATCATAATTATTCACAGCACCTGCATATATCATACGAAAAAGTTTTAAATAGTAATATAATAAGAAAATCAACATCGAGTTTGTATTTTTTCATAGCCAGAAAAACACAACTTTAAGAGGAAATTTAATCTTTTCCAAACTCCAATTCTTTCCATTCGAAAGGAGAAATATTTTGTTCGTTGTAAATTCAGTTTTATTTTAATATTATGACAAACCTAAACATAGAGTTGTGATCATAATTATTCACAGCACCTGCATATATCGTACGAAAGAGTTTTAAATAGTAATATAATAAGAAAATCAACATCGAGTTTGTATTTTTTCATAGCCAGAAAAACACAACTTTAAGAGGAAATTTAATCTTTTCCAAACTCCAATTCTTTCCATTCGAAAGGAGAAATATTTTGTTCGTTGTAAATTCAGTTTTATTTTAATATTATGACAAACCTAAACATAGAGTTGTGATCATAATTATTCACAGCACCTGCATATATCGTACGAAAAAGTTGTAAAATTTGTTACAAATAATATCATCAGCATTGCAAGCCGTAATGCTGAAAAGAAGAAAATTACGGTGAAAGCAACGACGAGAAGCCTCCTTATTTTGAAATCAATTCTCATTTTGAAATTAATTCGAAACCATGGCATTACAATGAAAGCACTTACGATTACATGGTTTGATGAGGCACAAACCAAGAATATAATTCAACGCAATTCGATATAATTTAACGTAATTCGATATATTAACAAAATCTGATTTACAAGTACAGAAGTTACAATTTCCAGAAAAAAGAGGGATGTTTCGTGTTTTAAATTCGCAGTGTTCGGATACCGATATTTTACAAGGGGTATTATAGCGTTTTTCTTTAATCTGACGAGGGATGAAAATAAAAAGTCGTAACAAAGACTTAGCCTGTCAGCCATTATTACAATCGCATTGCTGGATCTTTACGCCACATCTCTATTCGTTCTCCGGCTCGACGGTCGGCTTGGGTGACCCAACAAAAGGGTGAAAACCCCTGTGGTTCTTACATAGATGCCGCAGCCACGAGAGATCTGAATACGGCCATCGAGATCGATCAATATATACGCCCGGCCTGCTCTTATCACTAGATCATCTGTCGTAAGTGGAAAATAAAATCAATCTTCTCTCTTCTAATTTGACGAAAATTATTCTAACGTCTGATATTCAGGTACTCTAAATATATTAGTATATGTCAACTGATTCGATGTCTTTTTAAAGAAAATACAAATTTTATGCGTGTATCGCGGAATATTAAATTTACCATTAAAATTTTCAATAAAAAATCTCACTGTTATCGACCATTAACAACAGAGTTCTGATCATACGATTTGATCAGTTTTAGTATCAATGCAATGTTTTCAAATTCTGATCATGTGAAATAGTTGACTGCGTATTAGTAAAAATCCTGTTCTTCGTTGAATTTATTCCAGATTTATGATACTAGATTTATATTACATTTATAATACCTTCATATTGAATTATCTTTCCTTGGATATTATTTTGCAACGTTTCGATTTTTCTACATAGCTTTTCAATCTGAGCCACATAATTCTTCCAACACGAGTAACTGAGTAGAGTTAGGTTCTTTTTTCAAATGAAGACACCTCTTCATCGCCACTTTCGCTTACTATCTCCATTTTTATAGAAGTAGTATAGTTATCGTCTTTATCGTAATGATCTCATCTCAATCATTACATCAGATAATGGATTATTTTCAATATCGTATCTTCGTCTTTTAATGTCTGCTTTAATTGTCACTTTTCCAACATCGTGTACTCTTCTTAATTCTATTCCACTTAAGCTACTTTCGAGTTTTTTAATCGCGTCGTATTTCGTTTTGACAGTTATTAATTACTATTAATTTCGTACTAAATTCTTATAGTCAAAATTCACTCGATCGAATAACAGAAAGAATACATCGCGCTAGTAAAATATATGCATATTTGAAACGTAAAAAGACATCGATGATTTACCATTATATATTACAATTTACAATTACAATAAACGTTAATAATACAATTAGAATAAATGTTGGTACAAAGGAAGCTCTACTATATTAAGAGTAAACAGTAATTAATATATTTGTGATGATACCTGTATAGTAATAATAATAATCTTTTGCTCCAAAGTATCTTACTTTCGGTATTCACGAATAGTTGCACGTTCCACGAAGAGCAACGCGATGAATATGTTCTTCTCAGTTCTCCAGACAGTCAACTCTAAACTAGAATATCAGATCGATTCATGAAAGAGACTTCTAAAGCGTTTCTAACTCATCTATCTCCATACTAATATTCATACACACCTTTTTCATAATTCTTCTGAAACATCGCCATATAGCTGCATGAATATGCACATCATTTCTAAATGCACGTCGTTATCGTGGCTTAAGCCATCCTGCATAATAAACATTTCGAAGAAACCCGAAGTCTCGGAACGTCTAGCTGAGAACGTAGGAAAATAATCATCCTCGTCAATATCGATCTGCGTTCTCGATTTTTTACCGAAATTTCGCCAAAGCAAAGTCGCACGAGAGGCGATACACGCGATAATAGGACGACCAGAGCGTAACCAGTCGATAATCCTGGCACACACATGAATTATTCAAACGCAAAGTGCAAGAGCGAATTTGCCGTCTGTCTTCGTTTCTGAACGAACCGAGACACTGACCGGTTGGACCGAACCGGTGACCTCACCTTATAACGGATTTAGTTTTCCACCGACTCGATGAATTATTCATTTGTCCAGCGACACATGCACAGGGGGGAAATCGTTGACCTATCCGTCCGCGTCTCTTTATTTTTGTCAACGTGTCATAGACGAGAAGCGATATTCTGCGGAAATTCGCGATACGAGCATTTTGATGTCAGCCATGATCGTTCCGTCGTTATTCGTCGTGGTTTATGGCTGGAGAGTAACGTTTTTTATCTTCAGCTTTTCTCAATATTATTAGAAGCTGTCGAAGCTGTATGTTTCTGGTTTAAACGAAGAAAAAATTGTTAGGGGTAAAACGTAGATTATCGTAGATTTCTATCATACATCTCTGTGGCAGTCGTTCTTTGTTATTTCGCATTGATTTGTGACATTTTCTTCATTTTCACAGAAAGGTCTTTTTCTTTGAATGTATTCGTTATAGATCTTTCGATGTCTTTGTGGTGGTTCGAATATGGGGCAATCTCGTCGTGGATAAGATCATAAGTTTCCATAATCTTCGCCTTAAATTCTTAGATTATTAAATTTCCGAAATTCTCGATACCTAGTATAATAGTCATCTTTTTAGAAAAGTATATGTTCAATTTCCAGCGATCATCTGAAGATCCACATGAAGACTCACGACACCCAGAAGCCGTATCAGTGCACAGCATGCTCCAGAGGCTACAACACAGCAGCCGCTCTAACATCTCACATGCAGTCTCACAAGAAACAATCCCAAGGAACTGCCAGGCTTCAAGACATTGATTATGGTAGAAGAAGCGTGTCTTCTCATAGTACATCATCTCCGCCAGTACCAAGCTCCCCATCGCCATCTTTAAACCTTTTGTTGAATCCAAAGGCTGGCTTAAAAAGTTCCCAAGGAAGTGCTTCGACGACTCCAATTTTGAGTTCACCGTTGAAATTAGCCTGCATGTACTGTACCAGAGATTCCTTTAGTTGCATGCAACAGCTGCAAATGCACGTGCATACTATGCATCAGGCTATCCTTAGTGGAGAAACTGTTGCAGTATCCCCATCAACAAATAGAACCAACGAACAGATGAGTTATCAACGTGAGAAAACCCTGGATAGACCAGAAGGATCATCCAAAGAACAGGAAAGAAAGTATCAGGATGATTCAGAGAGATCTATAGAGAAAGATCACTATGAAAATACATTTACATGCAATCAGTGTACTATGAAGTTCTCTACGTTAGACTCTTTGAGAGATCATCTGATCTCAATTCATAGAACCGATGGTTTTAGTTCTACTTTAATGATGTGCCCTCTCTGCGGCATTCCTTGTGCTTCTGCAGCAGCCTACGCGGAGCACTATGTCCTCCAACATTGTGAGAATCGAAGAGTAGATCCATTGGAGGTTAAAAGTTATATAGATTCCAAGATGAATGGAAGCAACGAAACTAAGAGTCCCAGGAATCAGAAATATAGAGAGCAAACTTCTTCTGAGCCAGCTGATTTGACCAACAAGCATTCCACCAGTACAGTCAGCAATTATACAGCTGGTACGCTATTTTGTGGACAATGTAGAGCTGCACTGAAAGACTTCGAGTCATTCAGAGAACACCTAGCTAGACATCTTCAGGCTGATCATAGAAATGACGTTATTAGACATCCTTGTCCAAAGTGTGAAGCCACTTTTCAAGATAGGGAGAACATGTTGGTACACTTGACAAAGCATTATTTGAGTCAGATTAGTAAAGAATATGCTTGCGGTGCTTGCAAGAAGCTGTATCCCCATCCGGACCTCCTCCAAAGACATTTACTTGACAGCCATGCTCATCATCTCTATAGATGCGCCCTGTGCAGAGATACTTTCGATTCTAGAGTGGCAATACAGGTCCATTTCGCTGTAAAACACAGTCAAGAATGCAATATTTATAGGTGCAATGCTTGCACAGTGTCTAATAATGAAAATTCGCCAGGAAATGCGCCAGGCGAGGGTAAAAGCTTCTTCAGAAGCGAATCCGAAATGGCAAGCCATGTGAGAAATGTTCATGCACCTCCTACAGTTTCTAACAACAATCCTGTCGTTACAAGCCCGGCCTCCACTCCGGGAATAACTGGAAATTCAGGACCAAGATGCGTTTTCTGTGGAACTTACTGCAGTTCTGAGCTGGAACTACAACTCCACTTGGCTAGCCACTCTGCTAATTTATACAGGTGCCCAATTTGTAGAGAGGGATTTGCTGTGGAGTTTTTACTAGACAGGCATATTGCTCAAGTGCATCATTCTAGTGATCATCAAGGTGCTATAAGGAATAATTCTCGGGAGAATGGAAGGATTGATAGACTACCCAGATTACAGGAAGAAGTACGTAATGTTTAAATAAAGAGTAAAGATAAGAATGCTTCTTGATCTAGATTAGAGCATTGAATATTATTATTACCGAATATCAATTCAATATCTTCTAAGAAAACAGCAAGTATATATCTAATTAATAAAGTCAATTCTTCAGATTCTAATCTAGTTAATCTTCTCATCCTCTCAAACTTTAACCTATGTTTTCCAATTACAGGGCAAATCTCAAAAGAGAGGCCGCTCTCCAGCCTCCAGTAACAACAATTCTCTGAACCAGCGCGATAACAATAATAAACGTCCACATTACTCAAATCCATCTGCTCAGCAGTGTGATCTCTGTGAAAGGGGAGAGTTTTCCAACGAGGCCGAACTGCAAGCCCACAAGAAACTTGCTCACACTCCATCCAAGCTTCCAAACAAGTCCATATCGAATCTCAGCATGTCTTGCGCATATTGCGGGGAAGTATGCCGTTCTAGAACTGACCTGGAGTCCCACACAAGGATTCAACATGCATCGAATGAACCTGGTGGTCGGCACAAGTGTAACATATGCGACGAAGTCTGTCCATCAGGGGCAACTCTTGCAGAACATAAATTGCAGAAACACTGCAAGATTCAATTAAGCGACACATGCATCGTTTGTCGAGGAAATCTAGCTTCGGAGTCACAGTTTCTGGAACATGTGCAAAGACATAGCCTAGAGAACGTGGATCCTCAGCAAAGATTAGATGGTTCTCTTCCCCATCTCCCTGCAGCTTGTGTAGTTTGTAGACAGACATTGATCAGTGATTTGGAGTGTCGTCTTCACGCCAGACACCACTTAAGAGCTTCTACTGGTTCTCACAGTGTAACATCCAGCCCCAGCCCCAACCAAAAGAACCAGAATCCTAGCTGTTGCCTTTGTTTAAGAGATTATTTAGCTGATGACTTTGTCAATTTGCCTCCAAGTCATATAAGCGGTGGAGGACAGTCTTTAAGGGTCTGCAAGTCATGCTACATTCGTCACTCTCAGGGTTTACCTATCTTGAATTCACCTTATGAGCCTGCTAGATCTAAATGTGACGGTACTTGGACATCCAATAACAAAGATGGACAATGGGATGGATCAAGGGATACATGGGAGTCAGAGAACAGATTTAAGGAAGACAGAAACGAGGTAAGTGATAACAAAAGATTGTCAGGGTTGTGGGGTGAAGTTTAGGACTTCTAAAGAGGTGGAAAAACATCGTTTAGTAGAATACAAGAAACCTGGATCTATGCCGGACACGTATACGTGTATAGAGTGTCAGGTAACAGAGATAATAATAAATAGACCATAATAATAAAATTTTGCGTTAAGAATTTAATAACGGAAACATTTGTTTCTTTTCTCAGATGTCGTTGCCAACAGAAGCAAAAATTCAACAGCATATAAAGAAGGAACAGCTGGAGATGTCGGGAAAGACTTCCATAGAGGCGTTACGATGTCATCTGTGTCTTTTTGAAGCTAGCAGTCCCTTACAATTGCAAAGCCATTTGATAGAGCACACTTTTGCAGGATGTGCCGCTCTCAGCTGTTACATTTGTCAGTCTCTCTTCACAGCTCCTATCGGCCTCCAGGTATAATAAGAAGCATCATTCTTCATCTGATTACTATCATTATTTTAAAAATATTTATTTTAACACAAAATCTTTTATTTCATTTCTTCTGAAACGTTGCTCTTATTTCTTAGTTTCCTACAATTTTAATTTATTAATGTGAAATTATACTTATAGGAAGAGTCCAAATAACCTTAATCTTTCATTTTTAGAGCCATATGCTTCAAGAGCATGGCCTGGGTGCTCGTCCCTACGATTGTTCTCAGTGCACGCTCAAGTTCTTCTTCAGAGCAGAATTGGACCATCACATGCTAACATTTCATCGACCTGGGGATGCGTGTTCACCGGATGACAAGGCAGAAAATACTGGAGAAACGAAAGCAAGAGACGCTGAGGAAAGAAACTGCGGTGAAGAAATAACCATAAAGGAAGAAATAGTTTCAGAAATAGTTGCAGACGAAGAAGAAGAAATCAACGTGGACGAACAAGTGGAAGAGAGCGATCAAAAGGCGAACAAGGAAACAGAAATTGAGACGAAATTGAAAACTGAACTTGTGGAGGAATCTGTTCCAGAAAAGATGAAATCGTGATCGTTATTCGTTAATCGAGGAAGTAAAACGTTTAAATAATTATCTTGAGATTAGTCCAGTACGAGAGTAAACAACGACGAGATTACCAACGTACTCTTGGACTAAATCAGATTTTGTATTAATTTTACTTTTAATAGGCAGAGTGATAAGATGTTGATTTATTCGTTTGGGTAATTTATTATTTCTTTTATTATACAGTTAAATTTTATTAATTTAGAGTTACTAGTTAGTAGTTGGTAGTTAATAAAATTTCATTCCGATGCTGTATGAAAAATTACTGCGAGGAATATTACATTTGGGATTATGTTTAATTAACATATTTTTGCAAGAATGTTCTATATTTACATAGTTCACGTGAATTTTTATTGTATCAATAATTGATCTTCAGGATAATTATAGATTATGGAAGATTGTTATTATTCCAAGATTATTTTATGCGTTAAAACAAGATTGTAAGCCTAATTTTATTTTATGGTACAGCATACTTTGCAATTCAATTTATTATTATATATTATGTTAAATAATTTATATAATAGCTTTAAAAAATCTGGAATGTGGATAATATTTTACATTATATTTTGTTATTTTAGACTTTAGATATTCGTGAACTTTACGTTGTCAATATGTAATTTTATTTTGTGTTAAATTTTTACTATAAGTCGCAGCGTTGAATTTCATCGTCTAACAAGTATTGGAGTTGATATTGCATAATATGATACTCCTTACGTAGGAAGTGTATATTCTACAATCAACTTGGACGAACTTTGTAACATAAAGGCAACGTTATTTCTTATTAAAGGAATGAAAAAGATAAAAAGAGCGTCTATTTGCAGATGCAACTTGTAAATACGTTGAATAATATTAGAATGTATTGTTAGTCAGCGTTTTATTGACTTTGGTCAATACCATAAGCGACGATTATTGTTTAAAGTAAGCAGAATGCAATAAATTGTCCACTAGGCTTAGTTAGTCGATAAGATAGTTCTTTACAAAATAAATTATTGTTCTAAATCAACAGCTCTTACCGCTTTTCCTTTCCCATTTTAGTTAACGATACCTAAACTAATTATTAAACGATAAAATAGTGTTATACTATTACTTATATTGTTATTATATAATTATTAACTATCCTTTTTCAGACATATGACAGGTAAAACTTAACAACTTTCCTTAAAGATAAGAAGAAGATGACCTTATCTTTTATAATGTAAGTAATTGCTAGTTCCTTTAAAATTTGTTAATTAATTCAGCTGCGTTTTCCTCTCTGGATAAGAAAAGAAGAAAATTTATAAGTATTCCCAACTTTAATTAATGCATATGTTAATAAAATTGATGACATAATACAGATTATTTGCATTTCTAAAAGTGTCATCGATTATATACAACTAATTGGACTGCAACACAATTAACAGCACTATAAAGACTGTTTATGGGATACTTGTTTGTTAATTACTGGACTTTAACATTTGGATAGTAACCATTTAGGAAAATTAGAAAAGCTAGTAATCGCGAAAATATTGTAGAATCGCAATACTCTTGTTACTGGTGTATTATAACAAGATCTTCATAAACGTTCAATAAAAGTTAATCAAGTGATTAATTAATTAACAGCCCGCCCAGTATTTCTAAAATTACCGATACCAATCCTTTAATAAGGAATATCCCACGAGGGACTATAACGCAACCTATTATACCTGTTTAAGATTAAATTAGTTGTAAGTTTGAATAATTCATCTGTCCTAGTCCCACACTGTCTATCTCTCCTATTGTCGTTCTTATCATCTGTCCTTGTCGCACATTGATGCCTTCCTTATTCCACTCGGGCCTTACTCTGTCCTTGTCGCAAAATATTGCTTTCCTTGTCTACGAACGCCTAATATGTCGTCATCTACTGCCGGATACACTAAGTTACGGTTCCTATCGCCCGTGCTAGATGGCAGCACATGGATTCTTAGTAGACAAGGAAAGCATCAGTGTGCAAGAAGGACAGCGTAGGGCGTGAGTGGAACAAGGAAGACATTAATGTGCGACAAGGACAGATGATGGAAACAACAATAGAAAGAAAGATAGACAGTGTGCAACAAAGACAGAGACGATAGTAGAAAGAACGAGTGACAGTGTGCGACAAGAACGGACGATATGAACGACGATAGGAAAGATAAATAGCGTGAGACTAGGACAGATGAATTATTCAAACTTACAACTAATTTAATCGTAAGCAGGACTATTTTTTGAGTTTCTCCTTCCCAAATTTTATGTTAAAGTCCCTCGTGCGATACGCCTCATTGAAGGATTGGAGTTGGTAGTTCTAGAAATGCTGAACAGACTATTAAATAATTAATCACTTGATTAACTTTCATTGAACGTGTATTAAAGCTTTTTATGATATACATACTATATAAAAGTTAAAATTTAACAATATCTTCGCGATTATTAATCTATCTTACCTAACTAATGTTATAAGCGTGTAATACAATATATCTGTTAACTGATCCTTATAAACTATTTATATAAACTTTAATTTATTCTTTTATATTTAATTTCTACATGGTAATATAATACCAACAATGTATTTTATGATATGTATGTATATGTATACTATTTATTTTAAGAGTGTATAAAATATATGAAACAATTTGCGGGACGTCTTTCGTCTTCTTGTCTTTGATGAGAAATTCGTGTAATTTGACGAAAATTTCTTCTTGACTGGTTAATGTCCCCATAATTCTTTTTTCTAATTTTCTTAAATGGTCATTATCCGAATTCGTTGTTAAATGTTAAAGCCTAACGGTTGCGACACTCTTGTATTCAATTTAAAATATTCGAAGATAAGGGAAAGTAATATTTCTTTTTATGTGTTGTATAATTGCTTTTGCTGCAACATCAGGAAACTGCAACAGGAATCACGAAATCTTCACCACATCAAGAAAATTAGTTGTTGTTAGTTCTAAATGTTTTGTAGTTATGTTTATGATTTTCAGTGCGTTTATATTGTAAGAAGTATTAAAAAAGTTATTAACTTTTTTAATATTGTAAGAATAGTGGCTATTAATTTCTAATAGTATTGAATAAATGCTTGTATAATAATTATGTTGTACAAATAAGAATGAATTATATATTATTTAACTTAGAACTAAGTTATATTTGTTATTACATTTAAGTTATATAAGTATCTAAGTGCGTGTAGCACTAAGAATTCTCTAGATGTAAATATAAAGATGTAAAATAAAAATATAAATAAGATATAAATATTAGATATAAATCATGTGAAAATGTACATTAAATATAATATATGGCTATCTTAAAATGACAAAAGTCTTTTAACCAGTAAGCTGTTTATACTCGTCATGAAAAAATTCATCTGTGTCCATCAATATTACAGATTAGATACTAAAGCATAACAATTTTATTCGCTTTCAATCTTCAATCGAAGTATTTTCAATATTGATGTCATTATTTTGCACATATTCCTTTCTATTACGTTTATTTTCGACTTGTGTCCTGAATAATAATTAATTTTATATAATTTTATATAATAATTAATAATTGTTCTATCGACGTTGAAACTTTAACCATGAGTAGCATACGTTTAATAATAATAGATTCTTTTAGGAGAGTCAGTATGAAAAGGTTAGTCTGTATTTGCACATATCTCTCATATCGCCATCCAAAAAATAAGGCTTTGTTTTATCGACGTACGAAATCGAGCAAATATAAAAAAGGTGCTCACAGTAACATAAAAGAGTCTCGCGCGTTCAATCCTAAATTATGAATGCTGAAAATAGGATACTGGAAAAGCTTGCAGCCAAGTCAATCACCGATGAACCCCTCCCAAATTTCCTTTACGAACCTAAAAAAAAAGGCGAATCAGATAGCTACTTAAAACATGTATGACATCATCATCAAGCAAGGTATAACCAAAGGAATCTCAATTACCTTCCACATTTTCAGAACTAAAAGTCCAAACGATGGTATATTGAGGAAAAATCTAAAACAAGAAATTACAAGGACAATCAGCAATACCGATCAAGCAAATTATAACCTGGCCTTCTCATTGGACCGAGCAGGTATAATAAGCGACACTAGTGTCAATATGGTTATGAGAGGCAGGACATAAATCATCTATTGTTGCAATGCCAGTATTCCACAAACTGGAACAAAGCTTCATTATAAAACTCCAGAAATTGAATTACTGTCTGCCATTATTATGTAATGTAATGCGACATAACCCCACAATAGCAATTTGCATAGTCACACACTTGTTCCTGGAAAGCTTCAACCTATTGATCTAGATCCATAACAAGATATGAATATTAAGGCCAAGCTTATGTATGTAAACTTTATGTAATGTAAATAACGATAGAGATTACATTGGTTAAATAAAAAAAAAAAATCTACATTCAATCGAAGAATAATGTTAGGTAGGATAAGGAGTGAACATTTACTCTTTTAATTAACTACAGGATAATTGTATGAAGATGCTATACGTTTATGGATGTACATCCGACTATTTTCGATAGAAGTTGTTTTTAATACGAGCGAATTATAGATTGCCTTTCTCGTCTCTTTGAAGTTTACGTTTGTTGTATCTGTTGTAATAAGGTAAAATACGACGCAGCTGTGTTGAATACCTGAAATAAAACTCTTTATATCTTCATTGCTTTACCTTCTAATCTCGTAAGAATTGATCTTTCTTCGACGTAAAGATATTACATTTTTAAATTCAACACGGTTTAATTAATATTAAATATTATAATAATAATAAATTATAATGTAATAATAATATAATATTATACATTATTTATATATAATATTATATATAATAATAATATTATAATAATAAATTACTCACGGCCGTTAATGTATGGATAGACAACGTTTGGAAAGTTAATGCTGAAATACTGGAATATTGCTGCGCCCTAACAATCATAAGGCAAAGGTGTCGCTGATAAATTGGCGGTAAATCGTACCACGGTACATTGAAATAGACTGCATGACCTATTTCTTGACTTTCTTGAACGAGGATTTCACCAGGCCAACACCATAATAAGAGGTGTACCGCCATAGAAATGAAATAAGATATAAATTTCACTAGATCGGCTTCTGCTTTCCCGGTATCGAGAATTGCATACCCACTTAAACAAACTTCTATTCCGCTAGTAAGAATTTGCAGGAAAACGATGGGTGTTAATAAATTATTCACCTCATTCACCACACTGTATAGAAGTAGTACTATCGTCAAATATACGAATTGAAGATAAATCAGTACGATTTAATGGTGATACAAAATATTAGTTACAAACAATTTATTAATAAAATCAAAAATAAGGCAGGATTGGAAGTAGAAAAATATTTACTGTATTATTCGCTGATGATGGCGAATACATCTCGTTAGATCTACCTTTATCTTTTGCGTGTAATTTGGATTGCAATTTATTTCAGTTCCTATATTACTGATCCAGGTATTGATTAATTTAAATTGAGCAGACACATGTAACATCGTGGTCATAAATGAGCAATCCAAACCGGCGATTGAAGTGATAGATAACGCGGCTGATAAAAGTTGACAAATAAAAGCGATTTCGAACTTGGGAGATGCTGAAATATCTGTGCCGTACCTAATAACGAGATTAAGCATAGTGAATGAGGAATAATAAATTTTAGGTCTAAATAAAATAAGATAAACATTATCGATAACAAATATTGTATGATCTAAACATTGCAGTAAATATATTTCTATTAGTTTCGCTTTGTGTTCAACGACGAAGAAAATCAAAGTAGAAAATATTATCTTTACCAGACGATGAAAGGTAAATGTCGACTGTTACTTGTACTATTGGCGTTGTAGTCAAATCTAAAATAATCAACAGCTGCAGCGCTGGAAAAAGTGATCACATTGCACACGCAAGATGAATAAAAAACTATCGTACAAATACGTGCCCAATAAGCGAACTGTATGTAAGATTGTATTTCATTCGAATCGTTGGCAGTATCCCACAAACTTTTTATTTCGTAATAAAGCATATACGATCTTTCTCTTCTTGCTATTAGGTAAAACATTTTGAACAACGTTTGTCCGAGCGTGGTTACAATGCTTCCTGCCCCTAATTCGAGAAGGGATTTAATTTATTATTCTCCCAAAACATAGAAGGTCGCTCAAAAAATGTCAGATATAAGTGGATTCTACTGAAACTTACCTGCTAGGATCTCTATGTTACCCCAATTCACTGCTATCAACATAATTTCGGGCACAAAAACACTAATGAGTGATATTAGTGTGAATGTTAAACGGACATATGAAAATATTTTGCTACACGTCGAACTTTTCTGTTCGATGGGCCACATTCCAACTATACTACAAAGGATTTTGTTCGGTAGTATGTAATAATCGAATGTATTTGATAGCTCTTTCATCTTCTCTGCTCATATGAAATTGGATACGTCTACGACTAAAACTCTTTCTCGTATATGTCTTAATAAAGTTCCCCAATAGGGAATTCTTTATGCCAATATTATAGGTTAAACACTAAAATATAAGGTTTTATTCGCTTTCCCTCTTCAGCCGAAGTATTTTCAGCACTGAAGTTATCAGGATAAGAACTGTTGTATCAGAAACAGAGCTTTGTAATTCCGAAGAGAAAATAAAGCATTCCTTCTATTGATGTCATCATTTCATACATATTCCTTTTCATTTCGTCTATTTTCGATTTATGATCTGATTAATAATTGATGTCGTAAGTAGTAGGAACGACATATAAGTTGATACAATTTTCTTCCGACGTTGAAACTTTAATCATAGGTAGCATACGTTGAATGGTAATAGATTGTTTAGGAGAGTTAGTATGAAAATGGTAGTCTGTATTTGCACGTTTCTCTGGTATCATCCAAAAAATGAGACTATATTATATCGACGTACGAAAGATAAAATAGTTAATACGTAAAAATAACATATTTGAATAAACTTAGTTCATTTATGAATACTAGCTTTTTTTAAACATGATGAAAGTACATAATGAAATAATAGAATGAAAAATTACAAAGGATGAATGAATCTTAAAGTAACTATACAGTAGCTTATAACTAATTTATGTTTTATACATAATATAAGTCATAGTTTTATGAGGTTTATTCACCTTACAACAATCTTTTCTTCTTTGGCAAAGTAAAGCTGTTGTGAAATTGAAAAAATAAGCTCAATACACTATCGCATTTTTATCGATCGTTGAATTTCTGTTTGCCGGAAATAACACGCAAATAATATGAATTCGATAGATACACAAATTTTTCACCGATTATATTTAAAAAAATCTAAGAGAGGATGATAAGATTTTGCAACCGCGAAAGGAAGCAAAGCGTTACGCGAACTTACAAATAATGTCATATTTTTCATATTTGCAGTGAACATTTCACCCAAAAATGTGATTGGAGTGAAGAGAAAAGGATGATTGGAGTGTGATTGTAACCCATAAAACACGGAGAGATTAAAAGTTAATAGCACGACTTTCGGTAAGCACGTCAAGCTATTTTCTGCCCAATTTGTTATCTAGAAACATACATATGAAACCACCTACAACCGTAGAGAATACAAGAATCATCACCGTTAAGATTGGTTTTACGGGAATCCTGCTTTTTATCAAAATTATTTCCGTACGAGAGCTCAGTGCGCTGTGTTCACTCACGTAGGACACATAGACACCAATTATGATGAAATATTTCTTTAAATTACCTGTAATAAAATTGAGAAAGATTCGAGAATCATATCGATACAGATAAGGACCCATTATACTGACCAAGAATATGCGAACAGTAACTTCAAAATTGTACGTGGACGTAGTTGAAAGTATAAACTTTCAAGTATGTACGCATAGAATGCAAATTAATTATGTAAAAAAGCAAAATTGATTGAAAAATCATCACTTTCATTCAGACACTTCGCAAAATTGTTAAAAAGGAGCTCCATTAAAAGTTGTATATGAAGGTTCTTGGGATATTTTCAACTTTGTACAACAATTATAAAAGTTTATTAATTTTTCGTACTCGATTTATAAAAAGCTTTATCACTTACAAAACTGATAAATTTTCTTGAAAAAATATAGAAAAATATACAATGATTCACAACAAATTACAGTAATATAAAACTTACTTTTCGAAAACAATTAAGATACAACAATTATTTTGTTGAAAATTATATCGTCTATTATTTACTTGAAATGAAAAAAATATTCGCAATGATTACATAAATTAGGTTTTCATTTTATGTCAATCCTAATTGACTGTCACAGTAATAATACATTAATTCAATATTACATACATTCATATAATATATTTTAAATATAAAACATTTAATATGTATTGAAATACTTCTTTTAAACCTTACATGTACTTTGTTCGATTATTCTACTGTAACTAATCACAAAAATTATATTGTTGGGAATTTTATGCTTACACACTGTAATTAATTTACAGCGCAAAGATAGTATTGGTTGTTTAATGTTTGTTATCTATAATCTATAATCTAATATAAAAAATAATATAATCTAATAATATAATATAAAAAAATAATATAATATAAAAAGAAATACATATAGTCTTCATCAGGAAAAGTTTGAAACGTCAAAGTTTCATCAACAATATTATGCAACTATCCTTCAAATAAATGTTTAGTACATTAAAAGCTAATTGAAATAAAAACCATATATAACCAGTCTTATTATCTCAGTCCCTGTTAGCTTATATTTATTAACTTTTACATCAGCTTTTTACGTATACTTAGTCAACTTTCTGTTTATTTTACAACTTATCTGTCGCTTCTAACCTCGAATCGCTCTTAAACCTTCATTATTTGCAGACGTAGACTAAAGCTTCTGCTTTTCTAATTTGTTTGTTGAAGAATGATGCTCTAAAATTAATCATCATATTTATATTTTTAATAAATATTGTATCACATGACTATAAAATTGCCCTCCGAAATCAAAGCCAATATTTCCTTGAATAAAATTCTCATTTGCAATTACCATCCTTTAAATTCATATTAATTAGGAAATCAACAATATATTTATCCTTTTCTATAAAATGTTCAGTAAATTGCGACACATAAAATTTCAGCAAATTTGTAGGCAATTGACCAAAATTCCTATTCTCTAAATCTACTGCATACGATAAAAATCGTCGAGATGTGAGAGGTAGATTTTCTTTAAGTAAGACTCGTCTTGCAATGATCATTAAATCTTTCAATTTATTGTGACAAACGGTATTGAGGACTTGTCCATGTTCAATAAGCTGAAAACATAATATCATAATAATTAAACCACTAAACAGAAATATAAAATTAAAGGATAAAATATTAAAACAATAGACTTTAAATACATGTTCTGTAAAAAATTGGACATCATCCAGTGAAGCTGTTTTTAGCAGCATTTCCAAATAATCTATAAATGCAGAATAAAATGTACGATACATGCACATCGATGATTGTCAAATATAACTCAAGTATTTAGAAAACAAGATAACACGGTTATAAAATTGAGCTGCATTTTCTTGCTTCAAATCTTTCCTCCCTAAAAATTAAAAGTAACAGTAGGAAGCATATAATTTAACCTTTACAAGCTTTTAATTCAAAATATGCATAGTGATACCTACTTTCATAATCTTCCTGATGTTGGTTCACTAAATACTTGTATAAAGTTGCATCTTTGGAATCACATATATTTCTAATTTTAGAATTATCGCATACAAGGAATAATTTCATCGCAAAGTCAGTATTGTCTAATGCATATGAGTAAAGTTTATTGAATATCTCCCTGCAACCAGTTAAAATCAATTAAAGTGATCAAGTAACATAAATTACTTAAAATAAATACTTTGCAGATATATATATATATATATATATATATATAAAACAAAACATTCTATTTTGCAATATTACTTTAGGTTTTCCTTATTCTCATTAATCCATTTCGCAATATCTTTAATTATTTGTGTTAAGTTTTCATTATTCACAAGGTTTATAAGATTAAGAAGTTTCGTAAAATCGTATCATCAGCATATAACGATCCTCCTGGTTTTGGTAATGAGTTCTTATCATTATAGCACATCCACGGCCGCGGCCGCAACTGATTGAATCCATTTCCACCTTAGGAAAGTTCAATCTATAAAATAAAATACGAATGTAAAAATTACGAGTTTGCTTAAAAACAGATATTTTTTACGACAAATTCATGTATAAAATATAAATTTCTCAATATTCATTTATATAGGGATTAAAATTTACTTTAGAGACCAATAAATTATTGACACTTCTTTGCAATCTTACAGCTTTCTATATATAGGTTCCGACAATGCAAGTTTTTAGGCGAAAAGTTTACTGGTTCAAAAGTTATAATTATCGCAGTGACTATGTAAAACTTTTGGTAAAACCTCACTTTATTTTGATGCTATATTGCTTTTATCCATCATCTGATTGGTCCGCACAGATCAACATTCACATGCTCTCGGCTTCCGCTTACCTCGTACAAAAATGTATTATCTCTGGATCGCTTCCGTCAACGATGTCATCAAATCCATATTATTAAGATGCAAAAAACGTCGCCACAAAAATTTGCGCTGAGGATCGGCAAATATATCGTCATAGAAGAGATCCCCTCTCGGACTTAGTCCTTTGCTGGCCGCCAATTTACCATACTATCCCTAGCTGTAGTTAAATTTACCATAAATTAGCTCGTATTAACGTAATGCCTGATGGCGGCCGGAAAATAAATATTAACCCAAACGCATTTACCTACAAACTCCATGTTGTGATTGACTGTTTTATGTACATGTCCTTGTACAGTGGGCTACTATGCCTACGACATAGTGGGAAAACAGGACTTGCGACTCAATAGTTAAAAGTACCGATTTTTCCTTTGTCAATGTATGTACAGTAGAAAATACGTTTGGTTTGTCAGAGTCTGCAAAACATTTTGAAATACAAAAAATAAATACAAAATGAATATTTCCTAATTATAATATAACTAATAATAATTCTTGTTTTTACACATTCAATGGTATATATTGTTCACATAGTTAATGATATTGATTATTTATTAGATTATAATTCTTGTAGAGAACAGTGTTCTGCCTCGATTCTACAAATACTGTTAATTATCCTGTAGGAAGAACCTCTGCATGATCATACATTATTAGTACCTTATACTACAAATAGCAGATAAAATACCTAATGTTAATATAAGGATGCTTCAAGATAACAATGATATATGTTTTTATTAATATAATTACCAAATAATGATATGTTTTTATTAATATAATTACCAAATAATGATATATATTCTTATTAATATAATTACCATACTTCCTCAAGACAACATTTAGACAACATAGAAATGTTGCCAGTATTTGGTAGAATTCTTTGTGTATCTAATGGAAATGGAACTATTTAGTAAAGACGAAGTGGTATCTTTACATGCTCAACTTCAGTGAAAACGGTTTTTATCCTAAAAAGATTAACAATATTGGTTTTTATTTAAACATACAAGTATCAAAAGCATGATTTGTATATTTTTTTCTACAGTACTTATTGATATAAAGAAGTTGCTAAGAATCAAATTATAGAGTTTCTAGATTTTCATAAGACTTTAAAGTACAAGGTATTTTGGTGTAATAGGCATATAAAATTGTAATTTTTTATTTTAAAATTAC
This sequence comes from Bombus huntii, assembly GCF_024542735.1. Lineage (NCBI taxonomy): Eukaryota > Metazoa > Arthropoda > Insecta > Hymenoptera > Apidae > Bombus > Bombus huntii. Next base: position 6,614,437 of record NC_066251.1, read on the forward strand.
AAAATGATTTACTAATTTATAAAAATATAAAATATATAATGTAAAAAGATATAATAGCCAAAAAGAATATTATTTATTGTTACATAATAATAAAATTAAATGTTTGCAAAAGATTATTGTATACATTTTTAATTGTTGATTTCTTATGGGAATTTTAAAAGTTTGTGTTATATTTAAGACAATAGTTGTATATGAAACATGGTATCCATTCATATATTTGTATTTGTATTTATTGGATATTTATACATTGTATAATCCTATAATCCTATTCTAATAACTACATAAAATATAATAGTACAAATTCATACACATATGAATGGTTTCATTATGTGTATATAAAATATGTGGTATATCTGTATAGAAATGAACATTTATATACACTTATCTTTGCAAAAGATAAACAGAAATGTATTTAGTTTTAATTTACTCTTATATTGTAAAATAGCTTTATTCCATGTTAGTGATACATTTTTCTAACAATTTTATAGCTTCATTTTTCTAACAATTCTTATATTGTAAAATAGCTTTATTCCATGTTAGTGATACATTTTTCTAACAATTTTATAGCAATAAATGTAAATATTATATGTATAATTGTAAAATAGCTTTATTCCATGTTAGTGATACATTTTTCTAACAATTTTATAGCAATAAATGTTTTATGTATTTACTAACAAAATTTATTACATATACTACAAACATATATTTTTATGTTTCCATTTGCAAATAATTATATATAATATATTCATACAACAATCCACTATTAATTTATTATTATCGTACACTTTGCTATAATTCTAGTTATAGTAGTAAATACATGTGTTTTAGCATTGATGTTTGTAGCATCTACAGATTAATATACTTAAAGGTAAACAAAACCATTTCAAGAAATATTCATATACAAATATTTATTTTGTTTGCAATTGATAAGAAATACATATATGAAAAAAGGGAAATTCTTATTAATTAAAGATAGATGAGAACTAACATCTAAATCTGAAATTATCATGCACATTACAAATAAATAACTTATTTTATGTAAATTATTTAAACAATTTGTTTTATGGCAATTTACCTCTACAGTGAAAATTTATTATTAGGTGATGAACTTTACTGTAGGAGACAAAATATTATTGCCTTCCTTCTGGATCTTTTACTTTCCAATGTGTTGAATCCAAAAATCTAAGTTTTTAAGACGATTCACTGGTTCTAAAGTTATGCAAAGTTAAGTGCAAGTAAGGACTTTTAGGATATTTTACACGTTACTTTGATGTCACCACGTTGGAAAATCACACACACCCTACCTTCGTGACATCCCAAAGACAATTGGTACATTGGTGGTGGTCTGGTGGTGACGATTGGCGGTGGCAAACAGTGAAAAGGAAGGGGTTAAACTTTGGTCGACGATCATTTAACGCGCATGCGCCATCATGCGTATATGATCACCGGACGATCGCCAGTCATCAATCGGTGATCTGTCATTCGTTGTATGTCTCGTTTTTAACTTAATTGTCCATTTAATTTAGAGAACATCAAGTTAGTTTTTTAGCTTGTTACATCGAAAACAAATACTTTGAGTCATTGAAAGGTGGTCAATAATCAAAAAAAAAAAAAAAATAAGGTTATAACAAAGTGAGTGTGAATATCTATCCGTTCAAAGACTGCGGATCTTGCCATGACGACGGAAGAACAGTTTCAGGCGGCTGTTAATGTGATCAGGAATTTACCAAAGAATGGTAAATTTTCTAAGACATTCAAAATGAATTATGATAATTAATGTCATTCTTCGAGTTGTCGATGCTTTTAAATGGTGCACTTAATCGTATCATCGTCTCTACATCATTGTTTTATTATATTTAATGCAAAGCATTTTATGACATTGATATGAAACTTGTTATGTTATACTTTTTTTTCTTTCTCAGCATTTTTTTTAGTTGTACGAAACTTGTTAAACTGGTTTTTTTAATTAGCAGCAAATACATTTATGAGATTTAGTTTTTATGCGAAAACGTGAAGGAGCAGTACAAAGTTCGTGCAGTCATGTAAAGTATTTACATATCTATTTCGTTGAGACTGAAAACGAAAACATTGTTTCATACCGTTCTTCAATGTATTCAGATTATTAATAATGTTCTAACATATTAAATTTCAGAATTATTGAAGTGTGTTCTCGTTAATTTTATACTCCTGAGTATTTGTAATTAGATACAAAATAGAATAATAATAAGCGTTTTTTATTTGTATGTGATTTACATTATATAACAAACAGTATGTTTACATTTATTTACTGATAAAAATTGCATTAAGTATGTCACATAAATTTTTATAATTGTTAAAAGAATAAATTTGAATCTTTTTTTCGCACATAATTTATAAATATAACCTTTGTAAAAAAGAAATTTTCTTTGCTTTTATGCAAGTAAAAAATTAGATTTTGATATTATCTCGAACGTACATTTTTATCACTAAATTATAAATCTTTATGATTAAATTCATAAATATGTATACATACTTTCCATTTATTACAAGTGCATGTGTGAGTGTTCTCATTTCACTTTCTAACAGAGTAGAATGGATAAATTGCAGTTTATGTTTGAAACTGGAATATCCTTCATGAATAAATTACAAATAAAATTTATAATTGTCCAAAGCTGTATCATCAACTTTTTTTCATTTATTAATGACATAAATTTTATGTTAAAAAAGTAATAAATATTTATTTAAAAAATTTAGTATTTAATCCTTTATTAATTGAACTTAATAATGTTTAATGTTACAAGGATTTATTTAATATCTCTGTATTTTTTTATGATCAATGACAATTAATTCATGAATACATTTGCACATTGTCTTAATTTTTTGACCAAAAGTCATACAACAAAAATGTTATCAAGTCATTGACCTTGCAATTAATTTCAATAACAATGAAGAAACAAACTTTTTGCGTTAAATGCAGGAAATATGAATATTATAATTTTATATGAAACTAAAATTGTAGACTAATAAAGTTATATTAATAATCATATTGTTAATAATGTATTATGTTTCAGGTGCATATCAACCTAGCAATGAAGTTATGCTACGTTTTTATGCATATTACAAACAAGCAACAGAAGGATCATGTCAACAACCAAAACCAGCATTCTGGGAAGTGGTTAAAAAAGCAAAATGGGAAGCTTGGACACGCTTGGGTAATATGAGTAGAACAGAAGCTATGAATAACTATGTAGAAGAATTAAAAAAGGTTGATTGTAGAAACTATTATAATTTTATTCAATGTCATAAAGTAACAGTAATTTAATACTTATTTATAATTTAATAGATTGTAGAAACAATGTCTTATACAGACAAAGTGGCTAATTTTCTAGACAGTTTAGATTCATTTTGCGAAAGTGTCCCACCTGAAGATTTAGAATTACTTCTTGGTCCTGTGTTAGAACGTATGCGCTCACAACCTGGAATGCCATTATCCGGTTCTCCCCTAGGTTTGTATTTGTAAATATATATTTTATTTTTCATTTGTTGATCTGATAATTTATTAACAATGAACATATTCAATGCTAACAATCAAAGAATGGAGAAATTTAAAACAAATTAATTCTATCAATAAGTTTTTCTTATACAGCATCAAGAGAAACATCACCACATAGAGGTTGTAACATGACTCGGCACATTGCAAGTAGTTTAGAAACCAGCCCAGCTACTAGCCATAGTGCAAGTCCACTAGATACCGACGGCGAAGATGAATTTATAGATACTGTCGAAGTAAGCTACTGGTATTATAAACAGTACACAGTATTGGACATACTTTTATTTCCAACTTATAACTGAAATTGTTTCTTCTTATTCATAGTCAGCTCCGGAACGAATACCAAAAGACATAACAAAAACCACTAATGTTACTCAAAAAATGATTAATGGTTTAAATGTTTCTACTGATAAAGTTAATGAGTTAGTTGCTCAAAGAGAGAACTCTTCAGAATTAATTAATGGATACACTAATACAAATGGCTATACAGAACCACTAACAGAAAATAAACAAGAAAAAAGTAAACAACGTGTTAAAAAAGATGAAAAATCTAACGACGAATTTTTCAATCAAATAGCTATAACTATGCAAAACTTACAAAGGGATTTAGACAGAATAACGGCCAGAGTGCGCAGTTTAGAAGGTCAAACATTACAGGCATTGGCGCCTTCAATAGTATGTGTAAATACAATAAAACGATATTTTTATCATATTTCTATTTCTTTCAATGGTATATCATTTTTGTAGAAGCAGCCTGCAGCAACTTCATACCCAAAATGGTGGCCTTTACCAGAGTGTTCACCGCGATTATTCACTATCTTAATTGTATGGCCGTTCATAGCGCAATTTTTGATTTCTTTAACACAACGTTATCGTCAGCGAAGGCTGTGATTTAAACATTACCATATTACATCACTCGAAATATATTCCACTATTTACTGTTAGATGATGAATTCAAATCAGTGTTGGATTCAAGTAATATAGACATTTTTTAAGACAGTTCAAGTATATTTCTACAATCTAAATATGTATATGGCCAAAACTGCTATGTGATTCTTGATTCATACAGATTACATTTGAAGATGTAATCAGTTGGGCAAAACTTTAAAAATTTATTCTATCAACTGTTCACATATAAATGTATGTACAGTGATTATACAGAAAAGTTTATTTATTTTAAACATGAGAGAATTGAAGAGAGTTTGATTGCTCTCTGTATGTTTATATGTTAAAAATCAGTGGATTAACTGAATATACATATTATATATAATATATGAATGTATATTATATATATTTACTTAAGATAATTTATATGTATTATAAATAGTAATGTGTATTCATATATTGTAATATAGAAAAAAAGATTATATACAAATTTTATATTGTACATTCAGATTAAAAGCAAAAAAAAAAGATAGAATTTATTGAAACTTACAGCTTTTTTAACAGAAATTATAATTTACTTAGGATAGTATCACTTTCTAAATAATATTATAAAGTACTCTTTTCGCTTTTTTTAGTTAATTTTAAATTGAGAACAGATATATCACGAAATCGTGTACAAATATTGTATAAAAATGTATAATTTTTACTTGTATTTGTAATAATTATTATGTGTAATTATTTTTTACAAATATTTTATTAACCAATGCAATTATCATAATAACAATTGTCTTTTTGTAATATTTTTCATTTTGTACAATTTTAGTAAAACAAGTAAGGTACTATAACCCGTATTTTATAATTTTTCAACTGTACCTAATTCATTGATCTAAAATAAATTTTGTTAAAAAAAGATTTTTGTCTCAGACAGTATACCTTTGTAGATTATAATTCTTAAATAAGTTTGTCTTTTAAAGTAAAACATTATATAAAATTTTAGTTTGGAATGAGTATATTATAACAGATAATGGTTAATACAAATTGCTTGTAATTACTTTATGTTTCGATTATATAACTTTCTTTCAAAATATCGGGAGATAAAGCATAATTAATGAGTATTCGTAATTACAAATTATCTTGTTCAATTGTTGTTTTATTCAATTTTCATCGTTACGTCATTAGAATTTTGTTTCATGCTTTACATGTCAAAAATCTAAAATTTTGATGGGCATCGATATCTTAAGTGAGTAAAATGAAATAGAATAAGTTTAAACATTCTCTAATATGAGTACCACTGTATAAATAACCTTGTTCTTATTTCAATACAATGCGAACAAAGAATGGTTGGGTTAGGAACCGATATTGGTAGCAACGATAAATCACTTGATTTGCATTTTATATATGTTTTATACTCATACAACTTCTGACGAAAGTAACGTATGAATCATAATAACAGACGTTGGAACATTTAGAGTTTAGAGTATTCCACAGGTTGCAGTAATCAATAGATTGTTGTCTTATTCAATTTTCTACGTGAAGCCTCTTATTAGAGGCTCGAAAGTGTGAATCATTCAAATTGAAAATATGAAAAGGAATATGTCTGTTTCAATAATTCTGGCTCTTTTTGTTATGGATTTGTCACATGCTCAAAATACAGATTTTGGAACTATCGTTTTCGCAAATGTTGTAAGTTAAAGTATGTTTTTTCAAAAAATTAAAATAATGTTTATATTTTATATTTTGATTATTCGTATTATTGAAATGTATTTATTATGAAGTTAATTTATTATTTATGTATATGAAATTTATTTTCTTCATAAAGCAATATGAATTAGATATTATAACCATCTTAATTATAATAATAATCATTGTCGTTGTTTATTAAAAATAATTACAATCTATTTTACAGTTATACAGACATGGAGATAGAACACCTATAAGACCATATCCGAATGATCCTTATAATAATGAAAGTTTGTGGCAAGTCCCATATGGCCAATTAACAAATGTATGTAATTCTTAATTGTCATATATATAGCTTAATTATTTAATAATCTTTTCTTTATTGTATTACTTTTGTTGCATTTAATGTTGCAAATTTTTGTTTGATTTTAAAATCTTTTTAATTTCAAAATATTTAAGTCCTCACTCATATGTGTCTGTTACATCAGATTGGAAAATATCAGCATTTACTACTTGGTCGTTGGATCCGCAAACGCTATTCACATCTACTAAGTGACCTATATTCTCCACATGATATTTATATTCAAAGTACAGATGTAGATCGTACCTTAATGTCAGCTGAATCACATCTTGCTGGACTTTATCCTCCAGTTGGTAAACAAATATGGAGTAATATCAAATGGATGCCTATTCCAGTGCATACTATTCCTGAAGACAAAGATAATGTTTTGGCTGCAAGAAAATATTGTTCTAGATATGATTACGAGTTGGAAAAAGTTCTTAATTCTCCAGAAATCCAAAAAATTAATAAAGAAAATAAGAGACTGTACGTATACCTTACAGGGAAAACAGGAAATAAAATTTCATCTCTTTTGTCTGTTAAACAACTTTATGATACATTATTTATTGAGGTAAACTATGTTACTGTCATTTTGTACTTCTCATTTGATAATAAGTATTTGTATATATCTCATATACTCTAAACTTATTACAGAGTCTTTACAACAAAACATTGCCAGAATGGACAAAGTCAGTATATCCAGATAAACTTAAGCCAATTGTTGTAAAAAGTTTTACAATTAACGCCTATAATAAAATACTTCAGAGACTAAAATCGGGTAAGTAATATTCATTTTGTTATGTAAAAAATTTAGACCATGTATAATTTGGGAAATATAAAACATAGGAACATTACTTGGAGAAATGATAGACCACATGGAAAAAAAATCGAAAAATGCCTTAGTACCTGATAGAAAAGTATGGATGTATAGTGCTCATGATGAAACTATAGCCAATATGCTAATGACTCTGAATGTTTTTGAACCACATTGCCCACCATATACTGCTACAATTTTAATAGAATTAAGAGTAAATTTAAAAGATCAGTATTTTGTAACGGTAAGTGCTTAAAATAATAATTAGACTGGAAATCATGATATAAGATTGTTGGTTAAATATATTGTTCTAGATATCATATAAAAATACTAGTGAAGAACCACAACTTTTAACACTTCCTGGTTGTATTACAATGTGTCCCTTAAATCAATTTATTGCACTAACAAAAGATGTTATACCCATAGATTGGGAAAAAGAATGTGCAATAGAGTGGGAACAACTTGGATATAATATGAATACGACAGCAATTATTGGTAAATTTCTACTACAATATAAATGTATTTTTTATACACTAAAGTAAGGATTACTTTCTCATTTAATCCTTGTTTTGTTCCAGCAATACTGACATCTTCTATATTGATGTTAGTTTTATTAATTTTATCTATAGTTGTCTTTATTTATTGGCATTATAAACGGGAACATAATCAATATTATCTTCGATTGACAACGGAACCTATATAATTGAATATAATACTATGAAAAAATGACGTATTGCTTTCGTCGTGATATTCAATGTTTTCATATTTTGATAATTAACAAAAAATAAGATAAATGGTAAATTCTTATTTGATTTTACATACATTAAGGATTCAATTATCGATACGAAAAATAAGTCTGATACGCGTTTTCATAAAATATTTATGAAAAAATGTTCTATATTTTATAATGTTTTATTAGTGATAATTTTTAAATTTATTGATGATAAAATATTTCAGTTTATAATCAAACAGATTCAATGCAAATATAATCGTTTGATTTGATCGATAAAAAAATTATTATTTATATGCATGTATTGTTGAAAACAAGGACTGTTATAATGATTTTTAATAGTTTGATAAAAGGGTATAAGATTCTCTATAACTTTTATTTAAATTGAGTTCCATGCATAATATGAATAAAAAAATTATCTGTGATGACCGTAAATAGACTACGAATTAATTCGGAAAAAATTGAGATATTAAAAATACTTTTTATTAATAAATGACGATTAGAAAGTAATAAATTCTGGAATACAGTTTATTAACTCAGGGTATCTTAGTGTTTATTTGATACTAAACAATTGGGTGTAAAATATAGGGATAATATTTATCTGCGGTATTTGAAAGAATATCTAGTCATACTCCATTAAGTTGCAACAATTAAAACATTACACTTCTAAATAGAAAAAGTATATTCAACTACATCGTTATTACATTTTTGTAATATCGTTTATATAGATGTATATTTGAAACGTATTTTCTAATGAGAAATTACAAGACAAACTAAATTTTTCCAAAATAGAGGAAGGATAATATTTAAGGCGGAAAAGAAACATTTTACTTGATAGTAATCCAAAAATTTGATTTTCTTAAACTGAACTATTTTACAAATATGAATTGTATCCTATTAAAATTATTTTTGTGAGATTTAAACATGAATAAATCAAGTATTGTAAAAAAACACGATTATTTACTGGTATTTTAAACGAATACATATCTTCCTTTAGATAATTTGTAGGTCATAACATGAAATATAAGAATATCTCATACTTGCTTCTACATAGAGCGTGTTGTCCGTCCTCAACAGCGGATGTTCAACAACTGATTCTCGTATCGATGTCGTATACGTGTTAAGTATTAAACACATACAATCGCAAAACACACATATAAATGACTGTCCTTAAATAGTAGTACAAATACACATATAATATGAACAGCATCAGTGGACTTTACATATTTACATATTTTAATCATCAGTTTACCACTTTTATTAATTCTCTTTTTTAGATACCATAATCCCTATAGTTTACATATCATTTACATATTAAAATTTTTAATTTTTATTATATTTTGTACAAGCCTCTTTTATATACAATATACAGGGTGATTGGTAACTGGCGGTACAAGCGGAAAGGGGGTGATTCTACGCGGAAAAAGAAGTCGAAAATATAGAATAAAAATTTTTCGTTTGAGGCTATGTTTTCGAGAAAATCGACTTTGAATTTTCGCTCAGTACGCGTGCACTTTATCACGTCTCGTTATAACGAATCTCACTGTAGATCGTTCTCTTGATGGAAAAATTTAGAAAAAAAAATAAAAAAAAAATTTTTATTCTATATTTTCGATTTCTTTTTTCGCGTAGAATCACCCCCTTACCGCTTGTACCACCAGTTACCAACCACCCTGTATATGACTAATTTATTTAATACAATTATATATATATATATACAAATACACGATCATCACGTATTTTTCTATCATTAACGCACTTTGCTTATTTTACATGTTAAAGCCCTAATTTTAGAAAACAATTTGGTGAGTATATTTTATAGGAAGTTATCATTTTCAATTCTATAAAATCTTAAAATCTATGATGCTAACTCTATGAGAATGCAACCCATGAGTATTAAATACTATTTACCACGTTTTATTTGTCATATCAGTATTCCGGTATCGAGTTAAAGCTTCCAGACCAATTTTCTTGGATGTTAAATGCTGGATTAGACCTAAAACATCACATGGTTTTATGTATTTAATAAAAAAACTTCAAAATTTTACTTAATTGAAATAAAAACTTATAAAAATTTCTTACCTTTTATTAAGAAATTTTGAAAATCTTACTATTATAAGCTCGCACTTGCATTGGTTAAAAATGCGCATGCAAAAATAAGTTAATCATTCACGTGATAAAACGGATTATTAACAGAATTACAACAAATACGATTACAATGATAGTGTAAAACCCTGAATATAAAAGTATTTGAAAGAAGTCTTCTATATTGTCATATTAATTCTATTTTTAATTTCTACCCTGGTTATAAAAACTTTGTATATTAAAAAAATAGATCTAATATAAAGTACATACCATGTATAAAGTTGGAGACAGATGAAGACGCAACTTTTGAAATATGGTTTTAAGTAGTTAGATGCAGATTCATGATGTAAACTCGATTATGGTCTTAATGATGTTTCTGACGTATTGAAGAAACTATGAATGTAAAAAGGAATAATTTTCGAAATCTTAACTATATGTAATACATTGAATATTTAGAAGATTGTAATGAATATAAGAAAAGTACGTTTTGTGCAAATATTAAAACAAATTTTTCCTTCTTCTGGCAATGAGATACAAATTGATTTCATATTTGATATATCAAAAATGTAAAAAATGTATATAAATATCCTGTTAAAAAATACGAAGTGATGCAATAAAAACACACAAGCACACAATTTGCGTTACATGTTTGTTAGTATTTATTACAAAATGTATACAATGTTAATAAAGCATACGTGTCTGCAAATAAAACGTTTTCTGTTCAGTGTATAACCATAACCATAATTTCATGATCTTATCTTAAAATTGAACAATATGATTAATTTCATGTAGCAATTAGTTACAGATAACATTACATAAACGTATTAAAGTTTCAAATATACTATATTGAACAGATTTTGTGGCCTAATGTTTGTTACTTTGATAAACTTTATGACTATTATGATGTACTAATGAGCAAACTATTCTTAAGCATGAGAGCAATTCATGATATACATGCAAATTATTATAATCTATTAAAAACACGAAAGATTAAAATATCATATTATGAATATTACCTGGATCTTTTTACTATTTAAATGCGCATTATATCAACTAACAATTATTTTCACAATTTTTATAAAAATAATTTATTAGTACATTTATTGTTATTTACTATATATTTCGGCACAAAATGCGTACTTTGTTATATTACTTTGCTAATTAAAATATACGTAAATCATATAAATGAAAATAGCAATTTTTTTCATATTTAGGTAGTAAGTATTACAAAACAATTAACTGACAAAATCTTGTTATACATAAAATCTATACAATTCTTACCTTGCATATATTGCAGGGTTTGATAATCCAAGTGTTGTACTTACAGGACTTCCAATATATCTCTTTACGAACTGTAACAAAAGTTAATAATAAAATGATCGATAATAGTTAAAAATCAATCACCCTACTTAATAGCGTACATACCCAATGGTCACCAAGAGAAGTCGCGCCCATACTCACAGCCATATGAATGGTCAAATAAAGGCAAAATAGAAGATATAAAATGGAATATATTGTAATTGCAACTATTACCGCCCAGTGATGTGGCAAATCATCTTGGACAGTATTTATTACAAAATATATATTTATAGCTATTACAACAGCGGATAATGCTGTCGCAACAATTTTATTAGTTCTGAAATATAAAAGTATGTATAAAGTCGCATAAACTTAAAAAATTTCAACTGTAAAATTAAAGACATGAAACATACAATCCGTTTCGAAATGTACCCATAATTTTAGGACTACTAGTAAATGCTATCGTTGGCAGGGTTGCAAAAGGTAACTGAAGAGTCATAATTGCGTTCAAAATATCATTCATGCCAGTTAAATTATCAATGTCACTAAAGAATGCGACAAGGAAGGTTGGAATGATAGCGATCATTCGCGTAAAAAGTACTCGCTTCCAACGAGCCCACTGAAGATTTAAAAATCCTTCCATTGCAAATTGTCCGGCATACGTTCCTGTCATCGTGGAAGATTGGCCAGCAGCAAAAATACCGACAGCCCAAATATACATTGCTGCCGCACCAAAGGCACAGCCCAAAAATATGCCACCTTTGTTAAGGTCTACTGAGATGGTTGTATTCTCTTTCTGTAATTAATAAAATAAGATATAATAAGAAAGCTAAAATTTTTAGGTAAACAAATTCGTATTAATCTAATTTGGTTTTTACCTTAAATGTATCCATTCCTACAGTATAATTGTTAGCTTCACACAGATTGTACTAAAATATAAAGAAACGAGTATGAAATATATTGTATAAGATAATTACATTACAAAATATCATTTAGAATTCTTAATTACTATACTCACAACTTCTAAACTAGTCTTGTTAAAAAGACCATGCGCAAACACTGCGACAACAAATACGTTAATTATAAAAGATACCAGAAGTGCAATGCATGCCTCAATGAAGTAATACATATTTGCCTCATTCACTTTTTTGGATTCTTTACGGTCAATGTCTCTTGACTAGAAATTATAGATTATATTATAGTATTTATTTAACACCTGGCAAATATTTAATACATCAGAATGCCTACTTCTTCAATTTCATAAAAAAGATTACTTATACTCTTTGTTCTTTCCTTACTTTAACAAGAGCACTGTGAAGATATAAGTTATGTGGCATGATAACTGCACCAACAATTCCTACAGCTTGTAACAACATATTTCTGTCATAATCTTTATACCAAGGTATAAACATTCCACTTATCACTTCATTTTGAGGTGGGGCAGAAACAACGTACTAAAATATAGAAATAATAAAATCATTTTCATTCACATATACACACACATATATGTATTTATTTATTTATTTTACCTCATATCCAAATGTGACAGCCATTACTGTAATAAGAAATCCAAAAAAGAGTTCTAATTTCCTTAAGCCATATTTGTCCAATAATAAAAACGTAAAAGTATCAATTATCGTAATAAGAACACCACCCCATATAGGAATCCTAAATCAAATTAGATACATACATTATTTATGAATAACAGCTTACATAAAAGGAACAAGAATAGATGACATCAAGAAATTAAAAGAATTTCATAACTTACACTTTATTTGTTAATAAAGATAAAGCAATAGCTGTTCCTATTACTTCTTGCATGTCACTGCCAATTATGGCTATTTCTATCATTATCCATAAAATCATCCTGGGTACTTTTTTATATTGTCTGTAACACATTTCTGCTAAATGCAAACCTGTTACCACACCAAGCCTTGCACTTAATCTTTGCATAATAAGACCAAGAATGGTTGCACTTAACAATACCCATAATAACTAACAAAAAAGAGCATAAATAAATTTAAAAAATAAAAAGAAATGAAAACCATACATGGAAAGTTAAATAAGCAATGAATGGAATAACTTAAAAAATACCTTATATTTGGCAGCTACGCCAGATTGCAAATCAGATTCAATATTTCCAGGATCTAAATAAGCTATGGACATTAAGAATCCAGGACCTGTGAAAGCCCATAATTTTCTAAAACTAAAGAAACCCTGCGGAAACCAAATTAGAAATGATACAGTTAAAAATCCATATATTAACGTAAAAAATTAATTTAAGCTCCATTGGTACTAATATATACTACATTTTCTGCTTCTGGTATATGAACTTTTTCATCAGCAAAGTACGTCTGATTGTTATTAGGTGCCAAACAGGTATTTTCATTTGCTCTCTTATTATTTTGCATTTCCTCCTGATGCACATAAGATGCTGTTGCAAATGTTGAATCATTCTGAGGCTCTATAATGTAACTATTCTGCATGGTATATTGATAAGATCCCTCTGAAAAAAGTTACTAGTTTGTTACATATTTTAACATTATTTGAGATACCAATTTAAACATATTTATATATTTAAACATATATTTAAAAGTATTCAATATTATAGTATTATTACAATATTGCGATATTATTTCACAAAAATAGTATTAAAATAAACCGGATTATATAAAAATTAACTTCAATGACCGTCTAAATTGAATAATTTAATTACCGTGATGATCAATGCAATAAAAGATTGAAATAGTGTCTTATTGATACGTATTCAAACTTCATCAAATACGAATGAAATATTTTAATGAAATATGTGAAATACAGAAATACAGAAATACAGGAATTAAGTATAACATACGACAAATTAATGAAATATAAAAATAAACATAAATCCTTTTTATCACTACCGACAAAATATTTGGATAAATATAAAAATAAATAGAACGTCACATTCCTATAAAATTAAAAAAAAAAGAAAGTACGCTTCCGTATAACTAAAATAGAAACATAACTGAAGTAAAAACGCACATTATACAGTACACCAAGCACGTAAATGTTAGCCAAGTGAGATCACGACAATAGCCACTAGTGATCACTATTCACCGACAGCCTGACAGTCACTAACTATTGCGAGATTTGAGAATATTGCGGCAACAACCAGACAAATGAACGAGAGTAACGAGAACGAAACATACAACATACAGCCATCTTTCTTACATGTTCCCCTTCTTTGCATAAAATATTACAAATATGATGTTAGCGGGGATGCCCGAAACATCAGTGTCAGTGACTAACAATAGGAATACATACATGTATGCACAGAGAATTTATTACTGCCACAGTACAAAGAAATACATGCAGTTGTATAAAATTATAGGATTTCCCCAGGAGATGTATCATAACAGTTGATTATTATAACCCTTACATGACATCTTTCGTTATCATTAATATGTAATGAGTATTTAAGCAATTCCGAGCTTCTATGAATTCTTATTTACGCCATTAAAGTCATTCATTTTCTCGATACTTCCTTCATCTTTTCACTCTATCTTCATTTACTATATGTATTGTCTTCCTATCTTTAAGAAGTACTTGAATTTGAGCGATCACTTGAGGAAAAAGATAAAATTCGGATTATGAAGGTTTCCTCTTATCAAAGTTTTAACAAACAAAAATAAAAAATTTTGTATATGGGTTAATATTTTTCAAATTGTAGAGACTCAAAGAAAAACAGTTTCTATTCTTTCGACTATGAACTGGAGAAGAATGTCTTTTATCACTTGCTTTATTCGACTAAGATTTAAATCCAGTTTCTAAGTCAGCTAAGTGACCATATCAATCACAGATGACTTTAATCCTTTAATCAACCTTATTGAGGAGTGCTTATTGCATCTAATTATATTATTACAGTAAATCTTTATTGGATTAATTTGATAATTGTTAAATCAGATCGAAAGCATTTGTTGGGAAGGAAGTCTATAAGATTGGATAGAGATTGAATCTGTATTAAGTTATGGTTGTAATAAATTCATCATTCTAGTAAGTAAAACATTTGGTAACCGAGGTGTATACATTGTATACATTGATGTATATTATACTCAAGAATTCTCTATGATGTATTTGTTAAAATGATAGGGCATCAAAACACGTACCTATTGTAATCATAGCTTAGTTTCAATTTATTTCATCGCTTCTCTGATAAGACAAGATGAAAACATTCTTTTGCATTGGGGATTTGATTAGGATCTAAGTTCTTTTGGTAAATCTTTATCGATTACAATAGGTACTAATCTACGATAATGTGGATCTATATTGATGCCAAAAAGTATTCATTGTATAAAATATTAAAAATGTACAATTATTACCATTGTTTGGAGTGATATTTATTATAGCATTCACATACTAATTAATTAAATTCAAGAATATTAAATATGTCATTTAGTAGTACTTTCAACCAACCAAGTTTTATTTTTAAGGCCGTTGGGCCGACAAAATAAAATAATAATAATAATACTTTTATATGAATACAAAAATTTGATATTATAAAAATGAAACATAAAACCTGACCAAAATTTCCTGGAAAATCTAGCTATCTGCCAATATTTTTCGTAGCCATTATAAGTAAATAAATCGACGACGAAGATCGAAAAATGAAAATTGTTTTCTTCGAAAAAGAAGAAAATCCTGGTTAAGTGCTATGATTAGTGTATATTAACTTTTTAAATTGATAATCTAACAAAAACAATGTCATTTATATGTTCCTGTAACTTCTCACGTAACTTGATATCGAAATTTAATTAAGCACGATTAGATAAGCTAAGAGTTTCTTGCTCGCTTCCAGAACGCGTTTCTTTTAATGTGAAAATTGGTGGGCGAAAACATTTCTTTAAACAATCGTATTTTTTAATGATATCCAAATTTCGCAAGAATGTGAGATATTAACATTACATAAGATTGTTATATATAAGATTGGCTGCGGCATATATTGAGGACACTTCAATCCAAATATTTAACTTGGAATATCAAGCAAATGTTTGTGTTAGATATCAGAAGGCGGTCAATCAGTAGAAACCAAGAATTATATGATATATACGTATAAGCCCACTTAATGAAGTACCTTACCGAATTGTAATTTCTCGATTGTCAAGTAGTTACGTATAAAAATGATGAAGGTCTTTTAATGAATAAATTCAGTATACATCTTCGATCGTATTTCCTATTTACTAAAATAAGAATAGCCGTAGACAACGAGCAACGCATAAATTATCGGAAACAATCCATCAATATTTCCTATTCCTACGTGAATCACCGTGGTAAACCCAACGAACAAGGAAAATTTAATATCAACGAATAGAAAAGTTTTGCTTTATTTATATTTTCTGATCCTACGTAATTTCATATTACGATTAACTGCAATATTATCTGTCCTATTAGATAGGAAATTACTGTAGTAAATATTATTTCGATTGAGCAACGCGGTAAATCCGTTTTGAAATAAATGTTTGATATCTCTATACATATAAATGTAGATCACTTCCTTTGCTAAAATTAGAATAATTTCTTACAAGAATTCTGATTTCTAAATTCTCCTTTTTTTCTTTCTTTTAACGTTTTTTAACTTGACAATTCTTTTTTCTTTTCCCTCTTAAAGTTTTCTAACTTGAATAACGTCACTGGTACACGATGAACGTTTTCTAACAGTTACTGCTGTAATTATCTAACACTTGTAATCTATAATTAACTCTTTTGACTACTCATCAAGTCACCACAAAAGTCCTAGCAATTGTGAATTCGCAATTCTGATTTGTTTTAATTAAAATAATAACAAATGATAAACATATAAAAGATTCTACGAAAATTTCAATAAAATCACAATATTATGGATAAAGGTAATAGACATATCAATAAACATAACACACGTTGAAGATAGGCAGATAAGAGATTCTAAGCAAATTTCGATAAATCTACATCACAATATCGTGATTTAATATTTAAAACACAATTTCATTGTGTTTCTCATTATTTCATTAATGAGAATTTGATATAAACTCATTAATTTCAATTTGATATAAACAATATACATTGATGTAAACATTATTTTCTCAATATCTATTCATTAAATTATCGACACTAACAGTATACGTGATCATTAGGAATCGTAATCTCTGAGAAAAATATCTTTTGCTACCACGTGTTAGCTTGTTAAAAAATAACGTCATTCCCTTGAGCCAATTGTAAATGGAAATGATCATAACAATGGTAGACAACCTTTTGTTCTACCTTATGCAATGTTACAAGTATTTTAATGTTCCGTGAAAAAAGTTGTAAAAATGGGAAACTAGAGCAGTAATTTTTAAGGGCATGATACTAAACTGTTTTTACAGTCTATTGGCTCATTGTGGTAATTAAGATAAATTTTTCAACTGTTTCTTTAGATTTTCCACGTGTGTTGCAAAAATTCATTATACGATAAAACGCGTTTTCAATTGTGGACCGAGGATAACAATTCTAGGTTAACATTAAAATTCTAGCATAGTAGTATATTAGAGAATTAAATAAATCAAAAATTGTATTTCGATTACTTTGTTACCATTATGCAATTAAAGAAAGAAATTGTCGAAAATATACTTTCAAATGTGGCGCGCAATACTAACCTATGTAATTAAATATTAATTTGAAAAAAATTAATATAAAAAATCAAATGAAACCAAAAAGAAGAACGACCTTAATCTCAATTAATCATGCCAAATTAAATAGGAAATTATTCATATAGTAAATGACAAATAAAAACGATATACATAATTCTACAAAATATTTGAATTCTTAGAGTCACAAATATCGAATACTTAAACTCAAAATCCCTAGTGCTAAATATGCGTCATCATATGCATTTATGACAATAATACTCAATATATACTTTTTTTAATTTAATTAGTTTATGTGACAATGTGCAGTATTGTGACATACGATTTAAGGCGTGGTAAGATTTTTTGGAAGTAATGTTGGTACTTTAAACGTTCAGATTCGTTCAGAAAGTAATAATTGCATATAAAATTATTGGCCAGCTGGTTCGTACATATAGAAAATTGCCGACGATTCCTTTCCTGTTTAAACAGTAATCATCTCAACTGTATCCTGATTATTGGTTGAATGTCGTGCCATAAGAGTGAAAGAGAACTATGGTTAAGACTATATGTATGGAAAAGTCATCGTAAAGGAATTTTTAAAGCAATAAGATAAGGGATTTATGAGTCAGCCATTCAGTTGTGTTACGGTTGAGCACAAAATATATCTGGCAACTCCGTAAAATCCAAAAATTGCACGATTTTGGTATCAGAAGAGGACTTAAAACGACGAATTTGGAGGGAGTATACGAAGATATTAACTTACCAGGTAATAATGACTTTTTTAATGCTATAAGCTCCATTTTGTAGACAGGTAATATTATACTTCTATTTGACAGATATAATTTCCAACTGATAATTTTTTACGATAACGTTCTTCGGTAGTATTATTTCACTAGCTTGAACATAGATACAATATGTATTTTTTAAATATATTGTTTTTCCTTTAAATTGATTCTTATTGAATTTGTAAATGTGTAGTATAGAATTCATATTTTATAATATAGAAACAAAAAAAGTTAAAAATTTATATGCTGTTGATATTTTCAGGAAAATGTCTAACGTTAGTAATTTAGAACAGCAAATTGCAAATTTACAAATTAATCATGGCGATGGTATTAAAACCATTAAGTCTGGGAAAAAAGTAGGACCAGCTGTACCTCCAAAACCAAAAAAATCACAACCACAGGTCAGTAGATCCATTGAATATAATAATAATTATGTAACTTATTCAATAACAATATTTCATAACTATGACTCCCTTTCTATGACTGTTCCATTATTATATGGAAACATCAATGGTAAAATTAACAAAATAAAATTTATTTAGATCATCTTGTTATACAGAATTTAATGGGGTAAAATACTTTCCAGATACCACAAAGTTATACTATAAAGGCTGCATCAGTGCCATCATACAGTACAGTGCTTAATAATTCTGGCCAAAATGAAAAATCATCAAATTTATACGTGAATTCTCCTTCACCATATGTGCCACTAAATATAGAGAAAAATGACTTTTCATTACCATCCACTGCGAATGGAAAAGATGTTCCTAAAAACTATCAGAACAATGAGAATTTTTATGTGCACCAATCAGATGAGAAATTTGAACCAAAATATGGATATGATGAAAAAAATCATTATTCAAATATTGGTAATATGCCTGCTCCTCAAGTTCCAGTTGAAGATCACTCAAGATCAACAAGAAATATCGTATATAGTAATATAGATCCTCCAATATCTATACCAGTTAATAAGACAGCTAAAACTGAAAAAGACATCATCTACAGCAATATTCAATGGAATTCTAAACCAGAAAATACATATTGTAACATTCCTTCTGCACTCAATAATGGTCAGATATATGGAGAATGTAATCAAAAGTCATTTTTATTAGTTTACTAAATCAAATAATTATTATATTACAGATGACTTACCACCACCACCAGAACCTTCAGAATATGTTCCATGTGTGCCGGGTAGTTCCTTCCCACCACCACCGGAAGAATTACCGCCTCCGCCAAGTCCTGTGTCATCTAGTTATAGCGAACTTAGACGCGCTACTTATCAAACTGATTTTCCACCTGACAATTATCCAAATGATATTTATGGTCCAAGTTCACAATCCAGTTCTACATATGAATCTATATACGAACCAATTAATCCTAGACCACCATCACAATTATCTTGCAATTATTCCATGTACTCTGGTTATGGATCTGCTACATCTACTCAGCCCCAAGGAAAGGTCTCTCCAGTTAAGGAAGTATGTCAAAATTATTATGTTAATTCCTTCATTGTGAAAAAATATTTCCCCAAAAAATTTATTTTTGTTTCAGGTGGACGTTTTGACTGATCTGTTAGTTCAAGGAATGGAAGATAATGCTGAAGACAGTGATATATATGGGATTTGTGCCCAGTGTGGTCGCAAAGTTGAAGGCGAAGGTACCGGTTGTTCCGCGATGGATAAGGTTTTCCATATTGACTGCTTCTGTTGTTATGTTTGTAAGGTTAACCTACAAGGTAAACCCTTCTATTCACTGGAAAACAAACCCTATTGCGAGGAAGATTATTTGAATACTTTGGAAAAGTGCTGCGTTTGCACTAGACCAATACTCGATAGAATATTAAGAGCTACAGGTAAACCTTATCATCCATCCTGTTTTACATGTGTTGTTTGCGGGCAAAGTTTGGATGGTATACCATTTACGGTAGACGCTACAAATCAGATTCATTGCATAGAATGTTTCCACAAGTAAGTAGCATTTGGTTGACCAAATAAAACAATTAATTTTACAAAGTATAAAAATGAATGTTTTTATATTACAGAAAATTTGCACCTCGTTGTTGTGTTTGTAAGTTACCGATTATGCCAGAACCAGGACAAGAGGAAACTGTGCGTGTTGTAGCACTAGATCGTAGTTTTCATATTCAGTGTTACAAATGCGAGGATTGTGGGTTGGTTTTATCTTCTGATTCCGAGGGACGTGGATGCTATCCTTTAGATGACCATGTGTTATGCAAAAGCTGTAATGCTACTCGTGTGCAAGCATTAACGTCACATATGACGACTGAATTATAAATGGCATGATCATTGAAACGATATATTAGATTGTTATATTTACAGTTGCCGTTTTATGAATTTTTATATTTAGAGATAAGTTTCTATAAGACATCCGACATTTAATATGTTTTTGAGGAACTTTTTAATCAAAGCCATTTTGACAATTGAATATGAGTAGGTTTTTCATTATTTGATACTTCGAGATGAATTACGTTAAATATTCATAATATTTCTATACCTTTTTAAAAGATTTATATTTTAGAGATTGTATTTATCTATATATATTATTGACTCGGATTAGACAGGTTTGAAAAAATTTCAGAACTGGGTTAATGTTACTGCCTTTACACTGCCATATATGAAATTTCAAAAATATCTAAGAATTATATTGTCAAATAATATTTAACAAAAAATTCTAAACTGTGAGCACGTATGTTGTAGTCAAGATTGATTTCTTGTAATAAGTATAATTATTGACTATAATGTGATTTAGTCAGGTATTGCATATATTATTAAGGCAAGGTATTCAATTCCTAATATTAAGAGCAATGTTAGATTTATGTGTGACTATATCCTCATAACGTCAATAATGCGAAGTAGAGATTATGCAATTTATATGCTTCTTTCTATTGATCTAGAATATACAAAACGTTTATTCCAATGTATTGGATCCGTTATGTATTTAGATTTCCGCTTTATGATAAATCATGTGATACGATAGAATTAATACAATGCAAATTAGTGCAAATACCTTAAATTATATTATCTATTTAGCAAGTGAAAAGACTAAGAAAGCAAATAGAACTTAATTGTAAAATGTATTTGTAATGAATATTGAATAAAATAGCGATTATATTTAAAAACAACGCGTGGTCTTTAATTATTCTTCATTAGTTCAATTATTTCTTATTTTGGAAAGAATGAAAAAGTAAACGGCCTAAACGAGAAAGGTAAATACACAAATACAATATATATGTATTGGAGCATTGTATATTTCATATTTTTAATGAGATTTTATTATTATATATTTGCAGGAGAGACTCACACTTATTTTAGTCTATACCTTTTCTTTGCTATGGCTCTTCCATCTATATAATGTTCATGCACAGATGTCTTTATTTTGTTTTTAAATATATGCATCTCTTATACGTAATATATTTTTTTATTATCATCGAGTACTTAGATTTTTTTTTGTTGTACAACCTACATATCATTTATGTATAATTTATGTTTTTTATTTTTCTTAATACATCAATTTCTGTGTTTTAGGAGGCATGCTTTATAGATTGTGGAATATGATTTGATCACTTTACAAAAAAATGAACTCAAATGAATTCCATATACATAATTTCCAAATTACAATAAAATATAATAGTGCAATCGCTGATTGGCAAACAAAACAAAAAATCTAGTCCGTATGTTTCTTGAGATTGCACAAGTTCATTTATCTTAGAAGTATGCTTAATAATATCGAATCATTGCCAGTCTTAATCCAGCAATAGAAATTTGGCTAAAGTATCGAATTAATAAAAAAATAAATAGCTGCTCATGTAAAATAACAAAAAACCTTTCATCATGCGTAGACAAAACCTATTTCACGCAACATATTGTGAACGTATAATAATCCACAATCGTAGAAAGCACACCGCGTACACCGTGTATGTAATATACATCAATTATATTCCTATGTTCAACTACGCATACCCGCTAATATCTATCTTAGATTTCTTTTTATATTATAATATACTTTGCGAAGTATATATTATATTTTATATCGTATCAGCACCATTCTACGTTGAATTTAGTACATGTATAATAATTGCAATTAAACGACTCGTCTTATTTTTAAACACGTTTCGTTTCGCTTGTTAAATCAGTACCAAACTGAACATAGAATTGTACCTCTTTTTTTTGCTTTTGTATTACCTCTCGTTATAGACGTATATATTTTTATATATATATATATTTATTTTATTTATTTATTTAATTAGGTATGTATACGTGTATGAAATATGCGTGTGTAGTGTGTATATGTGTGTGAGAGAGACAACATTAATGTACTTACACACGGATGCTTACACACGTAAACTGTCTTCTTTTCTCATGTTCTCTGTGTTTTCATTTTGTTTTCTTTTTAACTTGCACGCAATAATCACAGCCACCTATCCAGATACGCGCTCACGCACACCCAAATACGCACCTATCGCACTCGCATTCCATATACCTTCGGTATACGTTTTTTATTTATTTTCGTTAGTTAATATTTATAATATATATATATATATCTATATGTATATATTTATATTTGTATATTGCTGAGATATCTTCTTGTGTATTATACATAGAAATAGGTGCCGAAACGAGCTGCTCTGTTCCTTTTTTTTTCTTTTATCATTTTTCCATTTCGATTACATATGTATAATATCGTTCTTTTTTTATTTATTTTCTTGTACGATCATAATAATTAATGAATAAGAAAAAAGGGGGACATGCGACTCGAATGCCGTATGCGATGTTTCCATATTTTGTTTTATTTTTTATTCGCACTTACTAAACTTCGTTTTCGTCTTTACCATTCCTTTTTTTTTATATCTCCTTAAAATCGTCCTTGCTTCTAATTAAATTCCCTTTCTCGAATTCCATTCTCCTAACAGCATACTTTCACACTTTCAAATTCGCTGGGTGCTGGTTTTGGGCCGTGCTGGGGCCCGTAAATCAATAAATAAATAGAGGAACAACATTCTTCAAACATCTTTTTTTTTCTTATAACAACATTAGAGGCTCTTGGAACGTAACGCAACAAATGTTCAACAATACAATCACGAAAACAAATAGAAGGCACTCTTACATTTTTTTTATCAACAAATTAATTTCTTTTCGTAACGACTCACGGGTAATCTATATGCGTCCTAGGCCTTTGTCGTCTCATCTACGTGTCCCTCGAATTATATTTCTCCCTTTTTTTGTTTCTTACTCTTCCGTTTTGTTTATTCTTTCCCTTTTCTCTCTTGTACATAAACCGCTATATATTTCGCCGCGACATCTAAATCACAGCGCCGCACAAACCTTCGGTTCATTATCATTCTTCGTTTTCCTCATTTAAATAGACAATAATAGCTACAATATGCGAGATATGAGATAACAAATTTCTCGTTATAGATAAAAGAAATTTATACGTTCATAACAATTAGGTAGAATATTATTTAACCTTTTATATTATAATAATTTAATTATTGTTATTTGCTTGGAAGCTCACAGCCGACACATTTATTTAATTCATTATTACATACTTGTTTTTTTTTTTTTGTTCTTTTAAAGGTATATTTTTTTACCGTATTCGTTTTTCGGGTATTTAGGGCATCTCTTTTTTCTCTTTTTTTCATCGTTTTTTTGTAACAGCTATTTTTATGACCATCTGTCTTTTTCTCCTTTTTTCTGTTTTTTTGTTTGTTAAGTTTTAAATATTTCCTCCTGCGTCTTTCTTGCGCGGATAACTTGTCGAAAAAAAAGAAGAAATGTAAATCAGTATATTATTATTTCTTTTTCTACTGTGGCGTCTCGAAATTGCGTGAGAATGAGTTGTTTTGTTCACGGTTACTCTAATTAAACTATAAGTACTGGTTTTACCATCAGGTAGAAAATCAAAACTGAGAGATGTGGCAGTGCCTTGAGCAACCGTCTTTTTTTTTTTTTTTATGAAATCAATTCTATTTCTGCCTCCCTATTACCCTCCACTTCATCGTTATCGTTTATCGACATCACTACCGTTTTTTTTTCTTTGAACACATAACAAATCGCTCGTCTTTGTACGATAATAACATATTATTTGTTGTTACCATATTACTTCCTTTTTTTTGTATGTTTTCTTCTGTCCTATCATCTGTTTGTAATCCATCTATCCTACTCTAGCCTTGCTCGTGAGATTCAATGGTTTATCGAGCCTATCGCGCATAAACGTTAAATACTGCATATATAACATATATAGATTTTAAATAATGTGTAGCATATCTGTATTATCTATTATGATAGAATTGTTATCATTTTTTCTTCTTCGCCTCTTTCGTTAAACATTTCGGTTTTTTATTTAAAGAGATATATATAATAATATAGCTTGACTTCGAATTTTCTCTTATTTCCTTTGTTTCACGTTACTCTAATTATATCTGCTCTCTTCGATAGATACGTACATACATATATATGTAGGTACATATACACATCCACCTGAGTATACGTATATATGTATTTACATATATATAATATATATTAATCGTATATATTGTTTTCTTTTCATAACTAATATAATAATCTTTAAATATCGTATATATTTTTTTATCTTATATATATATATATAATATATATAATATATAATATATTCTTTTATAAATGCTTAACAATTTAGTACATTTAATAATTTACCGAAGAGCAATAATTTACATTTACATTTATGGAGTTTTTTATCTAGTCTGCATATTTTCCACGTTTCTTTCCTTTGTTTCTGTTTCCTTTTCTTACTTTTTTCTATAGATTTGGGATTGAGATCACAAGAGAATAGAGCAAATGTGTATTTTCGAATGTGTTCAAGTTCATTCGCATTCGTGCTGTCTATGCAGGTTTTTTTTTTCAAAATATATTAATTATTGGGATCGTTCGTGAATCGACACGTTTCTTTTAATTTATTATTTCTTCTCATTCATACGGCTTCGAAATCGGGATGCATCTATCTACCTACCTAACTATATCTTTATCTACCTGTCACTAACCTATTATATTAAACGGTACGTACGTACCGTTATTACACGTACTGTTAGGACCGAAAGAAGAAGAAAGGGAGGAAAAACGAATCGAGCCTGTGTACGCATACGTGTTGTTATTAATGTATATCGAGAGAACGAATTTTAAAGGGTCAGAGCTTGCATCTGATGGCACGCGTCGCTCAGCTGACCTTGGTCGCCAGCAGGATGACCCGGATGAGTCCTTGGCGTTCCGGGCGGTGTTATTGGCATTCTTCCAACGCCTGGTGGAGCATCACCGGCTCCTCCAAGACTATCGTCCGCTACTTTGTTACCGGCCTGTATTATTCCATTGACCTTGTACTTGTTCTGCCGTAACATCGTTGTAGTAGCTGCCTGGGAATTGGAATTCGCGTACTTCTCCGTCGGTTTTCTGCTCGCGGTCAACGCAGGGGCGATGGTGTACCGACGTTGAGCGTTCGACTGTTGTGGCTGCTGCTGATGCTGGGACGGGGCTAAGGATGGCTGATAGCGGTTTTGCGCCGGATTGTAGAACTGGACCTGGGAGGTGGGTGGTGACAAATTTGGAAGGGGTCTTGTCATGGGCGAATACGGTGCTGGCGGTGGGCTCACCGGCTTCTCCGAACTACTATTCTCCGTCCCTTGCACACCCTGCGAATTACTATTCTCGTTTTCGATATTAGTCACGTATTTATCATTTGACTGACTATTGGAATTGTTACCTCCATCGGTTTGTCCGGCGATCACCCCGTTGTTTCTATAGTTCGTCGTATTTTTACGGCTAGGATAGTTATTCGGTTTTGTCGCGTTCTCGAAATACTGATCACCGCCGCTATTAGTCTTACGGCCGTTCGCGTAATCGAAATTCGCCGCTGAATTAAACATTTTCTGTGTATTCGTGCTACTATATTGCTGACCGCTGGTTGTATTCGAACCAAACGATTTTTGGTTGTAATTCTCCGATGACCTTTGTGCTACGAAGGAAGCCGGGGAGCCCACGTTCGAGCCAACCGCCTTTTTGCTATACTGCATGGAGAATCGCGAACTCATCGCCGGCGTCGTGTACTTATAGCTTCCATCTATGTTACTATGCTTGTACGGTTGAGAATTCCCTACATTTTGAGCTCGAAAGAATGGATTCTGATGAGACAACGCGATCCCATGATTCTGCGATTTCGAATAGTTATTTTGGCCGTTCACGTTCCCGGATTTCGTGTAATCTCTGGAATTGAAACACTGATTCTTGTTCGAAGAATCGAATAACTGTTGTGATATTGACGGAGGTGTTGGCAACAGGCTGGTACCACCGGATGCGTTATGAAATGGAGATGTATGCGTGTGAGGAATGTAAACGGCTGCCGGATGATACACGATTGCCCTGCAATGCATCTGATTGCCACTGCAATCGTCAGTTTCATTTAAACATGTCTGGGAACTGTACAAGTTAGCGGTATGTATAGCGATTGGATGATAATTGGTGTAACGACCGGACATGGGAAATTTCACGGGCATTAAGGACACCAAGGGTGTGGCTGACCCTGAAGCAGCCTGTGTTTCACCATGTGCTTGCTCCGAGTGGCTTGATGTCGAACGAGAATCCTACGATTTATTTCACAGATGGTAGTTTTCCGTCCATTGCTTGGTTCTTTTCTTAATTAATCAATATAATCGATCGATTTACATGATATGTATCATGGATACATCTCTATACACGCTAATGATGTTGCATTTACACTAGCACGAAACAATTAAGTCATCTCAGTATTTAGATTTCCTTTTCAAAGAGATATTTTCATATATCTTTAGCAGTTTAAAAAATAATCGCGTAAATGTAGGATGAACCAATAGTCACAACTGTGGTTGGAAAAAAGTTATAGTTCTCTTTTGTTTTTAGATATAATGCAACCTTTAAAATTTACTACAGGAAAGAGTAAATCAGAATTAAAGGAGAAAACTATTATAATTATTTATGTAATTTCGTATTATAATTTTACAATTATCACTTAGAATTATTACTAGAATTAATTAATGAAATATTGTGATTATTGATCCACCTTATAAAAGGCTTCCTTATAGTCTGATAATCATTAAAATTTTTGTACTATATTCTATGGAAACCTATCATATATTACTAAAAAAAAAGAGAAGTAAAGATAGTGACTCACCTCCTGGGGAGCAACCTGACCATCAGACGAAGACGTTTGTTGACATGAGGCATCAGTAGGGAAAAGCAATAGCTGCTGATCGGTCAATCCCATGGATGCATGCGGTGGAGGAGGTGGATGGGGTCCAGCTGCGAATGGATAATAAATGTGGTCCATCTGAGGAGGCGCAGGACCTGCAGGCACCGGTGGATGATGATGCGGCGGTGGAGCGGCAGAAGGATAGAAATGCGTCGGTGGCGGAGGGGGTAAAGATGGAATTGGCTGTGGAGGACCCGTTGGTGGACTCGTCGCCCCTGTGCCATTGTTACCACTTCCGGAATTACTGTTACCGCCACTCGTGCTGTTCTGCGAGTTGTTCGTTGGATACAAGTACTGATGAGCTCCGGCGGCGACTGCCCCTGCATAACACTCGTACTGCACAGAAAGAAAAACATCATCGATCAGTTAATTATTCAAAGAATATACAGGGATGATCTATCTTTAGAATAAAAAAAAAGAAGAAAATGTCGTACATTATATAATCATCTTGTACGTTGATCTCGTTTGGAAGTACTAAGATCAATATACAGGTTACAAGATGAAATCTGCTGTCAAATGATGTTTCCAGGACACTCAAATACCAAATACTTTACCTTAACATTTTGTGCATGCCTATAATTTAAATTATACATTTTATACTTTGTATCTTTTTTCATCTTTTAAATAGAAGACTACTACATAGTAGGCAATGAATGTCATATATGTCTCTTTCCATATTCTCTGTGCAATATAAAAATACAACATATAGAACAATGTGAATGAAGAAGTCAAAAGATACATAAATGCGCGCTTAAAAAAGTGAAAAAGAAATCATCAATAACGTTATGCTGTAATACAACACATTATACGAAAAACAACATACTTGTGACGTTTTGTACGATAATAAAATTCTTTTTATTGCAACATAAGCACAATAAATGTGTACTTATAGACTAGATGGGAAATTTACATTCATTCATACGCGCAACTCGTATGTGAGATTATTAATACAAATCGTTAATTATGTGAAAAAAAGATAAGTGGTGCATGCATTCTGATAGGCCATGCAGAAGTCCAGCAAAGAAAACGCACAAAGATAATGCGCTGCATGCTAGTCACTTAGCATAGACCATGTACCTTTAGACCTCAATACTGTATAGCGTCGAGAAGGACGTAAGTAGGCATTTGCTGAGGGTTGGGTAGAAACGCCGGTGGTATGGCTTCTCCCATCAAACCATTTGTCTGTCAAACCGCAACCGATTTATCGTTTAATATAAATACAAGCTATACCCATAGACAATTCATATGATAGGGTGTGAACAAAGGACCCAAGATTAAAAAGGAGTTCAGAGAAAGAAGTCGGCATAGTCTATTATCTGTTATGTTACCTACCGGCATAGGCGAATACTGATATTGTTGTGGCATGTAAAGAGATGGAGCAGGACACGGGTACATCACAGGCGTGAAAGTTTGATGACCAGCAGCTTGTGGTCCTAATTATCGAAATCAAATCGTTTGATTAATATAAACATTTCGATCTTCTAAAAATTACGATTATGACTTTTCGTTAAATTTACCGAACACTCCAGTAGCTTGATAAATAGTTGCTGGATCGGTCGGTGGAGCAATTGGTGTCGTTGGTGTTGGAGCTGTTGTGTTATAAAATGTCATGCCATTTTGGTATGTCAACCCCATACCTAGTAAAAATAAAAAATTTCATATAATAAAATATTTATGTAACTATAATTAATTAGTAAATTAAATTTATGACATTATAGGATATAATTACACTAACCATTTGGGTAATAGTAAGTACTAGTAGGCACAGAGGGTGGCGAGCCAGAACCACCATCCAAAGATCTATTGAAAGGTTGTTTTTTAATTGCAGGTGCTATATTTAATTTTCTTTCCCTTAATACAATGCATTCAGACTATAAACAAAATAATTTGAGATTACTACCATGGTTGTTATATCTTTAACTACTAAATATATTAAACATATGTATTACAAACCTCTTGCTGAAGTCTTTTAGCTTCTTCCTCAGTTTCAAATGTAACAAATCCATAACCTTTGGAAACACCAGCTCGGTCAGCAATTATTTTTGTAGCCTTTACATTGCCATAAGAGGAGAAAAGCTCAGCAAGTTCTTCTACACTGGTATTAGCAGAAATACCGCCTACAAAGATACGATTTGGAACCAAGGTACCATATTTTGGTGCAGCCATTGTGAGACTTGTTGCTGAGGCAGGGCTAGAGGCTGGACTAGACCCCTCAGTACCACCCGTTGATGCCGAACTCTAAATAACATGACTAATATTAAAACAACGCAGCTAATATACACGTAGAATGCAAGGATATAATTAAAAAATAATGAAATAAATATAGAATATCTATGTTAGAATATAGTTGTAGTATACAAAAATTTTATATCAAACACATTCGATTATACATATACCAAAAAGTTACTAAGTGATAAAATAATAAAGGGTAAAGTAATAATAATAAATAATGTAAAAATAAATTTAGGCACTAAAACTTTATATTTTGTTATAAATTATGTGCTTAATTAAGTTACTATGTAAATGTCACATTTTCCGTGTACATGTTACTCATTAAGAAAATAGGCACGATCGCGAAGTAACTATGAAAACTACAATTTCCACAATCATTTGTACACATATATGAGACACCCAAATATCAATATGAAACCAATCGGACTGTCAGTGATCTGAAAGCCTGCATCCAAACAAAAACAATTGGTTCGTCAATCCGTACATTATTATCGTTCTTTTTTCTATGACGATAAATAAACGTAGGTTATGCTAGATCGTTTCACTATACAAAAGCATCGGGGACGAACTTGAAGAAGCGTGCCGACAATACGCATCGAAATCGTCGATGCGACGGCATTAACTCGAACGCTACCTAAAAATATTGACAAGCGACAGAACTGTTCGTCTAATAGGTAAGATTCGAAGCATCGATAACAATGAATTAATAGGGGATTATTTGACAAGGACAACGAGGCTAATACGCCACTGTCTCAAGCAATGGTAACGTCACCTTCGTTAATGAGAACGTACTCACGGTACGAAAAATGAATTTTGTCACAGGGTTAGATGCAAAATCTTCGCGTATGAATGCTCACCATCTTCGCGATAGTCGGGCGTGTAAATGAGTTTGTCGGCCGTGAGGTTGTCCTAGCAGCTTGAAGGTACCCTGGCCTCGCACGAGGTCACCTGGGTGCCCAGGGACTGCCAAGGACCGTTGCAACCACTTCAAAAGGACTTCCAGCCTCCGGCGAAGCTGCTGTTCCTTCTCGCTAAACCTCCAAACACTACAGACACTTTTACAAGATGGCGGTCATACGCGCCGTTCAGGGCGCTAATATTCCAGATTTTAAATTCTCTATTTCATCAGACTGACGCGACGGTCGAGATCCTTCGCCTCGTCGATACGTGTTCATACACGTTCCGAAATACAGAAATAAATATTTTTAATTTCTTAAGACTTAATAAAATCTATCTATATATATATATATATTTGTTATATTTGATTAAAATAATAGATGTAGGATTTTAATTTCATATAGTACAAGTACTCTCGTTTGATGGAAAATTGTAGTTATATAGTTAAAAAATTAATATTACTATAAAAGGAAAGGGAAATGAATTTAAAAGCTTCTTGGAATATAATATACTAAAATATGTAACATCATGTTTTTGAATTTTTTATATTACGTTTGCCCTTGTTTGGCAGAAAATTGTAATTTATACACGTAGTTAGAAAATGTATATTGCTATAAAAGCAAAGAAAAATGAATCTTAGAAATTTCATAAAGTATCATATATTGCAGTACATTATGTATGACGTTTGTCACACGTGACTCAAATTTTCTAGTGAAATTTTTGGTGAAAATTGTAGCTATATTCGGAAAATTTATTTTTAACGCCGTAGTTTTGGAACATATAACTATTGGTAAGTAATATATAGTGGAATTGTCATACGTAGTCGTATAGTAAAATTGCAATGTTGGATGAAAGAAGTATTGAGGAAGATGTAAATATTAAGTTCCCGTTTCTTCAAGACAGTTTACGATATTAAAAAGTTTAATATTTTTCGCATGACATATATTATATAATAAATTA
Source organism: Bombus huntii (assembly GCF_024542735.1). Classification (NCBI taxonomy): domain Eukaryota; kingdom Metazoa; phylum Arthropoda; class Insecta; order Hymenoptera; family Apidae; genus Bombus; species Bombus huntii. Next base: position 6,646,569 of record NC_066251.1, read on the forward strand.
ATTTAAGTTATAGTCTTTTCAGATTCTTTTTCTATAAAATGAAAAATATAATAAACATCGCTGTTTATTATTATTTTCTTTCATTATTTATTTAATATACAATATTTTAACTGTATAGCACTGAGAAAAATAAGAATTTTCATTTAAAAAATTTTAAAATAATAAAATAATAAAATCCATTTTCATCGGTTTACAAAATTTACTATATTTTCGTCAATTTTGAAGAAATACTACGAAATTTGGAGTACTTATTTCAACAAGATTGGAGCATTCTTTCATATAAAAAGTTACACCCAACAGTAAAGTTAATACAATAATAAATTATTGTTACATAAGCATTCGTGTTTTTTAATTTTAAATCTATATTGTTTAAAATTACTGAAGTTGTGGATGAATTCAATTTTATCACAATGGCGGTGATTGATTGCGGTTACTATGGTTCATGTTGGTTTTCCTTTATTCACGAAGCTTACCTAATTTTTGATGCGTAGACATTCAAAGGATTGCTTCTTAGTAGCGAACATGATTACCTATGGATTAGCCCGCGATGAATAACCGAATAAGAACACTGAAATTGAAACGAGAAACGAGAACGGAGAGAAAAACTAAAATGTGCTTCCTCACAGCATTGTTGACTTCGAAAGACTGAAACATTCGCCGCCGTACCGCTCTCATCATTATGCCATTTGTAACTTTATTAATATCCCAATAAATAAATTTTGTACACATTTATTACTACTAGAAATATATTCAGTAACTTTTATGATGAATTTTTACTTTAAAAAAAGCAGGTATTTTGTCAAATAATATATTTGATGAAATATTACAGCATTAGTTTGACTCCAGTAGCATTGGCGATTATACGGATATTCGATGTTCAAATGTTATGAAAAAAATAAATGATGTTTGAATACATAGGTTAAAGAATTCACCTTTATCTCCCTGTATATGAATACAGGCTACGATATATTATTTATTCGTCATAGCTTTAATTTTATATCATATTTATTATTTAATATAAATCTGGGGTAACAAATGCGATGGAGTTAATAGATACAATATAAACTTTATTAAACTTAATAATATTCGTATATATACAAGAAATGTACAGTAAATTATTTATGTATATCTTGATCTTCATACATTGCTTAGGTCGATAGATGTTGATTTCTCAAAAACAGTATACATATGTTCTCCTTTCAATAATTTGAAATTGCTCCTGAAGTAATATTTAAGTTCTGAAATTTACAAAAATCATAGGTTATTATAATCCTTTTGAAAAGATCGACATTTTATTTTTATGAAAATAAAAAATTTTCTAAATATATAATTTTTTTCATCTACGAAATAATATAGTAAATTATCACAAAGAACGAATTTTACAATATATATATATATATATATATATATATATATATATATATATATATATATATATATATATAGTTTTGTTAAGTAAATGAAAAGTAACTTGTTATTATATTATTATTACATCGCCATTTATCATTAACTTACATATTTTTTGTGCATAGCAAGGCAAAAAGTGCAGACTTGCGGCCTTGTTTGTGAATCAGTCCAATAATTTGTTCCGTAAAGTCCGCTGCTATCCTCAACGCGTAAACACGGTTGATCTATAGGACCGGCAACAAGAACAGCACCCAAATGGCTGATGTAACTGCTCGCTAATCTCAATGTCTCTATTTTTGATAATTTCCTATCCGCAGGTTCCGTTGGTATTAAAGTTCTCAAGGTACTGAAAGCCGTGTTCACACTGCAGAGCGAAGATTGGATTTCTTGAATTTCGCGTTTGGATTCCTTACCCTCGCTTAGAGTATTCGCGAATTTTTCATAACTGAATATTCTCCTGAACCAAAAGACGAACATCTCGTTTACACACTACTCAAAGTAATTAGAGAAGCTTCTGTTTTACAATTATAATTCAATACATATATAATAATTTAATTATCTTATTAATTTGTTATTAACAAATTATTCAAATAATTATTCCTCTAATTACTTTGAACAGTACAATATCCCTTTCTCTGCAATTTAACTTTTAAGTTTGTATTATTGTATCTTTACAGAGTATATAAACATTTTAAGCATTATTTTAATAGTTTTATTATTATGTTTTAAAAAATATATTTTTGATGTCTTAGAAAAAAGATGATTATTTTATGATTAAAAATATATTTTCACCTATGAGTGCGATCCCTTTCACGTGCGTTAGCTTGATAACGTTGCTTTGATGATTCCTCTTTCTTTCGTGCAGCCATGCTGCACTGTGCCGTTATCAGTTAATCGTTAAATAACTACAGTAACTCAAAAGATGCGTCCGACCACACTAGCGGTTCGTTTATGAATGACTAAGCCGCTGTGGCTTCCTTCGTTTCCTCCAGGATTCCCTCTTCCCCGATGTGCGTTGCCGTTAACCCCCACCCTACCCCTTCCCTTTACTAGAATACACATGTGAAATACACGTGCATCCGATTAGGGGCGAACGAGCCACTTGCACCATGTTTGGCTAGTAAAAACAGAATACGTTAATAATAATTTTGAAAATATATATAAACATAACAAAATATGTATATATAAATAGTAAAAAGTAACATTTACCAGTCGTATTCAATTTTTTAAAAATTGAAATACATGAAATCAAACATTTTTGTCAAATCATGCATAGCAGTCAAAAAAAGAAATTGTTAACTAAATAAATTACGGAATTAGAATTGATTAGCTAGTTAAAAATACAGAAATGAGTAGTTTAGGTAAACTAATAGCTATATTAATATAAAGAAATTGAAAAAGCATCCTAAAAGCATTCCCCAAAACTATTAAGTACTAGCAATAATTCTCTTGATGATTACCTTCTTATTAATATATAGAGGTATCTTGAAAATAATTTTTTCTAATATTCTTTCAACAGTTTGCGCTTTTGTAACATAGGAAATAGTTTTGGAATGGTCAACGTGACACTTGTTTCCTTCTACAGACACAAACATAGAAACATACATAGATGTGATGACTCCCACGTAAAGTGGTCGGAGGCTGGGTTTCACATTACGGTCAATAAAAACCAACCGACGACCGGTAGAAAGAGCGAGGAAAACAAATACCATGTGTAAAATTAATTAGGCTAGGTCTGATGTTAGTTTCTGACGGATTCATGACTGGCCTTTTTGTAAATTCGTAGAATATTATAGCGTTGGATATAAATTACCGTGACACGAAAAAGTAGTGTATTTTATAAGACAGGCATTTATTTTCTGTCCAAGGAATCCAGTGACAGGCAAACTGGTAATAAGAAATTATACAATGATTTGATCTTCTGATCAAATAAAATTTTCCATTTGACATATTCACTTTTCCTATTTTCTCTGGTAACAGATTAATGCAGAAAAAAATGTCTGCTTGAGATTACGTTGTATTAACGCAAATGTATATAATTCTCTCACAGATAGTTGTATGGTGACATAGGAAAAATATATTATAGTCTCGTAAATGCAAGCAGACATTGACAGTACATTGGTCATTCCACATCTGAATCGTATTTTTTTATTCTGAAAATGATATCGAATATTTCTTTGTGAAGAAATTAGAGAAAAAAAGATACGATAAAACTGGATGTTCCTATGAAATATTTTACTTAATTAAATAACTACATTACACTGAATTAATTATATAGCAGAAAATTTATATGTTCGAATTTTCGTCAGAATAAAGGATCATTTTTCTTAAGCATTTACTCTTTTCTCTTTCATTGAAAACACGCATTAATTTCCAGTGCCTGCACAGTGCATACAGAATATTTTTGTGAACATTACACACGATGAAAGATTATGCGTTCGCTCACATCATTTTTCTACAAACTTTTTTAACTTTGGTCACTTCGTTACAAAGTTTGCATTTTTACCATTTTTTTGTGTTTTGTTCTTTAATTACTAATCAGCCGCTCGATCAAACTAGTATCAAACGCTCGTGGTCTTCAGAGTAAAATCTTAAAAGGATACATATAGAAAATATACAAATTGTCCGACACAGAAATTACAATAATTATTTAAAACTTAAGTTACATCTTATGATACGCTAAAACACGAAAAGTCTGTGAGAAAATCATTTATGAATTGTTTCATGATGCACAGACAGTTAACATGTTTGGGAACATACTCTAAAGATTATAAAATTATTATTCGTCTCAAAAACACGATTTGTGTTCGTCGGTACATAATCGAGTGTTGTAAATTGTAAAATAAACGGACAACGATTTACTTCCCTGCACGTAAGCACGAAAGAGCTAAAAAAACAAAAAAAGAAGAAACACGGTGAACCACTTCTCTTCTGAACACTTTGGCATTATTACCGCTGTGAGAAATGAAATCAAACGGAAATGAATCTCGTTTGAGCATATGGTAATATCGTGGTTTCGATAATATATATAATATATATAGAAATTTCAAACAAATTTACACGTCAAGCGGTCGTTATATATATGTATATATATAAATATATATATATTTATATATATATATTTTATATTTATATTTCTATAAATATATATATATTTATATATATATACATATTTATATATATATATAAATTTTAATCCTCCATAGTGCTAGATAAATCCAGCTCTATCCTTTAAATCGTGTCATATTTACACTAAAAAGTTACACGTCGTAACAATCCTTACGTTTTTATATTCTCGTTAGTTACTTAACTTTAAAGAAAAACCGCAAAAATAATTTTTGATCATAAACGTAAGGTCAGCGATCTTGAGCAGATCGTTTCTATTTTTTTTTTGTTTATCCTTGCACCTTTTTTCTTATCTCTTTTTTTGTCAATTGCAAAGCATGACGTCTTGTGCTCGATCACCGCCTGACGAGTACTCGTTAATTGTTTCTAACGAGGACCGTCGCGTCCCTAATTATAAAGGATAATCATTAGAATATATAAATACAATTACACTTAAGGGCGTGATCCACGTGCAGCTTCTTCCAGTGCGCGAACTTTAAGCTCACGCTCGCGCTGTTGTCTAAAAAACACCCTTTGTTAGTCCGATACCACTGGTCGTCTTAATCAAGCATACGTATAATTGTATAGCTTTGTTATGGATTTCAAAGGACGAACCTTAGATATTCCTCGTGGTGTGCAACAAGCGATGCATGAGGAGGGAATCGATCGCGTTCCATCATTAGATGACGTTGTAATTGCTCGTGATGCGCCGCCATATCCGCGTACGGTCTTCCAAGAAGTTCCGCGGGATGAAGAGCCAGTGCTGGGTCACGGGGCATTAAGCCTGGTCGAGGATAATTTGCACCAGCTGCCGCTGTACAGATAGAAAACATTAGTAAATTGTAAAAGACGATCGTGTTGCCTTCATAAGATAAATAAAGCCTTGAGGAAACTTATAGATAGACGGGCATGCATGATGAAGCGTGAGATTTGTTGGACGATATTTTTCGTTTCGTATGCCGCTGCACTGTAACAACTTTCTTCTTTCTTTATTCCCTGTCCAAAATTAACTGGTCGCCCAGAACAGGATCAACTTTTATTTCTTCATCTTGCATTCAATCCTTGAAATATTACACAGAAGTACCTTTACGATCTAGCATAGATGAAAATATCAATAAGAAGTAAATTAATTAGTAAATTTTAAAATTAATTTCCAGGTAATATATAATAAAAACAAATTTAATACAAAATTATTTTGTAAGATCAAAATATCACCTTTCATACTCCAAGGACTAATACAAATGCTACACTTGCATGATTACTCTTAAACGATCCTGAACGATCAGTTGATTTTGGATAGATTTATATAATGACATTAATAAGATGTTATAATAGGATGATATGATAATAAAAACATATAGACGTTATGTTGCTGTAATGTTGATAAATTATGCAAGTAATGTGCAGCTTTTAAAAGAGTATTGTCATAAATGGATAATAAATATCATAAATGTTTGTGCAGTACAGACACATTGTGTCACTCCCATTCACGCACGTACCACACACACAATCATTGCAGTTTACTTAAAGGTAATTCACGCTATTAAAAACTCATAGAATCTTTATTGATGAATCGTACCTTCACCCAGAAACTGCGCTCGATGATCGAAAAGCTCTGGTTTCAAGTTAATATAATATGGCATAGCGAGAAAAGCGACAGAAAAATGCAAAAAAAATTTTTGCCGCAGAGAAAAATTTGTATTTCTCTCTATTTTTTTGTTGTCTTTTTCTTTATGAAAAATATAAGCTGTTGGTGGCAGTTAGAATGCTTTCCATTTAAGTTAGAGTGACTGATATTAAATTGATTAGGTGAAAAGCACGTTACAGTACGCTTACACGCAATTGACCGCTTTACCGATCACGGACTCGTTATCTTACAAAAAAGAAAAATAAAGATTCAGAGAAATCTTACTACTCAAAAAATACACCTAATAAGATTATCTCCTAACTTTACGATCTTACTTTAAAAATTGAATATATGTGATTCTTATATGTTAATTTACGTTTGATTTTACATTTTCAATTGTATCAATACAAAATTAAATTATAATTGTAGAACTAATCGCTCGTAAACGTTTTCAAATTATAGAAATGTTCTCAGTAGACTGGAGATGTTTATACAAATTCATATCGTTATGAACACAATTAAAGAAATGGAACCTATGCAAAAATTTGTCCCACTTTCTAAATATAATATATATAAAATATAAAGTGAAATAGAATATATGATATAAATATAAATATGAATATTCTTTATACATATCTCTATATTAAGTCTGTACATCTTTAAATTCCCTATAAATGCATAAATATCCACAATCTACTTATCAAATTTAATCAAGATCAAGAAAGTCTAATATCTATGCTTTTATGGGCAAAAGTAAAATCGTGATATATTTATACACATGTGGCATGTGTTATAAAAGAAATCCTTGTTGGTTCTAAGATTATAGAGATAGTCGGTGAAAGGAGCGATCATCGTGCGGGAGCGTACTCAAACATCCTGATTTATAGGACCTACCAGGCAGGGGGAATCCAGCTGCAGCCGCAGCCGCTTCCTGCTGTTGCTGAGCCTGTTGCTGGGCCTGCTGCTGTCCCGGATGTAAGTGTAAGTGCGTATGCGCATGCGTATGCGCGTGAGTGTGAGCATGATACTCGGGCGAAATGCCAGCCATCTGCAACCGGACCATCGGGTCAGCAGCTAGAGCCAGTCGCTCGTCCAGCTGGCCGTGGTGATGAGCCGCTACGGGATGGCCAGCCCCTGCACCCGCTGGCCCCCCGCCGGCTGCAGTCGGTATCCCTAAACCCGACAGCGCCTCGATCAAACATACTGTCCCAGTCGTACTTTTAATTCTAACCAGCTACGTAGTAGTTCTCCCGACAATGAATTCTTTTTTGATTTTTTTTGCGGCACTCTTCTGTCAGATCTTCGACCGATAGCTGCGTCTTACATCATTACTTGATCATTTGGTAATTATATAACAAACACAAGAAGCAGCTAACATTCGAAAACAATCATTATCTCGCTTTATCTCTAAATTAACGTTGTCCACCGAATGAAGTCATTTTAATAATTTTGTTTCGCTTTGACAACAGAATAATCATATATCTATGGCATTAGAATATAAGCTCCATGAGTCTTGGGATTGTAATTTGGACAACGCTGATTTAGATTCTTAACTCGGTCGAATCTCGCCAATTTTCTCAATCAAATCAAAATCATAATCGCTGTTCGAGGTTCTCGGATATAAAATGTATTCTTTTGAAAAGTTGTTCTGACTTCTTGTCCGTATTGTAGCTAATTGCATCAGAAATTTAACACCATAACCTTAATGTGGTAAATGATTATGAACTCTAACTTGTAATCATCTATTCAAGTTTGTATTTGACATGATAAAGTCAGCTGCAATGCAGCTAAGAATACTGGAACAACGTTTTGAAAAGTCACAGCTTACATCTGAAATCCTGATCAGCAGCAACCCGGGCCATGAAAGCCTAAAATCACTCATCCATAGTTAATTTTGCGTTCAGTCCAATATGCGAGAAGAAAGATACGCATTTCGAGGGGAATGGTAGACCCTTACTGGTAGAGAGTTAACGTTACCTAGTCTTTCTAAACGTTCTCTTTCCAACTGACTGGGCCCAGGCGGTGCTCCATAAAGACTGAATTGGTGGAGAGCCTGAGGAGGTCCTGACGGTCCAGGAGCGAGTCCAGCGGCCGCGTAACGTCGATGAATTTCCAACCAATGTGGATCCACTGGCGCTGGCATAGGTCTAGGCGTTCCCTTCAGAAGCTCCTCTTTTAATCGATCGTTTAATTCTCGTTCGCGTAATTCTCTTATTTCTCGTTCTCTCTTCTCACGTTCTAAATGTTCTAGTTCTAAGCGTTCTCGAGCAGCAGGACTATACATGTAATGTAACATCGGATCTGGTGGCGCAGGATGTCTAGCAGGTGAAAATGCAGCATGTGGTCGAGCGTATTCGGACAACTGTCTCAAAGCAGGAGTATCAGCGTAGGATCCCGGTCTTGCAGCATATCTGTCATACGGAGACACAACAGGCTCAAGAGGCCCACGACTAGGCGGCTTACATGTTTCTGGCTGCTTCTCAGGCGTGGTCATTTTCCTAGCTTGTTGCGCCGCAGCTCTATCACGTTCTTCTCTTTCCCTCTCAGCTTGCTTCCGTGATCTTTCCTCTCTCTTTCTTGCTAACTTTGAATCTGGGACAGGTTTGAACATTAGATCTGTTCTAGTGCAAGAGTTGTTCTCGCCTCGGTTCCAATGTCGTAGAAATATGGCGGATTGTGATCTGTGACATTCAGAATCTTCAATTCGAGGCTCTGGAGATGGGCCTCGTGGGCTTGGGGGTTCTTCTTGTTCTTGTTCTACGAGGTCAGGTTCTATTTTAGGTTCAGGAGCGACTGGAGGCTGAGATTGCGGTGGTCTATGGTGATGATGCGCTGAGCTACTGGATGTCAGACATGTGGTTGGAACTAGCGATGGTTTACGTTGAGTATTATGTGAGCTATGGGACGAAGAGTGACTATGAGAACTGTGAGAGGAGATGGTCAACAGTTTGTCGTGATGCAGAGCCGTGGCTTGATGCATTGTAGAAGAGTGATGATGCGTCGCGATGAGATTCTCTCCTTCTTCTCTCGTTGTCACACTGGAACTCGTGCTTGAATGATGTGCCGTCATCATAGTTGTACTTTCTTGACTCCTTTGTGGGGATGGAGGAGGGATTGCATGGGGAACACCGTAAGGATATGGTGGAAACGAGGGATAAGCACCAACTGGAGCATAACCTGGGTAAGCATGAGGATGATACGGATGCATGGCGGTAAATAATGAGTGATGCATCAAGGGATGGTGTGGATGGAATGGATGAGCCATATGAGGACTTGGTTGCTGGGCTGGATGCATCACAGGCTGTGGAATAGACGTAGGTGGTGGTGGAAGAGTCGGCGTTGGGGAAGCTGCCACAGATTGTATTTGAGGAACAGGCTGACTGCTTGGTATGGAGTGCTTGCTAGGTGTTGGTGGTTTGCTGGAACTATCTGGATCTTTTTTAATATTCTCCAAACTCGGACCAGGAAAACCAGACTGAAAACCAGGAACTTTAACTTCCTTTAAACTTTGAAGCGGATCTGGCTCAGGAGGAATAATCTCTTGCTTGATCTTCAAATTTTGAGGCTCCATTGGTGGCGTTCCAGCTAAATTGTACATCGGCGACGGTTTCTCCATGGATAACATTCCACTTGACTGAATGGGTTGGAACAGATTATTTGATTCGTTCCTCTCAGGCTCGTTATTTTCTGGTCTTTCTGGTATCCTCTCTGGTATTCTATCAGGTATCCTACTATCTCTAATCCGTTCCGGAGGTAGTCTGTCGTCGGAAATTCTTTCGGACATTCTGTTTTCAGAAGACATGACGGTTAAGCCAAGTGGTTGTGGTGAACTCGGCATCTGAGGCATCTGCGTCATGTTCGTTGGTATGCTTTGCGAGATATTGAGGTTCAATGGTGGTCCCGGTATGCTTTGAGGCATATTTTGCGTACTTGACAGGTTCTCACCGTGTGCTCGAAGGTTTTGCGTTGGTCCCATGTTTTGCGCATTTGACATATTCTGCGGTATGTTCGGCGGCATCTGCATACTCTGTGATAAGTTTTGCGGCACATTCTGAACAGGAGGAACATTGGGTGTGTACTGCATATTAAGTGGCAGTCCTTGGTGCGTTGGAGACATGATCTGCGAGTTCTGCATGCCCTGCGAACCAGTCGAAGCACAAATACCACTGTTCTGCATCGACTGTGACAAATTACGTGGCATATTTTGACTCATATCGTTCATATTTAACGACTGCGACGTGGTCAAATTCAGCTGCTGTTCGGGCTCCTTCATATCTTCGTTAGATGGTGACATGGCTGGTTCTATTGGCATAGGTTCCAACTTTAATGGCTGATTCATAGCTAAAGGAACATCTTCTATTTGATCCTTCGTTTCTACTGATTCTTCCAATAACGGTTTCTTTTCCAAAGTGTGGATAACAGGAACAGAAATTGGTAAAGTCTGTATAGGCGTTGGTACGGGGGTAGAAACTGGAGTTGGTTCAGAAGGCTCTTCCGGTGTGGTTATTGCTGGACTAACAGGCTCTTCAGTTGGCACTGTAACAGGAGTAGGTTGATTTTCATTCGTATCACCTTCTCCTTCCCTTTCAGGTTCATCCATGAGAGAGTTGCTATCGGTCGTGAGAGACTCCGAGGGACTCTCAGGACGTTCACCAGGACGTTTTCGCTTCTGAGACTCCTTGTCCTCATCCACTTCATCCGTCTGAGGTCGTTTTTGACCTTTCTTCGGCGTCTCTGGCTTACTAGATTTTTTCTTATTCTTGTCTGGCGTCTGTTGCTGTTGCTGCTGCTTTTCCTGATCAGGAGTATCCGTTCCTCCTGTACGTCGTGGTCTTGCAGGTCTAGGCGTTTCCTTAGCCTTGTTTCTTGTACGCATTCTCCCTGGGCTATCTGGTGATTCCGCAGGCACAGGGCGGAACAGATATGGTGGCGCAGGCGGTAGTTCTCCGGTCTTCTTCAAATGTGTCCTGCATTCCGTACAAAGCAATAACCTGTCCTTGCCAGCTACCTGATAATCCTTCGAATTAGTCGAAAAACAATGTTGACACGAATGCGTTGCTCCGTTAGTGTTTGTGTCTCTGGAATCACTATCCTCTTCCGAGTTATCGTCTTCTGTTACGGAACTAATTTCCCCACCAGGATTATTGCTCGCAGGTGTCCCAACAGGTACAGTTTCCGGTTCTGAGACAGGCTCCTTCTGATTGACGTTAGCTGGTGGAGTATCTTTGGGTGGAGTTGGCACCTCTTCTTTGGGAGTGCCAGCACGCGAGTTTCGCGTGTTACGAATTCTCCTAAGCGAACCCTGTCGTCTTCTTCGATGAGGTCGGTTATTATTCGCTCCAGGTGTTTTCTTCCATAAATAGTAGAATTCAACCAATTCCGGCTAAAAGTAAAGGAAGAAAGAAGCTTTGCTACCTATTCTCTCGAGTCTCACTTTACTTTCTCTCAAATTTCATTACCGTGTCTTTATGAGGTAAGAGATCCTTTCTGATTCTTGAGAAATTTTTTCCAAATTGCCGAAGTCCTTTGACGAAGCGTTTCTATAGGACAGATCGATGACCAATTAAATGGAAGTCTGATCTTTCCTTTCCAATTATGAGATCACATACGTACAATCACGATAAAGAAACTACTTAATCAATTTTCCAGATTTTGTCACTTCTACTTACAGTTTCCTCCTCAGACCACTTTTTATCGATGCCTTTAGGTACAGGACATTTAACCAAAGCTTGCAATGCTCTTCCTGGATCATAGCCAGAGTCATGCAAGATATCCAGAGCATTGATAGTCGTGTCGTCACGGGAAGCAGCCACACAACCGTCATCCGGGGATCCTCCATCACACATACCAGCAAACGCAGCCATAGATCGAGCTGCCCTTAAGTACATCAGAAGATCCCCGTCCAATGCCATAGCTGGAATCCATCTTAGCTCCTCTCGTTCTTTAGAAAACTCTGGATCAGGAAGCAGCTCTCCAGGAGGTATACCCGGCCGATACTCAGGCAAACGGGCCTGACAAGAAACCAATTCCTGTACCCAAAATTCGGGATTGTGCGTGGTTAGCACCAATGCCAAAGCGAGTTAGTTGTACGCACCTATACTCTGGCTTGCTTTTCGAAACTACACGAGCCAGTATAATTTTTTTCCATTCTGTTCCGTTTGTTACAATACTGGTACGAGAAGTAGCGTGAGTACTTTTATATTTGTGTACAAACTAATGATTATAAATATACGTATATATATAAGCATGAGAAACAAGACAAGTTAAAAAGATAACATATAATTATTATATACACGTGTTGAGACTTGGTACCATTTAACAACAATTAGTCATGTTCATGTGTATATAAATTAAAGCTACAAGTTAATCTCCACTCGAACAAAAAACACATTCACTGTAACATATTTTCTAATGTGAGCAGATGAACATGAATTGAGAAAATCATAGCTAACGAATGAAAAACAATTATTTCACAAACAAATGTAACAAGATGACATTTACAAGATGAGAAGAAATTGTGATAAAATGATTATTCTGCAACTAAATACTTCTTCACAAAGTTCCTAACTTTAATATTTCGTAGATGGTTCAAGTAACCAATGGGTTATTACATAAAAATAAAATATTTTATAATTTCACCGTGACTGAAAACCACTATAAATATAATCTTACACTTATACAATATTATCCTATAATATTATTGTTAGAATGCTCTGTCATAATAACTTTCATCATATTTAGGGTCTTCCAACAACAGTAGCAAACTCAGGGATAATACTTGCGATGTGATTTAAGTGTTGTGGCTGTACTGTTAAGCAAGTAAAAAATTATAATTGTGACTTAAAGAATAACTATCATTGTTATTTGAACCATCGGCATACAACAAAGCTGTATAAGGAATAGGTAGGTATTTGTGCCATATAATGTTCAACTCTACAATTTTTTCTTTCAATGTGTATAAATATAAGATAGATATTAAGACCGCAACTTCTGAATGAAAATTCTCCCTATGAATATGAATTTCAAGCACTAAGAAAACACTGGTGTTTCAATTATTCTAAACCTGTAACTAAGTACACGCCATGCACTTTAACAATTCTTGAAAATAATATGTTGACTACACTGAATAGCATTGCAAAATAATTATACATTCTTATAAGAACTACGCAAGTATATCTTCATTTTTAGTTTTTTCTAAAGATATGTAAACTAATTGGGTACTAAAATATTTATAGTATGCATAAACAATGTTTATGAATTATTAATGACACCTGATATACATATGATAATCTATTATAAAAAACAAAATTTTCAATGTATAAAGTAAACATTTCTTACATTCACGAATAACTATTAGCTTAAAAATTACTTCTTTTGCTTATTTAATTCACACATATTATCAATTAATACGTACATATTGTTACTAATAACACAGTTTCAAACATCTCTGTTTCATACAAAGTTGTTTAAAACTATAAGTCCTTCAACAACTCTTGAATATACACATACCTGACAATGTAGGTAACAAATGACTTGAATATCACCCTAATTTTAGTTACATATAAGGGAAGAGTGAAATACATAAATGAGGAGCAATTACCATTGAACATATTAGGTATTGTGAAAAAAATGGTGTCACAATTACCTGGTGCTTCAATGATGAACTCTGCCTTATCTATACATTCAGAATACACATTTCAGGAGAACAAGCCTTGAGTTAGGTACATTGTGCAATATAGCTAAGTAGCAAAAAAGGTTTTCAAGGTATATGGCAAACCTGGTGCGAAGGGCCAACCCGAATCTCGCCCTGGGTGCCGGCAGACATCTCCTCCTCCTCCGAAGCTCCACCGTCTTTCTCCAGTGTTTCAAGTGGCTTCTATCTTGGATTTTCAGTAAATTCCTATCATCCACCCCCTGAACTATATAGTCATTCTATCAGTATATTTATAATAACTGTTTAAGAAAAAGTACTGCTAACATGCTTCCTCTTTTTTTTTAATTAATGACCCTTTTTTCTATTATGATGTCAGTTATTATGGCATTATATTTTATTTTCCTCAAAGTAATAGCTACATTATGCAAATAATACCTTAAAGATATAAGTAAGTTTTTATAACATCATTTGTCATTTTCTTTTGAAGCACCTTATCCTATGTATGTTCTGCTCCCTAATGGCTCTACCATTTCTTGTCTCAAGTACAACTAAAATATTTCTGAACTACAAGATATCAATATGGAAAGCACCCTACAAAAGGAATAAAATATAACTATCAAATGTTTATTTGAAAAATTACATCCAACGGCTTGTTTCATCAACACCTGAACAAAGTATAAATTTATGCAATGCAATTGAAATTAATGAAAGTACATATACATATATATGTGTGTGTGTATATATACATGAACAAAATCCTGAAAAAATCAACCGTCTCATGTATACAATAGTGAAAAAAAGCCGTATGTTCACAATCTCATGATTTACAAAAAGGAAACCAAATCCTCTTTCAATAACCCATCTTAACACACTAGCAATTACAATATATATCTCTACTTTCTTTAAGTGGTCTTGAGTCACGGTGAAAGCGGTATAGTTGGCATAAATGAGTTTTACATATAAAATCGAGACGCTTTATCGTTATCGTAACGCGATTGAAGCGTGCCAAGGAGCGATGGACATTGTAAAATTTTTCATTGACTCATCGACGTGCAATGTGAGAATACAGAGAGAAAAAAACCAACTATTTACACAATTTCGTCATATATGCAGAAAATACGAAAAAGGAACAGGAACACCGTGTTCGAGCGGTAAGTTAATTATCGAATCCCGTTTCCATAGATTATAGGTTACGTGATAGAATTTTTCGTCACATCGCACCTCGTCCTGCCGGACTTCCGGGAGAATCGTTAAAATAAAGTGAAAAGCCATAAAATTTCAAGGCAAACTCACCCGTGATTAATGTTTCAACGATGTGCTTGCATTGTTTCCCCTAACGCAACTTCCTTCCACACGTAAGCGTTATACACAACTGCGATTCACACCGATGAATAGCCGATAAATATTTTAAGATTCACTACTAATTAACCATCGAGCACTACAGAATAATCTTACACAAATCAGTAGCCACAACACCCAAACGCAGCCATCTTGTACTGCGTTTTGTTTCGTTTTTCTTCTGTGGGGGTGCGTTCCGATTCCGCGTATTCCTTCGTTTCCTTTTCACAATACTTTTTCGGTGGCAATTTAAAAATTTGAAAAATTATTGTATTCTGTTCTATCACAGAGAGTAGAGAATTATATCACAAAAAATTGAAGGAATATTTAATATATGTAAAGAAAACTTAATCTGAATGGACGATTTGAAATCTTTCGAAGACAATTTTTTTAATGTTAAAAATTACAAATGTTAGATGTAGATTTTTTTAAATATGACCTTAGGCCTCTCACGTCTTATATAATTATTTGATAATTAATAATATTAAAGAATTCAACGTTACAGGTTATGGGTTATAAGTAGACTGCGTATTTTTATGTATTTATGGGAAATTTGAAGAAATGCTTCTTTTTAGGTTTAATTTTGTAGTATCTTTTCACTACTTGTAAAATAGATAAATATGTAATTAGCTGAACTGACTGTTGTATTTTTTTCCCTGTGTAACATTATTAATAAAAATGAAACAATACTTTCCTACATTTTATAAAACAAATTATCATTTAGTTATAGAAATTTAAATATAAAAAAATTATTTACAGAAATGATTTTCATTTTGTACTATCTTTTTACTATCTTTAAAATAGAAAAAATATAACAATGAGAAAGTTTATTTAAAATTAGACTATTATATTTAACAATAGAGTACCAATAGCGCCAATGATCCCTTCTCTCATTATCAACATCTAGTTATACATGTCAGTATTGTGCTGTGCCCTTTCACATTTTGTACGATTGAATTGCAAATTTCCGATAATTCTATTGAATAAAATAAAATATACTGCAAACATGGGTAAAAAGTCAGCACTTTTGTTAATAGCTGATGGCTCTGAAGAAATGGAAGCCGTAATAACAACGGATGTCTTACGTCGAGCTGGAGTATGTTTTTTTATTACATATAACCTTAAACTACATATTTGCGTTTTAGATTTTAACACGCAAATTTTCTGTTAAATATAGTACTTAATAAAAAATAATGTCAGTACATGAAATATTAATTTAAGTTATAGATCATTATTTGTGAAAGAAACTCTATGCAATCTTTTGTTACTAAAAATTGTATTTTTAGGTTGATGTTACTATTGCTGGTCTTACTGAGAGCTCATGTGTCAAATGCAGCCGTGATGTGAAAATATGTGTTGATGCAAAACTTCAAGATGCAATTAATCAAAAATATGATGTTGTAATATTGCCTGGCGGTTTAGGTGGTTCAAAGGCATTTGCAGATGTAAGTAAAATTAATGCTTATGTTTGAACATATATTAATTATCTTTTCTTTGCTTCGTATAGTCTGCAGAAGTAGGAAAGTTGCTACAACAACAAGAACAAGAAAACAGACTTATTGCTGCTATTTGTGCTGCACCAACTGCATTAAAGGCTCATGGTATTGCAAAAGGAAAACAAGTCACATCATATCCTGCAATGAAAGATCAATTGACAGATTATTATAAATATTTGGAAGATAAAGTTGTAACTGATGGTATGCACCTATTCATAAAGTTCTACTTGTTATGCAACAAATATTTTATTTATATACATTTTAGGTAATTTGATTACTAGCAGAGGCCCAGCAACTGCATTTGCTTTTGGCTTAGTTATTGCTGAAAAATTGATTGACAAAGAAACAGCAGATAATGTAGCAAAAGCTATGTTGTATACAGAGTAAAAATCAATTTAACCCTTGCATAAGCGTGTTATGTATATTATATGCATATGTTATTCATAATGGATAATAAATAATAATAATAAATTAATATATATTGTAATTGTGGTATATTATTTTCCATTTTGCATAAATTCAGTAACTAAATGTATTTCCATTCAAAATACCCGCCCATACGGTTGCCATTTTAATCAAATTTATCGAAAATTCAACATCTTCATTATTACATAGTCAATGATTCAAATATTTGACATTTTACACGTGTCGATACAAACTAATGTATATATGTTACTAATTATTGAAAAGACAAATGTTCTATAAATTAAAAATATATTAAAACAAAACTGATGCTTGAGAAAAATGTTTGAGAGTGATGATTGGGATCTTGATCAGGTAAATTAAAAGCATTTTTTGTGTCAAATTTTATAAGTTTTGTGAAATAATTGTAAAAAATATTCTAAATAAAATATTTGTCCTTATGAGATACCAACGAAGTAATTACACAAATAATCTTTTAATGTATATTTTTAGGATTTCTTGAATGACGTAGATGAGGAAGTAAATAATTATTATTCTCAAAAGGATAACCAAGAAAGTGAACCTAAAAAACGTAAAATAGATATAAATGATGATTCAATTTTTTCATTTGACCATGATGTATCATGGAAAAAAAGTACCACAAATAAAAGTACAGAGAAATGTGATGAAAATAAAGACTCAAGAAAGAATTTAATTCTTGAAATATTTAATAAGAATGAATTTAAAAATGCGTTCAGTGATTTGGAAAATTTATGTGATAGTACTTCATCAAACACCTCTGTGAATCAAGTACAAAGCTGTAAAAATAATCAATTACCTAGGAAAAATTTAGTACTTGGAATACTCAAAAACAAAAATATACAGGATAAAGTGATAGAAAATAATACAAAGAATTTAGAGTTAAAAAAAGCTGTACCAAAAATTAATGAAAAGTTAGAAAATACAGTATTCAATAATGAAAAAAAATGTCAAATCTCTAAGACTACTTCTAAAATTGAAAATAGATCAAGTAATGATAATGCTAAACCACCTTTGTTTGAGAATTCAAAGAAACAATTACTGTGTAATGTGTTAAAGCAGAACCCTATAGACAATATACAAGCCAAAAATAATATTACAAAAAACTATTTACCTATATTTAAACCACAAATAGAGTCTAATAAGAAGATGACATTAATCAGAAAATTTCCTGGTCCAGCTGGGTTATTACCAGATGATATAGACACTAATATATCATGTATTTCATATTTAAATAGTTTGGAAGAAAGTGAGATGACAACAAAAGAGACTGATTCAAGTAATCTATCTGAATATTGTTCTCAAAATACAAAAAATCTATTTACAGAAGGTCCTTGGCAATTAATGTTGGGTGATTTACCAGATAATTTTCTGAAAGGTCATGATATTGCTACTACTAAACAAATAGCAAATATGAATGGTTTCAATAGTACAAAAGTTAAATTTTTGGCAGGAATAATAGAACATATAGACTATAGTCATGATAATCCCCCTATTGTTTTGAAAGATTTCACGGATAAAATTCATGGAATTGTACATAAAGATATACCACTTAAATATCCTGATTTGTTAGAACCTAATGTTGTTGTACTATTACATGATGTAGGCCTTTTAAGAACTTCTGGAACTTTTGTTTTGAATAAATATCAAATTCTAATTTCACCCTCCAGTTTGTTAGCAATTTATACTAGCGAAGGCACAATAGAACGTACAGAGTACATGGAAGCAATTTTTGGAAATATTTCAGATGGTAGAATGAAGACAGAAGGAAAAGAGAAAGCAAATTGCATTTCTGCAACAGCTTTGGAGGCACACCCATCAAAAGGTGATAGTCAGTTTATTGAGAAAAACAATAGCAATAATAAAAAGCCAATATATTTCAGAAAGAATATAGAAAGTGTTACTAAAAAAGATTCAAGTTTCTCTACAAATTCGAACGAAATAGACGAAAATACAGACGAACCAATGGATTTTGACACTGATGTATCTTTTTCAGTGTCTTTCAATAAAATTACAGACACACAAATTGAAAAGAATTTTAATACTTCAATGTCTAAAAATTTAGAGCATGCAAAGGAAGAAAGTAAGAAACAAAAATCTAAACTGTCACTAACAAAACAAAAGGATAACATACAGAATGATGATATAGAAAGAGCTAAAGATTTATTAAGATCTTTAAAAAGATCTACTCCAGATATAAATGAGAAAAAATTCTATTCTCGTAATTTCAAAATTTTACAAACAAATGCTGAGCATTCAACAGCAGCAAATACCTCTCTTAAACGAACTGAGTCTGACAAATTAAATGATATGTTGTTTGAAAAAATAGGTATTGATAAATGCACAGAAAGAACTGTTTCTTCAGCTTGTCATAAAGAAGTGGAACGTTCTTCTCCTTTTATACGATCTAAATTACTGCAGTTTAAAAATGCTGATACACTAACACTTCCAGAAAATTCTGCATCTACAGCTACATTAGATTCACCGAAAATACCTGATAAGTTGGCAGAAAAAGAGCTTCTCGGAACTTCAAAATCTATGTGTGATATATCTCGCGATACCGAAAATGACTCTGACGACGAAATGTTATCTCTGTTAGATATGGACATCATTTTCAGCAATTACAGTAATAAAAATTAAACATCGTTGACACAATGTCGTGGACAACTTAACAGTTCGTTGAAAATCGAAAAGTTTTGGAAGATTTTATATTTACATATATTTACATTGCGTTACTTACATGCTATTGCAGAAATAAGGTACTTGTAAATACTACATACTTCAATTTTTTGTACATAAAAGAATAAATATATTTTTTTACTTTAAACAGAATATTGCAAATGCAGAAATTCTTCAACATAATAATATAAAATATGTTAATAAAATCATGAGTATGAATTTACATATTTAAGTATATTTCACTAATACGAAACAGACAATTAGAAACAAGATACTAAAATTAACTATTGTATCATTGTAACATTAAATATTCCATGCATTCTTATCTCATAGTTCAAGATTCTTTATTCATTAACTTCCAGATAAACGTTGTTTTACTGACATAAATGATAGCTTTGACCAAGAGAATTCTCATTCCTGTTATCTGCTACTGAATATCATTACAATCTTCAATCGTAAATCGGTCGATCGGCAATTATCAGCATTATTTTTATACCGACTTCGGAAATCCATTTACAAAATTTTTCCAATTTGTTTATTGTGAACTATTGTTATTGCAAATGACCTATTATTATTCACCCATTTTATTTCATTATGTCTGATAGTTTCTTCACAAACTCGTCGGTGGAAGCGATAAGATTGGGCAGTTGTCCAAATTTTTTACACGACTGAGAGCAACGTAGATCTTGGTGAAATTTTTTTTGCCAAGATCAATTACTCTATTTAGCGTAGTCTCTTGTAATTTATATACCGTTACTGTCCAACTTAGAATTAAGGGTAATATTCTTCGCTCAATTTCTCCATAACCTTCGTTGTTACTACTGGAGATATTGAAATGTAGCTATCAGTATCTTTGAATCTGCTTGCAATGGATTCACCGTCAAATTATGTAAGTACTAATACTCCGACAATTTTCCCACTTTTAGCTGATTTCTTCGAAGTGCTGACCATGTAAATTCATTTACGATTTCCATTGTGTCGTTTATCAAACCATCAGAAATTGATATGTTTCGTCCCAACATAACTCGTGATTCCTTGGCTGATTTTATTGTATGCAATGGTCCTCTAGAATTACTCCTTCCTCGTGTATTGCATTCAAAGCAGCAGCCTGCGAGCGCTATTTCAGTAATTTACTCTGCATGAGGAAATTGTTCGACGATTGTGATTTTCAATATAGGCTTCAACTCGTGTTTCCGCCATAAAAAACATTATTCTCCAGATTCGTTTAAAAGGATTAAAAATTGAAATAAATAATAAATAGATAAAAATAAATGACCACTAATACACTACTAATATATAATCGCTAATAATATATAATACGCTACCAATATATAATCTGTTTCTATTTATAATTATACAACATCGATAATTGTAATGATTGTATCTTAAGTTAGTGACTAGCTTGATGTACACATAATTTCCTTAATCTGTCCACTATTAATACATTGAGTGCAATTTGTATCCGCTCGGATACAAGCGATGCTTACTAATTTGACCATTATTAAAACATGTTCTTGGTGACATTGTGCTATAATATATCGCAATTTAATGCAATAAAATATAAATTTGTTGAAATTTGAATCATATAAAGATCGAAATTTATTAATATAGACCTCAAGTATTGCTAAACTAGAAACATTTCACGGCATTTTGCGTCGTCTTCGAAAAGGTTGCAATATATTGAATATGTTGTGCTGTAATTAAGTAGGTGACTTGAACCATTATTGCATATGTGCCCGAATATAATATAAATAAAAAAGAAATTATTTTATACTTTTTAGCGCTTTTAGAAGTGGATAATATGTTTTTTTGCGAAAAATTTGTTATTTAAAAAATACTGTCGGGGATGTATTTTGCGATATTAGATTAGATACTTTTCAATGGAACTATCTTAATATTTTTTATTTAATGCAAATTACGTTGAAAGAGAGATAACTAGTGAAATTTGGAAATAATATAGGCGATTAAATATTTCGAGGACACTTGAAGGTGCAGACTTGCATCAGCAATGATCTTAATTTCACTGACATTAGCCTGGATATCAGCCCTCGCCGATCACAAGCGTAGGACTGATGATGCAGAATCTTCATAAGTGAGATCTTTATAATACAACCCGCATGTACGCCAATGGGGATCTATTGGATCAACCTTGATATGCCCTGATTATCCGATGGTAGGCATCTAGGCGTACGATCGTGTGATTATGAAGTGCAATTTACTCGCATTAGTTTCGTGAGGCAGATACCTGCGTTACAATAAAATCATACAGCATATGAGCATGCGGGTGAAAACACGTAAATGAAAATTAATTTGTGATTACACGATCCGCTAGTTAAACCAGAAAGTAATGCAGATATCTGATCTTATGATAAGAAAGCAACAAACATCATCGACGCGAAGAGTGGAAATGATGATTTCAGAGCTAATTCCTATTCATTGTACTTTGAATTATGATAATTTACTTTTTCGCTTCCTCTTTTCATGATTGATCTGAAAATTTCTAAAGAAATACAAATTTTTAATCTTATAACTGATCTGAAAAGTGTTTTTCTGTAGGTAGATTTTCCAATGATTCATATTCCATTCCATCGATAAATTTTATGTTGAACGAAGTTTAATCTCTAATCTCGCCCTCAGTATTGCAAAAAATTCCATATAATTATGTACTTACGTAAGATTTCAAATAGAATCAAAAGAATTTTAAATTACAGTCAGAGTCTTTTTTGCAGCGTTTTCTAATTAGAGAGTAATTTGTAGCTTTCCAGACATATACTGATGATTTTCAAGAATGTTTTCAATGTGGTAATTTATGGACCTTATATTTGTTCTAATAAAACAAATGTCTAAAGTATGTGCAAATGTACTTCATTATTGATTTGAGCTCATTTAATTCATTGTTTTGTTGTACCTGCAAATATAAATTGCGCCATTTATAAATTTAAAGAGACATTCGATAAGCTTGACTGATTAAGGTGTAAACGAGACAGTAATCTTGTAAGGGTATGCAATGCAGATACGCAGATTCGTCACAAAATATTTATTTTGTTTAGAAAACGTTTAAGATCGGAGCACTGTCGTCGTGATCTTCTCTCGATTGATTGTGATTTTTATAAATACCTACATTTGATTGATTAAAAGTTTTATTCTTATATTATATTGTACATTTATAATTCAAAACCCATACTTCCAAAATATTTCTCCCATCCTCATTTTTGATCTAAAAGCAGAAAAAATTAACTTTATAGGAATTATTAGTTTCATAAATTATGATTCTTTCGCTATTTTAAGTTCACTAACCTATAATTATACCATTATATTATTTATTAACCGTAAGGATTAGTGAAATAGCAATAAATAAATATTTATTCTTCCTTTACTTTTTGATTTTCAAGAACTATTGGCCATTAGTTGCGGCAAAATTTTACGACATAATATAATAACACGGATGTCGGAAAATAACATATTATGATCAATAATTTTCGAAATTAAAATCAGCAACCGGTAAGATTACCGCAAATGACAGTGGCTCATGTTAGACTGTGTGTCTCGAGATAAGCGATCATGTTGAGGATGTCTCTGCTGATGAGCGCGACACGTAACAATGTTATTATCAGGCATTTTCATGATATTATTCGCATATCTTTTTATCTGAAATATCGCTGTTTGATAAATATATCTCAGACTGTATGCTTGCTCTATTTTATTACACCCATTTCTAAATGGAAAATATATGGTTATTTACATATCATACATTCGGCCTATTTATTCGCCAAATAGTAGAAACTAAAATTCGACGTTTATATAAAAAAGTAAAACCCGAAATATTTTAAATCTATTAAATAGGCTCCTTTTTTGTCTAGACCAAGTTTACACAAAATTTTTGAGCGTTCAAGTTGCGTCAATCCAAAATTTTGCAGCAATAAACACTATTAGTATCTATTCTTGTTATTATTATTATTTGAGCGTTTTGTGTTAATTGCCATCACGTGCAAAACTAATCCATATTGACAATCCCTTATCATTATTAAATCGCCATTAATATTCGAAAAGCCGCAATTAAGAGCAAAAATATATCAATTTGAAAAGTATTTTGAGTTGTAGTTGACAAGGAAGATATTGTGGATATTAAACGATAAGCTTGGATGTTTAAGTGCCAAAATAGAATTAGGCCTTCAAACCACGCGCTACTGTCTTGTCTGCAAGAAATGAATGTGTGTCCTAAATAATAATGCACGAGGAAAAACGTAAAACAATATATATAGCAGTATAGAAAATGATGGAAATAAAAAATATTAAAAAGAAATTATATCAAGTATGTATTAAGGTAAAATAATTTTATAAATTATATAATTATATTAACACAATTATATAAAAACGACTTCAGATAAAGTCGGATCTCAGATTAACGCAAAGTGATTTATGTGATTAAGCACTAAATCAATTATATGTTTAATCTAACAAATTATCTGTGAACATCGTCGATTGACATTTACTTTTGTCCAGACAAAATAAAATGTTTCACAGAATAAAAGAAAAAAACAGGTTTTACAATAAGCTAAATGCATTACCTCTGTTATTGAAAACGCGAAATAATCTCATCGTATATGAACAGCTATGCGAAATTTTCATTAACGAGTAGATGTTAATTTGCATCTCCGAGTACTTGTCAATGCATTGCAGCTACTCGTCATTTGCAGTTGCTATCGTAATTCATCTTTTACGTGGAACGTTGTGAAACTAGAAAATAAATAAATAGCTTTATTATTATAATTATAAATAAATAGCTTTCATCTCTCTTATATTTCCGAAATAACAATATATGATTTATACCAACAATTAATTTTAATTAATTATATATAAATTTCGATTATTATCTTTATCTTTTTTTATCACGAGATTACAAGATATTACAAGATAACAAATTATTTCAATGAAATATACAATGTATCAGTAAAATCAATAAGTACTGTATTAATAAAATATCATTGCCATGCTTCCGGATATATGTAAGTGAAAGGCATTTCTTTATCGAACAGTATCGCGCGTGCTGTATGATGCATGAAACGCTCGAGTGAATGAATTTCCATCTCACAGACTTATTGACGTCAATGAAGTGATATCAGTAAAATCTAAACAAAATTAAAACTGACGAAAATATTTGTACGCTTACTATAACAAATTTTTATGTATACATTATAGGTGTTATATAAAACATTTCGAAATTTCGTTATTGCTCTAACGAGACATGATTGTCTTCATTATATTTGTTAAATCTGAAACTGATCTGAAAATATATATAGAAGTTACAAAATAGTTACTACAAACATATATTTAGTAAAATATTAATATAAAACATAAATAGCCATTTAAAACATGTAATAAATGTTAAAGATGATCGTACTGGATATTTAGGCTTATTAATAAATTGCAGATTTTTATAGACGATGGCTACAAAAAATATTTGCACATAGCCTTATTTTTCAATCAAGCCATTTTTTATCAGATTCTATATTTCATTTTCGTAGTATCAAATTTTTGTAATCATAATGAAAATATTAGTAAATGACATGCTATTTAATATACTTGGACCTAGTTAATCACTACATAAATGTTGCAATGATTATGTGTAAACATTTTTAGTAGCCACTGTATTTATAGGAAATTTGAAGGTGCAAGAATGTACACAATGCATATAATATGCAAAAATATATGAAATATTCAAAGTAGAGTATTTATTATGATATTTACTAGATAAAACAAATTTCTATTAATACCGATCTAAATACTTTTGTGATTTCTACAAAATACGTACTTCCACTAAATACGTTGTGGCTTCCATGTACATTTTCAGATTTATTTCAAGCTGTACCAATATAACCGTGATAACCAGTCTCATTACACTGTTACTGAAATTTCAAGATGTTTATAACACACAGAATATAGTGGTAAAAGATTTCTACAAGTGTTCGAATACTTTCGTAAGTTGCTGTACGTGCTCTTGATTTGTTCAAATAATCGTGTTTTCACCTGCTCCCATTTGCGAAATTAGTTCGTCGATTTGACGTAAGTCACGTGTCGCCACAGGAAAAGGAGTTAAATATGTATCGGTGTGCGATCTATTGGTAAGTTCTGCCGCGAGAAAAGTGAGCGATCGTCGATAGCTAGACCGAGAGGGGATAAATTCGTACACCAGAGTTACAGGAGAGGTACAGAATGGCACAGTATAGCCGGGTGCGTGGCGCGAAACAGGTAGTGGTGCATTCGTTGAAATGATAGGTCACTTCGATTGATTGAATCTATCTAGAATTTTCTTGTACTATCACGAAACCATTTTAACAAAACGTTTGATATTCCCGATCGATCTTCGTAAAGTGTACATTATCGATTTTTGATTCGATCACGATTAAAACGTCGACCTTGTGACATTTCCTACTATAATTCGATATATTGATACCATACACGATTCGATATATATCATTGTTGATTTTGACTTCAATATTTCCTTTTAATGATCCTTGAAGTAAAGAAGTAAAATTTTCCTCGGTCTTTATCACGTGCATTGATAAGTCGTAATCATAGTGAGTTTACGATTTAGTATCGGTAATATTGAACACAAAAGCGAGCAAAAATTACAGCCAAGAACTTTACTTGTAAATCTTTCGCGTTTCTTGTGAAGATATAGTAGCGGTGAAAATTGCTCGATTAAAAGTTCGTTGGGAATGCACGTACTCGTGCACAAGCCTTGGACTACGTCCCCGTGAAAATAAAGGGATTGGACCAAGGGAAGGATTACTAAAAATTCGAGTATGTTTCTTCTATTTATACAACAGCTACAAAAGCTATTTGCACATTATTGCATTTGCTGTAATACTCACATATTAATCAAGTATGATAAATTTCGTATCCTGTAATAGTACTTTCATGCGATTACAAAAAATTAACATTATGAATAAAGAATGTATAGATGCTGATGACAATATACTTCATTGCAAAATAAGAATATGTACAAATTCTTTTTGTAGCCACTGTAAATATTTCATACGTTTTCAGCACTCATTCCAGGGTGTATTCACTATAGCATAAACAACATCAAATTTGCGATATTATTTATCAACTTATGTTGCGATAATTGCTTTCTTCGATAATAAATGAAGAATAGAAGACTATTTCTTGTATTCTCTTTATAACGTAAACTGCACACAATTTTGTACTTATTTCGGTAAGCAAATCAGTAAGTAAAAATATTTTTTAGTATCTATTTATTTATCGCCAACTATTTAATTGTACCATCACATTTTACAAACTAATCTTTCATTTGTTTTTGTTTTATAGAATCTTGATTAATTTTACCATCAAAATATAATTTCCGATTGTTCCAAATAATGTAACGATATACATACATTCGCCGATTTATTCTAGTCATTGATAAAAATGAACTGGAAACAAGCAACCATAGTGAAAGTAACAGTTTAATTCATCAATCAGTAGAGTTTGAACATTTAAATCAGCACGAATGAAAAGGAAAAGTAGCTTTTTATAAATGATACACGCAATCGCGAATTTTTCTATGAGACATCAATTTTTGTTTCTCTTTTCCATTTCTCATTCACAGATCACTGATCTTTGCGAAAGAACGAGTTACTAAAGTTGCGGGTATTGCATTATGCAATGACTTGTACCTAAAAGTATAGAAGCGCGAGTTGCATTTCTAATGACATGGTAAATAACACCGTTCGCATAAAAGCCTTTCGTGACACGCATTTCACAATAAAATGGACATTGCATTGCCGTTATCGGCTCCATGCAACTATGTATAAACAATAATGTTTATACATAGTATGGAGTAATAGCGATACAAATATCATATTTCCACAATACTACTATGTCTCCTTTACCTTGGAATTTATGTACTGATTACTGATAAATTAGGTCTAAACGTATTACTTTTGTTATCGCTAGAATGTACTTCAACATACATACATAAAAAACAAATTATTATCTTTACACTCATTTGTCAATGCCTATACATTGCGCCCTAGCATAAATTTCATTCAGAGTAATGAGTAAATTAATTTTTTTTATAACTTCTTTATAAAATGAAAAAATAAAGTCGATAAATTATTGGGTTTCTTGTAATTAAACGTCGAAAGAACTATTTAACTATAATACACTTACTTACTACAATAGAATGTTGAAGAAAGTACTTACATACCGTATTCAAATATACAAATTGTCTTTTTTTTTTTGAAGAATTGTTCTATTACATATCAATTGTTCTATTACATATAAGCTTTGCGTTCTTTTGTCTTTTTCTAAGTCAATATATTAACAGTATCTTTTATTTGACAAAATGTCGGCAATATATTGTTCTATATTAGAAGTTCTTGAAATTATCATAAATGTATTACCTTTGTCATAGTAAATTTTAATACGCCTGAAATATGTTGCAGATATTTTCGGCTGTTCTTGCAGTTGAAGTTTTAATCCGTTGATAGAAACTTGGAAAACTCTGATACAGAACTAACACGAATTGTGACTTAAAAGTAATGTTCACCGTTCTATACAATTTTTACTACGAAGTCAGATGAAGTTTATCGAGTTAATTAGAGCTATTAGTATACGTAGAATTCCATTAAATAAAAATGCGTTCACGTATAAGTCAGGATCGTAATTATTTCTCTATTATATCAAGATCTGAATGACGTTAGAATACAAAAACAAATTATCGTTATTAGTCGTCATTTTATGTTAAAAATGACAATTCAAGCGGAAGATATTGCGACAGCCTACACCTTAGAATCTTTTTCTACGATGAATGAATAACATACTATGAACGCGTGTGTAACAGATGGTAAATAAAAGAACTAATCATCTAAGAATACTTTAGCCAGCATGATTATTGTACGATAACAGTGAAATAACAGGACACGTGCTTGCAATCCTATTTTATCTTATTCTTCAACCGGTTCATACTAGAATGATATCACAGAGAAAAAAATATATGTCCATGATGCAGCTTTCCAATGTATCGCAATTTGATTTCCGATACAATCAAACCTTGGACAGTTGTTGAAAAAATGTCCACAACTCTGTTTGATATTACTGATTGTGAAATTTATACGAAGTAATTTATACTGATTGTGAATTTGATACGAAAAGGTGAACTACGAACACGTTTATATCGTCATTGATCGAAGGAGCTGGACAAAAAAAAGAGTTCTGCAAGGTCTACGGAGATCTTAAATCAGAAATGAGGAAATGAAAGGTGGCGAGACTGAACATGCTAAGAACTTCAATTTATGCAGTAAGAGCCAGATTAGATCGCTTGTATGCTTCTTGTTCTTTTGAGATAAACGTCAATCAAAAGAAGGATAAGTCTTTAGAGAACAGTTCTGTGCATAAAAGTTGTTTCAAAAATTTTTTTACCATTACTCATTCATAGTCTGTTAATCCTTTGAATGAATATTTCAATTCTTTTTTCTTTAATAACAGATAATTGTACGATAGTTTAATAAATGATGGATCATTCGTCTTTATGACATAGACTCTCTGAAGATTATGTAGAAATTCTATGCTACTCAAAATCGAATTATCGTTGCATTAGAATCATTTATGCGCAGAGTGTACTTTTTGCAAAAACATATTTATCCTTGTAGTATGATATTATACGTTTTTTAATTTGTCGACTCAGTGTTAAAAATAACGATGAAGGCAGTGTGAAGAAAGAAACTGTCTTGCTAACAATAGAAAAGTAAAAGGTAGAATAATTTAATTGGTCTGTTCACCGGTGTACGTAGATGGACATTCAAATTGTCTTGTTGTTCCACTAGCATTTGGTTGTATTTGATCGAAAACTTGAATAAGATTGCATAGATTAGTCAGTACACGTGGCTGGCTGTAATTTCGCCACTTGACTCGCCAACAACTTATTATGTGGTAATTCAAGTGCACGGTCACTGTAATCATGTTCAGTGTCGAACTACCTATTTGACCTACCTATCTGTTCTGGCAGTGTCTTCTTTCACGAAATAACCGCATTAGTATTCCTTCCGTACGCCGTTTAATTCCTCGCAAGGAACATGGTCATCTGTTCTTCATTTACAATTAGGTCTAACACGATCATTTAAACACGATCTTTTCATCTCTTTTGCATCTGATCATTTATTTACATGCGAAGGATCATTGATTTTCTAAAATTATCCAATAGAAAATTCTCTTCATTTATGTGAAAATTTTACATTTTATTCTAGCTGCGGCTTGTACAAGCGGAAATCCGTATTTGACGGCGTCTCAAGTTTAAGAAAAGAACTTGAGAACTCGAAAGGACCATCAGCAGCAAAAGTTTAAAGTTATGACAACATCCAATGGTGAGTCATGTGTGACGTATATTCAAAAACATCTTCTGATTATATTTCTGCTGCTATTGATTTTTTAGTCTTCTCACGTATAAATTCTGGATGGAAAGGTCGAATCGAAGATATTGTTTCAAAATAGTTATGACAAGAATTTCTAAGATACCGCCATCAATTTAGAGATCTACATATTTTATCAAATAAAGAAGAAATTAAACTATATAGATTGCAGATTTACTTATGTATCTGTAGGAAATTCAAGGAATTATTACTCAAGAATATATACAATATTCAGAGCATACTACTGGTTATGATATTTAGCGGATGAAACAAATCTCTGCGTAGATTTCACTTCTTTCACTTCTATGTTCATAAAAAAGTAAATTTGCATATTTCATAAACATCTACAACTCAGTTACTGAAAGTAAACACATCCTGAAACGGAAGGAGATATTGAAGCAAATAAAATATTATTTTAATGATAAAATAAAAAAGTAAATAAAACAATGATACATTGATAAAATAAGCAATTGTTTGTAAACGGCATCAATCCACGTGTTCGCTAATCTTTCGAACTGACAATAACGTCAACAACCGAGATTCGCGAACCTTCAAATACGTATAACCAAAGAGTTTTTATTTGCGAGCGATAAGAAGATTCGCTGTTGCACGTTCCTCAGTTATCGCTAATGACAAATTTCCGCAGAATCCTTATAAATATATATTTTTTTATCTAAGACGAAATCACGTCTGATGACCTGATAACGAGCGAACACTATCGCGACATAACCGGATAGTGTTTGCCAAGGAATTATCGTTTCTAACGGGAAAACGTTTCCTTCGAGTGATTCGCGCGAACAGCTTTGATTCATCGCAACGATAACGTAAGACGTCAGAAATCTGCACTTGAGTTCTACCATTAAATCTAAAAAAAAAAAAGGAAAAGACCGACATTTTTACAACTACAAGTAACTTGCTATTAATTGATATCGATTCGATTATTATTGCCAGAACAAAAGGAATTATATAAAAAATGATATGTATCGATAAACTGCACGATTTAATTACATGTTTAATACGTAGTGTAGGTCACTAATGTTGCATAGTGTATAATTATCAGAAGCAAAAACTTTCACTGAAGTATTCGTACACATGTATAAGGTGGTTCAATAAAAGTTGTCACCTTGGATATTTGCGGAAGTAAAAATATAAGAGAAAAATGTCTCCAATGAAAGTTATCTGTTACGTAATCTTCCACAAAACATATAATAGCAGTTTTATTCGAAAAATTTCTCTCATTAATACACATTATGTGTATCGAATGTCGAGAAATATTTCACGGTCTAACATTTAAAATAAAAGCGAAATCATTGTATTTTTATGATTTTCTTTGTTTAGGGATAAAGGATGACCAAACATCGAGAGTGCAGTGGCAGAAGATTCATACTGGTCAGGATGAAGACATGGTGAGTATCTACAATAATTTATTCTATAGTACAATTTCACAGATATCTTGATTAAACTTGATATGTTACTTTTAGCGTGTTTATGGATTCGAAAAGAGCAGATCAAAAAGTATCCTGACTTATGTTTCTTACGTATTAACCATCGGGTGGATCAGACTCTTGTTCCACTGGTATCCCCAATTACATCTCTATGCTACTCACAACAAATGTTCTTTGAGTTGTGCCACGAAATTGCTTATAACTGTAAGAATCTTGAACTATGCGTCATTAGAAATTTTTTATCAATTTTTAAAAATATAGATATCAATCGTATCGAATATTCAAAATTTCGACCATTTCATCCTTCAAAACATATTTATTTAAAATATCCACGAAGAAACTAATCTTTCGGATTAACATAAATTATTTAATTAATAGTTATGGATATAATTTCGTATCTAGGATAACTATCAAGGAAAATATAAATCATATTTCGTGAAGGATGTGAAGACTATCTCGGCAAAGAATATCAGGTTGGTTCAGTTCTGAACTTCCTGTCAATATAATCTTCACAGATTCAAATAGATTTTCTTTTTTATTAGTACCCGGGATTTATTCAGAGATTTGGGTAGCAATGATGAGGAGTTCGTGGAGAAAATCAGGTGTAAAAAGTTGAAGATTAATTTAGAGAATGGCACACAGTGTGAAATGTACGAGGTCAGAGCTTTCTGGTGTAAAAAGCAATGTTACATCTGGGACGTTACACAAAATACATTTTCTAGATTGGTAGGCCTAGACAAGTACACACTGTGTTCGGATCTTAATCTTAATAATAATCATGGACTCTCTAAGGAAGAACAATGCCTTAGGTAGTGATAAAGTAATCTAATAAGTGATAATTTATGCATTCACATCATGATTTTAAAAGATTCAGAATAATTAAGCAATTACTCCAACAAATAAAACGCCGTATTACATTCATTTTTAATTTAATTCATTACATTCATTTTTTATTTAACATTCAGAGTATTATTCGAAATTAATGATTATTATTCTGATATCTCTTCTCATTTTATAGACGGATCGTATACGGAAGCAATGAAATCGGCGTTCCTGTGCAAAATATAGGCGTATTACTATTGTTAGAAGTCTTGAATCCATTTTACATTTTTCAAGTATTTACTCTGTGTGTGTGGTTTACAGAAGGCTATTTATACTATACCGCAGCAATCATATGTATGTCATTGTTTGGAATTATCAGCTCTATAATACAAACTCGTAAGGTAAAAACGCTATTCTAAAACCTTATTGCGTTCTGAAACGGGCATTATTTAAGTAAAACGTCGTAAAAGAATTTTATTTTGGAGTAAAGTTAACCGGGAAGCTTGTTAGCTTTATTAAAAGTCTAATTTTTATAACGTTATATTTTACTAATCTAGATTAGGCTAATGCGTAGAAAAGACTAGTTTAGATCTGTTCCTGAATAATTAAACTGAAGGCCTTTCCTAGTTATTTGTTTCCTAGTTCTTACAACCTCGCTATATTTATTCTGTAATATGTACTGGAACAGTGTATGTAAGGTAATTTCTTCTTAGAAATTTTACAGCAATCCAGAGTCCATTTATAAATGTCTAAAGCCCAAAGCGTAAATGTAAATTTTCCATAGACCTCTTTGAATCCTATATTCATGTTGAAACGAGAAACGTTTTGCAGAATCAAATCAATCTTCACGGTACAGTCACATCCACGGAAACAGTTCGCGTGTACAGGAACTCTAAAGTGACAGAAAATATACCGAGCAGTGATTTAGTACCAGGTGATATCATAGAACTACCCAAGCATCAGGCCACTGTCGTTTGCGATGCGGTACTTTTAACAGGACAATGCATTTTAAACGAATCGATGCTGACTGGTATGATTAGTCATAAACTAATTGTAACTAATTGTAAATGTTTCACGAAATTTTTTGAGCACCTACCTAAAACATTTTTATTTACATATTATTTGTATTATATAAAACTTGTATTAAATACACATTTGTTTCAAATTTTATCAATACAATCATGATAGTCTCATTGTAGTTTTCAAAATTTTTCGTATTAACACAGATAATAATATTCGTAAAGAGTTTCTACAAGTGTTCGAATACTCTTGTGGATTACTGCATTAATTAGTTTTCACTTACTGAATAAAATTTTAGGGGAATCTGTACCCGTAACGAAAACCCCATTACCATCGCGTCACGTTTTGTACGATTCTAAAGAATGCTCTCATCATACGATGTATAGCGGCACCACTATTATCCAAACAAGGTAATACCTTGTTCGAACTGTGCATAATTGCATACGTTGTAAATTGTAAACTATTTTTAACTGTTAATTCGCATTCGTCACTAGAAGTTACAACGACCAACCAGTTCTAGCTCGAGTTATTCGAACAGGATTCCATACGAATAAGGGTTCTTTGGTCGCTGCTATCTTGTACCCACCCCCTGCAGATTTTAAGTTCGATCAAGATTCTTACAAGTTTATTGGCATACTAGCACTTATCGCAACATGCGGTTTCATTTACACTATTGTAACCAAGGTACATTTTATATTTTCATTTCCAAGAATAAAAGCTTAATGCATTTCTTCAATAAAATATTACACAAATATTCTTTTCTCTAGGCTTCCAGGGGAATCACAGCGGGAGATATAGTGATAAAAGCTTTAGATATAATAACAATAGTAATTCCACCAGCATTACCTGCAGCAATGACCGTAGGAAAGCTATACGCTCAAGTACGATTGAAACGAGCACAAATATACTGTATTAGTAATAGAGTTATTAACGTATCTGGCAGTATAAATTGCATCTGTTTCGATAAGGTTAGAAGAATGTAGTCTACATAACATATATAATATTAAATCTGAGAATATTATATAATATTAGTTAATTATCTTTTGTATATTTCTATGTACAGACTGGTACTTTAACAGAAGATGGTTTAGATATGTGGGGCATTGTGCCTTGTACGAATGGTGTTCTCGGTGAAGCAGAAAGATCTATTCCCAAATTAAACAATCATCTTCTCTTTGAAGGAATGTTAGTTTGTCATAGCTTAACATTAATAAATGGTACACTCTGCGGAGATCCTTTAGACGTTAAGGTAATCTACTATAATAAATTACAATTATACAGAAATCATCCTTGAATCGAAGTATCATTGAAAAAAGGAATGATTAATTATTGATTTAGATTAATTATTGCTTTAGATGTTCGAAAGTACCGGATGGATATTAGAAGAGTTCAATAACGAACATTCAAATAAATACGATCTCGTAGCACCAACAATCGTGAAACCGCCAAAAAACAATAGTTTCACGCAAAATATGAATGAAATATCGGAAATTGGAATAGTGCAACAATATCAATTCTCGAGCTCTCTCCAACGAATGTCTGTGATAGTACGCGTACTGGGTTCCGATACGTACAAAGCTTACACGAAAGGATCACCCGAGATGATACTTAGTTTAAGCAAACCCGAAACCATACCGAAAGATATAATGATCTGTTTAAAACGTTACACAGAACAGGGTTATCGAGTGATAGCTATGGGACAAACGAAATTACCCGAAAATAGTAATAAGGTAAAAATAATCAACTTGATATTTCTTTTTATAAACTTCCAATTTTCTATATTCAATTAGATTTTCGATTAAATTTCCTCTATCCTGCACAGATAATGAAATTGCCTCGAGATGCGGTCGAACAGAACCTTGAATTTCTAGGCTTAGTTATTATGGAAAACAGGTTGAAGGCACCAACTATACCAGTGATCAAGGAGCTAAGAACAGCTAACATACATGTTTTAATGATTACAGGTAATTAGAGTTTAGCAATTTCCGTACGATGGCATTTCAACATATTAGTATTAGTTGTTGGATAGCAAAATGACTCGCTCACTTTTCACATTCACAGGAGATAACATTCAGACTGCAGTGAGCGTTGCAAAAGAATGTGGCATTTTGTCGCCGCAAGAATCTGTGATAGATGTGACGGTAGTTATGGAAGAAAATAAATCACAGCCTGAGATTTATTTCAATGCTCAAGAAATGTCTTCAAAATTGGTAAATTCCTTAAATTCCAATGGAAATTTTCAAAATTGATATTCAGAAAGATCGAAGAGAACAGCTGGCTATTTCTTTTTTCCAGAATCTTCATAATAAAAAACTGAACATACTGGAATTGAAAGATATAGAACGAAATATAGGCAACACTAATTATCGATTCGCATTAACAGGCCAATCATGGCAATTATTGCGTGAGTATTATCCAGATATCATAGCAAAAATTTGCGTCCGTGGTGCAATATTTGCCCGGATGACCAGCGATCAGAAGCAACAATTAGTGTTGGAATTAATGCAACTTGGTTATTATGTGGGTATGCATCGCCATTTAACATTTACCGTACATTAATTTCATTATCCTGTACAATAGTCATTTCAAAATGTTTTATAATCATCCTAGCTATGTGTGGAGATGGTGCTAATGATTGCGGTGCTCTGAGAGCCGCACACGCAGGCATATCTTTATCCGAAGCAGAATCTAGGTAATATCTCAATGCTAAAGAATTACATCATTTTTTTACGTAATAACCACGGGCGACTTAACTTTCATATATGTCAAGTTTATCATACATAATTTATGTATATATTTTTTATACTATATAATGATTCTAAAAATTTAGCCAACGCTTGCTCTCAGTTTATTTTTTAATTATACACTTGGAGACAAGAAACAACTTTCTATTTACAAGGAGAGTTAGCTTAAATTTCTAGAATTATTCTGAATATTTATGTAGTAACATTCAGCAAAATATCGTTTTTAGCGTTGCGAGCCCCTTCACATCCAAAGTACCGGATATAACCTGCGTACCAAAGGTGATAAAGGAAGGTCGTGCTGCACTAGTTACGTCATTTGGAATTTTCAAATTTATGGTCACCTATTCATTGACAGAATTTTTATCTGTCATTATTCTCTACTCGATCGACTCGGATCTGACAGATTTGGAGTTTCTGTTCATCGATATCTGTCTTATCGTTAACTTTGCTTCATTTTTCGGAAAAACTCGAGCGTACGAAAAGCAGTTAGTAAAAAAACCTCCTATGACTAGTTTGCTAAGTTTCACGTCGATCTTCTCTTTGTCTGTACATATGTTGATAATGACGATTTTTCAAACTATCGCTTATCATGCGGTTCGCACTTTTCCATGGTTTACACCATTCATTTACAGCAATGACACTGGATATATGTGTTATGAGAATTATTCCGTTTATTGCGTTTCTATGTTCCAGTATATAACGATGGCTATAATATTTTCACGTGGGAAACCATATCGAAAAGCCATTTACACGAATATTGCATTTATATCTTCCATAATATTATTGACCATCGTTTGCGCTTATATCACAGTTTATCCAGCAAATTGGATAGTAAATATGCTTCAACTATTCTTGCCTCCAGCGTACGACTGGAGGATTATTATTTTAGCACTCGCTTTTGCGAACTTTGTAGTTTGTTTCTTCGTTGAAACGTTTGTTATAGAGTATTTAATTGAGAAAAAATCCAAATCGAAATTTTACAAACCTGAGAAATCTAAAAAGGAATATTTAAGAATAGAACACGAGCTAAAGAACAACTTAAGTTGGCCAACGCTCAGTAAAGAATTACCAACTTTACCATTAACTCCGAGCGTAGAAAATATCATTAATGTAACGTATCCAGAGGAGAAATCTTATAATAATGACACTAAAACGAATTTACAAAACAATAGGACAATAGAGTCTAAAAACAATGATGGATTGCACGCATTTGATAACTACTCATTCGTTGATGATGAATCACCACGAAATACAAATATGGTAACTAGAGTTTAAGTCGTACCTTGAAAATACTTTACCCGATTTTACAATTTTCAGTACTAATATATGTGCGTAAGTATTACGAAGTATTTTCGAAACTTTAAGAGTGGTGCTGTAAAACGATACAAACATTTTCAAAATAATGCTTGTAATTGTTGTACATGTATAGTGTATGTTTGTAATAATTATCAAGTAATTATCAATAATTTAATAAAATTAACGATTGCATATTACTAATAATGTTTCAATGTCGAATAATATTTTTGAAATTTTAATAGTAATTTATTAGTAATTTATTAAAAACATGAAAAATACAGTTTTCGTAGGAATTTGTAACAAAAATGTATGTAAAATATATATTTATTTTGCTTAGTAGAAAATTTGGGTATCTAAGAAGTAAAACAAATTACATATCATAAGACGAGACTGTTTGTTGTCTTCGGATCCGATAATTTCAATCTTTTTAGCGTTTTCTGTAATACGAATAATAATGCCATTGTTCGTAAGCGTATATGCAATGATAAATATAATATTTTTAAGTATATTTACCTATAATGTCTTTGTAATTTGCCACAAGTTCTTTTTGAATCCAACCTCTATAACGAAGCACAATTTTATTTATTATTTGTATTGTATTTTCATGTATTTTTGACTTTAACAATAGATTTGGCAAAGTTGAGATAAATTCTTTAAATGCACTTTCCCTATAATAAATTAGACATTATTGTAAGAACATTAGGGACAGGTTTAAAAAAGATTGTAGAATTATTTACCTGTGCAATTCATGTAAAGTATGATCTAACATTATCTCGCTAATCACAGAAAATAATTGTAACTGCATCTCCCTTTTTGACTGATTACAACATGCATTTACAACTAATTGTAAGGTTTCACTTAAATCAAGGTGATTTTTGTACCAAACTTTACTTCCTTTTAAAAATAATGTTCTCAGAAGCTTAGTCAGTTGTGGTAATACAGTATTATTTATGTCAGACCAGATTTCAAGTTTCCCTATTAACGAAAAAAGCATTAATATATGTTTTATCAACTTAACTGAAAACGCTAGAAATAGGTTCTACTATACCATTTAAATACTTAATTATAGATGTGCAATAATTTTTCATTAATTTAGACATCATTTTATCATCACTTTGTATCGATGTAAACCATACATAAATTTGACAAATTGCTAAGTTATATCCTAAACAAATGTCATATGAATTATCTATAGCAAAATCTTGTTGGCGTTTTCTATTTCTTATTGAAGGAAGGAAACATCCTGTAGCACCTAATTTATTGTATGGAAATTTTGAAACGAAATTCTTTATGTAAGAATCCTGGAAATTACTTTTGAACCAAAATTTCATATTTACATCACATTCTGTATATAATATATCTATACATTCAATTATTAATTGTATTATTTCTACAGTACTTTTTAATAATTCCAATGCTTCTGTAGAAATCAGAAGTGCAGAGTAGTCAATATTTTTCTCATTTGGACATACTTCAATCCAGCTGTCAAATATAAGTGGCATGAGTAATTCTATATAACTCATAAGTTCATCTGCATCTAAAGTATTATTACTGTTATTTCTTCCTTCATTGTCAATTCTTTCAAAATCAACTTCACAATTCTGAGAATTTATATTTGTATAAATAGGAATATATCTAGTATTTTTATTCACAGTTATAACTTTTGCACTTTCACCTGGACTGATAATCTGTTGAGATTTAAAAAAGGTAACAATAGAACTAAACATAGTAGCAAGTCTTTCTAATACTTTTATCCTCCATTTAACATTAGTAGTTTTAGAATTTAAGGTTGTTACTAATTGTCTTCCAGGTTTCATTTCTGTATGCAATCTGGAAATCATATCTAAAAAATTTGGCAATACTTTATAACTGTTTCTTGCTAGTATATTGCTACAATTTTGTATAAGTACATCCAAGAAAAGTAAGGCATCTTCTTTGATATAAGGATCAATATGTGTCATAGCACATCTCAAATAGGAAATCAATACATCACAATATGGATTAAGTTGATCATTAGAAACTGGTCCAAGGATTAGACTCAAAACTTTCAAAGAGTTACGTCTAATATCTCTCTCTTTATCAAGGGACAACGCACAAACACCTTGCAAAAGTGGTCCAAATTGTGAACTTAATAATTTCAAAGAATGTTCTGACAAAATTTCTTTTAATTCTTTCACAGCATCTTGTCGAACTGTTGAATTATGATGTTGTAAACGTGACAATAATTCCTAAAAATCAAATTCTTATTTTGAATCTTAATATAGAATTATAAATACAGAATAATACCTTAATATTAAGCTTCCTCTTGCTAAGTATGTCCGTCTCATCATGCTGCTTCAACTGTTCTCGTATAACTATCTTTTTAACTTTAAATGAAGGATCTGTGACATTTAATCCTTTTGGTAAATGTTTCGTTTTCTTTGCTTTCAGTTTTACCTTTGCTTTTTCAGACTTTAGGCGTTTCAAATGTTTATGACCCTTAGCCATGACTAATTAGTATAAACGAAATAAATTTCTGTCAAATTTTAGTTAATAAAAATTGTTGTATGTATATTTGTTTTAGGTTATGTTCATATAACTTTTAGGTTAGTACAAAAAATATACTTTATGTAAGTCATTACTCACTATATAGCAGATTGGTTAAAAAATGTGCATACAATATGGTAAAAGTAATAAAAAAACACCTCGTATTTTCAAAATTTTCTTATAAAAACGTAGTTATATATCATATACTCAAGAAGTATAGACATAACTACTTAGTCATGTCATGTGTTTTTAAATATACATATATACATTAAATTGAAGTGACATGTAGAAGTGCATTTCTCTACTCTAACGTCGGATATAATGTAAATTTCTTTAATTTAGAGAAAATAATTTATAAATGTCTGTAAAAAGATTTCTTATTTCTTGAAATCGATGTCTTATCCTCATGTAACAATATTATTGTAAGTGGATTCATTAAACTCTACGACTATATATATTAGGTTAGGTCGTTTTAGAAAAATATTTGCATCTTCAGTCTTACAAAACATTAATTCGATTACAGGTTTATCGTGACGAAGCAAATGTGTTTAGAAAAAAAAGGTAAATAGTTTAATTATTTCACGTTTTATATTGAAATAGAATGACATCATAAATTTCTAGAAAAAATTGTTTACTGTTGCACCTTTTTTTGTAATTATTCGTTAATGCGAAATGATGTAATATGAAATTAATTTATATTATAAAAATATGATGTTATGATTTATCTTATGTTTATAAGTATGATATTTTTGATTATGATATATTTTAGTTAATGTCAATGTTAATTTGTAAAACTATATAAAAATATATAAATTTTATGTGGCATTTGAGTATCTAGTGGTATTTAGAATTTTGTAACTCTAAACATAATAAAACTTATATAATCTCATTATGATACAGTATTTTATCTAAATATAAGCTTTCAATATACATATAATGTATCTTATATACTTTTTCAGATGTTATCAATAAACTAGAAGTTACAATGAATTAAAATAATTGTGAATGGATTAAATAATACGGTGATTAATAGTGTAAACTTGTAATATAATAACAAACATTACCGTTAAAGGGTTACTTTTATGACCTTCTAGAAGAGTGGCAAATTTAAGTTTGAAAGAGTCAAAGATGAATACTACGATGACTTACTGTCCTCCAAATATTACCTTTTCCAATATTTGGGTGGACCATGGAATGTCCAAATGCTTCATGGACACTATCAGTATTGCAATTATTTCTTCATATTTATTAATTTTTGGTACAATTCAACTTTGGATGTATCGGAAATATGGGACGGAAACTGCTGCAACTTTATTACCTAGAAATAAATTGTACAATGTTCAAAAATTCTTCCTTTATTTTGTTCCAATACTTAGTGTAGCAAGAATAATTCTACAAGGAACAGTTTTGAATGACAATAAAATATATGGTTACATGGTAACAGATTATGTTCAATTTTTATTCTTAATAATATTCTTTAATTCTAGAATATAATGAATTTTAATTTTTAGATTCTCACAACAGTATTAACAATAATTGTGTATCCATATTCAATATACATACTAAAGGTAGAAAGGCATAAACTGTTACCAAGTGTGCCACCACAAGGACATGGACTTGTATTATTGGGTTTTTGGACTTTAGCATTTGTTGCAGAAAATGTTGTGTTTGTTAATATTGGTAATGTTGAATGGTGGTTTCATTTAAACACGTAAGTTTTAGAATAATAATAATAATAAGCTTTCTAAATACTCACATGATTAAGGAACTATCTATATTTGTATATTATATCTGGTGAGATGGTTCTTATGTATGTGTGTGCTATTTACAGATTAACAGACCAGATTGAGATGGCACTGTTCATTCTACGTTATGTTAGCAACCTTATTATCTTTGCTCTAGGTCTCAAAGCTCCAGGAATAACTGGCAATACAGATTCTGAATATCATACTTTAAATAATGATCCAACTCCACGGTCAAGATATTATCAAGGTGTAAGTCATTGAAATATATTCTTAGTGGATAATTTGAATTTAATTGAAAAAAGGTTTTGTAATCACTATTGGATGAAATAAAAGCTTTGAATATATAAAGAAAATGAAATTTGTTATATCAATATATAAATAGTTATCTGTTAACATTAATTATTTATTAAATTTTGTGTTTCATGATAATATAGCTTTGACAATATTTTCAGAGACCTGAGGATACCAGTTCTACGTGGAAGAATGCATGGTATAAGATAAAAACTTTGATACCATTTTTATGGCCAAAATCTTTCATGCTCCAACTCCGTGTTACTTTTTGTTTCGGACTACTTATGTTGGGACGTTTAATTAACTTATATGTTCCAATTTATAATAAAAAAATTGTGGATAGTGTCACTGACATTCCTGTATTATTTAGGTATACAAAGTTTTCATTAAGATCTTACAAAAATAAATAAATAGGTGTATTTCATAAAATGTTTAACTTTCATAACAGGTGGGATCTTATATTAATATATGTAGCATTCAAATTCTTACAAGGTGGCGGTACGGGTGGTATGGGGTTACTAAATAATCTTAGGTCATTTCTGTGGATTCGTATACAACAGTATACAACTCGAGAAATTGAAGTAGAATTGTTTAGGTAAATAATCTTTTTTCGTAGAATCTTTTATACTTTTACATTTAATCTTTATATTTAAACGTTTTTTTAGACACTTACACAGCTTAAGTTTACGTTGGCATCTAGGAAGAAAAACTGGAGAAGTCTTAAGAGTTATGGATCGCGGGACAGACTCTGTAAACAATCTTCTCAATTACATCTTGTTTTCAATTGTTCCAACAATTGTTGATATCATTGTAGCTGTTGCATTCTTTGTTGTTGCTTACAACAAGTGGTTTGGCTTAATTGTATTTCTGACTATGAGTCTTTATATAGGCAAATACTACATCTTTAACACTTCTGTATCCATTATTAAAATCATAGAATTTTTATTAAATTTCAATATTTTTGTACATTAGCTGCTACAATCTTGGTTACTGAGTGGCGTACTAAGTTCCAGAGACGCATGAACTTAGCAGATAATGCTCAAAAAGCACGAAGTGTAGACAGTTTACTTAATTTTGAAACTGTTAAATATTATGGGGCAGAATCATATGAAGTCGATAGTTATAGAAAAGCAATATTGGAATTCCAAGCTGCAGAATGGAAATCAATGATAACATTAAATATTTTAAATACTTTACAAAATATAATTGTTTGCAGCGGTTTGCTTGCTGGTTCTTTACTTTGCTTACATATGGTTAGTACAAAAAGATATTCCAATTGTTTCAAATTTAAATATTTAACAAATACATATAATTAACTTATGATTATAGGTTATAACCAAACAAGGTTTAACCATTGGTGACTATGTTTTATTTGCGAGTTATATCATTCAGCTTTACGTGCCACTAAACTGGTTTGGAACATATTATCGGTCAGTATTTATGCCAGTATTACTTAAGCGTCAAATTATATTACCTATTTTAAAATAATTATATTTCTTTATTTTAAATACAGCGCAATACAAAAAAATTTTGTTGACATGGAAAATATGTTTGATCTTCTGAGAGAAGATCAAGAAATTATTGATGCTCCAGGCGCTGGTCCATTAATAGTAAAACGTGGCTTACTAGAATTTTTGAATGTGACATTTAGTTACACACCTGAAAAAATTATATTAAAAAATGTTAGCTTCGTCGTGCCAGCAGGAAAGACTGTTGCATTGGTTGGACCATCTGGAGCGGGAAAATCTACTATTATACGACTATTATTCAGATTTTATGATGTGGAGCAGGGTGCAATTTTGATTGACGGACAAAATATTAAAACCGTCACTCAGGATTCCGTGAGACGAGCTATAGGTGTTGTACCTCAAGATACAGTATTATTTAATAATACCATAAAGTACAATATTCAGTATGGACATATTGAAGCTATAGATGCAGATGTAATATCAGCAGCTCGAAACGCGGACATTCATGAGAGAATTCTTTCATTTCCAAATGGTTATGATACACAGGTATGAGTTTAATAATAAAATTATTCTGTTGATGTCTCTTCATACTTATTTTATTTGGTTTATGCATAGGTCGGTGAAAGAGGTCTCCGTTTAAGTGGCGGAGAAAAACAACGCGTTGCTATCGCGCGTACGATACTGAAAGAACCAGCGATTGTACTTTTAGATGAAGCAACAAGTGCACTTGATACGCAAACAGAACGTAACATTCAAGCAGCGTTAAACAAAGT
This sequence comes from Bombus huntii, assembly GCF_024542735.1. NCBI lineage: Eukaryota > Metazoa > Arthropoda > Insecta > Hymenoptera > Apidae > Bombus > Bombus huntii. The sequence goes on from NC_066251.1 coordinate 6,690,859, forward strand.
TTGTGCTAATCGAACGACTATCATCATAGCACACAGATTATCTACGATAATACATGCCGACCAAATTCTTGTTTTACAAGATGGAGAAATCGTAGAAAGAGGCAAACATGAAGAATTGATTTCTTATAATGGAAAGTACCATTCCATGTGGCAAGCACAATTACAAAATGATCAGGAGGCTACCAAAGATTCAAACGATGATGCTTCAGAAAGCAAAACAATAAAATCATAATTACGTTTGATTTTATTCTTTAAATTTAATAATTGATTTTTTAAAAATGTATATTACTTATCTGTTTGTGAAAACTGACAGAAATCTATTTGTATCAAGTTACTTACATGGGTAACTTACTAAAAAGATATAAATTTAAACAAACATATACATCTTAATTTAATATCTGTTTTAAATTTATATGAAGAATTTGTGATAGCAACTTCTTAGCTCTGTAGATAGTTTACTATGATCAGAGCATGATACGTATGTATGTATAGAGTTATTATTGAAAATGGTCTAATTATTGTAGATGAATGTTTTTTGCAAATGTCATTGAAGTCTCATTTTTTAAAAGAATGAATAAACTAATGTTTATGATAACTAGAGTTCCTCATTAGTTCCATACTTAGTTGTAAATAAACATTTTTACTCAATTGTTCACATTTATTTGGCACCATTTATTGTATCAGAGACAGATAATTAAAATTTATTACAGTTAATTTCTTTATGCAAGTTTAATAATATTAAGCGCTTTGCTCTTCAGGCTGTGCTCCAGTTTGCATAATTTCACATGCAAATGCTCCATCTGGTACCCAGCCAGATTCATCAATCGGAGTTGTTACAGTTACTTCTTGTGCACCCCAAAAATAATAACTTGTAAAAAATAACCATAGTAGAGCGTACACTACCTAGTAATGTAAACAATTAATAAAAGCATTATCTTTATATTAAATTTTGTAGTAAATATGCATTTTAGCTTTCTAGAACCACTCGTCTTAAATTTTTAATAATGTTACAGGTAAAATTTACTTGAGATGAAAAGAATTACTTTGAAGGCGATTTTCGTTTCTTGTGTAACCATATTGAGAAATCACAAATGGAGTTTATTCATTTCTATCCAATTTTGATGGCAGAATTTTCACAATTTTGTTATAAAAGAATAATTTAAAAGATTCAATATCGATTGTAAAATTTACACCAAGTTTTACATTTGTAAATTTTTTATAGAACTCGAACACGATCAATTTTAAAGAACGTATCCACCAAAAATTATTTATGAACAACTGACGTACAATAATCTAACTTAAACTGATCACTAATCTCAATGGTAACGTATGTGTTGTGTGTCAAGATGTTTGCATATGAATAAAGATAATACATCAAGTAGAATCTTTCTTTTATTATGAATAACTAAGAATGAATAGCCTTGGTTTAAGCTTGATTTTAAAAATGGGCTGTATATGCTCAAAGGACACAATAACGATAAATTCAAGAAAATACACGGTTCGTGAACATCTTGGAGAAGGGTAAGTCTAACTATGAAATCAAATGTTATATATTATTTTAAAGCTTATCTATTTATGCAAATTTTATATAGTGCCTGTGGCCTTTATTTTAAAATACTTTATATCATATATTATGCTTGCATCGTTAAGGTAAGTTTTGTTATGTATCATTTAACCTAATTCATGTCACATTTGCGCTGTATGAAAATTAATTTTTCTAAGTTATATGTAGATGCATTTAATTTAATAATGAATATCATAAGATATTTTCGTTGTTTGTAATATGATTTTAATGCAATTTTAGTGGATTTAGCACTGTACTCTTGGTAGAAGATATAATGACTCACAAAAAGTATGCCATTAAAAAGATAATTTGTCATGGATTAGAAGATCAGAGATTAGCAGCAAAAGAAATAGAATACTATAATCTTGTAAAACATCCAAATATTATAGAATGTATTGATTCTACCTATAAAGGAACAGCAGATCCTATTGCTAATGCAACAAGTGAAGTATTGATTGTTTTACCATACTATCATGTAAGTTATTCTTACATTAAAATATATATCTTAAGTAATATATTTATCAACTTTGAATGAATTAAAATATAAATGTTTTTATTCTTAGAGAGGTACCCTTGCAAATGAATTGGAAAGACGTGCTAGAAATAAGGATTACATGAGTGCAGTAGATATTTTAAATATTTTTTTACAAATATGCGAAGGTGTAAAAGCATTTCACGAAACAACTCCAGAACCTCTTGCTCACAGAGATTTAAAGACTGCGAATATTGTCCTTGATGATGGAAATACTCCCATTTTAATGGATCTAGGTATATTTAATTTATTATAATATTCAGTAATAAACAATAATTATTAAATCAAGATTGTCTTCTGCAGGTTCTGTAGCTCCAGCCAGAGTTAAGATATGCGGTTCACAAGCAGCACAAAGTTTACAGGACTTAGCAGCTGAAAGATGTTCAATGCCATATAAAGCACCAGAATTATTCAATGTTGAAAGTTATTGTATGGTAGATGAACGAACAGATATTTGGGTAAGATCAATAATTCTTAATTCTAAATATTTATTCTTAATTCTGATATATATTGAAACATATATATTGTTTCAGTCATTAGGATGCATTCTTTATGCATTGTGTTATTTTAAATCGCCGTTTGACGCGGTATATGAAAGGGGAGATAGTGTTGCTTTAGCTGTAATGAGCGCAAATATTACATTTCCAGAAGATGCTCCATATACGGAGGTACAATAATACCTAACTGCAATTATTAGACTTTCAAAAGTTTAACGTTTAATTCCTTTTATTTTACAGGAAATGCAAAATTTGATTTTATCAATGTTAAAGGTAAATCCTATGGAACGTCCCTATATATACAGTGTTATAGAAAACGTACAAGATTATATCTCGAAGTTAGAAAACAAAGTATAATCATGTAAAAAGCAATAATTTTAATGTTTATTTAAACATTTGTGTACAGGCAATTTTTTATACATACGTAATGTTTATTGTCCTACAAAAAGAGAAATGCAATATTCTAATGCAATAATACAAAATGAAAGTTTTAAACAGAACAACTGGAAACAATTGCATTACTTCGATATATGACTTTGATATATTTCATTCCTGAAAAAGAGAAGTAAGACATTTATGAAATAAGAGAATAACTTTTTCAAGCAAGCGATTTATATACATTTTAAATATGTAAATATCATCATTTTAAATTTTAAATAATGCTCTAGATTTATAACACATTTATGTAGTATTATTGAAAACACAAATACGATAATATATGTTAATATATATAAAGAATATAGTTAACTATCTAATTAGCTACCAACTTTTACATATAAGTTGACTTAAACATGTATTACTTTATACACTGCTGCGAATCAAGCATTTATTGTAAAAATACTAGAGGCCATACATTATTTAAATTCAGAGATAAGGTATTGTTCTCAAAGCAACAATCACTTAATGCAAAAATGTTCATAACTGTATATATTTTTATATATATAACGCAATGAATTTTTTTTTCAATTATGCATATTGAATGAAAATTTCTTGAAATTTGATCAAAATAAAAGCTATCATTGCTATGTATTTAGTTCTATAAATAATTATTAACGTCTTTGCATTTCTTGTTGGACGTTTTCAAAATTCACGTAACTAAGCTTATTGTATGCAAAACTCGACAACATATTTAATCTAAGATTTACGTGCAGATAGTGGTTGGAAGAATCGTACGATATGACGTATTACTGTTACGTCACGAATACGTCATAATAACCAGATAAAGTTTGAATATATTTGTATATCGTTAATAATATTTTCCATTAATTTGATGTAACCTTATCGTAAAATAAAATTTGTGTTTTATTAATTTATCGACAGAGCGATTAATACGGGAGCGTGAACAGTGTGATTTTGATCGTAAGGATGCATCAATAATTTTAAACCATACTTCACACCGGTAATGTCACTACAGTAATTTAAAGTAGTTTTTTTCATGAGTTTGTACTTGAAGTAGACATCTCTGACTTGTTTTCCAGATAGTGAAGGCTTCCCAAATTACTTTTTATATCATCATCTGTGTGCACAGATTGCACTTCGTAAGTAATTTTATATGTATATATATAATATATATAATATATATATATATTATATGCATATATACATATATACCGAAATAAAATTTTTATTACTTTTCATAGTAACAAACTAACCTTACATAGAGCCCAAAGTAAGGAATTCTTAATTTGCATCAATAAAAGATCTAGGAATTATATCGTTACAAATTTAATCATGCATTCAAATAGGTTTCCAATTACTTTTTGTAATAACAAACTAACCTTATGTGAAGATAATTTCGTAAGAAACATTTTCGGTAACAGAAATTTAGCAATTTAAGAATCTTTGTCATTAACGTATTTACAATATTAGAATCGAAAATGGATTATTGAATTGACACTAGAAATAATAGAAGTGATTCTTTTTCTTTTTTATCCGATGTTAAATTTGTTATGCAAAGTATAATTTTTATTAAACATCAAGATAACATAACCTTAGTTTTTTATAATTTTGGAAATAGTACAATTTCTTTATCTATTAAAATCATTTTAAAAAATGTTACTTTGTACTGAAATGTATAATTTATATAAATGTTTAAACAATCTAATATTTCATAGGTTCTAAGCACGATTTTTGTGTGCTTCCTTTTGTTATATTAAATTATTGTAAAGATATGATATATTCAAATTTAAGTCTTATCGTGACGTAGCAAATGCTGATGATTTACGCAAGAAATCTCGCGTGCTGCTATTATGCTGCCATTATCTGGTATTATGAATTTCAAGCAAAAAGCGGCATAAGTTTATCATAAAGGAATTATCCAGCAATTTGTTTATTAGATTTAACATTAGAAATTCTCATGTTTGTATATATACATCTTTATATACATTTTTTCTAATTTTCTTATCTTTTTTCCCGTTCTTTTTTTCAAGAATTGTCGTTAAGTATTATTTTCAAGAGTCGGCAACTTGAAAAGGTCAAGGTTAAATTTCAGTTCATTGTAGGCGACGATCACAAGTAGAAAGATAAGCACGAAACTTTCATGAAGCTATTATTAGTTAAATTTGGGCTGCTTTTCGTGGTTAGGAATAATTTATAAACTTTCTTAGCGTCCTATAGACTACAGATATTCTTAGAAATGTAGATGTTCAGGAGAATTAATATTTTTATGCACACAACTGTAGAAATGAAATCAAAATAGATTTTTTTCAAATTAGATTTTCTTCCTTTTAAATAAGAATTAGAAATAAAAATAGTAATTTGTATAAATAACTAGCGTACGTAATTACTATACTACATATACGCACTACAACCTGTTATGAAATTGCGTGTCAACGTTTGATATTTTGTAAGAGAAATTTACGACTATATAAGATTCTAATCAGAGTTTTCTACTGTACTCAATAAAGTTAATATAAACTACTAGATATCAAATTGTACAGTAGATTTATCTGATGATAAATTATTTAAAAAATCAATAGATAGTGATTTACTATTATTTTTTCTAAGCCGGTAACTTAAATAAATGAAAACGTGATTATTATGAAATAATCGCTAATAAAGCGATGCCAAGGTCTGATCGTAAGAAAAAAATTCGTCATATAATAAATAATTGATATGAGTTCCTAGATATTAATTCGTAAGTTCAATCAACTATTCGTTTTTCGTTTTAATATACAACTAAACTTCGTAATTAAATCATAATTATTAATTAATGCATTAACTTATTCAATTCGCCCTTAAGTTTTAAATTTAATAATTTTCTTGTGTACTATACTAACATTCAAAGATTAATATTTTTTCTGTATAAATTCATTAGTTATGGTCAAATCTTCTTAAGTATATACATATCTATTAAGTATATAATATCTTTAATGTATTTTTAAGTGCATTATACAGTTTATATTGTACAGTAATTTCTCGAATGATTAAATCGTGGATTAATTATGTAATAATCAAAAGAGTCTAAAAACCTTTATTATCTGTCCACGTGGAGACCACTGATCGCGTTATAAGTCACGTGATGAATAGTTAATTCTCGTATGATTCTTGAATTTGAACATTATAATTCGAGCTGCAATATATGTAAAACGAAATCAAATGAAATTTATTCAATTCTCTAATAAATATTGCGTTATCATTTCGTAGATACACTCACAAGATTTTCATTATATTTTATAACCGCGAATATATGACACGTAACTTCCGTACACGTAACGATTTTAAATTTAAATGTATATAAAAAAGAAAAATAAAAATTTTCTCTTATTAGATAATAACAAATTAATAGATACGATATATCGATAAGTTAAAGAAAATTAGATATACAAATTTTTTCCTTTCCGATTATGTTTGAACAAAAGAGAAGTATGCTACTTATTAACTAAAAGATAAAATATAACCAAAACGTATATGAACAATTGTTAATTAAATAAACAGATTAAATATTAGAAATTTTGTAAATTGGAAAAAAGTTTAGGAACTTCAGAACTTATAAGGTTATGAACTAAATGTTTAAATAAATTTTGTACAATTTTTTGTTCAAACTTACAAATGAATCTAATTCGCTAAATTTTAAATAAGTACTAAAAGAACTTGTCGCCATGATTACATAATTCCAAGTAAGGGAACATTTTTATATTCTAATCTTTAAATTGTAAAGAATATAACGCATGACACCGAGAAGAGAAAAAAGACACAAATGGGTTAATACGATCCGTGGGAGAAAAAAAACAGCAGAATCGTACGATATCTTGAGATATCGTCAGCTTTTGGTCTTACATATGCGCGCAGTGTCACTTTGAACATTCAGTCAACCGCCAGCGGTTTTGCGTGGCAGACATTCTATGTTATCCTTTGAATAGGTTACAAAATTTAGTGCGACAAAATATCAATTTTTTAGTCTACATAACATTTGTTTAATAGGTGGAGCGTAAAAGTGAGTGTAGTTTCATTTTGTAGTTCTTTTATTATATATTTATTTTTCTGTGATTTCATCAAAAATACACTAGGCAATAGGAATATATTCAAATTTCAGTTCATCATTTTGATGAATAGAAACATTTTGTAGTATTTATATAATTTCACTTAATGTAGGCTCATCAATAAAGTAATATAGACTATTGCAATATAGAAAATGAAAAAATAAAATATGATGACGTGAAATACCATGTAGTCGCTAGTGTCAAAGTGAAAGTGTTTCTACGAGTTTCTCTTACTCTCCTATATTTTTATGCGATCGTTTAGATATGGACTTCTTGTGACGGATGATGGTCTTAATTAGATTTTCATGATTGGATTAATGAAATATTGAAGTCATTATGTTCAGTATTGCTTTGCTAAGTGACTGCTAGTTGGGACCGAATTTGGTCAGTTAGCAAGGGAAGATATATATCAGGAATTCCGCCTCGACATGAAATAGATAGGTATAGACAGTGATACTCGATAACCTTCCCGAGATACCAAGTTTCTAAACCCAATAGATTGTTACTTTACTGGAAGAGTAATATAAATAAAATAAGTAAATTTTTTAGAAAATTTGTTTAATTGAGAGAATTTGTAATAGAAAATTATTAATTATATTGATTTCTTCTTTTAAAATAAAAATTAGTTCTTAGCTTCCTATTCGAATACTTATAGAAATCTTTTACGAATATACTATGTGTGTTATACGAAATATCCTGAAGTTTTGTTAACGTTGTAGTGAATAGACTGTAAATTTTTATGCATTTATGGGAAATTTGATGGTACAAAAATGCATAGATAATATGCAATATGAACAAGTATATAAAATGTCGATTGTATAATGCTATAGTTTTTAGTAGGTGGGACAATTTTCTACTTAGATTTCATTTTTTAAATTATATTTATAAAAATATAAATTTGCACAAATATCCGTAATTTATAATTATAGTAATGAGATTCGACTATCATGATTATGTTAAAGTCTGAAACGAATTTGAAAATGTACATACAGGTCATAGCATATTTAGTGGAAATACAGAATTCGTAAAGATCATACAAGTATTTAAATATTAAATTATTCGTTACATTAATAAGCTGAAATATTCAGTGGAACCATCTGTAAAATTTATTATATATTTATGATATCTGTATTCATACTATGTACTAATTTTTTATTAAATAAATTTGCAAATAAGTTTGCATTAAATATTTTGTAACTTTTATATATACGTATATATATATTTTTTGTAGATTTATTTCTCATTTTATCAATATGTTTTATATAAATGTTTTATACAACACACAAAATACGTAAAATATAAATAATATAGATAAAAGATTTCTGTAGTGTAAGCCATTCTATTGCAGTGCTTACTGTTAAAATAACGAATTAATAGAGCTTATTTTAAATTATAATATCGTTTTTGTATACATAATTTAGTATAATGTATCGAATAATTAAAAAATGTTTATCGTATGCTTCTAGTTAATCTTCGCAAAAATAGTTAAAAAAATTTACACTTTGGAAAAGTGGTATGATTAGCGGCGGTCAGTTAACAAGGCACTAGTATATTTTCTCTTTTGCAAATCTCATTTGAAATTATAATTTTTCTAGTTGTTCTTGACTGATAGTGTCTATCTTGCTCATATTTTACATCAGCATTTTAGATTTTGTTTAGAACGTTCTATGTAACGTTCTATATATAAACTTTATAATTACTATCTTCTAGAATAAATTATAATTGATAATTATCTGTATATTTCATAAATTGGAGAAGTTCTCTAAATATTTGTTACATTCGAGTTATTAAATATATTAAAATCTTTTGCTTTTATCTATATTGTTAGGTATTATTATCGTTATCGTATCATTGTTAGGTATTAAAATAGTAAGTTTTTTATTATTCGTAATTTTTACATTACAGTCTGATGGATTATATCATGTGTTTTATTATATATGCCAAGATGTGAATGTATTGCAGATAATATACTTCGATGATTGTGTAACTTCGAATGGTTATTGACAAAAACGCATATATTATTCAAAGTATATGACGTAAAATAGAGAACGATTCGAGAAGAGAATATGACTTCAAACTTTATTTTATAATTGTTTATTACATTGAATTTGCCGATATTTTAAGAACTTTTACTAATTCTCCCTAAATTAAGGAAAAATATTAGAATCGTTTTTTGTAAATTTTTTCGTGAAAAAAGGTTGGTTTATGATAAAGTTAAATAGTAGTTATACTATTTAACAGTAAGTAGTACATTTAATACTAGTTATACTATTTATATACTATTTCAATAAATCCCTTTTTATGGTTTCTGTAATGCAGTAAGCCGATTTTTTCTTACAATCATCCAATTTAAATTCTCGAAGCCTTATAAAACCAAATATTATTTCATGTATTTTTTTTGGAAACGTATACTATAATTTACCTGAGTTTCGAATTTTGAATAATAAAATATTTTCTTTGAGCACTGAAAGCAAAAAGCTATTTGAAATAAAAGCTTAAATTTTGTATGCTTTATAATAGGTTTCCATTAACATGCTTTGTATTTATTTTTAGGAACTCTTAAAAGATGTCAGCGAAAGCAATTCGTGAAGCAACTGGAAAAGATCTTATTAATCGCAAACTTCCTTCTGGCACAAATACAGTGAAATGTCGGTTTGTGACCATTACAGAAAACACAAATTGGACAGACATTGTGAATGAGCATCCATGGGTCCAAACTGAAAAATTAGTGGTAAAACCAGATCAATTGATCAAACGGCGAGGAAAGCTTGGACTAATTAAAGTGAATGCTGATTTGGCTGCCGTAAAACAATGGATTGCAGAAAGAATGAACAAAGATCAACAAGTGGGGAATACAACTGGAAAACTGAGAACATTCATCATCGAGCCTTTTGTTCCTCACAAACAAGTAAACTAATAGGACTAGACTACATATATATACTATATAAACTAATGGAACAGATATTAATAGGGCTTTCATTTGTAGGAAGAAGAAGCCTATGTTTGTATCTATTCCCACAGAAATGCTGATACCATTTTATTCCATCATGAAGGTGGTGTTGACATTGGGGATGTTGATGCAAAGGCCTTGAAATTAGATGTACCTGTTGGAGAAGAAGCACCAGATCGGTCTACTATAATCAATAAATTATTAATACACGTAGCAGATGACAAAAAAGAGTAAAAATATGTCCAAGTATATTATCTTCTCATTTTGCATACACTTCTTGGTAATGAATGTTCATATTTTTTTTTCAGAGTGATTGGCAAATTTGTAGAATCTCTATATAAGCTTTATGTTAACTTATATTTCACTTACTTAGAGATAAATCCATTGGTGGTAACAAAAAATGGAATTTATATACTTGATCTCGCTGCAAAGTTGGACACAACTGCGGACTTCATCTGCAGACCTGACTGGGGAGATATCGATTATCCACCACCATTTGGAAGGGATGCTTATCCAGAAGAGGCCTACATCGCCGATTTAGATTCTAAATCTGGAGCTAGCTTGAAATTGACTATTCTTAATCCAGCTGGTCGGATATGGACAATGGTTGCTGGCGGTGGTCAGTAGAAGCGCACAGCAGTATCATTTACGTGATTAATCGAGTTTATTCTAACAAAATTGTGATTGTCAAATCGTTTGTTTTATTTCAACAAAGGTTTGTCGCTTTCTGTAGCATGTTTCATTTTCTAATCACCTTTCTTTCAGGAGCATCCGTGATATACTCGGACACTATTTGCGATTTGGGAGCCGCGAATGAATTAGCTAATTATGGAGAATATTCTGGTGCACCTAGCGAACAACAAACTTACGAGTACGCAAAAACCATTCTGAGCTTGATGACAAAAGAAAAACGGCCAGAGGGGAAAGTATTGATCATTGGTGGTGGTATCGCTAACTTTACAAATGTAGCTGCCACTTTCAAAGGTATTGTAAAGGCACTACAAGAGTACCAGCCTAAACTCGTAGATCATAACGTAAAAATATTCGTAAGAAGAGCGGGGCCTAATTATCAAGAAGGTCTAAGGTATAAATACATTTAAATAATGTGATTCTAATTATCATATTTAGCAAATATTTAACAAATGATTTATATGTCGAATTCTAGAATTATACGTGAAGTTGGTAAAAGACTCGGCATTCCCGTTTATGTATTCGGTCCAGAAACTCACATGACAGCTATATGCGCGATGGCATTAGGCAAAAAGCCAATTCCAGATCCTGAAGCACAGGAATTTTCAACTGCAAATTTTTTGTTACCCTCGGGACAAGATGTAGGTCCTTCAGCTCCCTCTGCTAGTGCTTCCTCTTTACCCACTAAACAGTCCAAACTAAAAGCAAGCAACTCTGTTGACGGATCATCACACAAACAGCTCTTTAGTTGTAAAACCAGATCCATTATCTGGGGAATGCAAAATAGAGCTGTTCAGAGTATGTTAGACTTTGACTTCATTTGTCGTAGATCTGAACCATCCGTAGCTGCCATTGTATATCCTTTCACGGGTGACCACAAACAAAAATTTTACTGGGGTCACAAAGAGGTATAATTTAAACAATTGTTTTCATTTTATTGAATGAAATTTGTTGAAAGTATAGTACAATTTCTTTTTTTAATGATAGGTACTCATTCCTGTCTATAAACAAATGAAAGACGCTATGACTAAACACACAGATGCTGACGTTATGGTCACGTTTGCATCCTTAAGATCCGCATACGAAAGCGCTGTGGAAACCATGCAATTCCCTCAAATTCGAACAATTGCTATTATTGCTGAGGGAATACCTGAAAATATGACGAGAAAGTTAATTTTAATGGCGCAACATAAAGGCGTTACTATCATCGGTCCAGCCACCGTTGGAGGTCTCAAACCTGGTTGTTTCAAAATTGGTAATACCGGTGGAATGATGGACAATATTCTTCATAGTAAACTTTACAGGCCTGGCAGGTACCACCATTGTTCGTTATATTACAATATTCTTTTTCTCAAATCTTGCTTTATACTAAGAAATTGTTATTTTTAGTGTTGCATATGTCTCTCGTTCCGGAGGCATGTCTAATGAACTAAATAATATAATTTCCAAAGCTTCTAATGGAGTATTGGAAGGTGTCGCAATTGGTGGAGATCGTTATCCAGGAACAACATTTATGGATCACATTATACGTTATCAAGAAAATCCGGAAGTGAAGCTTATAGTACTTCTTGGTGAAGTCGGTGGTGTGGAAGAGTATGAAGTATGTCAAGCACTGAAAACAAAGAGAATTACAAAGCCATTGATCGCTTGGTGCATTGGTACCTGCGCCAGCATGTTCAAATCTGAAGTACAGTTTGGTCATGCTGGATCTATTGCTCATAGCAATTTAGAAACAGCTTCTGCCAAAAATGCTGCATTAAAAGAAGCTGGTGCTTTTGTTCCTGACAGTTTTGATAGCTTAGGTGACTTAATGCAGACTGTTTACAATAATCTTGTAAAAGAGGGAGTGATAGTACCTGCACCGGAAGTTCCTCCTCCCACTGTTCCTATGGATTACAGTTGGGCTAGGGTATGTTTAACTATTGCATTATTAAATTACATATTAGTGTGTATACATATATAAGCATCATCAAGAGCATCCTCAACTTAATTCTTTTTTAGGAACTCGGTCTGATACGAAAACCAGCTTCATTCATGACCTCGATATGTGATGAACGTGGCCAAGAATTATTATATGCTGGAATGCCTGTAACAGAAGTTCTTAAGCAGAACGTAGGAATTGGTGGTGTAGTTTCATTATTATGGTTCCAGCGATGCTTGGCGCCAATGTATTGTAAATTTCTTGAAATGTCTTTAATGTTAACAGCTGATCACGGGCCTGCCGTGTCAGGGGCACATAACACTATTGTTTGTGCAAGAGCTGGTAAAGATTTAGTTAGCTCTCTAGTATCTGGTCTTTTGACTATCGTAAGTATAAGAAAGAAATTTTATACTATGTTATTCACTTTTGTGTATTACTTTCATGTAAGAAATAATATTAATATTTGATAAAAATTTTAATCACAGGGTGATCGTTTCGGTGGTGCATTGGATGGTGCGGCTCGTATGTTCTCTGAAGCATATGATGCTGGATTACATCCACAAGAGTTTGTAAATAATACACGTAAGAAGGGCAAACTCATAATGGGTATTGGTCATCGTATAAAGTCCATAAATAATCCAGACATGCGGGTAAAACTCATTAAAGAATATGTAATGGAGCATTTCCCTGCCAGACCGTTGGTAGAATATGCACTGGAAGTTGAGAAAATAACCACGAGTAAGAAGCCTAATTTAATCTTGAATGTGGATGGTATAATTGCCTGTGCTTTTGTTGATATGTTGAGGAACAGCGGAAGCTTCACAAGAGAAGAAGCACAAGAATATATCGAAATTGGTGCTATAAATAGTTTATTTGTTCTTGGTAGAAGTATAGGTTTTATTGGTAGGTATTCTTTGGCTTAGTGTAATAATGTATAAAAAGGTATGCACAATACTCAAACAATATAATTATTGTATTATTGCAGGTCATTACATGGATCAAAAAAGGTTGAAACAAGGTTTATACCGACATCCTTGGGATGATATTTCTTATGTATTGCCAGAACAATATAATTGAATTCATCTTCCATTTACATTGTTTGTCGTAAAAGCATAATAAATGTTGCGTATTCATTTAAGAAATTTAGATAGTTCTGATGGTTATGTCTTACATGTTTTGCTCATAATTGTGAGAAATTAGAAAAAGTACCACGTATGTTTGGTTTGATATTAAATGTTATAATATCAATGCATAAGTGAAAGCTCTTGTATGATAAATTAGTTTTCCTTATCGCTAGTCGGTTATATTCGATATAAATGCGATTTTAAACTTAAGTTGGTGGTGACCAGAACTTAGATATGAATACGGGAAACAGAAAAAATTAGCCTTACAAATAAACATTCCATAAAGCATTTGTAATGTGGTCAGAAAACAGAACTTGAATTGAAAATATTTTATAATCGCTGATTAATGTGCAGTACATTACTACTTTATTTTTCATAATTATAATTCATGGAAGATTATAATTCACATAATCTTTTCTGGTTTATAAAAATGTCAATATTATTTTATTTAGAGAATGTTATTAGGTATACGTGCGTGCTTAATCATGCGTACTTGTATATCATTATTACATACATATGTATATATGCATGCATATATAAACATGTGCTGTATGCGCATGTTACATATGTGTATATGCTATGTTAACAATTTTTTGCACAAATTAGTTTATCACGTATATATAAAGTATGTAGGAAATAATAAATACATGTGACTTTAAGTACTATCCTTCTCTTTTAATATCTTACAAAATTTAATATCTTAACTATACATAGAATATAGAAAATAAATGTTCTACACGCGTATGTTTATTAATAAGTATGAAACTTATAAAAAAGCAAAGCAGGTAGAGTAACAAAACTTATTCAATTAGACTTCAAAGGTGGAAATTTCAGTTCAACTATTTATGAATACTACGAAATAAGGAGAGCAGAAATATACCATGAAGAAACAACTTAATATTTCCTTGCAATAATACATCTTTTAACACATTTTTTTACAGTAGTAAAATATATTTACGTATATGTATAAAATACCGTCATTTCATTCAAAATACCACCTATAAGTAGAACCTTGAGATTCTGCTAAAAGATTTTGCTGTACAATGAGAATTTTGTTTTAATTAATGCATTTTTTCAGAAAATTTGTATAAAAATTGGGACAATACTTATTTTTCACATTCAACTTAAAAGATAAAAAAAAAATTCGAGATTTTCTAACTATAATATACATTTTACAAGAATTGTGCTAATTAATTAACTTTGCAAAAGTACTGATTTTGATAAATTTAATGAATTTTGCAAATGAAACAAATTGAAAACATTTTACATATTATTGTGATTGCAGACTTTACCATTGGAGGAACTATATAATAGTTCTCAACATCACAAAATAGTGAACATTAAAGTACACTTAAAGGGAAATATATCTTTATTGCGTTTCTGGAATATCATCTGCTGCTGTATTAATAATTCGCTCACGATCAGTTGGTGGTGGTTTATGACGGCCTAAACGATATCTACATTTTCTTAGTAGTTGAGGAATAATAACGTTGTTATAACAACACATTCCAATGAGTAGTACAATGAATCCAATGAGCTAAAAATTAAATAGGTACATGTTCATATGTGACTTGATTTTAATTTTAGATGATACAATTTCATTATGAACAGAAAAAATTAATTATGAAATTTACCTGTAAATAATGGAAGGCTTGCCATCTAAATGCTAAAGAGAAAGCCCATATGATAATTGTTCGAACACTATCTAATATCATCCTTGTTGTAGCACCAATTTCTTTGGTAATACTAATACCAGCAAAGTTAAAGAAAGCTATGCTGAATGATATACCTGTACGAAGATCATTTAAAAAATAAATTTTAATAAATAAGAGTAAATATGTCTATATATACTAACCAACTATAGCCATCAGTAAATAACCACTATTTCCAATCTGGATAAATGCATCTTTAGTAGCTTCAAGGGTTCCTTGCGAATTGTCAGCAAAAGGAGGTGGGACATGTATAAAGTTAAGGGGAATCATTATAATGCATATAGTAATGAATCCAAATATACCTAAATAAAATATATGTTTGTTAGAATATATTTTTATGTACTAGATATTTCAGAAACTTGTATTTCAGAAACTTCATAAACCTTCCCAGCCAACTGCTTGCAACGCTGGTATATTTTGCCCTGCTATGAACTTTTCTTCTATGACCATTTGAACAGCAATTATTACCTATGATAATAATTGTTACGCAAATTAAAGCAATTTTATTATAAAAATATGTACATTAAAATATAAAATATACAATTATACAAAATATATAAAACATATAAAATGAAGTTTTACCTGTGCACATATGATAAGTAAATCTCCAGTTAAAATAGAATTTGTGCTGACATCTGATTTTTCCATAGTTATGTCACTAAGCCCAACGAGAGCTAAACCAATTATAACCATTACTATACCTAACCATTCCCTACTAACCAGTTTTTTATTAAGAAAACCCATTGAGAGCACAGCAGTGAATATTATAACAGCACCACGAAACATTTGAAAACTACTAGCATATGTCATATTCAAGCCGACATACATAATAGAAGTAGCACATGTATCACATAAGGCAGGAATCAGTAGAATAAAAGGATTAAATACATGTGAGCCTTTAGTTAACGGATTGCTGTCCACAGAATTATCCTTTAATATGATAAATTCAATTTTAGATATTTTCTATTTAATAAATATATGTATATGCAATGAAAGATGCTTACTCCTCTGCGACTATAATAATGATAAAGGACTTTAAATACTAAAAGACACATCATCTCTCCAATAAACATGAAAGATGATTGCATAAAAGGATGATTAAAATGCCTAGGTTGACCATTTTCATCTGGTACAACTTGTTGATCTGCATATCTAAAAATATAAATTTAATTACTCATAATTTAATAGTTTGACAGTTAATTTATTTACATACTTTACAGATAAAGTATTGAAAGACCCAGTAACAACCATTAGTGCTGCTAAAATACATTGATAGCGTGTCCATGCCATTTTTAAATAGTTCTACAATCTCTAGAAACAAAATTTATAAATTTATAAGAATTTATTTACAAGATATATTTATAAGAAACAGTTATACATTAAAATTATAGTGATAATTCAAAGATATTTTAAATAATGATAGTGTATACAACGTTAAATTTATATCTGTGATTATTAACTCAATAAAAATGAGATAATGTGATAGTATGCTTTCAAACAACAAAAGAATGTAAATGCTTATTCTCAGTAATGATTAAATGCTTTCATGAATATAATCATGAAATATGTTTCCTACAAACTTAATACTTTTAATTAGAGCATCAAAAAAGGATTTATTTTAATGTAACAATATAATTAAAGATAACTTTCATATTTTAAAAAAGATATATATTTATATATTGATATTGATTGACAATTGTAGAAATTTCATATCTTTATATTCATAAACAATATTATAAAATCAAATTCTTTTAAATTCTATTATACAATGATTACTTGAAAATTTAAGGTACGTGTACTAATAGGAAATAAATGATTCACGATTCATTGCACGAAGATAAAAATTTACAAATGTCAAACGGAAGACGAGCAAATATTTTTATTACTACAGCACAGCTCACATCGTACAATAATTTAAGGATAAATTAAAATCATATCATTTATTCCAAATAAGTAAAAATTGAAAATATTGAGATTTTCCGAAAATAAATAACGAAAAACTCATAAACGTCAGATTACATCTTTCAACAAATAAGAGATTATTATAATATTGAAATATAGTTATTACCCAAATAATTAAGATATAGATAACTTTTATGATATAGATTCCTAAATATATAACAGTAAATACGATAAAAATGATAATTTTCAAAATTCTTAAGCCACAGTTATATGTATGTATAAAGTGTAAAATTAAGTGCATTTGTCGTCAGAATAGAATTAGTGAATAATATTTTGAATTTTTAACATGGTATTACCACTATTATAAATTATAACAAACCACTATTATAATTTATAAAAAATAAAGTAACAAATTCGAGTTCATTGCACAGAAATGATAAAGGCACGATAAATAGACATCACCAGAGAAATGGTGAAGGTAGCACTGTTAACTGTTCTCACGTTCACGTTACTCAAGGAATAATCTGAACATATCAATCTCAGCATTAAAGGTTCTCAATTCCAATAATTTTCTATATTTTGCATGTTAAGCGCGCAATAATACATTTGTAAATATTTCATTCTGTTATAATTAGACTGCGGAATAATAAATAATTCTGAAAATATTTAGAAGTTGCAAGATATTTGACGCAATATATATATTTTGTATACATACACATACATATATATGCATACATATGCATACAGGTGCATTTATATATTATATATTTTGCAGAAATCATACAAATATTTAAACAGGTAATCATCCACAATATTAACAAGTTTCAGTATTCAGTGGGATCATTTTTAATACTTATTATATGCTTCAGATGACTATTCATACTGTATATTAATTTTTTATTAAATATAAGATTATATTATTATGAGATTATATATAATATAATATATTATATCATATATAATATAAGATTATTAATTTAGGGTAAATATTTTGCAACTTCTAAACACTTTTACAATTGTTTAATAGTTTACCAATATAATTATGATAATTGAGTGTCGTTATGGCGCGAATGAAATTTTAAAATATTTCGTATAACCAAGTATAACACACGTAATGTGTTCATAAAAAGTATACGAATACCTATGTACGTATTTTTACAAGCCACTCTAAGTTTTATTTTTCGAGTGAAACGTGTAGAATAAAATATTAAAGGAAAAAGAAATATATTCTAATTATACACTTTTATAATCCTAGGAAATAAAATATACTCCTATAATGATTAAAATTTGTTTATAGTTTTGTTTGTTTGAAAAAAAAGATATATTATTATTCTACGATAAATCAGAGATACAATTATTGATAATTTGAAAAGCCCGCTAAAAATAAACAAGACCACTAAATGATTGCCCTATAAGTTTGTTGGAAATAGTTCTTTATTTCGGGCCATGCAAGTGTTCAGTTATCTGTAAATCGTTTAATTAAGGAATCAAGTTTTTATTTACATACCTGATTTTTGAGTTATAAAACGCAGAAAATATGTGAGTGATAGAAATAGTAGTTTGCTGTTCAAAGCAATGGATGATAATATTATGTGCGTATTTTGAAATTATCAGTGGACAAAAAAGCATGAACAGAAAGTAAAGAAACTAAAAAGAAACATTTTATGTCGCACAAATATACAAAAATTTCATATCAAAACATAATGTCATCGTTAAATAATAATAAAAGATTAGCCGAAGTTTTGCAGCTATTTCTGTTGCCTAATTATAACATTGTGTCTACTACCTATCTTGATCTTCTATTATCACACATTTCCGAAGATATTAAAGAGTGTAAGAAAACTATTTTATAAATTATATCATAATGCATAGTAAAATTATTATAAAGAATTCGTTTTTTAATCTTTGTTATGTTTATTCCATTTTTATTCATTGTATTCATATATAATTTATATTTCATCATGTATTTTATCATTTAATTCCAGGTGACACAAATAGTTATGAGAATTATGAATTGTTTCAAAAATGGGTATTAAAAGCACTGCACACTTGGAGTTCTGAGTGCCTTCCTTCCCAACCTATAACTATATTTACTTTAAAACTTATAGGATTAGTTTCACATAATGAATTAAGGTTTCATTATTGGCAGTTTAAAGACGTGTACAACAGATTATGTGACATATTTAACCTACGTAAAGATGATTTACCAGTATCTATTAAAATGGCTTATATTACAATGTTATCTAATTTAATCAAACATAGAAGTGGTAGACAATGGATTATAGATTCTGGTAAATAATATGTGTTTTTTAATGTGTATATAGAGTTATAAGATGATAAAATTTGTATTTTATAGATGCTTGGAAGGATGTTGTAAAATATGCACATTGGAATCACACGCTATATGTTACTCATGAAAGCCATAAATTTTTGTGGCTTTTGCTCTCACATGAACAACAAAATGTTAATTTTTGTAAAAAAGTTATTTTAGCAATGGCAGCACCATTGATAACGAATAATTTTGACACTCAAACATGTCAAGTGCTGCAAGATAATTATTTGGAAGAAAATAAGCTATTGTGTACCACGCTAGATCTGTTAACCAGTATCATTGAGAATACACTGTTTGCAGATATGGATAATACAATACCTGAATTATGCCAAGAACTCCTTGATTTAGAAATGAGAGTAAAAGCACTGTTTGAAGCATGTATTAGTACA
Organism: Bombus huntii; assembly: GCF_024542735.1. Classification (NCBI taxonomy): domain Eukaryota; kingdom Metazoa; phylum Arthropoda; class Insecta; order Hymenoptera; family Apidae; genus Bombus; species Bombus huntii. The sequence goes on from NC_066251.1 coordinate 6,710,953, forward strand.
AAACTTTTATCACATATTCATAAGCTATTCGTTCTATGTTTGTTCATTCCAATTAAACAATTCATTAGAGGAGGTAAAAAAACAGAAACAGAAACAACACTGAAGTTCTACACTGAATTGAATTATATATCTATAATGCTTCTCTCCAAAGCATATGTGGTAGAATTAGTAAAGACAAACAAATTTTTAATGATATTTTGGAAAAAGTTACAATCATTGCATGAATTTTCTTTCAGTCAGGAACATAAGTTTGAACATCAAGCTATATCTATAATGGTGAGTACTTTGCTTTTTATACTTTCATAATGGTAAATAATTCAAATATTTTTTCTATAAATAGATTATGCCTTTGGCTTTATGTATTAAACATACATATAAAGATTCTGATATTTTTGATATGTTTCTTACCAAACTGTTTGATGTAACATGTACAGCTGTACAAAGATTGGGATACAATGTAAGGGATGCTGTACTTAAAAATGATGTACCTGTAGCACAGATTGCCAAAGTTGATATTGACATGCTTTTAGAAATAATGGACATCATGGATAGGGTATGTGCAATGAAAATTTTTGATAATAATGTTATAAATTATTACCAATATGTTGTTTATAGTTATATCTAATAATTCTATATATATGTGTATATATATATATATATATGTATTCTCATATCAGGATATTGCAGTTATTGTCTTTCAAGCAATGTGTCATGTCCTAAAAAATTGTGTGCCAGATGCATGCAGTGAAACTTTAGATAGTATGACTAATGCAACACATTTGGAAAATGGACCAAGGAAACAAGTATATAAGTTTCCCTTAGAAGGGGATCCCATAGTTGATCATCCTACATTATTATCATCACTTTTAAATGGTTTAGCAGTCATGACAGAAAAGTTTAAACTAAAATGGCAAGAATGTGTAGAAACTATATGCTTGTTGTCATTGGCTCAAGAAATTTTAAATCACCCTGGAACATTGCCTATAGTAAGTTTAGATATATTTATCATAAGATGGTTTATAATTCGTGCATTATAAATATGCTTGAATATTGTTTTCAGATTTGCGTGAAAGCTTTAAAAGTATGTAAGTTAGCAATTCAGAATTTTATGCCGCCTGATTTAGTACTGTTAATTGAAACAGATAGTCACATGAACGAAATTGGGCCAACATTGTTTAAAAGATTACATGATGTCAACTGGGAAGTAAGGGATAGTGTACTGGAAGTTTTAAATACTATAGCTATAATTTCAGAAGACAGTAAGTAATCATTTATGAATAATGTTATTTTCATATGTAATATGCGTAAATATTTGTAGAATATCCGGCGTTTCAAGAATATTTATTGGCAAATGAGTTTCTACAGCTAGCAGTTGAAATTAGCAAGACAGACAGTGAAAGCTATGTTCGAGCATCTGCTTTAGTTTTTCTTTCAACTACTGTTCGTATAAATAAATTATGGAAAGAAAAATTATCGCAATTTGATTTACCTGTATGTGTCATTAAAAGGTATATAATTTTCGATTAATATTTGATAATAAAACTATATTCTTTTACTTCAGAATACTGCAATAATGCTACTCAACAATGAAAGCGAGGCCATAGTCAGAAAGGAAGCAGTAATTCTACTGAAAGAATTATATGTACATCGTAAATGGTCGTGAGTAATGTTGCGCAGCACTGCTGTCAGTCATTTCAATATCATTGATAGAGTAATTATTTTTTAGGAAAAATATTATTGATTCAATGACATTGACAATGGCAAAAACTGCTGTGCTTGATCTTCATTGGGAAGTAAAGATAAGTGCTCTTGAATACTGGAATCACGTTATAACATCGCATTTGTCCGATCAAGGTGTACTCGATGGTCATTTTCCAAAAGTAACGTTTTCAAAAGAACACAGGAAAATCGTATCTTTAAATGAAACTGAGATAAAGCGGAGGCTCAATAAAGCACTAGATGAATTAGCGAAACAAAATTGCTTGAGAGTAAGTAGATCTACATTACATAATTCTTAATCAATAAGTCACATCTTGCATTGCATTTTAGGTCCTTTTGGTTACTCTAGAAGACAGTGATCTTGAAGTATGCAAAACATCAGCAACTATAATAAACAAATTAAAAGCATTCCTTTTGAAGTATAAACTTAATGAACCTTTACCAGCATTGCCTCTACCCAAAGATAGTGCCACTTTAGATACCTCTTATGTTAAGTACGAACCACCGGATAATGTTGCAAGTTCCAATTGTGAGATGCTCAGTAATTCTAATAATGTGATAGAAGAAATTCTAGATGTTAATGATGCAAATCTACTTGCTTCTATATACAAACATTCAATAGAAGCCGATAGTAAAACGCAAAAATCAGAGGAGAAAACATTTCAATATATTCCTTGTGTGACTAGGCAAGTTTTTCTTCAAACAATTTTTGATATGGACATCACTGCATATATCGAAGAGAAAGAGCGATGGTTGACCACATACTCCACTAGTTTTGATTCAACATTGGATGATATATTAACAATGTACAAAAAAGGAGACGTTAATTCAATGGATTGCTATTAATCATGAATAATGTGCCTTATAGATTGCACAAAATAAAAACTCAGATCTTCTACATAAGTATGGTATGCACCTTTTGTTCTTACATTACTTTTAAATTTATAATTTTATGAGTTACATCACACCACAGTTAAAATAAGATCATGTCATAAATTTTATAATAAAAATAAGATTTTATTATAAGTACATTTATATATTACATAGAAACATTTATAATAGGCGTTTTTCTCATAGAATTTGAGTAATAAAAATAAAACGAAACTTTCATACAGTGCTTATTTATGCAGCTGATATAGAATAAAATGAATGAATACTTATGTATTTAATATATAAAGAAACATATTAAAATTGTTATATAAATTGTTTATGCTCATTTATATAAAACATTGTTTTTGTTAATAAAAAGAAAATACAAAATTTTGTTATTTATATTCATATTACACACAAACATAAATCTGGAAAGTAACAAACTTACAAACTAATCAGATTTCATAATAATATAAAAAAACATTATTTGTATTATTTGTACTTCATTCAGTCTTTATAATTTTCCATATAACTAAAAGACATATATTATGTTTAAAGAAAATTTGCAATGTCAATTTGCTCTGGCTGAGAGTAAAGATTTTTTCCATCAACAGACATTTCTTGCTCATCATCACTCACAGTAATAATAGAATTCCAAGGAAAGTTATTACATGATGAATGATATGTCAAAACATCTGTATCTGTATTAGTGCTAACTACTTCCAATGCTGTAAACTGTTTTTTTTCAGTATTTTCTATTGGATTTGTTATCTTTGGTACAAGGAATTCTTCATTAATAGTTGTATTAACGCTGGAATCTATATTATTCCAAAATGAAGTTGTTGCTGTTTCACAAGGCTCAGTCTTTACTTGTTTCACAGTTGTATTCTCTATTCCTATAATTGTATTGATTTGCTGTAACATATTTCTTATATTTGTCTCTTCTACACCTGTTTTATTTTTTTTCTTCCTTCCCCTACGCTTCTTCTTATTTAGATCAGTGCAAAGACTTTCAGTAATATTAAAAAATTCTTCATCAGTTATTTCTTTTCTTTGATACAATTCACGTTCCCAAGCAATAAACTGACTACAGTTTATCGAACAATTATCATGAGTAAATTTTTTTGGTGAATTAATTGCTTCATTTTTATACTTATATTTTGGTTCAGGTTTAATGAAAACATGATTGTATATATTTTCATTGTTATTGTTATCACCTAAATTTATAGGTCGCAAATATTTTTTTTTTGTACATTTCATATCATTCAAAACTTTGAAGCCTTGAAGATTAATAATAGTTTGCGATAACTCTATTGGATTGTGATGTTGGATATGATGATTATGTAAATCTATGACAGTAGCATTTGGATGCTGACAAATAATGCATTGGTAGAACACAGACATTCTGTAACTATTGCAATTCTACCTTCATAAAGTAAACAATATATAAAATGTTAAGAATAATATATCTATCTTTTTGGTTACCTATTAATAAAATCAATATTTCATATATTTCTAAATACGATAGTTAAAAAAAAATAATGCAGTTAGAGATTTACCTTTAAAAGATCGTACTTATGAGGTTATATAAATATCCAATAGGGAGATCGAAAGAATTATAGATCACAATATTTGATTATACATGAACATAACACTTATCGCGCAATAAAATTTTATGTAAATCATATAAAGATTAAATAAGTTTATTATATTTTACATGATATTGTCTATTGGACAATAATGTCATACATCCACGTGAAGATCTATGATACTATGTCAATATAAGTATATATGTGTCTACATATGTATAACGACATGTAATACGTGAAATAAAATACATGCAGATGTGGAAAATGTTATCATAATATATAATATAAAATGTTTAAATTAAAAAAATTAACAATTTCCTTTAGTGCAAACGAAACTTAACATTCTATGTTTCATATAATATCAAATCTTACAATAGATCAACAAATCGATGGCTTACTGCACAAAAAATGTTCGCTTTTAGCGTCTTCGAGAAAAACAATTTCAAGAGATTAATTTTTATTTTAGTATTTTCGAGAAAAACAATTTAAAAAATTCAATGATACTTTATAGTTAAATAAACACTTCTTGCATTGTATTTATCTTTATCAATGCTATTATAAAATTGGTTGCAAATTGTGCATTGATCCTTTTGAAGAACATAAAATGACAAAGGTGAATCGTGGTTCTTGAACATATCTTTCTATATGTATGTACTAAAAAAAAAAAAAAAAAAAATGAAGAAAATATAATTTTTTACAAATTTATGAAGTAGATACAAATATGATTTTTATACATAAAAGTTATTTTATACATAAAAAAGCAATCAAGAACTATTTATTGCATATGAAAACTCAAATTTCACAAAAAATGGACATGCAATATTTGTGCAATAAGTTGCCGAGATATAAATTGAAAATTTTTATTTACATAGTACAACATAATACAATAGATTGTACTTTTTTGGAGAAAGGTTAACAACAAAAGATCGTATCATTTATTTTTCGATTTTCGTTTATTCACCGGTTGTTATATAAGGCGGCACGTAATTTCTTCTAGTGTGACGGTCGATTACGTTGCGATAAATGAAAGTATTACACGGGACATTTCGGCGTTGGTGTTATAAATAAAAAAATGCAAAACTTAAATAGCTGACGATTAAATTTAGATCGTAAGACGCGTACTGCTTGTATGCATCAGAACATGCATCGCGAATATCGGAGTAGTTCGAGATAAATCGGTGACGATATGCGCGCTGTGATTGGCCGACAATTGAAAACGGGCCAATAAGCGCACGTTTCGCGCCGAAAAGATACGATTACACAGACCGGTGTGAGCATGCGCGCTCTTTGATTATTCTCGCCATGATTCGGCGCGAGCTTTCAGTCACGCGCAACGCTTCGTAGGGGAATTGTATGAAGGACTCGTTTCGTGACCATCGTGAAAAAAAGGAAACTATTTCAAGTTAAATTTGGTATAGCGTGTTGGCTAAAAGGCAACAAGTGTAACGTTCACTGATCGTGCATGAAACGGTTGTGCGCGTGTAGACCCAACTATGTCTTTCTACTTTCGCGACCGGCCGAAATTCGGCGACAGACTACGTGGTAAATCCGGCGACGAACTTCTGCAAGAGATTAAACAACAGTTCGACGAAGACAGCAAGTCTTTCTTCGAGCCTACAAATAGATCGCAACGGGATCCCTTTGAACGACATTCCACTTTCTCAAGGGTGAGTTTGTCTCTTCTTTACGTAAATTTCCGTTTAAAATCAAATCGTGCAAATCAGTAGAACATAATATTTATTATTAAAATTAAGTTTCTGGAATAATGCTTTTTATGTAAAGCATACTTTTATGTTTAAGCGTAAGTGTTGTTTTCTCATCACGGTTTTAAGAGTTAATTGTACTTTATTTGTTAACCTTCAGATTTTCATATTTCAGTGTCAAATTATGATAGAACATTGTTAATTTTTGTTTCTGTTGGTACAAAAATTTATTTTCAAGTTCATATAAAATGTATTTATTATAAATTACGATATTTTGTTCATTTTATTTAATAATTTAAATAGTAATTTTCTCTATTAGTTTGGTTTAAATAATTTAATTCAACATAATGATAATATAAGTAACAACATGGTAGAATTGCAATATCAATACTCTATCAGTTTAAGTTTGAAATGCGTCAAGAAATACTCACCAATAGCACTAGATTTCAAACTAAAAATTTTAATATTAAAAAAATATTACTATATACTATATGGATCTATACATATAATGATACAAACTTAAAACATCAAAACTCAAAACAGAATATCAAAAGGTTAACGGGTAACTTTTCGTCGAGCAACTTTTTAAATTATTATATCTTTATACTCTCATTAGAGTCACTTTGGAATGTCGAAAAAATGTGTTCCTTCTTGCATGATTTGAATGTGTTGTACGAAAATTTTTTATTTATAGAGTGGCCCAATTTCTACATCGTTTCACCAGCATGTATTTAGTTTTCTCTGCTTGTCGGTTATTCTTGTCACAATGCCGATATTTTCAGAAGGCAAAAAGTGAAAAAACCGTCGTGTTTATTGGTGATCGGTATTTTTCAAGTACCCTGATGTATAAAGATTCGAAAAAATATAAATGTGTGATAGGTTCATAAGTGCAATATTTTTCATATAGGGTGATGTTTTTTGCATTGAATATAGCATTGTCGAAATCGTGTTGTTACAAATTAATTACGACAATTATTTTAGTTTTAACACAAGAACTACTAACTCTTAATATGTATGTACTTAAATGTATTATGCTTAAATGTATTAGTTTACAGTTAATGGCGAAACCAAATAGGTGTGTGTTTCTATTACAATAAAAGTAAATATAGACATCATGAAATATACTTGCAAAAACAAAAAAATCTGATACCAGTTATTTTAACTAATTTGATAGCGTAGCGTTAAAATGAGGGTAATGGTATTATATAATTTATATTTTAATATTTACATACGTATTTATATACGTATATATATATATATATATATAGGATTTTATTATTTTATTCTTCTATGTTATGTGAACGTTGCAAAAATTTGGTATTCATTATGCCGAATCACCTGTTCCGCGTTGTCAACGAGCCAATTGTCATAGTTCATGGCGGTCGCGTGACCGTTACAGCCGTATCGGTACCGTGAAAATTTTTCAATTATTTTACCGCGATCGTCTTAACGCACTACGTATTATGTGTTCCATACAATAATTGTTTAATTATCATTAAAAAGAATAACGAAAAATGTTCAATACGTTGGATACAGTATCCCTTGTAATATTACTCAATTCGAACTGTGACCTTAGACTCATGTAAACAAGACAATTTAACGATCAAATATTTCGGTAATCTTGTGATAATCGAGATTGTCCCAATGAATACCACAATAAAATATCCACCTGTATTATTTTTTTTATCGACGAACTTTAGAGTATTGTTGTGAAAATAAACTAGTATTTCGATATGTATAGAAGGGAAATATAATAATATGATAACTTCCTAATATAATGATAAGATAGTTTTAAAGTTACGATTACTTTACCTCAGTGTCACTTTCTATGTATACATAAAGTATGTATATATAGAGATTAAAAATGCACTAATCGGTTCATATAGACAGTAAGTAGACTTATCTACCGTCGATATCGATCTATCTATGTAAAGAGAGCCTTAAGAAACAAGTAGCTTAGTATCAGCCGTTATCTGCTTTTTATTTCAAATTCAACAAATTTATGAAGAGCTTTTTTTTGAAAACGGGATTTTTTTCATTCCATTGAAAAAGTCTAAGTAAAATAATTGCAAATATAAAATTGCTTTAACATATAATCTTATAGCTCTGAGCTAAATGTTTGAAAGTTACTTAAGAAACTTTTTTCTTTAGCATTTTCTATATAGATTAAATATGCGGGTATCATATCCAAAAAGGTAGTATGTGCTGTTGCAGGGTGAATATGGAATTAAAATTGTTCATATAGTAAAAGGAAAACGATTGATGATTCAAACGGAGGCCATGGGTTTCCCTCCTTTTTCGTATGTCCTCGTTTCGTTCAACTTCGATCGCCATCTTGGTGCATAATGAACGAAACAAAATCGATTAATCTAAACGTTTTCTGGGGGGGGGGGGGAGGCGTTCAAATGACCGTCGATTCATGAGAATGGCGGAAATTGCTGTTTCTGGTCGTCATAAGAGGGTCTTTATCCAATTCTGAAATACATTAACGATATAATGATAATTTTCTTCGAAAAAAACACAATGTCTTTTCCCTAGTTATATTTATACCTTCCTTGTTACGATAATAGCCCGTAATAGAAGCGTCTTCATGGAATTTCTGATTTTATATACAAAAATATAGAAGCATAAGATTTTCAAGAAATGTGATATATGATTCTTGTTATAAAAAATATAATTTTGGTATTTTGCTTATCGATACGACAATATCTTTGTATTCGTGGAAAAAGTTAATTGCACCTATATCATACTTTTATCGAAAAACAATAAAGATTCGCACCAGATACATGCGGTAAACAATTGCTGGTTTTAATCTATTCGCGGGTTCTCAAACGGAATTGTACAAGATATTTGAGAATAAAATATTTTTAAAAATCTAAGAAATTTTTTAAGAAAGGGGCAATAAATTGGACGAGACATGGTTTATATAGAACTGGTTAGAAATATAAAGATTCTCGGATTTTTTGATACTATGAATAGTATGAAGACGAATCACTATAATTTCAGTCCATTAAGAACCAATTATAATAGTTGCACGTTATTAGGAAACATAAAAAATGTAACTTACATGTTGTTTTTTTAAAATACCAAAAATATATTAAAATAATAAATACTTTGCAGAAGCGCACTATATAAATCAAAGATACACAACAACTTTTTATAATTTCAGAAGAAATAAGTTTAACATACCGTCACAAATACTTCAATGTTATCAAATTTCATCAAATTAAAATATCAATCTGAAGGAAGAAATACTACTCGAAAAATATTAATCAACTCTTTGGAATTTCACAACTATGTTATTAAGAATAAGTAGTTTATCATATTGATAAATTCAGTTTCGCCAAATCTCATCAAACTGTAGAATCAAGATGAAAGAAGAAATACTATCGAAAGAATATTAAGATCTTTACAATTTTCTTTGCTTAACTTCGATATTAACAGAATTGAGCGATGTAAATCGACCGGAATGAATTACAAATGAAATGTTGTTAATGTGTTAATACAAAACCAGTAGTTTGGCAAGTGTGCAACAAAGGAATTCACAGAGTGTATTATCTATAAAAGACCTACTCGAGCTTACTCGTGTCCCTGTAGAGGGTTCTGTTCTGTTCATTGAAGTCTATAAAGCTAGTGGGCTATTAAAACCACCCCAATTGCATTAAACGTCCCTTCTGAGAGAAAGAGGGTGACGATGTACCGGTACACGAGTACGAAATGAGATCAATATGGTATAGGTGCGGTAAGTTTCGCAATTCTACCATCGAGAGCAGTCGCTCTACATCGGGCTGATATCGTTGGCTTTTCAGAAGTGCAGACAGATTCCGGCAAAGGACCCAGAAATAACGTGTTTGTTGCCAAACGCCCGCCGGGGAGATGACTTACCACTTATTCGCCTCACCATAGACCCTTCTCTGTTTTCAACAATAAAACGTTTCATTGATCAATCGATAAGATCGTTCTGACGGAGGGTGCGTTCCTTTTAAAGTAACGATACGAAGCCAGAATGCATTGCTTCGTTGCAATCTTCTTTGGATAGAAGAATATTAATTAGCGTGGACTTTCTTCAATCAGTTGATAGCTCAGTAGACTATATATTGGAAAGTATATTATTTTTTCAAAATAGAGGATTGAGTTAAAAATATCTTTTTTCTTTTTTGGAATTAGAAGATAAGTCAGGGTTAATGGAATTAATGCGAGATATTCAACTTTATTTATGGGAAATTTCAAGGAAAATTCTACAGGAGAAACGTATAAATTATCCAAACTCGTTATAAGATTTGTGAAGAATGGATGAAACAATTTTCTGCTTTTACACCTCTTTAGTTATTTGCATAAAAATATGGTACCCAAAATTTCGCAGAAAGGGGGAAATTCAAAGAAGAAACGAGGACAAAAGGGAAGGAAGATAATTTCGTAATTGTTACCATAAAAGTATATTTAATACTAACAACACAAAGAAACAAGATAGAAGAAAGGATAAATGTCTTAGCCGCGTGATCAAGATGGTATCCTGCGGTAAATCTAAAAAATTCTGCAAATGTAAAATTTCTGATGATTTGCAAGAAATTTAACGTGTGCGTGGAAAATGTCACGGATCAAATGGACAGATTATTCTGGATCGAACGGTTCTTGGTTTGGAATGGCGAGAGGGAATCAATGGCAGCTATTTTCAGAGGCTCTGGCGTCGGCGACGACTTCGTCGTCGAGAACGTTCCTAGGTCTTCGAACATGCCGATGGTGTTTGAAAATTGAGAACATTGCTTCATGATATGCATCTCTTACGAGAAAAAAAAACAACATTACTTCATAGTTGTCAAAATCCTTTTTATACCGACTTTGAGAAACAAGGAAGAGTATCTCAATGAGAATATATTTTTTTATTCTTAAAAGAATAATTCCATCTAACCTGAGCCACAGATTTTATCTTTATTTTCCTTTTTTTTTTTTTACTTCTTTTTTATATCACTTTTTATTTTCAGAAATATCTTTCTCATACGAGAAAGAGGCAGCAAATGCTAGTCAAAAGTATTTTTACATGTATTTAACATATACACTTTCTTCTTTATATCAGTTTGTATTCTTAAAAGAACATTTCCTCTAACTTGGACAAAGGATACTGTTTTTTCATAATATTTTTTAACGAAACGACGAAGTATTCTGTTTTATAATTTTGTCGATATCGATCCATCTTCAGAAAAGATATAGAAATTTTTTTATGAAGTTCTTTTCTAGAGACGAAGTCTTGAAAGTGCGATAGAAATGATCATTTCTGGTATAGAACGTAGTCATCCGTCTGGACCCCTGCATCAATATTTACTCTGGCAAGATTGCTGCCGTCACTGGCCGATTTTCTTTCATTTTTTTGCGGTTCCCATTCACTTCTCCGTCCTGGATATCGACGTGGAAAATGTTACGGAGACAGAAATGCTTGGAGAGGGTAAAAGTATATCAAGGGAATATTTTATTGATTCTGGCTAGAACTTAGATCTACTACTAGATATGTCTCTTCATACCAGAAAAATACTACAAAGTATAGATAATAAAGAATTACCAGTCCTGAAATAGAAGTAACATGTATAAACAACCGCTACATGAACTCTCTTAAAGATAACTAGAAGAAAGATAAGACAAACAAGTATTTAAATTCGTAAAGCAAGAGAATAATATAATATGACACACCATTCTCTCCTTAAAGATTTAAGAAAATGCGATCAATTAAATATTACAATTATTCAATATTTACAAATATACAAATATTACAATTAAATATTACTAATTTTATGTTTTGAGAAAGGAAGAAGAAAATGGAAGAAGTGGAGAACTCCATCATAATAATGCAGAATTAAATGATACTATTCCTATAATTTTGTAATAGTGGAGCTTTCCTATGACCTGTAATACTGCATGATGTTTCGTGGTAATGCATCAATGGTGACTCGTCCCCGATTGAACCAGGCAAAGTTTGGTGCTAACTGCAAGATAAGACACCTCGTTACACCCACTGCAATTTTCATGCGATGACTCACGAAGTCATTGGGATTCATCGTGCGTGGAAAGGGACGTCTTGAAAAGTGCTCTCTTTCTCCGTTCTAAGAACCACGTCGCGGACCCTTGATTATCCCTCCTACTTTTCTTGGTGAACGTCATTCATGAAGCGGCATTCCTATCCGCTTTATGGCCAGTTCTACGAATCGTTCGAAGGGAAAGGGTCATATCGTGTCTTCCTGCCGCGAATTTTGAGAATTGACATATTATTTAACCCTCTGTAATCGTGGAATTTCCTTTATTCATAAGAGAAGTATTTGGTGTCATAATGTTGATATTTAAAAGATTTATCGATAGCAATTATCAATTTCTGAATTTCAAATTAAATTAAAAAATGGTCAGAAGGAAGAAGTTACAATATTTTTTTTATAAGTAGAGAAATTATAGTTATAGAAAAGATTTATTGATAGCAATTATCAATTTTTGAATTTAAAATTAAATTAAAAAATGGTCAGAAGGAAGAAGTTACAATATTTTTTTTTTATAAGTAGAGAAATTCTAGTTATAGAAAAGATTTATTGATAGCAATTATCAATTTTTGAATTTCAAATTGAATTAAAAAATGGTCAGAAGGAAGAAGTTACAATATTTTTTTTTATAAGTAGAGAAATTCTAGTTATAGAAAAGATTTATTGATAGCAATTATCAATTTTTGAATTTCAAATTAAATTAAAAAATGGCCAGAAGGAAGAAGTTACAATATTTTTTTTTATAAGTAGAGAAATTCTAGTTATAGAAAAGATTTATTGATAGCAATTATCAATTTTTGAATTTCAAATTAAATTAAAAAATGGCCAGAAGGAAGAAGTTACAATATTTTTTTTATAAGTAGAGAAATTCTAGTTATAGAAAATCAAGACAATTAAAATTAAGACATTATACAGAGTAAAAACTCTGAATCCTATTCTAAATACGTAGATAATTATTAATAATAGGATGGAATGAAGTGGACTTTCTAAGGAAATAAATAAACCTACCAAACCTCCTAAACATGTTATAACAACATGAAATTTCACAAATTCTTCTTATACATATCATATACTAAATATAACGCAAAAGCTGTAGAGGTTTTTATATTATATCATATGTTTCAAGAACAATACAAGATATATTTTGAATTTTGAAATAATCCCCGAGAATATGATTCTTAAACAAATAACGAATTTATAGAACATTCTTAATTATACAAAGTACATTCTTGAAGATATCTTCTCATTGTAAACACAAAGAAAGAAGTGATAAAAGTAAAGACATGATTGTAGTAGGTTGTGTGTCTTATCTCGAAGATCATTTCTGTTCGTATACATCGAGTATGACAATGCTGCTATAATATTACTGCACGATCAAATTCTTTACACGCTGCCTAAGAGGTATGTCTAATGTTTTTTCAAAGATCTTCGAAAATTACATAGTCCTTGTGCATGAAGATTGGTATCATGGTGTCCTCGACCTTCGATGCTTTTAGCGGGCTTTTAGCTTTTATCGCCACGCCCTATATCAATTACAATTGGTTGAAGTATTTCAAACGTACAATATTGATCCTCATCTATTAACAAACCTTTAGTACCTTTCATACCAATGTCCAAAAGTTTTACATAGTTTACTATTTCATATAAGACGTATACAGCATTTGAGAAAAAGAAACATCTGATCATTAATACATAGTAATTAATAAGTAAAACATTACGTATTCAATATTATCATATAATATATATTATTCTGTATACGTTAAATATAATGCTACGATATTTAAATATATTGTACAGTATACAATATCTACTTAATATAATAACTAAATTAATAATTAAATTCGCGAGAACTCCACTATGATTTATAGAACAAAGGAGAAATATATCTAAAATGTTTCTGTTACTAGTCTAGTTCGTAAAAATTTCCGATCCCCTAATTTCGAAATATTTCACCGAGACTGTTATGATTACGAGGTAAAATAGTGATTCAAAATTATCTAATGGCGGCTTACATCAATTTTAAAATCTCAAAGATCGGAGTAAAAAATAAGAGAAGGCGGCGTTGACCGACGTGTTGAGACTAGTATACTCGTTGCATCAATGGAGCATTACGAGTGTATGCGTTCGACCTGTAGTAGGAATCTCCACTTTTCCTTTCACTCTTTGATCGTTCGATACACGTGCACATCATGCTTTGTTGCGTGTGAAACACGATGCAGTTCCGTGTGAAAGTGTCACACTGATCATTCTTATTTTCACTTCTCATAGTAATAATTTAATACAAGAATGTATAATAGATCGTAATCGTATTCAAATCAAATTCGTAGATCAGTGATTTTAGATTATGCTATCAAATTTATATTTAATAAATTATATATATAAGTATCATGATAAAACCTTAGATTTAATGGATGAAATAAATTTTTATATAGGCTCCATTTCTTCAGTTATGTTAATAACAATATGAAATTGCATAAAAATTCGCAGTAAGAATTTTAGTAGTAAGTATGTAGTATGTGTTTACACGCGGGCCTAATGCGTGCAAGAATGCATGCATGTATAGCATAATATATGTAGTAGAGATATGCTGATATCCGTAAGCCCGTAAGGAAATCAGTCTTTGCTTCTCTACACTCTACAGTCATCTCTATGACGTCACGAAACTTCAGTCTGCTAAGGAATGGCGATCGAGCACTTCCTCAAGCTTCATAGTTTCCTGGCCGCGCCATCGATCACCGTAGATCATCGATCATCATTATCGATGATCGTGCGAGTGATCGAAAAGCGTGAACAAGATCGAGAAACAAAATCGAAGACGAGACTGCAGTAAGTTCTCATATAGAATAACGTGATCCACGATTTGTTCGATCGATTTTGAATATTAACGATTATACTTACTTTTAAGTCTCCGTGAGAGACGTTTGATCTAGTTCGAATTTTGTAAAGAGATGAAAAGATAGAATTATTGACTGGATAATATTTTATTAATACATACATATTTGTCACGTGACAATTTACAAATTACAAATTGCAATTTACGTCTTTTTCTTCAAAAACTACAAAATCGTTTATATCATAAGAAAGGTGTAATTTATATTTTGCAACTTAGTTATTGAACCGTTAGATGGCAACACTCTTCACAAAAATTATTAAGATATATGTATACCATTTCTGTTTTGACTGTGTATCAATTTTATAGATGAAAGTATTTTTTGAATATAACATAAATAATATATTGTATAAATAAAAATTCCAAATAAAAATATTTTAATATTCATTGTTGTACGAAGTGTGAAAACACGACAAGTAATAAAACATTTTTCCGAACTCCTGTTATGATATTCACCTTCGCTAATGATTTATGATATTTGTATCATCATAAAAAACATTTAAATTGAGCTATTAGATATATAATTTTATTTATCTCTTCTGACTTGACTCGTATAGAATATATAAGGATGATCTTCTCTTTTAAACATCGTGTCATCGTTTTAATGAATCGAAACAAATTTCATTCCCTTCCATTACCATGACTCTGACACGCAGCTTTGAACTATTGGTATTCAAAGAAAGTCCAAGTTTCATTACGTTCAGTTACATTAAATTATCAAATTTAAAAGAATATGAAAATTATTCCCATTGATCTTATCGTTAGATTATTCAATGTCCATCCCTGTTAAAAGTCTGCTCCTAACCTTAAAACTAGTCTCTTATTAGACATCAATCTTTTCAATCATTCTGCGTGATGAGTGAAATCAGCAGTTTTACGATTTGTTTCACATATTACACAAGACGTGTATATAGGTTTATTCGTGGATTATTCTCGCCATAAAAGAAATTCCGTCTCGTTACGTCCAATATCATTATCATTATAAATTAGAACTTAGTACTTATTATATTCATAACAAATTTATACATCATTTTCATGAAATTGTATTAATATTTATCATGTGATACATATCCATAATTAGATTGCGGATTGTTATATAATTTTGTAAAATTTAAAGGCACAAAGATGCACACAATGTAGGTATATACATAATAACATGATGACATACCAAAATATATGAAGTATTCAAAGTAAAACATCTGTTAATAGAGAATGAAACAAATCTCTATTTAAGTTGTATTTCTTTAGTTGTATTCATAAAAATTTATATATATATAACAAACCGCTATTTTCTACCCCTATTGTAAAACTTCATTTTCGTAATTTAAGCATAAAGAGATTAAAACTGAAACGTTTTCGAAAGGTAGAAATACCAATGGCATTTATGTATATCACACTTCTGCAATCTTATAAGAATCCTTGAATGGTGATTCGAATAATTCGAAACATCTGAAAGTCAGAGATGAAGATCGTGCTTGATAATAAGTTGTACATGGAAGCATAAAGTGTTCGAAAACCATGGAGGACTACCACACGTACAATTTATTCTTGCCATTGTCTCACGCGTGCAAGATCGCCGAAGTGCAATATTCGCGTATAGAATTCTACAGAATCCGCAGATGGCAGTTCGCTAATGTATTGCCAAGCAATCGATTACATAATCTCTATCTTGTAGATTGTAGGGGAACACGAAGTGAGTCATCTGTCGAGCGAATTACCGTTGTGTACTCATGCATGTGCAAATCGACATGTTCGTCGAAGTGTACGATTCGATCTGTGTTTCCTGCTTATTGTCAAGCGCGATATAAACATTCGACACTATTGAAAGTTTCAATCCGATTCTACTGCGTTTCGAAAATATTCCACAGGAAGCTGATTCCACGATTTCCACAACGCATAGACAAAATTGCACCTTGGTGATCGTAAAGGAATTATAATTTGATGTTTCGCGACGCTGTACCACGTGCTCGCTCACGCTGTTATTAAATGTACGTATAGCGCGAGTAATAAACTATTTTTAATACTTTTTTGTTGATATTTTAAGTCGCATTTAATTTGTCAAGATGAAATTTAATTTATATTGTTTTTTTAAATTAAAGATATCCAAATGGATTGTATAACTTTATTATTTTGATAAAAAGATAGTATTTTTCGTAAAAATAATTATATTTGTAGCAAAAATAATTCACTATATTATTATAAATAATTATTCTAAGAATAATGCTCTTTCAAAAATGAAGATCGAGAATTTACATTTTTTGCATCATTACGTCAATCTTTTTCTTTGCTTTGTATGATTTTATGCATTGACGCGTTACCATTAAATATTATAAATTACAGGCTAACATTATTATGGATCTTACTTAATCTAGTGAACGCTTTTTTTTCGCTAGTAGACATAAAAATAAGTAGAAATATATTTTCGTGAAACGTTTCCAGGTAATGTTAAGATATTGTTTATTGCGGTCTTAAATAAATATCAATTACAAAATATCTTAAATGAATATGAATTACAAAACATTAATTTTTAGATAAAAAAATTATATAAGGTTACTTAATGAATTATGGAAGTTTCCGAAGGGTAATTGAAAATCGCGCATTAGATTATGAAATCTTATTCCTACTTTGCTTGGCCTTTATCCAATCAAGCATCATTTCAAAGGTTTCTATATACCATTAATTACATCTCAATGGCATAACCGGCTGTATAGACATACTCTATGTACTATTATGTCACTTGCAGTCGCCTTTAAATATAGTTCTCATGGCTAAAGTCATAGTATTAATTATACTATCGTCATCCTTGGATATTTAAAAAAAAAATCATCAAATTGTATCATATTGATCAACACGATGCAAAACAGTTAAACATGTAGCTTTAAATAGAATTCTTCTGAATTATTTACTGGCACATTAGACACATTAGAATATTATAATATCAATTTAATGTAAATATTATTTTGAATTCTTCCATATAGAACGATTATTCTTAAAAAAAAGATGTGTATATATTGAATTAATTTTGAAAGTTAAACAAATTTATAATTACATAACTCAAATAGAATTCATTTATTTCACTAATACTACTATATTATTGCAAATATAGATAAGATGAAATTTTATCATTAGGTGATGATAAAGTTAGGTCACGACGAGCAAGGTCTCGGTTTGTTGTTGCGTCACGATGCAATATCTTGATTATAAAGCACCTATATTACATGATACCTGGCCACACGACCTGCACACGTATTTTCACGTCCAGCAGAAGAGGTTTGGATCGGGGCCAAATACTGCGATCGTATGACTAATTTTCAATGGCTGACTTTTAGTACTTCAGCGGTATAATACATCTGAAATCGTGAAGCCAAGTTGACATATAATAAGTTGACATTACGTGATAAAACATCCCCTCAAACGCTTATGCAACAAACACGATGTATAGAATTCTCATTAATTACAAAATAATTATTGGATCGAGGTGAGCTTTGAATTTTCATTGAAATTTTTCGGCGAAATTTCTCCATCGGTCATGGAGAGTTCTTTAGTTACCATTTAAAATTGTTAGTGGATCTTAACGTTACATATAGTATCAGAAGAATCTTATCAGAATTACTGTAACGATCGTATTTAAAACTCGATAAGTTCTAAAAATATATCTCGTTAATACATATGGGTTTTATTTATTAACTGCCCAATTTAGTTCTTATTGGGAACAATATGTAGTCTATATATATATTTTACGCTGAAACAGTGCCTTTGAATCAGACACGGTCTATTTATACTTACATCGAGTGATTCATGGTTAATATTACATTAAAAAAAAAATATGTCGAATTTTGAGGATAATAGCACGATCGAAAATTCTACTCGATTAATGATGATCTATTTATATAGTGCGATTATTGGTTGCGAGAAAGGAAAACGAGTTGATCAACTTTTCGGATGGGAATACAAACATGTGAAGGGAATTCATGCTTACTATAAAAGGATATAGGTAAACAAGTCCAGAGTACAGCCTTGCTCGGTAGGTTGATTGTAAAACGAAAAATGGAAAAACTTGACAATACCGACCCACAATTGGCACAGACGATAAATCATGCTGAAAGAATATTTCAAACCGATTTCAACGTGAAAAAAATAAATATTTTCGAAATCATAAATATCCTAACACTCTACGTAATTTAAAAACTCTATTTATTAGAAATTAAAAAAATCCACAAAACAAGAAAAACTTACTAGGTTATATATGAACATAAAATAATACGAATTTTATGATGTTTCCAATATACATATTTTTTGATAAAACGTACTTTTTATTTTAGACAATCAGTGATAAGGTCGATCTCAACTTCAATCATCTTTATCTATGAATGTCTGAAGAAAGTACAGTAAGAACGTTCTCTGTCATTCTTCGCTTCGAATGTCGCGTGCCGTTTAAGTGCGCGAAAACCAAATTTCTCGAAAGAGCCAGAGAGGAACGTTCTAGTAGCGTCTGGGGTGTTCGTTCGATTACTTCCGTGAGAGTTCGGCTGCGCTCGGTGACAGTCACGTGGCTCTTGATACAGCCCACACAACAAATATATTTAAGTTGCTCCGGGAGCGCGCTGACAGTTTCGCTATTGACCTGAAACGAGTGTGTTCTGTAACGCGTGTATCTTGAGGATTTTCTCAAGAGAACATTTCCTTCTTCTAATGCAGAACCTTTTATTTGCAAGTGAGTGATACAAGTGTAAAATAGACGGAGTAACGTCGATAGTGGTCCAATTACATAATCTGAAAACAAAAGGAAGAGAAGACAGAAAACTAGAGTGCTACCTAGAGAAGATCGAAGAGAGAGGCTAAAGACAACTGTCGCACGTAATTGACTCGGGTAACTTTGCAAGATCTTTAAGCAAAAAGAGAAAGAAAACGAAAGTGTGTTTTTTCCAAACGTTTATTTTTTCGTTTCGCCTTTTTTGTTAACACGCCGTCGCTGTTGTTTAGTGAGCTTCTTGGCTGATCTTTTGAAAACGTATAAACAAATATATACATAAAAAAAAACTTAACCTGCAGAGCGAGCTCTTAACGGTAAAAGAGGCACGAACTTAACCTCTTAGTGTGTGAGACAAAAAATACCAGCATATTAAAAAAAATCGCATCTCCTGAGAAAAAAGAAGGAAAAAAGGAACACCACGTATTCGAAATCAGGCACGGATCAAAGGGTCCAAAAAATGGACTCGCCTGTCATCGTGGACAAAGCATCCGAATTCGGAGAACCGATTGATTTGGATCGTCCGTTTCCCGTAAGTGGTGCCATCTTTTTTTTTGCCATTCCCATCGTATATTCCGCAGTACATAATACATATGTATTTATTACAACCGGAACGAATATACGATTTCTAACGTGTTACAGTTAAGATTAATGGACGGTATACGTTACTTTTATTCGTCGATATTTCGATGTCTCGATATTACACTATAACTCGTTCGTTACTCGAACGTACACTTAAGTATCAGACAAGAATAATGTAAAGAAGTTGTGTTAATCGGCTTATGACGTTACTCCAAGCCTGTATGTCGAATCATGCGATCTGAACGTTGATATAGTCGACTCGTGACGTTTATGCCAAGACTTTTCCAGATCGTTCTAAAGTAGTATTGCGCACCTTTTGATTTGTTTTACTTCCTTCTACATGTATAGGTTATTATCGATTTTTCGATATAATTTGCATATTTGAATTATTATATGATTCGTCTCTATTTAATATAATGAACCTTTATTTATTTATTTTTTTGCGTTTTATTATTTTACTATCTGTATTATTTTTTTTTATTGATGAGTTTGTTGAACGGATAGTATAATCGATGTTACCCTATCCCATGGGAAATTTGGGTGTTGTCTAGTTGATAGGGAACGTGAGGAAGGTATACGCCTATCGATGTTCTCGATTCTTGCGTTTAACGTCGGTTTCGACCTTCTCTCTTGCGTTCTGCGGGATCGCGTGGAAGTTAGAAATAGAATTTGCGAGGAATGACGTAGGTTTCACCGTCTCGAAAACGTCGACTTGTCGACCCGTGGATTTCACACTTTCTCCGGACGAACAGGACGGATGAACAAATTCCTCGCTAACTTGATGTTACTATAATACAATTTATGTACTCACGTTACTGATTTCAGTCAAAATGAAATTTGGGATTCTTAAAATTACAACACTTCTTTGTTCGATTATTTAGGAGTTTCCTAAATTGACAGGAAATGCAATTTTGGAACTATTTCGTAAGTGCTATGATAGTTTTATAATGACGATTTACAATTCACATATATAGGGATATATAGGTATAAATATCCATTTGCAAAACTCGGCTGAAAACTTGATGTGAAAAAATATTTATTTACTTCATAAAATCAGTATAATTCAATCATGTACAGTTAAATACAAAATATAATATAAACATTTCCATTGACTAGCTACACATAATGATATATTCCAGGTACCCCTATACATTTTTTTATAGTTTACTTGCTAAAATGAAATATAGGTTTTTTGACACCTTGACTGGAATCTTAATGTTATGTAACATGAAATCTTCTTATGACTTTATTACACTGATTTATTAGTATATTATTTTTCCATAACTTCTAATTATTTGACTATTAGTTTGTAATACTTTTGCTATAGTTTTATCATATACATGTATTTCGTCATTTCTCTTTTACTGTCTGTTTGCTATAAGAACCATTACTCATTTTCTATGAATTTACCGTAAATTGAAGTCTATACTTCTACTTTAAGTCTCCAGATAAATTTTTCATCGTCAAGATCTTGCAGAAAAATCATCTCACAGATTATTTTATTATATTATCATTTTCATGGTATTCCAACCGGAAGTTATCAGTGCAATGGCACTCGTACAAATATTCGATTTGACTGGCGTCTTCTTGTCTGATCAAGCCCCAAGCTGGTCCTGAATCTTTCTAACTTATTCTCCTAGAACAAGGTCCATTCCTCCAAAACATAAGCGTGTTGACGCTAATAATAAACTAACGGAGACGTTTCTCCTCCGTAGCTCTGTCTGCGACCAAAAGGAATCAGATAGAGAAGGAAAGAAGCAAGAAGAAAAAAAGACGAAAAACGTAACATAATCGCGGTCCATTCGCTGACTACGCGCTTTATTTCCTCTCGTTTATGTCCGACCAGTCGGCCGTATTAGGCTTGCCTGAATATCTTGCGGCCATAAATGGTCTTTTCTCTTGAAATTCAACTCTGATCATCGATAATGTTCATTGTTCTCCAAAGAATTTTCTCAATCAAAATAATAGCACAAAAATTAATTGTTTCAGTTTATTACACTATTGTTTGGAGTATACTGCCGATGATACTGGAAGGATCTTTGAGGTTAGAATCGAAGCGAATATTGCTTAGGAAGATTAGGAATCTTGATCTGTAAGATCTCGTGCAGTAAAAGTTCAGTTCATATATTAAAAGGTATAATAAAAGGAGAAATAACGATTATTTGGATAGCTGCATGTTGTGCTTTTTGTAACTGTAGTTTAATCATAGATTGTGGTATAAGTATTTAGTATTTTAATACTCATAGTTTGATTTCTGATCTTTGAAAAGAACAAATCTACCTTTTTGTATTCTTATAACGTTTATTTATATATTTACGAACACTAATTTTTTTTTGGTAATAAGACCTAAAAGTAATCCTAACCTAACGCTAACTACAGATTAAAGAAATGAAGGAATTTTCTTAAAAATTTCCTATTTCTATATGGAGAGTGAAATGCGTTTTATTTTTATTTTTTATTTTTCATATTTTATTTTTCTACATATCTATAGTTTTTATCGCTATTTTTATATTGTAACAATTCTGCTAATACTAAATACCTTATATATGTAGGTTATTACAAAATAACCCACAGTAACTATTAAAACGAAAGCAAAGTTGTAATCAGTCATTTGTAATGTTTATATTTGTCCACATTGGTCAACTGCACGAGAGCTTCGCTATATCGTTTCCACCATTAATTATACCACGTCTAATTGAGCTAATTGAAAGGAAATTGTCTTCTCAATATCATTTACGGCTTCTCGAAAAGACGATAACAGAGTATTTTTACCTGTGATCTAACCGGCTGCCCCTTTTCACGTAAAAAAGAAACCGGTTTCGATAAACATTATTTTTAATACTATCGATGATGATGCCTTGACATATGTCGCGTAGGCGTTATCCATCCATTGGAGAACGGAAGTGAAACCAGATTGGTATTCCTCTTTCACTCATCCATTATGCGACATATTTCCGGTATTTCATAAAAATCTTCGCAGTATAAGATTTCTAGGATCTTTTACATTACAAATTTTAATAATTTCTATTTCTCCAGAAGAAATAGTGTAAATTTTTTTCATATTCCGTCATTGTATTTTTGAGTTTTAATAATTTTGTATTGTTAATGATCTTAGAAACTTATTCCTTCAATTGAGCTTTTGTCTTTTACTGTTGCTGTCATCTTGGTACTTTTCAGAAACTAAACATTTTTGCTGCGAATATTCATGACTTCCATAATTAGATTTTTCCAAAATTCTAACATTCTTGTTCATTCTTTTTCAGTGCCCTTCTGGATTCGAGAATGCTTTTAATTTGTTTATTCCAAAATCGTAAAATTTTAATAGTGAATGTTGCCCAGACTTTCAAAATTTCCTCATTCTCTCCAAAGGAGAACATAATCCAATTTAATTATTTTTTCTTACTAATACAAACTGAAAATAAAAATATTTAGAAGATAGAATAATTTATCTTGCATTTTCTTCTACTTTCACTTTTTAATTATAAATCATACGAAAATAACTATTCTTTTGATTATTATTTCTCTATTACTTCTCTCGAAGAATATTTCTATGTTAGTTAAAAGCAAATGAACTGTATATTCTGAAGAATACCATGAGGAAATCAGGAAATAACTATAAATCGTGGTCTGTCGTGGGCTTGATTCAAAGAACCGTGACACAGTTCTTCGTTTATATCGAGCCGGCGCTGACATTCACCCAGTTTGCCGTTTTATGGATAACCATAGCGGCGTGAACTTTTCATTACCTCTGATTCCCTTGTGTTCCTACATATGCGTTTTGTTCATACAAAATGTGTGTAAAATTACCATTCTAGCATACTACAATGGAAAATACATTGTTTCTTAATAATTTAAAATTGTTTATAACAATATAAGAATTTTTCTTCTTAATTATAGTTAACCTCAAAAATGTATCAGAAATTATTTGATTTATGTTATAATTATTTATTATATTATGTAATAATTATTACTATAACATATATAATAATGACAATAATTATATTTATATAATATAAATGTAAGAATATAAATATAATTATATTATTTATGATATTTGTTATCTTAAAACTATTAAAATGTAAATTGTAAAATAAATATAGTGGATAGATTATTAATTTAATTAAATATTTTATATTGACTTGTTTTAATAGATTTTTTGTTATAATTTAACTTATTGTTAGTCAGTTACATGTAATTTACACTTACAGTGCATGAACACATACATATACACAAGGAAAACACAACAATGAAATCATGAAAAGTCGCATAAAAGGCAAGGAACGCGCGGAATGCAGCACATGGATGAATATTCAATGCGGAGTAGTTCAGTCACAGTTCCTGGAACTGCATCTCATAATAATTAACAAGTTTCATAATTTTCAGATCGGAACTGTTGCATGTATTGCATTAGTACCTTCTTTAATGATTTTTAAACATTAAAATTCTTTTCGAATACATTCTAACCCACTACAATAATAATATACTATTAAAATACAATAACAAAGGAAAGAAAAATTTAAGAATATATATATGAAATATAGAGAGTTAGGTACGAATATCTTTGAAATGAAAGACAATTACAAGATTATTTGTTAAAATAGTTTAGTATTATTGTTATTATTATATATTACTTCATGTTATTAAGCTTGCTAATGTTAAAAACATTGCTCGGAAATTAACTTTCCTTAATGTAACTGGAACGGTGATTAGTATAATGGTTCTCTTAGGAAATTTCATTTAAGGCGAAATAAATTTTCAAAGGACTATTAATAGCTATTAATTGTCGTCTAACCTAATTTAGCAACTATACACACAATGATGATTTGAAGATAAAAATAAAGAAACACGAAGAAAAAAAGATGATAGCTGATTCAGATGTAGCAATTCTAAATATAATGAATTAGACAATAGTCTAGTTCTTTAATTAAATATTTCGTGTCTTCGCACTTCTAATGTTTACGCTGCGCGCGCATCTCCTATACGACGTGAGAATTCTCGAAAATTTCACAGAGTCAAACGGTTTTATGGAGCTTAATGAATTTTTTAAAGATATATAAGATTTATGTACAATTTGTCACTATTTTATTGCCCTTATACGTATAGCTAGATCTGTCTATCTTTTTTTGAATTCTGTGTTTCTAATAACAATTACACTCAATCACACACAATAGACGGAGAAAATCTGCGTATAAAGGTTAATTTATGGATTTTGCTGGTCAGAAAATATCTAAAAGTTATTTTTATTCGGTTCTCCTTTTTTATTTAATTTATAATATTTAATATATAGGAATTAGAGTACAGTAGATAATGAAGAAAAGAAGCAACCGAAAGAAAAGTTTAGATAGACCTAACATTTAACGGGTGTGCATGATTCATAAGCGGAATCAAGTGGTGCACCTTTAAAAGGCATCGACATACGAATGGAAGACTTTCTATATATTTTAGTCAAAGATATGCGAAGAATACTGGAAATTAATATATGAACTCGGGAAAGAGAAATGTAAGCTTAGATCCTATGACTTGAATTGCACATAAGTTCACAAGAATAAAAATGCTTTTTGTAGTATTTTCTAGTTATTGTTAGAACCGAATAAAATGATACATATTAAAAGACTGCTGTTTATTAAAAAATGAATTGATTAATATTTCGGAGCACCATTTTTCCATATTAAAAAAGTCACTTCAACAAAACAAAAATTCACTCAAACTCTAAGGAAGTAGTTTGTGTAGGATGAATTGCTCGCCTGCAGGTGGCCAATCATTGCACTTTTAAAGCTTTTCGTCTAAAAAAACAAGGCGATATTAGATATATGTTTATTAAACAAAAATATTAAACAGCACTATCTGCTTCTGCTTTTGATTGATCTATATTTGTGAAACATTACTTTTCACCATTAAATTTTACTTTTTACTAGCAAATAATTGCTAAAATAGTAATGTTAGCTTTTAGTTGTGAAATTTGTATATAATGCCTATAATAGTTGTCAGTAATTTTATATTTGAAATAAAAAGTATCAAACAAAAAGATAGAAATATAAAGTCAAACAAATAATAGAAAATATTATATATTAATAATTTTTTATAATTTTCTATGATTCTTATATATTTGCGTTTAGACGTAAGTATATACTTTCTTATAGGAAGAAAAGGGAATTTTAAACGATCATTCCTATTTGCTAAGGAAGTCACGGTTTCCTTTGATCGAATTATTTTCTGTGGGTGAAACTACGAAATACAGTGTAGCAGCCACGTATGTATATACATACGCGTGTACATCATGTCGCCGCTGTATATAGTTATTCAATGACGTAAAGGTCGTAATACACGTCGTCACGAGTGGAACACCCACGCGAAATCACGCATTTCTCGAAATGGCGTCAATTATCATACTACTAATCCCCAAGTCGTAACGTTAATGGTTACTCTTCCGATATCGTAAAAAACCAATCTTCTAAGTATTTTTCTAATATTCACGTATGTAAAATATTGTAAATGTATACAACATTCTAATCTCTTTGTGCATGGCTTTTAATTTTAATGATACATCATTACGTAACTTCGTTATTATAGATCTTTTTAGTAGTTTGATACAGATTTATCAAAGCGTTGCACTTTACGCTTCATTTTTCTTTTAATACCATTTATTCGAATGTCTACCTCCTATTTGTTATATTTCTTATATTGTGTTCGGTATCAGGCTTTCTGTGACTTACAGAGAAAGAACTCGCTTTAACTCGCAAAGAAATGTAGAAACACGGCTTATTTCACAGCTTAAGCGACAGAACTTAAGTAAATAAACTTTAACTTACATCGTTATATTAGTCGATAGAGACGTCTTCTGGGGTCTTTTAAAATTTTAAAGAAAAAATTAAAAAAGAATATTCTAATAGCCATAGAAAAATGAAAACATTTCACGAATATTTAAGAAGAAAATTTGAACTTTGAATATCGAAATAGTAAGAATTCATTAAGAGCCAATGTTGCATTACTTTAACATTTCGTTCATGATTATATCACTTTTGATAATATTTCTTCTTTCGTCAAGATCCTGAAGATTTTATGAAGTTTGAGAATTACAAGTATTTATTATTCTAATATCTTAAACTACTCCGAATATTTATAATTCCTTTTAGCTTGATAAAAAAATATTTGCTTATTACTTAATATTTGCTCGTCATTTTCCCCTTGATTTTTAATGGATCAATACATAATTAAATAAATTAAAATAAAATTCCGTACACCACATATACAGACCTCAGAAGTCGCACTTTAGACTTACTAAAGAAAACCGAAAAAAAGAACACAAATTCCTTACTTCGACTTATTACCTGTTACCAGGGGTTCCCATTTGACGACGACAATTTCGGACGACGCAGTGATATTCGTGCACATCTGGACGATCTAGCAGCCCGCCACCCAGAATTCGCCGACCATCTGTTAGGCCCACCTTGGGGTGACATCCCCTTTCACGGCTCTTTCCGTAACCGAAATCGTGACTCTGGAAACAGAGATCGTAATAATCACCAACAAGGTTACTCTGACGAGGACGCACGAAGTCAAGCAAGCGGAAGTAGCGCTGCCAGCGGAATCAGTGCCTCCAGTTCGCACGGTGAAGCGGACATTAACCAAAATCAACAAAATAAATCCTCCAATTTCGAAGAATCTCATAGGAAAAGTCAAATTCCGCAATACGGATTACGTAATACTGTGGATATAGGTCAGCACCATCACAACATGGAAAATCTTGACAGAGGAAATCGTGGACAGCGTTCAATGTCCGCTCCTCCAGAGAATAGACAGTCTTCTAATCAACAACAACCTCAACAGCAAGAGCAACAGCCACAGCAGCAGCCACAGGGTCAGAGATACGTTTCTAGGATAGATATAACGCCACAGCATAACCAGCCTCAGCAACAGAAATCACAGCAGCAACAATCGCAGCCACAACCACAAACTCAGCAACAACAGCAGAAACCTCAGCAGCAAAGTAACGTTAGGCATATTCCAATTTTTGTTGAAGGTAGAGACGAACCTGTGCTACCAAGAAGTTTCGACGACCCGTCTTCCTTCAGAAGAGCACCTTCTCCTTTCAGAAGAGAACCTTCTCCTCCGCAGTTTCATGCACCACCACACTTTCAAAGAACATTTGGTCAGCACTTTGGTGGAAGACCCCATCAACGGCCTCCACACTTCCAGGAATCTTTCTATCAGCCACCAAGCGGCTTTGAGCATCCTCCCAGGAGACAACAGCAGACACACACTTTCCAGCAGCCTAGACAGCCTCAGCAGCAACAGTATTGCGAAAGACAGCCTCAACAACAATATTATACTGAGAGACAACCACAGCAGCAGCATTATGAGCAATCCAAGCAACAGAAGTCTCAACAGCAGGCTCCACCTCAACAGCAACAGCAACCTCAGCAACAGGAACCACCAAAACCTACCGTTCCAAAGGATCCTCTAGAAAAAGTAGCTCTTGTACAGAAGGAAGTAGACTCTCTGGCTGAACAAGTTAAACAGTATAGTGGTAACTCGAGGACAGATAAAGAATATATTTATCTAGATGAAATGCTTACTAGGGAACTGATTAAATTGGACGATATAGAGACAGAAGGTAGAGACAATGTTCGACAGGCGCGCAAGAACGCAATAAAGACTATACAGGAAACAATTAGTTTACTGGAGTCGAAGGCGCCGCTTCCATCGCAACAAGTATTGTCAGAGGAACAGGAGAAACAAGAAGTTTCTAATGTAACCGAAGAGGCTGGACAGACTGGAACACTAAACATGCATCATAAAGGAGAGGATCAGTCTCAGAATAAGGAAGCAATCCCACTGCCTCCTGCACCATCATCTCCAACGAAGAAACCTGAAGAAGCTATCGAACCTTCTACAGAAAAAATAGAGAACTCTGATACTTATCACGCTACGAGTCAACAACAGGATGCTCGGCAGGTTTCCAGCGAGCCTATTGAAACGACACCAGCGAAGAAGCCGGAAATGACGTCTATGGAAGTTCAGCAGATTCCAGACGAAGCTATTGTAACTGAACAGAAGGAAGTAGAAAACGCTCCCGGAGAAAAGGAACAGGAAAACACTACTGAAGTAAAGGAAACAGATATTTCTGCTGAAAAGACCACTGAGAACATTCCCTCTGAGGGGAATAAGGAAGTAAATCCTCTAGAAGAAAAAAAAATAGAGAATGTTTCTGAGGATAAAAAAGTAGAAAACACTTCCAAGGAAAAGAAAACTGAGAAAACTGATAGTAAACCGCCTGGCCAAGAACAACAGCAGAAAACCGAGGAGAAAATGGAGATAGAGAGTAGTGAGGTAAAGCAGTCTCCCAGGTCAAAAAAAGGAAGGAAGACAAAAAAACAGGCTGCTCCAGTGTCTGATAAACCTATACCATTGCCAGCTCCAGAGAACACTGAGGCTAGTGCAAATTAGAATAGCTGGCAAGAAGAAATATAAAGTGTCACGATTCTAATTGGACCAAAGGACGCATCTCGCAAGTTATTCTGTTGGTTGTCGCCAGAGCAGAATATCATTATTTTGGAGAACAAGCGAAGAGAAGCCTTTTTTGATGGTCGTTATTTCTTCTCTGTTTTGCGATCATTCTTGGTGCCAGATCGATAGGGACGTCGTGGATCGACGTGAAAATCGCACAATCGTCAGCATGGAAACCACGCCGGCCGGAAACGTTCTTTTGTTGTGTTTCGTTGCTCCTTCGTTCAAGTGGTTGCAGTCAGGTTCAAACAGGAGATGAGTATATATGTTCAGACAACCTTATAACATATAGAATCGTACAACGAATATCCAGCACAAAAAGGCTGTCACGCTGTTGCGTTGCATTTGGACGAAACTGTCCCTCCTGATTTCTACTCTTCACCCGTGCTGATTTCATGGGAAGTCATATGGGAAAGAACATAGAATACTCAAGGAATTGTATTACACGTTTGATAATGTTCAGTGCAAAGTTTGATTGCACTCGAAGAAATTGAAATATCGGTCTCCTTTTAGGAACAATTCTTTTCTCTGTTTTTATTATTACTATTTCTTAATTTTTAAATTAGTCACGTTATTTATTAAATATATTTTTTCTTTTATTGAGACGTTGATTGACTAGTTAATTGGTTAGATAATGACTGAGTAAAAGCAAAGGAATGAAAAAGCATTTTTTAGGAACCGATATTTAGTGTTTTATATATTATCGAGACTGGCATATAGTCAGTATTGATAATAAGATTAGTGGGAGAAATTTGACACGATTATGAAAATGTTTAAACGTGTTGTATAATGAAAATGATAACGATTATCCACAAGGAAACGCGTTGAGGATGTCGGAGTCGAACGTTCAAGAATGGAACGCGTCCGTTTCTTACTATTAGTATTACAGCGCACGGCCTGAAGCATGATAAAACTAACTTTATTATTATTATTATTATTATTTCTATTTATAATTTATTGTGCGTCTGCTGAACGATTCGAGCACGATTTTCGTGCCCCTAATATAATAGGTTATTAAAAGAGGATGGTTCAGGAATTTATAGATTCTTAATAACGAAGAGAATGAACAAAAAAATTATACAGCTTCACATAGTTGTGATTTCTTAAATATCTCTGTAAGCTTTTTCCTTGATATACTAAGGAGGAAGAACACTAGTTTAATATGAAATGTAGAAGTGATTGACTAATTTTATAGTATTTATAAGATAACAAAATTATTTTTACTATGCAACATTTTCACTCCAAGCACATATAATTCATAACATAGTTATCTATGCTGTATAAAAATCGAATTACATACAGTTTAGCCTGAAACAATCAATTTTTAAGTAAATCAATTAAGTTCTTTTTTACTTGATTTACTGTGTAGTATGAAATCTGTGAATTTCTGAGCCACTTTATTTCAATCCCATGTGCAAATCTGTTGTCACGAAACCATTGTGTGTGATATACGAACCATGTATGTATATATTAAGATCGTATGTGTTCGTTTTATGAAAAATGATGTATCCCGTTCACAGTTACCTTAAATCATTGTTCGATTTTTAACAATATTAAGAAACTTGATTCTTATCTCTTGAAAAAAAGAAAAATTGTCGATAACAATAATGTATAAAATACATTATTCTATGGTTCCTTGTTCAGGGTGATACTCATCATTATTCTTCCTTTTTTGTTTCTTCTCATTTTTTTCTTCTTTTTTTTTTTTGTTTCTGTATGATATTTACGTACATATGTATCTGTAGAAATCACTTGCTCTCAAGCAGAAATTTTGTATTTTTTTCTGACGTGTGAGAAGTGCGCACACACACGCGCGCGTGTGTGATCTGTGGTGTGTGATGTGTGGTGCGTGTGTGGTAAGAAAGAATAAATGTATTATACAAAAGAAAGATATGTGAGAAGGAGTGGATGAATAAATGATCTAACTATCAGTAGAACATCAGTATAAGTGCGGCGAAAATGTAACTATTTTATGAACAAACGCATTCGATTGAAAATACAATCTGCTCGTTTGAATCATATATTGATCCTAACCTAATCAGATCATATTAAATCATATTAAAAAGTCCCCGTCTCCTGTGTTGATAACCAAGTTCCTCTGCGTCCATTAATTACGTCATTTGTGTAGTCCATTTTTTTAAAGTGGTATAAGTCTAATTTTGACTTGTAAATTATACCATAAGCTTCATGATAGACTGATGTGTTCTCATGTTATATTTTAATGGTATATAGTTAGACATATTAGTATCTCCAAAAATTATTAAAGATACATTGCTTAAAAACAAAATTGCATAAATGGTTTTAGATTTAATGTATACATGTATAATAGATTATTACAAGCAATTACAAGTAAAAAATACTTAATACCTAATACTTACTATCTACAGTAGTACTTACTATAAGTAAGAATATCATTGATAACATTAACTTTTGTATTGCAAATGCAATTTTTATAACTTTGCTTTTAGAAATATTTAAATATGTATCATGTATCTCAGTACAAGAAAAAATGGACTTCTACCATTAAAAAAAGAAAGAAAAACCAGTTTTTCTATAAAAGTTTGTATAAAACGATTTTAGAAAATTTTTTATTACAATACGAATAAATCATTTAGTTATCAAACAAAATATTTAATATTGTAATAATTAAATACAAACGAAATAATAGAATTAATGAGAAAAATTAGAAATATAATGAACAAAAACTAAAATGTAAATGTAGGTTGACAATATTGATTTGTAAAATGATTTTGCTAAAAGTTTTGCAAGAGAACTGGTAAATATCGAATTCGGAACAGAGTTTGGCTTGTGCCCAATCTAATAAACCGAAGCAAAAATTTCACTACGTAAAAGATCATTTTCGAAAAATTTTGGGAATACTTGAAATGCTTTTAATCCTATTTTTGCTACTATATGGGGGCAAAGATAAAATGTTCACTTGGACTACCAAATCGACGACAAAGAAATTCTAAATTGAAGAATCCGTATTGTCTCTTACATAAAAAGAAGTCATTTACCATCTGTATATGTACATATTCACAAAACTCATATAAAAATGACGATGTGTCTGAAAAATGTGAATATATATGCTCAACCTAAACAAAGGTAAAAAATTATTTAAAATGAGATATTTTTTTCGAAGAACGCAGCTTTTGTAGCGAAAGTTCTGGGTACCAACGACCTGCTAACAACAACATCCACTACATGTATACGCTTTTTCATTGCCAAATTCCTGAGAATTGTTTGAAGTTGTAAAATTTCCTTAAAATATTGCAACCATAAGCAAAATATTAGCCGCAAGCTTAAAAGGGAAATTGTTCAGGAAAAATTGGTACATAATACTTTTTATAATTGCAAGAATCATAAAAGAAATAATAAGGGAAGTTATAAAAAATGAGACAGCTTTTTTACTACTCAGGAAATTTAAAATTATAGGTTAGGTTATTTTTCATTTGTTAAGAAATGGCGCAGATGGATTTTCAAATTTGTCGCTTTATTAAATCCATGTTTAAGTATGAAGTGAATAAAAAATAACGATCACTTTAATGATTTCCTCTTATTTTTATTAAAATTCTTCAGTACACTTAAAAAGATAATATAAAATAATATATAGAAAGACTCGGTATATACTTTAAATCATTTTTTATTTTTAATAGAATGAAGTATTCAATACTATATAAAAAGAGCATGAATTACAAATAGCAAAAAATTACCAATTTTCATAAAGCTGCATACATATATAAATTTTAAAAAACATTGTTCATATCAATTTCTTACAATTATACAATTAAATTTATTTGACTTAAAAATATCAAGCCGTTTTAATTAATTATTCATGACAATTTTTAAATAATAAGAATTTAAAGAAGAAAAAATATTTAAAGATAGATTACACTGTTAAACAAACTGGACGGAAAGAAGAACAAATGGTTTCTTCGTTAGTAACCGAACGTGGTTGAAATCTTGGCACGATAGATGCGTACATGTCATCTAAAAATAGCAGGCCTGCTTAGACTTTGAGAAAAGAAAGTTTTTGCGCCGCGACAGAGACCACCTTCGGGAAATCCCCGTGAGGATGTCAGTAAGCGTCTTTACTGACATCTAGTCTGGATCGGTGAGTTCACTTTGGCATTTAAACCAAAAAGATAATATTCTTAGAATAAGCAGAAAGAATTGTAACAAGCTACTAAAACAAATTCCAATCTAGAATGAATCACTATCCTATATAGAAAGTTCAAACATTTTTAAACATCGAGAGATCGATTAATATGTATAATATTGAGAATTAATGAATTTAAATATCGACAGCAAGCTATAAACCTAATTGAAGTCCATGTATTTATTTACTCAACAACTTTGTTTGTGGTGAAATTAATAAAGGAAGAGTTCGCTATATGAACAAATAATTTGTTGTTCTTGAAGATTAATTTGTTTTTTAGCAAAAGCGTGAATATCTGTTATCAAATCTGTCAAACTGAGATTGTTATAAAATTATTTACTATGAAAGTAGATGTAATGCAACAATAATTTTTAATGACACGCATTAATACAATCACAATCTTGGCTTTAAACTTACAGCTTACTATAATTATGTATTATTTATTTTATGTGTAAGTGTACTTTGCGAGGAATGCTTCTATTTAAATGACAGTATTCCGTTATCAAAATCGCAGGTGACGATGCTGGTTATAAGTATTGTTTGTAAAAATTATACAGAAAGTGTTTTTAGCAATGAAACTATACGTGAATCATTGCGAAGCGTTTCTCTAAAGTTTCTAACTATCCCATTTAAAATTGATTGCGTCTTGTTGCTGGTTCTCTTTTGTGCATTTTCAACTCCAAATCATCGTGATTATCTTCAAAGCATACAGGACAATATAGATCGCCGTGACAACCTAAACACCGCTGTAAATCTTTAGTTTGTTCACACATTACGCAGCTAGGTTTTTCATCTTCGTCATCAGTATGTTTTGCCTCCTGTTTGTTAAATTTTAATCAGAACACTGTATGTACATATTTATCCATAAAAATCAGTTTCACATACCTCGAGTTCCATTTCTTCCAATTCATCCTCTTCTAAGTCTTTCTCATATTTTTTCTCCAATTCTGCTTCTGCCAAAGCTTTCCCAATTAATTTCTTTGTTACGTGTTTCTCATCATCATTGTCATCATTAGCTGAATGCTAAAACAACAGAAATTTGCTTATACTATTGTTCATCGTACAAACTTATTGCTTATTATTGATTTTATACTTCTATAGGTTTTTCACTAATGCCTTGTAGTGATCTTAGCCTTGCTTGAATTTCGCTAACCGAATCGCTGCCCGAGGATAGTTCCAATTGATTCAAATATTCCTGTATTAAATCGTCTGTTTTCTGTTGGTCTGTTCTGGTATCTACTTGCTGCATCTACAAAGAATAATACATTTGTTTCGATTATACTTAGAACACAATAATTTTATGGTATTCTTTTATTACATATTAACGTACATTTATTCTGTGCTGCCTAACATCTGGGTCTTCATCCTTTAGCAATGCTAATCTCCGTTTTATCTCATCTACACTTAAAGCTGTAGTTTTGTCTTCCTCCTTCAATTTTCTTAATCTTTCAACTATCTCTTGATCAGCTGGTTCTAACCCAGTTTTAAATCTATCCCAATGATTTGTATGTTTGTACATTACAATAGGAGGCTTCACAGGGTTCTCCAACAAGTCCAGTCTATATGAATCAAGCATATTACATTATTTTACTTATAATTATTCACAAAAGTATTTGAATACTTGCAGAAATTTATAAATAAATATATTATACATCTTATACATATTGGTTATTATATATTTAATTATATATGTTTGACCAATATAATCATGACAGTAGTGTCTTGTTACAATTATAATGGAATTTTAAAATGTTTTATCAAACATATGTAATATATACATAAAAGTTTTCTATGGTAACTGTAATTACAAATATTTTCATGCTTATCTTTGAAGAATATATTACTTTTTTGTAATGTCCACTGGAGCCATTGGTTCTTCGTGGCCATTCATTTCGATATTATTATTAAAGCTTGAGGTACTTGTAAAATTATATTTATTAAAGCAACGTCCACAGACCTTTTTCACCCCTTTATCTGGAATATTACATTTATATTTGAGGCACTTACTGCAACATGAAAAACCACAGCCGGGGCAAGCAACCTAAGTAATATCAGAACAATGAAACATAATGGAAAGAAAAGTTAAAAGCTATTCTAATTTCTGATAATCAGATTAAACTAACTAAAAAAGCTATGTGCAAGAAATGATGTGATGATATGGTACAACTTAACCTATAAATTGCAAGCGATTCTATTAACAAAAATGATAACTTACTTCTCTTGTGAAGAAGGAAAATTTCGTTTGACAAATATTACAAGACATACTGAATCTATTTTTCAAACTTTAATACGTTGTCATCACAAATGTGACAGAAAATTATTCAACATATTTTATCTTTGAAAATTTCTGACGTACAAACGTTCGAGTTAACAGGAATCGATTACAGTACCAAATTCGAAACTGGATAAGAGAAAGAGAATATATGCTTCATTTTAAACAAAATTATTGCCAAATATTTTATCTCAATTAATTACGTATCATATTGCTAAACAATAAAAGTAATAGATAAAGAAATAAGTTTTTGAAATAATGAACATAGGAAAAGAAATTTTTATTTCAGAAATATCTGATGTCACTATCTTACAGTTCTTCAAGTTGTATCATGCTAATGCCTAACTTCAATCATATTAAATGAATGAAAACCACCAAAGTGTTTAAATCTACATTTCACTATTGTTCTTAAGGTTAAACTTTTGGGAACCAAAAATTATTGACATTATTTCTGCAGCCTTGGAATACTTGACGTACAGAATTCGAGAATACTTATAACAATATATAACTAATGTATTATACTGAGTACATTGTTTATCATCATTTTCATTTTCTTTTCCATGTTCTAATTTTGTTTAATTTTTAACGATTAACTATTGTTTAACTGACTTTGATCGATATTATAAGCTGCAATTATTATTTAAAGGCAGCAAATACAATAATCTGTCCACTAGGCTTAGTTAGTCGATAAGTTAGTTCTCTGCAAAATAAATTATTGTTCTAAATCAACAGCTCTTACCGCCTTTCCTTTTCCATTTTAGTTAACGATACCTAAACTAATTATTAAACGATATCTTTTAAAATAGTGTTATACTATTACTTATACTATTATTATATAGTTAATAACTATCCTTTTTCAGACATATGATAGGTAAAACTTAACAACTTTCCTTGAAAATAAGAAGAAAATGACCTTATCTTTTATAATGTAAGTGATTTCTAGTTCCTTTAAAACTTTTTAATTAACTCAGCTGCGTTTTCCTCTCTGTACAAGAAAAGAAAAAGATTTATAAGCATTCCCAACTTTAATTAATGAATTTGTTAACAAATCTGGTGACATAATACAGATAATTTGCATCTTTAAAGCTGCCGTCGATTATATACAACTAACATTATTGCAACACAATTAATGGCAATATGTTTGTGCATAACGTTTATGAGATATTTGTTTGTTAATTACTGGAAAATTAGAAAAGCTAGTAATCGCGAAAATATTGTAGAATCGCAATACTCTTGTTACTGGTGTATTATAAAAAGATCTTCATAAACGTTCAATAAAAGTTAATCAAGTGATTAATTAATTAACAGCCTGCACAGTATTTCTAAAATTACCGATACCAATCCTTTAATGAGGAGTGTCGTACGAGGGACTATAACGCAACCTATTATACCTGTTTAAGATTAGATTAGTTGTAAGTTTGAATAATTCATCTGTCCTAGTCCTACACTGCCTATCTCTCCTACTATCGTTCATTTCATCTATCCTCGTCACACATTGATGCTTTCCTTATTCCACTCGGGCCTTACTCTGTCCTTGTCGCAGAATGATGCTTTTCTTGTCTACGAACGTCTAATATATCGCCATCTACTGCTGGATACACCAAGTTACGGTTCCTACCGCTCGTGCTAGATGGCAGCACATAGATTGGTGTAGCAAGGAAAGCATCAGTGCAAGAACAGAGTAGGGCGTGAGTGGAACAAGGAAGACATCAATGTGCGACAAGGACAGATGATGGAAACAACAATAGAAAGAAAGATGGACAGTTTGCAACAAAGACAGACGATACAGACGATAGTAGAAAGAACGAGTGACAGTGTGCGACAAGGACGGACGATATGAACGACAATAGAAGAGATAAATAGTGTGAGACTAGGACAGATGAATTGTTCAAACTTACAACTAATTTAAGGCTATTTTTTAAGAGTTGGTAGTTCTAGAAATGCTGAGCAGACTATTAAATAATTAATCACTTGATTAACTTTCATTGAACGTGTATTAAAGTCTTTTTATAATATACATACTATATAAAAGTTAAAATTTAATAATATTTTCGCGACTATTAATCTATCTTACCTAACTAATGTTATAAGCGTGTAATACAATATATTTGTTAACTGATTCTTATAAACTATTTATATAAACTTTAATTTATTCTTTTACATTTAATTTCTACATGGTAATATAATACCAACAATGTATTTTATAAAATATTTATTGTATGTATGTATATGTATAACATTTATTTTGTATATAAAATATATACAAGTGTATAACGTATATGAAACAAAATATATGAAACAATATGCGGGACGTTTTTCGTTTTCTTGTCTTTGACGAGAAATTCGTATAATTTGATGAAAATTTGATGAAACAGAATAAATTATTATTTTAAATAAGCAGCGCTAACTGTTTCACCCTTCCCATTATGGTTAATGATCTTTGAACTAATTGTTACAAATTTTCTTTTAAAATAGTATTATATTATTATTTATACTGTTATTATATAATTATTTATTACCAATTTTTAAGATGTTTCAAATGAAACTTATCAGCTCTTCTTTAAGACTTTAAAATAAGATGATTATCTTTTATAATGTAAGTAACTTTTAGTTTGTCTAAAATTTGTTAAATTCATCTTTATTTTTATTTCAAGATAACAAGAAGATTTATAGCTATTCGTAACTTCAATTGAAGAATTACTTAATAAAATTCATGATGATACAAAAAGCTACTTTTATTTTTAAAGGTGTTACCAGTAATGTATAACTAATTGAGTTGGAATAGGACGTACTTAAAGGCAATAGAGAGACTATTCTTGGAATACTTTTTGGTTAAACATTTGGCCTTTAACATTTGGTAATTAGTTTGGATAATTACTACTTAAGAAAATTAGCAGAAAGGATCATTAAGGTCAAAGGCAATAAGAAGGT
The DNA here is from genome assembly GCF_024542735.1 of Bombus huntii. Taxonomy (NCBI): domain Eukaryota; kingdom Metazoa; phylum Arthropoda; class Insecta; order Hymenoptera; family Apidae; genus Bombus; species Bombus huntii. The sequence goes on from NC_066251.1 coordinate 6,749,942, forward strand.
AAAGGACTTTCCGCAATTATTTAACATATATCAATTATTTAATTATTATAATTATCAAATATGTAGTATATACATAAAACTTTATTTCTGCATTGTTTCCAAGAAATGGCGTTCGTATCGTCTGACCACGTCTCACCATCCTTGTCGCATATTTCACCCCCTTTGCCTAAGTGGTGTATATATATATATATGTCGGAAAGGGAAGAACATCGGAACACCTAGAACTTGGGATAGTCCAGCAACAGTGTACTCCAGGGTCTACTATAGCTGTAGTCAAACGATGGCAGTTAGCTAATCCGATTGTAATCGTTCGAGATTGGTGATGGTGAGCTTTGGCTCGGAGCGACGGCCCTTCGCCCAACGTAGCCGCGGTCGACGGGACGGGCGCTTTGTCTAGCAAAGGTATAGAGCGATAGTATGACCCCCATTACAGAAAGTACCGGGCAGTAAAACATTCCAACGAGTCCCTCAGACAATGAATACCCAAGGTTGAGGCACTTGCACGACACGAGTACCGCTAGCCCGAGGACCCGCCATAAAACCTGGGTATATATATATATACCTTTCATCTCCGACATATATATATATATATATGGACAACAGAGCCTTCCCTTTGGAATTTTGGGAAAATCCCTTAACACTTTCATCTAGATTCTACCATAGCCGTCATTAGGCAATTGTCGTCATTCAATCCGATTGTATTTGTTCGAGATTTGTGATAATGAGCTTGGACTCCAGGCGACAACCAGTCGCCTGTCACGTAAAATTAAGGCTTAGGTTTTAAAGACACGAAGGTTGAGCCGTAGCACAACTTTATATTTCTTTTCTATCGAACTTTATTAAATAATACAACTTTATAAGCATAGTTTGCGCGACTGATCTGAGAGATGTTGACTGATAAGAGTTTGTAATTTCAGTCCCGAGATGTTCTCGTATTATTACGGAGGAAAGCTCGGTGTGGGTGTGCCCTTTCCCGTTAGGTAAATACCCGCTTTTCCCTCGTAATTTGTACGAACGTATAATAAACCTAAGGACTATTTCAAGGACCGTCCATAAACCAATAACACTTACAGAGTTAATAAACTAAAAGTTTAAGTTTATGGTGGGTCCTTAAGGTTATTGACGTCACACTTCCCGCTAGCAAATTTTCCCTCAAGGGCGGCTAGCATCCTTCTCTAATCGTCTCCCTCTAATATGGACGCTACATAGCGTCTTTACGCTCAGTGAACATTCTACGTTTTAACAAAGAGTTGGTTTAATAATACTTGTACCGTAGACAAGCAAGTTGAGTACAACTTGGGCTTTGGGAAAAGCGCATTTTGTTATCCCGCTGACCGCGGATTCGTTATTGAACCTAGGATCATTGTCATTAGCATCTCGAGTATCTAATTACCACGGTTACTTGTTAAATTCTGAAATAATCATATTTGCGCTAGTCAAGTTTTTATATGTGACTTTAGATTTCGTAAACTTTAATATTAGACAAAAATAGAACCTTTAGAATAGGTACAGCGAGTTTCTCCTCATTCTTTTATTTCTATTCTTCTTTACCAACCTTTTTTACAAAATATTAACTTCAAATTTTCTTTTTATCTCATTTTGGATTTAAAACATACCACTTTTTTTAAAAACTGCCACTCCGTATTTTTTCAGCGCCACTATATCGAATACATTCGTATCTTGTAACCTGTTACCTCGCGAACGCCACCTCACTACGTCGTAGTCGTGTGAATGTGATCGAACGAATCGAACGCATCGAACCCGTGGTGGAAAGTAGATACACAACCACAATTGTTTCTTTTTCTATCTACTATCTCTATGTTGCGATTGTCAATGTAAACTTTTCCACGTTTTCTTCACTTACGAAATCTCCGATTCACTGGAAACACAAATTCGGTCATAAATATAAATAGATAATGGAACTATAAATTCAGTTGTAAATGTAAATGGTGACTAAAGTGTTAATGATCGATCAACGATCGATCTATCAAATGATTCTGACACGATCTATTCACAGTGAACAACGAAGAACCGTGACAAGATCAATTATTATTTCTCTCTACCTTATCATCTCGACTTAGTGAGTCATAATTGTGGTAATGACATTTGTGTCACACGCGGCATACACTCTACATTTCACCTGCTAAACGCTTTCTCAAGGTCCCCGTATTTATATGTATGCATCTTGAGACAACTTCATTTAATGCGCCTACACATCATCGATGGTTGTACATTTTTTCATTTAGTTTCTTAGAGAATATCTCGTTCACTAGATTCAATTCGATCGCATCACAGCTTTATTTACACTGGACTGGACCATTTTCATTCGCCTTATCCCTCTCCCAACGATACACGTAAGTGTCCCTACACGATTTTCCATTTCTCACGCATTAATTTCAATCTCGTTCTTATTATGCGTAACACGACCCGCTGTTTAATCTTCTGAACTCTTTTTTGATTATTATGCGCGTCGTAGAATTGCATATAGCTGTTCTTTATCGTCTCGTGATCGTTATCTACTTGGTAATAATAGGTTAGTTTGACATCGCGTTCGAAGTGTGTAGATACGTAAGATACGCGTAGTAATAAAATATTTTTTCTCGAGCGAATGCAACTTTCACCGACATTGTCACTGTAATTCTTGTACGTTATTCAAAAGTTTAATTTATTTTGTGATTTGTATTTTTGACTGTAATATTTTTTGTATATGGATTTTTGGTATTTTAAGCCTATGTATGTGTAATGTAAATTTGTTTTATTGTATAGGATGCTATCGTCTCATTAATGAAATAGAAGGATTTAGAGCTGTGTTTAACATTCAAGGTTAATTAAGATATTGGACAAAATCAGAATATTGTTAAAATGATGGACATTGATCCACCACAGTTTGTGTCTAAAGATGATGAAGTTCAATATTGGATGGAACTTGCTCACCAGATACATAGAAGGTAAATTATTTTTACATTTCTGTGTATTAAAAATGCAGTGTATTATTATATATTCATTGAAAACTATAGAATAAAATTATATATGTATGTATGTATATATGTATTATATATGATGAGTTGTTCAGAAGATACATTTAAAACTCCATGAATTTAAAAGTATAAAAAAGTGATGGTTACAAATATCGTTTTTTACAATTTACCTTACAATTCACTATTATTTATGTTACTTTTAGAACAAATAAATTTATGAAGATCAATAATTTGTTTTTTAAAAGTTAAACAGTTATTAAGAAATTAATAAACAATAAATTAGTTTGACTTCTCAGAGACTCGTATGCTTCTTCACAAATGCTTCTTCATAAATATTAATTTTATAAAAAAATTAGTCTCGTAGTTAGTCTTTGGTCAATACGTTTAATAAATCTTATTGTAATATTACAGGAAAGAGGATATAGAAAGAGAGTTGGAGGAATTTCAAGAAAATTCACAGCTCTTAGAGAAAGAACTGGAAGCATCCTTAGAACAAGCAGAAAAGAATAACAGGGAATTACGACAACGAAACACAAGACTAGCCACTGAAGTTGAACAATTAAGAACAAGATTAGATCAACAAACAGCAGACTGTGCAATGTTTCAAGGGAAAGCTCAGGACTTACAGACTCAACATGACCATTTATTAAAATACATAAGGGAATTAGAACAAAAAAATGACGACTTGGAAAGAGCTCATAGGTATTTGAAAATTAGATTGTTATTTTTACATCTGCTAAGTAAATGTAGAATATTTAATATAATATGTATTCTACTCATCTTAATTTTGTAGAATAAATAGGGTAACAGAGGAGGAGATCGAAGCCAAACTTAATTCTGCCATTGAAAAGAATGCTTTGTTAGAATCAGAACTTGACGAAAAGGAAGCTCTGAAAGTTATAGTACAGAGATTAATGGATGAAATTAGAGGTCGAATAACTAATTTATTTGGATAATTGATGATTAAATCGTTTCTAATAATTCATTCATTACAGATTTAAAACAGGAAATTCAAGTTCAAGAAAGGCATCAACCAGACAATGATAAGTCAGCTGATAGAGTTCGTAATCATGTTGATAGTAATAAACTTCAAGTCGAATTGGAAACACATATGTCGCCTAGTAGCCCAATAGTACCACAATCTATACCTCCAAATAATACAGCAACTTCGCCATTAAAAAGTAAGATCCATAATACTCTTCGTAAAACTAAGCGCATGTTTTGCTTTGGGCCTAAAAGCTGATCCTTATCATTATTAAGGATAATAATCAGCAAAAATAGTACTTATCTCTAACACGTTAAATGGATAACAGACAAAAAATTTTAATCTAATTAACTTTTTAATGTAATGTATATTTTTTGTAACCACTTGACATTTTTTTCTTTTATGATAACTGAATTTGCTTATTTATCGGTATTTAAGGTTGACTAAACAAAAGATTGGTCTAACATTTGTGCTTGATTAATATATCTTTATATGCTTTAATTAATTTCATCTTTCTGTATATATATATCTATATATATGATATTGTTATCAATGAAATAAAAATTATTTTAACAAACTTGTTCTTTATTTTAGTTTTTAAATATTATACTTCAAATACATACTTTTTTTTTGTACTGAATTATCATAGTATAGTATCTTTACTTCTTATTTTGATATCTTATCAGTGAGTGTCTGTAGTAATTTGTATCTTTTTTCCTGTTTGCAATTAGTTGGAAACAGAGTTGTAGGTGGTGTAACTGGAAACAACAACAATAATAATAATAATAATAATAATGTGAATTCGCCACTGGCACCATGCACAAGAATATTAGCAATGAATATGATTGGTGACCTTATGAGAAAAGTTGGTGTAAGTATAGTCATTATTTTCTATATATATATTACAGTGCTTTTGTTTCAAAAGCGTTTTTGACGTACAAGAATAGCTTAAAGCATGGCTTGTGTATCTTTGAGTTTTAAACATTATATTTTAGTTGCCGTAAATATTGTGTTTTGCACTGGCAACTGTTTTAATTTGTATGGTTTATTTCCCTTTTGATTTTGTCTAAGCACCAGATTTATTTTATATGAAATACTTATAAGATTTTTTAATCATCAGTTGATGATACTGGTAGTGTGATGTAGCTGGTGTTTTGGTAGCTTGACAGGTGGATCTGCATGGACTGTAGAAGGGTAAAGTGCACTTGTCCGGGTGGGAAAAAAACAATTTCCACTACACCTACTGATTTACCATCCGTCCAGGTTCACATACCTACTCATTGTATACGGCAACAACCTAGATCAACCAAGTGCTGATCAAGTTTTGTGTGTACAGGTCTTTATTTGATTTCTTTTGCTTTCTATTATGTTTTTTCTGTACACATCACACACGGTTCCTTGCTTCCTGCTTTAATTGTCTCCCATGTAACTAGTATCACCAACTCTAAAAAGCCCTTAATATTTTGAATAAGGGTAAATAACGATATTTTTAAGAAGAATGATAATATTTCATTTAACAACAAATGTTTGATCATTTAGGCGTTGGAGAATAAGTTAAATACATGTCAAAATCCATCTCGAGAGGATCAAGCCGTTCGTGATCTTTACAGGTAACATTAGAACAATATTATAATTTTAAAACGTCATTGTTTTTATAATGTTATGCACTGCGTGTATTCAAAGCAAGAAATATCATGTATCAAACATCCGAGAATGAATGTTGAAAAAAATTAATAAGTGTTTTGTACGAATATTTTCTTTAATGAGGTGATTTAAAATGATATTGTTTAAAATGATACATGATAGTCGTACTAAATCAACTGTACTTATTATTAGCTTTATGTCTACTTTTAGTTACGTAGTGCTTCTTGTGAACATTTAATTTACGAATTTATAGATAATGATAGCTTTTCATGATCCCAATTCTGTAGCTTTTTAGTTGTTATAAATGTTCAAATTATTAAGAAGACTGCATCACACTTCGAACAGCTCGTTTTATTGCTTATGCTACTAATTAAAATGGAGCATCTTGTTGTTTTATGTCTGTATGTGTAAATCGTTCTGTATGTCTAGTTGTTAGTAATATCCTCAGATAAAGCGATCAAAATTAATGAATATGATATTAGAAAGTAAGCTAAATTTCAAGAGCTTTCATATTAATTTCATTTCCTTTAATATCATTTAATAATTCTTTCTGATTCCATAACTCAACATTATCGTTTATTATATGTTAATTTAAATGTATGTCTAATATAACAGGCTTACAATTAACTGTCTAGCTTTCCTTTGTGATTTAAAAAGTACAATATACTTTTATTGTAATCTGTTGAGATCTTAATAATCAGATTTAAAAAAAAAGCTTCAAGTAATTTTAGAGTATTTTAAAGTACATGTAATGTATTTGTAAAATACATTAAGTTAATTTAAAGTATGCTTCTTTATTTAATCCTGTATTTTTTTATAACAAATTATGAAAAATTTTAACATGGTTATTAAGATCTTTAATCAAATTAATGTCTATTTCAAATAGTTCCACATACGTACTAAATGTATGTAGAATATTTGTATGATATGTAAGACCAATAGAAGCACTTACTATTGTATACATACATGTTATAGATATACCAAAAATAATTTTTAAAGACCAAGATTTTCGAATTAATTGCATTACAGAATTTAGCTTCCAAAATTAAAGTCTATCTTTGTAAATTGAAATGAATGTGAGTTTTAGTAATGATCTTCTATTTTTAATTTTTTCATACATTATAAAATAAACGTAATTTAAGTATCCCTGATATTATTAAGTTCTTTCAAAAAAAAATCTTTTCAAAAGCTACTAGATTTTAATAGAAGTAATTACTGAATTTTATATATCACCAACATGGAAATAAGTTAAAAAACTTAAATATTCCATAGTATATATATAGTTGTATATAGTAACTGTATATACTTCTTAAAAGTAATGATTTGTGCAATGAAATTAAAACATTTTTGTAGATTATAAGACGAACTGATGTAAAATGTGTAACATCAATTATAATGACTAATTTGTTACTAAAATATCTTGTTTCTGAAAAAGTGTTAGTAAAAAAATTGTGTGATATGTAAAAAATTCATGGCTCTAAAATCTACTAAAATTTTAATGTTGAATTGGAATAATACTCTTTGAAAATTCAGCTTTTAAATTGATGTCTATAATTTATTCTCTGTAATGTAAAACAAAGAAATATCAATTAACAAACTTTTTTGCATTCATAACATGTTGCCCTGCATGATATTTATGTATCATTTTCTTGTATTTCTTGTCAGTAATGTTCACAAATTGTATACAATAAAATTGACCAGAATATTTTTTATATCAAACTGCTTATATTATATTAAATCTGCACAATATAGAACTTACATCTCGTCTTTGTTTCATTCAAGTTATGTATTAACATCAAATATTTAATGTAAATAAGACACATCTTGAACACACATTTTGAAAAAAAGAAAGCGAGCCTCATTGAATTATTATTCAAGGTACCTTTCATACGCATGTTGTACAGTTTATGCACTATTCATAAACGGCATTCTATTCATATGCAGCATTTCTCAATCATTTGCTCCGCTTCTTCTCTCACCATTAGTTGTGTATAATTTAATTTGTTAAACAAAATAATCAAAGAATGTTAGGTAAGACATAAGCAATTTAAAACAAAAAAGAAACATTTCTGAAGTATCTAAGTATTATATTGCATGAAATACTTTTAGAATAAGATTGGGAAATGCTGGTTTAAATAAACATATTTGTTTATTACACTTAAATGTTTATAAACAATGTTTCCAACCGTAAAGAGATAACGAAAGCATATTGGATTTTTTGTAATTAGGACTAGACGGCAAGTTCGAGGTTTTGCCTCTGGCAACAGCAACCACATTCGATTATAAACAACGGATAATATTCCAATAATAAATTTATGCATTATATTCGTATGACTACTAATTCGTGTTATTTTAATTAAAAAAAATCTCACTCATTAATTTATTACAAATTTCTATAAGATACAAAGAAAACTATTTAATTTAATTATTTAATTGCCTTTTACAAGAAGTTTGCAATTTTTGAGGATTACTTGTCTCTTTTTCATCACGGTTCAGAAGTATACTTGGTAATATTTTATGGAGGAAATTCGTAAATAAACATTCGAGATTGTAAGTATTAATATCATAATTTAATAAAATTCATCATTGTGATAAGTGATAATTCTAGATAATTATTACCATTACATTGTGTAGATATTCACAAATAATATTAAGGGAGAACACCAGTTATCTTTCAGATAAAATTTTGCAATTTGGAAAAGATTTTTATCAAAAGATTATTATATCGTAAAATTTATATTTGTTTCTTTATTACTTCACAAACAGACTATAAGAAATTTTAGTTTGAAAAATTCTTTTTGTCAGAATTACTAACATTTCATTGTAACAGTAACCAGAAAAAACTACCTATTCTGTATATTGTGTATTTTTAGAAGATCCATTATTTTTGTTATTATGTATTTTATATTATTATGTTTACATATTCGTATCTTGCCAATGCCTTCAACTTATGTTTGAATATGTGTTTTTTATGAAAATATTTAAATTTTCCAATTATGCAACTTTCTTAAATGTAATCTGTTTCTTATCATAAAAATAATGTTCTAGTTATTGAAAAAAGAAGTATATTTATAAAATTTTATCTGAAAAATAACTAGCAATCAAATTTTGCCTAAGTATCTTCCTTTAAATAAACAATTTGTGAGCTCCAGTTTTGAATGTATAGTTTCTAGCACAATTAAAACTTCAGCTATGTTAGAAATGATATTGTAACACTAGTGCAAAATTTAGCTTTTATGGAAGTTAGATATTTATATATATATATATATTTAGGTACTTATATACATATGTCTATTTTTTAATAACAAAAAGATATCCTCTTATGTCGTAAAATAATTCAATTTTATACTTTAAAATGTGTAAAAGCTATTTAATTATTTATTTCTGTATAATTATGTGCTTTAAGCCACTGTATAATTATAAATAGCTTCAAGTTCTGAGATATTTGTATGAAGTAGAATCATACTAATACAACTAAAAATTTAACGCATTCGATTATATTATCGGGTGAATCGAAAATTATTAATTTGTAGGTTTCGCTTAATATATAAAATAAAAATTGAGAAATGGAATATTATATTCAAATACAACAAATATTACCAATTTGCGCTAATTAACTGGGAACTGAATTTTCGAATGAGAAATTGTAACAAATTACGCAATATTTGTAATATAAATTTGTAAAAGTATAAAATGAAATATTTGTAAAATAAAAATATTGTAAACTATCTCTCAATTGATGTAGGATTAATGTTCCTAGAACCTAATCTATCTTAAGTAACAGTGCATATTTCTTAACAAGATAAAAAAAGGTAAGTTAGTATTATTTTGAAGATTTATTTATGAAACGTTTATCTTTACACGAACAATGAATAGTTGACTGATTGAAATACCTTATGTAATTTTCATACAACCAGAGTTCTAGAATGGTAAACACTACATTGAATTCCTACAAAGAAACTGCCTTACTCTCTAATGCATATTTCACTAAGTATTTTATCAATAATGATAATGATGACGAATATAATAAAACTGTAATGAGAAACTAAACATTTTCGATCTTACTCAATCTTAAGAGTACTTTTAGAAGAATTAACAATTTCACTTGTCTTTTATCACGATCATTTACCTTCCGGTTTAGACTTTTTTTATCGCTCTTTTTATAAGTATTCTTACATTGTAAAGTGCAAAATGACAAAAAAGATGTGAATGAAATTAAAGGATTTGTAGCTGATAACTTCTCGAAGAAATAACATACTTTCTACGTTTGTACAGTAATACCAAAGGATGAGAACTACCTACATATCAAAAACAGATTATACCAATTTTTGTATCTAGTTTTCCAGAAATCTGAAGTTTAGATACATACTATAAAGGATGATCATGTCATAACTTGTACACTGTTATGGAGTACAACATAATATGTAGTTTGGAATGAAAATGTTTCATTCACAACTGTTACGAATGATAATAATAATAGTAGTAAATGGTATGTATGGGAATTACATATTGTTTAAGCACGCTCGCCGCGAATTCGTCGAGCCAGCTGAATATCCTTGGGCATGATTGTAACACGTTTCGCGTGGATAGCGCACAAATTTGTGTCTTCAAATAAACCAACCAAGTATGCTTCCGATGCTTCCTGTAAAGCTCCAATTGCAGCACTTTGAAAACGTAGATCAGTTTTGAAATCCTGTGCAATTTCACGAACCAATCTTTGGAAAGGTAATTTTCTGATCAACAATTCAGTCGATTTTTGATATCTTCTGATTTCTCGAAGAGCTACTGTACCAGGTCTAAAAATTATAGTTTATTATATACATATATTACATATAGTATTTATATATGTGCTCAAAATATTATCTAATATGTACCTGTATCGATGTGGTTTTTTTACTCCACCAGTAGATGGTGCGCTCTTACGTGCTGCCTTTGTGGCTAATTGTTTACGAGGAGCTTTACCTCCTGTTGATTTACGAGCCGTCTGCTTGGTACGTGCCATTGTTTACTCTGAAACAGTACAACCTTGATTAATAAAAATTTCTTTTAAATGGAAATTTTGAAAATACTGTTTTAATCGTATAATCTTTCCAAAACAAAAAGTTGTAATTGATCATATATAAGTATGAGAAAAATAATTTCAACGCTCCAATTCCCATAGTTCAGATTGTAATGCAATATAGGGAATTCTGTTAATTCTTATGTTTTTTGATACAAAACAATTGATTGTTTACAAGTTCATTTTGACATATGTAATGACGAAATATTGAATAACGAAAAAATATTCGCAATACTCAAAGATAACACCTGGTGCTATTAAATTTCAAATACATATAAAAATTCAAACATCAGAAAAATATTACTAAATACTATTATATAGACCTTACAAACCTTAGTTTGTGATCTTACAGACCTTAATAATATAGATTCAAACTTTTTCCTTAACATTGTGATAACACAAAACACCTTTTCTGAGACTACTAGAGAGCAATTATATTATAAATTAAAATATTAAAATAGATACTAAACAAGTCACTAGAATGCATCAGAATCTACAAATTATCAATTCACATATGTTATAAAATAACTAAAAAGTAGCACCTGCAGGTGTCTATGGGAACTGGAGGGTTAAAGGGTACGCTTGATAATAACTGAAGTAAACTATAACTTTTCGGAGTGGGACTTAAAAGGATGGTGGGGTGGAAAGGGTGGGGGTACGTTCCGTTGCTGTTCGTGCGGAGGAACCGCGCACCGAGGAACGCTGCGCATTGCGCAATGCACAAACTTTCGTTCTTCTTGCACCGACGCGATTGAAACCCATGCTAATCAGAAAAATGTATCATCTTAACAATCAACTGTTTCCCTAATCTCCTATTCATCTTCATGGTAAACATTATCACAGTCTATGAAATAAAACGAGACGAATGACACTGGTGAACTCGAGGCGAGTTGAAAGCGTCGCTTGTAAGAAAGGCTCGTGAAACGATTCCCTCCACGGAACGTCAATTGCAAAATGGAGGCAATACGACAGTACGTCGCGTTCGGAGGTAATAACTCGAGTTTCCCAGCACTTTTCACACCTTTTTAAAACACGTTGTTACGTCCATACACTCCTCGATACCGGTAATCACACACGATCATAAATAAAATGGATTTTCGACAGATTTACATACCAACTAAGGGAAAAATTCTACGAGAAGCGAGAGCTAGCACTATCCGTTTCCTTGTACTTCGATGGCAGTGGACGCTCTCCCAAGTCACGACTCCCTTGTCCCTACCCCCTAGAAATTAAATTGCGAGAGGCACGTAAGCCCGCGGTGCACTGCATCCAATCGGATGTCGGATAGCAGCTGAGCTTCATAGTGTAACTCATGCGATTGGTTCAGCCTCCTACGCCTAGAGTGCGAACCGTGAAGAACCCTGTCAATTGTAATATACATGATACTACTCACAGCAGCAACCTCGTTTTTACGAATAATAATTGTCATCCTATTCTTTGTACAAATTAAGTAAATCAATATGTTTTATGTTTTAGGGAAAAATTTGCATGAGCATTGTAGAGTATTAAGAGGTGTTATCCTTGTAACAGATTGCAAAAACCGAGTTGAAATTTATAGAGCTGGGCACAGAGTCGTTTCGCGACTTTTGTCATGTAATTCTAGCTACAATGAAATCAGTCATTTCGTGGAAACCTCCAGAAAGATATGGAAAATCTGTAGAGGATATGTATAAGGACACGTTATCTTGATATTAGACTAATTATCAAGATAGTAATTTTTTTATTGCTCTTCCAAATGCATGTTCTTGGAATGGACGTTGTGTGATTATTCTGGCCATTGGAAGCTTCTTCTACGTTTTCTGTTCGGAAAAAATAGACGCCATTGTGTGTCTAAACGTAAATAATGTTCGAACAATGTCGAGTGATATCAAGCGATATAGAGCGATGTCGAGCTGGCGAAATTATTGAATTTTGGCGCTTTTGTCAATTGAACTTAACGGCGGAAATTGAACTGTACTAAAGTCAATTATATTAATAAGTTTCTTGATTTTTTGTGGTATTGTGACCTGAATTACACTTCCATTGTACCAAAAATATTTTGTAAATATAAACACAATATCAGATATTAATTGTTATTAATGATATACATCGATGAATTTCTGATGTCTTTTGCATTTTCCATTGTACGTTTATAAAACATATGTTATACTAATATTCGTTTCAAAAAACAATAAAATACTGATATAAATATAAAATGATATTTACATTGATGACGTAATCCTTATAATTACCGATCGTACCAATGTCATGTATTCGATAATTGATAACAATAGCAATAAAGATTTACGTTTACGAATTTTTTGTGAAACAAATTTGTTTAAAAAATACTTTTTTGACAAATAATTGTAGTTATAGATTTTGATTCTAATCGGGAAAATATATTTAAAAAATGATTTCATTTCGTCAGGAAAACAATTAAAGTTAAGTTTATTAAAAAATTTTATAGATCATTTACATTAATTTAGTGTTATGAATTGCGTTTTTTTATTACTATCATTATAATTATTAAAATAATAACCTAATTAATAATGACATGTAATTTTATGGTGATAGATTTGTTAATTTATAAAAATGAGGTATATACGTGCAAATCAATTTTGATAACCTAATCATGTAAATACAATTAACAACATGTAGATAACATGACACTTCTCATACATAATCCAATAGCACTTGACTTTTCTTCGTGAAATGTTACTACATATATTTACTTGCACATAATAACTATATTATATATTATAAATTTAATTTAATTTATGATCTAACTTAACATCAATATAGAAAATTGTATATAGAAAGTGTATTAACCACGAAGTAAATACGGTAGCGAATATAACTGACTTTTTCTATAAAATATCAAATCTACATATTGTTATACTGCTTATGTATCGCGTACGTTACTTATTGTTATATATAATAATAAAATATGAATTATGCAAAGTACTATTACTATTTGTTATGAGCTACATACTCCGCTTTGTGCCTTCCGTATATCGTTTATATTTAAATGATATATGTTTTCGGCTAAACTATTTGATATGATGATGGTTACATATCCTTAATCTCTGCATATCAGAGCTTATAGAACTTGGCAGTGTAATTACTTAGTTATTATAATGGCTTATAAGAAAGAAACTAAGCTACAATGAATTTGATTTTAAGAACATTCAAATATGAAAACAATATGAATTTGAAAAAAGAAAGACATTAAAGAATCTGAAATATGAACAATTTAAGCGCGTTCACCGCGAATTCGTCTGGCCAATTGAATATCTTTAGGCATTATCGTAACGCGTTTAGCGTGAATTGCACATAAGTTTGTGTCTTCAAACAATCCAACTAAATATGCTTCAGAAGCTTCTTGCAATGCTCCAATTGCAGCACTCTGGAATCGCAAATCTGTCTTGAAATCCTGTGCAATTTCACGAACTAAACGTTGAAATGGTAATTTTCTGATCAATAGCTCAGTCGATTTCTGGTATCTTCTGATTTCTCTGAGAGCTACAGTACCAGGCCTAGTAAATAAAATGCATAATTAGAATTACAATCCATTGTTAATTATGGCATTACAAGTGAAAATTTCAGAGAACATTTTTTACCTGTAACGATGTGGTTTTTTTACACCTCCCGTAGATGGTGCACTTTTACGTGCAGCTTTAGTTGCAAGTTGCTTCCTGGGAGCTTTACCTCCTGTTGACTTACGTGCAGTTTGCTTGGTACGCGCCATTGCTCACCTTGAAGTAATACAAAACTAATTAGTATTCATTATAAATCATGAGTAAAAAATAAAAAATAATAAAATAAATTACAAATCTGCTGGAAAAAAGATTAACGTGTAATTCTCTTTTATAAAAATACCAAATCCCTTTTAATTACTATAAGTTAGCTTGAAAATATATCAAATTGTATTACAAAATCAAGTTTTCAAAAAGAATGAGTTAATAAAAATAAATTAAGATCCGGTTTCCCTCCAAAAGCAGACACAATAAACAAAATGGCGACAAGCGTGCATGTAGCATTGATATGTAATATATAAGAAATTTGTATACCATGAACTGCTATAACCTTTCTCACAACAAAAAGAATTACTTATAAACAATGCATATAAACGAAAAAATGAATATTTAATTTATTATGTTTATTCAATGACAAAACCAAAGAAATGTACCTGCTATTCAATCGGTTTATTATACAGGACCTCCACCAAACTCCTTCGTTCTACGGGTAATAGACTTATGTGTCGGTTAATGCTTTTTCAGAAACGTAGTTTGGTTTTGTAAAAGATAGGCGGCAGCACCGTATTCAGATACACAGGATTGGCTGTTATTTCGTAACACCGTTCGCGATTTGTCAGCATCTGACGAATAAACGTATTTGTTATGGAATTTATAACTTCATAATTATTTTAATAGCATTATACGATAATTTTAAGTATCTCCAATGTATAATATCATAATGTATGAATCATATATTTTTCAGAAACATATGTATCCATATATGTATATGTGAAACACATATGTACTTACGTGCGTCATGTTCTGCGCATACATATAGGTACTTACATGACATACATGTCTATATTTACCTATTTGCAACTTAGTGCATTGATCCATATGAATACATACATATGCACTATTTATTTTGTTAGCACATGTTTATATGTATGCATAAGTATAATCTTTGCAAGATATCATCTATCATGGAAGGAAATGACCTTAACTTTATCTTGGATGAAATTGTACCCTAGATTTTTTACGTTAGAAATCAATGAAGTCAAATAAATGTAATTAATTATTGTTACCGTTATTTGATATTAGATGAAGAGTAAAAAAATTATTATTTGTAGTAGTTACAAATAATTTCGATGGTACACTTATGGGATTATATTAAAACAAAATTTACATAAGGTGAAATTTTATTCATGATAACCTTTAAGGGTTAGTATTTCACAACGTAATATAATATTTAATAAAGAAAGTTCCAAAATATATGTTATAAGTAGATATATATGAACATATGGATTTCTTGAACATGTTGACTCTGGCGATTATAATTTATATATATTAATAATATAATTACATTTAATATTCTGTAATAAATGAAATAAGATGACTACACTATCTAAAAATGAGATTAATTATATATAGATGGTAACTACATATTTAGGCATATTTTTAAATAATGAAGTAATACAAACTAAACTTTATTAATAAATTTGTTAAAATTAGAAAATGATAAATTAAAAAGTTCAATAATTATTTAATATGTAATTGTTTTTGTATTTATTTACTGTTAATAATAGAAATAATAGTTTGCTAACATCATGGTACAGAAGTTATCAATATATTTTATTTTCAAATGATCAATTTTATTGATGTACAATATTCTTCTTTATAGTTCACTACCTAATAATAGCATAAGAAGCAATAATAAACATTTGTTCTACAAATTACGCCAGTAGATAATCATTATCCTTATATCTTCGTCAAAATTAATGTTATTCATATAAATATATGCATTATATATATATATATATATTTATATATACACACACATACATATATGTATAAACTTTCAGTCATCAAGAAAATATTAGAACAAAATTTATTTACTAACATTCTAACTACAGCTATATTGTTAATTTAAATATGTTATTTAAAATTGTATTGCCAAAAATACGTGTCGTCAATATCAACTTCTTATTTCTTTTTTTTGTCATTTGCACACAAATGATGCTTCACTTTTTTTTCTTCATCATTCAATTTGTACTGACATTTATTAGAATTCGCCTACAACCGTTAATGACAACGAAAACTTACTGCATTTTATTTCTTTACATTTCAAGTAGTCTTTCTTTCGGTATGCGACCAGATATGAAACCTTATTCAATCATCGTGCAGATGCTAGTATATTATTGGTTTGTGAATAATTGCATTGCGGTTTTGGCAGGACACGAACATCAAAAATGCAAGCCCATATTACTTTTGTACTTCTATAAAAAATCTTCACGTGGAATGTGAAAATTATATTCTACTTTACGAAGTCTCGTTAATACTATAAATAGAAACAATAATTACAATTTGTCCAACATTTTTTGTTACCTTCTACATAAATGAAACATAGTCTTATTGTAAAATTTAAGAATTTAAACTTATATATATAAATTAAAAAAATTGATTTTGTCATAAAAAATAGAATACGTGAACAATCTTCAGTAATTGCAAGCTTGAATTTTGATATAAAAAAGAAGATTACTTGAAAATACGATTAAATATATATACAATTTTTATATGGAAATACTAATACTTATAGAACATATCAGAATTATATACGACAATCACATAAATATTTCATTGTTTCCTTTCGTTGGGTTCTTTTGTTCAATCGCAAAAAGAAAGAAAAGAAAAGGTGATATGAATAACCGATCCAGCAACTTCACATTTTTGTATTAACCGCTGCACATAATAAATGCAATTTTAATGCATAATAAAAAGTATCGATAAATATACAAAATACTTTGTTCTTTAGTAACTACAAGGTACTGCCTGACATTCTAAACGACATATAAGATCTATAACACCAACCACTTGTTTCATAATTAATAATTAAATACCAAATATCGTTAACTGTAATGATATAATGTTTACCATTCGACTCGATTGCGGAAAACGGTTATGCAATTATTTGTTAATTAAAAGTTCAGTATTCTTTTGCTTTTAACTCGAATAATTACATGAAATCAATTTAAATGTAAAACAATTGTAGATTAACATTGTAATAAAAGATAAAACATTTTAGATCTCACTGATATTAAATTTGTAAATGAAATCATAAATTTCCATAATTAACGTTTCACCTCTCAAGTCGAATAGAAAAGTTTATTTATAAAAATTGTTATAATACGAAACACTATATATTAACATTTTGTTGTACGAGATGCTTGGTATACGACAATAATACTATACAGTCATCTTAAAATAATATTTTTCTGGTTGCTTTTATACTTCGATTAATTGATAGTGTATGTGTTTGTTTTTCTTTTCTTATTGGCAGCACCTTTGACTAACGTCGATTTAATGTAATTGAAATATTGCAATAATTTGTACAGAAACGGGCACTACCTCATTTTTTAATACTTCGTATTTTAAGTTTTCTTATTTATTATATAAAAAATTTATTATTACTAAATATTTGTTCTTGATACTCTATTAAAATAAGTATTCATAATTAAATGAATACTTTATTATTATTTATGTAGAAATATTATACATTACATAGTTACACACATTTAAATTGTTTAATAAAACTGTATACTACACATTTGTCTTTACTCCATTCAAAAATGAGGTATTCATTAAATAAAATAATTGTTTTCAAAATTTACTAGTTAGAAGAATAAATGAAAATTGTATCGATATAAGTCTACTATGATTATGAATAAATTTATAAATGTTTAAACAGTATTATTTTTCATCTTTCATGGACACATTTACAGATTTTATGTGTTAAACATTTATTTATTTAAAAACGTTATTTAAATTGTTTTCCTTTATGTACCATAGAATTTTGCCCGCCTCTGCTAAATGTTGCAAAATTTTGCACACCTTGATTAAGATAACTCTTCAATACATATAACTTTTGAATTTATAGAAAAATTAGCAATGATATGAGTTTAGCCTATACAAATTCACAATCATTGTATAAAAATGCACATACAGAAGTAACCACAACCAGAACAATCGTAGATATCCATGAATTTTTTTATAATCTATCGTTATTATCTTGCAAATGCTGTTTCAATTATGTCTACTATATCCTTTTTGTGAGGGTGACCATTATCAATGGTTTACAGAGGCATTGTTTCTCAATATTACATTTGTTTGATTTAAAATAATGTTCTGTACAAATAATAGCATAAGAAAAATCGAACCATAAAAAATTGTACATAAAATATTTTCTACATTCTTCAAAGATTATCATCCAAATAATTATGGTCATTAGAATATAATATTCCATCCTTTTATAGAAATGAATTTTCATGTACAATTTTTATAAAGTTAACAGCAGCTTCTTTCCTATAATATACTATTCAGTATATTGTAATGTTATGATTGCAATAGATTTTGTAATACTGCTATAATGTGTTGCAGATTAAAATATGACGAAAACGTAAAACCCCAGAATTCTGTTACAAACTTTTACAGTTATATTTGCATTTCGATAATCGGTATTAATATTTCATTCTTATGAGATTATGAAATAAATATGTTACAATAAACGTATTACACTATACTTTTAATAATTGTGGTCACCCCACAAAATGTTTATTGTACGAGCGGCGTATTCATTTTTCCCTTAAATATTAAAAAGTTATATATCTTCTTTGCTGCTTTCCAGTTCTATATTTTAAGAAAATGGATCAATCGTGTTTCAGAAAATATCTTCTCGTTCGTACAACAGTTTCAGTAAAATATTTATTATCGCAATATAGATACATGCTTCATTATAGCACGAATATACTTTTTTTTCATCTATGTTAAATGTTTCTAAATTTGTTTCTTTGCACTGTAAGAGAACAACGTCTATATACGACAAGCTAGCTTAGTAATAAACATTTCCTCTCCTTCTGCAATATTTCAAATTATTTATTACTGCGCTTTAGGCTACATGCAAATATTATTGTGCCGGAAGACGGTGTTGTAATATTGCAAAAATATTAAAATATTTTAACGGACATATTTCTACACAATCCTGCATACCTAAGGGGGCGGAAATCGAGTTAACTACCAACAAACCTTGAGAATAAAGTTATACATAATTTAACTGAATTTAATTGCCATACTATGTAATTTCAACTTAAAGTATTAAGGTACATTTCAGTGAATAATGTCAATTGCAAATTAAAAATAACAGCTTCATCAATTCATTACTGCATACACGAAAAATAAATCCTGTTATTATATTTTATTTTTGTTTTCTTGTGTTTATCTAACTTCAAAGGTGTGTTTTTTAACTTGCCACTAACATTATTCATTATAAATTAACAAATTAGTGTTACTAGTTATACAAGCTTTAGACATTGAAGCTTTAACAAGAGATAGAGGAATAAATAATATCAGCGTTTGAATCTCCGTCACATCAGAAATGCAGAATTATTCATAGAAATTAGAAACATTAACAGATCACATTTGTTTCTCGCAAAACGTAACTTTATTACTTTCATAAATCTGTTGAAAATGGCACTGTTTACAGATTGTACCTTGTGCACTTTACTAACTGTTCTTCTCATTTTATTATTTGTTTTTGTATAGTTCCTTTATTTTCATCGATACTTGAATTTAAATATAAAACAGACAATTAACTGTTGAGTAATAAATAACCAATGATTCTTTTATTTTTTCTGTGGTATAGTAAGAGCTCGTGACGCAATTTTGTTAACATTATTTTGACACAAGGCATGAAATATTGTAATATGAGGATGCAAATGACTGACACATTTTCTTCAAAGGAATGAATAGGTAGTAATCATTACAAAAATCTTATTAAAAATGATTAGCTCAATTTTTGCGTTGTGACACTTTTTTCCACTAATGTACTATTATAACTTTTCAATGTTCAGTCACTAGCAAAAATTGTAATATTATTTTCATTTAGTAATTGACAGCAAAGAATAAAATATGCATAATAATTTTAAAATGCAGAGTAGATAGAAAGAGAACACATGTCAAAATAATGCAAAATGAAATGACTCCTGTTTGTCATTGAAACATCTTCACGATTCTTACATAATTTGAGAATACAACATCGCTTCGATCAGAATGATTTCAAAAGTTTTATGGGCTTGCTGTATCTTATGCTCGAATGTGCAAGTTTCTTTCTTCTTAATTGTCAATACCTTTAATAATTGGATCATAAATAATGCATGTCGAGGATTCGTCAATGAGTGCGTCAATGAGCACAGTTGAAAGTTTTACAGCCTTCTCTCTTCTTTTTTTGTTTTTGTATGTAAAATATTTATATCTTCATAAATACCGACATACCGAACGATAAGATCTAAGTAGAGAAATTGTTATTACATAATCACAGTTGTACAGCCATTTGCTACCTCGTATTTGATACAAAAATGCTTAGATATCAGTACTGTAGAACTCGATTTCTTTTCCTTTTATGTGTATGTGTGTCTGTGTGTTGTTCAGATTCATGTTAATTTCAGTCTGATCAAAAATATTTGCATATTGTGTATCATAAAATGAAAAAAAGAAATTCTACCATTTAATTAGGAGAAAGTTGCCAATTAAAAGCCTACACAATCAAAATACACACGAGTTTACAATCTAAGCAGTTTTGCAGTATTATATTAACTGATAATAATATAAATATTTTAAAGAGCATACATTTCCATAATAATCGTAATAACACCAGACACGGTAAAATTGTATTATTATTAACAATGTGTCCACATTTGCAGAATGAAGAAAATAAAACAATGTGAGAGAAGATAGATTTAAACAGTAGCTAAAAGACGAATACGAAATATATAGTGGTAAATAGTAGTAAATAGTAATTGAATGAGAAAAAGAATGTATCCACTATTAGTTTGTTCTTTCTTTGTCAAAATATTGAGCAGTTATTTTTGCAAACAAGAACACATTCTACGATTGATAGAAATCAATTTTAGTTTTAGTCAGAGTACTCTTGATTTATCGGAATTCATACTGCTATTATCTAAATAACAAATGCATTAGTCATATATCAAAATTACAAGTGATTAAAGGTAATACAGGTTTATAGCAAGTATCTTTAGTTATAAATTGTAATATAAATGTTCAGCAAATTTGTTCTTTTTTTGTTTAGATATTATATATTACTATTTTACGTAATTCATTATTGTACAATAATCTAATGATTATGTGTATGTTTTGCCGCCTGGAGTGTGCAGATAATTCTTTCTCAACATTAGGGAACCATCATCTGCCTATTCTTTGATCACGAATACTTCCCTTTTTAAAAAGAAAATGAAACAACTGGCAATCTCTGTAACGTTCAACTAGTGCATAAACAAGCGGTCACAATATGGCTCTTCTGGCTCTAGTAATGTTTAACACAAGAGAAGAATCATTCGCACAAAACAGAGCATGTAACGTTTTGTATTTGTATTATTGTAACTTGTCAAAAATATATTGTTCAATTTGATCTGCCCTATTGTTGGTTTTCTTTGTGCAGTGTTAGATGAAGACCAACTATATTATTAATATTTTAGTAATTACCATTAACTTTATAAAGATTCATTTATACAAATATAGTTTTTTGACATTTAAGAGATTCAATATATTAAACATATATTTCAATTATAGTAAGAAAAAAATTATTACACATTTATAAGTATATAAAGACAATGTGTCAGTATCTAGAAGAATCTCTATCTCATAACGAGTTACATATTGTATACCAAAAATATGAAGAAAAATGATCATTAAAACCAACAATTGGGGCAGTGTATTATATAAATATTCAACTGTATGCTTTTTCTTTAGTACACGATATTAACTAATTTTTTTATTTGTTAATCTCCTATTAACCTATTTTGTAGCTAAATTTGTTGCTTTCACAATAATTTATGCTCTTAATAATTAATATTTTAATTGTGTTATTGTTATAAGTAAAATAGTATATATACATATATATATACATACATACATACATATATGTATATATATACATATATATATATATATATCATAATTGTTTATAATATTTAATATTATATCATTCAGGAATATCTTTCCTAGGTTTTCATATGACTTGCCACAATCATAATGCACCTCATTATTATATAAAATAAAAGAAAAAAGAATTAAAAATAAAAAAAACTTGCTATTCCATATGATCTTGATTATGTTACTCTATTTTTTTGCTTAAACTCTTATTTGATTTCAAAGCATGAGATAATTAATCTTCAATAGCTACTATTATATTTAACTATATAACTCATTGGAGGGAACATCATAATTATGAGAAGTCGATGAAATAAGCATTCTTTATAAGTACAGTTTTCAATGGCAAACTAGTACCTTAATTGGTTAATCTCCTACTATTTCTATAAGATGATAGTGTGTGAACATTTCTTCTTTTTTATGAAAGCAAAAATAACAATAATAACAGTTATAAAAAATATTGACGACTTAAAAAGGAATCGTATTTAAGAATAGTATTTTCAAGATAAAATATATTCTAAGAATGCGAAGAGATAAACACCTCGTTTTCTTTTTATCATACCTGCTGTGATTGTAGTACTTATAAAGAATGCATTTAAAAACACAATTGAAAAATGCATTGTTATAGTGCTAAATTGATTAAATTCTAAATAGTACTTTGAAAATTATATCATGATATATACGATCTCGCGGGAGAAATTAAAATATTCATCTATTCATCATACTTGATGAAATATAATACATAGTTGGTATTTATAACAATATCATCCTCACTTTATGTTGACATTTTCTTTGTTACACACTTTGTTTTTTACCATTTTCATTCCATTTCATTTCTTTCTTTACAAACATAATCCTTTGATGGATCGTTTATACCATGATACGCAAAATTGTATGTTTTTAGTAACATCTATTATATTTTAATATTAATAATTTGTAATAAAAACGGACCTAATAAAAACATTTATTTCTTTTTTGGCCTCACTTTTTGATACTAAACTATGAAGATAATTGAAGAAAGGAGAAACAACAATCAGCTTCATTGTCGAGTTATTAAATATTTAAATAATTAAGTAAAGTTTGTTATAATACCCTCTTTTTTTCTGTTTCAATGAAATTTGTGTACTTTTTTATACCTTGTATTCTCATTTGGTAATATTGTGTTTGTTTTAAACAAGATTCATGACTTATATGAAAAAGCTCTAATAATCCGCAAAAATATACGTCCTTTGAAAAAAAGTCAATTTGTGCAGGGTATTATACATTTAAAATAATTTTAATTATATCGTAAATATTAAATAATAGTCTTTAAAATTGGTTATAGTAATGTTTTATGTCTATCAGGAAAAAATTTGATAATGTTGTCCTATCTATACTATTCATTTATACTTTAGGCAATATTTTACCTTCTTTCTTTCTTTACCATGAATGTATAGTCGCTTTATAATGTAATGATTACCAGCTACATATTCAAAATGAAAATGTTTTATAGAGCCGGTGTACAAAACGCAGTATTCACGCGTTTCATTGAAAAAAGTTAGTTGGCATGCTTTTTCAGTTGCATGTCGCTTATATCGAGCTGTAATACGTATGTCACATAATTATCGCTGGTATCATAAATATAAGTTACTCCTTCATCTTTTGATTAAATTGAAAAATCCTAAATATTCATAATATTTCTTACACCTAAAAATGTAAAAACTTATAACACAAAAATTGAGTTTAATTAATTTAGTAATGTACTTTTGTCGCAAAATTACGTTTCTTCATTACTATCACACACTACTTAATTTCAATAGTAAGTATATAACGTATTCATATACATATATATGTATATATATTCATTTATATTATATATATATATTTATATTATATATAATATATATAATATATATATATATATTATATATATATTATATATATATATATTTATATTATATATATTCATATATATATTTATATTATATATATATTCATATATATATTTATGTATATTAAGCATACTTAAAGTTTAAAATGTAACATACTACATACCATATACAGAAGAGAAGCATAATGAAACATATACAAATGACTACCTACTAATTGATATATTATCAACTATTAAGAGAGGAAAAAAGAAAAGAGAATAAAGAAATCGTATTGGTATAAAAATCTTAACTACCAACTATCACTGTTTTTCGATGTATCCAAAGTATAAAAACATTTTTTTAATGAATTATAATTTAAGTATATTTTATAGAAATTATAAAAGATGAAAAACAAAAAAATATATGTGTACATAAATATCTAAGAAAAACAAAGTGAATAATGTCAAGAACATTGTAAGTTTGAAATAATACATATACCTTTCTTTTAACAATGAAATTGTTAAATGTATTATTTTCTTACATACTTTTCTTTTACGAATTCCAATTCGTTTTTTGTTATAAATATGAGCAATTTTATTATTTTGTATAAAAATCTAGAAATCATATATATATGTATATATTCCTTATATAATACAGGTATCGATACTACCTTTTCAACCAAGGATATAAAATTTGTTAATACTTGTATTATTACCATCAGTACGGGTCAATTGAAAAATCCTATTTAAATATATATCTTTAAATACAATAGAAATATCATCTCTTGTGACATACGTTTAACAGCTCAACAATTGAGTGAAATTATTCTATAACTATTATATTGTGGGACATTAATCTTTTGTTGCGTTTAATTATGGTATTACAATTTTTTAAACAAATATATACTTTAGAGGTCCCAAAATTTTGTCCATCATTTATGATTATATTGTTTTTCTTTTCCTTCGCGTTACATTGTTTGTGTAACTGGCACACATGCGTGTTATTAAATGCTAACTATTTAGCTAGCACCCTGCTAGTAAATGTATCTTGTATTATATATTAATTAGTTTTCCATTCCAAGATCATTAATATGTGTCCTTAATATAAAGGATGTGATATCTGAATCTTGATGAATAGCTATATAGTAGCATGATGGTTGACACAAAAATGTATGACAAATACAGACTACGGAAACGAAGTCTTATCACATCCATATTCACTTTGGCGACAGTCAAATTATATATTTGAATAAATTTGTTCATCGTTTGTTTTGTTTCTTTTTTCTATTGCGGTTGTACATGTATCGCAATACAAATTCTTTTAATTGTTCATTTTATATACCATCGCATTTAAAGTACCGGGAATTTACGTTGAAAATCCTAGTACTACTCACATTAGAATTATGAGGATATTTGTCTTGGTTATTAAGAAAGAATGGAGATTATAACAACGGGTGTTCTAACAAAATATTCGGACCTAACTTGTGGAGACAACCGGAGTCTGGCAGTACGGGCACTCTCGTTGATTTGGAGCGCACGTCGAGCAGACCACGTAGTGGTTACAGGGTGAGAGGGTAACAGTGCGATTTTGTTCTTCGCAAACCATGCACTTTGTTGCCGTTTCTCTGTACAGCACCTGGAACGGCAACAACTGAGCTACCTATAGTGTTTCCATTAATCAGATCGATCGCAAATAGATTAGACTTTACAATTCTATCAAAGATAATCTTGATTGCCAATTGGAACGTGTTTAATTGATAATAGAAGAAAATTCTGTTTGATGAAGATGAGGTAGCTGTAGAATCTAATTCTTTCGCATCCTCTTCAGATAAATTAATCATTATTCGCGAAACGCTTGATATACCAGCTATTCAAGCTGGCATGACAACTTTGTTTTACCTTTTCTACTTCTTCGAGATCCGAACGAAGCTGTGATTGAATTGATTTTAATGCAGCTATCGATAACGATCTGAGCTCACTTGTTCTTCTCAATGTGTGAAGGTATGGTCCACCACCAGACGCTTCATTTTCTACCCTTAATGCTTTCACTTGTAACAAGGCCTGTTAACAATTTTTATATCGCCAACTTTATATATTTTACAGAAAAAACGAATATAACTACTATTTACCTCATCTCTCTGCTGTTCAGCGATACTTGCTTTTCTTTTAGCCTCCTCACTTTCTAATTGCCATGCGGCGCAAGCAGCTCTAGCTTGATTAATACGTTCGTCCCACGTTGCTAGTTGCGCACGACTTGATGTCAATTCCTCCCTGAGCCTTTGTACCTAAGACAAATTAATGCAAACGACATGTCTCCTTTAAACTTTATTTTAGTTCATCAACAATAATGTTGAAATAAAAATTGGGGGAGTTCTAACCTCAGATAAAGATCCTGTGTTACTCGGACTAATGGAAAATGCATTAACCAATGGAGATGCTGGGAGAGGTTGAGTACGAGATGGAGACATTCCTTGATTTGTAAAATCAAATAAGCTACTATTAAATCCGCTAAGCTTAGAAGCTGAACTGCTAAGCTGTGAAATATGATTGCTAAATGGGTCTGATACTTGATTCATAAATGGCATAGTCTGAAATCAATGGAACAAAATAAAATATTAAAATAGTGCCAAGACATTCTTTTCTGCAACAGACGAAAGAACAGAATAAAATACTTCATTTACCGATTCTATTGAATCCTGGTGAGAAAATCTAGATCCAGTAAGAAAACCAGTCGAATGTAGATGCTGCAGTGGACTGGATGTTGATGGCGAAAAATTCGTAAGAACTGAACGTTCATTCATTCCAGGAATATTAACTGGTGCTGAGCTACCTAATAGTCCAGAACTTGCTAGGCCTGCTGATATTGAATTGCTAATTGGTGAATTCGTATCCCTATGAATTGATTCTACTAAATTTAAGGGGTCATCTAGATGTAACTCGTCTAATGCATTTCCTGAAAAGGAAAGAAATCATGATTAAAACTGGGTAAAAATATTCTTTTCCTTTATTCTTCCTTAACTTTACCTTACCTACTACAGATTCCACAGTATCATTTGGGTAAAATGAACTTGAAAGTGGTGAGACGGTAGTTGCTAATGAATGATTCCCTAAGGTTCCATTCAAACTATATGCACTATATAGGCTTTGTTTCAGTTGAGCTTTTTCTGCTTTCGTTAATAAAGGATCACTGTCTATTGTAACCACTTGTTTTCGTATTTCACCCTGTTTAATATTCGTAGAATTATTTGCTGGACCTTTATGAAATGTACAGATATTTGATTGATTCCAGAACCAAATGGTCAAACTTACAACTTGCAAAAGAGAACTGGGATTATAAAGTATGCTTGTTAACTTTTGCTGATTGGAAGTGTTTACAGTGCTATTGGAATTGGAGTTATGAAGTTGAGCACCAGGAGCTTTACTGTGTGAACTGTTACTGCCAACGCTACTAGTACTTGCTGATTCTGATACTTCACCGCTTCCATTCTGTAATTTAAATATTTAATGATATCGCTAAATTATATATTATCTAAAAGAAATTCATTATTTTTAGGTACATAGTAGACTTACACTACTATCACTAAGTTGTTTATCCTTCTCATGACTGCGCTTATCGGGTGGAAGCGCATTGCTTAGAATATCTGCCAGATTGGTGCCACAATCTATAGGTACCGCCATGTCCCTCGCCAGGCTCATTTCTTCTGTTGGCAACACTGCTCCATCAGCACACCATACCAACGTCCCAATATATCAATTTTGAGAAGCAATTTTGAATACTAAGTTTAATCATTTACAAAAGGCCTATGTTTACCAAATAGAAAGAGAGAGAGAAAGAGAAAGAAAGAGAAAAAAAGAGAAAGAATCCTCAAAAGCAAATATAAAATGTTAAATAATTTTTATATAGAAGCAATTACAAGCGCTTTTATACATTAGTAGACTTTGCGCGTTACATGAATTTATTTTGATCAATTGCATATCAAGCGATTAAGTATTGTGAATGAAGCCAATAAAATATTATTAAAAAAAAAAAGTTGCACGAAACTTACTAAAGTAGTAGTAACTGTTTTACGTACGGTTTATGAGGGTACACTCACGGTCAACATGTGCAAACGCACAGAAGACTCCGCGTGGACAATATCCAGCTTGTTGTACATCATTACACTTTGTGGATTTGTATATCTCAGGATGGAATTGTTGTTCCGTACGTGTATGACAATATGTACAAGCATCTCCTTGTTCGCAATTGCCTGGTTCACCCCATTCTTCTCCATGTTTTACATTAGGACATGGTGTTGATCTAGAATGAAGTTTCAAGTTAGATACATTTGTAAATAGTTATTTTTAAAGTTTTTCTCAAATTTAGGGACAATTACTTACCTGTACTTGTACTTGCGTGGACTACGTCTTTTATCTTTACTGTTGTGATATTGTGGACAGGCATAGCCCTGACGACAAAGTCTTGGTGGACGTTTGCAAGGTTCTGTTTTGTAATTACTGAGTACATAATTCGTATCCTGCCATTTTGGATCTTCATTCATTAAGTTCCTTTCTTTGTCAAGTATGTTTGGTCCATTAGAAGATGAATTAGGATCAGAATCAGGGTTCTCCAGTGCCTGTATCTCCTTAATGTCATAAACAGGGGGACGAAGATCATGATTACCATGTGCAAAGGCACAATGAGGGCCATTCTTGACACAGAACCCACGTGTATCTGTATCATGGACACACATGCAGGTTTTATAATAACGTAGGTGGTAACGCCTTTCTGTGTCGCCAGCAGTACGGTGAAGAAACGGACACCTGTTTAACAACAAAATTTATATAAATTAATTGAAGAACAGCACCATAATGTATATAAAAAATGTACCATAAAAATGAAGATAACTTATTGAATAATTAACTATTATAAACTAATAGAATTTTACTAAATTAATGTTAATTAGGATATACAAATACATTAATTCAAAAGAATTGAATTTTAATACTACTCAATGTTAGACTAAATGTCAACTAAAAACTATTAAATATGGTTTGATAACAACATATTCAATGTAGGTCTTATAATACATGATAAATTATGTAATGATTATATAAGAGACTATACAAATTCAATTTAATGATTTTTGGACATTACAAGGAACTCATTTTTTTAATAAGAATTACAACTTAATATGGTTCGCGCATTCATGCTTTACGCGAGTTATTGTATCTTTTAAAATTTAACTTAGATTAGGAAAGAATGCAATATAATGCGGTAAACATTAAAAAATTTACAATAGTTATCAGAAAAACAAATACGACCTTGAACTTTCGATAGATAGTTTTATTTTCTGAGCTATAATTGTACCATAATGGTTTCGGAACATTTTACGGTGCAGCAACAAGGATTACCACATATAATTCTTTGTTGCCACCATGCCACGTAAGAGAAAATCAATATTAGTAGGCTCCTTTGTTTGGGAACTCGAGGCGCTGGATATTTTGGAGGGAAAACCGATCACAGATATTTTCATTTATTTTTTATATAAAATGTATATAGAAATATCTAAAATAAAATAATTTTTTAGCTAATTGTTTTTGTATTGTGGAAATAAAAATATAAAATCTTATTTAACAATACGTTATAATCTTCCATGAGATTAATGTTAAAAACATTTAAGAAAAGATTAATTTATCATAACTGATTTCAATTCAATTCTTTCGAATTTTTATTTCAGATAAAAATAGAATAATAAATGACTACAGTAACCATTATCGCAAACTTATGATTTATGAATGAAGAAAATCAACTAAAAATATAACGCTGCAAGCAACGAATATTCAGCACACCCTTATCATAATTAATAATACGACAAATATATCCGTGCACGAATTAGTTATCAATTAAAAACTCGCTCACAATCTTGTGTTCTTCAGAGGGAAAGTTGATGTGATAAAAGTTAAATTGTGATAATTATTGTAAATTATATTAAACAAAACGTAATTTTCACGTAAATGGAAAAAAAATTCGATCTTGAATAAATATTTAATTCTTCCTTCTTAAATACGTTAATGTAGCTACTTTGTATTTATATTTTTCTCCAAACTCAATAGAATATTCAAACTTATTTTAGCGTACATTGTATGTAAAAATGGATATAAATATTAATATACTAATAAAAATAACGATAATTTTTATTACTTAAATTTTTAAAACGTGTTTCAAATATTTATGTTAATAAACTAATTTAGAAAGGATTGTATCGATTTTGTTAATAGTTTGAATATAAAAATCTTTGTGGTATGTCTTAATAAGTATATAATGTAATAGCAAAAGTTAATAAAATACTATAAAATCAATAATAACAGGTAATAAATAATAACAAATAATGCACAATTTGTTTTGCAAATTGTAACAAGCATAACGAAAATTTTTTAGCATAAAAATAATTCGTAAACATTTTTCACATTATTCCTGGCACATTTTTTTATAAGCTTTTACGTTGAACTTCGTCTATTAATGGTTTCACAAGCGTCTTAAAAGAAACTGGTTTCGTTTGTTTTCATTAACAGATAATAGGTTTTAATGTTTTTGGTGATAATTCTCGTAATTTTATTCATTCGTCTTAAAAGATCATTCATCAACGTCTACTTATTCGTTTGTGCTTCTTATTTGTTTATTTTACACACATATGAGTTCTACAATATTAATTAACAAATAAGAAATGATTAAAACAATACTCTTTTTAAAAATAATATTCTGAGAACAATAAATCAACGATAAATTTTTATCAAGCAAGGAATTATCAACAAGATAATTTAAAACAATGACCTAAATCTATGTCTCAATATCATATCCTGCATGGATATCTAGAATTAAACAAATTCGAGTTAATAGCCTCAATATTATGCAAATATACTTATATATTTCTTTTTTCATATTTCATAGTGAACAGTTAGACGCCATTTATATACTTCAAATATTTAATATCGATTTCAGAATATTTCATATCGAAAGCGTTACAATATTATAATACAAATTAAGAAGCAAAGGGACGAAAGTGTAATAGAGGAAATGATAACCTCGAAAAAAAGATGGCCGCGGAAGAAAGTGTAGTTATACGCCTGAAAGCATGGAGAAATTTCTGCTTAGTTTCGTTGGGTTATCTACAATGGATGACAACAGGTTAACAGCCGACGGTAGCTATATTCTATCAGCAATGGCGACTGGAAGCGTGTAAGCTTACATTCATAACAAGAGGAACATGACTCGCGATGTTTTAATTTGTTCGCTTCGATTCGATTGAATTAATCCAAAAACACGTTGCATTAATTAGTTTGAAAATAATGATTCGCGATTGGGCCACAAAAACTAGTCAGAATCAATGAATATACCTATGTAACAGTTGATTCTTTTCCTTCCTTGCCTGTAGAATTTAGGTCAAATTTTCAACATACGTATTCTATGAGACAATCGAAACATAACCGTCGAATCTTTGAACTCTTTTGAATAAATACTTTAATTAAAAACATACTTTATTACGAAAAATTTTATAAAATGTAATTTTGAAACATTAAACATATTTTAATAATAGAACCACTGATAACTTAAGTAAAAGTGAAAAGAATAAATATTGCAAAAATTACTTAAATTCAAAAAAACATAATATTGCAAATGTATAGAATTACTAGAAACATTATGGATTTGTCATCTTGATTTCTTTGATAGTTCTAGGGCTAAGAAAATGGAGTTGATCATTTTCTTCTCTAAAGAAATTTATGAAAGATGTCTTACTTTTTGAGTAAGAATGCAAACATTATCTATAAAAAATCTATAATCGATAGTGTTACCCGAATGTTTATACTTATTATTTTTTAGAAATATAAATTGTACCAGTTTTCTGTATATTGTCCTCTTTCAGTTTCTTATTTAGAAACATAAAAAAATTTATTAGAAAAATCTGTTTTTTCTGCGTGTTTGTATATGCATTAAATGTAATACGAACATATAAATGTATGCAATAAATAAATCACGGTTTGCATATACGCAATATTATGTTTATTAATTTTTTATTGTCATTCATATATTTGCAAACAATATCTACATATACATTGCACGTATTTCATTAAGGTAGAAGTTAAAATAACAAATAAAATAAAATAAAAGTACTACAGATGTTTATATAAAATCATATTCTTATAAACAAATGAAACCTAAATTAAGATGCATTTCATTTATTAAACATTATAATGAATACTTTTTACATAATTTCTTCATTTTTAATATTAAATTATCCACCTAATTTCTTTTCATATAATATTATCTACATTATTACATCTATAAATTTACTATATCTGTAATAAATATCTGTAATCTAGTCATAAGATGCGTGTAAATAAATGAAACTATTATGTCTACTATACACGTCCATACTGCTTTTCTGTCGTACACGAATCCGATATAAGAACGCAGCAATGTTTCGATCACTTTTGTTCACTACATACATATATGTATGTTATATATTATATATATAACACATACGCATGCCCTCGAAAGTTACGTCGAAATTGGCCTCCTCTTCGTTACATAGGTTATTCTCAAAGAGATGTTACGTCGTTACGCATTACCACGCAGATGCATGTTACAACATGCGCGTGTCAACGACACAAAGAAATCCGATAGACCCCTCTGTTATTCTTTTACATCGATATCAGACTCGATCACGAAGAAACATTTTCATTCATACTTTAAAACTCATTTACGGTTTCCAAACTTGAGCAAGAATACGTTGCATGCTTTATAAGCAGAACAATGTTAATATGCTTACACACACGCGCGCGCGCGTAAGCACGCACATACATACACAACGAACAAAGAATAATAGATAACCATGTCTCTTTTCCTCTATAAAATTCGTAGGTGTTTCAAAGTGAAAGGATGATAATAAGAATCTTTTAATACGGAAAGATTAAATGTTAAATACTACGTAAGTTTTGATGCCGTCGGCTGACTGCGACAAATCGATGTATCTGACATAAGAGATATAGTAATGTCGCGTTAACTGGCCAGAATTTTGCTTCGCTAACTGACCGTCTCTACTTCCACCACTTCGTCAAACTGATTTCTTGAAGTGAGTCTTTAATATTATATATGTAAAATAAACAAACATATCAATGTATCGATATCTCAGGTCTTATCCAAAAAAGAGATAGATACTGGAGATTTCTCAGAAACGTACCTCTCTCGTTAACTGGCCAAATAAGCTTTGATCTCGGTGGCCAATTAACGAAACACACAACTGTATCACTCGTAATACCCTCTACCGACGGACGAGTAATCCACCGATAGCGTAACCCCACGGTAAAAATGGTATATAATGTATACACAATGCTAACTGATAGATAAACTTACTCGTCTCCATCTGGACATATGCCGGTAGTCTCGTCGTACTTGGTGCAATAATTATCAGCGCTATAGTTGAAGGTGCGGTCCCTCTTTCTCACCGGTCTTCGCCTCCGCTGGTTCATAAAGTGCCAGTTGAAGCACGTGAAGGGTCGGTGCTGTGTGCATTTGCGCTGTATAAAGAGGGGACATTGTTCGACGCGAAATTCCTTCAAGTATCTGGAATGCGAATCCACAGAGCTACACATTATTTCGTGGCGTATTTTGACGCGCGCGTCGATGCCGCGCTGCTGTGCTCGCGCGGCCCTCCCTCTTTTATTCCGTTCTCTTTCGTTTTCTTTTCTCTTTTCGTTTTTATTTTATTTTATTTTATTTGCATATGGACATAGGCATATACGTATTTATCATTACGTGTATTTTTTTATTATATTATATTTTCATTAGAATTCTCTTTTTTTTGTTAAGCACTTCACTTTTTTATCATTATTATTATATTTAATTTTTATCCGAATCACGCACTCTTTCTTTCTTTCAGTACTCTCCGAAATTTCTTTTTTATCCAACACTTTTTTCTTTCACGTAGCACGCGCGACCGGCGCTTACTTACGTGTAATGATTCGCCTTTTCCGCCTGAGCTGTCAACAAAGGTTTAGAGTCGGACTTCATCTTGGACAACACAACCGAGCAACGCGCGCGCACACATAGACGGGGGCCGAGTCACACTCTCTCTCCTCTCCCGTTTTTTCTCGTCGTCCTCGTCGTCGTCGTCGTACCCGTCGTCGTCGTCGTCGTAAGCCGTCGCGTAGTCTGTCTTTCGCCCCTTCACCCCTCGCTAAACTTTCAACCATCTATCGGACACGGAATGCGGGACATAGGGTGCGCACGACGCAATACACATTATATGCGCCGAAACTATCCAATCCTTGTGCTCTCTCCCAGTCACGTGACTGCTTCTCTTTCAAGGTCATTGATGTTTTGGTTCGCTCCGTACCGTAAACACGCACCCGTGCTCAATGCTCGGCCTCTTACAATAAGAATTTGATTTTTCTACACCTTATCGATTCTGTATCAGGTCCTATTTCAGACTGATTTAATTATTTTTGTATGTGATTCTAGAGCTCTCCTGTGTGTGGAAAAGAGAAGGACGCCGAAAATGCAACAATCGATTACTAAAGCTCGACCTCGATCGAGTTCCGATTCTATGCTACGTTCTCACCGAAGCTGAGTCAACATCGTGTAACCAAGTCTTCTGCAAATACCGATTGCGTCTTATTTTTGATATTCTGTTAATAAATATATCAATTATACATGTAGTTTGTACGTTGATTCGTGTTAATGAAAATTCTTTCCTTTTCTTTAGGTTCGAATATACTTTCGATACATGCTTCGTGTGAATTATATATAAAGTACTATCGATATCTTCCTTTTCTTGTAATAGATTCGCTTATTCTCTTGCTTAATTTTTTACTGTTATTCAAATGTGGCTTACTTTAATATTTAATACTTCTTGAAAAATAAATGTATATAGGTTCTGATAAAAATAGTAATAGAATAAATTGAGAATGAATCAGTAAATGCTTGTTTTAATACGCGTTGCGTTGCGAAATATAAAATCATAAATGACACGCGTGAAAATGTCCGGCCTATTTATTTTGTTCATCGTAGCTGCATGTCGGTCTGTGATTCGGTATATCGATTTGATTGAAACGCCTCAGTTTTGTTCACACTCTCACTTTCACTTTTTACATCATACTGGATTTTGTATACTATGTTACTTCTTTGGTCACTGATCTAATACATTTCACAACTCCCTGGGCTTTTAACACACAATACTTAAAATGTATATCACAGGCACGTTTTCAGCTGCTCGCTAACGTAACTCGTTATCGTAAAGGTTACGCGTATGAATCATCATTTCTTATCGGTTCTTTACAACAATTTCGATACATATTTAGATACCTGTGTTGAGTACGGTCAAGCTTCATCGGTTTTTCCTCGACGATGATCGTCTAGACTTGTCCCGACCACGCTTCGTGACTTGTATCTGCGATATGCAACGTTTAACATCACCTTTCGCATCACCGAGAATTCGTCTATTTCCCCCCTCTTTCATAAATAAAACGTATTAAAAGCTTCCATTTCATTGTGACCAAAAGTTTCAACTTTTCTTACAAAGCGATTTTACGAGACCAATTCGATTTTTTATTTACAATTCTTCCCTTTTTCATAATTGTCGCTGCATTTATAATAAATTTCTCAAATTTACAATTTCCGCTTAAACGTCACACATATGAGGAAATACCGGTTTTCTGAGCATGCGCAATTGAGCGAATATGTGTTATGAACGAAATACGCAATTTCGACCAATCAGAGGGCAGATACGCAACAAATTTTGTTCGTAATATGTGAATAATTTATAATGACTTGTTTCATGCATGGATGTTTCTTTTTTGAATAAAATAGTTCCCTTTTGTTGCTTTTTGAGTAAAATATAAAACGAATGCGTTATTGATAAGAAAAAATATATATATATATATTACACATATATATATGAAATATAAAAATCATCACATTTTTTGAATATATTAAATCATTGTTGAATTAATTTTTAATCTCCCCTGTTACTCAAATATTTAATATAAGATTGTATTAATATAATTAATATACTGTTATATTGTATTATATTTATTGTATTTTATTGTATGATGTAATTCATTTTTTGTTGCAGTAACACAGTAGATATAATGCAATATTTCCAACTTCATAAACTCCTATGATTCTTCTTTGAAGCATGTTTATGTTTTGACAAAATTTATTATATCTTTAATTTAAAAAAGATAAAAGCATTAAAATATAAGCATTATTTTTATCACATTTACATTTGATGTATACAAAAACGGGAAGGAGTACGATAATATTATGAAGAAACATACATACTATGATTTAAAGCGTGTATTAAAAGGGAATCATTTTTTTTTAATGTCATTACGATTAATATAAATAATTATTCGTGATAAAAAAGAACCGTCATAAGTAAAATTTTTTAATAAATTGTCAAGAAATATTGCTAATATGTTACATTATGCAATTATGATATACGCAATTATAGTTTTGTACAACTTTACATTCGAATAGGAATTCAAAATGAAAATATATATATATAGCAAACACGAGCAATAGTATAATAATAACTATAAATAGTAAATGTTTCGCAGTTATAATCTACCTACGTAAAATTTTTAATTTCTACGTAAATTTATTATACTTAGATACGATTTTAAGTTTCGTTATTGGTTCCGATATAATATTGCAAATGTATTTTCCTTTTTTTAATTTATCGTTCATAACTTATTTGACTTTGTACAATTACATTCTTGTTCGCTACATACTTAAATAAAGTCTTGTAGTACACTAACATACCTAGACACAAACTAAATGTGAACCATTCGTTAGACTGATAAAAATATAATACTTTTACAATATATGAAAATAATACACATTTGGTTTGTACGTACGCATGTTTGATTAATGCTACATTCATGATACAACGTTTCCTACAATTCTTTTTTAAATCTATTACAATACGTAGTACTACCGATTTTTATTCATTTACGCATTTCTTATTTCATTTCCAATAAGAAATAATTATTTGAACATTCTATCCTGATTTTCTTCTTTGAAATTATCCCTGAATAATTCTTTGAAACATTCAAATTGGAATTTTCATAATGTACAACAGATTTAGTTTTGTATTGCTATTGATAAGTGCATTTGATAGAAGAAATTATTACTAGTTTCCTTAGAAATTGTGTTTCAGAGAATTAGCTAGTTCAATCATTATGTTGCACAGTTTTATTCATATCATATAAAATAATGTTTCTGAAGTAACAAATAAATATGTGTAATTAACTGAAGCTAATATAGCAAGTTAATATTTAAGGAAGTTTTCTCCATGTTATGCTGTATCAATTTTTGCAACAAAGAATGTTACATACACATATATTTTCATTAAAATAGGTTTCTTATTTTTATATATTGCATTATTCTGTTTGCCATCAGACGTATTTAGGTTCTTACTAATTTTGAACACTCCTTGGATGGATATTATGCAATTATTAATTAACTGTATAGTCGTTAAAAACCATGACAGTATTCCTCATTGGATGTTTTTCTTTGGATGGACTTGCGCATTATAGTACTAAAATCCAAGGCAATCTTAAAAACGTGCCTTCTTTAAAAATGGAGCGCTTAGTCTCTTAACTATTACTTAATTCAGTTTGACAACAAACAAAAACTGGTCAAAAGATTGTATAATCATTACTTCTTAATATTTCTATGGTTTACAACATCTACAGATAAATATTTATTATAAGTATCTTTATCGGATTTTAGTGAGTATTCTTTAAGGTTCTAATCAATTGCATTCTGTAAAATGCATTCTTTTTCTTTAACACAGACAATATTTAAATATATTCGAATATTAGTAAAATGAAATATTTAAAATTCTATGCTTCCTTCATCCAATCTCATTGAGATACAATCCTAAAATGTTATAATCTAAATATGAACAATTTTTTGCAGTGTGTTGCAGTGTTATTATGGTTAATACATTTTACATTGTGCGATATCGAATTTACATATTTTAATTAATATATCTGAATATTAAGATTGTATAATATTTTTTTTCGTTATCACTGAAAATTCTGATTTCCATAATATGTCTTGATACACTCAAATACAATAGAAGACAAGAATTACATATTCCATATTGTATGATTATAGCTGAATACAAATATTACACTAGTATCATTTATTATAAAATATAATAAAATCAACTTATGTACACATTATTATTAAAATCAACAAAAAAAAGGTATAGTAAAAGAAGATATTTAAAAAAGTTTACAAGCATTATAAGATTTGTTCAAAATAAATAAATATATATCATTAGTTATCATGTGTAAGATTCAATTAGTAATTTGTAATTCTGAATAATCCTAATTAAAAAATACAGAATTCTTTAAATTGTGCTTGCATATTCTTAGGAGAGAATAGTGTAAATAAATTGTAACTGTTTCGAACTGTTTTACTGTCAGATTAAGCGATATACTGGCAGCTTGATATTTTATAAACAGTTTATAATGAAATAATCCTATGATATTATCTCACATGAATTATGTAAATATCGAAAGAGAGCAAACTTTTATGTATTCCTTTGAATGGCCTTTAGCGTGAATAACAAGAAAATGTATTTGAATTATTATTACATTAACAAGTTTATTTATACAATTAACTATCTATATACAATATGTCAATAAGAATGTTGTATAACTTCTTTAACATAGATTTAAAGAGGTTTTTTTTTAACGGCACTGGCCATTCATACGCTAATATTCTACTTATCTGACTCTGCTTATAACTTGTATACATAAAAATTATGAATCTGTAATGACATCCCAGACTTTGCAGATGAGCACATTCTATATACTTATTATATTATCAACCATGACGGTTCACTTAAGTTTTAATAGAAATTAATACTTTTAATAGTGACCACTGATTAATTAAATTAATCGAGTACTAATTTAGATGGATTTATAAGATATCTGATTAGGCACAGAAGATGATGTTCTGTTGTTGCAATGAAAGTGATATTGGTATGCTGATAATTATACATAATAATATGTATATGTTAATGTAAATTCTACAAAACATTTATCTCGAATGTTTAGAACGTTTATTTTTCCTATGTTTGATTTTGATCCGCGAAATATTAAGATAAAATGATTTTGATAATGTGCTACAACAGGCACGTATATATAACATTTCTGAAATTTTGTATGTATTTTTATACACATACTGATGTGATTTTAAAACGAGGCTTATTGGAATTATAAGACATTATTCTAATTAAAAAAATGTTTTCTAGTCTTGGCTCTCAAATTACATATTCAAATGCAACTGAATCTATAATAATAAACTTTCGAATTAGCGGTTCCCAACGTCCGTCTTTTTTTAAGTAAAGTTCATTTCTTGCATTTTAATTAAAATTTCTCTTTTTTTGACGAAAAACAATTTTATTTAATCAACCTCAGTGTAATAAAAATGAAATGAGTAAATGCAGGGTTTTTAAAAAAATTGTATAAACAAAAGATCTATGTCTAAACTGACTTTTGCATAGTTACACTTATTTGTTTCTACTTGCACCTATTATATATAGTATATTTACTTGGCGTAACAGTAAACTCAGTTCAAACAGTTGTTCCGTACGTACTGAACATCACTCTAGTGGTATCTGTGTCCAGAGTAACGTCTTCGGGAGATGCAAGATCGACCTTTATAGATCCAGAATTGTTTCTTCTCCTAGTCATGCCACCACCCCAATTCGACAGCGTCCAATGATAAGTTTCGCCCTCTTTATCGGTGTTTGTCGTTCCCTGAGTATCGTTATCTTTGTCTAAGCCAGTTTCAATAGAAATCGAAGAATGTGAAGCTACCGAATCGAAACTAGAATCTGCAGCCCCTCTATAACGACTAACATATTCAGTAGACATTTCACCGGGCGACTCTTCGATTGCTTTCAATATATTCTGACAAAGTTCCGAATCGAGGGGAATCGGATTTTCGGAATCGCGATTATGAATGGTAACAGCTATGTGTGCTGGATGCGGAATAGGAAGTGGAATAAGCAACTTTTCTGCACTGTAAGGACGAATTTGCCGCTTCCACGGCTGCCAGCGTGTCTCTGTTGTACCATTTGTGGACGTTGTGCGTCTTCTAATTTTTGTCGATGTTAAAAGTCCTCCAGTATCACTATAAACGAGAACAACTTCTTTAATTTGACTCCACATACTGATCGTATAATACTTAAAATTTTAGTATTTAATATTTAGTAATATCCAAAATTCAGAATATTTTTTACCATCGCTTATCTGATTTCCTGCTATTACTAGTCTGTTTAGCGCGTGGGTTAAAAGCTGAGACCTCTAGGTACGGACTATACACTTGTATATTTCCACGTGGTGCATAAACTGCGCCGAGCAAATCTGGCCCATTAGTTCCGCCGATTTCTGTGCTATGAACCATATCTGTGTAACGTGATAAATCGACTCCAGGATGAGGTTCTAGCCTGAATTTCGTATCTGCGTCATCGAGAGGTTGAAGGAAATTTAAACTGAAAATATCTGCGTACATGAGGCCAGCTAAACCAGCCCAGTCACCGACACTTAAACCTTTGTTCTCCCAGAAATCCTCTTCATTCCCTGATAATCTCGCGAACACATGACTGGGATAAAGGCGTTCTAACATAAGTGCCCCTTGTTGTATTACCACCTTAAAGATGGAATTATAAATGTATAAAATTGTAAAATAATTTTTAGGATCAAAGGTGCTTTGGCCGATAATTACCTTTAGATCAAAGGTAGTAAGTTTTATTTTACTTCTTACGACCATTCCAAGACCAGTCTGCAAATTTTTTCTACGTCTGTCTAATTTTTCGTGTAATACGGCGATCAGATCTTTGGCTTCCTTTTCTAACGATTTGTACGGATCTTTTGTTTTGGCAAGGCTAGCAGCGAATGGGCCAAAACAGGCTTCTACAAATTGAGTGAAATCCCTCTGAGGTTGTGTAATTAATCGTTCTGTCTCTTGTTGGAAAGCTAACAATTCGTCTAACTCTAGTTTCGCCTCGAATGCAGCTAAAGCTTGTTCAGGCCTAATCTACAAATAAGAATGGAACAATTAACATTAAGTAGTAGTTATTTTAGTGATTAATTTGTGATACCTACTTGATAATAATAATCAGAAGTTAGTCCTGGTCCAGCTATTCTTTTAACCACAAAACTATCACTGGCCGGTATACGACCCCTGTTCTTTATTACTAAATGGAACATAGTCGTGTCCCAGACCACTCTAATCCAGTAACGTATCACAGCAACTATGAGATAGTGATATATTTTAAATAAGCGAATCCTTCATAGTTAATTACTTTTTTAATTTATAATGAGAATATTATATTTTACCTGTAAGTATCACAAAAGAAATAATAGGACACAAAACAAGAGCTACAATTAACGCCGCGATTGGTTGTAGACAGCCTTGTGTACCGATATTCCAAACTAATGCTTCCATGATGACCAAATATCGATTTCTACTTGGTTCTGGACTATCCAAATCCATTATGAGTGCCATAAATGCATGCAACGCTAAGGTAATTAAAGGCATCCTAAATTAACAAAAAAAAAAGAAAGTGTTACCGTTTTATAATTAAGAAATATTATGATATATGTAATAGTATATTCAACGGACCATAAAACTGCAGTAAGTGCAATAAGAAGCGATCCTAAACTCGTGACTATACAGACGACAGGAAAAACAAATAATATAATAAGTGTTCCTAGAAGACCTTTAACACCATAGTTCCATAATCTATTTAAATGCCTTGTCATTCCTTTTCCAATAAATCCTACAATTAAAAGCAAAGTTATTTAATTAATGATCAAATAATCATTTAATAAATTCAACAATAAAAAATAAAGTATAGAACTATTAATTTATTAAATTTACCAGTGTCCGGTTCTGTTTCAAAATGTGTCCGACTTTTACTAATATGTCTCCAAAGTGCTATCAACCGAGAACAAAGAGTGGGCATTTGAGACGACTTTCTAGGAAACAGGGTTCCATTCAATTGACTCAATTCTAGATCGGGAGTAAAGGGTTGTACGAGTAGCAAAGCTCGTATGGAGACTGGACTACACCACGGCACTGCCACGCCTAATAGAAACATTGCATTCCAAGTCCAACACCACGTCCTGGCTACGTAATTAATCCAACGCCACATAGGCCATCTGTTTATAAATTTTAGAACCAATTAATTCTTCATAAATTTACACCAGGAGGACAATGATCTACTAATTTTATAGAATGATTACTTCATTGTTACAATATACCTTGTTGTAGTTGTGTGTACAATCTCCCTTTCAACTAAAAAGACAGGCTGACTCGGATCTGCGCGAGGTGTCGTGATAGATGTCGGAGTATTGCTCAGCACCGTTGGTATGATTTCAGACTGGCCTTGAAAATTGCGTCTGATAATCCAGTTTTTTGGAAGCCATATCTGTGTCGGCCATTGGAAGCTCCTCGTGGGTGTTTTAACTTTGCGCAATTCTTTCAACAGGACTGGTTCACGCTGAGAGAAACGAATACATTGTATTCATATGCGAATAAGTGTTTATGACAATATCTGCAGTTCTACGTACCTCTTTCATAAATGTTAAATCACGATTAAGAAAGTAAACTGTCTGCTGTAAATTTTGATGAGTGCACAATGTGAGAGCTTCTTCGTGTGCGCTCCATTCGCACTCTTCGATGAACTTCTCCTCAACTTCTCTCATTCTATCGCGCATCCATGGTTCTATTCGCGACAAAACTGGATGTTCGTTTTCTATATGGCATTTCAACGCTTCTTTCGTTTGCAATAGTTTACGCTGCACATTTTTCACTGCTCGATGCATTAACACGACCGATTGTGCTTGCTGAACCAACAGTTGAGCTATTCCGTTACCGAGATCGAGTATGTCTGGATGCGATAAGATGTTAGAGAACACTCGTTGCAAATATTCTCGCATAACAGCTTCGTTGACTTCCTAAAGGTGATCATAATCAATAAGAATACACCGCACAGATTTATGATAACTTCATAGTGATTGATATAGAAGTAATCGTACTCTTTCTATCTCTTCATCCGGTTTTTTCCGCGCTCTCAACTCAGAAATCAGTCTTTCTCTGAAATGAAGAAACCAGCCTCGTGTCTCTCTCTCCAAAATAGCAACTAAAATCGGTAAAGCTTTCCTGATGATGTCTCTGCTAAATAATCTAAGATCAACCACTGCTCCAGCGGGTGTTCCAAATACGAAAGGAACCGGGATAGGTAATAGTTGTGATAATTCTCTTTCCACTTCGAATTTCTCCATCGTCGCTCGCCGAAGCTGTTTTCGTACAAAACCACATAGAAGTTCCAGAGAATCTTCATATTCAGGCTGCAATTTGTAGCGAGATTTATGAAAATCTTAGAAAGCGATGCTTTCCATCATATTAATATTTTTATTTATAATTCCTATTGACATAGCCTCTGCTTAAAGTAGCAATCCAATGTAACTGAAATAAATATTTTAGAGGACTTATTCAATTTACCCTGCACACTAATTCGGCAACCAAGTACCGACATCGCTCCTCCCTGATTTTAGCATCCAAATTATGTGCTTGAAGCGATGGTACGCCAATTATAATATCTAAAACGTAATAACGTCCAATTGTACTTAAATAATATTGCCTCTTGCGAATCCATTAGAGATAGAAAGGACTTTCTTAATGAACTCATACCAAGAAGCCGTAACAGCCCTGTTAGTAAAGCTTTCAGAGATTGCGAAACACTGAAGCAATGGGAGACCAGTCTGGCTTTCGCCGTAACTACAAGGAATCTAGTTGCCAAAGCGAGATCCCGAAGCAATGCATCTCGTCTTCTGTCTCGTCCACGCTGAAGAAGTCCGCTCAATCTCCATCGGTGTGTCTGCCCAGCGAAATTGATCGAGTCTACCTCGAATTCCCTGAAAGACAAATTGTTTATTAACACAGTCGACTTTGGGATAAAAGGAA
This sequence comes from Bombus huntii, assembly GCF_024542735.1. Lineage (NCBI taxonomy): Eukaryota > Metazoa > Arthropoda > Insecta > Hymenoptera > Apidae > Bombus > Bombus huntii. Next base: position 6,794,206 of record NC_066251.1, read on the forward strand.
AAAAAAATATGGAAAAAAATCCAGAAACAGAATGTTACGTCTACATTGTGAATATATGTATATATAAAAAAAGAAAAAATACATTTAACATATATACGTACATAGAGAACAAACATATCCTGGAATATGTACAAAATTTTTACATTGTTGCAGCGTTTCTAATTAGTGAATAACCAAAACAGAAGAACCTTACACTCTCCACTCCTTATTCGTGGAGCTAAAGCTAGTGATAAGAATTGTTCGCTATAATACAAGCATACTTTAAACGCTCTAAAAATAAAAAAACACAACCTACACCGTATATTAATTGTGTTTTAACAGTTAGGATTTACATCATGCCGTGATTGCCTAAGTATTATTTGTTATAAGCTGTGTTATCTCTACGAAATCCCTCCACACATAGACCAGATATAAATCTTTCTTTTCAGTGAATTCGTGCACTTGGCAATCCCTCGTTTTATATATTTGATCTCTGTCCGATGCAAATCAATCGATTAATTAATCGCCAATTGTTGTCAGGGTGAATTTCAGATGAAGATGAGAAGACCATGCTGTTTTGTGGTGGCATTTACACAGATTTTGGGTTTTTAGAGATATAACTTCTTCGTTAAAAAAGAAAAAAAAAGGATGATCGTGAGAGAGAGTGATTCCAGTCTCCAAAATCATTGCACAGGGTAACGATCATTGTTTCGGTCAACTTTGAATATTGTGTGACGCTGGTGTATGACATACCCGCATCTTCGAATGCTCTCCAATTGAGTGGCATTCAGCTTCTTCGGTTTTCCGTACTTCTCCTTCTGAAAGCTTTACAAAAATTGTTAGAAAATATCAGACACAAGCGAGTGGCTGTTTGGTTTTACACATCCTTACGAAAACGAGGCACCATTTGGGTTTGGTTCGCTCACTATTCTTATATTATCAAAACGAAGTGATATACATTAAGGCTGACTACTTGAATAGTTAAAAAATAAAATTCCTTTAAGGTTTTGCAAGGGAATTCAATTATCACAAATTCCTCTTTTGTCTTTTTTTTAAATTTGCGTAGGCGATAAACTCATATGACGTTTATACACATGACGTTTTCTAAACATTTACGTATTTCCTGAAATTATATATGTTATATACGTATATTCCTTGCATCCTAGAAAAAACTAGCATCTGTGAGAGCTTCATTCAAGCCTTAAAAACAAGTATCTGTTAGTAAGTACTCGCGATGTTTATACTGTGCGCAGAAAAGTCGCTAATATCTAATTCTAAGGGATACAATCGCTACGATATTGTGTTTCGAAGCATATTCAATTTAAGTATAAACGTCATTAATCCTTAAGTTGCAATAAGATTCGTTAAAGATTCAAAAAATTCTTAGCCCTATTTTTAATCTTTATCATTCGATTTTTTAAATCAGTACTGTCCAATACTAGGGCGCGCGCGCGTGTGTGTAGTTGATTATTTTTATTTCTTAAATATTACTTTATCTACTATGTGATTCACAAAAGACTGGAAATCCTTTGTGTTTCTTTACGCATAATATGCCTTATATACTCTTTTATTTACAATACGTTCCCTGACTAAATCTAAATACAAAATCTAAGCAGAAAACATGTGAAACCATAAATCTTAAATTAAATCATTTTCTAAGTTACAGCTCCAATTTCACTAGTGACTGCAAGTCTTGGATAGTACTGCTTCAAAAAACTGAATCCAATTCGTACTTGGTCGACGAGTATCGCAACTGCAGGCTTAAGGACGTCCCTAACGTGAGAGCTTACGAATCTGATACTACTGCTACCTACAAAGATAAAGATAAATATTTAAATGGATATCTCGTTATTATAGGAAGACCTACCCTCGTTTGCTGATGCTTTCCAGCTGCTTTTTGGTCAATCTCCTTGGTTCACCCTTGCTGTCTACGGCGACTGAGTCTAATTCGTCGAAGCTGGGCGCGACGAACAGATCCTTCAGGTGGTGTTTCTTTCTCGCAAGCGTGTCTTCGCCCTCCGTACAAGTGGACAGTGCCGGTGGAAGGATGATAGGGAATGTTCTCCAGTGATAGAGGAATTGTTGCGCAACTTCTTTGATGTTGTGCACCAGTGCCTCGACCTCGGCCGGCGCACCACGCAAATGAGACGTATCGAACTCCACCGGCTCTTTCTAATAAAGAGTAAATAGATTTCTTCGTAAAATATCAATTGTACATAATTTAATATCAATTAATATCAATTATATATACACTTTAAATAATTATCGTTATTTAACTATTTGCTTTTTGCAATAGAGGGAATGAATATAAAAGGTGATTAAAGTAAGTGAAACTTCAAAATTGTTGAAAACAGGATTTTTGATGTTACGGTTATGTTCTACAATTTTATTCATATAGAATAAAATAATGTTCCAGAAGTAACGAATAAATATGTGTAATTAACTGAAGTTAATATAGCAAATTAATATTTCTCTATGTTATTCTGTGCCAATTTTTGCAACAAAGAATGTTACATACACATACATTTTCATTAAAATAGGTTTCTTATTTTTATATATTGCATTATTCTGTTTGTCATCAGACATACTTAGGTTCTTATTAATTTGGAGCACTCCTTGGATGGATATTATGCAATTATTAATTAACTGTATAGTCGTTAAAAACCATGACAGTATTCCTCATTGGATGTTTTTCTTTGGATGGACTTGCGTATTATAGTAATAAAATTCAAGGGCAATCTTAAAATCATGGCTTCTTTAAAAATGAAGCGCTTAGTCTCTTAACTATTACTTAATTCAGTTGGACAGCAAATAAAAACTGGTCCCCAATTGCATTGAGATACAATTCTAAAATGTTATAATCTAAATATGAACAATTTTTTGCAGTGTGCTACGGTGTTATTATTGTTAATACACTTTACATTGTGCGATATCGAATTTACATATTTTAATTAATATATCCGAATATTAAGACAGTATAACGTCTTTTTTCGTTATCACTGAAAATTCTTATTTCCATAATGTATCTCGTTACATTCAAATACAATAGGAGACAAGAATTACATATTACATACTGTATGATTATAGCTGAGTACAAATATTACACTACTTTTATTATAAAATATGATAACATCAAGTTCATCGTTTAAATTAAACGAGTAACGAGATGCTTTTTCCGGGTTGATGTTCCTAAACTAAAACTATTTTTTCTGCTCCAGAAACATTATACTCTTTCCACGCGTAATGCGTATAACCATTAAGCGAGTAATTAACGTCAGATTAAATGTCCAATGTGGTTCTTGGTTCCTTCGTTGTGCAACAGAAATTTAATAGGCAAATACATACATCTAAAACATTATTTAAAGATAATTTAAAGATAATATAGTATTAAACGTAAATAGGATAGTACCTGGCATTTTTGGCAAATAAAGGATCTAAGTCTATTTTCTTCAAAGTATCATTTTCTGTTAAATGGAATTAATGTACCTCGGGCTGAAGTCCATCTCCATTCTGTCGGTGACAAGGTTGTTGGTTGTAGGCCTGGTGATTCGGTGCCGTGTTGGCGGAGTTGACGGAAGCGGAATTCAAATTGTGGGGCATTTCGCGCGTAAAAAGCGTGCGCGGCGGTTGGGGTCAGCTACCCCGTATACCGACTATCTCCTCATACACCATGCTGCTGGTAGCAACCATTTATCATTCCACGCCCTGAAATATCAATTATAATTATATATGTATAATCAAAGATCCAAGATAAAGGTTATCTTAAGCATTTTTTGGCAAAAACTCATTGAGTAAAAATCAATTTTTATTTAAATAAAAGCTATGAATAAATGTGAAAGAAATTATCCAAAACACGATATGATTGAAAAATATTAGTTTTTAATTGTTCTGATTACGAATAACCATTACGAATGATTAAAATTTCCTTTTGGTTAGGAACGACCATTGTCAACGAAGGCATTTCAATTTTGGATACCAGTAACCAATATAAATGACTGCAATTTCTTTTGGTAACCAGCAACTACTATCGATAGTATGCATTTTGTTTTGGTTGCCGGTAACTATTATCGATGGCAACAAATGCTTTTGGTTACCGTCAATTAATATTGTCGACAACATTTTTTCTGGTTACATTTGACTATTGTCAGTTGTTATTAACATTACTGATAATCCGTATTCATTGATAACATGAAATATCTAAATGATGGAACTTATGCATCTTATAAAGCGAAGAAATTGCATGAAAATATATGAAACAAAGAATAGTATAAAAGATATTGTAGTTTAGATATTTTTATTAACACATGCATTAATAATGCACATTGTACTACAATATCTTTTAGATTACTCCTTGTTTCATATACCTTCATATCGTTTCTTTGCCTAATAAAATACATAATATCTACAATTAATTTTTTTATATCCTCAGTGAATAGGTATTAATTGTAAGTACTGTTAATAACAATTGGCAATAGCCGATTGTAACGAGAGAAATTTTGTACCGCCAATAATAGTTATCGGTAACTAAAGTAAAGTGCGGCTCATCGATAATAATTACTAATAACCAAAAAAGTTATAATCATTTATATTGGTTATTGGTAAACAGAATTAAATTTCCGTCATCAATAATGATTATTCCAAATTAAAATTCTTTAATTAAAGATATTAATCTCATTCGAACGAGACCTTATACTGTAACTTTTAAAATTTGTTTTAATAACGATTATAATGCCTCTATATATCTTATAGCCAAGAGTATATATGAACGCTGGTACATGTAACAAATTGATTTTGGATGTAAGTATCGAGGAATAAGGTAGCGTGTTTGCTTTGTTACATGTAGTAAAAATTGGTTTACTCTATTGTATTAACTTTACTGTAATAACGTTATCGTATTAATACGATTATTTTAGGTACATAAAATGACAAATATTGTATGTATGACATAAAATTATAATAGCGATACTTCATTAAAAACTATTCACACACCTACGTTAAAGGAATTTTCTGTTTTTAAGACACCACAACGAAAAGACTAAAAATGACAGCGATATAACCTCCAATCTACAATGCGACATAATACCGTTCAGGAAAACAAAGAGGAAAAGAGAATCGAACTTTTTGGCACGTTATGTTGATATTGGTAACGTAGTAATATTGTGACACAGATCGTGAATGGAAGTGTATAGTATATAAAAAGATAGATTTTTAGGTTATGTCGAAACGAGATTAACGTTAGGTATCACGCGAGCTGCTGTATAAGGCGATTAATTACAGTAAATCCTGCGAAGTACGCCATTTCTTTAGGAAATTGCAAGACAAGATAGAAATAGGCAGAGGCAAAGGAATGCGAAATTCCTTGAAGGAAGTCGTTGTAACACGAATCGTGTGTATTCTGTGTAAAAGTAGATTTTACTCAATGCACATGCCGGGCAAAAGAGGCGGGCAAAGAACTGGAATGCTCAGAATGTTAATCGTTTAATGGGATATAATCGGTTAATGGGAGTCTGCATTCAACCGAAGCCTTCCATACAAGCCGGATGATCGCGTTTCGACCCCTCGTGCGACTTCATTTTTCATCACGACAATAAAGATTAGCTTGTCGTTAAAGGTGAATTATTAAGACTATTATGAAGCAAGTTGGAAAGCGAGATATCGTTACATGTATACAATAGGCGAGTACGGTGGCTGTGAAGAATATCCGCACAACATTGTATTTATTATAGCATTCACACTAATTAATCAGTCCCAAGTATATATTTATATATTTTATGTAATTTCGGCTTTAGGGTCGAAAAATGGACTTGATTTTATAATATTTTTGAAAACTCGTATATACTTATATCTTTCTCATACTTTGGTTTTAGACATCGAGTTTGTAAAACTGAGCCTATTCTTATATATAGGGTGCAACAGAACATATAATAGAAACAATAGAAAACGTTCCTATAGACATATCCGTTTTCGTCTACGAGATACAACGAACTTTTCTCTTGATTTCGTGTTATCCAATTACCTTTACAGAAGATACTGAAGAAAATGACCACCTTGCGTTTTAAGGCAAGCCTGTAGACGTCTTGTTATAAACCCGGTTACACTCTGAATGGTTCCTGATGTTTGCCGGATTTGTTGGGAAGCTTATTCAACATCTTCAATAGGTTTAGTGTTTATGAAAATTCGTTGTGTCTCATAAGCGAAGACAGATAGACCATATATTTATATGAACTTTTTTCATTGCTTCTCGTCACATCACCCTGTAAGATATTAGTGACTACAATGCATGTATTTTATATACATATATAAATTATATAAATAAAGTACATTGTAGTTATTAATATCTTATCAGATTCTTGTTTATATCTTATCCTTCTTAATAACTTATCTTATCCTATAATATCGAATTCTATTAACATCTGTCGTTTTATCACTACAGTTTACCCTCTTATTTTTATAATCTTATTAGATTATCTCTGTATATATTCTCTGTTAGTTCTCTGTCGATTATCTCTGTATACATGTAATTATAATAAATAAATATATATATATGTATAGAAGTATATATAACTATATATATGTAAAATATTATGTACGTGCATATATAATGTTCGATTTACGATAACTTAATTTCTCATTCTCGGTTAACAGATTGATGATAGCTTTAAGCTGGCAGATTTCTCCATCATTTTTATGCAAATGCGACTCCTTTCAGCGTGCAGCTAACATTTAATCCGACCCCGTGTCGCATGCATGATAAATAAGCGCACGTTGTAGTTACAGGTCGTAATTATCGCGGAGTATCATTCTTTCGTGCCAAGAAGAGACCGACCTCGCCGCACTGTTCGGCTTTTCCTATTCTTACAAGGGACCCACACATTGTTCTAGACTGGCAGAATACCAACATCGTCTCGTGTTTCCCACTGGGACACAACGATACCTCATAGCTGGAAATAATACGCATCCACTGCTTCCTGTCGCTTTAAAACGATTTACTGTACCTTTTCACTTGGGTCTTGCCTATCTAGTCTACAGAACATGTTCGAAATAAGTACGTACACTCCTGTTTGTAAACAAAATAGAGCCCCATTCACTCGAACACCTATTAGCCTAAGAACTGAATCGAAATTTTGAATTAATTAAGAACAGATGCGATAGAGAAATCAATATCAATTATGAAAAGTAACTTCCTTTATTTCGATAGACTTTTGACGAAAGACTCTTCTAAGGTAAATACGTAGCAGTTTGTTAAACAGAGTTTTTCATCTACCGCATTGTGCTGAAATTCCTCTGCACCATTTCAATTTGTAATTCTTATTAAAAGAATTAAAAAGCAATATTAATGATACACGCGTTTCCAAGTATCTTTTAATTGTTACTGAAAATGGCAACGCCTGTAATACGTAATTTAAGGATTATGGCATCTCGTTTGTTCGCGACTCATCCTCATTAATCTTCACGCCTCTTTTCCCATGGCTGCCATTATTCCTGGCATTAGGAGCACGTTGTTAATCGCGATATTGTATCATTTCCTCGTTAATTGCGTTAATTGACTCTGGTCCGCCTGGAGTGTACTATTATTTTATTCAATTCCAGCGTCAAAGCCTATGATCTGATACGATTAGTAATGGATTCTCTATTAATCAGGTTCAAATGGCTGTTGAAATTCAATCGAGAGAAAGAGTGAGAAAGGAAACCGATATGATAAAAACAAATGAAAATTTCTCTTAGAAACTCGTTGGAAAATAATTAACGACTCTCGATCTTCTGTACGTTCTGGTCTAATTAAAACATCCCAGCGCAAAGAAATATCCTAATATGTTCTTCTTTTCTACTTTTGAGATTTTAGAGCGATTGTCATATAGACAAATTTAAATAATAAAAAGCAGCAGGCAAATTGTGAAAGCAAACGCCGAAGTGGATGTAAAAAGATTGCGCTGCTTCGTACAAAGCGTGCAACGAGAATTAAAGTAATTTGTCTAGAACACCAAGATAGCACAGTATCATTTAGGGCAATGTGATATTAATTACTAGCAATAAGGATAGTAATAAGACCCAGAGGGATAGTACAAATTAAGACTACGTACAAGAAAGATTGTTACTTATACAGAGTGTGCCAAACTTAACTCTCCACCTACAACATTATTTTTACTGACGTTGTCTAGCAGTTGATCTTTGTATGTCCTTTACGTATTCACCTACGAAACAGCTAATATGTAGTACCAAATCTTGGTCTCTTTGACGCCATTTAACTCTTCTTACTATAATAGGAAGGTTTCTTCATAGAGCGAGTAATTTTGTAATATTTAGAAATCATGAAGTTAGTCAGCTTCGCCCTACTTAGAGTCGGTTACTTCACTTGCTAAGAAATAATTTCCTGTTTCCTCGTTAATGCCACGCTATTTTCCTTCTATATATTCGCCTGTGAAATACGAACACATAGTAAGTAGTATCGATGCAAGGGCCAATGGTACTGTAACATCATTTTCCAAGAGAACGGTTTAGTTCCTTTTTCAAAGTTGATGCCCGCGATGTTAATACGACAGAGTAAAAAAACTGACCTTTTGGCTTTGATTTTCAGGTTCAAGGACAACGTTGCGCGAGCCCTTCGGCTGAAATCTCCGTCAAACCGAAGATGGTAGAGTCGTCAGACAGTCAGACTTATGATGACTTTTATCGACAATATTTACACACCCTGTACATTAGAAAAACGACTTTGTAGACCTTGGTATTTTCGCGGCGATCAACTTCAACGCTTCGATAACGGAACAGAAAAGAAGAAAAGAACGAATTAAAAATAATTGAAAGAAAGGAAGAAGAAGGAGGAAGGCAAAGGTAAAAGAAAAAGAAAAATCGTCCATCGCAATGGCTGCGACGTGTTAATTATCCAAATGCTTCTAGTTCACGGTTCGAGTGATCGACGAGTTTCACCGTTCCGCTTTGTGTTCCCATCCACTTCCGGGCTTTCAGAGGACGGGGAAAACAGAGCAGGAAGATCTGTCTTCGTATCAAGATTTAAAATTCCGTCTGGCGCTTTACAAGGAGACAGTCAATACGAAGGTATTACAGGGAACAGAGGCAGATATAGGAAAAAGAATAATGGAGTATGCACAGGGGATCTACCGGTAGTTTTCTATTTCTTTCCTCGTTGAAACGTTCCTCCTACAGTATCGTCGAGGAACGGTATCGGTTCTAACTACTCTTCGCTGATCCATCGAGCCTTTACAGAAGTAAATTTTATTTTAAACAGGATAGATAGCTAGGTACATGGTAATTACGAAGGAAGAGTTAAATAACGTGATGTAATAAAATAAAATAGCAACGTAATACGAGCAGTTGATGTTAAAACGGGTGTTTACAGTGTTCTTTTTTTGGAATTTATTATAGTTTAATGTTTCTTTTATTGAGAATATTTTTCCTTTTTATAAAGGATTTTATAAGATCTTGAAGATCTTATAATCTATAATCTTATATTATTATATAATCTATAATAATATAAATCTTATAATCTTTATAAGAAGATTTTTAAAGAAAATTTTATAAAGACGTTCTCGTTTTCAGTAAGTTTCTGGAAACGATTTATGATCACCGACAATGGTTTGTCTGAGGTCGGACACTCGAATAAGCTACTTTAAGTAGAATGTTACCGCACGGTCGTACAAACCTATTTTATTTCTGTGCCACAACACCGACTGTATCCTAGACAAGTTGCTTTGTGAAATTGCTCTTCAAAATCTTATATGTACTTAGTAAAGAGAGGATTTTATACCATTTTATTACCTTAGTAACTTATTACATGCAAATTGATTTGGATTAGAACAATTATGTTGGTGTACGTGGTAACAGAGGCGATGCAAAAGAACATTTCCGACTCTGCTCGAATGCGTTCCAAGTAGGTTGGCAAGTATACCGGGGCACGCTGGCTTTTGACCCACTTTGAGCTTCGCAAGCTCTCCTAACCTTAAAACAAGCACTGCTATTCCAGTCTATACTGCTTCTAATACATTACATGTTACTTGACTGCAGTTTTAGCATGCTGCATGCGAGGCCTATCAAATTACTAAGGAGGAAGTTTTAATTCTCTTCGATCATCGTTTTCGATAGAACTAACTTTTCGATTGAATAACGAGGTTCTTTCGGCCTGTAATAGTCCAAAGGCTGCTGAAACAAGGCCTCTAAATCGATCATGATTCCAATAAATCATAGATCCTTGGATTTGAAACCTTAGGCGAAGAAGATACAGCTAGGTTATAGGTTAGGTTATGAATTGATAACTGCAATTGTATAAACTATAGTCTAATAAATGTGCACATATGTATACGTACATACGTACATATATGTATATATACAGGGTGTTCCATCTATCTTTTCCAGCCTTACTTACTTTCCTATTTGTGACGATACAGAAAATGTTTGAGACAAAAGTTGTACGATATAGAAGGTGACATATTGTGCTTTTACCTTTTATTTTTAAATGTATACCCCCATATTTTTGTTACACATTCTTGCAGCTGACATTTAGACGTCTTCGAAATGCTATAAACTCGTGCCTTTTGAAGTGTCCGTAATCGAGATATGAACTTTAAAATCCGATATACCGCCGGCATTAGAATTACCCGACGTACACCACGACGCGACACATAAAGATGTTCTTCATAATGCTACTATGAAACTTCTGGCGTGTCCAAAATGGTCGATCGTTTCCAAGTAGTCACTTTTGGGCAATTATACCTTGTATTGCTCTGTCGAATTTGAGAGTTTACATCTCGGCAGCGAATGCAGCAAAAGGCACGAGTTTGCAGTGTTTTGAAAACTAAAAGAGTATGTAACGAGAAATGGAGGCATCCGTTTTAAAAATCTTAATGTCAGCTTTGCTGGACGTTTCAAGGTCGTCGCAAGGTGAAATGCATGAAAGCACGGTACCTCATCCCCGACATCATACAGTTCTCTTCTGACACATTTTTTTGTTTCAAATAAGGGTAATTAAGGGTGACAGGGTAAGGTTAGGTGTATATAGGGTGGTTGGTAACTGGTGGTACAAGCGGAAAGGGGGTGATTCTACGCGAAAAAAGAAGTCGAAAATATAGAATAAAAATTTTTCGTTCGAGGCTTTGTTTTCGAGAAAATCGACTTTGAATTTTCGCTCGGTACGCGTGCACTTTGTCACGTCTCGTTATAACGGCTCCCCCTGTAGATCGTTGTCTCGATGGAAAAATTAAAAAAAAATTGTTATTCTATATTTTCGACTTCTTTTTTCGCATAGAATCACCCCCTTTTCGCTTGTACCACCAGTTACCAACCACCCTGTATACAGGGTGTATCTTAGTTAAATGGGATCACGTAAGCTTCTTAGGGCAAAATCACAATATTTCAAGGGGCATATAATGGTGGAAAGAATCTGTTCGCAAGTTCGTCTCTTTTGTGCAGTTTTCTTTGATTATTATCAGAAGTTCAAAGCTATTCTACGTTTCCATGTGCTCCTCAACAAATCATAATTATCTGGCATGAAGCTATGCTATGGTGAACCAAGTTAATGATCATCGTGACGTAGAATGTGGATTTTGATATTTTATATTCTAGAGAAATATGTTTGTTTTAATAATTGTTCTATCAGGAAAGATACTACGTTTATATTATTGTAATTATAGTACATATCTGTATAGTAAATGAAGATATAGATATGTTTAGATAGGCGTTGAATTAGAATTTAGCTTCAAGGAATAAATTACGATAGAAACAAAATGCATAAAGCGTGCACATACACAAAAAAATTATATACAGGGTGGTTGGTAACTGGTGGTACAAGCGGAAAGGGGGGGGGGGATTCTACGCGAAAAAAGAAGTCGAAAATATAGAATAAACATTTTTTTTTTAATTTTTCCATCGAGACAACGATCTACAGGGGGAGCCGTTATAACGAGACGTGACAAAGTGCACGCGTACCGAGCGAAAATTCAAAGTCGATTTTCTCGAAAACAAAGCTTCAAACGAAAAATTTTTATTCTATATTTTCGACTTCTTTTTTCGCGTAGAATCATCCCCTTTCCGCTTATACCACCAGTTACCAACCACCCTGTATATAATACATAATACTCGATACGATGAATATATGCATTACGATATAGTATGATATACAATTTCAAATACAGCAGAATTTCAATTATTGGCTCGTACCGATCATGGACAAAATATAAATAGTATCAAATTTGAACACGAGCGTCAGTTTCGTTTTCTAAGACGGAGCGCGAATTTTTCTTTAAAGAAGAATTAATAAATCAAATCGATAGAGGGCTGGAGCAATAAACGAAGTTCTTCGTGTTCATTCAGGTTCGTAATTGGCTCCTCGTGCTATGGCGAGAACTATTTCCGGGCCACTTGATTTTCGCGTGTATATCACGGACACTTGAAGGGAAAAGTTTGCTTCAAGGTAACTGGAGCAGGGAATGAAACATGGCAGGTATTTTTAGAAGATTGTAAACGAATAATTTTCGATTACAACTAAGAAAACAGCGTTTTGTTCTTAAACCTGAGAGGATAGAATATTGTTCTTATTTATATAGGATCTTTCATTTATATAGGATGGACCAAAAGTCACGTCACACGTGTGAATCTCTCAAACGACAAAATTTTCAACGAAGAGCGTCTTTATCAGACTACGGACTTTTATGAAAATTTATATTATAACTTAGTAAGAGACTTCTATCAACTTCTGTCCCGAGATAGATTTACGACAAGATTCAGAATCAGACACACGAATACCCCCTAAAAAAAAAAGACAGAATCTCCAATTTGCAGCTTATGCAATCAGATAATAACCATCATATACCTGCAATATGAATGTAACATGTAGAGAATAACATGTATAATAAATAAAAAATACAATCGTACTTGTAACTAACAGTTAATTTCATTATCTTGAATAATGTATTTAGGCTTGTCCAAATAACAAATAATTTATTCCTGTTTTTCATTTGGACTTTCATGTAACAAATAAAATTTATTCAATAATGTCCAACATTGCATACAACGTACCTACTCTACTATTTCAATGGTTAAACTTTTTTCTACTTCTTTATTTTGTACTCTCTTTATGTATTTTCAAGAAAATATACTTCCTTCTATATTTCCAGTCCTACGAGTTAAAGAAATAATCGCTAAAATTATCATGTGGGTAAACGTCCACTCGTTGTTTAGTACAACAGAAAGAAATACAAATCATTACTTTTGCCTTTCTCTGAATAAAAGAAAATTTCTCTATCATCCCAAAGACCATAAGAAAAATTGAGATATTCGTTTGGAACATATCGTGTAAAAAATTCATGTGAAGATGAAAAATTATCGATGAAAAGAGTACGAATAAATCTTCTACGAAATATCTTCAAATAAAATCTTTAAAAGGAATCATCAAACAGAATCTTCAAGAAAAATTATCGTCTAATTAGTTCACATAAAAATTCAGTTATTTTAATTCGATATGATACAGTCGTGATTAAGGTTGTGGCGTTGCATTCGAGAACAGAAGCAAGCTGCATGCGATCGGCCAGTAAAAATGCAAATGGAATGAATGGAGCCCATTCATAGATTCGTAACAGACAACGAGGCGTGCAATCTTCGTCGTGAAAGTTACAATCATCTTGGAGAAACTGCCTCCCCACTTATTCTGTTCAAAATGTTCTATCCCTGTCATAGTATTAAAGATTTTACAAAATTTGGCGATTTTATAATCAATTGTTTGTTTATTTTATCACTCCTTATTACACGTTATTGTTATATTATTTCTGAATATATTTATACGCTATAACAGAGATGTTCCAATGTACTGAGACAATTTTAAAGAAATTATCACTAGATTATTACCAGAAAGCCCAATTTACTAGATTATTAATAGAACAAGGTTATGACAGGAAAGATCATTTGAACATTAACGAATTAAAATACTTGAAATTAAATTGCTAATATGTTTGGTAAATAATTAATTAAATTGGTAAATAAGTAGATTAAAAATTAATCCATTATTCTTCTAAAAAGCTCATATATGGTAAAATTCATTTAATTAATATAACCTAGTCCTAACCTATTAATGTTGAAGTAATGACGTATCTTGAGTCTAGTTATTTGTTCTTTTCTTGTGAACATCATAACCTTTTTTACTTTTAAACACGACTTTTTTGCTCTCCAGACAAACAGGAATATCCATGTTGTTCTTTTGTTTTCCATTAAATCGGAGACGAATGTTACGCCGTGTAAAGTTACACGAACCATGGCGTAACGCACGAGGGTATATATACAACGACTCGTGTACATTGTACTGGTGGACGATACATAAAGGGGTGTACGTATCTTGTGTACATCCATTCTGAGCTGCCTCAGTTGTCTCATTACTTTTGTGTATAGTCGTGTAGCCGACGTACATTGTTGCTAAGCCGGTTCCACGTATTTAATATTCGATCGACGATAAATCTCCGACAAGCTGACGGAACGTTCGCCAAAATGTTGGAGCATATCTCGATATTCATACCTTGCGCGTTTATCAGATTGGGAAACTATGATAGATATGCATTTATATCTGAGTAATTGAATGATGAGAATTCGAATATTTGGTTATGTGAATTAATCGAAATTTTGGGAATATCGAGTACTTGGAATTTGATGGATGCAAAATATTTGGCACTTTGGGGGCATCGAGTATTTGGAATTTGGCGAATATGGGACATTCGAAATATGATAAATGGCGAATTATTTGGTATTTCAGGTATACAGAGTATTTGGAATTTGGTGAATTTCAAATATTACAAATGGCGAAGATAGATAAATGGCGAAGTATTTGGTATTTTAGGTATACAGAGTATTTGGAATTTGGTGAATTTCAAATATTACAAATTTCTGAAATATTTGCAATTAGATTAACATCTAAAATATTCAATGTTTTTTGACCTTCAAATATCCGTAAATGAATATTAAATACTTGAAATTCTGGATGAATTTGAAGATTCCCAATTTTATATACAGGGTGGTTGGCAACTGGTGGTACAAGCGGAAAGGGGGTGATTCTACGCGAAAAAAGAAGTCGAAAATATAGAATAAAAATTTTTTTTTTAATTTTTCCATCGAGACAACGATCTACAGTGAGATCCGTTACAACGAGACGCGATAAAGTGCACGCGTACCGAGCGAAAATTCAAAGTCGATTTTCTCGAAAACAAAGCCTCAAACGAAAAATTTTTATTCTATATTTTCGACTTCTTTTTTCGCGTAGAATCACCCCCTTTCCGCTTGTACCACCAGTTACCAACCACCCTGTATATAATTATGTATGAATATTTGAATATATAAATAAATAAATACATATATATATATATTAAAATTTAGTGAATAATAAATATTAAATGTTCTTATTTCATTTTTACTGTCCCTCAAATTTTCATACATATCTGTTCCAACTTCTCCCAAAAAATTTGTCTCTTCTTTTTGATCATAAATTCTAGTACTGGATTCCTAGTTGTCTAACGGGGATTTTTTTTAGAAAACGAATTTTCTGCTACGAGCGGAATCAAAGGGAAAACTGGAGGACCAACGAGAAATTTGGGCCGAGAGGAGATGGTTGTTTCATAAATGTAGGTCGGTTACGAGAAAGGAGAACGATTTTCTCTAGAAGCTGGCTAAGCTACGTGTATCCACCGAGTTCGTTTGTCGCAGAATCTCTTCTTTTCATCTCTTGTTTAGTCATATTTTTCTTTTTTTTTTTTTTTTTTTTTTTAGAATTGATCAAAACAACCAAATATCAAAAAATACCTAAACTTCCTTTTCACTGCAATTTGACCATCAATCTCCTCTCTTCCTTTTTTTAATTATACAACGTTATAATTTTAAATTTTATTGGACTCAACAGCGTTAAGTTCTCGAACAATCTAACTTAACAGAGAAGAAGAAGGATAGAAACAGAATTTTTCCAAAGTGTTCAATAACGTTTCGAACATTCGCACTTCGTTTTAGCTTAGCCACAGTGTTACATACGCATGAAAGTACATAGACCAGTGTCATTCTAGAGTTAAATTTCTCTAAACTGCTTTATCCTTTGCATGTCAAAGCAGAAAATTCAATCGAACAAAGGAAAGAGCATTTCCGACCTTGTACACGAGCCTGCAAAGGGTGAAGACACGGAAGAGAAACGGAAGAGGAAGAGGAATGCGAGGGATCCTCTTCCGTGAAATACGGGTCACACTCGAGAGGATATGCAACGATGGAAGAAAGCCCTGGATATTTCCAATAACGATTCGGCTCTATCTGGAGCACCGGGTGGCTCGTTATCGACGCCGATTATACTCGACTTTACCAAAGGAACAAGGCCTATACAACCTGGATACGTTCGGTTATCCCCGAGGAGGGTTTTTAATAATAGCGAAACACGCAACAATGCCCCGTATCGGGCAAACCTGATACAACCGTAATTTTTCCTCTCTCCTCTCTCTTTTTTTTTTTTTTTTTTTACGATTCAGGTTGCATCAGGTACATTGGTAGACTCGGTTCGATCGATCTATCGGTTTTTAGCGAATGTCTATTCAATTTGCATCGGTCGAAAGGGACTTGTTATCAGACTTATTAAAAAGCATGAAAAACGAGGGACTTTATCGATGCATTATGAGCTTGCAATGGAAACCGAAGTCGACATCGATTGCGAGGCAGATATTTCCGGTTCCGGGAAGCTTTCTTATAATTGTCCGGGGCTAATAATCGTAGGTATAAACGGTGGATTTTCGTGCACACTCTACATCGCAGAGCTAATGATGATAAATAGATGGCGGATTTTTATGCAGGTTTATATAATACGTACGAAGAAATGTAATAATAAAAGAAATTGAATTAAACATTCGTCGTACTGTTAAAGATATTAAATAGATCCGAAGAGAGAACCCTGTTCGAATTTGATATTAGTCGTTGGTAACTTGAACTAAAAGTTGTATTTTGCTAAACGATATTTTACCCATTAATAATCGAAGTAACTTTGGAGAGAAATTCCACGAGAAGAGGATGAAAAATTGGAAATCGTAACCGTAAGGCGGAAGTATTACGAAATTTCTGACCTGATACTTTTCATAATGGAATAAATAGTGTCCTATTAGAAGATTTAAGTCGTTCAATTCATTCCTGTGTCAAAGATGACGTAATTGAAACGTCCAAGGAGAACGAGACCGACGCGTGAAAAGATATCTGGATACTGAGAGAAAAATGTACGACCTCGGTACTCAGATTCTTTAGCCAATTTGCTTTTTTATCTGCGGTTTACCGTATCGGACGATAGACATGGATAGCTAACGACAATGAACATTCGTACGAATTCAGCCTCTTTCCGTCATTGGCAATTAATAAATCGTTAGTAGAATTTTACAAAATAAAAATTGTAATTTACAACACGCTGATAAATGCTGTTGCACGAGGCTAACGAATTTGCTAATAAGAGAAAATGGAATTTCACAAATAAATTTCATGCTATCTGATTATTATATTTGGCATAAATTAAGGAACAAGTTTGCTCAGATTAAGAAACGAAGAACGATTACTAACGAGAATCTTTTCTCCTCTCGTAATTCAGTCAATTTTTCTATACACCTGATAAACTTAAATTACGTCCAACGAAAGATACGCAATTATCTACCGTTATTAATTTTATGAGAAAATGTATTTTAAATTAGATATAATGCTAAATAGGCGAGCGTGTTAGAAATGGAATAAAAATTCAATTGTTACGACCGTTCGCGGAGAGACGCGGTCAGCGAGAGGCGTAAATTCTCGCTACGATTGTGTTAATCGACGCCGCGAAATAGTCGTTCCCCTGTTTCGGTTAGGATAACAGAGGTGGTTTAATGAATGTAACACTGTATTAACAGGTTAACATAGAACAATATATTTTACAATAATATGATGAAGATGTTACAGAAATTTGACTCGACTTTGCGATATCTCTAGATAAATTCGTTTGCTCGTCAGATTTGTCGAAGTGTCACGTTTGACTCGTCGGAAGGAACTGAACGCCCTTCGATTATTCCTTTGTCTCATTTGGAAGACGACCCCCACTATGCTCGGATCACGCCACCGCTCGCGCCTATGATCACGTATGCCCCTTCTAGTGTGAAAAACGTAACGGTCAAAAATCGACGTTTCTAGAGCTCGCTGCTTGGCGACAACTATGCTCTCGTCGATACATTATATATGATCCGGCGGGCAGATAAGACGGTTTGCCTGCGACGTTGTAGGACCGCGAGCGACGATTAAAAAATACAGCCTGTGGTAAGCCTCGTGGCGTAACATCAATATTAAGACGAAGGAAGAGCACTTTCATCCCAGTCGATTGGATATCCAAAAAAAGACTTACTTGCAAAGTGTTTCAAAGTCTATCGAAAAGCTTCCTGCAAAACCTGTTCACACGCTTTTTCTCCAGCAAGTACCAGAGAACGTGTTTGAGTATGCGTGCCTAAACTCGATTCCGTCGTATCGACCCTCGAACATATCCCCAGGGGTGGTGTAAGCAAGCCGCCGTATCCAACGAAAGCAAAAAGGGATTCCCCTCTGGGAAATCGATATATTTGTTTCTATTAAAAAGCGATGTTTCTTCTATTTCACACACCTTGGTGGTTCTTAATTGATTTCGAAAAGAAAGCTGTATGTTTTATAATGTAACGAGGGAATTTCTATTCTATCAGTATCTTTTAATATAGACTGAAACAAATGATACGCATGTATGGAAACATAGCTATACTATACAGGGTGTCCCGGAATAAATAGACTTCTGCAGATCCGAGCAAATCTCAAGAAATATAAAACACGTACATCTTATAGAGTTGTTCAGTAGATAATTTTGATCTTTTACGTGAATGCAAGTCGTTTCAAACGCTCATAAACGGCCGAGTTCGATGACTTTAACTATCCAGCGAATTTCTCCCGTTGCTACGAGACGATTCAAAATTTTAATTTAGATCTAAATCGTTTAAGAAATTTAAATCTGCAAGATAATAATAATAATAATAATTTATTTTTCAGTCTCCCTGGTCATGAAAAAAGACTGGATTTATAGTTGTTATGTGTATTTTTATTTGTCTTGCACTGTGAATCAACTGTACTCTTTTAAATTTAAATCCTATGAATACTAATCCGATTCAAAAGGTTTAAAAAATTTACGTTTGAAAGATATTAACGTGATCGGAAACGTTTGAAAAATTAAAATCTAACAGACGTTAGTTGGATCTAAAACATTTCAAAAATTTCAATTTGGGACATATTAAGCCACTGTAAAATATTACAAAAAGTTCAATTCAAAAGATAATAATTCCATTTATATGGTTTGTGTGCCTCGTATAATCCGTAGCAATACCATCGAAACAATTCGCAACGTTCTATGAATCAACCAAATTACGGTAAAACCTTCTAATTTTTACAAATCGCTTAACCAGTCGTATGAAACTATAAAATCGTAAATCGATTTTTAACCGATTTCACGATTTCATCACGGCACACAGATAAGATAAAAAAAGAATATACATTGCGCATGTGCGGATGAAAACGCGTGCGTGTAGGCGGACAGAATCGATGCGTTCGCGTGCAAATTGCGAGGACCGCTGCGACCAACATGAACGCAACGCGGAAGGATCGAGTTTATTCAAATTCGATGATGCACGACTCTACCACCGTTGCTCGACTTGTATTTCCTGGTCAGTGGATTTTTCGTGTCCGTAACACGATAACGGGTTTCCGCGGAAACGCTCGCTTAATTCGAAACGATCTAGCGGAACGCGGAAGGATCAGGTTCATTTAAATTCGTATATGTTTCACGAGTAAAAATTTTACGAACGCTGGCAACACTGTTCGTTGCGATACTGCAACGAGAAGAGAAGCTCGTGAAATACGAAATTATACGAAGTATCACGGTGATGACCGAATTTGACAAGCGTACAACCTGAATTGCCGCGTATTTTTGGAGCGATTGAAAAGATTCAAAAGGTCGGTCGGAAAGTTCGTTCTGATTTACATTTCCATTCGATCAACATTTATTGAATTACGTGGGTGCGATTTTGTTCCACGATCTTTCTCCATCTTTCACGCAATTCGAATATTCCATCCTTCGTCATTCATTACAAAGAGAGAAAGATATATGATTTATATTCAAAAGTACAAAAGTTTATTACCATCAGTTGACTATGAATTTCTAGTTTAAATTTATAGCATCAATTTATAGTTTCAATAAGTGATTCGATTTTAATTGATTTCCAGTTCGTTTGAATTGTTTTACTCAAATTATTGTAAAGTGGAGCTGTCTCTTTAATATGTATTGCAGCCTTTTCAATTGTTAATCCATTCATTGTTATTCGACTCCTTGTTCACATTACCATGGATACATCAAAGATAAGAGTGAAAAGTAGTCAGGTCATTTCTTACTTCTAGCCACATATTACATATTTCTTTAGTTTAATTAAGAATTGTTGGTCGAAAATGTATACTTGTGTTTGGTATTATTTCGATCGTACGAGTCTGGATAATTCGACTAGAACTTGTTACATCTCGTAACGATATAATAAAGAATAAGAGAAATATATTTTCTTACTTTGGTCATTCGATACCAGATTGAATTACATCGATATGGATCACAGATAACGCCTAGGTCTGCCTTGATCCTGCAGTTTCAGAAATTGCTAGAGATAACTTCTGGCCATATAGCAGAGTAAATTTCTGGCCATATATATCCGAACACTATTATCTTAATAAACGATTTACATTAAAAGGACTGCTGTTTTGTATTTTGTTTAAAAGCTACTGACAATGATAATAAGTTAGTTATATATTGTCCACCCTGTATTGAATTAAACTGTATATTTGTATTGTACCTTAAAATGAAATTAATACAATAATATTCCTATTTAAAAAAAAAAGAAAGATAAAATCTGAATAAGATTAAAACTGTATAATTTTTATAGCCCAATATATGACCAATATGTACTATTGTAGCTATCTGTAAATGTAGTTTAACATTTTGTTTTATGTCTACAAAACATGTAAAACCAGGTCCAGTCTCTAGGCTATCAGGCTGCATTAATACAGGAATACAATATTACTATAATCAACATGTATTAGATAAAATTCTTGCAGATACAGTGTAGATCTTAGTGTGATATAAAATGAAAGATCTATCTGACACAAACTCTTTATACTTGTATGTCTCGTAATATTTCTAAAACAGCATACTTTTATTCCAAGGGAGAAGAATAAAGAGTGGAGAATGGATAAAGAGAGGGTTAAGAAAGCCTCTGGAGAATCTAAACGCTCATTTGCATCGCGGAGGAGTTAAATAACAGGCCTTCATAGTACACGTAACATGGTACATGCATATAACAGTGATTTCACTATTACCAAGAAAGAGTGTCTCGACGATGTCTTTGGGTTCTTCCAAACAGGATCAGCTCGTTGGAAACGACACTTAAATCCAGTCTGCTCTTTCAATCCGTTCAATGTGTGTCGTTAACATACACACACAACACAGTTCTATCTCTTCTCATCGTGAAACCTTTCGCATGTCTCTCCCTCCCTCTCTCTCTCTCTCTCTTTCTTTCTTTCGCTCTTTTTCACTGTCGTTCTGTTAACACTGCACACACCGCGTTCCGTTACGTTGTTAAGAAGCCCATTATCCAATCTGTTGCAAGATACATAGTATATGTGCACCTGCACCACTCCCATGGTGTCGTCGACGTGGATATCAACATTTACCCTCCCTTCTTACTTACAAGTTCCAAGAACATCGCTACTTTTCCACGCTATTATTTCCCAGATTTGAGGTTTTTACCTGACATATTCTGTAGAATAACACTGTCAAGAGATAGAAGGTATCTAATCAGCAATATAACGTATACAGTAATATACATAACTAGAATACATAATAGAAATGTGCTATATAATAAATACTTAACATTGTAATGGAATATTTTTAACTCATTTTAGGTTTAATTATTACTGAAAAATATCTCGATCAGATAAAGCTACATCATTTTCACGCTATGAATTAATCACTTATTAACTAAAAATATGGACATGCATTTTGTATAAAACTCTTACGTGTACGAAATATTTAGAGTTTATATCTAGAAGGTGAAAGAAATCTTGAAAACTCGATTTGAAGATCCTTTATGAAGGAAATAAATCTTCAGCATTTGCTTTACCTCCCATATTTATAAAATATATAATATATATACAAACTAAAACAAGTCTTGGAGATTTCATTTGAAGATCCTTTGCAAAGAAACCAAATCTCCAAGATTTGTTTTACCTTCTATATTTATAGATTAGATTAGATTAGATAGATTCTAGATTTATAGATATTAAAAGGTATATAACATATTTAGAAAGGAGAACAAATATTGAAGATTTCATTTGTAGATCCCTTAGGGAGGAAACAAATCTCCAAGATTTGTTTTACATTCCAAATATATTTTTTACCTTCTATTTTACTATTTACTATAACGCTTGTCTTTCCTAGGGTTGCTTACAAATTTAAATCTATATCGTACATTCCAAACTCTTATCTTACTAATTACTTAACTCAATACCTTAATACCTTAAGTAAATATTAACTTTGCCTTCTAAGTATAAATTCTACAAACTAGTATTTCCAATACATTCAGCATTAGAGTTTTACACAAAATGAATATTGTACATATTTGCGTGCGAACAGACAGGGCAAACTCGAAGAAGCGAGGAAGAAGCAAAACGTCGGAAGCTAGTGCAACATTTTACTATAAAA
Source organism: Bombus huntii (assembly GCF_024542735.1). Classification (NCBI taxonomy): domain Eukaryota; kingdom Metazoa; phylum Arthropoda; class Insecta; order Hymenoptera; family Apidae; genus Bombus; species Bombus huntii. The sequence goes on from NC_066251.1 coordinate 6,816,959, forward strand.
AACACAATAGAAGCCCGAAGAATTACAAATGCGTCGACTAATCATCGTTCAAAATCTAAAATTTCGAAACACCCTGTATAGAAAGGGAGATGCAGTCTGCAGCAGACTGCGTGAAATATTAGGATGGATTCTGCATTCTCGAGACTCGCATGCACCAGTCCGCGTAACAATGTCACCCCCAGGGGTGAGAATGGTACACCCTCGAATGGCGAAGGGTCGCCATCCACTTTTGAATTACGCTAGATTGTACGGGCTCGGGAAATCAGCTGGGGTGACAACTAGTCTCAGGTTTCTATAGGGTGTCCCTCTGAACTTTTCGTGTCTTTTCTTTTGATATGGAGCTTCTCACAGTGTAACCAATCGTATACAGGGTGTCCCACCTAGTTGTTGATAATGGAAATTAATTGAAGATTAATAGAAATAAACGTAAATTGTATAAATTACGTACATGGATAATTATGTAAATTTAGAATAAATTATAAGAATATGCAATATCTTTGTAAAGCCACGTTCATGTTTTGTCGAATGTTATTGCGTATTTTTAACTATATCTATATCTTCTCTTATAAGAACAACGAAAAAGATTATATTATTATCTATGTACACAGTAGTAGTAACAGTACAATTCTTATTTCTATATTTTCTTATTCTTACTGCTACTATGTACATAGATAATAATATAATCTTTTCGCAAGAAAAGATATAGGTAATAATTTAAAGATATAGACACTTTTGAGTGAAATAACTTCTTTTGCTTGGATGCTATTTTGCAAATAGCTTGGATGCAAAGCTTGGATGATATTTTATACGTATGCAGTGATTATATGACCTGTTACAAGTTCCTATTAATTGACAACATGCAAAAATCACAGCCTACTGCGTTATGACTTTTGCATCAAATTACATTGATCGTATAAAATCGAATACCGCATGTTATTTCCGATTCATTTACATATATATAATATGTAGATTATAATAAAATAAATTTTATTGCATACGAAAAGCATTATATTATACTCCCTACTTTCTTATGTAAACGGTCAATCATTACATAGAGGGTCAATATTTGTATACAGAGTGTCTCAGTATTGATGGTACAACCTGGAAGGGGTGACTGTACATGAGAAAATAAGTCGAAAATATGGAAAAAAATTTTTTTCATTTGAGACTTCATTTTCGAGAAAATCGTCTTCGTATTGCCCTGTATATTACTCTAATGCATTGTAGATTATGGGTCCTTTTACATTTGTGGTTTAAGATTAAATTAGGTTTAAGGCAATTGATTAATAATTAATTTCTTTTTTAAATTATTCAACTGCTTTAAGTCGGAGGAGAATGGCAAAGTGACGGTACACGAATCTTCCGCTTTCCTCCACTTGTTCCTAGCTATCTCTCTAAGAAAGCCTTTGCCAAGGCTTCACCGTATGGTTTAGACACAACAGAGATATTTACTCGTTTCTCGCTTCCCCGTCGAGTTTTATCAAAGAAACAACTACCCCCGTTTTATCGAAGGAACGCTGCTAAAAAGAAAAGTACCATTTGTTTCTGTCCAACGAAATATATATATACCAGCATTGCACGACCTAATCCCAATTTCTAACCTCAATCTAATGGATAGATTGATCGGACGATTGATTGAGATACGGACGATCCTGTAAGCTGTTACATTCCAATTCATCTTTGCGAACACTAACCTTACGAGGCCCGGTTTCAAAGGTTAATTTAAAATTATACATTCATTGTTATTTCTGTTGTTCAACTTTATATATATTCTTATATTATCTGATTAATCAATTTCTCAACTTTCTTCTTCGCTTCCTTCTTTTATGAAGAAAAATCCCTAGCCTGGCTTATTTATCGCGGCCGATCATTTGACCGGTCGATAAATTTACATCTTTTTCTAAAGTTGTCTGCCTGGGGCCTTAGCTCTGAACTCAAGTAAGATCTAACCACCTATGGTTGCATACATTTAAATGCGGTATGTGTTTGGCTTGGTCGTAAGCGCTTGAATAATCTGACAGAATGCATGTCAGGTAACGCATAAACACAACGGAGTCTTGTCGGAAACTCTCAAGAAATACTTTTCAAGAATATACTGCCTTCACAATGAGTTCTCTATAGCTAAAACGAAATCTAAATGCAGTATCGTTTTGTGAGTCACAGAGTACAAATAGAAGCCTACGAGAAATCAACTACGACAAAGCAGCGAACAAATCTCATAATATTCTAATAATATTCTTATAATAGTCTAATGTTATAAAAAATATATGATGTCGTTTAAAAGACTCAATGTTGATATATCAGAAGAGATAAGATATTGGAAAATAAAATAGCATCCATCCAAGTCTCTTGAAATGCAACGTAATTCATTTCAGACGTTCGTCGATGAAACAGATAGCTAACGAGTTATTTTAGATAGTACTTCTTATTGATTCATCCAGTATAATATATGTATACAGTAAGATATATTAACAACTATATATATATATTCAAGACCACTATACATATAAAGAAGAGAATCTTCGACGTAAAACGGTTACGTAATAAATATATTCGTATAATTAATAGCAAGCCAATGGTTTCATTTTATCGAACGAACTTTACAGCCAGACCACTCTGAAGCTTCAATGAAGTTCCTACTTTAAAAAATGATTTAACTTCTGCCAGCTTGTACTGTAATATTAAAAAGCTCGACTGCACAATTAGTTTCTCGTTCCTTTCTGTGTTTTCTTTTATTTTTTTTTTCTAAAAAATTTCAATGCGGTCTGTGTAGCTTGACCGCGATAACAATTATCTTCCATCCCTTCAAGTAGGGAAAAAAGGAAGAAAGGGGCGGTTTGCAATTATGTCGGCTCCATGGTGGAAAACGAGGAATTGTATTGAGTATTCGCATACTACAAGATGAAATGAATTTCTGCTGTTCCATAATGACTGTGGCAAATTAAAAAAGAAATGGAAAAACGTAATTTCATTGACACTAACCTTACCAGACCCGGTCAAATGACCGGTTTCAAAATTTAATTTAAAACTGCACATTCATTGTTATTTCTTTTGTTCATCTAACTTTATGTAAATTCTTATATTATCTGATTAAACAATTTCTCAATTTTTGCTAATATACGAATTTACATAAAGTTGGATGAACAAAAGAAATAACAATGAATATAGAATTTTAAGTTAAATTTTGAAACCGGTTATTTCAACAAAATTTGATTACAATTTTTCTAACCACACGCTGATTCCTTAATCCTATCCTTATCCTTATTCCTTTATCCTTCATCTAGTTACACATACGAAAGAATCTATGCTAGATGTTCTTCCTATTCTAAAACTATTGTTTCCACAAGCCGCCTCTATTGTTAACAGTCTACTTATTGCACCTTCTAATCTTTGGTATTTCTTCCATCATATTTTCTCTTATTCTTTCCATCTTCCTTAATCATTTCTCCACCCATTCTCATCATTCATCCCTTAGAACCTTTTGCACACCTGCGTTCATTCCTTCTACTGTTGTGCAGTCTTCCACTAGACACTAGATAAGAAAATCAAAAGCTAAAAAGAAACGAACAAAAGTATGGTTAATCGACAGGAACGTATTCTCTAATTCTACGTTATTAAAAGAGCTAAGAATGGATGTATCGAGTGATTATGAGTAATATTTACGTGTGTACGATCAGAATCGTCTTTTCAACGTCTATCGGACAATGTCCCTCTAAGGCCCGTTTTACGCGGAGATGAGATTGTGAGCTGAATGAAGTTGACAACCCCAGATGCGAATTTCTACGATAAACCAAACAGCCACATTTGTTTGTCCACATTTGTCCAACCAGATATCCTTCGTTTGTACATCCTTCAAAAAAGAGTTATCGGTTTTTTAGATCTTTTTCTGGTGAAGAATCTTGGAAGAATGTAGTATGAGTGACATAAGGAGCAACGTAGCCAAGTCCATTTCAAGGCCGACCGGCTGAACTTAATAAATACGTATATTATGCCACTACAAGTTGTACTACTGTAACACGTATAATGTATCATGAAACCTAAGTGTCGACGCATACATCGCAACATGTTTCAACGCGTCTAGGGGCCTTTACTGCTACTGATAATTTTTCTCCGATTAAATCTCTCGTTCTTCTCGATTCCAAATGGACTTGAGGAATTTTCTGTCCGCCTCGGGGAAAACTTGCCTGACAAAGACGAAGAACCGCGAAACGCGAGCGCAGCGACTGTGCCAGTGGTGGAAAAACCGATATTTTCTTCTGCTTTTTTCCCTTCTGCTCTTCCTCGGTCACAATGGGGTCGTCGATTGTCCCGGTAGCAAACGCAACCACGTGGTATTCCGAAAAAAAAAGAAGGAAGTCAGGAGGATTCATGGAACAAGAGCTTTGCAGAATGCACTGGATGCTTTCACTTCGTAGTTCATCCATTCATTTCTGACTGTGTCGATTTCCTTTATCTGACTGTGAAACTCGTCCAAATCTCGCAACCAAAAGTCCAGCAGAAAAGAGGATGATTCTGACGTGGAACAATAAGTTCAGAACATGCAACTATGTTTCCTATATGAGATTTCGTTTCTCAGAAAATTAAATTGAAATATTTTTTTAAGAAACCATTGTTTTGCAAGATTTCTTTAGCGTTTGATGAAATGTTTGATGAAATTCTCCTCGAGTTTTAACAATATAAGAATTTCTAAAATAAAATGTACAGTCCATGGATATGAAATATGTTTCGTTATGCGTTCTCCACTATTCAATACAACGTAGAGCAAATAGTTAGCCGTGCTCTTTACTAAGTAATTCGTCATCTATTATTTATCACTGAGCCGATTACTGTTAATTGTGCAATAGATATTCCAATAATCCCCATTCAGATCGAAATCACAGAATCTGATACAAAAACTTCTGTTATAGCTAACACCGCAGCTAACATAAGTGGAATATAATTCCATATATATATATGGAATGTATAATCGAAAGACAAGCAAACTTATTAAACACGTACGACCTATGTATTGAAAATTATAGCATATTTAGATAGCATATTTAGATATATAGATCCACGATAGAAATAAGAAGATATATTAGCATAACAGTTAATAACCCGATGCATTATGTATCTCATAGCGGAGTAGAAGCGAAAAGAAACCAGGAAAGCAGAGGAATACCAGTTAAAGTAACCCGATTAGTCTAACTCTAAGTGGAAGAAAACCGTAAACTCGGAATAATAAATCTGTTTTATATTTTCTAGTGATTTCGTTTTTCCACGAGAAAGATCAATGGCCCAGTTTCGGGCGTGCTTCATAAATAAATCTTCCTTAGAATTTTCTGCTGTTGTTGCCGGTTAAAAATTACGTAACGGAATCGCACCATCTTGGCGACAATATGCTTCGCCCCAGATTCGAAGGATTTACCGCGGACCCCATCATTTTTCCTCCTATTTCTTCCGCAAACTTTTAAGGCGTTTTCGCGGGGTGAACGTCGATTGACCTGAATCGCGCGCGCCTGGAAAGACGAAGAACAGTGGCATCACAAAGTAGTTTAGAGTTCTAGTGACGATGAAAAGTCAGGATACGAAATCACAGGAAAATTCTGTACAGTCATCGCGGTTAACGCGTAGACTTCCACGCGAATTTATATATATTTCACCTTGGAAGCCACACTAGATTCAAATATGTACGCATCTGATAGATGGACGAAGGAGTATAAGTCAGAATTACTAGCTCTGTAGAGAAGCACCTATAACATTTAAAATGCAGTTTAAGATAAGGTGTTAGATCTTGAACGTAAAAATTGGTAACATACAGTGGCAGACAAGAAGAAAGTTTAACATTCATATTTATGTATAATAATTACATACACTACATTATTGGTACCTTTGTTGTACTAAGTTAAACATTTTTGTCACGTTAAAGACAGTTATGTGTATTATATTTATTTATAATCTAATTGTCCTTATCGATTGTAACTCTGCTTTCCAAAAATATGCTGTTTTTTCGTACCGCTTATCCCTTAAGTTTTTTTCCTGTCCTTCACTGTATGCCTCGTCCTATTGCATTTACACAAGACTATATGTATGTACATCATACTCGATTCAGAAACCTTCTTCTTTTTTTAAAAACGTTGGCTCTTATATTAATCCTAGCTCGACTTATATTTATTTGATCAAACAATGTTTCTGACAATTAACCCTCCGCCTGCAACTTTACTTTTACTGTTGTCTACACACTGGGTCTTTTATTCCATGCAGTCTCTTCTAGTCAGTCTCCGTGTTTTAAGAAATCCCAAAAAATTCTTGAATGCTCTTCCAAGTTTCTAGAATATTGTTAAGCGTTACTTTGATTGTTTTAACCGCTTGACATACAAATGAAATGGAACTCGATACGCACTAAAAATACCATTCCACATATTGGGTTGGCAACTAAGTAATTGCGGATTTTGTCATTACCTGCCACCTAGCGATAACCGAAGACCTTCAAAGAAGAAGTTCAAAATAAAATTACGTATAATTCTTTGCGTCTAGAAGACGTGAACGCCTAAAATGACGTACGAAAGAAGTGAACGTCTTTGAGTCTTTGAGTGCTAAAATTTCAACAAAGATACGAAAAGAATGAAAAATTGCCCACAAATACAATAATATTTATTCCAATAATAATTCGAATAAAGTAAAAAACAGTAATGTAGAATATATTAGCTGCTGTGACCATAACTTCACTTATGCTCTTTTGCCTGCTCATCAGGGAATAAAATTGTAAACTGCAAGAAAGTCTGATCGTAGCAAAATCTCCAGGAGGCAATGCCGGAAAAGAATCGTCCGGAGGTCACACGTGTGTTCATTGACGCACACGCATGGCAAACCGTCGCATCGTCCACGAGAATGCAACGACGCAGAAAGCGAAAAAACGAATCGCTGTGACGCGTGAAGGATGCAGAGCAGGATGCAACGAACGAACGTGCAATTCCAGCGAGCGATTCGGTTTCCTGGGCAATTCGTCGCGATCGTACGAACGCTTGTTTCATCTATTTCCTCTTCTTATTCATTTTGAGCAAATAGTCGGGGGCCCTAAGAAACAATATATTGAAATATTAACTGAATGATTGCGTATAATTATTCGAGTATAATCAAATACGTTCTATTTTGAATATAGATAGTCTAATAATAACGTTTGTGATATAGATTTCTTGCGGTAGCATAAACTAAAAAGGTTGTTGAATCCTAACCTTAAAATACGGTAGCAATAGAAGAAAGTTTATGGAATAAGAAGTATAAAAAGGCACTATAATTTTACAAGATGCATTTATATTTAATAAGAGCAACAAATAAATAACCACGGTATGGTAAACAATTTTTAACACGCCAGTTACTCATGTTCGTAACGCATCAATCTTTAACTTTCTTTTATCCGTCATTGTATATTCGTAATAACATTAATCTTATAGTTAAGATTATTCGCCGAATTTGTTTGAAGCGAATAAATGTTCTTTGAATAGATGTTTGTTAAACCTCGTTGGATATGTCGGATAAATTTATTTTCGTACTTGTTACGATCGTATAGAGCAGCGGAATAAAAATGTATCCACGATATTTCTCCATAAACGGGGAATTTAATCTACAACGTAGGAGAGATCGGTTCGTGTGCGTCAGCGGTAAATCTCGCGAGCTTCTGATTTTCCGTTAGTCGTCGCCCTAGTAATAAACCTAGTAAGTTTCCTAATTCAATCTCCCCACCCCCACCCCCCGCCCCCCACCCTTCGCCGTTGATGATAAATTCTGCAAGTCTGAGATTCGATTTGATATCTACGTCACAACTTAATGCGAAGTTGATGATTCTTAAACGTCGTATATTCGCATTTAAAAAACATTAAGGACACGGTGGGTAGATAGAAAAATTATTAATTCTGAACGTGAATCTTTCGAAAGTTGAAATTAAATAACACAATAACAATTTAATGCCACATACAGTTATTAGATTTCTAATTTTCTAAACTCTCTTTATTCTGTATATCGCTTAATTATTCCATTCTATACTCTATGATACATAATTTTCAATTAAAACTCTGTTATACACAACATTCAATTAAAAATAAATTTCTTTAATTTATGAAGGCAGAGATCGCTATTCCCCCAATAGATTTCTCTCGCTAGATTTTAATTTCCTAATAAATATCTGTTCAGCCGTTTGTTAACTTTCAAATCGCCCCTATGATGCTCAACAATAACGTTAATTTTTACGAAAATAAATACCGCAGTATTAATGTCTAGGGACTTAAAATTCCCCGATAATCCTTATATTAGCGTGCACTCTTTCAATCGCGTACCCAACGATTCGTTAATTAACGAGGCGTCCGTCGATTGAAAAATTTCGATTTTAATGAGCTCCGCATACCGAGGAATCTTAGACAAGAAGCCCCCTTCCGTCGTCATTTCCTTCCCATGCCGTGGACCATGCCTCCACTCGTATACGCACGAAATATGAAAGAAAAAACATCATGCAATCATAAGAGAGAAGTTCAAGAAACTTAGTGTACGAGTATCGAACAATAAATTAATACAGCAGATTCGATAGAGATACTTTCCAAACATTTTGATTAAAAAATGTGTTTCAACACGAAGGATTTTTCTAAATCCTTGTTACAATGAGAGATATTAAAGAGGAAAAATTCAATAATGCGAGAAACGGAATATGTATAATAAGATAATTTATCGTTATCCAGATGTATTCAATTAAATCGTTTCACAGATTTTCCTAATGTAATTATTTACGCACCAATTAATCTTCATGAGAAAATATGAACGAAGCTAGCAAAATGCTATCGACATATCAATAATATCTTAACTTGAAGAAGGATACAAAACAAATCACTTCAATCATCTCTGTTCCATTTATCGATATCAGAACGATAAGTATATGTGTAACTATCAATTAGTTATCGCTACAATATCGATAAATCGAACATTAGATGCCTGAACTACAATGTACAATATATTACAATATAATTATTATCTTTAAGATAAAGTTATTACCGATATGTCGAATTACCGATATTTATCGATAATTTTATCGATAGTAGCTGTAGATGCAAGATACATATCTGTAACATGCATAATTAATTCCGTTTTACATCTATTTGCATAGAATAATCGTCGAACATTCATATATCTCTTCTAAAATGATAAAATAATGCACGAATGATAAATACTTTTGCATAATACATAAATACAGCATATTTTTTTATTTCCATGTCGGTTTCTCGACAACACCGTTTCGTTTTCATGCGATAACGTTGGTACAAGACAAAATCGATTAAACAGTATCCTACACATATACACGCACGTTTGTCTATATATATATATATATATACATGACTACATACACTATATACATGATGGGCACGTAGATACGTCATCGCGGACATGCAAAAGAATGAAACTGTTTTATCTCCATCAGAAAGAAGTAGCGAAATTGTCGAATGCGATTTCATCCAAAATATCCCAAAAGACAACGCCCCTTTTTTAGACAGAAAGAAAGATTGATAAGCTTTGACCACCATAAAGGATATAATTTCTGGTCGATGTCTATGTCTCGCTCGTCCTTGATCTCATAACCTGCAAACATACTAATAACTGATAGGGGAAAAAAGGCAGAATTTAATAGTCCTGTTACGCCACCTTTTTACGCGGTCAATTCGAATGGACCTCAGGATTAATAGTAAATAAATTTATAATGAAGAAATCAAAATGAAAGATATATGAAAAATATATAATGTAAAACAAATTTCACTTAAAAAGTATTACAGAAAATCTTCAAAAAATAACTCAGAAATACAAATAAACGATGTAAGTCTATGGAATCTGTATGAAAAATTACGAATTGATCATTTTAATTATTCTAATATTTCTAGTATATCTTTCATACCTTGAAAACAATGATTGCAAAGTATTTTATTTTTATTTCACCCTGACCAATATCCTTTTGAAAGAATAGCCATCGTTTAGAAAATCAACTAACAATAATAACAAAGCTAATCGATATATTGTAATATAAAGTTAAAGTAAAGAAAAAGTTATACCATTATAAAAAATATCACAAGAAAGATTGGAATATTTCTGAATCTGTCAGATCAATCTACAAAGATATTCTACAATTTACGTGATTTAATGGTCATCACGATAAATTCAGTGTCCCTGTACAATTCGAATAAATTTTAAAAATAATTACACACATAAGATTAAGAGTACCGACGTTTTGGAACAATGAGGCAGATGATGAAGAAAAATAACAATATCAGATCATAATCTCGACCCCTAATGTGAGAAATGAGAACAGTTTACCTGATGGAATTATTCGTTGAGTGTAAAAGAATTAAAGAATGGGTAAATAGTGGTACAGAACCAAGGGACCGTTAGATTGCATCTAAATTAATGATGAAAAGCTGCGGAGAATAATTAATATGCTGTTGAGTAACCTTCGCCGTATCCAACAAGAACCGTAGCTGTCAAGTGAGATTCAAGCTTGAGACACTTGTGCGTTCGAAAAAGAAAAAACGGCACCGATGTATCATTTTTCCGTTTAATTAAACAAACTTGAAAAGGTCGAAATATGAAACTAAATTTGATGTATACGAATAACCGAAATTGTTTCGTAATTTGTCAGTAATAGTTAGCTTCAATTCGTAGATTCACCCCACCCAAAAACAATTGGTTAAATCACGATGGCATCATGAATATTTCTTGTAGAATTTTAACAGTCATTCAAAATATTACAAATAAAAACAATAAAGATTGTTTTAATTTCTGTCCATTCGAAAATTTCTATTCATACAACAGAATATGAAATTTGTTTAAAGTCATATAAAATTTGTCAAAGAGATAAATATTTATATGTATGTAAAAGATCTAATTATTGTTTAAACAATCGTTACTGTACCGTGATACATTCTAGAAACAATTCTTTCGAATAAGAAGCCTGAATCCTGCTACGATTCTTCAATTTTTATATTTTAATCTATCTCTTATCTTACACACCAATGGATTTTTCAAATACTTTCCAAATTGCAGGTATTTTTCGACGTTAGAAAACTACAATTTTGGTTCGGTAAAATGATCGAAAAAATGTAACTGTGTTAAAGAGTGAAGAGCTCGTTGAATGGCCACGGTTTTCAGATGAATTCGCTAATGAATCGATGGACCAACGACGGTCTCGAAACTCGATTAAATTCTCCTAAAGCGGCCTGTCCCTAACGACTGGGGAATCAAACTGTCGCTCTGCTTTCCCTGCAAGTTTATCACGTCAAACGTTATATTCTAACCTTGATTCAATGAGCATTCTTGATATTTGTCACACAATAAGATTCTCGAGAAGGGGGCCGAAAATTTTGCAAGGATACGCGCCAAATCTTTTCTAGGTCATTCCACAGGGACAGGACGTGCACAATTCCACAGCTGATTTTACTGATCGAGCCAAGAAAAATTCACAATGCCATGGATCATGGTAATGAATGTAGAAATTGAAATTTTCGACAAAATAAAAATTTACTTACCAAAACTAATCACTGATAATTTACCGCGGAACTGAACGCAAACTCGTCACAGAAATCACAGCACTGACACCACGCCAAAACAGCCCCTGTGAACGACTGATTTTTATCGAACTGGCCGCGGCGAAATGCAGCTTGCACTGCCACATTGCCATCTTCCAGCGACTCTCTAAACCATTCCACGTTCATCGAATAGCGACGCGATGCCGGGATCCTTTAATTTTTCTTGCGCATGCTTCCTAACTCTTCAAATTTAACCTGTTAATCGGGGAAGAGATTGCTAAGTATTTAAATGACCAATATTTTACATATAACAATTATTTCTACGCCTCATTTCAAATGTCAAAGATAAATTATGTCGTACTTATATTTCCAAAGATTAAAATCCAGCTAAATCTGTTTTGTCTTAATTAACCTATTAACTGGGAAAGAGTTGAATCGTCACTTAAATTGTCAATCTTTTGGACATAATAGTTACATTTTTGTCTCATTTCATTTCTGTTGGAAATAAATTATATCACATTAGTGTATATTTCTAAAGATTGAAACCAATTTAACTGAAATTAATTTGTTTTCGTTAAATTATTAATCTCTTGGAACATTTCTTAACAAAAAACTAGTATAATTATGAAACTAAGAGTTGATAAAAAGAAATTAATTCCAATTTAATCAATCTCAATTTTTGCAAATGCAAATATGAGATGACTTATTAACAGAAATGATACGAGGTTTATAAATAAAGAAAATATTGTATCCCACAAATTAGAACCCACCGATTAATAGGTTAACCTTCTTTCATGTGTGCATAACAAATAATACAATAAAAAAATGATTAGTATTATAGAGAATAAAAGAAGAACTTTACACATTACAATAAAAGTTATCTGTTGTAGATATATAAATTTTCGGTTCTTCTTTATTGAAAATTCTTTAGTTATTCTTTAAATATAATGCAGATAATTTTAAATCATGATCATAAAAAGAACAAGTAGCCATTAGAAATGCATATTTCGTTTCTTTTTCGAGTATTTGTCCTGATATTTCTTCGCTATTTAAGTAACTCCAATCGCACCCATATGCTATACTTTCGTGTTCATTATACTCGCCAATAACAGACGGTATTTCAGTATTTTCGCAGTCGACTATTCTAAATCCGCTATACATGCAAGCAGCGAACAAATATTTCCACTTAAAGGGATCCCATTTTAAACGCCAAATACCGCCGCCCAGATTGATATTTGAAATTGGCTGCTTCAAGTTTCTCGTATCCCATAATCTCAATATTTCATCATAACTAAAACATTATGAGAGTTTTATTCAAAATCGTTATCTTATTAATATTACTATTCTATAGTAGAACTTCATTTATTGAACTAAATGAATTTCTGCTAATTGAATCCATTTATTTGAATATAAATTATTATATGAACGGAAAATCATAAATAGCGGAGAGAATCGATGAATTATTATTGCATCTTTCAATGAGTTCAGATAAATGGAGTTCTAGTGTACTTTAAGCTTTACAGCACCTTCCAGATGATAATAAAAATTCTCTCGCTGCATTACTATGAATACTTGTAACGCCTGCACCGTGAACTTTATTTGAAACCCGAGTCTTTATCCTCGTATCAATACATTGAAATTTACAGTCATCGCCACCTTAAATATAATTATTGTTAATTTTTTAAATTAATTTTGATTTCATTTACTTCCATACCGCTATATATGATGTTTGTGTCCCAATAATTAAAAGCTGCAATCCATGCTTCAAATCCATGTGCTGACCATGAATTAATTTTATTAAGTTCATTTTCGTTTAACTCAAACAATGAAACGAAACCTTTTGAGTCGCTAACTACTATTTTTAAACTGCCTTCATTCATCAATCTTCCGGTACACCAATCTAAAGATAATGCAAGTACTTCATCGCCAACTCTCTTCTGCACTAATAATTCTAAAGTTATCTTTTCGTTATCATTTTTAAGTTGATAAATTTGTAAGTGCCCTAAAGAGTTTACAACACCGAGTAAAATTTTATTTTGTAATGTAACATGCGCCCATTTCATATCCAATACAGCGGGTACTTCTAATTTTTGCAATATTATTAAGCGTCCATTTTGTACAATTTGAAATAGATAAATTCTTCCTAAACGTTTTGATGATACATTGGATGATAAATTCTCGTCTTTCATTAATTGATACGTTCCACAAACAAATACATCTTTGAAGGAATCTATTGGACACCATTCAACTGAATCAGCGGAAAATTCGGTATCGAAAGTATCCAAAGTACGGAACATGCTCGACTTTCTGTAATCTGTAACACGAAATGATAAATTTGAAGGTTCTAGGCTAAAAACATTAAAATTATTTTAAGGGAGATATTATGGGATTCACACGCAAAAACCTTTATTTGTATAAATATTACAATTAATGAAAATAAAATACGTCATACAATATTTAAATTATTACAAATTCAAAATTTTTAAGGTTGCACGCAATTACATTTGTATGTAATGTTGTATTGCTATTTCCAATTATGTTTACTATTCTTATTATTCTTATTAAAGATAAAAATTTGTTTGAAAACATTTGATATGAAGTTGGTTTCTGTTAAATATTATTAATAAACGTTTAAAAAATTGTGATAAATATTTATAAAAACCCTATTTGATCTATTTATTTGCATTGAAAACTTGACATACATATAACTTGTACTTTTTGGTCTGAGTGTGTCGTTATTATTGAGATCATATCATAATTAATACTTAGGAACAAGACATGATCATCATTTCTTATACGTAGTAAATTCATACATTTCTGAGCAAAGATCATTTACATGTTATAGGAACTTTTCATCTTCTCACTTTAAATATTTTCATAACACATCATTATTTAAGTACGTCACAATATACTCATACAAATCTTATTCTAAATATATACTGTTAAGATTTAATACTATATTGGTTCTTTGTAACTTGATTTCATCAGTTTCTATTTACCTTCATTGTATTTGAGTAATATATTTGTACTATCAATAATGCAATTAAAAATTTTACTTTAAAATTATTATGTAAAATTGATACATACATTCTTCATTCTTAATATAAAATGTATTATTAGATACATTTCAATAATCAGTCATTATTATCAGGAGCTATTATATAAAATAATAATTTTGGCTATGGAATATGCTATGCATTCATTATTCGCATAAAATTAATTACCTTGCAACTAATAAACTATAGCATCTAATGGCTACTTCCATTGTACTCTCTTTGATAATATAAAAAGGAATAAATAATTTGTTATTTTATAAAATAAATATATAATGATGCATAATTTTTTAAATTAGTTTTTAAAAAATAATTAAAATTACTTCCTATGCTTAATTAATGACTATTATTCACAGTAATGATCTTTTTGTTCAATTAAAATTTGAAGTTTGAGGTAGATAAATTGTTATCTGATTCTTTCATCTTTTAAGATATATATGCAGTATCATCTTTGGCAAAAAATATATAAGATATTTTACGCTATAGTTAAATACTTCTCGAGTACTTGGTCAGTTACAGATTATTATGTGTAAAAATTATTTTAAACTTTTGCCCTATTGACGAGCGCTTTTTTCAGTTTCAACTAAACATTCCCTAACTAAGATACGTGCATGTACAATACCACGCTTAATTTTTTCTATAGAAGTACGACTGCCAGCATAGGTAGGTCTAACCTCGTGACCAAGTTCTTCTATGACATTAAGCAGCTGTATATACTTTGATTGACCAGGTAGAGAAGGAACAGTTTGTTGAAGAGCTCTTGGATTTGGTACATTGATTAATGGCTCTGTAACCTTTGCTGAAACTTCTACATTTCCTCGTTCCTCTTCCATCTTCTCTAACTGTCTTTTTTTTAAATAAATATCCTAACAAATAATTTATGAAGAGAATCTAAGTTATAATAAGCTAGATATCACAAGACGACTGTTACAATTTCATCAATGTACTACTTATATCTCGCAAATATATTAATTTTTAATATACGAAAAACAAATGTAGTTTATATAAAAAATACAATTTTTAAAATTGAAGACAATCATGCGAGAAGATTTTAGTATGATCAGTGAAATTAAAATAAACATAAATATAACCTTCAATTAAATATGTAATTATATTTTACATTTCATATGAAACTCACCTTAACGAATACGTTAGTAAAATTTTACGCGGTAAATAAATAAGTACAAATAAAAATTAAGCGTAATGTTCAAAAAATTCTTAAATCTATTGACTTTTATCCTCCACCGCTATTGTACATACTATTGCATACATATATACACGTATCTGGAATTTTAACAGCGCTTTATGGAAAAGCTAGAAACTACATTCCGTTACATGTGGCGCCAAATTCAAATTACATATTCTACTACAAATACGTATACAAATTTGATTTAGGGGTATAAAATTAATAGACAATATTGTACAAAACTGTATTTTTTTATTTAGTTATACCTTGCAATCGGTAATATTCAAGGATTATACTTTTCGTAGGTACATTTTGTTTGATCAATTTTTTTTTCTTGCATGTATATTGTAGGTAATTACTAGGTACCCATATCTCAACCAAAAAATGCAGTAATAAACTTTCCTTAGAAAATATAAATGAAGGCTCTTCACAGTGTACAAATTCTCCCTGCCTAATATTATGTTTCCTACTCACTAATCAAGAACTTAATATGAAGGAATAATTCCTTCATAATTTGAATCTTTGCATAGAAAATGGTCATCTTTACATTCTTTCTAATAAAAATAATCAACTAAAGTGAAAAACGAATCTTTTCATGTCATTTAATTTATATTCAATATTATGCGCTATTGATTGATTAATTTTCTTTAGGCATCCACAAAAGTGCATATCTTAAATCATTTTATTGATTATTAAACGTGATATTAAGTTATACAGCTATTACAGCTTTCTTAATCTTCCCATTATTTAAAACAACTAGCTGCTCATACTTTCTTTTATTAAACATACAAACTAGTAAGATCATATAATAAGAAATAATAATTGTTATATATTCTATACACGTTTTTGTGGATGCTAAGACACTCCCTTTAAAATATACTGTTGTACTGCATACAATGTACATAGTATTACTTTTTAAAATAATCGACTAAAAATCTAATCGCTAAGTATATCGGCAGATCATTGCCGCGCGTTATGTTCTGTTTCCAGTAGACATTCTCGTACAAGAATTCGAGCATGCTGAATACCCATCTTCAGGCGTTCAGCTGCGCTGCGACTTCCAGCATAAGAAAGGCGAATGTCTCTTCCAAGCTCCTCGATAATAACCAGTAACTGAGCATATTTACCCTGACCAGGCACAGTAGGAAAGTTTATTGTACTGGATGGGCTAGCTTGCGCTACTTGAACAGTCTGAACATTTTGCAAATTTCTTGGATTTGGCACAGTGATCACAGGTTCAGGGATTCGAGGAATTTCTGGTACCTTTGGTGGCGGTGGTGGATCATTTAATTTCGTTATCGTTATTTCATTTAATTTAGCCAACTCAGTTAATTTTGCCATTTCTGCCATTTTCGAATATTCAGGCATCTTTGTAATGTCATTTTGCATATTTGCCATTTTAATCATCTCGGTCATTTTCGTTTTCTCATTCATCTTTGCAATTTCTTTAGCCATCTCGTTAATTTGTGCAATTTCATTTAATTTTGTTATATCATTATTATATTTCGCCATTTCCGTCATCTTCACCATTTCGTTTAGTTTAGCTATCTCATTCATTCTTTGAACTTCATTGATTTTTGCCATTTGAGACATTTTCATCATTTCATTCATCTTCGCAATTTCATTAATTTTCGTGATATCATTGTATTTAGCAATCTCTGAGAGCTTTACCATCTCGTTCATCTTGGCAATCTCAGACATCTTTGCAATTTCTTGCATTTTCATGTATTCTGTTGTCTTGGCATACTCTGCCATCTTTTCCATCTCGTATCTTTTAGCCATATCCTGAGACATTTTATTCAATTCAGTCATTTTGCTGAACTCCGCAAGTTGAGCCATTTGAACTATATGTTCTGGTACTTTTCCTCTTTCCATCATCTGTTTCAATTCCGCAGAGATTTTATTCATATTCATCTCTGACATTTGAGCTATCGTAGCTGCATCTGGCATTTTAGACAACTCAGCAATTTTCGAAATTTCCCTTGCTAAGTTTTCATCTAAACAGCGCTTCTTTTTAGCACGATGCCTGGCCATGCGCTGAGCTTCCTGCATTCTTCTTATTGCTGCCTGCTCTTCTGTCTCTTTAGCTCTAGCGTTCTTCATTCTCTCAGCAGCAGTATATAATCTAATAGCACGTTCCTCTAATGTTTCTTCCTTCAATTTTTGTCTTCTATATTCACGCATTTCTCTTACCTTTTTAAGGTAAGATTTTTTTTTAGCCTTAGGCATAACATGCAATTAAGCACTGTATAGATATCATCATCTATATGGATTCTCATTTTTGTCAATTTCAAATACCAAACCTTTCAGAAAATATACCTTGTGCATGCGTTATTGGTTAAGCGTAACTAACTTTGCTTTCCTTTTGCTATTTCTACTAATTGTTCTTACATATTTCTTCATATATAAAATGATCCTTATTATTACTCCTTTACTTTGGAAATTATCTGCAATAAAAAAGAAAATCATAAAATTGGTTAGAATACATCTGATCAGACATTTTCATAAAAGATAAGAATGCTTCATTTACATAATATCAAGCACAATAAACATTGTTATCGCTCGTTTTGTTTAGGCGCGATTAAATTTTAGAATGTCGTGATTACAAACCTACGAAAATTCTCGTTTAAACAAGATTAACGATAATAACGTCCAAAAATTTTGTCTGCACCAGGAAAGAAAATGACATCAACCTGGACTCTCTCTTAAGAAACATTCGAACTGCTTTTATTTAACGTATAGAAAGCGAATAACGTGGATATTAATTGGTATGTCTAAAAAAGACGCGGGTAACAAGCTCGAAAAAATTTCATAGCACGTGCGCAAAAATCGAGCGGCGAATACTGTTTTCGAAATACGTATGTATGTAGGTGTTATATCGTACGTGTGCGTGCTCTGCTACCTGTGCCCCTGCGTCGATTTCGTCTGTGTGCGTGTGTCTCCCCAAAATTCGAAAGAAGAGCGTCGTCAAGTAGCACGCAACGCGCATGCGCGTCAATCTAAGAACGCCGTCTTCTCTGAAACGCTCACCAATCACAACAATGGCGGATGCAATTCGGTCAGTTCACTGAAACGCACGATTAACCCGGTGCGAGGCTAAATCACGTCTTGGACCGTTGCCATTTTATAATAGCATCTTCTTTATGGTGAAACACATACGTCGTTATTGTTTCTAGATGAATTGATACGGGTTTTCTTAAGATATATCGCAGACAAACGCACAAAAGCAATATCGGCCGACATGTAAGATTTTCGTTCGGAGCCACTTTAAGGGGCCAAGCGGGGTCGCCGATAGGCTGCGTGTGACGTGGTTGCGTTTATTGACCATAACCCCTTCCTACTCCCGTCTGCAACTTCACGACGGACAGGTGTACGACCTGAGAGACCGCAAAACAATTGACCAAAACCGGCCGCGTCTTAAAATATACGACATTGTCTCCAAAGAATCTACAAAGATGCTTGGAATGCTCGACCGTTTCTATCGTCTCTGCGAATGGCGATACGATACGACTCCTCTTTTTTCCATCGATTAACAAAAATACACCATAAATGTTTTCTTGAAAAGGAATATATTCGACTCACGGTAAGTCTTTCTTTCACGATTCGGAAGACCGGTTTCCTTTAAGAGAATGAGAAAATGTTGACGAGCTTTCTTTTCGGTTCTTTCAGACGACAAGGTGAGACTTAACGGTCAACTTGCCGGGAAGATACGTTTTCAATGAAGTTTTATTGCGAAACACTTTTCAAATATTACGTGATAATTGAGTATAATAATACAGATTAACTTATGAGACAATTGACATTATTTCGAATTTTATCGTTTCTGTATTTGCCAATATGAATTTAGACAAATTAGCCGACGTGTTTTATTTGTGAAGAGTTAGTTTGCTCAATTTAAGCAAGTAAATTTTTATTTTTTATATCGGAAATAAGTTTTCATATATTAATTATATGGGGCATTATTATTAATTGGAATACCATTGTTAATCGTCGTAGAATTTTATTAAATTTTATTTTTCGTATGTAAAAGGGTTATTATTCACACGTGTTTTTTTCATAACCTATATGGAGTATTATTGTTACTATATCAACGAATTCTTTTTATTTTTAATGATCATGTATTGCATAGCATTTATATCCTTCTCAGTAGTGAAGGTAATTCTTTTTGTGTTTTATCATTTGTTAATGGAAGAGAAACGTCTATGAGCATAACACTCACAATTATTGCTATTGTTCAAACAGTAAATGATCTCTGAGTATTACTCTCGCAATATTGCTATATTTATCTCTATACAAAATTTAAATAAGATATTTGTACATTCTAATAGAATCATAACAATAAGTTATATTACGTCTACTTATATATTGCTAGTTATTGCTGTGAATTTATTTCTGTTTCCAGTAAGCATTCTTTTACCAACATCCTGGCTTTTATGATACCTAGTTTTAATCTCTCTATTGAAATTCTACTACCAGCATAGGTTAATTTAATGTTCCTTCCTAATTCCTCAATGACTTTCAATAATTGGGAATATTTACTTTGTTCACAAGCTGAATGTACAATTGATGGATTTTGTATAGGGAAATATGTTTGATGTTGTTCCATTTTTGCTATGGAGACAATAGAGTCAACAGTTTCAAAAGTAATATTTCTTCTATTTAATTCTTTCTTAAGTGCCTCCACATCCTCCAAAGCTTTCTTCTTTCTAGCTCGAAATCTTGCCATTCTTTGTGCATCGTGAAATCTCCGAATTATAGCTTCTTCTTCTGTTTCGTGAGGTTTTGTTAATAATCTGTGTCTATTCTTTTTCCTTTCTTTTATTGGATTACCCTGTTTATTTAATTGCAAAGTACCTTTTTTTCTACTCCACTTGTAATTGTTCATTTCGTTCAATTTACATACAATGCCGTCTTCCAATAACAATATATATTTATAATAATAATGGTATACAGTTTAGAAAAAAAAATCACGCATAAAATTATTTGAATTTACCTCTCTTTTTCTTACTGATATACGCGCAAGCGTGGATAATTCAGAAACCAATCATTGAAATGGCGAACCGTCGTGGATACCGTTGTTAAATATTCGAATTACGTGCATTTCGACTATAAATTATAATTAATTCCGTATTAACACTTTTGTTAATGCATTCTAATGCCTTTCACTCGTTTATCGCTCTCAAATATTTGCAATTATTATGAACACTTATGAGGAGGAAGATATCGTCATAGTTACACGTAAGATCTGACTAAGAATCTTTTTATTGTTCGCGAAAAAATTTTTAAGCCACGATTTATAGCAGATTAGACAGAGATAGTATTCTCCTGCCGTGCACATATTATTATCTCAAGGTGATTTATTCCCGAAATAGGAACTAGGAATTAATTGGCGACAATTCTTACATCTTTAATTTTTATAGATATTGATATCGTTTATGCGGGAAGTGCGCAAAATATAATTTTACTAATACCTGATAGTATTTAATAATCTTTGCCAATCTTATTTGCCAAGAAATTTTATCAAGTTGGTTTATATTAAGATATAGACATATACTAGAGAAAATAAAAATTATTATTAATTTAGCAAAAAGTTCTTGATAAGACATTGTATAATGTATGTATATGTATATATAAAGCATAACTATTTAGGATACAAACTGTTTTCTCAGTTCTTTACTTTTTCTAAAATATTTGTATTTTGTAGATACTCTACAATATATAAATATTGTGTATAAATTTGAACATAATAAATAGTAAATGTTGGATAATTTATTCTAGAATCTAATCCATCATTTTAAGAGACTTAATTATATTGGTAAAAGAAGTGAAAACTTCTACAAAATATCCTTTTCTTGTTGCAGGTTGTACATAGGTCTTGAATACTCGATCACATGAATTATAATCTATAGAGGTGATTATAACAGGATATTAATTCCAATGTATATTTCAACATATGAATATTATTTTCTTTTATCGTTGATCATTATCCCAGTGTATCTGTTTTTTAAATTATGGTCATGGCTAGGTTGGCACTTATTTATAAATAATTAATATTATGTGCATTGTGTCTTTGGTTAATTTTGTCTCCTTACTTTCTTTTTGTAATACCTAGATTTTCTTTACAGAAAAGTAAAATATAAGAATTCTTCTATGTTTATATAAAAACATAATGTTTGTACATAATATCATTATAAACTGTTTTCCATAAATTAAATATTAAATGTTGTGTCAAGAAAGTTAAAATTAAATTTTATTGGTAATTAGAAGTTCATCTAGACCCATTCTTCCTCTATGTTCCCATATCCTAAATCTGGCAACATCTTTTCTTGTAATAATCCCAATTACCTACAAAAAGATTGAAAACCACAGTTTTTCTATAGTAGAGATTTTTTATAGAATACATTAATTGTCAGTACCTCATTTGTATCATTGACTACAGGTAAATGTCTAAGACCTAAAGCTCTAAAGAGCCTAAATGCTCGTGGCAGTGTCGCAGACTGAAAATGAAATGATTAATAAAAGAACATTCTTTTGATCTGTCATGTAATAATATGTAGATAAAATATTAACAAAATACTAACATGCTGTAGTGTATAAGGAGAAGGATTCATAAAAGGTCTTAAATCTATCATATAAGTCTTTTCTTCTTCACTTATGGTCACTTGATCAATTGTTGGATATCTCGGATATTCTTTTCTGAATAATTTAACACTTAATGACTTTTCCCAATATTCTAAGTTTCTGTTAAAAATTTTATTTTGTAGTAATACTATTAGTTGGGAACGTAAAATTAGTCCCCGAAATCGTCCATACGAATGTATTTCAGTCTGGAATAAAAAAAGACAGATATAACAAAACGATAAATTTTTTGATATTTTATAATATGATGTTCAGTACCTCATCACTATTAGGAGGATCAACTACAGGGAACCCATTAAATGTTACACATTTAAGAAGTTCTACTATATGTCCTACATTTTCTACAGTTTTTAGTGTTACTATTGGGTGGCTCATTATTTCACTGGCGTATATATTGTTTGATAATGGCGGGGCTTCCCATGGTAATATGGGAATTCCAGCCATTTGTGTATGAATATCATATATACCCTATAGAATAAAAAATAATATAAATTATTAGAGTAATACATAGACGTTTTAAAACGTAAAAATACAGAGTAATATAATATATTTTTATGCCTCATTGAAAAAGTCTCCAACCCATTTAGCCATAATAAGGACTACTATAAGTGGCAAGCCAAAGGATATTCCTTGAGTAGCTTCTATTAATATAGCGGTTAAACTTATTGTCATTCTAACTACTCCTCCTAATTGAGCAGCTGCACCTAATAAAGCATATTTCCCAGGATCTAAAACGACCTGCAATAATTTACAGTAATTCATATTTTGTGTAATATTTTGAGTTTATTTTCACAATCGTTTCTTACGCAATTTGGAAAAATTTTTGCAAGGCCTGATCCAATTAGTCTACCCCATGCAGAGCCAATTAGCAGGGAAGGAATGAACAGTCCGCTAGACATGGACAGACCAAAGGTAGCAACAGCCAGAAAAAAGTAGAGGACAACAAAGATAGCTAAAGTAATATCATTATGGGAACCTATAAACGAGAAATTGATTAAATACATCTTATGTTGTTCTATATATGCATACCTTTTATGTTCTATATTATCAGCATACCTTTAGGATCATGAAACAAAGATCGTACACTACTTTCTGGAGTTTGGAACCATAAAGCTGCAACTGCGCTATATTCACCCTCCTTGCAATACATTTGAATGGGAAATTTCGTGGGATCTCGCCCTAATGGTTTGCAGTCATTCAGAAAATAAATCATACTAAAACCCAGTGTTGCACTTAGTGCAGCAACTACAAGAGCTTCTATTACTTTTAACCATTTCTGCTTTACATATTTCAAACGGAAACAGGTGATTTTATAATTTAAATGATTCCAACAAGCGCCCAAAAATCCACCAATTGTTCCCATTATCATAAATAGAGGAATTTCGTAAATCTGATAGGGAATTGTCTCAAATTTTCCAAGGTTTAGTAAGCCTGGATAAGAAAGGTCACCAGGTCGTCCGTGATACGTACTAAGGATGATGTTTAGCGTAAATGTTGTAATCATACTAGCAAAAAATGTTCTCCATGTGAGACTTTGATTAAAGAAACTGGTTCCTTCTTCGATACTGAATAATACTCCTCCTAAATTATTTTTAATCAAGTAATTAATGTTTGTAATATGTATACTATGTTTTTTGACACTTACCAATTGGCGCACCAAATGCAGCAGATACACCAGAAGCTGCACCTCCTGACACAAAATCTCGTTTTTCATGGTCCTCTCTAAAATATTGAAATACCTTAAAATCTTTTCTGAATGTAGTACTTTTGCCTTGTGATATTCCTGCTGCTACCACAGCTCCAGAATGTATCATAGGTCCTTCCTAGAATATTATTTTTATTCTGTATTGAAAGACTTTTGTATCTTTATAGCAAATTATATTACAGAGATAGTAATAAAAAATATTTACTTTTCCACCAGCAAGGCCTCCAACTACTGTACAAATTACTCCTATTATTTTTACTACTAATGTTTTTATACGAACAACTCGAGGCATTTTAACTCCATTTAAATAACACTTTACTTGTGGAATACCACTACCTGCTGCAACAGGTTCTATATAGGATACTAAAATAGCACCTATTAAAACAGGTACAAAATTGAAGGCTAACCATAGTAGATATGGCAGCCATAGACAGTTTGTTGTTACACATTGATCTACATCTGTTATTAATTATAAGGAACAATCAAATTTATATGTATACTTTTTTTTATTTGTATACAGTAGTAAGGATACACAATTTTAAACAACCATACTTTAGGTTTGATAATTCTTCTATAGAAATATCTACAAAACCAGCTATAAGTGCTGTGCAGATACCTATCAATAAGAAAATAAGCCATCTGGCAAAGTTCTTCTTAACTATAAACTTGTAGCCTTTCTTTCTTTCTTCGTCTTGAAGGAGATAATTCTCACAGGGATCATAATCTAAACTCTGAAAGAAGAAAAATAAAAATTGTAGATGTATTTTACATATGATATTTCCTTGAAACTTAATTACTTTTAAGATAAGATATTGATAATGATTGATGCAGAAAATTCATCAAAATTAAAGATAACTATAATTATAAGCATTAATAAGAAAATTATACACAAAGTACATATCACAAAGACAAAGTACCTCGTAATTAGTTGATAGGAAATTAGTAGCACCGGGAGGAATTTCTTCTGTATTAAGCCTTCTTGGATTACTGGAAAGTGTTTCCCCAATACTCAGTGATGCTACATTCTGTCAAAAATACAAAACTAAAACATTAAAAATAATTATAAGATTCTAAACTTATATACTACTTCATTTTCATATGAAAGAATTTTTTTTTATCTTATCAACATTGTAAAAGATAAGAGTTTGTGTTTATATACAATAGTGTGAAAGCAGACAGGTGTTAGCTAGGTTATTTCATAGTGCCAAATAAAAAGTAAAAAAGAAATTTTGAAAAGATACACTTTGCCGTTAGATTATTAACATTATCAGATTATTGTATATTTCATACCCGAAATCTAATGTTAATGTTATCGTTTGAATATGACGCAAAATTATTTCTTGGTTTCAGTAGCTTTTCCGTGTCATTTTCATCATTCACGCAACTGTCAACACTATCATCGATGTTGCTGTTTATTATCACGTTTATATGCGTCGAAGTGTCCATTATTTTTCAATCACTGTCACTGCAATCAAATTTTACAAAGTACAAAAAGAAAAATCATCACAGAGTACAGATACGACTTCGTTGTTACGCACTGTTACCGCATGCTAAACTTATACAAAGAAAAGAAATATGTATTATGTATACATATTGTCAATCACGTGATTAATACTATGATTCATGTTCAATGAAAGCGGTGCTCAATTTATGACTACACTTTCATTGTTACAGAATTTGTTATAATCATTTGATCAAAGGTTATGTGTATTTTGTTATACACACAATACACAATACATATACACAATATACACACATAGTACTTGTCATACTATAATAGATGTCATATTCGTATTTTCAAAAAACTTGGTTTGAAAAGATTAAATTCTTTAAAAAAAAAAAATTTATAAAAATTGTAAAATAATTAGGAAACCCTCAATTTATTATTTCGTGAAACTGGAAGTTTGTTATTTGGATAAGAAAATGCACAAGCGCCTCCTACGAGGGAAGTCGAAATATTTGAAATTTCATAGTATGTATTAAAATTATTGGAAGTAGGAATAGAAAAGAATGCATTCTGTAAGATAAAAAGTGTGATTATATAGTAAATGTAAGGAAAGTAGTAATAAGGAAAAGATGTATGATATAAAATTTCCGGTTTTAGATTGAGCAACAAGAAAAATTGAGATAAATTCTTATTTTCCTTTCACTTGTCAAACATTTCTCTTTGATCATAATGTATTATGTACTTGACATTGTTTAATATGTTGTGTAAATGATGTTGTCATAATCGAAATACTTTTCCTTTTATATGTAATTAATCGTAAATCAGTGGTCTCTGATTACATTATCTAAAATGGTAGTTGCGTAAATTGGATGTAAATTTTTTCCATTGAGTGGAAACATGGTATTCAGATTATATGAAAGTAAACTCTTACGTTCGTTATTATTGTTAACTATGTATAGTGATTTACAATTGATAGAAATTATTATTCTTCATAAAATAAAATTGATAATCAAACCTCCATTATAGATAACAGTATATAAATAGGGAAATATGTTATTCTTATTTTTTTTCTATCATATACATATATACAAGTTTAAAATACATTCCTCGTACTTTGAGCTATTCTAGATACAAAATAGCTATCAAATTCTTATTTCAAGTAATAATTACGAACTAAATCAAATTAAATTTAGTGTAAAATTTCCCTATTTATGTCCTCATCACAGTACGTTTAAACCTTCCTTACAATTAATATTTCTGCGCTCTGACATTTCGAACTTCTAAATAAAGCGTGAAGAGCACATGTAATGCCTCCAATCTCATGCTCTCTTCCGATGGTATATCCAAAAGATTACATATAAGATCGATAAGTTCTGGTAGTTGACAGTCCAATTGCGTGAAATTCAATTCAACTTCGTTAAGCTTGTCCTCAACTTCCGGTGGCCATTGTTGAAGCAACGAGTCGATGTCTGGCATCGGTTTCGTTAAGTTAACTGCGGGAGCATGTTTGCTTCTGTGAAGCTGATTTATATCCTCGATCCACTTCTCGATTGATTTTCCATTTTTTTCTGCATCTTCGATTCTTTTAACCACCGTTTGTCTCGCTCCTCCTCCGCTTCGTAAATGATTACGAAGTTGAAGATGAAGGACAGCTGGATCAGATTGATTGGTGCAAGGCTCGTCCAAAACTGTTAAACCGATTTTGTCTTCTACGCCGTCTGGTCGCGGGATTTTGATAAAAGCGTCTATGTCACCCACTGCTGGGATGTAATCGGGGATGAATGGTATGAGTTTGTAATTTAATTCGATCTTTTGCGGAGTATACCTGATGAAAAATAAATAACACAATTATCATTACGTCAATTACTATTACTATAAAAGAATTGAATGATAGACAAGGTATTTTGCAGTAGATAGGAGAACCTTTAAGAGACAATAAAAGATCGACGGATTAAGAAGGCGCGATCGACGATACCTCATTATGTTTTGAAATAATTCCTTCATCTCAGTGGACACCTCTAAATCCTCGAAATCCTTAGGATTATAAATTTCAATGGGCTGAGCGTTGCTCGTTCCTTGAATATCATCATCATCGCTTTCTTCACTGTCTGATGGATCACTATGAATTCCCATGGATTTCCCAAAGCTGTTATCACGATCCGAGTATCTGTAAATATTTTATTGCAAGAGTTTTAAAGAAAATATAATTTTCATTTCATTTGTAATCTTGCGATCAAAGTAACAAAATTACAACTATAGTAGGTGAAAATTCACATCTATAATACTATTGATGTAATTATTAAAGAATTGTACCAATTAATCCTTGATTGAATTACCTTCGAAAATTGAATTTTTCGCGAGGTGAATTTATTCCTATAGCACTTCGGCTCTCGTTCATCGCATGTTGTCTAGGTCTCCTCGAACTGGAAGGTCTACGACTCACTGGACTTTGTATCTCCTCAGCGTTTCGTACCTCGATACTCTCGTCGAATTTCGTGAACGCTGATATATCATGTATCTCTTCTTCGTCGCTGCTGTCTTTGATATCCATTGTTCGAAAATGATTATCCGTTTCCTTGAAAGATTCAGAACGATTTCCCGAGGAAACAATTATGTGAAATTGTTGATAGGAATCGGTGTTTCAAACGAAGATTGTTTTGATTTCTGTGCCTTGGCTGTTTCCATGGTTTCGTCGTGGATCGATGAGCGCAGGCTTGATTATTCTCATCAAACATATTTTTATGAATATTCGTATTTTGCGCGCAGGCGAGATTTGTTTTTTTATATAATTAATCATCTATAATAACAATATGCGGCTTATATTTTTCTATATCAGTACAATATGTTAGACAGAAATAGAAATAATTGACAGATTATCGAAACGGATGCGCGAGCAATATTTCCTAGAAACGAAGTCATTTTAAGTCTGCGACATCACATTAGTATATGGTTTTTATAACCGGTAATATAAAAAGCTTAGTGACATTTATCAGATACGACTGTCTTTTTTTAATCGATAATGCATCCAATAAAAATTAATATTTCATCTTTGACGAAATCAATCGGACAGACATGAAAAATCAAACGATATTTATTCGTACAACAAACACTGCATATACAAACGTCACGTTATACAATAGTAACAAATTAAACGACGAAAGAAATAAAATCTCAAGAATGTAAATAAAATTTTATACGAATCAATGTATAAAATTCATGTAAATAACAATTCATCCTTACAAAAACCAATTACTGAAGTTTCCTTAGAATAAAATACGTTTTACAAACTTGTACACTTAGACAATATTAACATCTTAAAAATAAAATTTTAAAAATCTTTGTAAAACGATATATCTCTGAAAAAATGAAAATTGTCTCGTGAGATAAGTCAATTAACATAGCTTAAATAAATTAAAAAAAAGAAAAAAAAGAAACAGAAAGAAGAGCGAGAGAGAAGTAGAAATGGCAAACAGTGATCTGCGATGGGTATTAATAAACATAGAGGTATTCATGCTTAATCATTTGTTTCAAAGCTCACGTCGAAAATTGATTCTTGAGAAATGATTCATTACCTGCGCTCTTCCGATAATATTAAACCATCGTTAGTTGCCTGGAATGTTAAACAGTCGAGGCACATAACAGTAACATCGATGTTCACTATCCTTATCATTAGTTGTGCATTTTGTTTCAACATTTGGATGCAAATTTTGATGAATAATTAAATTCATTTGATTTTTTTTCACGTTGTCCAAGTTTTCTGCGCATTCTTGAGGTAGATGAATGAAAATTTCAAAAATTATTATAGTTCTTGCTATACAGGATATTTTCCATAAATATGGCCGCTTCTTGTCCGTCTAATCAACCATTTTTGGTTGTTTTTATGGAATATTTCACGAGTGGTTTGGGTACTTTGACAATTTTGTGGTTGGCTCATGGTTAGACCGAAAATCGATTTTTTTGGAATCCTTGTGGTTCGTTTTTCGCTACAGGAACGAACCCTGATTATGTCTTCCTCGGAGAAATTTCTCTTTGAAATTCGTCTGCGCGGTAATATCGAATCGCCGCAAGCGTGGGTACAGTTTGTCGTATTGGAATTCGTGTTTGAAACGCAGAATGAATCCTGTGGGTGATCTACTGTGACTCTACAAATAAATTGGAAAAATTAATACTTGCACACTGAAAAGATTTTGATTCTTTTCATTTAATTGGGGTTATGTAGGATAGAGCAATTCTATTAGTTCCTCTTTTTGCTAAGTGGAGTTAATTATACATATAGATGATTAGGAAGAATGCCTATTTAATTTCTAAAAATTAAGAAGTTAAAAACGTTTTACTTAACCCTATCATTATATTTAGATCTATGACCCGAAACGAAAATTACATTTAAATAAATATTACTGAGATATAAATAGTATTTAAATATTTTGTACTAGTATTTGGTATATGCATTTACTATTTTCTGTGTATTTCATACTCTTCATGAATTAGGTATTTCAGAAATTGAAAAGAAAATATTTCACAGAATATAAGCGTGAAGAATAAGTCAGCAGAACAGTAGGATTAGTTCTTACGCGTCCTTGTACCCTAATATTTTTCTGCCATTTAATTAATCAAATGACTCTATTCCCACTAGACTAGCAAAAATTTCAAATTAAAATGACAATTTCGCGATTATCCATTTCCTTTTCCTGTTGCATCAATCACTATGATAATTACCATAATAATTCATTGTATAAACTAACGTTTCTATTCCCACAGGTGTAAAAAGTTGGTTTTCATCCTTTTCATACTTCGACGCGAGAACCACGAGGAGAAAAAGAACGGCACAGATAACCGAAAAAGCTACGACATCTGTCGTAATATTCCTCAACGTGACACGAAGTTTCGTATCCGAAGAATCGAAGTTGTCGTTTGTTGCCATCCAGAAGACTTTATAGAGAATCACATCCTAAAACAAGAGCAACGTTGACATTTTGTTTTGAGGCACACATCGAATTTGTGATTTATCTTTTGTCTAACATATACAACATACTGGTTTTAAAGCACGGAGTTCATTATTTTAAGAACTATACGTATGTAAAGTTTATGCATATTTCAGTGTTTACTTGGAGACATACATGATTTATTACATCAAGGGCTCGATTAACTATCAATTGGTGTCATTTTGTTGAAGTTGACCTATGAGACTTTCAGATAATTTTAGAACAATTTACTCTAATTTCTATTACATAGTCTACATCGTAAAGTAGTCATCAATGACATTTATCGAGAATATATAAAATAAAACATAAAATGCAAATCAAAGACAGATAGATGAACTACTTATAACACAACAATATCAATGAAAAGGCAACAGAATGAATTGATATTGATTTGGGTTAGGTTTCATTAATATTATTAAGAATCATATTGGTGTCAGATGTAAGTAAATCAGCGAAAGATTAGATGCGCAAGAGAGGTTAGTATCATTTGTTGTTGATGACTTTATCGATAAAAGTCAATATGGTATCCAAATAAACTGTGCAATATATACAAACTTTATATACGCATAAGTTGTAAAATAATGATTTTTGGATTCCACTTATGATATGATAAATAAGGGTCATAAATTTGGTATGTCCCACACAAGCGCGACGTTATTTTCTTCTTCTTAAATACTACAGAAAAATAGCTTTTTTAATTTAAGTAATTTTTCTATCATACTGGTTGACATCTGGATGTTCCGTTGTTCCTGTAATAAGGAGGTTAATCACGCGATCTTACTCGTAAGTATATGGAAACTTGACGGATTATCAACCGCACGAGATAATAAATGTCAATCAGGTTGTCCATCATCGATTGCCACTGATTGATCATCATAATTCGATCGTAGGTTCCCTCGTCTTCTCGTGGATACAGTGGAAATTTGTCCGACTATCTTTTGCCAGAAAAATCTCACATTGCTCTACCTACTGCCCAGAATTTGACAAAAGCTTCGCGATTCAAGATTACACTGTCATTTGTTATAGAAATCGATATAGGAAATATTATAATGTTCAAGAGATATTTGTATATATAATAAATCTAAAATAGCATTGTATAAACTAAACCTAACCCATAGAGGTGCATGTGACCTCAAATAAATGAAATAAAAGAATTATATTAGAGAAAACAAAATTTGATGTGAATTATGCATATGTTATTTTAAGAAGATTTATAATAAAAATATTGAAATCTTATCATTGATTGTCGATTTATACTTTAGCATATAAAGTAACCTCGTTTGCCAGACGTCCCGTTTTACGTCCCTGTATAAAGGATGTTCTAAAATATATTGTTAAACAGATATCGAATTGCAGCTATCTTGACAGATCTACCTAAAAATTTAGAGGAAAGAATATGTGAGTATTATATATACTCCGTATCTGACATATATAATTTATAAAGAAAGAATAAGTGAGTATTATATATACTTCGTATCTGACATATATAATTTATAAAGAAAGAATTTTTAACTCTATAACTAAAATTTTTAATTTATGATCGAAAGTGAAATTGACGAGATAAAGTCATGAAATTTCAAACACGTCGAGAGAATCTTCTGCGTAATCGAAAAATATCACAGTAATTCCCACTAATCTAAATTATCAATTCACGTTTATCGCATATGTGTAAGCAGGCAAGCACGTGTCAGGTATATTTGGTTAGCATCTTTCACAAAGCACACTATGTCCAAGATTTTCGTTAACAAGAGTCTATGCTTCCATAACTTCTTTATAGCTTCTTAACTTTTATTTTTTGCCTTCTTCCCTATTTTAACTTTTTCGAGGTATCATTTTCACTTTCATAAATAGGTTTCATTTCTTCCTTTCTTGTCTTTTCTCAATATTAAATTATTTGAGAAATTAAAAAGCTAAAGGAAAAATTTTGAACATCCGATAAAGCAGACAGTGTTGTGTGCGTTTTATGGTTGCACCGTTTTTTTGGCCTATTCTATGCTGATCTATCTACGCTGATAAAGGAACAAGCTGATTACGATTCTTTATCGTTGAATGAAGCTTTGAGGCTTACACGTTCGAGGAATGATTGTTGGATTACCCGATTTTATTGTCCTGAATTCATTATGAACCGTGATATCAGATCAATAAAATTTACCGATAAAGTGACATTATTTAGTAAACTTCAAATAAAGGGAATGTTTTTACTTAAAAATTACTTCAATGTGAAAATGACGTGTTATTTATGGAGGCTTTGCTTCTTCAGAATAAACTCAGTATTATGAAAATTGTACCTAAAAAGAAATGATAAGGTATAATAAATTGTTAATGTTGACAAGAACTATGAAAATAAGGAAATTCTTAATTAATTTATCTTACACTTATTTCGCAAAACCACTTCATTCGCTGTTATAAAAGTTCCATTACATTAATCAAACGGAGACAAAAAGTTAAATAAGTAAAAAGATATAAAACATTAATATTTATCAAAAGATAAATAAAAATAAGAAAAAATGAAGCACTTCTTACTGAAAGATACTTTATCATAAAATTAGTATTTCAATTAGAGAGAATGAAGATTTAAAAAACAACTATCCTTTCCATTTAAAGAATTCTATAAAAAGAAAAAAGTACTTCTCAAAGAAATCAGAAATTGTTATAGTTATTGAGAAAGAATTTGAAGCTAGAAAACTTAACAAATCTCAAACACTGATTTTTTGTTTTGAGAAGTACATGATACAGTTTTTATGGCTTGAACGTGAATATACTCAACAACGTGCGATACATGCTACATCGGTATCGTGCATAAAACACCTTGACAAAACCAAGATGAAGTTCGTGCTACGAAAGAGAGCGTTTACTAACGATCGTACGTATCTAATCTACTCGCGCGCTAAAACTCAGTTTTACTTTGCACGAGTCGCGATCAGTCTTGTTCGAGCTAGCTGATCGAGCATCCTTCAACAATCCCATTTAAAAGTATCCTTATGACAAATGTCATTAATAGTAAGAAACTATATTCGAAAAAATAGGTTCTTTAATTTAAGTTTACTTTAGTTTTGATTAATCATTTTATTAATAATTTTTCGATTTTCTGTCTTCTTTTTTTGTTTCGTCGATCTGGAAGAAGGATTTATTTATCTTTGCTATTCTTAATATTCTATTTTAGTATTCTTCTAATTAAGTTACGAGTATTCAAATTTAATTCTTATATTATCTATTATTCTTGTATTATTAAACTTACTATTTTATTATCTTTCTCCCAATCCAGTGCCCAAATTCAATTTTTATATCGTTTATTATCCTTTTGCCACTAAACTTGCCATGTATTTTATTATCCTTTCCAATCTCAGTGAAATGTTTATTTTCATAATGAAGTGAAGTGAATTCTTGAAAAATCTGTGATAAGTTCTATGTTTTGATTTCGTTACATGTGATGATTGATAAATAATTTTTATGAACTGCTAGGAAAGTAGTGATCCTCCTTTAATATCATTAGTGGTGGAATAGAATATTTGTAGGATAAGAAATTTGGAGATTCTTGGGAATACTCGATGACGATGGAGAAGATCGAGAGTGGAACTTATGTGAGAGATTTTATAGCGACTAGGATTTTTGAGTAATCCGGAGTAAATTTTTGAGTAATTGCGAGTTGAAATTTTCAATTAACGAGTAGAATATTTGCAGAAGAAAAATGGCTACGCTAACGAGGCGTTCCAGATGGAAAATATTTACTTGGAAGGAAAAGGGAATGGTGAAAAATCGAAAGGAGAACCTGACGTGCAACAAGTAACATCGGAAAACAGTCCTTCTGTATGTGATCAATTTTTACTATTTTTCCGATCGATTTAAACGATAGGATTTCGCTTCTTAACATTGCGTTCGTGAAACAAATTAGAAGAACTTGGTTAATATAGTTTTTTGTCATTGTTTTCTTTTGAAATTTTTAAATCTCTAAATTTGGAACTATCGAATCTTGTAACTTTTTGGGTTCCAAAATTTTCGAATTGTTGAACGGTAGGATTTCGGAAGTTCTGATTTTTGAAATTTTTAAACTTCTGTAGTTTGGAATTTTCGAGTTTTGAAACTTTCACATTAAAGTTATATTAACTATAAAATTTCCGAATTTCTGAACTTATAAATTTTTGGATTTTCGAATTTTCTCTGAAATTAAATCTTGTATTAATTTCAATTCTCACAAATAAATAAACATTTACA
The DNA here is from genome assembly GCF_024542735.1 of Bombus huntii. NCBI lineage: Eukaryota > Metazoa > Arthropoda > Insecta > Hymenoptera > Apidae > Bombus > Bombus huntii. The sequence continues at coordinate 6,851,717 of NC_066251.1, forward strand.
GTCTAATATAAAACATTGAACCTTTGGCGAAGCAGAATATTTTTAATAGTATTTATCTATAATTATTGAGATTTTCATTCGAGGTCTCCTTCTATCATTATTCTGATTAACATATACTTGCTAACTACTTATCCCAATATTACGCCACTGGATGATGATAAAACCAATTTGCACATCACTTCTTTTCCTCAGAGAGCAGAATGGGGAGGTGGTCTAGAATTTCTAATGGCTTGCATCGCTGCTTCCGTTGGTCTAGGAAATGTATGGAGATTTCCTTTCACTGCCTATGAAAACGGAGGTGGTGCATTTCTAATACCTTATATAATCGTGTTACTCTTTGTCGGCAAACCTTTTTACTTTTTGGAAGGAATCCTCGGTCAATTTACCAGCAAATCATGCGCGAAAACCTGGGCCATGGTACCGGCTATGAAAGGTAATGTATTAATGAGTAGACTGAGGATTTTCATTAAACTTTGTATCTTTGCAAATATATTTGGAGAAATGAAATATACTTACATAATATAAACATTTGTTCCGTCCACGTATTATACGCATAAAATTTGTGTAGTTTAACTCTACGTGATTATAGAAACTTAAATCGTGCGTTGTACTGCATCCGAAAAAGTGTATAAATCAATTTGATATAACGTAAATAATGCGTAAGTTCATTGTATCGTCGCAGAATATTTGCGTAAAAAATATATACTTTCTTACAAATGTATATCGAAGTTCAAATTACATAAAAAGGAAAGTCGAGGGTCCAATTAGCCAGATACAACTGCAGAAGTTCGCATGTTAATGCTCTTAATTAATCTTTTTCACTAACGAAAATTTGTTCGATTTATGGGTAGGATATTGAAACACTATCGCCACATAATGGTGAAAAACCGAACTAAACATTATTGCTATCCTTATTACACATTATCGCTCTCTTTGTCTGACGCGAGTACATACAGTGGCGGAAAAGAAATTTATACCATAAGAAATATAAAAATACACCATAATTTTACAGAATGGTATTATATTTAATAAGAGCAATGAATAAATATACAGTGGGGTCTCGGTTATTCGAGGCACATTTAACCGAAGTTCCGTATTATCCGAGGTGCTTTGAATTTTACCATAACATTTTTCTTTTCGAAATTTTAACACGAAGCGTACGAAAGAGTAAATAGTTTGGTATTGTTTAAGCGTCTTATCAAACTTTTAACCGATTAAATAATTAATTAAATCTATACACATCTGCAACATTGCATTATCAAGATGTTTTTTCTGATTTTATTATGTGATTTACGAACATTGATAGACTTTTACGTATTATCAGAGTTTCTGATTATTATTATACGATGGAATAGGTGACTGTTATCAATATGGTAAAAAATTGTTAGCATAAAAGTTACACAGTGTACACAATTCAAAACTTTCTTGTGACCGCCACTGTATGTCTGTCCTTGTCGCACAATACTGTCCTCTTTCTCTATGGTCACTTCGGTGTTGCCCTCTATTGGAGTTGGCTTGAATTGCGTAAAAGCAACAAGAATATATATATGTAAGTAAATGGAATGTGCAAGGTGGTATCCAAGGAGGTGTTAGCTAAGGAGCACGCTACTATTCGACAAGGACAGACTTATGCCATGTGTAAAACAAGAAGCGCATTACTGTGCAACAGGGGCAGATACAAGGAAATTCCCCATCTAATTTATTGAATATTCGTTAATTGCTTTTCTTTCAGGAAAGAATTCGTCCACTTTTGGAATTGTATAATAAAGTCGTGTAATAAAGATCCCAACGCAACGAATTCTTACACAGAATTTTGTAGCGGAATTTTTGTTCAAATAGTCATTAACAATTATCGCATGGAGTCGTTGCATAAGAGTGAGACCATGCATTTTCACAGAATTCACGTTATACGTAATTAATTTATGCATGAACTCTTATGTATGAAGAATGAAGTACAAGTTCTAAAGAAGCCTCCACGGAATGTAAATTAATCTTCGCATAAAAGTTTAATATTAATATTACTAAGAAATCGGGGATATGTATCGCAGTAGGCATGCCACTTGTTACGATAATTGTTAATAGCTAATTAATTATTTATTTTAGTTTCATTTGTTTGTTATAGATCAATGAATATATATATAAAAGTTCTACCTTTTTTTATAGAGATTCTGCAAAATAACATGCAGATATACAGTAATCTGCAACTGCAATAATAATTAGTGACTGATTAAATAAATATTCAGTTCTAAAATTGTTTGAGAATATTACTTGCAACCTGATATTTATTTTACAATTCCAAAACTGTATTAATTTATTGCAGGGAAAGGATAATTAATGAAAATACATAAAGTTAAACAAAAAAGTATTTCTGTCCTTGACGCGGCATTATGCTGTACCAGGGTATCGCTGCTTGCACATTCTGTTAATGTAGTTGATATAATTAATTTCCATATTTCTATAAATTTGGCCGAGTTTTCGCCGGAATTATTAAAAATTTCTTTACGAAAAGTTATTCAAGGTTACAGAAAAATATGTGAAAGTTCACTTACAATTATTCCAATAATTTCTTGCACAATTGACAAATATCTTTTAATGCTTCTTAGAATAAAAATCGGATATTGTTGATATAAATGTTGTCTTAGGTTTGGGATACGGCCAGGCAATCGCAGCATTTTCCGTTGTCACTTGCTACGGCGGTTTAATGAGTTTAACACTTTACTATCTGGTGGCTAGTTTTCAATCTGAACTACCTTGGTCTTTTTGCCGGGAAGAATGGAAGGATCAATGCATTGACACAGTTCCGAAGGACGTAAATAGGAGTACACGTTTGTTGCACGACGATAATAGAACTCTTCGCAGCTCTGCAGAACTATATTTTAGGTTCGTTAACCTTTCTTAATCACAAATTTTAATTACTAATTATATCACTAACGTGATTAAAACATTTCCATGAGAAATCAATGCTTAATGCTTAATACTCGAAGCAAAATACTCAACGCTCAATATTCAATACTCAAAACGCAATACTCAAAGTCCAGTACTCAATATGTTTGCCACCGATAGACTATCTCACCGATAGACACATCCTTTGAACAGTTATGTCATCGACGCCTCGTAGCTCGGCGATTTCGAATCGCCGGTTTATTATCCACTTTCCAAACGTTCACTCAAGCACCCTGCCGATGATCCTACCGAATTTTGAAATCCTTACGGGTTACGGCCGGTAAGCGACAATGCATTTTCTTAATGACTTTGAGACAAAAAATTTGCTGTTATTTAGCCTTACTATAATTTATGAATTACCGAATGAAGGTAAGGCTAAGTAACGGCAGGCTGGTTGTCGTAAAATCGTCAAAGCCATGCATGTCGTTAAGAAGTATGTATCTACTTATTCCCTACGAAAAACAGATGTCCGCTTCAGATGGCAGTTTCTCAATCTGTAGCTAATTCGTGTTTAACTGCTACTCCATGGCCAATGCCCAATAGACAACGTCTAATGTTCGATTCTAAATGCTCACAATAAGATGGCATTCGATGTTTCAGGTTGATGATAAAGTAGCTGCAAAAGGATTTCAGTGCTTTTGTTTTCGAGAAATTATTCGAGAAATGATGTTCTTGCTGCAGCAGTTTCTTTTGTTTCGAGTATTTTCAGTTTGCAAGTTTTACTAATATGCAGAACTACTATAATGAATGAAAATAATAAGAAATTTATGAAAATAAATTGTAGAAATTTATTTCTTATTATTATTAAAGAAAACATAATATGTTGGTATTAAAGGAATTTATAAAGTACAATATATTTAGAAAGAATTTATTAATTTCTCGAAAATAGACGACAAGGCGCTCAAGTCCTTTAGATTCATTCTCTGTTTTACCATCAATCTAAAGCATCTAATGCGCATACAGTCAACTCGCTCGAGGTTTCTTAGTTCATTCGCATCCTTGTCATTGCTTAATGACCAATGCCCAATCCGAGCCTTGGTCCTTTCAATCCTTCTAGAATCTTTTAATCTTTCCTTTCACGTTTCTGTGCAATTTACTTTAACGTTTCCATGAAAAAGTTGAACGTGACTTACCGCCAGACGTACCGACTAGCACTTCAACCCCGAAAACACACATTCAGAATTTACCGTCACATGCTTGTGGCATTTTCTTACGACAAATAAACTCATATACAATGAAATTAAGAAATTAACGAAAAGTGGAATTATCCAATTTGTCTTCCACGAGGTTCAATTTATATCTTTCTATTTTTCTTCTTCCAATCTTCCTCCTTCAATATGTAATTAAGTGTTAATAATGAAATTAAGTTTAATAATAAATTTCCAAGTTAATCAATTGATAAATTCAAGAAAGTTAAATGAATTAGTTGTTACGTCCCGCGATTCGCACGATCCGTAGCGCAAATGTAAAATTGATAATTTCTTCAAATCAATGTAATTTAAAACGTTTATTTGAAACCATGTTTACAGTATTTGAAGTGAAAGGCAGTTAAAGCGGCTAAAAGCTACATCTTGCGGAAACTTATCTAACCATGTTTTTATATTTACTTAGTTATGTTTCTATAACGATATTAAGACAATTTAAATTGTAACAAAGTCGGCAGCTGAACAAGCGTTGAGGATCTTCCCAAACATTTTCAGAAGAAAGACCCCGACATTGTTTTATCTCCGATGGATATAAATGTAGCGACTCAGAGAAGTCATAATGAAAATATTTCCGTGCGTTAATCGAAAGAGAATATTTAACGTTCGTTTATCGAGCATATTAATTAATTAGCGTTCGTCAGCCGAATAATTACCATTGTCTATCGAAGAGTTAGTTATTATTTTGTCAACCGAAGAATCATCATCTTGTCAACCAAAGAATCATCATCTTGTTAACCAAAGAATCATCATTTTGTCAACCGAAGAATTTTATATCCGTCAGTCTGTCAGTCAATTGTCAATATCGAAATCAAGTAAGATTTGAATAAATCATTATATATTGTTAATTTACTTTTGAACAACTTTAATCCTCTCCCGTGCCAGTATTCCCGCACATAGTAGGTTAGCCGAAAGTGGAGCTTATTGCCAGTTGCATTAAACGTCAGTTAACACTACCATCTCGTTGACAACTAAATAGAACGTAATATTAGTAATTAATAAATAATAGTGTTAAAATTTAATATATATATGTATGTACATCTTCGTTTAACACTTGATTTGATGACTTTCCAGAAAAATTGTCCTGAACGAATATGATTCCATCGAAGATGGAATTGGAACACCCTCGTGGGAGCTCTCTCTGGGTCTTTTCGTAACCTGGGCAACAATTTTCTGTATCCTGTGTCGTGGAGTGAAAAGTACAGGGAAAGCAGCATATTTTCTTGCCATTTTCCCCTATTTCGTTATGATAGCTTTGTTAGTTAGAGCGGTAACACTAGAGGGCGCAGCCAATGGAATTCTTTTCTTTATCACTCCGGATTGGAACAAACTATGGCAATCAAGTGTTTGGTACGCTGCCATCACCCAATGTTTCTTTTCTCTGTCAATTTGTTTCGGTCCAATTCTCACGTATTCTTCTTATAACAACTTCGGACACAACATACGCAGGTAAAATTCTCAAAACAATTATTTTCATTTATGTGTATAATATTAGGTCGCCCAAAAGTTTCTTTCGTTTTATAAGGAAATAATAGGAGCACAACATTTTGTACATTTTCTTTTTGTTTCAATAGAACAAAATGGATCGTACATAATTCAATAAAATGATCTAAAGCAAAAGATGTTGTGCATTTATTATTTCCTTGCAAAACGAAAGAAACTTTTGGGACAATCTAATATATCGATTATTAGCTTGCAGATGTTTATGCAATTTCACATTTTTATGAACGCAGCTCATAACTGGAGAAACAGAACCGAAATAGATTTAATTCACCCACTAAATGTTATAACGGGTAGTACTCTATTTTGTATATTTTATACATTTTTCCATATTACGTATAGTCTACATATCTTTGTACTTTTAAATTTACCATATATGCATAAAAATCCGCAAAATCGACTAATAACAATACATATATAACTTAACGACTCTCCAATTTTTACCTAAATTTTAATTCTAAATTTCATTTCATTCGACAGAGACGTGATGATAGTAACGACTTTGGACACCTTCACTAGCCTAATAGCAGGATGCACAATTTTTGGCATTCTTGGAAATCTAGCTCACGAAATGGGCACCACGGATATATCGAAAGTGGTCCGCGGTGGTACAGGACTGGCTTTCATCTCCTATCCCGAAGCACTGTCCCAGTTCCAGGTGGTCCCTCAACTTTTTGCCGTCTTGTTTTTCGTGATGATGTTCGTTCTTGGCATCGGAAGCGCCGTGGCCCTTTGCAGCGCCGTTTTTAACATCCTCTGCGATCATTTTCCGAACGTGAAAAACTGGAAGCTGGTGCTCATAGTTTCAATTTTTGGATACTTCATTAGCCTCGTCTATATCACCCCTGTAAGAATATTTTATGTATTTGAAAATATCAATATCAACCCTCCGCCGGCAATACTAGTCTTTTAGTAATGCGTTGTAGGTCTTTGGCCTGATTTCTTATCGTTTTGCGCTTTAATAGAATCTACAAATATTTTGAGGTACTTTGTTACAGTCTCTAATTTACTATAGGGGTGATTCTTCGGAAAAATAGATAAAGAAATTTGCCAGAGCTTAGAAAAGCGTAATTATTAATCAGCTGAATTATTATTAATTAAGAATCGAAGAATAGAAAAAGCCTAATTACTAATACGAACAATGTCTTTTCTTCTAATTTTGATGGAGTGAAAAAGGGGAATATTTACAAATTTTGTATAGTTATATACATATATTAATTTTTCTCGAAGAATAGAATTTTAAATGACAAAGAAAGTTTAATGATTCAAGGGTGGTCAATGGTTCATAACACTGGTGGATTATTATGGTGGCACATTCGTGGCGATCATCGTCGCTGTTTTGGAAATAGTAACGATATTCTGGATCTACGGTCTGTCCAATTTCCTCAATGATGCTGAGTTCATGCTCGGTTCAAGACCGGCATTTTACTGGAGACTTTGTTGGGCTGTGATCGCACCGTTATTGATGATCTTCATTTTGATCTGTACGATCGTCACTTACGAATCACCCACTTACGACGGCGTACCATTTCCGGATTATGCTTATGGTCAGCAAAATGTTCTCTCTTCCTTGTTTTTTCCACATTCAGTTTGAAATAAGATTTTTAAAGAACAATTATTTAACCGCGCCAAAATAAAGTGTTGGATCGACATGTACACAAGTCGAACGCAGTTAACTGTTTAAAGAACAATATCTATGGTGGAAGAATTGTTATATCGTCATACTGTGTCATATTTTTGCAAAAATGAATTAAACCCGGTATTGGGTTATAGTATATATTACAGTATAAACACGAAGGGTAGCTATTATTGCAACATTACAGTGGCTATTATCTGTTTCCACTGTTATCGTGTCTCCTGTCTATTTGTCAAGTCCTACATGTACGATATTATTATACATGTATTATGATACACATATATATACAAAATATGACACATATATTATGATACATCTTGTATAAATGAGTATATACTTTATTAATTACTTTATTAATTAATATAATTATTATACTTTATCAATTGATATCTAATAATTTTTGAATATATATAATACACTTTATATTAATTTATGATTAATCGAATTTTTGCTAGGAATCGGCTGGTTTCTGCTATTTTTAGGAGTCGTCGCGATTGTTGGCTGCATTTTGCAGAAACTAGTGCAACTAAGATCATCGTCATTGATCGAAGTAAGTGTCTGTTATAAACTGTCATAAATTTTCATTCATCCTATATACTGTCAACATTTGTTATTCTTAGATTATATGGAATGGAAATCTGATTAAGCCGATTAACATTGTTAATAATTGGTACATTTCCTTTACAGACCGTGAAAGCAGCATTCAGGCCTTGCGAAGAGAAATGGGGACCTCTGGATCCTAAGATTCGACTAGAATGGAAGGAATTCGTCGCTGAAAAAAAGTTCCGGCATCGTGGCGGTTGTGTTGAAGCTTTTTTAAAGTAGAAATAAATCGATTCGCACGTCTATATGATTTTATCTCTTTCGTTCATAACTTTTTCTTCATAAATTCCCTAAGACTTTCATCATTTCTCATTTTCATTGTTCGTTCTCAATAAGAAAATGTTTCACGATTTTCGAATAATCAGAATTTAATATCTCGTGTGCAATTTTTTCTACGATAAGTTAACAACAAATTTCCTAAAACACTCGTCGTCTATCGTTTCAGTTTTGTTCATCCTCAATAATAAAACATTTCATGATTTTTAAATAACTGAGAATCTAATATCTTTCGTGTCATTTTTCTAACAGTAAATTAATAACAAAATTCCTCGAACGTACATCGTTTGTCATATCAATTGACCATTCTCAATAATAAAAGGTTTCATGGCTTCTAAATAATCGAAATTTTATTCAGTACCTTTGCCACGATTTTCCCTCCCATAAATTCCTTGTAAATTACGTCATGTGCCACGTTCAATTGTTCGTTCTCCATAATTAAACGTTCCATGACTTTAAAATAATCGATGCAGGCGAAAAGAAGCCGCATTTATCGTGCAATCGCGTAAAAAGTTACAAGGTAAACAGTGGAATCTAATTTCTTACGAGAAATTTCGCAAAAATGATCGGTAGGCCTATAATTAATCTCCATAAAGGTCGTACGCGAAAGCATTCATACAATTACCATAAATAACGAGTCAGCCTGCAAGGAACGTGTTTAAACTCACTGGAGCGTGGACAGTAAAAATCGGAACACTGTGACTTTTCATTCGTCGGTGGTTCTTTTTTCTATTTTCTTTTCCTTGCTGTCTTTACATCCAGATGACATTATACAGAGAAGAATTCCTTTTAAAATTGCCAATGAAAACCAGTCGACTGTATCGTGTAATAGTCTATCTAACAGTCTAGGTTATGTCATGGATCGTTTGACGTGTTCGATTTAAAAAACACTGTACATCACGCGAAACAGATTCTTCTAACACGATTTTTAGATTGTGTACAGTTCTTAGCGAGGTGTCGTTAATTGCGAATATAAACGTACTTGTAGCTTTGCTCAACAAACGTGTCCATTTTTATTTGTATGCGTCTGTGCACAAGATATGACGTGCACTCGTAATCATTGATCACTTTCTGTCGATTGCGTGGGTTCTATGGAGGCCAGATCTTTTGGCTTCTAGACACCCATCGACTGAATTTGAAACATTTCATTAGAGTTTCAATTCGATTAAACGATGGTTCGATAGAATTTTGTATTTAGGCGGAAGATCTAGTTTTGATATAATTCCGTATGGTAAGCTACTAATGGTGTACTAAGATTACAAAATCCTGAACTCGCTCGTTTAATTAAATTTAAAAAGTAAGAGTTTAACGGGACTTTTGAATTATGTGGAGATCTCAATTTTAATAGAATTTCATACGGTAAGTTATACGCGTTAAAATTACGAGATCCTGGACATCTACCGTTTGATTAAATTTGGATAACACGAGTTAGTAAAAAATGTTTATTTACGTGGAAATTTACGCGGAACAAATGAAATCATAGAACGGTGGAAAATGGTAATTTTTTGATTACGGATTGTTACATAATCGTAGAAGGAATAAAAAGCTAAGATTATAGAGTGAAATTTTTCTTCTCCTCTTTATGAAATTAGAATCATAGAGCGAATTTTTTTTTAGTATTAAAAAGATAGTCGAGGAATGTGCGAGGAATCGAATTTGGAAAAATGCTGCTACAATGTTATATGGCTGTGTTTTTCACGATTTCTCACGACACACTTTTATGAGAGTGAACAGAGTCGTCGATCAGTCTTCCAAATGCTCTTGCCTCGCAAAGATCGCGCTTAGATCACTTGGCAACGATTCGTACAGTCTAACCGCGTGCAGGAGTGATTATGCGTTGCACAAAGGTTCGTAATTTTCATTTGATCGTGATTACTTGAATGTGATACAAACGAAAACAAAAAAAAAAAGGGGGAGGAAAGTTCGTTATTGGATAAACTTAACAGAAAAATTCGCACAGGTTTTATTTCACGTAATTTAAGATTTAAAAGTTTTACGTAGACTTTGCCTTCGTAGAATTATTTCGCGAACTTTATTTCATAAAATAAGAAATATTTTGCAGAGGAGTAAGAAAAAAAAAATAGTATGAATCGCCAATCTTCCGGAGGAGATGATTTCGATTTTATATGTTCCATTACTGTTGTCTTTGATATTATTATTGTTATTGATACACAGAAAGTTGAAGCTCGACGAATGCGCACAATATTCTATAATTCGTTATTGGAAACACAGGAACAGCTCATAGCAGTCTAATCTAAATTGCAGTTGTAAATCTTTCTATTATACGTCTTAACTGGTTCATACGCACGACTATGCTATTCAACCTCGAATTATCTCGATTTAAGCTTAAAATATATTAGAAGTCTATAAAAATTTCGGAATCGTATAAAACTTCCTTTCGTCCGACTAATCTCTGCTTAGTTTCTATCTTTCTATGTTTCTATCTTGCGATTCTATTTGTTCGTCAAAGACATCGCATAAAAGATACGAATAAAAGATACCTTTTCTGCCGAATAGTAAATAAATATTCAACAATTTTTGTAAATGAAAAGATTTCGTTTTCATGACTCGCTTAGGTATGTACTCGCCTACATAAATAGTGCACTATTTCAAAATTAATATTACCGTGCCATCGAATCAAACATTCTGGCGAAACAGTAATATTCGTAGAATTTTATTTCCTCAATAACGTATCTGAAATCTGTGTAAACAAAAAAATAGTACCAGCTGAATTGTTAGAAATATCTATTTATAACTATCCCACTGTGTATATTTTATATTTAAGAAAGTTACTACACTTTCGTTAATCTGTAAGGAAAACGAAGGAACGAAATCATTCGGAAGATGAGAAATGAAATTGTTGTTTGCTTTTATCATTAATCGATGGAATCGCCGACGAAACGCGGCGTTTTTTTATTCGGGATCCTCTCCGCTATCGGATTTATATCTGACTGTAATTATTCGTTAGTCACGGAACGTTCGCGCGAAGTCGAAATATTCGTTGATATATTGCGGTTACGGGGTTACATAAACGGGCAGAGTAATTGAAAAGTCTATAGACTTTAATTGCAATCGTTGAAAATTGTAAAATAATGACTGAAAGATGATTGAGATTGCCTGTTGTTTGTAGAACCACTTCATCGACAACAACGATGGCGTGGAAGGTTCCTATAGGCTTTCTATGATATCTGGAAGCGAGAAACCGCTGGAGAATGGGGTAAGTTTTGCTTTCACATTATTTGGTATGGTACACTCGTTCCTCAAGCGCGGTGTCCGTTGCACGTGAATTTGTTTTACGCGAATGAAAATCGCGTAAATAAAATCTGTCAGTATAAAAGAAGAATATTGGAAATAAGAGGTAGTACAAATAAGTTTTAGAAATACAATTTATTTGAAATAGCTTAACAACAAAAAAGCAGTAACGACGTCTCGAAAACAAAAGTAAATTTTATTCGACGTCACTATCGCTACTGTAATTCAAAACATTCAACGTATTCTTTTTGATTGGCACAAGCGTATTATCTTCGTCGCTTAAATAATTTGGAAGTTCCACGTTATTTTCATTGCTAACGTTAATTTGTTCGGATGATTTGCCCTCGATCTTTTCCTCTATTAAGCTCTCATAAATTTCCCGATATTCGCTGCAACGTTTTATTAAATCTTGTTGAAATTTTCAGGCTCGTTGAATGTTTGGACTTCCAGGAGAATATATTTTCTGGCCACGTATTAATTAAGATCGCGCGTATAAAAAGTGTCAGATGTAAATTGAGCGAGCGATGTATCTATTGTTAGTAGGGATTGAAAGATTCCAATTTTTTAAAATAACACTGCATTTGTTAAAATATTTGATAACAATAACGAACATTATTATCCAAATATAAAATATTTCATTTATGCTTTCGGGAGAATTCTGATTTATTATTATTATTATTTTCTACTATCTATTTATTTGATTTTTATTTTTCGGCTCAATAGCTTTGAAAAAGGAAAGCGGTTGGCTTAGAATTATTTACTATTACTTGAAGATGGTAGACATATATAATAGTTAATAGTTAGTTCCATGATAAACAGCAGATATACGTGATAGAAAAATAAGAGCAAAATAAGGTTCACTGTGTGTGCGTGTGTGTGCGTGCGTGCGAGCGTGTGAATGGATACGCGTGTACTATGAATAAGCGAGAATGCAAGACAATAGGGAAAATAATTGAGAATCGAGTTCCTTTTATGACGGGATGGATGAAAGTAAATTATACTACTATGTACCATTTGATTGGCAATCTATACTGACCAATATTGTTAAATAATAATATAGAATAACATTATATCATATAGTATTATAGTTATTAATTGAGAATTCTATTAGTAAGCATTCAGGAAGACTTTAATCCAATTCTAGCATTCAAGCACTGATAATAATAATAACAGCGACTTAATAGAAATCAGAAGAATTACGCCTTACAATTATCTTTACAATCGTACATCCTACGAAATCGAGATATGCGATACAAGATAATTGTTATCACTGCAGCGAAGCCAGTGACGTCAGGCGTGTCTCCTTCGAAAAAGCACAACCAACCGAGAGGTCGTCGGAAAGGAACACCATCGTCGCCCTCCCATGCAAGGCGACTTCACGCCGCACGGTAACGAGTAGCAACCGATATCAGGACCAACGTCCGTTTCACAAAAAGGTAAGCTCGTTCCTTCTATTGACAATCGTCTATCCATTGCAACGATGGCAAGCGACGACCAACTCATCTCCTTGCGTCGGAGACGAGGCTATTGTAGCGGCTGATTCACATATGTATCGAACCGACTGGACGAATACGAACAATCCGGTCGTCAGCAAAATTCCTTATTAACGAGCTACGAGAAACAACTAACCGAAGCTGCGAGTCAATTCGAAGCCACCCAACTCGAGTTAGAAGTATTAGACGAGGAGGAGCAAGCGCGCGGCTTCGAAATAAGGGATCAGTATGTCGCGGTAGACATAAAATTACAACGTCTTCTAAGGAACGCACAAGCAGCATCGCCGTCGACATCGATAGACCTTCCAACCGGTGCATCATCCGCAATCTCGAATCCGACAGCGATTAAATTACCAGATCTTCGGCTCCCTACCTTTGACGGAAGCTTAGATAAATGGAGGAAGATAATCACGGTTCAAGACGAATTAGAAGCCTTAGATCAGGAGGAAGCTGATTGTGTAGTCTCCTTAACGCAGGAGTATAATGAGATTGACACACGGATCCTAGACCTCCTTGACCAACTACCATCGACAACCCCTTCGACACCAAAAACACGCGATTCATGCGTGAAAACCGAGGCGACAGAGAATATCGCATCGACTCGAACGCCGATCCTGTGGCACGATATGCGGAGCTCATCGCGTGACACTCACAACGTGTCACCTATACGCGACCTGATGACGACCACGTTCACATCGTCAGCATCGCAACAATCTGATTCAAAGCCACAAAACGCCTTGAATCTGCCAACCGCTCAAGATACCCTGGACCAGAAGGAACTGAATCCCGTGCAGGACAACAGCGATCATACTCCGCCGACAAAAAATATCGCGTCGAATCTAGCGACGATACCGTCCCCTGACACGCGGAACTCGCTGCATGACATGCGCGATTCATCGCCTACACGCGCCTTGAAGACAACACCTCACGATTCTCTGGACCAGCAGAGTGAGAAAACCTCACCAGGCGACAAGATGTCGCAGACATTAATCTTTACGAATCTGTCGTTATACATGTAACGAGGTGTCGTTATACATCTTGTCGATTTCACAAAAGCAAGTGAAATTCACATGTAGATGCGTGTGGAGGTGTGGAGGTATGGTTGATTGGGGGACAGGGCTCCCCCCGCTGACCCCCGTGTCGCGCCTTTTTGATGATGCCTGGTAGTTGGACCAGCGTGGTCTAATTTTCCGCAAAAGGCAAAATCAGAGACTTGTCCGATGCAGTGATCTATGGGCTCAGTGGCCAAGTGTTGGTCGTCGTCAGGTCGCGTATAGGTGACACGTTGTGAGTGTCACGCGATGAGCTCCGCATATCGTGCCACAGGATCGGCGTTCGAGTCGATGCGATATTCTCTGTCGCCTCGGTTTTCACGCATGAATCGCGTGTTTTTGGTGTCGAAGGGGTTGTCGATGGTAGTTGGTCAAGGAGGTCTAGGATCCGTGTGTCAATCTCATTATACTCCTGCGTTAAGGAGACTACACGATCAGCTTCCTCCTGATCTAAGGCTTCTAATTCGTCTTGAACCGTGATTATCTTCCTCCATTTATCTAAGCTTCCGTCAAAGGTAGGGAGCCGAAGATCCGGTAATTTAATCGCTGTCGGATTCGAGATTGCGGATGATGCACCGGTTGGAAGGTCTATCGATGTCGACGGCGATGCTGCTTGTGCGTTCCTTAGAAGATGTTGTAACTTTATGTCTACCGCGACATACTGGTCCCTTATTTCGAAGCCGCGCGCTTGCTCCTCCTCGTCTAATACTTCTAACTCGAGTTGGGTGGCTTCGAATTGACTCGCAGCTTCGGTTAGTTGTTTCTCGTAGCTCGTTAATAAGGAATTTTGCTGACGACCGGATTGTTCGATACATATGTGAATCAGCCGCTACAATAGCCTCGTCTCCGACGCAAGGAGATGAGTTGGTCTTCGCTTGCCATCGTTGCAACGGATAGACGATTGTCAATAGAAGGAACGAGCTTACCTTTTTGTGAAACGAACGTTGGTCCTGATATCGGTTGCTACTCGTTACCGTGCGGCGTGAAGTCGCCTTGCATGGGAGGGCGACGATGGTGTTCCTTTCCGACGGCCTCTCGGTTGGTTGTGCCCTTTCGAAGGTGACATGCCTGACGTCACTGGCTTCGCTGTAGTGATATCACTCCCGCTGCTGGTTTGATGTAGACACGTGGCACTGTGTGATCATTTGTAGATACACGTTTCGTTGGCACGTAATCCGGCTCGAAGGACCATGTAATTTCGACCAATCGCGGGGAGACGCAATCGCGAGGAGAGACGTCAACGGGAGTCTTAAATTCCCGTTATGATTATAATAATCGACACCACGAGTTGATCGATCCCCTGATTTCCGTTAAGATAATAGGGGTGATTAAGTTGATATAACACTGTGATTCACAGGGTTACAAGGTTTTATTTCCAACACTTATGATGTACACTGTTGAGTAGCTATAATTCGTAGATGACAATTTGTCGCACGAAGATAAGATAGATATACACAATAGAACAAGGCTCTTATAGTTGAACTTAGTATGTTAGTGGACGTAGCACTAGAGGATACTTAATAAAGGAAGCGAATGTTCGGTAATCCCGAGGACCGACTTAGATAGATGATGTGAGTTAGACCTTTCGTGCTTAGACTAAGTAAAGTTGACTTTTCTAGCGGTGTAGAAGAAGTAAAGTTGTGTGACGATGCTGTGTCGGAGGAAAGCTAGCGATGGGTGTGTCTCGGATTTGTTTATGACATTTTGGTCAGCAAAGTCAGGGCAGTATACATTGCTTCTGATTGGATAAACGAAGGTTGGTGGACTAGGAAGGGTTTCAGCCGCCCTCGATAGAAAGTTGTTAGTAGGAAGCATCGTACGTGAGAAAAACTAACTTTCCCTTGTCAAGCCGTAGTAAACAATAGTCTTTAGAAAGTGATTTAGAAAAAAAATATTTGTTCGGTCTGAAGGACCTTAGCTAGCAAATTACTGGAATTTATGATGAGTCCTTAAGACTATTGAGGGTACGCAGTAAGGATGAGCGGACTTCTGATTCCCGTCTGGTCCGCGGTGTATGGCCTGATCTAGGTAGAGGGTCGTCCGACGTAACAACAATATTATTTTATATTTCTGGAAGAATTCTTATTTAATCATTATTAATGTTGCCTATTAAGAATTCTGTACATTTATTCTATAAATTTGTTTTACAAACTTCTAGGAAAACCTTAATCCGATCACATATACCTTTTCAGTCGACGACAGTCACAGTCGAAGCGGGAGAAACTGAGAGAGCTCAATGGGATAACAAAATCGAATTTTTAATGTCCTGTGTCGCGTTTTCCGTTGGCCTGGGAAATGTTTGGAGGTTTCCTTACACTGCCTATCAAAATGGTGGTGGTGCATTCCTCGTGCCATACATCATTGTTCTGTTTATTATCGGGAAACCAATCTATTACCTGGAGATGACGTTAGGGCAATTTAGCAGCAGGTCTTGTGTACAAGTTTGGTCCATTTCACCTGCTTTCAGAGGTATATCCTCAGATAAATCGAGTTATTCGAATGCGAACAACTTGAGACCATTTTGCTCCAGTTACAATTCTAATAATAAGTCTAGAGTCGCGGTGATGTTTAATTTGCTGTTTTCAGGCATCGGTTATGGTGTGACGATTTCCGTTTTCTTAGTAGTTACGTATTATTGTTCTCTGATGGCACTGGCGGTATATTATTTATTGGCTAGTTTTCAATCAGTTCTTCCTTGGTCCTTTTGCTGGGAAGAATGGAAAGATATCTGCTTCGACAGCGCTCCAACTGACAGGGAAATAGTGGCAAATATTAGCAGCAAGAGCAGTTCTGCTGACTTATACTTTCGGTGAGTTTTTTTTATTTATTTATTTGAATTTTACAATTTGTCCAGTAGGACATTTGGTAAAATATTATAGCTTAGTGGTATTTTCGGTGAGTGATCAAGGAACATCATGTTTATTAATAAATTTTCACTTTGACTAATTTAATCTCCCACCAATTATTCCTCCACAACGAGTACTACAAGATCGTCATATTATTAAATTAATATCGTCAACAGCAAAGTTTGATTTTATTAGATTCAAAAATTAGAGTTAATTCTATCGAAAGAATCATTTCTTTCCCTTAATCACCTAATAAAGTAGTCGTTAACGAAGCTGTAATGAAAAATATCATTACAAAATACCGTAGAAATTAATCTAATTAAAATTGAAAAATTCGAATCATTTTTTTCAAAATTCTACTAAACTTGTACTATTAAAAAACAAAGTTTTCTTCGCCTTAATTACGTAATAAGGTAAAGCTGGCAGGCTTAAAAACATCATCACAAAATACTATAAATAAAAATGAATTTTATTAAATTTAAAAATTAGAATTAATTTTATTAAACTTATTAAAATCGATTCTCCGCTTCTTCGTTCATATAGGAAAGTGGTTCTTAACGAAGTTGGAATACTAGAGGGACTGGGATATCCATCTTGGAAATTGGTTCTATCTCTGTTCGCCAGCTGGATGTTCGTTTTCATAGTGCTGAGCAACGGTGTGAAGAGTAGCGGAAAAGCAGCGTATTTCCTCGCCTTATTTCCATATGTGATCATGATAAGTCTTTTAATAAGAGCAGTTACCTTGGAAGGAGCTGTAGATGGAATAATATTCCTTTTCAAACCAACCTGGGAAAAGATCTTCGATCCATCGGTATGGTACGCAGCCGTGACCCAATCCTTTTTCTCTCTTGGAGTTTGTTTCGGGGCTGTTATCATGTATTCCTCCTACAATCGCTTCGACCATAACGTATTGAGGTAATTCCAAATCGTTCAACATTTTATCTGATCCTAGATAATATCTACATTGATGTAAAATAACGCGTCAATCTTTTTGTCGATACATACGATATTCCGAAATATCTGTCTGATCGTGCGATTCATTAATACAGAGCTCATTTTCAATTGGATATTGATCGATCGATGAAGTGGACGAATTCGTAGGTTCAAGAAGTCAATAATTTAAGAACATGAACATTAGAAACATTGGAAGTTCGGAAATAGAAATGTTTGGAAATTAGGAAAATGGAGAATTCGTAAAATTATAGGAAATTCGAAAGTTTTGAAAATTAAAAGATTTGGCAATGCAAATGTGAAGGAAGCTTGAAAATTCTAAAATTCAGGAACTCGAGACCTTTGAAATCGGAAGATCGACAAATTTACAAAAATAAAGAGATCGCCACGAATTTCACAAATTTGCACGATCGCGAAATATTGATACTATACTAAATATCGATACTACAGTTCAAAAATTCCGAAGCTTCGTTTCCAGTTGATGATGAAACCGGTTTAAGAAGACAAAAGTTGCGGCTCGTAGGTCGCAAGTTTTCCGCACCAGAGATTTAAAAAGGAAATATTTTTTCAGAGATTGTACAGTGGTTACGATCATGGACTTTGGCACGAGCCTGATCGCAGGATGCACTATTTTCGGGATTCTAGGCAATCTCGCCCACGAATCTGGCAGAAAAGACATAAGCACCGTAGTTCGTGCCGGAACAGGCTTAGCTTTCATCTCTTATCCGGAAGCTCTGGCGAAATTTACCGTGGTCCCACAATTATTTGCCGTGCTCTTCTTCTTGATGCTATTTATCTTGGGGATTGGTACCACCGTGGCATTCACTGCAGTCATCAACAGCGTTATCAAGGACAGATTTCCAAATATCAAAAACTGGAAGATCGCTGCTGGCGTTTCATCGGCCGGTTTCCTCGTTGGAATCGTTTATTGCACGAGAGTAAGTGTCCCGTGCAAAGTATTTATTTAAATTGCAGCGATTTATAATATAGATCCATATCATCGTTCAAGCAGATCGGCGACGTATACGAAATTTCTTTACCACGATTACAAATTCCTCGGCTCTACTGACGACATTTTATCGTCGCAATGCAGTCAATTAGGTCTTTCCTATGTTTCTATATGTTTCTATATGCCGAAAAGGCATTCTATATCTACGAAAAGAAGAACATTCTCTCAGAAACGTATCCGCAGGCTGAAGAGACACTACCCGCTGGACCTAAAGGCTAGATTCAATTAGTTATTTAAATTAAATAATATTTACTTATTTATAATACTTACTTACAAATTATACTTGTCTATAATAAGTATTAACTTATTATAAATAATTAGCTTTGTCACTGCGCCACGCCAGAAAAATTGCTGAAAATTCTCAATGCGAGAATTGATTGTAAATTTTAATAAATATAAAAAAAAAAGAGACAAACGTATCTGTCTGATAAGAGTAACTCAAACTGGGCACATCCTATGCAAGATATTATCATTATCAGATGAAATTACACTGAAATTACAAGCTGCTTCTTTCGATACTTCATTCGTCCACCTCTGGATATTCATTACTTTCGTGTCATAATCAACGACAGAAAGTATATAATTTGTCGCCACGAATTTAAATTCTACTTGCCAAAATACAATCGTTATTCCAACAGATTGGAGACACGTAACGAAGGAGGATGTTAAAAAGCGATGTATCAGTATGATTTGCTCGGGACAGTTACGATTTGCACGATAATTGGATGAAAGCGCGTGTCTCGACCATTTCATCCATGTCACGCAAGATCAATAACGAGAGAATTATTTCGAGTATTACGTGTCAATGTGTTTACAAGTGTTTCTTATTGACACGACCAAGCACGTTATTCCTGACTAATCTTCTGTTGTTATTCACAATTGGATCACGATATTCAAGCATGTATATTAACATCTCGGTAAATATTAGCAATAGCTATGAAAAATATTATTCATCGAATTGAGATGTGCATTCGCGTGCAATAAGATTCTACTGAACATTAGAACTCGTGAAAACACAATGTACGTTCAAACGCACACTGGCACGTAATACTCGAAATAATTCTTTAAATACATAGAACATTCGGCATCAAATTCTATGAAAACGCTCTATTGAAAAAGTCGAAGGGAATCTTTGTTTCTTGAAAAATATTGCAAATATAAAGAAAATGATACGCGCCATTATACTGGTCATAGAAAGCTATAAAACTTTCCCCCCTTTCGTTTCTTTCTCTATCGTAAAACGCTGGCAATTAACCAGCTAGCTGTTTTTGACGAGTATACTCGTCATGCGTAAAAAGTAATCACATTTTGCCGTTTATATACAATACTGCGATTTTAGCGAAAGTTAAAATATGTTCGTAAATTTTAAGACGTTCTGAATATCTTCAGTTACCCTTCGACAGATGCGATCCTGAGAAAATATTCTTCTTTCAACTATATTGCCATTTTCATCGAACTACACGATGATGGTACCCCGCTGGGAGTAGCCACCCACATGTTATTTAGCAATTAAGTTAGAAAAATTTACCAAATGTTCAGCTGGACAAATGGTAAAGTACGAATTAAATAATAAAAAAAAAAAAAAATTTTCATCGAACATATTTCTCCAATATCAGATAGAAGCAAGTCTGTTTTGATCGACTTGGTTCGAAGGAAGAACTTGTTAGAGCATTTAATTTGATTTAATCGAATTTCTTTCCAGGGTGGTCAATACGTTTTGAACTTGGTAGACTACTTCGGAGGCACGTTTATTATAGTGTTTCTAGCTTGTTTCGAGATTATCGCTATTTCTTGGGTGTACGGTAATTCTTCGTCTCCTTTATAAAATTTTCCACTTTATAAGAAACACTTGGAGCAATCACCGGTCATTTCACTTATTAGTATCACTTTTCTTACAGGCGTCGACAATCTTCTAGACGATATAGAATTTATGGTGGGAAGCAGACCTTCGTTTTACTGGAGATTCTGCTGGTATTACCTAACTCCATTGACGCTTCTCTCGATTCTTATTTATTTCCTTTCTGAACTCACGCCGATCACGTACAACGACGAATATTATCCGACTTCTGCCTATGGTACGACAAATTCTACAGGGTAGAACATCCTTGACGCTAACATTTTTTTATTTTACGTCGATCGAAATTCAGAATATCGCTGCTCGATTCGCGTGCTATCAGAAAAAAGATGCAACAAGTGACTATGAATTCTTAGGTTCAACAAGCTTTAGCGCGAGTTGAGCTTGCATAGAAAAATCCTTATTTTCAGAACATACAGTGCTGCGAACAATTGTAGACTCAAACACAACATTTTCGGTATTATTTCTTCGATATTTAAAAAAAAAAAGAAAATACTGATCATGCTTGGATACGTTAAGTGAAATTGATTTTGTAAAGAGTAAATTGAACGATGTGGGATATCAGGAGATGTTATATAGCAAATTATTGCCTTTCATAATTGAAATAGAAGGCAAGAAGACAATGGTCCTATTCACAGACAGACACCACTACGAAAAAGTGCTTTTAAGATTTCGTAATAGAACCATTACCATGGTCAGCATCGAGTCTTGATCTGGGTCTGATTGAGAATCTATGGGGAATTTTAAGAAGAAAAGTTTACGATTAGGAGAAACACTACCTGTACAGAAAATATCGTTGAGCTTAAAAAATGAATAAAATCCGTACCTAACAAATTAATAGTGTGTGATATAAAGGTAGAAGTAGAAAAATAGAAGTGATATAAAATAATGAAAAACCCAGCAAATATTGAATGAAGATATAACAAAATTAATATCGAGTTTCATAGTGAAAAACGCAATTTTAAGAGGAAATTTCATTTTCTTCCAAACTTTGAAAGAATTGTTGTTTGTTGTATCTTCGGTTTCGTTTTATATCGCAATATGAAATTATACAGATGATCTTGTCGACTGTTGTTTCAACATTATGAAAGATCTAAAAACAGAGTTGAGTGTATAATTATTCACGGCACTGTACATTACAGAAGCTTGGAAATTCGTTTATGAAAGTATAGAAATTCTGTGTATCGTTTATGGCAAACGTATATTTCTACTATATTTCAATTAAACCTCGTTTCATAAAAATTCCAATTCTCTTTCCAGTCGCTGGATGGTTAATTTTGGGACTAGGAGTGATTCAACTTCCTATCTGGATGTTCGTTAGTAAGATCAAGAACGAAGGGAAATCTTATTTGGACGTAAGCATTAAGAGAAACTCGAAACCTCCATAAAGCCACTGTATCTTTTGCTAAAATCTTATAATCGTCCCATTCTGATGGCAAGTTTGTGCGTGATATCATTTTTAGAAAAATAGAAAAGAGACATATACAACTTCGGTCGTAACAATAGAGAAAAGAAACTTAAGAATATAATTTGATAGAAGAAAAAGAAAGTGAAATTTCTATAAAGTCACGCGCTCCTTAAAATTTCTTCACTGTTTCCACATTTACTGAGAAGCAAGGTGGCCATGTTAAAACCTTGATACTCTTTTCGTTGTAGTTACAGTTCTGTCTGTCTCGACGTGTAAATCACCGGACCATGGTCGTGTTCACAAATAAAATTATTATCTTCAATTCTTTTTGTGAATCGTATTAAAATCCTTTTCTAGTTTTCGCCAAATGGTATCATATGCAAACCTGTCGTTAGAATGGAATAATTATAATATTTGAGCAAAAAATATGTATAGTGGTTTTAGGGAAATTTAAGCCACTGTACACTTGCCTTAGATAATTTTCAGTATCATGTTCTCGCTTTTCATTGTCTGCGATTCTGGCTTTTCCAACATCGCGTATTCTTACGAATTCCGTTGCACTTACACGGCTTTTGAGTCTTCTAATTACGTCTTGTGTTTCGTTTCGATATTTACAACGCTTTTAATTTATTATAATTTATTAATTTATTATACTAGATTCTTATAATCGGAATTCACCGAATCTAATAAAGGGAAGAGTACGGTACGTATGAACATTAATAAAACGTGAACACACATGAACATTAATAAAATGTGTACATATGTGAGTTACATATGAACACTAATAAAATGTGTACATATTTATAGAAACGGAAAAATGGATCCGCCGCTGGGAAATATTAATTTCTGATATTATAATATTATATAATATTATCATGTCTAATAAAACGTTGGGAAATTATGATATTCGGATAACGAGTGTTCGGATAAGGAATGCTCTACCGGATTACGAGAAATTGCAATATTTCTTTTATCTCTATATTCTCCTTGTAGATACTTAAACCGAGCGCCGATTGGGGACCTAAGGATCCCGTAAAATTCAAGGAATGGAAGGAATTCAAAGACTCAAAGAGGATAGCGAGGATGAATTTGGAGAAGAAAAGGTGGAGAATCGTAGCTTTGTTGGTCGGAGATGATTAACAGTCAGCACACGATTTCTCCGTATCTTCTTTGTTGACGATCGTATCGATGAAAATAACGACGTTTCGTCCATTCAACGAACACATTATGTATTATAAATATTAAATGCTTATACAAATAAATACTAAATTCTTATCTCGCTTCGGTAATCTTTGCAGACTCGAGCGTCAAAAGCAGAGCAGAGAAATAGCATAACATATATATAATAATTAGACTGCGGATGTTTATGCAAATTTACATTCCTATGAATTAGCATAACTAAAGAAATTTTTCTCCGTTTATTAAATCATATAACGAGCATTCTACCCTGGACAATTTATATCATTTTTTTACATTCTGTACATTTCTGCATTTTGAAATTTCTTATATAAACGCGGAAACACGTCGCAAGTATAAAATTGTACTCAGTGGAGTTTCTATAGAGATCTCGTATCACTATCTAATCTTTTCTGTCGTTCTTACAAATTAAAGTGTATATCAATTGAAGCCATCTTGGCTCTGTCCTGGCGTTTCTCTCTTTTAGTTTCTCCTCTTTGAAGCGAAGCCAAGCTTTTCTGTAATTGGTTTCTATCGGTCCCCACTTCGATGTTGACAGAAAAGATTTCCTTAAATTCTACGAAAGAAAGACAACACGCCAAAGTAAAAACTTATTAAAAATGATAGCAATGGCCGAAATGATTCATTATCTGAAGTCAACATCTCGAACAACATTTATCTAAGTTTGTATTACATTTTATGTATATATGTATATGTACGCATGTATATTTATTTATTTCAGCCTGATGGCTTAGAGAAATTGGTCTTGGCTTTATTGGGTCGCCCCAAAGGTTTCTTCCTTCTTCTTTTATAAAGAAATCATAGACGCACGACATTTCTTGTTTAATATTATTTTATTGAATTATGTATGATCCTACTGGAACTTGTGTATGAATCTGTTGGAACAAAATGGATCGTATATAATTCAATAAAATATAAAACATAAAACATATAATATAAAATATAAAATATAAAACAAAAAATATTCTGCATCTATTATTTCCTTATGAAATGAAAGAAACTTTTGGGACAACCTAATACATAAATTACAAACGTAAATCATGACTGAAACATATTATAAAAACAATATTATATGTATATGTAATAAAAAGGACGAATTAAAGAAGAAAATTATGTGGATGGTGAAAGTGAATTTAATGCAGTACCTTTAATAATGGCAAGTTCCTGTTTCTCAGTATCTCCACGATCATCCAGAATGGTATTTGAAGAATGCTGAAGCACAGTATGACTGTACCAGCCGCGTGAGCCGTAGCAGGATATCCTCTGCCGCCGTAAGTCAAGGGAGAAAGAGTGACGACAGTGTAAAAGAAAATCAGTATCAAAATTAACGGTGTCAAGAGGAACCAACAAATCCTCCAGTAACTACTTGCTTTTCTGTCCAGCATAAATTCGATGTCGTCTAGGAAATTTTCGATACCTGTTTTAAAAAGTCACGATGTTTGCCTGATTACTTCGTTAATTTCCCTTATTTTTAAATTTATTGTTTCATTATTAATTTGTGAGATTTCCATTTTGCGAAACTTTACTTCAAACCTTAACGCTAAACCTATTCCTATCGTGTGCGGTCAAAATGATCAAAGAAGTAATAGTTTTTATGATTTAACATGGATAACGGTTAATTTATAATTAAATGTATATAAAATGATGTACTTTCATAAGATTTCTTCAATTTCAATTATAGACTTAAATGGAATTACACTTTTATTTCTATAGAGATATACCTACTTCAACTTTGCTGTATTTCTTACAAATTATCTTATTGTCAAATATGCATTTGCAAAATTTTCGTAATTTTGTAACCTTTACAATTTTTTACTTGACAAGTTTTTTTGTAGTAATGAATCTGAACTTGTCGATAGCTTTATTGCATGGTATTTTTCCCGCGATTCTTTATACAAAAGTAATGTACGCACCAGGTTTATAACAATTTTGTGAGTTCTCTGTAAATTGGCCCCATACTGTAGATACCATTGTAAATTTATTGCTTCGTAAACGTTGGCTTCAACGTATAAACCTCATAATTTCAGCAAAGTCATTCCTGTTCATTGTTTTTGAAAAAAATGCAGGTCTCCAAATTTTATTCCACAAATATGAGACATCTATATTTGTTATATAGCATATAGCATATATCAGAGCAATATCCCTCTTAGTCCCCAATATTCTAAACGCTTCTTCTTCCGTATATTTTATTATAGCACATCAAGCATAGAAAGGAGACTAAAAAGGAAACGCCCAACAGATTTCACAAAGAACATAACCTAACAAACACGAAGATGGTACCTCGCTGGGGGTAGCCACCCACATGATAATCAAACAGGCAAAAAATTCCACCAAATGTCCAAATTGGACAAATTGTGAATGTAAACGACTAAATAAATAAATAAAAAAAAATTTTATTATATGATCCCTTGTACGGTGATCAATGATAAGATAAAATGGCGTCTTTACTTGTTCTTCCATAATATGCATATCCCTCAAAATATTATGAACTGATGTCCTGCCAGGTTTGAGACTTACATCTATTATATTTATACAAAAATATTGATGAGTATTGGCCTTCTCCACTAACGGTTACTCGAGAGTGGAGTTGGGAAAGCTTCTCCCGTGTTTTATCGCAATCAGCAATAACCCTAAGAAGCTTCTCGATTTTTAAAATGTTTGTAACAATGGACTGTAAAAAATGGTAAATTTTATGGCGATTTCTTAGGGTTGTTATGGGCCTGAATTGATATGTCTTGTCTTTATGGCAAGATTACGGGTGTAATAGCTGTTATTATTTGTTATTACTGATTTTGTTTGTCATTTGACCTTGAGATAGCCTTTTCTTCGTACTAATTGCATTTGTTTGAAGAATAATAAAAATATTTTGACCGCTCACGGTAGGCAAAGCAGAATAGAAATTTTTCTCAGAAAATAAAAGAGCAAACTAAAATTAAATACCGAAAAATATATTGTATGCATGTTTTAGGAAAAAAGTCAGGAATTATTAAACGATACGATAAAGTTTAAATATGGTTAAATTTGTGTAGAAGTCGCAAAATGGATATATAACGAACAAAATTTCAATTCAACCTTCGAATGAATATGCAAAGTAGAAATGTAAGATCGATATAAAATACAACAATGTAGAACACAACGTGAAATACAACACATGTACAAACCGTATACCCATGTTACGGCAGTGATTTCGAAAGAAGCCAAGATGAACACGACGAACGATGTACCATAGTAATCGACCAAGGTCAATACAAACTGTCCACCCTGTGTAGAATTAACGAATTATCATTGATCGATTAGTGTCAAAAGAGAAATACGATTCTACAATCTGCCGTGAAAATCAACCTCATTTCCTTATTCCTTGTCATTCATCGACGAAGAAACAAATAACTCGAAAGTTGACTAGATATTGTACAATGTATCTACTTGTATGCGTAATTGTACTTTGATAATTGATATCTTTCAAGTTAAGTAACAAAATGCTTGAAGATTATTTCAATTTTATTGTATTATCATTTTAATACCGCTGCAGTGTTTGAGAGATTATGTTCAAACAAGAAGAAAGAAACAGGCAGATGGTAAAACGGTAGAAGCTTCAAGATTTGTAAATTACGTGCCGGAGTAACGTAAACTGTGCTCACAGCAAATCCCATTGAACAGACGGAAAGCACGATTTTCCAGATTTCCATGTTTGGAAGCTTTTCTTTCAAGCAAGTTACTACTCCTGACACCATCCCTACGATGCTTCCCACGCCGAGGACAAACATCATCACGAAAAACAGAACCGCGAAGAACTGTAACAGATAAATGTATCTTTCGTAAAAATTAAAGCTTATATACAGGGTGGTTGGTAACTGGCGGTACAAGCGGAAAGGGGGTGATTCTACGCGAGAAAAGAAGTCGAAAATATAGAATAAACATTTTTCGTTCGAGACTTTGTTTTCGAGAAAATCGACTTTGAATTTTCGTTCGGTACGCGTGCACTTTATCGCGTCTCGTTATGACGGATCTCACTGTAGATCGTTGTCTAGATGGAAAAATGAAAAGAAAAAACTTAAAAGAAAAAATTTTTTATTCTATATTTCCGACTTCTTTTTTGTACCACCAGTTATGTATATATAATTAATACCATTCTGTATATATAATTAATGTTTACCTGTCCATTCCAAAATGAGATTGAGTACCACAGATGTTTCGTACACATTCTCATTCAACTTCGACATACACAAAATTAAGAAGGACTAAAGTGGCACATGAAATACTTTGAAATGAATTTTGTTCAGTCGAGGACATCAAACGGTAAAGAATGAGAAAATACTACAAGGAAATAGAACGAAGGAAACGGACGAAAGGGAAGATTTTTAGTTGTTTCAAGATCTATACATGTTCTAACTAACTGTAGAACATATTTATTTATTAATATTCGTTTTACTATATATTCATTTATGTTTACTTGAGGTACAAAGGTGAACTTTGCAATGGCATCAGGATAAGAGATGAACGCCAGGCCAGCTCCAGATTTCACTACATTGTCGATATCCTCCATACCCATTTCATGAGCCAGATTTCCCAAAATCCCAAAGATCGTGCACCCCGCTATAAAACTCGTTAAAGTGTCGACACTAGTTACTATGAGCGCGTCTCTGAAACACGAGGAAAACAATTTTTTTCTTCCTCGGCTTTTACTATAGTGTTTACTATAGCGAGTCGTCTAAGAGTCGAAGCTGAAATATCTTTCACGCTATTAATTATATTGAGAAGTGTGAATAAATTTCAGAGAGAAGTTGAATAGTTTCAAGGGCGACGAATTCTCATGTTCTTTTCTGATTGTAGCTTTTCTCTAGGAGAAGGCAAACTTTGTTTCCTTTTTTGTTCAGTTCTATAAATGTAATTGTACGTTTTCTAATGCATTAATCGATGTAGCTCGAATATAATAGATTCTGATAGAACAGAGATGCAGATTCTGTATAAAAATTGATTTATCTACTTGTATCGAGAAGTTATTAGTTCGGTGGTTACTTTATAAATCATCGAAACACGACCCCCTTGAAGTCATTCAACTTTCACGTGAAACATTTTTCGGTGTAATTAACCCTTTGCACTCGGCATATTTCCATATATTTCATTTCTTTATTTGTTTCTTCGTATAATGCGAAGACAGAACTCCAAGAAAACATATGTTTTTAGAAAGTTGGGGCTTGTGTAATTTTATGCTATCCTGCGCACTCCGCTGTTTAGACTGACATCCTTTCGTTCCTGTAAGGAAGTTTGCTCGTGCGCAGGGGTATTTCGACTGATTTTTAATTATAAATAACTAGATTTGCTTAGATAAATAATTAGAAATAACTAAGATTTGCGATGTCCTCTCAGAAGCTGGGTGCAAATGGTTAATAAATAACAACGAATGACTTCGTTTACCTGTACACGTTATGTTTGAAGTCGTTGTGCGACGAATAAGTGATAATAGAGCCGAAGCAGACGGAAAGGGAGAAGAAACATTGTGTGACAGCCGCGTACCAAACGCTTGGCTCTAAGAGTTTCGACCATTTCGGAGTAAGAAAGAAGAGAATCCCAGTTCCAGCGCCTTCCAAGGTCACTGCTCTGATCAGAAGGCTCAATAAGATGATATATGGGAAAATGGCTAGAAAATACGAAGCTTTTCCTGAACTTTTCACGCCCTGGAACGTTATTAGGATAACGCAAAGCCAGCTAAATAGGAGACATAACGTTAATTTCCAATCCGGCAGTCCAACTCCATCGTCGATACTATCTTTCTCTTGGAGAACCACTTTCCTGGAATTATTACAGACAACAAAGATCGAAAACAGAAAAACTAAGAAATCAGCAACTTTCTTATATTATTTTTCGGTTTATTCTTTTTTTCCTCTTTTCGTAGTGTAACTCACAGGAAGTAGAGTTCCGCGGAACTTCTGCGTTCCTTCTCGTGTAATAATTTAGTAAACATGCTAACATTGACCGATTCGCTATCGATCTTTTGGCTGGAATCGACGCAATAATCAGCCCATTCTTCTCTGCACTTCGCCCAGGGTAATTCCGCTGAGAATGACGCGATTAAAAAGAAGAGCGTGAGAGCCATCAATGAGCTGTAATATGTCATCACTGCCACGTTCGAGCAGAATTGCGACCATCCAACACCTAAGACGATAATTCTTTGGTACAGTCATTCGATGATAACATTTATTTATTTGTTCGATTGATAATGTTATTGTTTTATGACCTGAGATCTTTCTTCTAGGCGTAATAAACGCCGTCATAGGAGACAAGCAACGAAATTGAAAAATTATTGAGAGAAATCTTACGATAAGAAATTTCAATTACAGTAGAGCCGCCCTTATCCGAACACCAATTAACCGAACATCATAATATCTGGACGTTTTATTATCCGAAGAGGGTATTTCCCAGTAACGGATGCCTTTTTCCCATTTCAAATATTTTTTTTTTTTATTTATGTTGAGATATGTGTAATTTTCTGTGCTGGACTGAGTTAAGTGCGTAGTAGAAATACTTATATGTATATATCAGTGTGTGGAAGTATGTGTGTGTGTGCATCGTCTCGAAACAAAGGAATGTAAACAGTCAGTCGGTTAAGAGTCGTCGATGAAGAGTCGGGTGTAGAAGGTGCTGAGACGCGTGCAAGTGTGTATCGATAAATATATAAAGAATCGTCCATGTAATAAATATATCATTATTTTAGTAATAACTGTCAATATAAATTTAATGTTCCTATAACATTATTTCGGCTTCAAAGATCCACAATTCTCAACAATTTATTTACATTTTATAATTTGTCCAGTAGGACATTTGGTAAAATATCATAGCTTAGTGGTATAATAATATAACATGTGGATGGCTACCCCCAGTGGGATACCATGCCGTTTCAAATATGTACACGTTTTATCAATGTTCATATGCAATGTATTCTTTTCCTTTATTATATCAGCGAATTCTAATTATGAGAACTTGGTATGAAACTAATAGCGTTGCAACTATGGGAACAAAGTACGACATGATTGGAAAATTCGAAATTGCTGTAAGTGCAACAGAATTAGCAAAAATACACGTTGGAAAGGCCAGAATGGCAAACGTTAAAAAACAAAGAAAGAAATATTGAAGATTATCCAAATCGCGTAGGTTCCTCTAATGCTGGCAGCGGAAGAGAAAAATGAAATATACCGACGTAACGAAATAATTTCATCGCGATAAAAACGATAACAATGATGATTTTACAGGGAATGAAAACAGCAAAAGAAGGTGGTCTCTATGCAGTTACTTGGGTTGAAAAAATTGTATGATTTGGCAGCCAGAAAGATACGAGATCGATAAATATTTACAGAAACTATCGATTCACCTTAATCTGTATTTGAATGAATGAAATTTCATACTAGACAAGCGATCGTTATTATTCGAAAATTCTATTATTCGAACAATTTCGTCTTCCTATCAGTTCGAACAAGAGAGGTTCTATTGTAGTTTATAAAAATGTTTAATGGCGCTTTTAATTCCACAATACAGAATCGTATGGTTTCCAAATTCATTTAAGGAAAAGGACTCTAAAAGAAAGATTAGTCTGTCTCGATACTTTTCAATTACTTCGTACTGATAATAAAATAAATAAAATATGATTGCCGAGAATGAAAATAACTTTAGTTTGATGTTAATAAAATATGGTCGTTGAAAATAGATTAGTTATAACGGATCATTAAAATTATCTAGTTACCACCAAACGCAGGCGAAATATTCCAGATTTTGATCGACGAGGACGAAGAGAACTGTCCAAGGATCACCTCCAGGTAATAAAATGGTTTGCCAACGACGAAAAGAACGATGATGTAGGGTATTAAGAAAACACCACCGCCATTTTCATAGGCAGTGAAAGGGAACCTCCAAATATTACCGAAACCTATCGATATCGCGATACAGGACATTAAGAACTCTATTTGGTTGTCCCATGTGCTTCTTGCTTCCGTTTCTTTCACGGTTTCCGGACATCTGACGATCGATTCCCTTGGGCCCTCGTGTGATTTCGTTTTCCCCGTTTCGTCCATGGAGAACGCTGGATTTCGATGTCCTTCGTTATTCTACAAAGATTTATAAATCACTGTTGTCGTTGTGTAAGTTACTGTTGCTCCATTGCATTCTGTTACAGTGTACTCTATGCAGCATGGTATTTAGCGACTATACAGGGTGATTGGTAACTGGTGGTACAAGCGGAAAGGGGTTGATTCTACGCGAAAAAAGAAGTCGAAAATATAGAATAACAATTTTTCGTTCGAGGCTCTGTTTTCGAGAAAATCGACTTTGAATTTTGGCTCGGTACGCGTGCACTTTATCGCGTCTCGTTATGACGGATCTCACTGTAGACATCGTTGTCTCGATGGAAAAATGAAAAAAAAATTTGTTATTCCACCACCAGTTTACGAAATATTTATTTAAACATTTATACCACTAGTTACCAACCACCCTGTATATTAAAATAATTAATCAAAGAATGTGGGCACAGCGAAGAAAGTGTAGAGAATATTTTCACGCAGTCGCCGTATATGCTGTAACGATAGAGTTATTCGTGTAAAAGCAGCAGCATTTAGAGACAAATATAAATATTTGTATTATCAGGAAAACGAGGAATTATTATCGCAACGTTGAAAATTGTTCTTCAGGAAAATTGTGCGCCGAAACTTCTACGTACATTTTCAGATTGCTTTCTAATTTCATCAATATAGTCACGATAGTCGAGTCTCGTTATAGCGCCAATGAAACTTCTAAATGTTTCGTATAGCACTCGTGAAAAGCATCTACAAATATACAAATAGAAGAACAAATATCGTGTAAAATTGCGAATCGGTCGCAATAAAACCGTGCCGTCGATAGATAGCGACGAATTAGATTTTAAGCTCTTTAGGGCCGTCGAACGATCGTTATCGCGTGAGTAAAATCTCGCTATCGCCGGTGTTGCTCCGGTAAAAACATAGGCGAAGATGTTTAGCGTTTACTTGCAATTCTTCGTTGCACGTTTGACGAGGTAAATTGTAAGTATGGTGGATTTCTTCCTGCCTCGACTTCAATAATCGGTACCTTTCGATCGATAAATGTAGCAAATCACGAAATGTCGATAAAACTAACGATAAATCGAAGGAATCAGAATCAGTGGAAAGAGATGAAGTAATTTCGAGAATACAGAAGATTTTATTACTGATATCTGGATCATTATTTTCTCCCCCGTTTTAATTTTTCTGATTCATCAGATAAAGACAAGTGACAAGGCTAATATTTCCAATTTTTAACGATCATTATTATATTTCCCAGAAATATCAACGATAGAAAGAAAACACGACCATTGATCACACATTATTTTGTTCTTTTTTCATTTACCACACAAAAAGGTAGCTAATTAGCAATAAATAAATTTTTTACCCATGTGCTATTCGCGACCGTTAGATTTTCAATAAATATCTAAAACAAGAAAGAAACATGATGCGATCACTTACTATTTCGTTCTTTTTGCATTTATCACATAAACAAGTATTTGATTATCAAGAAACAAAATTCTACCCATGTGCTGTTCGCAACCGTTGCAATTCCCATAAATGTCGACAATAGGAAACAATCACACTTCGATCACTCACCATTTAGTTCTCTCTGTTCACTGCACAATATCAGAACGAAATATCACAAAGGAACGAGGAACGATAATATGAAATGAAAATGTCAATTGGAAATCAACGAAACGAGAGAGAATCGACAATGAGACGTCGGCAATGTGATCTCAATTTTCTCCGCGATCGACATCACGCGTCTCCTCTTATATCGCAGTATTGCACGTATATCGATATTATACCCCCGACGAACACCTCGAGGAACCTTGATTGATAAAACGGTTGTGATTCTAACAGATAGATTACGTTGCAGTTTCGTACACGCGGCTCTGATAACGACTGATCCAACAGGAATGTGAAATTGTGTCGAAACTTCTGAAGGAAAAGTTTCCTTTTCCCCGTAACCGCTTGAAAGATACAGCTTATCGGAATCGCACGAAACAAGAATGTATGCGATTTTAAACGAATCGATCTTCTAGCACGGTCGATGACATTTTTTAAATCGACCTTCCTTTTTTTTTTTAATTAATATTTCCTCTTATTGTTAATATTTTTGCTTGCTGTTATTGTTATTCTTGTGTTAGGTTTTCGCCCATTACAGTCTCAGGTAACGAACAGGTAACAAATACAGGTAAGAGAGCGATAATTTGTTTTGTAAATTAGGTGTAGTTGGTTTTAAGGTAAATGAAGCGATCAAGTCGCGGAGAAATAAGGAAAAATCTTTTGTTGGAGAAATGGAGAAAGTGAATTTTTAATTTCATATTATATATATATATATAGTCAAATGAATTAATCCTCTTGCGCCATGAAGTTGGTATAAAGAAATAAAATAGTTTTGCAAAATAATCATAACCTTGAGAAGAATAGTACGATGGAGTCGGATGAAGATGAAAAGCAATCAAAACTGAACGACGTATTATATATCTATCTATATACAAATATACAAATTTATTAGGTTATTAATTATTTGAAATTCGATGCGATCAGCCGAAAAAAATTCTAGAGGAACGTGGTTTGAATCGATCTGACTTGGAGAAATCGATAGGAGGAAAATTCGACGAGACTAGCGAACAGGCGGATGAAATATTGAAAAATGTGGCAATTACCACGAAAGAAACGAGTGAGGCTCTCTTAGGAGAAATTGGCCACAAAGAACGCGCGAAAATAATTGAAAAATCGAAGAAAATATCGAAGAGACTCGCACAAGATGATTCACAGGAAGAAACTTTAGCTCCACGGGAAGAAATCGTGAAATTCTTGCGCGAAAGATCGATGAGTCAGAGCTTCATTAATACTTTTTTAAAACTTGGCTATACCGAGGAATTTCGAAGGTCGAATAAATTTACATATTAACCTTCAAGCGATATCGTTCGTTTTTAAAGCGGATTTTGTTTCTATTCGTTTTGTACCTTATATTTTATACAACCAATAGAACGAAATAGAACAGAGTATGATAAAACAGAACTTTGCGTATATGATAAACCAAAGTTAAATAAAAATTAAATAGTTTAAAACTAGGTAACCTAATTTAATTCAACTCAATATTAACTGTTCTATATCGTTTCTATCGAATTAGCAAATTAGCTTTAATCTATCTAAATATGGACTAATTCCATGAAGCCGGGAACTGTTTATGTTAATTTATAGCGTTCTTACCTCGTTTTAAGAAAACTACAATTTTCTATATAGGCTTCTAAACGCGATGGGCTTTACTCTTGAAGAAACAGAAGAATTACGGAAATTGTGGGAATGGGAAACAGAATGTCCACATGAAATCGATTCTTCCGCATCTTTACCATCTTCATCCAACGAATATTTATCGTCGGACAGTGTTTACTTGAAACACTTGCTTAGCAAACCTTTGGCACATGCTCTTCGTGATATAATTACAAGGAAACCTTTCGATCCTGTCGAATATCTTGGACATTGGCTCTTGAATTATAAAGTTAAATACTTTGAAACACAAAAGCTAAGAGATTGTAAGATTCGTAATAAATGCATCTGTGGAAAAGTTTATTAACGTAAATTTTAGATCTGTGAGGAAAGGGAGACCAGAAAGAAAGAATTCGAATTGGAATTAATGATCGAAAGGGAACGAACCAAGCTACAGGTGAGTGCAACGTGCAATTCTTGTATTTTTATAAAAATTGTTTTCATAAAAAATGTACGTTTTCAAAAATTGATTTATGAATTTATTATTAAAGAAGGGCGAGGAAGAGGAAGTATCGATGTTGTCGCAGAGTGAAGAAGAAGAAGAAGAAGAAGGATTTTTCGACGATTGGACCTTTGTAAACGATGAAGAATTAGAAATTTCCTAAAAAAAAGTTTTAATTAGTTGACTCCAATCAAAATCTGTACATGTATATATGTATACCATCGTTATTTGTAGTCAAGAATATTGGGCTGCTTGAGTTTTTGATATAAAATGGATATTCTTGTCATAAAGTGGCATTTACTATATACATTTAAGACAGTTGTAAGTTAAAAATTAATAACATAGAAGGGTAAATTTTGTTTCAGCTAATGAAAAATAGGAAAATTATAATTATCGTGATTGTAATAAATTATTAATAGCTTAAATTTACAATAAAAATTGGAAAATTATTAAATTCAGTTGGATTGTAATAAAGGAATCATTTACCATAACATCGACAATAATCGTTACCGTGCGATCAATCATGCGCAATGTTGTGAAAAATAAACATGACCTATAAAAGGAACATTCGAGTCGCGCGCGAATCATTCCTCGTTGAAATGCCGAAACGTAAAGATTAAAAGAAAACTTTCTCTTATGAACAATTCAATTATTAATTTGTAACATTTACACCATTAATTTATTACATTTAAACTATTAATTAACAACATTTAAGCTATTAATTAACTGCACTTAAATTATTAATTAGCAACATTTAAACTATTAATTAACAAAATATAAGCTTTTAATTTATTACAATTAAACCATCAACTTAAAACATTTAGACTATTAATTAACAAAATGTAAGCTATTAATTTATAACGATTAAACCATCAACTTAAAACATTTAAACTATTAATTAACAAAATGTAAGCTATTAATTTATAACGATTAAACCATCAACTTAAAACATTTAAACTATTAATTAACAAAATGTAAGCTATTAATTTATTACAATTAAACCATCAACTTAAAACATTTAAACTATTAATTAACAAAATGTAAGCTATTAATTTATTACAATTAAACCATCAACTTAAAACATTTAAACTATTAATTAACAAAATATAAGCTATTAATTTATAACGATTAAACCATCAGCTTAAAACATTTAAACTATTAATTAACAAAATATAAGCTATTAATTTATTACAATTAAACCATCAACTTAAAACATTTAAACTATTAATTAACAAAATGTAAGCAATTAATTTGTAACGATTAAACCATCAACTTAAAACATTTAAGCTATTAATTAACAAAATGTAAGCTATTAATTTATAACGATTAAACCATCAACTTAAAACATTTAAACTATTAATTAACAAAATGTAAGCTATTAATTTATTACAATTAAACCATCAACTTAAAACATTTAAACTATTAATTAACAAAATGTAAGCTATTAATTTATAATAATTAAGCCATCAACTTATAACATTTAAACTATTAATTAACAACATTCAAACCATTAACTTGTAACAATTAAACCATTAATTAACAACATTTAGGTCATTAATAAACAACATTTAAACGATTAATCAGTAACATTTAAATGACTAATCAACAACATTTAAACAAACAATCAACAACATTTAAACGATTAATCAACAATATCTAAACCAGTAACCAGCAACATTTAAACCATTAACTTATAATATCTGGATTATTAATTAACATTTTAGCTATTAATTAACAACATTTAAACTATTAATTAAGAACATATAAGCTGTTAATTTATAACAATTAAACCATCAACTTATAACGTTCAAACTATTAATTAACAACATTTAATACATTAATTTATAACATCCAAGCCATGAATTTATAACATTTTCGTATTCTAATAACGAACATTCACGGCATGTATTCTAACAGCGAACAGTATAACTCTTGCAAATGATTGTAGTGCATTCACGGTATTCGTAAGCATTTGTTCCCTATCAAGAAATATCTCACAATTCGCAATTAATATTTTTCATATTTGTTCCAATTTCTTAATAATAATTTTTAAGTGTAAAAAAATAGCAGTATTTTCTAAATAAACGTTCGATAGGAAAAAGAAGAAAATTGTCGAAACGTAGTTTCGCTTCTTTTCCATCTCCCCCCTTTTCCTCCCTTAAACAGCTTTATTTTCAGGGAATATTTGTCACCGCGCGCAATGCGGTTGTAGAGTCAGTGTTTGCTACGCAATAGTTTCTTTTCAATATTTTAAAATCACGATAGTTTTGATCAAATTCGATCGAATAATCACACGCGAAAGTAATAAGATTTTGTCAATCAAATTTGTACGCGATATTAGAGTTCTTGTTCGTCGATCATAATTTAAGCGGTCGCGGAAGCGTAGTCTTATTTTACATATTTTTGAACATTCGTTTCCGGTATTAGAGTCAGTGCATCTCTCAAGAGGATAAAGCCTCTCCAGTGGCTGAAGAATGTAAGTAGTTTTATACAATGTATTTCAATTTGTTCGCTTCTTTGCATTTCGTTTGAATTATTGTTAATTAGAATGTAAAAATTATCGATAATTTAAACAGCTATAAATGCTTTTTTTTAATTGGACTAAACTGTTAAAGTGTCAACATTCGATTAAAATAACATTGTCTCTGATATGCATTGGAAATCACAGAATTCTCAATTTTTTCATTTCAAACTTTTATGCCAGAATTTCATCTTGCTACATATCTATTACGGTTTACTAGAATTTCAATTTTTATCATTACTAAACATACAAATTTAATCAACTGCCAATTTATTGATACAAATGTGATTACTACAAAGTGTGACAAGTAACAACGGCGATCGGATGATCGAGATGTCGATGACAATGAATTTAGGTTCGATAAACAGGTTGAGAAACAATCGGAACAAATTAATAGCTTACTATCATTATTAACACTCATCATGGATAAATTAATACGTTCCGACGCAAAATAAAAGCAATACGCATAGCTCTTTGGAATGCCAACAGTCTAGCTCAACACAAATACGAACTAGAATTTTCCTTAAAACAACAGCAAATCGACGTAATACTCATATCTGAAACTCACTTCGCCGACAAAAATTACCTGAAAATAAACGGTTATAACTTTTACCATACCCAACATTCCAGTAGAAAGGTCCACGACGACACCGGAATTATTATCAAAATCAGCATTAAGCATTATGAGCTTCCATCGTTCCAGAAGGACTACCTCCAAGCTACAAACGTAGCGACAGAAGATTGCCATGATCACCACTTCAGCGGTATGTTGTCCTCCTAGACACTCCATTTCCAAAGAAGACTTTGATAACTTCCTTGATGCTCTGGGCAATAGATTCATAGCTGGAGACCATGACGCCAAACATACCCAATGGGGCGGCAGACTTATCACAGTAAGAGGCAAAAGATCTCTTGAATAGCATAAACACCAATAAACTCACCACATATGAACCCACATACTGGCCCACTGACACTAACAAAATACTTGATTTACTAGACTTCTTCATAACTAAAAATATCTTTGGACAAGATATGTCCAAATCAACTCCTCGGCGGAACTCTCTTCAGATCATTCCCCCGTTATTGCAACAATTAGCTCAACAATTATCGAAAATCCACCTAATGGCTTTATTCATAACCAGCTTGCCAACCGGCAGCTCTTTAGAGAAGTCTTTAATCATTCAACATGAGCCTTAATTTCCCTAAAAACAAATGAAGATATTGAAACAGTCACGGAATACGTAAACACCAGCATAATAAACGCTATCCGCTCTTCCACGCCTACTAAGAGTTCTATCAATAAACACGAATACCCCCATCACATATTAAAAAAATGGCAGGAAAGCGTAGACTTACAAGAGTATGGCAGAGACATAGAACACCTGACGACAAACGCAAACTAAATAACGCAACTAGGAATTTAACCAATATCATTAAAAGCTATAAAAATGACTGTTTCTAAAAATATCTTGCCGATCTGTCTCCCACGGCTGACTCCAACTACTCACTATTGGAAGGCTTCCAGGAAACTCACGCGTCCCCCGCAAATAATCCCTCCAATTCGCTGCCCGCAAAGTGGATGGGCGCGTAGCCCTACAGGAAAAGCCAACCTGTTTGTTAATCACCTATCTAACGTATTTGAACCTCATTCCTCCAATATTGCCGCGGAAATAACGAAATATCTGCACTCTCCCTTCCAAATGTCTCCTCCGATTGAACCTTTCACTTCTCTAGAAGTTACAGAATTAATCCGTCGCCTAAATCCCAGGAAAGCATCGGCGCGTGACCAAATATGCAATAAAGCAATCAAGGAACTTCCCATAAAAGGGATTGCACTGGGATCTCATCAATTTTACCGAATGCTGCCAGTAGGGATGCGAATTATTGTACGATATTTGTACTGATCAATGTAATTGTTGTATGGAAGATAGATGTTGTGTTATGTATATTGTTTTACGTTTGTAAAGATTCGTGTAACCGCTGCGTTGGAAATATATGTTTCGCAGTTAGAGTACGAAACAACTATCTCTTAACGCAGGCCCATGATGACATAGGGACAGAACTCGACATTCTTGCCTGTTGAGGTTATTCGGTGTGTAAACAGAGAAAACACGTGGATAAATTGTAAGGTAGAAAATATATTTGAATAGAAGTGAATAAGTAAAAATACAGTTTGAGCTGGTCCAGATCCGCACGCTAGCTGTGTTACCTAATAACTGAAAAACCCCGAAGCCAACGTCGCCTGTCTACTGTTTATGGCCTGACTTCGTCGCAGTCTTTTGTCTACGCGCTGTCGATGGCTTCAGTGCTTGAGAAAACTAAAAAAGACCAGATGTAGAGTTTTCTTAGAAGTGGTAACCACTTCAACATTGCCAATAGGTTGAATGTTGAGATCAATGTGTAATTATTAAATAACTCATGGGCAGGTCTCGTGCGTAGTCACCTCCTCGTGGTAATTGTTAACGATACCAAGCCAAGAACTGCGCAACAGACAAGTTTGGATCACCAAAAGCCTCTAAGAGAATTTTGTTCAAATTAATTGATAGCCGAAAACTAGCATTAAAGAAGTGTGAATTTAGTCTTAGTTTGCAGAAACTATTAAAGTGATAAAAATGGATATCGTATTAAATCGTTGAAGTCGCCAATTTACGATAAAAATTAAAAAATTGTTCAATTTGATTTTGTTGTAATGGAAAAACCGTCCTTTGCTATGTCAAGAGATCGTTGCCGTTTGATTGACATTTCGTCACCTTGATTGACACCTTGTCAAGGTATATAAGGAACACGGAAGTCGCGCGCGAGCTCTTTTGTGCCTGAAATTCCGGAGAGTGAACATCGAAGAAGAATTTAAATATAAGGTAAATAAAAAAAAAAATATCAAATAACAACATTGCAACCAGTAATTTATAACGTCTAAACCATTAATTTACAACACTTAAGCTATTAATTTATAACATTTAAGCCATTAATTTATAACATTTAAGGAATTAATTTATAACGTCAAAACTATTAATTTATAACATTTATGCTATTAATTTATAACATTTAAGCTATTAATTTACAACATCTAAGCCATTAATTTACAACATTTGAACTGTTATTTTATACATTTAAGCTATTAATTTATAGCATTTAAGCTATTAATTTATAACATTTAAGACATTAATTTATAAAATTTAAGCTATTAATTTACAACATCTAAGCCATTAATTTACAACATTTAAACCGTTATTTTATACATTTATGCTATTAATTTATAACGTGTAGGACATTAACTTGTAACTTTTAAATTGTTATTTTTTTACATTTAGCCATTAATTTATAACATTTAGACTATTAATTTATAACATTTAAGCCATTAATTTGTAACTTTTAAACTGTTATTTTATACATTTAGCCATTAATTTATAACATTTAAACTATTAATTTATGTCATCTAAGCCATTAATTTATAACATTTGAGCCATTAATCTAAAACAATCACTCCATTAATTCTTAACAGTTATACCAATAATTTATAACCACATTCTCCCATTAATTCAAAGTAATTATGCTCTTAATTTATAACAGTTATACCGTTAAAGGGATGTAACTCTACATTCATTGATTTAAATCGATACCATCAAAACGTAGTGAGTGAATTAATGATTTATTTTGTTTTTTTTTTATTAACGGAATCTATCAAGTCTTTGAAGTGCTATTTTATTTAGATATAGATTTATTTAGATAATTTTAAATACAGTATTTAACTTCTCATTTCACTATTTCGTATAAAACTTGTAGTAAGACAGAGTGTAATTTTAAGCTGTAATTTTCCGTGTCTGCTCAAAATCAAGGACACCACACCATATTCATGAAATCAATGAAGCAAGTGCAATTTAACCGAAGGAAACGACATCTTATCATTCATCCATATGCGCTACAACTGGTACCTCGCATGGTTTCGTTTCTTCGATGATAAGTTCAATATTCAAGTATGATTATGCGGATCCACGTACTACAGCTATTCTAATTAATAAATTTCAATACACGCCACTTCTTTATTATAAAATAATTTTACATCTCTGCTTCCAATGCTTAAAAACTGTTTATATAAATGGGACCCGAGCGTAGTTACCTCCTCGTGGTGGGTCCCGGTAATTGGTATCGTTTCCCAAATAATAATACACCAAGTACTATTTTGAATATTAGTATTATTATTTGAGAAACGATATCAAGCTAAAAACTACTTCAATATAGTCTGGTCTTGATCATCCAAAATAGTTTTGGTGATCTAGACCGGACTAAGACCCCCCCGCGGGGGCGCCGTGGGACATCGTGGGACATCGCGGGACACCGTGGGACATTGCGGGACACCGTGGGATGCGAGCGTTTTAGCCTTAATTAATCTTAAGATAGATACCTATGTTATGTGCATTGTAAGCTCATTCTGTACAAAGATACCTATCTATCTTGGAACGAAAAATAAAAATCTCGTCTCTCGTGATGCCCTCGCTTACCACATTGGAAAAATTGTTCCCACGATTTATCGTTTCACGGTCGCTCAGTTCTTTCAAACCGTAGCGTGACGTACTCGCTCGCGCGTATTCCGGGTACGTGCGGGTCAACGTGCACTGGGCAACTCTTTGGATTCGTAAGTCGCCCCAAGCACACCTCTGTCTTGATGACTTCTCGACGACTGCACGTCGTTTGCCTCGAATCACGGGAGTTGTCATCGCACCGGTGATACCTGCGATCCGCGATACTGTCCGATTGGTACTTCGGTACTCGGGCAGAGACCTGCATTTCACGTCCTCCGTAATCCTGTTCAAGTGACGAACCCGCGGGGGTGGACCCCACTGTTCAGTTGGGGCCTTGCCTTCGTAATCCTGTTCAGCGGTCCCTCCCCGGGCCTTCATTTGTTCAGTTGGAGTGTGTTAAATCGCAGGCCTATTTGCTGGATCGCTAGTATCATCGGTCGGTGCCATCGACCGTGATAAGATCCAGACGACGTGACAGGAATCGGGCGAAGGTCAATGCTTGGGCTTTCCGCTGAACCTTAGGGTTATCCGGTGCACGGGGGTACGTCATGTAGGTTTGTTAGTTCTTTCGAGTGACCGCGATTTCGTTCGTTCCGAGCGCGCCGCGGTTTTTCTTTCATCGTCTGATTGTTGGGGCTCCATTTCCATAGTAGCCCCCTTTCTTTTCTTTCGTTCCAAGTTAGACAAATGTGTCTTTGATACGGAATGTTGCGGATAGGGTTGCGAATTATTGTACGATGTTTGTACTGATCGATGTAAGCGTTGTATGGGAGATGAATGTTGCGTTGCGTGGGAGATAGATATTGCGTCGTTTTACGTTTGTAAAGATTCGTGTAACTGCTGCGTAGGAGATAGGTGTTTCGCGGTTAGGCTACGAAATAACTATCCCTTTACGCAGGCCCATGAAGTAGAGTCAGAACTCGACATTCTTGCCAGTAGGTTGAATGTCGAGACCGATGCATAATGTTAAATAACTCATGGGCGGGTCTCGTGCGTAGTCACCTCCTCGTGGTGAGACCTGGTAATTGGCATCCTTTTCCAAAAATTAATCAGTTGATTAATATTTGGAAAACGATGCCAAGCTAAGAACTACGCACCAGTCCAGTTTAGATCTCCAAATGCCGCCAAAAGAATTTTGGATGATCTAGACTGGACTGCACCGTGGGACACCGTGGGATACCGTCGGTCCAGTTTGGGTCTCCAAAAGCCTCCAACAGAATTTTGGATGATCTAGACTGAACTGCAACGTGGGACATCGTTGGACACCGTTGGACACCGTTGGACATCGTTGGACATCGTTGGACATCGTTGGACGTCGTTGGACGTCGTTGGACGTCGTTGGACGTCGTTGGACACCGTGGGACACCGTGGGACACCGTGGGACACCGTGGGACACCGTGGGACACCGTGGGACACCGTGGGACACCGTGGGATATGTCTTGGCTATGTCGAATCCATTCTGAGCCCATTCTGTACAATGATACTTATCTGACTTGGAACGAGATATAAAAATCTATTCTTTTTTTCCACTGAATCTTGCGGTTAGTTTGTGCACAGGAATGCGTCGCGTGAGTCCATTGATTCTTCTGAAAGATCCCGATGTATGAAATCCTTCTCTTATTTCAAACCAATTTTTAACGAATTATCTTATTATTTCAAATTGAGTTATAACGTCATAAACTTGCAAATTAGTAACAGGTAGATTCAAATACCTCGAAACAAGGTTTCGCGCGCGTTTGCACAGTATTCTTTAAATATATTTAGTGGCGAACTTTTGAATTCTTGCAAATATTTTCCATTATTTAAAACACGCGACTGTAGTGTATTATTGGAATGTATATTTCGTATTCTAATAACGAAAATTCACAGTATATATTCTAATTGCGAACAATATTATTCTTGCAAACGATTGCATTGCATTCACGTTATTCATGAGCATTTGTTTGCTATCGAAAAATATCTCACAATTTTCAACTAAATAATATTTTTCAAACTTGTTCCAATTTCTTAATAATAATTTTTAAGCGTAAAAAAATAGCAGTATTTTCTAAATAAACGTTCCATAGGAAAAAGAAGAAAATTGTCGAAACGACGTTTCGCTTCTTCCTCCCCCCCCCCCCCCCCCCCCGCCCTTAAACAACCACCATTTACACCACTGGACTTTACACGGTTCCTGCCTGATGTTAGTCTCCCTGATGATATTCGCTGGGGTGGCGCAGCATCCATGGTACGTCCTCTGTTTCTCCGCATCGAACGGTGAGTCGCATGCATTTTTGTTCCTCCGGTCACTCAATCATGTCGTAGGATGAAAGGTCCGAATCGGCACGGGTGACCGGTTGTATTACGTAGAATTTTGTTGCGAGCATAGTGACCGCGGGTATTTCTTATACCCGTGAGTAGT
This sequence comes from Bombus huntii, assembly GCF_024542735.1. Classification (NCBI taxonomy): domain Eukaryota; kingdom Metazoa; phylum Arthropoda; class Insecta; order Hymenoptera; family Apidae; genus Bombus; species Bombus huntii. The sequence continues at coordinate 6,896,148 of NC_066251.1, forward strand.
AATATTCTTTTTTTAAATTTATTAGTTTAGGATAGGTCTTCTTGCACAGCGCGATTATAATAATTAGTTTAAATACATACACTTGAGAATATATTCGTGTTATTTATAAATATGCATGTTAATATTCCGTATAAATATTTGCAAATGGCAAATATGTACACGAATATACCTGTTTAACATAAACATACTTGATTTTAAGCAATGAATTAATCGTGTCAATATCAAGTCACGTTCGTTTATTTCATTTCGGTTAGAATTTAAAATATGACTCAAAATTCATTTTTTTCCGTACAAGAATGTGTGAAATTTTACGTGCAAGAAGACACTTCGTGGCAGGCAGATTTTTGAATCAAAGCAATAATATTGAACACTGTTTCTGCATTTTCGAGTATGTGCTTTGATGAAGAGATCGCCTGAGATTATTTCTTTCTTACTAATATATTTAGAGTCAATTATTCCATTTGATCGAGATTCAGTCTTTTTCAATTAACGCTACCTTTTTTGTAATATTAAAATTTTGTTCTGATTTATTAAATTAATAAAGTAGAGTTACTTAGTTACTATTAAATTAATAAAGTAAATTTAATTAGAAACGAAGTAGTAAAATATAAAATCAAAGAACGTCAGTCCGTTAAATAAAAATTACACAAACTAATCATCTTTTTAGATCAGGATTTTCAGATTTAACCCTTTCCGTGCCCATTGTCAGGATCTCATTCACGTGCCCAGGTGCTACTTGAATGGGAGAAAGACATTGGGCACGATGATCTAGAATTAAGTAATGTAATAATTTCTCAGCGACTGACGATGTGTTAGTGTATCGTGCACGACGTATTTTCCACGTTATGTGTGTGTGTTGTTAGGCCGTGGAACTGCGTCGCTTTTTCTCATTCGTTAAAACTTCAAATATTAAAAATGTCGAGACATATATCGATTCAATTTACGTCTCGATAGAATCACAATTTCTGATAATGTCATGCACACGATTAAGTGCAATCACGCTTTAGATATTGCTATCAATTGCATTTATAATACCAAGTTTACTTACATTTATTTTAACGATATCATTTCCTCAGACGTGTTTTATCACGTTTTACGCAATGGTCATTAGCCTTCGTCAGTCGATTTCAGGAAAACGGTACGTACCTTAGAGTGTGCATGGTGTGTGTTAAGCTCGGGTGTCGGAGGCGTCCCGGGACGTCCTCTCTAGTGTAGGACCTTTGCGCCCGAGCGTTTGTGTGAGAACCGTGGAGCGAGTGTGTTGGTATGCCTGTTTTGCCATTTTTTAAATATAGCGCTAGGTAGGATAGGTAGTATACTTTCTGATGTGTCCGTTAATTATAAGTAGGTAGGGCCGGGCAGGTTGGCACAATCTCTGGTCGGGTAGGCGCGTTTTCGTGTGACCAACCTGTTTCTGGAAATCTGATTTGAAAAATCGACGGTGAAACTGGCACGAGTAGAGCATGCACTCGTCTCTGGTTTTGCCTTTCGATTTTTCGAATTTCGCGGTCGCGGTCGCGAATGGGTCGAAACGAACGTTTATTGCTCGAGCACGCACATGCGAGTGAGCAACGATCACTGCTGTGATCGTTGGTCAGTCCATGTGCACTTCAATCAGCTTCCGCGGTTTATATTTTTATTTTACCTTGGTAAGTTCTTTTTTTTTTTTTTGTTTGCGATTTAGAAGTCTCGAGCTTAGATTTAAGTTTCAGCGGGCATTGCACACGAAGAAAGAAGAGGCTATAAGCCGAAGAGGCCCGGCAAACTGCCACTCAAGAGGGCAACTACTAATGGCTGCCCATCCTCTGGGTCATCCAGAGCATGGGAAGTCATTATTGTTACTACTTTGTCACTATGCTCGATTTTAGTATTTGTAGTAGTAGAAGTAGTAGTAGTAGTTTGCTTTTTTGGCCGATGTATATATCGGTCCATCGTCCCATTGGGCAAATCGCGATTTTTCTTATTAGTGTCGCGACAAATTAATTACGGGTTGTATCAGAGTTGCGAAATAACATCGCGGCTTTTCATTAGTGTGGCGAGAAAATGATTACGGTTTGAATTAGAGTTGCGATAAAATGATAATCGCGTTTGCTTTAGAGTTGCGAATTACGATATCGCGATTGTCTTTTGCAATTTTTATTATGAATTTTTATAATTTCTTATAGAACTATACGTATCAGAATTTATCTTGTTTTCTATTGTTTAAAATTAGATTATGAATATGTTAATTTTTAATTAATTTTATAGTATTGCAAGTAGCAATACCAGAATATTTAAAGTAGCTTTTTTATATAGTAAATAGTAATTTTTATTAAATTCACTATAAGAGTTAGCGTTGCGATATTGTTCCATCGCGAGTTCTGCTTATTTTTCCTTTTAGCGTTGCGATAATAAATGATCGCGTTTTGTTAAGTAGTGTTGCTTTCACAAACTGCCCTAACCCTCCGACTGCATTTGTCGGACACTGTTCCTGGATCACACGTACAGCTGCAAGAGTTGTACAAGTGTGATCGTTAATCAGCAACCTCTTAAATGGTTGCACTTCGATCTCTCGCTATTAGTGTTGCGTATTGCTTAAATACGAGTGCGTAGATTTATACTTATTAGCGTTGCGTATCAAATATCGGGAATTTTCAGACTTTTCTTTTTTTTTTTTTAATAGTAGATTAATTGATATTGCAGATATAACGAAGCACTCATCGCGTTTGATTTTGAGAATTTTCTGCTTCATAAATATTAGTAGTAAATTAATGTTGCGAAATAAGAATATTCAGTTCCACTCTCGGCGTGTTGATCGGGTTTATATAGAGTGGAAGACGATTGAATTTTAGTAGCCCTTCTGGCTACTGCTTTGTTTCCTTTTCAGCGCCCCTTATTACCACGTTTATTACTGAAAATACTGCTATAAGACATATTTTTTTTGTCAGCGTTAACGTTACCATGACTGCTAAAATACAGAACTTTATTACGAATGTATAATATATATATATATATATATATATATATATATATATATTTACTTATATGAATCTGTGAGCGATTTCATGCGCAACAAAGTATTATAATGAAATATCTTAATGTTGCTACGAAGGCTTAAAATATTTTTTAAAATTTAATTCATTGCAATTGGAACTAGTGCTGGTGATTGTTCGTTCTTAGAACCATAACTTTTAACATTTTTTCGACCGCGATATTTTCAATCTTTTAACAGTAATGTAGAATTTTATAAATATTCGAATTTCATATTGAATTTTTTATTCAGATTAAATTCAATTACTTAAAATACTTGTTTTCAACGTAACCCTAGTTTCGATTAAAAAGATACAAATGATTCTCTATATTTGCTAAAATTTAATCAATAGTAATTTGATCTATAATTAACCATTATTAGTGGTTTATTTTCCATGTATAAAATGTTCTCGTTTTAAAGATACCTGTTTCTTTCATATACCAAATCAAGTAAATGAGTTTGTTTCAAATTTATCAATTTACAGAAAGTACATTTCATAGCATATTAAATATGTATGCTAGATACCCAAATAATTTTTCTTCCATTGTCTGATTGTTCAGGCTTCTTCCCGTTTCCCCATTTTTAAAAGAAGCATATTGCGGTAACGTTGGAGTATATAACTTTTCGATATTTTCATAAGTAGTAATTGTATATGCAGTGTCAATAGTTTCATTTCCATTCCTTCGTTCCAAGTTAGACAAATGTATCATTGATACCGAATGTTGCCAGTACGGTTGCGAATTATTGTACAATGCTTGTACTGATGGATGTAATCGTTTTCGCAGATTCATCAGTTGATTAACTTTTGGAAAACCACTACATCGATCAGTACAAACATTGCACAATAATTCGATACCAAGATAAGAACCACGCTAATACAGTCCAGTCTGGATTACGAAAAGACACGAAGAGAATTTTGGATAATCTAAACTGGACTGCAACGTGGGACGCCGTGGGACATCGTGGGACGCCGTGGGACGCCGTGGGACATCGTTGGACGCCGTGGGACGTCGTTGGACGACGTTGGACGACGTTGGACACCGTTGGACGCTGTCGGACGCCGTGGGACACCGTGGGACGCCATTGGTCCAGTATGGATCACCAAAAGCCGCGAAAAGAATTTTGGATGATCTTCACTGGACTGCAACGTGGGACATCGTCGGTCCAGTGTGGATCACCAAAAGCCTCTAAAAGAATTTTGGATGATCTATACTGGACTGCAACGTGGGACATCGTCGGTCCAGTGTGGATCACCAAAAGCCTCTAAAAGAATTTTGGATGATCTATACTGGACTGCAACGTGGGACATCGTCGGTCCAGTGTGGATCACCAAAAGCCTCTAAAAGAATTTTGGATGATCTATACTGGACTGCAACGTGGGACATCGTCGGTCCAGTGTGGATCACCAAAAACCTCTAAAAGAATTTTGGATGATCTATACTGGACTGCAACGTGGGACATCGTCGGTCCAGTGTGGATCACCAAAAGCCTCTAAAAGAATTTTGGATGATCTATACTGGACTGCAACGTGGGACATCGTCGGTCCAGTGTGGATCACCAAAAGCCTCTAAAAGAATTTTGGATGATCTATACTGGACTGCAACGTGGGACATCGTCGGTCCAGTGTGGATCACCAAAAGCCTCTAAAAGAATTTTGGATGATCTATACTGGACTGCAACGTGGGACATCGTCGGTCCAATGTGGATCACCAAAAGCCTCTAAAAGAATTTTGGATGATCTATACTGGACTGCAACGTGGGACATCGTCGGTCCAGTGTGGATCACCAAAAGCCTCTAAAAGAATTTTGGATGATCTATACTGGACTGCAACGTGGGACATCGTCGGTCCAGTGTGGATCATCAAAAACCTCTAAAAGAATTTTGGATGATCTATACTGGACTGCAACGTGGGACATCGTCGGTCCAGTGTGGATCACCAAAAGCCTCTAAAAGAATTTTGGATGATCTATACTGGACTGCACCGTTGGACGCCGTTGGACGCCGTTGGACGCCGTGGGACGCCGTGGGACGCCGTGGGACGCCGTGGGACGCCGTGGGACGCCGTGGGACGCCGTGGGACGCCGTGGGACGCCGTGGGACGCCGTGGGACGCCGTGGGACGCCGTGGGACGCCGTGGGACGCCGTGGGACGCCGTGGGACGCCGTGGGACGCCGTGGGACGCCGTGGGACGCCGTGGGACGCCGTGGGACGCCGTGGGACGCCGTGGGACGCCGTGGGACGCCGTGGGACGCCGTGGGACGCCGTGGGACGCCGTGGGACGCCGTGGGACGCCGTGGGACGCCGTGGGACGCCGTGGGACGCCGTGGGACGCCGTGGGACGCCGTGGGACGCCGTGGGACATCGTGGGACATCGTGGGACATCGTGGGACATCGTGGGACATCGTGGGACATCGTGGGATGCGTACGTTTTAGTCTTAATTAATCGTAAGGTAGATACCTATGTTAAGTGCATTGTGAGCTCATTCTGTACAACGACATTTATCCACCTTAGAACGAAAAGAAGAAAAATCTCGTCTCCCTTCACTCGCTTACCACACAGTACTTATTGTACTCGCGATTTATCGGTTCGCGATCACTCAGTTCTTTCAAACCGTAGCGTGACGTACTCGCTCGCGCGTATTCCGCGTACGTGTGGGTCAACGTGCACTGGACAACTCTTTGGATTCGTAAGTCGCCCCAAGGACACCTCTGTCTTGGTGACTGCTCGACGACTGCTCGACGTACGCATCGGATCGCGGGAGTTGTCGTCGCGCCAGTGATGCTAGCGAATCTGTTGGGGATTCAGTCGTGGATCTGCAGTCCTGTCCGATTGGTACTTTGGTACTCGGTCAGGGACCTGCAATTTCACGGCCTCCGTAATTCTGTTCGGGCCCGCGGGAGTGGACCCCACTGTTCAGTTGAGGTCAATGCCTTCGTAATCCTGTTCAGCGGTCCCTCCCCGTGAGTGGACCCCACTGTTCAGTTGAGGCCTCTTGCCTTCGTAATCCTGTTCAGCGGTCCATCCCCGGGTTCCACATGTTCAGTTGGAGTGTGTTAAGTTGCTGGCCTATGTGCTGGATTCACGGCTGAATTACCCGTGGATCACTAGCATCATCGGTCGGCGCCATCGACCGCGACTCGTGTAAGTTTCGAACGGCGAAACAGGAATCGAGTTACGGTCAATTCTTGGGCTTTCCGCTGAACCTCGGGGTTATCTCGTGTACGGAGGTACGTCGTGTAGGTTTGTTAGTTCTTTCGAGAGATCGCGATCTCGTTCGTTTCGGGCGCGCCGCGATTTTTTCCTTTATCATCTGATTCATCGGGCATTTTCTTGTTTACCCATTTTTAAGGGATACTTATTGAGATCACGTTAGAGTTTATAACTTTTCAGTATCTTCAATATCTTACAGTGTCGCAAAAATAGAACGATAACTAGTTTAGCACAGCGACTCGTATGTCCCTTCTGCGAGACATGAAATGATATATACAGTGTCAGTAGCTACGTTTTCTTCCTTTCATTTCAAGTTAGATAAATGTGTGTTTGATACCGAATGATGCCAGTAGGGATGCGAATTATTGTACGATATTTGTACTGATCGATGTAATCGTTGTGTGGGAGATAGCTGGTGTGTTATGTATGTTGTTTTACCTTTGTAAAGATTTATGTAAGCGCTGCGTTCGAGATATGTGTTTCGCAGTTAGGCTACGAAACAACTATCTCTTTACGCAGGCCCATGATCAAGTAGAGTCAGAACTCGACATTCTTACCAATAGGTTAAATGTCGAGACCGATGCATAATGTTGAATAACTCATGGGCGGGTCTCGTGCGTAGTCACCTCCTCGTGGTGAGACCTGGTAATTGGCATCGTTTTCCAAAAATTAATCAGTTGATTAATCTTTGGAAAACGATACCAAGCCAAGAACTACGCAACAGTCCAGTTTGGATCGCCAAAGGCCACTAAGAGAATCTTGTTCAAACTAATTGATAGTCGAAAACTAGTATTAAAGAAGTGTGAATTTAGTCTTAGTTTGCAGGAACTATTAAAATGATAAAAATGGATATCGTATTAAATTGGCAAAACAATATCGCCGCTACAATGTTGCTTTATTATAAAATAATTTTACATCTCTGCTTCTAATGATTAAAAACTGTTTATATAAATGGGACCCGAGCGTAGTTACCTCCTCGTGGTGGGTCCCGGTAATTGGTATCGTTTCCCAAATAATAATACACCAAGTACTATTTTGAATATTAGTATTATTATTTGAGAAACGATATCAAGCTAAAAACTACTTCAATATAGTCTGGTCTTGATCATCCAAAATAGTTTTGGTGATCTAGACCGGACTAAGACCCCCCCGCGGGGGCGCCGTGGGACATCGTGGGACATCGCGGGACACCGTGGGACATCGCGGGACACCGTGGGATGCGAGCGTTTTAGCCTTAATTAATCTTAAGATAGATACCTATGTTATGTGCATTGTAAGCTCATTCTGTACAAAGATACCTATCTATCTTGGAACGAAAAATAAAAATCTCGTCTCTCGTGATGCCCTCGCTTACCACATTGGAAAAATTGTTCCCACGATTTATCGGTTCACGGTCGCTCAGTTCTTTCAAACCGTAGCGTGACGTACTCGCTCGCGCGTATTCCGGGTACGTGCGGGTCAACGTGCACTGGGCAACTCTTTGGATTCGTAAGTCGCCCCAAGCACACCTCTGTCTTGATGACTACTCGACGACTGCTCGTCGTTTGCCTCGAATCACGGGAGTTGTCATCGCACTGGTGATGCCTGCGATCCGCAATACTGTCCGATTGGTACTTCGGTACTCGGGCAGAGACCTGCATTTCACGTCCTCCGTAATCCTGTTCAAGTGACGAACCCGCGGGGGTGGACCCCACTGTTCAGTTGGGGCCTTGCCTTCGTAATCCTGTTCAGCGGTCCCTCCCCGGGCCTTCATTTGTTCAGTTGGAGTGTGTTAAATCGCAGGCCTATTTGCTGGATCGCTAGTATCATCGGTTGGTGCCATCGACCGTGATAAGATCCAGACGACGTGACAGGAATCGGGCGAAGGTCAATGCTTGGGCTTTCCGCTGAACCTTAGGGTTATTCGGTGCACGGGGGTACGTCATGTAGGTTTGTTAGTTCTTTCGAGTGACCGCGATTTTGTTCGTTCCGAGCGCGCCGCGGTTTTTCTTTCATCGTCTGATTGTTGGGGCTCCATTTCCATAGTAGCCCCCTTTTTTTCTTTCGTTCCAAGTTAGACAAATGTGTCTTTGATACGGAATGTTGCGGATAGGGTTGCGAATTATTGTACGATGTTTGTACTGATCGATGTAAGCGTTGTATGGGAGATGAATGTTGCGTTGCGTGGGAGATAGATATTGCGTCGTTTTACGTTTGTAAAGATTCGTGTAACTGCTGCGTAGGAGATAGGTGTTTCGCGGTTAGGCTACGAAATAACTATCCCTTTACGCAGGCCCATGAAGTAGAGTCAGAACTCGACATTCTTGCCAGTAGGTTGAATGTCGAGACCGATGCATAATGTTGAATAACCCATGGGCGGGTCTCGTGCGTAGTCACCTCCTCGTGGTGAGACCTGGTAATTGGCATCCTTTTCCAAAAATTAATCAGTTGATTAATATTTGGAAAACGATACCAAGCCAAGAACTACGCAACAGTCCAGTTTGGGTCACCAAAAGCCGCGAAAAGAATTTTGGATGATGTAGACTGGACTGCAACGTGGGACACCGTTGGACACCGTGGGACACCGTGGGGTTAGGTTGGGGTTAGGGGTGTAAGTTTCGAACGGCGAAACGGGTATCGAGTTACGGTCAATTCTTAGGCATTCCTCTGAACCTTGGGGTTATCTCGTGTACGGGGATACGTCGCGTAGGTTTGTTAGTTCTTTCGTGAAATCGCGATTCCGTTCGTTCGATCAATCGGGGCTCTTCTTGTTTTCCCACTTTTAAGGGAAACATATTGCAGTCAAGTTAGAGTTCGTTTTCTTTCTCTCGTTCCAAGGTAAACAAATGTGTCTTTGATACCGAATGCTGCCAGTAGGGTTGCTAATTATTCTACGATGTTTGTAGTGATCGATGTACTCATTGTGTGGGAGATAGATGTTGTGTGTGTGTAAGCTGTGTATGCGGATTGATGCTGCGTACTGTATGCTTTGTTTAAGGTTTGTTAAGATTCATATAAGCGCTGCGTTGGAGATAGTCGCCTCGTAGCTTCGACTGCGAAATTTCTATCTCCTTACGCAGGCCCATGAAGTAGAATCAGAACTCGACATTCTCGTTAGCGGCTTGAATGTCGACATTTTTGTGTAATGTTGTGTAACTCATGGGCGCGTCTCGTGCGTAGTCACCTCCGCGTGGTGAGACCTGGTAATTGGCAGCGTTTCTCCACGTTAGATTAATCTCCACGTTATTTGTTTTCCATCTTTCTTTACATTACTTTGTTACGTTTCTCCTTTCTTTATATTATCCAACATTTAATCTTTGGAAAACAATGCCAAGCTGAGAACTACGCTACCACAGTCCAATCTAAACAATCCAAAATTCGTTGTGGGAGCTGTGAGAAATCGCACCAACATCGTGGGATGAGTACATCTTATTTAATTACTTTCTCCAGTCTTTGTAATGATCTCTTTTAATCGTTCTTTGGAAGATGGATATTACGTGATATATGTTTGCTTTTAAGTTTGTAAAGATTCATTTAATCATTTTGTGGGAGATAGATGATGCGTGGTGTATGCTTGCTTCTATGTTTTATTAGCTATGTAGTATTAGCTGTAACTCTCAACTAAATAATCAAAATGGGACGAGTATGTTTTAGTTTTAATTATTCATAAGATAGACATACCTTAACAAATTATAAGCAACCATCGTGGGACGCCGCGAAATATCGCAGGGACATCGTGGGATGTGTGTTCTAGTTTCAATAATTTCAAGAGAAATATATCCAAGTTAAAGAAACTCTATCATGAGTGCATTTCCTAAATAGATACGCTATCTATTTTACAAGGGAATATGGGAAATATAATAGAGAATATAACGAAAAAGGATCACCGATAGTATATTTATAATGATCGATGTGCCTGATCGATATATTTACAAGTAAGTTTTCGGTGATCCTTTTGCTCTTCTCCTTAGTCCTTCTGCTCTTTTCGTCGATCCCTTTTTTTATATTGGTCCTTTTTATTTGTCGAAATTTAGCCATTTGAATTGTCCATAAATTGTAAGCTAGTTATTCGAAATAGGGGAAAATATTTTAAACATCAATTTGTTATGCATATATTATGTATAAATAAAAGAAAATTGAAAAAAGAGCAGACTACAACTATTGTATACACCTAATATATCCTGCACCTCGTCTGCGTCTCTAATTCGTCTGTGAGAAAAGAGTACACTTCGTTTGCTTCTTTTCTTCTGTCGCCTAGACGTTGTTGCACTGATTTCATATGCATGTGAGGTGATATGTCGTGATAGGGTCGGAAGGAAAACTCAGATTTACTCAACGATAAATGTTTATTCACTGTAATGTCAATGAGTACACTTGTCGCAGGACTCGCGATTATATTCGGTTCGCGAATGCGCGGTTATAAGTTAGAGCTTGGATAGCTATGATTCGAGATGCGCTGCGAGTGCGGACAATGATTGCACCAGATGCCGAGAGCTTAGATAATTATTCGACTCGAACCGTGTAAGTATAACGATCGTGGTATGTTGACTCGCGGTAATGGACTGACTTTTTTGTCGCGATGCTGCTGCGGAGCAAGACTGCGTTGGGATGTTTCTAAGGATGCGAAGGCATCGGATTCGTTGAGAAAAGCTTTGGTTCGGAAAGTGAGGGAAATGTACGTTAATGTTTATTGGCTAATTCGTGTTGGTCGTTGGAAAAGGATGCTAGCTGCCCTTGAGAGGGTGTTGCTAGCGGGAAGCATCGTACGTGAGAGATAGCAGATTTCTCGTGTGTCCCCGTGGTAGTGGTCGACTTCGAGACTGATAAACAAAGACTGTTTGTCTCTTTGGAGGACCTTAGCTAAAATAAATCCTAAGATTTATAGCGGTCCTTAGGCTAGCTGGAAATATTCCGTACGAATTTATCGACATCTGACAATCATCTTGTCCGCAGGTATAGGGTCTTTGTGTCGTGCGTCACGCGACGTAAACTGTTGGGAAATTTACTGTCAAGTGCCGCCACACATGGAATGTGTTAATAAATTCCATAGAATTTCATTTTCAAGTCCTCAATTTTATTGGTCTTCGTTTCCAAGGATCAGGATCACGACAACTTCTTTGACAGGGAAACCGGGAAATCCTTGACCATTCATTCCATCATTCTCCGGTTGACAACTCTTCGATTCATGGCATAACGCCCGCGGAATTCCGGTTAGTCTAGCACGGAAACATTTCAATAGGAAGTACCAATAACCTGCGTTGCTCAAACATAAATATTATGACTTATGTTGAATCATTCAGCTAGGAAAGAAATATTCTCGGAATTTCGTTCTTTATTTCTTTTATTCTTCCCAAATTATTGCAATTTCAGAGAAATTACATTCTTTTGGAGCGATTCTAAATTATCCGAATCACCTCTGGAAAATTCCAAGGAATTTGGAATAAATTTAGGAATTTGGTGATATTAATATAATATATTAAATGTCGTCCAATAGTCAATTAATTGTAGCAAAAATATGAAAATCAAATTATTCGCTGTTATGGATAGCGAGAATATTAGTGACAGTTTCTTATACAAGCTCGAATTTGGAAAAATTGCCATAAAAGTTGTTGTTAGGAATGTTGAAGACTTCCTTTGTCACATCTAGACAATTTAAATACGTATAAGTTATTCGAGAAGAAATGAAGAAATTTTCATGAATTGTTAAATTCTAAAATAAATCTTTTTTTTAATATTTTAATACATGCGACTATTTCTGTAAGTATCAAAGGTACGAAAAGATGTTTCGAATACGAGTTGTATAGTATCAAAGAGGACATAATTTGGTATAATTAACTTTTCTGTAGATAGACAGGTAGAGGTCATATGAAGATAATATACATTTTTTTAAATGGAATTATATAACTTTAAATACAGTAATCTATCCGTCTCAGCATTCCCCACAAAAAGGTATTAATATATGTCGGAGACGAAAGGACGCCGGGGCCCCTCTGGAACTTCAGGATAACCTCCTAACATTGTAATCTACAGTCTACTATAGCCGTAATGAAACAATCGCAGTTATCCAAGCCGATGGTAACCGTCCAGGATTAGTGACGGTGAGCTTTGGCTCGGGGCGACAGCCTGTCGCCCAACGTAGCCGCGGTCAACGGGACGGCCGCTCCGTCTAACAAAGGTGCGGAGCGGTGTTATGACCCTCATTAAAGGAACTACCAATAGAGGTATCGGACAGTAAAACATTCTAACGGTTCCCTAGGACAAGTAATACCTGAAGTTGAGGCACGTACACAGCACAAGTCCCGGTAGCCCAAGGACCCGCTATAAAACCTGGGTTTTTCGGCAATTAAGATGTTTTGCAAACGGACAGGCAGCTTCTGTCCCAAATTGACCAATCGACAGCGACGTCGATCCGAGAATCTTGGGTACTTAGACACCCCACCAGAGTTTATCTCGGTGGCGTCGTTGGGACGAAGAGGCATTCCTGACTGAGACCTCATCGAGGAAGGGAATAGCGCCTTACGATCAGTACACGTTTGAGTTAGGGCAAGCATATCCATCCTTCCGTTGACCGTGGATTCGTTATCGGACCTAAGACCACTATCGCTAGTGTCGCGAGGGCCTAATCGCCGCTGTTGATTGTCGAATCGGTAGTGTTCATACCCGTTGTATCAGGCCGTATCTTCGTTATAACACGACCCTGGCCAACTCCAAGGGAGGTCTAGCAAATGCCCACAACTCTATTACTGACGCTTCTCTGACATATATGTCGGAGAGGGAAGGACAGCGGGACTTTCCGTCGGGAATGCTAGGAGAAACCTCCCATCACCATAGTCAAGATTTTAATGTTTAAGCCATAAAAATAAGGAAAACAACTTTTAATGTTCCAACCTGACGTTACGACGATGGGTTCAGGTTTAAGGTGACATAACGGGTCACCAGACGTAGCCACGGTCACGGGAGGGCCTCGTACCTGACAGAGGTACGGAATGATTTTATGACTCTCCTTAAAAACAAGGATTGACCCGAGAAGCGGGAACAGGAGTATATAAGGGTAGGTTTATCTGGATTTAGGGAGTTTTTAGTTAATTAATCGTTGAGCGAATTGCCGAGTAAGTCACGCTGATACTGGTCATCCCGTGGACCGTGGATTCGTTATCGAACCTGGATTCGTTGTCACCATCATCTCGGACATCCTATTGCCGTTACTCAGAGTCTCTTGTAGTGCCCACATTCGCACAGATAAACACTAACCACATCCGCGACGGTAAAGTAAGTAAAGGTTCATAGAACGCCCCAAAGTGCCAACCTGACTCCGACATATATTTATGTTGAAAAATCATTACTATACAAGATATCTCAACTTCAATTTGTGAAATTTAATGTATGAAGAACAAAGACAACGTAAACACAGCAATACCGCTTCGTGCCTTTCCTTCTCTTTCATACGTTGAGTTTCACAAATTAAAGTTACAATTTCATGTAAATTAATCATTTTTCAACACAAATAAGTTAATATTTCTTTGTAGGCGAGGTACTCGAAACGAATCGATTACTATATTTGAAGTTGTATGATTCCATTTAATAAGAAGGTCTATCACTGTCGTACGATCTCTACTTGGACATCTATTATACAATACAATCGATCACACCAGATTATGTCCCCTTTGATACAATACAATTTTTGTCCAAGACATTTTTCTATATTCTTCATACTTATAGAAATAGTCGCGTATATACATTTGGAAGGAACATACTGTATATACAGGTTTAACGTCCCTTGTGCAATACATGGTTTCAGTTTGTGCCTGCTATGTGCGTTATACGTCAGAATAAAATAACATGGTCCACTGCGACTGACACATTGCATTCTTCCCATACGAGATATTTCTCCCTTCAAATCGTTCCTCAGTCTTTTCTCGATAGATGCAAATGGAAGATTTCCTTTGCTGGCCTATTCGGATGCGAGTAATAGCGGTTTTGTCTCTTCTGGTTTCTGAGTGAGTTATATCGTATTTATATATGATAGCCGGGTGCTGGTAGTCTCCAATCTCTTTCCCACAACTGCGCTACTCGGTTTTTCCAGTATATAATCGAGTCTTGCGCGAAGGAGGTCATAAAATATTCATTCGAATATGAGGACATAGTGGTCTGTTACATAAATCTTGTATAATGAAACAAATTAGCGTGAAGATGCGTTGAGTCATGTAGAAATTACTTTAATTGGACATGAACATGTTTTAAAGAACGGTAAATCCCCTGTAAAGTTGAATCCTTTACAAGAACTTTTGTTAACTGGGAAGACACAGCAAAACTGGCAGATAGGCGAAGATAAAATATTTCATCCTATTCTATTGTGGCAAAAGTGTGGTACAATTTCGCAAGCAATTATAGATTTAAAGGAATGCTGTTATTTTTAAAAATTGTATGGTCCCATATACTGGATCGGACATCAAACGTGTGACACTAAAAGGAGCATGTAGTACAAACGTTAATGAACTACATTGAAGATATAGGAAGAAGATATAGGAAGATTTCTGCATTGAATACAATAGCAGAATTCCGTGATTCTGCTACGTGATAGAATGGTTTCAGTGTAATGAATCTTCTTCAATTGGTCATAATACTAATATACTGAGCGCTTCGAATAACGAATTGAAACACGAATATAATGACAATGATGATATCTCTCAACGTTCTGAAGTATCCGAAGCCTTGGAAATAGAATCAAGATGGTAAGAGGCATACAAGGAACGTAACTTTATCGAATTAAATCTGGCGAAAAAGATAAAGCAGCTAAAAAGATTTGCCACCCAGAAGTCTTTAATCGAATCATATTTAATTTCGTTATGTGTATCGCTCTTATTATTATTTATTGTATATAATAAAATTGAAAAATGTTGATTTTTCATTGGGAAATATTCTACTTCCATTTTGGACAATGAGAATATTGTAACGTAGAATCTAAATGTAATTTCCGTTTTTATATAGTCATTAATAATATTAAATGATAGTGGTATAAACGTTAGTCAATTGGTTTTTAGCTTTTGCCTGTGCTATCGATCTATATGAATGGAACATTGAATTTTCTTTACAAGGTGGCACTTTCCTTTTTCTCCAACTTCAACTACATTAGCGCATAAGTCTTCTTTTCTCCCGAAAAACGTGTTTCTTGCCACTTACAGTGTTTTCTACCAGCACTCTTCGTTTAGACTTTCTTTTAAAATACTTACATGCAGATGAACATCTGCATGATAGTAATTATTGGAAAATTTCCTTATCCAAACATCCTAGTCCCAAGTTAGTTCGGAAAACTGAAGTTCCTAACTGTGTCTAACAATAAAACGAAAGCGTTATTTAAAAAAAGAAGCGACGTTTTATAGGCACCAGTCCAATAATTACAAACAATGGGGGAATATGAGATCCGGGAAATTTACTGGCTCTTTAAATCAATTCGTTATAGGAAATTAACGTACCATGAAGATGTAGAAATAAGAGACGTTGGTGAATTGAATGATGTCTGATTTACATTTCCTTTGCTACCGCAATCGTATTGTGGTAAATGCCAAAAATATAGTCAGAGTATGACCACTTTATTTATGTAATGACGGTGATAAACTCGGTATCCTGTAATAAAAAGGAATTCATCCATCGTGATACCAGATAAAATCCATCAATTTGATTCATCGTTGCGTTAATTGCGTAAGATACGAGGCAATGATTCCTCGCCACTGGAATGGACCGTGTTACGCAAATTTGTACAGAAAATTCTTGAAGCATACACTATTGCGACATGTCTCTAATCGAGTCTTTTTGAGGTTGAGAGGATCGGCGCGTAAACTTGTAAGAGAAATGCGTATTTGTTTGTTGAAGTTATATTGCAGATGGTAAAGCGTGAATTTGCATAAATATGCGCGGTCTGCTAATGACATTTAGATCCATATTTATTAAAATATATTTACTCGTTGTGGTAAGTACCAACTTTCACGAACTTCTTGTTTGTTTTATAGGAGCTTTGTTCAGATTTGAGCATCGTCTGAGAGTCGGTGATTTAAGATTGCAAAAACTGGTCATTGGAAAAAGGATCTTCTGATATTTAGCCTTTAGGAAGCTGTCTTTGTTGCTGCGACGAATTGAGGCTTGTTTTGCGAATATTCGCCAAAGGAAGATAAACTTGAAATTAAAAACAAACGAAAAAGATGTATCTGAGTACTTGAAAAAAACTGTCAAAATATATAGCTCTATTTGAAAAGAAAAGAAAGGAACTTTACCTACATCACCATTAATAATAAGGTAGAAAAAAATGTTCTTTGTCAAAAATATCCTTTTCTTGTGATCTTTGAAAAATTCAAAACGTGAAAATTCTTTCATAGCTGCAATACATCAGGAAACAAAGAGCTGTCCATAGTTACAGACACGTGCGTATCTGTTGTACTGTAAAAAAAAGGTATATATTGAAATCGTTAAATTTGATATATGTATGTAAAAAAATATTCTATGCGAATATTTCAAGAACAAGACACTTAATTTTAAAGTAATAAAAACTGGCTCCTCCGAAGGCCGAATACAAAACGGTGCCCGTTTCATTAGAGTTTTCATACTTTCATGCCTCGTTCCCCAACCCTTAATGACGCGGCGTAAACCAAAACCCAAAGGGTTACTTTTTAACCCGAATCGACTGGTAATGAATTACCAGAATAAGAAAAATATACATTTTCTTATACATATTTCTTAACATTATTATTATGATACGGCTTTAATCGGATTATTAATATTACGAGATAAAAATGATACCAACACGACTATATTTGTACTAACTTTAGGAGTAAAGAATCACCTGGCTCTACCTGTTCCACCTATTTCTCTATCTTAACCTTGGCATACGAACGACGATCGGAAATTTATCTCTAGGAACACCTTCGGGAATCTCGACTATCAACGTCCGTCAACAGCGGTCATAAAAGTTCACCTGACTCTCGGTCGTCCTTCGTGTCAACTTGACACATTTTTCCGAGAAAAGATTATATTATTCAGTCGTCTATGGAGTAACTTTTTTGAAACTTTTTGATTTCGACATGCGAATGAAATTCAACGAAAGGGAATCCATAGGAGCGCATCCGTACGAATGACAAAGAGCGAAATGAGTTGTTTATCTTTTCGTTTCACCGATGTTTTGCCATTGTGACAATTTGACGCGCGAGAGACACGTTGATTTGCGAAAATGAGAGATGGATAAGGGTTAAATACTCAAGTGTTCGAGGCGTTCTTGCACACGTTCAACCAACCTTTAGGCAAATTGCTGGACATTCGAATTTACTGGCTTGGCATTTTCTCGAGATGAAGGAAGGAGGAGAGACTAATCGATGAATGCATGTTTTGAGGAAAGAGAAAGTGCAACCCTTAATATACCAGTTGCATCAAGTAGCGACAAGCCCTGAGGTGACCGCGTAAGAAGCTCGAGTGACCGACTAACGATTCACAGGAAATAAAATAATAAAGCGCATCGAGCTTAAGGAACAAGAGGTTTCTAGGTGTCTAGAACCAATTGTCGATCGCTTAAAGTATTTTTAAAGAGTCGATGGATTTATGGTCGTATTATTGTACTGAAATATACAGCCTGTTTCGTAACGTTCGTAACGCGCTTGAGAGATCAACAGAAGGCGCAAAATTAATGAGAGAAGTTCATACGAACGCGTGTTCTATTTGATCTTATTTCAAAGCTATAGTCACTTTTGTGTTTCAATAATCCGCAACTGCTTACCATCATAGAAGGTGCTCAAAATGGCTAGCTTAAAAAATGATTCGAAGAAAATTCCATCATCACACAAGCTGGTCTAATCAGTATAACTTTGTTGATCTATAGATCTTTGCACGTTCCGATTTAAATGCTTCACCCTGTGTAACAAAGAAGTAGGGAGCCCGTCTTTGATGACTTTCGTCTGGATATTGATTGTGAGTAACGTTAATGGAAATTGACGATGGTCGAAAATAACCAAAAAGGAATACTCTCATCGATAACCGAAATGAATTTCTCTCATCTATAATAGTTATAAACAAGCACAAAGAAATTCTCTCGTCTATAATGGTTATTGATAAGCAAAACAAAAGTTACATAATCGATAATGGTAATGGTATCGACGATGAAAAAAAAATTCTCCCATCGACAATGGTTACCAAACAATTTAAATCATTTACAGTGGTCATTAGCAACCAGAACCAGTTAAACTAATCTACTAATTCTTATAACACACGTTCGTATTAGATGGTATCCCACTGAGGGTAGCCATCCACATGTTATATTATTATACCACTAAGTTATAATATTTTACCAAATGTCCTACTGGACAAGTTGTAAAATGTAAATAAATAAATAAAAAAAAAACAATGTTCGTATGAACGTTTTTCATTGTTTTTGCGTCTTCTGTCCACTCCTGAATTGGATTTCACATGTTATGATTACTTAAATTACGTTTAATCGTCTTCCAATCACCGTTCGATTACCGGCCTTCCTTTCCTCGTTTACGCAATCGTATGAAACTTACGAATTAAAAATCTGGTACACATATAAACGGTGCAAAAGAATTTTTTTAGTAGGCAATTACAATCGGAGTTAACCAGTTTCCGGCAGATATAACTGGTTCGCCGTTCACTTTCACCTGCATAGATCTTCTTATCCCTTAACTACCTGTGAAGGACGTTTAACATGCGAATTTCTGCATATTGCAACGAATCGCAAGATATTCGTGGGCAATCCTGAAATGTCATATTATAACATTGTATCCTTTTAATTCGTCGTATTCTAAAACTACTCAACTACTGAGAAAGGATTCGAAAATTTCAGTTTTAGAGGAACAAAGCCTCCATGTAGGAAAACATTGTATTCTGTAGCTTCCATTTATTTCTTTAATCGCCTTCTATCGAACGGAGTTGCTTTTTATATCCGTCGATTCTTGCACTTGATATCGTTTATAATAAATTTCCAAGAAATATTCGAAAGGAGAAAGTGCAAGATCTTTAAGACGTTGTGACAATTAAGCCACGAAAAAAGTAGAGAAACCTTAGCCTTCGTTACGAGATTCTTTCATTTCGGCTTCCTCTTCCAGTATTCTTTCGTGTCCAACTATGGCAACCAATGTGATTTACGTTCATCCTTGATGCAAGAAAGTATATAACGAAACAAGGTTCGTTATAAACCTTCCTTGGTCCGTGGACTTCACTCCTCTGTTCCTCTGTTCCATTGACCCTCGCATCTCAGGAGATTTGGGAATCTTACAAAGACATGGACACTGGAAAACTGTCAATAAACGTAGTATAAAATGGATAATATTGTATTCATTTATATCAATCTGGTGATCTACAAATTGGTTTTACATAGTTTATAAACATGAAATAAAACTAAAACTAAACTTACCAATAACTACTATAAAGTGGCATCACAGAAATATACCAGTTCTTTGTTTATCCCTCCTCTTTATCCACTACATGCTTTCTCTTTATGCAAACATTCTCTCCATTTAAAGTTCATTCATCCATTCATGCATTCCTTCATTCATTCCAAATGTGTAGTATATGAAGGAATATAACATAGCATATATAACACACACAGGAGTATAACATAAGAAGAAATACTCATACTTTTCTTCATATCATCCGGATAAAATTTATATCTATTGTTAAATATTACAAGTGTTCTACTTTAGACATTTTATACATTTTTACATGTTACGTACATTCGGTAAATTCTTGAAACCTTGAGGTAGCATTCTTGTGTAACAACAACAAAAGCAGCTGATTTCCCTGAATTTTGTTTCAGACCAACTACAGGGCTAGATCTAAAAAAAATTCATAGAGATCACTTGCTTTTATCGTTGTCACGTAGGAATCACCCTTTTAAAATACGCCAAAATATTAAAAATGCATCAATATCTCCGATCTAACACATATCGCCTTTGCCTGTTTCCTTGCAAACTCTCCGAGCTCGATATGCATTATAATATATCGATAACACTGATATATTAATATATGAATTTAACGACCGTCAATCATTTCATCAAGATCGATCAAGGTCAGGATACTCCTGATGACAAAATTTTACACAAAGGAGAGCAGAAAGAGGAGGGATAGAGAGGAGTAGGGGCCGGGATTCCCCCATTCCGATCGAGTTTAGGTTTGCGATCCCTACCTCGCTTATTTTTCTGTCAGCGTGCCGCCGCAAATCACGGGTCAGTAGAAGTTCGATGCTCGTGAAGGTGGTGTATATACCTGGTGTGATCGTTGCTATAGATGTCACAATGTTATAAACTCGAGATCCTTCGCGCGTTTCAGTTCGACGAGAATCATTGTCAACCTCCTCGTTGGATATTCGGCGTTTTTCTCGGCTGTCGTCTCGCAATTTGCCCGCTGAATCGATCAACATGAGTAAGGTATCGTATTTCTTTTTTTTTTTTTTTAGTAAAATAGCTTAGAAACTTTCGTCTCTCGCGAGGGAGTCTAGTAACTATTCTATTTCTTACGCTTCTTTTGCAGTTTTTGACAATATTAGATGAATAGAGTTTTGAGTTTACGAATAAATTGATTCAAAAATTGTGTGGTTCTAAAGTTTGGTACTCTTGACTTACTGTGCGTCTTACTTTAACGTGACAAATTTAGAAGGCAGATTTTATTATTGATTTAAACACGTACCGTGCTTACAATATCGTTTTATTACTGATATATGAATAGATTTGTCAAGCAACATTTCTAAGCAAGCGTTAATGCCGGAAAAACGTACAGAGCGGTCCGTAACTGATGGTACAATCGGGTACAGAGTGATTCTTGAAAGTGGAAAAATAAGTGGAAATTGTGGAGTAAAGTCTGTTCGTACGATGTTTTCTGAGAAAATCGCGTTCGAAAATTGATCAACTATACTTAAACTTGGCTAAGTGCAGACTAGCTGTACATATGAAATACATACGTATGAAAACAAGTGAAAATTGTGAAATAAAATTTTTTCTTTCGAGCTGTTATTCTCAAGAAAATAAAGTTTGAACATTTTCATAAAAATAAAGTTAATTAGGATCGCAAATTTCTATACGTTGATGGGAAATTCGGAAAAGGTGAAGATAGGCAGAATATATATTTGAATGTAATTTGCAATGAATGTAAGGAATATCTTCGTTGTCCAATATTTAATAGACAAAGAAGATTTAAATCTTTGTTTGAATCCCATTTGTGTAGATTTGTTATTGTTTGTTTTTTTTTTTTTGTTTAGTAAAATAGGGAAAATGTCCATCTCTAATCATTTTTGGACACAATAGCAAACGTTTGCCAGACACTAACGTGATATATTTTCAAGTTTATTTCCCTCGAAAAAATCTTATGACAAAATTTTATCCTGCAGTTTTCACTTACTTTCGCGTGTAGTTTGATCTTCTGTCGATTATTTACTCTTGTCCGATCCGTGATTAGCCAAGTTCAAGTATAATTGTTATATTTACAAAATCGATCATTTTTCAAAAACGAAAAACCTTTAGTCTATATTTTTCCTTATTTTTTCTTGTACGATCATTCTGTATCCTATCGTACCAACAGTTACGGACCACGCAGTATAGTGTAACCAATAATAATACTATTTGTATTATTTTTTCTATTTCCGCGAGACAGTATCCAATTATGCTCATAGTGTCAACAAAGACGAAAGATTTAGTACGCATACGAGGAGGAAAGGTATACGGAATTTTGCAATCTTTCTCGCGTAATAACTCTTGAATGAGAAGATTCCTAAGCTTAAAATTAGTATCGTTGAACTCTATTCGATATGTAATATCGGTAAACGTAGGTTTTCGAGCCAAAAAATTGAGCAGGTAAAAATAGAGGTAAAGTTCATACTTTGGAGATTTTACGATGTGTAGATTTTGTTTGTATTTGTGCAGTATTTGCAATATTTGTTGCACTGGGAAATTCGAAAATAGAAAGATAGCGGGAATGTAAGGAATATAATATCAGCGGTGTTCAATATTTAATGGACGATAGGAAGACGATTCAAAGCTCTGTTTAGGTCTCATTCTATTAGTTCTGTTCGTCGTATGAAGATTTCTGGAAAATTAGAGAAAATGATAATATTTCAAGTAGCAAACTTTTATGCGTTTGTGGGGAAATAAAGGATGAAAACATATCTGCGGAGATATATAAAATAGCCAAAGTAAAATATCCATTAATTACCATTTCGATTCCATTTCTTCAATTTTATTTCTATGAATTTTTTTAGATGAATTTGTATCAATTTTTTCGGGCAAAATGAAAGAAAATGTCTAAGAATATTTGTTACTTTTATAATAAAGTGAAAGTTTTCTTACAATGCAATATTTGCAACTATTACCTCGTGTCACTATAGTTTCAAATATTATATCAACATGATATTTAGTATATCAATTTAATACATCAATGACTCGTGGATCATAATTCCATTCAGTTTAACATTTCCAACATTTACGACTGGTCCGTAAAGGGTTGACATTTCCTCAATCTAATTGATTGTACTACAACATATCAATACCATTACTTATGTTCATGTGCAACCCATTCTCTGGCACGATCCATGCGAATGTTTCTGCAATTCCTAGTTTGAAGGTGAACAAGTAGCAGTCGATGACGTAGTCATTTAACGGTCATACTGATTAATAAGACTAATAACCAAGGTGAAATTCAATTATCTTTCTTTTCCTTCAAATCAACAGCAAGATCTCGTTACTTAAGAAATATACGTGGTTATTCATTTTATTTTAAATAATCCCATTTTGTGGCGAGTCCGCTTACTTTCTCATCGACTACAGGGCAAAAGAACTGAGCTTAGACCAAGTCTCTACCGGAACAGGTAGCAAAATCCAGGCTGCTCCAAACGCACTGTCCTTTCTCTTTTTCATAATTTTGGAAAATCACATCATAATTTAAATTTGAACAATTTTTAGTTCCATATCGGTATTCCTGAGACGAAACAATCACATCAAAATCACCTTTCTTTTTCTATGGAAAAAAAGTCAACGCAGTACGTGGCAGATCCTGCAAAGACGAAACTAGGGGCAAAGCTTTCCTTCCTGGATGCATCCCAGACATTCGAGTTGAATTTTGCATTCCTCCCAACAAATCTCGCCGTCTTTCTCTATTCGTGCACACTCATACACACACACACACACACACACACATACCTATTGTTTGATACACATATTAGTTCGAATTGTCGTTATTCATTAATTTCATAGAATATTTATGATTTTTCATATGGTATTTTATGTTTTAATCTAAACGATACGTCGCTAAATCTAATGTTACCTGTGCTTTCAAGCAACTCATCTTGATTCTTTAATTTTTTGGTGTAAAATAATCATGCAGATTGTAAACGGCGGATTGCGAATGTAAAATGCAGATTATTCTGTGTAATGTATAATTAGCGTTGTGTTGGCTTCTTCATCGAGATTTTCTATCTTTTCATACCTCTTTACTCTTTATCACTTGTCATAGGCACTTATTTTGAAGTACATATTTGAAGTAGTTTAATACCGACGATGTAATTATTATTGGCATACAGTGTAGCATCTGGTACGATCATCAGAATCTAAAAATGAAAAAAGTCTCTTATAATTAGTTACACGGAAGTTTGTGGTGAGAAAATAGATCAAAGTTTGTAAAGAATTAGACAAGTTGTACAGTTTCAAACGAACATGAACCTCTCTAAGTAGTAGACAAATTGAATCTATTAGAAGACTAGAAGAATATTAAAAATGAGAAATGAAATAAAGATGAAAGATAATCCCTAGAAAAATGTATAAGGAATAAGATAAGCCTCGTTTGAAGCTGATTAGTCAATTAGTCATTGAGTTAGTAAAACAACCACTAGATACATAAATGAAGCTTATATTGATTAAAAGAATATTATAAATAAAAAATGAAATAAATGTGAAAGATATAATAAAAGATAAAAGTAGATTAGTTGATTAATTATCCAGCTACTAATAACAGCAATTTCAGAAACATGTTTTCGTTGAAAAATGCGTTTTAATGAAGTTTTAAGGGGCTATTCTGGTTTAGAAATTTGAAAAAATCGAAAATTTGTTTTCATGTTTCCAAAGTTCAGACATTCAAGAATATACCCTTAGAAGGATTTTTCAAAATTTCAATTATTTTATGAGTTACAGCCATTTTTGTGACACAGCATCCGATCGGAACAAACGAACAGCGTTCAAACGCGTTCTTCTCGAAACTACTTTTTTCGAGTTGGCGTGCACGATATCTCAAGTTCTAATGAACCGATTTATTTTAAATTTGGTCTGAATATTCCTTATATACTCCTCTATCGTCCGGACCACGCTCAGCTCAAAATCTTTAATATTACTATTTTTTTAAACGTTCGAAATTGTCGAGAAAACGTGCGAAATAAGAAATTTTTTTTCAAACGGCCGTCATTTTGTGAAAAAATGTTGTATTGACTTTTCCAAGATTCAGACGATAGCGGCATCCATACTAATTAAGAATCTGTCCGCTTTTTTTGTTTCAAATGACCAGAAGGGTTGGTATCATGCACGCCACGACACCCCATTTTTTTGCCAGCACCCACTTTGCCAGCTCGTAACTTTTTAAATATTGAGATTTTTTTTTCAGTGAATTTTTTACGTAATCTCGAAATATCAATAAACAAATGCTAAACAGAAGGATAGGAAAAATATCTTCTGTTTCGCTTGTACAGAGCTTCAAAAATCGGCCGAAATTCATGCCTCTAGACCAGAATACCCCCTTAAGGCGTATCTACGGCTTAAGGTTTTAAATTCGCTAACTAAACCACTTTGTGAAGACTATCGTACTGTCTTTTAAGTCAAATAACGCTCCCATACGTATAGTCTGTGCAGATTATCTATCCATCTCGATATTGCATTTCGCGCGCATATTACACACACTACAGGACGTATCATAACATGTGGGACCCATTTCATGAATGAACAGGGGACACAAAAACAGTGAAGAAATTTCATATGAATGATTCTATTTGACCTTGTTTCGAAGCTACAACCATTTTTGTGTTCCAATTTTCAATAGTCTTCAACTATAATACTTAGCTTCGCCATTTCCTCAAGAGATCGGGCAGGACCTGTTGCCTGGCTTGCTCGTTCCCCAAATTTAAATCTACTTGAAAATAATATTGCCAGTATTGAAGTATCAAGTTGTCCCAAAAGTTTCTTTCATTTCATAAAGAAACAACAGATGTGCAACATATTTTGTTACTGAATTATGTATGATCCATTTTCTTCGATTACTACAAAATGTTGTGCATCTACTTTCTATTTCCTTATAAAACGAAAGACACTTTTGAGTCAACCAAATTCAACGAATGACTGGAATTTTTGAAAGATCGCTAAATTCTTTGATACGACGACTGCAAACTTGCATGTAGACCGAGGGTGGCTGTATCGAGCATCTTATACGAAGGTAATCAGTTGCGCATCGTTGGAACGCTAAAATGACTATGACTTTGAAAGAAGGTCAGGCGGAACATATTTTCGTTTGAACTTTTTTTCACTGCTTCTGTACTCTCCTGTCCGCTTCTGAAGTGGATCCCACATATTATGATACAGCCTGTACAACCACCTATCGCCGGCATCTTGCCAAACGAGCTCTAATTTTGTTATTTTCTCGAATTCACCTTTCAAATTTTAGGAGCGTGTCTTTGAAATGTGTCTTCTAATTTATGTAAACCACAGAAGATCGACTTTTTGCAGCAGTTGCTCGAGAATGCCTGCTTAAAAGTTTTAGGGCACCTTTCACTTTCAATCAAGGTATCCGATATGATTTATCTATTTTCCAGTGAAATTTTTAACACAATAACTACTTTCTTCGTTACATAAAATAACAAGTTCACCGATAATCTGTCGTATCTTTTAACGATTACTGAAATTTTTCCAGGTTTGAAATAAGTATGTATCGCGAGTTTACATACAGAGTATAATGAAACGAACGATTCAATGATCTTTGAGAATCAAGGTAGAGTAATTATCTTCTAAATCGTTCGTTCCAAATTCCTCGTCATTTTATCACATTATTCTACCAAATGTCCAAATTGGACAAATTGTGAATGTGAAATTTTAAATTAAAAAAAAAAAAAATTTATCACACTGCCGAAGGTTTAAAAAGAGAACGATAAAAATGTCTCGTCAATCTCGTCTCATCGATGTATAAAAATATTTGCCATTATGTATGCGCTTACGAGATTGAGAATAAATAGTCGCTATCAATTTCTACGCGAAACATTACTAGAACTACGAGTAAATACGAAAGCAAAGGCGCAATCACTTTCATGATGTCATAACACGTTAGCCAGAGAAAAATGTCTTAAATATGTAGATCGTGAAAGTTTCTTTGTTACTTTCGTAACGAAATTTCTTTTCTCTTCCATTATTTCAAGATATACGTAATCATTTGATCGATGTGTAAAAAGTCTGCGATTCTTACTCTATATGAAGTTTTAAATATGATGTGTTAAAAGCATGAATGAAAGTATGCCAATGACAATAACGCGACATCCGGAAGTTGTAATTATTCAGAAGGTCCAATAATACGTACTATTAGCTTTGACATTATGCTACGACTGTAAAAAGTTGTTTGACCAGTTATTTTCGTAATGAGCTGCATTAAAATGATACTATACTAATAATGCTATAAAATAAGAACACAAAAAAGTGGAACCTGGCTAAGAACGAATTTTCCTCTTGAAAGCAACGATTTCACGGCTTGCTATAGCGAAGCAGGAAAATAGTAAAATAATATCTGATAAATTACATTTTTAATCTCTATGAGATTTTGTGGATAAAAAAAATGTATGTATGTTAGAATTGTGTTCGAGGAACGTGTTTTTGACGTTTTAAATTTCGTTGATTTCCATCAGGATGTTTAATTAATTATATTAAATATCATTACAGCTAAAGAATTCTACCAAATGTCCAAATTGGACAAATTGTGAATGTGAAATATTAAATAAAAAAAAGTATATTAAATATCATTATATCGGTAGATTATTGTCGGACTGCGAATATCTATGCAAATTTGTATTTTTATGAAAATGATGAAAAAGGTGGGACTTTAGATGGCAGAGTATTTTTGCATTTTCAAATTTCCCATAAGTGCATAATATATAAATAAATAGCTTTTGGACTTGTTCTATCTATCTCATTTTGTTCAATGAAAAATCCGTGGAATTAATATAATTATTATAATTATATAATTAATATGGTTAATATGGTTTACACTTGCTTTTAAAACTACTCGTTCCAGTTGATAAACATTATTAGAAATTGCTACTTGCAATTTACGGCAATCTCTCTCACTGAACAATTATATTCGTGTAAAAACAAATTTGTTCAATCGATCGATAAATGACGGATGAAAAATAAGATTGTATTTATAAACAACAATTAATTTCATCATTTTAAATAACGTATTCAGGCTTGTTCAAATACTACATAATTTACTTCTCTTTTCTGTCACGAGTTTTAAATAACAAATTACTCTCTACTTAAATAATTATTTAAATGAAAATCATGAAAATCAAAATCATTTTAAATAACGTATTTAGGCTTGTTCAAATACTAAATAATTTACATCTCTTTTCTGTCACGAGTTCTAAATAACTAATTCCTCTCTACTTAAATAATTATTTAAATGAAAATTTAGCCAATAAAGCCAAACGTTGTTAAATAGAGTAATAGAATTTTTCAATAATTAATTATTATTCATAATTCTCTCAGCACATATTTCTTTGATAGACAAGCGTGTGGCAACACCCCGTTAGAAATCAGTTCGTCATATTATATCGCGATATTTTTTTTTAACTTTATTAAATAGATCACAACGCGTGATACACTTTATATGCAATATATGATCGTAACTGCACCGTTTGATCGCATACGTTGTCTCCTTCGAAGGATGATTTCTATTCTATAGTTTCGCAGCTGGGTAATGTTTCAAAATACTGTTGGATGATTTCCGAAGTGCATAAAACGTATAGAACGTGGCGTATTACACGTTGATCGAGCGTTGTAGAGGTATGCAGTTCCGACCACAATTATGTTTATCGGTATGATGTCGTGGTATTGCGTGCGCACAATGCCGAGTGGCAATTATGGGAGTAATTGTACGATGTTATGCGTCGCATTCAAAGCTTTTCACTTTCGACGATTCTCTTTGTAGTGGACGACCTGAAGCGGCAAACGATCTAATTTAAAGTTGACACTTACGCTTTTAATTTTATCTTTCGATAATAAAAGCTAAAAGAAGCCCTTCTTTTATCATTGGCCTTGTGTCTATTCGGCATAAAATGTATCGCTAATAGAACTGTTTTTTAAATTCTTTTTTTAAATTGATGTTCGTTTCAAATATAAATGTATTATTATTATTAATATATGAATATCACTTATACTCGGCTTTGTCGACGTGTTTTACAATATCTCATTACAATTTTTTACGTTCTCCTATTTGTTAACAAAAATGCGAAACAAACAAGAAGCTAACTATGTTATTTAGCTAAAACTATGTCTTAAAAATATTCACAGCATATAATAATGCTGAACAAATTGTTTCATTGAAGAGACGACAATTTTTTCTATATTATACTATAAATATTATATTATACTATTATTATATTTATTATCTTTATTCTTGTAAAATAACAATTTACTTCGCTCTATACAAGTTGAAAGATATTTAAATTGCAACTTGCGTCGCGTGTAGTATTTCAGATTGTGGAAAGTGTCCTTGCGAGGTAGATGGAAATGTCTATACAGGGATATTACATAGTTCTTTTGTGTCATGGTTCTCTCAAGTTACTTTTAACTCTATCGTATGCAGTTCGTTTAAAAAATAATCAATCAAATGCTTTGCGAGTATTTTTTGGGATTGTGAATCTTGGAAATATTTTTCGACCGATACTAGAGATTTAAGTGAACCTTTCAAAGAGTAAGTGTAATCATTTAATAATGTTTTCGTACCAGGGACGACAGAATGTTGCTTTCATTGGAGATGATGGACACACAACTACCAATTTTCAGCGTGCCACGACAGGTGGCAATGGAAAGGTAAATTAATAATTTTAATATTTCTAATAATTATACTCTTACTAAATCACAACTTAATTATTACACAATATGAAAATAAGAAAGTTATTAAGCATTGATAATAATTTTCCAATAGCCCAGTCTTAGATAGTCTTTCTGAAACTGTACAAAGTTCTAGATAATCACAGAATAACAATTGCATAATTCTGATTTTAGTTTCCAACTTTAACTTGATATTTCTGTAGTAGACATAGAAAAAATTGAAATACCAAGGATGACGATCTACAAAGACGAAGGAGAGAAAAATAAAGAGTATCAAAATGCATAGAATCTCATTCTGATTTCAGTTTCAAGATAACAGTTCCTACAGCTTCGCCTATGAATTACAGGAAGATCGTAAATTGCCACTCTCTTTGATGCTTTCTGATGAAACAGTACGTTGATTAAAGCCTTTAGAAATTTAGCCTAGTAAATTAAAAATACTAATTTTTCTAACATTAATATTAACACTATATTCCTTTACTGTATAGAGGCTTATACCTGTTACAATGTCTCTGTACATGTGCACACTTGACACATTTTTTCTCTCTTTTAGTTTATTCTTTGAAGCTAAATCTTAATTCATTACTTGTTTAACTATATCTCTATCTTATTTACTATGCAGATTACTATATGTACATCTTCTGTGTCAGTCTTTGCTATTACTCTATTAGTTCATGCAGAAAGCACTAAACTTCATGCTTCCTTTTATGAAGTTTGCCAGTTCTCAGATTTGTTTTTCTGTTATTATTGTTACTATTTCTGTCCATTTCTTATTTCCTAGTATGACTGATCTGATTTATATATATTGTGCAGTCACTTGGTATGTGTTTTCTATTTTTTATTCCTTTGGTGTTGTATAGTTAACATATAATACAGTGATATATTTAAATACAGAGAGTTTATTGCTTCCATTGCTGCTACATATCCTTAATTCTTTTATGTCTCACTGCATATGGAGATTGTTGCTCTGTTTTTGTCACTTTTCCATAGCTTTTGTATATATTTTCTACTATGATTTGTTATGTCTTCTATGTCTTACAATCCTTATTATCATAATTTAATGTAATAATAATATACATAATATATACAGACATACATATATATATACATTTTCTAAAATCCTTGAGTATAGTCTTCAGATATGGCGTTTGTAAGCTCTGTGCTGGATACAGCTGAGCAGAAAATCTTCCCCAATTTCCAACTCCAGATCATTGCAAATCAAACATTGGTTTCGTTGATCCTAAAGAATAATTTAATAAAATTGTAATATATAACATGATTAATCTAATATTATTATCGTGATTTGATACTTAATATAAACATTAATCAGAATGTTTTACAAATACCGAGTCTCTTTTCTTCTATTTTTTTTAAATCCCCTTTTTTCAAATTTTCATAGATTACGACGGAAAACGAAATGAAGAGAGATACCTGGGGCAATGGATTAGAATTTCTAATGTCCTGCATCGCCATGTCCATAGGTCTGGGCAACGTTTGGCGATTTCCATTCACAGCTTACGAGAATGGCGGTGGGGTATTTCTAATACCTTACATCATCGTCTTGTTCCTCGTTGGGAAACCGTTTTACTATTTGGAGATGATCATGGGACAATTCAGCAGTAGGTCTTCGGTGAAAATGTGGTCAGCAGGTGTGATATGAAACCAATATTTTCTAAATATTTCATCTATTATTATTATTATTTGATACATTCATTCAAATTAATATTCAATTTATTCTTTGATAAATAATATTAAAAGTATAGTTATACGTATAAAAAGAAGCTATTCTTTTATAATACTTGTGGAAACAACTATTCAAAGTGTTTCAGATTACTCATAATTTAACGCTTTC
This sequence comes from Bombus huntii, assembly GCF_024542735.1. NCBI lineage: Eukaryota > Metazoa > Arthropoda > Insecta > Hymenoptera > Apidae > Bombus > Bombus huntii. The sequence goes on from NC_066251.1 coordinate 6,927,312, forward strand.
ACACCCTTTGTATTTTAACAGACTATTTACCAACTAAATGGTACATGTGCTTTTATCAAACTGGTGTTCAATTTTGATACATTATACCTTCTTTACAAAATCAGCAGAAGAATTCGTGTTTCGGTTGTTAATAACTTATACGTAAAACGAGAGTTTCCCGCGCAATATTAACAAAATTCTGAAAGATTTAATTAAATCTTGCAAACTCTCGATCCCATTTCACGACGGGAATTGATACATGATGAACGAAGAATGTAAAAATTTTAGCAGGAAGTGCAACATTGAGGACCGGTTTCGCAAGTTAAAGTCGTTTGTTATATGGATCGTATACCGGTGTATGCTTCGTGTAACAGGTTTAAATTATGGGTTAAATTACGCCCCATAAGTCATTATTGTTTCCACTCGAGTATACTGATCCAGAATTCTCGCATTCTTACCACACGTCAATTGTTATCGAAAGATAAAGAAATCAGTCCTTATTTGAAATATAGATAAACTTTGGAATATGGGTCACTTTAAGAATTTAAATAGCAGAATTCGTATAATTTCAAAAGAAAGGACGTTCATTAATTTTAATATTTTTACTTGAAATTAGTCTTTTTCGATATTGGGTCTAATTAGAGATCGACTCTGAAATTCGATAGTTATTTCCAAAGAATTGAATTCTTGGAATCTAAACTTGGTTACAATGATAGCAATTAATTTTGAAACATTGCCCACTTTAATTTTATAATTTCGACATTTAATTGCAGTGCCTGGATTTCGAGGTGTTGGCTGGGCGCAAATGTTCTCGATGCTCGCTGTAGGAACATACTATTGTTTTCTGATGTCGATAACCCTTTTTTACCTCATTGCAAGCTTCCAGTCCTCACTGCCTTGGTCCACGTGTTTGGAAGAATGGGGAAATTCTTGCGCCGATTCGGGAAGCTCCTATAACGTCACCAAACGAAACAGTACAAATATGACCAGTTCCGCTGAATTTTTCTTCAGGTAAAACCTTTTTAATCCCAACAACTCGAAAGCAATTATATTTATCGAATATTTGGAATACTTAGAGTTTGATATATTTGGAAATTGCGATGTTTCGAAATTGGAATATTCTAATATCGCAAATAGAACTTGTTTGAACTTGAAATTTTGAATATATCAAGCACTTGGAATATTTGGAACAAGTATATGGAACGTTTAAAATTCGTAAACAAACATAATTCCATTAAACGAACAATCTGCTGCTCCATAAAATTATAAAATAACATTAAAAGATAATAATTCCATTAAGATGACATCACTTCGTATTATAATAACAAATCATTCTTTCTTTCTCTCTTACGATCAGAAAAACTGTACTGAAAGAAAAACATACTATTCAGGATGGCATCGGATTGCCAGATTGGAGTCTGACGATTTGCTTGTTTATTGCGTGGGGCTGCATATTTGCTGTCTTGGCACGTGGCGTGAAGAGCTCAGGGAAAGCGGCCTATTTCCTCGCGATCTTTCCTTACATCATCATGATAAGCTTGCTGGTCAGAGCGGTTACCTTAGACGGTGCTGTGAACGGGATCATTTTCTTTATAAAACCGAACTGGGAGAAGCTGTTCGATGCACACGTCTGGTACGCGGCTGTTACACAGTGTTTCTTTTCACTGTCGGTCTGCTTCGGCGGTGTCGTCATGTACTCGTCGTACAATGACTTCAGGCATAACATATACAGGTTACTTATTACTTTTATTTTTTTCAATTATTTCACTCTTTTCTAGAAAATTCAGGTGTTTAGCGAAACAGGTAATTCAACAGAATAACTAACAATTCATGCATTGATTGCTTCAGATATGTAGTACAGGTTTTATTTATTGGATAATTCATTGGAACAACTAAAATCTTTTCTATTTTATTCGTATTTTATTATTCTTTCAATTAATGGTCTGCAATTTTGATCTGCTTTTAGTTCCTTTCATTATTTTTATTTTTATCGTCCTTTGTTAAATCGAATGGAAGGAAATTACAGATTACACGTGTCTTAGAAAATATCGACAAGTTCTTAGAATAATTGATATTGATATTATAGTATTTTCTTAATGAACAATTCTAATTTAATGGAAACTTTTGTTCGATGAAATTAAGGAGATAATACTCGTCCAGCTCTAAGATATCGTTCTACTTAAAGGATAACAGCTTACAAATCCGTATTTCATCTGTAAAAATTTTCTTAATAAATACTTTTTAAAAACAATGTGTCGTAAATAACCATTTGTTTTAATATTAAATATTATAACGAATATTTTACTTTTAGATATATCATATCCTGTGCACTTTTGCTCGTTCAAATTTCTTAAACATGCATCTATTATTCTAAAAAGATAAAAAAACAGCAGTAAAATAGCGTGTACATATATGTAAACCAATTTGAAAAAAGTAGTCTTGAATCAAGATTTGCTTTTCAATTACAGTGATATTTTTAAAGTTCTTCCATTGAAACTATGAACTTTAGTAATTTCATTGAAAAAGGACATCATCGCGTAGATTTCTTTTCAAATCATTATCTTTCAAAATCAACGATTCTTTCTTATGAACGCTACTACATCTTTTATCAGAGTAACTCGATCTAACTCTCACGTTTGAGGTTCATCGTAGAAACTCAGAGTGAATGACATTTTTTTCTTTTCCTCTTTTTGCTCCAGAGATGTCTTAGTTGTAACGACGTTGGATACGTTCACAAGTTTAATAGCTGGCTTCACCATTTTTGGTATCCTTGGAAATTTAGCTCACGAACTAGGTACCGAAGACATCAGCAACGTTGTTCGTGGTGGAACCGGTCTTGCTTTCGTCTCTTATCCAGATGCCATTGCAAAGTTTAATGTTCTACCGCAAGTAAGGAATCTAGTACACGTTTAGTTGCTATATAACCACTATTTTTCCCTTTGCGCGATAAACGTGATTTCAAGTAAAGAGATAAAAGGATGTGCTCAAACGTAAAAGAGTTCTCCTATTTCATTATCTCTGTTTCCTCTGTAGATGGTTGATATTCCTTTTTTATTTCTGTTAAGTTGTGACTCACTGAAAAAAGTGAAATATTTCATTATTACTTAGCTATTACCTGTTATGTGTATTTTATTATATTTACGATAACAATAACTTATTTGTACTTTTGTTCTATAGACTATTACAATAGAAAGTTGCTGAGTTCTTATTCTTTGTTTCTTACACTATATTATATCCCTGCATTGGGTTCTTAGTTGCTATATTGTACAACTGTTTTGTTCTATTATATTACATTACTCTTAACTCTTAATTCTTTCTTAATAATTACCATGTCGTTATATGCATTATATTAGGCTAATATGGTATATCAACATAGTTTAATGTAGCATATATATATATAGATATACAGGGTGGTTGGTACAAGCGGAAAGAATAAACATTTTTTTTTTTTTAATTTTCTTAAAAATTTACAGTGAGATCCGTTATAACGAGACGTGATAAAGTGCACGCGTACGGAGCGAAAATTCAAAGTCGATTTTCTCGAAAACAAAGCCTCGAACGAAAAATTCTTATTCTATATTTTCGACTTCTTTTTTCGCGTAGAATCACCCCCTTTCCGCTTGTACCACCAGTTACCAACCACCCTGTATATACACACATATCTCTATAATCCGCTTACAATGATATACAATGATGAGATCAATGATGAGGGTGAATTTGAAGACAGAGTGTTTATTTATATATTTCTATGTTGATATATATATATCAAATAAGCCTCTTATAGTATATTGGATTGTATTATTATTAACTTGCTGTTATTATTGTTATGTTGAAATCTTATTATTTACTTCTCTGTCAGCAAATGAAATTACATAGAAATTAAATTAGATTAAAAGAAAAACGAAACAAAATTTTAAACCAAGTTTTACACATAACTTTTACTTTTCACAATTTTCAGCTCTTCTCGGTACTCTTTTTCTTGATGCTGTACGTCCTCGGGATCGGAAGTGCCATCGCATTGGCCGGTGCTCTTATCACAATTATCAGCGATCAATTTCCAAATTGGAGGTACATATACATAGTGACCGGTACATGCATCATTGGATTTTGCGCTGGAATCATTTATTGCACGCCTGTAAGCAATACGTCAATGATCATTTACATTATCGTCAAAATGAACATAATGAATGTGCATAGTTTTTTTTTTTTTTTTTTAATACGTACAGGGTGGCCAGTTTATACTGGAATTGGTCGATTACTATGCTGGATCCTTTATCGTGTTTATTTTGGCTACTCTTGAGATAACTGGAATTTTCTGGGTATATGGCTTGGAGAATTTTTTGGACGACGTGGAGTACATGTTAAAAAGAAGGCCATCGGTTTACTGGAGACTTTGCTGGACTCTTGTTGTTCCAATATTACTGGCTGTGATCCTAGTGTATACCATAATCAATCTGAAACCTTTGACTTATAGTGGTATCTCTTATCCTGACAGTGCTCATGGTTTGTATTTGCTTTATTATTATTATTAGTTATTATTAACATTTAATTTTAATTAGTACATGGTCAATAACGTGGTTAACAAACCATTTAAAAAGCTGTTTTAAATTGAAACGTGTCTTTATATTGTCTAATATGACTAATGTTATCTGCATAATACAAAATATATTTTATGAACTAAGTTACAGGAATAAATTAATTCAATTAATTCAATGATCTCTATTATTAATCGTTGAGGCCCAGTTTTCCTGCAGAGGATTAATACGAGTTTGTTATCATTACCTTTTTGCCATTATTATCACTGATGAAACCTTACAATGTTCTGCGAACAAACATAACTCATAATTTTCTATTACATTGCAATTTTTTTTTATTATTATTTTTATTTTTATTATTATTATTATTATTTTTATATTATTATATTAATATTATATATTTTTATATTATTATATTAATATTATATTTATTATTATTATTATTTTTTAACTGTTATATTTACAATTCTAATTACAGCAGCAGGCTGGACAATTTGCACGTTTGGTATTCTGCAAGTTCCTTTCTGGATGATTTACGCTATAATCTCGAAAAGAAATTTATCTCCACTCGAGGTTTGTATGAAAAGAAGATGATTACGTTTAAGTAGAAACTCAAATCCCATAGAAAATTATTTCTATCAGAATTCCATAGAAGATTGTTATATTTGAATCAAAATTTTATAACATAGAAAGTTATCATATTTATATTTCAATTAAAATTACACAACAGGAGATTATAATATTTCAATTAACAACTTTATAATATAGAAAATTATTATATTTAAATTTAAATTTCATCGGAACGCGCCAGGAAATTATTTGGTTTAATTTGAAGTTTCATAAGAAAGCCATTTAAATGACAGTTTCATTAAATAATTACCAAATTTCTAAATCTCACAGATGATCAAGTCGGCGTTTAAACCTTCGTCAGATTGGGGACCGAAGGATTCCAAAGAACTGGATTCTTGGATCGAATTTAAGGAGACCAAAAGGAAAATTCGAGAGAAACGTGAATGTTCCAGAATTAAACAGTTCGTTTATGTAATACTCTGCTGGGAGGATAAGCTCGTGTAAAGATGAAGGAAAACCTTTCACGATAATTAACAATCTTCCTTCCGTCGACTGTTAAAACATTTGTCACGAAAGAGCAACTTCGAAAATGAAATTGTCTGACATAAACTTGGCACACGATAGATTTTGTTGAGAAACGAAGAAGATAATATACAATTACAAAAGTCATACACATCTATATTATATAAATCGATCTCGAGAAACCGTTTAATACAAAAAACATAACGAAATCACTAAGACACAATTGATACGTTCATTTTCGGAGAATTTCTTTCCATTCAACCTTGCCGTCTTAGAAATAATTCGTATCTGCGTATTTTTTCACTGTAATTAGGTTGTAGACTTGTAGAACAAAACACGATTGAGTTCTTTCTTTTTGTAAAGTAACGACACTCTTTGTTAGTAAGAAAGCTTATTTTTATCACAGATGAACGAGAATTGACGAATATTTAACACTTTCACTGCTGCCAAAGCGACAAATATTATTTCATAGTATTTCCTTGAATCTGTTAATATGTGTTGTAAATTTTGTTAAAGAAATACGTATGTATTACATTAGACTTCTTCTTTTTTTTTTTTAACACGGTTTGCTTTAACAATTGACACGATTAACAGTGGACCTGAAACTGAAGAAAAACTGAATCTTTCTCGTAGAAAGTATTTGCGGGTGAAAGGGTTAAAACAACGGTCAAGTAAACATAGAATTATAAAATGACAATTTAATAAATTAAATATACACCTACAAATAATTTGAATAATAAAACGTTCGTCGTTCTCGAGCGAAACATAGTTCCCTTCTGGTGTCATATACATAAATACAGTATTAATTATTATACAAGAGATATAGGACTCGTGCTATAAACTGCATTTAGGAAATATTTAAGCGAACGTAGTTTTATTTATTAACATTCGAATAGGTTTTAATCACAATGTATTTTAAAAATAAATAGAGATTAGCAACAATAAAATCTGTAATTAATAAAATACCATGGCTCTCCTAGGTGTGCATTTAGATGTTTCGTAAAAATACTTATTAATTTAAAACAAATTACTGGTGAAAATTATTACTAGTAAAAGCTGTTTGTGATATAACTTGAGGTGTAGGTCGTGATAGTGATAGAAAGAAACACTCGAGTGTATATTTTTTTTTTATATTTATTAAAATTTACAATCAATTCTCGCATTGAGAATTTTCAGTAATTTTTCAGTAATTAATAAGTTAATACTTATTATAGATAAGTATTATAATTTGTAAGTAAGTATTATAAATAAGTAAATATTACTTAATTTAAACAACTAATTGAATCTAGCGTTTAGGTCCAGCGGGTAGTGTCTCTTCAGCCTGCGGATCTGGTCCGACGTATCAAGTAGTCCAGTGATTAGGGGGTTCCGGTGTTCGTTGACTCCTCTGCTATATCTGTCGCTATATTTTGCTATTTCTGTTGAGGTTATTCGATGTGTAAACAAAGAAAACACGTGGATAAATTGTAAGGCAGAAAATATATTTAAATAGAAGTGTAATAAGTAAGAATACAATTTAAGCTGGTCCAGATCCGCACGCTAGTTGTGTTACCCAATAACTGAAAAACCCCGAAGCCAACGTCGCCTGTCTACTGTTTATGGCCTGACTTCGTCGCAGTCTTTTGTCTACGCATTGTTGATGGCCTCAGTGCTTGAGAAAACTAAAAAAACCAGATGTAGAGTTTTCTTAGAAGTGGTAACCACTTCAACAATTTCCTCTTTGACTGTGGGTATCTTGAGGTCGCGATGTATTGTTTCGTTGGTAACATACCAAGGTGCATCAATTAAGGATCTTAGAGTTTTCGATTGGAAGCGTTGAAGTATTTCGATGTTGGAGTTACTTGCTGTTCCCCATAGTTGGATTCCGTAGGTCCAGACAGGTTTTATTACGGTCTTGTAAAGCGTAATTTTGCTCTGCGTGCTTAAGTTGGAACGTCGGCCAATGAGCCAGTAGAATTTTTTAAGTTTAGCCTTCAGTTGCTTCGATTTGTCTGTGACGTGTTGTTTCCATGTCATTCTCCTGTCCAGAGTCATTTCCAGATATCTGACTAAATCCTTGTTAAGAATTGTAATATTGTTAATGGTGACCTGAGGGCAGGTTTGTTTTCGCAGCGTGAAGGTTACATGTGTGGATTTATTTTCCACTTTTCCATAGAGTCGAGACCTCGCTGGAGAGTGGAGGATACAATTATCGGGTCTGCGTGGGATGCTAATAGCGCTGTGTCATCAGCAAATGTCGCTGTGGTTATCTCTGTTAAAGTTGGTAAATCGGCAGTGTAGATGGAGAACAGCAGGGGTCCGAGGACACTGCCTTGAGGTATGCCAGCTTCTATTGGATATGTGGTTGTGGCGTCTAAGTATTTAACCATGAATTGTCTATTGGTTAGGTAAGGTTTTAGGATGGAGAGTAGGTGTGTGGTAGGGTTTTCTTTAGTTTGAACAAAAGTCCTTCACGCCAAACTTTGTCGAATGCCTGTTGAATGTCTAGGAATACCGCAGAGCAATATTTCTTTTCTATAACCGTTTATTTTCAGGTAATTTTTGTCGGTGAAGTGAGTTTCAGATATGAGTATTACGTCGATTTGCTGTTGTTTTAAGGAGAATTCTAGTTCGTATTTATGTTGAGCTAAACCGTTGGCATTCCAAAGAGCTATGCGTATTGGTTTTATTTTGCGTCGGAGCGTATTAATTTATCCATGATGAGTGTTAATAATGATAGTAAGTTACTAATTTGTTCTGATTGTTTCTCGATTAATTTTTCGAGTCTAGAGAAGTTATCCGTGTTTTGTGAACTGAGAACATTATTTTGAGAATAATCCTTATTAAAGGAAAGGAATACAAAAAAAGAAGTAAAATATTCTATATCATATTTTTCTTTTTCTTTCTATTGAGCATTTGTTTGGAGAATAGTGCTATTTTAAAACTACAGCTTTTTTCTTTTTCGTGGAGGAAACCTTCATAGGCGCCCCGCGCCCTCCGGGGAGAGGGTGCCGGGTAGTGCCGGATTCGTACCGGCTAAAACCTCCACGGTGATCGTCCTGACGATTGGTGACGAGGGCCCCGTCTTTTCGTATTACTGCTGGGGCACTCCTTCGTCTTCTCCCTGATGGTGTAATCGAGAGTCACCCTTGGTTGATTGGGCCGTTAGGAGGGATCACTCCTAACACCAAGCTGCCTGGGCCGTCGTGCAAGTCCGAAGGGGAGACCAGACCCTCTCAGACTCCAAGGTTCGGTAGGGCCGCTCTAACAGCCGCTCTGAGGCCGCACCGTATCCTCGGCGGCGAGCTGAATGCGCCACCGTTCCCAAGTCTCGAGCCTTGCCTCCCCCGGACGTCGCGGACCGACGTGCCGGCAGAGGGCGTATTCCCGACCGAGCACAGGCTCTGCAGTTGATGGTACACCCGTCGGAGCGCTAGGGCTTGGAGCTCGAACGGAGGAGACACCGCCATGACAGTCGCCGACGCATACGATATCGTCCGGTATCCCCTTACGATCCTGATGGCGGTCGTCCTATGTAGCCTCCTCAGCAAGAGTAGACTGCGTCGACTTTTCATCAAATCCTCTGCCCACACCGGAGCCCCGTACACGACCCGAGAACGGATGACTCCCTCATACAGTCGGCGCACTCCGACTTCTGCCCCATCGATATTCTGCAGCAGTCCACATAGAGCGTTGGCTGTCGTCGTCACTTTGGGAACCAGGAGCTTGAAGTGTGGTCCGGAAGTCCATTGACTGTCGATGGTGAGGCCCAAGTATTTCATCTGAGTTCCTACCTCAATCTCCTCTCCGCTTATGTCCAAACACAGGTCGGGCGGAGGAGTCCCCCTACGTCGATAGTCATAAAACCATATGGCATGCGACTTGTTCAAAACTACAACTAACAATTATTTACTTGTCACAGGTAAAAAATATGGCATTAATAATAATGAAATATGAAAATATTTATGAATATTTTGTAATAAAACTAATTTCTAAAATTGATATTTTGGATGCCCGTCATTACAATTTCAAGTATATTTTCGTGTTAATACGACATGGCTATTTTTGTCAGTTAAACAAGGCTACATAATGTTTTAATAATGCGATGCGCAGAACTATCCAAACAAGTCTCTAATTGCGACGTTTATTAGAAAAAGATAAACGATATTATCTTAAGGGCTTCAATATTTAAAAAAAATACATTTTATTTTGCGACTATAACGAATACCTCGAAAACTAAGGCCAGCTAACGGTTACATGTATAGGGAAAAATAGTTCGAAATGTTAGGCTTTACGATATATTGCAAAATCATCGAAATCGAAGAAGACGGAACAATTCTACAAGTTCTTCCAAACTTGTTTCCTATTCGACTTTATTCAACTGTTACACAGAGAATCACACAAAGTGAAGGAAAAAAGTCAAGGGGAGCAAAAGAAGCAAAAAAGAAAAGAATTTCATTCTAATAATATGTGATTTGTACTTCTCGATGTAGATAACTTTCATTGAAAACTAGTAATCGCGTCTATTCATATTGAAAAACGACAAATTGCTACTAAATTGTATTAGATTATGAATATAAAATAAACCGAATTGAGATGTTTACTATTTCGAAGCAATAACTCTGTATTGTATGTAAAATTTTTCACATTTATGACGGGTTCTCTGCAGTTCCTGTCAACTTTCAATTGACACCACGTGAAATGGTCTAATTTCAAATTTGAATTCCTATTTCCGCCACCAGGGCGCAGATGGCTCAGCTACGTATCATCAAAGCACTAAACTACTGAATATAGATAGAATATATATCAGTACATCAGAGACGAATAGACGAATATTTCTCAGAAAAAAGTAATTAGTAATTAACGAATATTCAATAAATTAGATGGAAAAGTATGTCTATCCTTGCCGCACACTATTACTCTCCTTATCTAACACCGTCTGAGATATCTTCTTGCTCATTCTATATTCTTGTTAACATTTCTCGATTTTTAGCCAAAGAACACTATATATCAAATAGGAACACTTATTCTGATAATGATTGATAACAAATAAAATACTTACCTTGAATTAAATCTGCGATTGCACTATAAAGGAATGCTCGGGTACCAATGTAATATTAACTGTTATCAATAAGTTATTCCTTACTTTATTAATGATTTATTAGAATCTATCGTTTTAGAGAATCTCAGAAGTTTAGGTAAAAAAAGCACAATTTGCAATCAGTTTTATTAAAATCTTTTATTCAACTTTTTAAATCCAAATACAAATTCATATTTAAATCAGAAACTAAATTCTACACTAAAAATTAAAATCAAGTGGGGATATCAATCTGGCAAGGACATTAACAATGATTAATCAATATTAAGTATAGACTTTCTTTTACTTTATTTTGTATCATTTACAATATACACTCCTTTATCTTAAAAAAATAGAACACTGTTTACAAACATATAGCTATAATTACTTAATATTAAACATTCGTAAATTCTTATTAAGCTATAAATCATTCATAAATCATTAATATTTAATATTATTTAATATTACAATGTAATGTCAATCATTCATTACTCGTATAACTAAGTATCACATTAGTAATTTATTAAATCTACTGATTAGATTATAATGCAATAAAATTTGATTAAACCAACGTACACGCATAAAATACGATAATGTGTATATAATACTCTTTGCTAAAATTATAGCTTACAGTTATCAATATTTGTAATCGTAATCGTAATATAACAGAGTTTGACATCACGGCATCAATGATTCGCGGTATTCGCACGGTGAGTTTATCTTGCTACGGTTTACCGGAAGAATAATTACCAACTATGTTTAACACGAACAATATAAATGAAGACCTTTATAATTAGTGAACAGTCGTGGGATCATTATTTTTTAAAGTGTTCTGGCTCTTATTATCATTGCGTTCGCCAGAACAACATAACCTCTAACAAAATATGTTTCCGTCGAAGGATCTAGGAAAATCGGATTATATCAGTTTAAATATCCAGGATAGTGCAACATTCTCGCGAGGATCATCACGTAGTCTCTGGAGGGTAAGTCATTAAAGTATTCGTTACCTATACAAATACTATAGATTTCTTTAAAATTTTTATTAAAAAATTGCTCTCAGTGTAAAATTAAAAATCTTTTGTTTTTTCAGCAATGGAATCAATTGTCAAGGTTTCAGAGAAATATTCTTTACTTTATAGTCATTACGATCATATTAGTTATATTTTATCTGTTACCTGGCGATAACAAAAATGGAGTTTTAGATGAAAGTGATTACAATAACATAGAGGTAGTGCAAGATACTCCTAAATATGAAAAGGTATGTTTATTTCAATAAACACTATTGTTGTTTAAAAGAATGTCTTTTTATATTCTCAAAAAATATAATTTCTAGCCAGTAGAAGATATTATAGTAGATAATGTAAATCAGGAACATAAGGGAGGTGGAGAGGTCATTGAGGAACCTGAATTCCAACCAGAAATAAATCAGGTGGATGATGATCAAATTGGAGAACCACCTCAACCTAAGCCGAACACACTCAAATTTAATGGTAACTTTATATCTTTATAACATAATTGTTAAGCTGATTTTGTTAATAACATTATATTTATTTATTTTTAGGGCCACAAAATAATAGACAAAAAGCTGTAGTTGCAGCATTTAAACATTCATGGAATGGATATAAAGAATATGCTTGGGGATATGATAATGTGAAACCAATATCAAGAAAGTACTATGAATGGTTTGGCTTAGGGCTTACTATAGTTGATTCTCTTGATACTATGTACATAATGGGCTTAAATAATGGTAATATTCATGTTCTATATATTCTATATAAAATTGAGAAACATCCATAAAGTTAATAATACTTACCTTTTATCTACAGAATTTTTAGAAGCCAAACTATGGGTTGAGAAAAATTTAGTGTTTACTTCAAACAGAGATGTTAATTTATTTGAAGTTACGATTAGAGTATTAGGAGGTCTATTATCCGCATATCATCTTTCAGGTGACAAGATTTTCTTAAGTAAGGCTGTAAGTTGTCTGTGATTTTTTAAAGTTAAAATGATATATTACTGAAAGAAATTTGGCTATAAAAATTTACGTACTATAAATCGTAGACAGCGTTAGGAGAACGTATGATGCCAGCGTTTTCTACTTCATCTGGTGTTCCTTATTCCGACGTAAATCTTGGTACTAAAACTGCACATGGTCCTAAATGGGGTCCTGATAGTAGTACAAGTGAAGTTACTTCCATTCAATTGGAATTTCGTGATTTAAGTCGTAGTACAGGAGACCCTAAATTCGAGGTAATTACGGATAAATATTAGCTTTGAATGCGTTATTATTTGCATTATACGTAAGAAAGTATGCGATTGTTATCCTTCAGGAAGCAGTAGCAAAAGTTTCGGAACATGTACACCAGTTAGAAAAATACGATGGTTTAGTACCCATTTTCATTAACGCTAATACTGGACAATTTAGAGATCATGCAACAATTACGCTTGGCGCTCGTGGTGATAGTTATTACGAGTATTTATTGAAACAGTGGCTTCAAACTGGGAAGACTATTAATTAGTTAGTATTTCATCATCATTATTCATTGGGAATTTGTTTTTCTTGTTCTTGAACTTGTCTCATGAATTTATGATAATCATTTAAATTTGTAAATGCTTTTAGCCTACGAGATGATTATCTGTTAGGTATTGCTGGAACTCAAAAACACTTAGTAAAACGTACAGCAATTAATAAGTATCTTTTCATAGCAGAACTAGTTGGAGCACACAAAGAAATAACACCAAAAATGGTAAAATTTTAAATAATAGCATTTTTAACAGTTTAATATATCATATGTTATTGATAATGGCTGTATTTATAGGATCACCTTACATGTTACTTGGGAGGTACATTAGCTTTAGGAGTACATCATGGTTTATCGTCTGATCATATGGATTTAGCTAATGAAATTGTAAAAACTTGTTATCAAACGTACGCGATTCAACCCACGTTTCTTGCTCCAGAAATCACATACTTCAATACTGAGGTAATTATAATAGTTGTCTACTTGGATAAAGGTTATCATAAAAGGATATTATAATTTTAGAACTCAAATGAAGAAAAATCAATGGATATGTATGTGAAGATGAATGATGCACATAATTTACTCAGACCAGAGTTTATTGAAAGTCTTTTCTACATGTGGTATTTTACTGGTAATAAAACATTTCAAGACTGGGGGTGGCAAATATTCCAAGTAAGTAATTATGTAAAAACTGAAATGTGAAACTTTTATTGTGCTCTCAGTCATACATATATATGTATAATTTAATAGGCTTTTGAAAATTATACGAAAGTGGAAAAGGGGTACACCAGCATTGGTAATGTAAGGATCGTTTATAATACACCACAAAAAGATATGACAGAAAGTTTTTGGTTTGCTGAAACTTTGAAATACTTATACTTGTTGTTCGATGATACAAGGCAATTAATAGATTTGGATAGATGGGTATTCAATTCTGAAGGACATCCATTACCCATATACGAATCATAATCAAGTTTGGTCACAAAATTTCATGTATAAATTTGCACCATTAGAGAAATCTTAAATACCTTTTGAGGCCAGTGAATAGATATCCTGATGTCATACACAGATAAGAAATTAGTCGAATTAATGTACTTTAAAATACGAAATAGATTTTCACTTTAGGCTACAGAATCTTCTAGGAATAGTTCTTAAACATTACATTTTCATAAAAGCATTTTTTGTCCGTTAGTCACAGAACTTATGCATCTGCTAGTGATTAACTGTTTCTACTCAATTTTTTACTGATTTCCCAATTCAAAGGTGTATTTTCGAATTGATCGTTATAATCTATTTCATGACAAGTAACTTAATAAAAACAATACAGAACATATTCCAGATCACACTTTTGATAGTGTATAAGAATTGTTGAGTACAATATTTAAAAAAAAAAGTTGAAAATAATTGTTCTCTTACCTAGCCTGATATACCAAATCCTTCTCTTTTTAAGACAAATAGAATTACTTCATATATTTACAGAATCATTTAACTACAACATAATAATACAAATCATCTACATTATTTAGTTAAAAAAAAGACAGAAAACTCTGTAATTGAACTCTCTAATTGAACACAAATTTTTAAAGTGATACAACCTTCACATAAGAAAAGTTACTTATACTTTACTCTTAAAAATCCTAGTCAAATTTTTTCTTTCTCCTTCCCTTTTTTTCTTCTTTTTTCTTGTTAACAAATGTGCAATATTCTATTTTTTGCATAATCTAATATTTAGTTCTTCTAGTTAAAGTAATTCATTCATAAATATGTATGATACTTGAAAACAAAGATTAATTTATTACTAAGTGATATAAATTGATGATTAGGGCGTTCTATTACTTTTTAGAATTTATTATAGAAATATCTTTATAATAAAATATTCTATACGACATACATGTATATTGTGTACTGAGCAATTTGAATTGTAACTAAAGATTTATAGTAATCTCAACTCATTATTTTTCATCATAATTTAAGTCTTATTTATTGCACATTTTTTGTATAAAATATTAACAAAAAATTTTACATCACTATTACAGATATTATTGAAATAAACAAGAGCAATCAATAAATTAAGATACTAAGAGATATATCATGAAAATATATCACAAAAATATATAGCTGCTTCATTTATAAAAAAGTTATTGAGATAGTACTGAACTATCAACATTTAGTGAAGATATTAATGTAGATTTAATTGCATATTATCAGAATAATTATTTTACATTAAAGAGATGAAACTTTCAATTCTGCTTCTAAATTACAAAAAATTACAAAACATTATGGGATAAAAATTTAAACTATTCACATGTATACATCTCACATGATCTTTGAATTTATGTAAATTATGTAAACTAAACTGGATTTGTTAATGATTCATTTTTACTTGTATATAGAATGTTATACAAAATGTGGTATCCTCAAGAAGAAATCTTTTTAAGAAAAATAAAGTTTTCAATTTTTCCATTTAAAAACTTGATTCAATTTTCAGAACCAAGTTAAAATATTATTTTTAGACATGCATACTTGTCCATGCGGTATAAAAATTTAGGTAACTTCAATGTTACTAAGCATTTGATAAAATTATCAAAAAATAGTAATGAACATAAATTTTATCCTTCTAATACATATATATATATATATATTTGTTTGACGGTCTCATTCTTCAAGTGTACATACTTTCGATTATGCTGTACAATTCAATGTTTGTTCCACTTTACAACAAGCATAATTCATTTCACAGAGAAAATATAAATAGTAGTAACAGTAGTAGTAGTAGTGGTAGTAGTAGTAGTAGTAGTAGTAGTAATAGTAATAAAACTAATTAAGTCAGCTACATATGTTACACTATTGTGGATTATTAAATTGCACTTTGTGTTACTTTTTATTATTTAAATATGTTCTACTTGCAAGACAATCGACGATATGTATTCATATTTTTAGTAATGTTTAAAAAATTTTAATGCCATTGAGAAGTAAACTGTATGAATATACATTTCTTATTTAAAATACAATTATATATAATTTGTTAAATAATTTTACGATTGCGCTATAATCTTTACAATGAAATAATTTCATTATATCTATGTATCTTAATGTTATATATTAATGAAATATAATTTGTTATTATAAAAAGTAGAATTTGGAAATTGTATAATAGTTAAATTTCTTACATTTACTTTTTGTCAATTACTTATACAAATAGCAAGTTTGTATAAATGTGAGTTTTGTAAAGCCTTTTGAACTGATATTAATTGTGAGGCCACAGCAGTGCTTTTCATCTATACAATATCATTTTGGAATATATTTACAAGATATATTATTTTTATTACTTTTTGTTCAAAATAGTTTGATCATATTGTTTTGGTTTATACGATTATTTTCAAAGTATAACAGGTGTTATTATAAGAATGTATCAAATTTGTTCATACTCTCTCTTATTTGTATAAATTGCAACTTTTATGTACAATTTTCTCCTTATGTGATACCTTAAGACTTTATACTATTTATAAATGTAGAATATTATTTTGTAGAATATTGACTTTATTCAAGTAAATTTGTGCTTTTAATCAAATCTCCTACACAATGAAGTTTTAATATTTAAATAAGTTTACGGCACTTAAGCAGTCTTTAAGGATAATTAGCATTATGTCTCTTCATTCTCTTTAATTTTATAATGGAACAATATGTATGGGTAACGAACTTGTACATATTCCAATATTATTTATATATACATATGTATATATATATATAAAAAATTAGTGGCATTGCATGATTTTTAAGAGGAAAATACTATAAGTTAATAATCTATTTTTGATACAAACTATTATCTTTTAATGCTTTGTTTGGAATAATGTATGAAGCACTTAAAGACTAATATGATATCACTATGTAAAAATAGGAATGCATGGATAACTATCATGCAGAATTTTTCTATAAGATTAAATTCATTACTTTCAGTTAAGACTTACAGCCAAATAATTTTTCTTTAACATTTACATGACTACATTTAATTAAAAATATAAATTTTATAAATTGGAATGAAATTTAACAGTCTATGAAATATCAGTGATTAAATTCTTATAATTATAAGATACTTGATCAATTTGTTATATTAAAAATGATGCACATACTTTCTAGATATAATATATACCTTAACTATAAGATTCCAACTTTTTCCGTTTCATGTACTTCATAAATTTTACAGAATAAATAATTATTTTATAAAAATATTGGATTCTTCAAGTATCATATCAAAATTTTATCATTCCCAAAATATGTTCCTAACATATATTTCAGATCTTTCTCTTTTTTTAGTAATATGTAGAAAATTCGAGATGAGCATACATTTCTTAAATGCAATATAGACATTTAATAATATTTAGGAATTAATCATTCGATTAACAGCCTGAATTATTGGAATTCTATCAAAGCTCAATAATTCGATGGGAAAAGAATTCCATATAATTGACATTCTTTTCGTAACCATGTTAAATCGTGAAATGAATATAAAATGTTTGCTCAACGCGAGAAGAATTCTGGCTGTTAAAGTATTACACACTCGCAACACTGCTGCGTGAAATATATACAATCTACAACGCAGGAGTCGTTTTCGGGTTGAGTGACTGGTTTTGTCGCCTCCGAGTCCATTCCATTCCTCTCAATTTTCGGCTGTGGCTCGGGAACGGGCAATACGGTCTGCGTGATCGGTACTGCATTCTCAATCATCTCCGTATCGATGCCGGCATTCGATAATTTACTCGTTACCGGAGTAGTAGGTGTGGTCGGTGTGATCTTACCAGGACGCGCTTCATCTGGTACATCGTAATCTACCAAAGGTATAGAAGTCTGCAGAGGTGGGGGTGAATCATTGGACATGATGACACTGAAACAAAACTTTCTTTAGATATTTTTTTTCAATCTCTACTTTAACCTAAATGTTTCATTTTAACTCAGGAATGACACTGATTTTACGTCTACAACAGATATATTTTGGTCATTTAGAGGTGTACATTTAAAATATGTAAACAATTTTGCAAAGATCATAAAAGACCTCAGTGTGCCATTCCAGGGTTAATTCTACTTAAAATCAAACATTTTTCGATGTAGAAAAAATGTTTCAAATGGAAAAGTATAAAATTATTTTGCTTGTATCTTCATTTTAATAAAATGATTACGATGTAAGAGAATATGGTATAAATTTTAATTTTGATCAAGCTCGTTTTAGTTTGAGAAACGACGCTTCCTTAACGTATGAGGCATGAAGACCTAGGACTGATACTCGTGAAAAGTTCTATAGGAAAACTTAAAAGGTGTATACATTAAAGATTTCTGTAAATTAAATTCAAGTTATACATCGCCCCATTGATGTGGTCAACTGGTGCTCTGTTATTCAGTCTCGTCACGCAGTTGACCCTGGTCTCTTTACTATTCAACTCAAGTTAGTCTTACTCGTGCTTATCGCAATGCACCTAAAAAATCATTATTTAATTCGAAGTACACTGAATACTTGTTTTCTTGAATGAATTGCATCACGATTACTACGTATCTTGCGATTTATTGCGTGACAATAGAATTACTACTACATAGATCTTTACGTATTACTACTATACAATCAGCAATTATACAATCAATAGAGAGAAACTTTAGTTTGGGAAATAACCAAAATAAATAATTAAATATTCGGTACAAAAGTATGTAATAATGATGATAATATGGACGAATACACTAAAGGCGTTCTTTCATTTACGTTACAAAGGGTTTCTGTCTTTTTCTCTCCCCCTCTCTTCTCTTTAAGTACTTCATAGAAAGTGTAAAGAAGAGGACACATACCACCTAGCTTTCAAACACGGTTGCATTCTATTCTTTTCTTCAGACGTCAGAGTGGAATAAAAAGATATTTGCTTGGCCATTTTGTGGATATCTCAGATTTCAACTGATTAGAATCATGCCATCTCACGTAAAAATTTGCTGCCTCGAGATTTGTCTTTCGAATCGTTTATCCTTTTCCATCAACGCTGCGAATAGAGCGTCACACCTCTCCTCCTGTTTTATTCCAAGTTCACACATCACTGATCACAGTTTGCGTTATCGATTTTTCGTATATATCAATCGAGCAAAACGACGAAATTTAAATTTTCCTCCTTTTGGCGTTTAAACATGCAGTATTACGGTGGAGAAAACAAATTAGTATGAAAACATATTAAATTTATTGTCCTATATCGAAAATATTTATGAGATTTTGGATTTAACCTCAAAATAGTATCATTGGATTATAGTTGACCATAGCAATTTATAATAGATTACAAAAATTAAATAATCCAACCCTAAATTGTTATAGTCCTCAATGGTCCAACGACAATAGTTAAGAAATATTAATAAATTATATCTTACTTTTATTATTACTATAAATTAAAAAATAGAAGAAAATTATTGTTAGGAGAATAAAAGCCGCGTAATTGTTACTTCGAGAACGAAAAAATGGAGATACTGCTGCAAATAAATTCCTGCAGCTAATCAAGACTAATTATATGACAGTAGCTTTTATTGATTAACTACATGCATTGTCCATTGAAATATATTTGCTTAAAATAAAACGGCTGAGCTCCGGTTTATGCATTCACGTTTATGTGAAACACGGTGGCTTTCACATGCAAAGTATGAAATTGAAAATTTTATAATCGAAATTGTTGAACTATTCGACAATAAATTTTCATTTACTATTAAAATTTCATTGAACAAAAAAATAAAAAATCACGTCCATATACGATAACATTACATACCTGATTTGCAAAATATAACATTTATTCGCGTTTGAAGGTTTACAAGAACAAAGTTCAAAGTTACAAAGAACATTTTCACAAGAAAAAAGCAAGCATAAAAAGACGTTACATCACGAAAAAAACTGATTGTAATGAATAAATAACAGAAATAGCATGTTTTATTAGCATGTTCAAGACAGACAATCTTACTTCACTTTATAAATTATGTATGTATATATTACTTTTTGAGTCATATAGAAATAATCGATAAAAAGATCGACAGAAAATCGCCGTATCATTTTAATTCTACTTACGATAATTCGATAACATCGATAGTTATCTCGATATTCGAATCACTATTGTTCGTTAAACGGAAAGAGAGTTCATTATAAATATAATTTCTGTATTACTGTATAAATTAATTAATCATTTTAATACATTATTTCATCAAACTCTAACAATAAAGCTGAAGAGTAAGGAATAAGGAAAAGGCAAAATTTAATTAAAACCATTTCATTTATGTAAGTGACAAAAATAACTAGGGAAAACAACTATTTTTCAATCCTACACAATTGAATTGTTAGAATATTTAAAAGAACACCAAATAATGTACATAGCAAACTGTGAACCTTTTTCCTCTTTCTCCTTATGTCATTAATAGCCTGTGCAATGGTGATGTAACCATAACAATCAAAGAAGAAATCTATCTTATCTTTATAAAAAATCCAGCATCACAAAAACCACAAAACTTCACATTTATGTCAAAATTCGTCTATACATCCACCAGTCACTAGCGCAAACACTGTTTAATAATTGCATTTACTATTTGCATTAGTACAGTTACTAAAATTTCATTAATATATATTTAGAAAATTATTTGTTGCAAATAAGAAAAAATTTTTTTATAGAAATATCCTGTATGCCGCGTAATACGAAGAGCTCCTGCTACGATCGAGAATCCACGTTGAACTATTTGATCTTACTTCTAATGCTCTCCCATCCCGCGTGTATAACAGTAGTGTCTCGTTAAGTGGATAGAATTTTGCTTCGTTAGGTGGCCATTTCTATTCCTACCACTTCTTGAGATATCTGGTGTTACGTCTGTCATATGTGAGTACAATAAACAAATGTGTCAGGTGTCGGTATGTCAGTGTCATTCACTGAAGAAGAGAGATACTCGATATTTGCTAGAAACATACATCCCTCGATAACTAGCTAGTTAGCTTTAGCGAAACACTATTGTGTATATACAGTCAGGTATAAAAGTCTACATTCCATTTTGTATATGTATCCCATTTATTAAAAGAAATTAAAAACGTACCTTTTTTACAGAGTTTACATCTACATATGATACAAAATGACATAGAATTTATTCGATATTATAATTTTCGTTAATTTGTAAATAAAACTCAATTAATCCAAAGAATTGCTGAAGGTGAAATCTATGTTATAATATTCAAAATTTAAGGAATGTAAGAGGACTTTCGTGACTGACTGTACTTTTCACGTGGGCCACAGGGACGTATCCTCCAACGAAAACCACCCCTACTTTTTAATCTAAGATCGGAAGAATGGTTCAGGTATAAAAACTCGAGAGGAACTTTCAGAACATCGTCGCAGAATATATGACTACTCTCTGATAATAAATTACTATAAAATATACGAATTATTGAAAACAAATGCAATTGTAAGAAATTTGGTTACGATAATATTGGTTTGCGATATAAGAAATGTAATGATAAATACTTTATGGATATATTATGTTTGACGAAGTATTTCAAATGAAATCTTCTGATATGCGATACGACATAACAATATCTGTAAAGTAAAAGGATCTTATTGGGGACAACTTAAAAAGAATATTCATCGAATGAAAGTTTCATAAAACCGCAGGCGGGATTAGTATCACTTTTCAGAAATTACATAAGCGAAAAATCTATTATTAGAATTACGAATATAAGGAATAAACAAGTCTTACGAAATTATTCATATACAGGTTTCATCGCATAGTCACATTGAAACTAGTTATCTTTGTAATATATGTTTACATACAAAATTACCGTAGTACTCCATCAATAAAAAAGAATTATTTAAATCAAATTAAGTCGATTTATATTTAGTATTATTATTATGCTCAAATATTCTCTGGTAGATTAAATACTTGTTATAATCCCTCAAATTTTCGTAATTGCAATTGGAAGTCACTTATCTCATTGCTAACATGAAGGGCAATTCACTTACTGGATTAGTTTTCTCTACAGTTAGCTACAAACGGATGCTAAAATCTCTAATTTTCAATTGAAATTATCTCAGAAACTATAGAATAAAACTAATCAAAATTATCAGTCTTAAAAGAATAAAATTTTTCGAGATGAATAGTATTATGTTCTTAAATTTTGCAAAAGAAAACATATAAGATAACGAGATATAAATATTCTGTACAAATGTTTTTAATAAAATGGGACAATGTAAAGATATTACATATAAATATTCTGTATGAATTATTCTAATAAGTGAGAAAATATAAAAATACATGTAAATGTTCTGTACGCATTTTTCTAACTAAATATAGGGAAGTTTCAAGTAAAATCAATCGAACGGCGAACAAAGAAAGAAACGAGAACTAGAGAATCGAAATTGACCGGGAGAACGAGGGTGAGAAAAGAATGCTTAACCTCGAAATCTGGGAAATCGGCTTTTGCTGAACTTACTCGTAGGAGCCACGCTGTGGCAAAGGATTCTTAAAACGCATAACTTCGTGATCAGTAAGATAATTATTGAAACAAACTGGCTCGATTACGCCTGTTTACGTTCACAAATGACCGTACACGGAACCGAAATTATATATCATCTCGATTTCAACGAGCGGCGAGCACGCAGACACACGAAAGACTGGCAAGAGACAAGCGAAGTATACACTAAAGGGGGAGCAGGTGAGGTAGAGACGAAGCTTGCCGGGTGAACGGCGCACAGTGGGGTATATATTTTGTAAAATCACGTTTAATTTAAATAAATTATTATTTTGATATAAAATAATTATAGAGGGCTAGTTTTTAATAAGAAATATAGTTTAACAATCGACCTTGCTAATTTTTGTTAGAAAACTATTTTTGCAGTTCTCCAAAGCTAACATTTCCATTTTCTTTTATTCTGGAAATCATACAGGCGTCATATAGTTTAAATTGTGACTTTACATAAAATATTTTATAGCTAAACGCTTAACAAAATGATTTTAAGATTCTGCAACTCTTTTTTTACTGATATTTCACTCTACAATTCCTGTATCAATTTAATTTCAGATGACGCTAGTGGTAAACGAAAAAAAGACGCAAGCAGTTATGGTAAAAAATAGCTGATACAAAAGTAAAAAGCTCGAATAAATATGACACAAACGTACTTCTCAAGATTCCATAATCAAAACTTGGCAGTATCATCTAAAAGTTCTCGAGAGTCATTTCAAACTTATGTCATTTCGTAGAAACTGTTGACTTCAAAGTATTGCATTACTTCAAAAAGCCGTTAATTTGTGATTTTGCAAAAAATGTCAATGAAGCAGAATTAGAAAAGTCGATCGCTAACAAGTCACGCAATAATAGCAAACGCGCGGTTAGCAAAACTTTTAATTCTCTCGAACTTTCTTCTCGAACGTGACATAGATCTTTTATAATTTGTCCATAATTGCTAAAAAAATTATCTGGTTTTATTTTCATTTATCTATTCCATTAATATACAACTAAGAAAGATTTATTAGTGACGTTAATCTATTATGATCGAAGCACTAGAGACGAGTATCGTCTAATTATTATGTAATAGGAACATAATAGTTTTATTAAACAAGGTTGTTTACAACGCGGTATACTACTAATGAGATGCGCGCGCAGTAGACTTTTGAATCTATCACTTATCTATCATCTATCTATCACAATATACATAATTTCTTTGTTTTTTTGTTTTTTTAATAAATATACATTTTTCATTTCTCTTTACACATTACACGACAGTATAGATTTTCTTTTAGATAATATACTAGTATAATTTAATGATTGAAGATATTTGATTTATGTAGATACAATTTAAAATACAAACGATTGGATACATATTGGTCGAGACCAATGCACCCTTCTTCTTGTTACTATATCCCATTGCTTAATATATTCAAAGGACCGGATGTATTTTTACCATGGCCAACCTTTTCTCTCAGTGTGTGGTTATGAAGTTCCTTTTAACGGTCTATGAAACTTATTAAACAAATATTAAAAGTACTGGAGATAATTATTTAATAAACACAGTAAAAAATAACCTAATCATTTTCTTTTTTTCTTTCTACAACGCATTAATTGTACATAAATTTAAAGTATTTAACGTGTGAATAGTATTTGTGGATTTTTATAAAAGTCAATTTCATCACACTTGTTTGCAAATGTATTGTTCTGCATAAAATATCATTAACCTTTTTAAATCGGTACACATTGAGATTTCGCCGAAGCATATTCTCTTCAGTTTGATTATTCCATCTTTTAATGTACATATAAGCAAGGCAACATAAAACCGGTTTTAAAGCAAGATGGGCACAGAAGAAAAAATGAAACCTTTTGTGTCAATAGCTTTCGAAAAAATTTACTAGACATATTATTAGATAAAACTTAGATAAAATTTCGATTTTGTACAACATGAGTACATAGGAATAAATGGTATAATTATTAAATATATCATATGATTAAGAAATTTTCAATCAATTTTTTCTGAAAGTACACTTTTTTAATATACATTGCAAGATGAACATAAAATGTTTATGATTAAATATATTAGTTTTAATCTTTTTTTTCTTTATTAAGTTTGCACTTCTATTAGTAGATTATTCTGCAGTGTTCAGTCTATACATATATCTATATATGCACAAAATCTAGTTTTTCTTTGTTTTCATAAAAGATAGAAATTATAGAGACGAAAACGAATGTTTATTTTTGAAAGTAGTTTTAACACGTATTACTGGTGCACAAATTGCTCTACATGCTTATTCCGCTTACCTTCAAAGATAACAGATTAAATTACTCCTTTACCTTCGTGGAAGTTACTGGACACCACAAAGAGTCTGACACGAAAAATTAAGATTTGATGAAATGGACAGAAGGTCAAACACAAACATTCCATACAAACATTTTCATAGTTATTATCCATATTAATTACTACAACTATATGACATTAATAAATTATGATTACACTAAAGCAGATATGCAAATCATTCTAAATATACACATGAACATTAAAACTCCTCATTTTCCTATGTTGCTCGATTCGTAACACTCGCACGACCGCCGATCAATCGAATTTGATTAAAAATTCACTAGACACTGAATGTTTATGCAAATTCTCTAAAATATTATACAGGTGCCATGCTTTGAATAATTTAAATTTGGAACATTATACTGGACATTGAACATTAATATTGAACATTATATTGAACATCTTTTTATTTCATATGCATTCTGTGCATTTTGCAAGTTTAAATTTTCCCTAGGCCCAAGCACATCCGCAGTCTATTGATCATATCCCATTAATATTTTCAAAATACGTTAGTCATACGTTAATATCTAATATAGATTAATATGTACAATTACATATTTATATATTAGCTTTGATCTTAGTTTTATATACAAGTGCCAGAAAGAATTCTTAGATTTATTTCTTATAACTAATCAATTAGAATCCAAAAATTATTCCAAGAATTAATCCAAAAACTAAGAAATATCTGTCAGACATATCTCTGAATCCAACAGTAGTATGAACAATAAAAAGTTATAAATAAGTATTTATAAACAGTATCTTTTGATAAAAATTCAAAATATTTAAAATTATTTAAAATATTCAAAATTATTGTATAAGATAATTACGTAAATATTCTAATATACAACGTGTGGGTATACAGAGACAGCAGTAACATGAACGGCTGTCCACGTTACTATTTCAACGAAGGTGATACGAATGTTAATGACATGATAAAGTTATAATACCACAAGGCAAAATCAAAAACTGACATACTATTCCCTTAATCACTTTTTTGTAACAATAAAATGTTTACCTGTCAGATGTGCAAGGAATTTCTTCCGCGTAAACATCAGCACGCGTGGTTATCGTCCCGTTTCTCATCGTACTCTAGTTGTCGCATGACAGAAAAAGGAAGTCGATGTTGATCTTGCAAGTCAGTTGTCGTTGACGCCTCAATGATTCCTCATTGCATTCGTTTCATGAAATCATCTCTTTGCTTTGGCTTATTGGATCATGCATAGATATTCGGTTCTGATTACGTGTTCGATATTCAAGGCTCTCGCATGCATTCATTATCACTTTCCCGTCTTACAATTTTTCAATTGTCACAACATTTTCATATATTTCTTTTTTCACTTCAGTTATGTTTCATCGTAATGTATTTTGCTTTAAACATCAAGTCACGTACAAAGATGCTAATTTATAAATTGTACTTAATTATTGTTATTACATTTAATTATATAACATAGATCGTTCTAAAAATCTGGAAGATATATTTTAAAATTAAAAAAAAAAAGATAAAAGAATCTTATCGTTATGAAAGCTATAATTCAAAGTTATTTCACTGTTGTATTCTAAAATATTAATGCACAATGACAATGCACGAAGCGAACCCAACCCCACCTATCACTTCGATGGCTCGAAACCGACTAATGCCCAATGGCAAGTGTTCTATCCTGTAGTCTTATAGAAGGACCACCATAATCAGTTTAAGAGAGTAGAAACTTGATAGGTTATTTTGTATCATGCAAGAAATAATTCAGACATTAACCAATAATATTCGCTTTTACCTTGCGAAACAAAACTTTGAAAGAAAAGCTAAATAATAATATAAAAGAGGAGAATGAAATCTTGTAAAGTGAAAATAGAAATCCAAATATAGAAAATATACTGAATAAAAATGAGGATCCTTTCGCTAATAACAATTTTTTATGCATAGATATTTTTTAATTCTAAAAGTAGTGATTTTACTACACAATTTTCAACGATAAATTTAAGAATGATAATATTTATGTTTTTGCGACAATATTAGTAAATTAGTGGAGTCTTTTTAGTATTCAAATTTTACCCTTTAAAGGGTAAAAGTAAAAATACTAGAATCATTAAAATGAAGATTTTATCGATTGCTGCGCATGCGTAAGAAGCATTACAGTATCGTTACTTCTTGTGATTACGTTGTTTGTGGCTAAAGAACCGCTTTCATTTACTTTACGTCTTTTGATTAGAGTCAAATTTTACAACTTGCTGACATCTTGTGTTTTTTGTATTTAGACAATTATTATTGTTAGTAGAGCTTCGTAGTAAAAAAGAAGAAGGAAACTAAGAAAAAGTTAATCATGGGCCGCTATAGGAGGTAAAGTATACACGCATGTAGATATGTGGAAATATATGTTATCAATATGCTCAATGTTCAGCATTAATAATCGCATATTCGAAATGAATGCACTTGAACTGTAACTGTTTATGCATTAAAGTAGAATAGAATTACATTCAAAATAAGAAGTAGGAAGCAAAAAATAACTATTAAAAAATCCTATGACATTTATGATATTTTTGCGACAATTATAACCTTCTACGTACTTTCAGGGTATGCTTGGAAGAAATTTGAATTTCTAAGATGCATCGTAAAATTAAGATTTTCTGTCCTGGATTTTATATATTTCAAAAGCAGTATATAGCTTACAAGATAATTAAAAATAATACAAATATTTTTATTTTTATTTTTATAAATCGAAATAAGTTTTTTGCTTGAAAAATGAATTTTATAACATAGAAATAGTAAGATTTATACTTGAGCATTAATAATACTTGTGTATTTCATTTTTTAGTCGTAGTCGTGACAGAGATAGGAGACGTAGATCTCGCAGCAGATCTCGTAGCAGATCACCAAGAGATAGAAGAAATTGGGGCAGTAGTGGAGGTAGAGATCGGGGTGGTGGCAGAAACAGCCGTGGTCAACCTGGAGCAAATTTAAGAAAACCTAGATGGGATTTAAGTCGATTGGAACCTTTCAAAAAAGATTTTTATGTACCACATGAGGCAGTTCAAAATCGTGATTTACGTATAGTTGAACAGTACAGAAGCGAAAAAGAAATCACTCTAAAGGGGAAAAATATACCTAATCCTGTATTCACATTTGAAGAAACAGGTTTTCCAGACTATGTTCTAAAGGAGATAAAGTAAGCATTTTTTTCAGGTAATAATTTTGTTCAAGACAAAAATGCTCCAAATGTATTAGTAGCTATGAAGTGCAAATATTTTACAATGGTGATATTAGAATTTGTTTCTTAAGTTTAGAACAAGTATCCAGTATGTGATGATATGTTGTACATTGTCAAGAATACTATCAGAACTTAAAACTTGCTTATTCTGGAAACTTTACTTTCATCAAATCAAGTAAGAATGGAGCTGAAATTGTTAGGACCTTAAGATAATAAGAAAAAAATACTAAAGAACTAAAATTAGTTAAAACGATTAAAATAGCTACTGAAAATTTTGAATTAAAATATCACGTGTTACAGAATGTGAGCCATTGATATAACAGATTATAACAGAGATGTTGTTATTTATAATTTTCAGGCGACAAGGTTTTACTGAACCCACATCAATACAAGCACAGGGATGGCCAATTGCTTTAAGTGGAAGAGACATGGTAGGAATTGCATCAACAGGTTCTGGGAAAACATTATCTTATATACTCCCTGCAATTGTTCACATTAATAGTCAACCTAAGTTAGGACGAAAGGATGGACCTATTGCTTTAGTGCTAGCTCCAACGCGAGAACTTGCACAACAAATTCAGCAAGTTGCTGATGATTTTGGTCATTCCTCTGGTATTAGAAACACTTGTCTATATGGTGGAGCACCGAAAGGTGCACAGGCCAGAGATTTAGATGGTGGGGTAGAGATTGTCATAGCTACACCTGGTAGATTATTAGACTTTCTTGAATCAGGGCGTACAAATTTAAAAAGGTGTACCTATTTAGTATTAGATGAAGCAGATAGAATGTTAGATATGGGATTTGAACCTCAAATTAGAAAGATCATAGAACAAATTAGGCCAGATAGACAGACATTAATGTGGTCAGCTACATGGCCCAAGGAAGTAAAAAATTTAGCTGAAGATTTTTTAAAAGATTATGCTCAAATTAATGTTGGATCCCTACAGTTAGCTGCAAATCATAATATATTACAAATTATTGATGTATGTCAAGACTACGAAAAAGAAAATAAGTAAGAAATTAAACATATCTATAAAGCTGTTGGAAAGCTCAATGAGATTTTACTATTAATTTTATTTTCAATTATAGATTAAGCACACTTTTAAAAGAAATAATGGCAGAAAGTGAAAACAAAACTATAGTATTTATTGAGACAAAACGCAGAGTGGATGAAATAACGAGAAAAATGAAGAGAGATGGGTGGCCAGCTGTTTGTATACATGGTGACAAGACACAGCAAGAAAGGGATTGGGTTTTACAAGGTGAACATTGTTAATTGGATACTTACAATGTTTTGAAGTATAGTTGAAACTAAATTTTATGTTTAATTTTTAGATTTTAGATCAGGGAAAGCGCCAATTCTTGTCGCAACAGATGTTGCTGCTCGTGGTCTTGGTAAGTAAACAATTGTTATTATAATATAATAAAATATCAAGTGTCATTGATCATTTTCCTTTGACACGGAGAATGAATTGCTCTAAATCACATTTCTACCAGTGAGCTTAATAATTACTGCAGTATATGAGATATCTTGTTCTGACGTGATATTAAAAATATAATTACTGAACGGAGAATATGATAAACTTGTTAACTGGAATTAAGAAAATTATCCTAAATAAAATGAGGATGTACTTTTTATCATTTTTCATTTTTTTGATATTAATACAGATAACTTTTTATATAATCAGAACAAGGTTTCATTGATCTTTTGAACCACTTTATGACTGAAAAGAAAATAATTATAAATTTTTTCATTAAAGTATTGATAAGTAAAAGTTAATGAAAATTGTAGGAATTTTTCAAAATTTTAGATATTAAAAAATTTTATTCTTTGAAAATAAATTAAAATTATAGATAATAGATAAGTAGTGTTTTAAATGCATAACGTGGTTCATTCAGCATTTCTAATATTTGTGTTTATTTTGCTTCCTCACTTTTTGCTAAAGGTAATAATTTTTAAATAATACATGAGAGAAAGGTAGTAAAAACAAGTTGTAATTGATTTATAAAGGCAAGCTCTTGATTTATAAAGGTACAGAAGCAATTGATCTAGTTAAAGAGAAAGCAAATGAATTCTAAAATCAGAAACAAGTACTTGTACAGTTCATAGTGGAGATGTAAGGCGTTACTTTCTTAAAGAATTGAATAACTTCATAAAGTGCTGATGCACCATTTTATATTACTATATTTGTAACGTAATTATAACTTGAACTTAAGGTCAATCTAATAAAAATGTTCTATGCTTGCCGTAAGTCACAGATGATCAAATAGAAGTTTAGAGATATTTTTTCCCATAAAATCGCCTTCATTGAGATTATCAGAATTCTGTTAATAATAGTTGATAAAAAGAGATAAGACAAAAAATTCAAAAATAAAATGAAATACTGTAATACAAAATTCATATTGAACACAGGAAGATAATAAGATAAACATGTACCTAACGCGGTTGGATCTTTGTTTGTATTGCAGAGGCACATTGCGCGCAGACCTACGCCGGGTAATGCAAAGCAAATTGGGGGTGCCCGCCGCCTGTTTGTTCGGTGGTGCACTAGTTTGCATTGTCTGCGCTGGCTGCGACGCGTGCCTCTATACGTCAATTCCGTGAAAGGCCAGTCCGGGCCAAATCGGGGTCTACTTTACCTCCTACATACTGGATATCAGTTCTACGCTACGCTGTACGCCATCTGGGCTGGCCAAGTCGTTGTTGCCAGAATAGAATCCCCTGCGCTGGCCGCTCAAGCTAATCAGACCCAACAACGGTCCAATGAGGCGGTGGCATGGTAGCTGATGCCAGAGCCTCTAAGTGTGCCCTGTAGCAACAGAATGGCGGAGGCTGTAGCTGGAGCGAGCGCAAACAGCCAGGCCCTGCCCGTACGTTGCTAGCGACACTCACCCATTGCCTAATTTTAGTATAACAGTAATCTTAAATTAATTGCTATATATATATAGCTGTATAAGCCACCCAGAAAAAAGGTAATTTGACTGTATTAACATTCCCATTCAATGAAATCTCAGATAATTTTTTATTAAAGAGAAACTTCGCTCGATATCTAAATGTTGTGTGATTGTTTATTTGGAAGATATAATTGCCTAATTGTGTAGCTCAATTAAAAATTGTAATTGTATTTGAATTATGTGTATATCTGAAAATTTATCAAAAAAATTCCATTAAGTGTCTTCTAAATTAAGAATTGCCCAACATTTCATTTAATCAAAAATATCTTAGATTTCCTCAAAAAGATGTAGTACAGTTCAAATGCATTTATCTGGGGGTCTCAATATGTACACTTTTTGCATATACATATGTAACAAAATGTTTTGTAAAATCTGACATACTGAAATGTATGAGAAGTTCTTGAATAAAAAACAAGATAATTCTTGATATCTTCTTGTGATCATCATTTACCAACTTTATATAATACAATAAAATTCTCAAAGATTATTTTATACATAAAATTATCTCCTATATATACATTATGTGAGAATTCAAAAAGTTGTTGATTAATGGTCACACAATACTGCCAAGAACTACCTTGTTCTTTTTCAGTTCAAGAATTTTGAATATTTTATAAAACATTCTATATGTGTATGTATATATATTTATGTATATTTCTATATACATACACACATGTATCACTTTTATATCCATTTGAATTTACATTTCCTTTATCTTCCTGAATCCTTCATGATAACTATATCATTACATATTCACATTATACTAACTATCATATCAAATAAGGTTCTATGTATATCAATTCTGGTTTCTTTTTATTTAAATATTCATATTGTTTTTCAATTATGTATACAAATTAAGAATATTTGTATGTATTTCAAATTAAATATATCTTTATGAAATTGAAATATTACTTTTTTAATAGAAATGTATATTAAAATAAATATTATTTTTGTTAGAGAAGGGAACCAGAATTGTTTTCGCGCGGAAATTTATTTCAGCACTTTATACTTTAGTTAAAACGCTCTCTAAAGACATAGTATTCTTTTTTGTTCCTTTGATCTTTATTTCATTTTATTATTTGAACGAAGTTAAGAACAAAAGCAAATATTTGTTCTTAAGAAATCTTTAAATGATACGTTTTACAAGATTTTTTATATGCGTGTGTTTCCTTTTCTTTATATATGTACATATTAAAACTTGCTTACAATACATATAGTCAGATAAATTTATAAGACACTCTTAGTTGAGGTGACATAGGAGAATGACTGTAGTACTACCTTTTGGAGAGCGTATTTTAATCTAAATATTACTTTAAAATAAGTGATTGAGATATTTAATACGATATTTTATATACGTCTTGCCATACTACTATCTTAACTGACGTCTGTCTGGGAGGCGGATGCTTTTGGTGATTAACAGCTAATACATAATGCTTTATTTCAGACGTTGAAGACGTCAAGTTTGTCATCAATTTTGACTATCCCTCCTGTTCGGAAGATTACGTTCATCGAATCGGTCGAACAGGTCGTCGACAGAAAACTGGTACAGCATATACCTTTTTTACACCTAATAATTCGAATAAGGCTAACGACCTAATCCAGGTATTAAAAGAAGCGAACCAAGTTATCAATCCAAAATTACTTGAACTTGCCGATAGTAAGAGTGGTGGATATGGCAGGCATAGAGGTACTCTTATATATCTTTTACCTATTAAAATAATCTCTTCTAACTATCATTTACACTAACTTTTTGTACTTCAAAAATCTCCTATTACCTTGAATATGATGAAATACTTAATTTTTTTCACTTAATATTTCCAATTTCTTAGTATATTTGTAGTAGTTTCTACGTATTCAGAAAATATTAATTAATTGAGTGGATATTTTTAGGCGGAAGAAATAGATGGCGGTCTCGAGGTGGCCGAAACGGAAAAGATCGTAGTTATTCAAGAAGTAGAAGTCGAAGTCACAGTAGGGAACACAACGGTCGTGGTAATCGTCGTAGTTACAGTCGGAGTTATTCTCGAAGTCGTAGCCCTG
Source organism: Bombus huntii (assembly GCF_024542735.1). Lineage (NCBI taxonomy): Eukaryota > Metazoa > Arthropoda > Insecta > Hymenoptera > Apidae > Bombus > Bombus huntii. Next base: position 6,960,516 of record NC_066251.1, read on the forward strand.
TTAGCAATCGTACAGGTAAGTAACGGTATGTTCACACCATGCTAAAGCATTTAATTATACTTCAGTGATATCTGTGAAACATTTTCTCCATTTTATATTGTGTAAAATGACTTGTACGTTTACAGAAGTTATTGGTAAGAGCTACTGGAGTAGCGAGAGATGATCTTCCACGGGCAGTTAAAGACAAAATCAATTGCGTATAATTAATGTTTTTTTACGTCTCTTTTGAAGTACACACTTGATACATGTCATATAAACCGTAATATTGGTGTTCCACTAACGTAAACATCTAACTTTTTACGGATAATGCTTGTGCATTACAATAGATTATTTTAGAAATATAAGATAAGTGTTTTCAACGAACGAAATAATAAAATAATAAAATGATGCGATTAATTGAACACATTATAAAATATGTTGATTTTAAAAAGCTTCGTGATAAACCATCCAATCTATTGAAGTCAAAAGAACTCTCGAGTAAGGTTATCGTTTCAAAATGCAAATATCGATGTCGATCTTTGTTTATGTTCTAAATTTCAACTGTAATAAATAAACATAGACTAAGAATGTGAAGTTATTATATCCACATACGTATTGTATTACGTACATATTTTATAATGATCGTTGCAATATTCGACAACATTAGTTAAATTAAGTAAGCGACAATGTGAGTTTAGCTAAATGAAAGATTCTATAAAACTAATAGCTGGATGATTAATTGTAGATGCATCTAATGTTTATCATCAATTAATTTGTAACCCGTACTCGTGCATTTAAAACTTATGAAATAATGTACAGTATTTAATAAAAATGTAATAAACACATTTTATTAACTATTTGAAAATTTATTCGTTAACTTTCTCTCATTCTTCCCTACTCTTCAAAAGGAAAGATATAAAAATGAACAAAATATTGTATTAGATTAGTTCTTTGAATATTACAAATTCCTGTCTAAAAGGAAATCCTAAATATTTCATTTCAATCATCGCCAAACAAATGTCTATTGAAGGATCTCTTCATCATTCCGACTGTGAACTGATTGGATCCTATATGGGTGAAGCTTATCTATAACACCATTATATTGGCTAGCACCCCACATTTCTTATATCATCAAACAGAAAGTCAGAAAAAGTTGCCTTCGCCAAGCAATCTTCATTCAAATATTGACATAAAACCGCACGATATTAAAACAGAAGTCATTTATCAATTTATTACCACGGAAAGAATATACACGGTATTCTGATATTCCTCGTAACTCAAGCACACGTGTCTTTTTTTCGTTACAGATTTTAATGTTTATAAATCCTACGATAAACAACAACTAGATGTAGAAATATGAAAATATATGCAATAATATACTTTAGACGACCAATAGAGAAAGAAACAAGCTGCAATCCCGAGTGAAAAGCAGCAAAGATTTATGAATGAACTGTAATACAGGTGGATGGGTCGATAGAGCGGCCCCCCGCAAGATCGCACGGCAAGGGCGTAGTAATCGATAGAGTGAGGGTGAAAAGGGATAGAAGCCGGTTCGAAGCAGACGAAGAGCAGCGGAGGCCGTGGAGGGCAGAGTCCATTCAGTAGAAGCAGCAAGGCTGCTATTGATTGCGTGGGTAGTTAGAGGAGAGATGAGTTACCCCCACTTTCGGTCATTCAGCAGCCGCACTGCTGTGACACGGGGTTAGCAGAGGGGAAGGGCCTTGAAAGATCGAGGGGAAAGGTAGAGTGAAGAAGAGGGAACGGTAGCCCGATTACTGGAATGCCGTGGGTGGCTAACAAGAGAGGGGGTTTCACCCCTGTGTTCGATTATACGCACGAATGTAGGCACAACCACTTTGCCCTAAAATTGACATTTACCCCTGTGCTTTTCCAAAAATTCATGCTTTACACGTTTTACGTAAGCTCGTGTCTTTCTGCCACCGCCTTCTCGTAATCGTTATTTCGAAAGATTGATGAATCACGCCAACAACATAAGTACCTACAAAGTTTGAAATTTACTGCTCTGAAAGAAATTGCGGAAATTTCGAAGTTTAATTGTGCCAGCCAAGAAGCCAGTTAATTTGACGTTCGATACCTGTATCAGAGAGTACTGTTGACGTCGTTAGAAGACTAAAAAGGCATTGTTTTGCGTTGATTATTCCACCCCGATAAGACTAGCTCTTCTGGGACAATAATGGTTCTTCATCGAGATATGAAGAAATGAGCGGTGTCGGTGGAGAAATATCGTTAAGTTTCTTTGTCTTCTAGCTTCATTCAATTCTAGATCTTGTTATGTCGTGTAATGAAAAATATATCTATGTGAAAGATAGCGAGGTGTTCATTTCAGTGGAATAGGTATGCATGTTATATGTATACGCATACCTAGTACTGAAGCATTAAGGAGTTTTATCGTACACTAGTCAGCCACGAAGGTCTCCAAGCCTAAAATCATTTTAATTAGTTTCACAAATCTTATAAATAACATTTTTGATCTTAATTAAAATATCTCTGTTTTACATAAATTTAGATATATTTATGAATTTATTGATAAAATCAGAATTTCAAAAGTGAAAAAATTATAAATGAAAGAAATAGAAAAATGAGATATTGATATTTCATTTAGTTTATCCGAAAGAACATTGGAAAGAGTTCAATGTTAATTTTTTTGTAAATCCGATAGTTCAGTGACGCAACTACTTCTCATTTAGATTGAGGGTACGGGCTACAACGATTTTAAGTCCCAGGGAGAAACTTGTTGCGCAGGCGGACCGGAACTTAGCGTAAGCTTATTCGTGATCTGCCACCCTAGCCGTACGACATCATAACCCTCAGGTCTGGAAGACTTACTGGCTCTAACAGAAACATAAGAAATTCAAAGACAATATATATAATGTACCGAAATTAATTTTACCTAGTTGTGATATTGAACAATATAATATTGATGGTATTCAATGAATCATGGAGTGAAAGAAAAAAGAATGAAGTCAAGAAGATACTATACAAAAGTAATCTCCAAAAAACAAAAAAATGGTATAGCTCTTCTATAACCATTAGCATAAATACAGTTCATTTTATATTATTAATTTTATTATGTTCAACAAATATAACGTCAAAAGATTAACTTCAAGAAATTGTAGTCTATAGGAAGGAGGATAAAATTATGCATATCTAAAATAGAGAAATATAGGAGATACTAAGGGAATTCTTAGAAAGGAACTTTTAGAAACAGCCAAACGTCCTGACGAAAAGCTCCTTTTGGAGTATGAAGAAGAGAATAGAGAGAAGAAGGAAGAGAGAAAAGAGAGAGGGGGCTCGACAGAGCCCGCGTAGAGGGGTTTGAAACGAACGAAGGGGTGTGCTGTGGAAGAGGGGGCAGCAAAGGAAGGCGAATAGTTGCCTCGATGATACCACCTCTCTCAGTTGTTCCTCGGTTTCCGGACTGCGTGGACTAGCAGGTTAGTGAATCCGACTCTCGTTCATTCACCAGTTTCTCTTCGTTCCACTCTTGACCTCCTTCCTTCCTTGGCACTCTCTCTCTCTCTTTCTCTCTCTCTCTCTTCCTCTCCCTCCCTCACCCTCGTTTTCCACCCCGTGTGTCCGCTGGTTCCATTCATGCGACTCGTTCTTTGCTCGCTCTCTCGTTCGCTGCTCTCCTTGATTTATCGAAGTTGCCAGTGAAAAACGTTCTTCCTTCGTAGCTCAGCTACTCGACCACCGATATCCTGTCAACGTGTATTAACGATCAATGTTACAGGTATATTTTCACAGTCTTCTTTCTTCATTTTTCACTTGATTTTTTACTGAGAACAAATTATATTTTAAGGGATGAAAAAACAGCTTCTATCGAATTTTCAATAAGCAGTAGCTGAAACTTATTACTTTATACGTATTTTCCTCTTTAATTAGGCACTGGTTTATTTTAAGTTTCTCTGAAGCAAAGAGTTTTTGCCAGAGTGGAATTAGATTTTTCAGACTTTCCATGTTAATTGCAGAATGAGATGGAGGAGGTAATTTTTCATATTTTGCTCAGCCACGTTTGAAATATAATTTGTCATGGGAGAAACGATGAGCAGGGAGGATATATTCGAGAAACAGCTGTTAGAGTTGGTAACGAAAAGCAGCTACGCGATCAGTAATTCTTTTCCTGAGAAAAGAAAAAAATATGTACATAATATGCTAATAGTTTCAATGAAAATATATTTTTTGTTACGTACGTACTTTTTAAAATTTGAGAGAAAAATATAGCCACGAAATATGTAAGAGGTAATCAGTTTCTATTTGTTTAAGTTAGTTCCTTTTTTAGTTTACTTTTCTTCCAGCTTTTTACCGTGTAGTTATTAATGTTTCACTTGAATGATTCAATTGTCATATCCTTTAGTTTGAGTTTTTCATAGCATTTATGATGTGTATACCGAAAATGTAAGAAAGAAAGAGCTGAGTGTGTGAAAAATGATCGAAACTGGTTAAAAATAGTTCAAATTCTTCTTTTCCTCATATTAAGAATGGGTATTAAATCTAAATATTCTGTTGAATTTCTTCATCTAATCGAAGAGTCATTGTTCTAGATAGCAATTAATTTCATATATTTTTATATTTTATACAAATTATATCTTTATATATATTTTGTACCTCACAACCGAAACCGAGAAACAGAATGCGAGAAGAAACAGCTATTCTGAATTATAGAATAATGTCGTTCAGATTGTTGCCACGATACATTAAATTGTACAACTGATTAAAGACACAGAGGTAAGATTTATGTTAAAGAAAGAGGGAGCAGCCATAATAATCAGATGACGTAAAGTACCCAATTCCATCAAGAAACAGTCACTGGCTTCATTAAGTAATGATTAATAATAGTAATAATAATAATAATAATAACAGCAATGTAAAGAACGAAATAAATTGACAATATATAATAAAAATAATAGCACAGAATACCAGTGTATAACGAGTTATCCACTTCATAAAGAATTATAGAAAACCCCACGTAAATATAATAAAAAAAGATATACATATAGGTACATATATTTAATCTTTTGACTAATATTAATCTTGCATCTATGTATATTAAAATTAAATTTTACGGTTCTCAATAAATGTTTTAGTATTCATTGTGACTTTTTCCGAGGATTATCTTTTGAAGTCGAAATTGTTAGTTTTTAAAAGAAATCCTAGAATATTGTTTCAATAGTCAAGCGAGATTAAATTCGGAGAAATAAAGACTGATCCGAGCAGTTGATCTCTCTCCAGTATTCAATTAACTAGTTAAAGCAAGAATACACCATTCTTCATAGAAATTCCATAGCACGAGTGTTGGGAATGATTAAATTTTATGTAGCGCCATACATAAAAAGGAACTCGTAATTGGATAACTATTATCCATTAATCCGAGAAAGTTTAGTAATTCAGTTACTAATGGAAATTAAATTAATTTCGGGAATCCAATACATTCTGGTTGGATGCTATTTCAACATCAATATTAAAATAAATCAATTTCCGCTCATGATTAAATAATATATCAAAAATTACTTTAAACAAATCTATTGCAAAATTTCTTCACTTCACTTCAAGAAATTTCTTCAATTTCTTTAAATCTATTACAAAGTTTGTTCACAAATATACATATTTAATACAGGACTTATTCTTTTTAAAGAAAAGGGATTTGTTTAATACTATATTATATAATTTTTCTGTTTCCATTAATTTTTAAATTTTCCTTTTGCATCATAAATAAATCTTAATCGCTATCGCGCTAATTATCTAATTCAACTAAATTAATTTGTTTCCATCTAAAATTTGATAATCTGTTCAATCAGTTGGAATACTTGATAATAAAAAGAATAGAAAGATAATAAAAAGAAATATTGTTTAAAATGAGCATCTTAATGTTTTTCAAACACCTCATATGAAAAAGAAACCAGAAGATTATATTCTTCTCATATACTAATTTACAATTTACTCGTAATCCTGATAAGAATTATAATCTTTCTCGATACCAATAAGAAGTTTTTTTTGTATAGATAATAGTACATAAAAAGAAATCACCTTTTCTGTTATTTTGAATTGAATTTTGGATCTTAATTTGGACATTTTATTCCCTAGAAAATGCGTACTGTGGCTGTATGGACCGCTTTTGTATTAGCGTTCTCAAGCAGCCCGTTCGTGGCCGGTATACGATACATCGATCCGATCTCGCCGCAATCAGGGAACACCGGCGACATCGCCGAGAAGCGCGTTGACCTGACTGAGCCAACATGCGAGGAATTGAGGGCAATGTGGAGGTACACCAAGCGACAAAGCAGGGCTGCTAAAACCACTACCGGATACTCTCTTTATCCTGATCCATTTTCGTACAACGTCTGGAAGTCTTATCCTGAACGCCCCAAGTCCCTTCACACCCACCGTGGTAAGACGATCTTACAGGAGTTGCGTATAGCATTATGTCCACTCATTCTACTGTTTACATTATCTAAAAAAAGGTATAACGAAATTTTGTTAATAAGAGAATTACAGAAAAACGATTATAAACAAAAAAGAATGCAAAATATTTACTACAGAAAATTTTATATACAAATATCTTTAAATAAACGTATTGTAAAGGTAAGCATAAAATGAGATAGATTGAATAGGGTATACTTAAACTTTAAAAAGAGAGGTATTTTGGGTTTTTATTTTAATTAAGACAGTTTGCAGTGGATGAATGGAATTTGATATATTTGCTTAGCTTTTTCTATGCGGAACAGGGTTGTAAAAAAGTTAATTTTATTGTAAACCGAATGAGAAAATTTAAATTGACAAATACTTGCTTTTTATTTTTTTCTTGTTTTCATTAAACTATTGTAATATTATGTTTTATTTTATTTGCTGTTATATTCATTCTAAGACGGGGAAATTAAATGATTTTGAAGTTACATGTTAATTTGTTACCGTATGGTTTGTTCGCTTAATTAAGGCCTAGCTCTGTGCAGTTCACAATAGAGGCTAAACATAAGCAAAGAAGTAAAATAATCGAATTATTGATGCCTGCCTATACATTACCTTGAGTGCTCTTTGACTTAAACTTGCTGCAGAAAATTCATAATAAAATACGAAGACCTAACTTTATAAAGAACTAAAATAAGTGATACCACTTATTATACAAGAAATATTCGAACGATTTAAAATTAGACTATTCAGAAAGGTAATAGAGTTATTTCCTCCTAATACTTATAACATTTACAAAAATTATTTTCAAATGTTTGTTTACAATTTAAATAATTCGATAGATAAATAAAATCAGTTTTATGTTATAATACCAAGTAATACAGAATAATGTCTGACTTGTCCTCTACTGAGACTACTACAATTCAAAGTGATCAAAGGGGCGCCTATGTTGAAGCAACAATTACAAAGAAAGCGTACAATATATGAAAATAAATTAATAAGGAAGTATACAATATTTAGAACTTCTAATCCCATTACAGAGGTTTAGTTTTAATAAAGGTACTTTGAATTTATGAAACATTTTTCTCATTTTGGTAAAGTTATATCTAGAACGAAATTCTTTTATTACTGAATATTATAATCTTTTATTAAATATTGTTCATTCTACCTGGCAATAATGTGCAGGAAGGTATACGGGAAGAGCACGTAACCGTGCAGGAAGTAGTGCTCCAATTTATGGGAGGATGGTACATAAAGCACCAGCAAGCAGCAGATTAAGAAATGGAATGCGACCTCCGGCACGGCCTTTCGACAAACTCCCGCGACTTTTCGGAACAATCAATTCGTATCCGTCGAATCGACATCCAAACATGAAATACCGTACGATTGTTGGTTCCCCTCAGGTCCCTCAGGCGGGCAGTTTTCGGCATTTGAAGGAATTACTCCGCGCTGAACGAGCTCGTGAACTACAGGTTAATAACCAAGTTGAGTCAAATATACTTAAATGTTTGCTAATCGAGAGAATTGCAAAATTAACGAATTCCATTTTAGAAAAATTAATAACATGAAATTGGGAAATAAAATTTGTTGTATCTTTCTAACAATTTTCTAGGAAAAGATTTCTTAAAAATAATATAATATTATCAAACGATTGGCAATATACTAATTATTCATAACATATTGTTTAAACTGATACTTCAAACTTAGTGACAATGAAAATATCTCATAAATTAGCCAAGTTTCTTACTCGTCTCCAGATAATTTCAAACATTAAAGTAGTACAAATTATTATTTTTTTAAATAAGGAATATTTTTCTATGATTTTTCTTTTTCTTTGACTAAATTAAACATTTTAGGAACAACATAAAGCTGAACAACTCGCAGAGAAGACATTTACCTTCAAGGATACCGTTGACAACGAGCACCCTTTTCATATGCAATCTCGGAAGCAATTTCCGAAGCCGACACTACGAATGCCGACGAAAATTAATTATGAATTCGGTCAAGGTCGACATACATCGAACGTGCCAAATATTGGTCAGGCTTGGACGGTGAGTAACAAATGGCAATGGAATCATTCCATTCATTAAAATTAATAGAGAAACGGAAAAAATAATGTTTCTCTAATATTCATAATTAATAATGTGTTAATGAACATACTTAGTTCATATTTTTCCTTTTCCTCCGTTAATTTTATGTCTCCTCCTTAATTGTATGCATAGTACACTCTAAACGCTTTAAATTACTAAACGCTCTAATAGCTTCGTTTCAAACCTATAACAACTCAATGAAATTCCGGCTTCAAATAAATGAAATCTCGCTCCACATTTTTATATCGATAATGATGTCCTTATACTGCGGATCTTTATGTAGTTTCATATTTTTATGAATATAAATAAAAAAATAGAGCTTAAATGAGGATTTATTTCAAATATTAGAACGAATACTTAAGATATTTTCTATGATTTTGTATATTATATGAATTCTGTACATTTTTGCATCTCTTAATTTTTTAATAGTATAAATATCCTCAGTCTAGCTATCATATTGTATGTAAATGGATTATAACAACTACCTTTTGCAGAGGAGCGGTCCTCAGTCTCGTGAATACTTGTTGCGTTAGTATCTCGACGGACTGCCGACATCTCCAATACGAAGAAGCTATCCTAATGATCAACGTATGAATTCCTTGAATACGTTCGCACGCGACAAGATGGAAAAGATTCGCATTTGCTTTCTTGGCAATCTCCGATACCCCGAAATTTTCGTAAGCCAAATCCTTGCGTTGATAGCAGTGAGTATCGTCCCACGAAAGGGCTTTTCATTTTCGTTCTTCTTCCTCCGTCGTTATCGAAAATTGTTCTTAAGGATTTCATTGTCCTTCATTGAAATCTCGGACCTCGATCTCTGCGTTATCTCGATTCAATCAACGTGTGTTACCTATGCCCGAATAAATGTAAGTCAATAAATGGAACGAATCGATAGAAAGTCGTAACCGGAAGGAAAGAAGTTTCGATATGTGGCAACGCTACAAAATGTATATTTTCTTAATTCGTTTAAACTCGCACAGATTTAATTACGCGGCCGTACCCGCTGCCTGTGTAGAATTTTCCAGATATATAAATTTAATACTATTTCTGAAAATATGGCTGAGGCGGCAACGTAATCATACCTTTGTGCCGCTGAGCGGAGAAAACACGAGCAAAATGTTGCATTTTCCTTTTTTTTCAATTATACTAATATTAGTTATTAGTATTTTTAATTATGCTAGTATCAGTGATGTCATAATATATAAATACTATACTAATATTATTTCTCCCAAATTGATTGAAGATTTCAAACGAGAAAGAATAATGTTATAGCTTATTTAGTAATTATTGTTTTATCTGGCTATATGATTTTATGACAATACTCTTATTGGCAGCCTCCTGGTTCCTATGGTAGACTCTATTCTTAACGTGGTTAGTCTAAAAAATATTTAGACACTTTTAGATAAGAAAATTCTCTTTTATTTTATTTACAGACATCAATATAGTATCGTTTACAATTATTTGAGCAAATATTGGAGATAAGTCGAAGTTGAGGATTATTCGAATTATAAACGATACTTTATGTCTATTACAATTTTATTTATTAACTATATTATTAATTTAAATTTCAATAGAATTAAATAATGATGGTAGTCGTACCTATTCGATGGTTATCTATTATGATATCTATTTCTTCTGTCAGGATCTTGGTTTATGTTCTTCGAATGTGAAACCGTTTAATAATGGCTGCAACGGTAATCGATATAATACTATAATCGATATTCCAATCCAAGATAGAAATTAAACTATTATGCTCTGGTTTTCTCCGCCTTATTTGAACTTGACAATAAAATAGAAAGACTAATATTTTGAAAATTTTGACAATATATATATATATGTATAAATATATATATATATATATACATACTTAAGATAAGAGATAAATAAAGCATAATCAACGGAACTATACCGAAGACAATAATTACTGTTAAGAGATATTCTTGTAATCTGTACGTGCAATCGACATGGATGCGATTTCAATTTTGCGATATATGAGATGTAAAGTGTTATAGTGTATTAAAAATTATAATAATTAAATACTTACATATGAAAATGAAATTTTTGAAAAAACAAAAGGAATGAAAACGCATCAGTGGACATCTTGTTCAACATACCTATTTAAACTATATGTGTATCGATTACACGTACAATCAATTTGACTTTCGACCCTTAAGCGCTCGGCCGATTGCCCGCAAAATTTGAAAGTTTGACTATAACTCACGATTGAAATATTTTGATTACTTTTTCAACATAAAGGTTTTTGTTAGACAAACATATCAAGAACAACAATAATTATGTGAATAGAAAGAAATTTCTTGTTCATGCGAACCAAGAAGACAAAATATTTCAAAAATTAGTTGTTTTTATCGCGTTAATTTATTAGGAATTATGAGACAATAAGTAATAAGGGCTTAAGGGTTCTAATTATATAAAGACAATAAATATAAACGTTTCTTGTAATCGTATAACAGAAAAATAATGAAGTAGGTTAAAGATATTTACGTGGCTTAATCCATATCTCATGCTGAGATTTTAATGACTTTCAGCTCCTATGACAGCGTACAAAAACCAAAAAAAAAAAAAAGAAAAGAACTTCTGAATAATTATATGGAACGGTTTGATACCAATCGCGGTTCTAATATTTGACTATAAATACTTTATACTTATATACATCTCTTTGAATACGACATGTGCGTACACTGCATATAATAACACAACAGAAAAATAACACATACACAAATATTACATCTATGGACACACATAAAACTACGCGTACATTACATGCATATCAGAGTACACAAATATATAATAATATATATTTGTTATGCTACTATGACTATTACTATGTTGACTGTATTGATTAAGTTTTAAAGAATGGATCTTTCTGGCCAAGATTCTTCAATAGTGGAATCAGTGCCTGATATCCAAAACTAGAGACTGGTTGAAATCTCTTTGGATACAGATTATGAGCTATATATATTATATATTTTTACCTTATTTTAAACTATTTTAATGTAAGAGATTCTGTTCTTCAAGTGTGTACAGCGACATATAAACATGTATACATGTGAAATTACTAAAAAGAAGAACTATATCTTGGATGATGTTAGAAATAGTATATTTATGTAAACTGAAACGAAATTAATTTAAGATAAAGACATTATTTGGGTCAGAGTATCAAATCTTTTCTAACGTAAATTAATAGGGATCATGTACTATAATAATTTATTTTGTTTACTCTGAATTTTAATGCATGTATTTTGAATTAACATTTGATACTTAGACCCTAAAATTGTCTTTGGCAATTCCAATTAATAAATTAGAGAAAATATGCTTCGAATTTCCTGCCCTATAATTGTTTAATTTGCTCTATATTTTTTCTTATGTTTGAAATATAACTATGATAATATTAGCTATAGCAAATTGAATCCGTGACTTTTTACATTAAATATGTTATCCCAATCATCATACTTATCCTATTCAATTATTTAATCATCATAGAAATAAATGTTAGTAAAAAATTTACGAACAAAAATTGATATTTTTTGGCGGGAATATTTCACTTAAATATTTTATATGATTTGAATCAATTAGCGGATAAATAGAGGACAATTCTTAAAACATTTAGAAATAACTTTTATAATTTCATTGCAGTGTTAATAATTTCATCAATTGTGAATGACACAAATTAATAATTATTCGGTGACCATAACATTTATAAGTTCCAAAGCACAGAACAATGTTTCATTGACACGTGTCGACATCTAGTAGTTTAAATGTTTATAGCAGGAGTTTAACGAGTCTCGTAAGGCCCCGAACTTTCTAACTCACGTTATTGCTGTTTTTAAACTCTGAATAAAACACGCGTGTACATTTTTTTAAAGTTAATTATTAAGTTAATTTGTGTGAATAGTATAATATTTTAGAGAAATGTTTTCATCAAAATATACGTGTTCGGTGCTCTGCACAATTAATAAAGAACTATGCGATGTTTAGAACAAAGGTTATAAGTAATAAAAATAAATATTTTGTATTAAAACGTGGGCAACGATGGTATTTCTAAATATTGCACGTAATACTATTCAACCAATTCGATATGCTAAACAATTAAAGACAGTTAATTTGTGTATAATACGGACGTATGCAAGGTGGGTTAGTCGAAGACCGATTGCAATTGTTAACGAAGATGAACTTTTCGAAAGTGAAGATACTACTCAGCCGCAGATTCGCCGAGAAAGGATTTCTGCGAGAAAATCGAGTAAAAAGAAACCCACCCAAGAAAAGAAAAGTGAAAAAACTGAAAACGCTGCGAAAAAGAATTTATTTACAAAACTTAAAGAAAATGAAAAAATTGTATCGTAAGTTGCTTATTTTTGATCTTATTATAATCTTGAATAGAAAGTTATATGTATAAAATATTGAATCTTGAATAGAAAGTTATATGTCAAAGTTATATGTATAAAATAAAAAGAATTATTTGGGAATTTTTATGCTTATAGATCCTTGATGAGTAATTTAAAGTCACGAAAGAGGAGGGAAAAAAATGATGAGATAGTTTTGGAAGGAAAAAGACTAATCATAGATGCTATAAAATCTGGTGCAATACCGCATTCAATAATTTTCAATGATTCATCTGACATAGCTGCATTAAAACTTCCCAATGAAGTTAAATTATACAAAGTTCCATATACTACAATACAGTTGTGGTCTGCTTTAACCACTTCTCCTGGTTTGTTAGGTAATAATATTGTATATTTTAAACATGCAGCTTTTGTATTAACAAGTTTAATACTTTGATGGTTTTGTCTATATTTCTTTTTGTAATGTAGGAATTTTTAAAACTCCAAATGTACATAAGAATGAACCAGCTGATAATGCATTACCACTTACTATTGTTTGCGATAATATAAGAGAACCAGGGAATTTAGGATCTATTATGAGGGCTGCTGCAGCAGTAGGTTGTGAAAAATTAATCCTAATGAAAGGTATTAGACCATGAATTTATGACATATATATAAATGACATTAGTAATTTTTTAAATAAAGGAATAATCATTAAATTAAGATTCAATATCTTCAGGATGTGTAGATTTGTGGGATCCAAAAGTTCTCAGAAGTGCAGCTGGTACACATTTCCAACTACCTATTCATGCATTTCCAACATGGGATGAGATCCCATTGCTAATTAGTGAAGACAGTAACATTTTTGTAGCAGATAGCACTTTTGGTGATGAGTTTTTGCACAATTATTCAACTGAAATACTTCAAACAAGTTTGCAAATATTTGATATTGATCCAGAAGATTTGAAGTCAAAACTTATAGTGGATACTAATAAGCATTCAAAAGAAGATATGGTACCAAAAAATAAACACCTGATGAGAGATTTCATGTTAAAACTACCTATTCTTCCATACTATTCTGTAGATTATACAAAAAAAGAATCTGTAATTGTTGTAAGTGGAGAAACTGAAGGTTTGAATTTTAATTCCTATAAATTCTTGAAAGAAAAGAACGGTATTCGTATCAATATACCTTTAGTAAAAGGAGTGGATAGTTTGAATGCGGCTGTAGCACTTGGTGTTGTTATCTTTGAAATTAGGAGACAATTTTTCAAGAAAAAGAGCCTCCTTTGATACAGATTTTTTGATAGATGTTACACAATTGTATAAATAAATCCTTGGCTTTTATTTCTGAATGAATTGTGCATTTATTATTTACAGAAGCTTACTTCATATAAGTTTTGTAAGAGATGACATAAAAACAATGTAATATAGATCATAATGAGTTCTAATAGTTTAATTTCCATTATTAACGGGTTGAGCAGCAGCTGGTCGAACTACAAAATTAGAATATCAAAGTATGGTATGTCTCTTTATTTTATTCATTTGATAAAAAGAATCTTACTTGTACAACTTTGAGGTTGAAACTTTATGTCGTCGATCGCAAAACCTCCATTACTAGCACTTCCTCTTAAGATGAGACGATAAGATGCACGTGCATCTATTGTTACCTGTGCTGCAGTCCATACAGGTCTAGGATTGTTAAATCCTTTTGCTGTTAATGACCATAACTAAAACAAATAAAATATTGATCTTTTAGGATATCCTAGATCTCAAAGAATTATAAATACCTACAGGTTGTTGTTTTCCATCATTCTCTTCATTGTTGCCTACTTCTTCGTCGATATTCATTTTAATAACTTGCAACGTTGTAGATTCTTCAACACCAAAGGCAGCGAACCAAAAAGTGAAACAAACCGATTCTTCGTCGGGTGATGTTTGAATTATGGGAGATCGTAAACGTACATCTGTGGATTGTTTATTTATAGTAAAAATATCAAAGAAAACAAAGTCTCCGGTTGCCCCAAAAGTTTTATCCAATAGCTGAGCTGGACGATGAGCAAGAAACGCACGCTGCCAAGTGACTGTACGCTCGTTCTCAGAAGAAGTAATATTTTCCCAACCACATAACCCTTTCTCAAAGCTACAATCTTCTGGTCTCACAGATGCACCAGGTGGTTTCACTACAAACCAGTAATAACATAATTAGTTTGAGGTAGAATTAGAAAAAACAGGATTTATTGAAAGCTTACCAGAACAATTTCCAGTATAGAAAGCAATATCGTCAATGCCAATGCTGCCACTAGCACGATTGGGACCCCAAGTACCCTCGAAAACTACGTTGAAGTTCTTCCTTTCGTTTATATTGATTTGTGCATACCTCCATGTGGGTCCTTGGTTACTATACAGTTGCCAGATTGATCTTGATTCAGTTGATGATTCTTCTGTTGTTTGTATAAATACACGGAGTACACCTTTGAATTTGCATCATTATTATAGGCACATTAGAATAATTAAAGAAAAAAATATAAAATATCTACCTAAGCTTGGTCCGATAGAATCAATGAAAGACTCAAACATAAAGTACCAGAAGGTAACACATAATGGCTCATCACTGCCTTTCATTTCCCGACTAACGAGTTGCGCTGTTCCACCTCCGGATGATCGAGGTCCTCCTCTTGGACGTCCCAGATTAAGGAAATACTCATTTCTTCGATTAACTGTATATCCATTGCTGTACGATTTTCGTTGGTTCCTGGGATTCAGCACTTGTATAGATACTCTTTCCCACTCCACTCGATCAGGATCTCGAGAATTGATCCAGTCACATTCGTCGACTTCGAAGGTGCAGTCTCGTGGTGTAGGTACGGCAACTTGAGGTAAAGCTGAAAGTGTACATGAATGAATATTCGAAAATCAACAGTGATCTCTATTTCGTTTTCAATCAGATCTCTGTATGTATTAACTATTTTTTATAAATCTTTACCTGGACAAGCACCTTGTGTAAAAGAGATGTCGTCAATGGCAATATCTCCCATCTCAGTGTTACCTACAGATGCTTCGAAAAGGAGTTGAAAATCATCCAGAGAGCTAATTGTAATTTGAGCAACGAACCACGTATTTCCAGCGTTTCCGTTCAGACTCCAAATTTCTCGGAGAGCTGCATCCAAATTACGAAAATGACGAATGAACAGTTTTAAAGAACCGATGCCAGAGCCAAACATGTGGAACCAAAAGTGCATACACATAGGTGTATCGGCACTTGATGCGGGAAAGCTGGTGCTAACGAGCCTGGCTCTGTCTCCTGGTCGACGAGGAAAAGAAGAATCTATATACGCATATCCTCCAGCTGTTGATTGGTCTATCGAACTATCCATTGCGGGTCCAGTTGTGGGATTCCCACTTCCACGACTCTATACACGTATTTATATATATTATAGCGTAATAGTGAAATTGATGATAAACTTACAATTGTCCAATCGAAATCATCCTCTGCGTCATTAGCCCAATCACAAAATCCACCAGCAAAATTGCAGAAACCGATACATGAAGTACCTGGCTGTAAATCTATGTCATCTATGGCTATGTAGCCCCTATATAGACGGGCTGGATCGGTAGAATCCACAGGAATTCCTTCGATGATCAACTAAAAATAAATACCATGTTTCTATATGATAATCATAATGTTCTGAATATGAAAACCATGATGCTTTTCTCAAGGAAAATATTAATTCGGGAAGAAAGTTATCCAATTACCGAATGTAACTCAGGATACGTGTATAGCATTTGAGTTTGCTGCCAAACACCCAGGGTATAATACTGAGCATTCCAAATGACACGTTCGTCAAAAATTTCCAGTGGCTTGCAAGACGGTATAGTCGCATTTTCTGGAGTGATTTCTTCAGTTTGTTCTTTCTTAATAGAATATTCATCTACACCTACATGAAGTAGAACTCTCAGACCAGCGACACTGAGGCCATCCATGCTATACTTAAACATAATACAAGTTCCAACAACTCCTGTACTTCCTAGTTGAGCACTATGCAGCAGTCCTCCTGGAGTTTTTGTTTTACCATCCTTTTGTGGCAGTTGTGATGTTTCAAGGAAGGCATATCTAATTCAAACTTGAGTTACTATACAGACATAGAATTGGAAATAAATATGTATATTGAAGCATACCCTCCTTCCATAGTACCAGTGGTATAATCACTTGGGGGACCACCCATCCAATTGGTACCCATACCAGTTCCAGCTACCCAGTTTATTACACTATCACCATTTTGCCACTCACAAAGTGTCTGTGCTGGAAATGTTCCAAAGTCACAAAAAACTTCATCTATTGATGCTGTAGATAGTGGTGGTGTGATTGGTGGGTACCTTAAAATGAAAGATACATTTTAAAGTGATTGAACTTTAACAGGTCAATTTTTTATATCTATAAATTTCTTACCTCTGCGTTGATGAATTTCTTTGGGCAAGAGTAGGCGGATTAAGTGGCTTTCGTGGCAACGGCATCTCTGTGGTTGGAGGAATAATTGTCCGAGTATATACAATATCTGGTCTAACTGGCCAATGCCTGGGTTCGATATGTTCTACCTCGTCCATAAGATCATGATCTCGATCAATGGAATTGAATGGAAACTGCGTCGAGTTGAAAGCATCGTTGGTGACAAAAGTATCAAAGACGTCCTTCGTCTCGTCATTTTCCATACTTTTGGTCCAATTGGGAATGAAACTTTCGTTTTCGCCGCCGACGAGATCTATTTGTTCTCCAAGCATCGGATTTAAAGGAATCCATGAAGAAGCACATGTTAGCCAGTAAAGGCAATTACATACTAATAAAATCAACCACATTTTCTTAATATTTTAGACAATTTTTATTTCATGAAAAAAATAAGATCTTAATATTGAGGTATTATATAAAGAATGTTAAGCAGATACACAATCACATGTTTCATCATGGAAACAACTGAGGATCTTTTTCTACCTTATGTATTTTATTATAAATTTTTCTGGAATTTAAAGTATTTCAAATACGAAAATAGGAAATTTTACACTTTAAATTACATAGCAAGAAGCTAACACTTAACTTCCAACACGGTTTCCTGATAAACAGAAGTTAGAAGTTATTGCAACGTTTATACACGCAGAAGAATGATAACTAAACTAAATACGAACTGAACGGTTTTCAAAAGGTATGCACGTGATGAAATAAAACGAACATTCCGCAGTTCCGGTCTTCGCTTCCTGTCGTTACGCTTTTGATCCTAGTACAGAGAGTCCGAGTTCGATAACCGTTCCCTGTACAATTTCATTAAACTGACTACCTGCAATAATTATCAGTAATTATTATAAAGTACATTATACTATAATACTTATTATGTACAGAACTATATAATAATTATATGAATATAAATATAAAAAGTGACTACTCTATGAAGAAAATCTATATTTAAATATATAACTTTTAGTGTCTAATTTTTAAACGTTACTTACGATTTTAAAAATTTCAGAAATATTTCCGGATTAAAATTTCCATTATTCTTGTTAGTAATACTCATAACTCGTCCTAAATTTAAATATATCCGAATAATGAAAGATACAAGGTAAGGGCAGAGGATCAATTGATCTATTTTCGGCCGACAAAATGGATCTTTTCTCAACATTTTTGATATCAAGCTAACAACAGACGTTGATGTCCCTCGGGGAAGAGGCCGTGGTTTTTCTTCGCAAATCATTTTTATGATTTCTGTTAGACTCTGAAAATTGGGATACATACCATACGTATAAAAAATAGAATAAAGTCAAAAATTACATTGATTAAAATCCGGATTAAATTAATCTAATTTTACCATAGCGGGAAAAGGATGTCTTTTTGAAACCATTTCATAGAGAATGACGCCCATGCTCCATATATCGCATTTGAAATCATAAGATTGGTCTGTTAGCATTTCTGGAGCCATGTAACAAAATGATCCAGCGCGACATATAATTGATGGTTTCGTTAATCTGTACAATAATGATAATACTCCATAAAATTATATAAAAATATTGAACATAAACTATTAATATTTCATAAAGTAACTTTTTCACAATGAATAATACTCTTTAAAATTTTTCGAGACGCCGAAATCTCCGATCTTTACGATGTCACCGCGGCTTCCGGTTAGCATGATGTTTTCCGGTTTCAAATCACGGTGAAGAATCTTTTTGAAATGGATGTGGTGAACTCCAAGAACGACTTGGGAGAATAAATACAGCGCATCCTAAATTAACATATGTATTCATTAGTATTAACATATTAATATTATATCAAATGTTTAAAATATCGTAGACGAAAAATAATGAGATGTAATGTTTCCCAAGTTCTTACTTCTTCTTTAAGTGGTGTCTCATTGTTTTCTAACAAATCTTTCAAAGTGCCTCGCGTTGCATATTCCATAAGAATGTAACTGTGATTGTCTTCTATCCAAGCTCCATAGTAAGCAACTATATTAGTATGTCTCAAAGTGTGCAAACATTTCACTTCTTCTGATATGTTCTGAGCACATTAAATATACATGCAATTAGTTATAGTATATAAAATTAAGCATAGAGACAATCTTTTATGTACAAAAAAAGTTAATTAATAGGTACATCTCCTTGATATGGTGACACAACAATTAATTTGGCCTATTTCAATTAAGAAATTTCCTCACCTTAAAAGGTAGTGCGTTTACATTATCGAGAATTTGTTCCTTAACTACGAATGGTTTAGAGTCTTTCTTTCGTCGTACTAAGTAAACTGATCTAGAAACAATAGACGATGAGGAAAAATAGGAAAATTTAATTTAGCACGAATACATACCCGAAAGACCCCTGTCCTAACAATGTTTCGAATATATAATCATTTATATGCATGGACATTTTTGACAAAAATGATAAAAAACGCGAATAAAATCGAATTATTAATTCACAAAATTAATTTAGCTAAGAGTACTAAACATCAATCGATTTGTTATGGTAGATCAATATAAACAGTTAGTCCAATAAAGTTTGAATTTTTTTCTGGTATGTCAGAAATGTCTATTTCCAATCAGATATTTGAAATTGAATAATATAATTAAATATAATAATTAATTAAATACATTTACTTTTTAAGAAGAGCTATTTTTTTACAAAAAAAAAATACAATGATTTTTGATTCGATTAGTTTCGTATTTAATGGCGTACTGTTACAAATTAACAAATAAGATCATATGAAAATCATAAGGAATTCGTTGTTTCTTCATTTATGCTTATAACTTGGAATGCACAAATGAAATCTAATTATATTTCGAGAATATGCATATGACGTGCATAGATTGTGGATTTATTATTATTCATAAAAAGTGTTTACAAAAACGCATTCTTGTTTGCTCACAATTTATAAAGTATTGTTTTAATACTATTTAAAGTCTCTAAGATTCGTTAGCAAACATTCTCTATACATATGTATTAACGAAAGCACATATGCAAAGGTAGGGAAAATTCGGGCATTAAATTACATGTAGTAGTTTTATTCTTCTTTTTTTACAAATAACGCAATAAAGATTTTTTTCCTAAAGCGTTTAGATGTATTATATCATACCACAAAAAAGGATGTAGTGACGCAGTTGACCTGATTGAATTGCATAATTCACAATAGTAAATGCTGCATTCAAGAACATGCAGACAATTTAATATAGATGAACAACGACAAAAATGGGTTATTTTTTAAGACTTGATTGTAAAAAAGTTCCTGTCCATAAGGTGAAACACTGCTGGCAAAACAATATGGCTACTCTAGTTTTTCAAAAAGTGTGCACGTTAACGCGATGTATGTACTCTTCTAGAGTACTCGTGCACACATCAACAATTCTTGAATTGAACGATGCTCACCAAACATTTATTTCCAATGAAAAAAGCAAACCACCTTATACCCTAGTGCAATGCAGAATTAGATGATACTGCAGTATGTACAGAGTATCCCATAAGATGCATTATCAAACTCATACATCAAACCAAAGAAACTGAAGAAAACAATTCTTGATGCTTTTACGTGATCATTTCTTTGTTGATTAAATTTCTTGTTATTAATAGAGAAAAGCAGATGCATCCTTAATAAACTTAAACACTTAAACACTTGTGCTAATATTTGGTAAAGTTATAATCCAACCACTTCTTTGGAAACTCGCTATATGCTTCAATTCATATCTGATTTAAAGTACACAATAACTTCAGCAGAAATTAATGCGATACGATTTGCAGCCGGCAATTAAGTTTATTAGGCATGCATTCAACATAACTGTCGATGACTCTTAGTGACTAATGACCATGTGATAACACTAAGAATTGCTTTTTGATTTAGAACTATCTTATTTTTCGGATATATCACATCCTATGAAAAACGCTGCATACAAATGCATATACTTTTGCTTCAGTATTCTTTTGAACTTTATCAATAACGATTTTAAAAATTAACTATTACTAGAATCTAGTATATTGTTAGTATCATTTCCAGAAGAGGCAGAACTCCGTGATTGTTTCAAGCTGTCTAAATATTCCTGCTGTGATGTAGCCAAAACTTGCGAGAGTATGTCACTGTCTTCCCAATCAGTCAAACCTAGTAAATTACGAACATATTTTTGCATAGCAAGAATTATTCTTCTTGATCAAAATATTTAAAATTAATTATATAGTGTTTCATTTAACTGAAAACAGTAGAATATCTCATGAGAGATTAACGTAACCTAAAAAGTTTGAATAGAAGTTGTTTGGTAAGAGGTATGATGTGATATCCTCCTTCAAATCAAACAACTTTTGTTAAAATATAGCTTTAATCCCTCGTGAAATATCCTACTGTTTTCAGTTAAACGGAACATCCTGTACCTATATTATAATTATATATCATAAGGTAACTTAGTTACTGACATTTAATTTAACTGCTAATACTTGACTTACCAAATACTTCGGGAGGAAGACGATTGAATAACGAGATATCCGGTGAAGCATGAGCCTCTTTACTACTACCTGGTACAGGTTCCTGCGAGATTTTAGATTCAAAATCTGAGGCAAGGTGAGACATGGTAGATCCTTGTGTTGACTGGTGTTGCGGAGACCTTTTATTGTATCTTACCGAATCATTTACCTGAAATTATAAATTAAAACATACAAAACATAATATACAACATAATATATATAGGCTACACTGTCTTAGTAACATTAATAACTAGAAACGGACTTTTGGAGAATTACGCAAATTATCTTGGCTAGTTTGAGTCGTGGTTGGAGAAGAAGTGTGGCTTCGTTGTTGACCACGACCTCCATGAGGGTGAAAATGTGCGTGACTGTGTTGCGCACTTGTTACTGTACTTGTACTGCTGCTGCTCGCTGATCTCTTTATTAAATCACGAGACAATGTTTTACTTTACTCGTCTAAAATAATAGACAAAAATTGCATGGAACTTACAGCTTTTCGCATTTCATTATCCCTTAACCATTGCAAATAACTTTCCCTAGCAACTTGTTCTTCTATGGCTTCGTTTGTTGCTTCCCAGTCAGTTGCTTTTATTTTATCTTCTAGCATCGTCTGTGCACAAAAATAATTGTTCTTTTCATTTATTGTAGAAGTTTAAAGTTTAAAACGATATTAAATAGAACAACTAACTATAGTAATTCTTCACCTGCTCAATGTGTAATTCTTCGCTTTGACGAACTGCATCTGATATAAGTTGTCGATCCGCAGCACCAGGATTGTATGAAGGTAAGCCAAGACCAACACCAATTGTAGCTTTATATGGGTCTACTATGCTATTATAATGGCTACCACGTTGATAAGACAATCGTATTGGTTCATTATCACTTTCGACCATTGTATGGAAAATATTAATTGGTTCTGTGTAAAATTACAAAAGCTAATATTAAAAGTACAAAAAGATTAACTTTACCAAAGCGCATATTGACACGGACCAGTACTGTAGCAATATAATTGAATGCTACGATTATACATTTCAGACATAGCTTGCATCTCTATATGATTTCCATGTACATATTCTTGTCGTTTTCTATCTACATATGTGCTAAAATCTTCCGCTACAAAGTGAGAAAAAAATTCTTGATTGGAAGCCTAGAAAATCACACCATATAATTAATAAATTTATTTTTAAATAATGGATTTCTATCAGTTTTGTGTTCAATACTTACAATATAATCCATGCAATGCTTCCGAACTACACCATGCATTTCTTGATCACCATAAACTTGATCTGCAACAGCTCTAAATAGACATGCTCCATCCTCACCCATCTTTTTGACGATAAATCCCATTTTGCGCATTCGTTTCTCAAACCATCTATCTCGCTGTAAAAAAAAAAAATATAATCAAAAAATTTGACAATAAAAATTATCCATTGTCATAACTATCTATCATTTCATAACTAACCTCTTGCCATTCAGCCAGTGTAAGATTATTTCCAGTTCTGCCAGTATATTCATCACCACTATTATATCCATTAGCTAATTCATGTTCTATATTTGCAGCAGCCCCGACAATAGCCATTCGATTATTGGCTATGACACTACCATCTGTAGCTAAGTAAAGTGTATTATTTATTATTTATTTTACTAAGAAATGTTTTCTTATTTTATATAAAAAAATTTTAATATCACAGAAAAATGTCTTTTTCCAATATAATTTAAGTTGATCTATGCTTGTTTTAATATTAAGTGATAAATTTAATATATGTATGCATAGAAGAAGCATTACAAATATGAACCTTGTAAGCCACTGCTAGATGCAGTGGGAGGTGTAGCTTGTCTTTCACGTTCTCTTTCTCTCTCCCTGTCTCTTTCTCGGCCCCTATCTCTTTCTCTATCACGTTTTGAACGTGAATTTCTTCCAATACAACCACTGTAAAATAAACACTCGATATAAAATACAAAACAAAACATAAAATTCTGAATACAATATACTAGACTGAATATATCTAAAATGATAGATAATACAATGATATAAAACAAATTTAGGAATTCTTTGGTCTTTCATACACTACCTATGTGGACTTGCTCGTTGTCTGTGGCGTTTACCATGACTGGGACCACTTCCTTCTTCAAAATGTTTATCTTCTCGACGATCTACACTTGACTTTAATAGAAGAACACATATAAGTGTTGAATACATTATAATATATTTTTATTAACTATAGAGAGTTATTATATACATAGCAAATGACAAATGATATTCCATAAAAAAAGGATAATTTGAAATTAAGAGTATTTATATAAAAATTTAATAATAAAAAAGGAAAGAAAAATACCTAATGTAATGTTAATTCCTTAATTCCCGTAGGCACCTATAAATATTACTTTCTTATTTGTTCTATAACATAAGCAAATCAATAGTTTATAGGTTCTAATGCATTCCAGTAAATCTAGTAAGGCTAGTAGTCAGTTTAGTATCTATTCCAATATATTAATTCATAATATTGTTGACAGAATTTTGGTTTCATTCATTTTTAACAGTATCTTGAAAAAAAGTATGTTTTGTGTTATTTGGTTTGTTTGCTATCATTTGAGATTTTATGTGCATCTGAAATATATGAATATATTCCATACTAATATAATACTCATGTCCAAATTATAACACATTTTTTTTTGTGTAGTAAAATAATGAAATGTATACACCAACAAAAGATGTGTAATTTATAATAAAAATAAAAAAGTAAAGTAAAATATATTTTACATGTATCTCAGAGTAAACTCATAAAACATGTTTTATATCAATAGAGATAGAAATGAGAACTGATGACAATGAAATGACAATGAGCAACTGATGAAATATTTCCAATATTTTCTCATAATGTGACCTATGGGAATTGGGGGTTAAAAAAAAATTAGTTTTTATGTTTCCTACCTCGTACGAGCTCCCTGTAAGAACGATAGAACCAGATCCGTGATCAGTTTGAACCCCGTGTAGATCGACCGCGAAACCGTTCGCTGCACGTACCTGTCACGGTTCGCAAAAGGTTGTTCTAAGGTTCGCTCTTGCAACTATTTACAACTAGAAGTATTTGTGCGAGTAGTATAGTTGCAATAAAGGGATTATTCATTTACCTGATATGGGCTATTAGGTAGTGTGATGGATCCGGAGGTATGCTCGTTTTGCACTCCGTGAACATCGACTTCGGAAGTGCTGCCTCCTTCTCGTCTATCTTTCGAGGCGTTCGTCTTCTTCTTCGACAGAATGGTCATCTTGCGTAATCGATCGTCGGTGGTCGTTCAGACGCGACGCTCGTTTTAACAAGATTTCAAAAGAGAATCTCGCAGGCTTACGCTCACCGCGCCTTCAACCTCGTAACTTCCTTCCTGATCCACAATTGCTCTATCCACTTATTTATTATTATTCTCAATGATGATCTACCAAGTACACCTCGACGTACGTGGATGCGAATCGATCCTTTAGTAATATGTCACTAATTAACTCTTCGGAATTTAAATCAGGACAATATAGCGCTTTGTAAGAAATACAGCATGATACCTTTGATAACCAACTACTACATTAATTCGTGTTATTTCGAATGTTTTGTCAGACAGCCATGACTACACTTGCACACACTACGAGGCTACCTATTGCCAATCTGTCGCGTGGTATTTCCCCTATACCCTACCGTAAAAGTCCCTACGCTAGATATTTATCAGTTGTTTTAAAGAATATGAACTCTATATTGCCTAGGTATATTCGAGGTTTTTTTTCGAATTTTTAATATTAATGAATAAATGTTACATACTTCGATCAGTCAAGTAGAAATTGATAGGGTTAATTTTTCAGGTAAAAGTTTGAAGCGACATTCTCGATAGATTTCTATTATATACAATAGGCAGAATGGAAAACACTGACAAAATTTAACAAATTTCCTTTGCTACACTTTTAGGGAAATAATAATAAAGTTGATTGAATATTTTTACTACAAAGCACACCTGTTGTTACTAAGCTAACTTTACGTATGTATACATATAATACAATACTAATAACATACTTCACATGTGTTGTCACGCTTTCTTGAAAATTTCTACGGTATCATGAGATAACATATGGACAATATAGAAACTGAACTATGATGTATGTATGTGTATATATATATATATATATATATATATCTGTCACTATGATATCAGATTTGTAATAATGTATGTAAGATAATTGTTGTAAAATGTGCGATAAATTTTCTGTTGTCGATATAATCAGCATCATTGACTGAAATAAAATATTTCGTGGAAAATATAACCTCCATCGTTTGTTTATAGAAAGTTGCATCAACACTTCGAATTTCAACCCTCTGTTCAAAGGGTGGTTTAAAAGAAGTACAAAGCACATGGTCGTCATTTAAATTACAAGTACTATAAGAAGAAACTGATATTAACGATAAAACAGTTTTTTTATTACATATAAAATACAAAAAGTAGGTTTTAAATATTTTACCACTTAATTATACGTTCGAAAACAACTATGGTAAATGAGTGCCTTAAAAGATCAAGATCCCGATTACGGGCCATCCGATGCAAGTGATGAAAAACATCAACGAATTTACGAAGAAAATGGTATATATGAAATTTTTTATCAAATTTACGCGATGTTTCTATTGTATCTAACCTGTTTATACTCCATTTATTTTAATATTAAGAACTATCTTTTTGTAACAACATCACTAAAAATTGAATGTGTACAATGAATAAAATATACAGAATTAATTGTATTTATTTGCATTCGCTTTTATTGTTATTTCATTTTAGCACGAAGCAGTACAGCAAGAAAAATAACTGCTATTATTGAAAGGGAATTTTCCCAGGAAATTAATACAAAAGAGAAAGAAGTTTTAGAGTTACAAGAAAGATTGCATAGAGCATCAAAAATCCTTCATCTTTTGCGTTATGTTATTGTTGCTGACTTTTATAATCGCAAACAGTGTCAAAATTCACAAAATGGAGAAGCAAAACAAACTCAAATTCATCCTGCAATAAAACAGCTAATTGGTAAATCACCAAAGTTATCCGACAGTTCCATTATTTCTACGTCAACAACATCTAACAAAGACAGTTATTTTACCACATCAGAATCAATTTCGATATACTCATCAAGTACCACTGGTGATGCTGCAGTAAAAATAGAAGAAGCTTCTGAACATTATCGATTAGAGAAAAGAAGGAATGAAACGGACGAAGATCCACGGCCAAAGAAAATTCCACGATATATTCCTCCAAAAAGTGGAGTCCCAGAGTCTCAATGTCCATCGAGAGGTATTAGGCACAAAGTGAGGAAACGTATAATTATTGGAAACATTTCAAAATGGATTCCTCCAGAATGGAGAGAAGATGCAGCTAGTCACAAGTGGACAATGTATGTTAGAGGAAATAAAGAAAATCCTGATATTAATGATTTTGTTAGCAAAGTTCGATTCTTTTTACATCCTAGTTATAGACCTAATGATGTTGTTGAAGTTACATCAGCACCATTTTGTCTTTCAAGACGCGGTTGGGGTGAATTCCCGCTAAGAGTACAATTGCATTTTAAAAGTGCTCTCAATAAGCCAATGGACGTAATTCATTATTTGAAATTAGACCGTACTTATACTGGTCTACAAACTTTAGGATCCGAGACACTTGTCGATATATGGATCTATGCAGACTCCCGAAATTCTAAACGAAATACAGGTAAAGTAATTGACGAAGATTTTAATGAGAACGAGCATAATTACGATGTGAAGCTAGAAAATGATAAAGATTCTAATCTCATGTCTGATTTTATAAGTAACAACATAAATAAAACATTAGAATTAGCAGATAAGAGCAGTGAAGTGGTAGTTAAGAAAGAATCCTCAGAAAATATAGAAATTAATGAAGATTTAATAAATGTGAAAAAACTGTTATATTATGTAGAACTTGATCATGATTATTGTGGTTCCAAGTATTTAAACAATTCTGAAAGAAATTTAACTATTGATCATTCATCAACAACATTAACTAATTCATTTTTACATAAGATTGTCACGGTAGATAATCAGCAGAAAGAAGATAGAGAAGAGGACACTGAAACTAATAACACAATAACAAGTGAACTTTTAATAAATGGATATTTAACAGATTTAAAGGTACAAGAGGAATTAACAAGCACAAGCATACCTTTGTTAGATGAAGTTAATCGGAAAGTACTTCCTCTAAGTTGCTCCAGAGTTCACTCGAACCTTCGTCCTTTGAAAATTTCTATTCCTCCATTGTTTGAACCATCTGGAAATAGACATGTCTTAGTTCTTCAGAACAATAAAACGATTCCTGTAGATATTGCAGGTATGAATTATGCCCGTAATAATGATTCAACAAAATCGAAGATAAATTTAACTACTTCTCGTGGTATTAGTTTGTTGAAGAAACCTTTAGGTACAGAAACTAAAATCCAAGAACAAGATCCTAATAGAACAAAGGTACAACAAGGATTAAAGCTTCAAGTTTCTAAAAGTATTCTCTTAAATGTAAATTCCAATATACCAGTACTAAAGATAGCTGAGAGAAGAAATTCACCAAATGATCTTTCTTTTAATTTTGAAAAAGAATCAGCTACTGAACAGATGTTAAAAGTGAACAATCAAGAATCGAAGGAATTCAAGTTATCACGCCAGAAAATCACTTTAGGCAAGGATAAGTACAAGCTCCAAAGTAAAAAGGAGTTTTATGACGAAATCATCCGAACAATTGAGGTAGCAAATATTCTGAATGTTCAAGGCCTATTGCGATTCATTGTTAGAAGAATGCCCTTGATAACTCAAAATGCTTCCGACTCCGATTACAGACGACTCCATCCTTATGCCTGCACGAGCGAAGAAGAATTTTTTAGCTATAGTATAGCGAAGCGAAATGCCTGTGAATGGAATCGAGCAAGGATGATACGATATTTTATGAAGAAAAAGCCATTCACGGAGGAAGAATTATGGACCATTAAGGAAATAATGATTTGGGCGAGATTGCACGGTTATACGCCTCTTTGTCCGAATTTGACTATTCGGTCAATAAAACAGCAGAAGAGTTTACCTGTTTCCACAATCGCCAAAAGCATTTCTACATGTACACAGCCTGATACTTTCTGCAAGTGGCTTCAAATTTATCCAGATCAATCGAATGATAATTTGCTTAACTCTAATTTACATCAATCCAACGAATTGGACATTGAGGTTGATGTTGTAAATACTGATGTTGCACTAGAAAGCAAAAAGGGACTAAAAGAAACAAAAGAGCATAAGGAATTTGTAAACACGAAAATTACAGTATTGGAACTTGAAAAGAAATTAGTGCCGTTTTATAATTTTATTTGTGAAACTGCCAGAGAAATTGGTATTAAGCTAATTTCTGAAGAAATTGTACCTACTGTCGTACATGGCGCAGCTGGTCGAATGATAATGCGGGTATGTTTTACATATATATATTTTTACATAATTTAAAAATCAATGAAAAATTAAATTTCCTACATATTTTATATTTTACTAGGCTGTTGAATGCCTTGCAGAGGATTTAGTCAGAATGTCTTTGGCAAAAGCTTGGGAAAGATGCAGTGATAATGGGTAAATATACTTTTTCAATCAGGCTACTTGTATATATATACATATATTTCGTATAAAATTCACAACTTTTTATGATGCAGATGTCAAATATACCTATTACATACATATATGTATGTATATTATTATCGCGGAATTGTGACAGACTTTTTTTTATTTTATTTGTAGATATCCGAAGGTGATCGTTTTGGACGATGTACGTGGAGCCCTTCTAAGTCGTGAAGAATTTGATATTTTTACAAATCACGGATTAGGCTCAAAATATCGGTTAACGGCTACAGATTAGCTTAGAAAAATATAAAATCTAGAGAATTTAATGACTGAAGGAATATTTAATATTAAGGAAATTTAAAAAATTCTGCCGTATTTAACACTTAAATAACATAGGTCTGCTGCAACAACGCGCTCCAATACAGTTCCGATAACGGAAGCCTCGCACATGTACAAATTTATAATTTTGAATAAAGTATATGAAATTTTGTACGAATCAGTAGGTTCAATAAAATTTAAACTAGTTCCTGACCTCTTCTCTGTTATATCTACGTATAATTGAATTAACTTCAATCATGCCTCATCTTTTATATTTTCTTCCGAACATGTATATATGTATTTAAAAAAAATTTAAAAACGAAATCAAATATTAGGTAGCAAATATTAACAGATTTCTCATGAGAATTTGTTTACTGCACAATTGATGTCCTGTCTATCGCATAATAACGTAATCATTTTCTTGTAGAGCTGCTTGCATTTCTACTAACGTGATATCTTTTAATCGAGGTGACATGGGAACGTAATTAGACTCATCTGTTATTCTTTGGAATCCTAAATTATTTTTCTCGATCAGTACAGAGTTTTTATGAGATGTTAAAGGCAAACTACTAGGTCCAGACGCCCGAATATCTTGCAACCTTAAAAAGACATATATATGTATATAATAAAAATAAATGTAATATTAAACAAGCATAATATTGAATGAAGAAAAACTAAATGAATACAAACCTGCTTCCTTTCATGGACTCTGAAGCGCACCTCTGACGTGGAGGCAAAGGTGGTGGCTCTTCCGACAGTCGATTACAAAAGAGATTCTCCATATAAAAATTTGAGGCAGCCACTGCACTCATGTCGGATTCATCTGGAATTTCTTCATAAATCCCAGAAGTTGCCGAAATATCAGAGTATCTTCTAACATGATAATGGTCATATGGTTCTGGTTGATAAACATCCTCATTTATTTTACCAGACATTCTATAGCTTATTTCTTCATATCTTTCATTAGATTCTCTTCTCTTAGATAATATTTTTAACTCCATTCTTCCAGTTGTTACTGAATAACTTCGCAAACGTTCATCATGGGATATTGCTCTAATATCACCTTCACTTAAGCTTAAAGGTCGTCCATTAGTTTGCTTGTGTCTTGGACCACGGCCCTGAGTTACCAAATCTTGCAACAATTTACCAGCTTCTAAACAAAACAAATGTAGTTCACCAATTCCAGCACGGAATTTTTTTGATGTATGAATCACACAAATACATTTAACGTCATCTGGTCGTCCTGCCGTGATCAAGTGAAACTGATTTAGTTCATCCCACTCAAAATTCTCTAATGTTTCACCAGAATGAATATCCTTTATTATTACTCCTAATGTGCTTGTTATCAAATCACCATACAGCCCTGAAAGAAGTTCTGGTAATTAAACTTCAAAAAGCACAGATTCTTTCTATGAATAATGACTTAAATACCTGTCAATCCTGATGCTTTGGAATGTGGATTGTCAACCATAGATATTTTATAAGATCCTGGTGCAAATTTAAGCTTTCTAGGTCTTAATAGCTGTCTAATATTTGCCATCCACCGCTGTGACTCTGTCTCTGAATTACCAGCTAAATAGAGCAATGGTTTTCTATCTTTGATAGGAAATATACCAAAAGCAAATTGCTTAGATCTAGATTGGGTACGGCAAATAATGGCATCCAATGGTATTACTATGAAATTCTCTTTGTCATTTGATGATGAACTATTATCGTTGCCAATACAATAATCAAGATTTACTCTGACTCCTAATTCAGAATCTAACTTTTGAAAGGAACACCAATGCCTTTTCCAAACTTTCCAAGGGCCCAATGTTCTCTTTTTTACCTTATGAACTTTGGACTTGTTACCACAAAACTTGACATCTAGAAATCCACAGATTTCTTCCTCAGCCATTTCTCTCTCCTTTTCTAGAAGATATTTCATTGTTAATATTTAAAAAACAATGATCATTTTTATTTTGCATGAAAGGAAAATATTTATATAATTTGGAAACTACCTAGTACAAGAATAAGTGATAGAAGATATGGTTAACATATTATTTTGTGAATTAATTACCTTAAGCTTATTATCAGATGCAAAAGAGAAATACTTTTTCATAAAACAAAATATAATACAATAAGAAATGTCTTTAATTTTCCACAGAAGAGCCAAATCAAGTAATTGGCTACTTTTGATTTCCAATACTAACTATAAAATTTTATAAATACAGAAGAACATAGATATTTACAAAAACGCCCGGGCAATTCAATCAGCAGTATTATTTGTATTGTTTACTAACTTGCTCACTCCCCAATCTTAAACTCAGTACTGCCAACAATGTGAGAAATTGATCAGTCAGTTGTTACGAAAATCAGAATTCCCTAAATAAAATTTCTGCTATAATATGTTCAAATATAAATATTATTAAGCTGTTAATAGTGTAATTTAATATAATTTAATAAAAGTTTCCATCAGAAAAAACAGATCGCGAAAGCTTTGTTTAGAAATACAAAACATCATAAAGATTACATTTTTCTTTTTTTGCTATATTCCACAAGGTTCATATAAAAAGGTTCAGTATAAAAAAATTTTGATCTATGTAATCTCACATAAAAAAATTTACATCCAACGTATATTTTATTAATTTTATAAAATTACAATTTTTAAATAATTTTAGCATTTCAATATGTAATGCTACATACAAAAAATATTTTTGTATTTCTTACATATTTTTAATGTGATCAGGCTGCATATTGAAATAAAAAAGCAGAAGGAGTTCTAATAGGAATTAATTTTCGATCACCGTATGGATTAGTAACCACATAATAACTTCTTCCATTAATAAATTGTTGTTTTCTTTTTATCAAAACATTGCCAGGATATTGATAAATCGCTGGAGGACTTCTTTTTAACATCATCATATAATTTTGTGCTGGAAGATTGCTATTTAAAGGATTTTGTGGTTTTTCGTTTGGACCACAACAAGGCAGATAGCAGCATACTTTTCTTTTACCATTTTGTACTCGGTACGATATAAACGCGTAAATAAATTCAAATAAAAAGATAATTGCAGCAATTGTATATCCACCCACGACAACTTTGTATGTTAAAAGAAGATCAGTATTTCGCAATTGTCTCTCGCTTGAACGAAGATCAACTGGACAGATTTCAGCTAATGGCAGATCTTCTTTCTTCGTACGATGTATGATACCAGTCTCTATTAATCTTAACAGCCTGTAATTTAAAACAATAAAACCTATATTCAAAAAGTTTCTATTAAGAACTCATTTCTATTACAATATTCCATTAAAAAAAGATGGGAATATAAATAACCATCTTTACTTTTAGTAAAACTTAAGTTAGTAGATTGAATCCAATTAAAACTTACAATCTATTGATACGTTTTTCAAAGGTTGAACCATGGGGAAAACCAAAGGCACGGCTGGTTATTAAAATGCTACCAGGCATTATAACATACGTACAACGCGAGTTATGTTGTAAATGATGACGCGTTTTATTCATATAGTCTTTGAATATTAAAGTTTGCAAGTAATGTGCCTCTGCTAGGAAAAGTCTTTCTAAAAGGAGAAAGTATTACGATCATTTCTTTCTATGTATATTAGGATATTTAATACATACTGGTAGTAACTGATTCTAAAATAGCTCTTGAATGCTCATAGTACTTAAAAACGCCTTTTCCTTGCAATTTGCTTACGTTCAATAAACTCAAATCGTTCTCCTGATTCTGAAAACGTAACAAGATTTAATGTATTATTTTTATACGTTAAAATGTTTAATATTATCAAAAAATAATTCAGTTTAGCATTAAAATGTTAGGAAGATCGCTTTACATCGTACTTGAGAAAGAAGAAAATCAATCGTTCGTCCCTTATAGGTGATCCAACTGTATCCCTTGTGAACAATATCTTGTAGAGAACTAATAGAGAGCGTAAATTGAGGCTTTGTAAGAAACGCTGTGAGATTTGCCGTGTAAAAGGATGTCAAAATCAATATAAAAATCCACCATGTAGCGAAAAGCATTCGTGTTGAATCTGCAACTCCAATTACAATTTTTAGAAATTGTAATAACAATGTATTTAAAATTAATCAATACATTTTACCTGTTGTGGCAACAATATTCGTTCCTTGTTTCAACAGAGAACTATAAACGAACCAGAAGCAAGAGGACAAACTGAAGTTTTCAGAACTTGGATCGTGCCATAATTTTGCTCTATATATCAAAAGATTAAATTAAAATTTATATTAATTACTGATTATATTAGTTATAATAATTATTAAAAAGTTTTTCAGAAACCTCATACTAGCGAAAAAATAAATAATTGGCCCCACAAAAATTAATGACATTAATACTAATAGCCAGACAGTTCTTTCGAATGGTGCCAGAAGACCGGAACCTGTAGCTGATTCCTGAGGTCTCTTCATCACAGCAGTTAATTTCGTTTCATCTAGTGGAGCGCTGAACGTACAATATTGTCCGATTTCCGGTAATACGGGAAGGAACGCAACAGCTACGTCTACTTTCTATAAAATGAAATAGATTTCTTTAACAATTAAATCATTGTATTACAATTAAATGAATTATAAAATCTAAATAATACCTTCTCGTAAAGTAAACCAAGAATACCGCTACTTTTATCACCCAAAATATGTTCTTTTGGTGGAATAATGGTATAGGTGAAATTTAATTTTGTACTGAGTAAATCAAAAATGTAAAATGCATATCCTTTACCAACCCACTTTCCATTTTCTTTTACAATTCCTGAGAAAGGCATGTCCTACAAAATAATAAACATGTTGTGCATCTTTATAATTAAAAAAGGTAAAAAATACGCTGAATTTTGGACCTAACTTACATTCCAAGATGTTACTGTTAGTTGCGACGGCATTTCTTCATTATTTTTATTATTTGCCACATTATCTATTAATAGAAAATAATGTAAAGAATAATTAGAAATATTTTAAAACATTTTTATTTTATGAAGATAATGACGACTAACATATTAATCGATTCATTTACGTTTCTAACTCAAACATAGAGAATAATTAAATCAATATGCTTTTTGAATTAGTATACTTCATCAATAACATTTAAAAAATAACGTATAAGCTATTTGATTAAAAGATAAAGAAAAAATTCTGAAAAAGATGAGAATATAATTTAAAAATTAACATAATTTATTGTATTATTATTAAAAAAGAGTTGGACATATTTACGCACCTTCACCATGAACATACCGAGTATATTCTTGAATGAAAAAAGATGCTATAAGAAGTAACAAATAAACAGTGTGCATCCTTTAATCTAAACTGGAATTACATTGATCTTAATCGATTCTAATTTAATGATCATATATTATGTTACAGACAATTATCGCTTCCACAATAAAACTAACACCTGTGTAAATCGATACCGACGTGCAGGTCACATCCTAGCTAATAGTGACCCGACCAACGTTTACGTAGTGACTGGTATACGCATTAACGCCTTCGAGTAGTATAAACATGAAAATCGACCCGCTTCTAATAACCTTGCAATCTGCTCATAGTAATCAGTCATTCTTCTGATAAGTTCAATTGTTTCGTACTTTCCTAAAAAGTAATAATGAATTATAAATTATATGTCATATTTTAAAATGAATAGAAAGAAAGAAATATCTATGATCGATAGCGGCATAATTATTTGGAATTGATAACATAAATTATTTTTGTCTTCAAGTCTTTCAAGTCCAAAAAAATTAATTCTAGAGTCGAACTCAGCAAAATATTTTATTGAAATAAATAAATAGTAATTTAATTTATCCAGTCATATCTACTCTCCAAAAAAATTGTTCGCGTTGAATACATGGTATATACGAAAACATATATGTACATTTGCTCTATATTTTATTTGAATGTTTTACATAATTTAGATTTTTACAATGGGCGAGTAATTACAAGGCAATTTTTAAAATGATTAGCCATGGTTCTCATAACTTCAAAAATGATCAATTGACTATTCTGTACAACTCTTTGAAGTTCAATGAAAATTACCATGGATGCAGATTTTTAATATTCAAGAATTTGAAAAATTACATGCAGCTAAATTACAAAAAAGAAACAAATGCGTACTTTGCTCGTGTATTAGAGATGAAAAAACATACTATTGTATAGAATGCAGTAAATCTATTTGTGAAAATTTTCGGAGCTATATTATTAAAGATTGCCGCCACATATAAGAATTCATCTAAACCACATAGATATTTGAAAGGATATATGTACAATATAGAGTGAAAGTACAGTGGAAGTATGTATTTCAATAGATTCTTTTACGTGATTTACGTACATAAGTTACGAAACAGTGCAGCATTTGAAAATCCACAGTAAGATTAAAAAGAATATGTATACGTTTCAAGGATGAATTCAAATAAACCATTGTTTCCTATCAATAACGTTCTATTTATAATTTCACAATCAAAAACTTGCAAGTATCTACTAAAAATCATATTTAAAAAATCGACAAATGTTTACATCGAGTGTAGTCATTATCGATGTGATTATCGATATGTTAATCTTAAACCTATATGAAGGTAGGCGCAATAAAAGTCGAAAGGTGGGCAGAAAGACTATGGTGAATACGTATTCGCGATAGTAGCTTGAGTATATTGAAATGACAACAAATGATTGATATTATTGGGAATGGTATAATATGAGGTGAAAAAGGGAATATATTCCGGCGCGAACGGGAGCGCACTTTGTTGGTAAGTAGCCCGACAAAGCGTCCCGTTCGTGGAAATGATTGTGTATTTGGGACTTTCATTCAAGGTGCTAGAAAAATTCCCTTCTGAATTCCTGTTGGTGAATGCAGGTTATGTGAGCATCGAAACGCGTCGTTATTCACCGTTTTTATTGCATATTGGCCAGGATGGGCCAGGGTACGGATACATGCACAGATAGGCCTGCTGAAGTTAGCGTCATCAGATTCGTATCTAGGAATCGTACTATCGAGGAAATAGCCCCCAAAAAGGTAAAATCACCGGAGGCATTTAATGGGTTCAATGACCCCTAACTCAAAACAAGTCACTCACCATTTACCTTTATTTGTTAACTTACTACTTTATATAGTTAAAGGAATCTTTTTTATTGATGAGATGTAATAATTAGACTGTGGATTTTATGAAAACTAATATTTTTGAGAATATAATTTAAAAAATAGGACTTCTGTGGAACCTCTTTTTCATACTTAAGCATTATAGAAAGAATTATACATTGGATATTTTCTATATTTTCTCATGTTAGGTGCATTTTGTGCAATTTCACATTTCCAAATTTCCCACAAATACATAAAAATCTGCAGTCTAGTTATAATTTAAATGAATGAGATTAGTAAAACAATTTGATTTTGTATTATAATTTGGATATGAAATGTTTGATGATTACGGTTGAGCTATTATCATCAATATTTTAGGAAGTTTTTGCAAAAATTATTATCTTTTTGTTTATTATATAAATGAAATGAAAAGATTATGTATATTCTTAAGTTATTTGTAATAGATACTTAATCAAATTATGTTTTTAGGAAGTATACACTTGTAAACAACGGGGCTGTGGCAAGACATTTACCAATCAAGATGAATACAAAACACATGAAGCTCTCGAGGCTTTAAAAATTAGGTTTATGTAAGCTGGCTTCATTTGTTATAAAAATTGATTATGAAATATTAGGTAATAGTATAGTATATTAATAATTATATTTATAGCTGTCGAGAACCAGGATGTGGAGAAGAACTGTCTGATCCTGGAAGCATGTGGCGCCATTATCAAGAATGGCATAATAATGAAACAAATGTATTTATATGTCCATACACAAATTGTGGATCTTTACATACAACCAGTATCAATCTAGAAGAACATATCGAAAACTGCCATAGACAACCATCAACGTTGCCCACTGAACCAGAAGTAATATGTTTTGAAGATCCTGAAAATGCAATGGATGAGGAAATTGTACAAAGCACAGAGGAATGTTATGAGAAGAGAACAAATGAATCTTTTGGGATAAAAGTATGTCAGTATGATGATAATAATGAGCAAAATCTTCTCAGAAGTGATACTGCACAGCAACAAAAAAATGAGGTTTCTCATGATCAAAATACTGCAAATGATAGTTCAAAAGAAGATTATTCTTCCATTAGTGAATCTTTAAATGAAGCAGGCACA
This sequence comes from Bombus huntii, assembly GCF_024542735.1. Taxonomy (NCBI): domain Eukaryota; kingdom Metazoa; phylum Arthropoda; class Insecta; order Hymenoptera; family Apidae; genus Bombus; species Bombus huntii. The sequence continues at coordinate 6,998,461 of NC_066251.1, forward strand.
TTTTCTATGAATGAAAATTTAATTCTAAATGCAGAGAATTTTCTATCTAAATACGAGAATAACACAAACAAATGTCTAGAACTGCAAAGTGAACATTCCCAAGAAAAAATAAATGTAGTTTATGTAAATGGTGATATTACCATTACGAAAAATACGAAAAATGAAATGTGCAGTATAAATTCTAGAAATCAAGACCATAGAATTGAACTAGATAATCTAGAAAAGATTTTCAGAAATGAACTTGATCGTGATATTTCAAAATCCGAGGAGAATACTATGGAAACAAACAGTAATTGTTCGGATGATGAAGAATACACTCCAAAGAAGCAACGTATGTCTAGGTACAAGCAAGAAATTTATAAATGTGCGGTTAATGGCTGTGGGAGAAAATACAAATACATATCCCATTATCGTCATCACCAAGATAGTCATAAATTAGCTGCCAATACAATTAGTTCAAATTCTAGCAAATCAATACTGAAATTAAAACAAGGGAAAGCCTCAACGGTCAGTTTTTTCTTGTAAGTTTGAAGCTATTAACATCTACAAGTAAAAGCAGTATCTTTTTTAATTCTTTATATGTAAAGACAGATACGTGTTATTCATAATTTTAAATGCTTTGTCAAATTTATCACATGTGATTTTAAATTCTAGTTTTTATATTGTATCTTTTGCATCTCAGGTAATTACTATTAGTATAAATGTTATCAAAAAATTAATTTCTCCATTTAATTTTATTTTATATTAATTAGATGCAAGATCCCTGGCTGTGGAGCTCAGGTGAGCAATGTAACTGGTTTATGGAAACATTACCAGGACAATCATGCTAATTCAAAACTGCCAATAGTACAAGAAACTGCTAAAAGCAATGAAGTATTTCGGTAAGTTATATTGTCACTTGTTTATGCTTCACATATTATAGAACTGTACTTATTTACATTTTTGATTGAGTATTCTTGAATTTACTGCTAGAAATCTGTTTTGATAGATTATTAAAAGAAAACATGTTTCAGTTGTAAAATACCTGGATGTGAATCAGAGTTTAGTACAACACTAATGCTGTACAAACACTTCACTGAAGTGCATTCAAATGGCATTGGCAATAATGCTAGCACAAATACAAAGACTGGGAATGGGAGTAGTTTTCATTATACTGAAATATTTAAAGATGATACTACTAACCCACAAACAAATTTTAAGACTGACTTTAAAGCAAAGAATAATATTAATGTAAATGACTGTACGATAAGTACTAATGATCAAAGATCATCATCAGTTGTTAAGAAGGAAACACGGGATTGACTTCAGATAAGTTGGTATTACACGTAAACGTGAAGATAAATAATTGTAGCGGTGAATTAGAGTACTTTACCGGGGCCGCAAACATTCGAATTATAAAGTAAATTATTTTTCCTCCTTCTTTACAAACAGAGATGCGTTTGTCCTTTATTATCCATCTGTTTAACTAGTCACTTTTTATTACGCTTTTATTACTGATTTTATGGGGGACGGCCCTCGTTAACTACTCAAATCTTCGTAATTATAACTTTGAATTATAGGAATGCTAAATAGAGAGATAACTCTAGGGTTATCAGAGTTGTTTTTCTATGAATTTTAATTATTTCAGTGAAGATATTATATGATAACAATTTCATAGCTTTCGATGTTGAATTAAATTTCCAGATTTGCTTTTATGTAAATATCTAAAAATTACTAAGAACTTTGTAATACCTAAAATTTACTTCTTGTTTACGAAACGGCATTATATTACAAATTTACAATGAAAAAAATTGAAAAGAAGTACATTTTCAATGTTTTCAAATATATTTTACTGTTATTATTGTAATGAAAAACAACATTACAGCTATTATATACAAAGTAAATATTAAATCAACTCATTTGTAATCTCTACATTTTAAAAAAAGATATGAAAAACAACTCGAACAAATTTAAAAAGTTAAAACTTAATATTCAATCAATACAACAGTAAATGCAAAGTAAAGATACAATTCCGTAGATTGATAAGCCTAGTGTGGCAAATTTAAAAATAAAATTCTTGAAACAAAAGACCGTTTATTGCAGTAATTTGTGCGCGTGTTAATATAAAACTCTTGACTTTCCATACTAATTTTTACTATTTTATATTATTGTATCATTTTAATGTAATTTATGTTAGGTCATGTCGTAGTTATTGTAGTAGATATTGTAGGTAAATAAGCATTACGTAGCATTTTCATTTATATGTCTGTACATTGAAAAATAAAGTGCAATAGTAAGTTAAAAAGGAGGTTCCATTAACTATAAAATACTTTATTATTTCGTTAATTGAAATATTTTATTTCTTACACACAAAAGACTGTATATGATATATACATGTCGGAGAAGGAAAGACAGCGGGATTTCCCGTCCGGAATGTTGGGACAAACCCCAATACACTAGTCCAGACTTTTACTATAGCCGCCCTTAAGTAATAAAAATAAGAAATAGTCTTAATGTTCCAATCTGACTTTATGACGATGGGTTTGGGCTCGAAGTGACATGGCAGGTTACCGGACGTAGCCACGGTCACGGGAGGGACATGTACCTGACAGAGGTATGAAATGATTATAGGGCTCTCCTTAAAACAAAGATTAACCCGAGAAGCAGGGACAGGAGTATATAAGGGCAGCCTTTTTTGGATTGACAGAGTTAGAGAGAGAGTTAGAGTTAGTTAGTTTGTTAGTGAGTCGTTGGACGAATTGCCGATTGAGTTATCGGGAAGTTACCCGAATCGAGTAGCACGTTGGTACATGTCCCTCCCGTGACCGTGGCTACGTCCGGTGACCTGCCATGTCACTTCGAGCCCAAACCCATCGTCATAAAGTCAGATTGGAACATTAAGACTATTTCTTATTTTTATTACTTAAGGGCAGCTATAGTAAAAGTCTGGACTAGTGTATTGGGGTTTGTCCCAACATTCCGGACGGGAAATCCCGCTGTCTTTCCTTCTCCGACATACATATATTGTATATATATAATCTAATCTCAATTTGAACAAAATTACTCTCCATACTGCTATCATTGTATCTTTTAGTGTGATTTATTATGCTTTTTACGTTATGGTTTATAAATTTAATCGTTTGGTGTACAGCTCAGAAACAAAATTTTCTTTTAATAATCGTCGATGATTTAAGAACTGCTTTAGGATGTTATGGTGACGCTAAAGCGTATACGCCAAATATAGATCGCTTAGCGACAGGAGCTGCCATTTTTTCTCAAGCATTTGCTCAGGTTAGTATTAAGCTAATAGTAAAAAATTAATACCGAAGCTTATACATTAATTAAAAAATGTATATATAGATATAGTAACGTCTTTTTAGCAAGCATTGTGTGCACCAAGTAGGAATTCATTTTTAACAAGCCGAAGACCAGATACACTTCATCTTTATGATTTCTATAGCTACTGGCGAAAAGATATTGGCAACTTTACAACATTGCCCCAACACCTAAAAAATAATGGTTATATTACTAAATCAGTGGGAAAAGTTTTTCATCCAGGTTTTTACTTTTTAAGATGCGATATGTGGATATAAATTGTTTTACATCATTTGATATGATTATGATATGTTTCACAGGAATTAGTTCAAATAATTCTGATGATAGCCCTTATTCATGGTCAGAAACTCCCTTTCATCCATTTACAGAAAGATATAAAGATGCTCCAATGTGTCAAACGAATATGCAGATGTTGCCTGCACAAAATCTTGTAATATTTGTAATATAATGAGCTATTACTTAAAGAGTATTGAGAAGATTGAAAGAGATGATGATATCTAATAACATTATAAATTTTATTTTTCATATTTTAGTTATGTCCAGTTAAAGTTTCATCAATGCCAAATAAAACATTACCAGATATAGAAATATTGAGGGAAGCTAAAACTTTTCTATCTAATCAAGCAGGAAATAGTAGTCCTTTTTTTTTAGCAGTTGGATTTCAGAAACCACACATACCATTTAAATATCCAAAAAAATATTTAAGTATATTTAATTATTATTATTAATTATTATAATCATAAAGATTTCTAATTAAAGAAGTCTTTTTTATAAAAAAATATTTTGCAGAAAACCACCCCTTGCACAAATTTGAAGTACCTAAACCTTACAAATGGTCAAATAATGTTAGTAGTATTGCTTATAATCCTTGGAATGATTTAAGAAAAAGGGAAGATGTTGCTGCTTTGAATCTTAAATTTCCATGGGAAAAAATACCAAGTATAGTTAACGTGATATGTGAAAATTTATTTTCTTGTGTGTAATGCACAAGGATATATGTTTATTTCTTTTTAATTTTTAGAAAGTTTTGCTCGGTTAATTATTCAATCATATTATGCATCTGTAACATATATTGATGATTTAATTGGTACATTAATAAATCATTTGGAAAGGTTGTCAATTCGAGGAGATACTACTATTATATTAATGTCTGACCATGGTGAGTTGAAAAATCTTCCAATTAACTATTATCTAAATTTTTCTATCTTTTAAATTATTATTCAATTTTTTACAATTAATATTTATGTAGGCTGGTCACTAGGAGAGCATGCGGTATGGGCAAAATATAGCAACTATGATGTTGCTTTAAAAGTACCATTGATAGTATCAATACCTGGGCTTACATATGAAAAACTAAAAGAAAATACGAACGTAAATAATTCGTCAAAAGGGAATCAGATATTTATAGATTCAATAGTAGAATTAGTTGATATTTTTCCAACAATTGCAGATTTAGCAAATATCTCAATACCTATTTGTTCAAATGAAAGTATGCAAATTACCTGCAGCGAAGGAATTACTTTTATACCACTTATAAGAGCTGCTTTAAAAGACAAGGTATTATTAATTTACAAATTTAAGTTTTATAGCTTTAATAATATATAATTGTTGAAACTGTTTATCTTAGACATTTGTAATAATTTATAGTATATAATATTTATAATATAGTATAATTTATAGGTAATATTATGGAAAAAGGCGGCATTTGCACAATATCCAAGACCAAGCATTGAACCTTCGATACATCCAAATAGTGATGAACCACGTTTAAAAGAGATTAAAGCAATGGGGTATACTCTAAGGACAAATACATATCGTTATATAGCATGGTTATCATTTAATCCTGAAACTATGTCACCAAATTGGAACAATATCATTGCAGAGGAATTGTATGATTATAGTTATGACAAGGGTGAAAACCAAAATGTAGCATTTCTTGAAGAATATGCCAAATTAAAGGAAAAATTAAAAATTTTATTGCAACATGGTTGGAGAAATATTTTATCAGCTAAATCTAATTTTTAAATTATAATTATACTTGTTTAATTAATTTATTATCACTTTACATACATTTGCAACTTTAAATCAAATAAACTTCGTATTTTTATACATAATTGCAAGCAATATGAAATTTACTTATTTGTTTAATATAAATTTATCATTAAATTAATGTTAAATAAATTATATAATTCATTAATACTCTATTTAAGTAATCTAAGTCAGTATAAAAGTTTTATGGTTAGTATAAATATACAGTTTATAAACACATATTTGTCTGTATATATATAGTGAAAAGTTTATCAAATAAAAAATGCCAATGTTCAAGTAATAATTTTATGCTAATTACTTATAGCAACAATATTATTCACTTTCATCAATACTGATACTACCATAATACAAGTATAACATACTAAAAATGTAGATGAAAGTATAAGCGCTTAATATATTGAAGCATTTTTACATTATATAAAACAATATAAAACTTTACATTGTATAATTTTATTCATTCCTCTTGATTTTTATTTTTGTTATTTACTGTGGTTGATATTACCTGAAATTGTATCAAGTAAATTTTACATTTAATAAATATTTAACTTTAATTTCTTGTTAATGTATCCACGTTACCTCTATAACATCATCATCAACATCTCCAGATCTAATATCAGTAATCCTATAATCTTTCTGTTGATTGGTCAAATTTTTAATTCTATTCGGTACTGAATAAGATGTTTGAGCCATATTGGGTACTGAAGTTAAGTTTGGATTCTAGTATTCATAAATCCTCAGTTAAATTTTATACAAAAAACATGTTTTATATTCGAACGTTATCAATGGAAAAATTGTAAGTTATTGAAATACCTGATCGATTATTGAATTTGCGGTATTGTAGAAAGAATGTTGTTCCATGTAATTGTACATATTTGTTAATACATTAGCAGTCATCATTTGTTGGGTTTGTGGTGTTGCATTAGGATACTATAAAATGTAAATTATTATAAGCTAATAAATATGAGCAAACTATTTGAGTTATTGACGAAAAACATCATATTCTTACATCCTTTTGAAGAAGTATTCGAAGTTTTTCATAATCCGTACCAATACTCAATGGTGGCGGTATCTTATATTGATTTAACATCATATTATTTGGGAACGCCATTGAATATGATGGCATTATTGGCGGTTTTCCTTTCTTTTCCTCTTCATATTCTAACCAAGCTTGCTTCCTTTCTTCTTCATTCAGTTCTTCCTCTGCCTATTATTAAACAAGATTATTAAGAATATTTATTTTGAGACAAGCAGATTACTGTATTATGTAGCTACAAGTTACTTTATTTTCCAAAAGAGAATCATGTTCATGATAGTTCTCCACAAAATTTTTATATTTTAAAAATATTTCTGCTAATAATCTATCTTTAGGCAAATTCAGAGTCGGTTTCTCTCCGTTGTTTCGTTCAAATGTGTACAATTCATTTAAATTTTGATTGCTATAATGACGTTCTATTTGTTGCTCATCGACGACTCTACAAGAAAGTGATAGTTTCGTCACTTGTCGATTGTAGATCTTTTCTTCCATCGTTCCAGCTGCTAGAAATCGATAAACGTAACATGGTTTCTTTTGACCAAATCTGTAAATTATATATATTTCAGTAATTATGAAATCTTATTATTATTGATCACGATGACTTAGAATCACAGGCACGAACCTGTATACACGAAATATACTTTGGACATCATGAGAAGGATTCCAACTTGCGTCAAAAATAATAACACGATTGGCAGCGGTTAAATTAATTCCCAGTCCACCTGCTCTGGTTGAGATTAGGAACAATCTTGCTCTTGTATTTGATGGTTCATTAAATATTCTGCACCATGCGTTTCTATTTTCAGCGGATGTTTGACCATCCATCCGAAAGTAGTCCAACCCCAATGACCAACTTCCAGTATGTCCATCTATATATTCCAAATTTTCACCGTTTTGTGTTGTATTATCGATTTTTTCAAGAAACTGCTCGATTAGAGATAATGAATACAACGATTGTGAAAATACCAAGCTAAAATAATTAAGCAATTTTTAAAGATAGTATGTAAATTATTGTAGACTTTTCTAAAAGTAATATAAAAAGCATACACTTTGTCTCCGATTTGTTCACATTCCTTCAGGATTCCAAAAAGAAGTATCAATTTGGAAGAAACTCTCATATCTTCAAAGTGTTCAAGTTTAACAAACTGTAACCACCATTCCTCTTCTTTCTTTTCAGATTCTTCAGGAATTATTTCAGCTTCTACATATAAAATAAGAACAATATATATATATTTTATAACATATTAGTTTAACGTAAATATAATCTTACCTGGTCTATTATTTTTTGAATTAGTTCTTATATTTTTTGTAACATTTGTATCAATGGTTACAATATCATCATCTTCTTCAGTACTCATACTGGTCGTAGTCTCTATTTCGGCATCGTCAATAAAGTCTTTTAAAGAACCCTCCGAATCACTGATTTCGAATTTTTTTTCATTTATCTTTTCTATCTTTTCTGCATTCATTCGCAAAACCAAAGGATGTGTCCATATTCTTTGTAATGATTGAAAATCTGCGAAAAGAGATCCATTGGCATTGCGTATTCGCCTGAAATAGAAAATACATATTAAATTTTGAAATTTCATTAAAAAGTCATTTCACATACCTTGCAAAATTATCCAAATAATATTGATACATATTAATTTGCATTTCAGTTAGACTGACAAAAATTACATATTCCTGTTTCGGTGGTAAAAATGGTGTTAGTACAGAATAATCAAATCTTTGTACACAACCCTTTAACATCTTATGTAAAACGTATGCTCGTTTTTTCATTAATGTAACATCATATTCGGTAGAATCATCAAATTGACCATTAGTTATTGGATTCCCAAATCTGTTTGAAAATTCTTTCTTCGTTCCTAAAAGATTTGGCTTTACAAACTGTACCATACAGTGATCTGTAATATATCAGTTATAAATGTTTAATCAAACGAATACTGAATTATTTATATATATACTTATTTAATATTGTTCAAGTTTTACATTCTATTAAATTATTTTGGAGTGGTGTTCCTGTAAGTACAATTCTCCGTAATGTTTTAATCTGTTTCATTGATTTACTGAGAGCAGTATCCTCATTTTTTAGTAAATGTCCTTCATCGCAAACTACGACATCTGGACCAGGATTTATTAAGTACTGTAAAACTGCTTCTTTGATATTTTTTCTCATTTTATTATTTGTGCCACTTAGATTCCTAAACATTTCATAACCAATAATGAGTACACCACCAGTTCTTTGCCAGCTTTCCAATTGAAACTTTCGTTCTATATTTTTCCTTAATCTTTAACAAATTTATCAACAATTATTATATGACCATTTGTTCATCATTATCTTAAATGTATTTGTAAATATATTTATGGAACTTACTTAGTCATTTCGTAAATCTCAATGTCATGTTCTATATCCTTTAACCAATTCGTAAATTCATTTACCCAATTAAGTACCGTGCTCAAGGGACAAACGATCATAATTGTTTTAACACCAGTTTTTTCATGTGTTAAAAGTGTATGACCCAAGGCAATTACTTGAAGAGTTTTACCTAGACCCATACAATGTGCAATTATACATCCAGACCCGCTAGAAGAATTTACTCTTTCCAATGATTCAAAGCATGCGTCCCACATGAATTTTATTCCTTCAGCTTGATGGGGTTTTAAACGCTTTACTAAATTTTCATGGACAGTCACCAATTCCTCTTTTGTTTCAGGATCAAAATCCAATACCAACTTATCTACTTTTTCTTCGCCAGCCAATCTTGCTTCATACATCTCATTGTACTATAATACAAAATAAAGAAATGCTTTTTCTTCGTTCTTATGGAACAGAAAATTAGTTAAGAATTAATTAAAAATATGTACCAATTTTTGTCTCTCAGCAATACGTTTAAGTCTTTCTTCCTCTTCTTTGGCAGCTTGCTTAGTATCACTTGTAACTTGCTTATCTTTCATTACTTTTCGGATATTTTTACGACCTTTTTTTCCAGGTGTTCCTTGAGAATTCGTAATATCAAGGTCCTTATCGCTATTTTCATCACTATTACTGGACATATTTTTAATGCGTCTTCTCTTTGGTTTGGTTCTAGGAATTTATAAGGAATATATATGTATAGGAATGTAAAAACCAACATAGAAAATTACTATAAATTTTTTTATACGATTTTTTATAGAAATTGATAGCTTCATATAAAAGGAAAGCATTAAAATAAATTATAGAAAAATATACAATAACTTGCGAAAATTTTAAACCACTTATCAGACGAAAATGTTATTTGTTTAAATGTTATTTTATAAATGAATGTAAGAATATATTAAGAATATTATTTTATCTTTGTTGTTATTTCTAAGAAAATATGTAATTGTAGAATTGGCAATTAGTTTAAAAAATATATAAAAATAGTCTTAAATAATTAATATTTGCTCAGCATAATCTTTTGCTCAGTAGCAGTAGTTCTTTTGGATTAATTAATAAAATAAAAAATAATTTTTTAATACATTCAGCACTATAATACTTTAGTAGAATAGTACCTCAAAAATTTTTCTTTTTGAATGTTCTTTTTCTCCTTGGGCTGTTCTACATAATCTCATATACATTGTAAAAAATATCTAGACTAGAACATTGAACAATTTTCAAACATTTCTAAATCATGTAAAACTATAAGTGAATAACACAATGAAAGAAATGTTTAAAAATTAATTTTCATATAGTAATCTGTGAGCAACCTCTACACATATGTATTTAATTGCTGTTACGAAATCAGTAACACTGATGGTATAAAGCTTTGTATAGTATTGTATATATATATATATAAAAGTAGCTATTATAAAAAATACCTTTTCTCTATAATCGAAGAGTCAGAATCAGATGATTTATGTGTCTTACGTTTACGCATCTTTTTTGGTTTTCCTACTGAAGAATCACTATCTTCTGACATGGCAGATTTATTTGATTTTGTATCAGAATTTATCACCTGCAGATCTGAATCAGAATCTATAATCTGTCTACGATTTCTTCTTTCGCGTTTTGCAACTTTGATAGCTGAATGTTTGCTATTTCAAAAAATACCATGATTTATTTAATATATTACATAGTTTATTTATTAATTAACCATGTTAAATAACTCACATATGACTTTCTCCTGCCTTTTCTGTCCCTTTTTGTTTCTTATTCCATTTTTCTCTTGCAACATCAGAATCTGAGTCAGAGGAGAACTTCATTGTTAATAGTTTATTTCGCCTCCATTTATTTTTCTTCCATTTGTCATCATTTTCCTAAGTATAATTGAATTGATCAATATCTTAATCTAAAACAAATTAATTGTCATCTTAATTGTTACCTTATCACTACTCTTTTTTTCAACTTTTTGAGTTGATCGTTTTGAAAGATCCTTTGATTTAGTTTTACTTTTGTCCTCCTCACTGTTACTGTTTTCAGAGGTAGATTCTTTTCGTTCACCTAAAATAAGATATATAAAATTTAATTTTATAAATAAATTTAATATGTAATGCTAATAAATAAGAAATGACATTAAATTTAGAAGAAGCTAGTCTAATATTTACCAATATCTGAATCGGAAGAATATAAAAGAGCTTTCTTAGTAACTGCATCTGCTTCCAACATTAATTCTCTATTAGTTTGGAAATTAGCTTGTATTTTTGCGATTGAAATATCATTGTTTATATCAGAATCTTCCCCTATATTTTCAATTATATCAGAATTTTCCTCTGCATTTTCGTTTTTCAAATGATTCAATAGGGGATCTTCAATTTCCTTTACTTTAGTCTTTTTTGCTTTTCTAGATAAAGAACTTCGTGTCGAGCCAAAAGTATTTTTACGATTGTTTTGTAACCTATCCAAATCAATTAGACTGCAAAAATAAGTATATATATAAGTAAATATATAAAAATTTTATCCCAAGTAATGAAAAATAATTTTTTTGTTTTGTACCTTCTAAGCTCTTTATTCTCTAAATATTGTCGAGATTTTTCTAACGCATTCTTATACTTTTTAAGAGCATTTTCTGATAATTTTTCAACAACAACTTTACAAAACATTTTTAATTTTTTATCTGACCCAGTATAACTTATTTTAGGTAAACGTGCTGGTTCTCTAGAATCCAATGCTTTTTTGTTTTTTGTAAGATTTTTATCTTCATCTTTATTTTTCTTTGAAGAAGTATTTATTATTAGTGGTTTCAATGTAATCATTTTATCATTATCAGAACTTGAATTTTCACTACTGTCACTGGAATAATGTTTCTTACTTAAACTTTCTTTTTTATCACAAGGACTGATAGAATCATCTGAATTTGACTCAAGAAGTGCACGTTTAGCACAAACTTCTTCATTAATGAGTTCATCAGGTTTGTCTAATAAATTATTTTCATGAATAGAATTACTTTGTGTCTTATCTTTTTCTTCTTTTTTATCACATTTTATCTTTTTCGATTGCGATACGTCTTTCTCTTCGAAACTATCATTTGTGCTGAAACTTTCAATAAATTTTTCATTCAGTGATTCATCATTTGTGGGTGTTTCTGAGTCCGATTCTAACATTGCCCTCTTAGCTTGTTCTTCGGCATCAGTATCATTTAAAACGTCATTTTTCTTTTCTTCAGTTGATTCTACAATTTCATCAGAAAAAACTGATTTAGATTTTGCATTTTCAATTTTCGTAGGGCACGAGTTTTTATCTGTAAGTTTTGTATCTAATTTTTCATTTGTGAAAGAGTTTTTATCTTTATTATCATTATTTTTTTCAAGTTCTTTTAATTGTAAACCATTTTCATTCCTACATTCATCTGTGACTTCTATCAAATCATTAATGTCTATATCTTCAGGTGTATCTTCAAATATATCATCTATGGATTCGTTCATAGCATGTTCATTTGTAGATGTCTGATATTCTTCAGATGCCTTCTCATTTGCATCAATTACTTTCAAATCATCTCTTGTATAAGTTTTATCTTCCTTTTTGTTGTCTAAGATGGAAGAGATAATTTGATCACTCTTTTCATTGTCATCTATTAATTTTTCTGAAACTTTAGTTAATGTATTGTTTGTTTTGTTTTTATCAACGTTTATTTTCGTATTACTTGTTCCTTCATCAGAAAATATTTCTTCATTATCACATTCAGAAACTGCGCTTGCTGCATTCGAGCTGTTCTCGGATTTATTGGATTCTTCTGTATCCTCTCTCTCTTTTGCTATTTCGTTATCGCTTAAAGAACGAGCTATGTTTTGTACTTTATGACTTTTACTCCATTTTTCATAAAAATTTGTTAATTCTTCTTTTTGTGCATTAAGTTCCATTTTAAGATTGTTGATCACATTTTTTGATTTTTCTATAACATTAAATGCTGATTCTTGATATGTTAATTCTTTCTTAAAATATTTCCATTTTACATGTTCCATCTGTATTTCATATTCTGAACAAATTACCTTAAATTGATTAAAAATTTTCACAACATGAGACTTGAACTGTAAGCTTTGTTCTTTACTAATTCTAGTCTTTTTTATTAACTGTGATGTGGATCCTTGATTTGACTCAGTGGATATTACTCGATCCTTCCCAGTTTTTTTCATGACACTCAAACCACTAAGAGAAATTTTTGATTTTTGGAATTCTTTGTCAGAACTAGAGTCTGTTTCTTTTTGTTTTGACTTTAATGATGAATGTCTTTTTGTCTTCTTTTCAGCAGATTTCTCATAAATTGCATCATCTGAATCACTAGAAACTGAATTTCTGGTTTTATTCTTTTCTTTTCTTATATTATTAGAATCAACTTTCTTATTTCTCATAATCTTTTTGTGCCCATCATTTTTTAAATGTTCCTTGCCTTTCTTTTGTTTATGATGAGCAGTTTCACTCTCCTCCTCAGAGGATTCTCTTCTAGACCTTCTTGTTTGTTTTGGTCTGTTAATGCCATCTTCATCAGATGACCTTTCAATTGAATTATCACCTAGGAAATAATTAAAGATAATTTTTCTGAATCAGAATTACAATTTTAACTTATTGTAATAAACATTTCTAATTTCCTTCTACAATAGACTTCTTCTATTCATCTTACGTGAATTTCCAAATTTATAAAAGAAAGGTCGTACATCTTCAGGAGTACTGGAATCATTGTCACATAATGACTGTATTGATTTTTTCATTTCTTCCACTCTTGCAAGCCGTTCTTTCATATATACTCTGTTTTTAGTGTCTCTTCTGAAATCAAATATGTGCTTTTAAATTATTATATTATTATTACATTCTGAATATGTTACACAAAAACAGAAATTATATTAATTATACTACATAATTAATTTCACATAATTTCCCACTAAAACTATGCAGAATTAACATATAAGAATTTATTTTTTCTTTGTATATACTTACTTGAACAAAGAAGACATAGTGATTGACAAAATAGTTTTCTATTTCCAAAAGGTCCTTGAATTAAGTATAAAACATTTTTATTTTCCAATTTCAGAACCCAAAATGTCAGATTAAACTTGTTATATATGTTTCTGGAAACATAAATTTCTATTTTAACACTTGTGAATTAAAAGAATTTTTATTAATGTCATATCACCTACACTATTATGTCATATTATCTTATCTATTCTGGTTTTATTAACCATTCAGATTACTTTAACAAATTCACAATCTCCTGCCCATGTATGGGTCATTGTATTTTCCACTCACAAGTCCGTTGACCCATCCATGGGTTAGGAATGTTTAACATTAGAAGTCATATAACTCTTGATAGAGGAATACCTTGTGTTTGATTTTATGTGTAGATAATTAAATTGTAAATGTTTTACATGCAAGGAATAATTCAAATGAATATTCTAACAAAAATTATTGGGGAAACAAAAATTATTATAACTAATTAATTGTTTTGAAGCAGTTAGTGCAAAATGCATGCATATCGCTTTCTTAGATATATGGAAAGGAAGTATATCTTTTAGCATGAGCTGTGAATGTGTTAATCTTTAAACATTCAGAGACATTATCTAATTGCATATTATAGCAATAACAAACAAAGAAGATAAAGTACTTATAACATGTACTTTTTATTTGGTCCTTCTCAGAATTGTATCTGTAAAAAATAGTCATAGAATTAAAATAATAGAAAAATATTAAAAATGCACATTACAAGATCTTTTATTTTATTAATTCATGTATTTTCTCTCTATGTATTCTACTTCTATTCTAAATTCTAACCAATATTACTCTTTAATTAAATATTCAATAATTTTAAAATCAATTAAAGTCCTCATACAAATGTTTAGCATATTATCTATAACAAAAATATCGAGCAATCACTTATAAATAAAAGTTGATGTAATTTGCAAGTCTGTTTTTCCACTATGCATATATTAGGTATGTAAAATTGTTTTAATCTCAAAAACGAAAAATTGTTACTGTTTTATTTTTATAACATCGAAAGTAATTACATTTACGACAATATGACTTTTTTGCTCTGCAAATGAGTGCATAATCGCTATTGTCATTTTTACACGTTGATTCTTTAAGATTAAAATAAAGTTAAAAATTTGTATATATTAACTATTTATTATTATTTACTTATTAACTATTTCACAGGTTCATATTTACATATGTATAAATTTAAATCATAACAAACTGGTTAAACAACATGGAGAGACCTTTTTCACCTGACATTCTTTTATAAATCATCTCAAACTTTCACATATTATTATATTTAAATTAATAAAAAGTACAATATTTAAATGAAAAAATACACGTAGGAATGTAACAACTCTGACTGAATAAACTCTGACTGAATGGTCTTACTGAATAAACTGCCCTCTGGCAGTAGGACATCAAACTATATTTAAGTATGTCAAATATAAATTAGTTAATTGTTAATTTTTATACATATGTTTTTTATAACAAATATGAAAATACTATTCCTTACATATTACAAATAAATAGGATATGAACATATAAGCATGTGGAAAATGGGTTGGAGAATTTCACAACAAAATTCTTTAAAATATCACTTTTATTTACTCATTATTGAAAACATATTATTTAACAATAAATAAATACATAGAATTATATATTTATCTATATATACATATATACACTTTTATATATATATATATATATATATATATATATATATATATATATATATATATATATATATATATATATATATACATGCAGATAATTTATAATTTAAGTAATTTATTACAGAATAAATCACCTAAGAAGTTAATATTTTTCCTGATGGAGGCCTAATAAATTTTCTGTTGATCCAGGAAATATTATTTTAAATCTTGAACGACCTATATTATTTATTACTAGATATATTTTTATATTTACATGCTTAAGATTCATCAGCAACTGTATCCATTTCTCGATCTTCTGACATCTGTAGAGTATGACTTTGTAAACTGGACAAACTTTTTTCTTTCGGAATATAACATTTTGTATTCAGCACTCGGTTTTCTTCAAGTGCAGGAACATCACAAAAAAGACATCTTGTTTCTTCAAACTCTTTTTCCAAGCATGGATGAAAAATTAAACTGCATATTGGACATGTTCGGTACTGCATGGTAGTTATTTGCAAGAGGGTAATAGGACACCTAGGTAATATATGGCCTTTTGAGCATTTGGTAACTTTCCAAGGAAGTTCATTTATAATTTCACCACACAGATTGCAAGTCTCAATATTACTTAAATTGAGTTTGCATGTTTCTTTTAAAACGTCTTTAATATGTTTGTAAAATGGTGTTACTTTTTTATTTTCTTCTCCAGTCAAATATGCTTCTAAATGCATCTTTAATAAACATATGGAAAGCTTTTGCTGTTCTGACAAAGAAGATCTGCTTTCAAGACGCATAAGATAATTGCATGCAGAGTGAACAAAAATTAAGGGTTGTGCTTCTGATATTTCTCCAGCAATACTACCTATTCCCTGAATGACCTTTTTCTTTTCACAAACTTGTATCATCACAGATGTCCACATTACTACTCGTAATTCATGCAAAGATAAAGATTCTAAATTGGATGGTACTTTTGATAAAAGAATCGTCGGATTTAATGCTCTTGTTGCTTTCATCCTAATCGCTTCTAAACAATCCCATAATTGCTCTAATCTCTCATGTTTGTTCTCATTTAAAACAGTTAATGGGTCCCAGTTTTTATGTTTTAAGCAGAACATATGTATTTTGGTCGGTTCCTTCATTACTAAATGGTCGTATATAGTGTTCGGACTAGTTACGTTTATAAAAATTACAACGCTTGGAGAATGTGCGCAACCTAAATATCGAACATGACTTTGCGATAATTTATTGTTTACCTTCTTTTTTAAAAATTGATTTCTTTCCGTATTAACTGAAAACATTAAGCCATTTTCTGTAGTGACTAATGCATAATTTGTGCTTATACAAGTCATTCCTAAAAATTATTAATTTACTTATATTAATATTGTACGTTTTCCTGTAAATTGTATAGTAACACAATTTTATTTACCCGAGATCGTGAAGCCTTCTAATTGCAAATGTTCCATAGTTTTTAGTGTACCATTTTTCTCAATGCAGAATAAAAACAAAAAGGGACCTTTTGCAACCAAGATTTTTATGTTCAAGTCATTTTGAGGAAATATTCTTATAGCGCTAATAGAAATACGATCTTTATAATCGTAATATTTCTCAATAAATTTTAGCTCCATATTCTGATCATGATCTTCAATATTAAGACCATGAATACGTCCATCAATATATCCAACAATAATTAAATGCTTTTTTATGTCAATTGTAACCCAATTTAAAGCACTTATTTTTATATATTCATTTAATCTTATTGTTCCTATAATCTCAGGATTTGATATTTCATTATAGTCGGATATTTTTGGAATTTTATAGATAATTATATCTCCATTGAAATATGCAACAACAAAATATGCAAAATTTACAAAAAGCTTGCTCCAAGTAAAACAAGAAGCTTGTAATGCTTTTAAACAATTTTTAAATGTTTCAAATAAAGTTGAATTATTTTTAGATTCTTTCAGTTTTGTATTAATTTCTTGCTCTATAAAATTATAGCGTATAGAAGATAAATCATATGCAGGATACCAGTCTTTAGAAATTTTATATGCTATTGTAACAGCACCTGCTGAAGTTAAAATTGCAATAAGACACTTGCTGGGATGTATTAAGTTCTGTGGTGACCAAGTTAAGTCAATTATTTTTGGTACCATTTCTTTTAAATTAGATAATTTTGGAGTTAAACTCTCCTCCATTATAAATGAATAAACTGCTTCACGTTGCATGCCCCAAATTTTAGATTCTATTTTGTTAGATATATTCTCTGTTGGAAGTGTTGAAGGTGCATAAATGAAAGATCTAATAAATTTTATAGTTGAACAAGGAGACATTGGAGAAGGTATGAATTCCTGCAAAAGATAACGTCATTAGGTATATTATATTAATTCCACATATAATATTGATACTATTAGATTAAACTTACGAATATGTGAATTCCTCTTTCAGTAAGAATTGATATATGATTATCTGTAGACCATTGAACTGAAAATTTGGACGTAACTAATGGAAAAATAGTGAGATTATAAATTTCTTCCATCTCCATTGTTTGCTAAATATTTATTCACATAATATGAAGGTTCCGAAAATCTTTCGCCTGAAGAAGTTTCATATTTGATATGAAGAATCTTTTTTAACATTTATACAATTATACGCATACATTTCGTTTCTTTATTTTTTAAATTATTTTGTATGTACTTACATGCATATGTAACCTAAATACAAGGATATATATAAAGTGAATACATAAATTATTATAATTCAATTTACAATTTAAAACAATATATTAAAATTTATAAATATGTATTCATATATTTTATAAATAATTTGTACGTATATATATATGTATATATATATACATATATCTTTTAAAAAATTAAATCTATAAAAACTAACCTATTGATTGTTATTATCGTTTTTCTTAATGATTGTGTATTTTTAAATAACGACACATTGGTACATGAAAACATATTTAATAATTAACATTGAATTTAGTCTTACACAATATATGGTTAAGTACAAATGAGATCAGATCTTTCAGTAAATTTTTAAACATTTGAGTCAGTTGAGTCAACGCGATTAAAGCTGACAACAACTCTTAGTAAGTTTTCATCACATATATATAAGTACTTACTAGCTCTTAATTTTTAAAAATGATCATACAACAATTACAATCTCTTATACAATTGATTACAAGCATGTATTATATATCACATATATACTATTCGTTATCACGAATAAGATATTCACTTTGTTTAAAGCAACATCGTTCGATATTAAAGTCTTTGTATATTTCATATAGTACAATAAGGAATGAATAAGAATTAAGAATAATTGTATAAATTATATTATCACATAAAATTGAGATGAGTAGATCATTTCTGAATAAACTGTTTGAGCTAACAGTTTTAAATAGATCTAAGATTATACAGAATATCATGTTGCTTTTGCTGAATTATTACATTGATTGAAACATAAAAAATGGCTATCGAAAATATGGTATGTTAGTAAATAGGGAAAACATTACATTTAAGCATTTCCTCAATCTTTTGCTTATGTTTTAAAAAATGATTCTCTCATCAACGAGCACCGCAATAGGAGCGCAGCTCTTCGGTCGTACAAGATTTTAAACAACATTCCTCGTGAATTCCCCGTCCATTTCTTCGAAATCTAATCATTTTTTTCGCATTCTTGATAGACTTATAAGGATGCAGATCGTAACTATAGGCCATATAATCATCCATCTCCATTTCTAAAAGAAAAAGAAAGAATATATAATATTTAAATGAAAATATTGAAATTCCTATAATTTTCCTCCATTTGATATCGGTCAGTAGTAGCAACGTTTTTAACTATATTTACATACTTCCCTTTCCTATCTTTTTCTTGCAACAAATGATTTAGGAGCAATATGCTTTTTGCAATGTATGATCTACTTACCTTGATTGCTTTTTTTAAATCGGCTATTGTAAACACTACCGCATATTATCTGTAAAGTACTTGACAAAATTCGGCCACAATATTGGTGCATTTCTGTCATAGATTGATCTCGAGATTGATCTCGAGATTGATCCCTAGATTGTCCCTTTTGACCATACTGAAATACATCCGATCCATGTATGTTCCGCTGCTTGTATGTATCCGATGCATGTTCCGCTACCGGTATTAGGATCACTATCACGAGTATTAAACTCATGAGCGCGTATAATCGATTTGCGTACATCTAGAAGCAAAGAAATATTTTTGCAAATTTTTACATTTAGTAAGATTCTGTAATAATAATAATACTATAGTAGCTTACTCTCATTGAAGAAAATCATTAATCATATTCTATTATTACAATACAGATATTTATGCAAATTTATATTTTCATGAATGCAATTAATGAAATAGCACCTAATATGTTTGTTTTACTTTATATATTTTTGTATATTCAAGTTCTCTATAAATTCATAAACATCTGCAGCTTATACATTATAACAGTATTAGTATCATATAGTACGATACTATTAATATAATATACAGTACTATATAATATAATTAGTATGATATTCAACTACTGATAAATTAGAGGTGTCAAAGAACTGTAACATCTATTCGTAATAGAAAGAATGTCGATTGAATTTTTGTAAATCCAAATGAGCTAAACTTAAAAGCGAACACTTGTACTGGGTGAACTCGAAATTCAAGTATCATAAGTGGATCCTCTCAAGTATGTCTATTTAAATCGCTTTTATTAACTTTTATCAGGACTTATCAATAATGAAGCCCCATGCTGTTGCTGTCGCGTACCAGTCGTCGAGTAACGACCTATTTTTAGATATCATTCGTGCAAATGTGAATCTTGTACTGTAAATGTTTCCGTGTTAAAATCCTGGATCGAATGCTTTTCAAATATCTCAAGAATTCTCCTTATTCATCCACGCGCGAATATTTGAAAAAGATTATCAGGAAGGAAACCTGTGTAAAAGATCGAGCAACATTATATCATCAAAGAATTATTCCTTCACCTTTTCCGTATTATCTACTTTAAAAATTTATTTCAATAAATACACAAAAAAGTTGAAATAATAGCAGTAACATTTTTTTAAGATAAACAATACTAATGGTATTTTATAAAAAGTTGATAAATAATTAAATTTAGATAGAAATAATGGTCATAGGAAATACTGACGATTGTTTTTAAGATATTAATTATCATACTGGAGAATGATTCACGATTCAACGTACCGTGCTGATATAACTTCCTTCAGCAACATAGATATTATTTAACTATTATTTCCCACAGTGTAACATTCTATTCACTCTCACAAATTGTTGCGGTTTTTCTTCTTTTTAATTGGTTAAGAATGAACTATATAACAAAATCGTTTTTAAACCTCCAATCGATGTAAGATAATAATTTGTACATTATCGAAAAATAAATAATGAAAAGATCAAGCTCTATAATAAAAGGGAATATATTTTATTGTAATAGAGTTACTTACTCATACATCGACAAGATAGAGATCAATAAAGTATGTATATATACATATATGTATACATGTATAGGAATATTATATGTGTATATCACGATGTATCACAGGTTGGTAGATTTCTTTTTCTTCACAATCAATTACATTAGTCGAAGGATAGCATTTTGAATAGTCTAAATATATTCTTCGCGGTTGAATTGTGCAGGTTGATAAAGAGCATGAAACATAAATAAAAATTCAATAAGCAGGAATGTATTTTTCTTTGCACGTAATCATACAAGCAAAATACATACATTTCGAGAAGCAACGCGAAATAAAAAATAATACGCGTGATAATTATTGAATGCAAAAATATTCGTTATTGTAAGAGTTCACTTTTTTTCTATTTCGATAAAATTTTAAGTTGTATGTACGTAATGAAAACAAATGTAGATAATATTGTCGCTGAACACACTGATAAGAAATAAACTTAAGGCTTCAATTTAAAAATATCTGTTTCTCCTGCATATTTTTAAATTGCAATATTCTAAATCTAAACTATATATTATAGATTACCGTTTCGTATAAATTATATTCATTACTAATAGGTATAAATAGATTATATCAATTCATATAGATTTTATTGATTGTCTTGCTAATTGACCAATTATTTAGATAATCTGGTCAGTTAATAAGAGAAGATCTATGGCATTAATTCTGTCTCGATGTGAAGTGAATAGAGAAATAGAATAAGACAGTGATATCCGATACTTAACCCAAGTAATACTGAAATTACTCTGAGATACTGAAATTCGAAAATTGATAGTTTATAGTTTATATTACATCGTCAAATCGCTATATAGAAGAGTTACACAATTAAAAAATAAACAGTAAATTTAAAAAATTATTTGAATAGGATTTAAGCCTTCATCGTCACATCACATTTCGTATATGATATCATATATTATATATGTTGCATTATTGTGTTATTAAAATATTGATGTAACAGAAAACTACAAAATATTGTCTTAACAATAATAACTGACGAAATCAGCGTGAATCGATTGCAACGAAAGTTTGAAAATACCATAGACTGTAAAAGGTTAATACTAGAATTAATATTAGAGCTAGAAAATTAGTGATTATTCAACTATTTAACAACGAAGGTATTTTTTATAGTGATCGTCAGTTTGCAAGGCAATACTATGTATCGAATATATCGAATCGATTGATATCAAATATCTCAAGCATGAATCGATAATTTCAATTTTATTTTGCATGCCGTTATATATATGAATGAAAGGAATTAGTTTATATAATTTTGGACAGTTACCTTTCGATTAACTCTAAGGATAAAAAATTTCTTCACAATCTTGAACATTGACATATACAGTAAGTATTTTATTCATATTCTCCTTCCCTTTTCTTAATTGTCTTTTTCTGTAATATCGTAAATTTTCAGAGCGTAGAAATGGAACTGTCTTAATGGTTCTGACAATTGCTTATTGATCTATTGAATTATGTAATCGGTAAGAGATAATCGATTATATTAATTTATCGACATCTTCCAACCACTCTGGTAAGATCGAATTTTCAGCAACGATTTCAAATTAAATTAAAACAAATATTGTAATCGCTTCGTTTAGGTACTTCTCTCATGAAAATGTTCATACTTCCATAATCCGTAACCAAAGATGACACAAATATCCTTTGACCAGATGTCGACGCTTAAAACGAACAGAAATGATCGACGCAAAAGGGTAATTCGTAATAATGCATTGTTCTTTTTTTCCGTTTATTTGTCTTCATTTCATTCGGTTCATCGAAACAATTAAACACCACCGTTTCCGTTCAACAATACCCTTCCATCTTTAAAATTTAAATACACGTTTAAATACTGAACAATTACTATGTACACCTGACGCGTCTACTTTTTCAGAGAACATCTTTAATACACTGAAGATTTTCCAGATCCACTTGAACACCTTATTTTTCTCTTTGATTTTCTTTAAGCAAGAGTAAGGAAAAAAGGTCTATAGATGGAAGAAGAGAAAAAAGAAAAATATAACATTGAGGATAGAAAGAAGTGAAAGAAGAAGAGGAAAGAGAGGAGGTCGTATTCGATTCTTGATCCACCGATTACT
This sequence comes from Bombus huntii, assembly GCF_024542735.1. Lineage (NCBI taxonomy): Eukaryota > Metazoa > Arthropoda > Insecta > Hymenoptera > Apidae > Bombus > Bombus huntii. The sequence goes on from NC_066251.1 coordinate 7,021,524, forward strand.
AGTTATTTTACTCTGTTTAAAATCGGCAATCCCAGCAATATGCATATAAGCTCAGTTCCTACTAACACAAGTTGGTGATAGAGATGGTAAACGCGCGAGCAGCCACATATTTCTACTTTGTTCTTGTTTCTTTTTTCATTTTTTAGCCAAGCGTTGTAGTTGTATTCCTGACTGATTATCGCATTACTTTATTATCTATCACTACTACTTATTACTACTATCGTTATCCACGTTATTGACAAGAAATCCACTTACAGTGATAGGGACCTAAGTTTAGTTTTAAATCTTGAGAAGAGGTGAACATGAAACTCACTGATCTCAAATTATCTTCTTCTTTGGTTTCTTTTTAAAATTTACCTTTGAAATTAACCTTCTTACTTTTTTAGCGCTAAATATATATTCCGTGTATTATATTTATTTCTCATTTAAATGTAAGTTAATAAAAATACAATATACATATGAAAATGCAAAGTATACGTTAAGGGATGCACTTACCGGCTCGTGAAGAAGCTCGTGATTCACTAAGGAAAAGCAGAAAAAATATGTTAGCAAAAAAGGTTGCTGAGTTCTTTATAAAATTGTAGAAACATCTCTAGTAATATTGAACACATTATCTTTTGTTACATTAAATGAGATAATATGGTATTTCGCTGCATATCAATTTCTCATTTCTCTTTCGAGCACAATCAAACAAAATTTATAAAATGATCTTTAAAAAGAAGATATTGGTATCAAAATATATTTTACAGGAATAAAAAAGATGATATTCAAATACTTCTTTAATTGAAGTTGATAAAAAAAAATAATGTATATAATAAAAAATATATGAATGTTTAAAATATAGAATGAGGAATCATAATTTATGAGCAGAGGTAAAAGCTCTATTCGTATTCGATTATAAAGACAAAACCAAAGGAATGCACATTTTTTAATATATTTTACAAAACGTTCTATTCGTACAGCATATAAAACAATACTCTGTATTTATTTTATATTCACACATTAGCTCTATACGACTGTACCACCATATTCTTTCGTTATATGTAGAATATAACTTTATACAATATTCGGCGCGATTTTCAAATGTCAGTACTATGAAAGTGCGGTATCTTTTTGTCGCGTGGTTCCAGCATGCTTTTCGCCAGTTGAAAATGCCGGTGTAGCGCTATCAAACTTCTCCGAATTACTCATTTTAGTCGTACGTTCCCGATCGATTGTCAATTCCGTTGCATCTGAGCTCACGCTTTTACCAAAAACCTTTCCAGGCGAAAATTCTTGCTGCTCGTTCGAACTTGCACTCGTTTTCAACGATCTGTCGTGATTGATGTGCGTATCTTTCACTTCCTGCTTCACTTCGTTCAATGGAACTCTTGCAGGTTTCGATGAACTCTTCAGATGCACAATATGATTATTCATTGAGTCCGTGCTGCTCTTTTTATGGCCTATATGATTATGGTGATTCGAGAATACAGAATCCGTTTTGCCTAGAAATTGGCTACCGCTATTTTCCATATTGCCGAGACCATTTGCACCACTAGTACTTCCAACACTACTGCTGCTGGAAATATCTCCCATGTTGAAATTTCTTTCCTTGGGACCAGTTTGCCAAAAGGAATCGTCGAACACCTCTGTGTCGTGCTGCTCTGGAGGTAGTCTGCTGATACGAGCCTTGACAATAGCCAGGTGTCTATGCACGTAATCCTGATGAGGTGCCAGGGCTGCAGCTCTTTCCAAACATTGAGCAGCCAAGCCTAACTTACCACGCTCAACCATTACGACACATAAATTGTGAAGGCCTTGAATATTTGTTGGGTCCAGTTGCAGTATTCTACGGTAACACTGTAACAATTAAAAAATCCCCATTAGTGTTTCTATGGTGCATAAAATATTTGAAAGAATTTTATGACTTCTATCTCTCTAACTTACATTTTCAGCAGCATCCAAATCCTTTATATTATTTATATAAATATCACCTAGAAGAATTAATCCTTTAACATGGTCCGGATGAAATCTAACTAGTTGGTTTAAAAATGGAGCAGCTTCAAGGGGGCGTTGTTCATCTGCTAGCAAAAGAGCCAAATTGAATAATGCTGAACGGAAATCCTCTTTAAGAGCAACAGCATTACGAAACCATCGTTCTGCGCTTCCGCTATCATGGTCATCCATAGCCAGCATTCCAAGATTAAAATGAACTCGTTCATTGTTAGAATCCTGAAAGTATCAATACATTTATGATGTGAAGAACTATTTTGAAATATTATCTTTACATTGTGTATGAATAAATGTAGAGCAAAATACTTTTCGTAAAAGTTTCAGAAGTCTTTCTCTAGCTACTTTTCGTAATTCAGCACGTCCTAGCTCTTGGAGTAAAATAGCTGAATTGAGTAACGCTTGTTCGTGTTCTGGATCAAATTCGAGAGCCTTATCAAGATATGCTAGAGCTTGAGATGCTTTCCCTTGTTCAAGAAATACGACCCCAAGCTTTAAAAATTAAAGCATTATCATATTAATAGTTTATTTTTTTAATAAACATTGGTAACATTAATGATTTCATTCTTGATATTTACGTTGTAATAAATGTCTGGATTGTTACTATCGTAAAAAAGGGCCCGTTCATAAACTTCTTGGGCTTCTTTGGTACGATTAAGTTTAATTAAAATATCGCCTCGATTAATATACGCTTGCGTGTAATCGGCGCGCATACTAATGGCTTGTCTATAAAGCAGATCGGCTTCCTCTAACCTAGTTGCATTCTTCGCTATTAGGTTTGCTAAATTTACGAAAACGTTCAAATGATTCGGAGCTATTCGCGCTTGGTACGACTCTCCGGGTTTTGGTTTTGGTAGTAAAGATTTTGCCTGAAAGAAAGTTATCAGATAAACTTAATACTTTATCATTACATTCTAATAAATACATCACTTTAACTATGCATTTACCTTCAGATATGCATCTTCAGCTTCCTTAAACATTTTCAGGTGATTATAGGTTCTACCCACGTTAATGTGTGCACCAATGTCATCGCCTTGAACTTGCACAGCCATATTAAAAAAATTTAATGCTTCCTTGAATCTTCCTTGACTTTCCAAAGCATGCCCCACATTATTGAACAATTTAGCATTGCGAACATTCACTTTTAATCCCGACATGAATATAGAATATTCGTCCAACCAATCGTAATTCCTGATAAAAGTCTTCGTTGTGTGCGCAGCCAAAAGAGTTATTAATAAAAATAGTGTTACTTTCTTAAATCTGCAAATATAAGAAATGAAAATTAGAAATATGTTTTTGAGAAAATTTTGAATACTCAATGATATTTTCTTTTTAGCGAAATTTACTTTTTATCGGATAAAATGCTCCATCCATATCCAATGAGCATACAAAATCCCATAGACGGAGCATACAATACTCTTTCCGCAATAACGAATCCAACTGGGAAGAAGAGATTTGAGGCAGGTAAAAATGGGAGTATCATCATAGCCAAGCTCTATACAAAACATTCGGTTCATATTACTTCTTGGAAATAATACATTTACTTTAAGCGAAAAATGCAGTTAGTCTACATTTGATACTAACCATTATGAGAATAATGGAAGTTTGTCTATTAGGTGTTAAAATTGCTGTTACCAACAATCCTAATATGGTCGTATGAGTTGCTATAGTGGCCAGATTACGAGGATCTGTAAAATTTTCTATTAACGGTATCGTTCCCATAGTCCAATCACAGCATAAATCGCTTGGAAGAAATAGCAGTCTTAGATTAACTGCTGCGAGGTAATTATAGGTAAGCTGCCTTATTGGCGTTGGGGCCACAGATGCGGGATTGTCAAATCTAAAGTGTCATTAAAGAATTATTTTTCTTTGTTTTACTATTAGAACTATTATTTGCAAGAATAAAATTCTTTGATATCTTTTAATTATTATTTATAGATACCTGGTAAATACAGGTAACTTTGAGCCCATTACATGTAGCCGAAGGATAAGTAAACTAAACGTGACAAGCGTAAGGACTGTCAATCGTTTTGTACCTTCACTGGACCAAGCAAGTGATATTTTCTTCCCACCAAAAGCTGCCTTTAACGTTAGGAAAATATCCATTGCTCTTACCTAAGCAGGTAATTAAATATACAAGTTGAAATAAATATTTAATATTAATAAATATGGTTTACATATAAATTTACCTTTTGCACAACAAAAATTTCATAGAATACACAAACTGCAGTGGCTGTTATTCCTTGTTCTTTGCACAACATGGCAGTGAAAACAAAAGACATAGATAATATCAAAGATTTCCATCCTAAGAAAAATATAAAAACATTAATATCTACTTGAATGAATAGTAAGTTGTAGTAGTAAATCTATTAGGAAATAAGGATAAAAAGAAACTTTTAAACATTTTTACCTGTAGATCTTCTACTTCTACAGCATTTAGTGTACATGATTAGAGCCGCTAAATAAAATAAAGAGGACAATGTTTCTGCTCTTCCGACCACTCCTGTAACCTTAATACACGATTATCCACTGACAATGCATCTAAACACGAACTAGGAACTACGACGCGATCGATCGCTCGACGTCGACCCTTTGAATCTGGACACATGATAGATTGTCGCCGAAGGGAAGAACAAGGACTAGAAATAATTATCAAATAATATTCTCATATAATTTCAAGGTAACGTCGATCGATTCGATCGATATGGAAAGCAGTCTAAACAACTTACTGCCTCTGTATGTATAGGATGAACCGCAAACAGAAGAGAAGATACAAAAGTTGCAGAATCAGATAGAAACATCAAGCATGTCCTGCAATGGTGATTAAGACACACTTTATACTGATTTGTAACTACTTTATAAAATGAATGAAAACAATTTCAATGATATATAAATAAGTTATTAATGTTGTGTTACATTCCTTCAGTATCTAATTTTTAATTTGCCTACTATTTGTGGGACTAAATCAATTGATTATATAGCAAAGTTAAAAAGGAGAAGTCTTAGTTTAAAAAAACACACACCTGAAATATAATAAGCATACTCCAACATGTAGGATAACATTAAGCAAGTGATATCCCATAGGATCCAACTGGTGAATCAAGTAATTCCATCGGAATGTGAGAACGCACAAAGGTCTATATGATTTGTGCGACTGCTCCTATTTGCAAGAACAGAATTCTTTCAATATTTTGTACATAAGATAATCTTATACAACTACATAAACAATAAAATATTTTAATTATACATTTCATAGGATCATACATAGTGGAACATAGCAAAATAAACAGAAAGTTACTCTAACGTTTTGCGTTTATTATACAATTTTATTTAAGAGCAAAATAAACGAAAAACATTATCTTCGTTGAAACGATCGGCAAGCAACAAAAAAAGCAAACTTCTCTGACCAGAAATAAAGTCGACTGAAAAAAAATATTGATTCTATCCATGTAAGAAACTTAAATAATTCGAAATGAAACTAAAAAATTGACTTGGATAAAACTGATTCGAATCGAACCAAATCGAAAGGGAAGGGAAAGGAGGAGAAGAGTTGAACGGATCAATACACAAGAAGGTAAAGACAAGAGTAAAAGGGGGAAGGGGGAATCAAAACCACCTCTCTATCGTATTCACCCACCTTATGCATCGGAGTACCCCAGAAATCATTGTAAAAAACGTTTTTTAGAGGTGTATGAGGCCTTAAGTCGCGATTATCTTTTATCGCAGAAATGTCATCGAAAACGAAGCCGCAATTAAGGCTATTTAGATAGACAGCGAACGCGCTTATGGCGACAATCGCCGCGAGTGCTCCCCGCGCAGGCACTCCCATCACAAATAAGACATTGATCGGCCGTATTTTTCTCACGATTTTCGACTTAGAAACCCTAATCGGGAACCTCTTTCGATTTCGCTACCGACGTTATCTTTTGTTCGTTATATTTTTCCCCGTTTTCTTTGCTAACTATTTATGTTATCTATCTAACTAGCTATCCTGTCTGTCGAGCCGAGAGTTTAACCCCGCGATGTCCAGAAGAGACGCAGGAATCTTATCTCTAGGCACGTAGACGTTGGTACGTTCCTCTTCGAACACATTATGGACGCTTATGTATCCAGTACTGTGGAATACAAGCGGGTTTCCTCACAGGCCGATCTCCGGAATTCGATGAAAGACATGTCAATGGCAAGCAGGTTCAAACGTTCCTTAAAGGAAAAATTTTCAACACCGAATAGACAAACCGGCGAACCGGAATCGTAGATTACTGTGTGCGCGCGTTAAAATCGAACTGTCAAACAGTAGACGTGTATACGGCTGTACAGCAGTGCACGCTACGTACCGTGAAACGAGTACAACGCAAGTACGATATTACGACGGCGACGACGCGAATTTACTTCAGAAAGAACGCGCATGCGTGTTGCTCGACTAAGCGCGAACTACCACCTTACACATCTTCACTGACATATAATTCAAAATATCCTTATTCTTGAAATATTTTTTCTTTAGGGATATGTATATGATATTTATTATCTTTGCTTGTAGCAAGTGATTGATCCAATAAGTTCAGACATTATGTGATAACATTAGATTAGGTCTTGTAGTAGAAAATTTTATGTTTGGTTAACCTAACATATATATCGGTTATTTAGATTACTGTGCTATAATTGTTAAACTTGTTTAAACATCTATGGAAAATCTGGAAGATATGGAATCTTTTTTCGCAATCCCAACATGGATTCACTAGAATTCGATAATGTGAATTGATTATAAAGAAATCACAAGTGTAATGTTATGTTATTGCACCGTTGGTTCTTAATGGGTTAGTTCTATTCATATGTGTTATATAGCTAATAAATACATCGAATAAAATATTTTTATTTCTATCTTTATTTGTTTTATAAAAATAAGCAAAGTTTCAGTTGTATAACAGTGTTTAATAACAGGTACAAATAAAGAAAAGAGCATATGATATGAAGCATTTAAAACAAAGCGACCGCGCATAGTTAAAATCGACCAATAGGAGCGTCACATCGTATAAAAATCGTGGTGGGGGAAAAGCATCGTAGACGTCTCGTAGGGCGACAGTCGAGGTAGGCATGCCCTAAGTTTCGTTTGTGGTGATATTTGCGCTGTTTGAAATAGTTTTCTCGTAAGGTGCCGAATCAAATTTAAATATCTTCTCACGATCGATGAAGTGATCATTATCGGCAGCATCAACACGATCATCTCGAGATTGCCTGGCAATCCGACAGCTTCTCGACACAGAAAAGAAGCAATCTTTCTGCAAAATTCAGTAGCGTCCTTTCCGAATCTGCCGAAAAGAGTGAGTATTTACAACTTTGTTTCTCTGTTACCTGCGATATCGAAAATGCCATTCACACGATTCGTACAATGAAAGATACGTTGAACTGAATCGTGGATAAAATCAAGTAAATTTGATTAATAAAAGGGAAAACGCGAAGTAAGAATAAACATTGATCGAATTGTTTTTAAATAATAATTCCGAATTATAAATGGCTACTTAATGTGTATAATATAGTAAATAAAGGAGAAAGATAATTGCTTATCTTTAGGAAAAGATAATTGATAAGAAGGAGAAGATAATTGCAGCAGAAACAGTCTTTATGGATATTTTAAATACATTTTATACGAATAATTTATTAAGTTTAAACGAAGGAACGGATAATATTATTGGGGAAAGAAGGTAATTGTATGAATCGTATCCACGAAAGAGAAAGTTCAACGTATTTGTTTCGGAACTGCGCGACAGTGGCGATGCGTGAAACATAATATAAAGGGGCTGCAAGCTAGGGGAGAAGTACAAAGAAAAAAAATCACTTTACTTTTCGACCGGTATTTGTTGGATCAAATTTGTCTGTACACTGACTACCTCCATGTCTTCGTATTTGTAATGTTAAAACTATATTATTGCGTTCATATTTGTAACCTTTCTCGGAATAAAATTAATCATATACGTTTTTGGAGTAAGATTAATCGTTTTTAAACATATATATACGATATATTTGTCATTATTATTTTAACTAACAATGTATAAATTGCAATTTGAAGAAAGAGTGAATAGTGGAAATTCATTAGAAAATATGTCCATATTAAATAATTATTATATAGTACGAAATAAACGTTTTTCTAGTCTTTAATTAAATTCAATATTATTTCTTATTTTACGTTACTTCTTTATATTCTATATATTCTATATATACTTGTATATAAAGTATTTGTCACTTAAGAAAGAGAGTATAGATAAAAAGTGTATAATTCTATGACAGTCCATAACATAACAATCCATGCTACTGAATTAGAATCTTTTAATTTCAGTTCGATGTTTTAAATTTGAAAATTTGAGTTATTAAGATATATTAACATATGATAGAATATTTGCGAATTTTAATCTAATTTAAATTCTAAGTTACCAAAATTATTATTTGTTTCATTTTTATTCTACCAAAAATTAAGTACTTTATTTTCAAATATTTGTAACTCAAATGTTCATGTATTTATATGTATACATTATATTGGTCTATGATGTTTCTATATTGATAATGTAAAATAATTAAAAAATTAATACAATTTGATAGAAGGGTAAAAGCTTCTGTAAAGCTACCGGAAGTTATCGAAAAAATAGAAGTGAAGTAACTATGTATTGCTAGACTCCTCGGGGCAATAGGCTCAGAGAGCAATGCCATCCGATCGATCGGTTTACGTCTGGGCGTCCCGACGCCAGCTGCAATGCTTAATACGTATACAGGGTGTTCACTCCAACGCGACGCACAATTCTTCAACCATTTGCAAACATGTAACATAAAACTATTATTAATCAAAATCTATCTATATTGATGAGATATCTGTTAATTGATGGTACAACTAGAAAAAGATTGATTCTTTATCAGAAAACAAGTTCAAACATAAACTAAATTTGTTTATTACATATTATATTTCTGAAAAAATTATCTTTAAATATTTTCATGGTATCTGTCAGATTATTGCTCCTTCTTATATTTGTGTATTGAATTTGAATTGAATTGGAGTAAACACTTTGTATATGGAGTGATACAAATTGTGACGTCCCCACGCGTTTTTCCTTTGATTGCATAGGCTTAAATTTTTCATTATGATATTTCTCCTTCCAATTAAAATTTATATTCTTTCAAATTCATTAAAAAAGGATCCTCTTTTACTTAATAACTAAACATTACTATCAAAAGAATAATTAAATAATTAATAAATTATGTCTGTGGATATGATTTATGTCTATTAAAAAACGTTGCAACGTATTTATATATTAAAAACACCGATCTGTTAATATTTAATTGGTGTTGGATTTAATCCGATTTTTAGGAGTAAAGCATGAGTCAAGAGGATCAGGAGAAAAGCATGGATAAGAAAGAAATTGCAGAGGAAGAGAGAGAGAAAATGTTGAACGCCGAGAACACGAAACATACGGTGGCATCGACCGCTCCAGACGCGGAATCCGAAGACCAGAAACCTAAGAAGAAAATTCCAATTGGCGGTATTAAGATGCCCGGCTTCTGTCGTACAAAGAGCAAGGAGTTGTGTAAAGTAATAGCAAAGGAATTTTCTCTTTAATTCTCTTTAAACTGTCTTTCCTTTTTGTTTCAATAATAGTATATTATCAGGACTGTCTTTTTAAGTGGCCTTATCTCTCTGACAAGATATCTAGGACCTTAAGAGTTTCAGCTTGCTTTAAACCTTACTCCAGAATGCTTTGCAACATGCTTCCTCAAGAAATCCAAGTCTGATAGCTAAATTACAGATGTTTATGTAAATTCGAATTTTTATGGATAAAAGATAAATGGAAATTTGTTTCATCCTCTAAATATTACGTATTTATATATTTAAATTTCCTATATATACATACACATTCTCAGTCTACTAATAGCATCCTGCATTTTTTCCTCCCTATAGAAGATGTAATGCATAGGGAAAGCGAATGTTACTTGCATCCGCAATATTTCATTCATTCTTCAAAATTATGTGAAAATCATTGTAATCGTGTAATCGTTTTGTATGGTGTACGACTGTCGTTGAGATTCATTTATTCTATTTTAAATAGCTCGCTGCACGCGCTGGTAGTCACGCAAACATTGCCGTGGGCGTTTAAATAAATCTCTATAGAACCCGTGTATAATATGATTATACCAATTGCATCGAAACCTTAATTTAAACGGATATAAACATAGATGACACCATGAATATAAATCTTTCTTTGCTCGATTGTCTGTTTACAAAGAAACGATGTCATTCGAAAGAGCACAAGTTCCTGGAGCACCATGGCGTGTTCATGAGGGGTGTTCATAGCCCCGTAATGATTTTTTTTCCAACATTAAACCAATGGATGACGTCAGACGAACAGCACACCTGGCATTATTGATTATGTACCTTTTAAATAATAAATATCGGTACAAAATGATGATGATAATGATGATGATGATTTTTTAATTAAATATTGATGTTATGCAAGAAACATATATCGTATAGAGAACATACACCAAATGCATATATAATTTCTATTGTTAGGAGGATGATTGTAAGCCTACTGAAGTTGGAGAAGGCGATTCAACGGAAAAAACTGTTAAAGAAAGTGATCAAAATGTATCATCAGAGAAAACAAGCACACCGAATAAAGACGCAAAGGAAAAGGAAAGCCGCAAGAGAATTCTCGACACCATAAAGTTACCCTTAGTCTCTGTTTTTCCTAGAAAAAAAAATAAGGTAGTTAATAGTTAATATTTTTTTTATATTAATTTTTCTTTAAATTATTTTTTTTAATAAGATTCTTAAACAAAGTGCGAATTAATAAGAGCGAAACCCTATACAGTCTTGAAACATAATTTACCACACTCAAGCACGTACTGCCTTTTACCAAGGTGTATGCTTCGCCGTTAATAGCTGCTTTATTCGTTTTAATCAGTAATATTTCAACATACGAAAATGCAAATATTGTCTTATAAATTTCAATACAAACAAAAATTAATTGTACATTATTTTGTAATGTATTATAAATTATTTTAGGAAGGTGAAGTGGAATTGGGAATTACCGGAGCTGCTGGATTGGCGAGTGTTGAAACTCTTGACGATGTTGTGACGGAGAAAAATCCTATCAGTAACGAAGATGGTATGGAAACTGTTCGACTCGATGGTGATGCTCCAGACGGAATTGAATCTCCTAAACAGCATTTTCTTGTAGCTTGTATATCCGCTGCAAGGAGAAATTTATTTGCGCTAGGTACGAAATTACGACTTGGATTTGAATCTTTTTATTTTAAATTTAAAATGTTGAACAATTTCAATTATGTAAATTTAAATAATGTAGGTAATTAATTTTTTGTGTAATGTATGTGTTAATAATAGTGACAACATTGTGTATCCTGGTATCAGTCGTGATTATCGTCTGTATCGCTTGCATCGGTCCGAGAAAGAATGTTTCACAGTTGATAAAGGATGGGAGCTTTGTCAAAGCAGTAACTTCTTGCGGACCTGTGCAAGGTGTGTCAGAAGATGGTGCATTCGCATTTCGTGGGATCCCATATGCAATCCCACCATTAGAAAATCGTCGTTGGCAACCTGCGGAACCCCTAAGAAAAATTGAATACTGCTGGACGAATACGTATCAAGCACACAATTCCTCGAAAGTTTGTTGGCAACGAGAGGCTTCAGGAAGGATTGTCGGAAGCGAAGATTGCTTATATTTAGATGTTTTCACGCCTGAAGTCAGATATGATTCGCCTTTATCAGTGGTCGTTATGATTGGTGCTGAAACCCTCAGTGGTGGTTCTCCAGGTGTAATGCAGCCTTCTGCAAAACTTGCTCGTGTCCGTGATATGGTGTTTGTTAGACCTAACTTCCGGTTAGTCTTAACTCCTTAACTTGATTTTGGTAACATTGTATAATTTATATAAATATTTTAAGCGTTAAGTTTTATTATATTTCAGGTTAGGAATCTTCGGCTTTTTAGCTGCAGATCAACTTTCAAGAACATCGCATCCTCTCACATCCGGAAATTACGGGTTGTCGGATATCATAGCAGCGCTTCAGTGGGTTCATCTTAACATTGAACATTTCGGAGGAAATAAATCGGCCGTAACTTTATGGGGTCATCGGGCAGGAGGAACGCTTGTCACAACTTTAGTTGGCATTCGGCGAACAAGGGATCTTTTCCAGCGAGTGTGGATTTCCAGCGGTAGTGCGATATTTCCCGGAAGAGAACTAGAAGTTTCCGAAACACTTAATGAACTATTTTTAAATTCTACAAGATGTAATGACGCCGCTTGTTTGCGAAGCAAAAGTGCCGAGGAGATAATGGATTCAGTTCCTGAAACATGGCATTTAGGAAACGTTGGTCTGCCTGAAACCAGAGAAGCGACAACAAGAGATAGGAGACATGAATGGTTGGTGCTCGATCGTGCCATTCTTCAGGAACCCGTAGGTCAAATTTGGGCAAGGGATGAATTTTCGGTGAAAATTGTAATGGGCACTACTGCACATGCTGGAGTCCCTCTTAAGTATCTCACTTCCAACGCTACTCTCAATTCCACACAAGTAGAGAAAATTGTAAAGGAGTCCTTATTAGGAACATCTGGTTTAGCGGACGAAGCTCTCAGGTTAGAATCTTTTATTTATTATATATTTCATTATTAATCAAAGCTAGAGGTTGGAGATCGAGAAATATAAGAAATTGAAATTTCTTTAGACGTTATAACGCAACGTTGAAAGGTTTACTAAGCATGATCTCGGACGTTCGTGTGGTATGTCCATTGCTGACAGTTGCCAGAATGAAGACCAATATTCCATTCTACGTAGCGACGCAGCCACGGGGTCATATTGCAGATCCTGATTGTGATGCTGCAGCGATACTCGGATCATATGCTGCTCGTACTCCTGCTGAAAAAAGACACGTATCTGCTATGCAGCAGCTTTTCAATCACTATGTTTGGCACGGCGAGGTAGCTCAGGCAGATGCTAATGGTATAAAACGAGTCTTAATTGTTGGACAAGATACGCTTCCTGATCGTGACTATCCTAATTGCGACTTCTGGATAGCAAAAGACATAGTTCCATCTTATGGTCGAGTCGATTGAATTCTTTTTTCTCCTTTTTTTTCTTTTGGAATTATATGTTTGATGGTCATTCCAAGATTTCGACTATACTTGAGATGTGCTGTACTCGAATGATCTTGCTTTACGAGCTTTTTAGAAAGACATATCTCTTCTTGATTTTGAAAAGTGAAAAAATAAAATTTTAAATTGCTATTTTTATTTATCTCTTTTTTATAATAATTTTTATATAATAAGAAGCGTTATTATGTTTTACGAAAAATTGAACGAAAATCGTTAAGATATTTTATTACAATTTATTGATATAATGATTGAAATACTCAATCATATCATAATAATTTTATAAGATAATAATAGAAGCGTGAAAATAATGCACGTTACTTATTTTTCTTATTAAATTGTAAATGCAAAATAACTGATAGTAATTCAGAGGTCTAGATTCACATCAAAAAAGTATAAAGAAAATTATTCTTTTAGTTCCTTTTTGTTCTTTTTCTTTTTCTTCTTTTTTTTTAAGAATAGCTATTTTTGCGATCAAAACAGCATATTCTGTTTTCCAATTCTATGATTTACATTATCTTTAAAGAAACTAGTATTAGTTATTGTATAAACCAGATGAGTACAGCGTGACATTTTAATTCTGAAATCATAAACCTGTATTTAACCTCATATGTGAGATTTGAGAGTAAAAGATAATTATTTATTACTTTTTTGCCTTTTTTGAGAATATTTTTTTCATAAAGTGCGAACTTTATGAAACCATGGGTTGTCCAAGCATTTTTAGGTATTAAGAAGCACTTCGCATTAATTTACCTGAATGTATTGTTTTTTTAGCACATTCGAGAGAATATGTACTGTCATTTTTTAATAAGCTGCCAGATATTTATACGTATAAAAATTCAAGCATTTCCACGGAGGATACTCGATATTTTCTTCTTTGTACATATATTACTGTTGCTGTTTTCTCTTTTTGTTTCAGTATGCTTAAAGTATTCCTATCTCCGTATGAGTATAGAGAGATATATACATGTATATATATCTTCAATCTGATTTTTGAACTGTAAGACTGATTTTACAAATCGGCATTTCATTTCCGTATGAATGTCTTTTTATGTTAGTTTTAACTGTGAAAATAATTTTATAATGTAAAAGATCTGTTTCTCTAAGCAAAGTTTTTATCATATTGCAAATGAATGAGATGTGCAAGAGATTTTCTTTAAATACGTCGGCATTAATGTATATGTACTTATAGAGTTCATGTTTTTTATAATATTAAATTGCACCGTGGCACATACTTATTCCTTTAACTTGGAAACTTGTATAGATTTAGGAATATTATGTACATCCTGATAACACTACCAATTAAAATATTGTATTCATTTTGTACTAATTTAGAAAAAAGAGCGGTTATAAAAATGTATGGTAAAAATATAAAAATTTTGGATATTCCTAAATCTATTATAACTTTAATGTTTGATATGATTTTTGGATTGTTGTGCGTCCGAATGTTTGTGTGATATTTTGAGAAAAATAAAATGTAATTCGTTTTTCAACCTTTATAGTTAAAAATGGATCATTTATTACGATGGAATATACGTAATAAGCATTATTTATTAATATAATTATTATAACAAAATAACTTTCTATAATTTAATCGTCATCTTTCACTTATTAATTGTAAATTTAATTCAATGAGAAAATAAGAAGTGCGATTTTAAATACAATTATTAATTTACGTAATAGTGAATATTTGACCAAACTAAAAACTTAATGACCTTAGAAAAAGTGGCCTTTTTTAGGGAGGACAATTTTATAAAATTTGATAGTGTATATGTAAAAAAATATGAAATGTAATGGAAGGAAAATTCAATTTCTGGACATTTTTGTATTAGCAATTTTTAATCAATCTCCAAATCATTGGAATCCAATTTACGAGAAAGATCTATTTATATAAAGATCTACAATGACTTAAATAAATAATTATCAATTTCGAAGTTATATAGATAGTTTTTCATTGTATAAAGACACTAGGAGAAATTATTTATACGATTATAGTCACATTCTTCGAAAAATACTAAAAGAAGTCATGGAAATAAATGCGTGTTAACATCAATGTCCATATTTTCCAATATTTTTAAATTTTTAAATATGTACACATAATACTGCCTTAATAGCGGTCTATTTTATACGAAAATAGTTATAAAATCTAGATTATCAGAATTATAAATACATTGTTTATATACATTTTATTTATAATATTATTTTCGTTATATTAACAATATAGTTGCAGAAATGAAATGAAATAATAAAAATATGAGAACCACTGACGAAGAATGTGAGAGATTGATTAATCATTTTACGCAAAGTTGTCGATGAGAACCACTGCTTGGAATTCCTGACTACTTGGTCGACAATCTTGCGTTTTAGAGTTAGTGGAGCAACGATAAGTGCAATGTTACTTTATTACATTGTTATATAGTAATCTATATATAGTTGTCTCTTGAATCAACAGGTAAATTGAACTAAAGTTTGTTTGAAATAAAATAAGCGGCCTTCTTAAATGTGAATCGCCGGAAAATGTACCAACACAATCAAAAAGCAACGCAGATCGTGGATAGTCGGTGAGGAAAAGTTTTATTTTTGAAAGCGTCCGCGAAGTATACAGATAAATTCCTCGCATTCCAACGCTGGTCCAAGCTCTTGCGAGCCCAGCATCTAGATGAGAATGTTACTTTTGTGATTACTCATTCGGTGACATCTGAGGAATGTGGTAAGGCAATTTGCTTCCTCCTACGCTTCACAATATTTTTTAATTTTATATTTTCATTATATTAATATTTTTATTCCAGACTATCGAGATTTCTATTTTCTTTCTTCCTATTAAACAACTGACACATTTTAATCAAACATACCAGTTTGTAAAAAATTGATTTTTCATTTTCCAACTTTTTGAATATTATTGTCAGTTTCTTATTACAATATTTTATTGTCTACTCCAGTTTTTATTTTAAATTTATACTTGTAGTTTTCCGACGTTGTCACATGTGAATAGTTAAAAATGTGATTTGTAATATTATCAATTAGTGATAGACATACAAATTTATTTATTTGAATTCATATGTATCAATTACAGAGCAATATGCTATAAAAATTATTTTTATAGTAAAAATATGTATATAAAGCAATTTTTTAATTTTTAAATAAAATCTTTTTAAATTATATTTGGTATTCTATTAGTTTAAGATTTTTGTGTAATATTCATATATCATATTATATTGAATATTAAAATAAATAGGTAATTTATTAACAATTTGTATTTCAGTTAGCTTTCTTCATCCACTGTATGAGACAATTGTTATATTGTGGAATGTGTGGCATAGGTTGACAAGAAGAAAAGGTGCTGGATAATCCAAATGGATAACAAAAGCCCATTATGGCCCAGCATCTGCAGACACAGCATCAACACGAATTTTTACCATTGTGTGATGTATTATTCAACATAATCTCCCTTGCATCATATTTTTGTGACGTTGTTTTTGACTTTGCAATGGTATATGCTCTTGCCCAACATTCTGTAGCTCCTCCAATTCTCTTTCCCTTAAGTATTGTTCTTATAGCAACTTCATTAATTATTTCTCAGGTCAGTATCCATATAAAGCAATGAAAAATTTCTATTTGTCATAACTAATATATTCTTTATTAATTTCAGATTATTAGTGTAAGATGGTATTTGTGGGGAGCCAGAGGCAAACTAACTGGTAACAATATAGCAGATTGCAATATCAATGGAAAGAAAGAAAATGGGAATTGGACAATATGGTGTGTTTTATTGCTTCATTCAACTCAAGTTGGAGTATTATGGAGATACTTCAAATTATTTATTCCAGTTAATTTAACTTATGTTAAACATGAGGTGAGATGCAAGAAAAAAATAGCTTGTGTATATATTTAAAATAATTTATCTGAAATTAATGATTTTACATCATTAGGTTAGAGAACTTTGTGTATTACGCCTTATTCATGCCTTCTGTGAAGCTGCACCAATGTTACTTCTGCAGTTATATCTCTTGTCTATTGGAGTCAATAATGATTCAAATACAGATGTTGGAAAAACAAAGGAAACTGACAGAGACAGTGATAAGTTAGCAAAATTAACTGCAGTATCTGCTGGTCTATCTTTGTGGAGTGTATGTTGGGCAGTTGCTAGTTTTAGCAAAGGTGCAGCACGTCTTCGTAATTTAGAACGTTTGGTATTGACATGGCTAGGTGTGCTGGCACAACTAGCTTGGCGTTTAGGAACTGTAAGCGCTAGAGTAGGAGTATTGGTAGCTTATGCTTCACTTTATGGTGGACAGTGGTTGCTAATTGTCATGGCTCTCCACTGGCTATCAATGTTGATGTGGTTGCTACTCACGCCAGATGGTCTTTTTCACGGTGGTGAACATTTGCCTATTTTAAGAAAAACGTCTTTAGCCTCACTCCTTGCATTTGTTTATATATTTGCGTATGTAAATTTACACGAAACAAATCATCGTCAAAAAATGGTGAGTTGTTAATGTATGTTGCTTCCTTAATACTAACATTTAAAGTTAATTAAATCAAGTGTATTCAATTCATTTATATTCTTTTAGGTAATTTTTTACACAGTAATGTTTTTGGAGAATAGTTTACTCATTGGTGTATGGATAGTTGGTGTTAATAGAACAGATCTTCTTCCACACCAACATCATCCAAACCCTGTAACTTTAGTACTTACACTATTAGCCTTATTTTTTGGTGGTATGTTTTTCATGGGGCTCTATTATAGGTAGGTATAAGTTCAATTTTATCAATTCATTTTGCGAAGATAGATATTATTTAATGTTAGTAATTGTTAATGACTTTACATGGAACTATAGATTTTTTCATGTACGAAGATTAAGGTATGAAGCAGGTGGTAGAATGACAGCTTCGAATCTCACAGCTTTGTCAAACCAGGTATTACAAATTAAAACCAAATTTTTAAGGGCAATATAGTAAATATATCTCTAACAAAGGAATTGTGTATGTAGGATAATCTGGAAGAAAAACAAATAGAATATACAGAAGATAAAAAATTAAATATGAATGTAGGAGTAAGGAAAGTTAAGTTGAGTAATGGTGGAATACCAGGAGTATTTAATTGTCGTTTTACAAATCCAGCTGCAGTAAATCCAAATCGAAAAAAGAAAAAACCAACAACATTCGTACCTCCTCCACCACCACAGTCTGAAACTGGAACTGTCACAACTTCCATGAACACAGTGACTGAATCGAAACAATGGCTTGGCGTGAATAATAATTCACGTCAATTAATACCGTTTTGGAAGAAATCTGTGAATTCCGGCATGATACAGAATGATCATTCAAATGAACAAAAAATTGGAATGGATGCTGCAACTGCTGGCTCTCTAAGTGTAAATTTAATAAGAGAGAAACTTCAAGAGAAGAAGCAGCAGCAGTTGCGAGAATTAAGAGCAATTCAAGAAGAAATAAAAGAAGGAAAGTTATTTCCTCCGCCATCAGCTTCAGCATCATCATTTTCGTCATCGCCTGCATCAAATCAGCAACCACCTCCTAATACAAAATTACATACTTCCCCCAGTTCTCCTTTATTCACATCTGAGCCATCAGTAGGTGATCAAAATGGAGGACTAGCCTTATCTTCGTGGCCACCAGTGAAAATGCACTGTCTTTTACCTCCACCACCATCATCTTCCTATTACCCAAACATTCATCCTTCGAATTCATGGAGAACAACGCAAAGAGAAAGAGCGGACACTCCAGAAATTTTACTCGCACCGCGCTGTCTTCCTCATCATTATTCCCATTGGACACCGTCTACTCATGTTAATCATCGGTAATTAAAGATTAAAATATTATTAAATAGTATATATTAGTTATAACATATATTATAATATATTCTACGTTTCAGTCAAAATGGTGGAGAGGAAAGTTCTAAAGGCGAGGGAGAGGTAGAAGGAGATCTTAGCGATATGGAAGGTAGTCAAGTATCATTGCCCCGAAGCTATACTCTACCACGCGAATTTAAGTATCATCACCCAAACAATACTGCCAGAGAACGAGAACGACGTGTAGGAAATAACAAAGTTCCAGCCTCACGTTTTTACTTACCTTCTACTAATAGTTCCGATGGTGCGTTCTGCTTAAATTTGTTTGAATTCAGTTTTATGAAATGCATTTACTCTTATGTGTATTTATCTAATATCTTTCCAGGAGATGTAGATAGTGCGGATAATGAAGAAGAGACGGATTCTGAAGTACACTATCGCATGAAAAATAATCATGAGTCTAACAATCATAATGAAACGCAACAGCAGCAACAGCAACGATTTGCGTTTGAGGATAATAATAAAAATGAATTTTTAAATCCAGATTCTTCAGCAACCGTTATCATGTCTGGAAATTCTTATTTAAATAATTCTCAAGGACTACTTCGACCAAGTCAATTGTTCAGAAACAGGGTTAAACATGAAACGAAGCTTTGAAGCTTCTGTTTTTATTCATAGTATTTTAGGAATTGTATAATAGCTAATTGAAGGTTTGAAACAAGAAGACTGTACATGATCTATTTTTATAAAATTATTAATTTCTTATGCGCGTATTTTTTAACATTCTTATGATGTTCAGATTAACATTTCTAAGGGTTAGATGCTAACCATAAGAATTGTACATAAAAGAGGAGTGAATATAGACTTCATAGACTTTTATATACTCTATAAACTTCATAGGCTAATGATGTTACATTTGTTCCTTGTAAATGATGATACAACTATGTACAAAAAAGCATGTCAAACAACCGAGTATGTGTTTATTTTTACGATCTAAGTAAATACATACGATCTGAAAAGTTTTGATATTTTTTACATAACATACAATTTCTTTTTCAATAAATTATTAATTCTCTTGTATTCTGGAAGAAAATATATAGTTTAAACTCTTCATAATGTTAATTACTTTATAAATATGGTACTTTTTGATACAATGGATTATATAAACAGATAAGATATTTGAACTCATTATATTTATTTTATATTAAAAAATAGATAGATATGTATTTAAATTATACAATTATCGTAAACTATTGTTTAAATTATTTCAGCCTTTTTCTTGGTAAAGAACGAATTAACAAAAAATATTCTTCACTAATTATTAACTTATTAGTGATTAAGGTGTTGAGTTTACAAATATAAGTCAGAAATACAAATGGAAAAATGGATATACAAGTGTCGAAAATGTCTATTTTCTTCATATTGTACATGGTATATCGTTATATATATTAATATATAAACTAACAATTGTGTGTAACAAAATCATTAGAAAATATTTATATCCATATAAATACCTTATATAAATCTGTATATTGTGCATCAGTATCAGTTTCTTAGAAAACTGATTTTATATTAAAGTCACTATTTTATAAATTGGCAATTTCAAACATACAATAGAAGTTAACGAAATATTGCACATATAAATTAGTTAACAGAGATATATTTTCTTAAATATTGTGATTTGCATTGTATGCATATACCTTATAGAATAATTTCATTTTTAAAGTTCCTAGTCAGTTCTTTGTGCGGTAAGACAATCGAATTTAACACTATTTTCTCTGCTGCCAAACGTACGCTCGTGCCTAAAATATAAATAGTAAAAATATATACATACTCATCTTCTTGTGTAAATAATCAATGAATAGACTATTTACCGAGGATTGTTATAGAAGGATTCAATTTTCCATTAGTGTTAAACAAGGGCAAGTTTTCCATTTTCGCAAATGGTTTGTCAGGATTAGGATCACATGGTGTTCCTTCTATCCTTGCCCACTCTCCCACATAGCTGCTTTTCCCAACGATACTGTGCAATACAATAGAATGTGCCTGAATATGAGCATTGGCTAATATAATTGACTCCCTTATTCTAACACCACGGGCAATGACAGCATTTGGGCCTATGCTTACATTTGGACCTAACTACAAATCAAATATTTCATGAAATTTATATTTAATTAATATTTCATGATTTTATAAGAACCAAATATCTATAAGAGCTTTTTACCACTGCTGTTTCGTGAACAGTAGCAGAAGGATGAATATAGATATCACCAATAATCTGAAAAGTTCCATTAACTGTAGAAGCAAGACGGTCTGGATGTTTTGCTTTATACAAAGCTAAATAGTGACGATTGGCATATATAGCAGAACCTGCAGTCTTAACTTGTGACCACCATTTTAGAACAGGTAAAGCAAATAAACGACCAGTTCCAGCTAAACGCATTAATATGTCTTGTTCTAGTGATATATGAGCTGGATCTTTACCATTACCATTGAATTGCCTATAAAGTAGCAGTATTTAGTCAAAATTCTTAAATACAAAAAACTTTCCAAAAAATCTTCTGAGGTGTCTTACGTAAAACTTTCCTGATTTTGTCTTGCATAAAAGACATCAGCCATGGTTTGAAAGATATCTAAGGAAGCAAGATAGATTCCACAATTGATTAAAGTGGAAACAAATGTCGATGGCTTCTCTACATAATGAGCAACCTTTCCTTCTTTGTCAAGAACCATACATCCAAAATTCAATGATTGCTGTCTAGTTGCTTCAGTGGCCATGATAGTAAGCAATGCTTGTTTCTCTTTATGATAATCTACTATTTCTTGCAAAGAAAAGTCAGCACATACATCACCATTCATTACAAAAAAATATGTAGGTCCACCAGAACGTATTTGATCACGAAAGTGATATAAGCCACCAGCTGTTCCTAATGGAATGAATTCTTGAAGATACCTAATGCTTATTTTATATATGCTTATCATTTCCTGAATAAATTGAGACAGATCACTTGCAAGGTATGATCCAATTATTAATATTTCACTAAGATTGTCCACTTTAGAACATGCTTCTATATGGTGCTGTATTACTGGTAATCCAGCAACAGGAAATAATGGTTTTGGTATATCTAATGAAAGAGGCCTAAATCTAGTACCTAAAAAATATATTTTTGAATTTAAAATATCCTGTGGATTACTCTCTTTTACTTATTATTTAATTCAATGCTGTAAAAAATGAGTAAAATCATATTTGAGGTTATATTTTTATACTGCTTATAACAACTATGTTAGAAATATTCATTTATGCGAAACACAGACCTTTTGACGGGCCTCCAATTAATATAACAGATTTTAATATCATCTTTATAAACAATATGAAGCTTTATTACAACTTAAAACAATTCTCTTGCTATAGTGATAAAAAGTTAATGTACTGATAGGTTTAGGAACCCTTCAAAATTTCCAGTTTGTAAATTCCAATTCAATGAGCAGGATAAGATAAGAATTACAATTTTCTGACAAATAATACGGTAGTAAACTTAACTTAAGCAAACATCAAACAGAATTTGTATGATCATTAAATAAACATAAACAATCATTTCTTACTTTATTTAAAGGTGAGAAATTTAAAATCTTACTCAGTAATAGAAAAAATGGTTTACTTCTGCGGATTTTTTAAATTCTTATGAAACGAAACTATTATTTGTAAATTTGTATCTTTAAAATGTAAATAGATTGAAAAGAAGATGATCAAAATTAAAATTGATTCTTCAAGTCCGTTGTTTATTTGCCCTTATAAAAAGATATATTAAACATTACAAAATAGAAATTCAACAATATAAAAAGATGATAAAGATTATTACATTGTGTATAAGCTATATTTAAAAAATAACTTATATAATAGCATTAATGACTAAGATAAAATAGATTAACAGTTCATTGCAAATTCATCATGAAATCATTAAGTGAATGCTATTATAAAAAAATATATTATTGTATCTTTCATTAAAGATAGAATACTTTACGAATATATTATCAATTCAACATATAACAGTGGTAGGAATACTATCTGCAGATATTTTATACAATTTTAAATTATGCATTAGGTAGTAGCCAATTCAAGAACTTTATAGCAACTTCAAACCCAAGGAAACATGCTGCATTTGCCGGAAATGCACGAAGCATCACTGGTACACATCCTTTATACAATGCTTTTGGTCCCTCTTCTTTCATTAAAACTACGAACACGTCCCGAATTCCGTTTTTGTAAGTACCATCTGGGGCTAAATAAGATATGTAAAACTTCAATTAATATCTTCCATAATTTGTTGTTAGTCAGATTTGTGAACATTACTTAGAATTTAATAATAAATTGTAATAAATTTATAATAAATACCACTTTGTAAACGACTTTTTAATACATCAGGTGGCATTCCAACAATCCAATTTGCTATACCAGCAAAACCACCAGCAACAATTGTTTGTAATATTCCTGTTTTGCCGTCTTCAGAGGACATCCACTTTTTGAGACACTCATATGTCATAAAGTACATTCCACTAGCAGGAACATCTAAATGTTAAATTTAAAAAATGATTAAGAAGATATATAAATTACCTGTATGGAAGACTTTATAAGATAAAAGCTTACAGATTCAGACAATTTTACATGTAAACAAGTAATAAATATATTATAAAAGATATTTATGAGATTGAAGGAAGATCAAGTTTCACCTGAATGTATATAATTAAAGCATTATGTGGAAACGTTATTTATAATTATAAGGCAAGAATAGTGTGTGTAGGTTGCTAGATAGGAAACATCCTGTTTGATAGGGCTCATCAAGGCAGATAGATAACAATTAACAAAATTCAGTTTCCTTCAAACCAGCGTACCATCATTGGTTTTAAGATCTGCTTTTCTTCAACACTCAAATTTTATTCTAATTATGATGGTTATTCTAATACTTGTCCTCACTTTGCTGGTATATAACTCTTTTCTTTATTTAATATGAAGAAGTGTAAGAGAAAAAGATTATTTTTCTCATAATATTTTTAAATTTAGTAATTTCTCATTGTAACATAGAGATTCTTAAGAGTGACTTTGCATGTATATTTAGCTGAATGATAAATTAATAAATAAATGTATGTTTAGAATGAGTGCTTTGGACAAATAATCGATATTGGCGATGTTTGGGAGGTAAAATGTCCACCAGGCTGTTCATGTGAGGTACAGAAATTTATTGATTTACCTTTGCATCGATGGATCAAAACGAGTCAAGATCAGGTATGAAAACTAGCTAACTTTCTTTTTGACATTTAATAATCTTTTTTCTCAACAGAACTTGACTAACGAATGCAATTTCGAATTTGGATTGAACATGGACCACTCTATGATACCCGAATTTTTAAATGTTGCAATTTGCGCTGTTGCCGAAGATTATGAAGAACTATTGGATAAACTCCCATCAGACATTCAGGTTGGTGTTACAGAATTGAACAGCGTAATTTTTTGCTATTCGAAAATAACGTATCTTTGTCTTAGGTGTTTACAATTCTTGAATCTGGTATGGGAAACTTCGAGATTCTTCTACAGTCTACAACATTTCAACGTTTTACAGATTTAATATCTTTAGACATTCAAGGAATAGATTATGAATCTGTAAAAAAAAGCTCGAATGTTAAACAAGGAAAACAAGGAGGAATCATTTTATCAGTTGATTCATTGTATCCATTAGGATTAAATCTTCTTTACCTAAATTTAGAACGAGTCAGATTGACAAGCCTGAGTCCAATGAAAAAAAATAAAGCTAATCTTGTGGTTAAACCAATGAATACAGTTACCAATGATGAAAATAATAACAAACAATTACTAAATAACATCAGCCAAAGTACAGGGCACAGATTGATATTTTTAAGTCAACAAAATAGTGGAGAAAGCGATGACAAGGAAATACTTCCTTATGATGTGTACAAACAAGAAATGGAAGGTTATCAAGAAACTGTTGGACTTTTTACTGGTTTAGGAGCTTTAACTCACTTAAGAGTTTATGATTGTGATTTAAAAGATATAACATGGCATATGTTTGATGGTTTGAATAATCTTGTTCATCTCTCACTAGAAAAAAATAGTTTGAAGTTCATTCCAGAATTTTGTTTTTATGGCACCCCAAATTTAAAAGTATTGTCACTTGCAAGTAATCAGTTGTTAACACTTAAGAGTGTAGATTTAGCTGGCTTATTGATGCTAGAAGATCTTGATTTAAGAGGGAATAATCTAACTTTTTTATCAGAACTATCTTTTCCCCCTTTCCCAATGTTGAAGATTGCAGATTTTCGGAAGAATCCTTTGGATTCTATATTCCCAAGGTATTTTAATTACATACATATTTTTATGATAATAAGATGTGAAATTAACATAAATATCTTCTGATTTCAGTACTTTTGAAATCATGAATACAACATTAGAACTTTATTTGGGAGGTGAAGATTCAAAATTATATCTACAAAAAAATTCTTTCTTAGGATTATGTCGGCTTCAAGCCTTATATCTGTATAATTTAGAAATACCAATGTTGGAACGTTTTGTATTTCAAGGAATGCCAGAGCTGTTAAAATTAAGAGCTCGTGGAAATATTTCAAGTATCGATCTTGATGCTTTTGTGGATTTAATCAAATTAGTAGATCTTGATTTAAGTTCTTGTCATATTCGTAAAATATCTATGGATGCATTTTATGGTTTGCAAAATGTTAAACGTATAGATCTATCAAATAATGAATTAGAATATATTCCACCTGGTTTATTTGGAGTACAACAACAGAAGCAACTTAAAGAAATTATCCTTTCAAAGAATAAGCTGACATCACTACCTATAGACTTTTTCAAAATGCTTCGGATTCCAAATAAACCACCACAATTTTCAATTGTAAGATTAGATAGCAATCCATGGGATTGTACTTGTTCGATGATTACATGGAATCCTTACTTGGTAAGTATAAAGAAGCTATTGTTTAAAGCTATTTTTTACCACACAATAATTATAATTTGATTGAAAAAAAAGGTAAACAGGTTACGAGAAATAGCACCAAGATGCTCAACTCCCAAGAAGCTGAAAAATTGGGGAGTTTTTCATGCATTACGCAAAGGTGGTTTGCAATGTAGAACCTTGAGGAGAAGGTATTTAAAGAAGTCTACATTGGGAAGAAATAATTATGAAGATAATATCATCAGTTAGCTAATATATGTTTTTAATTTACAATTAATATATGTGTATAAAAAACAAGGAACAAAATTAGACAGTTCAATTTTTCGTCTTTATAAGATAATTCTGCTTTCTAAATTTATCATAGTTGTATAATAACACTGTGTATAGATATAAGCTAGATATATAAGACTTAAGGAAATTCACAATAAAAAAGAGTAGCAATTGACAATTTCATAGTCTCTATATTTAAATTATTATAAAAATAAAATAAAAAAAGAACATTTTTGATATTACATACCTCTCAAAAGAGTA
Source organism: Bombus huntii (assembly GCF_024542735.1). NCBI lineage: Eukaryota > Metazoa > Arthropoda > Insecta > Hymenoptera > Apidae > Bombus > Bombus huntii. The sequence continues at coordinate 7,047,982 of NC_066251.1, forward strand.
GCACAGGTACCTTTAAAAATATTCGGAATTCCTCCGTTCTTATAAAGTTGCTTTGTACAATCAATAGGGCCATTATATCTGGGTTTTGCATCACCCTGTTGTATTTGTAAAAGACATTTTATTCTTTCACCAGGAGCCATTATAACAGTTGTAAAGATGCCACTAAAAGCACCAGCATAGAATAGTTGCAAAGGAGACAGTTCAACATTGTCAGATCTCTTTATCAATTGCTTGCCAAGTCCAAATCCATAAAAACTTATGGCAAATATTGGAGCTACACCACATAAAGGTGCACCCATACCTAAAAGAAAAATATTGTAGATAATCTAATGAGCGAATATTTTTTAATAAGAAGAAAGAATTAATAGGATATATTTATACATGTTTAAGGTACAAACTATCTACCAACCCTTATATAGTCCACGTATTCCTTCTCTCGTGATTGTTTTCTTAGCACAATCAATTGTTCCATTATACAATACTGCTTCATTTGGACCTGGTAGGGGCATAGTTTGAAGGCGGACCTATTAACAATAATGTCCCTTCCAAACACTTATTTTGGTATAGAATATTATTAACAATAATTGAAAGGAAAACAAAAAAATGTCAGTACAAGCAATTTTGATAAATAAAAAGAATGTATGGAAAACATTAATTTCATTAATTATTTATTTTTGGTATAATATAATTGAACCATATACCTTCTCTTTTAATTTAATTATTTTTCATCACAATAAAAAAATTACAATAATTCCCATGGATCCTAATTTTTTTATTATATATGAAAATATTTTATGTCTTTATCAAAATATAAAATATTTAAAATAATGAACCACAATGATAATCATAGATAATTGATTAACATAAAAATTTAAAAGAATAGAAGGACAAAAAATAAAAAAAAGAAGACAATAAAAAAGTAGATTCTTAAATAAAAAGTTATATACAAAATCTAATCAGCACATATTGTGTTTCTTTTACCTAACATATCGAGCCAGTCCTCTTCAGAGAAAAACAGTTTATTCCTAAGTAGGATTTAATAATCCTACTTATAATTAGACTAGGTACAGCTGAAAAATTGGGGGATTATCTTTTACATTTAATTTTATAGAATAACTATTCTACCCCAAATTTCTATTTATACTTTATTATATACAAAAATTTTTAAAATGCATTTTAATTCAATTTTTTAATATTATAAAAAATATTAGCAGGTTAAAAATGATTTAAGAAATTATACTTTCTACTTGAATGTTTTATATATCAAATTCTGTTACACTTCAACAATGAAAACAAATGTTTGTTTTATTTGTACAAATTATAAAATTTATACTGCTTTGTTTATATACATATTTATTGCTATAATTTGTTATTGTTTATAAACATTGTTGTTGTTATATAAATAATTCATTATTTTTTATATTAATTAATGTAACCTTACTTTTATCGTGTCTAGGGGATGACCCACCACGATGGTGCATATTCCGCCGAATCCTCCACTTAGAAAATATTTAAGAAGGCTTATCTCATTTTCTGACATTTTAATGATAACGTGATTGGTAAATTTTACTTCGAAATAAAATAAAGAGTACAAAGATCAATATTATCTCTTAGGCGGTTCTAAAATCCAACCTCGAGTCTTATTAAAAAGAGAAACATGATGTTCGAATAAAGTAACAGCATTAATTAATATATTAATTCCTAAAATTGACAACTATAATTGCATAAACAATAATTATTCACAATAATGACTATCTCTATTAAAGTAAATATTAACTTTTATTTTCGATAAATTAATTATAAAATAAAAAAAGAAATATAAAATTAAAGTTTAAAAATAAATGAAATTGAAATGATCTTTTGGTATAATTAAAAAATTAAGAAATATATTTGAAAAATTGTATAATGTTATTCATATGCATATTTAAAAATGAATCAAATTAAAATATCTTTTATGTGGTTAAACAATTGGGTAATAAATTTAAAAAATTATATATATACTCTATATATTTCGTATAACAGATTTGAAAAGAAATTTTATATATGCCGCCAGATTAATTCGTGATAGCGCTATATACGTATACTTACTGAACATAAGATATTTTAGCATTATGAAGGCTCAATTTTCCTATGAATCAAAAATATCAATATAAAATTTATCACTAGCTTTCTAATCTTTGAATTTTGTGATAAATGATTTAACATATCCTGTTAAATGTCTGTGTAGTGGTATCTTCGAAATAATGTGTCAGAACATGTAAATAATATCAGGTGATTAAAGTTAATCATCTAGTTTATAATATTTATGACAGAGTTTATTTTATTATTTTACGTATTTTTATCTTCATATTTCTCAATGTAGCTATTTTATTCCTATCACATCTTAATGCTGGTAATTTAGCATTCTATTTGACCTTGCATTAAATGTTAAACAATTTCTTGGATTTGTGTAATGTAAATAAGCAATTGTAATAAAGTACCAGTAATTATCGACATTTTAACTTCATTGTTTCTACATAAATTTATATATTTTTGAGCTGCAACTTATGATTGTATTTTGCTTAAAGTTATTGTCATTGTAAGAATTCACATTTAGTCTAACTAATCTAATTTTATTAACATTATATTTTGTATTTGACTGGTGATGTTTGTTACATATTATAGAACTAACAACAATGTCTGAGAAAATTCCATCTAATCAACCACAGCCAATTGTTAAGATTGGCCATTATACACTTGGTCAAACATTAGGTGTTGGGACATTTGGTAAAGTAAAAAGTACGTAAATCTTCTATAAATAAACCTTTATTACTTTTATTGCTTTTATTACTTTTTATATTAAGTAATACCACAGCATACAAAATGCTTATAATTTATGTTTTTCATAGTTGGAGAACATGTCTTAACAAAACATAAAGTTGCTGTGAAAATTTTGAATCGTCAGAAAATTAAAAGTTTAGATGTGGTTGGAAAGATTAGAAGAGAGATACAAAATCTGAAACTTTTCAGACATCCTCACATTATTAAATTGTAAGTAATAGTAGCATGCTCTATAAAATATCAATTAATATAGAATATATCAATTTTTTGTTACAATTTAGATATCAAGTTATAAGCTCACCCACCGATATATTTATGATAATGGAATATGTATCAGGTGGAGAGTTGTTTGACTATATTGTAAAACATGGCAAACTAAAGGAATATGAGGCACGAAGATTCTTCCAACAGATTATTTCTGGTGTTGATTATTGTCATAGGCATATGATAGTTCATCGTGACTTAAAGCCAGAGAATCTATTGTTAGATCACAATCTACATGTAAAAATAGCAGATTTCGGTATTTGGATATAGTCAAGATCTTACTAACAAAGTTTATTGATTGAATGATATTATTCAAATAATCTAATAATTTATCAAATTATAGGTTTGTCAAACATGATGATGGATGGAGAATTTTTACGTACTTCTTGTGGCTCCCCTAATTATGCAGCGCCAGAAGTAATTTCTGGTAAATTATATGCTGGTCCTGAAGTCGATATATGGTCTTGTGGAATAATACTTTATGCTTTACTTTGTGGCACTTTACCATTTGATGATGAACATGTACCAACACTTTTCCGTAAAATTAAATGTAAGTAATAACAATCTGTATAACCTTTGATTTTAATGATTCATATAAAATTTCAAATATTTGTTTCAGCTGGAGTTTTTCCCATCCCAGAGTACCTGAATAAAAGTGTTGTAAGTCTTTTATGTCACATGTTACAAGTGGATCCTATGAAAAGAGCAACCATTGAAGATATCAAGTATATTCAATTTTTATTATATGTATTATGCATTACTTATAAATTTAAAAATTTTAAACATTTCTTTGATACAGTTTGAAATAATTACAAATATTTTTAATTTAGGAAACACGAATGGTTCCAGAAGGATTTACCTTCATATTTATTCCCGTCGCCTGTTGAACAAGACGCTTCTGTAATTGATATAGACGCAGTAAACGAAGTTTGTGAAAAATTCAATGTGAAAGAAGCAGAAGTCCATTCTGCATTATTAGGTGGAGACCCTCACGATCAACTGGCAATTGCCTATCACTTAATAATAGATAATAAAAGAATTGCAGACGAGGCTGCTAAAGCTGAATTAAAAGATTTCTATGTAGCTTCTAGTCCACCCCCTGTTGCTTTTAGCCCCAATGATACCAGTAGCAGTCCTTTGAGACCACATCCAGAGAGAATAGCACGTAAGAAGATAAACTAATGCTGTATCTTTAGAATTTAAAAAATTTGTTATTGTTTTCATCATAGAGTTTATGAAAACGATATTTGATATACTTTTTGTACATGTCAGCGTTTCGAGAAAGACAAAGTTCTCAAGGAAGTACATCGTCCTCGATACAAGGCGCTCGTGGTACGCCAGTAAAACGGGCTAAATGGCATTTAGGAATCCGTTCACAGTCTAAACCAAACGACATTATGAATGAAGTCTATCGAGCTATGAAAGCTCTCAATTTCGTAAGACTTTTCTTATAAACTAATCTATAAAGTAACAAATTTAATATATATAATAATACATATATATTTTTAGGAATGGAAAATCATAAATGCTTACAGCGTTAGAGTACGCCAAAAGAGTGAATTAACAGATAGATATAGTAAGATGTCGTTACAACTTTATCAAGTTGATTACAAAAGTTATTTATTGGATTTTAAATCTTTATCAAATGAAGAAGAAGATATTGGACGAGGTGAAGAATTTGAGTCAACGCTAATGATTTTTAATTGATAATTTATCTCAATATATTTTATTGTAAATATAACTGTTTTAGATCCTACACTTCCACCACCTCAAGCGACAGGTCATCATACAATGGAATTCTTCGAAATGTGCGCAGCATTAATCACGCAGTTAGCTCGATAAATTTGCTGTACAATATGAGTCATCATTTTTCAGAATTATGTTAATAATGCGTTTTACTTCTCGTTGTACTTTACACAACGTGTATCAGTGCAGTTCATAGGATAAAGGGAACATTTAGGAAGGAATATTTTAGGAAAATAATATCAGTTTCATAAAAAAAATTGAATGCGAGGAGGGGAAGAGTGTAATAAATCTGTAGAAAATCAAGTAATATTTCTTTAAACCTAACCATTTTAATATTCTGTAAAAAAAATCAAAGAGAAAGCGGTATTTTTATTTTTAAAAATATATCGATATCTTTGTACATACTATTGGTAAATTGGAAGAAACAAAATACATATATATTTTTTTTAAACGGAAGATTTTAGTTCCTCCATTGAGACGACAGAAAGCGCTAGGGACGAGTTTCTCAAGATTCTCGGAAGTTTCCACTCTACTCGCCACATACTCACAATCCAAGAAACTTCGGCCTGATCATTATTATTTCTGTTTTTATGTCACAGATTTAAGTGGAATATGCTGTTTGTAGCGTTAACGAAGGTGCAAATTCGAAATATTATTCGTCTGCTATTGGTTCGCGCATGAAAGGAAGTTGCACTTTTGCGCAATCTCAGTAGACAAATTGGGCAAAAAGAGTACCACTGACGATATTCGACGTGAGGTGAAGCCTAAGAACACGAAATTAGAAGAAGTAAGGGTTTTACTTCAAACATGTTTGCAATTGTTGAAACAGATACACAACTTCACACGAGACCCATTGACAAGTGATTCTATTACTCGAGTTCATCGGCGAGGTCGAGAACGAAAGTTTTTCAAATATATTATAATATATCATATATGTTATATGTACGGACGAACTTAAAGGATGTTCTTTTGATTTAGAAACATGGCTTTTTAAATACGCTGCATTGAAAGAGCCTAATGTTTGAAAACACTCTAAGAACAATGTTTTTATATTGCAGGATTTACAGAGAAAGAGAGAGGGAGGACTTGGGGACCTGTATTCAGGGGACTTGAACCCGGGCCTCCTCCGACTCGGACAGGGGCGCTCTTCGTTGCGCCATCAAGGCCCTGTTGCTGGAATTAATACCGATTACTTGCTAAAACAATGGCTGCTGCTTTCAATCAATATGACAAGTACAGGTAAATAAAGAAATGATTTTGGTCTTGCTGTTATGCGTCATGAAATCAATTGACGTCGTCTAATAAAGTAATAAATATGATGTTGCATCAACGATTAACCTTTAAAGTTTTATTTAACTGATGTTGAACAAATTTGTAATAACCTCTTATGAAAATTATATTATAAATAATTTGATGTATTTAAGATAAGCGAATGTTATTTAAAGTAATATTTGTATTTTTTAATATTTTGGTTGTTGATATGTATATTGTATTGTATTCTTATTTACTAATATGTATATGTATGCTTGTTTTTATAAATTTATGATACTTGATGTGCAGAACCTTAAATTTGAATCTTTTGTGGGATTAATTATCTTTTTATTGTGGTGTCTTTTTTAGTTGGTATTTTGGTGCAATGTCACGACAAGATGCCTCGGATTTACTCATGGGTGAAAAAGTAGGCGGCGTATTCTTAGTTCGTGACAGCACATCGATACATGGAGATTTTGTTCTATGTGTACGAGAAGACAACAAGGTTAGCCATTATATTATAAATAAAATTCAGCAGGGTGATCAAATACGTTATCGGATCGGAGATCAAACGTTTCCTGATATTCCCAACCTTTTGGCTTTTTACAAATTACATTATTTGGATACAACACCACTGATCAGGCCTGCATCTAAAAAGACACAGAGGGTAATAGCAAAATATGATTTTGAAGGCAATGATCCTGATGATTTACCGTTTAGGAAAGGTTCGTAGGTTTTAATTTTTATTTTAAATATTTTAAGTATTACTTTGAAAGTGACTGGTTAACATATAATGTCTCTTATATTTTTAGTTGATTGCAATTAATAATTTGATTAAGCAATGCAATTTTTAAAATTGTAAGTTTTTATATTTTGTATAAATTCAATAATGTTATTTTTAGGAGAAATTCTTACAATTATATCAAAAGATGAAGAACAATGGTGGACTGCTAGAAATAGCCTTGGTCAAACTGGTTCAGTTCCAGTACCATATGTTCAGAAGTATGAAGAAGACAATCACTCTGTGATTGAGAATAATTCATGCCCAGAAAGTGGCGGAAGTTCAACTACAAATTCTAATTCGGTTTCTGCTTGTCAAATGTCTTATCCAGAAAGTGGACAAGGGACCACCCGCAGATCAAATATTCAAAGAACATTGCCTGCTTTTGCAAAAGTGAAACAAGCAAGGGTACCAAACGCATATGATAAAACTGCTTTAAAATTAGAAGTTGGAGATGTGATAAAAGTAACAAAGACTAATATAAATGGTCAGTGGGAAGGTGAATTGCATGGCAAGGTTGGCCATTTTCCATTCACACATGTTGAGTTTGTAGATAATGAGACTGGAGAAGACAATCAGGAAATTTAATGGAAGTCTTCCAGGTGTGATGAATAAAAGAAATTGACTTGGAAAGTTCTACATTGGCAGTTTAAGTTTACATTAGCAGCTATTCTGTGTACTGGTACATGAAATCAGTCTATTTTAAAATTCTGTATACAATTTGTAACTTCAAACATAACGTCAATTTTGTGACGTTTTTATTAATTATATAATACTTTAAATATACAAAATTTATGTGAATATTTTTACAACTCGTTTAACTTTTCTAGTCATAAAGTAATAAATAATCATGTACGATTACTGATTAATATCGATTCAAAAGTTATAAAAACATTCTTTTCATTTAAGTTTCGTACCGGTACATACATATTGTGCTGCTTAGCCATAGGTTGTGCCACAGATGGAGCAACATTTTCTACTAGAATATTCTATTTAATGATGGAGCTGTTAACCATATTACAATTGTAATTATATATAAATTACGCTAATTATATATTACTATGTAATTATATAAGTTCTAATTGATTAGTAACTCTTTTAAGAGAGCAGAATCTGTGAATTTACGTTTATACATGAATGGTATTATATTGTCATGATTGTAAGTTATGCAAATTACTTGTTAATATGTAATTATACAAATTGCAAGAACATTTAGTTTTGTAAAAATAGTAGCAACTTTAAAGTTCCGCTTTACGCTATATATACATATACATATTAGTTTTATCGTAACAACAGTCATATATGAGTTATTGTAAATTATATATTAGTATATATAAGTGAAATATGTCCTGAATTTTTGTAAGACTAATAATTTCCTGAATTTATTCGAAAAACTTTTGTTCAATTTTAGAAATTAGTATAGAAATATAGTTATGTATGTATAAATACATTTTAATATATATTTACATATTATATTATATTTGTAAAAATTGTAATTTTATCGTAAACTTCAATCGTTTTCCGATATTTTTATATGAGAAAAAACTGGAAACTTTAGAGTTCTGCTCACAATGATGCGTATTAATCGTGTAATTAATAAATTAATTAAATAAATATAATTAATTAAATATAATTATGTGTAAGTTGTATGTACGTTAAGTATAGCTGTGTGAGAACAGGATTGCAATTTTTTGTATTTTCAGAGGTACAATTTACGATTGGAATTGTTTCTTTTTTATGAATCCGAAAAGGTACTTTCATTTTAAATCTTTACTAATGAAGATTTAGTAATTAAGATAGTACAAAAATTGTATAATTTGTATACAATCCTCAGTGTTTATAATTATATCGTATTTTCTAAAAAATCTAATTTGGATTAGAGATTTTATTTACACATAGAAAGCTTGATATTAATATGTAGTTATATATATTTCTTTATGTATAAAAATTTCTTATCAAATTGATCACCATTGTATATGAATTGTACAAGGAACTGTCTAGGTATACATTTGAAAAGTTAGTTTCAGAATTAGGACTGTGGCTAATTTACCAGTTCCTAAATAATTACAAGCTATTAATTTTCAATTTAACCCTTTTTTTGGTTTTTCGGTTTTTTATAAGATGTACAATTTATTAAATTTCACATAAATAGTACAATTTTAAATTGTTAACAACCAACTGCACGGAAAGAGTATATATTTCAATTAGCTTCGTCAATAGATATGAATAACGGAGGAATTAAAATATACTTATTCATATAATTGCATGCATATTGATAAAGTAAGCATTAAGACCGTGCAAATTTTTATACTCATATTTGTAACACTTTTATATGATATATATTTTAATTTTTAAAATATGTAGAAACTAAGAGTACAATAAATAAAAAATTAAAAAATAAATGTTTGTATAGATTTATTATGTTAAATATATATTGGACAATTTAATTAATATTTTTACATATTTCTATCATAGATATTCAACAGTATTCATTTTAAACCTATTTATTACTATCTTAATATGGTACACAATATTATTTAAGATTTAGAATTCACAAAATAAAATATAAACAAATATAATAAAATTTTTTACTACTGGACGATAAATTTTATAAAAGCAAGTTGTCTGATTGGCTCATTTTTTTGTTTTAATGGAAATGACCAATGACAACGACGTATATACCTGAATGTGACTGCTTTCTTGTTCTATCTCTTTTTCCGCCATATATACCCACGGTCTGTTCCCGCCAAATTTCTCAGTAGTAAATGCCAACAAGTGTTGAAGTTACTCACGACTGATGACAGTCACTGTTGGTTTATTTGCACTTCTATGAATGTTAATGAAGTGAATTACATTTTTTGGTTTTGCACACGTTGATCGTTGTGTTAAAGAACTAGGCACAAGATAACGCATTTTTTGAAAATTTTTGACTGAATAAACATATTAAAATGTACGTTAAAGTGAGAACAATGGATGGTAAACAGGAGGCAATATTAACCATCTCCAAATTGACGGAAGTGGAAGAGTTTAAGGTAAAATAAATGTAGTATAGGAAGTACTAATTTCAGATAAAAAATACAATTTTTTATCTTTCGTGAAAGTTGTGATTTTATCTCTGATATTTACGTTTAATGCTGACATTCTTGAAGTAAAAAAATCTGACTTTATTAAATATTCCATTATTTTATTAAAAACATTTATTTAATGTTAGTTACAATTATTTAATAATAATAATGTGTGAATAAAAAGAAATTATCTATTTGGAATATAGTATTTCTATATTTATATAATTCTATCTATTTGAAGTATTCGTATACTTATTTAATAACATTTTGTAAAATCTTTCATTTATAAAAATATTATTTTGCAGCGTGAGATTGAAAAGGAATTGAATATAAAAGTGGATTTACAACGGTTATTCTTCCGTGGGAAACAATTAGAAAATGGTTATAAGCTATATGATTATAATGTTAATTTGAATGATGTAATTCAATTAATGGTTAAAATACAAATCAGTGAAGTAGAAAGCCAAGCTACTTCGAGTACTAAAGTTACTTCTAGTTCTATTATTAAAGAAGAAATTGTAGATAATTCTAGCAAAGAAGAAAAGTTGTCTGAAGCAGAAAGTTTATATTATAAGGTTGGAGATGCGGTAGATTGTCTTGATCAAACTTATGGAGCTTGGTTTGAGGCAATAATATTAAAAATCTTTAAAAGAGATGATAATATTATTTATAATATGCAGTGGGAATTTGATGATAAAGCTCCAGCTTTCAATGTACCTGAGTCATCAGTAAGACCACGTGCAAGGCGTTTATTAAAATTTGATAGCTTAAAAATAGGTCAAAAAGTGATGATCAATCACAATGTTGATGATCCCAAAGTAACAGGATTATGGTATGATTTTACAATATTGAAAATAGATAAAAAGAAGAAGGTACAAGAACTTATTGGGATATTGCATATTGGAAAGTAAGTATTGTATAATTCAAATATTCAGTTTAAGTTGGTATAATGTATGATTAAAATATGTGTATCTATTTAAATAGGGACCAACCACTTGAGAATCGGAAAGTAAATCCTAAAGGAGAGATTTTTGCCATAGAAGAACCAAAATTTCTTACAGATAGAAGTCCTGAAGATGAACAACATATGGTCAGTAGTGGTAAACGAAGACGTGTACAAGCTTATTGTGATGCATGTTTGGACAATCCTAATAAGGAATGCAGAGAATGTGGTTGTAGAGTCTGTGCTGGGAAAGAAGATGAACACAATCTTCTCTTATGCGATGAGTGTAATTCCGCATATCATTTAAGTTGTTTGAATCCTCCATTAACATCTATACCTGAAGAAGATTACTGGTATTGCCCAGAATGTAAAAATGATGAAAATGAAATTGTGAAGGTTAATTACCACTTAATAATATTTTATTTTGTAATATTTATAAAATTTATAAATCATTATTTTTTAAAGGCAGGTGATAAACTTAAACAAACGAAAAAAAAAACGAATGAAAACAATAGTAGTAAGAGAGATTGGGGTAAAGGAATGGCATGTGTAGGAAGGACAAAAGAGTGCAGTATAGTTCCACCTAATCATCGTGGACCTATTCCAGGAGTAGAAGTTGGAATGTGTTGGATGTACAGAGTACAGGTAATTGAAATTTTTAAATAATCTTTAATTTTAATAACTTTTGTGTATATAAATAAATCAAGGATATGTAAATGATAGGTGTCTGAAGTTGGAGTGCATAGACCACATATAGCTGGAATTCATGGGAGAGAAACAGATTGTGCGTATTCTATTGTATTATCTGGAGGTTACGAGGATGATATTGATAACGGTGATGAGTTTATTTATACTGGCTCTGGAGGCAGGGACCTATCAGGTAGAATATTTAATTATAAATAAATTTGTTATGACTCAATTAATTTGTTATATTTATAAAGGAAATAAAAGAACAGCTGAACAAAGTTGCGATCAGATGTTGACTCGAATGAATAAAGCATTGGCTCTAAATTGCAATGCAAAGCTCAATGCGACAACCGGCGCTACAGCTGAAGATTGGAGAGGTGGTATACCTGTAAGAGTTGTCAGAAATTTCAAACTCGCTAAACATAGCAAATATGCACCAGAAGAGGGCAACAGGTATAATAATAATCATTATTGTTATTTTTATATGTTCTAATATTTAGTTTTTGCAAAAATATTTTTATTTTAGATATGATGGCATATATAAGGTAGTAAAGTATTATCCAGATACAGGCAAAAGCGGATTTCGCGTATGGAGATATTTATTAAGGAGAGATGATCCAGCAGCTGCACCATGGACCGAAGAGGGTAAAGCACGTATAGAGGCTCTTGGTTTAAAACCAATGTATCCAGATGGATACTTGGAAGCAATGGCAAAAAATAAAATAAATAAAACTAATAAGACAAATAAAAAGCGAAATATACTAATGGAAGAAGAAAATTCTACCTCTTCGAAAAAAGAACCACCAAAGAAGAAAAAGAAACTTGAGAGTTATGAATTAGAAAGTGAAGTAATGAAACATATTGAAGAAGATCAAGCAAATATAAAATTATGGGATGAATGTCGTAAGGCTTTACCAGATGGAAAAACTGCATTTTTACAACAAGTTTCAGAAAGGTATGTTACTCATCAAGTTTTTAGTAAATATATTTGTTATATTTTCAAATTTTTATAATTTTTAAATTGCAGATTCACATGTCCCTGTTGCTTGGAACTTGTTTATAATCCTGTCACGATTCCGTGCACACATAATATTTGTCTTAATTGTTTAAAACGTTCTTTTTCGTCGGGTGTCCAATATTGCCCGTCATGTCGTTATTTATTAGACAAAAATTATAAAATGGAAGTTAATCAATGTTTATCATCTGCTCTGTTATCGCTTTATCCAGGATATGAGGGTGGCAGATAACATTAATTTTTAGTAAAATAATACTTATATTTCAAATACGAATTTACACACACACCTAGACTCCATTAAATAATATTTTAGATACAATTTATGGTTCACGAATAAAATGTATTAGTGATTTTCTTATAATACATACTTATAGGGTGGACAACATATTCTGATAGTATAAAAAATTTTTGTTAGTATACAAAATTTATTGCCATGATTCACTACAATAACAATTAATTTTATTATTACAACATTTACATTAATAAATATAACAATTTTATTATTATATTTGCATTAATAAATTGACTGACAATACTAATAAGATAAAAAAAAGAACGAATTTTCTTTCAGAAAGAGAGAAACGTTCAAGAAATGAAAATATACATAGTTATTGTAGTACTTATTTTTATATTGATTTTTGATTTATACAGTTTCGAGTTTTATATTTGTATGTAGTATAAGATTTATACAATTGACTATACACTATAAATGTTTGATCATTTATTTGTACATCCATGTGTCCAAATTTAAATCAACTGTAATGGATCTAGTTTGCATTTTTGTTAATTGTATTGTTTTTTCTAATTAGCATAACATAACTTTTCATGGTAGTGAAAAATTCATAAAACAATTCATGTTATTTTATAACAAAGTAAATAAATGTTTTTATTATAATATATGACATTAGAATCCTTTTAAATATGGATATAGAAGAAAAGTTATTTTATTGCTCTCTTTGATTGATAGGTGGAACTATCTCGCTTATCCATTGGAGATATTTGTGACTTCCATTTTGAATCTATAATAAAACATTGTTCAACTTTCATCTGCATTATATTAGAGTACATATCCTATGTTAAAATATAATTAAACAATACTTACAGGTAATGAGATTACTTCACAAACTTCATATGGATGGTTCTCCCTGTTCAAAGCCAGTTCAAAATTAATTTTAATCGTATGTATATAATAATTCAAAAATATCAAAATATGTACTTACATTACATATTTTGTTAGGGCATTTACAGTATCAGTCCTAGTTTTTATCATCTAAAATAAAGTATATAAAGTGTGTATCAATAACTTTAACCTACTAACATTACTTTTTTGCTTCTTACCAGTAGAAGTTCATTATCTTCATTAATTTCATTTTTCCATTCATATCTATAATATATAAATAATATTTCTAAATGAAATTAAAATATTTTAGTCTGCATGCACAATGAACAGTACATACATTATACTTACACCGATGTAAGCCCTGGTATAATATTAACGCAAGCGGCTAATTTATTCTTCACCAAGCCACTATAAATTAAGTATAGATTAATTAAAGTAATAATTTTTATTTTTTAGAGAATTAATTTTCAATAGGTTATATCGATCCTTACTGAGACAATTTTTTAGCGACTTCTTGTGTTGGAACTGTTACGTATGCAACAGAATGAACTCCAGCGAGATCGCTCATGTTTCTATAAGTAGTAGCAGGAACACCTCTAGCGAAACAAAAGAGCGTAATTATTCCAAAAATCGGTTTGCACAATACAAGTGACATTTGTATCCAATTTTTGTGGAACCGGTACTTTTTTCACTAACTTGAAGATTGCTTCAGAAGTACCAACTTAGGGTACATTCTCGAATCGCTGTTTGAGATCGATTAATCAGTTTTCAGAAATAAATTATTTAAAGAACTAAGGAAATGACGGTTTTTTACCGAAAACATTTATTATTAAAAGGAATCAATTTTTAAATAATCAGGCTTACAAAGATTTAACAAATTAAAATATCATAAAAATCATATGCTACTTTGTAAGTAACTTTATAAGAAATAATGTGTAAAAATTTGAAATTTATCTAATGATTATTCTCGAACATTACTGAGTATCAGATTAAAAAGTATAGTTTCGAAAAAACCGCATTTAACCCTGCTGCGATCCTTTGATTCTTTATATTCTTTCAATTGTGTTTTCGTTTTAATCGAATAGAGGGCTTATAACGTTTTAAGAAATTTTTAGTATGTTGTTACTATTACGTTATTATGTCATTGTTATCATTATTATTATCATGGCATTATGTTATTATTATCATTATTATATCAGTAATGATTCTTTCTTATTTTTCTCAAACTTAAGAAATTTTCTAATAAGAGAGGAATACAATTCAGTAAAAAATAATTCAAAGAATGCAATCAAGTTAAAATTTTATACAAAGAAATTTCTTCAATCTTTTAAAACAGACAAAATGGTGTATTAACGAAAGATACATACTGTGATAGTATTTGTACATCTTATATTTAAATATAATGATAATATGTAATAAGCAGATTTACATAAATTATGGAAGACACGGATTTTTATCTTATTTCGTAAAATCACATAAACATTAAGTGTTAGTTAATGTTTTTTCGAGTGGGTTCTTAACTACGCTTACTGTAATTTACTTAATACTCGAATTGTAACACTTATACGTATATGTGGATACATTAATCTTACTTAATTTCAAACATATAGGACATTACGTTCTTAGATGTATTTTGCACTCGATAGTTTTGTTCATATGAATGATTATATTATTTCGACGATTTACTTATCAATAAACTTAAAATATTTGTTGACAATTTTTAGAAGTATTCGAGTATGTGTAAGTTACTTCAATTTATGTAATTATTTTATTAAATATCCTTACAAAATCAAATTTGCGATATGTTTAATTAAAAAATCTTCTTTATGATTTTTCGAAAATAAAGAAATTAGATGATAATCTATAGACTGCGAATATTTATGTAAATTCATATTTTTGTAGAGATAATTAAAAAAATGTAACCTAAGTAGAAGATTATTTTATATACTAAATATTATAACGAATACTATACTGTGGATATTTTATATACATATCTTCGCGTATTATATGCATTTTGTGCACTTCGGCGCAAATTTTCCATAAATGCATAAAAAATCTGTCATCTAATAATGTACTTTGATTTCTGTATGTATTTTGAAACATGTACCGTGAGTTTGAAAAATCGAGTATCTATTAAAATATTAAAGAGAGGATTCGAATGAGTGGAGGTCAATGCCAGATTTGTTAAGGTTGTCATCATATTGTTTTCTTACCAGTAACCAAAGTTATCATTCAACCGCATGTACATACATATGCAATTTTGTTAACTCAATATTTTCCAGGAAATATATCCATTTGAAATAGACCAAATTGAACTTTTTAATATGTAACCAACCGTTTACCATGTTTTCTTACGCATATCACAAGTTATGGTAATTTTATTTCTAAAAATACCAGACTGCTGAAATTGTAAAACGATTTACGTATAAAAAATTGATTTTTGATCAAATTCTTCTGTTTTAGGTTTTCATATGAGTGTTTACGTCTTATAGGTTTAATTTGGCAAGTAGTATTCCCTCGGGATGTATTCTGGTTTTGGGCTACTCGGTTCAATTCCAAGCAGCTCTCCCATAAATGCAATGTAAGTGATGGCCAAGCGCAAAGTCTCGATCCTCGAGAGTCGTTTTTCGTAAGCAAAAGTTGGCACCTGAGGAATAAAGGTCGTAAAATAATTTTAAGCAACATTGGTATATCAATAGAATGCAGATATCTATGGATTTATGAGAAATGTAAAATTGCACAAAATGCACATAATACGCAAAAGTATACAAAATGTTCAAAGTGAAATATTTATTATAATATTCCCTGAATTCCTTCAGTTGTGCTCATTAAAGTATATACTTGGATAAACATTCGCTAATAACTAATATAAAAATTAATTGTACAAAATTATACAAACGCATAATACAATAGTAGCAAAAGATAATCATTCTTATAGAAGTTAGCAATATTGTTATGAGATTCAAGAATAGAACAAAAATCTATGCATATACAACTCACTTTTCTGCGTAACTTGTCGAAAGCTTCGTTTAAATTGAACATTCTGCGCCTCTCACGGATGTTTGCTGCTCTTCTTTGCGAAACAGTCGCCACGCGACGCCTTGGTTTCTTTGTGGTGGACGATGGGAGATTCGGAGATCTACCATTAGGCGTGTAACGACTGAAATTATTTTATTCATTGACAATTAATTAATAAAACGTCGTTGTAAATAATTCTCATTTCTTTCAAGATTTGAAATCTTCAAAGTTCAGAATTATTTCTTCGATTTATCGCTGCGTAAACTAGAATTGTGACAAGAAATTTAGCTATTGCTATAGCACACAGGGATAATTACCTTTGATGTAATAATGCACAGGGTTGTCTATATAATCCGTGTTCGTTCACATGAGAGTGCGAAGGAGGCGGTGCTTGGTATAAGACAGAACTGTCCCACATCGGGTAGCTTCCGAGTTCGCCGCTGACGTACTGCGACATATCCGCTGTAATCACCTATTTCATTTACTTGCATTTACTTTTATATGCACGCTATTTCTTATTAATGCAAAAGAAATATCATCATTCGTGCTAATTATTATCTCTCATTATTATACAAACACAAATGAAAAATTAAATATTAATATTATATATTATTGTATTAAATGTCGAAAGAAATATTAGAAAATTGTTAATCAAACTTCTCATTCGTGTTCTATGGATTATCACAATGTAATAATTTTATTTAATCAGTAAATAAGTAGCATTCTGAACAATATTGTAGTAAAAGATGTGTTACAATAATACTAATTTATTGATCTTATTTCTATACTATATACCTTTGTAATTAAGGGATTCACTTTTAATTATTTATACTCACTGGTGCTTGATTTCCATTGATCTCCCACAACGGTTCGGTGTAGCTCATATCCCGGGTTCTATCCAGGAGCAAATGAGTTCAGGAAGTACCACCCTCGTATTTCAATTAAAAAAAAAAATAATGAAAAAGAATGTCGATACACGAGTCAAATAAAACGTTTGTTGCGGTCTGAGTGTCACCTTCAATCTGAGGATTCCACTGATACCCTCATCCAGGGAATCGAACTCCTGGAGCTTGGTACATCTCGAGCCCGCCCCTTTTTCAAAGCAACCCTCTGGAACCACTGTTATTCACTATTCTCGGACGCTTGCGTCGTCATCCCTGTTCCAATTGGAGAATCTCACCCTTAACCAACTTGTGTGAAACACGATCGTTGGACAGGTGGTTGTGAAGGGTGGAGCTTACGGACAATCCTCATGGTTTGCCTTGTTTCGTAGGAGTTGAGGGTTGAACAGTATCGGAATTATCGACCCTGGTATGTTAAAGATGGACAAACTATTTGTTGGAAGCTTTTTTTAGATGTCTACATTTCTTTCGTTTCTTTTAATTTACTTCTTCTCTTTGTAATTGCAAAAGTTTTGTCTACATTCAACACTTCATGAAATAGATATTGATAAGAAATGATGAAATGAAGGGAAAATTATTTAACAATTTATTATTGTTCGAATATTTTTGAATTCAAAACCGATATTTCTTGAACGAACTTATCATTTTATTGATTTTCACAATGAACTTCTTGATATTGTCTGTCACTTTTTATTATGACATGCAAACTTACGTATTAATTTTGAAAAAGCGAATAGCATTGTATATTTTAAAGAACGATTAACAAATTTTCTTTTATCTCCCTTCAGGAATCATAGCATTGCACGTGTGCTAAATGGAGTGTAATCATCTGGTAGAGTTCTTCTGTCAACGTATTAAGCACAATCAAAGTATGAAAATTGATGCTAAAATATTATGTACTACCAAATATTATACTATTGTGATGTTTTTCTTTAGAAGTAGTATGAAAATCCTTTATTTTTCATCTGGACAAGTAAGATTACTTTATTATATATGTAACAAAATTTAAATTAAAATACAATTCATCCACTGATGATTAATGATTAGATTTGTTTTAAAATCACGAAAGACACAATTTTCTGCAAGTTAGGATATTACGATTTCTTTACGATCATTTCGAGACAAATTGCTCCACATATTGAGGTCGTAACAGGATCACTCAAAAGACCATGACAAAGTCTCCTCAGAAGGGTAACATATTGTTAAACCGAGGGTGTGTTCCCCCAAATTAATTAAATAGATATTAGCCGATTCACTTGACACTAAGTTCTCCCTTTGGACGCATATAAACATCCAGTGTGCTATCTGCGTGTCAAATCGCATTGTGTTTGCTTTAAGAGTTCGAGGGTGCATAAAGTTATTAATATTAAGCTACGAGCAAGCAGTCTTATTAAGATCATTCTCTCTTCTTTTTATTCTCTTACTGTCACTTTGTTATTGTTTGCATTTAAAAAAAATAATTTAGTCGCGTTCTTTACTTTTTTTTTTTTGACAATTTGAGAATTATTATCAAGCATATTTATTCATCTTCTAACACCCTTTTCTATATTTTAAAAATTTTTCCAGAATAATAAAAAAATAATAAGATAAGAAAAACACTTCTTAGAACTTGAACGATGAAAAATATAAAAGAAATTATTTCATAGTACGCTAAAAAGGAAAGGAATTTTATAAAAATTATATCAACTAAACACGATATGAAATATGCATTTTTAAATTTTATTTTGTATTTGTACATGCAGTAAGTATGCTACTTAAGAATGTCTTATAATAAATGCGATAAAATGCGAGAACGAGAAACGTATTAATTTATCTAACATATGATATATATCTTATAGGTTTGTATCCATTAACTGTGTCGGTGGATCTTTAATTCGAGTCTGGTAATATGCACTATATCCATAACTGCAAGCTGACGCTTTGGATCGATGCTCTGAGCGTCGGCGCTGAAATGCTTCATAACTGAATTTCGAAGCTTTTCTAGAATGAAGGATATTCGATATAATGTAAAATGAAAGGCAATTTACCCACCGTAAACACGTATTGGGATAAAATCAGTTAATTCAACAGAAACCATTAAAACAGATTAGTCAGTTACGTATTCTAAAAGTTTTTATTTTTTTATATTTTCATTTTTGATGAGTTCTAGTAAGTATGCAGCAGTTAAATGCTATAAATGATTATTTCTCATATTGAAAATATTAATTTTCTATTTAATCTAATTTAATTTAGACAAGTGTAATATTATTTTTCGAATACACTTAAATAACTCAAATAATCCAGTAATAATTGCATTATTACAAGAATTCTAATAAATTGACGTTTTCCTTTGTTTTTCAACAATTTGTAATGTTTTTAGATTATAACTTATAATATAATTTATAATATAAGACAGTAAATCATCCTAACTTTTCGTATGTTCTGATTTTATAAAAAATAACTGACAAATATGTGGGATGACGTAAAGGGTGTCAAAAATCAGATTTGGGTTCATCCCCTCGTGGTGCACGTGTTCGTTTGTGATCTAATTCTGATGCGATTCGAACAATGGATGCGCCTTCCGCAACAGGGTCACGCCATTGACAGCAATTACGTGATTTCGTTACAGAGATTTCCATCTTCTTGAATAACACGTCGCCATATACCTAATACGGATTTATCACAGGGTTTCACTAAAATAGGGAAAAATTCGAACAAAATCTGTTTCTTTGTGATATGATAAGACTTAGATTTTCAATGGACATGTAGTTACGAAATAAAAATAACAATATATAGATATGAATTTTCATTAAAATACTGCAGCATTCTATGCTGTATTACGCTTTATTTAGGTATATATAAAATTATAAACAAATGCAAACAATTAATTTCAAGAAATATTAAGATAAATATATGACTAATTTAATATAGAAAGCTATTAATTTGCAGCAAAATACTGCAATATGTAGTGTTACAACATTACGCAGGCATTATATCATATTGCATTTTATTTAGATATATATAAATTATAAATAAATTCGATGATTGACTTCGAGAAATAATAAGATAAATAAACGAATAGTTTAATATCATATTTATAGAAATCTTGGAAAAATTCTTAAAAGATTTTTAGAGAAATGTCGAGAAGATGTACACAATATAAAAAGTTAAAATAAAGAGATAAACTAATTTTATTATAAGAATATATAATTTTTTATACATAAAACGTTACATTAAATTATAATATCAAGTTATATAGTTAAAGTAAAAGGCGCCTTTTTTTGAATTCTTAAAAATATTTTTATGTCACGTGATCTCTTCTTTGATCAATCATAATCCTTGAGTAACTCCACGTACAATCATCTTTGAATTTTTTTTAAATTAATGTTCCAGTCGTGGTTAAATCACATCATTGTTATCATAATCGAAAATAAATTTGTTCGTACAATCTTTCTTGTATATCGTGCAATATAAAAAGGTACATGTTTAAAAAGGTAATAAATCTATTTTTCACGTTATCCAATTAGAATTTGTCACTTTCTCGGGAAAAGATGTACATAAGTTGAAAGTATCTCTGCTATTTCGCGAGAAATATAGTATAGATTTCTCACATTGAAGTGTATTTTTCTTTTATATATACATTTGCAAAAATTGGAACATAAATACATTTTATAACTTTATTAATTTATTTATTAATAATGCGAAACAAATCACGATCGCCAAACTTTGTTTAGTCAATCATATTTGATCTTTTACTTTTTAATTTCAAATTTCTTTTAGTTAAAAGCGTCTTGTTCGATAAAAAGAAAAGTTGAGATAAATCTATGTTTCGCATTATTTGTTTAAACAAATTAGTAACAGTTATATGGATAGCAAAAAATTGTTAAACTATATTTACCATTCATTCATTTACAGAGATAATCACCGATTTAAATAACAACGCATTCTTCTTATCTATATGGAATTTGGAAAATATATATTTCTATTCAACATTTAATACATTTTTTGCTGAATAAGAAAGTAAGAAAACACGTTAAATTGTAATAAAAATTTGCTAACGTATTTAGTTTTTGATATTTATATCACAAAATTGAATACATACACACATAAGTAAAAATTTTCAATCAATTAAATGATTAAATTTTAATTAAACATTTTATCGCTGTAAATAATGATAAATCATTATCACGAATAATATTATGTCTATTAACATTTACTGATAAGGAGACAAAATCTGATAACATTCTTAATAAAATTAGATAAATTCCATTTTTAACTTTTTTTATTGTAATCTGTCATTTCTTACATATACATTTATGTTTTACATTTCCTTCTTTACAACTATGATGGTGTCAATGAATATGTCATTAATAATTGTATCATTGCACTGGTACTGGTGATAGAGATCACAGGATAAAATATTTAACATTAACTTTTATTTCTTGTATAATAATGAATGCTTTACTTTAGAACATAATTTTTTATATATCGAAAGAAAATTATATATGTTAAGCAAAAGGTACAAATATCCTACCACAACTATTTCTTTACAACATCTTGCAAATTCTCTACAAATTAGTGAATGCTTAATTCTGTAACTGTATCTATCTACTAAAACATATTTATATATATAGAAACGTTTCTTCACTAAAGTACATTTTGCACAATATGGTTTCTAAAATGTCATAAAATGAATCACATCTACAAAAATCAGCTAATTTATATTTGCAAGAATCACAAAGTATAAGCCTTTTAACTTTATCACTATAAATAATATTGTTACAAGAATATTAAACATGATTTCATATATTCTTCCTAAAAGATTTTGAATTTAATTCACTTATTGGTAAATTAGAAATATTATCTACTGCAAAGACAGAAAAAATTGAAAAAAGAAATAAAGAATAAATTCCTATTCTTTCCAGGATGAAATAAATAGTTTATGTGATAAACTAGTACATCCTCTATAGCCATATGTGTGATGGTTTTATTCCTAATGTTAGAACTATAAAATCAGTTAGGAACATAATAAGATTGATTGAAAATAGCACCTTGCATATTTGGAATTGATATAAAACCACATTTATATTTATATAACTTTAGCTTGTATAGCTTTTTAATAAGAAACATTCTAAAACCACTTATAAGAAAGGTAGCATATATCCTCTATCAGATTAATCTGTAAGGCATTTACATCAATTCTTGAAATGAGCATATTTTGTTATAGAGCAATTATTGTTTAATTATTGTAATTTGAGTTAATGTTTGATAATTCATAGCATTTGTATATTCATAGAAATTTTCTGATAATAATTTTATATTATATCCCCGTAAAATAAAAGAAAATTAATATTAAAGTCTAATAGTGGTACTTTTGAATAAATATATAAGGTACTTG
This sequence comes from Bombus huntii, assembly GCF_024542735.1. Classification (NCBI taxonomy): domain Eukaryota; kingdom Metazoa; phylum Arthropoda; class Insecta; order Hymenoptera; family Apidae; genus Bombus; species Bombus huntii. The sequence goes on from NC_066251.1 coordinate 7,070,971, forward strand.
TTCTTGAGTCTAAAGAAACAATTTCATGAGAAGTACATGTCATGTGTTATTTGTATTAGTAATACTATGTTTATAAGATCAAAGAAGAATAATACCATTTAATATGAAAGGAAATTTTAAACCTTTTTCCTCTCATGTATTTAGTTTAGCAAATGAGGTATATTTTGAACTTGTTGAGTCATAGGAGATCTACATATGTTTCATATTCGATTATTAAAAATCTCGTAATTTGTATATGCCAAATATTTTCTTGAGGCAAATTTCTAATGCTTTTCTCTTTTTGACTCAAATTCATTTTGCCTTATATTCTAATACATTATTAACATTGGACATATATTATCTACAAAAATACTATTATACCATTACATACAAGCGTCAATTCAAAAATAATTTAATATAGATACAATCTGGTAAGTACATTATTAACATAGAGAAATGCTATTAACGTTGCTTTAACTTTAATAATATTTCCTCTTAATAAGCAATTCTTAACTCGTCTTTTTAAAATAATGCTCCGGTATGTTCACATATTGGAAAAATTTCTTAATGTTTGCACCTTTATCATGTTATGCACGCCTTAAGTATTCCTAACAATCTTAACGAATGTAAAAAAAAAAAATACCAAAAAATGTATACAATTTTGTGCCAGAAAACAAAATGCAAAAAATTTTCTCTTCATAAAATTTTATCAACATAACCAGTATTTAACTCATGCAATACCAATTTTGATTTGCTCATAACAATAAACGTTTCAACAATTTCATATGCAGTATCTTATTCGTTATATTAAGGAAATGGACTTAATAAATAAAATAACTCTGGTAATCTTTGAAAAAGTAATACTCTTAAAGGTCAGGTTCTTCTTTTTTTTCACCTTGAACATTAAAACCTATTGTCACGCTAGAGTTACCTGTCATGCTACTTGCTACAGTCAGAATTGGCTCCTCTGCCTTCATTTCTATGGAGCAAGGATCTTTTGATTCCATCATGCTCTGCTTCCAATTCTCCAAATCTTTATCTGACATATTTGAAAGAGAGCTTATCTTTGAAGTACATTTGTAGCTGTAATTTGATTCTTGCTTCTGTGTAGGAGTTTTTGGCATAGAAACACTCTGAGATCGAGAAAAATTCTTCTTCTTCTGTTGCTCTTGCATAACATCAGTACCATCTTTACTTTTTTGTATTTTTTCTATATTAAAAGATTCAGTTTTCATAGAAGCAGGTGATTTTGTCTTGTCTATATTATCTGCTTCTTTAATCCTGACGTCTTCATCTGATATTTCCATGCTTTCAACAAGGAATCTATTGTAGAAGAGATAGTAAAGTAGAATAATCAACTTCATTCATTTTTTTTTAATTTTAAAACAAAAACTTACCTTCCAATTTTCTTATAGCCACTACTAGATTTTGTGCTTGGATATTCTTTCTGTTCAAATATTTGTTTCACATCTTGCTTTTTTTGCTCTTCAGTTTGTTTTAAAGTTATGGTATGGTCCTCATCATCATCCATATTGTCAACCGGAAGATCATCAGTACGCATGATCTTTTGTAAATTAGAATTGAAGCCTGCTCCAAAACTACAGTTTCGTATTTGACCATCTTCATTGCTATAATAATCTGTATATGATACACTACCACGAGCCTCTCTGTGCTCTTGATCAATATTTATACAAAATTCGTTAAAATCCACATCCAAGCAGGGAGTTGTAGAAAATTTAGGACCCACATTAAACGATTGAGCTCTATAAAAAAACAAAAGAATATAATTCTTAAATATAATACAATCTTTTTAATATTAAATATTAATTACCCGTCATTGCTGATTAAGCTTATAGACATACTGCATTCTCCTGTTGAAGTCGGTGCAGGAGATGAGGGTTCAGAAGAGAGAAATGATTGTGGTTCACTGCTCCATCCAGTACCTAAATTACACGTTAATTCATTATTAAAGAACAAAATTAAAATAATAATATGAATAAGCGACACTCACTATTAGGGCTGGTTGGCGACAATTGATTTCTTATGTCACAAGATTCTCCATCGTTCGAAGGTTTATACTGTATGGGTGTTGGCGTGATGTACCTAAGAAGAGAATCAATGTCTGCATCTCTAACGAAAAGTATGCAATCGTCGTAATTAGAAAGAACGAGAAACAAGGTACCAGAGAAGTCAGTGCAACTCTCCTTAATAAAAACACTTTGATATATATGAGAAAAAAAAAGAAAAGAACTCAATACTCACAAGGATGGTTTACTTAATTTCTTACGGTACCTGACAGCTTCCAGGTCGGAAGAGTGGTACTCGCGACTGACTCCTCCAATATTGATATTTTGGTTAACCGATTCGTGTGTTGATCCACCAGGTGAAGGATACTTTGGAGGCGAAGAAGCGGGTGTTCGAAACAGAGGTGCACTGGTCATCATTTCCAAAAAGGAATCCAATTGACGTAACGACAATGCATTGTGAAGAGTTTCCAAAGGTCTTATTGGCGGTACACCACCAAAACCTTCTATTGCTAATAAGCACAAAATTGAATTAGTTCCACGAATAAAAATACTGTTATATATGCTAACGATAAATGCCAAAAGAAGTAAAAACCTAAGACATATTTTATGGCAAAAGGCAATAATGAAGAAGAAGAAAAGAAATTGAGGCTCACCAGCAACAGCAGAGGCATGAGGTGGTACCATATCCTTGAGATTTGGCGCACTGGAGGATCCACTGATAACAGCTGTGCTGAACAAACTGTTTGCTGATCCAGTCAACTTCTTGTTGACGTTGTAGCCCAACAGCTTGAAATAACTCATCTGTCCGGAGATACTGTGACGGTGGCGCCTTGCTGTGCAGGTAGGGTCAGGTTGAATGATCGAAGGTCGTGTGTCTGGAGATGAGAAGGATCGTTGAGGCTGGAGTCGGGAGAACGGTTCACGTGGACTCTTGGAGCGATAGTAATACTTGCGAGGAATCTCGTGATCGTCGTGAACATCATTACCGTGCGCAGGGGACATATGATAAAGCATACTACTATGATTTGGTATATGTACCAGGCTATCGTGCCACTGGAAATTCACATTGGGACAAGACCAGCATCTGCACATTTTTGAACAATCGGTAACTTCACCATTTTCGTCTGAACAAACGGAATCAACACAAGAAAAGTCACCAGGTCTCACATTGGGACAGGATAACTTCCTGAATGGTACACGTGTATTCCCAATTACACTATCACTATTCAATTTTCGTCTCATTATATTCTTATCAAACCTCCACTTTTCTTTTTCCTTAAACAGCATCCATTCACTGCGATCGTGACCCCTTGACTGATGTTTGTATATGACACAATGATCGACCTTTGACTCTAAACAAGGAGCAGCACTCTGTCTCTCAGGAAACACAAGAAGCCTATTCTTTAGATATACAAAGGGTAAATCAGGATGATCTAGTCCGGTGATTCCTCTGTGACACCCATAGCTATCATTGAAAGAAACACTACGAGGAAAACGACTGGGTACATCCTGGAGGCTCGAATAACAAGAACAATTGAAAAACTTATGTGAGAGCGAGCGTGCAAAGTAGATATCAAAGTTGAAACGCTCGACAGGCGGTAGATCTCTGCTTCTCAAAATCAGCTCCGAGACATTACAATTATAACAAAGACATTTAGGTACGTAAGGTGACAATGAACGAGAACGTTTGTCTAGTTTGATCCGTCCCGCGGATGTCACTGTCTTTGGGGTTCTTTCGTGCAAGGATAACGAAAAAAGGGATCGCTTTAACCACGGATAGCTTAGTGGCGGTTTCGAGGAATCGATCAACTCACCGCTACGCTCAATCCCAGGAAGAATCGTCTCTGAATTAGAACGTCCGTATTTCTTACTCTGAGTAGGTGGATCGAAATCGTAAGACTGTTCGAGATCGATATTGAAAAACGAAGAACGAATCGTAGGGATTGGTAACACTATATCCGTCACATCACAGCTCCGGCTGTTCGGTGAGATTAGAGGAGATGTGTGCAAAGTCACCAAGGGTGTCGATCTCAAAGTGGAGGTTTTTATCGAAGGAACTGGAAACTCCGGTGAACTAAAGGAGTGTGGCAGGCTGAATTTTTCCGTTGGCACGTTCAACAAAACCTGGCCAGATCTCTCTAAGTAGCGTTGCTCTGTTACATGCTTCTCTGTGTAGGGTGTTGCATGCGTAATTTCGTGAATGATTCAAAAGAGAGAATGGTGCAGTTAAAATGAACGTATGATAACGATGTAATAGTGGGATCAGGGTACAAAGGAGGGAAAGAAAAGAAAAGAAATAGACGATTAAATAAACCCATCACCGAAAAAATCAAAGTAACATTGGTAAGAACCTTTGGTCACGTCGTCGATGCTTGAAATTAAAACATGTCGAAGTCGTTTTATCGTCACTGTATAATAAAAGAATTGATACTTGGGATTTGCAAAAATTGTATATTCAAACAACAATTTTTAAATGAGTACTTTAAAGATAATAGTGAAATATGAGAAACTTTTAAATAGTTCACATTGTAATAGCCTATGGACTTAGAATCAGAGATGCTAATGCAATTGGATTTCGTTGAAGACGACGTTACCAATGAAGGAATAAAATAACTGAAATACACAGGAAAAAGACGACATATACTTCAATTTACTTGTGTTTAGAAGGCGCGAATTTGGTTAATGTTACACACCCATGGCACACGATAGCCATGCAACCAGTAAGCCAACCAAACAACAATTTAAGTTTATGAACATTTTATTGATAGTTAGTTAATATGATTATGGTTTTATGCAATAACAACGATCAAAGATTGTAAAAAATTTAGTAGTAGTTGTTGTATTTCATACATAAAACTGGTATTCAAACATGCAATTGATAATTATAAAATTTTTAATTTCTATTAGAAATTGATTTGTTTAAATAGAAATATGAAAATTAAATTTTATTTGCTTGTATGTGCTTAGAATTTCTAACATCAATGGGTCGGTAAAGTAACATTTTAATGGTGACAAAAAAAAGAAAAAAAATAATAAAAATCATCCTACTAAGAAATACAAATATTTAATTATCTTTGTAAAACAGAAACTAATACCAAATCAAAAACCTCTCTTTTTTTAATTTGTATGTTGGTATGAAAGTATTACATACATGTGATCCATATTCATTCATATAAAAATTATATTTCTAAAAATGCAATATGAATAGTAAATAAAGCATAAAAGTGAATGATAAAGAACAAAAATGTAATGTAATCACATATTAATGGATATGAATGAAACGGCTGCAGTATGATTTTAGAAAATAACTAAGCACTAGTAAATTGTGAATCTTAATGGAACAATGACTTAGGAATGAAGGAATTAGGATAACGACTGAATAAGTTACACCATTTGTTAATATGTAACCCAAGCAGTCGTCCATAAAAATTAGTTGGCTTCCACGCGCACAACTATCGCAGAGCAAAGAGTTATTTCAACTGAATTTTCCTATTTCCATCTAACATCGTGTCCGTTTGTTAAATTCCATTAGCTAAGCTCTCATTTGTACAATGTGGTTTTAATTGGATATTTATCCAACATCTATTTATCCATTGAGGTATCAAAATTTAATCTTTGGTAAGAATTTTACAGTGTTACAATACTTACAACAAAAAGTAAACTTCGCTTGTAGGCTCTATTGCACACAAAACTGAATATAATACAAAAGAAGATGGTACATGTAGTATAATGCAACATTAAGGATTAGACATGATACTGAAGACTATTCTACGGAAAATTATGCGTGTTTACTATTGATAGTAACTATAAGATAATGCTTTCTATAGAAGTATTGCAATACCAAGAAATATAAAGAATGCTTTATATTTTATGAAAGAATTAAAAGATGCAAATCACAGTGATCAGCAGCTACAAAAATTACTATCTCAAAAGCGAAGAATAATTTGAACAGTCAACTAAATAGTTAACATTTCTATGAAGATAACTAAATAAAAAAAGAAAAGAAAAAATTGTAAATCCTGATTGTATCAGGGTAATACAATATATTGAAAGTTTAGATGCTATGGAAAACCTGTAATGATCACCTATGATAAGACAATGCATTATAACCTGCTGACGTTATTATAGGAACTAACATACCTTCTTTGTTGACAGCGTCCAAGCTCTGATACTGCAGCTTGTCCGCAGCTATAAAAAAAGACACGAAAAACACCAGCCTTTCTGATAAAATCTGACTGTTAATATTAACCATATGTACCCAAGAAGAAAGATGTTATTAATGAAATTAAGTGTTTACAATGTTCTTACAATACATTACTGTATTTTTAACAACATATTGTCAAGCTATCGTAACGTTTTACGACATTAATATTTACAAATGTCCTGTGTAACCTTTTTGTTAGAATTCACTTCCATGCATAATCAGAGAATATTACTATGGGCCTGTTATTATATATCAAACATGTACTATAATATTAAAGACCTAGACGTTACTTACCTTTCTCGGGCTTGTCCTGTCTTTGGTGATCATAACTGCGAGCACGTGGTTCAACAATTGTGCCTCTTTCTGCATCACGTCGCTGACGTTGACTTGCAGCTAACTGACTACCAAGTCTCGCTGCTTCATGACCGGCTACGGTTCTAGCACTAAATGTTGTACAATATTTTATAAAAGATCATCGATAGTTAGTTAATTTATAAAAAAAGATTCATTGAAAGTTTCATACTACATACCTTATTGGAATGGGCGCAGAACTCTGCAAAAAGCCACTATCAAATGGTTCATCCATCATGTTAGGATGTAAGTCCATCATATCAACTCCTCTACTGGTTGTTGGACTATCCATCATTGCATCTACAGTATCTGTTTCCATTGTTCGTGGAGGTGTTTCCTAAGTATTAAATAAAAAATGCTAATTTATTTATACTCTCTTTTGATTAAAAACATTTATACATACAGATTGCAATGGTGGATTCATAAAATCGTCTTCCAAAATTCCCAACTCTACATCTTCTTCCTCTATTCGAGTGCTACATTGTGAAATGGTATCTTGAGCAGAACCACCACTTTCACCCTGAAAATATAAAGTATGTATAGCTTTGTATTTCAAAATATTTCTTTGATCATGGGTAAAATAGAAGTATTAGCTATAAGATTTACTTACTACATTATGGCTACTCTCATTGCGTGAATGGGGTCTAAAACCTGGTCCTGGTGGTAAATTCTTTTGCACACAACAATTTACACCAGGACTGAAATGCAATTCAACGTGAAAACGTTCTTCGCTGCTAGGATCTTTAGTTGGATCTTCGTACAACATAACTACAATTTGAGACATGTAATTTAATTCCGAAACCATACTAACGTACTCCATAGCTCGACGCCATTGTTCATCTTTCATTACCTGTGTAATTAAAACATTAAAATGTGTTATACATTGCATAAAATAAATATGTAGATACATACATCAAGTAAACCACCATAACGTAAAACAGTCAACAAAGAATGTACGTGGCTTTCACTTGTAAAGTAAAGTCTTGTGCGTACATGCCGACCGGGACTAGAAACTCCATGGGAGTATCTAAAATTATAACAATTATCCATTACATTTTACCTTACATATATATATGTCGGAGATGAAAGGACATCGGAACCTTCCCTTTGGAATTTTGGGAAAATCCCTTAACACTTTAATCTAGATTCTACCATAGCCGTAATTAAGCAATTGTCGTCATTCAATCCGATTGTATTTGTTCGAGACTTGTGATAATGAGCTTGGGCTCGAGGCGACAACCAGTCGCCAAGCGTAGCCGCGGTCAAGGGATGAACGTTTTGTCTAACAAAGGTATGGAGTAATAGTATAGCTCTCCTTAAAAAGAAATAGTTGTAGCGGCACTCGACAGTAAACATTCCAACGGTTTCTGTCCCGTGGCTCGCCACACGCAAACCCTATTCTTAGGGTAAGATGATTACCAGATGTCGACGCATCTCCACAGTACATGTTCAGTTAGCCTGAGGACCCGTTACAAATCTTAAGATTTAGTTAACTAAAGTCCTTCAAACAGACAAACAGTCTTTGTCTCAACTACGGGAAGATAGGGGAAATCTATTTTTCTCACGAGCGACGCTTCCCGCTAGCAACTTTCCCTCAAGGGCGGCTAGCATCCTTCTCTAACCACCAACATGGAAATTGACCAATTAACAGTAACGTCAACTTCCCTCACTTTCCGAACGAAGGCATCTCTCCACGAATCCGATAATCTCGTGTCCCTAGACACACCCCATCATAGTTTTCCTCTGCAGCATCATCGTGACGGAAAGTCATTCTCTCGTGAGGTCGCATTAGCGAGTTACATAGCGTCTTTGCGCTCGGTGGATATTCTATGTTTTAACAAAGAGTTAGTTCAGTAATACTTGTACCGTAGACAAGAAAATTGGGTACAACTTGGACTTTGGAAGAAAGTGCATTTTGTTATCCCGTTGACCGCGGATTCGTTATTGAACCTAGGATCATTGTCATTAGGCATCTCGAGTATCTAATTATCAATATCTTCTCAATATCGTCAATATCTTCTCTATTGCATAACAACAATGTCTAATCCAAACGAAGATTCGTTTCACGTCCCTAACCCTAATCATAATGTGAACCCGACATATATATATCATATATTGCACACATTATACCTCATATATGACACACACAAATGTTTAATTTACCTCGGATTGAGTCTATTAACTGTTTCTTCTCCAGTTTCTTCGATATTTCTCTGCAAATCTGCTCTTATCTTTTTTAAAAGAGGAGTGCAAATACCTTGGCCTATGGTGAGCTTCTCTTGCACTGTTAATCCATATTCCTATAAAAATTTTTAATTAAAGTACTTTTTTAAAGAGATAAAATTTATTGAAATTCTCACCTGTGGTATCACTATATCTGCCAGATACTTAGAATAAATGTACAATTCCTCCGCGTGTTCGAATTGCAACGTATGGTTGTTATGTTGTAAATCATACTTTATACAATCATAAATATCCGGGATTTTCGATATGTCGAACCTCTTATTTTTGGTACAGAAATCCTTCTCAATCTTTCCCCATCGACGACCCATTAATTCCCACGTTTCACCATGATAAAGAATTGCATCTAAATATATTAGATAGATAAATATAATTTCACAATAAGATTATATATCACATCATACCTTTGGTTTTAGGATCATCTTTCTTAATACGAACAATGTCCATTAATTTTTGAATCAAAGTATGAACATGCTGGCAGCAACGAACAGGATTTTTAACAAAATCCATGGCTGCGTTAATGCTCAGTGCGTTACCAGGATTTATCTGTTCCCTGTCTTCACACGTAAATTCTCGATCTTGTTGTAATAATTCATGAAGTCGTGTTTTTACCCTATAAAAATATATCGTTAGAATTTACTCAAAATTCTACAACAATTCTTTTGTAAATTGCCTTACATACATATTTTGGTATTTACTGCTATCGCAATCATTGTCCAATAGACCATTAGTATTAGCACTCTTCACCATCTGCACTAATATTGGCGTTAATTCACCCTCTAATGCGAGTAAACCTTTTGCAAAGGCTGCTGCTGTCATTTGAACTCTTCCTTCATCACTTGCATAGATCTTTAAGTCATGTCGAAATGTTGAATGAAGTCTAAGTAACCCTAAACCTTGTGCACCAGCATAGTCACCTATATATGTATAAAAATACTTCAGAAGAACAAAATGTAATAAATACAAAATATATCTTTCATTTTCAATAAACATAAAGTACATATGAGATTTCATTGAATGATCTATGTTCTGGTAAAAGGATCATGAAAGATTGGTACAAAAATCGCTGATCGTACATCAATGTACTTACATCTAGAAAAGTCTAATTAAATGTATATACATGATTTTTTTGAGATGTTACATATTATTCATGTTACTGTTCTTTTAAATAATGCCATCAAAATTATTCTATATTAATATTTATCTTTGATTTTCTTAAAGTGAAAATGTAGTTAAAACTACAATAGAAAATGAAGCAATATATATAAATTTGCAACATATATGTATGTGTGCATAAGTGTATGTATATGTCTTTTAGGCATTACTGCATGGATGACAAGATGTATGAAACCTATTGAAAAAAAAAGATAGAACATATAAACATTTAAGGCCACAAACTAAATAAAAGCAACTATCCTTAAACTGTCAAGTGTTTCATTGCAATAAAGTGGAACACACTGAATTAGCATAGAAACAGCATTTTCTTTTACGTTTAACAATTTTTGTACGATCTTCGCACAAAAATCTGCAAAATAGCAAGAATTTTCTAACAAGAACATATTGATAGAATTTCTAAATTACTATTTCTATGCATCTATAACACTACACATAGAACTACAAAAAAGCATTGATTCAGAATAAAAAGTTACCGTGATTTGGTAACATCTCTGAGTCTTCCTCTGAAATAATATTTGGAATTATCCATGAATCAAAGATTTTCGTAAAGGTATAAGATATTTGCTATCCTTTAACCAAAACGAAATCATCGATAGTTTAATTAAAAGCTTGAAATTTAACATTTGCTTTTACGCTCTTATTTTTAAATAAAAAACAAGTTACATGTTAACATATCCAACTGCCTAATGCATACATACGAGTTTTATTTCGGTTAAATTGTCTGAAGTGCGTATATATATATACATATACAGGGTCATTGGTAACTGGTGGTACAAGCGGAAAGGGGGTGATTCTACGCGAAAAAAGAAGTCGAAAATATAGAATAAAAATTTTTTTTTTTAATTTTTCCATCGAGATAACGATCTACAGTGAGATCCGTTATAACGAGACGTGATAAAGTGCACGCGTACCGGGCGAAAATTCAAAGTCGATTTTCTCGAAAACAAAGCCTCAAACGAAAAATTTTTATTCTATATTTTCAACTTCTTTTTTCGCGTAGAATCACCCCCTTTCCGCTTGTACCACCAGTTACCAATGACCCTGTATACATACATATGTATATGTACTGTGCAAGATAAATAGCAATATATGTATTATGCATACGCTCAATTGAGCAGTCCAGATAAATGATAGGTCCAGCCGGAGTTCAGCCAACATAAGAGACTTATTAAATAAAAAATCTTATTATAAAGTATAAATTAACTCAAGAGTGAGCATGATAAGCGTATGAACATAAGATACGAACCACTAAGGTGTCTACCTTGACCACCAGGATACATGCAGCGAAATATTCTTCCTAACTCCTCTGCCTGAATACGGCCGGCTGGTGTTAGTTCTCCACCCCATTTTAATATCAATACAAGGGAAGGTTCTCCAAGTCGATCTAATAAAAATATGTGATTTACAAATAATAGACATCTATATTACATGGATATAATATTCTATGCTTTGATACCATCATCTGATGAACTTCCTCTTGGTCGGCCTCTTGGTTGATATTTCATTTGTACCTTGCGATTTATCCCTGAGAAATGACCGTACCTGAAAAATATGTTACATATAGTCAAAGTTAATATTCGTAATTAAATAAAAGATTATATATAAAAAAACATTGTTTACACACATTTCTAAGACGCTTTTCAATTGTTCTAATTTTCCTTGTTTTTCTTCCAATTCAGGTCCAGCAGCACGATGTTGTATTTCAGCTAATAAACTACGTGCGGTATCCAATATTTCTTGCAATTGCTTAGGCCTCTTTAATTTAATATGACCATGCTTGTAGCCGTCGTATTTTGCGAATATCTCGAAAAATCTGTATGGAATAGAATATGTGAGATATTGTTCTTCATATATACCTTCAAGAAATACACTTACTTCGGGTGACGAACTTCTACTTTCATTTTCTGTTTTGGCGTTCGATCTCCATGCCTTATAACAGCAACTACACATCGTAATTCCATCCTAAAGTAAATATAGAAGCATTGATATAATTATGATATTTAAAAATAATCTGAATATATTAGCATAATAAGAAAGTAAAATTTATTTACATTTTCCCAAATGTAGTAGGCACAATAGGCGGATCGTCCAATTGAAAAGGTACGCTCCATGGTATATGTAAAGTGGGTGCCAATTCTCTTAAAATCATATTTCCCAAAATCTTTGCGCAGTCATCATAATATTTGTTAGAATTCTTTACAAAACTAAACCCATTTACGTCACACACAAATGACTGCCCGTTTGCTCTAAAATATTACACATGATTAGTATAATAAAGAATGGATTATTACTTCTTTTAATCTCACTATATTTAAAATTTCAATATACCTAAGTAAATCAAAACCACAAACTGTTTGTTTAAAAGCTAAGCACACTTTTCTACTAATTAGCTTTTCAGCATTACTTAGTATAACCGGATAGCGAATTTCTTTCCCTTCTGAATCTCTTTCGACTTTACCATCCAATGCAGGGCTTTTTCTTGCCTCTGCGTGAGCATAATCTGGACCCACGGTATAAACCTTAACGTCTGTACCGTCGGTTGGCATAAAATCTTCGTATATGTAAGAACCTGTTTTACGAACTCGAGATTCTGGTGAATATACACTACTACGACTTCCAATCTGTAATATTATGAATTGAAATTTAACTATGCCAAGTAAAAAAAATTATTTTTGTTGAATTTACTATATACCTTCCTAAATAATCTTTGACTGCCTCCACCTGCAGATGTAGGATAATAAATGTAAATATTATGATCCTCTGCAGACACTGGTTTTTCCACAAACGGTTTGTTGAATGTAACACCATTAACTTCGACATGATCTTCTGATTCTACTAGTTCATGATCTGAAATGGATTTTCTGTCATAAATCTCCAATATAAAATTGGATCAATATAAATGATAAGCATCACATACGTTTTGGATCAGACGAGTCTCTATCCAGGACAGCATATCTCGGGATTTCAATACCTTCACTCTCTAAGATAGCATAGACTCTCCTACGATCCTATTAAATTGGTGTCATATAAAAAATAATATGTTTCATCACTCAGAATATTTGACAATATTTATCACGAATTACATACCTGAATATCATATTGCATGGGTAAATTATTGATGATAAACGGATTTCTAAGATTAGCATAATTTATAGCTTTATCAAGGGGAAAGCCTTTACTATGGAAGCTTATTAAACAATCAACAATTGGCCAATCTTCTACAGACTCCTGTAAATACATATTTTCATACATTATAATTGAAACATTAAATATTTTCTACTGCCATTACCTTCAAAATAACTTCTTCAGGAAATACTACTATTTTAATGTACTCAAATTCTTCCAATCTTGTTAAAATTTCCTTCATTGGTTTACTTTGTGATTTTTTTGCCATCGCACAGATTCCAACCAAAACTTGCTTCCCTTCTCCTTCCAAATCGCTTCCACCCATGCATCCATCATCATTGCTGCACCCGTCCGACAGTTCGGCCTAAGTGAAAGTTTATATTAATTGAAATTTGTTTTCTGACTTGATTATTATTCTTTTTGAATTGTTTTTGCTTTAATCTTACTATCTTTGTACTCACCTAATATCACATGAATTTAAAAGGAACTAATAATAATATACAAAATAAAACTAAAAAATGTATTAAATTTTTACTTATATGCAAAAATTTATAAAATGTTTATTAATAATTGTGTTAAATATTGCTCATCCAGTACATCTTTAAGCAGGATAAAAATCCAGTTTTGTCAGGAGTTTGTTTAGAATAGTTTTCAAACAATCTCGATTTATTATTCATTTCTAGATGATTACAATAAAATATAAAAAAGACACATGCATTACTTGCCTACATAAAAAAGGAAATATAAATTGAATACTAAATATAGTACTTTTACAAATGTATTGTATGTCTGGGTGATAAAAAAGTAGTAAAAGTTATTAGAATATCAAATGATTTGTCATTCTACATTTTTCAATAAGTTCAACTATCAATGACTGAAAATTATATAAACTTAATTATTACAATGATACATTTCTAAAACTGTCTAACAAAATTGTATTATTAATAAAGAGACTCAGCAAATTTTAATCATGTGTTAATAATTACATACAAAACAATCATCACAGTAGCACTCCATATCCAGATGTATATCTTCCATCTTAAAGGTAGATATAGAATTGATTTTTATCATTACGATAATACCATTTTTCAAGAAGCCACTAGTCTTTTAATTATATGCACTTCATACAATAGTAATTTTTTTCTTACATCACATTTTACAGATCAACACTCATTATAATATTATTTTTTACAGATAAATACAAATTGTATTCCCTATAATTTAATTTTTTGATATATTTTAAATTAAATGTTAGATTTATATTGCATCTTATCTTTTAAAATTGTGATAAGGAAGAAATTAACTTAAAATACTTTAACAATTAAGTATAAAATATTTTATCAGACCACTTATTAAGAGTTGATTAGAACATAATGAAAAGAAGCGTCTACTAGCTTGGAACTAGTTTGCAATTTGTTTAATGTTAACATTACTGAGCAATTGTGTGCTGAACTGAAAATAAATGGAAGCAAACTAATAAAGTACTCTTTGTTTAAAGATAAGAAAGAACTATATCTCTGGAAGAGATATATTTCATAAATCTATCTTGAAACAAGAAAATTTTTTCTGCATAAAGAGTAAGTGCTACAATGATCATATATAGACTTCAGCAAATAAAAACAATATGAAGACAATTTTTTATTCTGTTACATTAAATATTATGAATCTACTAACAGATAATAACTAAGAAATTAATTAGAAGAAACTCTACCATTATTTGCCAATATGGTTCTGCTTCATTATCACAATCGAAGATGTAAACATCAGGAATCGTGGTAGATGACAAAGGATTTGCATTTTCCATTACAAATTTAATTTCGAAGTACCATAAGCTAATAGCATAATTATATATAATGATAGCCTTAAAAAATTTGCACTAATATTAACATTAACATTAAATACTGAATCTTAGTTCAATAATTGAATATTTCACTATATAATATGTTTAATTCAGTTAATAATGATTAAACACTAAATACACTAAACAATATTAAATCAGATATTCCTCTTTAGACCATTATATTGTAGAACATCAATTGTTTAAATTAATTTACTAATTATAACAAACATACAGCTTATGCATTGTATATGCAACTATACAGCCAAGTACTAAGTCTTCTACCAATTTATTTTTAGACTATTAGAGTACCAAAGACTTTGTGAGTCATCAAGTTATTTAAAAGTAATTGAAACACTAATAAGTAATTAATGAATTCATTAATTTACACTTAGTGAAATATGTTTGTATGTACTGTTGAAAATAAACAAAATTATTAAAAATTCTAATTTCATATAAAATATGTCTTCCAAAAATATATATATATATATGATACATGCAGGTGCTGTATAGTATTGTATAAAACAATACTTTTTTTTAAACAAAACAGTTTTCTAACCTTTCTCACATATTGTTTACTAATTTAAAGTAAAATAGAGTTGGTATGCAAACATACAATATAGTTCTTAATTCACAATATCTGTTTCTGCTTGTCTCTACATCTTATTCTTTTATTGTCAAGTTAAATTAAATGAAATAAATAAATTCTAAAAAATCTTAGTACATAATCAATCTTATGCGAATTATGATGTAGATCAAAATCAAAATGTAAATTTATATTTTATATTACTGATAAAACTTATAATCTACTTAGGATTATCATTTTGATATTTTTTTGTTCTTTATATATGATATATTGCACATGGAAAAAGTATAACTTACTCTTTTTGATGAACGATATATAGAAGAAGCTACAGGACCCACAAGGGTTGGTTGTACAGTATTTAAATCCCCTACATAGAAAATTGGTCGGCTGGCACTCCGTAGACCCTATTGATTAATTATTATCCATCAAAAATTTATATTTCTGATATTTGATTACATAAAGAATTTATGATATACTATAAAACTTTAACAGTATATTTATTGTTTTAGATTAGTTTATAAGATTATGTGATCATTATTTTCCTAAAGCAAAATAAATTTAAAATTAAATAAAACAAATTTCACGTTAAATTTCTTCTAAAAGAATCTAGTTTATAATTGTTTCTTCTATTTTAGTAAAATATTAAAAGTTATAAAATTGTTAAAAATAATATCACAGAAATAAAAACTATTTCTCTGTTTACCTGATAACCATGTTCCAATTCAGTGTAAGACATGACAGAACAGGTTTCATTGAGGAAAATGAAACGGTTTCAGCTTGGACTTAGAGAATTCGCTGTGCCCTAAAAGGATTGTTATTAAACATAAACCAAAGATTCAAACGAATGTCATTATTCAAAAACTTGAACAATTATTTTCATATAATAATTAAAAAACAACGTAACAAACTATTATAATTATTGTAATTAATATTTTGTGTATGCATAATTGTCACACTAAGAAAAAGTAACCTTGACGATCAAATATTTCTATATTTTTTACAATAATTCAAATTTAATCAATTTACAATAAAATTAAACCAATACAATCATGACTTAAAATAAATAAAGCTAAGTATGATTTAATTCTAGACAATGTTGCGACTTATTTTGTTTCCTTCTTTTTCAATGTAACATCGATGATTTCAATTAAACTCACTAATATTAATTTCGAATGGATCTAAAAATTCGACGATAAAGACAACAATGCAGATTTAATAAACAATATTGGATCTCTAGGTAATTAAAAATTTCCACTTTAATATCCTTCAATTTTCGGACATCTTGTCAAACTTAAATCTCGATCTCTCGTATCGTTCAGAAATCGCTCATCCGATTAACTATACGTATGTATAAATCGATCGATATTACCAGATATTACGTCTCGTTGCATGTAAACATGTAAACAAAATATTTTTAAAAACAAGGTATTGAGTAAAACCACAAATTGAGTTATTAGAACAGAAAAATCTTTTGCAAACACATATTTATAAAGTTTAAGATATATATAACAATAATACTAATAGTAATAATAATTTTATTTCTTCTTTCATACTTTATAATACAAATTTTTGACTTTTTAACGGCCATTTGTATACTATTTCATTTAGTTTATCACTTTAAGAGATATATAAAACGCAGATATTTTTTGCACTGTGCATCACTTTTATTTAAATTTTAGTTATAAAATGTTATTGCGTATTTACATCATAATAATTTCGAATTGCAGGAATTGCAATTTTTGCTTATTTCTCGGTACCAAATTTTGTATTTGTTACAATGTAATCGTTATAACGATATTTAGTTGAGCAACATAATGAAGATATAATTCTAACATTTTGTTTTTTTTCGTATATTCAATATAAAACAAAATTAATATACATTGTGTACAAGCATAAATAAACAATTTATCATTCTTCTAGAAACTATCTCACTTAGAAATCAACAGCTAAAATAATCACTGACTAATTTTTGTTTTTGATTTCGCGCATTTAATTGAAATACTAACTTCTCAATTCAACTGCTCACTAATTCTTATCTTATATCTTTTCACTTGCAACTGTTTTAATATCGAGATAAATATGCAGACTCTAATATTATTTACTTAAATATACTGCATTAAAAAATCTTTTACCCCTCCATCTTTTTTTTAGAAATAAAATATAGACGTACTATGACATGATTAGAAAATGTATAAATTCCCATCCTAGATTTATCTTTCGTTTAAATTAAAAATTGATCAACTTTCAAAGCTAGAGAGAACATTTTGTCTTTATGAAATAGAATGAAATATAAAAATTAACAAAGGGCAATGACGTTTATCAAATACGCGTTATAAATAATTTATGCGAAGTTATAAAAACTTAATTGAAAAAACGTACATGACCTAAAGCTATTAACATGAAAATTCATATGCAAAATTTGTACTAATATCTTATGTATTTAAATATTATCAGTGGCAAAGTTCAGTGCCATTGAATCTTAATTTAAATGAATCTTTAATTTTTGTATTTCATCTGACTGAATTTATCCACTTGATGTTAGAATGATTTTTTATATCCTATTTGTTGTCAGCCCATTGGCCAGACATTAGGCGTCATTGCGATTTCATTGATACTAGTTTTCTTGAACGTGCTCGCGCCTCTGTACGAATATTTGTATATTCAAACCAAAGAATATTAGGAATTAATGTTGTATCGCGTAATAACAAATATTCTGATATCCGCCTGAAAATGATATCACATGTAATACTATTTTTCATGAGATTAGGAAGCTTTTTTAACAATAACTTACCATGATACAATTACAGGAAAAATTGGTGTAAGGACTACATATGTGATTGTAAACCATACTGTCCCTAATATGATACCTATGAATGTACCCCACAGAACCTGAGATTTGCTGTGGTATAATAAATAAACTCTACTGTATGTGACTAAAATAGCAACAATTATACAAGCAGCTATTATAGTGATCCTCCAGAACTTTTCTGAGATGCTGCTGTTATTATTGTGATGTAACCTACAAATATATACATATATTTATAAATATAGATAAAAGATATAATATAATTACCTTTGGAAAATAGAAGTAAATTACCTGATACATATAAAAAGTATGGTATATGTAGCAAAAAACCACATGAACTGTGCATGCATCGATGGCATACCATATTCAACATAAACAGCATCACGTCTCATTGGCCTTGCTTCACAAATTGTGTGTTTTAAAATAAAATTTATCCATTCATTAAATATAACACCGCTAAAAAAGGTAATCTGAAAAAAGAATCAATCTTAGATATTAAAACCATAAGCATATTGAATTACCTATAAAAGTTGTACTTACTGTGTGTAAATCTCTTCTAAAGAGAATCAATGTTATAAAACCAATTATAATAACAAATGGTACTAAACTTATCAGAGCTAAAAACTTTCCAAATAAATCACCTGCAAATTAAAGAAAATTTAAATAAATATATCTTTAATAATCTAGATAAACTAAATTTAGGTATGAGTACATAATATTCCTAAACATCAAGTCTCATATTTTTTAATGAAATGTATTGTTGAAATACATGTTCTTGTTAAACATATGCAAAAAGTTGAAGTAAACAAAAATTATTCGGCACATGGGAAAACACGCTAACTAAAAATTCTGACTGAAAAATATATACAAAATTGGATTGAAAATATTTAATTTAAAGATACAACATTTTTCAAAAAAACACCAAGCATATTTATGAGACAAGAAATTTTTACATAATCACACAATGAAAAAAACAATTAAATTATACTGAAAAATTTTGAGATACTCGCCTTGTGGATATTCAACTAAGGTAAGGGACAAAGGGACCCATTCTGATTTTTGGACAGTATCGACGAAACGCGATTTAATTTCATAAAACGAGTCGTCGTCTGACGATGCCATGTTATCGAAATGTTTGAAGTGACCATAACTCGGACAACTCACCGCGCAGCAACGATCATGGAATTCGAAGGATAGTGGGAGAAACCTGACAGAATAATTTCAATGTGCATATAATTTAACAGAGATCCGGCAAGAAAAAGTAATTTTCGTTATTTCTTCTAGTATGTACTTATTTGTTCAATCATATTCTATATTATTTATACTCATTACAAATTTGATCAATTATGCGATTCCATTTAACATTATAGGAAACATGTTAAAAAGAATTGAAATCACGCACAATTAAGAATTCGTGAAAATAAGAATAATTAAGAAGTACATTTTCTACTCCAAAAATATTGTGTTACATTCATCTTGAACGTATTAGTAATACATATTTTTAAATTGTATGAATAGTAGAAATATAGAATACGTATAATGAATAACGTATAATATAACATTTTTAACAATTTCATATTATTTAATTATTTAATAATGTTTCTTAATGTATAGAAAATAAATATATAGAATGCGAAATTGAATTATGCAAATTCAACTAGTGTCTTAAAAACGTAAAGTTACTATCTGAGCTTGCAAGATGCATTGTGCAATGCGTAAGAAGCGGGAGAGGTAGTGAATTGGATAGTTGCATGTTACTTTGATCGATGTTTGCTTCATGTTTGTGGTACTAATTTTATTCAAGAGTCGATACGATGTATGTGTTGTTTGTGATTTTAATTTGCCGATTGTTTTGTAGTTTTTCTAGAACTTTTTAAGAAATTTCGTTTATCTTACGTTTGGCCACGTCCTGTATGCCCGTACAAGCCGACAACAATTTTTTAAACTATGTGATGGATTAATGTTTTAGGTAACGTTCGATTTTTTGTATATTATATCATATATTGAATATTATCTGTGCAATTTTTTTAATATTATTTGATGATGTTCATAATAATAATACTAATACATTATTAACAACACAAAATATAGTAGTGATATTTATCAATTTTGTTAATATTCATTTTCTCTTCATTCTCTTGTCATTATTAGGCTTTATTTCCCTATTGCACGTAATTATATATTAATAAAATATTGCTCCTATTTATTCCCATTGAATATATATTTATTATACGCATTATTTTGATCGTAGATTTTGTATTGGAATGTTACATGACATTCTTTGAACCACATGGCAGACCAAGATAATGCAGATTACTATGCACTTTGTACAAATGACCAAAATAAGACAGAAGGTCTAAATGAAAGGCTAATAGAAACGAGCATATCTCAATCATTATGTGACCTAAATAGTAGGAATAATAGCGTTACAGTTGAAAATGCAGCATCTGTTTCTCCATTACTAAGTCACTATAAATATCATCGTTTCTCGCATCATGATAGTCCAGTTAATTTTTCATCTCTACCAACGTATCTTCCACCCATTGGTGTATTTTGGGATATAGAAAATTGCCATGTTAGTATTAAATCTTATAATTTTATATTACTGAAATGTATTACATAATACTATAGTTAAATATATTTGAAGATATAAAATATTTCTTATGATTATTACAGGTACCAAAAGGAAGGTCTGCCATGGCTGCAACCCAAGTAATTAGAGAAAAATTTTTTGGTGGTTATAGGGAAGCAGAATTTATTGTAGTTTGTGATGTATTAAGAGAAAATAATCGGGTTATGAAAGAATTGAATAATGCTCAGGTAAGTTAATCTGTGTATCTTTTAAAATTATAAATTATTTAATAGCAGTATTATTTTTTTTATACTATAATGTTGCATTTATAAATCTTGTGTTTCTCAGGTTAATTTAATACACGTTGCTAGAGAGTGTAAAAATGCTGCTGATGAAAAACTCAAACAATCTATTAGAAGATTTGCTGATATTCATGGAAGTCCAGCAGCTGTGATTTTAATATCTGGTGATATTAATTTTGCTCCTGATCTCAGTGATTTGCGTTATAGGAAGAAAATTCATGTGATACTTTTACACATGAAAAATACATCTGAAGCATTGATACTGTGTGCTAATGAGCACTATGATTTTTCAGAACTTATGGAATCACTGCCATCTACAACAATACAGGTAAATATTAATTAATTTTTAATTTCATATGACATTTTTCTAATTTTTTCTTAATAAAAAATGAAACACAACTAGTATTTGTAATTGAAGCTTTGTACAATAAGTTATTTCATTATAATAGCTTTTTTATTCTATATAAATATGTATATTAATTTGTCTGTTAATATTAAAATATTTTTGAGTTTGTAGTATGTAAATTAGGTTAAAATATGTACTATCTTTATAAATGTAAAATATGAAAATGTTAATTATCTCCATATATGTGTGTATGTTTTGTAGTATTTTGTTAAGTTATATACCTTCCAGGTTACTGCATATTGCGATCTCCTAGTTAATAACCTTCCCGAAGATCAGGATATTATGTCTATTAAATGTTATCTTAAACAAATGTTCGAAAGCTGTGGTGGTCAAGTGATGGAAATTCAGTCAAATACTGCAATTGTACGCTTTACTTCAAAACCTTCTGCAGACAGGTATTATATATATGTATATTTGTTGTCTTCTTACTATTTCGTAAATTTTGTTTAATTGTATACAAAATAATAATTGTATGTCTCAAAATGTAGTATAGTGTGTATTCATAATTTAATTATACTATAAGTAATATATGATATCAGATGTAGCTTTATGTTTGAATAACCCGCCTATTAAGTGACCAATGATTTACTCCTGTGTACAAACATTCTATTGGTCTGTTTAGCATTAACAAAAAAGAGCTGTATTTAAAGTATGTAGTAGGGATAGATACATAAATAAGGTAGAGTTCAAATAGTGTACAACAATGTAACGAACCTAATGGCACTGTAAGAAGATTATAATTTTGATTTGTATAACATACCTAGTTCATATATGTGTATAGTAGTAATTAAGTGTTGAAAAATTGTTATTTTCTGATATATTGTTATTATTTATCGTTTTATTTATCCATATTACAATGTTGACACAAACTGATAATTTTATTTATATATAAGGTAAGATAAATAATATAGCTGCTAGTAAAAAATTATTACTGTGAAAAATACAAGCATTTAGGGAATTATATATACTAATTAAAATGCATCGAATTTCTCTGAGAAATAAATGGACATTATAATTTGTATTATACATGTGTTTATTAAAATCTTCAAGGTCATTTATAGACAGAATTGATTATCTTGTGTACTGGCCCTTTGTAATCACAGTTAACCGACTTTGCTTAATAACAATGTGACTTTTTTTTTTATAGGGCTCAGAAGCGTATGGATGGAAAGATTATTCTTGGTTCGAAAATTTCCGTAAAATTTCAAAAAGAGAAAACAAGTAACTTTCAGCAAATTCGAGGTAATGTTGTTATTTATATAACGTAATATGTATGTATGTATTATTTTTTAACAATATTCTTACATTTTTAGCAAATTCTATAAATAGAAACGGTACTGTAAGTGAATCAGAAATTGTTACCAGTTCTCCAAGGCAAATGTACAGTGCAAGTGCTTCGTTAACGGGTGGAAGAGCCCTTCAGATTCCACATTATCAGCCATCGTCGCCGGTTATTGGAACATATTCTGGATGGAATGCTCATTGTGCTTCTGCTTCAGCACCAGTAGGGTAATTGTAAATTACATTTAGTGTCCTTTATCCATATGTATCAATAATCGTAAGAATGATGAACATCCGAGAAAGAGTCTTCGAGTCGCAAGGAGACATTGCCTTTGCTTGATTCGGATTTTGGAGTCGCGAATAGACATTGTTCTTGCTTGATTCAGGCAATGAAATTAGAAAAACTTTGATCTTATCTGATAGAATATGGAACAAAGTAATGACAATTGCTATAAATATTTCAAACATTAAGATCGTTATATTTATTTTTTACAGGATGGTTCAACCATCATCCGTTTTTGTTGGCAGATCATATCCAAATAATAGTAATAATAATAATGTAACTTTTAATAGAACTTATAACGAACTTGCAAGGGCCCAATCTCCATTGTTTTGGCAAGTTTCTGGTCCCCAACAATTTGGTCATGTATGGGAAGAACAATATAAGGTATGTAATTTCATTGAAAGTTCGTTTGTGAACTATGTTGTGTATAATTTTGATTTATTATTTATAATAATTTAAGGTGGAAAAAACGAAAGTACTTAGTAGAAGAATTCATATTCCGCAGGCTCGGGAAAATGGAGTTGTAAATAATAATACTTCTCGAAATTCTGAGGGTTTAAGACGTATTAGAGGTACGCAAACTTCGTTTGTTCAACCTCCAGAATGGACTGGTCCAAGGCAACAATATCCTCCATTGAATGTTCCTGCGAGTTTGAATGGAACTGGTATGTAGATCATTTCCTCTTTTTTTCTAAAAAATCTTAAATTGTAATTAATAAATTTTTAATGCGTGTAGCTCAATCAAATTTTAAACGCCGAAGTCCATCTCCTATGTATGACTTGCAATCACGAGAGAGAAATCAGTGGAATGGACAGGTATAAATTAATTTAAAATGTAAATTAACAAAATTGAAATGGATTTACTTCTTTCTTACTTCTTTAATACTTCTTTCCTTTAAAAATTAACAGAATGCGTCTGTACGTAGTACTAGGACACCGTCGCCTTACGAAAATACAGTACAAACGGTAAGCCAACAAAGTAATCATACCTCACCTTATCATCCAAGTGATACGGAAAACGAAGAAGTTGAGGTACTTTTATCTTTTTCTACTCTCTATGTGTTCGCGCTTCTTTATTCTTTTCTATATTGATAATTTGTTTTTCAATACATTAGAATTTTTTCAATCCAATAAATAATCATAATGGAATATCAACGAATAATGAAACGTGCACGCCAATTGAACTGCAAGTAACTAATTTAGACCAAAGTATTAATCCAAAAAAAATGAGACATATGCTTGTCTCTATTTTTATGGAACATGTGATGGTAAATATTTAATATTACAATTGCATTATTTTAATTTTAAGTAACTTTCGCTCATTTTTAATTAACATTTTAGGTGTTAAATGTTTCTATTTTTACACAGTCTGATGGTAACTTTGCGGCAAGTGTCAAAGTACCTTCTTTATCAGACGCACAATACGCGATTTCTCAGTTACATCGTCGTAAAGTAGGGTATAAACGTATTTTAATATCGTACGCCCATAGTGGTAGAGCAAGTCCTCAGGTTGTACGAGCGCAAATTGTGATGCTACTGCAAGAAGTACCTGGTCATAAACTCCCTCTTTTTAAGTTTCGAGAAATGTACGAGAGTCGTTTCATGATTTCCATCAGCGTTTCCGAGTTGTACAAAATGAAAGATGTTTGTATTATTACGGAAGATCCTGGTGGTAGAATGGTTTCTCTTAATCCAGATCATAGAAATACTCCATCGCCATGTTTTAATAATACAAATCAGGTACCTTAGATCTTATATATCGTATACTATTATAAGTAAATTCTAGGTTCACGATGATGTATATCAAGCCGAGTTTAAGCTTTTCCGATAAGAGTAGAGTTATATTAATTCCTCTTATCGTTGAGGAGCGATGACGATTATCTAAAAGCGATTAAAGATTATTCTGAAATAATGTAAAAAATATTTAATACGTAAATATGTAAATTACATATGAAATATAAACGAGTAAGTGTAATGTTTTAGGAGGAACAAGTAGAGTTACCATATTGTACTATTCATACGTTAAAACCATGGTCTGATAAAGGATGGGCTGAACAAAAAGTAGCATCACTCCCTAATGTAAAAATTTCTTTAAAGGTTCTCGATCCACGTATACACCAATTACTAACGACGCATAACGGAAGTTTACCATTGCCCAGGTATATTGCTATATCGTAATTTTCAAATAAAACTTAATTTTGTTTCTTTTTTGTTTAATAATTTTCTTCGTGAAAAATTAATTTTAGTTTGCCAAATTGTTATGAAGCTGAATTTAAAGAAAAATTACAAGTAGTTGAAAATGGAGTACCCTTAGAACATCTGGTATCTTGCTTATCCTGTGTCGAATTGAAACAGGGTATTGGTAGTGTAAAGTATCTTATATGGACAGGAAATAAAATTCATGAAAATAATCAGGAAGGTAAGGTTCTTTAATAGTGATTGTTAAATTAATCAATGATTGATCAACATTAATATAATTTTCTTTTTCTTCTTAGAGAATAAATGTGTGACTTCTCCACTTGCAAATCAATTAGCACTTTTCAGTCGTGAATTAGTTGATCTTCTGAAAACTGCTCCACACTGCCAGTTACCATTTAACCGCTTTATACCCGCATATCACCATCATTTTGGAAGACAATGTAGGGTCGCCGATTACGGATTCACCAAACTAATTGATTTGTTAGAAGCACTTACTCATACCGTACAAGTACGTAGGAAAATTCAATTAATTTAAGATAAATTATTTCATTAATGAAATATTAATTATGCAATTTAGGTAATGGGTGAAGGAAACAATCGTGTGGTCACATTATCTCATCGTGCACAAGTACGTCGTTTCACGTCTGATCTTTTAAGAGTCTTAAAGTCAAAAGCCAGTAAACAAGTAGCACTTTCAGAATTTCCAAGTGTTTATGCTAGAGTAATAGGTAAGGATCTTTTATGATATTAAATAATTGAAAAATACAATGCATATATAAGAGAAAAACATTTTTTCTAGCTAAACCATGGGATATTGTGGATTATGGAGTATGTGAAATCGAAGACATTCTCAGTGAAGTATCAGAAAATACTGTGGTTGTCACTGTGATTAATGGAGGAGATAAGATGATAGCTATTCCCAAACGAGAACAAACTGCAGAAGAGAT
Source organism: Bombus huntii (assembly GCF_024542735.1). Taxonomy (NCBI): domain Eukaryota; kingdom Metazoa; phylum Arthropoda; class Insecta; order Hymenoptera; family Apidae; genus Bombus; species Bombus huntii. The sequence goes on from NC_066251.1 coordinate 7,097,294, forward strand.
AGAACGAACAAAACAATTTGCTGTTGAAGTATGATATAAACAAAATCAAAAATGTAAGAAGCTAATTATGTATTTATGTATAAATATATTTATACCCTTTTAGGTTGTCGAGTTGTTACGACACGCGCCTCAGTGCAGAATGCAATTTAATAAGTTTGTGCCATCGTATCATCATCACTTTGGTCATCAGTGTCGAGTATCAGATTACGGCTTTACGAAATTAATTGAATTATTTGAAGCTATACCGGAGATAGTTAAAATAGAAGACGATAATTCCGGAGAAAGACAAATTTCTTTAACAGAAAAGGAAGGTCTTCTTGTACTTTCTGAGCAAATATCCAAATTAATTACTCGGTCAAAAGGTTGTCTTAGTGTTTCTAACATTGCACAAAACTTTCTACGTCAATTTGGCTATGCGTTAAAACCAGAATTATTCGGTTGCATCTCTGTGTTGCAACTTATGCAGAAACTTGGGGACACTGTGAAGGTATTAAAAAAGAACATTGAAATTATTTTCATATATATTCAATATTTTAATTTATTAATTTTTCAGATTGTATATTTGCCAAGTAGACCTGTAGTTATGATGGTAGATAAGTCTCACGTGCAGCAATTGATCTTACAATGCCGTCGATTACTCATGGATAAACCACAACATAGAATGTCACTTCAAGAGTTCCAACACTTATACGCTCAATATTATTTAAAATCGTGTAACATAGACGAACTAAAGCAAAATTTATCCAATGTAGTTCGAGTAAGTTTTAATTCTATTAAATGAACATATCTTTATAGAAAACTTGTAAAGCTATATATATATGTCGGAGATGAAAGAACACCGGAGTCTGTAATTGAACAATTGTAGTTATTCAATCCGATTGTAATTGTTCGAGAGTTGTGATAATGAGCTTGGGCTCGAGGCGACAGTCAGTCGCCGAACGTAGCCGCGGTCACGGGATGAACGCTTTGTCTAACAAAGGTATGGAGTAATTCTATAGCTCTCCTTAAAAGAAATATTCGTGGCGACACGCGACAGTAAACATTCCAACGGTTTCTGTCCCGTGACTCGCCACACGCAGACCCTATTCTTCGAGTAAGATGATTGCCAGATGTCGATGCGTCTCCGCAGTACATGTTCGGCTAGCTCGAGGGCCCGTTATAAATCTTAAGATTTAGTCAACTAAAGTCCTTCAAACAGACAAACAGTCTTTGTCCCAACTACGGGAAAATAGGGGAGACTTATTTTTCAACGAGCGGCGTCTCCCACTAGCAACTTTCCCTCGAGGGCGGCTAGCATCTTTTTCTAACCACCGATATGGAGATTGACCAATTAGCAGCAACGCCAATTTCCCTTACTTTCTGAATGAAGGCTTTTCTCGACGAATCCGATGATCTCGTGTCCTTAGACACACCCCATTATAGTTTTCCTCCGTGGCATCATCGGGACGGGAAAGACATTCTTTCTCGCGATCTCATTGATGAAAGGAGTAACTCTTTACGACCAGTGAATATTACGCGTCCGACTTAGATTTTGTGAGTACGTTCATCTATCATCCCGTCGACCGCGGATTCGTTATTGAACCTAGGATCATTGTCATTAGTTTCTCGAGCACCTAACTACCGCGGTTGCTTGTCCGGTTCTATAATAATCGTATTTGCACTAGTCAATGTCTTCTCTATTGCATAACGACAACGTGTAACCCAAACGAAGATTCATTTCACGCCCCTAACCCTAATTCTAATGTAAACCCGACATATATAATTTCAGTTTACAACACTAAAGGATGAACAGTTCATAGAACTTACTCCATTACATTGTTTTGCTTGTAATGTATATCGTGTAATGATGAATTATGGTGGAGCACTAAAACTTTCGCAGTTCGAGGCGGCATATTTATCTACTATAGGTTCCGTTTGTAACCCTGTAGACTATGGATTTCCAACACTTTTTGCACTTTTGCAAGCATTACCTTGTACTGTAACAATAAAATTATCACGGCGCAAGAAAAACATCATATATTTAAATAAAAAGATTACTGGTAGGTAGAAGTAGTTATTCACAACTGTTTAGGAATATCTATTATAAAAATCGTATAATTCAATTTACTTCTATAAATAGCTGTAGGTATAGCATTACCGCCAACATATGCATCAGGATCATCGTATTGTGATACAGATTCCAGTAATGAGTCGTTTGAAAGCGATTCATCCTCTCGTGTCAATGTTTCAAATAATTCAACTATACCAGAGCAAACAAAGTGGGTAGAGCAAGTTTCTGAAAATCAGGATTCCTGGAAACAAACAGATACAGACAATCTGTGGTTAAAAGACTCTAACAAATCTTGGATGACTTCAAATTCGGAAGATAGATTGGTTAATTGGTCGTTACAAGAAAATGGAAGCGAAAGCTTTCTCAAAAACCTAATACAAACACCAATTATGCTACATGGTTTTCCACCTGCACCTCCAAAACCAGATTCTCCACCTGAGGTACTTTCTTTATAAACTCTATTATGTGTTTTTTATTTAATAATATAATATAATATAGCATAATGGTAAATTTTATCTTTTAAATTACAGGAAGATCTAGATAAGGATCAATGGGAATCATCAGTTTGGACGACACCAACGAAATTTGCATATCTACGGGACGAACATACTACTAATGTACATGTAAGTATTACCTGCATATGAGTACATTTAATTATTTTTGTAGTACAACTTATTAGTATACTTTCTTTATATTAATAGGTTCCTCCATTTACTTTACCTCTTTCTTGGAATCACATCACATCCTGCGATAGTAACTTACTATCACCAACAAAGAATTTATTAACTGCTGCAGCCAATCCTTTAAATCCACGTACTTCACCTTTCTTCTCTTCTAAACGTAATTTGGTTGTTGCCCCTCATCCTTCTGAATTACCGCTTCCATCGTTATCATTAACTCCCAAAAAGAACGTGTCTTCGGAAAATATTATAATTGCTGAGAGTTTTACAAATAAGCAAGAAAAAATTGTTAATAGTTCTCTGGAAGACATAAATCTTAAAAATAATGAAAATGATAGCAGTAACATGGAAGGCAATGGTACTAAAGAGAAACACAGTACTCCTACACAACAATGTAAATAATGTACTTCTCTTAATAATTAATTATTATTTCATTTAAATTGTAGCATATCATATATTGAATAATATGTTTTTTTTACAGTATTTACAAGCAAACGTCGTTTAGCTGCTCAATTCAATCGACCTATTGAGTCATGAATTCAGTGTGAGGACTAAGAACGTATTTACATACACTGCAGAAGCAAAGAAGCTGATATCTGAACACATTTTGTACCCATATGATGTGTTAATGATGTTAATAAGGAAAGGAACTGTATTAGCATGTCGGTAGGCTGTCACACAGTGGGTTCAAATACCTATATGCCATTTTCTAAATGATGGTAGGTACCCTCCCCTCATTTATATAAGAATTAATTATGGTAACAATATATCAATTTGATACATACGGAATAAAAAACAGAATTTATTTTCAAAAGGTATGAAAATATACACGTACATAAATATCTATATACTAAGTACCTATAATTTTTGGTTTAAAAATTATGAATAAGTGTGCGGCGTTTATACCGAGTGATCTGTACTGATTGTATTGCGTGTCAAATTCATGTAGCATTTTTCATACTGTGATATAGAATAGAAAAAGAGGAAAATGAATGCAAATGATAGTGCATAAGGATGAATAAAAAGTGGGCAATAATTGTACAAATCGTATAGGATTGGGCCAAGATCCTATATTGAAAGCTACTATTTGTTATAATAAAATTATACCTTAGTAAAATTTTATGTAAAGCGAAAATTAAAATCGAATTTTTTGTTCATTAATAATGTAATTGCTAAGCATTCTTTTTTTAGCTTTATTAAATGAACTGTTTTCTATGATGGAGATTTTATTGGCTCAACCCTATCAATTATTGTAAATTATTCTCATAAAAAATGAATTGTACTAGAAAGATCAACATATAAACCGTTAAATTATTGTTGCTCAACAATAATCTTATTCTCAATTATGAAATCCAATACAATTCATTTTTATAATTTAACGTTAACTTTATCTTCCATTCGTACAATTACTTTTCTCATTCGTGTCAGAGAATTCCTTTTATTAATATCTGTTCATTTTTTATTGCGTATACGATAATACTTTGTAATTCTATTACGAATGAATGCGTTTTGAGAATTCTAATGGTAATTGAAGTGCAATGTATGGTATTTGGAGCTGTCATATTACTTTTTTGTATAAATGAAATGTTTTTAATTAAGGAATTATTAAGTTTAATGTTAGTAGTCAATATTGAGTAACTCAAACTTGCAAGAATGGATGAAACAAACATGATATACGAAATGAAATTTTACGAATTCCATTTAAATTCATTAAAGGGATTGTTGAATAGTGATAGGCAATAAATATTTTATCGAAAATGAGACAAATAAGAAGTACACCTTTGTATCGATCAGGTTTCAAACTTTAATGTTACTTTTAGTAATGACAATATTATTCTACGAGATTTTGTTTTCAGCGTCAAATGAGAACAAAGAGAGAAAAAAAGATATTGATCATTATCTACAAAAAATATGATTAATACATTTAATATGTGATATGAATGAATGGTAAGAAATTGCTCTCTTTGAATTATATGTGAATGATCTTGTTGATCTCATATTTTATTTTATTATTAAGAAGTATTTTATATTAAAAATAAAATATGTATACAATTTCGCGAACAGAGGGGAGCCTGGATCAAAAACATTATTATGAATTGTTAAATGAGTTGCCACTGAAAAGATTCTACTGCAGGTTCGCTACATTGCTTGAGGTATTATTAAAAAATGAAAGAATCATGAATCGACTTAATCGTACTAAAATTTATGATTTGTTATACAACAGTCATATGTATTAATATTTTTACCATGTTTTCTAAATCTAATTTGTATTAATTTATTCAGATCAAATGAGATAGCTTTGTTACATGTTGTATATTTATTATGTAGGCATGTGGGTTCTATCGTATTTTATATCTATGTGAAAAGAGTGATAATTTTTACTTTATTTTTTAAATTGTACGAATTCGTCATTTTTGATTTTCTATTAGTCATTACAAGATTTCTTTTTATATTTTAAGAAACTTTTATTATTTGTGAATCTAAAATATTTAACATTATGCACTTATATTTTTCGTAAATATTGATTGTTTAAAACATTATTTATAGTAAATTTTATTTAGAATGGTTCTTAGTAACGTTCTGACTAATAGAGAATTAAATTGGTCTTTATGCAAAAAAATGTCAAAACGTGTGAAATACTGTAATAATTGCATAAGAAAGTTTTATTGTAATAACAAATACAAAGAAAATTATCAAGTATAAATAATCAATGGAATCTTCTAAACAAGTATTGAATAAGATAATTTGTTATACAATAGATTACAAATTTTCATAAATACTGTTGTTATAAGCGATAAAAATGAATCAGTGTATGAAATTTGAAAATTAAATTTGTGAGGTACAAATTTTAAGTATTAGTTGTGCAATCATTTATATTTTTATTCATTGTACAATAGTTCATAATATAATACATTAATTTATTTTATCATCTTTTATAGAGTATGTATTCATGTAATGATACAAACTCAGCTATAATTTCAAACTGAGATGTGTAGTATGAACGTGAATTAATATTTTATATCGTGTATTTTTTATTAGTCATGCCACTACCGACTGGACCATGACGCCGTTCCCAAACCATGCGATGTTTTTGTTTCATGAGTGCCTCAACTACAAATTGCTGTCCACCTAGGTCTCCATCTGTATTTCATTGATACATTAGAATTAAAAATAAAACTTAGAATAAAGTAAGAATGATAATTTAAAAAATGTTATATACATTTTGTAAACCAAGCACCAGATGCATCTATATAAGCATTATAGTAGTCAGTACAAAATTTATCTTTGTCTTCCCCATAGTACCACCCACAATCTTCGTATCGTTGTCTTAGTATACTAAGAATTTCATCATCAACCATCCTAATTTTGATCAAATATTCAAGTATTAGTGCATTTAGTCGATAATGTAAAAACATATAACATTATATTAGCATTTAACGAGATGTACTTATCACGATCAAATTGATATTGCGCTTCTGTAATACAAACAATGTCATGTTGGTAACATTCATCGATTGTTGGAACTCGGCGAAATTTTTGATGATACCATGGATATTTCTTCTGATTTGGTACAACGATTTTTTCTGTTAAAACAAATCATGTATATATATATGATTTGATATATGATATGATATATGATATATATATATATATATATGATTTGTTTTAATGTTAATATATAAAAATATACACATACACCGTCGTTGATTTCTATAATGACATAACCAAATAACTGATTAGATAATACCTCGGAAATATTCGACCGGTGCGTCCCATAAATAAAATATTTTGTTCATTATTCGATAGAAGGTGTTTTGTTCCGGATCCATTTTTTTTATATTAACACAATATATACAAACTAAAAATTATTTAATTTGTTGAAAACCTGTACATACGAAATTGCAAGATCAACTCATACAAGGATCATACAAAGAACTACACACTGGCAACGAGAGAAAATAAACTATATAGCTATATATGTATTATCTAGTGATCATTAATTACATATAGTACCTTCTAATAATTTTATATTTTTAAACAATATGCAATATTAATCTTGCCTATTTCCTCCAATCAATTGTTATATTATCATATTTTTTAAATAAAACGTATTACAAATAAACCCTAAATTTAACCGTGTAATAACATCATACTTGAGTGTTTCTTTTTTTTTGTATAAAAAATCTTACTATATACATAAAGAAATTTGATAAAAAAATATCACAAAACATCATAAAAAGAATACTTCAAATCTGCTAGTATAATACAGGTAAATAAATTATTTGATATTCCTAGTTTTTAAACACTTCCACATCTAGTTACCTTTTTATTGAAAATGTTGGTACAACTTATTTGTCCTAGAAGTATAAAACTAAAATTTTAGGAAGTGGCTCTTCCATTTTCATCGTTGCAGTCAAGATGGTAAGTTTGTACGTTTATTATCCTTCGTAAAAGATAAGCAGATTTGTGCATTATGTTTTACATTAATGTGAGAAACAATTATTTTATCATAAAATATCTTAACAATGGCATTGTTACATTTTTCGCAATAAAAGTTAGTTAAAATGTTTTATAAAATAATCAGAGTAAGTTTCTCATACACCGGCCACGTGTTTCACTTTAATTACATTTCATGATGATCACATTTTTTAAATGTTTATGGTTATTAAACTGAAAAATTTTGAGGATAAACTCTAGGGCGGTCTGATATATAAATTAATTGTATTTTTTTTTTACTTATATGTATCGTTCAATTAACATGAAAAATATGCCTTTTATAGTCGCACAGAAAATTCAGCGCACCCCGCCATGGATCTATGGGATTCTATCCCAAAAAAAGATCTCAACGGCATCGTGGTAAAGTTAAGGCTTTCCCCAAAGATGATCCGAGCAAACCTGTACATTTAACGGCTTTTGTTGGTTACAAAGCTGGTATGACTCACGTAGTCAGGGAAGCTGATCGTCCTGGATCAAGTAAGTAATATTTTCTACTATAATTTATTTGTTTCTTTAAATACAATAGATTAAAACTATACATAATATCTATTACCCCTGTTAATTGGTTGGGAATTTGCTATACTAAGAAGCGATCACGATTTCCACCATTTTGTTGCTCAGTAGAGACAAAATTTTGTCGCGTATTTCAATAGTCTATAGGATTACGTAAAAAAATACAAACAAACTTATTCATAGAAATATTACATGTACTTTGTATATGTTGTACATATTTATATAAATATGTACATGATTATTGCATATATAGCCATAAACCATAAAAAAGGGTGTAGCAGCATGCGAGAAGAGATCGCTTGTCTTTATGAAATCTTAATAATGCCTTTGTGCAATGGAAATCTGGCTTTATGTATATTTCTTTCAATATTCATGCCTCAGATATCCAATTTTAATTAGTTTTCTGTTTTTTTTTTCGACTGTTAATGCTAGTTTCTTCAATTAAATATTTGGTTTTTCTTGCTCTGTGTCCAATCAAATCTAATTTTGCTCTGCAGTCAGCTAGCAAAGCAGTACTGCATGTCCGACACTATGGCCTTAGTTTGATAAATGCAGAAATGTGTTGGTCAACTTTGGTTGCGGTAAAAGAGCTGCTTGATATTGTGCAGTATGGTCTGGACCGCAGTGTCGAAAAACAACTCTATGCCCTGCGAATGCAGAGAGCAGGGAGGCACGGCATATTCCATAACCTCTTTGGAACCCATTGGGTGATGATCATTGAGACAAACCATGCCTGGCACAGTTCTATTATATTACTATAACTTTTTATGGTACCTGTATGAATACACATCTAATTTTATATTTTGCTTTCTTTATTTAGAGGTAAATAAGAAAGAAATTGTGGAAGCAGTTACCATTTTAGAAGCACCACCTATGATTGTAGTTGGTGTAGTTGGGTATATTGAAACTCCACATGGATTACGTGCCCTGACTACAGTATGGGCGGAACATTTGTCGGAAGATTGTCGTAGAAGATTTTATAAAAACTGGTAATGCTTTTATGTTAACATATATTAAACATCTGTTACATAGTGTTATGGAGCATATTAAAATCAATCTGAAATCAGCTCTCCGCTCATTTTGATGAGAGTATTTATTTGGATTTAACCTCGAAATGAAAAAATCTTTTGGTAAGGTTGATCCAAAGTGTGTGCAGTCTCCGCTCATTATGATGAGGCTGGCACGTTACAGATGCGGTTACTTGTAACTTGTTAGCAAAAATACAGCCATTATAGTTATTTTTGTGTAGGTATAAGAGCAAAAAGAAGGCATTTACAAAGGCTTCCAAGAAATGGCAAGATGATCTTGGCCGTAAATCTATTGAAAGTGACTTTGCAAAGATTATTAAGTACTGCAAAGTTGTGCGAATTATTGCTCACACACAGGTAATTCTATTATATAAAATGTATTGTTTATTTATAATATATTATAAAATATTCATTTAGATATTATTTATTGAAATTGTTAATTATAGATGAAATTGTTGAGGCAACGTCAAAAGAAAGCTCATATAATGGAAATTCAGCTAAATGGTGGAACTATTGTAGACAAAGTTCAATGGGCTCGTGAACATTTGGAAAAACCAGTCCCTGTCAATAACGTCTTTGCTCCAGACGAAATGATAGATGTAATTGGCGTCACTAAAGGAAAAGGATACAAAGGTATGTCTAATATAGATCATTTCTCTATATGATTTTTAACCCTTTGTGGACGGGACGGTTCGAAGTCAACCGTACCCGTGAAGACCGAGCTGCTGCCGCGATAGTCATTTAAAATTGCCAGTGCACCTTTCTGCTTAGACGTGCTTTTCGTTCATAAATGTCAAATTCTACACATGTACATGCACAGATTCTCCACAGGATAAATAAACTGACATATTTATGAGTCTTTTGCATATACGCATACATGAGATATCAGTTTTTCGACCATAGCGACAAGTTTAAGTGGGACACATATGAATCTTTCGGCTCTATCAATTGTCTTTGCCAAACGCATATATGAGTTCCTCGGCCAGATTGGTGGTTTACGCAGAACGCATATATGCGGCGGTAGTCCGCAAAGGGTTAAAAATTATGTACGTAGTTTAAAGAACATGGACTAAATGATGACAAAACATGATAAGATTTATCTGATTGTTTTGAAGATATTTCATGCTGCCTTCCTACTGAAGTCCTTACTAATATTAAAAGTTATCCTTCTAATACTAAAAGTTACGCTTCTATTCTTTTGAAGCTTGTTCTTAATGAACATAGCATGTAATATACGTATGTATGTACAATCTTTACAGGTGTTACATCGCGTTGGCATACGAAAAAGTTGCCACGTAAGACTCACAAAGGTCTAAGAAAAGTTGCTTGTATTGGAGCATGGCATCCAAGCCGTGTCTCTTTCACTGTTGCCCGTGCTGGTCAAAAGGGTTACCATCATCGTACAGAAATGAACAAAAAAATCTACAGAATTGGGCAAGGAATTCACACTAAGGATGGCAAGGTACGTGTCTACTTTTTATAATGAATAGTGCCTCTTCCCTATGTTATTTTCTTTTTCTACGAAGGTAACTTTATGAGAGGCGTACATGAATAACTTGTAGTCATAGTATCTAAAAGCCGTCGATCATGATACTTTAGATCTCCAAAGCAAGTAACATGTATTATATATTAATTTATTATAAATTTCTATTGTTTGTCATGGAAAACTTTAATAAATTTTCAATATTTTTCAGATCGTGAAGAACAACGCATCTACAGAATACGATCTTACTGAAAAAACTATCACTCCTATGGGAGGTTTCCCTCACTATGGTGAAGTGAATAATGACTTCATTATGATCAAAGGTTGTTGTATGGGACCAAAAAAGCGTGTAATAACATTGCGCAAGGTAATACGCTATGACCGGCTTTTTTTATTAATTTTACTAGTATTTTCGTGATGAAATTCATAGAGCCGTTACTGTTATGAAATTAAAGTGATATTTAATGATAGGACTGATATGTAATCAGAATTATAATTATCTTATATCAAATTGATGTAATTATAATACAAACATGTATTTCTTTATAGTCTTTACTGGTACACACCAAACGTTCAGCGTTGGAAAAGATCAATCTTAAATTCATCGATACCAGCTCCAAATTTGGACATGGTCGTTTCCAGACCGCTGCTGATAAGGCTTCGTTTATGGGTCAACTTAAAAAAGACCGCATTCGCGAGGAACAGGCACAAGCTACTACCTCGGCACCATCAGCTACAAGTGCTTAATGGAGCACGTTGCATACTCAAATCTGTACGCAGTGGGAAAATAAAAAATTGTATGAGAAACTTCACCGACTTTTAATTTTGTTGTAATTGAAAAATCATATTTTCTTATCATATTCCTTTTAGAATTTTTGAAGTGTTATAACCAAATGTACAAAATATTTTTTATACATATGTGTTATGTATTGTTTAATTCTATTGTATTAAATTGCATATAATTGTATTTGTATATAGGGTTATGAAATTGTGGTACATTTCTAAAAAGCTAACTTTGATGCAAGACAATACAAATACAATTCATTCTATTATAAAAATTTTGATATATGCGGTATTAAATTATTTACCTGAGTGGAGATTTAAATCATTTACTTAATATAAATTATCGAAGACGGATCAGTTCCACCGTTACCAGATCGTGAGAATTTTAACCTTTTGCAGACGGAGAAGTTCAAAGTCAACCATGAACGTGAGGCCAAGCTACTACCACGATAATCACTTAAAATTACCTACACACATTCCTGCGTAGATGCGCTTTTCGATCATAGATGTGAAATTCTAGACACGTACATGCACAGATCCTCTACAGGATAAATAAAATGACACATGTCTCTTGGTAGTATTAGTTGGTTTCGCCCAAAACATATATGAGTTTCTCAGCCAAATTGATGGCTTACGCAGAACGTATATATGTATGGTAGTCCGCAAAGTTTCACTCTGCAGCGATGAAAGTGAATCTGATGGAATCAAACACAATCAATTGGAACTAATCGCAAATTGAATAATGCTCAGATAAGTTAATCTGTGTATCTTTTAAAATTATAAATTATTTAATAGTAGCATTATTTCTTTAAATACTATAATGTTGCATTTATAAATCTTGTGTTTCCCGCGTTAATTTATTACATGTTGCTAGAAAGTGCAAAATTGCTCCTAATGAAAAACTCAAACAATCTATTAGAAGATTTGCTGATATACATAGAAGCCCAGCAGCTATGATTTTAATACCTTTCTTTCTTGGTTCGAAAATTTCCGTAAAATTTCAAAAAGAGAAAACAAGTAACTTTCAGCAAATTCGAGGTAATGATGTTATTTATATAACGTAATATATGTGTATGTATTATATATTAACAATATTCTTACATTTTTAGCAAATTCTATAAATAGTAATAGTTCTGTAATTGAATCAGAAATTGTTACCAGTTCTACCAAGGCAAATGTACAGTGCGAGCGCTTCGTTAACGGGGTATAACACGGTTGTATACAGTACAACACAATATGACAAGAAAATACTCAAATTTATTTTATTAAAGGGCAATAATTTCTACAGAATGTTTACGCGATACTGCTGGCGTTGGATGCTATTCTCGGCCACAAATCTGCACATTCTTTTGCAACGGGTCCTGTAATAGCTGACCCTTTCATTTCTCCCTTATTATTGACAATGACTCCTGCATTGTCTTCAAAATATATAAAAACACCGTCTTTCCTTCTAAACGGTTTTCGTTGCCGTATTATGACTGCAGGCATAACTACAAAAAAGCAGTTTAAAAACGTTATCAATATTGTTACTTGTCTCTATTTAATCATACAAATTATATACTTTCTCTTGATCATCGCAAAAGCAGTATAGAATGACCATGTTTGTATCTCTTGATAATTGTATAAATTAATTAATAATTAAATAATAAAAAACAAGAATTCTATATAATTAATTTTGAGAAGTTCTTTCTATAGAAAAGAGTTACTACTTTAACATTAAATGAATAATAAAAATAATAGAGATACTAGTGTATACATGCTTTGAGATGAATACTGAATTACAAAATGGTTTCAATTACCCTTTTTCCTAAGTTCAGGTTTTCCCTTTTTGACAGTAGCAACTATCATATCGCCTGATCCTGCAGCTGGCAAACGATTTAGCCTGCCTTTAATACCTTGAACTGCGATGACATACAAATTTTTGGCACCTATAAAAAAAACGTTTATATTACAAATTCAATCTAATAAAATTCAGAAGCTTTTATGGAAAAACTTGAATTTAATCAAATAGCAAGGGTGAACGATATATTGGTTGAAATTGCATAAATGGATAATTCATATTTCATAGATTCGTTGGCCTTCTCCATTTATGATCATTTCAGTTTAACACATTTCTGTTAATGGTATTAAATAATAACTACATAGTTTTAATAACACTTTTTTGCTTGAATAAGCAATTTAGTTACTAATATTTATTCATATAATGATATGTGATAATGTTCATTTTAAGTAAAATTTCAGAAATTTATTTACGAAACTATTATACTAAAGAGCTTTAGTACTACTAAATTAACTGTTTATCATATTCAAGGTAAAATTAAATCTATGAGAAATAATCAAGAAATGTCAGTAACAACCGTCAGCCACGTGTTATTTTTGTTCATAAAATAGCCAGTTTTTTTAGGTTAAGCTTTATTGTTATAACATTTTCTAAATACTTACCAGTATTATCGGCGCAATTTATGACTGCCCCAACTGGTAAGCCCAGTGATATCCTAAATTTTGCTCCGGCAGAACCACCACGTCCTTGAAAAATAATAATTCTACATTAGTCCTTCCTATTAATGTGCATGTCTAACGGGGTATTTTTCTCCAATGCAATCATCGATTTATCCAGGTTCTGTTGCTATTAGTGAAAAATTATTTTTCCAACTGTATATTACAAGCATTCGTTTGACATTTGTCCATTTCTTTTTGAATTGATGGCTAACACTTTAATGGATTTCGTTGCATTTTCGTAGGATTTGGAAAAATAACTTACCTCTCTTCGACATCTTGCTGTGTTTAAAAGGGAAAGAAACTGCTGTTTATCGCGCATTTACTTTCGCGCAATCACGAATCGCTTCCGACGCGGGGTATTTGCAGTGTTCAAATTTCAAATCAATTCTTTGTCAAGAAATTATGGTAATTAATTTGACACAGCTAAAAAAGTACAATTCTAGTATTCTCCTTCCATCGTGTTATTAATGAATTTTTTATAATATATTTAATTTACTATATATACTTGTATAAAATTATCTCTACTATAAATTGTTTAGTTCTCATTTAAGAAAATGAGGAATATTTTATTTTAAATATATGTATACATTTTCATCCAAGTAGTAGTAGTATTTCAATTAATTAAGTATCATTAATCTATATATATTTAATACTATATACATTTTTGTTTTGAACTATGTTACAAATTAGTCAATCTTATTTGTATATATGTAATTACAATTATTATTATAGATTTACAATTACTTGTTTTTGCCGTTATATAAGAATGTTAATAAACATATAATGTATAACAATTAATTAAATATTTAATATCTCAAATTAAAAATTAATAAGCATTAAAGTAAACATATAATGTAATTACATAAATATTTAATACATATACTTTATTTAATGGCTATTTAATTATAATGTAATTGCTTTAAGAAGAATACAATATTATATTATAACAATTTCACTGCATTAATTTTTATTATAAAAAAGAATCGATATTCCCTTATAACCGATTTTCCTTGTTCTGTCATTTGATGTAGCTCAGAGTAGAGCAAAGTAATTAAATTCCACGTTGTTATTAGTATTACACTTACCAAATAAGATGCCTTGTCCCCTGTTAGCAGATTCTATCACTCTAGAATTGGAAGGTAACCATTAAAACTTTATTTCAATACATACTTTGTGTTTAAGTTCTGACTGCCATGAAACTTAACCTTATCTCTCAAATTTACGTTATTTATTCACTTTTTTTTATGCCTCCTTAAATAATGGCTAAAATTTCACATAAAAGATACTATATTTCTTTTGTAAAGCTTTTTTTAGTTTCACCATTTTTCTTTTATCTCATGTTTTTCTCCTAATTATGCAGAACCTTATTATTATTGTTTAGAAACCCTAATTAATACTCTTTTCTTTAGCACAAGAGCCATGGCCACAGCCAATTACTTTGTATCAACCATATGTTATATCGGACAAATTCAATTAATGACTTAGAAACATAAAGCTATTATCTGAGCTTGCAAAATGCATTGTGCATTGCTTAAGATGCGGAACAGTTAGCGAATTGGATAGTTGCATGTTACTTTGATCTATGTTTGCTTCCTGTTTGTGGTACTAATTTTATGGAGGGGTCGATACAATGTATGTGTCGTTTGTGATTTTAATTTATCGATTGTTTTGTAGTTTTTCTGGTACTTTTTAAGAAATTTCGTTTATCTTACGTTTGGTCACGTCCTGTATGCCCGTACAAGCCGACAACAATTTTTTAAACTATGTGATGTATTAATGTTTTATATAACGTACGATTTTTTGTATATTATATCATGTATTGAATATTATCTGTGCAATTTTTTAATATTATTTGATGATGTTCATAATAATAATACTAATACATTATTAACAACACAAAATATAGTAGTGATATTTATAAATTTTGTTAATATTCATTTTTTCTTCATTCTCTTGTCATTACTAGGCTTTATTTCCCTATCGCACGTAATTGTATATTAATAAAATATTGCTTCTATTTATTCCCATTGAATATATATTTATTATACGCATTATTTTGATCGTAGATTTTGTATTGGAATGTTACATGACATTCTTTGAACCACATGGCAGACCAAGATAATGCAGATTACTATGCACTTTGTACAAATGACCAAAATAAGACAGAAAGTCTAAATGAAAGGCTAATAGAAAGGAGCATATCTCAATCATTATGTGACCTAAATAGTAGGAATAATAGTGTTGCAGTTGAAAATGCAGCATCTGTTTCCCTATTATTAAGTCACTATAAATATCATCGTTCCTCACATCATGATAGTCCAGTTAATTTTTCATCTCTACCAACGTATCTTCCACCCATTGGTGTATTTTGGGATATAGAAAATTGCCATGTAAGTATTAAATCTTATAATTTTATATTACTGAAATGTATTACACAATACTATAGTTAAATATATTTGAAAATATAAAATATTTCTTATGATTATTACAGGTAGCAAAAGGAGGATTTGCCATGGCTGCAACCCATGTAATTAGAGAAAAATTTTTTGGTGGTTGTAGGGAAGCAGAATTTATTGTAGTTTGTGATGTCTTAAGAGAAAATAATCGGGTTATAAAAGAATTGAATAATGCTCAGATAAGTTAATCTGTGTATCTTTTAAAATTATAAATTATTTAATAGTAGCATTATTTCTTTAAATACTATAATGTTGCATTTATAAATCTTGTGTTTCTCACGTTAATTTAATACATGTTGCTAGAAAGTGCAAAATTGCTCCTAATGAAAAATTCAAACAATCTATTAGAAGATTTGCTGATATACATAGAAGCCCAGCAGCTATGATTTTAATACCTTTCTTTCTTGGTTCGAAAATTTCCGTAAAATTTCAAAAAGAGAAAACGAGTAACTTTTTGCAAATTCGAGGTAATGATGTTATTTATATAACTTAATATATATGCATGTATTATTTATTAACAATATTCTTACATTTTTAGCAAATTCTATAAATAGAAATGGTTCTGTAATTGAATCAGAAATTGTTACCAGTTCTACCAAGGCAAATGTACATTGCGAGCGCTTCGTTAACGGGGTATAACACGGTTGTATACAGTACAACACAATATGACAAGAAAATACTCAAATTTATTTTATTAAAGGGCAATAGTTTCTACAGAATGTTTACGCGATACTGCTGGCGTTGGATGCTATTCTCGGCCACAAATCTGCACATTCTTTTGCAACGGGTCCTGTAATAGCTGACCCTTTCATTTCTCCCTTATTATTGACAATGACTCCTGCATTGTCTTCAAAATATATAAAAACACCGTCCTTCCTTCTAAACGGTTTTCGTTGCCGTATTATGACTGCAGGCATAACTACAAAAAAGCAGTTTAAAAACGTTATCAATATTGTTACTTGTCTCTATTTAATCATACAAATTATATACTTTCTCTTGATCATCGCAAAAGAAGTATAGAATGACCATGTTTGTATCTCTTGATAATTGTATAAATTAATTAATAATTAAATAATAAAAAACAAGAATTCTATATAATTAATTTTGAGAAGTTCTTTCTATAGAAAAGAGTTACTACTTTAACATTAAATGAATAATAAAAATAATAGAGATACTAGTGTATACATGCTTTGAGATGAATACTGAATTACAAAATGGTTTCAATTACCCTTTTTCCTAAGTTCAGGTTTTCCCTTTTTGACAGTAGCAACTATCATATCGCCTGATCCTGCAGCTGGCAAACGATTTAGCCTGCCTTTAATACCTTGAACTGCGATGACATACAAATTTTTGGCACCTATAAAAAAAACGTTTATATTACAAATTCAATCTAATAAAATTCAGAAGCTTTTATGGAAAAACTTGAATTTAATCAAATAGCAAGGGTGAACGATATATTGGTTGAAATTGCATAAATGGATAATTCATATTTCATAGATTCGTTGGCCTTTTCCATTTATGATCATTTCAGTTTAACACATTTCTGTTAATGGTATTAAATAATAACTACATAGTTTTAATAACACTTTTTTGCTTGAATAAGCAATTTAGTTACTAATATTTATTCATATAATGATATGTGATAATGTTCATTTTAAGTAAAATTTCAGAAATTTATTTACGAAACTATTATACTAAAGAGCTTTAGTACTACTAAATAACTGTTTATCATATTCGAGGTAAAATTAAATCTATGAGAAATAATCAAGAAATGTCAGTAACAACCGTCAACCACGTGTTGTTTTTGTTCATAAAATAGCCAGTTTTTTTAGGTTAAGCTTTATTGTTATAACATTTTCTAAATACTTACCAGTATTATCGGCGCAATTTATGACTGCCCCAACTGGTAAGCCCAGTGATATTCTAAATTTTGCTCCGGCAGAACCACCACGTCCTTGAAAAATAATAATTCCACATTAGTCCTTCCTATTAATGTGCATGTCTAACGGGGTATTTTTCTCCAATGCAATCATCGATTTATCCAGGTTCTGTTGCTATTAGTGAAAAATTATTTTTCCAACTGTATATTACAAGCATTCGTTTGACATTTGTCCATTTCTTTTTGAATTGATGGTTAACACTTTAATGGATTTCGTTGCATTTTCGTTGGATTTGGAGAAACAACTTACCTCTCTTCGACATCTTGGTGTGTTTAAAAGGAAAAGAAACTGCTGTTTATCGCGCATTAACTTTCGCGCAATCACGAATCGCTTCCGACGCGGGGTATTTGCAGTGTTCAAATTTCAAATCAATTCTTTGTCAAGAAATTATGGTAATTAATTTGACACAGCTGAAAAAGTACAATTCTAGTATTCTCCTTCCATCGTGTTATTAATGAATTTTTTATAATATATTTAATTTACTATATATACTTGTATAAAATTATCTCTACTATAAATTGTTTAGTTCTCATTTAAGAAAATGAGGAATATTTTATTTTAAATATATGTATACATTTTCATCCAAGTAGTAGTAGTATTTCAATTAATTAAGTATCATTAATCTATATATATTTAATACTATATACATTTTTGTTTTGAACTATGTTACAAATTAGTCAATCTTATTTGTATATATGTAATTACAATTATTATTATAGATTTACAATTACTTGTTTTTGCCGTTATATAAGAATGTTAATAAACATATAATGTATAACAATTAATTAAATATTTAATATCTCAAATTAAAAATTAATAAGCATTAAAGTAAACATATAATGTAATTACATAAATATTTAATACATATACTTTATTTAATGGCTATTTAATTATAATGTAATTGCTTTAAGAAGAATACAATATTATATTATAACAATTTCACTGCATTAATTTTTATTATAAAAAAGAATCGATATTCCCTTATAACCGATTTTCCTTGTTCTGTCATTTGATGTAGCTCAGAGTAGAGCAAAGTAATTAAATTCCACGTTGTTATTAGTATTACACTTACCAAATAAGATGCCTTGTCCCCTGTTAGCAGATTCTATCACTCTAGAATTGGAAGGTAACCATTAAAACTTTATTTCAATACATACTTTGTGTTTAAGTTCTGACTGCCATGAAACTTAACCTTATCTCTCAAATTTACGTTATTTATTCACTTTTTTTTATGCCTCCTTAAATAATGGCTAAAATTTCACATAAAAGATACTATATTTCTTTTGTAAAGCTTTTTTTAGTTTCACCATTTTTCTTTTATCTCATGTTTTTCTCCTAATTATGCAGAACCTTATTATTATTGTTTAGAAACCCTAATTAATACTCTTTTCTTTAGCACAAGAGCCATGGCCACAGCCAATTACTTTGTATCAACCATATGAAGTTGAACAAATATTATTACCTGACAATGCAAATTGTTTAGCTGTACAAGCTTTCCTTAAAATGTGTGGCCTTGATTTTCAAATAGAACCAAGAAGCAATGCAGAATATATGTCCCCATCTGGCCGCGTACCATTTATTAAATGTGGGGCATTTTTAATATCTGAATTTGACAATATCGTATCATTCATAGGGAATAAAGGCAGAAGTTTGTCAGACCATTTATCTGCAACTTGCAAAGCAGACATGAGGGCTTATATGTCATTAGTGAATAATGTTTTTGTAAATGCTGAGCTATATATCTGTTGGGTTGATGAACCAACTTTGAATGAAGTAACTAAAGTAAGGCATGGTAGTGTATATCCATGGCCATTAAATCACTTTTTAAATTGGCAAAAAAGAAAGGAAGTGATAAAGAAACTCAATGTACTTGGCTGGTATAGTAAAACTATAGAAGAAGTATGTAAGGAGGTTCAAAATTGCTGTACAGCATTGTCTGAAAGATTGGAGGGTAGTGATTATTTTTCTGGAGAGAAGTAAGTATAAGTTATTAATTTACATTGCTATAAATGCTTTATTTCTTTTTGTTAATTAAAATTAAACATAACAAATATCTTATATCCATTTGAAATTTTTTCATTGACAAAAGTGTACTGTGTTTTTTGTTTAATATCACTGATGTTTTGATTTTTGAAAAGACCTACTGAAGTAGATGCTCTTGTATGTGGTCACATATATTCCTTGTCTTCAATCACTCCTTCTCTCCCACCTACTGTTCGAGAGATTGCTGCAGCTATACAAGATTTTCCTAAACTTCTTGAACATGCATCAAGAATTGGACGAAATTACCTGAATAACTGTTTGCTTGAACCTCCTGTTTATGATTTTGAAATCTGTGCATCTTCTTCCAAAGAAACTCTATGGAATTATTCTGAATCAATTGAAGCGTTACCACCACTTTCAGAAGATTCTTTCGAAATTCTCCTTTTAAATCCCTGAATCCTTGTAACAGTGCATTTGTTGCCATAGTTTAAATACATGAAATTTATATTTGACAATATTTTTATTTAATTATATTTAGGACACCTAATGAATTGGATGCCCTAGTTTTTGGACATATTTTTACGATAGTCACAACACCGCTACCTGGTAACAAACTAGCAAATATTGTCCAGAGCTATCCACTGCTAGTGCATCTCTGCAAACGCATTGAAACTAGGTATTTCCAGCGTTCAGAAGATTAGGAGGAATTTCCCTCGGGCTCTAGATACGTCGAAATTATGTACTCTGATAGTACTGATATGAAGTTTCTGTGCTATGCACGCACTCTTGATAAAGATCAAAGTAAAAAAGTAAAGCCAAAATTATGTAGTATCTTATAAACAACTGTCTAAAGAAAGATAAATTCCTTACACTATTCAAAATGATATACAAACTGTGGTTTTAAATAATTTTATTAAGGTATTATGTTATGTAACGCATGAGGCACATATATTGTATATCATAAATATGATACAAGTTACAGTAAATAAACAAACGTTCAATGTATCTGAAGCCCGAGTCCGAGAACTAGTAAGAAATAGTAAACTTTATAGAAAATAAAGAAAAGTATTGATAGTTGTTGTAGCTATTAAATATGAAAATTATATTAGCGTTGAACATGAAGTATCGTTGAATGTATTATTCTAAATATATAATATTACACGTGACATTTTTCAGCATTTTTTCTCCTCAAGAGATACGGGTGAAATAAAGTAACAAAATGTTGGAGGCGAGAATTAAGTAATACGACTTTGGAGATTTCTAAATATATGTTCTTGGAAAACGACAGGAATGCATAACCGATAAAAGGTATCTGTAAATTAGGCGTTTTACAAAAATATTTGTCAGATATTGTTAGAAACGATAATGTTAAATCATTGTTTATTTCTCCAATGACAATTGTTTTCAATGTATTTTTGTCAGCATTTATTTTTAACTTAAATAATTGAAGAGAATTATGTACAATAACAACCATTCTGATATTAAGTATAACTATATATGTGTTAATTGACAATAAGTATCTTTTTATCATAAAAATTGCATATATTTAACTAATAATATTTGTTATTTTGTGTGCATTTTAAATAACTTATTCACATTTTGTTTTAATTTTATTTTAATTGAAAGTTTATATTAGCTACATGAACTAATTTATACTTATGTGTAAAAAGTATTTATGTCATTACTAATGTGCATTGTTTTCAATGTACATCTGTATTACATAGATATCTTTTACACGTTATAATAAAACTCTACTTGTCTAGTCAGTTCATTATAGCATACTTTTCTGTGTGAAATTGTAAAACATTCTTAGATATCATATGTAAAATAATATAATTATGTATAATAAGAGCTAAATTAAATCTAAGTTATTGGAATAATGTTCGAATTATTTTTTTTTTCATATTCTTAATTGAATTGGAAGATGAATATTTAATACTAATTACGCAATTATGAGTTATCTCGTATAAATATTAAAATATGTCTGTTACATATTTCTTGTCTCCAGCGTTTAGTTACAGTAAATACTAATTATATTCACCTTCAAATTTTTTATTAAAATTTGTATACTTAATAGAGAGAATGTAAATTTTTTGATTTCTTTCAAAATATTGTTTACAGTTCAATGCTTTCACATATAGGAATATCGTTAAATAAACACTGTTTATCTCCTTATTGCAACAATTTATATCTGAATATATTCATTTTTTAGTGATAAATAAAAGAATAAATAATATAAAGACTTTCTTCATACATAACAAGCATGTATTTTCCTCCCTACTGTTATTATTTTTATTTCTTAATAGTATCTTTCAATAACAAATACTATGTAAGAGCTACTATTATAATATGCATGAGAATACAATTTGATTATTCTAAAGAAAACATAAGCAGTTTGCAATTTGTTATTCATTGAAATTATAAAAAGATATGTAGAAAAAGAAAAATACATACAGCGATTTACAATGATAAAATTAAATTAGTGAAGTCATTTCCAATATTGCACGATGTGATTCGTAGAAAATTATAATGATTATCTTGATTGAGGCTTGTTAGATAATGATCTAATCATTATCTTATACTTCAAAGGAACTCAAAAAATTAATAGAAGAAGCAAAAAAATTTATCCAATACAGGACAATTGAAGTTTTACATCTTTTATAATAAAGATTGATATTACACATCTGTAAATTCGTGATGTGAAGTGTGCATACAATCTTGAAGTATAGTAAACACTACAAGATGTAACAAGTTTACAGTTTTACTAAATTGTGGCGTTTTGATATAAATTTCTGGCTATGAATTACACGCAATTCTTTAATTCTATTAGACATAGCAGGATATAGCGATATAATTGTCTCACGCACGTTTATACAGATACATACACATCACATGTACTCGTAATTAAAAAATTATGAATATATGTATATATGTATGCACTTAAAGAACTTGTAATCTACACTGATTTATACTTGCAGTGCTCAACTGAAAAGTTTAAACATTCATACTTTCAATATATTGATTAAAAATAATCAGATTGAGATCATATTTATTTATAACTAAACTTAAATATAGAAGACATTACATCTTTCCAGAAGACTAATTGTATATATATATAGCTATATAGCAAAAAATATTATAAATTTAACAATAATTATTTGCAAAATGACAACTATAGACAATAATAATCATTTGTCGTATGTTTAAAATTTATAGAATATCATTTTATGTAACTAAAAACAGAATTACTTGTGCGAAAATATTTAATCAAACACAATAAGTCTGAAGTTGTTAATTATAATTTTGATTAATGCAAAAAGTAGTTTTATTCTGAAAGTATAAGTTTAATATTCCTATTTTCTTTCTTTTTCTTTTTTACTTTGTTAATAGGTACGACTTCTGCTATGTGTGGACTATGCTCAGAAATAAAAACTAGCGATAACGGAAGTTATTCGAAAATGGAAGTTTGTATTTTATTCATTTATGTTTATCCTATCAGTATATTTTGTTTCTATTCAATGAACTTACTATCTCTTGGAACAAATAATTGAATTAACTATTGCAATAATTTCATCTCATAGATGATATTAGATTTTTACTTAACTTACTTTATAATTGGATAAATATATTGAATGCTTTGCATATTTTTGCATACAATGAATAATATGATTAACTTCATGAAGTAAATAGTATCACTTCCAAAAAAGAAGAAAAAGAAAACTCGAATGCGATCGATCTTAATTTCTTAAATAAAATTTTAATATCTAGTATTTGATTATTTTGACATCTCTCAATTTAACATTATGCATATTTTATATATATTTTGTTTAATTACATTTTATTCATTTTCTCTACAACTAAGAATATGAAGAATATTTAAATTGAGAGATATCTATAATTTGCTATAATGTATCTACTAGAGCAATTTAATAACAAGTGTATAACCTCATTTTTTAATAATTTAGATTAGAATATTATTTATGAAATTTTCTCACAATAACACATAAGCCCTGGCAGTCACTGGTATCAAATCTTGATTTGTCTTTATGTGATTCGTAAAGAGAGAGTTTCATTATTTATTTATTGATTGGTACCTGCCCAAATATTTGATAAATATAGATTCTAGTAACTACTATGTTGTGATATTTCTTAACAATATTATGTTAAGATGTTAATTTTTCAAATGTATTTTTTACACTAATCTTTTTAACAAGATTGATTTAAGTTCCTTACAAATAAGTACAAAATTTATTATATTTAAATAATAAATTACCTTTTTTTTGAAATTTTATAAAAATCATAGCGCAAGAATTATCTCAACTTTTATCGATATAACTATATTTTGGTTTTTAATAATTTCAACGATGCCGTATCGAATATTATTAACAAAACATTATTGTAAATTATAGAATTTTCTTTTGGCGTGTGTTATTGCACGCTTTGTATGATATCTTACATTTATCTGCTGAATATATCCGTAAGATATACTATACATGTACGTACTTATATAGGCTAACAGCTTTTGAAATGTTAATCTTGTGTTTATGAAATGAATTAATCTGGTGGTAAAAAACTGAAGAGTCGAAATTGTTCTCTAATACGTGGTCTAACATCTCCACCCTAAAATGTTAATTAACGTTTATTTTATTATCAATGTTTGTTGCAAATCACCTAACATAAACTTTATTAAATACTTACCCAATTTACTAAATTTTCTAAGAAAGGTAACAATTTCATTAATTCATTATCTGAGCGATCGGCAAACCAACTTTCTATAGGAATACCATTTTCTAACTGTAAAAGAAATATTTTATTAAAATCAGAAAATATATAACTGTTCTTTTTTTCAATATTTTAAATATGACAAAGCCATATTCTTACTTGGTATCCAAATGCTTGTGGACTATTATCGATAATAACAGTTTTAGATAAATCTCTACCGAGTATAGATAGATCCTTAATATAATTTCCATTTACGCAAACACAGTGTTCTCTGAACAGACGATACTTAATCAATTTTCGTGTTGGATCTAATAGATTCATTAATTTGTTTGCATAAACTCGTTTACTTGCAGTAAAAAGGATCACTTCATACAATGACGAGACATGTTCTAAAAATTCGCGAAAATAGGGTCTTGTTCTGACGAACACCGTGTATGTTACATCTTGAAAGACGACTGGAAAGCGGAATGCTGCATCCGAAAGTTCTTGCAAGCTACAGTGAACTAATGTTTCATCCTGTATAAAAAAAAAATCTTTTTATATCCCTTCGTTCATTTTCTGTAATATTTTTAGATTTTATTAAAGAATTATTTTGTTACTGTATTAATTTTTATTATGCATTTTTTTATGATAATTCAAAATATTCGTACCAAATCTAATACGAGACTAAATTCTGGACTACTGCGTGTTTTAAGAGGAAGAGCAGGACACCTGGCTCTCATCGCTGGAGTCAAAGGTGGTAAGTGTTTAATGAAGACATAAGGATCAAATGGTTCCCAATCTTCTTGAACATGAGTAACCATATTTTCCATATCACAACTTTCTACTATTTCCTCACTTCCAACTTCCATATATTCAACGTCATGGTAATCGTTCTCAATATCATCGGAATCATATTTTTCAGTAACATTCCCGTTTGTATCTGGCGAATGATGATGGCTTAGACTATACATGGTTGTAGTACCATACTTTGTAGTAGTAAAATTTGATTCATATTTTGACAAATGGGTGTCAACAGAACATTGAGTTTTTGACGAATTACTATTGTTCGCATTATTATTGCTAAATGTGTACTTTCCATTTGGAAAATACTTTTCTGATGAATAAGAACGAGTTCCATACATGGATGTAGAATGCATTAATCTATAGCATTCTTCAGATGCTTCTGTTTGTGTGCAATGTGCGGAATAATACAGCGAACTAGTATCTGTAACAAAAGGAATGTATTAGTTGCATATGCGTTACACAAAGCCAAATAAATTATTATAAGCTATATTTGTAAATATGCATACCAATACTTTTGCTTTCTTCATCATCCAATACATATGAAAGGTTTGAATTTGAACCTATAGATGCAGGAGGCATTAGATTTGATAGTGGTGATACACTCGGAACTGAAGATTTGATGTCATTTACACTGGTTATGGAAGAACAACATGAGTCTGTGTTTAATATAGATGAGTACAAAGATAAACTAGTTGTATTCCAGTTTTCCTTAGATTCTTCAGAAACTTTTGATACTGTTGCACATTTTTCTGGCTAAAAAATTTATATTTTTTACTATTAGTTATTCAAAAACAGACTAGTTCAAAATAACTTACAATAACTGCATCTTTTGTAGAAGATCGGTGTAAAGGAGTTGAAGTAACCATTGATCGTTTTATGCATTTTCTTCTACGAGGCCCTCTCTCTCGTCTATTAGGTGTAGATTTTACGAAACGTAAAACATTTTCTTTACAAGCCTACGAAGATAATAATCTTTTTAACAAAACTGAAGTGAAGTCTTTACATTAACCAAATGACTTCGATTGTAGTTCTAAGAAATCTAAGTGTATAACATCCTTGAGAGTTAGTCAGTCACTCATTAACCGCTGATTAGTTAGAAAGTATTTCTTTTTAAGGAATAGTGAAGTTTGTTTTAATAAATGACCTGCAAAGATCATTTACATAAGCTAATAATAATAATGTAGTTTGAAATATCATAATTGAATATCAATGTTTTAGATAGCAACACAAAAAGATACAACAGATGTGAGAAGTTAGGGTCAAAGGAAAAATAGATACTAATGCATACCTCTTTTAAGAAATGAGTACATCTATGTTTCCATCGTGTCAGTCTACCACATTTGTTTGGTGTATTATTATTATTATTTACAGATGGAAGTTTTCGTAAGCTGCTAACTTGTACCCGATGGTGAGATGTTTTAATTCTGGATACACAACTTACGTTTAAACGACCACGTAGTCTTCTACTAACATGCTCACTTCGTAACCACATTTCAGAGAAGTATCTAAATGGCCTAAAACAACATGTAACCATAGAATATTATTGTACTATTTAAAAATATTAAAATTATACAACTGTTATATTAATCAAAATCAATAAGTAGCATGAATCAATTTCTTGTTAATCAACAGAAGGAAGGTAAATAAATATATACGCATAATATAATGTATACTTATAGAAATTATTAGAGATTTATTTATTAATATTATTATATCTATATATATATATATATATCCATTTCTTTTGTAGGTACATTTTTTTATAAAGAATGATCTAATAATACCCTATTGTAACAAATAAATTTAAATATAAAACAAAATTTATTTTTATATATTTTAATTATATTTAATTTTTCTTTTTTGTTTTCAAGCAATTAATCAAAATACATTTTCTTAACAACTATTTTAAATACAAGTTTCATTGTAACAACTGACATAAAAAATTCTATTTAAATTCAATGGGTATTTTCAACAAAATTATACATTTACAACATCCGAGATACATATTTCTTAACTTTTTACATAAATAATTTATCTCTCCTAGATTAGACTGAGGTATATGAAAAACAGTGGTTTGAACTAAACATAAAATTTCATGAAGGACAAAATTTTTCTAAAGAAATAATAAAATCTAAATCGTAATCTAAAAAGAAAAATCAATTCATACATCAAACAAAGAGAGATCAGAAGATCAGAAGATCAGAAGATCAGAAGATCAGAAGATCAGAAGATCAGAAGATCAGAAGATCAGAAGATCAGAAGATCAGAAGATCAGAAGATCAGAAGATCAGAAGATCAGAAGATCAGAAGATCAGAAGATCAGAAGATCAGAAGATCAGAAGATCAGAAGATCAGAAGATCAGAAGATCAGAAGATCAGAAGATCAGAAGATCAGAAGATCAGAAGATCAGAAGATCAGAAGATCAGAAGATCAGAATATCAGAATATCAGAATATCAGAATATCAGAATATCAGAATATCAGAATATCAGAATATCAGAATATCAGAATATCAGAATATCAGAATATCAGAATATCAGAATATCAGAATATCAGAATATCAGAATATCAGAATATCAGAATATCAGAATATCAGAATATCAGAATATCAGAATATCAGAATATCAGAATATCAGAATATCAGAATATCAGAAGATCAGAAGATCAAAAGATCAAAAGATCAAAAGATCAAAAGATCAAAAGATCAAAAGATCAAAAGATCAAAAGATCAAAAGATCAAAAGAAAGATCAAAAGATCAAAAGATCAAAAGATCAAAAAGCTATCAATTATTAATGTTTGATCGTGTCTTAGAAATTGCGCGGGAAAGAAATTCGATCATATCGTAAAAAAGGGGCGTTCCTGATCCACGGTTTCTTGTAGTGGTTCTATATACGTATACATATACTCGTATAAGCGTCACACTACGCACGCACGCACACAAACACGCGCATACAAATACACATAGATGCACACTTAGAAGTATATATCGATTTATATGCAGTGTGATACTTGGTTACATTTTCTAGTATCTTCACAGAAATAGTGTAGATTTGTGTGCACAACCGAATAATCGGCGAGATGTGAAATGAAATTTATATTACATGATAAACCGTGCACGATGCTCATCTTACTCGATGGTACTGTATATCGGACATAAATCGATCGAAAGTTTGAAAGTGCAATGTTGTGCCGCGGAAGCGGCGGCACCCAACAATTGTAACGCCTGAAAATTCCCGCGAAAACTATCCCGCGTGAATAAATGCTTAACTCATGTTTCAACTTATGATACCGCTTACCATATCTCTTAATTAACAGACACACTTATTAAATACAGAAATAAGTCGGTATGTGTTGTGGTCACACGCGTTTCATTCAAATCGGTAGCTCGCATTCACTTTTCATCCCCCGAAACTAAACAATCATGGCTGCGGCGTCACTCGAAAATACATCATGAATCAAATTCAACACTACTTCGTTAACACATATCGTTTCTCACAAATATGAATCAAATTTTTCAATTCATTTTTTAAATCAAAGTCATGTGAAAAATAATATAGTAAAAATATATCCTACAACTATATTTTTTATTGAAATTTGATTAATTCTACAAGTTTTCCGGTTACAAATGCGACATCTATGTTTTAAAGACACTTCTTTTTAAGGCGCTTGTTCATTAAGAGAAATCGAACCAAGTACTTACTGTTTAGCCAAAATTAATTAATTGTCCAAATATTTATAATTTATACGTAGATAAAATTCATATCAAACCTTAGTATGTGCTATAAAACAAATTTAGAACGTCAAGATGTTGTTATATGTAGATAATCCTTTCCTATATACTGTTCTATATACATACACCATGAATATACATTTGTATTACACAAAATTAAATGTTTTGGATAAAATGAAATAATATGACGAATAATTATATAAAGAATAGAAATAATTTATGTATATGTTAATTAAATAATAAAAAAATATATTTTCAAAGATAGACTTTACTGGTTTTGATTCTATTAAAAAATGTTTTCAAGAACTTAATATAAAAAACTGTTGTGCTATATTACAAAAAATATTAAAAAGTACAAAGCCTAAAAATATATGAAGGCACAATTTCTATACAAAAATAGCAATAAATATTTCAGACTTTTATTGAATTTTTGTATGGCTATTTACATCATTATATCATAGTTTATCAATATTGTATCATTGTAAGAATAGCGAATAGTAATTTTATATTATTTATAAAATCGTACTATATGCTCTAATCGCAGTTAATTCAATATTTACATTATGTATTAGAAAAGCCAAGTCGTACATAAACTATGTACAGCAGCATGGCATATGTGTATAATTTGTAGTCAACCAATTTGCGCTTAAACAAATACATATTTAACATAACTTTTGTATACTTGCTTCGACTTCCTAAGTCTACATGTTTTTATGCGTTATTTCACTCAAATATAAGACACCATGTTATATTACTTTTGTTTTTGCTCATTATAGACAATATTACTAACTAAACCAAAAATTATATGCAGCCATTTATAAATATTACGCTATATATAGCAGTTCTCTGTTACTTTAAAATCTTACGATAATAAACTGTATAAAAAAGAAAAAATTTTATAATCATATTTGTAGAAATCAAAATATTTGAAAGAATGGAAGTTCTTAAATTGTCAAATAAATATTTAAGTGATTATTGCTAACACTTCAAGTGTTAACATGCTAATTGAATACATTATTCTATAAAAACCTATTGCAATTTACACAATTAAAATATTTATATCATAAAGATAAAGATGATAGATAAAGATAAACATGAATGTTTTTTACCTTTGTTATATGGTAATGAAGAACTTCTAAGATTTGTATGGTAAACTTTTCGGCAGATACATAAATTAAAGATTTTCAAAGATACTTCACCTTAGATTCTTTACCTTGTAACGTGTACGCGGAAGTAAAAATTTTATGACAAAATTTATTGCACACGTAACCAGTTATAGAAAGTTTACTACTTGGTTGCGTAGCAAACATTATTATCTTGAGTTAAGAGCAAAGAATGCAATGGTCAAACACCATTAGATGTTGTGGAACTATGAAGCGGTGGTCTCAATAGATCATGATATTGTAGTAAAGCTTCCCGTAAAGATCTTGATACTTGACCTGACGCTGTAGCTATTGTACATTCTACTAGACAAGGATATAGTCCAATCAGTTGTTCCCAAACTGATCTTTCAACTAAAAATAAAATTTGTATTCCATTGTCTTTCTTTGCATAACGTTGTTTATAAATAAAAGATAGGAAGTTATGTATGTTGTTATAAAAATTAAAATCAAATATATCAATTAATAAAGATTACCTTTGTTAGGTGGTGCTTTTTTCAGAGAAACCACAAGTGTTGCAACAGCTTTCAAAACAAAAGAAATTTCTGATAATCTGTACCTAGAAAAGGTTTATATAATAAGTACTTAAAAATTAATATATGTATATATTACATTTATCTCCAATGGGATTGTACAATGTATTTTACTAATATAATAAAATGAAATCAAGTGAAAGAAGAGCTAAAAAAATTTTGTTTGAACAAAACCATTACCTAGGTAGCGGACATTTTCCACTTCGCCTTTCATTTTCAATATATCGTCGTAAAACTTCTTGAAACCTATGAAGGAGCGCAGTGACTGCTAACCGTCCAGCAACACCTCCTTCATCGTTTTCAGGACTTTTGGTTGTGTCATGATCTGATTCATTATTTAGTCCATCCAATAGAGAAAACTGAAGTAATGTTTCAAAACACGTTTTTGCGAATTCCTCTCTTAACTTAGTTTCGCCGCTATTTTCTACAATAATAAAAGGTAATTTTACAGCAATGAAAAATAATTTTATATTTAAAATTTTTCCTTCAATGAACATAAAAGAGATTTACCAATATTTGTTGTAGTCGCTGAGTGTATGGAGCCTTTGTTTAATAACATAACTACTCGCAAAATAAACTGATGAGGTATGTATTGAGAATGTGGTAAAACCTCATCTCGTAAAAGTTCCATAACTTGACAATCTACAGCTTCATCCGCTTGAATTTCTTCGACACCTCGTTCTATATTTAATATACTGTAGTAGAACACCAAAATGTTAATTTTAACAATCAATGGTTACAAAACAACAAAATACAAGTTTATTGCTATGCTATATCGAACTACCTTTTCGGAAATAGGAAATCATCTAATGTATTCGCTAGTTCCGGCCACATATTTTGAAATTGTTCTGGATATTTCCTGGCTAAAGGTAAGCCAGTATGTAAAACGGCAAGCAAACTAGTAACAGCCAATTTCCAAGTTGTTGGTGACGGGCAAGCATACTTCATTGACAAAGGTACATGCAACGCTTCTATAATATGCTTTAAAACTTGTCCATCTATAACTGCCATTTCAGGTGCTGTCTTTTGATATAATGTTACAACCATTGATAAAGCTTTCTCTCCAAAAGGAACATAATTCATAGTCACCCAATCAGCCTAAATAAATAAAAGAGCTAAATAATATTTCATTAAAAATAATGTCATGGTTAAATACAAAAACTAAAAAATACGCACAGATACGCCTCTAATTTGAGAGATGTGTTTTGTTGGGATTTTACCATAGGTGGGAGCTTCACAAGCTAGCTTTGAAAAACTCAAAAGCTGAAGAAATATTAAAACAATCATTGTTCGCAAATTATCGGGTCCATTTAATGCTTCCTATTAAAAGAAAAATTAAATTAATGTTGAATAGAGAAAGAATGATTTTAATAATGAAATAAATTACATACTTTTTGTAAAAGCTCCATTGAATGAAGTACACCATCTTGTAAATGAGTGAGAACTACATCTGGCATTGTAGGCAAAATATATGGCGTTGATTCACCATGTACTGGAACTGCAACTGCATTTTTTAACACAATGCAAAGTTTTTGCAAATCTGGGCCAGTGAATCTGAGAAATAAAAAAAAAGGATATACACTTTCTTTTTTAAAATAAAAATTTAATTACATGAAAAAATTATTAAGTATAAATATACTTGTTTCTGATGTGTTGGAAAACAGCTGGAAATATATGAACCAATGCTGTTAAAAATGCTTGTGATGGTACATAAGGTTCCGTTTCCCCTTCTTGAGGGGGTGTTGTACTTTCCATTCCAATATTCAACCACACACGCCATGCAACGATCCATAATGCTTCGGAATCATTTGACTGAATCACTTCGTTATTGTCACTTCCTTTTTGGAGATATAAAATCTCTTGAAATGATTTTAAAGCTGCCAATGATACCTAACAATTATAAATACAAAATTTAAAAAAGTAATTTTTTATAATTACACATATTGTATACATACACACCTCGTTATTTTTACTAAGTGCAGAATTTTCTATAAATTCTAATAAAAGAGACCAAGCTCTAGGAAAATCGCCCAACATTTGCAACAACTGCCGCTTGGTATTAAATACTCTGCCAACACCACTCAAAGTCAATACCTATAGAATAATAATTAAACAGATTAATTTTATTAATACATATATTAGTAATATATTAATGTAAGTATTAAATAAATATATATTACCTGCGTTTCCGCCCACTGTTTCTGTGCTGTATTTCTGCTGTGATGAATAAGTATGTTTCCACTAGTATCTACCTTCTCACTACTGGCGGAGTTAGATAAACTTCTTACTTTATCTAGCAATGGAAAAAGAACCTGCCAAAGTACAGCTTGCCATGTCGGCTGATGTAATAAACTACCATGTGCAGATATTGTAGAAAACAGAGTTTGACTAGCTGATTTGCGCACGGCGGGCCGAGGATCCACACATAAGTCACCTTACAAATATAAATGCAATAGTAATATTTCAGAAATGTTCTATCTCCTATATAAAGTTTTATAATAAAATATATTACCTAATCTTGCATATAAACACATCCAAAGTTTGTCAAAAGGTGGCATATTTGTTGTACCAGGAAAGTCTGGAAACACCGACGATGAATCTCCTTTCAGAGATACACAAAGCTTCTCTTGGTTTTGATAAAAATAATCGCTTATATTCCACTGGAAAAACAATATATAAATATAAATACATTAAACTGACTATATTTTATAAGACCTATAAAATCTACTGAATTGACCTATCAATCTACTTTTTATGTGATATAAAAAAGTATTGTAATAATACATCTAAAATAAACTTGATTTGCCTGATTGTCTTGATTTTAATTTTTTTCATTCAAGACATTTGCACTTCAATTTTAACAATTTTAAATGCTCCTAATTCCTTCTACAACTTAATGTATGTTCATCTTTTAATTATGAGTTCCTGCTCTGATGTACTTGTAAGGAATTCCATAATCTGCAATCGAAAGTTTCAACCAAAAGTTCCGAATTCGCGTAACATGTTAGGTACCAGGTCCTTCTCAAATTAACACCTTGCCATACTTTTATGAGTCTGAGTTATGCTGAGAATTTTGAGCCAAACCTGAATACCACGAGTCAGGCCCGTGGTCTAATTTCATGTCAAACGTGAATATCACGAGTCTCACTCGTAGCTTAATCTCAGGCCAAGTATGAATGTATCGAAAGGTGTCTTTTTTCTAAACACGGGCGCGGCTATCTACGTACTCAGTCGCACGATCTCATGTTTCAAGTTCCGACACTCTGTCTTCGTCGCTTCGGCTCTTTTCCTGAGCATTCGGGCGCAACGTTTGGGCCCGGATTCTTCCGAGTTAAATGGTATGGCAAGGGGTTAAGAAAAGAAAAGAAAAACATATAACAATACTAAGATTAAGAATAAAACGAACGTATAAAACATTTTTGGTCGTTCATTCTTACCATTAATCCGACAGCAGTTAATGAAATATTTAATTCTTGCGTCTGAGAACCGAATTTTGCGGCTGTGTCAACACAAAGTGGAAGACATCGCCAAGGCATTACTGGTAGGAAATCAGTTACTACCAATTGTAAACATTGAAATGCTATACGAACTAAAGCTTCTCTGTAAAATACATTAATATACAATTAAAATAAATGATACTTTTTTATTAGATTGGGCTTTTATTACTATATAAGGATATTTACCCATGATGATCAGATACTGCTCCAATAATACCAAGTACCAAAGGCCAGCCATGATATAGTGTTTCTCCTGCTCCATGTAACACTTGTAAAACGCACTCTAGCTGTCGTTGTCTTACATCTCCATGGCGAACTGATGATAATTCTGATAATGGTCCTAAAAGTAAAGTCTGCAATTTCTGTAATGAAAAAAAAATAAATTACATTTTCCATATTCAATTTATTTTCTTTTAATCAAAAAGTTTAACATACTTGATTATCGCGCAAAGGTTGTGGATATTTGTGCTGAAGTGCCATTTTTACAAGATATGTAATAGCTTCGACCCCCCATTCTCGCATACGAATATGCGGATGTTGACAAACTTCCAGCAAGTGATTTGTTAATGGTCTCCATAAAACTTCTACCCGTGGTAAGTTTACCAAACCAGTTTCTAAAAGTTTAGCCACAGCAAACAGAGAGGGTTCCTAACAGAGACGTTGCAATGTGACTGCACTTTATATTTAAGACTTAAATGTTAAAGCTTTAAATGTTAAAGTAAATCTGACGCTTTCAATTGAAAATCAAATTCACACTCACTCTATTAGAGTAAGCTAATTCCATAGCTTCGTGGCTCAACTTGCAAAGTGCGTCTATCAAGTGATGTAAAGCTACATCATCAAGATGTTGACTACTTTCGAATAGCCTGCTAAGCATGGCGCTAAGTACAGGCAAATCTGCCATAACTGCGTTTGTAAGTACTGCATTTGGATCGGCAGCGGTTCTTCCTGCTTTTAAGGATCCTCCAGTAGAAGGCTTCAAACCAAGTATCCAGACAAGATGTTGTAGTGTTGTAAGTACCAAATGCCATGCACCACCAAGTATGCTTCCATGGCAATGTGCAAGTGATAATAATGCACGCATACATTGTAAATTTTTTGCCGTTAACATAACTGGACCTTGATGTGCACCTACATTGGCGCAAATAGTTTTTCATTTTATTCAGCTATAAGCAGTTTCATTCAGCAATTTCAAATCATTGTTACACACCAACTGGTAGAGACGCAGTGGGTAGAGGAGTACCAACAGCTACAACCTGTTGTCTATAATCTGGTTCACCAATAGTCACATTGTACTGAGTGGATTCTTGTTGTCTTGCACTCGGTATACCTTGAGGAGCATTGTATAACACAGTCAATGCGTAATGAGGAGGCAATGATGCTTTACATATTGCAGTAATGAAAGCGTCACGCGGAGCCTGCAACTCTAATTGTCCACACAGCGATGCAAAAGTTTGAATAGCTTTTAACACATTTTCTGTTGCAGATTCATCGGTGCTAGGAATTCCAGAGAAAAAAAAGATTTTTATACACAAAAAATAAATTTTAATACTATATGGGTAAAATAATCAATAGCTTAATCTTTCTTACCTTGCATCTATAAGAGGACTTAATGCTGCTAGCAGGCCACACCAACTAGAATTAATGAGCTGAGTATGAAGTTTCCGTTCAAATTCATTAGGTTTGTACAATTGATTTCCAGTTACAACTTCATTAGTACCATTGATTGCGAGAGCTATGGATCGTATAATATCTAATAAGCATGCATATGCTACACTTATTCCATAACCGATAGGAATCTGTGGCGGTTCGACCTTATCAAGCATGTCCAGACTAAAAGTTAATTAAATCACTTGTATTAATTTTTTACAAAAGAATTATGCTATAAACAACAAAAAAGGTTCTAGTATTTACTAGGTTGATTTAGCTTGACCACTTGTAAATGTCGCAACTACCGGCAACCAAATGCCGCGTGAATAAAAACCAGGTTGAGGTGAAACACCAGGACCTATAGGCATTCCCGTAAATAACGGAGAAGCCGTACTTTGTGGAATCGTTGTACTTGTCGCTAATATTAAAAAGATATTGATATTATTAATATTTTATTGCTATTATAGTAAATTTTTTAAAACTTACTTATATTGGTTTGGTTCATCATTTGGGGATTAACAAAAAGACTATGTACATAGGCACCTAAACTATTGACAATATCTTGAAAAATGTTGGTTGCATGAGGTTTTAAGTCATAACATTCACAGAAATTTGTAAGAAGATCAGATTGTACTGTCATTTTATGTAAAACTTCTAAAGCTAAGGCTCTTTGCCATGTTGGTTTATCAGGATCCAAAAATTTAACAATTAGGGACAAAAATATCTCACATTCTGTCACCTGAAAAATTCAAGGCTGTATTATAATATTTTTATTAAGTTTAAAAGTTTTTGAAGTTTATAGAATATATACCAAAAGAGAATGATATTTTTGTATCAAAATAGAAACAACTCGAAGGAGCCGCATGCTAATAGGAAAATAAGGTTTATCTAAAGGTGTAGCTTGTTGTAGTGATGCTGGTACCGAATTGCGATATTTGATATTAGGGGAAAATAATTTAATTACAAGGGCACACACTCTCTCCTTCAGTAGAAAGCTAAATTCTGGATGCTGAAAAAAACGAAAAATTAAATAATTATAATTTATATGTGAACTCATCACTTATGATTAAATACCTTGAAAAATACTGATGAAAAATTTGTTAGAACAGATTCTAGCAATTCTAGTCCAAAGGTACGTGTCATTTCTGTAATCCCAATTAACCAGTAAGGTTGATCTGCATTTACTAATTGTACTAAGTCCTAAAAAAATTTTATTCAGTAATTAAATTTTATTAAACAATGTAATAACTAATATAAATAAACTTACTTGAAACATTAAATATGCATCAGCAGCACATGGTCCTAAACTTTTAGGTGCCTGATTAGTAGGAATTTTTAATTCCTCCAAATTTATTTCATCTGAATCTTCCTGATCAGGACTTTGTTCATCTTCTGCAACTACACGCTCAAATACTAATGACACTAACTGTCTTACTGTGGCTCCTGCTGTGTTAATTGTTGTAGAATCTTTCGTAAAATGTAAGCGAAAACACAGAACTAAATTCTGAAAATAACATTATTTTTTTCAAATTACTCAAGATGTTAATGACATAAATTTTTTATTCTATAAGATTACTTATTTTTTTACTAATTTATATTATATAAATTATTACTCTTGCAAGTGTTTCTCCATGAACCACAGTGTTGCTAGTTAGTAAAAGAGTTACAGTTTGTAAAACTTTAACTTCTTCCGTTCCAGATTCCATTAACATCCATAACGTATCTGTGATATAACGGGCACCTTTTTGATCAATAGCTTGTTGTGTAATTAATTTTTGCATCATAGTTAAACAAAACTAAAATAAGTAATATGACAGAAAATTATTATATTGTTTAAATATAAAATATTATATATTTAAAAAATAAAATACTAAAGAATATATCTGTTTCTTACATACCTTTATAATTTTTACATCTTTACTCTCACAACCTTGAACCAAAGGATATAAGATTTGATTAACGATATAATAAATTGGAGCACCTGAAGTATTCGAAGCTGTCCTTATTTTTGCAATTCCTTCTTCGCACGACTGTAATAAAATGCACTATTCAAACATTGTTTCCAATAATTTTGTACTAATCTTCATGGGAAAAAATAAAGCACTTTAAATTAAAAAACTAACCTAACTCTATTTAATATTACATAATAACGTGTAATATATTACTAAATATTAAAGTCAATAATAATAACATACTTCCTTGATTTGTGGATATTTCTTCTTCGTCTCAGAGGCGAGAACTTTCAAGTCAGTTTGTAACGATTCCAAAAATTTTGAAGTATTTTCCGAATTAGTTCCGATAGCTGAACTCGCCATCGCGTATCAAATTCTCTTTTTTATAACGTTATCATAAAAATCTATATCATCGTAAGTTATAAACAGTTTCTCGAGGCATGCATATTGCCATATGAATATTCGTATCTATCTAACAGTAGGTGAGTTGGCACATCCCATACCGATTATCAGAAATGACAACGGGCAGGTGACAATTTAGTGGGTTTGTCTTCACGCATTTTTAACCTTACGTCATTTCAACGACTCTATCAATCACTTAGAGCTTTTAGCAGAATTTCGATTAAACTTCCTTAAAAACCGTGTATTTTTACGATTATTAACTATTCGCATCTTAATCGTAACACGTTCATGTAAATAATAAACTGTAGCTTGCAATGGCGACAATAACTCGTATGTATATGTATTGCAATTTACCATCGACCTCGAATCAATTTATAAACTAGGGTGGAAGCTCGTACTATAATCAAACGATATACCATTTGAGATTACGCTTATACATTTTTATAAATTTTAGGTTATGTTATATACTTTAATTAGCCATACATCGTTATAACTTAAATTAAAATAAAATGACTTTATCTATATTAGTTTCTAGAATATTGTATAAGATCTTAAAATAAGAACTTGTAAAAGTTTTTTCGATGAGCCACTACGTGGTGCTGAACAACGTTTTTGACATGTCTTTGCCATTATAGATCCATGGTTCTTGTTACCAATGAATAGTGTTACCCGGCACCCATTCTTACGAATTTATAATCTAAGGTTTCCAGTCGTTTCTTGAGCGTAGCGTGTTTTAACTCATTGAGAGAATTAACTATTTCCTATAAGAGTTTAAAATATTGTAAAGAAAAGTGTCGCGAGAAATCATCTCCAATACTCAGAGGAACGAAGTTCCTTACAAACTCGCGTACAAACTTCGTAATCAACCCGACCTAAAAAACGTGACCAACTTATCGAGAATGACGGCAATAACGGCAAGCGGCGATGGACGAAGCGCCCATGGACAGGCCTATAAAGATAAAAGTAAACCAACAGATATTCGTAGCAGCAATATCAATGCTGCGAAAGGTGAATAAATAATGCTACTGATATATTTTTGAAGTATTTCAATTCTTACTAATTATTTCTTAGGCCAACAAAAATCTTACCTTATATAGTCATGTTCAATACACCGTAACCGAATTATTTTGTCATCGTTAATCTGAAGAAAAAGTTAAAATTTATCACTATATAGCTTACAGAGTGCAGTTTTAATTATTTAAAAACACTTTAAATATATCTAAGTAAAATTGTAGGCTATGGATGTAGGTCCAATTTTACATTTTATTAACATAAAATATCCTTTGTTTCGCCCATTTTTGTGAATGGGAGTTTCATATTAATATCAATATTTCAGCTGTCAGTGATGCAATTCGTACCAGTCTTGGTCCTAGAGGAATGGATAAAATGGTAAAATTCATACATTAGAATTAAGTTTATTGACTTAATTTGTTTATACATAATTGAAATATTTCATTTTATATGTTAAGATTCAAGCTGGGAACGGAGAAGTTACAATTACAAATGATGGTGCAACAATCTTAAAAGAAATGAATGTTGTACATCCTGCAGCAAAAATGGTAATCTTTTTATTAATATCGGAAGCATTAAGAATTTTCTAAATAATTTTTATGCGTTTTTCATTTGTTTTGATGTTTTCAGTTAGTTGAATTATCAAAGGCACAAGATATTGAAGCTGGAGATGGTACTACAAGTGTTGTTGTTATGGCTGGTTCTCTTCTAGAAGCTGCAGAGCGTTTGTTGCAAAAGGGAATACATCCTACTTTAATCAGCGATGCTTTCCAAAAAGCTGCAGTTAAAGCTGTAGAAATATTGACAAATATGTCTATTCCTGTTGATTTAAAAGACAAACAATCACTGATTAGAGCTGCAGCAACCTCTTTAAACTCAAAGGTATATCTTAAGATGTATATATTAATTATAATCTGTAATTCAAATACTATTATGAAATTGAAATTATGCAATTCTTTTCTTTTAAGGTTGTCTTTCAACAATCAAGCCTTTTAGCACCACTTGCTGTAGATGCAGTATTAAAAGTTACCGAAGAAGGGAAAGAAATTGCTGTAGATCTTAATGTAAGAAAATCAGTATACAAGTTAAATTACTACAGTAAATGTATTAAGTTTATATCTTAATAACACTATTACATTTATAGAACATAAAAGTAATCAAGAAGTTAGGAGGTACAGTTGAAGACACCGAACTTGTAGAAGGATTAATATTTACACAAAAATCTTGTAATGTTAATGGACCGAAACGCATTGAAAAAGCAAAAATAGGTTTAATTCAATTCTGCATTTCTCCACCTAAAACGGACGTAAGTAATTTGAAATAAAGAAATATGTACATGAATTTAAGAAGCTTTATACATAAGTATAAGTAAAATTCTTTTATTGCTTCAGATGGATCATAATGTAATCGTATCCGATTACGCTGCAATGGATCGTGTTTTGAAGGAAGAAAGAACTTACATATTAAATATCGTGAAGCAAATTAAAAAAGCTGGTTGCAATGTACTCTTAGTACAGAAATCCATTCTTCGTGACGCTGTCAGTGATTTAGCTATACACTTTTTAGATAAAATCAAAGTTATGGTGATTAAAGACATTGAACGTGAGGATATTTCATTCGTATGTAAAACGTTAGGTTGTAGACCAATCGCGTCATTAGATCATTTTGTCGCTGATAATCTTGTTAATGCAGAATTATGTGAAGAAGTACAGACTGGAAGCTCTAAGTTTGTTAAGGTTAATGGATTAAAACATGACTATTTTTAAAAATACTAATGTATTCTTTTATAAATATTTATTTATTTCTTTTTGTTACAGATCACTAAAATACAAAATCCTGGACCAACAGTGACAGTTCTTGTACGAGGTAGTAATAAATTGGTCTTAGAAGAAGCGGAACGTTCATTGCACGACGCATTATGTGTAGTACGCTGTTTAGTGAAACAAAAAGCTCTAATTGCTGGAGGAGGAGCACCTGAGATAGAGCTTGCACTAAAATTAGGAGCATATGCACAAACTTTATCGGGCGTTGATGCTTATTGTATTAAAGCTTTTGCAAATGCATTCGAGGTGAGTTATATCATTTTTATAATTTGTATTTGCTACTAAATATACGTGCAAACTTTTAACATATTTTTCAAATATATGTTTGTGAATATTATAGACAATTCCGTCGACCCTAGCGGAAAATGCCGGATTGAATCCTATTGCAACTGTAACGGAACTTCGAAACCGACACGCTAAGGGTGAACATACTACTGGTATTAATGTGCGAAAAGGTTCAATTACTAATATCTTGGAAGAAAATGTGATTCAACCACTTTTAGTTTCTATAAGCGCCATTACACTAGCTTCGGAAACTGTCCGCAGCATATTAAAGATTGATGATATCGTGAATACAAACCAGTAATTTATAGAGAATATAAATTTTACATCTAAATTGCACTGCAAATATTTTCTCCATTAAGAAATGCTGCTGAAACTATGTTGACTTTATAATCTACAATTTGTTAAATTAATGAAATCAAATTGCTTATTAACGTTCTCAATTTCTTTTATTTCTTTCAAAATAAAGTCAATCTGCTTCTAAAAAAAACTGTCCTATATTGCTCTCCTTAATATAGTGCTTACTAGAAAATATATGAAATTATGACGACTAGAAATAATTTCTTTGAAGATCTGAAAATCAATGATGAAAAAAAGATTACAATGTTTTGAACAGGACATATGGAAGTATAAAAATTAAGTTTTATTATCCATTCTTACAGGGTGTATAAATCAAAATTCTTTTATATGGTGTAAAAAAACAAGTATAGTTCCCATATATATAGCTATTTTACAATAATATTAAACATATAATTCCGCAATTATTCTAAAAAAAGACTATATTTTGCTTTTTTTGTACATTAAATATCATGTTACTTCTTTATTAATGAACCGTGTGTTATCCGTCCTTCGAATATTAATATATTGATAATTTAAATAATTTTTAAACATTCTCTAAAATCTTTTTATTATAAAATATATATTCAAATATTAACATTTAAATGCAAAAATTAGATGATTTTACATATTGCACAATAAATTAAAACATTTTAAAACATATACAAACATTTGATCTTAATGTAGTTAAAAAAGTTGTTTGAACATTCATATATCTTTTTCACCTAGAGAACGGACCATGGTTTATTGGGATATATTACCCAATACAACAATAACAATCTACAACCATATTTTATAAAGAAATAGTGAAATACTTTACAGCTTTTGCTATATTGGACAGAAAAGGATTTTATACCCTAAAGTAAAAATCATGATAAAAATAAGATACAGTCAAGTAAGTGTAAGACCAAACCTCTGGCCTATCTCAGGAGAGTGGGAAGTTGCAACTGCGAGCAAAAGTGGTATATCTGCTGCATCGAGATCGAGAGCGTGTGTCAAACTTGCAACATTGGCATCGCATACTTCTGTTGCTAATAACATCTCAGCCAATGTTTCACTTTTTAGCCACATTTCTCTTAGTTTTGCTTCCAATATGCCTATACACTATAATTTAAAGAAAAATAGTAAAAGATGAATAGAGTACACATCGTGTTACAGCATCATCTTTATGAGTAAAGCATTTTTTATATAAACTAATAATCGAAGTCAAACAATTTCTTACTTGTGAAGCTGAATGATATTTCCGCCATAAATAAGCAAAGCCTTCCAGCATATTGGCAACGAGCCTTGACATCCCAACTGGTAACGGTGCAGTATGTGAAGGCATATTATTGGATATGATTCCAACATGCCAAGTATCTAAATCCGCTAAAATACAAAGTGATTCGGCAATTGGTTGATCAATAGTCGGAAAACGTACACTGGCAAGACATTCTTCACGTATGCAGTACCACAATTCTTTATCTATTTCATAGTCATTCCTATTTGCTTCTTGTTGGACAACTTTCTTTCTTCTCCTCTTTTTCTTCTTTGGCAAACCTTGTAGAACTAAACCCCATGTATAGGATGGTTCAGAATTATTTAATCCCTGTGACTCTGTGGGTTTTATTGTGTTTTGTAAGAGTGTCTTTGTAAAGCCTGTGTCCTGGTGTGAACCAGTCTTCTTCATTTTTTTTGTCCTGTAATTACAAATTTTTGATCTTCAGTTAATCTCATTTACTGCTATGTAAATGCTTATTGTAGTCCATGACACAAACCGCGGCATTGGCAATTCGACGACACTGTTAGCTTCCATCAAAGCTTCTAGACTGTTTGATCTAGATAATCCAACACTTCCATCACCCACGGTACTACCGCAAGTACGTAACACTTCTGTTGCGTTAGTAGGGGTTTCTAGAACTTGTTTGCAACTATCATAATTTTGTGGAGGTACGTAACCTTGCCCATTACACCTTTGACAAAATCCCAGAGATCTTGATACTGCTCCTGGTGGATGAATACTCTTGGATGATTCAGGGAAGTTCCTTTGAATAATTTTTCTCAATACATCTTCCGGCAACTGTGCAGACGTGCTCGGTACTCGTGTGAACATATATGAACACTGACAATTGTATCCAAGTCGCGGTCGTGATAATGTTTTCACAGATTTTTCTTCATCACCTAGAGTGAAGAAAACATGGGAATTTTTCATCTCGTTATCTGTACTTTGACCAGTTTCAAATTCTGGTCTGCTAGAGTATAATTTCAATGTATCAACACATGTATCGTCAAAATCTTGAAAAACATCTATCTTAGAATTCGTATATGCTTCATCCAAGTCGTTATCTTCCACCTTCTTTTCAAAATTACGTAGCGAAAATTCAGGACACTGTTGCATACCAGTCTTGCTCAAGTCGACATCTTGTGGTGCAATTTCGCTCACTACTATTTTAACTTTGCTTGATGTACAAGTTCTTTCGTTGACGGTGCTCTTTTCATAGCCGTCATCATCGCGAGGAAGTTTCTTCGAAATGAATTTCGTGTCTGTTTCAGGTTCAAATGTTTTCAGCATAAATGAATCAAGATTTGATTCCATCGTGATGCTACGTTTAAGAGAGCTAATAGATCCTTCTACTCTTAATCTTCCCTCATTGTATTCAGGATATGAGCGTTGCATAATAGCGTTATCATCTT
This sequence comes from Bombus huntii, assembly GCF_024542735.1. NCBI lineage: Eukaryota > Metazoa > Arthropoda > Insecta > Hymenoptera > Apidae > Bombus > Bombus huntii. The sequence continues at coordinate 7,141,763 of NC_066251.1, forward strand.
CTGCATCATACGAAAGCTCTTGTACGGCAATTTTTTTTCGAGCAGATGTGCATAACACACGTCGGGAAATCATAGACTCTCGATCGTTAGTTGTTGCTTTCGTAGTGAATAAATGTGGGCGTTTTATTCTCGCTTGTTCTAAAAGACTTGCAGCTTCTTGAATGTCTTCTTCAGTAACGTTACAATATTCTTGTCGTTTCTGTACTACTCCACTACGGATGAAGTACGACAAGAAGGATAAAACAGAATTAATCAAATCGACCTTTTGAGGATCGCCTGCAACGACTGTATGCGCTACCCTGATGGGATTACTTAGCGCACCATATAAATCACCTAATTGAACCCATAGTGGATTACAAGGATACCAGGTGCCTAATTTTTCCATCTAAAAATAAATATGTAATTGATGTATTTTATATAATTCAATTTAAAAAAAAGGCCCAAATTGCTTACCAATTGTCGATCATGGATTGGCAGTGTAGTATATATCCAACCAAGATGATATGTTAGAACAGCAGTGACGACAGTACTTAAAAAACTAAAATATATAAATGTTAATTTAGATTCGAAAGTGTGATATCTTTCCTTGAAATACTTACAAGTTACTCGATTTTGTATCGATATTATCCAACAATTGACACATTTGTTCTAAACTACGATGCAGCGCACTTATCTTATGCTCTACTTTCACTGAATTAAGTAGCACATCATGCCATAGCAAGGGTGTGCGAGAGTTTAAATCCGCATCAATATTTGTAAGTAAACGCAATAACGAAACAATGAATTGCGAAGATCTATAAAGCCGTTCAGGAAGCTGCATTCCTTTATTTTGAGCACTGATACTAGCCGATTCAATACAGAAATATCGTAAACGATCCAGCATTCCTTCCAATAGAGCCATGTGCTCTAACAGACAGGTCTCTATTCTTCTGTAATGCAAACCAGAAAAATCCAAGATGAATGAAATTAATAATTAAAACATTCATTATAATAATCTCTAACTAAATTTCAACCTCTCATGGCCTTCGGCTAGTTGGACCAACATCGTTAATCCGAGTCTGGTTTTATGACGTTTAGTATGAATCTCTTTATTATCATTTCCATTCTCGGTCCAGTACTGCATTCCAAATGTATCATCAGAATCTAATCGGGTTAAAGAAGTGGAAGCAGCTCTTAACCACCTTCGACGTAAACTCGAAAGGCTACCGATACCAGAGGATCCATTGCTCTCCAACGACTGTGAACCTGAATTAATATCGTATTACATTCCGAACAATAAACACCTTTCGATGATGGATCGCTTCTACTTCGGCTCAAATCGATATATTTGGCTTGAATTGAACTTACTCCCTGTCGGTGGTGGTATGTCTATATTCCACCCACTACCGGTGCTAGAGCAAGTAGAATTTTTTCTGACACCAGTGTTTAATTCGGATCCTGATAGATTTCCAGAACTTGGTCGGGATACTGGAAAATGAAGTTTTTACATATGTACATCAAATCCTAGTTTCAATTGGATCGAATTTAATCCACAGTGATATTAATTCTCAGTGATATTAGCTTGCTACCTACAAAGTGTTCGCATACTGGGGTTAGAATCCAAGTTCACGGAACGACCCAATCCTTCGTCCGAGACTTTCTCGCTGAAACACGATTGAGTAATAAATCAAATATTCGTATCAATATATCAATCGTAACATGAAATCGATAACTGTCTTATTACGAACGCATATGCTTACGTCTGCTGTTTGCATATGTTGTGTTCTGTAGCAGGGAAGACTTTTGTGCACATGATGCAAGATGATGAATTCATTGAATGGATCTTAAAGATAAACATAAAAATTAAAGTACTTAAAATGTTGATGGCACACATTTTATATTTTTAATATTAATATATTATTTTACCTTAAATGATGATCCTCTGTACGTCATCGCCACAGTACCGAATACCATTTCGCTCAATAAGCTTACGTCGTCTTCGGCCATTCTTTCTTGCTAGAAATTTACAACTATGCATATTAAGCGTATAATACATCATATATTTAATTATAAAGTATTTAAAACCTGACTAAAAATTGTTTCTCTTTTTCAATTATTATTTGTTACCTCGAACATTGAATTGCCGGTGTTCTTTTTAAGATTAATCGTGGCTGTTTTATTTTTACACCATCTTTTCTCCAAGGAAAGAGAATCAAAAAGGAGTTTTCTCCCGCGCCATTCACACTCTCGGAATAGTAAGATCCGAACTTGACCTGCCCCAATGTATAACGCGGAGTTTCTGCAAATATTCAAAATCACACGATAATGTGTATTTGACACAATAATGTAAATAAGTAGAGAATTAGTTTATAATTCATAAAAGAGATATGGTAACAAACAGTACAAAAATAATATATTTTTATATCGAATTATAAGTATAGTTAAACAATATTATTGCTTCATATATGACTATACATTTAAGAAATTGGAGAATGACTTAACAAACAATATCTTAATCTTAACTTGTGATCTTCTAATATTATACTGAAATAATATAGTTAGTTTTTCTTACATAACTTTTTAATCTATAGCAGGTGTTAATTTTAAATGTTATAACAATCTCATGATTGTTTGCCAAAAACAATTTTCTTATTGTACATACAAGATCCAAATAATATTTAATACATAATCTATTTTTGTTATATTTTTGTTTAATATCCATCATAAACCATACATATACATATGTAGTAGGATACATCTCAACAAAGATATAATTTCTGTTTTATTACAACATAATATAAAAAAATAATTCAAATGCGTGTGTAAATGTTTAAGTAAATGAAGGATGTTCACAAGAAATATTCGTAAAGATATATATAATACAGAGGTCAATTTCATGGTTCGATATATAAGCCAAGTCACGAGTATGTCAGCGACAAGATTATGTCTCCCGCCAACGGTCAAATAGAAATGGACCTAACGGAAAATAGGTTAAGTTAGATTAGAAACATAATCCTTACAAAATTTTGCGACCAAAATATTTCTTGTTTCTCTTTTCAATAAAAATCAATCATGATTCGTGACAAAAGTCGCAAGAAATGACTGTAAGGACAATACAGAAGGCAACCAAGAGATAGATGATCGATATACGCTATGTCACTAATAGATATCGATGCAGTGAATAAGATCGATAAATATAGAGAAATGACGATGTACAGAGGCCCAAACGAGCAAAATGAATGAAGACAAATAACGACGTATACCTGAAAATGAAAAAGAAAGAAAATGGGCTGTTCTTACCTATCATTTTCTTCTGTTTCGACGTTCGATGCTACGATGGTTTGTACTTTATTCCTGAAATTCTTCCTCGAAGGAAACAGCTTATCAAACAAAGGCATCATAAACCAACGACCGTTTATAGCTACCGCATTGCTCGTTAACTTTGTTTCGTTTTCGGTCTATCATGTCACAGGGAACTGCACCATACATGTTCGCGAGTATCAGTCAACTGTAAATAAAGTCACGTGCGGAGGAGTCATATGATTGCTCGAGATTATCGTGTATCGTTTGGTCGACATCCGAATGGAATGTTTTCCCGGCTGTTCCCGTCCTCCGCTAACACAATTCATTGGACGAATTGCGGCTCATGAAACCGGTTTGTTGGAATGTCGACAAAAATACCGATAAAGTGATAAGCATGGGAGAAAAAGCGAATTTGTGAAATAGGGACCCGATTACTGACTGCGCACGATATACTTTACTATGATAGAAGTTATATATTGCACCGCGAGAGCGCAGTACTAAGGCAATTAACAAAGTTCTGTTGCGGCTACGTTTGAGGATAAGGATTGCAATGATACGTAATTTTTTTCTTTTTGGACTATCAAATGATATTTTTAGGTCCTTTAAGTACAGTGTGAATATCGCGAAGTTAAATCATGTAAAAGATTTGGGAAAAGTTTATTGAAAAGTTCCAGATAGCTGATTTAAAATAATTAGCTATTCAAAAAAGGAGTTAAAAATGTTTAATATTTACAATTATTATTGCGAGATATAGTAACAAAAGTTGGTATTTTGTACCATCGTAAGTACAAGTAAGTTTGTTGTAATCTATATAAAACTATAACGGCTTTTTATTTTCTTTATGTGAACCAAATTCGCATGTTTTTTTAAATTCAATTATATGTTACTTTTCAGATTCTAAGACTCTTTAATTGATCTTTGAAGAGATGTGAAAGGTAATTAATAATTCGTTTCCAGAATTGAAATTTAAAATAAAATTACTAAGCTTATACGTATATTTTTCAAGTCAAAATTTATTTATTTATTTATATGTACAGAGAATTTTATTGAAATCAAAAAACCCTGATATGCCATTGTATAATGGATTAAATATTTGAAGCAAGTTTACAAGAAAAATTATATAAAGAAATTTCGATAAAAGAGTAAAAAGATGTTGGAAAACTAATTTTGTAAACAAAAACAAAGACTTTAAAGTTACACAAAGTTTTGCATAATTATTGCGTAGATATCTATTCATAATAGGAAACGCATTCAAATGATATAGTAAATTTATTTCTAATAATGTAAATTGCATATACATCCAAAATCAAATTGCATTTGAGATTTCAATATTCCTAAAAAAATTAATACTTCAAATCGACGAGTTAAATTATTTGAATGAAAAGAATAGAGAAATTAAGTATTGTATATAACGTCTAATTATTTTGCCTCGTAATCGTCGGTATATCGACGTATAGGAACATCAAAATCTACGTTTCTACGCATTTTATTGGCCAATATAAGACGGTGAACGTATTCCGTATCTTTGATATCTGCGGACGTATCAAACGCTCGTTTAATGTAATTTTTATTTGATACCGGCAAATATACCGGATATTCAATATTAAACGATATGATTAGACTTCCTCTTTTCTTCGGACTTTCCGGCAGCGGCAATCCTTGGCCAGGTACGTGTTTCTTGTAATCTGGTCTAATAAGAAAAAAGAAATGTTATGTATTATTTTTATAACCCGCATCAAAATATTTATAAAACATGAAGCAATTAAAAAATAAAAAATGTGGAATAACGAATGATTAATCCTTGAATTTTAATTGTTTTCCAATTTCTATACAGTAATTGACGAATATTACTTGTAATTATTTTCATGATTTTTCTTTTCAAAATGAGTTTTAACAATTACATTTATTTGTAGGATCGATTCTGTGAAACGTAAAATAATTATTCAGTGAATGAAACAAAGAGGAGAAGTAGAGAAAGACTGGATCAGGGGAGGAGACGGTAGACACGTACGTGATGACAGACGTTAGTGGTATTCGAAGGGTTCTGTCGTCGAGCGTGTTGACGGTGACCACTGTTCCGGTCAGTGCCTCTCGCAGAAAGATATCGACCGTCATGTGCAAGTCAGAGCCCTCTCTTCGGAAGGTCTCGTGAGGCCGGTCCTCCGTGATGAAGATTACATCCGCTACGCTGACGTGCTTTGGACTGAGTAAAGATATTATGCGAGCTACTACGATTAACCCATTTCTGTCCGATATGAAATGTACGATGCATTTTAAATGTATCCTTTGCGATATCCGAATCGACATAAGCTAAAAGGTTATAACGAACTTTCGTGAAGAAAGAAGAAATTAGCGATAATTCCATACAATTCGATTCTACCTCTGAGTATATTTCGAAAGGAAATGAAAATCTTCATTTAACCAGACAGAAATGTTCGAATTATATCTTGTTTATGAAATAAAAACAAAGTTATTTTTTCTTTTAATTATTATAAATTTACCAGGAATTTTTGTGGGTCCTTGATCACCTTCCTCTGGGAACACTATCCTCGTTCCCGTCGGAATGCCTGGTTTAATGGGTATCGTTAAAATTTTTTCCTTCGTCACTGTCTTAGTCTTATCGTCCTCTACCAATACTAATCTTTGTATCTTCATTTTCTTTATCCCTCCAAGAAAGACCTATTTATATAAATCAATGAATTTATAGATCTTTCAGAACTAAAGTGGCGGATCATTTAGTTTGATGAGTGTATTTGGCCAAATATATGTGTAAGCAAGAAAATTAATAAGAAAAGTGTTTAGCATAATAATGAATAGTAAACTATTAATGATGGATACAATGGATTTATGAAAATATGTAAGTAAAATAGAATACTGCGACGAGTCGCACGTTGTCTACTCGGCGATAAACATTGAGAGAAGAAAATTATAAATAAATAGAACGTCGATATGATACCTCCAGTAGGGTTAGGTACAAGGTTTTTATCAGAGGTTCTTCCTTGCGCTTTATACCCCGCCCCTCGGGAAATTCGAGCAGAGACGAAGACTGCGTTAGTACGTAGAGTAGATCAGCATAAGGACTTTCGGTACCGAAGAACTCCCTGCAGAGATACTCACGATGAGAAAGATGTGGATAGATTGGATCGTAAATATTCAAAGTTTTCAAGTGCTTGTTAAGTTTAACTGTACACAATTTTAAGTCGTTGGATAAAGTAAAGGATTATCATAATTGATAGCAACATTAAGTATAAGAAAATAGGGGAAACGTAGAGTACATGCAAGCAATATACAAAAAAGCATATGTCTTTGTTGTAATACTTACATTAATTCAATATAATATTTATGTAATGCAATTTTGATGCGTTATCACTAGAAATACCAACAGTTAAGACGAAGTTATTTTTTAGGTATTAAAAAATACCTAATAATAGAATATTTTTATATTTATTCATTCATTACTTTATTACAAAAGGAATTCCATGTTATGTAGTACATTTTTGGTATTATTAATCCATCTGGGACCATGGTCCCTAAATGAGGATTGGCACATTTATAAAATCGTAGAAACAGTCATTTTGACTGTTATGATAGTTCTAGTGTTATTTGTTATATATAGTGTATATAGTGTTATAATAAAAAGTAATTATTTGATTAATGTACCTATACGTTCTCATCGGTTCTCCGTGATAAGTATACGGTTGAATAAATCCTTCGGCTCCAGGCACGCCATTTTTAAGACCTTCCTCGCCGAATTGATCGTATATGGTTCTTTTAAGGGGATCTGAAAGCACATCGTATGCTTCGGCTACTAAGGCGAAAATAGTACATAAACATTCATCTTTCGCTCTTTTAGCGTTATATCGTAGCGCTAAGCGTCGAAATCTGAAAATAATAGTAAGATATTTACATTAGCCAATTACAAAATTAATTATGCATGTATTGAAATACAATTTTTACTTTCATACTAAAAAAATAATTACGGAATAATTTAATTGATTAATATTTTTCAGCCAAAAGTCTGTTAATATTTTACAACACGGAAATATCAATGGATTAATTGATGAAGAAGACGGGGAAAAATATACATCATAAAGTAATAAGCTCTTACTCACGCAGCTTTGATCTCCAAATCGTCGCAGTCTTTTTTCAACGATAGTACGCCATAGTAATCTATACCGCGTTTATTACACGAACAAGCTTCATCGCATGACATGATATTCCTTATTTTTTATTTCTATCAATACTTTCAAAATTATCCCATTTAAAATTAAAACAAACACTTACACGACTATCTTCTGTTATGAATTCATGGCTGATGTCATGTAAGAAGGCCGAAAAAATAGAAGGGAGAAAAACGTATCGTTTCGCAACGATTTTTCAAGTGTTTTCAACAACCAACGCGCCCCTCTCGACAACGGAGTACAATCTGCACTCGTGTGTTAGCTTTTGTAATTATTAAACGTCTCACGACCGACATTTATTGTTGAACACAGAACCATTATTTAATAGCTATTCATTGGTACTCCATATGAAAGGAAAGGCACCATGGATGCTTCTGAATTGATTTTGAACCTCGTGCAGAAAGGTGAGATTCAAAATAAGGATTTCTTTTACAAATTTGATTCTCGTCATTGTTGCCACAATTTTTATTAACGTATAAAAATACAATTAGACATAATACTTATGTAATTTACTTTCAAATAGCCGCCATTACAACTTTTCACAATTTCTTTTTCTGTTTAATTCAACTTGATAAATGATTTCTAATTTTATAAATAAAAATTGTGCGAAAAATATCGATTTTATTAACAAATATCGAAATATTAACAAAACGAAATATTTCTAGCTGCGATTAAAACGGCAGTTAAGGAAAAGAATTTAAGCGACTGCGAACTTTTTTCCAATCGTGAGGATAGTTCATCTTCCGGTCAACATGTAATGAAGAAAAATTCCTTTTCCGGTGGTGTATCCGAAAAATCGTGCGGGGATTGTAAAAAGGAAAAACCTGACGAAGGGATGTTCAAGGTTTCCTTGACGACGAACGATGAAGATTTGGAGAACGATAAGGAGAACGTGTCAAGGAAGAAGATACGCGTGGAGGCGAGGCAGATTTGCAGCAATCGCGAAAATAGCAACGAGGAGAAAATCTTCGTGCTGCAGCAACTCGGTCGATCGCAGATACGTCCAGAAGGATTCCCGGCATTTCTATGCATCGACGGGAGGATTGCCAGTTCAAATGGAGTTAAACGAAAAATCCCACGACCAGCTAACGCTTTTATGCTGTTCGCCAACGAATGGCGTAAAAAGCTCGCTGCGGAGAATCCTCGGGAGTCTAATAAGGACATTAGCGTTAGGCTAGTTTCCCTACATCCAGTTTTACATTTGCATCTAGTAATGGAACAAGTTCTTTTGTATGAAACATTTTTTCTTCTTCATTAATACACTTGCTTATTTAAACATTTTAACATTTTTAATAATTTAAAAACACAAAGTATACTGTAAATTAGAACATTTTATATCGTGCAGATTAGGCATCCTTTGGAAGAACATGGCGAAAGACGTGAAGGAAAAATACTTTGCCCTGGCCCGGGAAGTGGACGCGGAGCATAAGAGGAAGTATCCCGGTACGCTTTATACCTATAGTCTCTTTTCAAACCAATATGACCTCGTTTTCGCGTTTGTAGCGGCTCGTCGAAGTTTATCGATACGACTGAATGTTCGTGCCCCGCGTTCGGTAGGTACATGATAGTTCCTTGTATCCTTACAAGCACGAAAAGAAAGGGTAACATCAAGGGTAAACTTATCTATGAAATGAGGTAGATGCATGCGCCATACAAAATCAGGTCTGATGATAAACTTGCTAAATATTTCTAAATCCTACAAAAGAAAAAAAGAAAAAACTAAATCTGTCCTAAATTTTCCAATCAATTTTTGACGTTCCACTTTTCTTAAAAGCTTCCTTTTTGCCATAAACCTTCAATTTATTTTTATTTTCAGCATCAACCGAGTTCCATATTTTTCCAAGCTTTCCTGGTAATTTTGGCTCGTCCAATATTTTCCGCGAAAAAAGATCGCGCTGGGTTTGTAAAGAGAGAAAATACGAAGCTGCGAATGTGTTAATGATCGACGTTAAGTATTTAAGGAGTTGGCACTGATTTTGCAGTGGGGGACCGCGTGCAGCTAGGCCGCGGAGGACATTTAGTCGCGTGAATGCTCAGTAACGCGAGATATGTGAGGAATAATCGCGCTTGTCGGTGGGTGTAGGTAGTAGGTAGGTAGGTAGAGCGCGGTCGTGTATCGGGCAGGTTCCTAGAGTCGCGTCGCAATCAATACCTCCGGTCTCTACTGTTCCCTCCCGCCCGTTCCCCGTCACTCACCCGAGAATATTTCTCCGCCTGCCACCCTGTGCCCTGTACCTCGACCCGCAAAACTCGTATCGCTCTGCTATCCCACCCACAAATCGACGAGCTATAATCGCATTTTAGCTCCCCCGCGATCGTTCGCTCTCCTCTCTGCTGGCTAATCACAGTATTCAGGACGAAAAAGTGCAAGAGCGCATATACGTTCGTTCATCATGAGGACGATAACTTGTAGGAAGAATAAAAATCGGACGAATTATTGCCTATGGCTTAAATATTTTGACAGAAACAGAATTTTGAAATATTCAGAGACAACTCATTTTCTTTTATCTATTTACATTAAAAACGTAGCTTTTTAAAATAGCAAAAGTTGCGCTTTTTTAAAGATATATCGTTTCTTATAATTGTTTAGATTATGGATGATTTATATTGATATTCCCATACTTTGTAAAGTCCAAATTTGTACCCATTTATTTTAATTTTGGTAACATGGTATCGAAATCAATTGATTCAGTCTAACTATTGATCATTGATTATGCTGTTTCTACGATTCAGTGCATTGGTATCAGTTTAGTTGCACGAATTGAGTGACATTAGATCGGCTTCGTAGGTACCACAGGATACGAGAGCGTGCATATTCAACTATTGTAACTGTTTTAATTAATAATCCATAAATGCTGTAGATGAACCAATACACTGGGCGCAAATAGTAATTGCATATTAGACAGATCGATCGTTTGAACCGATACCCGTTTTACTCCTAACATAATCGCATTCTCTTTCCCATTGTCGTAAATCCACCGCAGAAATTAAAATTCAACGATTGAATGAGAACTCTTCTTGTGAATAAATGCAAGTTCCAATAGCGTTATATATATATAAAAAAAAAAATTAAAGTTTAAGCCTCTCCATAGCATGTGAGAAGAAATGCCTCAACACGTGAAGTGTAACGACTATACGTACAATTGAACAATTGAAAAATAAAATTTACAAACCACAAGAAAACGATCAAAGAAGAGTTTTAAATTATTCAATTGCATATTAAGGTATGAAAAATGTCTATCTTCAAACAAAAAATTTAATATGTATACATAATATTTTCTATTCTATCTATATTATCTTCCGTTTAATACTCCAATTCTATCTAAAAAATATTTCACAAACAAAGTTTTTATACTATAAAAATTGTAAAAGATCTCGATATTAAAAATTTCTACTCTTTTCAGAATCGAAATTTAACGTGGAAATCCCAGGCATCAGGACTGGTGATCAAATCAAAGAGAAAAGAGGATCAGGCGTTCTCAGTAAAGGTTCTGCTAACGATAGCCAGCTGCAGCTTGAAAACGCCGAAGGGGTGCAAAGAAGGCTAAATTCACCGCTAAACGGTAGTCGCGCAATCGACGGCGGGCCAACGCGTAGCGAACAAGCCGAGTGGTCAATTAAGATCACCGGAAAGTGTCGATATGTTCTGCGCGAGCGTCCGAGGACGCGGGCAAGCGGACTAGCGTGCATCTGCGCGACTGCATCGTACGCGTGACAAGGAAAAAGAGGGGTGACGCACGGTCGCTCCAAGGGAAGCCGTCAAAATGTCGAGGCTTGTGCATCCAGCGGGCATATCGAGCCAAAGACACGCGGGGGAGGAGTGTCCCCCCTCTCTCTCTTTCTCTCTTCTCTCTGTGTGTAGTGTGTAACGATCGTCGGTCATCGATCCGCCATAGCATCGACGCGATGCTCGGTTGCTCGAGAAAACGAGAGCCTCCCGTCGTTGTGAACGTCACGCGAATTTTCCTTGAAAAGTACGCTTAGGATCGATCAAATGGTGTCTGTCTTATGTTTGATTATGGCTGGAATTTTACAATTAATGACTAGACAGCAGTCAACGATGAAAGTAGACTGAATTAAAATTTATGCTTTTAACAGATTAACTCCATCGAGTCTAATCATTATTTTTTAAATCGTATATTCTAATACTAAAATTGGAAATTTTAGAAAGCGAAATTGATCAGTTTAGTTTTTCAGCGGTTAATATAAAATAAGTTAGGATAGTTATGATCTAAGAGGAGGATAGGACGTGAATAAGAATTCTGAGATTTAGGAAGAGATTATTGCGGCAGAATTTGTAGGGTGACTTCGTAAAGCTTCTCCCAAAACTGTTTGGTATATAACTCCCAAAGAGTACAATAAGTGCTCGTATAGCGCGATAAAAAAATTACCGCAGACCCCGTATAACAAGGAGGAAGAATTGCTGCAGTTCTCGTAACGGGGTAGATAAATTTCAAAATGCAGCAAAATGCAGGGATCTCCACTTGTGCACGAATTCTCCGGTGGTTAAGTATTTTATAATAAAAAATTCCACACTCCATAAAAAGGTACTCTATTTTCCATTTCTAATAACTTTTTAAATTCCAGCTTATGAATTGTAAATATGTCGTCAGTATTTTTCGAACGAAGAAAGAAGAACCAAACAAAATCTGCATTTTAAAGATACCATATCCATTTGACAAATAGTGCATCCGTGGAATTACGTTTCAATCTAAAAAAAAAAAAAAAAAAAAAAAAAAAAAGAAGAAGAGAAAGGAAAAAGAGGCGATATGGACCAGCATACAGCAGCCGGAGCAAACGATCCATTTAAAAGGCGAGTTCAAACTCTGGGTAATCGATGATAGTCGCCGAGTGGAGGGATGGTAGCAAGAATAACACGACACCTCGATCAACTGTTCTTTCCTGAACAAAAACACGTTCAATTTCAAGTGAGACGGATCCTCTGACGAACGATTAACGAGAGGAAGCTTGTGCGAATCGATAGGCGGCGAAAAGGGGGTTTCTTGGGATATTTTGCGCACACCGCAGAGACGTTGGAGGCCGGAACTCTTTTCGTTCACCTCGTGGTTCGAACGCTCCTCGCCTCTCCGGGGTAGGGAAAAAGCCACCCTCTTGTTAGACCGAGCCCTCCCCTCTATCCCTCTGGAGCTCCGTCGGATTCGTCGATGACGAAACGCACACGTAAATTCGTGGACGTGCACGGTGCTGCCGCTCGCAAAATCAGTGCGACCCAAGTGCACCGCGAGGCAGGAACGCGGGTCTCCCGTGCGCGGCCTGTCGTTCCCGCTTGCGGCACGCGCGCCTCTTCCACAGGAGCATCAGTCAGATAGCGAGAGACACTCGCGTAAATAGGTCGTTGGATACCGCCGTTGATTCGACAGTAAATAGCCAAGCGAAATTAACGGATAGTGGTCGACGTCTCGAGAGAAGTGACAATGGAAAACGTCAATCGAAAATAAAAGAAGCATATAGTCGATACGAACGTGTAATAGATGCTGACAACTGACTAGAGTGACTAACGTTTAGATTTAGTCGAGGTGACTAAACAAACGTCGTGAAAGAGGAAATGATTGGAATGGAAAAACGATCAGTGCGTTAAACATCGCAGTTTTGCATTGGAGATTAGATGTACGTTGTTGTTTTCTCTTTTTCTGGTGAATCAATCAGTGATGTTGAGTAAATAAAATGTGGATGGATGGAAGAGACTGATTTGTTTAAATGGAAATGAATCTTACATACGACTGTCATCAGGATTGATTAAACGAAGAAAAAATAAATAAATAAATAAAAATTATGAAAAACAGAAGGAGAAGCTGAAACATAGTATGATGGAAGAAATAAAATTGCAGAATATAGATACAGACTTTCCCGTTCAACAGAACTAACTTGATTTCGAAAATAACTTTGGATTGAATTGTCTACGATAAGCACGGAAATAAACCACTGATATCGATTGTCGACAGAGAAACGTGAATTGGAGATGCGTGGCGGTCGAACGAACTAGAAGAGAAAAACGGGCGTGCGGGAGGTGTTGAAAGAAGAGAAAAAGCTTTGAGCATCGATCTTGCGGCTGATGCAGCTACTATGACGCGGGTTGTCCGATACATTCAACTGTATCCAGTGTGGAATCGACGGGTCGCGTGGCCCACGAGACGGGATCTACGGGGCTATAGTTAGTAAGCTAGGCCAGTCTTCGCGAATTGGATCAGTGGCTACGGTCGGTGTAAACGATGACGGCGAGGAGGACGAGGACAACGTCGGCGGGTACGACAATGACGCCACGCGCGACGAGACTAAAAACGCTGGGTCTTCCCGACGGAATGCAGGAGGCCGATCGAACGCCTCCCGATGTACCCTCTTTTTACGTGGTCTTCCCACGTAAACTCTATTCGGTGACGTGTATCATGAAAGAATAAAATTCAAGAAAGATCCAACGAAATTACAAGAAAGGGGAAAAAAGAAGAAAAAAAGGGGCCAATTTTCCGATTCTTCCAAATAATAAAGAAAAAGGAAACAAACAAAAGAAAATAGAAAAGAGACTAAATTCGAAACTCGGTTCGAAGCTTCCGTGGAAAATGTAAATTCGCCTCTGGTTATGTGTTCAAGGCTTACTTGGTAGGATTTAATGTGCAATCGTGGCTGATAAGCTTCGGGAAGTAAAGTCGTTCTTTGCGGCGCGATAAGGACCACATTGGTCGCAAAGATGGACTGCTGCAACTACGTCGAGGCTTACGCGGCAGGGAGCCACTTTTATCAACAACAACATTACTTTTGCTATGATAACGCGAACACCGATTACGGTGGCTATGAACCGCCGCCGATTTCCAGCGCGATCGAAACTACTGCGCGATACAACGGGACTGTACCGCCTGCGTATCCGACAGGTAGATGTTTTAGAAATTTTCAACAAGCACGGCCAATTTTATTCTTCGTTTAAAACATTCGTTATATCTCTTTAGACTTGACAATTGTTTTAACACTTATCATATTTCTTTAGAGCTGTGGATTATTTCAAGTGGCTCTTGTATGTATAGATTGTCTTTTGGAGAAGAATTATGTCAGTATGAATGCGTCATTAAAATTGTAATAGTACTGATAGAAATTGATAAGATTAAATTCAATTTAGGTGTATCGTGTTTTAAATTTGAAGTTGAGAATGTTAGAAAATACAGTAATAATAAGATCTAGCGCGCCTGCGTGGAAACTACGACAATAAGTATTATGGAAACATTGCTTTATATGCTACTGTCTTCAAATATCTTATATTTCTACATAGTTAAAAGTATTTTATATTCTTTTATAGCAAAGTAACTGAAAATATGATGGTATCAATGTCAAAGGAGTAGTATTTTTATAACACAAAGTTCTATAGTAGTGAATTATTGAAAATTCCAACAGTAGTTCTTTAAATAAAAATGAAGAACCTGCATTTATTCAGGGAGAGGCTAAATCTTGTATGATTTGCATTTCTTATCTAGTTCTTCGGGTGGCAATGATATACAGAGTGACTCAAAAGTATTCATTCATTATCATCACTATTTCATCATTTCACATGGGATATTGTATATATCTATACTCGATACTTTTCATATAATTTCATATTTATACTTACAAAAAATAACTGTCAATGTGAATTAAAATTTATATATAATAAAATTTATTTATGTGAAATAAAATAAAATTATAATTTCTGTAATAAATAAAATTGAATACATTCACCTGTTTGACAGATTACGTGTATAATCCGAAGGAGGCGAGGCTGCGGAAGGCGATGCGCGAACAGAGTCGCGAGCTATCCAGGCGATCGATCTTGCAGAGCGCGATCGCTCGAGCGGGCGTGATCGCTGGTCCAGTCACATCCGGCGGTTTCCTAGATCATCAGCATCGTTTTGGTTGCGTGTCCACAGTCAACTTGCCTATGAATTCATCCGTGGAATCGGATCGAGCCACGGAACCGTGGTTCCAGTCGACGTCTCGTCCAAAGCCGATCCATTCGCCCCGAATGACCGATTGGTACGGCAACGTGACTGATCCTATCGAAAGACTGCAAGTAATGGGTGCGATGCATCAGCGTGGCCTCGATAAATGCAAAGACGTGATGAGGAATCAGGCTGCGGCCAGCGTAACCAATACCGTGGCCGCTGAATGCGGTGCTACATTTTCAAATAACGGATATCCGGTTGATTTCACCGATGTTAGTCGGGAAAGGGACTTACGCCGCCAAGAGAATATGGAGTACAGCGAATTTCCTGATAGTCAAAAGTGGCATCCTTATCAGGTGAGGATTGTTTCCGGAATCATCTGGAAAGAAAGTTATGTAATTTTAAAGTTTGTCAGGAGTTAGGAGTTTTTAATATTTGGTAGCTTCGCAGAATTTTAATTGATAAAATACATTAATGTTATTTGTCTTCTCGCAGAAATCTGTGAAGTATAAAATGATTTTAGAATTCTTCTACCTCTTAAAAGCTATTTTTTATATCTAAAATCAAAATATATTGATATACTTCTTTTGTTTCTTCTCTCGTAGAAATCTAGAAAAAATCTTCTACATAGATTTCTCAATCCTTCTTTTTAAATGATATATTTTCTTCAAGAGTTTCTACAAATCGTTGCAGAATGGCGAAGGTGCTCATCAACATCCCAGAACTTCTCATCCTTCTCAGATGAGCAACATTCTTCACCCAAACATTCAGAGTCCAGGTTCACACGGACACGAACCATGGGGTCAATTTTGTCATGGCGTGCTGCCACGTAAGTAAAGATAAAATCCAATAGAACGTTTAGAAAACTGCCGGAGAATGTATTATTTTCTAACGTAATTTTATAGACACTCCGCCTATGCCTCGAAACGTTGGAGTCCGTGGGCCGCGACACACTCTGCTGTTACAGGATCGTATGCCCCCTAGACACTGTGAGTTTTCCGAGGAAGCACCGCGAATGATGTATCATCCAACTAAGCTCGATATCGAGAACGTACGAGCATCGTACACGCCCTCTGAGCACCAGGTTTCTCCTTTTTCTAATTTATATGTAAAATATAATATGAGCCGCTCGGAAAACAAACTTTAACTAGAGACCAAAGCTAAAAATTTTACATTATACTACTGTAAATTAAAGAACGTAAAGAAATTTGTTTTGTCTCATTGTCACACAGAAATGCAGTAATTTCTAGATTTTTACAGAGGACTGTTTCATTCTGTTATACACAGGAATTTTCATCTAAACCTAATACGTAATAACAATAGAAATATTTTCTAGATGCCGAGATTACTTGAAACCTCAGTAAATTCTATCGTGGATTCTGCGTCCACAATAAGGATTCGTCGTGAGGATGATGGCCCCAGGTGGGAGCCAAGCACTATGAATAACAGAATGTCTATGGATAATCTAGTTCCAACAACGGTATAACATTCATTCCGCTAAATTAATATTAACCCCTCAGTCTTTATAAGTGAGCCTCTCAAAAGTCAAACTGATTAATTCTATTGTCTGTCAATATTTTAACTTTATTAAGTCGATATTCAAGAAACAAATTACTACTCACTTCCACGAGCGAGAGACCATTGAGAGGCTCAAATACTATATAATTCAATAATTACTAAATATTTTGAACCATCAGGAATCTAGTATATCACGCGATAAAGAACACGAATCTCGTCGATCAGCTGAAAGATTCGAGCCAAAGAAGAAGAGCGTCAGTAAGCAACCGTTGCCTGGTTTTCACCAAGCATTCGGTTCGACGGAGATTGGCAGGTTCTCCAGATCGGAGTTTTTCGTGAACATGGTGGGCGAGAGCGGCGGAAACATGGAAGTCGCCGACACGGAAAGTATTACCGTAAGTACGGATCGTATGTCAGAGGTAAACGGATCGACAGTGACCACTGCGACACACGGTACGTCGGTAATTACTACGACCGCGACGACGACCGTTAGGTCTTTCGACGGCGACGAAAGCGAGGAGGCGAGTTTCGACGAGTCGAACAACGACCTCGTCGCTCCGACGTCGATGGGTATGTATTGCAGCCAACCAAGTATTCCTCGTTGGCATAGACCTCACATAGGCGCTATAGGTAGCGAAATTTAAAGCAAATCATCAATTCTTTCGCGGGCTAACGTGTTTCCCAATTGAAAGTCTGATGGAAGGGAACTATGTAATTCTAATCATTTTCAAAAGTGCGAGTATGCCACTGGAGCATTTTCTCTCGCAATTTTCTTTCTGGATACAGTGGTTTATGAAAGAATTTTGAACTGTTGCGTCCAAAAGAACGAAGGAAGAGCGACTGAACAAATCTCTACATTATGTGATGTATACGTAGATATTTGCAAAACTTGATCAAACGTATTTTCAACCTTGTGTGTATGATTCAATTATGAATGGAGTTGCTCTTTGCCATGGAATTTTTTTACGAGTCTACGAATGCTGCGTTTATTTATAGATTCTAATTAGCCCCCGAAAGGAATTAGCAATTCATCAAGGACGCGAATTGCGTCCAGTTGTCTGTAGGATTAAATTATTCCCTCCGATGTTCAAGTTACCCGATAATATTCTGTACGTGGAGAGAGAATCGTCTGTTATTCGTAATTGATAACTCTCAGCTAACTTGTTCGAATCGATTTCGCGAGTAAGACAAATTTCTCCAATTTGTACAAACATTACGCGTTAGACTTTGACTCGCCGGGGAATATAAATGGCGTACGAAACATCCCGGCAAACTGCACACACGTTTGTCGAGATTGTGCCTTTAAGAGATCTGTGGAGCTATTAAAGGTCTTCAAAATTTTTGATCGAATCAAAAATATAAAATCAAAAGCAGCACGATATTCGCGGGTCTCGTACGTCAACTATATTAAGTTGAGCAACTTACATCGATGTATTATATTGAAAGGCTAGAAATTTTGGCGAAAGAGATATCTCATATCATCTTTAAAAACAAACGACCTTTTTCTTCGACGCGAAAAGTATTTCAAAAATACTAAATATTGTTTAAAGTATTTTTTTTAATAGCAAATTTATTCTGATAACACAAAGACGTTGTAAAATATAAAGAATTTTGTGGGTTGCTCAAACTTGGTAAAGAAATATAATCAAAATGTGTCGATGGAAGTATTTAATCGGCACCTTCCATCAAGTTGTTAGATATCGCCGATGATACACTGAGATTAGTGTACCGACGATGAATTATATGATTATATTAAATATATATTTAAAAAAGTAAATATATATATATATATATACATGTATATATATATATATATATATATATATATATATATATATATATATATATATATATATATATATATATATTGTACTTATATGTATAATGGAGGAACGAAAACGCGCGACGAAAAGGTATTTAAGTTATTTAGTAGAATATTTAGACGACACGTATTGCTGCGCGGAGAAACGTATGAATAAAAGTGAACATTAATATCGCGAACGTAGGAAGTCGAGAAACCGACGAAATACACACCGTTCCGCTCCTGAAAAATATGTTTTTCCTGAGGGGGATGCACGGTATTTTTGCATTTGGAACTCCTTTTATTTCTTCACTGCAAAATAATATGAAATATTTCCAAAATACAAGAAGACAAATATCGCAACTTCAGTATGTTAATGCATTAAAAGATAAGGAAAAAGGTTGGATTGTATAAGAGAAGTTTGTAAGTTAAGACTGTAGACAGTAAGACTGTAGTTATAATGTAAACTCAAAAATATGGCATGTAATTTATTGAAACTTTTTTATATATCCATTTTAACGTACGTTTAATATTCGATTTATTATAGTAACTTTGGGACCTTTGGAAAATATACCTAGAAAGAAAAAATGTTTTTAGAATCTGCGCATTAACGTTCTGACAAGTGCGATATTGTATGGAAAAATGCAAAGTTCACCTTATTAATTATGTTCTTCTTATATGTGACATTCATATTTTTGCTATTCAATTTCTATTTCATTAGAACTTATGTTTCATTAAATTTAAAAATTGTTCTCATGTAAGAAACGATCTTCGATATTGTCTTGAGTGAGAATGAAATATTTTTTATTATTTCTATTTTTCTTTTCTTTTTGATCGAGTTCTGAGTCCCGTGCAGGCACCTATGACTCGTGTTGATTGATCTATCGGTACATCGACTTAACATAATTCGTGCCAGCTACCCTGTACCTATAATGGGACCAAATTAAAAGAGAAGCTTTTATTTCGCGTTCACCGTCGCGCTTACGTCCCGCGTATTTTATCGTGTATGAAAACCTTCCCCCGTTCCGTTCGATCGATTGCCTCGAACAAGAGGCAAAAATTTGTATTGAAACGTGAAATGTTCTTTAACACGTTCGATGTTATTTCAAGCAAATGGTTATTAACGATCTACTTAAAAATTGCACTGAATTGCGTTCAATTATATTTCAGTCTTTTATCTTCAATTGTACCGAAATCAATGATAGAAATTAGAATTTTTAATGTAATGAAGATAACTTTAAATGTAGAAATGTTTAATTTTTTCTTTGCCTCGAATTCTCTAAATTCTTTTCTAATGCTATTTTAAATTGATTTGCGTACTAAGATGATTCATTTACCATGACATGGAGCGTGTTAATTGAAAATTCACGTGAAAGTAAACGAATTCACGAGGAACGTGTTGTGCTGTTTAGCAAGATGAATTAGTGTTCCATCGATCAAATACATTGTTTAAATATCGTGTGATCATCGTTTATAATGAATATCGTTCGAGCGTAATAGAAATACTTAACGATGGTAATTCAACATTCGACTTTTTTGTTCTTGGACGTATAGGAACGTTCAAGAAGCATGGAATGATGTAAATGCTGTGATTTGTTTTAAAATTAAACGAGCGTAGTTTATAGTGGTACACAGTGGGGGAACGCTGAATATCGTCGCGACGTGAGGAAAGGCGAGTTGTGATAAAAAGAGAAAAAAATTCTGTAAGAAATTTTGACGATACACGTAATTGTCTGTCTAGTACGATCGATCATCGGGGCCCTCTTGCACAATGAAACTAATGTTATTAGCGGAATTTTACAAGTTATCGGTGTGGATAAATTCTTTAACACAGTAGCAACAAGATTTGTGTTAAAACGAGTAAAGTGTCAATTTTGCAAATTGTAAGCCAATCAATTGCCCTACTTGACGTAATGCTACAAAAGTATGCAACAAAAGTTTTTAATCTTTACAACTTATCACTTGTAAGTTCGCTAATGTTATTAATTAGATTATCGTGCATGAGAGCTCAGTTGTTTTAACTTTTGGATTATTAGTAAGAGCACAAACCACTCCAACGAGGTCCAATCTTTCGAAACGTTTCGTCATTAAAGAAATTTAGGGATAGTCGAAGAAAAATCCTTTCGCTGTGCGGTGTATACTTCCATAATTTATTTCACATTTTAACTCTTCAAATTTTATTAACATAAGATATTTATATTTATTAGTATAAATATGACTACGAAGAAATGCAGCGATAGTAGGGGGAGAGGAGGAGGAAATCTTTCACTATATTATTATACGTCTGTATAATGAACTTCAAGTTCGAACAGCGATAAAAGATGGACCTAATACAGCAGGAAATTGCCAGCATCTCGTGGATGGAACAAAAGTTAAGACAACCGAGGAAGTTTCTTGGATTCTATCACGCCAACCTCGTCGTCTCCAAAACGTGAATCCTATGACGAAATTTTAGCGATGCGTTAATTACTTGGAAATTTTAATAATTTTGTTACTTTATTGACTTGTCTTGTTGGCGATGCAGACTGTAACATAGAATTATGACTTACACGTCTTACGATTAAGGACGAATAAACCATAATCCACGTTTCATTATTGGCAACGATATTAAACGTAGAGGTAGAACTGGTAAAAAAGAAGGAGAGGAAGAGGAAAAAAAAAAGTTCAGTCAGTGATAGAAGAACAAAAAGAAAGGAAAGAACAACGTGAAAATGATTGCGACTAACAGGAAAACGTAACCCGTATTATAACTCGTAAACGACTTTCTGTCTAATTATTAGCTAATTATTATCATTCTAACCGGTAGGAAACCGTACTAAGGGATTGAAATGTACAGAAAAACGATTATGAACCACCGTACATCTCTTAAATCCTACAAGTGCCAAGTTGGTGAGAAAAGTCCTTACAAAGGCTCGTGTTATTAAGTATCAAATTCGAACGCAAAAAGGAAAGAAGTATATTTCGCGAACATTTAACTCTATCAGTTTTCATGTAATTAGATTAGAGTTCAATTCAGGTTCTTGTATTATCAGATTGATGAACGTCGGTGGCTCGTTGGTATTCACGATGTGAGATATAAAATTCGAGATACGTTTCATTTAACATTGATTCGAAATGAAATTTATTAAAGAATAGAACTGATAGAGTTAACGCAGACAGAATGGAACTTAATGATGACGAACATGCTTTTATTCGCGTACAATTATGTACATGGAACTATAACAATACCGGTATTATTGAGCTTAAATTCACTTTTAATTCGAACACGTTACCAGCTTAAGGAACGAAGTTCTTTAATGAGATTCAACGGAAAAATAATGAAAATGTTTAAATGAAGATCGAGCGTAAGCAGTGTAACGAAAATAAATGGACGTCTATACGACAGTATAGAAGTAAAAAAAAGGCAAAAAAAGAAAATTATGAAATTATGAAGTCTGTTTTATTTTCCTCAGTTACTCCCGAAGACTTACCTCTCCACTCCTGTTGCCTTTCCTTTTTCATCGAGATCCTGTGGGATCCTGGGTACTTCGGCTGCTATTCATAGAATCACAGAAAGCAGAGAAATTTTGTCACGAATCATGCAGGAGGAATGCTGCTGGTTCGCCACTCAATCCAGATGTTCCAGGATTTCGGATGACGTCGTGGTAAGTATGATTCGATGAACTGAAACTTGAATCGACAAAATAAAATAAGTCAGATTTGCGAAATAAAAGTTCTCTTTAATGCGAAAAATATTTTGCAGACAAATGAGACACGTAGAAGATAAATTGGTCAACTTTATTCAAAGTAATCGTTCAATCTTTGCATAATTAAACTAATCACATACATACACTCTGGAACTAATACAGAGAATCTTTTGAGATGTAATAGTTGATCATTGGCTTCTTAGTGACTCAAATATCAGATATATATAGTATTTATACAAAATGAAATTAATAGACAAATATCAAACATCTATATAAAATGTTAATTTAGTGGACTCATTAATTTTGTCACGCACTTTGGTCTTATTTTTACCTATAAAACTTGCTAACAAGATGCTTATAAAGAGAAACCTAAGTCTTCCTAATTTAGTATAATCAGTACAATTTTAGTACAAATTAAAAATGTTACTACAAAAAAATCAATTCACCTAAAACCATAGAATTGCACGGCTTTTCTGGATTGCTCTCATCACGCAAGAAATAAAGAGTGGTACTGTCAAAACAAAACGATGACCCATCCGTCGGAAGTGCTACGTCAACGAGAGAATTACGACTCTTTTGTCAACGAAAGAGGTGATGGAGGCTACGTAATAATCGGCACATCTACCGATGGAAATCGAAACAACAGCAGTAGTACGGAGGACGATGAATATGCTAACGAAACTCGTAAGCAAATGACTTTGAAGCTGGAGAACACTGGTACTCCGAAACGTTCGAGCTTTACTTCCGAGAAGGACGATGGAAACGTTTGACAAGATTACTTCAGAGGTCATAACGTTTTATAAAGAAATATCAATCTTTATTGGTAAGAGTGACATTTCTCGAAAAATATAGAATTTTTGGAAAATACAGGAAGACAGTGAACAAGTGGTTAGAAGGATACTGTTTAGTTCCTGGCTATTAAGGAATTATAAAATCGTTTCTTTTAATACGTTCTACTCTTAAATAACTTTCAGTATATTAATAATTTGGAAATATTAAAAACAATACGTGTACCATGTTCTCTTGTACATTCGTCTTAAGTTGACAAAAATATATTGTTCGTAAATTGAAAGAGCGTCATAGAGTATCATTCTTCGATTGTACTATGGAAGCGTAATTAATTAATCTTTGCAGGAAATATAATATGAAGTTTTCGCAAACAAATCCAGTCAGCTCCACATTTTGTCAATTCTCTAATTTCATTAAGTACATAAGTACAGCATTAATGTTCAATTCTGAAGAAAAAAATGTCAAAATAAACTTAAGAAATAGTTTTCGCAACATTGTCACCTTTTCTAGGCTTCAATTTATGAAGTTGATCAATGTGGCTTCTGAACAGCTCGTATAATGAATTACTATACCGTTGTGAATAAATTCTTTTACAAATAGTTAATTTAATACTCGACAATCGTACGTGTGCATATTACTTATCTTAAAATAAAAAAATAATTACTTTTCCCTTAGATATCTTCGTCCCTTGACTAAAACTAGCGAGATGGTTTAAACGTGTAAGTTGTTTGATAAGAAACGAGTGGATGAATTTGTAATAGTCGGTGTATTAAAATTCGTATAAGTAGAAGAGATAGTGTGCGTCAGTTGTAATCGTCGCTCGCTCAATACTCTTATGCCGATCGCAGAAAGGATAACAATTCGCCTGTCCCAGGGAGCACGTTCATACATTTATATCGATGGACGTTACCACAAAAAATTAAAAGTTACAGTTCCTATGACTAGACTTTGTAAAACAATCGTTAGGATTCAAAGGCACTGTAATATGGATCTCTCCCAGATTCGAATTTACCGTTGACTTTTTCTACGCTCATGTGCCGCTACACTAGGATTAAGATTAATTCCACTATGTATTTTAGAATGAATTCATCCTCGAATTTCATTCGTCAAACGAAAGAAAAGGAAAAGCGTTGTTTGAAGCTGTCGGTGGCCGGTAAAAGGAATTGATCGCTTCCGTTTGCGTGTAAGGATTCGGTAGAATGCAATTTGTAAATAAAGGAACAAAGACCCATCCGTGGATGGTTTATCACGGTGATCGTAATCGTGGATGTTTGTTGTAGATGAGCCAGGAGAAGGCGGCATTCTTCAAAAGCGATGGACGAACATCGTGGACCTCCCAATCCGTCAGGTGAGCTACCTAACCGGCAGGTAGTGACGGACAGGATATCCATATCGTAAACGAGTCGTACAGACGTTGAACATCTTGTAAAATTTTCGAGATAAAGCGTCTCTTTTTTTTTTATTGCCACCATTGATGCATCTGAAACCCGGAATTGCAACTGTGAGATGTAGTATCGGTAACTTTTCTGTTGTTTAATTAGACATAAGGCGTAATAAAGCTATAAAACGATTATAAATAGGAATTAGTAACGCAGAAATGCGTCATACTGGACGTTTTAGCAAATACTTAATTATTTACAAATTTTTTAGTCTTTCCAGATATTACGTTTGAAAATAATTCTTGGGATCCTGGACTGAAAATGGAAGATTTCTTCTCTAATTTTTGGTATGATTATTTTACCCATAGTAATTGGTCTTGTGCGTTCTAATTTTAAGGAATATCGAAATTATTCGCCGCTTCTTTAGCGCGTGTAAATATCAATTTTACAAACCGAAGAAAGATTTCTTCTTTAATTTTTGGTATAAGAATCATCTTCATTTCTGACCAAGGATCCACTGGAATTATTCATAAATTTTCTTATTTATGCACTCAAATTGTTCAATTATTATTCAAGTTTCTCAGTAGTTGAAATAATTTATCATTCTAGGTAGGAAAATGGAATATTTCTTTGAACTTTGGTACAGAAATCAT
The DNA here is from genome assembly GCF_024542735.1 of Bombus huntii. NCBI lineage: Eukaryota > Metazoa > Arthropoda > Insecta > Hymenoptera > Apidae > Bombus > Bombus huntii. Next base: position 7,166,974 of record NC_066251.1, read on the forward strand.
CTATCTTACGTGTTCCAATAATCCAAAGATCTTCGATAATTTTAGAAATATTAAAAATGTTCAAAATGGCAAAACTGCAAATGGAATATCCGTTCCTCGCCTCTGTTTGAAAGTCGGCGTCACATGGCATCGATTTTGCTAATAACCGAAGTGCACAGGCAACCGTTGAACAAATTAAGGATCGACGATGGCTAGATGGTGTTCGTTTAACAGAGATAACTTCTCCGTTACGTATTTGGTGGCTTCGCTGCGCCGATATCGCGACTTTTCCCTCCACAAAATTACTAGGACAAATATCAGTCAGGGCTGAATGGTTACTTTACCAGCCAAAACCGCGCACGATAGCAAACAAGAAACGGTCCTGCTCAAATATCTACTCGCGATACATAGGCCAGTCGGACGTAACTTGCTGTTGATTTTTGTCATTTGACTCGAAATGGTCAGTCAGACTGTCTGTCCGTCGAAATGGTTAACTGTTTCGCCTTGCAGCTACGTTCCTCTGACATTTTCCAGAAACGAATAATTCTCAACAAAAACAGCTGCGCTTATTAGTAGATAAGCCCCATTTAAAAAGACAAGAAAATATTTAAAACTAATATTTCTTTTGTAAAATGGAAATGAACAAGCTGACATGTACTACACTGATGATTCAACGAATGGTAACTACATTTTGTTTAACAACCTTCCAATTATTCTAAAACATAATTACCATTATGTAGCTTATCTTATTTCTTCTTTTCTTCAAACAAATTGTCGATGATGTTGTTCAGATAAGTGTCGCCGAACGTCACAATCTCGAGTAACACATTGATATTGTAACACGTTGGAAACCCGGTAGACAAATACCACGATGTTCTTCAAATCCGATTATCATCTTCGGACTCCTGGTCGATGATTTTTGATTGATCTATTTAATCGGCGCTTATTTTTCCGGCTGCACTTGGATCATAGAATTTCAAGAAAATATCGGCAGACACCTCGTGAAACCCGTGAACCATCGCACGATGAACGAGCAAACAAATCTTACGATGAAGAAAGAGAGACCGATGCGTGGATCGCAAGCTCCAGGTGATCGGAACGCGCGTACCAGCGAAGACGACTGTCGACGACTGTCGCGTGGGCGGACTGGCAAGCCTCGTGCTTTCGAGAGGATCGACCAACCGTTGTGGAATCGTAAAATGGTCCCGTGCATGGATTGGCTGAGGAAACGTAGGAAAGGCGGCAACCAATGTCCTCTATCTTCGAAAAGAATCTAACCGCCAGTGAAATCGCTCTGACGAAGCATGGATCCTGGTGGCCAATCGACGATTTCGCCTTGGAGGTATCGAGGGTCCGCCATGCTGCCCCGGAGCTTTCCTAATTTAGAGTTTAATTAGCACCCAAGGAACAGGAGAACCGTGCACAGGCATCGATTGGACGGTTACCATCGTGGCAACAGAGAGGAAAAAGACGTGGAACAGAGACGATGATATGTCAGCAGTCAGTGTTCGGCTCGTCTTCGCCGACTAGTGTGAAATATCGCGCCCAAGTGTTACGAGCACGGCCACGCGGCCGCGGGACCGAATAGTCTCGTCGAGAAATAGATTTTCCATCCTTGTTCACAACCTTCTTTCGACGCTTTGTCTCTTCTTCCGCCCTCGACTTCTATTCTTCTTCTTCTTTCATCCTTGACGATCGTTAATTCGGAAAATCGAACTGGATTATATAGTTTCAAGGAAAGAACAGTTTCGCTTGTATTCTATTACCACTAATCTTCCGTTTTCGTCTTTCATCTTGTGTCTTCGTCAAATCTGGCAATAGTGACTTGATTGATTTAGAAAGTAGTGCTTGATAATAATAAACGTTTAAGCATATATACATACATACATATATATATATATGTATCGGATCGAAGAATAACTGACATTGTACGTTTTGTCTTTTGAAAACTGAATTGTGAAGTAAAAAAGGAAAAAGCTCGAGAGAAGTGTTTTTGGTGAACCTCTCCCGAGTCGCAGCTCGGGTCACAGAGGTCGAGGAACGAGCTCTGGGCGTCAAAGAAACGGGAAGATGCAGCCAGCACCGGCTACACCTGGTTCTCCAACACGGTCATCCTGTTGTGAACGAGATCGCGAGAGGGAAGTGCACGAAGATCGTGGAAGGGAACGGAACAGCGCTGGAAGACAAAGTCGGACGACCGCCGAGGAGGACCACGAAGAGAGAAGCAACGAGAGGACGGTGATTTCGGGACAGAACCTTGGTACCATGACTGTCAGCGGAAATCAGGGATTGCCTCTTTCTTTGTCTCTCGAGGACAGAGATTTGTGGACCAAGTTCCAGTGTTTGACCAATGAAATGATTGTTACGAAAAATGGAAGGTGAGTGGATGGTCTGTGAAACTTCTAGGAATCCTATTAAGATATTCATGTATAAAATTAGTAGAAGTAAACTTAGTAAACTTAGCGAAGGAAGTAGTGATTTCACTGCGAACGTTTCTCTTCTCTTGCAACGGAGATTATTGTTTGATGCCGTGGTTTTTTCAAATTCTGTTTTGTAATGAAATTATGGCAACTGTCAACTGGAAAAAAACATTGATGCATTAAGTATAAACGATTTGCTGATGAGTCACTTGCACGTTTAAAATAGCATATCATAGGTTTCGCATTTGAGGAGCTCGAAGGATCCGCTGGCTGAAAGATCCGAAGCAAAGATGGCTCTCCGTCGTGCGTAAAAATGTATTAATTAGAGTGTCGGTGCGAACAAGCTGGAAGGTAAAAATAATAGTTCATATACACCGGGGTAAAAGGAGAGAAAAAAAAATGCCGCTTGTGGAATGGAAAAAAGGATCATTGCAAGATGCTACGAAGATGTAGATGATTCACGCGAATGAATATTCTATGTTTGCTTCGAGAACAGGATAACAGTCTTCCCTTTCAATTCAACAAACTGCTCTTAGTCTCTTTCGCGAATGCAAATTGATAAGGAAAACTTGATCGATAACAAATATTTTTTCCCGATTCTTTACACATCTTCGTTTTTTTCTTTTTCGTCGATTCTAAGATTCGATTAAGATCAATTGGAAGACTGAGAGTCATAATGGTGTAAATCAGTTCATTATCATTTTTTACGAAATAATATCCCGCGTTGGTTGTTGTAAAAAGTTAGTTAGATCTTTTCAAGTCATGAAAACGTATCGCGACTGAGAATAAAGCGAAGTAGAACTTGATCGATTCTGAAACTGGACTTTGAAGAGTTGAAATACGTGACTAGATCGAAATTCTTAAAATGTTGATCTCGATTTGATTTTCACCTTTGCCACCAATTCTAAGAATTAATAAATCTGGATAACTAGAATATTTAGTTTTCTGAGACGCCGTAAAATCGAAGTTAGAACTAGGAGATTATACAAATATTATCGATAATCAAATATATGTGTCATATAATTAAACCGCAAAATATTATGCAAATTCATATCTTTACGAACAAATTAAAAAAAAAAACAATACCTAAATAGAAATTTATTTCATCTTGGAAGCGTTATAACGAGTAATTTACTATGAATACCTTGTAGATTTTTACATATTATATCCATTTGGTATTTAAACTTTAAACACTTTTGCATTTAAATATTTCCCATAAATGCATAAGAATCCACGGTTTAATCACGATATGCAACATTTTTCCTACCAAAAAAGAAGAAAAAAATATTCGAATCGCACAAGTGAAAAATGAGGTGAGCACAAATTTGAGTAGAGGAAGTAGCTTCGATGCTTTTTCGGTCGGTAGATCAAAAGATATTCGCCACGACGTGTCCTGGCCGGCTACTTTTATGATTCGTATATTATTAAAAACGATTACAGTTTGTCGACCGCGTTTTTCGTGCGCGGGCATCAGTGTTCCCAGGTACACCAGCAGAAATGGGAGAATGTTTTACGTAGGATTGTGGCCATCGTAAAATTTTATTGCCGGCGGCTCGATTCTTCTGCTGTCCGCCGCCTTCAGTGTTACTTTCATTAGTGTTTATAAAATTCCTGCTTTTCTTTTAGATGTCTTCTTCCGTTATCGCTTTACAAAACGTCTTATGGTAGCTAGTACCATTAAGAATTAAATTTAGTTAAAGATAAAGGGAACACGCAGCTAATAAAAATCCTTCATGGAACTATGATCTTTATCTGCGTCTTCGATTTTACTTTCAGACGCATGTTTCCTGTAGTCAAAGTGGTTGCAAGGGGGTTGGAACCGAAAGCTATGTACACTCTTCTTCTCGAATTCGTTCAAGTGGATCCACACAGGTAACAAAGTGCAGAATCGAACTCTGTTGTGTCCTTTTCCTTTGGATCATTTTAGACTCAATCATGCTTTTGTGTCGTTAATAAATTTCTCAAGTTTGAGGAAAGAATCGTTGTTAATATGCATAATTTCTAGTTTCAAGCGTACGCTGAAATATTTCTTAAAATATTAAAAATCTTATTACTTGTTTCTCGCCTCTTGAATTGCCTGTATTGTTTAAAAATGTTCAAAATTCTATTGATAGATGGAAATACGTTAACGGAGAATGGGTCCCAGGCGGAAAAGCGGAAGTCGCCCCACCAAATCCGATTTACATCCATCCTGAGAGTCCAAATTTTGGATCTCATTGGATGAAAGAAGCGGTATCGTTCGCTAAAGTGAAGCTGACAAACAAATCCAATGGAAACGGTCAAATTATGCTAAACTCCCTACACAAATATGAACCTCGAGTTCATCTAGTTCGTGTAGACGCGGTGGAGGAAAGAACGGTACTAATATTCCATACATTTCTTCAGTTTGTAATATATTATAATACTAATTATAAAAATGATATGTAAAGAAAATTTGGAATTATGATGGACTGTCATTTGGAGATATTTTAATATGGAAATGATATTTAGGTGTTGACTTACCGTTATCCTGAGACGCAATTCATAGCGGTGACAGCTTACCAGAACGAAGAAGTCACAAATTTGAAAATTAAATACAATCCTTTCGCGAAAGCGTTCCTCGATGCTAAAGAAAGACCTGCCGATCCGCAAACCTATCCGCAATGTAAGTTAGTTGATTATGAATTATTAATATTATCTAAAATTTTAATTAAATACATGATAATTGATAAAGTATTATAATTGATGAAATATTTAAGAGAGTATCGAATTATGAATTACAGACACCGGCGCTTGGTTTTTGCCACAACCTACTATGGGATACGAATATAACACAGCCACGGCCATTGCGGCCGCACAAAATCAAGCGTCAGTGACGGTCAATAACCATCTCCCTAATTCTTGTACCGTTTCTACAGCTGCCCATAGGAATACCTGCAGATCGGCGCCTTACGCTCTTAGACATAAATACATTCAAGATGGTGAGTTCTTAACTCAGTTATTAATTTTATATTTTTTTTATTTTTAGAAGAAGTATGTAATACTCATATTATTGGAAATTAATAATCATTACAGAACAACGCACAGATCCATACGGCTCAGTACAACTGTTGCATTCCACAGCGTATGTAGCAGCACCAGGTTGGTCACCACGCAGTCCAGAATCCCTGCAGAACCTAAATCCAGCTTGCCTACCGCCCACGCAGGAATGGCCCACGTCTCCTTCACCGTCACCAACCTCATCCTCTCACGCGGTATTCAGTAGAGGCGTTGTTGGAACTGCGTCTCCAACCACCGCTACAGGATGTACTCTATATGTACCATCAAACTTATCTTCTGTCCCTCAAGAGCATAGTCATTGCACCGATACTTCAGCTTGGATTCATCCTACAACTTTGTCAGAGCAACAACAGCAGCAACAACAATCTTACTTGAACTTAAACTTACATTTACATCACCAGATGTCATCTTATACATCAGTTCCTCACACAGGGTTACATCATTCTCTACACCCAAATGGAACAGATGCTGTTCCTTCTGTCGACGAGTATGTTCACGAATATCATGCCTCTCCAGTTCAATCTACAACGCCTGATCGTCACTCACAGCATCACCATTCTCAAATGTTACACATGCAACCAATTCAACAAACTGGAACAGTATCACCTGTTAGTGTCGAATATGATACTCCTTCTAAGGAACATCATATATCTGTTAGTTATTCTGAACAAAACACGGATACGTTGAATGATGTACAGGCAGATGAAAACAGGAGATATTTGACAACGGTGATCGATAGACATCACCGGCAAGATTCGGATATTGCGAATAACGAACATCAAGCTGCAGCGTGGACTCCACTGACACCACCGCCTGCACCACAAACTACAGCAATTTGATTTCTGTATGTGATACAAATAATTTTATTTAAGATATGGAGTTGCTACTTGATAATTTCTATACTTGTTTTAATAGTTAGGTGACTAAGTATGAACAAGTCGTATTAAATTACAGTATCCTGTTGTATGCAATACGAATGAGATATATATGATTGAAATTATTAATAGGTATATAGAAATTAGATACAAAGAGAAACATCGAAATAAATATTGCGAACACACAAATAAAAATATCGGAATAACGAGACTAATTAATCTGATAGATTGTTAAATTAGTTACTTACTTACATACTTTGTAATTATCTAATCAAATTTAATGTCAATTTCTGAAAAATGAATCCGTCCTAAAATCGTGTCTTGATGTTTTTAGATAATATGTATTAAAGATAACATAATCGTTATAATAAAATACAGTAAACGTATATATACCATTTTACATACCTTCCTCGGTATTAAAAAGAGTATTCTGAAGTTGTGAGATGATTTGTTCATGTTGTGATATATGATAATCTATTCATAAACAAATGCTCATGTATATACATTTCTTAAATAGAATGAAGAGAAGGCACTTTTACATTTTGTTCGTAACAACTCGCTAAAATTTATATACAAATTTATAATTGTTATATATACATACAATGATTAATTAGACTCATACACAGCGAAGTTTTTACAGAGCAAACAAGATTTTAATAAATTCATAATTTATATAATTACAAAATAGTACAATGATAAAAGGACCAAAATGTTATTTCTCACTTCAAAAGATACCAATAATCCTATAAAATTTGTTTCCACATACTACCTTGAATTGACTAGTATAATTGACTAGTATAATTCACGATAGTAATAATGATTGTATTTCTAATTCTTCTACTTTATTTATATTTATACGAAATAATATTCTATATCTTTATGATATAAATAATTATAAATTATCCAAACCAATGATTGCCCATGCAATCTCTTGTCCATTCTGTTTGACATACCCAGCACCAATGGTAATTACATCCAGCTCTAGTACAAACCATGTGCATGCATCCTCCTAGAAAATAATATGTGAGTATTAAATAGAAAATTTATTAAACATCTTAATTTCTTTTTTCAACATTTTAAGGTACCATCTCTTTCAGTTGGTGTTCTACACTTTGGACAAGGTTTTGTTAAAATTCTAATAGTTTTATTGCTGGCTTCATCCCATTTTGCCTAAACGAAAAATCATAAATATGACATTTTTGATTAACGAATAAATATAATATAAGAAGAATATTTTGCATACATCGTTAGCTCTCCGTGGATCAACTGAATACCCAGATCTATGTATTGTATTCAAAGACTCAGATGGTTGTAATTCACATTCTCCTAAATGGTAGCCTTGTAAACATCGTCTACAAAAAACGTACTAAACATAAAAGTATATTATTAATATTTTGATTTATTTAAAATTTTGGTACTTTATAAAATATTTTATCTATACATAATTACCCCACAACCACCAATACATTGAATCTTTCTACATTCTTCACTATTATCATCTGGTGATTCTGGTATAATGCCCATGCCACAATCTGGTCTTGGACATAAAACTCCACCAGCACGTAAAACATATTCTTCTGTACTAAATCTCTGATACTGTTCGTACTATATCATATATAAATAATTAATATTTAAAGACTTTTTGAAACTTGTATATTTATTATATAAGGTACCTGCTCAGAGGTAAGAAGATGAAAATGATGTACTTCTGGAATGAAAGAATTTTGACATCCTGTTGGGCATGGAAGCGTATAGTATCCTTTAATGTCATCAAATTGAAATTGACGTTCTCTTAGACGAATTGAACAATAGTCTTTGAAACAATCAAGGCAAGTTACATGGCCAGCTTCACATGGGAAGACCAAGACCATATCCCTATAAATAACCTATGTTTGAAAATGTTATTAATTATTTTTTGCTGATATCAAGGTCAACAAATTATTCACCTAACATCTGTACAGGCAAGGCAAGGTATTCTTCTTAAATTTGGTTTTATAAGATACAGAGGAACAGCCTCGTCTCCTTCTCCTAAACTAGCATGTTTCCCACATTTGAAATAAAAACGTGCATATAAAACTTGGGATTCAGTGTCACTGGATACAAATGTGGGTGCTGGACAAAAATCATTTTCACAATGAACTGTTATTCTTTTTGATTGTAATACATCTGGCCAACACTGAGGATCTCTATCTACCGTAACTGCTCCGCTATTACAGGTTGCACATCTGACTCTTAATTTACCAACTGTGACAGCTTTGCATGGTGTTGAACAATATACAAAAAAATGTGCTGGATTTTCATGTTTCTCTATAAAAATATATAAAAATAAATAATATATTATTTATATAAAATCATAATTACTCATCTTATGCTAGTCATATTTATTTAGTATTTGCTTTAACCACTTGTGTTTACCCTTTAAAAGACTACGATTATTCTACCTTCCATGGTTAAATTTTCTTGTGGATCTGACTCATCTAATGGTAAATCGGTAAGAGTTTCATTCATTGGCTTTCCTCCGCTATCATTTAATTCAGATATTTCTAAAGACTCATCAATGGTGTTAGTACCTTTATTTTTATTTAACCTCTGTGATGAAGTTCGAATTGCATGTAATATACTTTGTTGACCCAAATCGCATTCCTATGACAAAAGCTTTGATTAAGGGGTGAGGTTATCATACTTGTAACTGCACTGTACTTTAAAAATACGTATTGGGAATATGTTATCTTTGAAAATATATGAGGCTTACTTCTATTATCGTTGAATTATGCAGCTCTTTCCCTGCAAATATTATTTTTATGTCCTCAGGTGATATTCCCATTTGAAATGCCACTACCTCTTTTACGTTCTTTATATCCCATTTTGGGTCCAAATCAACGGGGAATGTATTTCCAGTATTGGTTTTCACGTATATACTCAATGAATTTGTTAATTTTCGTTTACTAAACCAAATTAGTTGCAACATCTTAAGAAACACACTCCGTATGAAGCCAAAGAAGAAACTCATACCGTCAATGCGAACTTCTTTTATTTTGATGTTCTTTAAAGAAGAAAAAGGATGGAGTGCGTCAGCGAAAACATACTATGAAATCTAAATCAAGTATTTTCACGAGATGATCAAAATGTTGTAATTTATAGCATAATTTAGACGTGGACCGAAATGAAATGACAATAAAATGAATCCTGCGACATCTTCAACGATATGGATAACTAAGAAATTCTATGAAATTCAATCGTCAAGATTTATAAGAAATTTTCAAGTGCGTCATACATATGTTTGTGATTTAACCTCTTTCGCAGCATCTATTATCTGCTACTACCTTATGCATTTGTATGTATATATATATATATATGTATTTTATAACCAATTTAATACAATTTTAAAGAATATATTTCTCTCATTGTAAAAAATAGAAAAATCGAATTAGTTTACAATTACTTCTGAGTGAATAATACAATTTACTTGATTATGCAAATAACTGTAAGAAAATTTTCAAAATAATAGCTAATAATAGAAAATAACAGATAAATAATTCTAAAATAAATTTGGGAAATCATTAAAATAGGAATTAGGATAGGAATCATTAAAAATCATTTTTCTGTATACGAGAATGAATACTATATTTTCTTTGAATCGAACGCGTAGATACTTATTATACATACGTACATATAATTTACACAACACAAATTCGATATCAAAAAGATAGTTCATAATTTACAAAAAAGATCGAGCAAAAGTTTCACAATTTTCGCAATTTTCATAACATTGACAAAATATCACAAATTATGAATTATTCAATATTCTATAATATTGAATCTTCTTCAAGTATAAATATATAATTGTATAAATAAATAAATTTATAGTTTGCACGTAGTATTTAAATACAAATTATGAGATTCACTACTTTCGTTCGGCCAGTTTATATTTTTTTACACCGTTTAATATTTCTATCGATTTAATCGTAGGTTTATCTTTCATTTTGATCAGCCTTAGTCTTTTTTTATCTTTTTCTCTGTCATCCAATTCATTTTTACTCACTCTTTTCAGTGAACGTATTCTACAATCAGAATTAGTATCTTTTGAAGATGAAGGCATTTCGTTGTCAACCATCATTCTCTTTTTCTTTAATCGTAATGCGAATCGACGTATTTGATTTATCCTTTGCAGTTCCAAGTTTGATACATTCGCCATTGTTGTTCTGGATCTCTTCGATTCGAAATCATCAAGAAAACTTTTTGTTCTTTTTCTCTTGTTATTCGAATTACTTTTTAAATCTTTGACATTTTTTTTAGTATTCTGCAAATATATTAAAGGAGAACCAGGATAGGAACTAAAAGGCGATCTAGAATGAGAACTAGGAGGAGAACTAGAAAAAGATTCTGATTCATCTACTTGTTCTTTTTGATCCCTGCACTTTTGAAGAAATTGATTTAGAGTCATCCCTCCAAAATTATCTTCTTTATTATTAAGAAAATTGTACACGTCGGGTCTATAGCGAACTCGAACCCATTTTTGCGAAGATTTATCCCAATATCCACGCACAATATCCATATCTTCAGGCAACTCTGATTTAACCTCTTTAAAAATAGATCTTTCTTCATGATCATTTTGGATTATAGAATATTCATCTGGTTTTATTAATTTATGTGGGCATTAATATTTAGGCAGAATAGAATTTAGAGGTTAATATTTTAATACCTTTTTCATTCCTGTTGCTCGTTTGCCTATATTTCTTTATTCGTGATTTTTGTGTGTTACTAGTTGGTACAAGATACCTGCTGATATCTTTACAATTATTTTTAACAAATTCATTCCAGAGAATATCACTTGATGTTGTTGGAGCTGATACATTGATCAACCACTGCTTGCATTTTTCAATTCTTATATCATTTTTGTTCTTTGCTCTGTTTCCGAGACCTAGATACGTATTAACTATATTTTCTTTTCCTAAAAAACGTTATAATATACCATTAATACACATATCTTAGGAGAAACAGTTGTTTTCTTAAATAATTGGGGAGCTTTTAAGTTTAATCAAGTGCAGGTCTTTTATTAAATAGTTGAATTGTTACTTATCAATTTTTCTTTAATTTATAAACATTAAAGGAATGAAGTTCTTTAAATTATAAGTATCAATTTATACATATGAAACTTCTAGTGCAATTTACTCAATTTACTATTTGTTTTTATTAACTCTTTTCCTAGAAAGTTTCCCAACTTTAATATTACTAGACTCTGGTATTATCAAATGAAACATATCAATAGTTGATAAAAGATTCTTATGGACCCTTTTTCCAAAAAGCTTCCCAATTTTTACATTAGTAAATTCTAATATTAAATAAAAGATATCAATATTAATATAAAATAATTACTTAGACATAATGCATCCTCCTCGTCATCAGAATCATCGAATAGACGAGAAAAAGGTAAATCTTTCACAGGAAGTTTACCTTCATTCTCTTTAAAATCAAGTCTTTCTGGACTTTCCCATGCACGCGGTAGCAAAATCGGCGACTGTAAACGATCTTCGACAAAACAAGGAGCTTCCCGAATCCTTTCTGGCGATCTTAAGTCTTTAAACAAGACACTACTGTCAGATTCAGAAGTAGCTTTTTGGGAAAATTTCTCTGTTGATTTGTTAATTGGAGGTAGACGGGAATCTTCGTTACACGTTTCCCAATCTGTATTAGGATTTACCTTTACAATCGATTTCTTTGTTTTGCATTTCTTTTTTCTTGTTTCTTTCTTCTTTTCTTTCCCACGATTACCTCTCACAGTTCCTTTTAATTTCGATGTCTTTTGCTGTAATTTCCTTTGTTTCCTCTTTTGCTTGCCATCGGAAATTCTAACTAAAATTTGGTTTTTACTTTGTTCTTTTGCCGAGGAAGGATTGGAATCAACTCCAGATATGCTTATGCTACTTGGCCGCTTAGGTTTCTCTTTTAATGGTGTACTACAAAAATTCCAACTTCTTTTGCAGGTACTTACAGTGTGTCTTCTATGTGGCTTCTCAGACGAAGAAGACATTTTATTTCTTTTATGTTTATGATGATATATCGTTTGATATGTTGAATATTTGATTCATGAGTATATCACTTATTTCGTTTGAACAGAGCTCATTGATAGCTTCCGATATCATCCGGAAGTGTTGCTATAGCTTTGAAGAGAGGGTTGTATATGAGATACCTGTGTGATTCACCTTCGAAGGGGTTCTCTGATATCGTGTTTCTTCTTCCGTTTTATTTGCACGGGAATAAAGGATTCTTGTTGTCGTGCTTTTAAAGAGGCGAGAAAACAATTAGATATTTGAATATCTCAATTAGTTAATTTTTAGGCTTTCTTGAAAATTTTAATGGAGTATTTAAGGTACTTTGAATCTTGTTTAAATTTTGTGATTTCATTGAAAGTTTGATAATTCAGTGATTTCTAATTATGTGATTTGACACAAAACAAAATTTGTTAATATGGTGAGTTCTGTAATCAAAGATCACTGTATTCTGTGATTTCCCAAAAATTAAAGATTTCCGAATTTGATGATTCTCTACAAACGAAACTTACCAAACTTACAGACTGTCACAACTCAAAATTGTCGTATTTTATAATTCTTCACTGCACAAAATTAATATTATATTCAGTGGTTGTTCGGAGTTCATGATTTTTAAATTTGATTTCTTCGCTATCCAAAATTTCAAAATTTCGCAATTTTCACAATTCAATATTTCCGTGTTTATTAATCTCCTGCAAATGAAGATTTGTATATTCGTTAAACTTTTTCAAGTATGATACTTTACCAAATTTCAAAAACTAAAATTTTACTATCTAACAGTAAAAAACACAAACGTTACAAAATTTGCGCTTTTAGAGTCGTGAATGCTAATTGTTTCCGGCCTTAATGTCTGCAAACGACTGGGGACTATTACCAGTGTAAAGTCTTTCAAATTTGACCTGTAAATATGTATTAGATATAAGAAACGTATAGGAAACTGTTTCTGTATTTAAGTATGACAGAGTGAAATGATTATGTTTGAAATAGAACACTTATTTTTATGACTGTGAATAACGTATTTACTTTTTACCTGGGAAATGCTAAGAGACAATGTTTATGTATAAATTACTAAAGAAGAGCGATAATTAAAATATTCGCGTGGATATGTGACAATTTTCGCGATTTTCAGAATGATTCATCGCGGATAAACTGTTCGCAAGATTATTGCAGAAATTCTTCGGAGGTTAATCTATCGATGCATCGAATTGATATGGTCCAACTTCCGTGGAAGGAAAATTCGCAATACGTGAAAGTAATATGAATGAAATCTGGGGAAAAAATTAAATTAGAAAATTTTTTAGATGAAACTATTATAAGTTCATTATTGATTTCATCTTTGAAATTTAAGCTCATATAAAAAATAAGTCTTCTAACTTCAGTGACATGATTTGTAGCAAATGTTTTGATTATTGAGAACAAAATTTAATAATATTGCCCTGTAAAATTCAAACTTTAAGTAAACAATCTTCATATCGTATACAAGAATAATATGTATTATTAACAATAAAATTGTAGAAGCGTTGAATCCTGCAAAGTTGTGATACATAGTGTTATTAATTTGTCAGTATAAGTCACGGCTTGTAAAAAAGTACTTGTTAAGTCGCTGAATCCTAAAAAGTTGATAAATATTATGTTATTAATTTGCCAATATAAGTCATTGATTTGTACAGTATAACATAACCTTATTTAATTGTTCTTAAGCATTTTTAATTTAAATAATATCCTCCAAAATGGAACTGGCGAAGGATAATTCCCCAGAGCACCCCGCGTGACACTATTTCGCTATATCCTACATACGTCCCTGGTCTCTGAAGGTACCTATACTAGCCGAGCTACCCAGCACACCGTCAGTGCACGCTGGCTCACCGCGCCAGTAGGACTACTCTATTCTTTTCCTTAAGCTCCAATCTGACAGCTATAAAACCTCTCCTCTAATATTCGTCACCATTTTGCTCCACACTAATCGTCCTTCTCTACAAAACATTCTCTTATAATACAATCTCATCCATATACATCTTCAAATCGACAGTCACATAAGATCGATAGTCGCGCGTATCGTGAACTCGAACTTGAAATCGAAATCGATATCGTATAGGTTAACAGTAGTAGATCGAAGGGTTTTCACACGATCAGGATGCCGGCAGACGCTGAGCTCAGTAATCTGCTTAGCAGGAGGCAAAGGATCAACGAGGAGCTGGAGGAAGGAAAAGAAGTGAAAAAGCAATACAAATTCGTGAACGTTTACACGGAGTTCCACGAGCTGTCCCGTCGCGAGATCAAGCAGTATGAGCAGACCTTCAACAGGTGAGGACCTTCCCCATTTCTTTCTTCTCCTTTACCGCTTATGATTTTTACTGGGAATTCGTGAATAGAAAACGCCGGAAAAATTTTGTCGTACATTGTTAGTTTGAATGGAGGTTCTTGGAATGAACGCGTGGACTTAAATATTTCCCTTAGTAAAGGTCCTATTTCCATGGTATTTCTTTGTCCGTAGAAAAGTTTGAATAGCATTGTTCGATCTGTCGGTTAGCAATGTAAAGCCTGCTGCTATAGCTATTCATCTATATTAGGCATATTTTATTTTATAATTTAATATGTAATTATAATATATAATATAAAATTAAATATATAATTCTATCAGGAGTTTTATCGTGAAGTTATCGTACCATATAACTCATTTTATTTTATTATTAGGAAATGATACTCATTTTATCAATTTAAAATTAAATCAATATTCAGTACGAAGAAGAAGAATTTTGTAAAAAGTTTTAAAAACGTTCGTAATAATTTTCTTATTAAATTTTGTTAATTTACCAACTGAAAAACGAATTATTACATCGAATACAATACAGCTAATAAGAATGAAGAAATTGGTATAAAGAATTTCAAATTAATAGTATTCTCGTAAAGACCGGTGTAAAGATATATCGATTAGTGCATGTAAGAACATCGATTAAAGTTATTAGAATTGACAATTACGATAAATAGTTTATTTTCTTCCGCCATATTTGATTTCCTATTGTTTGAATCTTTTGAATCAATAATCGATACCTTTAATCGAATAGATTAGTATCGAAATAAAGCTTTATTATCAAGTGAACAATTTGTCAGACGTATTTGTTCTTTACCAAAAATTCTTTCGTTGTTTTTCGCTGCGAACAAGGAATCGCGAGATAAAACGCAAGGAAATCGAGAGTGAATCGCGGCTCCTGTCGCGTTCGCTGCGGTTTTCCTACTTGTTTACGTTTACTTGCTCGAGTTTACGTTTCTCCCCACGAACAGATCATGTTCCACTGGTCAGATACTTTTTATACGTGTGAGAATACACGAAATAACACTGGGGATTGGTTGAAATGTAATACCTCTTATTTTATTACTTGTGCTGTTCCGGTCTTAGGTGTAACTAATTGTTAAAGTGCTATCCTATTTATTAAATCCAACATATGATTTATGTTTAGCCTATTCTACAATATGCCTATTTGTTTAAATTTTGAAGAAAATTTTTAAGTGAGTTAGATATTTTACTTCGACGAATACTTAAGTCTTGTAAGTAGAATTTTTGTATGTTTATAAAAGAGCAAGATTCTAGTAGACCACGGTTTATTAGTCTAACCTAAAATTTAGGAATTTAGTTGGTACCCGTATATCAGTATACTGGGAAGCAAGTGGAATAAAATTTAAGAAGCACAGATATATATAACTGTGAAATTACATAGTGTTGTAAATGAATCAAGAGTCTAGTAAGATTGAAGATTTTGAATATTTTGGATATTCTGATCGACTTGAAATATTTGAATTTTTTTGAAAATGGAGTAAGATCTAACGTAGGATAACGTTCACAAAATACAGATGTTCATGATTTTCACGACACGTGACACTATAAAAATTTTATGATTAAAAACTCAAAAAATCAATAATCACATATCTTATGAACATTGAAGTCTACGAAGTCGACACAAAGTGCAACGTGCTATTAAAAACACGATCGAAAGTCGAAAAAGCCATAAATATGTGACCTAATAATCATCATAGAAGTTTTGAAATCTAACGCTATTAGTGATTTCGAGAAATATCCCAAGATGACTGGAACATCCCCGGACGATTGCTTATCCAGAAATAAACTGGAACCTACGCGCAAGCGTGTCCAGAAAGTTTCTACGGTCACCTTGCCAGATTCTCGCAAACGTGGAAAGAGGAAGAAAATGGAAAAGTCACGCGAGCATCGTTACGAAACCGCAGATGGTAGAATTGATGACGTAGTTATTTTGTAGCATGCCAGAGGAAAGAGTGTTCACTGTGAACGCGTGTATAGCCCGTGTTGGAGGCCAGGACAGACGACCTCGAGGTCTGTCCTCCATCTCTCTTGTTCTTCTTGTAGGTATTTCGGAGTCAACCGGACAGCAGGTTTGACAAGGCAGAAGCAGGGTGGACGGCCGGCCACTTGTGCTGCATCTTCCAAACCTGTGTGAACGCTTATTTCGTTATCTAACTATACGGCAAATATATATAGAAATTTTAGCTGTATCTGCAATTCGATTAGTATTCCTGGTATTTCTTCGCGATCATTTGCATTAAATCAAGCAAGAACGAATTTCTTCTTATTTTTGTTATAAGAATGAACGTTAATACCATTAAACTGTTAATTGAAAGTATGAGATAATTTGGCAGTAGAATTATATTATATCTTAAAGAAGGTTTGGATTATGTTTGTGCATGTGGAACTTAGTTCCATTCTCTTCCGAGAAAGAATTTTAATAGATAGGCGTGTATTTCTAACACTCATTAATTGCCATCACTTTTCAGTGCATAAATTATTTGAAACGAAACTGTGAGTGAAAAAATTGTACAAGTTCCATTTCAAGAATTTTTGAATTCTATTATAGAACTGATCATTTTCTGAATTAATTAATCTTTGAGATATCCTTTAGTTCAACTAGACAATTTTTCAATGCATAAATTGTTCTAAAAAAAATACCGTAACATGTAACTGTTACTGTAGAATGTTCTTTCAAAACATGTTTCTTGGACCGTAGAACCGATAATTCTCCTAGATCTAAACAACCAAATTAATTAAATCAATACGAAAGTGCACTAAATCATCCAATAACGACCAGAAAGATCAAGGCACATTTTTCTTAAGAAAACCACGGATAAATTATTTATACGAGTGAACGAAAGGAGGTAGCTTGATAAATCTGGGAAAGTTTCACCGCAAAACCAAGCACGTGGATAAAGTACATATCGTGCACGATGGATGATACCTTAGCTGGAAAGACACTTGGTACACTGTCCAACGAGTTCTTCTTGTTAGAGAAATCAGTTATCCACTTTTCTGTGGATAGTCATTCAGTGTCTCATTACAGTTCTAATGAAATTTCAAAATATTTTATATTGCACGTACAATATGTAGGCAAAAGTTTTTAATGGTAAGTGTTCAAACGTTTTTGTGAGCCAGTGCATTTGCTAAATGAATTGTGCAACAGATCTCCATGTTTAATTAACATGTATTATTACTTATTTTTCAATAATAGATGCTGACTTCCATCTATATATACGTACAGTATATGATTACGTTGTTTCTCTTGTGATAATTTTGAAAGATGTTCATGATTTTATAAAGGAAAAATAATTGGTGCGACTACGTGTCTCTCTTTCTCTTGATGGTATATGCGACACTCAACGTGTTAAAGTCACTTTATGATCATAATGTCACAGGTCGTTCAACTCCTTTTGATATTGCGTTGGATAATTTCATTATTTGTTGTTTAGTTACTCTTATATATATATGTATTACTTATTGCTTAATTATAAAAAACTGATACGTCAATGTAAAAAAGTCATGTTGTAGCGATCTTTAATATAACTTTGAAGTAATTGATTTTTGAAACAATATGAAAATTACTGTTACTTTTAATTAAGAATCAAAATTGGTATCGATATTCGTTATAGATATTATTTCAAATATTTCATTGATCAAAAATTGCAAACATAAACGTTCGAATACTTTCTGGCTCATTGTCTATGTTACACGTGTAGTAAACAAGGTATTACGTATCTGTTATACATTATACAGAAACTTTAATAGCCGCTCCTATTGTGTTTCGATTATCTTAGACATAAAATATTTGGACAGATAGTAAATATTTCAATATTTTTCCAGAAATAAGCGTGATGAGTAATGTTCCAAAAGAAAGCCAATCCAAACCGAAAATTTGCTAAAGATAATTCATTTACGGAAAAAGGGCATCGTCTACAGGGAAAGAGATACGTTTATCGCAAACTAATCTGGAATTTTTGGTATCGTTAAAATTTCAACGTTTCCCTCGATAACATTCGTTGATAAAAAAGCTTCAGTGTACCGAAAAAAAGGGAAGAAATTTATCACAACACGTTTGTGAAAAGAAATCGATAAGAAATTTATTAATCGAGTCGAGGAAGTATTCAACAAAATGTGAAAGGAAACTCGACGAAATGAGAAAAATATCAGAATATGTAAAAACATAATTAAAAATTCTTAATGTTTTATAGAATTAATTTAAGAAACTAAGATAAGTATCGTCTAATATTTTTAATCTACGACATGCCTTAAATTTCATAAATAAATATTAGAAATCTTTCAGAACTTTAAATTACATTTTTATACATATATTTTTAGAAACAATAAAATATTAATCCATTTTTGGAATAATGCAGACTGGAATTAGACTGCGGCTATTTATTAAAAGTCATATTTCTATGAATATAATCAAAAAAACTGGAATTCTGGTAAAAAGTTACCATATTAGATATTATAACGACTGCTATATTTCGGATATTTTATATACTTCTCCATATTATGTGTATTATTTAAATATTCAGATATTCAAATATTCCATGAGTGCATAAAAATCTTTAATCCAATATTAAACTGATTATCATGCGTTTCTTTGAAAATGTTGTTCTAATCCTATGTATTTTATGTTTGGAAGAATTCGAGTCGTCAAGGCGATGTAAGCACTGCTCACCTTACCATCCCACACATGGATGCAATTTAATCTCATAACCGTAAATATTCTTAAAAGAAGTAGCAATCGTAAACTGCTTAATAGCCACTCCAACTACTTAAGAAGGTAATATTATGGCAACTTTTTGTCTTAAAATTAGTTAGGTGATGACGTCAAATACGTGTATTAAAAGCATTGAAGAATGTTTTTCTTCTCCTTTTTTTTCTCTCAGTTTTAAATAGCGTTAGATCGTCAAAAGTAATTAAAAAATCACGTATACAAGTAAGTTTATGACTCATTAAAGTGTCAGTGGTAAACAGTGATAGTTATACATATAGACATTTGTTGGGTCTGATTCATTAAGAGAATGCAGATGATAATTTTATCTTACAGTTAAATTGTCAACGAAGAGTAGCTGTTATATGATACGGTAAATCTGCGTATGTTCATTATGCAGATATAAATGTGTATCATATACACTGATTCATAAAAGTATTTACGTAGTACATACCTCAGAGAAATTGTGGATATAGTAAACAATGGTTATAAAAAATATTGGCACGAACCTTTGTTGTCTAATCAAGCGTTTCTTTTATTAGGTTTTATACATGTATGTATTTCATTTTCATAATGTCAAATTTTTATAGTCATATTAGTATATATATTTTTATAGTCATATTAGAGAGTATTACTAAGTGATCAAAAATTCAATATATGTACTTAAATCAATTAGCTTAATTGGCTTAATTAATTAGCATGTAAATGCTATAATTAGGCTGTGAATTTGTACGTAAATTTATATTTTTCTAAACGCAAATAAGAAATGAAACCCAAGCAGAGATCTCGTTTATCCCAAAAATGTAACAACAAGTACCTTACTTTAGATATTTCATATGTTTTTGCGTATTATGTACATTTTGTACATTTTTGCACTTTTAAATCTCCCATGAATGCATAATCCGCAGTCTAACTATGATAAATATAACAGTGTGTTAACACTTTTTGTAGCCACTGTATGCATTATACAAAAGCTTTTTAAACTTCATTAGTACTAAAGTGGAAAACGAATATTACAATTATGTCGGTAAAATTTTATCTACATTAGAAAATTGTTTAGTGAATGTTCCAAGTATTTTACGTGTATCAAGGGAGGACCGATTTTTAGTTTAGTTTATTTAATCATTTTGTTTATAATATTACAGCTGTCGTATTACGTGGAACGAACGACTTTGTTTTAGAGCTGACCGCAGGGTAAAGGGTTAGAAAAGAAACTTTTACGCGTAGAAAACCGAAAAAATCTGTTCAAACCGCAATCGAGCTGGATAAGAGGCAGCACCGCGGTTTCTTTGTCGCGTAAAAGTAAAAGGTCAGTCGGTATCGGCGAATTTCACAACGCGATTTCTAGCTGTTTTAGATAGCGTTACACAAAACCATTCTATCCACTTGGGTATAATTTTACATCTGTCAGTCTAACTATTTCTAACGACGAAAATTTCACAAAAAGGTATCTTTTCCGAGATACGTATCGTCATAAATTTTAACGAGTCTGCTGGGCTAATCGTGTCTTCCAAGTAAGATCTGAGCGATTTTAAATGTACGTTAATGTGAATGAAAATTAGAGAGTTCGTAAATAAATATTAATAGCTAATAATAGTCATTAATAGTTGAAAGACTCTAGGACATCTTTTTGTTTCCCATTTTTATTGCTCCGATACTACGAGCATTCGTTCTTAGTTGCAATATTACATATAAGCGGAAAATGATTAAAAAATATGAATTTAGCGATGATTAAATAAAGTTATGAATTTTACTATGAATGGTGATTAAAAATAGCATAGTAAATTCCATAATTCAGTGAAGCACTCGTTGACAATAAGCAGCATTCGCTCTTGATTACAATATCGTAGATGGAAAATGATTGAAAAAGATTAACTTAATGGCGAATAATTGCATTGAACGTAGAGTAAATTCCATTTAGTGAATTTACAATTATACACTTTAATGAATTTTAATCATTTTAATTACTGAAGAACTAATCTTCTGGTCGTGAATATTTATAATATTGTGAAAGTTACCTTTCTAACCCAGAAAATGTATTATTTTTTATTTTATTTCAAGGCTCGTACTAATTTGAAAGTAGAGTGGGGTGAGACGACTATAGAAACCGGAAGTGGTGTGTAGATAAAAGCAACCTACATTGCTGCATCCAACAGCAAATGACAAACTTCTACATTTACTATCAAATGTCAGCGAACCTGTATATCAAAGCACGGTACAAAAGAGAGATATATATTTATAAAGTTAGTCAACCGTATTAAGTACATATTTAGTCGGTTATCGGTACATTGGTTTTTCCAACACTCTGTCGTTGTCTTCTTATTATTTCCTGCTTGATACCTGGGAAAAAATTTCTTTCACCATGTTGCTACATCCTATTTTCTCTGGCTAGTGGATTCATTTTCATAATAGGTACGTATAGAGACTCACGAAGATATCCGAACACTTTCATATACCTTTTATGAATATATTATATTAGTATTCGAATAGGTTTAGAAATTCTATAAATAGATCTACAAAGATTTTGTAACATATATTATACAATACTGTTATAATTGTTATGTACATTAGCTTATAGAAATTCTATAATAGATTGTTCAGGTATGTAACATTTTGAAATTTAATTAACACTGTTATGAGACTGTACTGTTAGGATGATACTGATAATGATTGGAGGAAATCTAGAAATATATGAAAGTATATAATAAATGAAAAAATATCTAGTACAAGTACCTATACGCGTATTTCACAGAGATCAAAAAGTTATTTAAGCAGTCAGCCATTTGTATCACTTACTATATGCTTCATACAACTACTCTCCAATGCTATTAATTCCTTCTTGTAATGCTATCTTTTTTCCCCTTCGCGATCGTTCCAAGGGAAGTCCTAATGTATTCAGGCGTAAGATCGATATAGCAATTGCTACGTAATCAATCATTCCCACGTAGAAAATATAAATTATAGCAGCGTCCACTGGTCACACATTGCTCATGATATTATTGTATATTAGCGTCATGAAACAATGATACAACATATCAGAATAAATTATACTTCCGCCTTTAGATTATGATCATCGTGACTGGTTGTGTGGTTGTATGGCAGCTGATTAATGTCGTGTCTCTAATACATCAGTATTTATCATTTATAATATTTGGTTTGGTCTATTTTATAGCGGCTCGTTTCTGTCGAATCAACGTCCTTTCGTCTTAAGAAAATCATTAGCTGACAAATTAAAGAAATTTGTTAACGATAGAAAAAGGGAGATTCGGTTGAAAGCGGCTCAAAGGATGCAGATGGATTAAAATATCGCGTCCTCTAGCCAAAGAAAAGCCCCTATAATAATTTCGCATGCAGAAAGGCTAATAAATCGATGATCTAACGAGTGAGTGGCGTGCTAAAGTAGTTGAAACTGTACGTAATAAATTACAGATTGCCAAGCAAACACTCGGGAGCCGTGCAAGAGACGCTGAAGGTCTATTGGATGTTCGTTGCCACTAAATTACACGCGTCCGAGGTAGAAATTCTGGCTGCGTACGATATGACGATCGTGTGTACAGCTGTACTCGTGAACATCGGTATAAAACATGATATAACGTATTCGTTACATTGTCACAACCTGTGCGTACATACGGTACACGTGGGAATTATTTTTCATGGGGGACACGTTCGAATGTCTGGCCTTTTCCAAATTTCATATGCGACAGAGGGTTCGGCCGCGCGGTACCGGAAGTCATCAGACTGCGCGCTCGATGAATTCGTTCCCGTGACTAACCGTAGGTACACGTAACGCTTTGATTCACACGCGTCTATATACATAGACTATC
Source organism: Bombus huntii (assembly GCF_024542735.1). NCBI lineage: Eukaryota > Metazoa > Arthropoda > Insecta > Hymenoptera > Apidae > Bombus > Bombus huntii. The sequence continues at coordinate 7,190,201 of NC_066251.1, forward strand.
TAATGTAAATATAAAACTTACAACGAGTGTAGTGATTCACTCGTCACGTTGCAAACGCTCGTTGTTAATTCCACCGATAAATTTCCAAATGAAACGTGTGATTGAATTGAACACGGTGTAACATTACACCGGCACAATTGAATAGCCGCTCTCGATTCTGAAACGCGAATGAAAGTTATCAACGAGACCTGATTTCTTTCTCTGCGTATGCAGAGGAATCTTGAGAAATTGTTTGTTTTGTTTCCAGGATGTATCAATAGGATTAGTAATTTATTGGTATTTCCATTTTGAAGCTTTAATGGTACAATTGATTAGCAATTGGCAGAACTCTAGCATTCGCTTTTACAATATTCTCTTATGAAACGTGGAGCTTTCTGAGAAAAGAGAAGAATCGTGTTTGTAAATTTTGTTTATGCGATAGTCTCTTTCCAAATCGATGAATCAGTGTTTCTTGTTAAAAAAGTAAAGTTAAGTAAAGTTAAGTAAAAGTAAAGTTAACAAATTAAAGAACATTCACAATGTTGAAAGAATTTATAGATTAGTTTTAACTCTTTAGGGACTGAATCTTTTTACTCTATGAGAAAAATTGTATTTTCATTAATCATTAATAGTAGTATATCAAAAAAAGAATATTTATATATATATATTATTTCAAACAATTTTTGTATTATCTACATATTTTCAGTGACACTAAAAGGTATATTTTGAAGATATAGACACATGATCATACTACTTTCAAGTTATATAATGACTTTATAAATGATTAAAACTAAATGCATGTTGAGTCTGCTGATATGTGAGTGTCTCAAAAGCCAAACTCAACAAAGGCTTAGTCAACTGCAGATCCTTTCCTCGACTTCTTTACCCCCATGATTGACGTTCAACTTTCCCCTAAAAACAAATTCTCGAGTTTATTTATTGTAAGAAACCGACAACAATCTTGAAAATTCAAAAACTAAATTCAAAAAAATAATTCTTACAAAATCACCAATTTTTGCCTACTTTTCAATTTACATCTTTACACGAAGCCAATCGCCATAACTTCTGAAACATAAACAACAATTGTAAGTTGAAAAAATAATCCTCACAAAATCATCGGTATTCTCCACTCTTGACTCCTATCAGAGGGACGAAGAATCCCAGGAACATGAGTCACACGAGTCCAATCAGTATGGTTTTTGAGCTTCTCACGTTACGATATTTGGCAACGAGAAAACTACTACTACTTTCGTACGTACGTACAGCACGTGAAGTATATTACGAAAGAAGTGATCGCAAAGGAAAACGATAGAACTTTCCATGGGGCCTGATACATTGTTCGTTATGGATGAAATAAATGAAAGCTTAATTATACCGCGTATCCGCTTCACTTTCTCGCAGAATGCATAATCGATCGGTGGTTTTCAAGCCGCGGAAAAGTGGGATTCGGTGTTATCAGAAGAAATAGGTTCGCTCGGAATGCGGCTCCAAGTTTGGCGGACTTGTACAACGACGACGGGCAAACCGTTATTTCAAAACCATTCGCGAGAATCACGCGTTCTGAATACGTAAACGGTGTTAGAATTTATTCGACTGGTAGAACAGTGTCGTGACGATATTTCATATCGATCAGGTTCGATGCTTTTATGGATGGAACAATATATAATGTAGGGTATTCCAGTCGAAGATGGAATTGTTCTTCAACCTAATTCTTTTAACTTCGCTGTGTGCTACATGTTAGCTCGCTGAGAAATCTGTATTCAGCTTGCATTCAAATTTGCAATCTTTAAGAGATTCTCCTGTGTCAATAATTAAAGCAAGCGATTTATATGAATTTTTTCGTAGACTGGCTACTAGTTAGACGGGACTAGATCTTTCTGGGATGTAAATATAGCCTTCAAGTACAAATGCAATCTTTTTTATTTGAATTCTTCTTATCGTTTGGTAACTTTTGAAACTGACCTGCGCAATAACTGGATAAACCGATTAATTAATCAATTTCGGACAAAGCTCGTTCACTTTGTTATAAATTTTATCAAGCATTGAACCATACATCTTTATCCGATTATTTATTATCCTCAATTTATTAAACTCAATTTATCTAGCGAGAAAAGTAAATGTTCCTTCTAAACGCTAGAACCTTCCAATTACTCATGTTTTCCTCTGAAGAATAGGTCCGATCACAGCGTAAAGGATCTAACTTTAAGAAAATCTTTAGACTTTTCTGATGATCGTGACAGATGCTATATTGCATGCCAACAATGGTTACATTGCCAAATTTAATTAACCATAAGACTTGTATGATATACGATAAACAGTAAGAAGAACTGAAATAAAAATATTACTTTTGTACTTCAATACTATCTATCTATATTCTGAAAATGTCCAGTCCCATGTAACCAGTGGTTAGTCTAAAAAAAATTCACAAAAATCACTTTCTTCCAATGTTGTTACACGAGAATCTTTCTTTAATTCGCTCCTGATTCGAATGAAAGAAAATTTATTCCATTTCCTTTTTTTAAAAACTTATTGCTAAAATAATTTGACCTATTTCTGACAAAATCGTTATGCCTTTGGATTAACAGATGTCTTAAAACTTCAATTGTCAGGATGTTTTGTAGTATGTTTTCCTTCAAGTTTCAAGATGTAACGGTACGAAGCATGATTTTGGCTTTCTTATATTGAAAAAGGAATTGTGGTAATTTAGAGATTTTGGAGTAGAGTATCCACATAGAGATTTTTACATTATTACATCCTTCAATACAGATTTACAAACACTACTTATTAGCGATTTATTCGATAACATATTTCATAAAGTAAATGATAAGGATTGACTAAGCTTGAGATAACATTCCTCCTTTTTCTTTCTGCTAGTAATTTTACATTCAAACTTAGACATTTTTCATTATTTACCATTATCTTTCGAATATTTTAATCTTTATTTCCCTATATTACATTCTGATATCTCAAGTTTATAAACAAACATCTATCAGTGGAACAAACGCTAAACAAACGTAACGTTTCCAAATTGTATAATTGTCAAGGTTCACACAGGCAATTTATTTATCTATTCTATAATGGTTGGAGGATTGAATTACAAGGAAAATTGGCGATGCACCATGCCTCTCTAGTCTTGTTTCGTATTATCTTCACGTGGCTTCGAAGCCTGCACCGAGTCCATTGAATAGTACTCATTATCGTACACTGTTCAGCCGGGTTTAAAGGTGTCCCGCGACTCAGCGGAAATCAAGTGCATCTGCAACACACGAGCGTGTACCCATCGTATTAAGGATCGTGCACAATAAAACCGTTTCGTCGACTTTTTTCATTCCTATTCAACAGTCACGCTCGATTGCACTTTTCTTTGTATCGTTCCTCTTTTGTTGCACTCCTGGCTGAATCATTTTCCTCGTGTTCCACGTTGACGCATGTTTTACATGCTTAACACCTTGTTTAACTAAATCTTTGTTGGCTAAGCCTGAACTGTTCGAGTCGTGAAATCATTGCAACGAAATGCAAATAAATAATACAAATAAGTGGATAGAATCTTTCATGTTGCTCCTTTCGACGTTTTAATTGCCTCTTTGAATGTTTTGATCGACGTGATCACGTTCTCCAGGATATAAATTCTTACGACGTTGTTAGTATTCGCTGAATGATGCCAGAGATTAAAAGTAATGGCACCATGAATGAAAATTGACCCCAGGGAAATTTAATTTTCAATGTTCAATTTCACTCGTTAAATTCTCCCGTATTCGACGTTTTTCTGTCGGTAAACGCACGTTTCGAAGGAAATCGTATAGTTATTGCTTTGTTACGTCCAATTATAAAAGCAATTATTCAATCTTTAATATCACAATTTCTAGTTTAAAACATAAAATCTTCTTTTATATAAAATATAATTAGCTGCACAAAAATATAAAATATCCCCTGTAAACAAAGAAGAAAGTAAATTACAAACAATTCTAAAATTTAGATTTTAGACGTAATTTTGAAACTTTTAAATCTAATTGACAACTATCGCAAGTAAAGTATAACTTTGGTACGATACTTGGTAGGAACAGTGGGAATCAAACAGCTGGAAAAGAACGTTGTAACCTTAGCGCCACAGAACGGCGATGACGTCCTTCCGAATACAAAAGAAAGATCTACGCTGCATCGATCTTGGAAAGAATGGTAGTAGAAGGGTGAGAGGAATATATCAGGCGAAGTACCAGCAGTCACCTTGACCCAGTTCCCTCTGGATAGTCTTGGGAAACGACGAGGAACGAATCAAGCGCGACCAATAATACAAGAATTGATTTTGCGATAACAATACCCGGTTGCCCTGTATAGTCGTGTAATAGCTTAGATGGCCTGGTTTTAAACGATCCCGTTACAGTAATTTTCATCAATTTTTTCGTTTAAAATCATCTTTTGTAACCCTTTTGTAATATGCAGTAGAAAGTATTAAAATGTGAGTAATATAAAAATTGAAATTTTCTCGACATTTTTCTATCTTTCTTCTTTTCTTTTTCTTTCGTGGAGAAATGTGATGAAATTGAAATAAATGTCGTGTCAATGAAAGAGAGATAGAGAGAGAGAGAGAGAGAGAGAGATAAAATGGATCGAAAGGTCAAATGTGGAGTAAAAGTCAGAAGTTGGAGATTGTTTCATCTGAATTGTGGAATCCAGATTCTGAATTTAGTTGTTGGTTCGATATTTTGATTAATGTGGATCTTTTTGAACTATACATTATTTTATATTCATTTATAGTTTATAATTTATTTATGATTGTATATTATATCGGTGATTACTCGAAAATCGTTCCTTAGGAAAAACTGTGTTAAGGTAATAAGATCTCACAGAGTTTGATAGAAGACTTAGAAGGAAATTATATTATAATGGATCTTGATATTGTAGTTACATAATAGTTCTTAAGAACTGGTGTCAATAAGAATTGTTACAGAAAAATCTTTTATCTATATAGTTAACAAATAATTATTTATTTTGCACGGATTATCATTTAAGGAATATTAAAGTAGGGAATGAGAATAACTCCAAAAGTATCATTCGCTTTATTAAATATATCTGATTTGCTAAAAATGTTACTTCTCGAAATCGGAAATAGGTATCATTAAGAATAGAATTTACACATAACAATGATCGACCTTAGCGTTTATTATTGTTCAAGTAATTATGGATAATTCCGTAGACTATATCGCGAGCCAAATATCAAATGATTGAAAGGAAACATTTGTACCATAACGAATCTGAGACAATATACCAACACATAAATTAAACAAGCTTATCAATTGAATATTCAAATTGGCTGTGAAACCGCGAATGAATCACGCATACGGGGAGAGATAGCCGGAGTCCAGCAGATATACCATCTACGGTTCTCTCTCACTCATATTGATCAGAGCTGTTTGGCCGTGCTCATAAACGTGTAACCTCGACCTTCGAACGATTCTTGCTCTCCACTTCGACCAAAAGGAGCTTCTTCAACTTTATGCGATTCGATTACTGGTTTATGGATACAGGGTGTTCAACAAAGATTGTGCCAAATTCAAAGATAATACTTCTTAAAGTAAATACAACGGAACAAAGTGAAAATATACAAGGATAAATAAAAAATGGAATTAAAGATAGAAAATTCGAATTTTTCGATTACGAAAGAATTTATGATAGATATATACTTCTTAAAATGAATGGAAATATATAAAAATAAGATAAACACAAGAGCAAAAAGATATTACAGATAAAAATAATTAAGTACAAAGGAAGAAAGTATATAAAAATAAAATGGGAATGGAATTACAATAGATAAAAAGAAAACTCAAATTTTCAACTAATAGAGATACATTGTCCGACAGAGGGAATACAAAAAGAAGAAATGAGGAAGACAGAAAACTTAAAATTCAGAGCAATCTTGTCTACATTACTCTCAATAACGAACTGTAGGTTATCGTTCAAGCAAGTGGAAATTGTTTTTCCTACATATCATCCGGACTGGAAATTAAATGTTAATCACACGCAATTACCAACCGTGTCTATTATCAAGTAAAGTGATTCGAGAAATACAAGAAAAATTTGAAGAGGAATAGGAAGCCGTGAATCATCGGGCGTGCGTATAACAGTGATTACGCAATATAATTCACGTTACACGTGACTATTGCATATTTTCTTTTTTTTTTCTTTTTTAAGAGCAGAGCAGTTGATCACGATAATTAGAGCTGGTTGAACCACATTTTCAGTTGTTTTTATCTCGCTGAGACTTTATACATCGCTCGGTCCAATTACTCTGGCGCGTTGATTAAATAAAAAAAAAAAAAAGAAAAAGACGCGAGATTATTTAATCGCGTATCGTTATCTGATAAAACCGTTATCACGGCTAGTTGTAAACTAGAGAAGCACATATCCCGCTCGAGTAGGCCCGATTTTATGGCTGAAAGTTTAGAGCATAGGGAATTTAAAATATGGAGAAACTTTGTGTTTTATGCAAATTATATACTAGCTGAAAGGAAGTGGATATCGCAAAAAATTTGGTATAATATGTAAAAAGTTGTATGAAAAATTGGGCAGAATTAAAATCGTAGTATTTAATTTATAATAATAATATATATTTATAATATATAATTATTGTAGTATTTATAATTGTAGATGGATAGAATATGAGAGGTGAAAAGTTGCATGAAAAATTTGCAGGGTTATAAAATATTTTAGTATAAAGTATAGGAAGCTGTACGAAAAATTGTGGAAAACTGTAAAGAATATTATGATAAATGGATATGATATATGGAGAATATGATATGTACCTAGGTTAATGGAAAATACTTCACTTTTTAGAAGATCTATGAGAAATTTTAAATCATCCCCTATGAAGAGTAAATATTTGGCTGTTCTCGGGCTATCAATATGTATTGTCAATGCAGTATTGTCGATATTTATTGATAAATTGAATTTTCGTTTAGAGTTTCGTTGAGAATTGTTGAAATATAGACCGTTCGATTGCCGATTTATTTCAATTCTAACAAAACTCGTTGATAGAAAGGAAATTCAATGCTAATCATAAAAATTAAATCTTGAGAACATTAGAAGAATACCTGAATAAAAAATATGGAAATCTCTATGACCGAAAAATTAAGAAAAGGAATTGTATTTCTAGATAACAATAGACGTCGAAGACCGATTCATAAAAATTTCGATTTAGATATCCATTACGAACGGAACATCCAATTTATATTTCTTTACGTTCATCGAATTTCTTTAAACATTTCGTCATATTTAAATGAAATATTTCTTCTCGGAACATTTTTTCTACCTGAACTACAATTCTCACGTGAAAGAACGTGTTCTAAAAAGAGAACAACCATGAAACGCATTTCTAGTCGGTGGAGGTTTTCAGAGTCGGATCAGATCCGATCTTATCGACCGATGTGCTTGGTTGAATCGACAGGCAACAACAGCGTGGTGTACACGCGTGGTAACTCCCTTGGAAAGCTATTTACGAGTAGCTATCGGAATCGTTTACACGGAAAGTCGATTTCACGAGCTTCCGGCTCGTGGACAACCCGTAACGAACGCCTCAACCCGTTGACATTCTCTTGTTCTGCCGCTTTCGAAATCGGTACACACCACCGATTGTCGATCGTTCTCACGTCCTGCCTTCTTCGATATAATTGCGTTACAACGTTAATTAAAGTAACGAGTTACGAGATTCGAGTCAGGCAAACGCTTTCGTTTGCATTCATTCAACTCGAGATACTTGGGAAAAATGCGGTCAGACATTCGTTTGGGAAGCTTCACCGTAAAACCAACTTGCTAATAGGATGTTTTATAGAATTCTTTAATTCGAATGTTTTTTTACCAGCAATGTGTATGGAGTGTAACTAGTAGTAGGTAAAATAAATTGAAAATATAGAATACAATTTTTGTTGACCTTCGAAATAATTGATCTTAAATAGGTGTACATTTAAACATGTCTTGATTTGAGAGTAGAACTAGAACCGATGGAAATAAGTAGATATGTGTAATCATAATTCTCTCATAATCCAAGTCAACGTTAATCGCGACAAAAGTATTTTTCCATATATTTGATAACTTTTTGGTTAAAATGTTTAAAATCTATCGTTTCAATGATAGTTAAATATGTTACTCCCTCTAGTTATGTTTGCATTTAATGCACCAGATATCAACGGATGAATCAGAACATTGATTCAATGAAACAGATTTCATTCAGGAAGAAGGTCATAGGAAAAGAGATAAAGCGACGTATATCTAATTTTGAAAATAATTTCGAAACGGAATAAATAGAAGAAATTGAGAAACCTAAATAACTAGAAATTAGGAATTGAATTTAAAAATTGTTTTTCCATAAAAGATGGAGAATAGAAAGTAATATGTTTTCTGCAATGTTTGTACTAGTAAATCACGTATTAAATTATATACGTATATTAATTTATAACTAACATATTTTATTTACTTTCAGGTTCGACGCGGGTCACGATGGATTCTTGGATTTATCCGAGTTGAAACGCATGATGGAGGTTTTAGGAGCGCCGCAGACCCACCTGGGTTTGAAGGCAATGATACAGGAAGTGGACGAGGATGGCGATGGACGGATTTCCTTCCGCGAGGTTCGCCATTTCACCCGTTGATTGCCGTTCATTTTCGAAAATTTCGCTGCACACGCTCCTTCCTCTATAATAAAATATGTAACGCAGCAAATAAAAAGGCGGAAGTAACTCTATTTACGTAACAGGTTCATTTTACAAGGGAATCAGTGCATTCGCGAATACTTTCAAACGAATTATCTTCCTAAGTTTAGATTTCGCTATTGTTATTACAGACTACGGACTTTTATGTATTTATAGGAAATTGAAATGTGCAAAAATGTAGAGAATGCAGGCGACACGCGAAATTATTCGAAGTAAATAACTTCATAAAATATTTAGAGGTAAAACAAATTTTTATGTATATATGTTTTCTTATGTTTTATCTTGATATGCAGAGGAAAATTTTAATTTAGATTTTGAGATTCTGTTTATAAAAATATAGATTTGCACAGACATTCACAATTTAGTTATTATCTTTAATAACTATATCTTTAATAATATGAAATTCTTTGATCCGAATTTCACTTTGTAACGTTGAAATCGTTTTATTTCTTGGTGATGAAGATTGCGTTTAATGCGTGGCCGCACGTGTCATATACACTTCATAAAAATAGTCCCGCCCCATGGGGTGTTGGACGCGTTGCTCTTTCACCGTGGCCACAGTGTTTGTTCTCCATGTGTGGCCCTGGCACATTTGTGGGGCTCAAGCTGTTCTATTTCAGTGAAGTACACTGGTTTTAGACGGTTGTTTGAAGTACATACATGTTGTGATAAAACATTATGATAAAATTGTTAGTTTATTGTAGAACTCAAGCTCAACTCCAATCTTCTGTTGCTTGGTCTATGTTCTCTAACCAACTATGTGTTATTACTGTATTTTAGGATTTTGAACTAGAATTGTTAAAGTAAGACGATTTTTGCAAATTGATCTTTGTATAGGAAACACTTCTATGAATGTTTATTTATTCAAAATAGCATGAAGCATATTATAAAGATTCTGATAAACCAATCTTTCTATAATAAAGACTTTTATGAATTTTTATTCATTCAAAGAGCTATGAGTCATATCAGAGAGGTTCTTCTAAATCGATCTTCTGATATACAACATTTATGAATTTCTATGCGTTCATAAGACTATGAGTCACGCAAAAAAAATTCTTCTGAATCCATCCTCTAATATTGTGTGGAAACTCTTTTACGAAACTTTCTAAATTGCTGAATACATGAGGAATATTTTATATTACAATATCAACGTTATTTTCTAACAGAAAATACTTTTTATCAATTTTTCGTAGTTTTTAAATGCATCATTTTAATATTTCAGACTATGATATTACACGAGACATTCTATCTACCTATTTCACTTTTTTGATTTCACAACGGTCGTTGAAAAAAAAATATCGAAATGCGCGGAGAAGTATGATACATGTGAAAGATGTACAAAAATGTTAGGAATAAACGTTAGGACCATCTGGCACTCAAACTAGCGAAAAGTCTTAATAAACATAGAAGCATGGGTTCAAAAACTATATTAGTATGGAAGTAGTATGGAAGTTGGGAGATTCAGTTTATAAAAATATAGTGTATATCCAGAAATCCGTTGTGGAAAAAAAGCTTCTCGAAAATGGGGAGAGGTTTTTAGTGGGTATGGCGCAACCCATCTTGCCGATTCCCACATAACCCAGTGGCACGGGCCATTGGGTATGCGTAATGCATTTTCCCCTCCTCGAGCAAAAAAGAAAAATGATACCTGCACTGTGCAGCGGTCAATTAATTAACAAAAAGTCCTTTAAGGGCATGGATCTTGGTTATAGCGGAGACATAAGACGGTGGTCAGTTAACAAGGCAAGAAGTAGCTCTCTGCTGCATCGCTTTGTACTTTTTGAATTTCGCTCCTCCCTTTTCTTCCTTGTAGATTACACAGATAAGAAGTTACGCATTTTGAATAGCATATGACTTTAGCTAGTGTAATTGGTAGACTGAAAAAACGGCAGGGAAATAACTGAAGTAAAATAATTGGAAATTAAAAAATTTTACATCAGCCGTTTAAAAAAAATGTTGAGATGTCCGGCGAAGTGTTATGGATATAGAGAATGCACAAAAATGTTAGGGATGAACGTTAGAACCATCTGGCACTCAAACATACGTAAAGTGTTAATGAACATAGAAACATGGGTTCAAAAGAATGCTTTCAAAATGGTTTCACTAGACTTTGGAGATCTAATCGAAACCTAAATTATCTACGCGTGTTGTAAAAAACTATTAGTTAAGGTGTTTTTGTCATTAAGACAACATATGTTTTTACAACATATGTTCAAGATAATATAAGAATTTATATAAAGTTAGATGGCCAAAAGAAATAACAACGTACTATTTTAATTAAATTTTCCAACCAGTCGTTTGACTCGCAACTCTGAAACTATTACGTTTTGAAGCCATGTTTATTAAGACTTTATTTAGTTTTTATAAATCCCACATACTGCCAAAGTTTGTCTCCAGCTTTTTTTTTTCTTTTTATACATTTGCATTACGTTATAAGAAATTTCTCAAGGAAAGTAATGGTTTGGCGTTGGTATTGCGCTAGGAAGGATAAATCGTGAATGCTAAGCCATGCGTACACGTCGAAGGAAAGTTCTCCTGACCGGTGCTAATGCATACCTGGACGTTTCTACGTGACGTTTCGCAGTCCTCGAACAAAGCGTTCGATCTGCATACACGCGATCGGTTGTCGGATTCATAGATTACCGTGAATCACGCGCGTCACCGACGTCATTGAACTCGGACACATTGACCAATCTTCCACCTTCCTCTTTTACTCATCGCTTCCTCGATGTAGATCGCGAAACGATATACCGTGGCTGCCAAATGATAATACCTTCCGGCGTATAAATGATAATACATATGTATTGTTTAAATTTAAAAAATACATTAAATTTCTCTCATGCTTTAGAAATAATACTCTGATTAAGATAATTACAGAATCATCTTCCATATCGCTTTCATTGATTCTACGATGCTTTGCTATCTAGAAATAATACACTGATCAAGATAATTAAAGGACCATCTTTTGTATAATCGAATGAAAGAAATTCTGAAAGTTATATACATCGTTTTTCATCCAATTTTTGGTAATTTGGACATTTGGTATTAACAATAGAATTACCTAGGAGATATTTAAAATCCATGAAAATAAATAAATTGGTATAGGAACAGTGAGAGTAACTTTGAATACATGAAAAATCTATAAAAATATATAGATTGGTATAAAAACACTATTCAGTTCAGTAAGAGTTCAATTGAATGCTGCCGCAAAGTATCAAGTGCCTGAGCTACAGTTTGTCACGTTCTATCAAATTCCGTTGAAAATAAGAAAATGATCGGCGATCGTGATAAAATAGTCCCGTGATGCTCGGCAATTTGATTTTATCTGTAAACACATATGGCTTATAACTTGTTACAGTTTCTACTAATCTACCGCAAAGCACGTGCCGGTGAATTAGAACAGGACTCTGGGTTGGGCCAGCTTGCACGTCTTACAGAGGTCGACGTGGATGAAGTAGGAGTAACAGGGGCTAAACACTTCTTCGAGGCCAAGGTATAAATACTTTTTTTAATCATATACAGAGACTTACAAAAGTTCTCCAATACTTATAGACGATACAATGAAGACAATATTATTCTCTTTATTCTCCATGAAATTTAATCAGCGGTAGTTAACGAAATTAATTAACTCTCTTCATGTGATATCAATAATCCTTATTTTATCTTTCACAAAAATTTTCATTAATAAAAGTTGAGATAATAATACAGTAATAAAGTATCTGCCTCTCCATCATTTTTATTTAAATAGAATTTAATTAAGAAGAGTTAATGAAATATCTTACTCCCCGTAAAATCTTATAGTTCTCAATAAACTTAATGATCTTAATTCCTCTGCATACCTCGTTAATGGAAGGAGAACAATGATAGACGAATCACAGTGATGACAAATTCAGAATTCAGGAAAGTGTGTCCGTGTTAATTAACGTTACCCGGTGTATGAATTACCATGTTCCCAGATCGAGCAGTTACGGAAGGCGAGCAAATTCGAGGATGAGATCCGCATGGAGCAAGAGGAACGAAAGCGGGAAGAGGAGGAAAAAGCGGTGAGACGAGCGCAATTCAGGCAGAAGGCGGCTCTGTTTGGCAATTGAAAGGGAAATTCGTGAATCGAAAGTGTGCTCCTTCTGTACCTTAGCGGAATTACAAACGATTACTTCAATTCGATTCACTCTAGTTTCGTATAGAAATTCGCCGACCGATATAATTGCGTATATCGACTATGGTTTTGTAATTGTGTGGTGTTGAAATCGGCGAAAAAGTTTTTTACTCTTATTTCAAGACTCTGAATAAAAAAATATGATAAGTCGTATTATATGATTTTTACACGGAAGCCATTTTAAAACTTGTTATATCGACAGTTAATACTTTTTCATTTTATTTTGAGATTAAGTGTGTATTTTTGACATCCTCTTGAGTATTTAAGAAATATTAAAAACATTAATCATGCAGACTAGTAATAATGAAAGCTAGTTAAATTAACATTATTTCTTTCTTACAGAATATTGTCGATTAATCACTTATTTTCAAAAGACTTGTAACTATTAAGTTATTCTTCTTCTCTCAACTGTCTAATGTTAAAATACCTCGTTTTAGTTATCGAGTGGTATAAAAGTCAGAAAATGAATAAAAATAGACTTATCATATTTTTGTAGTCTCTGTCTGTTTTAAGTTTGCGGAGGATTTTTAATCAACTGATATAGCGACGCTATTTTTAAGACAATTTTAACGTTTGCACATCGCCAATACCAATAATCACACTTATATTTCACTAAAAAAAATTTCGAAACAATCTTTATAAGAGTCAGTATCGTAGAGATTAATATGAAATTTGGAAATGAAATTCATTTAGCGATGTTGTAGCATCAAATTTTAGAAAATGAAATATTAAATGTGAATCGTCCTCGAATGGTTTGGCACTGTGTTAAAGCTTCGAATTCTGGAGATGACCTTTTTAATTATTTTACTATATACGAGAAGTATTAGCTGTAAAAATTAAAAGCACTTGTTATAGGTATGATTTACATTTTATACTCAAAATACCACGCACTTGAAATCGTTAAATAAATTAGGAAAATCAAAGGAAATGCTTTTATTGGAAAGTTTGTTAGGTTTGATCAGTTTAGACTATTCTCGATAAAGCGGGCTATAAATAATTTTTAACGAATGCACGACTGATATTGGTATAAGTATAACGAAATATTATATGTATATGTATGTACATTAATTTATATGATAACCTGATCTTATGTGAAGTTGAGACACTCTTCGAGAAAGAAACATTTCGCAACATGCGTTTGATCGAGAAATCTCTTTTGATTCTTTCGAAATCTACGAAATCTAATTTTATGGAAAATTTTATGAAATATATTTTATGAATTAATTAATTAATTTTATGAATTTTGGTCGTGAGATGTCAAACTATCCATATATTTCTACGAATATTTAGCTTAGTCGAAATATCAAAGAGAGGACATTTTTTATCGATCTAAGTGGTCTTAATAATTATGCAATAGTATATACTTTTATAATATTTTGTTTCAAATTGATCAAAAATATAAGGCGATTCCAAATTATTTTTATACGATTTTTATAAATGTGTTTCAGAAACAAATTATTGAGATCATGTATAATTGTTGCGAATTGTACATACGAAGTATATAGTTTAAATAAGTTTGTAAAATTATAAATTGTAAATAAACTTTTTGTTCTAATAAACTTTTTTTATATACTTTGATTAATCGCTACGCAATAATAATTGTTATAGTGTTTTATCGATATTGTGATTTGTGCAAATTGCATTAATCTTGCGGTATGTTAGCATATTGCAAATTGATGTAAAATAAAAATACTAATTTACAGGAAATCGATATTAAAAATTTTTATTGCAATAACACGAATTTCTCTTTGTCGTTTAAATATTAATTATTCTTTTGATTCAGATAATTTTAAAACTGGCGCCATTGCTACCCATATTTTCTTTTTCTAGTGCTACCAACTTCAGAATCAAACCTATTATTTGTGTACAAAAGTAATAAACATTGCTGAATAAAAAGCACGTAGTAAATTTCATTTTTGAAAATTAATTACAAATGTATATTTTAATATATTAAAACAAAATATATATTACATCGTCTATCACATTGAAATAACATTAATATCTTCTATATTCAATATTTAATATTCAATAATTACTAATATTCTTTATATACATTATAATATGATAAATTTAAAACATTAAAAGACTAATAAAATAATCTTACTCTAATTTTAACACAGTTACATTGTTTATTTCTTAGTAGTAATTATCTTACAACATTAACTTGCTAATGTTTTATGTACATAATTAATTGTTTATACATGTTATCTATGTCTGATATCTTATCAACGTTTGGCTGTCTTTATATAACATATGATAATAGATTTAAAACAGAATTTGTGGATAAGTTTGTAATAATGGCAACAAGTCAGGTATGTTACAGTTCAAAATTAAAAATATTAAATCAATGTTTGCAAAAAAATTTCCTTGGAAAATTAATAAAATATTTAATATTTTGTAGGCCAAAAAAATTGTCAATTTGTACAAAACATTAGTACGAAATCCTTCTTTAACTGATGCAAAGATTTTTGAGCTAAGTGAAAATGAAATATCGATTTTAAGCTCATGGTCCCAAAGAAATTTAGAGAGAAAGACAAATCAAAAATTTGGCCAAACTCACATTTTAAATTCAAAGTTACAAATACAATCTCAAAGCTTCCCCTTTGATACTACAACAGAGTATGATACATATTTGTTATAAAAATATAGTTAGTTATATCTTTAAGATATACATCTAAAAGAAAGCTTTCTTTTCATTGTAGACTTCTATCTGATTTCACTGAGGATAAACAATATAAAGCGATATTAAGGCAGGCTACAATTGAGAATACTACAAAACAGTTTATTGAAATCTGGGATAAACAGAGGCTTGTGAAAAATTATGATTTAACTGCTTTGGATGTGCATGGAGATGTATACACAGATTGTAGTTATTAATCAAAAATTATATACATTCACTACACAATATGTATGTAATATAACATCTAACAAGAATTAAAAGTTTTTGTTCTTCCTGTTTCTAGCTGAATTTTCTTCTTTTCAATGGTCTCCAGACAAAAAGAAAGTATTATATATTGCTGAAAAAAAGCAACCAGAATCTGAACCCTTTTATAAGCAGAAACGTATGGATAAAAATAAAAAAGATGAGCATGAAGTAACAGTGGTAAATTGCTTCATTTTTTAATTATACATATAAAGTAAAAGTAAACTTTGATTAATAAAACATTTGATATAGGGTAATGAATATATTTACAAGCCTCATTGGGGAGAACAATTGGTAGGTAAACACCATCCAGTTGTTGCTGTCCTTGATACGACAACAGACACAATTTCAGCTCTCTCAGGTATACCAAATGATCTCTCACCTGCTCAAGTACTATGGACTGCAGATAGTCAAGGTGTTGTTGGTGTAGCATGGAAACATGAGCCAAGACATTTAGGTCTTATTGCTTGTACTAATAGACTCTCTTGGATATTTTTATTAAAAGATGGAGAGTACAGTAAGAAATATCCCATGTCACTCCATTGGCTTATAAATTAAGGTCATATAACTATGTATATACATTGTATATATATTTTTTAGAAAAGCTCTCAAGCGATGGATGTGCTGTCCATAGCCCAAGATTTAGTCCTGATAAAAAATATCTTATCTGGTTAGAAAGAGAAGCAGGTGGTCCACATCATAATGCTCACAGACTTATGCATCTTGAATTTGCTTCTGAAAATTCAAAGGTATTTGTATATTGGAATATGCTTAGTTTACTGTTCATTTTATTTAAATTTATATCAATGTATTTTCTTTAGGCTGATATACTTGTAGACATTGTAAATTCGAGCATACCTATTCAAAATGCTGAAAAGTTTTATGGCTTGTATGGTCGTTTACCACGCCAATGCTGGAGCACTGATTCACAGTATATATTCTTGAGTACAGCACAACAGAATAATACACGTTCTTACATCATTAATAGAAGTAAAAATTCAAACTATGTCTCACGTTTTACTAATTCTTTCCTTTGTTTAAATCATTAATAACAAAAATATTATTTACAGAAACAAAAGCTATAACTGAGATCCAAAATGATAAAAGCAGCCTTGCTATTTTGGACGTAAAAGATGATATTATTGCATTTTCGGAAACATCTCTTTTAGAGCCATCTATGCTTACGGTAGGAAGATTTGACTCAAAAACAATTAGTAATGGTCGCATTAAAAGAAATAAAATTTCTATTCCCGACAAAATTCCTGGCACTGAAAATTTAATGTATGAGCCTTCTGAATATGATTACAATAACGATGAAGAAATAAGTAAGTAATTTGTCATTTCAAGGATTGAAAGATATAGACTAAATGTTTTTTAACGATTTTACAGAACACTTCAACTTCATTTATTTTGGACCAAAAAGAGGAAATGACAAATCTGTACCTTTAATAATCATACCACATGGTGGACCTCATTCTAACTATGCAAATTCGTTTATACTTGATTATTTCTTGCTTGTTTTATCAGGTAAACTTTTGGTTTGCAGTAATTTATATTCAACAATCTGTCTTAATTATTCATAAAGATTTTAAACTTTCCCTAAAAAATTATTTTTATTTAAGGTTTCGCCGTGGTACAAGTTAACTATCGTGGTTCTACCGGAATGGGATCAAAGAATGTTGAATATCTTCAAGGAAAAGTTGGAGATGTCGATGTAAAGGACTGTGTGACTGCTACAGAAGAAGCTTTACGAAAATACTCATGGTTAAATCCAAACAAATTAGGAATTATTGGTGGTTCACATGGAGGATTTTTAGTTACTCATTTAAGTGGTCAATATCCAGTAAGTTCATAAACTATTCATAAACTTAAAAAAATTATAAAATTCAGTAATATGCAACAATTTATTCTTGTAGGACTTATATAAAGCTGTTGTTGCAAGAAATCCTGTAATCGACATTGCTGCTATGTTCACTATATCAGATATTCCAGACTGGTAAAATATTAATGTATTATTGAAGATTTTTCGTAGGTTCATAGTCATTTTTCATGAATTACAATTATATTGCAGTCGCAATGCGCTGAGTAAAGAAGAAAGAATTATGTAAGATCAGTTGTAGAATAATGTACAATGAAAATAACAAAATAACATAATAATACAAAGATTAGATATGATATAGAATTCTTATTTCAATTATTGTTTTCATGATACATCTAATTTTAGGTGTACTGCCGAAATCAATTATGCCTTTGATGAAAGTGCACCAATGTCGGAATCGGATCGAATTGAGATGTTTGTGAAGATGTTTAAGTGTTCCCCGATTATTCACGTTAATAATGTGAAAGCTCCAACCTTGTTATGTATAGGTTCGAGCGATTTACGAGTACCCCCGTCTCAAGGAAAACTGTGGTTTCAACGTCTTAAAGCGAATGATGTTAGAACAAAGTAAGAGTTTTATAAGTACAAATTAAAAATTATGGTCACCATAAAATCTTTATTAAATTTTTATTACAGGATGCTAGTTTATAACGATAATCATCCTTTAGCATCAGGAGCTGCAGAAATTGATAACGCTATCAACGCTTGTTTATGGTTACAGGAATATGTTGGGGTATAAATGGAAATAACATAATGAATAATTTTGTAACTGAATACGTGTTAATTAACCAATGAACACTTTAATAATAATTGAAAGACAATCTTGTATAAATATTATATTTATTAAATACTGTATTTTTCCAACATTAAAAGCGACTTATAAACTATGAACAGGTTTTTGTTCTAAAATAGTACTTTTCGTTGCTGAATAATTGACCATACATAGTGGCTATTTATATTTTATACATTACGGATCTTGTACTTATATCTCAATATAGTTTTGTAGAACAAGTTATATAAAATACAAAAATATTCAGTATTATAAATGCTAGTGTATACAACATTGACAAAATAGTTGGTATAAAATACTAAAAAGAAATTCGGTATTCTTATCGATCACTTGTATGTGATTATATCTGTTTCATTCAAAAAGGCACTCATTCATACCATATATCTGAAGACTGCATTGTGTACAATAATATCTAATTAAAACATTAGATAACAAGTCAGTACAAATTAATTACATATAATAACTTGCATTTACAATTATGATCTAGCAGGATTACTTTGTTCTGGAAACAGGGAATCGTAACTAGGTGGTAAATCTTTATCAGCAACCGATGAAGGAACTGCGACTTCTAACATCGGTGCTGAGGGAACTGATGGATTTACAGATCCCTCTGTATCACGTGATAATGGTTCTGGTCTCGAACACACGTTTGAATCAGCGCAATCAATAGACCAACATAATTTTTGTGACCTTTTACATATCCATAAACACACAATGAATATGATAAAGCATAAAATCAGGGAACTCACTGCACCTATTGTTACATTTGTACCAGTACCAGAGCTAGTAATTTCATTATTACAATTATCCTCATCAGAACAAATACCTGGTATACAATTGTAAACGCCATCGCAAAAGTATTCATTTAGCAGACAGGTATCATGACCAATTAGTTTGTATCTCTTGTAGCCCACATTACTGCAATCTATGATATTAAATGTTACATGAAAAGTATAATTTATAATTATAAAATTTTAAAATCAACCTAACTTACTTCCGAATGTTGTATAAGCAATGCGAATAGCAAGAAACTCTCCTTCTTCTAACTTCTCTTTTGATATAAATATTTCAGTTTCTAATTCTGCATTAGATTTATGATTGCTTGGATCATATTCAGCATAAATCTCTGATAATGATTGTGATTCAGTACGATCTTCTGACTCATGAATTGCATACTTCATATTACTGCGATCAACTAAACCACAAAACTTCTCGGTCTTATGAAAATCTTTTCTTTTAAACTAAAACAGATTAAAAAATTATTTATGATTTTATCTAAAGCAATAACAAATTATTACTTACTTGTACATAATCCAGACACTGTGTTCCGTTTTTTCTGAAAGACATTTTTTGAATGACTCCAAATAATCCATAACCTTTGGCCGTAATAAATTTAAATTTGCAATGAACATTAGCACGAACATTCCATCGGTCCAGCATGTACTTCGGCCGTACAATCGCCGCACCGACTTTAATGTCTATAGTTGACACTTTACCAAGTATATGACACAACTTCTCCGACTCCAATCCATCTAGAAGAAGAAATCACACGTTAAATATCCTTACCAATAATATCAAAAAGTTAAAAAAGGATGATATTATTGTTTCAAAAAGACTTACATTCTTCATAATAATTATTATAAAACGTACACAAACTATAATCCATACAATTGTTTGCGAAATATAATAAGCATAGAAAACTTAAGACACTCCGACGAGCCATTTTTTACAGGTACTGTCAAAAAGCCATAAAGAATATGGGTAACGTCACTATTACCAGTCGGTGATGTGTATATCTAAATCCTTAAAGGAATATCTATATGAAATAAGGAATTCCAAGAATTATCGTTAAATGTTTTCCACAAAATCGTTTGGATTTACTGTCCTCACGGATACGTCATTCCCATATCAAAACAAAACGAATGTGTTCCTGTGCATTCGAGAGAAATCATGAGATCCGAGTTCGAGATCGCGATCGAGATTGACAATCTCGATCTGATACATTTCAAATGAAAATATATGCATCGTTGGGCAAATATCATTTTTGTGTTTGCAACTGAGAGGAATAAATTTTTGAGGATTCTTCACGGTAGATAACGATTATTGTAAAATAAGAATAAAATGAAAATAATTAAACTTGATTATGGAGACGTGGAAATTGGTAAAACGGCAATAAAGACGATAGAGATATGGAATGAATCTTACGTAAGTATGTTTGGTATCTAATTATTAAGCAGACTTTTAGGCAATTATGTGAAATTTGAAGCTGCATAAATGCACAGAATACGTTTAGTATGCAAAAATATGTAAAGTATTCAAAGTAAAATACCTGTTATAATATTTAATAAATAAAACATCCTTACTTTTATTCCATTTTTTTAGTTTATAAAATAATGAATAAAATAAAAATTTGAATTTGCATAAATATTTGTAGTTTAATAATTAATAGACTGCGAATTTTCATACATGTATGCGAAATTTAAAGTTGCATAAATGCACAAAATACATTTAATGTGCAAAAAATGTATAAAATATTCAAAGTTATAGTTAGTGTTGTTATTATAGTGTTATAGTTATTATAATCTGTGATAATACTATAATCTGTAATTATAAATGATAATTATAAGGTAGTCTATCTATCTCTTATAAATTTCGATGATCTTTGGATGGCTTGTCAAGGTCAATATCTCAAATAACTTTATCTATGCATATGTATAACTGTCGTTTGACTGTATTTTCTGACTTATGCAGACGAAAATGTTTCTAATATTATACATAATATTTTTAAGGTTTAGAATAAATTTGAGATCTATAATTTAATCCAAACTTAACCTATACTTATATGTACATATATTATGTTATTCGAAAAATTCGTAACAAAAGTTAAGATTTAATTAAAATTACTTACTACTATACTAATACTTATGATTTTACGAGACTTTTCTTAATTTTTTCGTCTTTGTCGGACAATTCCTTCAAATAATCTCTACAAGCATTTAAAGTATTTAATTTCGTGCCTGAACTTTCCGAATAAGTTTTGTAAAGATCCAAATAAATAATAACGAAACACGAATATTCGATGCGTGGGATAAATACAAGTGAATACAACTAAAATTTAAAACTTCTTGGATATATGAGGTTCAACATTATCTCACTGAAAAAAGAAACCTGTTTTATTAACGAATTTAAATGTTTCTCCTTAGTCCTCTTTAGTATCCAATTAAGAATCATATTTGCTCCAACATTTCATTATTTTATAGAAATTTATAATAAAAATGCAAGACATTTTTTGAACAACCCAATAATAAAAATTATTCAATACATTCACCTTGACAGCATATATTTCAAGGTCATTGAAATCGATGAAGTGGATTGCTTTGTAAATAATTATTATAAGTTATTCATTTTATTCTTCTTTATATCTTTATGAAATTTTCTACATACTGACTATTTTTACTTAATTTATTCATTACAGAAGGAACAAGTATATCAAGTCCAAAGAGATCCGATTACGAATCCTTTAGATCATGTATTTCATTTACGTTCTTATACTTGGACTCTAGCCTCCGATGAAAAATATATATGCGAGATACGTTATCAGCCACTTGTTGCATTTTCTAAAAATGTTGATTATTTCGTAATTATAGATACTAGTATGGAATGTACGAAAATTATTACTTATGGATGTAGTATCGGTATTTACCTTAAAATATGCATTTTGTAATGTATTATGAAATTTTATCTTATCTTACGGTTCTTTGTCTGTTTTTATATACATATTTCATTTCTATATTATAACTTCCGTTTATATATTTGAGCAGGCCCTGAAGTAACTTGTTCAACAACGAAGATCTTTATGAATTGCACAATACAGAAACCAGAAGTTAAAAGGCGAATTAGATTAACAAATAATTCTAAAGTTGCTGCGACCTTTATGTTCAATATAGATGAAAAATGTAAGCCTTTCCAGATAGACGCAAAATACGGCATTATTAATCCTTGTTCTCGTAAATATATTACAATTACGTTTACATCGACAAGGGAGGGAAGATACACTTATTACTTGGTTGCTCTAATTTTATATCAAGTAAATTTAAATGAAACCATTGATAATATGTAATTTTTATGAAGAATTATTTTTTAGAATTATTTCTGAGAATTACTTTTTATTGAAAAATTTATTTAAAATATAGGAACCAATTATTATAGAATTATATGGCTCGTGTAGTGCATTATCTTTTAAGACATATTCTGATGCTATTACCTATCCTTTGAAAAGTAAAGGTGGTTTCAAGGGATATATGAGAGATGGTACTGATACATTAGGAGATATTCCTCCAATATCTTTATCAAAGCATTATTTCAATCTTGGACAAACTGATGTGGATGTAGAAAATCTTATTCAGACAATACCTCATTCAATATGTCTCACAAATCATAATCATTCCAATTTATTAATTACCTGGGAGAAAGGTAATTTATATATAGTTCATTGTGTTAAATATCTTTTTAATTCATTTGTTGTATTGTAGATACAGATGAAATTTTTAATATAACACCTTCTGAGATGTTAGTTTGTGCACATCAGTCTGCTTTATTTGAACTTACATTTAATCCTAATACAAAAAGTAATCTTTATGGAAGAAAGATCATTTGTTCTGTTCTTTTGGAACATAAAAAGCACTCTACTTTCCCATTTGTTACATCTGTGACAGTGATAGGTATAATACTATGTTGTGCAAAAGTTATGATAGAGCCAGTCATGATAAATATTTTGGATGAATTTACATGAAGATGGACAATGAAATATTTAAAAATTAAAATATATCTTAGGTCACTCCTTTCCTGTCATATCGAATGGATGGATTCCACAGTATGAAATACCTCAAACTGTAATAATGCCACCATGTATGCCATCATATCCAGTTTATACCACTTTCCTGATTAAAAGATTTGGACATTTACCTCTCATGTTTCAATTTGTTTCACCATCAGCAAGTCATTTTCTTGTAAAACCAATGCTTGGTGTAATTTATCAGTATGATATACAATCTGTAAATCCATTTGTAAATTCAACTTTGCTGATAACTTTGCTAATAGCTGAATTATTTAATTGCAGGGATTATGAAATAATTGTAGTTGAAATGACACCTAAACCCCAAGATGAACAGATTTATATAGAAAGATGGACAGTATACTTTAATGGGAATATGAAAAATGAATATTACATAGATTTTAAAGGATATGCAGAGAATGCAAATGTTGTTTTTGACAATAATAATGTTTTAAGTTTTCCACCAGTTATGCTAGGTTGTCAACAGTTTCTACAACTTGCAATGCGAAATGTAACGCGTCATACAATAAAGTAAGCTAATTTCTCTCCTAAACAAAATCTATGAAATATACTTTAACATTTAGTTATTTATCTATAGGTATCAATTTTACCAGTTGCCACCTGAACTTAATATACAGTACATAAGCGGAGAAATCGATGCAAATGATACTTTATATCAAGAATGTTCCTTTTCTCCAGATGAACCAAATATAGACTATGATTTTGAGGTACAATGTATTTTAAATATTGTAAAAAAGGGAGTACCTATTGGGTCAAAATATAGTGTAATTCTATGTGTTCGTGGAAGTAGCAAAATTGGGTCATTAAAGGTAAAATTTATGCAACATGACTTTATTACTTAATATGAAGTAAAAATTAAAGATTTCTCTTTTATTCATTTCTTTAGGCAACTCCGAACGAATTATATTTCAAAGAATTAGAATATAACAATACCAAGACATTACATTTTGATCTTATTAATTCTAGTTTAGTAGATATTTATTATAAATTAATTTGTACACATCGTAATTGGCCACTTGGAAATATTGAGGAAGATGTTAAATTACATCCAGCATCAGAAACGATTTTCTCAGGATCACATAAAAGGATTACAGTTTCTATCACTCCACATACAGCAGTATATTATGAATTTGCAATTCGATATTTGATAAGAGTTAATTTTCGATCAGATGCATTAATAGCTAGACAAAAACCAGTGTGGATTTGCAATGTATACTGCATGTGTATTTTGCCTACGTTAAAAGTAAAATTATAATTCATTTGACCATTAGAATTCGGATTTATAAAATAATGTTTATATATGCAATATCTGCATTAGGTGCAGAATATATGCGCTTTTGGATATAATCAGCATTGTACAATTCATATAAGCAAACAATTTTTATGGAAGAGACTGCATGTAAATAGGTATATTTCTTTTCTATTTGTGTTATATAATCGATATTATGTATTACATGATTATTAGTTCTTTTTTAGATTAAACAAAATCTTGGAAAACATATTACCAAAAGAAAGAAAATCCATAAATATTGATCTTTTTCCAATGTTCCAATGCAATAAAGGAGTAATATTGATAGAATGGATTATGATAAATCCTTCATCATTTCCTATTACACTGGCTTTAAAAAGAATCAAAAACTGTTCTTGTAAACCTGTTATAAAGACATTTGGTTATTTGCTTCAGCATACGGAAACTGACTGTATACATACAAATCTCTGTACAGTAAACATGAGATCTAAAACACTACGTGTACGACTTTTTTTATGTCAACTAGCTATTTATACAAGGTGCATTACTAAATTGAATGTATATAAAAGAGTAATATTAATTGATATTTTACAGCCAAAAGAAGAAACTGTGATTGGTATGAAGATACATTATACGTTAATCGGGAAAACGGCAATATGTTGGGAATTAGATATTGGACATGATCGTTATGTTATGTTAAACGTAGTCATTAATTGTTTAGCCGAGTCTCAGTCACAAGATAATTTCTTAAGCACTGCATCCGTAAATTTCGGACGAACTTATTTTGGAAACAAAGGGATAATGTATAGGGTATAATGTCATTTATAATATATATTACAATAGTGTTCATAAGATATAGTACTTTGTATCAACATAAAAATCATTAGTATAATGAAATTCTAGGTAAATTGGATATACAATATTACAAATAATGATTTACCGTATTCGATAGATATTAATAACATCTGCAAAGTGAATAAAGATTATCATTATGAAGTATTTTCATGTTTAACACAATGTGGTGTTATAAAGACTGGAACAGCTATACCTCTTCTTTTGAAGTTCCAACCAAGAATGTTTGGTAGATATAAGGTATTATAAATTTAATAATTAGAAAATTAAGAAATTAATATTATACCTTTTAGGTAATAGTTCCAATAACTATGGGTGATAAAACAGAAGAATTGACAATGGAAGGAGAGTCAACTTTTGATTTTAGATTAGCCAGTTATGCGAGAACTATACCATCTTATTGTGCTTGTAAAACTTCACTATTTCCTGCATATTTCAGTATTGACTGCATCGATGTGTGGTTTCTACCTATGCATAATGTTATTGTCAGAATGCTTTTAGTTTATAACAATTTAGATTTCGATGCACTCGCTTACGAGTGGATATGGTACTCTTAAAAAATTTTAATGTTTTAAAATCTTCTATCATATTCCTTTAAAATGTTAAATGTCTCTAGTCAAGACATACCAGAGATACTGTACATCGACATATTTCCTCGGAAGGGTATACTGCATCCAAAGGCAGTGCAGAGTTTTAGAATAAAAATCTACACTAAAGGATATCCTTGTCGAATCGATGTTCATATACCTTGTATATTTTTTAACGCTAGTAAAAGGCGAATATATCAAAGAAGCATTATCAAACATGCTATTCTAAGTCAAGAATTAGCAGGACAATTTACCATTACAGAAAAAGGCACTTATGTCCCAGTAAGTAAATAAGTAATATTTTGCAATAAACCAATTATGTTATAAGTTGATTTTACATAGAAACCGTGGATAAAAATACTCAATAAACCTGATGTATACTACAAAACATTGAGTTTACGTTGTAGTGTATGTACTGTAGAAGATGAATCTACAAAAGTCAGTTTATTAAACGAATTAAAAGCTTCTCCAGCAAATGTAATTTATTTTGATGATAGTAAAAAATGCAATGTTATAGACGAGAAAGAGCTTTGTATAGTGAAATTTATTTTAGAAGGCTTACTATGGTAAATGTTGCTTTTCTGCATTTCATTTTTATAAATAATTAATAATGTAATTATTATCGAAATTGGTAAACTATTAGAGTTAATTTTTAGGGATATTGTCAATAGTAAAAGATTTAAAAAAACAGTTGACAGTCTAATTCCTAACAGAAATTTGTATTATACCCAATTTATGATGGATATTTCGGAGCGAAAGAGATTAATACGGAGGTCATATATATCACCGCCATTAACGTTTATTGATTCATTACTAGAGCAAGTAAAAAGAAATAATTTTTATGTATCATGTTAATTTTCTATCGAAAAATAACTTAGTTTCTTTTTTTTATTAGATGTTATTTTCTATAATACACGATGAATTTTCCTTGAAAACTACGCATTTGATTCCCAATGAAGATATACGGCATCGTAACTATCTTAAAATGTTACCCAAACAAAAAAGAACTGATTTGGAAAATGAGTTAGAAGAAGATAGTAATCTATCAATTTCGATTTTTAAAGATAAATTTTTTATTAATCTTTTTTAGAACTAAAGTAACATTTATTTAAATAACCCTTTTTTAGGACATGATGAATCTAATGATGAAGATAATAACGATGTGGATTACCAATATTTGAGGACTGGATTTAGGGTATCTTTTGTATAATGATTACAAAAAAAATATCTCCATTTATATACAAGTACATAAAGTATTTGGCATCAACTAATTTTGTTCTCAAATGGATCTGGAATGCGTTTAAATACAGCCAAAAATTTATCTCCTTTATTTCTTGTTACCTTTTGACCTTCTTCTGTGCTTTCATATAATTTTTCAACAATAGGATCTTTATCCTTTATAAAAAAAATTTGTAAGATAATGGCTGACTTAATCTTTTAAGAAATAAGTAGCAAAAACTTACCAATTCTTCTTTAGAAACATCGTCAAACAATGGATGTTCATGGAAATGTTTCACTATCCATTCATGTAAGTCTTTAACATCCGTCACTGTATATACAATGGCCTTTAAATGATATTCATAGTTACTTATTTATGTAAAAAGAATATAGAAACATTTAAGTAATATTTTAGAAAATACATTACTCCTTCAGTTAACACATAAGCATATTCTGCCAAAAGTGTCTTATTTATAATCCTCCATTTATGCTTGGACTTTTTAAAATGTGGATCTGGATATAAGAAAAACATCTTCTTCAACTACAAAAATAAAAATTAATATTTATAAAAGTACAGAATTATAAGTTTAAATATATGACTATACCTTATTATACCTGGCCTTTGTGAAAGTAATTTGGTAGATACTTCATTGCATTAGTCCTCAGACATGCAATGTTTTGGTATTGTCCTGGATTTTGTGATCTTAATGCAGCTATACGATCCATAACATAGTCAGACACTTTTACTCTAATCTCCATTCCAAGAATTAAATTTTCAGGAAACATTAATGACAATGTAACTATTGCAGAAAATATTCTGTTAATACGTTAAGAAACAATGTAATATAAAATTAAAATAATTTTATACCTAATAGTCCTCCATAGCCACAACCAATATCTACAAACTCAACACATTTCTGTGAAAGATTCTGTTCTTTGGACTCTCCTTCATTAGTTACAAAATAAAACGGATATAATGAACCCCAATTCATTAAATCCGGTTTGATAGGACTGAAATTGTATTCAAGAAAAGAATGAAAAATGTTTATAAATAGACCAATCTTTTTAAGTAATTTTATATTTTTTATGGAAAATAATTACATACTATTCTAAGCAGTGATCCGCTATGGGATTGGAGTGTGCACGTTGTCTGTAATATTTTTTTTGTGGCAATGGTAGTAGTTCTGACATGTTAATTGTCAAGAAGCAGTCCACGTGGATAATACAATAACTTAACCTAATCTGACAAAAATCTAACCTAATATGAACCGTAAAAAGATATATCTACGAAATTTCAAATTGCATTTGTCAAGATGTTATCTATAAATCTTGCAAAATACAATATACATATATAAAGATGAAATAATTATAAAAAAAATATATATATGTATATACAGAGTGGTTGGTAACTGGTGGTACAAGCGGAAAGGGGATGATTCTACGCGAAAAAAGAAGTCGAAAATATAGAATAAAAATTTTTCGTTTGAGGCTTTGTTTTCGAGAAAATCGACTTTGAATTTTCGCTCGGTACACGTGCGGTACGTTATAACGGATCTCACTATAGATCGTTGTTTCGATGGAAAAATTTAAAAAAGAAAAAAAAAATTAAAAAGAAAGTTTTTATTCTATATTTCCGACTTATGTTTTCGCGTAAAATCACTCCCTTTCCGCTTGTACCACCAGTTACCAACCACCCTGTATATTATATGTACATACATCAAATTAATATCGAAACTGAAATTAAATTGATAATATAAAATATAAAATTTCTACTTATTAATTGTTACTTAATCATCAGAGAGGAATTTCTTTCTTTGCTATCATTAAAACTAATAAATAACTAAAATGTATATACATTGCCATAGTATTTTAATAAATTAATTTATATATAATACTTCAAGATAAAATAGGCGCTTAGAGGAAAAATAATAGATATTTATTATATCCTTTATTCATAAATTTTGAATTTTATATTGAAGATATGTAAATACGATATATTGATTCTGACTGCGAATCGGATCAAAACCTGACCTAAAATACAATAGATCATTTACTTTTAGATATCGTTTCTTGAATATAAAGTGAGAAATCCATCTGGCGAGAAATTTTTGCACATCATCAAATCATTGTATATCATTGAAATTTCGCTTCACGAAAGGGTTTCAAAAAATGGTAGGAATAGTACCGGTCATGATACAAGACAGAATTCTCGGTCACAAGTGGCAACAAAACTTACAAGACAAGTCATAATGCATATTTACATATGTATTATTAATTCTCTAATTCCGTCAATCTTTCCGTATATTTTTGGTCAAGACCATCCTCTTCTAACAGGATCACAGAATAAGTATAGAGTTTTCTGTATATGAAAGAATATTATAAGTTACTAACTTCATTTTATAATTGGATTTGTTTCTAATCCTTTTATTTAGTACAATTTTAACAAGAACATAAAATGATAGTGGAAGTCATTGACAAGGAGCTAGGATTATAGAATAAGGACAAAAATGGTACTGCTATCTTTGTGTCTATTTTATATTTCAATTTGCTTTTAGTATGTTTGTTCTAATGACAACAGGAGCATAGAACTATAGTAGAGGTATTGGACGAGGAGTGGTGATTAGGGAAGAAAGACAGAACATATGAGTTATTATGAAACACTTTAATTTCCTTGAACTTCATAAACTTGTAGGATCTGAATAGGAAAAAGATAGTAACGAAAAAAATATTGGAGAAATTCTTCCAGATTTTCATTTCTTTTTTTCTTTCGAATTTTTTCATTTTCATAATAGCAATGTACATTTGATGGAATTCATTAATGTAAATCTAAAAAGAAATTACAAATGAAATGCTGCGTTAACGCAACTACGGTTTCGTAATAAGTTGTTAAATGAAATTACTTTGAGCAGTGGATTCGTATTCTTTATATATATCAAAAGAATTAATTATGTATTCTTACTGAAATTTGAAGATGTAAAGATATACAGAATTCACATGAAATGCAAAAATATATGAAACTTCCAAACTACAGTACGCGTTATAATATTCAATAAGTGAAATAAATCTTTGCTTAGATTAGGTTACTTCTAGACCACTTTTTAATTTATGTTTATAAAAATATGAATTTGCTTAAAAATCCGCAGTCTACTTATGAGAATATACATTTTAATTTTCAGATGTTTCGTTTGCGAGAACGATACTATAATATAACTATAGCCTTAACATGGCCATGGCGCACGTGCATGAGAAATCAGCTGTTCGACATTCGGAGCGCCGCCTGGTGGATGACGCTACGTACATCGAATGAAAGACAGCGGAGTAACATTTTCCAGTTCATGATTTTACCGTGTGATTGAACGATTTCCTAGAGTCGTTTAATAGACGCAATGTGAACAACAATTTGATATATAACGTCGTTTGTAATTGACGACGGTGCGGTCCACGTTGTCCAGTAGTAGGATTCGGCTACCTTGGAAGTTATCGTACTCTCTCAGGTGAGGTTAGAATCCTCTCGATAAAAATGCTTTTCATTACTCTCGTACAGTTCGAGATCGCTTCGAAGAAATCGAAACGTGTTAGAAAGCTACAAAAAACAAATCATTCTATCTTTTCTATTTGATGTGCGTTTACAACAACATGTATTTTGTATATATTCTTGGAATTTAAGTGTACTTCGTCTTTTGGATCGTTCTCGACTTAATCGCCAATTTTCCTCACATTAAAACATTTCAAAAGTTGTAGCTCAATTTATTTTCTAAAACTAACTAAAATTTCATTAATACGTATAATTTGTCTTCAAGCTTTATGCAAAAGTTATTTTTAAAAGTCATTTAACTAAGAATGTTTTTCTTTGTTAAAACGAGAGTAAGATTGGAATATAAAGATTCGAAGACAGGATTATCTCTTTCTTTTTTTATATTACTGTTTTGGATGCATGTGCAGCAATTCTTACGTTTATGTATTGGTACTTAGAACGAATATGAATCTTTTTTGTGGAATTAATTCTTTGATTTCAAATTCAATTTTTATCGATATGTTTAAAATGATCGATCTTTTATACGATTGCTCCTAGGTTGAGCAACTGCGATTTTATCATACATGACAACGGATATCCGGGAGAATCAATCTTTTGTTTAATTGGTGAGTCTGATCAATAAACTAAGATCATTGTCTGATTGTTGATACCATTAGTACTAATAAGCGTAGCGTAATTACTATAGTAGCATACCTAGCGTAGCGTTTCATGTTATTATTATAGTCTTAATTCAATGATTCATGTTATTATACTCTGTTGTATAGTCTTCTATGTACAATTGCTTTACTACGCGAAATTATTAATGATTACAGATATTTATGCAGTTTCATATTTTATAAGAATAACAAAATTAAATTTAATATTCTATTTTGCATATTATATACATTAAATTTCTCATAAATGCTCATAGTTATGATGCTGTATAGTACGATCGGTGTACGATGATTTCAAGTTGTTTTTATTTGCATTTTTATTAGCGATGTGCAGTTCTTTAGGAACGCTAAATTTTCCGAAAAGGAATTAATTAAATAAAATGTTGTTTAGTCTCGGAACGAAAATTTTTTTAATTGAAGATAAATTCCAAGCGTTTGGATGAACGTTACAGAAGTCGTAATAACATGAAAAAGGTTACTGATAGCTAATCATTTAAGCTAGTAGACAGAGATTTGATAAGGTTGTAATTCCTTGGCAGTTTTATTTCTTAAACAATATTAACAATGTATAGGAACTTAAACTCACTTATACATATTATATTTCAACATTCCTTGTATAATCTTTAAAAATGTACGGTGATCGATATTCACACGGAACAAAAATATCATATCATTCACACTTAATCCATATAGATCAATTGTATCCGTATCATTATATGGGATCATTGTTTCATACGTTCTTAGTTGGTCTATTTAGTTTCGTTATGGAAGACTATCAGATTCCATCGATTTTTATTGCATTACTGTACTATGAATCATGTATTTACACTAACACGTATAAACCGTGCATTAATATTTATTAATTAACCCTGCTGTTCTCGTTTTTTCTTCGCGTTTGTATCTTTTCAGGTATTTTCCCCGTGTAATAGAAATTTGAAATTTTATTTACGAAACGCAAGAAATACACAGAAGCTAGTAAAATTATATTGTATACTAAAATCAAATATTCAAAAATTATCTATATTTTAATAATATAATAGATTATAAATTAATAATATAAATTGGAATAGAAAATAAAAGAATATAAATTAATAATAATAATAATAATAATAATAGAAACCGCAGGATTAAATCATATATAGGGTATCCCAGAGTTCAACAACCAAACTTCATCAATATATATATTCTATGGCTGTAATAAAACAAAAAATATTATATAAATATGGGCTTTTTAAAGCTTTATTAACAGGAGAAGAAGTACGATCTTATTTCCTTTATCTTTTACGCGAAAGCAATTTTAAAATTTAAATTTTAATTTAAGTTTTAGAAATATTGTTCAATATAATATTAAAATATTGCTCGTTTTAATAATTATATCTTTGGTTTTCATAAAAGTTTGCCAACTTATGAACTATGTATTTTCAAGAAGTATACATTTTTAGACCTAACAGGTTCCTATATTTCATTATGTTATATTAAAATATATATTATTCTTTAATCATAAAATTAAGAATCAAAAGATCGTGTTCTTCTCCTGTAGCTTTCATATACATATATATTTATAAAATCAAATATGCACTTCAAATTCCATTTGAAAAACACGAACCCCACGGGTTAATCATCGGAAACATAGTGAAGAGGGAGTACAATGGGCATTGTGTTGTATATTCACGGAAGAACAAAATCGTTGTCGCGAAATCGAAGTCTTATTACAAACGTCTATTTATTTTCCAATAGGAAGATTAGGTTTCCTCTTGGCAGTTGTGGATCGAATTAGCTCGCTTCCTCATGTAAACATAACTGAATGTAATCCTTCTGTGTCGGAAACGACACTTTCATTACGCGAAAGAGTGTGGCGTCGTCGTGAACATTATCTGGTGTCAACAAGTCTGTCGTTGGTGTTAAATGTTTTTTAATTTAAACTTAACGCGTCATTCAACAATATGAACGCGTGGCTGCCAGATCCACGAATGTGGTTGACATTCGAGTCGGATTCAAGTTGGGTAAATAATAATTTTCGTAGCTAGTTTTAAACACGTGAAGTAATATTATGCGCATGCGCAGTCGACATCATTGCGCGACAATGTAACCGAAATAACTAATTTTTCATTAGCATTATATTATTATATATTAGTTAGAAATTTTTAAACACTTGTAAAATACGACGTACATATTGTTTGGAGCAAAATTTTACAACATTTTAGTAATGGCATAATAGGATACGATAGTATACTATCTCAACAAAATGTGTTTATGCGTAAAATGATGACGGAAGTCGTTTAATTGGAGGGAGACGTATCTAGGTTAGTTTGTATACATAATTTATATTTTTTTAATCAACTTAATGCGTTGAATTTTCAGTGAAATATTAAACGGTGCATAATAAATGAATTTAATTTTATTTCTACAATTACACACCATAAACCGATAAGTACACAACCATAAACCATTTTCGACACTGATATTGGTTAATCAGTAACCAACAAATATTCTGACCGTCGATAATGATTATTTGTAACCAAAAACACTTTCAGGTCTTCTATAATGATTGTTTCTGAACCATTTAAACTAATTGTAAGATACTTATAATTCCGATACTATCACTCTTTTAATTTAGATTATAACTGTTGTTATCTCTGAATCAAATATATTTTAGTGAACTATTGGACTTAATTGAATAATTACTGTATATTGTCTGAGATGTAGTGGCTCACGAAGATATTATACACTTGAATATATTATATGCAATATATGAAATTTCTCAAAACTTCATTAACACCATAGTGAGACACGAATATCGTGACCATAATAATGTCTGAAACCAATCGGAAAATATATATGGCAGTTACAAAACACTTAGATACACTTAGTGAAAAATTAGTATGAATATTAATCTTAAACAGACAGTTAGTGTTATAGACTCGCAGTAAATATTGTGGCTTATTACTATAATGAATATGTAATTGACCGCTCAAATGTTTTGGTGATCTTTGCGAAATACGCTTTCATTGAATATTTTGCAATTTATATATGTGTTTTCAGACTCGTTTCCAATTTTACCAATTTAATGACGATAGTCGTATCTCGTTACAATGTTAATGAGATTTCAAATTGATTTGTATAATGTATACATAAAAAGATTCTAAGTTTGTCGAATACTTTCGTAAGTCATTGTAAATCATGTTACTGGACAATTTATACGAATATTGTCGTAGTTGTGTTTCATTGACGCAAATTAATGTCTCGACGTTTCGTAGGGAAATAATTCGGGATGCATATATCATGGGACGATCTTCAGAATTTTGTGTACTCAGTCGATTCACAGAACCGTGAAAAATGCAAGAGTATAGCGAAGACTTGGCACGAATTTGCCACGGAACGCCGTAGTATGCGCGACGTACAGTCTTGTTTCATCTGCTGTTATCTGAAAATCCTCTCTGTCCTACTTATTTATATTTATGCATTTGAAACGGCGATCAGGCGAAAGATACGAAGTATCGCTAACGTGACCGAGTTTCGCCTCGAATTTTCAGAGATTCATTGTGATCTTGTTACGTTCTTTCCGTCTCGCCGTTAATTTCCTTTACCTCCCTGAAAAGTCGCTGAGAGATCCTATATTCGATAAACAACCAACGAGGAAAAAGTTTATCAATAATAGGTAATTCTTAAAGAGGATGATGTAGGATTTTTTAGGGATTCTTTAGGGAGGAAATGATAGATGCAATCTTTTAAACCAGGGGTTTTTAGATACAAATTCTGATATTTTCTTACTTAGAATGTTCTGGATAGTCGTATAAGTAGAAGAAAAATGCGTTTCTACTTAAAAGGATTGCATCTACATTTTTTGAGTGCATCATAATATGATTTGAATTTATGAAAACACAGATTTTTCTAATTCGTTCGACTTCCTCTATCTTTAACTAGAAGAGAGATATACTTTGTTGTTGTTATACGAACCACTGTGTATAATAATTGCTGGAATTAGAGCCAGTCGACACATATTTTACTTATTTTAGCGAACACTATATGCTGATACATTTAAAGCTAATCTATAATAGTTTGTAAATGGATATGAATCTCTTATAATCCATTAATGAAATCCAGAGTACATAGTGTAGAATGACGAATGCGAAAAACGTGAAGTATTGAATATACAGAATATTGAAAAGAGAAATTCTGAGGATATTAAATATTTTTTCGCCATGTCTCTTTGTTGAAAATATTAAATATTTTTTTCATGGATTGATGATAGGGGATGAAACAAAGTAAGAAAGTTATAATTATATCTTGGTAAATGAATAATTTATAAATATGTTTGCATTGAAAAGAAAATGTTTGTTTAGATCTACGATACTGATTTACCGTTCGAATGGTTATAGACACTGATTTATGAAAACGTGTCAGTGACGTAGCGTATTACGAACAAAGAAGACTCGCGAGAATGACTCGTTGAAGTTGAAACCCATTGTTAATGGGACAGGAAATTCTGGAAGCATTTTTTGGGTCGATCAAGTAAATATGTAAAAGCTTGCAGATAGTTCTTCGATAAGATGAAACTTTGGTCTCAAGTGTGTATCTGTCCATATATTTTTCTTCCTCTTTATTGATGAAGCACGAACTTGAGAAGAATGTAGCAGCCTACAATTTCGAGAAGTTTCCTCACTAGTCATTTTCCATAATACATAATACGTTCATGCTATGAATGAAAAATTAAACATTATCCGGGTTTGTATTCTGAGAATCTCTGAAAAATTTAAAATTATCGGAACGCACTAAGAAAATATGTCTATTTATTTATACAAGTTTCTAAGCATTTTCCTTTTTTAACATCAATATTTTACAATTTAAATTTGATTAGATCCAAAGTCCAGAATTAAAATTAATTAATTCTGTTACAGAGGTCCCTAATTAACATCGAAAACGTTGGTCGTTGTTAGGACATGGCGACGAAGATAATTTAATATTGTCTGCTCTCTGTTCTAGGAAGCTAATGCCGCTTTATTCTATGTATTTCTCTTTTTCCGTTACTCTTCTCACTTTCCATTAGTGTTGAGGAGTAAATAGGGCGAGTCTATTGAGTCGCCCACTCTTATTGGATCGTCCTATCAAATCTTCCTTGAACAATTGCTTTCGTATCACCAACAACGCCTATAGATCTGTCCTTGCAGAAGACAAGTGACGGTACAATAGGAAACAGAAAAATCTAATACATACTTCATGGTATATGAACACCAGAAGAGCACATTAAACAGTATATTAGAATAGGATAAGGTCGGTTTATTTAGGTCAAGACACTTGAGTCAATTTGAGTCAAGCTAAGTATTGTAATTCGACAAATTTGGTTATGAATAGACTTTGAAGCGATCTACATTTGAAAACAGATTACATATTTAACTCGTTATTAGCGGTGTGATAAATAGCGAAATATATTGTATACATTAATAGCTCTATGACCATAACTTTCTATGAGAATATAACTTGTACGTAACAAAGGGGAAATTTAATTAACGTTAATATTCGCTGTTACATAATGATTATCATAATTGTGTAGCATGTGTACATAACTATATTTCTGCAAGTAACTTTATCGTTCATTTTACTAGTTTTTACATAATACTTCCTTGTTGATGGAAATAAGATAAATTCAAGATTTAATTTGAAGATGTTGGAGCTTAAGTGATTTAAATAACTCTACCTCATTATGTTATTGAATGTCTCGAAAATCTACTTCATCGGCACCTGCACAGTATATTCAAAGCCACGAAATCTTGGAATTTTCTTTGGAGAGCATCCAGCTTGAAATGACATTGACTTCTACACCATACGCTGCGCAAAATCTGTTATATAATCATAAATAAATGAAGAGATGATTTCACATAGGGATATGCATCATAAATGCGAAGTAAATTTTTGTACAAAGGTCAAGGTTGAAATTACATTGTAATTTAGTCAATCATTTCAGAAACTCAAGAATTGTGGGATAAAAAAACTTTTCAGATGAAAAAAACATTCTATAACGTCTGATAATTATCGAAAACAGTTATAAGGTTATTTTATTTAATTTTCTTGTTATATATATTACCTTTT
Source organism: Bombus huntii (assembly GCF_024542735.1). Classification (NCBI taxonomy): domain Eukaryota; kingdom Metazoa; phylum Arthropoda; class Insecta; order Hymenoptera; family Apidae; genus Bombus; species Bombus huntii. The sequence continues at coordinate 7,227,666 of NC_066251.1, forward strand.
GACAACTTGTACAGATTATTTTCTGTGTTATATTAACATAAATGGAAGATTTAAAACTGGAATAGTTTATGAAGTAATTAGCACATCCACCCATTAAAAAGTTTCTAGAAGTTTATACAGATCACAGAAGATTAAAATATTTTCACTGAAAAAAATATGGTTATAGACTTCTTTGGACGTGCTCAGGCATTCTATAGTAATGGAATTTTCGCTGTGAGTGTTCCTAGGCCAAGAGAAAGGATTTTTCCTATAGCCCATTACATAACAAGCAGTGAAATAATGTTTAAAGTTACGTAAACGTACCATTATTGAAAAATGCAGATAACGTACTTATGTGCTGCTTTGTCAAAGTACAAAGCTTACGAAGTTCATAAAAGATATATATATATATATCAATTAAACTTTACAAAATATCAGAATCTAGCTGAAAGAAGAAATGAGCTTTTCAGAAGCCAAGCTTCTGTCGATTCTAGGTTTTGTTAATTGCTCAATTTCACGATTAACCTTCAATTTTTAAAAGAACAAATGATTTATTCCCGTAAGATTGTTTATCGCAAAAGACGGTATAAACTACAGCAAATTTCAGAGAAAATTAAAAAGAATGTTACTCGTAATATTATCAGTTTCCTTTATTTTCATTTTTGGAGTTAACGTGGCTTCTGAGAGACTCAAATAGCGATGAATTCCCTATCGTATCCATAATATTAAGAAACAGAATCTAACAGCCTATATTAATTAAACAGAACTGTAGGTGAGATGTTATGTTAATACAAGTTTGGCCCTTAATGGATCACTGCAATAATCCAGAAGAAAAATGGGGAGGGGGTATAAATAAACTTTTACGTAGTTTTCTTATTTACGATATTCTAATTAAACCATTTTCCAGAAATAGGCAAGTATCTACATTGGATTGTTATTGCGTCTCTGGCCGGTAGAGAACTTAAGAATCTATTAAAGAGCAGACAACGATGACATTAGCCGCAGTTGAGTTAGCTGATTCAACAAAGTTACCGTTAACAACTGTGGTCAAACGCAGGGACGAGGACTCTTCCAATTTTAGACGAGCGTATAAATTGCGATATCCATCCCGTCGTCCCACTCTTTGTGTTTCCTCGAGCAGAGCTGGCGCACGATAGTAAGAGGATGATCCATCCACGTGGATCGCCCACATGAGTCAGGTATCGTGGCCCGTGGTTAATTGTTCCCGCGTCTCAGTACGCGAAGGATGTTAGCACGATCGAGTTCTGCGTTAGCACTGTCTCCTCTCTGCCCCTCGCAACCTACTTTTTCTACAGTTTCTCTATCATTACGTTTCCTTGTGGACTTCTTTCGCTCCAGTTCGATATTTCCAAAAGTGAACAAGTTGTCGTGAAACTTTTATTATTTAGTCGGTTGTAAAGGAATCGGAGGTGTTATTGTAAAGTGGAGGTCATTTAATTTATTGTGAAAGTAGCTTAAATAATATTTTCTTCGCTTTGATGCGGGTATTTTAAACGTGCTTGACATTTTCGAAAGTAAATGAGCGTGTAATTTGGTCATTTAGTTGACTGTAAAGTGGGATCATTTAGATTATCGTACAAGAAATTTGAATTATCTATTCTTCATTTTAATATGCTCGTTTTAACCACGTTGGCTAGTTCTAAAAGTGAACGAGCTTTTTGCGTAACTTCGTTTAATTGCATTTCTTTTAATAGTGATTTAAATCACGTGTTCCTCGTTTGAAGGTGTTTGATATTTCCAAAAGTGAATGAGCTGATCATAAAAGTGGTTTCGTGTGTTTCGATTTTGATTGTCGTTTATATACGTGACAGTGGTGCTTTTGCGTAATTCCTTATCACATGGATCTAGTTTTATTGTATATTATCGATCTATCTATCGAATTTTCCTGTGATTACATAAAAGTGCTTTTATTTCTTGCGTCATAAGTTTGGATTTATGCATCATTTTAGCAAAGTTGTTTGATAAGTATGTTACACTTGTTATCGAGGCATAGTAAAAGCGCGTGTTTCAGTGATTATTCGCTAATCGGGAAAGATTAGTCGGTTGTTCGAGCTGTTGATAGCTTCGACGTAATCATTTATTTATCTGGAGATCCTCTGCTTTTTCGCCGACTCCTTTCATTTGTATTGCTTCGTCATTGTATTAGAGTAAATTAGTTCCGTATTACCACTGCTACTTTTTTATTTAACTTAGGCGTTAAACACGTGCCCTTGTTATCTTTATTTCGTATCTCTATTTTTGGATATCTTAAAAATATTCACTTGTCATAAATAGACCGCTGATATTTATGCAAATTCATATCTTTATGAACATGCTCGAAAAGATAGGTACTATATATAAAATTGTGTTACCTATTAAATATTAGATAAAACACTATACTCTGTATATTTCATATATTTTTTCATTTCATGCGCGTTCTGTGTTCTTTTGCACCTTTACATTTCCCACAAATGTCCAAAAATCCCCACTTTTCACTTCTATGTTTTTCCCATATATTTACCTAATTAGTATAATAGATTTTGATCATGTTCCTACTATTTCCAAGCAACTTTCAAGTAAGCAGTGCTCGATGGCCGATCGCTTGGTTCACTATGACGACTTTTCGCCTTGTGGATGCTAATAAATCGCGATCCAACGACGAATAATTCAGTGTGCGTTCGACTGTCGTCACAGTTCACTTGAAGCGAAGGTGCTCCGAAGGTTTTTGAAAATCGGCCGTGTAAAATCTTTTATCGATCGTCTCTCATCACGGAGTGAAATATTTCGCTGAACGGAATATCGCTCGTTACGGAACCTTTGAACGATCGTGGACTACGTTTTTGAAGAATTTGAAAAATCGAGCTAAACATCGCACGAAAGTTATTGAAGAACGTTGAACAATAGTTGTATCATGGATGGTGCGGTCACTGGAAAATCAATCGGTGGAAAATTATCATTGAAAAGAGAAAACGTTTTTAAGACTCTTTTAAACGTTTCGAGTTTTGGCATTAAGGTGACGAAAATGCTACGCGCGTTTATTTATAGCGAACATCGATTCATCGTTTGTGGTGTTTGAGTTTGCAAGTGGATAGACGTTGCATTGGTGGAAAATGAATGATCCATTGATATTCGCATTCGGATCAAAAACGATCGATCGAAATACACGCGTGTTCGCGTTCTATGTACATACGTTTTGAAAGCTTCGATAATCGTCGTATTCATAGCGAAGCTCTTTTATCTGCGAAGATTGTCAGAGCGTTCGAGGGAATTTTTATTCTATAATTCACGAGAGAAATTAATTTAACAAACGGTGCGGAAGAAACGCGTATTTTAATTCGATCGGCTTTGATGCGGGAAATAATTTTGTAAAGTATTTTATTTTCCTCTGTTCGTTATTTATTCGCTCGCAAGCAAAATTTGTATTACATTATTTAAAAAAAGATTGATAACACAAGTGAGAGTTTTCGAGTTCTTGGATATAATACTGCTTTGAAACTCAATAAAGCAAAATTGATTTAAAAATTTTCGAACTGGCGAGTTCAAGTATATTCAAGTAAAGGATTAACCAGATAAAGGAACATCTTCCTCTGAAAGCAAAATTTTTCTCAGAGGTTTCGCGAGCCTCTGTATATAGTGGCTAGAAAATATTTGCACACACCCTTATTTTCCAATGAAATTCTATACATTTAATTTTCACTATTGAGTTTTAGTACTAAGTTTTTGTAATTGTATGAAAGTATACTCTTAAACTATTAATTTATTGATTAATAATTAATTAGTATCCAAACGCTATAATATATATAATGTTGAGCAAATACTTTTTGTAGCCATTGTATAAATATTGAAGCGTAATCGACAATTCTTATCACGGCGAGATATAATAAATCCAAGAATGTCTCAATACATCATTCATTTTTCAACCACCGAGTAAACCTCGATTGCTTATTTGGGAAGGAAGTTTTACAGCACCCCTGGCCAATATTGTCGAGCCTAATTATTCAAAATGGAAGAATACTAAGTACAGATAATTGTCCTTGAGACTCGCTATATAGCGAAGATTATAAAAGTTGCTATTAACATGTTTTCGAAGAGCGTAGAGCGTTTGTTACCTTGACTCGAATCGTAATTCAGTGCTCGAAACGACCGATGATTCAGAGATACAGTTAATAGGAAACGATAGCGAACATGTTTTTCCATAGTGGTTTTTAAACCGTGCAGTTAACGAAGATAATCGACACTTTTGCATTTACAGAAATAGAGAACACACGATGAAGTACGATCGATAGACAAAGATAAAGTTTCTGTCTATTATGTTTAATATTTTATTGGGGAACATTTAAATTATTTTCTTCTGGAAAAATATCTATCAATTTTACGTTGTTAATACGAGTGTACAAGTTACTCTTTTCTGTACGTAGTTCATTTTTGTTTAGCATTATTTTAAATGCAACTGAAAGGTATTTATTAAGGTTAAAGAGGATAATTATTTTTCAGTTTTATTTGGCTGAGATATGTTCGTAATGATTAAATGAAACAAATAACGTAAGAAATTATTACTATGAAAGAATATTATGAAATATTTGAGGCAAGCACTATGTACGTAACTGTGCTATCTTTATACCTTTTGAAATTATATTTGTATTAAATAGGAAGTAAATATATGCACATACCTACTTACCTATACATACGTACGTGCTAGTATCTCTTAAACGATAAATATAGAAAAAATTATCGAGGAAGATATAGCCATGTAAACAAGTAAATGAAAATCATAAAAAGTCAATAAAGAAATAAGTTCGCTTCGTTCAGGGGAAAATTAATTTTACAATTATGGAGGAAAGTCGCGTAGCCATCTAGAAAAGTATAAATCATAAAAAAGTAAGGATTAATGAAAGGACCAATCTATCGTAATTTTGCAAGTGTACGCAAAGTAATTTTCCTTCGTAAAACGTAAATGAAATAAGTCGAAACAGATTGCAAGAATAGGCTTCACGTTGAGCCAATAGTGTTACGTTCCCTTATATCTTTATTTATATTTCTGTTTTATCAAACACTCGAAAGAAGAGTATGATCGCGAGATAATTGGAAAATTATCCGATAACGGTAGATTATATTATCGATGAAATCGAGGCTCGCGTATCGTTTGCACTCTCTTTTCTCTCTGTAAGAAGATATTTCAGTGAAAGTGCAGGACTTGGTCGCGTACCCGATCAGCTGACCCATTGATTTCCTCTAGAGCGTTCCACGGTTTATTATTACGCTATTCGGTATCGCAATCTCCTCTTTTGATAAGTGCGCGTGGTAAAAGATGTAAAAGATAGAAGTGACTTTCTAAATCCTGCTGTTAATTCGAATATGTATTACCGAGATAAAAACAAAAATACCTGAAATTATTTGGGATGATCTGATGATCAACGACAATTTTATTTGATGTTCTATTCTTAGAAGTCTTTTATTGACAATTTTTATAGGGCGAGAACAAAATTTTGCAAATATAGTCGTGCGAAATCGAAGTTAAATTAACTCCATTGAGGATAGCTGATTGGTTTCTGAGAAATTAATTAAAGATAGAAGAAAAGCTGTGCATCTTTCCTGTTATTTGTAAATTTGATTTACCGACCAAGGGGTAATTAAATGTTCGACGAGGTATTGAAGATAAAGCAAAATGATGTTTGGTAACTTTGTAGCGTTTATGGACAGAAATTTGTATCTTTATGATTACACTCGGCAGAGAAATTCCTTAGAGATATTCTTAAATGTGGAACACGTTTCTTGACTTGAATTACGAATTCGTGTTAATAACTTAATTGGACAAATTTGTATATATAATCACGTTAAAACTATAATAAACTAGTTCTAGCAAATGTAAGTACGATATAACGATGCATCGAAGGGTAAGAAATCTGTGAAAAGATGAATTATTACGTCGAAAACATCAGCAATTCCTTGATTAATAAATTGAAAAAGTACTTTGGATACGAATTTCTCATCCAAATGTTGGTTCGACGTTTCGCATATATTCGTCAAAGTACCCATTGCATGTGAAATTATTACGTAACAAACAGGAAAGAGAAAGAAAGCTAGTCATTCTATTTAATAAAACTGCTTGTCCGTGAAGCGTGTTATCCAACAACGAAACACTTCTCCCGTTCTTAGTTCATTAACTGGATCGTTTCTCAAGCAGAAACTCTCTTCCTTCAAAGAGTTAGACAATTTAAACATGATTGCCTATATTTGTGATATCGACTTAATTGTAAAAATTAAAAACGATAAATTTTATGCGAAGTTTAAGAAAAGGACAATTTTTATAACAATTTATATGGAAAATCGCACGCTCTAGAAATAGTTTCGCTCTAATAATTTCTATTGCAGTAGAACCTCGTTTATTGGAACGAAATTTTAATTACTATCCGATTAAATAAATTACAGCTAATTGATTCCATTTAATTTCACCTTGAATTTCTGTTACACGAACGAAAAATCATAGATAGCGAGGAAGATCACTGAATTTCTGTTGTATGAACTCTCTTTGTTCCTCGATAGATTCAAATAAACTGAGTTCTGCTGTATAATAATCTCTAGTATGGTAACGATAATTTTCTATAAAAATGATGGATTAGCACGTAACAATATCTTTCCCAATTAACAGGTTAAATAAAAGTTATGCGAAGCTATTGACAGTAACAATGTCTCTTTTATCGTCTCGAATATAAGCTTTGAACAGTTATTTGTTAGCACGCGAAGCTTCTGTGATTAAAAATTCGCGAGTGATACCAAGGAATCTATTCAATGAACGATCAGTTAACAACAAGGACTCGTATCGATAAGTTCGGGTAAAGGAAAGTGAAAATGTCACACCTTCGATTGAAAAGTCGGAAAAGTTCGAATGAATCACCGCCGAATAAGAGCTCGAAGCTGGTGTCGTCCCATGGAGAGTATCGAAGGCTTCAGTTCACTTTACTGAAGGGTCATTTGGAACATCGTTTCCACGAGGTAATGAAACTCCAGAGAAAGGGACTTCAAAGATATTTATGAGATACGTTAGAATAAATTATTGACTGCGGAGTGTCTTCAGTAATTTACAGGAAGAGATATATTATTTACTTTATACAATCGAAGTGATAAAGAAGACTCGATGGATTTTTTTGTTCCTCCGATTTTCTCCGAGATTTTGAACAGAAAAATTTACGAGAAAAATTTGTTACAACTATTACGGATTTTCTATGAAACGCTGGTGATACTGTAATTTGAATTCATTTAAGGTAGAATCGTTTATAGAGAGAAAAATTCCTCGTTTTGTAATTTTCAAAGAAATTCGAAAAATATCTATAGAAAATAATATATAGAATGATATATTTAGGAATTAGTGAAATAGAAGTCTGCAAAGAATTTTGATCCAAGAATTAATTTAAAGATGTTTCAATATCTGTATGCAGTCATTCTTCTTTTTCTGAGAAACTTCTATTTGTTCGGGAAGTCGAATAATTAAGATCAATTCGAGGCATTATTGCTCTATATAGTTTGATAATGGGGAGTTTGATGCCTCTTGAAATAGCCACTTCATTATAAAGCGAGCCACCCTGAGACGCTGAGATTTTTTGAGCGCGGGCGACATGGCCAGAAATACATTTGGCCGCTTTGCCTCCTTTCTTGCTGTCCTCTTCGTGGCTTACGTTGTCTAATTAAGCTCCTGAATTCGCGAGAACCTTCTGTTCGATTTTGCAATTCCATCGAAAATCATCTTCATTCACGATCCCGAATCTTTCTAAGAAATTCAATTGAGAGATACAGTCGCTACAAAAGTGTCGGTATATCCTTTATTTCCCAATGAAACATTTTTTTGTCACATTCTATATTTTGTTTCTGTAATATCAAATTTTTATAGTCATAGAAAGATACTTGAAAATTTAATATACCTAATTAATTGATCCTCATTAATTAATGTGTAGATGTTATGCTACGACCTTATAGCGTGCAAATACTTTTTGTAGCCACTATATATCCATAAATCTGTTTTTATCATTCAAATCTTACAAATTTATTGCTATACTAATATTACAATAAATACGGCTTTAATCTATCGTTCTATTTCTTAATAGAGGTATTGTGATTATAATATGGAGACAGCGGCCGTATTTCACTCTGTTACAACTATATAAATATTTAAATGTTACCTGACAATCAGTCATTCTGAGATATTCAATTCCGAGATCGATACATTTTCGTTTAAATTTCCCAAATCTTATATATGAATGTCCAATGATATAAACAGGATACGTCAAACGTATACGCAAATAATAATCAAGAGCGTACGACTAAGCATGGATTTTCACAGCATATGACACGCTTGTGTCATACGTTTGACAAGTGGACTAGAATTCGATCAATACCACCCGATGCTGTGGATATTCCGTGACTTAGAACAGTGGTTTTTAGAATAGATCGTCATGCATCAGTCTACGTTCCAAGGAATTCTTGGAACTCATGATTGGAAAATATTTATAGTTTTCTTGTTCTTATTTAATTTATCTTAGATCCATGTTAAAAAAGTTCTACGTGATTATAGTCTCAAGTCAGATAGTTTTCAATGAACAAGTGTAGACTATGAAAATAACAAAGATCTGTCAGAAAGATATTAGTTTAAGTTTTTTTTATAGTCTTTGTGTGTGTGTGTGTATGTGTGTGGTTACAATCTAATCTAAGTGTCCCAGCCATCCACATAGATGAAAAAGGAACACCACATATAGCAACACTAACCCACACCGCATAAATCCAACAGCTTATTTTACACCAATCAAATTTCCCCACGTGGTCTTTGTTCTACGTTATACGTAATCCTGACGAATCCAAATAACCATTCAGAAATAGCTTAAATATAGAGCAGATTTAATCATATGCCACTTCCTGTGTCTTACTAATTTACCCTGCTATTTGTCTATCTCAATTACTCAATCCTGTCCAATTCTAACCGTGGGCCAATGTTCTAACGTTTCAATCAAATCTAAGTCAATTTACAAGAATTTATAAATGTGTAGCATTTATAGTGGCTCATGCGATTACTTGAATACTTATTATAGGAAATTTATATATATGTGTACAGTGTTGCGAATAATTATATACTCAAACACTGAATTATTTCTTCAGTATCTCTAAGAAATCGCTGATCATGCCTGGATATATTAAGTGAAATTATTTTTGTAAAGGATAAATTGAACGCCGTAGGATACCAGGAAATGTTACATGGTGAATTATTGCCTTTTATAACTGAAATCTTTCAACGAGACAACGTTGTTGTTCATACAGCCACCACTAGAAAAAAGTGCTTTTAAGATTATAGGATTGTTAGCATGGCCAGCGTTGAGTCCTGATCCGAATCCGATCGAGAAGCTATGGGGAATTTTAAGAAGAAAAATTTGCGATCAGGAGAAGCCTTCTATAGAAAATATCATTGGACTTAAAAAAAGAATAAAATTCGTGTGGGCGGATACTCAAAGCGAAACTTTAAATAAGTTAATAGATATTGCATCTAACAGAATAATAGAAGTAATTAAAAATAAAGACCAACCTACTTAGTATTGAACAAAAACGTAACTAAATTAACATTGAATTTATATTTTTTCGCAGCCGAAAACACAATTTTAAGAGAAAATCTCATTTTTCCAGACTGCGAGAGAAGGAAATATTTACTTGTTGTATCTTGAGTTTTGTTTTATTTTATAATATCGAATTATATAAACGATTCATTGTTGTTCAAACGAGTTAATTGTTGTTTTAATATCATGAAAAATGTATAAATAGAGTTAAGTGTTTATTATTATTCATGGCACTGTACATCGTATGTGTTATATAAAACATTTTTGAAATTCCATCAGCATTGTAATGAGACTGTCACGATTGATGTATTGATATTGATTGATGTGAATGGTATTTACTGTAAACATATATTTAGTAAAAAATTAATATACAGTAGAAGAAGCCACCTTGAGCATAATAATAACTTGATAGTAAATTAAATATCATTTTATTGAAATTTACTGATATAATACATAACTTATTCTTTAAATTCTGATGCTTGTTTACGCCTTTTCTAGTCTGTACGAAATATATAATCAAACATCTTGTATTTTCTACGTATATTTTCAAACAGGTTCCAAACATTACCAATATAATCATGATAGTCGAGTCTCATTACAGTGTTAGTGAAATTTCAAAATATTCCAAATAACACATCTAATACATTCGTCATAATATATTCGTATTAATAATAAGGTGTCTACAAATATTCGAATACTTTCACCTTCGAATTTTCTTTCTTGATCAATCATCATCATTTCATTCTTCAATATCGTCTACAGGCGATCAAATACTTTCATCATCTTGTATATAGCTTCGAATCTTCCTTCGAGATCAATCATCATCATTCCTTTCTTCGACAACGATTCAATATCGTCTACAGACGGTCAAATACTTTCATGATCTTGTATACAGCTATCTTCTCGATCCAACCATCATCATTGCTTTCTTGAACAACAATTCGATATCGTCGAACATCTTCCTATGTGCTAGAATTTTACACGTTAGAGGGGCACGACTATTTTCGTTTACCTTCGACAGTGTGCCAATACACGAAGAACACTGGGTGCGACAGTGATTTACCGTCTCGATTCCCTCGAAGATTGAATCGTGTGCCAGAAGAGTCGAACTTTAACTTCCTCTTTGTAGCACAAAGGGGGTGTGAAGTCGCTGCCAGAGGGAAGATTCACGGTCGACGTGTTCGTTGATTATCGTAGGATTAATCTCAACGCAGAATGCCGTCTGTCATTCACGTGTCAAAGCTCCAAGGATTCCCTCGAGTAATTTTTTTCACGATCAATTTAACGCTTTCGTGGATAACTCGAAATTCTAGGAAGAATTAAAAATTACGTTCGTAATTATGTTGCCACTATGATACTATAGTTGATATTCTACCTTGTAGATGTTTATACTAGTAAACAATCTTGTTGATATTTATAGATATAATCGTGTGTGTTTTTAATAAATAGCAAGCTCTTCTTATTGCTCCAGTGGATGTCAAAGAAAATGATGGACATCGGTCATCATTTATATGTCAGTGTTTAGTTGGTTTTGCTCGTAACCGAATTGGTCTTTTCATTTTTAGTGTTGCAAAATGGTCTATTGTATAAATAGTGTATGGTGAATCATTAACGATAATCGTTTAACGATTAGCGAACGATAATAAACGAGTGGTCATAGCATAGCAATATGATGCCAAAAATGCTTTTACGAGATACCTATCGGTTGTGAATGTCATTGGGTGCCAGGACGAATTATTTTACCCAACCTGATCTCAAGCAGCTGTCTTTATAGCTATTATGAAATGTACAATCTTTCTCCAAAGTCTAATTTTGATTAAATGCCTCTGTAGGACGATGAATCTCATTTATCAAGTTTGTAGTTTAGGATCAGATGATATCAGGACACCATAATATTATTGAAGATATGTAACACATTAAAAACATTTACATAAATCCTATACATCAGAGAAATATTTAGAATTTAATGCTGGAAATTGTAATACGAAATGCATGATCAAATCATGGATATGTAACATTCATATTCATAGACAGAAGTTTTTAAAATTTAATACTGAAAACTGTAACACAACATTTATGATCAATCACAAACATGAGACATTCATATTCACGGATAGAATTATATCACTGTCGCGCTTACTCTTTCATTCGATATTCCACGAATCAATTTCCTTTGGATATCCGTTATTTTTTATTCGATATCATATCTATTACGAACGACCACATTTTTATCGCGGAATTATCAGTAACAGCTGCCACAAGGTAGCGATAATTGACCATTTATTTGATTCACTTCGGTTTTTAAAATTATTTTTCAGTAAGCGATAAGATGCGATGCTCTTGCATTGTGCCAAGTAAAATTTCTATTTACTGTAATTCGCCTGCGGGTTTTTATGTGTTCACGCGGATTTTAAACAACGTAAATCTGTACATAATCTGCAGGAATACATAAAATATCCAGAAATTAGAACCCGTTATAATATTTATGTTTGTCGATGTTATATTATATGTGATATATGTTATATTATATTTGGATGAAACAATTTTTTATATAGGTCTTATAGCTTTAATTATATTTGTAGAAATATCAGTTTGCATAAACATCCGCATGTTTCGCTCTATGAATATAAATTTCCTAAAATACTTAGCTCTTTAAATATAAATTAAATTAATTGACGGCGTCGAGTCGTTGTTATTGTTATCATATCCAATCGTTATTTACTCAATCTTACAACGAAAGATTGCACGAAAAGAATCTTTTTCTTTTTCTGTCGAAGAATTGTGACAAAATAAGAAACAGAAAAATATTTTCCCTTAGGATGAATTTGAAAATATGATATCGACGAGTGGAAGATTTTTTAATTGAGAAAAAAATACCAATAGCATGATTTGTTTCATATTACGAAATACTGGTACAACACGTTGTCGATAAGATAAGATCAATAATTGTCTCTGTTTATACGTATAGAACAGTATGATAAGTGTCGTGCAGAGTGTACAAGGTATGAAATATTGTTGTACCTCGTGAAAACAATATTAAATGGTCAGTTCGATCGGTGATTAATCGCGATCAATCGAGCTAACTCGTAGCTCCAGTTTGAGCGATTAAAGATTCTTTTAAGTGCTCGAAAAACGAATGACGATCGGTGAAAACTAGTGAATTACGCGTCGAAGAAATAAACCACATGTTAGCTTCAATTTTCTGCTGGAAAACACCGGTAACTCCATTAAGTTTGTGTAACGAGTAACAGAGGCAACGATCCAACAACTCGTGTACAGCGATCGGTCAAACAAAATCTAAGTTGAATGTAATGGGAGCAGAACATGGATATGAGAACACATCAACGATATAATGAGAAAAATATCACGCTGTAGTTCACTGATTCGTATTAAATTTAGAATTATAATGTTTTTCACCAGAGAAGTCAGTGTCGATTAATTAAAATAGAAGAATATTAAAATTTAGAAGGAAAGAGAATCATTACGTTCCTTTATAACAAGAACAATTTTTATATTAAATCTTTTATAAGAAGAAAAAAGAAATTTTTTATCAAAACCAAAGTCAAATGCTTTCTACCAAAATTCCATAAAATAAAATTGATTTCTGTGGATAACAGAGATCATAAAACCAGCAAATAGCATAAAACAAGAATTTTCCATAAGAAGGAGAAAATTTAAACGAATCGTAAGTGAAACAAGAAATTTTATATCAATTTCAAATTCTAATATCTCTCAACCAAATGTTCGATAGCCAATTTCTACAAAATAATAACAATTTCTCTAGATAGTACAGAAAGCAAAATTACCAAATAGGAAAAAGAATCCTCACATCAAGGAATCAAAGATCTTTGAAAAAAGCTTATATAAGAAGATAAGTGAATCTTACCTCAACATTCTATGTCCAATTTTCACTAAAATAATACAGAATTTTTACAGAAAATACAGAAGACAATTTTCTCGAACAACTATACACATTTTAAAACGCAGCTAAGGATCAACATACTTTCTCGAAGATTTAATTTCTTACAGAATTCTTACAGAAAATATAGGGAGCTATTATCTCGAACAATTAAACACACTTTTAAAACGCAATTGAAGATCAACATTTCCCCTCGAAGATTCGATTCGCTGTGTATCTCCGGCGTTATTTGTTCTATTTGCTTCTCGAATACTTTTCATAGATACGAAGAACGAAATGATGAGGGGCAATGAACGTCTACTCGAGCAGAGCTTTCGTTTGGTATCGTTGCTTCCAGATACATTCCTTAGGAGCTGTCTCGATAAGATCATCTGAAAATTGGCTGAAATTAGACTGTTCAGATAAAACGAAGATTATGGTATAAATATTGGCACTTATCGCTGCAAGTTAACTGGCTGACTCTTAATTAACCAACATACTTTGGATCAATTCGTGTTGATTTGTGCACCAGCTTGGCCTATATAAGAATATCGTGGAATAAACTGTGAATTCTTGTAAAAACTTTTATTAAAACACGAAGTTTTTCCAACAGTGGCAACTTGAAATTGAAACTTTGACTTTTTGATTTTTATTTGGAATCTCCCAAAAATTCCCTCTAGAAATAAACTTCATTTTCTGTTTTGCTTTTTATCGGTGATTGATTGCAATAAAATAGAGTGAATTTGTTGCGTAAAAGTATTTTTACCATTGACGTAAGTACGTTTAGCTTTTTGCTGCTCCGTTGGAAGACGTGATAAATTGTGCTAACGAGAAATAAATCACTGGAATTGTGTAATTCGCGACACGTGCGAAACATTCCGTAAACGTAAACGTCGGATTCGTGACTAATTTTCTTGTTTGTGAAAGAATGCACGTGATCCGAGTGTCACGCGAAAGGTATTATTGGTTTTTCGTTGGTTCTAAAGGAGGACTTGAAAAAGACAAATTTTTATAGGAACCTTCGGCAGTGAAAATGCCAGAAGAAATTGTTTTTTAACGAATCATACAGGAAGACTTAAAAGAGAATATTTTTTATAAAATTCTTCTATGACAGAAGTATCTGAATAAAACCGGACTTTTGTTAAGTGTAGAGGAAAACTTTGAGAGGAGAATATTTCTAATGGAAAGTTTTGGTGGTATCAGAATAAAGTTGGTTTTTTTAAATGGAAAACTTTGATGATATCAGAATTAGGTCAATGGAGAACCAGAACAGAATGACAAAATACAGAAACACTTAAAAATTATCAAATTATCTATAATTAAAATTAAAGGAGAAGAAGCAGAATTTGGAGAAAATGGAAATAAATTTTGCAGAGTGGATCGAGCTACAAAATTAAAAGCGTACAATAGCACGAAACGACGAGTGCATCAGTGTTTCAATAATGACTTCATCAACCTAGTATTGATTATTATTGTTAGAATATGAGAGTATTTCTCGATATTGACCTGGTTTCGATGGAATACGTAAATGAGAGGAGTAACTTATTGGGTTCTAATCGAGAAAATGTATCATCCTTTCCATCTCTGGTGCCACAGGGATTGGCTCACAGTTACGGATCTCTTTCATCTTGCCAACAAGTGATACATTCGATCTGGAACAGAAGCAAACAGGTACAGACAGAACTCGGATAAAATGCAATTTAATTAACAAATAAATAGCGTTAATTGTTTCGTTAACTTTATCGATCTTTCAAAGAAAAGACTGTTCTTTCTATATTATAATACATGTACTACATCAATAACGCAACTATAATAAAAATTTCTAGTTGCAAGATGTGTTCTTGGAAAAATATTAACAAACGCAGAATATTTATATTGAAATTTCTCGTTAAAAAAATTATTATTTTATTACAAGACATTAATGACCTTTTTGTCAAATAATTTAATTTACATTTTGAGAACTAAATATTTTGAAAAATGTATATTTCCAAGATCGAGTATTTTAGGAAATTTATATTTAAGGAGGAAACAATGCGGTCGTTTATACAAATTCACATTTTTGCAGCAGGGACAAGAAAATTTTGTAAAGATGAAATAAAAAATGATCGAATTGTGTTTTATATTTAATGAAATATAAAATACTAGAGATTGGCTGGCAGTTGCATTAATAATTTATCAATCAGAAATTGAGGTCTAAAATTCAGTTTTGGCTAACTTTTACTGATATTTAACAGGCAAATTTCAATCGATTCTAACCAAGAAGATTTCGAAGATTGTCTGCGATCTCTGCCAAAATTTTAAGAGATAAATATCGTATTTTATGTCCTTTATTTATATCCACTTTATAGGTTGAATATTATGCTTGCTTCATAACTGTGAGAAACCCACAGGTGGGTTAGATTGAATTAAATGAAAGTATTTTGTCGGTTTGTTCGTTTGCCTGGTTATCGTGCCAACATTTTTCAACGTGACTCGAGAGATAAATGATACATGCAACAGAGTCTTTAAAGATATGTTTTCCTTACACTTTGGAGCGCATTTGGTCACTTCAATGAACATGATATATTCGTCGATGAATTTAGAACGATTAATTGCAGGATATAATACCTATCGAAGTTGTATTAAATTGCAGCTATACAAATTTTCACGAACTGCTGGTAGTTTGTAAAGTAAACTAAAATAACTGATTACATAATGAATAGATAAACGAATAATGAGGATTAAAGTAGTTTGAGGATTACGTATGCTCTCGTATCTAAATGTTTGCAGCTGTATGTTCTATTATTCCGATAAACGCTACCAAGTATTTATCCTCATGGCTCACCAGTCGATGACGTTCGAATATTTTAGTTCTTCGTAACTTCTAGAGTTCTTCTGGTCGATTCACAATCGATTAGAGGAAACGGGAATAAATAATTTATCTATGGCATCTGCTACTAGACATGTATACGTCAAATCGATCGTATATTTGTTAAAATAGATGGCAATAGCCACTTTTTTCTTTAACTAAATTACTTTAACTTAGTGTGGATTATCTGAAAGTTATATAAATCAAAGAATTTAATAGATATAGTAGTATATTTAGTAATATATAATTTCAGTGTACTTATAGACATTCTTTTATCTTAATTAAAACTCCAGTTATCATTAAGTATTACGTAATTGCGTGCAAGTTTTAATATAAGTAATTAGTGGTATTAAGTAGAACGTAGACCGGCACTGTCTGACTAACTACTGTCTGACACTACTTCTCACTCTGCTATCCATTATACTATAATTTGTATTTCAATCGTATTATTATCCATCGTCGGTTTTCATATTTTTCTTCTTTTTCTCTTAAAAGAGGTTAGTTAAAATTTGTACAGTATACTCGAACCTTTCATAGCAATCAATTCATTTATAATTGTATTCTTCAAAAGAATATGGAACACAAGACATATCATGTACGAGATCTAAACAGTAAAATCCGACCAATCAAACTTTAATGACTGTAACATTTATATACTCTTAAGCTCTTCATAGCAAGGATTTACATATTTATAATTTTATTTATCAAAAGAATAAACAAAAAACAAAACGTATGGAAGACCTGAATACTAGAAATCGATCATCTAATCATCTAGTCGAATGTAGCGATTTAAAAATATTTTTCAAAATTCTTCCATATATTAAGAATGAAATAATAAAATGTCTCTGTTGTCATACCATGTTCAAGGAAGAAGATCGTCGACGAAACGATCGTAGCTCGTTTTCTCCGCTTCTTTTTATAAGCCCTTGCAAACAACTTGTCGGTACACAATTGATTAGTCTCTTGAATGCTTTAATTGGCCCAAGTGCCGCGAGTAGCGCAAGGACGCGCGGTCTTCTCGCCTAGCTCTATCGAGTAAAAATAATTTTCTAGTTAGAAGTCTGCGAAAGTATAATTATTAGCGATCTAAAAATTAACCGATTTTAATTTCTAATCATCTTTTTTTTCGCAGCTTACATCGTCGGCATACATTAAAGAAAAAAGGCAGTGTGTAATAGTTGCTGCACCTATCGCGAAATACAAACGAATAAAAGATTGTTTGTCGAATTTATGCATTGTTAACAGTGCATCGTCATTATTTAAGCGCGTAAGGCTATACCTTATCGCGAAGTAATAAATTGCACACGGAGATCCATATTGTTTAATTTGTTGCATTGATCCACCTTTTAATTCTTTTATGTATTTTATGCGTATTTTATTTCTGATTCGTTCTTCCATCTAAAGGCATTCGTGTATTAATAAAATATAAAGCAATTAATTTTTTTCTTTACAATATAAATTCTTTGAAGATTTACATTATTATAATTGCGTTATAATTTACATTATTATAATAATATTATAGTGCTATTATTATAATGGTACTAAGAATTTGAGAAGAAGTTGTCTCCTAATTACTTATTGTGTAACATGTTTAATCTGCTTTTTAAATTTTTATTATCTATTATAAAATCTATTTGAAAATTTTATTTCAATGTTTATCATTAAATCCGGTTTCACAATTCTTAATGCGTTAACGTATAATTCCATAATTTCTCCAAATACAGTAAACAATTTTGAAGTTTTCGATTCACATGGCGCAAAATTATAGAAAAGTAGCTCAAAAATCTACCTGATGATTTTCTGTGTATCTTTTTATTTGAGAAGAGATTGTAACATACGAAAAACGTATAAACAGGTCTCAGACTAATTTATCGCGAAAGTACAATAAACAGCTTAGCTTGCTGATCGTTTAGTACCATTTTTAAAACACTATAAAGCGATAACATATTCTAAATATAAAAGAAGACACGGCAATAAGACATTCCGGAAGATAATAAAATAAGAAAATAATTTATTTGTGACGCATCATTTACTCATTTATACCGATACTCAATATGTACCTTGATAGTATAACTACATTTGAACAAACCGTACAACACGTGTCCTATACAAATACAAACACCATGCTATTAAATGACGACATTATGCGTTGAAGAATTAAAAAATTCTCTTATGACGAATTATCTAGCAATTGCCAACTTATTCTTTTTCTCGCAAAAATACGATAATTTCTATAATTATATAGCTTTTATATACACAATAATTGATTTTATATATATATATATATATATACAGAGTCCGATCGAATCACATGTAAAAGCGGACACGACGTGACTCATTGCGGATGAATAAGAAAAAAATATAGAATAAAATCTTTTTATTCTCGACTTAGTTATCGAGAAAGTGGAGTTTGAAAATTTTTTCAAGTGTACTTAATCATCACTGATTCTGGACTGGGCAGAACTAAATAATCGGCAGGAGATTATTCTACATGCAAAAAAAAGGTCGAAAATGTAGAATAAAATCTTTCCGTCTAAGGACTTTATTTCCAAGAAAATAGAGTTAAAACATGTTTAGTTAAGAATCGGCCTAATACGCGCGTATGATAAATTTCCAAATTTAATTTTCTCTGAAACAAAGCGACTTGTGAAAAAATTTGATTCTACATTTTCAACTTTCTTTTACAGATCTTTTACAGGTTATTCGATCAGTTCCTGTATATTTCTAACGTATTGAAAGTCGATTAAAAATTTATAGGGTCAGACAAAACATCTATCGGAAGTCTATCGGATCTTTTGAAGATCATAATCTATAAAATTTAGCTAGCTATGAAATTTACAGACAATATTCTTTCTATGATATCTAAATAGGATTAATCTCGATGCCCGTGAACATACACAACTCTTCAGTCGTTAACAACTCTAACCAATATCAACCAATATGTAAATATTAACTCGGAGAAGCTAATTTACAATTAATATTACCCTAGATTGCACCAAATATTAATCAGAAAGTGCCAAACACAAAATCTCCTCATCAGGAATCAAGACCTTCGTTATCAGTTTAAACATCAACCTTCCGTTTATCGTAACATAATCAATTGAAATTTACGACGGCCAGTCGTAAGTCGTAAGCCACTAAATCAACTTACCAGTTACGTCATAGTGATGTCTTGTGTCCTCAACCCAACGATCATGCGTCATAGTACTCTTCCAACAGACTTGGCGATCGTTCCTCCTGGATGTTCTTCTCCAATTACGAGTTCCTCCTTGCTTCGTTTCGCGATAATATCTAATAAACGAGCTATTCACAGGTCGAAATGGATTATCTTTACATTTCGAAAATTTTAGTACCAAAGCACTCGATTGATATAATTTTATCAATTTCCTTTACTTTTTGTTCCACGGTGTCAATTTGGCTCAAATAAACGGCTCAAATATTTGCGAGCTCGTGACGCACGAACCATAGAAATTCGTGAGATCCCTTGGGAACATAAAAATCGGCAAAAGTCGGTTTTGCTTCAAATGGCACGGATTTTATTCATGCTTTTTCGAGAGCAAATAGCAAGAATAACGATTTCAATGAAACACAACTGTGGAGAGAGCACACAGTGTTACACACGATCTCGCACGACTGTGTACCCGACTTTAAAGATCCCACGTCGGATATATAAATGTCGCACGATTTGCCAGACGATGGTCTTAAACGATCTGCTGGCGTCGCAGATCGCACGCGTTCCGCTAGATCTGGCTAGATCCGCGTGCATTAGATATACTTATACATAAAGAGAGAGATAAACGCGTTTGTCATTGGTTCCGAGAGCCCTTGGTGCTGGACGAGGTGAAGAAAAGGAAGAGGCAGGAAGAAAGGGATGACTACGAAAAATTTGGAAAGGATGCTCAGGCTCGCTAACTTGTCGCGGGTCGGTTTTTTACGGTATTGAATGTGGTTTTAAGTGGATCGAGTGGAGAATAGTTGTCGAATTCTAACTATTCTGAGAATAGTTTATGAATTCTTCCTTCTCCATTTTATTTAGAATTATATAGAATTTAAGTTGCAGTTGATGAAATGGAAGATAATTCGTCCTATTTTTGTTCTAATCTAGTCTATTTTGAATTTTCTAGAATCTGAATTGTAGTTGGTGAAATGCAAGATATGTAATTCCTTTTATTTTGGATACTGTAGAGTTTTACCAAAGTTAATGAGATTGGGTATATTTTATTGCATCGTGAATTCTGTAGGGTTTTATTTTCATTCGTTGATGTCGATGAGATAGAGCATATTTTATTGTATTTTTGTGATGTTATAAAATGTGTCCTTTATGATTTAACGTGGATGAAACGGAAGCTACTTTATTCTGCTTTGGATTCTACAGAATCTAACTTTCATAATTTAAAATTGAGGATATTTCATCGTATATTGAATTCTGCAGGGTTCGTCTTTTATAATATATGGTAGATTATAAATTTTGATAGAATTGTAGAGATTGATAAAATGTAGAGTACTTGATCGTATTAAACTTTCCTTCATTGTCCTTGAAACAGCGACTCATTTTACGACCTTATTTCTCGGCCGATTTTATGATACTTCGTCATTTCAACAAAATAGTTTCATAAAGTAGGATCTTATAAAAATTTACGACTCATCTCGATAATATAAATCGTTAGAATTCTTATTCCCAGAATGCATATCTCTAATAACTGTCTTGCAGCGACATCAGCAACGTCATACGAAGCAAAAGTTCTTAGAACGTAGGACATCAATTATTTAGTATTTTTCAAAATCAAAATCTCCCAACGACTTTCCGTCCGAACTGTTTGTTTCTATTGTTCTCTTATTTTTATTTTTACTTCGTATCTTTATTATCGAGCGCGCTGCAATCGTAATTTCTATCCACACGACACTCCAATATTTTTAAAAATATTCACGCTTTCTCTTATCAACGCGATTCGATAAAAGAAGAATTATAGGTCAAAGACATCATACCAATATTTGAACAAATGGCCAAATGTTTAAAAATATCAATATCTCAAACAGCCACAGTGTTTGTTTTCGAAAAGAAAGAAAGGAATCTCGTAAATTTTCCACGTATTTATCCATAGTAAGCTTTATCTTGGAGTATCGTCGAAGCACGTTGAGGAAAGAATGCAATGCGGAAGGCCAAAGACGATCGTGTCAAGATCGCGACACATCATTTTCGAATCAGCATCGAGGAAGAAGGGGACGAAGAGAACAAAGAAGCGGAAGATGCAGCTAGAGAAACCGATAGAAGATTCTCCATTACGATTGAAGCGGATTCTGGTATAGTAGTTGCGTCGCAAGAATCACAAGCGCAAGATCTTGCAATCAACAGAGAAGAACGTTCGTTTGCAAACGACCAAACAGCCAATGAAATTTTATCAGAAGAATTTGTAGAAAGAACTTGGAACGAGCAGGAAAAGAAAGCACAAAGCTTCGAATCTAAGTCGTCAAAAAATTCTGGTGACTCAAAGGGACGATCTTCAAAAGGATCAGTCGGCCAACAACAAATTTTGTTAGAGAAATTTGTCGATAGAACTTTGAACGAACAGGGAAGAGAGGTACGAGGCTTCGAGTTCAAAACTTCTTCCGATGGATCAGATAGTGGACCTTCCCAAGAAATTGATTCGAGAGAATCAATTAGCCAGAAGAAGAGGATCGATAAATTCGCAAACGGTGAAAATTTGTCGGGTGATTCGCAAAATTGCGGGAAGATTGAAAAGACGCAAAGCGATAATTGGGAAAGTGAAACACGATTTTCGGTTGCTTCCAGCGAAATTCCTAACGAAAATTATGAAATCTCCGCTTCCGGAAGCTCGCCACGATCGATCAGTGCGGACCAAAACTTCGGCGTTCTCTGCTCGAAGTTTAAGTATATCATCAACGAAAGTTCCTACGAGAATGTAGATTTGACAAAGAAATTGGAGCGCGACTCGACCTCGAGTTTTCTTCCTTTCGAAACATCGAATCCTTCAGAACTTAAACGCCATAGATCTCTTTCTTCGTACGAAACCTATAAATCTTCCAATTTAAATACTTCCATGCAACGCAAGAGAAGTCTTCAAGATCCTACAGGCGTAACATTACAAAATTTACGATTACTCGATCAACCAAGAGAAAAAGCACAATCGGTGACAGCTGCAGAAATTCAGGAGACTTCGCAGATTCTTACTCATCCAAATATCGAATCCATTAAAGCAGTTCCTCCGTCGGCAGTCTCTGTCTCTCCTCTTCTAATCAGACGTTATTACAAAGTCATGTCCGCGTTTTCCAATAATTCCTGCAGTCTGGAAAACACCTATCCATCCAAAATGTTAGAAGATCCTCTTCAAACTCGACAAGACTCCATCAAGACTCCGAAAAATGATGTAAATTGTACAAATTCGGAAGAAGGAGGCAATCAGAGGAGTACGCAAAGAAGATTGACATTGCCTGCTATAAACATAGATCTAGATTCGGGAGAAAAATCAGGAACTGCCAACTATCAAAATGTTTTATCAGGAACCAGCGTTAATCCTATTAGAAGGTCCAGCATAGCAAATGCTGCGATTTGTTCGAGTTTAGCTCCCAGCTTGGCCAGCGCTTATCCAGGTGTTCCAAACTGTTTATTGCCCACGTCGAATGGAAACGAACTGTCGAACATTTCGTCTATCAGCGAGCAGATACCAGAAAGAAGCGGAGTAACCGGGTTGAAGATGAAGTTACCATTCCTTCGACTTCATATACCTGGGTCGCAACCAATTTCAGGCGAGGAAGAAGGCGAAGAGGAGGATCCGAACCATCATTCGCATCATCATCATCATCACCATCATCATCACCACGTGTTCCCGTATTTTCATGTACCCACATTCACGTTCACCGCGCCAGCCACCGATGGTGAACCTGGCCGGAAGTTCAACTTTGGAATTCGCAGACACTCGCAAACGGTTAGTCGCTGTCCTAGATCGCCGTTTTACTCTGGTTTTCTTTTCGAGTGTTTTTACTAGGAAAGAAGAACCGCTTCCATTAATAAGAAGCTGTGTGATCGTAGACTTTTTCAAGATTAGATCAGCTGGTTTTACTTTTTGAATGTTTTTATCAAGCAAGAGGAACCGCTTTCATTAATAAGAAGCTGTTTCAGCACTTTCTTGACGTTTTAACATTTACGCTTACTACTGTGTATGACATTAATCCACCTTATTTGAAAATCTAGTTTGTTTAGAAGGAGGAAAGGTTTTTAACGATTTTAAATCAATGCCACAAATGGAAATACGACACGAACGTTTGAAAAGAAGATGCCAGGATGGATTCGTCGTTAAGTAATGTTTGAAAGAAGGATTACAATAGTCACAAGCTTTCTCAGGATCGTCTTATTGTTTTAACATTTACACTTATTACTATGCGTGAGTTTAATCTAATTTTGGCGTCTAATTTTATTTTGAGAAAGTTTTTTAATAATTTTAAAGTAATGATGGGAATAGAAATGTGACACGAATGCTTTAAGAGCAGATACTAAGATGAATAATTCGTTGTTGAACAATGTCTGAAAGAGGGTTTACAGTGTTTGTTGTGTCTCTGTTATCTGTGTATATCCTTATAGAATTATATGTTCTACGTCTTTTACGGTGAATGAAGATATCAAGGACAGATACTTGGATATTTTTTTATAAATATTTAATGTAAAAGATTTAACGGAATATCGTGCTTGATCGAGTCAATCGTTTTTTGGATTTAGATGTTTCTTATATTTCTTTTTTTGCCAATTATTTTGTTTTTCTTTTTTGACACTTCTTTTTAATTAAATTCAGACGAAATATTTAATCGTTGGCTACAGATTATCTGAAGCATTCGTTGAAATAAAATAATTGAACAGGAATAAAATATTCCAGTGGCACTGATGCTCATGTTAGATCGTGAAATTTCAAGGAAGGATACTTTAACAATGTCACGGTCAATGGTCATTAATCATCGTTCCTGGTAGTAGTTTTGGTATCTTTGAATGGCTTGTAATCTGGTTAATTCTATTACTCGTCGCTGTATCGCTCATTTCAAACTTTTGGCACAGTAATGAACATAAATTTCTTGTAACGTCTTTGATGAAGTGATAAGTAATGACTATCGCATGATTCCAGTTTGTGTTCTATTTTATCGAAACTTTTCAAACGTTCTCGTTACGTTTAACCAGTTCAACAACATTTATTTGAAAATTTTGCGATTTATGCTTGCCACAAGCTTCACTATGTATGTCATAGTAATTAAGAATTTAAAGAAAGATTACAATTTTGAAATCTTCGCATCTACTTAAGAAATTCTTTGGTTAAAAATTTCATCGAAGTAAAGAACACTACTATTCATATTTGTAGGATTAATTTTAGATTAATTATAAAATTAATAGGTGATTCAATATAAGCACAAGTGGAGAAGTAATTCCACGCTTTTGTACTGTATATATTTACAAGATTTCGTTGAATGTATTATCCTTGCTCGTTTAATTTATTATAGCCAATTCAGATAAAACGCAAGGTCTGAATTACTATAAAGATTTAGGTAGCAACTACGATAGAACTTCATTTATTGCAGTGAAATTTTAGTTAGTACTCGATTAACTGAATTTCTGCTAGTTAAATTTATTTATCCGAACGTACTCCTATTATGTGAACGAAAAATAATATTTGTCCTCCGAAAAATTCACATAAATGGAATTCTACTGTATTGTAGAACTAATATATTAACCAAGATCTCAAACTTCTCAAGTTTTTGGACAGTAAAAGAGTAAATATTTCGGAGGTAACGTTTCTTTATTTTTAATTTTTTTTGTTTTTTAATGATGCGAATAGATATTTGATTGAATAGCACGCAAGTTATAAAACGTAAGTTGTATAATAGGATTTCGTTGAACTCGGTTAAAATTGATCTCGCCGGTACTTATTCATAACGATATCGCATTCGTCCGTGAGTAAACGGAATTAACATTGAGAACATGATGTAAAACACGAGTCACGGTGTTTTATCAGGGTAGATGGATCCAATACTGGTCTACGTTCCAACGATTAAGGTGATTCGCATGGATTGATCAAACTTATGTGTGAATGGAAATGTATATGTACGTATCTTACCAAAGCCGCATTAACAGCTTATTATTTTTACTATCTTAAAAAAGTTAAACAATTAAGGTCCCGGCTTTTAAGGTATTGTTATATAAATTTTCTTTTTACCACCATTTCACGACTATTAACATTCGACTGTTGCGAAATAATAATTACTTCGAATCTATTTTCGATCAGAAAGCAAATCATCGTTGATAATATTATTAATCGTATCAAGGCTTGAAGTGTTAATTTCATGGCGTATTAATAGCGCAATTAACAGCCTTGCAAACAAGCTCCAGGTTTGATGTATGTATCTACTATGTTTTTCGCACGCAGAAGATGCTAATTTTCTGCAAAAATACAATTTGTGCGCTTCGAGTTTTGAAAATGTTATTGCTAGATAAATATTTAACATAAAATATATAAATAAACCTAAATGAATAGGTATATGTATCAGGATATTTTTAGGATATTTTTGTTGAAATTTTATTTCTATCCCGGAGCAAAGATTTGAGATTTTACATGATTGTCGTCTAATATTAGGTTGTCCGAAAAGTTTCTTTCGTTTATAAGATGATAATAAATGAACAGCAATTTCTGTTTTATATTATTTTATTGAATTAGGTATGATCCATTTCGTTATATTTCTATTATTATATTCGCGCATAATTCAATAAACTAATATGATACAAAAATCATTGTGCGTCTATTATTTCCTTATAAAACGAAAGAAACTTTTCGGACAACCTAATACTATTGTGCAACGACGTTCGTGGTTCCATTTGTATCTTATCCTTTCTACTTGCGTTTCAATTTCTACCGGTTCTGATTCATTCGTTATCGCTGACCTATATTCTATTGTGCTCCTCTGAAATATGTACAAGCTCTACGTATACCTGCCGCGCCCATGCATCGTGAAAATTATTTACAACCGCATGTTTTCTCCAGTCGGATAACGGAAACATTTTCCACGATTCCTGCTCTAAATAAAAGTAGCCCTAATTGGCCTAAAAACTTCTCAATTTGTGTGATTTTCTTTCTTGGCATAGAAAGACCGAAAAATTAGGAAGTTTGAATATACATGTTATATAATTTACTATACAAATATACTAAAGCTATTTATATTAAAAATACTAAATTATAATATCTAAAATACTAAATTGTATTATTTCTACTTGGGGCTTCAAAGAGATGTTCCCGATAAATCTTTACTCTGGTAATTGATTTGGTCGAACCATTACTTCTATTTACTTCTTAAAAAACCACGTTAACTGTGTCGTGTAAACTATTATGTATTTAGCATTTGATCTCGTGTCAAGTGTTAATTGTTCCGTGTATTGCGCAATTTAAGGCAAATTACTACAATTACGAAATTCGCAAGACACGGTATATTTTTGTGACAACAGTTTGGGTCAGAATATTTAACATTGATTTATTGAAAATTAATTTAAATATTTTAAACTTGAGATTTTTATGAGCATCTATAAATCAGCATTATTGATTGAGGATTAATATTAAATTTAAGGAATAGAGTAGGAATAACATTTAAATATCAAGTATTTAATTTTCTATATTTTTAGAAGAAGTAGAAAGGCAGTAAATATATTATACTGGGTTGTTGGTAACTGGTGGTACAAGCGGAAAGGGGGGAAAAAATTTTTTTTTTAATTTTTGTTTTTTTTTTTTTAATTTTTCCATCGAGACAACGATCTACAGTGAGATCCGTTATAACGAGACGTGATAAAGTGCACGCGTACCGAGCGAAAATTCAAAGTCGATTTTCACGAAAACAAAGGCTCGAACGAAAAATTTTTATTCTATATTTTCGACTTCTTTTATCGCGTAGAATCACCCCCTTTCCGCTTGTACCACCAGTTACCAACCACCCTGTATATTAAATTTAAATATCACACGCAAGTTATCCAAGTATCGATTTCTGCCGACTGTTTCCTCATTTACTACTTATGCAGCAATTAATTCGCTATGCTCTGAGGCTTTCTATTGTCGAATAAAAACGTGACAGTTCAGTCTCAAATAATCGTTTGCTCATTTTTAACGAGTTGATATTTTTTTCACAGACCTTGCATCGGACTGACTCGATGGTATCACTCTGCTACCGATCTCTCGCCAGCTATATCACAGACGATAATCTCGCTGGTCTTCAAAGCTTCCTCGAAAACAAACGAGTACTGATCGATGACCGAGACGAGGTAACATTAAAATAACCACTTCCATTTGGATTAAGATATTTTTTAATTCCATCAGCTTTTATTTCATGGAGAAATGTACCCCCCCCCCCTCTGTCGGAAATATTATATTTAAAATGTTTATAAATTAAAGATATTTCCTTTGAAATTGTCATTCTTTATAAATATACAATTCCATTTTAAAAAATGATTTAAATTTGAAGGAAAAATCGTCGGGAGGAAAATTTGTTGTACTTTATTTTATCCATGTGTCTAGACAGTTTAACTCTGTCTTGAATTATTTTTCCACGAATTTATGAGAATCGAAGAAAACACAAATGATCTTGAAACCTCAAGGAAAATTCCTTTTGTGTTGTTTTATGCGCGTGTTCGTATAGTTCGACTCTGTTCTGAATTTGTTTTTCCGTATTTCTGTGAAGATTAAGATCTCGTTAAAAGTAATCTTGGTCGAAACTTTCTTAATACCATGCTTTTCATCCCTTTGAATGATTTAACTCTTCCTTTAATTATGCTAATTTTGAAAGATTTTTAATAATTTTTTAATAGATTTGGCTTTGTCTATAATCAGATACTAAATAGTTGATTTCGTTGTTCTTACAATAGAATGGTAGTACAGCCCTCATCCTTGCAGCAACTAAGGGAAAGATACACTTTGTACGAGAGCTTATCAATCATGGAGCAGATGTTAATGCAGAGGACGCAGTTAGTATTATGTGTTATATGATCTGTTGAATTTTATATATGTCTTTTTCCTGCCTATTGTATAAACAATTTAATTTTTTCAGGATAATTGGACGGCGTTATTGTGTGCGGCCAAGGAAGGGCACACAGATGTGTGCCTTGAATTACTCGAACATGGCGCTGATTTGGAACACAGAGACATGGTAAGGTCTCTAATTCTTTAATATATTTTTATTAGTTATAAAGTGAGAGCAATTTCTCAATATCTAGCGAGTTAAAGATAGCGAACAAAGCTTATTTAAAATTTTTAGAAATTAAAATATTTATTTTACATTTTTAGAAACTAAACGTTTCTTTTAGATCTTTGAAAGATAAAAGAGATTTATTCTAAACGAGTCGTTTAATGTAAAAGTGGTGTAAGTCAATCCTTTGTCTATTTGGTTGAATAGCATATCTCGAAAGCAAAACCTCTATTCTGTTTTGTGCAGAAGTTGTATAAATCTTCATCAGTTTCTCGGTGAATAGCAGAATAAGTGAATTTTTTTGTCCTTATCAACTTTTTGGCTTACACCACTTTAGCTTTAGCACAAACTTTTGTAAATTGAAAAATTTTTTTCTTTTTAAGATTTTCCCTTTGAAGATATTCCTTTCTAAGTACTTTAAGTACACGGATCCCTTTCTTATTCATCTATTAATTTCCTATTAATTTTCCTACTTCGCTATTTTATTTTCACACTTTACGATATTTTTCTGTCATTAATTATATCTATATATTCTAATTTCATGTTTTAAAGTTTCTCTAAAGTTTCATTTCGTTACGAATGAAATATTTAATAATCATAAAGAAATCGGACAAATAGTAATAAGAGGGAATAATCTATTTTTAGGGAGGGTGGACTGCACTTATGTGGGCGACGTATAAAGGTAGGTCGCCGACGGTGATGATGCTACTAGGACGAGAAGCTGACGTCAATGCACATGGAAATTTTCACATATCTTCGTTGTTATGGGCCGCAGGCAGGGGTTACCCCGATATTGTTAAGGATCTTATTGCTCATGGTGCTAAAGTCAATGTCGGTGACAAGGTAATCTATATTTACCATCTTTTAAGTTCACGTGCGATGTATTAACTAGAGACAGAAAAATCCATACTGCGACTTACCATACATTGTCGGAGAAGTCTGTGTTAATGCATTTTTTTCAATTTTTAGTATGGTACTACAGCGTTGGTGTGGGCGTCGCGTAAAGGCCACGTAGAAATTGTAGATACTCTTCTAAAAGCTGGTGCTAATGTCGATACTGCTGGCATGGTAAGACTTTAGTTTTATATAAATGATAATTAGACTACAGATTTTTATGCACTTGCAAAGAAAAGATGACAGATCAGTTATATGAACTTGTGGTTGTTTCACATCTCTAAAGTAATCTCTCCGTGTCTTTCTCTCTCTCCCTCTCTCAATGAAATCTTCAGATAATTAATAAAACTTTGTACTGCAGTACTCGTGGACAGCTCTTCTAGTGGCCACTCTTGGGAATCACTTGGAGGTGGTACTACTTCTTTTAGAACATAAACCAAACGTGAACGCGTTAGATAAAGATGGATGCACAGCTCTGGCAATAGCTTGCCGAGAGGGGCATCACGAAATAGCAAATGCTCTTTTGAATGCTGGTGCTTATGTGAACATTCAAGATAGGGCTGGTGATACAAATTTAATTCATGCTGTGAAAGGCGGTCATAGAGGAGTGGTTGAATCTCTTTTAAAAAAGTATGCTGATGTCGACATTGCCGGCAAGGTACAAATATCAATCATATATTACTGTATGTATTTCATTTTTACACAAATAAAATTACTTACCTTTAAGTGTAAAATACTTTTCGTTTATCTTTGTGTCCAAAATGACTCCATTATTTTTGGCGATGTATTTTAATCAGTATCTCAGGACAACCATTCAAATTTTATAAATATTTTAGGATAAGAAAACTGCAACCTACATAGCAGTCGAAAAAGGCAATATTTCAATATTGAAACTGTTATTAAATGCAAACCCAGATTTAGAGATTGCGACAAAAGATGGTGATACTCCATTATTACGGGCAGTTCGATCGCGAAACGCTGAAATCGTGCAGATATTGCTAGACAAAAAAGCTAAAGTATCAGCCACCGATAAAAAAGGTGATACTGTGCTACATATAGCTATGCGAGCTAGATCGAAAGCCATCGTTGAGATACTATTGAGAAATCCAAAAAATAGTCAACTACTGTACCGTCCAAATAGACAAGGAGAGACTCCTTATAATATCGACATCAATCATCCAAAGACCATTCTTGGACAAATATTTGGTGCACGTAAGTCATTAATTAATAAGATTAAATAAAGCCAATAGTACATAATATAGTTCCTCTTTTCTTTCTTTCTTCCTTTTTGTTTTTTTTCTATCAACTGAATATAACTGAATGTTCATTTTAGGGCGTCTTAATACCAATGAAGATAATGAAAATATGCTTGGTTACGACTTGTACAGTAGTGCGTTAGCGGATATCCTCAGTGAACCATCTCTTTCAACGCCTATAACTGTTGGCCTTTACGCGAAGTGGGGTTCAGGAAAATCATTTTTGTTAAATAAATTAAGAGGTAATATTTGCAATGGTTTACAAATGCAACAACTAAATTAAAAATTGCATAAAATACTCATATACTGGTAATAATTTTTTCAGAGGAAATGAAAAATTTTGCTCGCCAATGGATGGACCCAGTATTCCAATTTTCTGTCTTATTATTCGTAGTAGTAACTCATGTATCTTTGTTAGTGGGTATCACAATAGGTCTTGCCCTCCAATCATGGATTGTTGGGCTTGCGTGTGGTATAAGTCTTATTTTTTTTACGTACACTTTTTTGATACTTGTCTGGTATGCTAACAAAAGGTAAGATTGCAAGATTGAAAGTATATACTTTATGTATTTTCATAGTATTTAATTATGAAATATTTAAATCGTAGATATGATTGGTATTGGCCATACAATTTCACGGTAGCTCTGACTACAAAATTAAATTCATTGAAACTGCTTTTACAAGTAATTTTTTGTCACCCTCCTGGTGGTCGAGTTCACGATGATATCACTGTTCAACCCATAAAGTTCTATTTTACTGACCAAACCCGAGTCGGCACAACTGCTGCCGGAGAGAACGCAGTAGTACAAATGGTAGGATCGCTTTATGATTCCATTGAGAATGAGTTTGGTTCCTTATCCACGCGACTCTACAGAGCATTCAGACCAAAACCAGATAAATCAACGACAACATGGAAATGGAGACATCTTTGTTGTTTACCATATATAGTTATATTTGAATTCTGCTTTTGCAGTTTACTCGTTGGTATTTCCGTACTTACGGTCTATCTCATCGATATTTCTAGCAGCGAGTTAGTATACAATTTCTCAGAAAAACTATAAAATCAAAATTGTTATAATTAATTATTTCTTTCGATTTTTAATATCACAGGCCAACAATAGAAAGAGTTACATCACACATTATTATGATAACCGTTGCCTTAATACTAGCTGTTAGCGTAATAGCAAACTTATATACATGGAGTCGAACGTTGCAAGCACTTGTTTTCTCTCAAAGACGGCACCTACAGCGCAGCATTTCTAAGTTAGAGACTTTAAAAAGCGAAGGTTTTATACAGACGCTAAGAAGCGAAGTCAGTTTAATGACCGAGATGGTATATTACATATTAATTGAATAATTGAATAATGTATTTTCATTAAACTGTTCTTTATACTTAACAAAATTTTTGTAAAAAATAAAACAGGTTAAATGCCTAGATAGTTTTATGGCACAACAAAGCAGATTAGTAATAATTGTGGATGGTCTGGATAGTTGTGAACAAGATAAAGTGTTGTTAGTTTTAGATGCTATACAAGCATTATTCAGTGATAACGGTTATCCATTTGTTGTTATATTAGCGATCGATCCACATATTATTGCCAAGGTATCTCAAAATGTTTCATTATCTTTTCATGAAACGTGATATGTGTAGTTTTTTACATGATATAAAATTTTGTTTCTTACATTCAGGCAGTGGAAGTCAATAGTAGAAGATTATTCACAGAGTCTAATATCGGAGGACACGATTACTTACGTAATATGGTGCATCTTCCATTTTATTTACAAAACAGTGGTTTGCGAAAGGTAAAAGTAGCTCAACAAACTGCCCAACATAGTAGAAAAACTACGTGGACCGAAGCCGAGGAAAGTGTAAATTACACCGCGACTAGTACAATGCATCACTCTGTTTCTAACAGAAGACTTAGCACGGAGTCTGCTATAATGAACAGCAATGAAAAGTTGAAACCGCAAAGCAGAAAAGGCAGTAGAAAATTACGATTAAGCGAGTCAATCGCAAGTAGCATCGGTAGCAATTTAAATCGATTGGGCGGTGCACAAGATCTCAATAAAATGCTTCTCACTGACGATTACTTTAGTGATGTGAATCCTCGTAGTATGAGAAGATTAATGAATGTTGTTTATGTCACTGGTAATAAAAACAACTAATCTCTGAGGGACTCATTTCTATGTGTCCTGCTTGTTTCTAATATATTATATGCCTCTTTTTAGGAAGATTATTAAAAGCATTCCAAATTGATTTCAACTGGTATCATTTAGCTAGTTGGATCAATATTACTGAACAATGGCCATTTAGGACGTCTTGGTTGATTCTTCATTACGATATGTATGAAGATAGTTTAGATGATTCCATGTCGTTGAAAAGTCTTTATGATAAGTATGTCTTTTCCGAATAAATGCTTCGTAACATTTTAATAGCCGGTTTGTATTTAATGCTTCTTTTCAAATCATTAGGATACGACCCCAAATCCCAGTACTTAAAGAAGTTCAACCTCTGTTAGAAATGGATAGAGATGAACGGAAACTAGATATTTTCCTGACGTTTCATCGTTCGAGTTTACTTGTTAGCGATATGAAAATATTCTTACCATTCACAATAAATCTCGATCCTTATATTAAGAAAAAAATAAAAGAGGAGCAACAGAGTATGGAAGAAGAATCAGGACTACTTGGTCCATATAAACAGTATAGTCCTTGGACTTTACCTAGTAATACACATGAATCATGGAGTGTAAATAAAAATGGTTTATCAAATCGAACAATGAAACTTGTTAAAACACCAAGTCTACAAGGACATGTACCGGTACCATCAACATCATGGGTACAACCGTGTATGCAGCCAACATTCGATTGGCAGACTACTCCATCGTGGCAAGTACTTCCCATGGAACCAGCGGTTAAACCACTCTCTGCAACTACAACATTACCGGTATATATACATATAACATGATATTATAATGATACTATGACTATTATTATTACAATATTGTTATATAATTTTCTTTTTCTTAGTCCGAGATTTTGGAGATAAGACTATCATCTTTAACAGTAAATGGAATTTGCGACCTTATTGATAGGATCGACAGTATAAGTCCTAATCAAGCACCACAGTACAAACAAGTTATTAAAGAGAATAACATTAATGGTAGAGTTTTATTGCATTGTGATTTACAGGAGTTGAAAAAGGTAAGCTTTACTTCCATGATTTTAACTGACAGGTATTATGCAGTCAATAATAATTCTTTATTTGTAGGTTCTTAAAATGGCTTTTGGAGATTGGGAATTGTTTCGTATGGTGATTGTGTCGCTTAGAGAATTGGAAGTTTCATCATTTAGCACACAAGAAGAAGGTTCACGAAGTGTTCGATTCACCGTAGGATCGGAACAAATTCAACGAAAAGGAGGAGGTACGTATACCGATTATTTATATAAATAGTAATATATTATAAAAGTATAAAATATCAAATGTATATAAAAATTGTCTCTTATTATTTAAGATCATGCTTTACAAAATACTTCGATACGTGTGCCAACACATGTAGATAAAGACAAGGGAACATCAAGAACCGATGGTCCTAGACGAGATCAAACTAAACAATCTATTATGGAAAAACAAGTAAGCTTCTTTACTCTATATGAATAAAATCATAGAAGTATGTTTATTCTAACAATTAATTAATAAATTAATTAAGTATTGTTCTCATTACAATCGTGCTCGGTTTTAGTTCCAGGTGAGCAAAATCGTATTTAACATTTCATATTAATTCCTTTATAAAACACATGAATAACTATTATAAGTTTAATACTAAAACATCAAATAGGGAAACAAGTAATTAAATTTTTCAGGTAACTTTAGAAGAACAGATGATATGTGGTGCATTACAAACTTTAAATGAAGAAGCGTGTGAAGATGTATTAGATGTACCATCTTCTGCAGTGGTACCATCAGACTCACTTGCAGGTGAGCCCTCTCCCCTACCACTTTCACTGCCTCTGGTTATAGTTCAAGAACCACCACAACCAGACCAAAAGTGTGACACCGTACTAGAATATAGTACAAATTTTTAATGAATTTAAATCAGATATAGCTGTGTAACTCGATCATGTATCATGTGTGTACAGCATCAATATGACCTCACTGCATTCGAAGATGGTTATACAAAACTTATCATCCACAATGTTTCAGTTCCGCCGGAAAATTTGGTCAATATAACTGTTGTTTAAATGTTTCTTACCACCCATATTCATGCGTAGATGAAATCGTAGCAGTATTATGAACAGATAGGTGTACCTACATACAACGGACAGTCAATAAAAATCTAATTTATTTATATACATATATATTTTAAGTATAATATATATGATAGAAATTAAAAGAATTATTATCACCTTCATCCTACTATTGACTCTACATGTGTCAAATTTTTGAAAATGTGCCAACGCGTTACGAGAGACTGGGTTACTATAATTAAATGATATAAACGAATGTCTGTGTTAAAAAAAGAAAAATGTCATTCATTGTAATATATTATTATTATTATTATTATTATTACGGTAGTGATTTGGATGTATGTGTTATCATAGATATAGTAAAAATATCATTTTCGTATAATAGTTTAAGTACATTAATGGTATAGCTTGCGAAAAAGAAAACTGTGTCATTTTGTATTCCTAAAATTCTGGAAAATACTCTAGGTATTCCTGTCGCAAATAATATAATGCTAATGCTTAATAGTCATACATTCAGAAATACTGTATTTTTCCATAATGAACACATTTGTGAAACAGGCTGTGATAATTAGTTGTTACTGTCATTGAATGTTATACAAATATACTTCTTTTTGGGATGTTTATGCTGATAGATCTTGTATATTTAGAAAGATAAGCTTCTATAAGAAAACATTTTATATACCAAAGTAAAGACTATCATTATATTTTCTTCTTTATTCGTGTGTTCTTTGGTACTGTATGTACAATTATCCTAACTGAATTGTTGGATAATTATATTATAAATGCGAATGGCAATAAAACTCTGTTGGAAACTTGAAGTGATATTATCTTTCTTAGACTAGATCTATAAGCTTATCGAGTGCTTTAATTTTATATCGTTATTCAAAATCACAACAATATTACAAACAATTAAATCATCTCATCAAAAAAAAAAAAAAAAATTAATTTAATAACTAATCGTGTTTCATTTAGGAATCCTCTTCTATAATGCTTAATGTTTTATCATTCACCGCTTAACGGATGAGCTTTCAACTTACATTTAATGCATCTCGTGCGACCAAAAAGGAAAAACTGGATAATATGAAGATTTGTTTTAGGATCCATTTCGATGGCCCCTCAAGATACAGATTACGTGATTCTTCAATCTAATCCACTTCTACACTGGGTACCAGTCAACGATGAACCAGAGACGTCAGACGACAGCTCGTTCGAGTCGACAGTACATCTTCAACGTACGAACTCTCAACGTAGTATTACATCTCAACTTAGCACCAGATCGGCTTGTTCGTTCGGACGTAAAGAGCTAAGAAAGAGTGGAGGCAATTCTATCAGTAGTAGACCAGCGTCGCTTTTTGTGTCTCCTCCGCCTTCTCCCAGACCCGCCTTCAGATCCAAATCAACAGATGAATACTATGTAGCTAATAATATACCCATGAAATCGGCTATCTCTACACCTATGAAGAAACGATGTTCGACTTCGACCTTAAATGATGAGTTAATTTTATCGGTCCCTGTTCCAAACTCCAGCTTGGAAAAGTTAAGCAAACTGAAAGACCGTCTTATGGGGACGTTACCTGTCTCGCCTGCTCCAGGAGAGAGCGAGGATGAGTCCACGCCGTTAGTTTCCGAATTATCTACTCCAACTCACTCGCAATCTGATAGCGTGTTTAAACACGACTGCAGCGAGGAGAACAGTAGCTCGATTTCCTCGAATAAAAGTTTACCACGTGATGGAGAACGATCCATCGATGTTGTTGATTATTCCGACACTGTTAGTTTAATGGTACGAGAAGCTTCGCAAGTGCGGTTCTTATCGCGTCAAGACGCCGAGGAATGGGACAATCCCGAAACACCTGTTTGATGTCATCTGCTACACAGTTGTTAGCCAGTTTCCTTAATATGCAATAACGCATGACAAAAAAACTTTAAATGAAATGGTACTTAAATCGGGGCTTGTGATATATATTTTCAAAGAGAAAGATAGTCAGAACAGCAAATTGAAAATTCACACATTTGTACATAGTAAATAGAAGATATCGAACTTTTTAGATAAAGCGTTCGAAGCTGTTCATGCATCAGAGCGATAATATTAGACAAAGAGAGAATGCCTTTTATGCAATATATGTACAGTATGTTTGAGTTCATTGTTGCAGAAGATACATCTGATAATCGCACTCTAACATTCCTTGATACTAATTTTAATGCATTTAACGAGACGCCAGCGTATCAACTGTTTCTTTTCAAAGAAGTGAAACAGAAAACATTTCTTTTATCATATTGTAAACATATGCTGAATGATTAATTCAAGTCAATTCATGAAAGCAGTAATGAAACTCGACAAATTATATGTACAAAAAAATAAATTATATTTAATAAATCCTAATTCTCATACCGGATGGTATTGATTTTAAATATTAGTATTAAATATCAAATATATTATAACAAATAAATAAATGTTACTAATTTATACGACAATGGATGTCATAAAATTAACAAGATATTTCATGATAGCAAATATCTGTGTTTTCACATTGCTTTCATTATCGCGCATTTAAACATAAAATTATAGAGTAGATCTTTGAAACTAGGTAACAAAAAATTGATGATTATCATTCTCTAATTTCTAAAAGACTATTGGTACTGTATCATATGTATATGTATATGTATATCGGGGACAATATTTAACACCGTAAGTTTTATTATTTCAGTACTTAAATTTTTACTGAAAATATTTTTGTGAAGTTCTACTAGACGTTACGTAGGTTGTCACAATCTTAATGAATTTTTATTGTAAACTTCATCTTGCAAAGTTACGAAGAGGGTACTATTATTTTAACATTCTGTTTAATAATGTTTCAATGCCTAATTTATAAAATACATAGAAAATGAATAAATACATCTTTAAGGAATTTACAACACAACTTTTTAATAATACTTTTTATTACAAAGCAAAAAATTATACATATGTATATAACAGTGTATGTATATGTATATATATATAATACTTTAGGACGGAATACATTAGGGTTATTTGTTAATAATAGCATTGTAAACACAAGTAATATATATATTAGATTTTCAAATAATAGTATTATATGTACTTTGCTTATTACTATTAAATATAGTATATTTAAATACATAGAACATCGAACAGCGCCTTATTCTACTTTCATAAATGCTCATATATGGAATATAATAAGTACTTTAACAGCCTTTTGCGTAATTCAAAACGTGTCCTATTTTTCATAACTTATGTTCTGATAAACATAATATTTCATAGCTGCCTTTTAAATGCATTATGCATAACAACTTTCGTAATACAATAAACTATCAGATCTCAATGTATGAAATAATATTTACCATTAATCTAGTCATAGATTGTTCTTTTCACTCTAGAAAAATTTGTACGCTACTTGCTCTTTCAAAAATCATAAATTTGTTTAGTTTATTGCATTACATATTTAAAAGAAGCAATTTTTTATAAAATACTGATATGTTAGTTACAAATATTACAATTACAAAAACAATAAAAACTATGAGAGGAAGAGAAAACATTTTGGCGGTACAACATAATATGGTAAAAAGTAAGGTATCGTAGATATCGATACATAGATATAAATTATAAATCTTTTCTATGAAAAATGAACTGTATTATCGTTTTCTCGTAATTTTTTGTAAAAGTAAATCGATAAAAAAAGATCACCTCTTATGAAATAATTATATCTATAACAATGTACATATGTTCGTGAATAAAGGTATTTTCAACAATAAAACGTTTTATAGTAAATAAAAAATAAATTGATAGGAATGAGCATAAATTTTAATAAAGATATCTTCCTTTATTATTGTTATCAAAGGCACTATGGCAAATGGAAAATATCTAACCAGTATTGAAATACTTCTAGTAGACTATCACCTGGGCACTCAGATTTCATTTATAAATTCTAAGTAATAAAATATTTTCAATTATATATAAATATACAATTAGACGAGAAATAAGTCAATTCAATAAATTTAATTTTTAGTAGGAGCTCCATATATTACCTCTTTTTAATGTACGTGTGTGTTCTTATTGTATAATAAGATATAAGGACACTTAACTCTTTGTAAAAATTGACTATGTTATACAACAATAAATATAGAACACACATAAATAATTTGCATGACAGAACTGAATTGATAATGTATTAAAGTAAAACAATTATTGATAAAAAGCAGATATAAAAATATGGAAAAAATATTAACTTTTTTATGACATAGGTACTGTACTTAAATCTGTACTGTAAATCTGATTTCTATGCATGATTTCTCTTGCATTAAAGAGTACTAATGCAGTTATCAAATGGTATATTACTCGAAGCACAAACTTAAAACATCAATCTCGTATAAAAAATACGTCAAGTAAAAAAAAATTTTTAATTAGGAATTATATTTATACAATTCATATTTCTTGAAATTGTAAAAATTAATACAATTTTTCAAATTAAGTGCTTATATGAATTAAAATTATATAAAATTAAATACTTACATAAATGCAAATTATTCGTAATTTGCAAAAAATATAAATGCTGACTGGTCCCACTGATATAATATGTCAAATTATTCTTTCATTTTATTGTATTACTTCTTTTCCTACTTAGGCAACATTGTACTCCTATAGGCACTTTAAGCAAGTCAGTACATATTATAAGGAAGACCAAATTTGATAAATAGTTTTCTTTTTGTTTTTAGAATTGTAATCTGTTTTTATATATTTCGTTGATTACTTAATACTTCAAAGTTGCGTTGTGATTACAGTCTTCCTCGTAATTACTGTATGTTTAATTGGAGTTTGATCTGCCGTCGTTGTTTGTGATGGATCGGCTACTAGCCAAGGACTGATATCGGAAACAGCCGAATTATCATCCTAGAACAGAAGAAAAATATGCAGAATATTAAATATTCAGATGCATTGTAATTTCGATATAAAATTTTTACGATTTATTGATATTTTACAGATGTTTAAAAAAAGGTAAAAAAAAACAAGCACATATTTGCATACAATTTGCACAAGCTAAAGCATTTTTAGACGAATACAAGGACTACGTGTGTTACAATAGTTAACTGACAAACATTTAAAAAATGAGCCACACCTTGTGAGTAAGAGTCGTAGTAGTTGTTTGTATTTCTTCAGTTTTCACGACTCTCGCTCCGTTTTTCTCTGTTTCCACTTCAGTTTTCTTTTCAACCGTGGGCTGTATTTCTTTAAAAGGATTAAGCAAACCCAAAAACGGATTCGAATCTATAAACGGGTTTGTATTCGCTTTCTTTTCCTCTTCCGTTTTTGTATCGTCCTCTGTATTTTCAGAGACAGTAGTAACTTCGTTGTTATTATCGCTAGTGAAGGGATTGAACGGATTTTGAGATTGATTTGAAACTTTAGGATTCAATTGTGTTGTTTTTTGTTCAATTTGTCCCCAACTGTCTAGAGAAAAATGCGTTACTGTAACGTTGTCATCCGCTGATGGATTTGTCATCATAGCACCACTTACTGACAGTGTCAATTTATCTCCACCCTAAATAAGAGGTAACGCAAAAAAGCAAACGAATCACATCTAAAGCTTAGAAGCACAAAACGATAAAACAAATATTGGAAAAAGATGAAACAAGATATAAAAAAGAGAAATTCAAGACATGTTTGAGTCCATAAAATGAAAGAATATTCGCGTATATACAAATTTTTCAAGTCTATTATAAACTTTTGTTTGTAATGTCTGCGTTTAATTGCTACAATTGTACTAATTCAAATACCAAATACTATTTTTCTGAATGCATTTATTTAAAAAATGTAAGGTAATTCAATTAATCAATAGCATTCTAAAAAAAACAGAACAACTTTCTACTGTATAAATTACCCGTATTTATGTCAATATGTTGCATAATGAATAATATCAACAATATTAAAGAATTTTAGTTTTCTTACCACCGATACAATTGTTGCTGCATCAGAATGCTGATTGTTCTTAGTAATAACTGGAGATGCATCCATAGACGTGATGGAAACCAAATTTGAATTTTTTCCTTGCTCTAGAGACTTTGCTTTCAGTATATTGCACTTTAATGATTCTGGCGGAATAGGCGTACGCGGGGGCAGTGAAGAGGTACCACCAACTTGATTATTTGGCACTAACGATGTTTGATTAGTCATATTTTCGATGATTAAACTCGTTTTCACAGGCTCTGTTTCTTTTTCAGTGTTAGCAACTGCTGTTTGATTTCTAGGCTCTAAAGGCTGCTGATCCTTGGCCAGTGATTTCAGTAAAGAATCTACCAAAGGTGAAGACGTAGCATGTACGCTGGAGTCTGACGATTTTGTACTACATTGACTCGGCTGACGTTGCAAAGACTCTTCTTCGTCTATAAAGAAAAATACTTATCAAGATTAGAAAACTCATTATACAGCAACTTTATATCTTTTCTGGCAAAAAGAAGATACTTTTTTATACTTACTGTTAACTACTGGAGCTGGTGGTTGCGGTTGTTCCACTTGCTGACGTTGACGTTCCCTTAAAACATGGCTTTGACGACGCGCGTATCTTTGACTTGGTCGTCTTTCAAATTGTACTGTTCTGCGTGCTCTATTCAGCTGAGTGGTTTGAAATTCGGTTTTACCGCTGTAACGAAAACGTGAACCCATACGAAAGAAATTTTGGCGTCCACTAGCACCTTTAACGGGTGCACGTAATCGAAAGAAAGCATGATGCTCTACAGCACACTTCCATAAATGTTTGCAAGCCTTTTCATTGACAAGTCTGAACACAAACGTATGTTCTTGTTCTCCTCTCCCTTCATCATCCTCTTCCACCACAACTAATGTTAGTTTCTTCTTTTTAAAGTCTAGCCGACCAATCTTGGGCCAAAAGAACAAGCCTATTTTTTGTGTGCCTTCGAAGACCAAGATTCCCGTTGGCGTTAATCCCAAAGAGTATTCACATGCATCTTTACCGAGAACGGTATGCATATCTACACCATACATATCTAACCATTTAGCTTTACTGAGATAAGCTGATTCAGCTTGTGCTGGACTAAGACCAGAACACTTGGCGTATTCTTCAAGTATTTCAAGCTCCATTTGCTCTGTTTGGCCTGGTACAAATCTAAATTCTGATACTGTTGCTGCACTATGTATGGCAGGATCGTAATCACCAAGTTCAGCTAAAAGTACAAATAAATTTATATCAAATATAATTACAATTCACATTATTTCTTAACTTATTCATTCTTTTTTAGATACTTACATTGAAGAGATAAAGCAGCCAATTGCACAGCAACTTGGTGAGGACAATGAAGTTTTC
This sequence comes from Bombus huntii, assembly GCF_024542735.1. Classification (NCBI taxonomy): domain Eukaryota; kingdom Metazoa; phylum Arthropoda; class Insecta; order Hymenoptera; family Apidae; genus Bombus; species Bombus huntii. The sequence continues at coordinate 7,269,932 of NC_066251.1, forward strand.
CTTCCAAAACATCTTGCTTTAATTGCAAGAAAAACTGGTATCTTGTTAATTCTTCGCGCAATGTATTAGGTTCTGATGAATAAAACTTTACCTTGAGCCGTAAAGTATATGGTGGTCCAACTACATAAAATATCATTTGTTAATAATAAAACAACGAATAATTAATTTTGGAAACAGAAGGAAAAGTGATGCATTAATTTCAATGAACAAAAGGAAATTTGTTTAATGCATAGAAAAAACAAACATACTTTTTACTTGTTTCTTTATTGGCTTAGTGGGATCGAGCCAATGCTGAACATTATTGCTATCGGTATATTGCAATCCAAAATAATCTTTCTCTATTAAATCTAAACTATAAAACACTTGTTCATATAAGTCGCTAGCTAATGCTTTTTTCTGTAACATAAAAATAATTCACAAAAATATAAAAATCTGTGTACCAAGAATATAAAAGAGGATAATAATATGTAGGACAGACATGGGTGGTATTTATAGAAAGAAACAATTTAATTTGATAGAATCAAGGAAAATATTAAGTGCATCACAGATATATAAAAATTAAGGAGATAGAAAATAGAACTAAAAAATATAAATGAAGATTATAGGAGAAGAACATAATCAGTCAAATTTCTTACAAAGAAACAGGTTTAATATTCAGTATGTTATCAATCAATTCCATCGCTCCTTCCTATTTACATTAACCAAACATTGGCATAAAAATTGAATAGCAAGTATTATTTATTAGATAAGAAATATTTTCAATAATTACCATTGATTTTTAATAGATTATTCTACTCACTGACAATTCTATTGGTAGATCCGTGCCATCAAGCAAAACGACCCTACATTGAACAACATTCTTATTGCTGAGCAATCGTTGATTTTTTATTTGGGACGACGTAGTCTGTCCGCTGACACTACGAGCCCTACGTCGTGACAAAAATCTTAACATTTTATTTGACATACGTCGAAGCAAATTTGCTGTCGTTCAACAAACGATATATTGACCCAAAACGCTACATTCCTTCTTCTACGCGGATATTATACTTTTCCGCGATACGTCGCGTCGGTTAATACGCCCACTTGTACACGTAAAACACGCGTAATCACGTCGAAGCTACGAGGAAAAGAATAATTATTAAACGTACATGTTAGAAATCGGATTAGAAAAGAGATTTTATGTTACTTTTGTTTGTTAACTAGACATAATAAATCTCGAAATCCAAACCTATCCGGAGAAGATACACATCTCTTGGTACTGGTCCCACTGATACTGAACGCTACGAATATTTTTTATGTTGATAAGCAGATGGCGCTAGTATCAGCGAACATTTAGTTTTAGTTAGAATTGTTTAACGTTGTTTAAGGTGTCATTTAAACTGTAGATTTTGTTTTTGTCAAAAGTACATTACTCCTAATCTCAGTTAAACGTTCTTTTAAATGAAATTCATAAAATAATATACGTTATTTGTTTTTAAAGATGTTTGTATGGCAAAGAATTTGGTCGGTGTCTAATTAAATATTGAAGAAGATTAAAGAAGATTAGAGGAAAGAAATTAACTATCATCTTAATAATGAGCAACAACTTTTCATCCAAGGCAAAGAACAAAGTAAAAGAGTCTACATCCTCTACTGTATGTGTCAACACCCAAACCGCGTTGAAATCACTCGTTCTCGTCCGAGCACGAAAGCAGCGTTGGACACGGATAGTACTTAGATGGTTGACCGCTTGGGAACTCCGTGTGGTGTTGGCACTTCTGTAATTTTCTTTTTCACATAATTTAATTTCTATTTCGCACAAATAGCTAGAAAGAAAGAAAGAGCTAGAAAGAAAGCTAGAAAGAAAAGCCTTTTAATTACAAAGGTTTCTTCTACGTAATCTATAATATATCTCTCTCTCTCTCTCTCTCTCTCTCTCTCTCTCTCTCTCTCTCTCTCTCTCTCTCTCTCTCTCTCTCTCTCTCTCTCTCTCTCTCTCTCTCTCTCTCTCTCTCTCTCTCTCTATATATATATATATATATATATATATATATATATATATATATATATATATATATATATATATATATATATATATATATATATATATATATATATATATGTCGGGTTAACATTAGAATTTAAGGCGCGTAACGATTCTTCGTTTGAATTAGCCATCGTTTTACAAAACAGAATTATATTTACGCGTATATACAAGATTTTACAAAATATTATGAATATTGAGTTTAATGAATAGTAAGATTAACAAACAATAAGTTTAACTAATGATCAGATTAACGAATAATAAGTTTAACGAATAATACGATTAACGAATAATATGTTTTACGAATAATAAGTTTAACGAATAATGAGTTTAATAAACGCTATTAACAATGTTCTTGGGTTCAAACGAATCCACGGTCAACGGGATAACTTTTTACTATGCGTAGAATAATTTTAGACACAAAATACGATTGCTGAGACGCTCGGTAAACTGCTCAATGTATCACTTTCCAAGGCGATCACACGAATGATGATCTGATGAAAATCTTTCTTGCTGTACGACTGCATTTGTTTGTTATATGCTCGCTGGAAGTATCGAGAAGGTTCCAATCGCCGTTGCTAGGCAGTTTCTGTCTGGAGTTTGATTCTTAATACAATGTGTGTCCCATTATATCGACATCCCCAAAGTACAATTCTATGTGGCCAAGCCCGTTCTTGAAGCCGTATACCTCCACAACCACATTTCTAGGGAGAACTATACAACCGATTCACATCTTCGTCATACAAAACGTTTATCCCGTGACTGTGGCTACGTTCGGCGACCAGTTGTCACCTCGAACCCAATTTCGCTATCACAAATCTCGAACAATTACAATCAGATCGAATGATAACAATTGCTTAATTACAGCTATGATAAAATCTAAGCTAAAGCATTAGAGGACTTTTCTCAAAATTGCAAAGGGAAGGCTCCGGTTTTCCCTTCATCTCCGACATATATATATATATATATATATATCCATAATATACACCATCCACATTGTAATTTAGAATGAAGATAAAATTTAAAGTTTACATACGAATTAAATAGAGTTTATAAGAATATTACAAGACCTGCATTATTAATTCTATAAGTAAATTACAAAATGAAACATATAAACCAAATTATAAGGATACCATATCATAGTCGATTGTACGGTTCTTATTCCACGTTATCTCTGTCCTTATCTTACAGTAAATATACTATCCTCGTCACACAATATAGTCATCTTCTTCTAACACAAGATATATATTTATCTTTGTTACACTGTAATGTTCTCCTTTTCTATGAACAACCCACATACTGCCAAAGAGAGGAACAGAAATTTGGACTGTTCATGAATAGATGGCAGAACATGGTTTGTCCGACAGGCCTTTCAGGACAAGAAGCTTAATTTTTGTCTTCCGACAAGTCCCACGCGGCCATCTATCCATAAATGGTCAAAGTTTCAGTTCCTCTCCTTTCTAATAGATGGCAGCACACGGTTTGGCTGACAGACCCTTCAAAACATGAAACTTAATTCCTGTCTTCGGACACGTCTTATGCTGCCATCTATCCATAAATGGATTAAGTTTCAGTTCCTTTCCTATATAATAGATGGCAGCAAATGGCTTGTTTGTAGACTGGAAAAGCACTAATGTACAATAAAATTATATTCATTGGTATAAGGTAATGTTTCGTAATAAATTCATTAAATATGTGATTGGAAAGATTAATTTATGTACCTTTATTATTGGATCATTTTAATTAAATCCCTATTTTTGTCGGTCTATGATGTAAATAATAAAAATATGTTGAAATTTTTATATATTTATTTTTCTTCATACACTGTACGAAGTTTGTCAGTGTAAAAAATTATCAAAGAGAATGATATTACCACTTCTCTGTTGTGGCACCTCCCCAACTTTGTCCTGCGGCAGATGGTGTTGTAGTGGACCATTCGTCCGAAGTCTGCTTAGCAGGAAATAATAAATAACAATGTTTTGCTTTATTTCTAATATCGTTATTTTACAAAAAATAAGAAAATTTCATTATTACCTGAGCAGCCCAGTCTCCACTAGCTGGGAATGCTTGTGCAGCTCCTGCAGTCGGAATTGCTGCTGCGGTTGGAGTTGCTACATCGTCTGCCCAATTTTCAGGAGCTACTGTACCAGTGTCAACTTCATTGACCCACCCAGGTTCAGCAGCAGTTGTAACTTCAACCGTTCCTGCAAACTCTTTAGCAGGTGCAATTTCCTTGGCAGCTTGTTCTTCCTTCTCAGCCTGTAGAAACATTATTTCGACAATTTATTTACTAGTCATTTACATTAAAATACGTATAAGCTCCAGAAATATATTCAGCAAAGATTAAGCCATATTCTATAAGGTCAACAACTGTATTTCTGAATATTATTTTTTCATCATTTAGCAAGTATAAGTATAGATAGAAACTATATACAAGTATTAAACAAAACGAAGTAAATGTTATTAGAATCATACAAATATTAACCTCCTCTGGATCTCTGTAAAAGAACAAATCGACGACAACATCCCACTTGGTTTCACGAGCAATAGAGCCTCTTAATCTCAGTACTTCTCTTGCCAACAACCACCACATAAGACCGACACAATGGAGACTCTTTGTATTACAGGGAATTGCAATATCAACGAAACGAAGAGGTGAGTCGGTGTTACAGAAAGCAATTACTGGGATATTCACGTAACTGGCCTCGGTAATCGGCTGATGATCGGTAGATGGATCAGTAACGATCAACAGACGTGGTTCACGGAAGGCAGACTGAAAATAATTGATATCATTATTATGTCGTAATTTGATAATACCACAATATTCATACTTTAAATAAAATCAGAAAAGATTAAGCCAAATTAAACCAACAGAGACAAATTATGGAAAATGAATGTTCATCATTTAAAATAATATAATAAATATAAAATAAATAATATATACAATTTTAAATTAAATTTTGAAACCGGTCATTTGACCAGACAGGGTAAGGTTAGCATTAAGTAACTAACTTGAATTTGATTAGTGAAAGCACCAGGAGTAAAACGTCCAGCAATAGGAGTAGCTCCAGTATGCTGCGCAAATTTCAGAACAGCTCTTTGCCCGGTTTGGCGGCAACTGATGACAAACACTTCACTAGGATGTTCAATAGCAACAATGGCACGTGCTGCTAATAGCAATTTCTCCCAAGTGTGACGTAGATTAATAATGCTAATACCTATATTTTAAAATAATATATTGACCATTTTAATTAACAATCAGAGTATTGTATTGCATATGAAACAAACATACCATCGCTCTTCTTCTTGTACACATATTGCTCCATTTGGAAGTTCACATTTTCAGCACCTAGGTGCGTATATGCAGCTAACATTTTAGTAACATCATCCTCTTTAAGAGACAATACGTCTAAACCTCCTGACATCTTAACGTTGTGGTTGAATTACGAGTAACCTAAACATATACATTGTTAACCTAATTTAATATACACCATTATTGAATTGATCTAAACAAATAATTATTAATGACGTTCTTCATTTATTTTCCTACTATCTATTTATACACAACCTTATTTCATAATGTGAAATAAATTATTTGTGTAATATATTAAATTAATATATTAATATATTAAATTAATGTACTATTTGAATATAGAAATTTTAACAAAAAACGAAAATTTATAACACCAGAAAATGTAAATATTATTAAAAATTTATTTGAATGATACTCCACGTGTATCAGCCCACAAGGTTATAATATAAATTTATTGTAACCACTTGTTATTAATATAAATTTTTATATGAAATTTAATCCCTATACAATTTTTATTATTTAACTAACAATTTTTTATACTTCACATAAAATAAACGCTATAAATAAAGAAAAAGATTTCAATATACTCACGTTATCAATGCCACTAGGAGACTTCCAGTTGGAAAGGAAGTTGTATGTTTTAATTCCTGTTAAGAGAAAAGAAGGGGAGAAAAGATTTACTTTTTCTCATATAGTATTCCATATTATTATAAAAATTATAAGATAATTTTACATTCTAAGTCAACTGTCTGAAAAAAGTAGCATTTGAATTTTTCATAAATATATGGAATTGTAATTGAAGAGAGAATAAAACGGAAATGCATTGAGCTTCACCGGGAAATTTTAAATGTTAATACATTACAAGACGAATTTTACAAATAAAATTTGTTATAATACTACAGCAATTTACCAAAGCTATTCATTTAACCCATCAACTGTATAATATTTTATTTTCTAAATAGTGTACACGATTAATTTGTATTCTGCGAAAACAATTATGTTGTATTTGTATTTATAAAACAATGTCTTTTTAAATAAAATAAATAAAAATAATTATAGTGTTGCAATATGATTATAAAGTTTTTTAGATATATATATATATATATTATGTAATTACTCTATTATGTTCTTATGATAATAAAAACATGTAATTTTAACATCTTTAGAATATTTTGTACTCTAACCTATAATATGGTATATTCTCGAGGCATTATCCCCTTTCTATAAATGTGTATCTAACGAACTGTCACGCGTTGTATGTGAAAAAAGCAGTTTATTAAAATGTTGTAGAAGAATGTATCCGGCAAATCATAAAACTATTTTTGTTTTGGATCACACGCCATATTTTGGTATATCTACTGAAGCTCCAATAGAATTTGATTTTCTGAAGAGTCGCGGTCAAAACTTAATTCCTTTGGCACCTGTTTGTAAATCTCTATGGACCAGCAGTGTAGAAGCTTCACTTGAATATTGTAGAATAGTGTGGGATCTCTTCCCAACTGGAAAATTGGTATATTATTTTATTTAATTATTATTGTCAAGTAAAATCTGTATATTTTGATTTTTTATCCTTTACAGATAAGATTTGTTGTAACCGATCGTGCAGCATATGTATTGAACTCATGGAGTCCATCGCAACAAAATTTAAATCATGTAAGTAATATTGAATGTGTAATGTATTTGTATTTAAAAGTAATATGTCTAATTATGATCGTTATGATTACAGATAATGAATGGTACAGCCATTCTAGGAATACCAACGAAGATGCCAAAACCTGGAGAAGATTATTCAGTTATACATGGTTTGAGAGTAGCGATTGAAACGCTTAACGAATGCTCAGAAATTCAACATGACAAGAGAACATCATTAAATGAGAATACTAGTACGCTTGTTAATAGAGGAAGAGTGATATGTATTACTAGTGCACGAGATAATAGCAACATGAAAAACTTGGAAAATATATTTTTGAATGAGTTAACGCAAGAAAATAAATCTGCTTTAGCTTCAGATCAGTTAGTATCTAAATCAATAATACATAGCATTGTGTATATGTATAATTTTATAACATGATTGCTGTGTTTGTATTTCAGTTTAATACCAGTAGATTATTGCCATTTAGTTATACTGAACATCTTCCCTAATAATATTGAGTCACAAGTTACTAGTCAGGGACCAAGAGAGGTATTTTATTTATTTCACCATTCATATGTAAATTTTCAATTGTATATGAATAGAATTATTCAAAAAAAATTTTGTTTTAGGTTTCGCCTATGTTAACAGTAGAAGTACATTCTATCAAGGCACCCGCATTACATTCAAAATTGTCTCACTTAATTTTATCTCACTATGATTTAGCTAGTACAACAGTAACCGGTATACCAATGAAAGAAGAACAGAATGCTAGTTCTTCTGCAAATTATGACGTCGAGATATTTCATTCTTCAGCTGCCCATTCAGCAATTTTAAAAGGTTGTAACTATTAACTGTAAAATATAAATTATTCAATATGATATATGCATGAAAACATTACACGAATATCTTTATAGGAAATCCACAAGATTCTGCTTTAATTAAAACATTTAGAAGATTCGAAGAAGGATCAGAATATGAAACAGTAACTTTGAAGTGGTGCACACCACGAGGGTGCAGTGCAGCAGAAATGCAAAACTGCACAGCCATGCATAGAATCACACCTGTAGATGTAAATAGTAGACCTTCCTCTTGTTTGATCAACTTTTTGCTGAATGGTAGATCAGTAATGTTGGAAATGGCCAGGAAGAGTGGTGGAAAAACTATTTCTCATTTACTCGCTGCACATGGTGGAGAAATTTTTATACATACATTATCAACTGCTAGAAGCGTATTAGAAGATCCACCTTCTATTAGCGAAGGCTGTGGTGGCCGTGTCACTGATTACAGAATAACTGTAAATATATACATTCTAAACATTTCCTTTGAAAAAAATCTTCATTTCTCCAGGATATCTTTCTATAAATGATATATTATTTGTGATAGGATTTTGGAAGATTGATGCGGAATAATGTATTGGTGCCTTTAAAAAGAAGTACAAACTGTAATACCGAAGGTCCAGCAGAAAAGATGAGATCTAGATTAGAACGACATACGAAATATTGGCCAATTACTATTTCTAGTACACTTATGTTCAATCTGAAACAGGTACATATTTCAAATAAAATTTAGTTGATAAATCCTAGTGCAACTTCAGTATGTAATAGTATTCATGTGAATTGTAGTTAATAGATCCATTGCCAGATTTAATGGTAAAGGAAGAACTTACTGCAGAGGAGGTTGTACAGTGCAAACAGGTGATCTTCAGTTTATTGCAATTAGAAGCAAAACACGAAACCTTACCACTACCAAGTATAGGAGGTGGCCGTGGTGGGAAAGGTGGTGTACGCAGGGAAGAACACTACAGGCTGCTGTGGGGAGAATTAGAAACATTCTTAAAGCACCACTCGAATAATTCTGCTGCGCATTCTGAAGTTCTAACTTGTCTCCTCGAAGTGCGAAGCAAAGACGACAAAGATAAAGTCGAATTGGATCAGGCGTTGCGCGAATTAGATGGGTAGGAATAATTTCTTGCAACATTTCTTTTGTTTTTCATTCAAAAAATATTCTAAGACAATTAACCTTTTACATTATTTCTTAGATTTGGCAAAGAAGATGTAACTGCTCGAGCTAGCGTAATAAGAGCAACAACCGATTCACCGATGTCGCCACCGGCAAGTACATCAATGTCACTCGGGAAACAACTCCACAAGGGTAGTCTCCATGCGCCTAAAAGTTTGTTAGACATTTGGTTGCAAAGAAGTGGACCTAAGGAGAAGAAACCTGACTTCCATGGAAGAGTGAATAGTGATGGTCCCAAGGCAAAACTATATCCCAACTTAAAAGAGACTGGGCGAGAGCCACGCGAGCCTATCTTGGAAGGCTAACGATTTGATTCGAGAAATTTTAATGAACCATACGCGTATAAAATATTAGTTACAATAATTATTATTTGTTACCTACCATTGATCGTAATGGATAATGCGTTACAATACTTTTGACCAGAAACAAATAACAATTTCTTAAGCTATAACTGGTCTACTAGTTTCCTTATACCTAGAACATCAACTATCCTGCATCATCATGTTCCAGAGTGCTACTCATCCCACATACTGATTCGCCAATAGATATAAGTGTACCTAGAAGGAACGTTTAGTGCGCTTCAAGGAGTGGAGCAAATTCGACGAGATTCTCGGTACAGGAGCACAAAGACACAGTTGCAAGGGTTGCAACGTGACCGATGCTATCCAACGGAAAGAGATACGCGAGGCGATGCACCTGCGCCCGAAGATATGTGCGAGTAACAGCGCGAAAGTGTATCAGTGGTACAACGAAAGCGATCCACTCCGACTCTCATCCCCGCGTCCTTCGTCCCTCGGCGTTTTACAGCGGCAGACACGTCTGCCGGGTGTCTGAGCCACTGCGATACGTTGACCTCCATCGAAACTATAGCTCTCTATCGTCTCTCCCTCCCCGGCTGGAATTCCGCCGCTAATCGATGGAAGGAAGGAGGAAGGTATGCTTGCTGCTGCACATAATATAATGCGAGCACGAGAGGACGGGGGAAAAGAGAGACGGAGACAGAATCGACGGATGAGGAGAAGCACACAGAGGGAAAGAGAGGCGGAAGGGGATCGGAGAGTACAAGTGCGTGACGTAATGGTTCATTCATCCCGAGACAGACGATATCCCGGTCAATGGTGTACATATATACATATACATATACATATATATATGTATATATATACTTGTGTATACACATATACGCATCTCTATGTATGATTCGTTTCGATACATACGTGCATGTGTATATGTGTGCTACACCTACGTACCTAGGAATCTGCGTGTGTATGTGTCACGTGAAATGCACACGTGCACGTGCTGTTCTGCTCGTTCGTCTCGCTTTGATTTGCTCGTTCCTCGCTTCGGCCAGTTACAGCCGTATCCCCGGCTTTCCTTTCCTCCGTCGTGTTTCGGATAAATCAGTCGCGGGGACGTCATCTGCGTGAACTGACCTTGGCACGTCGGTCCGCCCGTGGATATGGATTTTTCTTATCGACGCTGCTTGTTACGACTCATCTTACGCAATTATTATGGTACCTATTGTGAGAAGTTGAATAATCGAGACACGATACGTAAAACAATTAAAACGCTACCCTCGTGTTTAATGCGACAACGGTACAAGTGTTAGGATTGAAAGAATAGATTGCATAATGCGATACCAATTGTCATTGTGATTGATAATATCGGGCTTATTGAAAGGAGATTGTTCCTTTATCCTTCTTTAATAAAATGTCTTTCTATGAAGGATTTGTTGGTCAAATAATTGATTAAGAATTTATTAATTACTTAATTTTGTAAATAATGAATGATATTAAAACTAGTTGATAGTCGATTAATTACTTGTTACTAAGAAGAAAGAAAGGACGGAAGTAACTTGCATCCTAAATTTCTATTTTATTCGAGAATTGGATATTTTATTAGCGATTAGAGAATGATTCGGTTAGTTGAAATTATCTATCGCGATGCGTTTGATATTCTCGCCGGGAAATTCGCGCCGCGACGCAGCCGGAAAAATAAATTAGATAGAATTATTGATCCAGAGCTTACACACAGCTGTGTGCAGGTGGTAGCGTGAAGAAGAGTCCGCCGTTTATAATTTACCTCGCCTATCTACCCCAAATATCGATCCTGACAAAGGGTCACTGAACGAACAACGGTGAAAAGAGAAACATGCCGCGTAGTCTGGCTAATAATCATCAATGTCACTCGCTAATTACCGATGCTAACATCGTAAAACATCAAAGAAAAAGTTTCGCTAGAAATTCGGTAAAAAATGATCCAAACGCCGGTTCGATGACCGCTTAACTTCAGCTTTTAATAAATAGAATAAGCGTCCCTTAGTCAACGTAATTAAAAAATATCACATATTTTTCGAAGATTATTGCGTTGCTACTACTAGGCCATTCCGTAAGTAATGTAATTTAACATTTTATTTTGATGTACTGTAAATCATGATTAAACGAGATCGTAATTTGAAATATAGAGTGGAGACGTAGGCTGACGTCTTAAGGCTGTAGGTACAGTTACGATCTTGCTATGTATAATTATATATAATAATAATTATACATTGTGTGTCTCATTTCATGAGAGAGAGAAAATGTAATATAAATATACACCGTTTTTTTTAATATTCTCCGGAAACATAAATGATATGCATTGATATACATTTCTTCGCATGACCTTCGTTTGCGATCCTTACGTGTCCATGATTACTTTGTCTTAATCAAAGGACGCATAGTTGTAAATTTATAATGAGAGGTTTTGCCTTATCCACCACCTCTCATTTTTTTATCACTTAAGAAAATGATATTTAGGGTACCTACTGCAGGAAACCTTGAATGACAGACCATACAAAATTACTAACCAACTACTTTACGAACAAAATAACTAATGTCGCTATGTGAAGATAACTTACAGTGATATAATGATATATTTTCCTTAACTGTTACTGATTGTAAGTATTCTATTTCCCTCCCACGAAATTCCCGCTCTGCCAGTTTGCCGTGTTTCTTTTTTTGAAACTACTGGATCCACACAGCACGTCTGCACGATAGAGTGTGGAAAACGGCTTATCTGTTTCTACCTTTTGGCAAATAGGATACGAGCTTCGGGGCACGTCGGACGTCCTACCGGAAGACCCATCGATAATGCATGGCGTTATCGATTCTTGGTATACATTGGCAAGTTCGTGGAGTGGATATCGATCTGTGCCAGAGAAGCGACGTGCTCCGTTTGCTGGGCCTCTATAATTCATCGTCGCTTCGCTTCCTAGTCTTTGTGCCTTCCGGACGGGGTCGAAGCTTTCTCGAGTATTGGAGTTGAGCGTCTTTGGAACGTCACCGTGTCCGAATGAAATGCTCGTCTCGAAATGCATCAGTCATTGTCACAGTCCAGTCCAGTGAATGAATCAGCGAAATAAACCTTAACGCAATATTAACGAGCTTTGCCCGAAAAAGAACCTCTGTTTGTAGAATACGACGATTAATCGTTAGACGTCGAGGAAGAGTATACGTGGTTCTGTTTATAGCGAAGTTGGCTAGTACACGGCTACTGCAACTGTCAGTGGAAGCCAGCTGATCGATTTCGAAGGAAACACTACAGTTTGGCCAGACTTGAACTAGTTTCCTGAGCTGGTCCTATCAACGTGCATTAGATTGCTGCATACGGATCCCTCCAGTATCCGAAGTTAATGAGATTTTGATGGGATGTCGATTGTTATTGATTACGTTAAAGAAGAAGAAATTTTATTTACAATGTATATGTTTATCGAATGGTAATGAGATCGATAATACAAGTATTAGGAAGTTATTATCGTTGTGAATGACCAGAATTATTCCTGAGATTTTCTAACGTGAATTTGGAGAAGATTGTATTAGGATACTTTGATCACGATTGATGGAATTTGAAGTTGATTGGATTGTGGACTATGCGCTTGTGGAAAATTTATAGATGTGGAGATACATGGAACGTAATCAAAATATACATGTAATATATCCAAAGTAAAATACTCGTTGCAATATTCAATAAATCAAATTCCTAAAATCCATTTCCTTGCCACAGCCACAGGAATTCGCAAATCAAAATTTATAGCGACAATTATCGATCACCGAAACCTCCAATCTTATCGCAATACCAACAACGACGCCAAATTCAAAACCCGCTTATCATAATCCCAAGAAACCGAACTCGATCATACATATCAAGGACAGAGGTAAAGATCGTCGAAGAAGGACGAAATCGTTGGGATAAAGTCGACTAGGGGTTAGGGTAGAAGTTTCTACGCGTCTAGGAAACGTATTCCAGGCTCGCAATATTCCTTCGAGTTCTCGTTGGCGGAAATGCCAGGTCGGAAAGAAAGAACGAGAGAGAAGAGTGAGAGAAGGTAGGAGGGTGACGAGGGAAAAATAATCTCCCAGCGGGATTTTCGACCCTCGTCGCGTGTTCGTATCGGGGATAGGAAGAGACCCGGTGATCGTTAGCACGGAAGGGGACTTTGAAAAACGTCTCTTCGTGAGAGAGGCAGCTGCTGCTACTGAGCTGGAGCCAGGCAAGCAGGCAGCATTGAAAAGGGGGCGACAAAGGGACGCACTGACCCTCGGGGAGTGTAGCGGGAAAACGAGTCCTGCACGCTTTCGTCTGCCTCAATGGAATACGTTACGATATAGCTTGAAAAATTCAGAGAGCCGAATCTCTTCGTACCGGAAGGAAAGGTTTCTCTTTTTATCTGTTTCGCGCTTTTAAAGAATTCAGACTACTGTTTCGTATCATTTTGTCGGATGATCTCCGACTGTTCTTTCTTGTGGGTTGGAAACTAATTTGTGTTGTCATCTATGCTCCATGTACATATACTAGGTGTCTTTTAATTCGGGTAAAGATTGTAACATTTGTTGGACAAATATGTCTGTGGATGTGAAGAAGCTAACGATGATACATAAAACCTGAATAACTTCGATATCTTAAAACAAAGGAAAATGAACTTGCACCCTCAAAATGAACGATCCACGAAAAAAAACAGATATTTCTTAAATCATGAGTTTATTTTTTCACCCTCTTAGCAAAATTATGTTTCTCACGCGTTATAGCCCCTGATATGAGACACCAGGGCGTGATTTTACACAAGGGGATCAAACGTTTCAATAAGTCCCTAATGAATTCCTAATGTTCAGATTTAGCTCCTTTACTCGCGAATCTTTACGAACGGAGGTGTATATCCCGGAAGGACAGCTGCTCGGGGTCAAAAGCCTCGAGCGTGTCGTGTTTCCCTAGGACGTACAGGCACAAGTAACAAACAGAATGCTGAAGTGTAATTGCGTTTATAAAGCGTGTCATGATATCGTCGGCACTTTGCTACTGGACTCGTATTGTATTATTCAAAGGGTTATTACGTCGGACTCTAAGAGTTGCTTCCACCGTCCGCCAAGCGAAGGATCTTCGATCCGAGTTGAACGTACAGAACTCCACGACTTTCATCGAACAACGCGTCTGTGGATTAACGTTGCCTAATGATAGGACGTGACAAAATCGGCAGGCGGAAGGCGGACCATTAACGATAAGATCAAATCATTTCAGATATTTTGTGCTGTATACCTTATATTTGGTATATATAAACGAATTATAGAAAATTTCGTTTCTTTCTAATATACTTCCCGAACTACCCGTCATTTGACAAAATTTTCTAAAATCCACCACTTTGATGTACTTCTTATTGTTCCACAGAAAGTTTCTTCTATATTAGTCGTTCAACCTTGAGCTTCGATTCCTCGAGCTGCAGCCTTAGTTGAAACTCAACATTTTGAGTTACATAACGGAGTAAGCGTCTTAAGACAGCCCTTGAATCATCTTACGCTAAAGCTAACACACCTTAGTAAATCGGATTAATGAACTCTATTCGAGTTCCCTCATTTTTGCGACACTTTTTTGACAGAGAAGACACACTTTCTCCAATCGGTACTTTCATCGTATCGGTCAAAACCATCCATAACGAACTACGAAGAGGCTGACGGAACTGAGTCGCGGCTGATACGTAAAGTTCGAAGATCTCTGCTCTCTAGAGAGTCGAAGTTAGAACGAAAGAGGATCCAGCCGATAGATCTTGCACGAGGGAAAGAGAAACAATGCGTGGCAGGAGAAAGGAGAAGAAAAGTCCTGATGCGATGGTAGGAGGAGTCGAAAGTAGAAGGAAGAGAGTATGAAGAGAGAGCGGTTACGAAGAGCGGTCGTGAAGAGAGGGTGGCGGAGAGGGTGTCCCTCAAATCGCCCCCGCCATGGTAACGTCGTCGTAGCACGTGCTTGCTACGTCACCGGCCGTGTTTACAGAGAGATACCTATAGCCGTACTCGTGACCTTGTGTTTTGTATATATCATCCTCCCTCCTGACGGCCGCGGGATTCCCCTCGCGGTCCCGCGGACCTGGGAATACCCCCATCCGGTATCGTCTCTCCTCTCCTCTCCCTTTCGACCTTCCGCCGCGTGGCTTTGGTACACGAGAGAGCTCCTCAAACTCCCCATGAGGCAACCAGTTGTTCCGTCTGTGACGTAACGGGGTATCACACGACCTGTCGGTGCTTTGTTGCATCCTATCCTGCTCCACCCTTCGCGGCAGCCACCTCTTTCGCTCGCAGCCGACCTACCACCAGACACGCTCTTTCTTTCTCCTTCTGTCTTCTCTCTTTTCACGTTCACACGTACTTCGTCCACCCAATGGTATATATGTATACGGTTCGTCTTTTGCCCTTTCCCTCGTCTCCTTCGTCGCGATGCCCTCCATACCGCGGTTAATTCTCTGTGCTCTCTCTCTTTCTCTTTCTCCTTCTCTCTCTCTCTCTCTCTCTCACCGTCCATATGTATGCCGGTTCTGTGTATATTTGGCCATGTGCATCTGTACGAAGAGAGGCGATGCGGGTTTATGTGTACAAGCTTGCGATCCGAGAGAGTGAAAGTGAGAGAGAATATCGGGAGAGAGGACGGGAGAGGATGCTTTAAATGGGTGAACACATCGCCTCGAAGGTCGTGCCAGACCTTACTGGGTCACTGGAACGATGGTGATGACCCCGCGCTCCTTTTCCTCCGGCTTCCTTCTAGTTCGACGGATCGAGCATCAAAGCGTCGTTTTATCGGAGGAATGTGAATGGCGTTGACAGTGCATGTATGTTGTGTTTCTGGTATGGTTAGGCTTCTGCAATTTTTATGAGACGGTGTAGAATTGACTGTGGTGGTTTACGTGTTTTATGGAGTTTGAATGGGTGATACGATAAAAATTGGAGGAAAGGTGAAGATTGGTGGAGGCATTGTTCGAAGATATGGACGTGGACTGCAGACGATAACCCGTGGTTTAAGTATTTTGTATTTGTTACTTCTTCTGAAGCCTTTGAAAACTTGGGTACTGATACAGAAAATTGATTGATCTTAAAATAAAGTTATCCTTTCTATGCTGTTTCATTTTATGAAAATAACAAAGTAATTGAAATAATTTGTTATTTCAAAGAAAATTTGATCAAGTTTGCTATAATACAATGATACGTTCTAGTGTGAGTACCAAGCGTCATAAATTCTGTTCCAATTTTTTTGGGGGGGGACACGAACGTGACCTGAGTGAGACGCATCAGCCTGTGACTCGTGAGCTGGTCACGTAAGAGATTAAATAAATCGTAAAATCGACCAGACGTTACAGTTTATATGGTGAATGTCCGTGGATGAAAGAATTGACAGAAGTTTCAGGAGATAAGAGCTAGAAACCTCAATCAGGATCGTAAAAATAAATAGCTATATCCTGTTGCTAGCTCTGATTCGAACCTTATTGACAAAACTGGAATGTTACAATGCGTGTGTATTGTCAAGTAAAATGTATATCACATAGCATCAATTGGTGCCATTACTTGATGCTTTAATTTAAGACCCCAATGACTTCACGTCATGGAAGTTCCTCTGTAATCTGGGAGAAGTCTTTGTGCATTGCACTTGGAGCATAATCTCTTTGATGATTTTCAATAGAGTTGCCATTCTATTCAACGGGGTGATCTTTTACAAATCTGTTATATCATCAAAATTACTAGAGCCACGTCATTTTGCACGATTCAAGTAATATTATTAGCGAAATTATACAAATCAGATGATCGTCCTATCCGATCCGAATTGTAAAATTTTAAAAAACACAAGTCTTTCGCAGAAAACGAATCGTCCATTTGATAGAAAATTGTAGTGTAAAAAGACTAACAATATCATTCGTAGTATGGGCGATTTTTCCTTTTCTCGTATTCGTTTGACTTCCCATCAGGATTCGGAGGAAATTTAGGTTGGTAGCTACAAGCAGACGTTCCTGGCAACGAACCACGCCGCAAGGTTGCTTCTGTCCTTAATTTTAGAAGCGCCGGAAAGGAACGCTTGGAGATGGTCGTCGCGACGAAAATAATAACGCATACCAGGCGAAAATAAAAACTTCCTTACCACGCACTTGGATTTTATTTCAGTTCCATCCTTCGAATTCTCGTTTGAATTAATCGGGACGATTCGTTAAACTAAGCGAGGATATCTATGTTTTGCTCTAAAAATTCTATTACGAATCATTTTATGCATCTGGAGATACACTCTTATACTTTTCGAAGGTAACAAAAAGCAAATAAAAAGAAAGAAAAGAAAAGAAATGCAGAGATTTATGGCGACTGCTGGTCGAGTTTCATCGTGGAATCATGGAACGAGCACTGGGAGAAAGTTGTGTAGAGATTGGAGAGCGTTTCACTTTCACTTTGTCCGACCCGTGACCAACATGGATTCAGGCTCCTCCAGACTTGTAAAACAAGTGTTTCTTTCTCTGATCGATTTATACTCTGCGTATAAACGATAGTTATTACGGCCATCCCCAGAAATTATGTTTAAAATTCAAAGAAACTTCGGTATCGATATAATATGATAAGGATTTAAAATAAAGATCATTTATTGAGTTGATTTACGTCTTATTATTCCTTTTGTTCATGCTAACGCAATTTTTATTGCGATAATGAGACACGGATAAAGAAAAAAATTGCTGCTTTTATTAAATGGTACTGCATTCTCATAATGTATAATTTGATAGAAAGGGACATGATTAATTGCGATGTCATCACATTCAGTTTTATTTAATCATTTAGCTTTTATTATGAAATTCGTTTATTTAATCTATTCATTCGTTAGGTCTAATTATTTGGTCTGTGTAATTAAATTATATTATTGATTGTTATAATTCAATTAATCTATCATTTAGTAATATCATTTGCTTATTTATTTTACCGATAGCCATATTCATGTTATCATGTTGTAGGTATTATAATAGGTGATATTATATTCAAACACGTTTATTGTTCCTAACAGAAACAGATACATTGCATTGATAACTCGATATACCAATTCTATAACTATGTCTAATGAGAATTTTCAACAGGCAGATTGTTCAAGAAATAATAATTGTCAACTGTTCAACGCATAATCATCAGCGACTAGAGACAGTATTTTGACTTAAAATGCAATTATTATTTTAAAATTGTATCTCTTACATAATAATTTTCAAAATTCCTCTATTTCGACGTTCTATTTTATCCTCTAACGATTCAGCTATCCGAATTAACAATCACCGTAATGAATTTTCAAGCCAGAATCAACGATTATTTAGTGCGTCTCGTCTATGTCAATGCTCGAGAAGCCAAGTATCATCGTCGTCGTCATCGCGATCATTATCACCCTCGTCGGATAACGATCGTCATCGACATCGGGAATATCGTCATGGGGATCGGTTAACGATCCCCATATACGTATCAACGGACGAAGTAATGGCTGTGTTTCTTTTCTAATCAGCGACAGCACAATTATCTCGTAAATTCGGCTTGTCCCAATTGAACCATTGGCTTCCAATCTCCCTCGTGATCATCGGCGGTTCTCACCGAGGCAAGAAACTTAATTGCTCCTTTTAGGTACGATTAATTTCGAATCAATTACCCGTTTGTTTGCGCACCATTCGCTACAGCGTACGGTTAATGGACGTGTAATTACAACCGGTGTATCGTGTATTACGTTGCCATTAACCCTACATCTACGAATGCCATCAAATTCCTTCTTTCTTCTTCAAGATTATCTGGTTCATTTGCTTTATGTGAAACATTGTTTCTTCTCTTTAGATTAATTTAAAAAGCGATTCTATCGCGAGTAGTCTCTTTCAGATATTGTATATAATATTAGTTGATTAAAAGTTGTCCAGAAGGCTGGACCATTGTTGTTACGAGCGTGCGATGTTTTATTTTATTTTATAATGATAAAACGAACATTCGATTACGTAGGGGGTTTTTTTTTCATGACAACTCTATGCGATAGAAAAATCCACATAGAAAATAAAATTGTCCATATAGTTCGATAAAATAATATTACGTGATTCTATTTTCGAAAGAAATGCCCATAACGTACCTGCGTGAGTCAGAATTGACCCAGCCCTCACCATCCGAATTATTCTAACAATTCGTTATTTTAGGTTCTTAATTCTTTCCTATATAATTCTATCGTTTTCTGTAGTTAGTCTGTAAGAAGTAATTTTTTTTACAGTTACTGTGGCTATTCTTCAGAGAGGTCAGTATAAAATTAATAACCTTGTTTGGAAAGTGAACCGTGGGGAAAAAAGGGAACGAAAAGAATCAGCCACGCCTACTCTGTGTTTATGCACATTATACTGATGGTAATATAAAAAAAAGCACAAAATGTTGGTATTTTTTATTTTTTATCTCATGTTCACCTTTATAGCGACATAAACATAGTAACGGGAGAAAACGTGGACGATGGAGTTTTTTTTTTTATAGAAAGAGGAAAAGGGGAAAAGTCGATGTTTTTTTCCTTGTTCGTAATCGAACCGGAAAATGGAAGTGATCGATCCCCCTTTTGCGTCGAGAGCTTTTGCTCGTTTTCGCGTGCATGAAAGTTTACCGAGTTAATTAGTCGCTTCTTCGCGATAAATTTTACGCGAAGTTGCCGGAATAGACTTCTGTACAAGTTTACAGACGCTGTTTTATAATTTCAAACATTTGACTTCATTCTTTGTTTTTAATAGGAAATTAAATGCCCTATGCTCGAAAATTCCTTTGGAACCCTTATTTGTTTTTATTAGCGTCGAGGAAAATTTTATTCGAATAAAGGATAACGAATAAAAATAAAAAAACAAATATTATTCGACACTGATGAATAAATATCCAACGGACTGAGTATTTATTTGGATAAGAATTTATTCGAATAAGAAGTTATTGCGTGTACATCCTTTTGAAATTTTAACCAAAGCGTTATTTTATTGGGATGACATGCATAGTATGTCACATGGTTATTCGATATCAAAATTATTACAGATGACTGATGACATACCGTGTATATCATGACGTATTTTTAAATAAAAATTGTCTGAAACGTGTTTTTTTTTTTATTCCCTATATTGATTAGTTCCACTTATTTTTTTATTACAAATGTAAAGGAGTTTTTGGTCATTCGGAGGAGTTTTGTTCAAAGTGACCTTCCTTGAATTGTGATAATCCGCGACTATTTCTTTCATTATCACGTTTCCATAAAAAATAGGTACATTTTTAATAAAAAAGTCACAAAAACTTATTAAAATTCGCCATAAAAAATTTGTTGGCAAGGATTTTGAAAATTATTTTCAAGAATCATTCACACTAGACTATAGATGTTTATTAAAGACTTCAAGATTTTTAAGTAAAACCTAAGTAAACATCCGTATCATTCGTTAAATTTGAATACCATAACCAGCAATTTACTTTGGCAATTTCGTATATTTTTGCATATTATTTCTGATTATTACCAAAATAACTTATTATTTGCGAAGACGAGTCGTTTTAATTCACAGATCAATTCCTCTAGCGTTGACTAGGTGCCTCGAGAGACGAGTTCATTGCTTCGTGCATATTAACGAACGTTGCAACGTGTCTTTTTGCGTAATGGGACCTGTATGACTCTTGTGAATCTATTGATGCATCAGACAGCCCAGTACGTCGTTTCAGTTGACTGACAAATTTCTCAATTACGTTGTTTGACGTTGGAAGTAATGCGAAATACGGTTCAACGATTTCAAGAACAAATTAATAATCACTTCGTTAAATAAATGTACCAATATTTGTAGCACTTGATTCATAAATATATTAAAAATATATTGGGTCGTTTCGTAAATAATGTGGTTTTTCTAAGAGTTAAGTTCGAAACAACGGGAGTTGTTACTATCAGAGTTCTAAAACATTGAAATAGAAAACTTCATAGAAGAAGACAGTGAACTATAAAATATACGAGAAAATGAATCACTGATCAATTACCACAAGGTAATTGTTTATTTTGATCTAGTAATACGAAAGCCAAAATATTACTTATGGGATGGGCCAATATTTATCGAGGTACACTCGATTAAGTAATTTTAAAATGATTTTTAATTTTATCTTCGTAAAAAGATATGTATTAAAGAAATGATGGATATCTTGGAAAATTCGGAAAAAAGAAGAGATAATAACTGTCCTGTAATAATCTTAATCCTTTCAATGGCATAATTTTACTATTTCTCTACTAAATATCCAGAATTAAAGCTTCACACTATGTTACCATTATAAGTACATAGTTGCCGTCTTTTGTCTTTGTTTCATTTCTTGAAATTCTCAAAAGTCTTGACAAATTTTCCATCAACTTTATACGACGATACTTTAAAACGTCTGAGAAAAACTGTACGATGTTTTCACTCACACAGTGTGTCCAGTTTCTGGTTAAGCAGAAACACCAACAAGAAACGTTTTCAAATAATTTATTTAACCTCGTACTTCGTAATGACATCACGTTACTTTACAATTAATCCAAGAATTACACGTTACTCTAACTTTAAAAGGAAACAAAAATCGTGATCGGTCGCAGAAGCGCACTATACAAATGTAGTCGAAACTCATCGGGCACCGGGGTTTGGAGCGATGGTAGTGAAGGGGTTGAAATTCGAAAAGTGTCGCGCGGCCTTCGTTTTTTCTTTTTTTTTTTTTCATTTCTTGTTCTCTCAAAAGAGACGCGAGAAAAATTGGTAAATGGACATCACGAACGATCGCTAAAGATCGACTGGTGCTTGTCGAAGGCAAGGCAAAATGTGATTTTCTTCTTTTTTTTTTTTCTTATTTTTCTCCTTTTTCGTCTGTTGGCGATTTGTTGACTCGCGAAAAAGAATGTTATGGCGTTTATAGAGTTACAGACATTGTCTGCAGACGTGTGTCCGCATACAAATTTCTATAAAATATATAGAACTTCTAATAATGTGTAATAAATACAGGACGTTTTGTATAGAACGACCCAAAAGAGTAACTGATGTCGTGACAATGGATGAATATTCCAAAAGGATGATGAAAATTCCTATTCAATTTTGAAAGCGAAATAAAAAAACAGTTTCGGGATTGGCGTGTATTGAATGTTACCCTCTCGAGGAATGCTGGTACATATGTGTACGTTTAGTTTCTCTTTAATTCAAGTATGATTGCAAAAGATACAAAGATACAATCGTCACATATGTATACATTATTTTTCTCGTTTGAGATGTTCGTAAATATATATTTTAAATAAATAATCTAGCCTGAAAAGACGCAAGATAAAGCAAGTGAAAATTGCTCCTTTGCAAAGAAAAGGAGAAAAAAAAAGATAGAAACATGACTTATCATAATTTTCCCCTGTGATCTTCCTATAGAAGTCAATATGTGTACACTTCTCGCGATTTGTTATATCGTGTGTCGTATATTACAATACTTTGCGTGTCCACGTCTTTTATCCAGAACTGCGAAAAATGTGTGAGATCCAGAGACATCCAGAAATCTTGTGGGAAGACACACATCTACAGACAACGTCTGCGAGTCTGAATATACGCGATTTTAGACACGATACAGAGAATAATAGCACATGGTGTGTCCGTTGATTCATTACGATCGCTTAATTAGTAACGTTAAATGGCAGTTTGTTAAGGTGATCGAACTGATCACCGGATCTTGAACCTCTTGTGAAACCTGAGATACGCGAACGTCGACATCGATCGATCAGCAAAGATCGTGGTTCGTTTTCGCCGCCGCTAGCTTTGTTCTCGTCAAAAGATGTTAACCGATTTGCGAAAAGTCGCGTTTAAGTTATTGAAAACAGTACAACGCGTCGCTGTATCGATTTCTTTTTCATTGCTCGAGGTGCACTGGCAGGGAAGGTCTTCTTTAAATTCCCTGGATGATCTTGCTTAACGATCAAACGTTGATTTATACATCTGTTGAGCTTGAAAGGATCACGTTGTCGAAGCTTGAGACGAGTGTTTCGTTGCATCAGTCATTTACGGCGAAAATCCTGAGTGTGCGAGTGTCGATATAATCCTCTATATCTTTGGTTAAAAATTTAGGTGCAGTGGCAATTGCATTATAGAAATGTAATAAGAAAAAAGAAGACTCTCTTCTTTGAAAACAATCGTTAAAAATCACAATGCAAAATTTTCCAAATGCCTCGAGCTGACAAGATATCCACTTGATATCTTATTAAATAAATCTGAGCCAGTGGTAAAAATAAGTATCGATATTTCGCTCGCCAGACAAACAGAACCAAAGATACAGTTCAGTAATAATAAAGTAGAAATAGAGTAGATTAGATTAAGTACATGAGCGATTAGTTAACTAAAGAGAGATATTAGGGCAAATACGACAAACATTGAAGGACAAATGAGAGGAATTGTAAGCCAAATCTGTTTTTAAACTAACGAGCCCGAAAATATAGAAATAAAAAATACTTTGCTCGTCTTAAATAGTAAGAACCCTTGAACGAAGACGGAATTAGTTGAAAGGCAGTTTATCGTAAAAAAGATACATAAATTTTAAAAATTAAGAAAATCATTTTTATTTAAAAATGTACTAAAAAAGGAGGTAATTTTCTGAACCATGTACCGTTAAGTAATTGAATGTAATAATACTATACAGGGAAACCTGTATATATTATCTGTATCGCTCAATTGTTGAACTGATATTACTAAAACTCATATTACTAGAAACTTGGTAGGATCATATTAATTCAGTTTCAAAGTTTTCACAATTTTAACACTTTCAAAGACTCTGTGATTGATGAGATAAATCTTGGATTCATGATTTGAGTCAAATGTTCTTTCACTTTTAACTTGTAATCGGTAGAGAATTTCCTTCCTTGTCTTCGTTAGGAATTTCTGTATCGAAAAAATTCATTCAAGAGAACAAAAGAGATGTTAGCCAAATGGAGGATGTATCGTAAATGCATAATGAGTCCGCCAGGTACTTATTTTTAGTAATATGAGTTCAACAATTGAGTAATATCCTATCATATGATTACCACGTGTGCTCGACATATACAGATTTCCCTGTATACTATTATTACATTCAATTACTTAACGGTACATGGTTCAGAAAATTACCTCCTTTTTTTAGTACATTTTTAAATAAAAATGATTTTCTTAATTTTTAAAATTTATATATATCCTTTTTTATTTTTCTTTAAAAATGTGCAAGTGGATGAAATGTTGCTTTCAAAATTCCACCAAGACAGACAAATAGACACAAAAGCAAGCTAAATAAAAGCCATTAAGAATTGTAAACGAATGTTTAGCAAGCATTTGCTGAACCATCGATGACAATCATTTAAGTACGATAGTATCTCAAGTAGTATAGTAATCGTTCCAAGCTCAGCTCTTCTGTATAAACGAATCTTAATTTGCGGAGACCGAAGAATCGTTGAATCGTTATAATATTCCAAAGTCAATATTATCAATACAAACACGATAACACATGACAAATATGATTCGAGTTGCCATTGACTACCAAATTCGATTTAACTCCATCCAACAATCACAAAGCATAAAAATCGATCGGATTACTCCAAGTCATGAATCTTGGACTCGTGGAAACGATCCTACAAATCTTCAATCCTTACTGTCCCTTTTCAGCCCCTCGAGAAATGAACGATAAATTTCAGCGAATATCTTCTTTGTTTCACTCGTGAATAATTTTTCTCGTGGCTCCAGGAAGATCCAAGAGGAAAGCGACACAAGAGGACGATGTACTTAATTCCCTCTTGGAAGGATCTGACCCTTCTCGGCGAGTCCCCTCATCGATCACGCGACTTATCCCTGGGTCAGGCCAGCTTCCATCGTTCATTCGTCTATCGAAATTCGCGGTACCGCACGCAATCGTGAAGAAATCGGTCTTCTTTAAAAAGATTTACGCTCTGTTAAGGATTAAGGCAGAGACAAAGATAAGATATCGTGGGTCTTTCTAGATTCGAGTCTATAAAATCGATAAATCGGGAGGAAAGTAAGAGAGAGAGAGAGAGAGAGAGAGAGAGAGAGAGAGAGAGAGAGAGAGAGAGAGAGAGAGAGAGAGAGAGAGAGAGAGAGAAAGAAAGAGAGAGAGAAAGTTTTTATAGCACGCGTGGTACACGTGGGAAGCAGAAATAGTGCTTTGACGGAATGACGTTGTCGTTGGTTGTGTTGCGTGGGACGTGGAACTTCGTCGCGAGATCATCGTTTCTTCACAGTGTATCGGTTCATAAGTGCTTTTACTTCCGCGATTCTCTCTCGGTTATTCCGTGTTCTTTCGTTCCCGACGTAAAAGAGAACAAACGAGAGGAGAGAAGAAGAAAGAATGAGAGAAATAGAAAAAATAGCGATGATAAAAAGAGAGAAACAACACAGAACAAGAAGAAATCAGTGTGGAATGTCTCGTATAATTACGTGCGAGAATAATAATTTATCAGGCGTTTAGAAAAAAAAAAGAAAGAAAAAAAAAGCAAACAACTCCGCTACATTAATCCGTTTACGTTTATAAGACAATAAAAACTGTGCTTGCAGTCATTCGTAATAGCAGTAATAGCAGCAATAATATAATAATGATCGTAATTATAATCATAACCATAACTGTCTTCTTCATCGTCATCATCATCACCATCATCATTATCATCATCATCGTCGTCGGCATCATCATTATCATCATCCTCATCCTCATCATCATCATCATCATCATCATCATCATCATCATCATCATCATCATCATCATAGTATTATAATCAATCGCCATTTCGTACTTCACAAATATGTATATTATAGCAATCTTAAAGTCATCACCGTCAATTTAATCACTACTTAAGAGTTACTTTCTAATTATCGCAAGAGAAAAAAAGGACAAAAAAATATACGTTCATACATATTTTCTGTATTCCCCCAGCTTTTCCTTTTCTTTTAATTCCGAAATACTTAGGAGGGGGTGGGGGGGGGGGGGGGGACTTCTCACGCATACGTGTCTATGTATTCATATATATATATATATATAAATATATCATCATATTATTTTTATATATCTTCTTTCCTTGCCAACGAAACGATCGATACGGAATAAATTAGGCGCTAAATAAATAGAACGGATCACTACGGTTTTTCTCTCTTCGTTAAAGTAGATTCATACTTGCTGCATTCTTCCTTTCTTTTCTTCCTATTCATCCACGTCCCTCTTTGTTTCTCATTTACCGTCGCGTTCATTCGCAGAAGTTCACTTACGTGTTAGCCGGCGAATTAGTTCGTAAGATCGCTTCACGATGTAAAAATCGTTCCCGTTGTCACTACTAACGATGCTGACACGTCGAGAGTGACATTGTTTACTCCGCGCCGCATCAAGCCGGATTTGTCGCAACGATTTGTCACACCGATTTGCTTCGTATGAAACACCCGTCTTAACGCGTTCCGTACTAAGGTAAAAATTCACCAGGAATAATAATAATAATAATCATCATCGACAATACAGCAGAAATTCGAACTGTTCGCGCGAAGGGGTGGATTTCTCACTGTCGGTGTGTCCCTTGCGTCAGTTGCTTCACTTCCTCCATTTCTCCTTCTTCTTTTTTTCTTTATTCTAGTGCAGCCAAACAAGTGCATAGCTGCCACAATGGCGTGTGTATCGTTTAATAATAGGGTCAGTATCTAAAGTAGCCTGACCACGCTGTTCTAAATTACAAATATATATTATATAATATATATACAATATATATATATATATATATTATACAATATATGCATATTATATATATATATAAAATTTGAATGAACGTTCTTGATCAAGCTATAGTGGTTTACTTTATTCTTCTGTTCCTCTCTCGCTCTCTTTCTCTCGCTATCACTCTCGCAATCTTGCACTCGTTCTTTAAACACTTTCACTCTCTCCTCAGTTCCTCCAAAGTTCGTCATTATACTTCTATTATCTTGCCTAATCGTTTCTCTTTCCTGTCTTAGGTTTGTTACTGATATATATTGTTCGTTTGTCAACCGTCCAATAACCGTCATCGTCGTCATTCACCCCTTCTTCCTCGGTTCGCATTCGTCGTCGCGGCTCCGTCTTCCCTCGGACAATTAATAATCCTTAATAATGCAAAAATACTAGTTAAATCCCTGTACATGAAAACCTTGATGTGGTATACGTGTGGTGTCTTTGTTCCTTCATTCTATTAGTCTTCAAACTTGCTATCATGGCCGCATTCTATACAGGTATTCGTGTACGGTTTTGCGCGCGCGAATCAGTGTGTGGTTATGTGTATGTGTGTGCAGGTCCGACCGCCCACTCGTTCTCGTATTTCTTTTTCTTGGTGGACTCAAAAAAGCGTTACTTTTATTTGTTTCTAAAGTATCTTTTTACTTACAAGGTATTTGGTTTGCTCCATGCATCACTCTGACATGCAGTTTTTTTTCTTGTTTAGATATATAAATTATGGTAATGATTCGGTATTATAATTATAATAATAATTATTATTAATAGTAATATTATCATTGTGATCGGTGTGTGTAGTACCGCCGTTTTTCTCATTTATCATTATTATTATTATTATTTTGTTTCTTTTTTGCTGGTCACGGAATCAGTTACTCGATATCTCTCTCACACCCGGTTTTATACGTTCTCGCTCATCCTTTCTCTCCCACTCTCTCTTTCCCTTCGCTTTTCCCATTCGCTATGCACACCTCATTCACGGTATTTTTTCGATTTTTCCCTTTTTTTTTACATTTTCTCATTTTTTTTGACAAAAAGAACAAAGGAGAAGATAAAAACATGCGTCAACGCCGTTTCGTATCGCCCTTTGTAATTCGGTGGCCTTCAAAAACGCCGGTACAAATCATGGTAAAAAGGAATGATGTCTTGGCTCTTGAATTAAACGCTACGTCGTTTTGCTATCGCGCAACAAGCGGAATCGGGGGGAGGGGGAGCGTGTGTTTGTTCAAAAGGCAGTAACCGCGTGGAATTACTTCGTTTCGATCTCCATGAAAAAAAGAAAGAAAAAAGAGAAATATTCAGAGTCCCTAAAAACTACGACGCGCAGCAGAAGAAGGAAGAAAGCTCTGTCATCTCGAGGTTTCCTTCGCGTAGAGTCGAAAGAAAGTAGCTATCACTATTATCACATGGTATAAAAGTTACGTGAAATGTCGCGAATAACGCTAATCGTACGATCATCCCAAAGAACCTGTTCAGAATCGGTCGATATGATAAAACGGACGCGAAGAAGAACAGAGAGGAAGTCACTAAAATATAAAGAAAAACGATGAGAATGAAGAAGGAAATCTTCGAAATATCGAGCTTTTTACCTCTTCTTTCTGCCTCCGATCTAGCGCGATGGATATCTAAAGACCAGCAAGATGCTTATACACAACTTCCACTTTCATCATATATGCAGTAACACTATTTTACAACGAGGTCTCGTGATATATTTCTACAAACAATAGCAAAAAGAAGGCGAAACAAGACCAAAGATACTGGATGTAGTGAAGAGAAGGAACGAGGAGATAAAAAGGGGAACCTTACGAATTTAATGAATCTAGGATAAATAATTCACGGCGAGGAGAAAGGAACGGAAGAAAGAAGGCAAAGAAAAATAAAAAAAGAAATGGGCAAGGTACATAGTTGGAGAGTTAAAGAGGAAGAGAGGAATGAGAGAGAGAGAGAGAGAGAGAGAGAGAGAGAGAGCAGGAGCGAAGGAGAATCATCAAAACGATCGTGATGGTGCGATGGTAGGCTACAGGTCTACTATCCGCGACCCTGATCGGTGACCCTGACGGTTTTTAGAAGCGCCTCGCTGCGATCAGCGTTAGATTAGCGGCCGACACGAGGGTGCTGACGTTGTTGCTCGTATTCGTGGCTCCCTGGCTGGCGGTGGGTCACTTCTTACTCTTCTTGGTGGGCGGCTCCTGTACGTCCTGCGAGTCTTCGGTGTCCTCGCTGTCTGTCGGTCGAGGCGTGTTGTTGCTGTCGTCGTTGTCGTTTGTGGCGAGTGAATCGTTCGTGTCTTCGCTGGCAACGGCCGCTGTAATCGGCGTAGCGGGTTTATCCATCGAGTCTTCGGTGAAGGACGTGGTCATGCTGTTCTCGTCGATGGCCGCCGGATCAATACTGCCTAGTTCCTTACCGTTCACTGCCACTTCCTGATTGCTGTCGTCCGATGGTTCTGTCGCCTCGCCGTTGCTGGGCGGATGAGAGTTCCCGTTCTCTGTGGAGCCTGGAATGCCGTCCAGCAGCTCTGGCTTCAACTCGGACGCCACGTAGTGGGTCCACAGGGCGAGTTCCACCCTGTGGGGACTCCAGGTTTTGCCGTTCGACGCTGCAATGAAAAAAAAAGAACCAAACGTCTGTTAAATATTTAATCGTTAGGCGATAAGGATCGTCGAGACTGCGGACCTTTATGCATTTATGGGAATTTTCAATGAAGAAACGTACATGCAGTGACTAGGAAAAGTACTGGCGCATGATCATATTTTCCAATGAAGTATTTCTTTTTATCAAATTCTGCATTCCATTTTCCTAGGATCGAATCTCTGTAGTTGTATGAAGGTAATAATGCTTAATAATAAGTTATATTATAGGATATATTATTGAAAGTATTATTAAATAAAATTTAGTATGTTTAAGCCTAATTAAGTAGTCTACAAACACTATTAAAGATAAATTACTATACTAATACTTTTTGTAGCCATGATAATATACGAAAACATACAAAATATCCAAAATAAGGTACAATAGAAATCCGTTTATACAAACTTGTTGGAAGACAGATAGTTTATGTAATTAGTATCTATTTATTTTCTTCACCGCCTATGATTTTTCGTTCATATACTAAGAGTTGACATTCAGATAAACGGATTGAATAGACAGGAGTTTATTTAATCGGATATTAACGAAAGTTTCGTTCAAACAAACGAGATACTGCTGTACTTGTTATAATATACAAAAGGTGAAATCAATATCGATTTGGGTTCTGTCTCTTAGATTCTGTTTATAAAAATATAAATTTTCATAAATATCCGCAGTCTGATCGTCGAAATACTATCTTAATGTTTCGTTTCGAGTTATATATTTAATCGATACAGTGATATACAATTTGATTTAATTGGGAAACAAGAGTGATAGTGAGATCTTGATATAATAGTGATAGGGGATCAAGTAAATTCAGATTAATCGAATTATGCGAATTCAAGTAGTTTCGAGTGGAGAAGTATATCTATCTGAATCCATTGGGGGTCAAACAATTCGTATAATACTTCATCGATTCCTCGTTGCTTGTGCTTTATTGTCTAAATAATAGGAATTCGTGTTAAGATAAGTGGACTTAATCGGTTCAATAAGGAGTTCAGATAAACGAAGTTCCATGTGATTAGTACAAGTTTCTGTTCATACAAAATAAATTATTCATTTTTGTTCGTACAAATCATAGATAAAGTAGCTTCGAATTATCTATTTCAGATTAAAGCAACTGCCAGTCGACGTGATAACGAACAGAAAATTAGAAACTCTAAAGAGTATTTTTAATCCGCAACAGGATCCTGTTGCTAATCATCTCGATTTAATTGAAATCAAATAACTTAACTAATCTCAATTACACACATAAACCAATATATACATTTTAATAGTAGAAGGGCTGAATAAAAAATTGCTTATTTTTCTTCCAATATAGTAATTTCATCATGACAAACAGGAAGTTCTTAGAAGAAAAGGAAATGTGTTTAGAAATGAATAATCAATATGTACATATAGGTACATACTGAAGTGATAAAATAGTTTTACAAATATTTGTGAAACTTGTTTCCAAATTGTCCTGACGCTAGAACTATCGACGACCAAGATATAAAGCTTCTTTCAAAAAAATCAAAATGAGGGATACATGAAAAAATAAGCCTTTATCAAAAATCATTTAAATCTCGAGATATTGTGAATGCATAAAGTTCGTGTGAAGAATTATGAATTGAACGTTTCGATTACACTGATATTTCTGTTAATTCCGATACGAAAGATCGCGAGAAAACTTGTTGAACGATTCGATATTTGCTCCATGTATCGCTCTTCTCTTTTTCCCTTTTTTAAATTTAACTAAGGACACTGCGTTCGATAATTAATCGACGATAAATGAGTTAAACGTATATTAACAGAGACACTTACTTTGTTTGTTCAGCCTCTCGACGGTATTTTGAATGTGCTGAACAAAGTTGAGGTACTCCTTAGTAGTATAATCGATGCCCTCGATTTCCGGTATTGCCATCAGACATTCGTCCGCCATAAAGGGTGCATTCTCCGGTGATGCTGCTGCCAATAGGGCTGACGCCATCGTGGTGCCTACTCCTTTCAAATTCGAGAGGGCAGTAATCGCCTGTTCAAGGTTTGGAAGCTTTTTGAACGCCTTCTTCGTTTCAGCCATCACAGCACGAGGTGTGTTCACTTTTACTAAATAGGACAATTGAGGATAGAACTTCCCACGCTGCAAATAATAAAAAAAAAAGATCCAACGTTTAAAGGAAACATCACGATTTGCTAGACTATTGACTCGAAAGCCACGTGAACGTTACTTCTCGTATTCGTTTCCTGTTTCGTCGACTCTTTCAGCGCGTATGAAATAAATTATGACGTATACTACTATCGCACATGGTGATGATACACGAGTTTTAGAAATACTTTTTCAAGATAGTAGGTACCACCATATGTCGAAATTTCCAAGTTGTGTTCGATAAATTATAGAATTAGTTCTTGAATTTTAATTAACAGTTTTTAACTTGCTAATTACAGGAAATGTCTTAAGTCGAATTGTTAATCTTTTGCGCGTGATAGTGTCGACATTTGAAAATCTTCTACTGTTCTACATATCGCTTCGTTTCTATTAAAGATAGATTACATTCGTAGGTACATTTACAGGGACTAAGATCGATCTAACGAAGGTTTATTTGTCTTTATTCATTTTTAATTCCACGGCTGTAGAAGTTTCCGATTAAAAATTTGTTGATTAAGAATTAACAAGTTGATATGTACGTATGAAAAATATATTTCCTGAAAGAAAGTTAAAATGACAGTATTGAAGTACAAGTTGAATCTTGTTATCGGAATTCAGCTGTTCACAGTTGGATTAAATTTCGAAGAGACATCGAAAGAACAAGTTTAATCCTTCGTATATATGTTTTTGTATTAGCAATCTGCTTTTCTTCTTTGTATCTTCAGTAAATTATTTTCGTCGGGATACTAAAATTTATAATCAAAGTGAAACGTGTGCCGCGATTAAAACCCGTTTGGAATCTTCGTGCCGTGCGCGACATATATACTGTTCAAATGAACTTTGAAACTTGTAAAACTTCGATTGAGTCTACAAGCTACCCACGAGTCTAATTCGCATTTTAGCGAAGAATCATGAACTTGGTGTATACCGCTATCTTTAAGTTGCGTAATCGAACAACTTATTTACAGTTGGAAAAGCATATTTACATTGAGGTTTGACTATTTCAGAGTGTCAATTTTAATTTAATCATTTGGAAGAGCTAATTCCTCTTCTTGTAATTACATTCAACCCTGTATAACTCCACGTGACCTGAATGATGAATCTTTTAGTCCATTGTCAGACAGAATCAATTACATTCAAATCTAATCCGTTTTATCGCAGATTGAATATCTCGTAACATTAAATATTTCATCGCGAGCAATTAACTTTAGGCTTGCTTAGACTGTTAGAGCTGTAATTAAACAAAATTTCAAATCTTAAATTCTATACATTTTTTAAAGCTATATACCCGCTGGTATAACAAGAGGGTTAACACCCAATGTTAAACTACTGTAAAGCAGTAGAAAGTTCTTGAATAATTCGACTGTTTAATGCTTTATACAGTGTGTTTCAAGGCAATGATTCTCTAAGAGCGGATAAGTTGAAAAAACAAAGAATACAAATTTTCCTGAATATTACGAATTTTTCTCTATAGCACCACACTACCGCTTCTTTCCTCAAAGAAATCGAACTAAGCGATTAACGAAAGACTGAGATCTGCTATTAACTTTGAACAAAAGAATTGAGTTATAGAGAGTTAGAAAACGAAAATATAACAGAGAATAATATCGAACAAAAATATCGACTCACTATTTGTTTCCATTTCATCGTTTGTACGAGCTCTTCGTGATTGAGATGCGCGTCCTTACCGCGTGACTTGATCTTCTTTGGAAGCTCATTCTGATACCTGCGAACAGAAAACGTCACCGAATGGTCAGTAAGCGAAGACAGTCGTGAATGGAACGTCAGAGTATGCAAGATCACGGTTACAGGGGAACGATTACGTAACCAGCAGTATCATGGAACATAGAAATCGTGGAATACTGATTAAAAATGCAGCCGCAAGAAGCGGTTTTCCACCTACTGACGCTCACGTGGTCTGGCAGACATCGGCGATGGAATACGAGCCAAATCGAGGACACGTTCTCCACGTCGGATTTTCCGATATTCCATCAAACATCTTTCTACTTTATTTCTATATTTTCCCTATTCTCTAAAACCTTCCAATTTTATTTCAACCTATCATTCTCTTTTAATCCATTTAATCCCTCTTTAATTCAACTGATAATTTTTGTTTCCTTTTTTTTTTTCAGGATCACTATAGAATTTTACAGACTTTAATAATTTTGATTTCCATTTCTTAATGATGTCCTTTAGCGAACTTTATATATTTTTGAAATACTAAATAAATCATTTTTTAATTTGAGGAGAAAGATTCCTCACTATGAAAGTTAGGTGATTCTTTTTACGAGTCTCGAGTACAGATCATAGAAGTTTTGACTCATTTGTTTTACAAATTATCGAGGCATCATTATATTATTCAAAACTTTTTTCTCCCTTTCTATATTCGTACTGCTAACTTATATTAGTGACTGTATCAGCGTACGTGTAAAATAAATATATTATTCAATGTTCAGGCAGAAAATTCGAATTAGAATTTAAGCACTTCTACACTTCAAACGTTTCGAATCCAAATGTTTACAACTGATCACATCCACCTTCGACCTCCATCTTCACTCTTTGCGTTTCTTAATTTAATACTTACGTAATTTTCGCTGACCACACAGACAAACACATGTTAGTTTAATTACATAAATTTGAATGCATTTAAATACCAACATCGTAACAAGAAATCGCTTTTAAGTTGAACGATTTCCACTAGAAAACGTGTGCTCCTCCGATTCAACGCGTATACAATGCAAGAAAATTTAGGGAAAAATTAATCCCTAATTTCCTCTACGCCTATTTCTGTCATCTATATATTTTCTTACATTCTCAATTTCGATAAAAGCGAAATTACAAAATTTTTATTTCGAGTAACGGTTACGAACTAAATTAAATTAAATTTAATTTAATATAAGGAATTTTCCCATTTAAACGCTACCCACTATATTCCATGCATATTTCATAATAAATTATAAATCCGACAGATACCGTAACAAACATTTGAAAACCAATTACGTTCATTCCGGCTATCCTCATTATACATACAGAGTAATCCAAATGTTCAATGCTAAAGTCTCAGTATTTGACTCAGCCATTGCCTATCACCATTCGTATTCTAATATACCGAGCAGTACTTTTTCTCTTCATATTATTTTATGCCGTTTTCTGAAGAATCTGGTTTCATTTAGCGGCGAACGTCCCGGTTCAGGTAACGTTTCCTCTTTTTCCCAGCGAACTCTTTCTTCGTCCCCATTATTCGGGTCATCGACACCGAGAGACAAGTTCTCTGTTCTTCGGAGGCTGCATCCGTGAACACGGCCGTGCAACGGGAGAGACAGAGACAGATACGGAGAGCACTCTCTCGCGTGGTTTTATTGTAGGTACTTTCGGAGGTCGGCTGAGATCAGCTGTTTGGCTGAACGGCTAAACTTAGTTACGGATAGTTTGTATTTCATTCATATAATGTGACACTTGGACGCGTGTTTCCTTGAATTACGGCTGCTAGGCGGTTCACTGTCTGAAAGAGAGCACGTGAAGCACCGTGGAGGTGGTAATTAACGTATTACGTTGATTGCAGTGGCCGATAGTAGAACGGATACGTTCGATTGATTCCCAATCACGTTCGATGTACTTAGCTCGATTTTCTCATTTGTTTACTCGCACGTGGTTGTTTACTTATTCGCGAGTATAAATTTGCGATATGTAAATCACAGTATGTGATTCATAGTACGTAACCGTATAGTTGTGCACGAGTAGTATTCTTGATAATTAGCTTATTTGCGCTGCTGAGGTTGCTTTCCAGTGACTAATAAGAATATAGGGAATTCGAGTTATTATCGTCGAATTAAAATTTTTAATAATTCAGGGTCGAAGGTAAAGTTTTTATTTCGGAAGTCTGGTAGATTCATTGCTCGAATCCTTTTTTTAAACTCTGTTTTTATCGATCGATAAGAGAAACGCATCTCTTCTCAAGTTTTTAATAACACAACTTTAATTTCTTTTCCCCCCTGTCAGCTAGAATCCTGAATGAAAAGAAAGAAAACTAATAATTCTCCATCGAGGTAACATTCTTGCTTTTTTTTTCGAAAGTAAAATTTAAAAGACCGCTGTTATTTTCATAGAACGTTGCAGAAAGGATACCAGAATGTTTCCAATTACGCGCCGTATAAGAGCGATGGAACGGTTTGAAGATTAGGATTTTTGGTTTGCGGTGAAACTTGGACGATAATGAACAGTATTATCGTGGAAGAAGGGGAAAGACCACCGAGGAAACCGTAGAGCGGTTAGTTTGTCTCGCAGCCAAAAGTAATTTCTCAAACGAGAGTTCAACTGTCGTTGCTCTACGGCTCTTTTTTCTTTTTCTTCCCTCTTTTTTTTTTTTTTGGTATTTTTGTTGCCTTCTTTTCGCAATAAAGCGGAGATAAGAATACAATGAGTTCTTTTGCGGGTAAAATAAACCTTGCACGATATCCTGACGATAATTCACCGAAACCCACGGCGACCAGAACTTGTAAAAAGCAGATGAATTTTAATTTTTATTGAAATAAATGTGGAAAATCATACGAATAAAAAAGAAAGAATAAACTGAAATCTGTTGAGAATTGGATAAACCTTAATGCATACGTAATTAAATGTGTAATTATGTAATATGATTTATTATTAACGTTGGTTAGTATTTTCTAGGTCGCTTTAAATTAAATTTACAAATAACAAGCATTTGAGTGATATTAAAGACTGTGAAAGGAATAACAGAAATCTGTTAAGAATTGGATAAACCTTGATATGTATATATGATTATGCCATATTATTTATTCTTATTGTTGGTTGGTATTTATTAAATCTTTTAAATTAAATTTATTTTATCCGCTTCCTTTTTTCCTGCATCGAATTTCCTATTATTTTTATTATATTATGCATTGGGTTGCTTCTCTTGAATAAATAAATATTTATTATCGACTAGTTGATAAAGATAGAAAGTTTCTATGATTTTCTTAGAAAAAAGTAACGAGATATTGGATTGGTTCTTTTCCACTGGCTTCGACAGCGGAAGAGTATAAGAAAAAAGAAGCCTCAAAAATGAGTTCCATTCGCTTGATTCTCGTCGATCGTTGAATTAATACCAAACGTGGGCGTTCCTCCGCGAGATTTCAAAGTGAAATTTCACATGTCTTTACGTGGATGAAAATACTTCGTTAAAAGGAACGCACGCCGAGTATTCGTTTAATTGTTAATTGGCTTCATCCAATTTGCTGATAAACCAAGTACATTCCAAAATCTTACAAACTCGTAACGTATATGAGTTACCACGAACTATTACTGTATATTACACGGGTTCCTATAGATACAGTCTAATTTTCTTAAACATATTCATACAGCATATACTTTCGATTATAATATTTCGGTTATTTCCATAAAAAATCATAGATATCATGTATTTATATTATACGTTTCGCAATATTATTTATTAGACGTCGAAAAACTTGGATCTGTTTCTACAGTGAAACTGGTAAACACGTAGTACCCTTATGAGCGTAATTAAAAAGTAGGATCAAAGTAAGGCAAAGATTTGTCTCACAAAGCAAGAGTTATGACGAGAACTCTACCTTACTTTATTAAAATATTCTATTCAGAGTTTATTCATTTTTCAAGATGTATTAAAATGCTTGAAGTTCCGCGAGTTTTTTACCTTTGCAGTAAAATTCCATCGTAAAAATTGTTACGAAATAATGATTAAATAATTTTTAATAAAATAGAGAAGACCACGGACAAACAGCAGGAAGAAAATGGCAAAACTTCAGTTTCAAAATGGTAAGTATAATTAATACCATATCTGTTTCTTTTTTGGAAAATTGAATCAAACCCGGTATTGAGTTCCCAAACAATTATATACACAGACAATTTCAAATTCTATCTAGAAATAGCTAGTTATATTTGTACACGTCAATGCCAATAAACTTTCTGCAAAAGGTTCGAAGTCGACATAAAAAACACAAATAGTATAAGCTTGGACTCTGCTTTTTTCTACCAGAAAAAAAACTTGAAACAGCAGAAACTACCGTGTGACAAACTATTTGAACACGAATTTTTTAAGGTACCTTTAAGCGCTAATATCTCAACGTATAAATACTGACATTGCCACTGCTTGCACCAAGTTACAGATATGTACTCTGCACATACGTGAATCTTTAAATTTCCCATAAGTGCACGGAAAAATCTTCGATCTATCAATGAGAAACCATAAACAAAAAAAAAAAAAAAAAAAATACCAATAAACAAGATCAAACGATCTAAATATCAAAGTAGCAAGAAATTGCAATTACCATGCATGTGATTGCGATTATTCGCATGGTTATTCATTGTCGATCGTCCAGGTCTAGAAAGTCGAAGAAAGAAAACAATCGAGTAAAGTGTCGTAACGGAGCATTTCTTTGGTGTAGACGGTTCTTTTGAGACATAGCTGGAAACCTTTTCAGGACGTCGGCCGCGCAACCATTTTGAGAGGCTCTCGCGCGCCACGCCACAGAACGCCACGCAACGCTAAAACAACCTTGACACAATCGCCGTGCTTTAAAACGCCGAGGAGGAGGATTGTGCCTCGCGAGAACTCTACAAGCCTTATTTTTCCAGCTCGCTTTTACGACGATCCTTCGCCTCTTTTATTTCCGCCCCCCCCCTCGCGCGCGCACCTACCCATAATCCGCGGGAATATTTCGCGAATTCCAAGGTGGAACAAGCCTGGAAAGCACGCGCATCCACGGGACTGTTCCTCTTTCACGGCGGGCCATTTTCACCGCGTTTTGAAACACCACGTTGCCCAATAGTCGCGGCACCAATCGTTTTCACGACCGTTTCTCATCGCTATAAACGTGTCCATTAATATATTATTAGCGCCAAATCGTTCCCAATACAATTTTACGTAAAATTACGATGCTATATTACCTATATTACTTTTAGAACTGCGGAGATTTTCGTTGCCTCTCATTTATGCGGATGGCTCAAGCGCAAAGTATCTGTTACTGGATCAAGTGAATTTTTAAATAGCTACTTTAGATGGTCTTTCGTGTTCCTGATATTGTAATTTGTAAATGAGAATTGCAAAGAGTCAGTTGATACATTTTTTGAATGACAACTTTCAAAGATGAAGGTTTATATAAATTTGCAAAGTTTCAAGAGGTTCAAGTATTTATGATACTTCTAAAATCGTGGCCGTTCCTTGTGCTCCGGATGTTTGTTTTGATTGCTCAAGGTGTTTGTGCAAAGTATCTAGTAGTGGAAGAAGTGAATTCTAAATATCTTTGATACTTCGCATTTTGGAATCCACTGGACTTTTGTAACTGAGTATTTTTGGCAAATTGAATTTCTCAAAGACTCTAGTAACTGTACGGCTGAAGAGGTAAGACATTTAAGATGCGAAGATATCTTAGTCATTCGCTAGATATTCCAACCAATATCCGTGCAAAGAAACCTATGAATCGGACAGGAGACTCATGAATCACAACGAGATCTTAAAAAGCAACTTTAACGCGATCAGATGTATCCTTTTTGCTCCTTCTTCGGAATTCTTCTATCATTAGCCCATTAAGCACCGAACTCAAATGCAACGTTACCAAAAATCACCTAACTTCTTTTGTATATCCTTGTATTACCGTTTATTATTCGCTTATTATCCCAACTATCGCTAGAAGAGTAACGCGAAACCTTCAGCGGTGCTGTAGAAAGTCACCAAATAGGAAGAAAAATGATCCTTCCAAGTAGATACACGGATACAATTGACTCAATTAAAAATATTCGCAATTAGAATTATATCATAAACGTACATTTTAATCTGCCAACTAAGAGTTCAATAAAATAATATTTCCAAAAACCACGATAAAACGAGAAATGTCACGAGAACCGATCTGAGCACCTGCAGCATCTTAATTTTACAAAGATTATCCTGCGATAGTCTTCTTCTTCCGAATGAATAACAGACACGCCTATCATTGTCAAAGTTTTATATATAAATTTTCTGCCAGCTAAAATTCCAACAAGATTAAAATTATTTCCGTAAACACGATGAAATAAAAACCACGATAAAGGAGTCTTACGAGAAAACAAGGTTGAGAACCACTGTAACCGTAACTTCAGAACAAAAATCGGCGACCAAACTGTCGAAACTCGCCCATTCCCATAGTTCACGATTGACGAAATCGACGGAACCGTAGAAACTCCGTGAAGACGACGAAACAGATATTTATTAGAATTACAAGCACAAAAGGAATCGAGCAGCGATGACCACATCGACTACAGCTCGACGTTCGATCGCTAACCGTTTGACCCCAATGTTTTCATCGCTTTGACGAACGAGTGAATCAGCGAAAATATTTCTACGAAGCGAACTTGTGTATCACCTAACGGAAAACCCGATGATACAGGAAAATGTAGGCGAATAGATCGCGATGATCATTCTGCGCGTGTTTCCCTCGCCACGTCGTGAAAGGTTCTCCCTGCTTCTTCACCTGAGTATCCTGTTGCCCTCGGGTTTCTTCAAACTGCAAACCGGAAAAGCGTAATTTGACCGTAGCAAAAAGTTGCGGTCTCTCAACCTCGCGAACGTTGCTTTTCACCTGTCCCTTCTTCAAGAAAGAATTCTAATTACCAGAGGTGCAAGAGTCGATATACTTATGGTGATTATTTTACCTGCTTTTCTAACTACAATGCGTAATTTAATCTCCGTGAATAGAATTTTTTCTATCCCGATTAGCGAGATATTTCCCTGAGACTCTTCCTTTAGTAACTTCGACACTGGATCAGTTAAGTAAAAAACTAAAGGTTACTTTTCTTCTAAATTGCCATAGGTTTTTAAGGTAAATTAATTGTTCGATAAATTTATTTTTTATGAAATAACACAGCAAGTTGGTAAGTTGGTTAACGTTTTAAATTGACTGAACTGCTTTTAAAATTAACTTCTTATTCTGTGACTTATTCTTTAAATTAAACGGGACAAAAGAATTAATCATTTGACATAAAACAATTTTTCCCAGGACCACCGAAGAGACAAAGAGGCTTGTTATTTTTATTCTACAAAACTCACTCCAAAGATTCTTTCTTCCATTGCATATCCAGTGCAAGACATATATTGTACACAGTCGTATATCGATAATAATCATCTGTTCGCAATGGATTATCTAATTAAATACATAAGCATAAGTGGAACAACTACGTCCATAAAATTTTATAGGTATATAGCAGTAAACACTGTAAGTGCCAGAGTAAGTTGTTTTAGCTTTCAGAACAATTTCAAAATAGAGCTAACCGGAGTGCCAAAATGTACAAGCACATGGCATTTGTTTACACATAAGATCTTCGTTTTGGCACTCACATCATTTGTCAGTGATCCTATGGGATTCAAAGCTATAGTATCTCCCTTTAACTCTTTGATTTATAG
Source organism: Bombus huntii (assembly GCF_024542735.1). Taxonomy (NCBI): domain Eukaryota; kingdom Metazoa; phylum Arthropoda; class Insecta; order Hymenoptera; family Apidae; genus Bombus; species Bombus huntii. The sequence continues at coordinate 7,311,108 of NC_066251.1, forward strand.
ATGACTATCGCAGTTCGATTTAGATTTTACTTTACCCTGTATTCTTTATTTTACACAACTAAGGTCATTAATAATTTTTACCACGTAAAATATATCGTACAAAAATACTGAAATACTTTATTGACATGAAACACTTTAATCCTTTCGCTACATTCACGAGACAACTGAGTCATGAGACTATATTTTATGTTGGTGTAAACATATTGCGTAAGAATGCAAATTGAGCAAAAGAAAGCAAATGAGAAAATAGCATACTATGCTGTGTTCAACCAGAGTTGTTAACTTATCTTTCAAGATGTCGTATAAGTGTCTTCGTTCATAATCATCCTGTTATATTTTACTATGGAAAGAGTTCAACTTCGTGTAACTATATTCATACGTGGTTATAACGAGCGTTCAATGTTAGTCGATTATAGTCATCTTTAACATATAGTGAACACTCGTTGAATAGTTGTAGTTATCTTTAGTTTACCACGAGCTCGCTATTCTCTAACTATACGTAGTCACCTTTAATAGCAAGTAGAAAGGATTAAATATAACATAACCTTATTCAAAGTGTAATAGTCACTTACGAAGCAACGATGCTATCTGTAAATGAAAAAGATATATAGTTACATTTAATGTACGACGAGACTCACGTTTCATGACAATAGTCACCTTTAGTGCCGAAAGGGTTAAACCTAATTAGGTTAGGATCCAATTCAATAATAACTCAATTCGAACAGTTGCAATCACCTATGACTCAACGATAGTAGGTATAAATTAGAACGATACATGCAGTTATCTTTTTTAGTATAGGATAATTTTGGCGTTTAACGAGAATAGTCACCTGTAATAGCGAAAGACATTGACTAACGTAAATCAGATTATTATTATAGTAATACTCGTAATATCGTCGTATTACCTAAAAATAATCTAAACCGAACTATTACTGTCGTAACACTTGTATTACTGTCGTACAGCTCAAGGAAAACGTATTTCCCTAAACTTTCACTTCATCCACCTGATCATCCAGCGGCGCATAGAATAACTTTAAAAACTGTTCCCGGTAATCTTTAACCGAATGTAAAAGAGCTAGGAAAATTCAAGCACCTCGAGTTGGTATTCAGTTGGCGAGTGACACTGGCGAGCCGTGTCCGCAATCCTTGTAAGTTTATCTTCTTAAGAAGCTACTTGGCGGTGTACTTCTATGCGACTCTCGGCTGATACAAAAGGAAAGAGTATCAATGAAGAGAAAGCCGACTTTGAAAATACAACCGTCTGTGACCTGCATCGTTGGGGCTCTTTGCCATGAAGCACACGTGGTGTTACGCAACTGTTCCTTACAGCGTTAGAAAAACAAACGATGAAAAGAGAAATAATCGCTAGGACACATAGGAGGGAACGTTTGAAAAACTTGTGGACCCGGTGTTAGGTTTACATGCGGCATTATTGAGTCTAAAAGTATAATAAACAATATGAAGCGAGTTTGAATAAAGATGAAGCAATTTGATACAAATAGTACTGAACATTGCATACTGAAAATATGTATTTGATTATTAAGGCTCTAATTTCGGGTACACTAAGCGTATTGTAGGATATTTACAACAGTGAGATATTTAAAGAAAGTTAGAACTTAGGAGTATTCGATTATTAACGACGATCTACATTTTAAATATATCAAGTAATTTAGAATAATGAAATACTAAATTGAAACTATGACTTCACATTGACTAGGACTTTAATATATTAGACTAGTTAGAGCTATTGAATGAGTAAAAGTGCTCCAAATTTTGGCCATGTGTCTACAAATATGTAGAGTAATACAATAAAGAAGAAGTATTTAAGAAACTTGAAAATTCGGTCGCTAGATATACAGCAAGTTTTAGATATAATATATCAACTATGTAATAATAACTCCAAATTCTTCCAAATTTAGTATTTCAAGAATGTCAAACGAGTCTCTATGTTAAGTATTCAAGTTCACTATGGTGAATGTGCACATACTTTCGTGAACCACTATAAGTAACCCTGAAGTAAGCCAATTAATAAGCCAATTAACGAGCCACCATAAGTTGCACTTCTTCCAAAATATCTCATCTCCCAGAGCAATTCCCACTGACGCACAATTCGTTTACCATGCTTCGCTCACTGAACATGATTCGAGGAAGTCAGATACATCGCGTAACGATGACAAGGCATCGGTGGACGCCGTAGAAAAGTAGCCTTGACATAAACAAGCTTTGCCAGCAATGAAAACAACGGTACCATTCCCCTCCGCCTTTCAGCTAGAAGAGGACTGCAAGCAAAGCCTCTTCACTTCCACATCGATCGCGAAGTTGCAAATTTCCAGTTAACTATCAATAAGAAAAACCACATAGAAAATTATTCTCTTACATGTATTAAATAATAGTAACAATAAATGGTTCAGTAAATTCGTCTACCGCTGTATCCATCCAATGACTTCCGTTGGGATATGTATGCTCAATGGATTCCTTGTTTTAGCTCTTCTAGATACGATCAGATGTATTTCTCTGAAGTCAACAATTAAATTTATCGTAATCATTCGTTTCCTTAGCGTGAAGTTAAGTAAAGGCACAGAACTCGACTTGTAAATTTAAGAATCGCAATCCCCAAGTGGGACGTTTCTTCTAGATGAAATTATTTTTATAGGAAATTTTGTCACGAGAAATTCTCAACGCTTATTAATTATACGGTGGTTGTTTTGAAAGATTTCTATAGGTTTTTGCTAAATAAAAAGAAGTGGCTAAAATCTATAACATGTTTAGAGATACTGAAGACCACTTTGTTCATATATACTCTTCGCAGACAAACATAATTTTCCATACTTCATAGGCAAACTGCGTGCAAACCTAATTTTCTTATTACTCCAGACTCTCCAGAAGTCTGATAAAATTCTGGGATGCTTATAAATGTCTGTGCTACAGTAAATAAATGTGAAAACCCGGAACAAAAGATCCAAGGATAAAATTTCTTGGATGATCAACGATCCTATTTGTTTATAGAGTGTTAACGTCCCCTTAAGTTTCTTTCGCCCTATTAAAAATATTTCTTTATGAAAACATTATAAAGAGAAAATCACAGATTTATTTAGCTATGATAAATAGCGAAGTACCGAGAAATACCGTTCTTGGACTTTTCATCCCCTTTCAGGCACAAAGAAGACCCGTTTTCCCAAAGCCAACAATTCAATTTCTCGTAATCGCTCGTTTAACTGGCACGGATAAGTTTTCCAAGGTGTGTATAGATTGTTAAAAAAAAGGAAGAAAAAATGAAGAGGAAAAAGAGCGAACGATTGGTCAAAGGGGATGTGCAGAGAAACGAAGAAAGATTGACGCTAGCTTGATCTATGCGGAATTAACAAAAACAAAGGGAAATTGGTGGGGAAGGGTGGAAAGAGAGGGCACTATCGAACAGAGAATGAATAATTAAACGGCGGAACGCGGGACGATCGTGGATGGTAAAGATTCCATTATTATTGCCCGATTCCCGGTCGTCGTAGGAAAGACTAAAAAGTCGTAACGTGGAATTTAACGAGTCTCGAACCTGCCTTTAATTAATTAAGCCAGACGTGACGCCAGTGGAATTGAAGCACGCGCCGTGGAAACCTCGTTGTCGCTCGCGGACGCCTCGTCAACGGCAACTGTCCCGGTTCCGAGCATTTCGCTCCGAATTTCAGTCGAGTTTACATCGAGCTGCGTTCTATAATTTCGCAGTAGAACCAGACAAATCGGATTCCCCTTGATAAATCCTCGTTTTTATCGTCTCCACGCTCCAAATTCCGCGCGTCGGTCTTGATAAACGAGCTTTATCCAACGCCTTGTCTTTGGTAATTTGTGTAACGAGAGAGGATTGATTCTTAAGGGGCTGCTGCTGACGCTTTGTAAGCCGAGTCGGTAATTTTCTTCGGAGGTAAAATATTCGGTATACGAACGAAGCTCTTGAATGAAAAATGATACAATTTTTAATTTTATGAAAATCATTCAACTTTGATATATGTACACGTTGAATGCTACGTGAAGTTTGTGTGTCCTCAATAGCGACGTAGTGATATCATTTTTCAGCACGATACGTAATTGGTATTTAATTAGTAGAAATATTAGTACTTAATAATAAGGTTCACAATTTTCAAGCAATTAATCTTCGTTATAATAATTATAAGTTATATCGTGTACCATATATGACAAATGTTTCTGAGTTAAATGTTGAATAACCCATACTAAACGTTAATTGAGATATTCAAACTAAATAAACAGTTACGTTCGTAAAATTGTCAATAATTTGAATACTAACAATGTGAAATACTAAATAAGTCAAAAAGCATTCGAACAATTTTAACTTTTTAATAACTGTTTATTTAATGCAAATGTTTCGACCAATTTCAAAAATCATTCTCTAATAATAGTTACGAATGACCACCATTAACCAGCAATGTGTTAATAGAGAAATATATATGTGTGTATTATCTCATTAAGAGCAAACATTGTGTTAACGTTTCATTTGCTACTTTTTCTGGTCTATTCCCATTATTAAATTTTGCTTGCCAACAATGTGATTATAAAACGAATTCCAAGGATTTGCTCTTTCCATTCAGATCCCAGAATTTTACGGAATATGAAGAAATTGAAGTAGTTATGAAGCATTACGATAAACCTCTTTCTTCAATTTTAGAAATATTTATTACATATCCTATCTTTTGACAATTAACTATTTACATTTGTAACTTGACAAAATATTACATGTTGCATTATTTATGTCCTTCGATAACGTGTTTTTCTGCATCATATCACGTGACCATAAATTACTGCTCTTGTTAACCTTAAACACAATGTTCATCGAAATTCTTTTCAATATAGTAAAAGTTAATAGACGTTAACTTTACTATTTACTTGGTAATTACAGAACTTACATATTTCCATACGCGATAAGTAATATATCAATTTGTAGACGAATAAATTCGTATCCAAATTCTCGACAAATATAAATTTCCTATATCATGCAGTATTTCTGAAAAAAGAAAAATAGTCTTGCATTGATTTTCTATGGAATCCCGCAACTCTAACCTAGAAATATTTTATCAAATTACACGAGTTTCGTTGAACGTAATAACGAATTAAAGTACGTTTGTCACGTGTAACAAACCTTTAGATCTCCGTGCGTGAAATTAAACCGTGAATGAATAAAATAAAACAAAGTTGGACAATAATGACATAACCTTACTTCACAATTTACAGAGCTCTGTTATATTTGATACTGGAGGACTATTCTTTCATTTAAAATTTACACTTTATCCAGCAAGCATATCTAATGATAAGAATCTACACTAATAAACAATTGCCAATTAATTATTATCAAAAATATTATCGACACTGTTTAACATAAAAAGAACATTACGACATAAAACCAATTGACGGCTGTCAACAATGGACACTGTTTAGTTTTTAATTACGGACCTAAAAATACACACATATATTTTAACCTCAAATAGCTGTGTTGATTCATGGAAAACTATGATAATTTATGTTACATTACTAAAATTTCGGGTATTTTATCTTATTTTGTACTTCACATTCTCCATGATGAAGATCGGTATAATAGAATTAAATTAAGTTAAAAAGTCAAAAAATTAAGTATTCTAACCTTAAATTGTTATAGTCTCGAATGACTCAATGATACCAGTTTACGAGTTAACCTAGTTGAATTCGCAATCATGATCACGCAATGGCACATATTAAAATTTTCTATGTAAATACATAAATAAATAGTGATTCCTTTTATAAGCTTTTGTAAAATTGCCTTTATGCGAAAAATATTACACTAACCTATATAACTTACGAAAGCATGATAAGAAAATATAAGTTGAATTTTAAACAGAAAGAAGTATAGGTCAGAGCAGGATACACAAAAGACTTCAGTTTGTGGAACAAAAAGCTTATTTGACATGACAAAAGATGTGAGAAAACGATTTCCGCAGGGAGAATATACATTGGTTTCGGATTTAGCAATGTCATTTGATTCGAATATTATATATAATTTAAAATTTGGCAAAGGATGAATAAATAGAAGAAAATTCTGAAAATGTTTAGTGATAGCGCTTCTAGTTTCAAAAAAGGGTAATCAATTGTCATGTACAACTTTTGGAATATCAATAGATATTATACAATAGATTTTAAATATTCACGAATCTGAAAGGCAACAAATTATTGATAAAGAACATACGAATTCTATTCACGTAGAAAAAATAAACGTACGCATTTTATACATAGCAGTAAGTCAATTTATGAATATTATCGAAAATACATTTGTAAAGAATGCCACCACCTAAAATTTGCTAAAAAACCTGGCTGATTAAATACAATTTTGCGAAACAGTTGCAAGTATAGAATTTCTGAAATTTTTTGTTTGAATGTCTAATATTATGATCCTGAATTAGATATTTGAAAATATTTAAATGAACATCTTAGGATATTTCACATAGTGTAAACATGCGAAAATCGTACTGAATATAAAAGATGCAAGAGTGTATCATTGGTGCTAAAGAAAACAGTCTATAGGGTTAACTGCAAAGTTGCGTATCGTAATATTTCAAAGAGTTAATCATTTGATTTGGAAAAGAAATGAGGATATAGGCTAGATGAACCAACCATTGAAAAAAAGAATTGCGAAAACAAGAGTGGAGAAAGGTTCGTTAATCGTGTCCGAACGAGTCAAGGTAGTTGTGTGACGCCGTGAAAGCGACGCCGGCGAGTCGCCTCTTTCACTGGCATCGTTGCCAGCGCGACGCTTGCTCGAAAATCCATTTAACATTCATGGAAATACAGAAAAATATTTAGAAAAAATTGTATCGTATTTTTTCGTGCATCGTAACATTCTTTCTAAAATTTTTAAACACGCTGTCACACGAAACAACACCAAATACAATAGCAGAGCATGAGATCGTAATGGCAACGTCGAAACTTCCTCGATGAGGTGGCACAAAATTCCCACGAAAATTCCTAGGTCAATATTATCGTGGCGAAAATCCATATTAAATATCCAATTACTACTATTAAAACTAACCAAAATATCATACTGTATTATTGTCAAAGAAAAAGGAAGTAAAGAGGAAAAAAGTGAGTTAATAGAATCACCACGTGACAACACGAGTATGTATCCTTTCTACGACTAGTTAAAAGGCGATCTAGCGGCCACCGTGTTTCGAAGCCGCCGCTCCGGCGATCGTCGTCGATCATGGGAATAGGAGAGAGTAAATATACTATCTGAAATTGCAGCTAGGTCCGACGAGGGGGCCATACGGGTAACACACACAACATGCGGTATGTGGTGGCAACTGGCGCGCCACGGGTTCATTGTCCCGTGTGTGCCCGTGGTGGAAGCCCCTCGTTGAAAAGGAGGGCCCGTGTGTATCGGGCGTAATATGTCGACGAAATATCAGACGTTATATCGAACTTACCAGTTGTCCAACTTGATCAGCTCCTCGGGCTTTTTCGTCTTCCGATCGGCCTTGAGTCTGAGGGCCTGCGGATAAAGCTTCAAGACGTGTTCGAACTGACTCGCTGTGCCCTCCGCGAAGAAAGTTGCTGTGTCTTTCACGGAAGCCATTGTGATAACTGAGTTTCGACGAACGGCCGTTGGGGCGCAGCACCGACGCCTCTGTGCACTATACACGTCTTCGTCGCTCCCCTCAACACTCTCTGTCCCTCCTTCTCCCTCTTCTTCCTTTTCTATCCTCGTCGAGCGATATCTCGCTTTCTTTCCTTCTCCCTCTCTCACTTCTTCGTGCACCCCTCTCCGCGCGTGCCACGGGAGAGGACCGACCACGCGAGAAATCCTATTTTACCCTCTGACTCGTTCGAATTCTCTTGGTTTCACCGGCGGCGGTGATACGCGACACACGCGTGGGACGCGTTCACGATCGGCGCACACACAGAGTTGATCGCGTTCCGAGAGAGAGAATTATCGACGATAGCACGCGTGTAAAGCGGACTTCACTACCAGTGTCTCTCTCTCTCTCTCCGTCTGTCTCTTTCTCCTTCTAGCTGTTTTTCGATTTCCTCCGAAAGATATTTCTTCACTGTATTTCCCAGGATTGACGTTTCTAGTTTAATACTAGACCACCGATATATATCGTTAAGTCGAGAGATGTTTACGCGGAACGCGTGATGTGCTCCAGAGCTACGAGGTCTCGTGCGTACACTCTCGTAAGGGAAAATCACCGTAGTTACACGCCGAGAACTCGCCTTCGGACCTCGTTCGACTGTCCCGGGTGGGGAGCGCGACTCGACGTCGCCAATAGAGAGCAGCACTGCTCGGCGTGTTTCTCACTTCTCTCTTTCCCCCTTGATCCCTCACTCTACCTCTCTCTCTCTCGCCGTCACGTCCTTCCACCTCTTTTCCACCACCCTTATTATTTGTACCGAAAATTTCAACCGTTGCGTGCGGGCACGCACACACGAGGATCAACGATACGAGGATTACGATAAATAACAGAATTCTCTAATATTCTATACCACGTCTATGAAAAGCAATGATATATATCTGGCTCGGTCTAAGCTGGACAAAAAGGAGAACGTGTAAGATATCGGAACGCAAAGAACCTCCTTTCTCCTCTCTGAAATCTCTTCGTCGAGCACTCGAAAGAGCACCCGTGTCTTTCCCTCGGCGCCAGCAGATCCTTCCTCTTTTTTTCCCTCGCTCTCTCAGAGAGCTTCGTACGAATACATGCGGTTTCCCCGCCGGATGTCCGCGAAGTATAGAGTCTATCTGCCCCCACCTCTCTCAGTAGTCCTCGTACACGCACGTATGCACCGATATACGGAGGAACTCTCGGAATACACACGACGGTTCTCCCGTACTTCAATCGTCCGTCGCGCGGATGATACTATACACGCGCGTTCCGCAAGGGTACGTGCCACCCCCTTCTTTCTCGCTCTATTTACTCACGATCGTCTTTGATCCTCCCGTTTGTCAGAACTGGTTGTTGTACGGACTGTTCCCATGTAACTGTTCGTGTATCTTCGTATCGAGCAGAAAAAGTTTACGCTGAAGCGTTGATGACGAAAACCCGTTGACGATCTCATCGACGGCAACGGTGTGACGTTGATGACCAGAAGATAAGAAGGACAACGCCGTGTCTTTTTCCCTCGCAAGAAACGGCCTCGGTTTTTAGCTCTATCGCACGTCCGCCTCCGTACGAATCACCACGTTCGATGGCTGTGTACGCGCGCCTGTCTCTGCACGACTCCTCAACACTCTGTATCTGTCTTTCTCTCTCTATCCTCTCTGTCTGTCTCTATTTGGATGAGCGCGTGTGAGTACGCGCGCGCACACACACTCACAATCACACCGACCAACCGACCGACCGACCGACCGAGCGAAAGAGCGGGCAGAACGAAGCTCGAAGCCTTCACTCGAAAAACGGGAACACACAGAGTGTAGTGCGCGCTTAGGCAAAGACTACATATAGTCAATCGCTTGCTCTACTCTGTGTATGCTGACTGTAGTGAAGCGGCCGACCGACTGAGGGCAGCGCCTTCGCTACCTTCTGCCTGTCCCCTTTTCCTCTTGCCTCTCGGGACTCTACACTACTACTAAATCGCCCGACCCTATCTCCCCTCTACGTAGATCCGCTCCCACTCGCTCTGCCCCTCTCTCTTTCCTATCCTTCCTAATACGTAAAGCAAAGGAATAGAAGCGATGGATTGCGTTTTATCATATATAATGCTTTACGCAGAAATTCGTCGGTCGCTTCGACGATAAACTGTATTATTTCTCTTGCGACCCCTCTTCGCGGACTCCCACGAGCGGCGGACGCGCTCGATATGTACCTCCTCGTGAAGGCGCGTACCGTTCGCTCGATCGCGCTGGGTCGTCCGACTGGAAATCGATGCTAAAGCCGGGGTAGAGGCGCGCCAGTGGTGCCGTAGCACGGCTGGCACACACCGTGTGCTCCAACACAACGCTCGATAACGTTGTGTGTGTCCCTTTACGTGCGTACACACCGTCACGTTCTATACCAAGCGAGATTAAATCGTGTAGGTAGACGGGGTCTCGCATACACAGGACGGTGCTTGTGTGCAACGCGTCACGGTCTACGGATATACGTGTACGCCAGAAGTGGCTCGACACGCACAAAAGGGCATATGCAGGAAAGGAGACTCTTGCAACCCTTGTGGGATACGAACATTTTCAAAAAGTCTCCGTGTGCTTTGAACAGTCCCAAATGCTCGACGATTGGTCGCTTGCAAAACGTAGAGGGGGTAAACGTGTTTTTTTTATGCTTGCGGAGGAAGATCACGAGACGGATGCCGCAGCCGTTGGGAAACGAGCGATTTCACAATTTTGTAAACGCGACGACACGCGCGCTGTACTTCCGTGCTTACGAGCTTAATGACGTTCGTTCTGCGAATCGACGAGTTGAAACTCAATTAAGAGAACGTGCTATAAAATTGCAGCTTCTTTTTTGTAAGTTTCATTCTAAAATATTTTCTAGCATTTCTTGTATTTTGCTTCGCCTGTAAAATTCGTCAAATATTTTAGTAATTAAAATAATTTAAAAAATCGGGTTTGTCCAATTTTAGTTACTCTCTCCTTTGTTCTCGCAATCCGTTAATTTTGCATTCCACTAATTCTTTGTTGCTAGTGTCCGTGACCGTCGTGCAAAATTGCAAGCAACAGAGAAACTTATGGCCGTTTCTTCAAAACTTTTCCTATATATGTGTATTTCGCGTAAGGGTTTGTCCCTGCTATGTTGAATATACGTATATACGTAAGTGAACGAACGTTCATTGTATCTAGCATATCCCTTATACCGTCATATACCACATGCTACGCCGTGCGATAGTGTGCTGCCGTATAATCATTCGGCAAGCTGGTGTTGGTCGACGATACCGATGTGTTCGTTGTGAGATCTCGCTTCACCGCCAGCCCATGCCCATGAGTACCATAGCAAACGGCTCACTACCAATGTCAGCAGCACTACCACCAATGCATTGTATGGCTGCTACGGTCGGTTGAGTGTACTGGTGGAAAGTGCCGAGCGAGCGCTTGCGCTTCGGTAACTTTCCATTGTCGGTGCTTCTGCACAGCAAGAACGAAGAAACTTACCGAGAATCTTTCGAAACTTTACAATCACAAATTGCTATCCTAAACTCAAAGCATTTAAAAATTATAAAATTTGAACAATTAAATTTTGTTCGGTCATATTCTTCTCATTTTGAAGTTTTAAGAAACGGTATTAGCAAGGGTATAATACTTAAAATTATATAGGTCCGTTTTCTGTAAACTAAGTTTCAGACAGTACCGTACACATAATTCTTTTGTTTCGTATAATACATTGGAAATTTTAATGGAAATAGGTCCTCGAATTTTCTGAGTTGCTTTGTACTATTTTCGGGATACATCATAAAAACGACAAGGTCAGCACTTTTAAAACCTGCAAGGCTTACGGCAGGTAAAGATTTTAAAGTTTAGGTATGCGCGCATGAACAATAGTACGGATACTCGGTATTTACTGTCGGGGGTTGTACGAAAGATTAACCCGTCTTCAATAGTAGGTAACTCATTTTCGCAGATTACTGAACTCTCAGCTTACCAAGTATATATTTAGAAAAATGTTTGCCATAAATTATCCAACAGTAAGAATTAAAAGCTAAAAACTAATATTTCATACAAAAAGATCGAACTGAAAATATTAAGACACTCATTCCTTTATGCTTTCACTACTCAAAAGGTATTTAAAATTTAAAAACCGGAAAATGTCTCCCTAAATTAAAACTCTATCGTTTAGCGATTTCAATCTTTGCTCGCATGTGCGCGAATTTGCCGTTTACGTATTTTAAATGGCCATGGGGAAAACGGAATCTGGTAATTAATACGCGGGGGAATATTCGGGTGGTGAGAAACGAGCGATTATTGGGACTCAACCCCGTAGGCCTAGAGCGAGTTGTATGTAATTTTTCGGGGAAAGAGGGGGCGGGCCGAGGAGGAAGCCGAAGAGAAAGGTTGGTTTTCTTTTGAAGCACGTTTTAACAGACAACAGAACCAGGCAGCCGGCCATAAGCCCCGCATCATGGCCGTCGACTCACCGTTATGTGCCGAGCATCGGTGAAGCCCTCGTGCCCCCTATACAAAAGAGAGAGACCCGACCCCCTCTGTCCCTCGGGCGCTTGAAATTCAACCCCGGCACTGCTGGCCGCTCCAGGGTTGCCAGATCGTGTTGCTACAGCCGCGAGGTTGCAGCGCGCCGTTATCGTCGTTATCGATGCTTACCGCACACCCGGACAATCACCTAACCTCAAATTCAGCTATAGAATGAGTGTAGCTTGGTTCTGTTATCAGCACCGTCGAACCTCGGAACATCCCTGTCCAAATCGAATGGATAGTTTTTGAAAGCATTACGAATTGTCTATCTCACGATACGTTTTCTCTTTGTGTTTTCATACTCGAGTATTTGTCATTTGTGTCATTGAAATCTTTTTGTATTATTTGTTAACTTGTTACGTTTTTTAAATCTTTACGTAGCAATTTCGTTATCGTTTAAATGAATGAAAAAATATTTGATGTTTTAAGAAAAACTGTAATATAACGTTAAAATAAAAAATCACGGATATTAATCAATGATTTTTTTATAAAACTTAAAGAACGTAGCAGGATTAATAGAAATCTCGCAAACGAATGATGTTAATAGAATGTAAATAATTTTATAATGGACTTAAGCTGCATTGAAGCCTACGCCATTGTTTGTAAGATCCTACATTGCGTATACATTATTACGGAACATACGCCCCATAGATTCTACGCCTTTCTGTTGGTGTTTCTAAAGAGCGACCTGTAACTCGCCAATTATTTGTCGTCAGCAACAGGTCACACTCTCTTTCCGTGTCTATGGTTTACCCGGAAGTCAGTATACGTGCTTCATAGAATAATAATAACATCACGTATGCAATATATCGTATATTCCCTGAACGGGCTAAAATGATACTACCTCCGAAATATCTTTCTTTTTATTACACAGATTATTTTTACTGTAATTTATATTTCTCAGAAATACCTAATTATAATGTGTAACTTAAAGAAAATAGGCAACTTTATTCATAAAAAGAATCAACTTCCATAAAATACTCTACTTTAAAACCAAAATGCAAAAGTAGCAAAGATTTAAAAAATCGATGATTGAAAGGGATCGAAAGTGTTCCGTGAGATTTAAAGAGAAAAACGTTCCAAGAAACGACAGAGCGTGAGTGAAACGAGAACACAGAATTTTGATCGCGATTAATGCGAAATTGCGATTGTGACTAATGAAACAGAACAATGGGGAAAAAGATCGAAAGGTGTAGACGTGACTATATAGGAACGTATCGCGGCTGAAAATACGACTCGCATGCGGAGTGACTATTGCTGCGTTCGATCGAACACGTGTACCCGATGCGGCTGGTATACGACATTGTCGCGAAGTGACATGTGGGCCACGGCACGGCAGAATGTGTGCGAACGAAGCATAAGGCCGGGCAGCCGAGGGACGGGTACGGAGCTGCGCTTTATCGTGGGCCAATCCAAGCGCTGTGACCTTGAGTAACTCTAGAGAGAGAGATATATTTAGCTGTGAGCGGTTCGAGCTGCTGGTACTGCTGCTCTCTCTACCTATAGCTCTGCCTTGCACTCTAAAGTCTCTCTTTAGTTAGAGTAGAGGCTCGCAGCGGCGGATAATAACGAGGGAGTCTCGTCAAGGGAAACTCTTGGACACAAAGTTGTCCCTTCGTTGAAATCTTGCAGTCAGATTAGAGTCCAGGATTGTCGTAGCCATGGTTCAACTAGAGGGATATTTTAATCTTGGAATTATCCGACTTTGAATTATTTTTCTTTTTTCTTCAAGTACTGGAGTCACTTTTTCTTCAACTTCTGATGCCACGAAGCATTTTGATTTTCAAGAAATATTTAACTTCTCATGTAGTCGTTTGGAATATCGTAAGTGGATAAACGTTCGCAAACGTTTGCCATATTTTTATACCACCGTTGGACGTTGCTGCAATTTCTTTCGCAAGAAGAATTTGAAGTGTCTTGAAGTTTCCGTAGGCTGCATTTATTATAGGATTATCTACTAACAAGAATGTTTCGCGTGAGTAACTTCAAGAAGGGTGATGAAAGTAGGTCTCTGTAACAATATTCATCGTTTTTAAATATTATTTTAAGACACCATTCATTTCTTAGCTAATATAATGGTTCGCGTGACGATATTTATAATATTTAAAACGTTTTCTTTCTCTTACTTTATATGTACGAGTCAATATAACTCTCCTCGCGGTCAATTCTTCACTGAAGAATTTTCGAAATACCTCTAGGCTTTGAAACAGCTTCAAGCAATATTATTGAATTCGGCAGTGTTTTGCTGTTTTCAGGGACATTTGATTATTCTGTTTTTTATTTTGGAATGCCGTATCGTGAACAGCTAGGTGACTATGATGAGTTGAAACCAGTTCTCCTTGGGTGCTTCGAGCCGAGAACTTCACGAGATATTCAGGGTTACTCGCCCCTATTTCCGTGAACCTTCAGAGCGTTACGGGACAATTGTGCATTCCCAAATTATAGCTGGTATTTCCGGTTGCTATCTTCGTTGTTCATCTGCATAAAACGAACCCTTCTGTAATTCGGAAATCATTCTATGTGAAAAAGAACCTCGTAAAATAAATGGTCTGTGGCAGACCATTCGTTACAATGAAACTATGAAACATTATTATTATTACAATATACGTACATATGTTTTAAAATGTAATTTGTATTAGAGGGAAAATAGGGAGAAAAAGATTATCATAGTACAATAGATTAATCAGTTGAATGAGATGTTCCAGAGCCAGAAACGTCTGGCGCGAAATTTAAAATTACTAAGGACGAATTAATCTTAGTAAATGTGAATATAACTAAATGAGTATATGTGTCAAATCAGTCCAAGACGAAATTAAAAAGCTACCATTGTGACTTATCATGGACCAGTCTGGCAATAAGAAAGAACCTTTTAATAAATAAGTTATTAAGTTGAAAATGTTACAAAGTTGCATGATGAATTACCTCGTTTTCTTGACTTAATACATTAAGAATCCTGTAATTATATGGATAATAAATTGCATGGGATCCTGTTATATGCCTTCATCGCTATACCTTAATTATACATGTACTTTAAAACGAACACGCACATCGCCTGAAACTGTCATAACGCAGTACCAACGATATCTTGTTGAATCTACACTTGTTTTCCTCGCAGAATTCGTTTATCAGCCAGCGATACGATCTTGCTTTAGATAGCTCGCTTCGTTATCGTATCAGTCTTGCGGACTCTACTAACAATTTTTCATCCTCTGCAATATCAAACTTCTCATTTATCCTCGAAAGAAGCAGCCACCGCTTCGCCCGAACACCTACGAGCAGAGAAACGTTTCAGTAACTATTCTCCAACTGCTTCCTATTCCTCGACTTACTCGATCATCATCGGATAGTATAAACAAACGATAACGTTTATTCAAACGGACGTACATACTCTCTGATGCCAATTCAAACACCGGACCGTGACATTTGTAAAATCTGGCACGATGTGCAACAAGTTCTCCGGTGCGAGATCGATCCCTCCGATCGATCAGGCCGGCGCAACGCGGCAATGCTACTTCGAATTTCCACGGGATCTATTTACACGGAACCAACCAATAGTTCGATGCAACAGGCGAACCGAGATTTCACTCTCTTACAAGAGAGTACGACACATATACATACAGAGGCAGGCATATATATACATACATAGACACAGAGAGAAAGAGAGAGAGAGAGAGAGAGAGAGAGAGAGAGAGAGAGAGTGTGAAGGGAGAAAGGGGGGTGGGCGCCAGGGAACGAGAGAACAGGTTGGAAAAAGAAGCGAGACAGGAGAGGCGAGAGTGATAGGAGCGAAAAGAGAGCGAGAGGGAGTGCTTCGGGAATGGTAGAACGAGACAGGACATATACAACAGAAAGACGGAGGGAGAGGGAAAATCGCAAGAGCAGGAGATCGACAAGAGAGACAAAGAAGACATGGGACGGTTAGAGGGAGTGAGATAGGGGGGAAAGAGAGTGAGAAAGGCTACAAGTCTGTGCGGTATTCCTTTCAGTGTGATTGTCATTCATGCATTGTGAATCAGGGACTTTATTTTTAGAAGCGACTGAATGAAAGTGGAGTACCCCGTAGTAGTAGTATAATGTCAGTGGTAGGAGGAAGAGGTGGTGAAGGAGGAGAAGGCGGAGGAGGAGGAAGAGGTGGAGGAGGAGGAACGACGAAGAGGAGGAGAATGAGGAAGAGAAGTACGCGATAGGGGGAAGGGGTGGAAGAGAAAGAAAGACAGCTCATCGACGAGAAAGAGGGCGAGGGAGGGAACGAGGAAGACGTTCCACCGATCTGCGAGTAAATCGTACTACGTCCTCACACGTGCTTGCTCTCCCTCCTCCGTCACCCTTTTCCCCCTTTTCGCCACTACCATCACACGACCACCACCACCCTCAGTCAACGACACAAACTACGGGACACGCGAACGCAGAGGCACACGCACGTGCCCACTCGGACGCGGATGTCGTTTACCTATACCCCTATGAATCGTGACGGAGAATCGGTCGAGATGGAGACGTGGAGAGTAGTCACAGGGAACGAAACTCGTACAGTCGCTGCATGGAATCTAACGGCAGTTGCAAAGTCACCAGAGGCTGTTCGCGCAATTTATATCATGGTCATCGAGACTTTCAGTGTCAGAGAAGATATCTGGAGGATTCACGAGGAGAAGAGATGACTTTGTTCACGTTTCATTGTTCCTAAGTGTTCTTCGAGTTTTTGAAAGATAGAGGCTGAAGAGATTTGAGAAACGTATACTTCATGGTATTCCATTGAAGGAGAAGAGAAGAGTATTTAAGTGTGAAAACACTTGAGTACACGTACATTCCAAAACCAATCTGTTTGAATCTGTACCAACCTGTAATAACGATACGATATAACAACCATACATCATAATCCACAGACAGCTGGTACAAATTTTCAGGCTCCTATCATACATAAGTATCATATCAATCGAGAATCAAAGCCAAATTCCTGTTCATGCCGTGTCATTCACCGCACAACATCTGAATGAAAGATTTCGAAAATCGGGTCTCGCAAGGAGATTCAGAAGATAAAGAGGTAGACAGACGAAATAACCTTCGAGGTCACGACTGACAAAAGCGAGACGAGGAAGGAGAGATGCCCGCACACGTACAGCCGGACGTGTACACGTACATATCCACAGACATGTGACGCCGTGCGTAAGCAACGATCCAATAAATAGTAGGATCATTGACACTGTCCGCGTGGCTGGTCTTCAACCGTCGGTTGTACTACGATGTTTACAGTTTAATTCGAGATACTCGAAATGTCACGTGCGCACGTTAGGCGTACTATTCACGATAAACGTGAGTCTTTCCGTTTGAAGGAGAGGGAACGAGGGCGGGTCTCTCGGGGGAGAGAAGGGGCAGATGATTTGACAAATTGCTCGCGAAATGAGTCATCGAGACTCGCCTTGCCTTGCGCTGCCTCGTGTGTATTCTCTTCGGACGTTTCTCTTTCTCGCGTAGACCGTCGTTATATGTATATATATATGTATGTATGTACTCAAGGTCCAGCAAACTCTATGCACGTTCCCGTTATCTGAATTGGATTATCAAACTGCGTGCAGCCTTGACCCAGGACAAACTCTTATCTCGTACGTAAACAGAACCGCGTGCATTCGATTTGCGTCATATATCCTGCACTGTGACTCGAAGCTCGCTTGTATTCCAGTGCACGTGAGTCGATTCGACGATGCTCCTGCTTAGTTTCTTTCGATGACCGTTTCTTCCATGAGATTTGTGGATGAAAGAAATGTTTGTGGATTAACTGGTGAAATGAATTCGAATGGATTTGTTATGATGTTGAAGAAATGACGATGTTATACCTTCTGTTTGGTTTTTATGGTTTCCTTACTGCCGTCATTTTTTAGTCAATTAAAGGTGTTGTAACATGGTAGTTTTCTATGGAGGAAGTCTGGATTAGAGGACTGATTATAGATCAACAGGAATTTGTTAAAAAATGAATATGTTGTTATACCTTCAGTTCAGTTCCTATGGTTTTCTTCTTGTTATTTTAGAGAGATTGAAGCGAATGCGTTGATTTTTGTTAATTCACAGCAATTCGTGGTAATAAAATTGGAGTCCTTGGTATCTTGGACAAAAATTGGAAGAAGATGAAATATAAAATAGTGGGGTTTGTAAAATTGATATGGTCCTTTTTTCAACGGAAAGATGTCAGCGATAAATTCAACCTGTTCCGCGAACGTGTGAATGAAACGGGGTTGGTAATCTATGGCTATGTATACGCAGATAAGAGTTTTCATGAATGAACGCTTATTTTTTTCCTTTCCGTAATGCCACCGAGCTTACGTGAATGGATGCGATGTTAATTGTCGGACTCCATGCATTTTCACGAGATGAAACTCCGGGAATCCCTTCATGAATAGGCAAGAATTCAATAGCGCGCTAAAAAAGCAAAGAAAAAGATAAAACAACTTAAAAGTACTCGTAACATTTTTTAAAAATAGCAAAAAATGACATTCTCTCTCTAAATCCCAGGAATTAAAAATTAAATACCTTTTAGTTGTTAATAGAAATAATTTAACAAGTAGAATTTGAATTAAAAAATTATACGAAGAAAGAAAATAATACAAGGAATAAAACAGCGTTTAAAGTATAGTACAGCACTGTAATCATGACTGTTTAAACCGCAACTATTACTATTATTATCTAATCGTGAGATTTATCCTTCGCTTGAATGTCCACGTAATCGTTACTTAATTCTGTTAAACATTTTTCGAACGTAGAACATCGATTATTAACTCTCGCCTGCGATATCATCGTCGTCATCGTTCCAAGAAAATTCTTCGCAGTAAAGGTCAGAAGCACTTATGAAATCTCAGCATAATTCATGGCAAACAGTGTGCCACGATAGCGGCATCGAGACCTCGGTATGTATTTTCTTTCTTCAAAAATTTGATTTCATCGCGATAGTTTTGAACGAAGAGAAATTTTTGAACGAAGTTCAATATTTGCAAAGATTTTTTAAAATCTTTAAAGCAAGCTATCGCTTCTTCTTCATTTACATAGTTACGATGTGAGATTTTACAAATCTTCTGTAATGCAGCGATGAATACAAACACTTTCCTTCGTTTCATTTGTTCGTCATTTCAAATCGAAAGCATAAATTCTCTATACTTTAATTTTTGTTCGCTTGTGAGAACAAAAGTTGCGATTGACTACAATATTTTCTATTAATTCTACTACTCATAAATATGCAAAATAAAAGTTACGCATACATAATATCACAAAGAGTACGATTTCCATAGTTTAATCTACTTGAAAATGTTTTTATAATCCAAAACAGTGATAATAGTAAATACCAACGTTCTTAAATTCAAATACGTATTGCGAACGTAATGCGATTTATAGATGAACGTAACGTGATACCAAGTCTCAAGAGAGTCTTAACTAGAATTACAAGTTATCGATTAATAATTAATCATACGTAATGTAAAAATATAGAGCCAAACGCGGCGTATACGATGTCTAGATCAACGAGTCTAGAGGACTTGTTCGGCGAGATTACAAGATTGCTAAGAAGCGGTGTTTGATCGGAAGGGAGACTGAAATCGAGATGAGCGCAAGATCGAGTTGCATGTCTCGTATTCCGGATTCTGATTTCTCCACACCGAGCGAGCAGGATCTCAAATAGAATCTCATTGGCCACGAGGCGAAATGTTATCTCTTGTATACTAGAGCACGCATTTGGATGGAGAAGTTGGGCTGTTGGCTGATGATAAGATAACGCGTTCTCGATTGGCCAGTTACTATTCCGCAGCGTATATTCCAAAAATCTTTAATAATATCCGTTTTAGCCACAGAAATAATTTACCGCTACTAGTGGATGACTTTAACCAATTTTAGCGATAATTAATATTCGTGAGTACGTATATTTTTGAGTTCTTTCAAGAAAAATAATTGTCTTATCGACAAGTTCGCTATCATTGCAGACTATTTTTAATAGTCCATAATTTAAGCTTTGTATTTTAAATTATTATATCTCCCGGTATTTAGATTGTCACTTCAAAAGTAAACTATTTTTTTGTGCGTGAATATTGTATACGGTATTAATTTAACTCTTCAGAGGACCTCAACTTTGAGGTGTATTGTTTAAATGTTAGTTTGTTATTATTAAACTATTAAATTTTTAAGCAATCACTACGCTCGTTTCTCCACAATCAAACAAAATTTTGGTCATTAAACATTGCTTAATGGCCAAAAAATGCACATTCCAAGGACTACTTTAATATTCACTAACTTTCTACTTATTTCAAGCAACACGCCATTAATTATTAAGGAGGATTCAAATAATTAGCGCAAAGAACTACTAAACATTCTATGTATAGATTTTTCTCGATACTTTTCTAGTTTGTCGGCGTTCAAAACGCGACAGTTCAATTGCAATCCGAGCACTCAATCTTAACGACGTATTAAAAGCTGGACATCGACCGTTACCCGCAGGCGCGTGGAGATGAATTGATTTTTAAAATCGGCTCGCTCGGCATTACGATGGCTCGTCCGTGAAGATATTGCGTACACGCTGATCACGAGTCGCCAATAACATTCGTCAGCGATAAATCGTTGTTGTGCAACCATAGCGTTCGTGCATCATGAAAACAAATCGCTGACGTTTGACACTGAACTCTTTCGACGTTGACGACGACAATACATGCTGGTGCAGTGGCAGGTTCTTTCGTGATGCACACCTTCGGCTCGTATGTTGCCCAGACAGTCGAAATGAAATTAACCCCTTGAGGGATGCGGTGTTCGGTGAGGCCACTGAAAGAGTTCACCGTGAAAAGGGGGTTGAGCAAACAGAGTTAAGCGCAACAAAGGAAACGCACACGGAGATTCACGGACATGAAGGTTCTATTAAAATCTTAATTGCATAACAGTGGCGCACTTTCTTTCGAGGCCGAAAATTGTACTGCTTGCCACAGCTTATAGAATACTTTTTCGTGGTAATTTCTATTCAGTTGAGATTGGAAATTGAGACTTGATGTTCAAGACTTTTTTAGAAGTTAATTTGGCTTAATTCTTGTAGTACAATATAGAAGTATTTAAGATCTTTTAAACTCGTATTTTCTTTACCAGAAATATAATTGCAGGCAGAAGCAGTACCTAAAAAGTGAACGTGATAAATTTTATAAAAGTATTTAAGCTTTATATTAATTATCATATTCATAAAGTAAATGTAAAATATTCTATAGTAAATGAGGTCTCCAAGAAATATAACAAAGTTAGAATAAAATCGATTCATTAAATTGTTTGATAAAAGAACTTTCCTTTCATCAACACACATACCTCATTCTTTGCAAATTGCAACATGCACAAGGCAAGATGTATATAATTGCTGAATTTTGTGTTTATACTGCACACACTACGCTTATTTCATTCATTTGCCATTTGATCCTCTAATAAGAAAGGAAATTGGTAAAGTACGATTTAAGTGACTGGTGCTCCGTTAAGCAGTTCTCCACTAATTGGATTTTCGAGATGACTTCTGAAAGTAGCATGTTATTTTCTGATCCAATATAGTATCTCACTAAGAAATAACGGAAAGTCTGAATGACGTTATCGTCCGAAACAGTTACGATATTGACCTGTTAACTGGGTCACTTCTTAGTTAGAAACACCTTTAGCCACCGAATTAAAAATTAAATACTATAAATCAATTTTATTCCTCGTAGAAAATAAATAGATACAACATAATGTATTTGAATTAGAAATATAATAATTTTAAATAAACGCGTTAAATAGTAAAATATGCAAATTTTATGTTTTTTAGAATTACAACTTTTTGGATTAAAATTCAAATGGATAAAAAGGGAAGAAAACTCTTAAGATAAAAATTCCATAGTTTACCAATAAGGAAGGCAGTCTCAAGTTATCAATGATTAAATAACCTGCTTTCGAAAGAAAGCCTTAATTGTATGCGTTTTAAGTAGTCAATAACGATTACGGTCAGTTTTTTCACATAATCCTTACACGCCAATTGACGTCATTTTACGCAACGCTGGATGCGAAACACTATCGATTCATATACAAGATACACACATGCTGTGTGTCATACCAAATTGTACTTTGTTCACAAATTCCTTGATATAGATGTTTTTCTAATTTCTGGAAAGTATTCAACTATATTGCCTAAAGTAATTGAAAGTTTACCGTAAAAACAATATATACAATACACATAATTGATATATAGAACCTTTCTTGTAAGGTGGTTTCTTTCTGATACTTGATACAATTTTAAGAAACTGAATTCAATTTGCAAAGAGCTATGAAGAGGAAAATAAGTAGGAAATCATAAAGAATATCTCTGTATCGTGCCATAACGCAATTCATAAAATAATGTTAGCATTACCAAAATTGAAAGAAGATGAACTGCAGTATTAACATATCGATCGACGTATTTTAAAATAGAAGAGGTCATGCACAAGATGTAAAAATAAGGTGTTATGTAGCAATAACTGCGATGCAGATTAAATGAAGTTTCAAAGAGAAGATCGACACGGTAATTGGCGAATGGCCGAATGAATAAGCCTAAGTCATTTCTCTTTTGCGTACAAATTGCAAACTTTATCATATGCGAATGATCTACGGCTGTAGATCGGCCGAATACTACCTTGGATACTGGCGCATTCTCGGTCGGTAATTACGAAAGTCAATTTCGCAGGTTCACTCTTCTCTTATCTACCCGACCTCTTCGAGTGGAAGTCAAGTATGTATATTATCTCTCCTTATTGCTGCGTTTCGCTGCAGCACTGAACAACCGGAGGACTACATGTCGATAATTCAAAAACCAAACGCTTTTCGAAAAGTAATTTACTCCTGTAACAATTACAGTAGCATGTATTAAATATTTAAAAATAGGAGAAAATATAGGAACGTCAACGACGCATATTAATATATTCTACTGATGGTATAAATTAATACATAGTGATTATTAATTGAAACATTTACTGTGAAATATTCAATAATAATAATAAATATATTTAATTCCGATAATCAACCGAATCTTTGTACCGTGTAATAATAACAGTGACTCTGCATTACTGCGCATGCGTAACACAATGCAACGAACAATTTTTGAAATGAATTCTACTTGTATTAACCTATATAAAACATTGTATCTAATCTTTTTTCACTCTCGTGTTCTTTTGTCTCTCTGTAATTAATGTAAAATTATGCTTAAAATACATAAAAGTATTAGATGAAATAGATCTGAAAACTTTCCGTGATCGTAAATGTTTTATCGTTTTACTATCCTTTAGTCAGTAAGTCTAGTGGAATGTCGGAATTCTGTGCCAACGCAGCGCACGTTTTAAAGGTACGTACTGTGGATACACCGAGATCAGACTATGGATTATAACCTCGCTCTCTCTACAAGGATGCCATGCTCCGCGGTTTGCGCTAATGAACCAGCAAGCCTTTATGGTGGTTTTATTCTCTTACGTCACCAAATTCATCGGCACGGCCTCGGTTCGCACGTAACGCCGGACCTCTGGCGGTTTGTTCTGGAAGCAGGCCAGCTAGGCCGCGCCAAGCTAACGAGTTTTTTTCCGGCGATAAAGGCTGACGCAAAAGTTACCCGGGAAACGGCAGGAAAATCGCCGCGCTCTATACCAGAAGGCTCGCTTTAAACATTTAAACCTCCGCGCTTTGAGCCATACCGCTTTCTTTTTTTAATGCTTTTCCTAGAAATATAATACCTACTTATAAAGTATACTTATAAAATATAACATCTACTTATAAAGTATACCAATCAACTATCACAGAAAGAAAATTATTCATGTTTTATTACTAAATTCTTAAAACTAAAACATATATGAATGTGCCATGAAAGTCAAATATTTCAAAAAGTATAGTAAAAAGTTAATATTGGTTATTTGACATATTCTAAATTAACTCGAAAGATTAATAAAGTATATCATCCAACTATCATAAACAGAAAATTGTTCTTTTTTATTAACAAGTATAGATATTTGAGAAGGTATAGTAAAAGAATAATAATGATTATTTACAAAATTAAGTTGAAAGAATAATAAATTATCAGATTCCAAATATTCCACTTTTATCAAAATTTTGTTAAATTCTAATTCAATTTTATAGCAAAAGGGACAATCTACGGACTTACCCGTTCAACGAGGATTGCATAAAGTTCTTCGGGGTTTCCCGTATCCTTTTTGCACCTGCCGGATCTGTTCTGGCTCCGCAGGTGCTTAGGAAAGTACAGGACGTGATCACTCACACTCTTACGCTCGCGGCTCCTTCTCTATGCTTGAATATTATCTTCTTATTATGTATGTACTTGTACGTCTGCAGGAAGCACACCTGCCTACTTTACCTCGATATTTCTGAAAACCAGTAATTTTACACCCTTTCTAAATTTTTGTCTCTTCAGAGATTCTATATCAACATATTTTTACACAATGATCATCCTAATGCAAATTATCAGATCAACAAAAATTTCGAGCCTTAGTTTCGTTTGGTTCTAAAAGATAATCTATTCATAAGAACGAAGTGGAAGTTGTGGTTTAGCTGATTTTCCTCAAAACTTCAAATCAACGATCAGTTTGAAGCATTTTCTACTCTCTAATACAAGTCTCAATGCTACGAGAACTGAATCAAAGAATAATTTTATTTAGATTTGATTATATTCTTATAGATTAAATATATTAAAACATATTTTAATCATAATTTCTTTACACCTGTTTCTAAGTTATGTGATAATCTTTGTTGTGACCCAATGTTTCTTTATTTTCTACTATAATTGTATTGAAAAAACGTGTTTATTTCTTGATAAAAGTAGTAACAACTAAGTAGAAATTTACCAGTTTCCTGGGTACAATTTTGGCAACGAAAAGACAATGTCTGGTGTCGAAGATAGAAATCACTGATGTGCAACCAGCAGTCTGAACTCCCCTCCAGAAATAAGAACACCTGTTACAGAGTCCGCAAACACGAGATGTTCTATTCATTCTCATGTAGAATCTAAGTTATTGCTCACTATGACGTACAGTTCTCTGCCTTACCAGAAGCATCAACCAATTGCGAAGATGGCAGCACGTATCGAAACTACCATTTTCCTGTAACATCTATTACATGATTGATAATCAAATTCCTATACACTCTTATTCAGTTTAATTGGATTTTATTATCTTTTAGCACTAATTAATATATGGTTGCAATTTTAATTATAGTTAATAATTATTAAATAAATTAATTTCTTTGGACGTCAAACATAATTTAAATACAATAATTTATAATCACCTTTCACCTTTCCTATATATTTTATGAATCATAATTTGATATTTTGATAATTTGAAATTTTATATTACCGAAATTAATTTTATATTAAAGAAAGTCACTGCGAAAGTTACTGCCATATTGAACTTCTTTTTTTTAAATTATATCAATTTTTTTTATATACATTTTTTTTATATGTCAAGTATTTCATAACGTTAGAATTACACGTAATTAAAAAATGTGAAGAAATTGAGAAATTGTAAAACAAATGTTTCATCTGACTTTAGATTTTTCGTTGACCTTTAACATTTCCTTTGACTCGATAATCGATTTTTTTATTTGTAGGTTGTAAACTGAATAATTGGTGATGTGATAATTAGAATCTGACGAATATTGACGTTTGAAAAACGATAACAGTATTGGCAATAGAAAATATACATTTTCGAACGTTCGCTGAACAATGCAGAGTATGTCAGATGATGGTGCGTCAGAGAATGACGTCAGCTCTGATCTTGACGCAGATTTACAGTAACATTTCCATCGACTGGATTTGTATCTCTCTGTCTCTCTTTTTCTTTCTTTTTCCATCTCTTTCTACTGCCGTGACGTATACGTAGTACACTGTATACTGTACACGTGCTTTCATCGTATTTCTAGAGAGAATTGATGGATTCATTTAAGCGCATGCATTTTCAAAAAAAGGACTACATTTCTCTCTACCTTTTTAATCTGTTAACGTACTCTGTTATCGACTGTTTTCTGTTTCATTTTTAATTGAATTACGATGTCTCGCTGATTCGAGCGTAATGTTTTTACGTTGCTCGTTTAAAGCTTCCTTCTAAAAAAAAAAAAAAAAAAAAAAAATAAAAATTAACTTGTTGCAACATACTTTCAATAAATATAAATAATAAAATATATTAAATATTCTTGAAAAAGTAAAACTTCACACTTGTTAACGACCTTCTTGCTATTCTCGATCCTTGATTTAAAAGCATGGCTAAAAAGACGGGACCTCGAATATCAAAATCACGATGAACATACAAATGCCTTATTATGTCTGGTTCGCGCCTACAGCTACGCTATCGAGTATGTGACTGGGTTCCATAAACTTCTTCCTAATCCTTTACTTTATTTTTAAGAATATTACCAACTGGAATTAATAAGATATCATATAATCATTTATATCTAATAGCATTAAATAGATGAAATGAGTTTGTTATTTAAGGAGACCTCAAAGTGCTCACTACCTAATCTTACTGATTTCCAAGAAGGCAGTATGAAACTTTGAATGTTCTCCATCAAGATATGCAACAATGTAAAATGAGGCACGTGCATTATCGATACTCTTCCTCTCACTCTCGTGGCAATCGGTCAGAAACGCTGAATCATTGGCAGTGCTCTCAAACATCTCGTAGAAAATTCATCGTACACCTTGTTCCAGTTCTCTCGTCGCCGAAGATGGCTCTCTGGCGAGATGTCGCTGGTCGAAGAGCGCGTTCACCTCGTCGACGAGGATGCAAAATGAACCAATGTAAATTTAGAACCGCCTTCTTTCTTCGTTTCGTAATCGGTTAAAAGAGGAAACGCTTCTCTCTGTGAGTAATACGCTGACGTTTTTCCTCCATTTCCTAGACACATAGAAAATTCCCCGTGGAATCTGCTAGACTCTAAACGATTAGCTTTATAATATGCGGAAACTTGAATTTTCTGGTATTTTCAAATTTGTTTGAGAAAATTCTAGATGATTGGAAAATCGAAACAATCGTGATATTTATCCAAATCGGATGAAATGGGAATAAGTTGACAGGCCGGTTGAAATCACACGACTGGTCCTCCGAGGCCTGGACGTCGAGCTTGAAAACCTTGGAGCTCAGGGCCATTGTCGGGTGGGGCCTTTACCTCTCTTCCCTTTCCCTTTGATAGCCACGGGAGCCTTTCATCTCCTGGAACATGCCAGAGAGAAGAACTTCTGTGTGCACGAGAGGCTGTGCCTTCAACAATGTTGAAGGAGGTACGGACGCCAGGAAGATGAGCCATGGTAGCTACGTCGTCTCCAGACAAGAACCGAAATTGCATTTTCACCGAGGGTCGCCCTCAGACACGAGCAGAGCCCTCTTCTTACTCCTCATTTTTTTCACTTATTTTTCATCTCTTCTTACGTTTCTTCTTTCATTCCATTTCTCTATCCCCCTTTTTTACCGTGCTTGTCTTTAACCTTGTTTTCGAACACTCCTTTTCTTCTCCTAATACCTTTCGTTCTCTTGTTTGCGGCTTGTATTCTTCGAGGATCAGCCGGGATATTGCGGACGATTTTGGGTTCAAGGTTAATCCGGTAATTTTAAGAACCACTGCTCTTGGTGAAATATTGAACAGTATGACTGAAATAAAATTTCCAAATGGAATCAAAAATTTGTTTGCCGATCTTCCAAAGCCCTATATTTACTTAGTTAGTTAATAGTCAATTTTACAAGGCTTTTCCTGTATGTATTGAGATCATAACAGCCAATAACAGATAATGAGATCATTAAAATTCAATGACAACATTTTGCACACAGTTAACTTAATTGCTCCCTGTTAATGACTGTCTCACCTGTGTAACAGTGTCGGTCTTGGTAAAATTGCAATAACGTAACGCTTATGATAATGAAAACGGCAGTGTTAAAGGTATGTGCGAAGTCACGGGAAACCTTAATAAAGGCTGAATATCATTTAAATTCGATTAACTGGATTTTAACGCGTGTGCAGTTTATATTTCCCGCAATCGAAACCTTTCCTGTGCGGGATTTTAATTCGACGTGACATTTTATATCACAAAAATCGCTACTTTAAATTCAAATAATTACTATGCCGGTAATATAACGCAATTAACTACGTTATGTTTCTTACTTTGAATTTACATAAATTCTCTTTAATACGCCGTTCGACATTTGATCTTTTGAACTTTCCTACTTTACTTTGCAGGAGAGCGCATTATCAAAGAAACGAGCAACACGGAATCACGTTTGTTATTGGAAATGAAGGCTAGAGTTAGAGCTTCATTAAATGGCGTGCGAATGTCTTGGAAACTTTCATTGAATGTGGGCGGAAGCGTGCATTTGTGATGCCCGTAAATCTTGAACAGGAAGCGAACGCGCGCGTATTCATGAATTCGGCACTGCCTTTCCATAAAAATTCTGATCACGGTCCTACAACCCGTTTCGTCCAAGATTCGACTGAACAAATATAATTTTATGCCAGCCGTCTTTTCATCCCCTGGCCACAAAGTTTTTCTTTCCACCCACGATTCTTTCCTCCGACCAAACGCTGACTTACTTTAAATTGCAAACAAGTTTTCAGAGAACATCCTAATGGGACTCTTAAACTCCCATCATCTCGTCGCTCCGTTAGTTAACGAACTAATCCCTCCAAATTAATCTCGATCAACGTATTTGTGATTGAAAGCGAATATCCTTTCTTTACTGTACTAAAATGAAGAAAAAAGGAAGAAATAAAGATTAACCCCTTCAGTACATGTGTTACATCGTGCTTCTCAATTACTTCTTAAATTATTAATATCTCATTGATAATATGTATCAGCCGTTAATCCTTGATTAATTACTGACAATCATCAGATGCTTCCAATTTTTTAAACGAGCAATATATGATCAATGAAGCATCCCATTTGGAACAAAACCAATGGGAACGTTACCATCGAGATCCTTTGACGTGTAAATTGTACTTCGTAGCTACGTTTAATTGGAAGACCGTTTGCAAGATGGTACAATCCGGCCTCGCTTTCATCGCTGCAGTCGCACAAAGGTAATTCAATTTCCGCGCTAACGCGCACAATCGTGTGTATCGTTGCGCATGGATCTCGTGTTGCTTTCCTAAAAACATCGGCCCCTACAAACAACTAAGCAATAACCCAAATAAACAAATGTATTCGCATGACGAGCCTTACATAAGAGTTTGGTATACAGTGGCGAGCCGACATCGTTCGCGTGACGAGCCGCTCTCAAACACGATGACAAGAACTCACAGGAATTTTTAACCCGGTTACACTGACCAGCTTCATTTCGACAATAAAAGCTTTATTACTTGCTTACCTTTTATTTACAAATGTCGTCCAAAGATTTTATAAACCGTTGTGAAATTTTTCTGATGATTTCATAATTTGAAATGTTCATAATCTTTGACATGATTTATTATTCTTTTTTAAATAATTTCTTTTGTGGTCTTGCTAAAAAAGAAACCAAGGCAACGAGAACGCTTTGCGATAGAGACCTTCATAACACTTCTTTTATAACGTTAATAACGTACGCTTTATTAAACCACTTAATAACATCTATATATAGTAAGAAATTATTGATCAATATAGTTAATTTAAACAAATTGTTCCTCGCATTAATCACTTCTACTCTAATAAGCAATCGAACTGATCGAATAGTCTTGGAGAATATGGTGTTTACATACTTTCAAAACGAACGCGCAGTCTGCGAAGCTAACAATAGTTGGATGCATTGATCCGTTGCTTGAAACGATTGATTGTAGATAAAGTGAAAATGTAGCTAGAGGTACATATATGCTCTATAAGCCAAATGCTAACTTTCGGTGTGTTGATTCTCTGTCAAAAATACCAAATTACTTCCCGTACAACGTAATCCGATCACTGGGTTATCATTTTTCTACCAGTACGTTTCATCTATAACAGTAAAGAAATTTTTAACATTGGCCAAACTGATCTAGCCTGCTTTCACTGTACGATTGTTTATAATTCACGTGATCATTCGACAATAACGATCACGCCGCGAAATGTTTATTCATTGCACGACCGATGCTCTGTTTCTAACAAATATCAGTTTGTATGCAAACGTTTGAACTATGTTAACAAAAGCATTACAATTACGACATTTTTTACTCCTTTTCTTTTTTTATTAATATGTATATATATATATATATCATATTTATATATTATGAACATTTAATCTATTGTGAACTTCACTTTGGCGATACGAATAAATCCTTATTAAGAGAATTTTACTGCATGTTTTTAGTATTCGATTACTGATAGTCATTTGAATAGTAGAATCGATTTTTACTTTTCTTTTCTACCTCTGAAACTGCATACGTGATACGAGCACGGTATAATAGGTACAGTAATTGTGCGAAAAATACAGGTTTTATTCAGCAATTATTAGATGCTCGATGTCCATTATTCAATCGCAATTTGCTGTATAGAGCAGGAAATGACGGAAAATGGAAAATGCGCAATACCTCAATACTCGTCATCCTCTCTGTTCCTATGATAATATCCGTGAAAAGTCATATTGTTCCTGAAAAATCTCCAACAATATTAAGAACGGAAATTATTTTCAAACGTACACATATATCATTATTTAAAAACATTTCATGTTGATATATCGCATATTACCCTTTTTCAGATTGTAACTATTCATTCGTATTCCTATCGTGGGACAAAGTTATACGAACAACATCTAACCTAGTTCTAATTGAAAAATGAAAGGATAAAAATATATTGGTAAAAAGACGAAAATGGTACGTAAAATGTAAAACACCTTTGCAAAGTCATAACATGGGTATGTATTCTGACGATCTCATAAAGTATAAAATGGTGGTGGAGCAGTCGACGCAGCATTATGGAAGCGCGCATGCGCGCGCCTGCGCCACAGAAAAGTAGTACGCTAGGCTTTTCGTTTCGAAGAATCGTACACGTCTTTCTATGGCATACAAAATCTCGCGACGATCGTGGACGGGTCGTTTAACTCGAATCTCCGACTCGTAATTATTCGATCGGTATCCGGATAGATTGACCTGACATTTGTATATTTGGACGAGAGAATTCAGACGTCAGGGTGCGCAGTGGTCAGTGCGCATTGTTGAACCGAAACACAGTGAGCGGATCAGTGGGAGAGTCGAGTGTAATGTCTGATAAGACGAGCGATGGACAGCCGTGAGAGTGGATGATCGTATTTTAAGTTTTGACAGTTCAACGTACAAGTGACTGAAAATAAACCGGTATACATGAAAACCATCGTAATCCTTTGTAATATGTATGGTTCAACGTGGCATTAATCGGGGTGGTCTAACGAAGGACTAATTCAAAAAATCGCACGGACAGAAAAAAAGCACAAGTGGTCGGTGTGTGTGCGCGTTGTATCGTGGGCATTACGTGTCTTTCGACGGATAGACACCCAACCATAACGAACGAGTTTGTCTTTCATTGAAAAGAAAAGAATAAAATTCATACAAAACGCTAAACATCTATCTTCAGTTCCTTTTTCCCCATTAACAGACAAAGGCTGATTTTGGTATTGCCTTTGAGGACTAGATATAGCACTGCCTCTCTTTTTCCCTCTCTTTCAATCTTATTCTCGAGGGACGAGGAAGAAGAATGGAGGCGATAGCAAAGCACGATTTCACGGCGACGGCTGAGGATGAGCTTAGTTTTCGCAGAAGCCAAATTCTAAAGGTTCGTATCCGTTAATCAGATTATCTAACAATTACATATATGGAAACGATGAAAATGCTGGGAGATAACTTTGTATTGCTGGTTTTTATTAGAGAGAGCTTACCGATCCCGAACTTTCCGAACTGCTTTCGTTCCGATTGGATATAGTGCGCCGCTTAAGGATATTTACGATAATTCATGCATTTTATATATTAATAACTGCTATTGCCTTACTTTCTCTTTTTATTGGTTCTAAAAAGGAACCTGTTTATATTTTATCTTGATTATAGGATGCTTTATCTCCATAAGGATATTTACGATAATGCATGTATTTTATATGCTAATACTAGGATTACCGACGATTAAAATATAAAAGCTTGTATCAAAGAAATTAAAATGAAAATATAATATAAAGAAAAAAAAGAAACTTTGCCCATGTATTCAACCTTTTATAAAAAATGGACTGTTTTAAAACTACTTTGATAGTCTAGTGTCTCGCTTTCTTTTATTATTAGTTTTAAAAAAACCGTTTTATCTTTGTTATTAACTACTTAGCATATTTGATGAGATATTTAATATAAAGTCTTCTTTTGTATGCTTATTTCAAAATGTGTGACAGACAATTTACAAGTTTATATTCCTCTGATAATAAATTCTTTCTTCTTATTTATCTGATGATTCACACCAAAAGCTGTCATTTGAACATTACATGTATAAATTACTTTTTCATGTTATCTACAATTTCTAGAATATATTTGTTGTATAGATAGAATGATTTTCAGATTATTAAGTATTCATTAATTTATGTCCAAGATTTCATGAAATTAATTGTAATAATTTTGGTTCTTATACTTTTTATTGAAACTAAAGATTATAATTGAAGTAAAAAAATAAATGTATGTCATAATTAGATCTTTTAATATTTTCTGCATGTGGAAATATTTTATTAAGAAATGGTATTTGTAACAAATCGGGCATACCTATAATGATCTTTTTACAGATCTTAAATATGGAGGATGACATGAATTGGTACAGAGCTGAATTAGACTCCAGAGAAGGACTCATTCCAAGTAATTACATAGAGATGAAAAATCATGAGTGAGTGTCCTTATAAATTTCTTTTATTAGATATTAATGCATTCTTTGGAGAAATCTAACTGTATCTTATATCTTATTTGCTTTATTCAGCTGGTACTATGGAAGGATAACCAGAGCAGATGCAGAAAGATTACTAATGAACAAACATGAAGGCGCCTTTCTTATTAGAATCAGTGAAAGTTCTCCTGGTGATTTCTCCTTGTCTGTAAAGTTAGTAAAATGTTCTTAAGAAAAATGTTGATATGGTGATATAAAGTAATTACTTGAATAACTACTTAATAATTTTTTGTAGATGTTCAGATGGTGTTCAACATTTCAAAGTATTAAGAGATGCTCAAGGTAAATTCTTCCTCTGGGTGGTCAAGTTTAACAGTCTTAATGAATTAGTGGAATATCATCGTACAGCATCTGTATCTCGTTCACAAGATGTTAAATTAAGGGATATGGTGCCAGAAGAAGTAATTATCTCTTATATAACAATTAAACTATTAAGTAACATAGAGATATTGATTTTGCAATATAAGAATGCACATTGTTTCAGTGTTTAGTCCAAGCATTATATGACTTTCAACCTCAAGAACCTGGTGAACTTGAATTCAAACGAGGTGATGTAATAACTGTTACTGATCGTACAGACCAACACTGGTGGCATGGAGAAATTGGTAACAGACGAGGCCTGTTTCCTTCTACATATGTTACTCCGTATCACTCCTAGGTAAATATCATTTGGATTTCTGATTAGTTATTTTTATTGTTCTTTTGTAAATTTTGTTAAAAGGGAATAATTTATTCTAGGCCTCATGTTGTGCACACAGAGGCCAAAGGCATCGGCCGCATTATCCCACCACTATCACGTACAGGATCAGACTTACTGCAGAACTAATCAACAACATTTTGCAAACTCCGCCTATCGAATGGGCTACCAGGATGTATTGGTGGTCTAGACGTAGAGTTGTTTAAATGGACTCGATATTATTGCTAATACTTTTTATTGGTCTCACTGAAAAACATTCTCAGTGTCTAGTAATTTATATAAACAAATGTAGAGTTCCAGATATAGCATATAACAGGGTAGCATGTCTTTTTTTGTTATTGGGTCTATAAAGAAAATTTTTCACTGGGACTGATACTACTAGCCAACGTTTCCGATAGACAATTGTGTTATACAATAGGCACCTGGTTTGGTTACCTTAAATTTCATTTTTGTGAATACTCTAGTAGAAAATAGATGTGGAAGTAAATTTACAGTATTTATATATGACAAATGAAATTTTAAATGGTGTTTCGTATATCTTGGTAGTCCATTGATGGAGTATGTGTATGAAAATATATAACATTAACTATATACATCAGTGATGACAAATATCGGTCATATTAAAGAGGAAAATGCCTATTGTTTCGAAAAACAGGTTTATAAGCGGGCTGGTATAAACATTGTATTTTTTAATACGAATTTGTTGTTCGAGAAATGGGGACCTTGGTGATAAAGAGCCTAAGTAAGCTATCCATATACGAGATACGAGAACTTTATATAGATATAGCATTAAAACGCGTCGCCATTTGGCATAAAATGCACACCATTTTGCCTCTATGTTGTGAATATTTTTACAAATGTTTGGGGAAGAGAGTATTCTTCCAGCGGTTAAGATACATCTGATATCATGACATCAGATAT
The DNA here is from genome assembly GCF_024542735.1 of Bombus huntii. Lineage (NCBI taxonomy): Eukaryota > Metazoa > Arthropoda > Insecta > Hymenoptera > Apidae > Bombus > Bombus huntii. The sequence continues at coordinate 7,345,727 of NC_066251.1, forward strand.
ACTTGCTGTGTATCATATATAGACTTGTATTATTCAGACTGTATGTGAAATAATCATTCTTGCATCTTTCGAAGTAAATTTTCTGAAGTATTAGCAAAAGAATAGTAGCAGCCAAAGTTAGCTGTTTTGCCTTTTAATTTTTTCCAATCGAATGCAAATGATTGGGAAATTTGATTTTTACCATTGTCAACTATGCTATGAAACATAGTTTCTTGGGATATTGTGTTTTCTCTTTTGGAGATTTTATGATGAAGAAAAGGGAACGAGAACACAAGTTTTTTTACACAAACGTCGTACATACGTATTCATATTGAGACTCAAACACAACGACTGATTTATCCTTTGTAATTTAAGAAATATTAATAATGGAAAGAACGTAGAGAATTAGAATAAATGTATAAATTTTTGCATGAGAAATTCATTTGATTCCGCATTATTTACTGTCTTCGCAACGAAAATTTATGTTCCGTAATGCATTTCACTAACATGCCAAAAAGCGATATACGTATATACGATTAATATAAAATCGGCCGTGCGAGATAGACTTGACTTTTGAGCGAATGGTATGTATAACGTTTTTGTTTCAAAATCTATTAATTTTAAAAGAGTGAAAGTTCGTGTATATTTTTTAAATACTTCTTTTTATCTAATTATTTCGACAATGTTGCTTTCTTATTTCCGTGTAAACAATAAAGATCTGTAGTCTTATTGTGTAATTATTATTATTCGTTATGTTTACATTTTATTGATAACAATATATTATATTAATTACTCTTGCATGCATTATTTACTTATGCCCATCTACCATAATTATTTTTTAAAATTACAACTTTATATGACTAAAGTGATATTTTAGCTCATCTAACTGCTTTGCAAAATATCATATAAATAAGTAATCTTATATGCTTATGCATGCACTATATTCAAAATAAGTGAAAAAAGAAAGCAAATACTAAAAGGAATAAATTTTCTTATTATGAAAAATGAAAAGAAAAAACATGTTTGTTGTTAAATTGTGTTCCACTAATATATCGAAACATTTTTTTATTATTAATAGTTTTTTAAATTAGTTACTATATTTTATATAGTTCCTGGAGAAAAGTGACTCTTACATTAATGAAATTGAAAATTTGTAACAGGATACAAATAATATACTAATGTTCACTTTTTATAAAGTTTAAATTTGAAGAAACATAGCGATTAATTATATTATTTAAGTTTGAAATGTTTAAAACGCAAATTTATGTACTTTATTCTAACTTTATGGTTAATGTTACTGAGAGTATAAATATAGTATAGTTGAATCTTGTCAAGGGCTTCTTAAAGTGAGTAGCTTAGATTATAAGCATATAACATTAGATTCACTTGCCTTCTGTACTTAAAAGGAATTTATTGTTACAAATATTCGTTGTGCACAATTTATTATCCTTACTGTTTCAGTTTTTTATTGCAATTACTTTATTGACATGTGTGATCTATATTTGTTCTTTTAATTACCATATATTAAATGTTAAAACAAAGTCTTTAAGACAGCAACAAATAAAGCAATATACGAATATAGTTGTTATAAATATTGCTTTGAAACTATATGTGTACAATTGCTTAAATGAATTTGGAATTGAGTTGTCTTATGACAACGGTATACCATGACACATTTGGACCAAGAAATGTATAATAATGAAATGTAATAAAAAATATGTTTGAACAAAGTTTATTTTGTTGAATTTTATTTTATTCGTTACTGTTAAAGATGTATAAAATTACACTGCTTATACCTTTTTTTTACGACTAATAAGCCAATTAAGATAAATTTACAATATGAAGAAAATGTATTGTTGCAAAATTAATGCCAAGCATTATTAACTGCCTGATGTATAGTTAATAGATAACCACCAATTATGTAATTATGAAATGCAACTAAAGTATAATAAAGTATCATGTGACAGATATGGACTTTTATCTTCTTTTAAAATTTAATGAAGTATATTTTAACAAGATCTTATTTTTTCTTTATCTTACATAATAATTATAAAAATTACATAGTCTAGTTTACTCTTAAAATAATGCACAATATATCAACATACAAGTCTGTAAGAAATATATCTGCCAGCAGTTTCCGAAGGCCTAATAATTTTTACAACTTGACCACGTTTTAAACCAAAGTAACGTGCCACTGGATCACCAACTTGTATACGCATTAATTGATTTTCCTTTAGTTTGTACCTGGTAAGTAATTCTTCTTTTTCGTCTGGTGTAAGTACAATATGTTCAGGTACCAGTTCATGTTCTGTGATATTAATAAGCAATTCAGATTCTAAAAATTGTTCTAATATATATTTTGGTGCCATGTCCACCAACGATTGTTTTGCCGATGGTGTCATTCCTTGTTGCACAACAATAATAGCCCTGTGGAAAAGCAAGACAGAAACTCAAAATTATTACGTCCCAATTCTATAAATTATTACACAATTATCAAGTTACCTGTGAATTTTCTCTTCCTGCATACGTTGACAGTAGGTTTTAATAGTTTTGATACCAATTTTTGGTTCATCTGGGAAAAATACAAAAAGTTGATCTGTCGGATCATCATTATGAGCAACCAAAACTATAAGATCGCTGCGTGCTGGTCTTTTTTCACTTGGTTTGTCTCCGAATTGTTCTTTAAATTGTTCCAAAGTTTGATCCAATTCATCTTGTGTGACTAGATAACCTCGATCGTGACACAATTGCATTACCGTTTTTCTTATACGCCATAATTTGTATGTTTCAGCTTCGTCATCCATTTTTCGAAAAAATTAGAACTAACTCTAAGCAAAAATTACTTAAATACTCCAAACTTTTCTTTCGTTCGTTGCTATTTAACAAACAAAAAACTTTGCAAACGATTGTATTTCTCTTGATACAAATAACCTCACTTATTTATACCGCGTGAACAACGTACGCATGCGTATTAAGAAAATGCAAGCTTTACATTTCAAAACGCAGTTTATGTAAGTACATATTATTTTATATTTTCTTTATATGCCGATATTTACATATAATACAATTTACATATATCTATTATACTCTTTCTAGAAAACACATAGGAAAAGGTACCTATGGAAAGGTTTAAAAGAAACATTTAGATTTATGATAGATAGGATTATAAGATTCCGAACAATAAACTTCTGGTAGTTGGGCCCAATGAAAATGTTTTTAATCTCGTATGAATTAATTTAAATTTAAGTTTGTTTCAGATATCTCAACAGTATTGATGAAAAGGGATATACCAAGTATTTCAAGATGCGTAAGTATATAGAAGATATTCAAGGTTTTGAAAAAATCATTGCAGATATTTGTATATAGATAGGGCTCATGAGAACCTTCAGAGTTTTACAAAATAGGTTAAATTATAAATTCCGAATTAGGTAGATCTTCTCTAAAAATTAATAAGTGTCTTTAACATATGTAGGAGTACTTAATAGGAGAACATTGGTTAATACTGCTAAAACATATATATGTGTAATGTATAAAATATATAGGAGTGTTAATCTGTGCTTTAGTATCTAAATATGAGTAGTAGTAATTAAGTGCATGCATAATTATGGATGATGTTTAGTAGATAGTAGCATAATGTGGATAAATAATATAATCCTTAATGAAACGCGTTTCACATTTTTAGATATGTTCTTTATATATCCTTTAACTATTAATTATTCTACTTTTTCGTACTAATGATAGCGTAAAATATTGATGTAAGTACGAAATATCGTTTCATATAGAGCTATGATATAGTTTTGCATATAATGTAGGATTTAATCTAACTTTTACCTTTATACTTAGTTTCTCACGTCGGTTTTCCTAAAATCTACTTTTGTTGCTTGTTTTACGAAAAGACCGGAGGGTTTTGTAAACTTATATCAAAAGCAGAATTTGTTCAGTCTTTTAAGTATAAAATCAGTATATTATTGCGTAAACGAAGGATGTGGATAGGAACGCGGATCATGCGCACTTTCATGTGGTAAGACCTGACATTGTATTTTTCGATATATAATTATTAATTATATCATTCATCAGAGCTATCATTAGAGTCACGTATGCGTGACATAGTTATTAATTATATAACGAATAATATGAGCTAATTGGCTGCGATCGCCAACACGTTTTTATATAGTAATTGAAAGATTAAATTGAACGTAAGAATAAGTTACTAAAATTTTATTTAGAGTAGTTTGGAACGCAATAGATAAACTAGGACGTAATGGCACATCTGCACAATAATTGACTAATTAATAATATTTCTAAATTGACTATTTACGGACTATAAATTATAAATTTCTCTTTTACAATTTTATAATTTTGCATCGAGTAGGATGACTTGCAATTTTGTAAAGTGTGGTTACAAAACTTGGTTTGATTTATTACCAATCTTGATATTGTTGACTTTATAAATTATAATACGTGTATAATTTCATGCACAGTAATAATTCAACCGTGCAAGAATATGAAGACGACAGTTATGTCTGCGTAAAGTCAAATTTGTAGTTAATTAACTTACTGAAGGGACGATGTATTTTGATAAACAACTGGGCCACAACATATATACAGGGGATGATATAGAAAACTTGGAAAAATTATCATTTTCTTTTTTGATTCAAGAATCTCTTATTCATCAAATATACATCAAATGGTGCATTATGCATTAGGGAGTCGCTGAGTAATAACATAAATCAACTATTCATTCGATTTCACTTTATACTGCACTTGTTCTTTTTTTTCTTTTTTTGTTTTTAAAATAATCAACACTCGTGATTCTCTGATAGATATATTCCTTTCTTGTTTCAACTTATTACATATCTTAAACTACATAGAGAAACGTTTTTTTGTACTTATAATAATATTACATAGTAAACGCACTAAAACAATAAAAATTAGATCCTTAGGTGTGTACTTTGAAATTTAAAATAGGTACCTTATCTTTTTCTCCCGACAATGTTGCGATTTTGAAGTTACAGGGCAGACTTTTCTTATCTATATTATTCTCATATATACGTATACATATTTTATTTTATTCCTCAAATAAAATCGTTTCGAGTTTAATTTAATTTACCTTATCAAAATTCCCCCATAGTGTTCGCATACGTAGTTTGTACGATTCGCTATATACGATTTTTCTATAGATAAGTATAGTGAAACACACGGAATAAACAGAAGGTTGATGAGACTCGCTTGTAAATATAAAACGGTATTTATCATTAACGACTTGGAATTCTGGAAGAGATAAAACTTAACAATCCCATTTACATTTTAAGACATTTTCACTTAACGTTAGATACTTATTAAAGACTCCTACGATACTTGTACGATAAATCTGCGGTTTAAGAGTAGAAAAAACAAATCGATAAAATAGAGATTCTCTTTCGATCGTGTCATAACAAATCAAAGTTTCTCGATTAAGATTATAATTAGGACAAACTTAATCGAATCTGTATTAGAGTAACAGGAATTATAGATGTAGATTTTGTTAGCTCGATTAATTACCCTGATGAAATTTGATGTATATGGGGGCGAGTTACGCTGTGTAAAATTACAGCCAATAGCTGTTGGGCAAATTTGATTATTCATATCGAAGTATTTATACTCTTTAAATTATCCTCTTATGATCTCGTATCAACTAAATCTAAATTATCCTCATTTTCATTGTACTTTTTCTCCTGCCTTCAACTATTGGCCACTGGCAAAGAACACAGAAACTTAAAGTCTAGCTGAAGAACGAAACATTCCCCTCTGCCCATTCATTTGTTATATCTTACACTTCAAAATCGCCGCTCGATTTGTTCTTCTCTTTTTTTTCTCGATAATATCGTGAAAAATAAATACGTCGCGTTCCGCAAGATGATCGCTCGCTTTTCTTTCTTCTTCGTCTTTCTTTTTTCTTCTTCACTTTTCCAAACAAAATCCCGAATCGAAATGAAAAAACCTCATCTTCGATTTATCGATTTCTCTCGTATATTTTCTTCTTTCTATCTTTTTCTTTTTTCTCGTTTGGCTACTAATTTTGAAAGGTGACAACGATAAGATCAACACCGTACCAGCCGTTTCTCAGCGTGTGACTCTTCTCTCTTTTTTTTTTCTTTTTTTTTATCTATTTGTTTCTTTATTTTTTACGAAAAAAACGAACGAGAAACGCGGACTCGACGCGACGTCACGAAGAAAAGAAAGATCGTATCCTATCGTTTCTTTCGCTCTTCTTCGCAATCTCGCATGGCTGTCGCTTTCTCGATCGTTCCCACGAGTTGTCTCCTTTTTTTTTTTCTTTTTTTACGTTTTTCTCTTGTTCCTTTATGATTTTGAAACACGCCTGGAACGATGCAGTCTGACAAAATGGTGTACTCGTATCGTACCGATAATATAAAACATGAACGTGATTGCCGGGTTTTGAATTACGAAGAATGAAACGTGATACGCGTTAGTCGCGCAATTACGATTTACCATATTTATTTTGTGACCAGTCCGGCGATTCGTTCACCCATCCACCGTAATCATGCAGAATGTAGACAGTGACCAACGATGATTTCGGAGTCAGTTTCTCTACGCTTGTCATTTCTTCTTTCCGCTTTTCTCTTTATTCCTTTTCTTCTTCTTAACGTCTTCCTTCTTCTTTTTTCTCTCTTTTTAATAATTATAATACTGTTCGGAGAGAACTCTCGACGATTAAACAATTTACCATACGTTGTTCTTATTTTTGTTCTTCTCAGTTTCGTTCTCTCGCCATCTCTCGCTCAATTATTCGTTAATTTGCGGCCACGAGTCGCACGGCGCGTTCGATAAAATCGAAATTTCAGTTTAAAATTCGGGAATTCATTCATTCGCGTTACACCTCGTTAGTCACGATAAGAATACGTATATACAATTAATCATCATAATTGGTTTTTATGTCAGTCGTTATTGAGCAGGACGTTATACTGATCCGACATTGTGCTATGATAAACGGACAAATCAAGGAGAATGAGCAAAACGGAAGGACAGCGTGAAACGACGATAAAATCAGCACAACGCTCTTTTCCCATTCTTTTTACTTTCTCTTCCCTTTCTCATCATCTTCTTCTTCTTCTTCTTCTTCTTCTTCTTCCTCGCTTGCGCACCATATCATACTCATCCTCTCAGTCGTTTCTTTCGCTCTCTTCTTTCCTCTGTTTATTCTGTTCTTCCTTAAGCTTTCTTACTTTTCATCATTTTTTTGTTTCTTTTCCTTTTAAATATCGGTGTTATTTACCTTCCTCTGATCTAAAAGCTTCCCTTTACGATCGAAGCATCCAACTATTTCAACGACGAATCGATATGGCGACGGTCAGACAAACGAACAACGATAGGGAAAACTGAGACGCCAAAGGATTCGTTCGAAAAACTTTCCTCTATGAGCCTGCTGTCGAAAGGAAATCTAATGTGCCTTAGAGATTAGTTGGCGAGAAACGAATTTTCGTCGCATGCAATGAACGAAAGGAATACGAACGGACAGAACGCTTGTTAGATCTACTATAAAATATACGCGTATATTACTATAGAGACCCGCTTCGATGCAGGAAATTTGTTCGACGTGTCTCGAAACGGCGGTCCATTCGAGTCGACAATTAAAACGAAGCACGCGCACAGTAAATTAAAATCGCTTTAATCTCATCCCCGCTTCTTTCCACCCCTTCGTATTCTCCTTTCCTTCCGTATTACTTCGCAACACAATCTTATCTAGATCTTTTTTCGTCTTTTTTTTGCTTGGTTTTTTCTCATTTTTTTTTTTTTTTTTTTTTTTTTTAATTCTTTCCCCCTTACGGATAATCGACAAACGTTCTTTGCGGTACGTTTGCCGGGAAATAAAGTTTTCTACGCTCCTTATCCGACGATGAACCGTGTCTCGCTCGATTCATTCGATTTCAGTCCGTTTTTTCATATATGTATATATATATATTTATATATACCTTTTTTTCGATTTTTTTTTCAATTTTTTTTCTTTTTACGGTTTTTTCTTTCCACCTATATATTTTTCACATTGAACAATATCCTCAGTCTCGACTGGTCAATGAGCAATACTTTAGAGATCCCGAGATCTCGAAAAAGTTCAACGGAGAGCAACGTTTTATTTCGTGTGTGTGTGTGTGTGTGTGTGTGTGTGTGTGTGTGTGTGTGTGTGTGTGTGTGTGTGTGTGTGTCTGTGTGCGTGACGTGTATGCGTGTGTGCGTGTGAAAAAGAGAGAGAAGAAGAAGAGAGGAAGGGAGAGAGAGAGAGAGAGAGAGAGAGAGAAAGAGAAAGAGAGAGTCGTCTGTCGCGTGTCCGTGTGTAATACTACCGCCTCGATCGATAATTAATATCTAAATGGTATAATCCTTCGTGATAATGCGATATTTTTCTCGTAATATCAGCTAATTGTCCTCTCGAGAACGTTACTTTTCTCTTTTACTCTTTTTTTTTCGCTTTTTTTTTTCTTCTATCTTTTTAATCGTTTTCTCTTTCACGTCTTTGTCTTCTCTTTTGGTTCGCATTCGAATCAATGTTAATCATCGGGTTATTTAAATAATATGCTTAACATTGACTCGTTAATTCCGTTTAGACTGAGGATTTTCTTTTTATACACAGGAATCATTGTTGCATTTAACGACTTTTTTTCTTTTTTACTTGTCAATTATAATTACGTTATATTATTTATAAATTTATTCGCAAGTAGTTCGTTAACAGGCCGTGGCTATACAGGGCCCACTACGTTGATTAATCATCCTGTGGCACGCGGTCTTCCGAATATGTTACAGAGGAGTGTTTATATGTGTATAATTAATATGTATACGGTCTCATAAGAGCTTATAATTCTTACACCACGTTCGTTTCCCGTTTTCGCGTCTCGTTATGTAATATATACATATATAATACACATACATATTACATATTATATAACATATAATATATATAATTATATATGTATATATTATCATTTATATATAATATAATATCTCGTCGACTACTCCCTACCGTACCAAACGTTGCGTATTTCGTTGCGCTTACCTTGGTCTTTAAAATATGGTCATCGAACTTCAGGCACGGATTATTAAAAAGTCTTCTGTCGGAATACGCTCTGCCTCCCGATATTTTCGCTCTCTCTCTCTACGGTTATCCTTTTCTCGTCGAAACGAGCATCGAGCGAATCTTTGTCCCCTGCATCGTCTTTTAGTGTATCGAAGATGATATTACTAGAACGTCTGATGTAACGTTACACGCTCTTTCACACCCTCTCGCTCTCGATAAGAACATTGACACATTGGATGACGCATATCGTAGGAAAATTCGTCGCGATACAGGGAACAGGATTCTTGGAGGCAGCAGTTACAGACAGACTTTGAAGCACGGCATACGACGTGGTCTTGACGTCGCTCGCACATTCACCTTTTCCTCTCGTTCGTCCGATCCGTTGATGACAGGCGTGAAACAGATGTCAGAATTCGAATTTACTTATGCATGTAATCGCCTTCGTCACCTTGGAACAGATAGGTGGACCAGTAGCCCAGATTAAACAGGATGAACATGAGAGGGAAAGCGATACGCGAGACAAAGTCAATCCCTGCAGTACCTTTCGCTCGACAGGTGAACCAACGTCGCGGTAGAAGACCCCAACAGCACCGCTCGGTACGGGGAAGCGGATGTCGTTGGAAACGGCGGATATCTTGGGGCGGGATTGTTCGAACAGTCGCCGCGGGCGGTGACGGTGTCACTCTGCGAGACGTAGTGGGCGACGGGGAGGGTGTGGGCGAGGGCGAGGGCGAGGGCGAGGGCGAAGGCGAGGATCTCGCAGGGCTTTTCAACGAATACCGCGAACCCCTCGGTAACGACGAACATCTACTGCTACCTTCGACCACGTTGTGTAACGACGAGAACGACGCGGATCTCGGCTGATGCGGTTGATAAAGATAATAACGTGGATGGTGTTTGTGTCTATGGTTCGAGGGTAACGTTTGATATTGTGTCGGTGGAGCCGGAGGTGGTGGCGGCGGCTGCTGCTGTTGCTGCTGATGATGATGATGATGATGCTGCTGCTGCAGATGTTGTTGCGGCTGTTGTTGCTGGATGTTACTGCGTTGGGGATAATGCCGATGCAGGCGACAGTCATGGGGCGGTTGACGAGGTTGCTGATGGTCTGGATGTAGTCGACGAGAACGCGAACGATGATAAGGTTTACCGGTGGTGGTAGTTGTGGTGTAAGTATACTGGGAATGGCCGCGAGCCACGTCCCTTGATCCGAGCGCTTCCTCGTCGACATTTACTCGTCTTGCTCTTCCTTCCGAAACAGGTACGCGGACCAGTACGCGAGATTGAAGAAAGCGAATACGATGGGGAAGAAGATCCGTGAGATGACGTCGATGCGCTTGGACCTCGTCGGGAACTTGGACAGCCACGACCTGCAGCAGTTTTTTTTTCGTGGTTGCATATGTAATTCGCAGTGCTCCATCCTATCCATCGACATAGTGTCCTCCGGTTGTCGAACCAGAGGTTTCTGGAAAAATTACCACCACGTCCAGGCATTAGTCGCGCGTTACTTCTTTCATATCTAATTTCGTTTCTTTTCTTTTTCTATCTTGCTTACGGTAGGCGATAATTTTCAGTGTATGTAATATGTACTGTAAATAGACAGAGACGATCTACTAGTTGTTTTACAGCGATTCGTTGATACATTAAGTGGTCAATTCTTAACGTACGAGGCATCCAATTTTCTTCCATCTATTTTAAAAATCTTTCATTCTCCGGAGAATCTTTTATGTTTGTAGATGTATCGTTATATCTGAGAATTCGATTTCTCCTTTTTAAGATTTACATATGTGAATGTTCTTCTTCTACACGGATAGTATCTATATATGCGAGACGACTGTTTATTATATAATATTTTATATTATATAATAAAATATATTAATTAGAATTATTTGTTATATCTATTATGATATATTAATATCGTATTAATATCGTATCTATATATGCGAGACGACTGTTTATTATATAATATTTTATATTATATAATAAAATATATTAATTAGAATTATTTGTTATATCTATTATGATATATTAATATCGTATTAATATCGTATCTATATATGCGAGACGACTGTTTATTATATAATATTTTATATTATATAATAAAATATATTAATTAGAATTATTTGTTATATCTGTTATGATATATTAATATCGTATGATATTTTCCATCGCGCTAACGAGCCGCTGTATTTGTGTAAGAATAGTGGAAAAATCGTATTCGATTATCGAGGAGATTGGTTCGCAAACACGATAATGGATGGAACATTTAACACGAAAAGCTAACTGCGATGCGAGTTTTTGTAAAAGTGTTGGTGATTTTCTTCTGTACTTTCCTCTCAACTTACACGTACATGCACTTGAACTGTTCGATCTTCATGGAATATCTCGCGATGAAACGTCGGTAAAAGAGATCAGGAGAACGACGTAACTTAACGAGCAGAAAATATTTCCTTTATGGATTCGTTTTCTCATCGAACGATCTAAGATTGTATAAGTATCATGCAGTATGGTAATTCTGGTGGTGCCAAAAATGGTCTACACACACATCCAGCTTTGATCAACGATAATTGAAAAAGTTCGTTTGTATGGAAATGTTGGATACGTGTAAAATCGTAATAAGTTTATGCATATTCATTCTCGTTTGTTAAATAAACTACCAGGTTTACATCCTCTTTTATTTTTACGAGTGTAGAAAAGTATCTGTCTCTTGTAGAATGGATAAGAAATTTACTACGAAATGTAGGATATTTTCTTCTATCTATAATAGCAGGCATTTGTTATAAAAATATAACGTTCATTACCAGTAAACTATAGCACATTGTCATTATCTCTAGAATGATCAATTATTTAGCAAAATGTCGAAAGTCATATTGCTGAATGTAAAAGTCAAGTTATAATATAAAGTACTAGACTTTAAAGGGATTATTTACCTGTAGAGAATGTTGAAGTGGTCCATCATATCCGGTCTAGCAGTTTATAATAATAAAAGTAAAATAATAGAATGAATGTACGTTATGATAGCTAGATTCAGAATTTTTTTTTTCAATGTTATACGCTTCAGGCAACTATATTGTTAAGAAGAAAAAAAGAAAAGACAAAAAAAAAAAAGAAAGATATCGATATCTTACGATTAACGCTCTATGCTTTATAAAATATCTTGCGAATAGCTAATAAAGTCTAGAATAATTACTAAAGGAACGAAAAGAAGCTTGAAACTGAAGAGTTTCTCGGTTTTTCTAACGTTTCCCGATGATTTTCATATCATCGAAATAACCGAAAACTCAGTTTTTTTTTTTTTTTTTATCACTGACCAAAGATGAATGTTGCCAGGAGATCTTTTTTTTTCTCTTATTTTACGATTGCGCTATGCTATAGAAAATCATAATTAGGGTTAGAGGTGGTGTTACAGCGAACTGGACGGAAATAAGAGAGAATAAAAAATAAAGGAGACCCAACGAAATTCCAATCCACAACAGCACGTACAATTATATAAAGACAGAGGTCGAAAGAAAATATTAAATTTAAAATATACTCTAGTCGAGAAGCTCGTCTTTAAACGATAAAAAAAGCTATGGCAAAGGCAATGACACAATGTAGGACTCAATTATAAATTACCAATTATTTTCATCTGGTTTAAAATCAAAATTACAATTATATTATATACGAACGAATCAAGGTGTGTCGGTAATATAGGATTCTACATATCAGACATTTACATATCATAAAGAAGGAAAAAGGAAGACACAGAACACTGAAGATACGATAAACAGCATAATGCCTCGATTGAATAAACGAGAAAGGAAAAGGAAGGTAAAGAAAGATGTGGCATAGAGAAGCGCTTAAGATTTAATTGAACATTAAACAGCTTTTAATATCGTTGTATACTGACCATAGCGAAATTTGACGAATTATCTGGTTCGACTTGATCAGAGGGTAAATCCATCGACGTGGATTGTTCGGTTTCAGACGGTGGATACTTTTTCTCTATGTTATCGCTGTGCATATCGCTCCGCGACGCGTAATTTACTAGGGCAAATTCGAGGAGAGCGCCGAATACGAAAGTCAAGCATACGCCTGTCCAAATATCGATAGCCTTTGTATAAGAGACCGGTGGCAGTGAGGCATTTATTCCTGACGTCTGCGTAGCCATCGTCAACAAGGTAGTAACACCTGGTTTTAACGATAATTCACGAAAGTTTATTTATGATAAAGCGAGTTGATATTAAATCAACGACTCTAATTTAAACCATTAAGGGCCAACATCGTGTCAACGCAACGAAATTGTAACATTATGACAAATCATTGGTTGGTCCTTAATGAATTAATTAATGACTCTGTATAGTTACGAGTTATAAACAAGGAATATTTTCACCGCTGAATGGAATTAATTGCACCTTGGAAAGTTTCATTTTTACCTTTTTCCTATAATATAGGATCTAAAGATACACTTCTTTTACTCTGATGCCATTTATACTATGAATATCGGATGGTTTTCATATTTTTATTGCAAGTGAAGTACAGCGGATACAAAAAGTATTGGTACGCCGTTGTATTTATTATAACACTTACATGGTAATTAATCAGGTCCAAGTGTATCAAGTTTATCATCGATACTATGGAAATAAAGTATAGAAGTTGATGAAGAAACGATTCATTGATGAAATAAGGATATTGCCAATACCTTTTGCTAAGTACTAGTCACTATACTTCACCGTACAAGAACTACTTTTATTTATGAGTTCGTCACTATACAGAGCATCATAAAAGAAAAGTGTAAAAGTTTGTGAGCTTATAGCATTCACTAGGAGGAATAAAATATGAAAGAATAGTAGAATGAAAGAAAATGCAAGGATATCTTAAAATCTGTTAGTATGGCACAAATAAAGTAGTTGAATGTAGTGGTGGATGGATAAAATGAATTGCTGATTTCAATTGAAACGTTACCAAGTGAAACTCGAGCTGGTACAGCACTTTGATCGAGCCAGAACGATACCCAGGATACAATTACAAGCATACAGCAGGGGATGTAGATTTGAATAAGATAGTAACTGAATTCTCTCTTGAACAGCAAGTCAACTTTCAGGCAGCTGTATTCTCCTGCAAGTAGACCGAATATTTAATTAGACTTTATACGTATATTTTAGCAACCCATTTCTTGAATAACGGAGACGAAATAAGAAAGGAAAGAAGGAAGGTAATTTACTGACCAGTATTCGTCTTGCTATTACAATAATCGGTATAAAATTTCTCCAACGTGAACCGAGGCAGGTGTAGGTTTTTAACAACTTGGACAGGATCTCCTTCTTTCCACAGGAAAACCAAATCATCGGTTGTCCAACCATCTGGAAAACGAATATCGATTAGTCAACTTTTAATGAAATTGATATTATTATATTATTATATATTATTATATTATTATATTATTGATACTATAAATTAAAACTTGTAAAAGGGAAGAAAGAGAAATTCAGTGATTTACAGTGGCATGTAAACGTTTCTGGGCAGGAAGATTTTTCACTTTAAGTTTCAAAATTTTATGGAATATTGTCTATAATAGTATTATAAATTGATACTTATAAAATGTTATTATTTTTGTATTTTATAGAATTTGAAGTAATATATATGTATATATTACTCAACCATATAGCAGTGTTTGTGTATATTGTACTATCTTCTTTTACTTATACGCTTATATTCAATATTGAAGTGACTGCATAGTGTTAGATATTTTGAAGCTGCGTTTTTTAGCAAAGCAGATATCAAAGCAAAGTTTAGCTTTTTTTAGCAAAGAATAGCAAAGTAGATATCTGATGGTGTAGTGCTAGTAAAGTTTCATTCTGGCTGGAAATTTTTACACGCCACTGTAACTGGTAATATTAATTTTAATTGCTCAAAGTCTGGTACTCACAACTTGCCATACGCAACGAGCAAACTTGTCGATCCAAGGGGTATAATTTTAAATTCATCGGGCATGATAATGTTAGGGATATTCTGAAACATAAGAATATTTTCAGACTATAGGAAACAGCAAATAGAAATTCATTCTTTAAATATATTAATTCTAATTTACCGTATACTGTATAGAACGAAACCATTGGGAAAAATACGAATGTACACATTCGGCATAATAATGTTGTGAAAATGTCCTTCTTTCTCGTTCGAAAAGAACAGATCTGGCATCCAAACGCGACTTGCATCCGTCAATGTCAAATATTTTAGACGACCTGCAATTTTATGACGAAACACATATGATGAGGTTCAACTGTAAAATATGCCGGACAATAAAGTCAATGATTCTTCATACCTTTAAAATCACTAAATCTTAATCGTTCATCCAGCCATTGTTCCCGGAATGTTAACTGTACAGAGTACTCCTGCAGAGGAAAGAAACGGGAATGATTTAATCGAGCGAACTCTTGCTCGCACCAAACTCAATAGCAAATATGTAATTTATGCTCGAAATGATCGTTTGGAATTTCTATAATGACGAAACGGACATATGGAAAGTTCGTTTTTAAATCGAAGTGACAAACGGAACAGCTACAGAAATTTCAAAGCAGTCGTCAGAAGGAAGATACTTTGTATGTTAAAAGTTGATTGAAAATGTTGGACTAATATTGCGAATTAATTTTATTCGATCAGTACTTGGTTATACAGGGTGGTTGGTAACTGGCGGTACAAGCGGAAAGGGGGTGATTCTACTTGAAAAAAGAAGTCGAAAATATAGAATAAAAATTTTTTTTTAATTTTTGTTTTCTTTTTTTAATTTTTCCATCGAGACAACGATCTACAGTGAGATCCGTTATAACGAGACGCGATAAAGTGCACGCGTACCGAGCGAAAATTCAAAGTCGATTTTCACGAAAACAAAGCCTCAAATGAAAAATGTTTATTCTATATTTTCGGCTTCTTTTTTCGCGTAGAATCGCCCCCTTTCCGCTTGTACCACCAGTTACCAACCACCCTGTATATTTCGAATTATTCCTTGGGACGTCAGCTTCGAAACTTCTGCGCTCCTCCCTAATCGTGAAATCAATCTACGGAAAACAAACAGGGTGAAATCAATGGAATCGATACAGCGATAAAAAACAAATTTTTATACACAATTAATTAATTGGAAGAACAAACACATATGTAACGCAGAATTGTCATAATTCGACAGGAAAATAATTGTTATCCTTTCGTCGTGCAATATCACCGAGTCTATGAGCAATTGCTTCGAGTGCTTGACGATTGTTTTACTGACCTGGTTGACGTTATGAAAAAAAGTAAGCGAAATACTATGGTAATAGAGTGGCGAGCCAAACTGAGATACTTTCCATTTTGAATTCCACAATTATCGTATCACATCTATTCGAAGTCGCCTTCCATCCGTTTTTAAACAAAGTACTTGTAACTGGTGGATAATGTCTAATTTTTTTTTTGAGCAGATCATTTAAGAGAAAAGAAATAAGCTAAATCTTTCTAAATATGGAATTTGTCTGACGCGTGAGTAATGTTCGCACATCTGGCATTGTTACGTTGAAGACGAATAGAAACGGTCTGAGACTTCAAAGAAGAAACGAGAGGACAGTGGGCTGCATCAATAAACGTGAACGAGGTCAGTAATTGCGTAACATCAGCACCTTAAAGTCACCGAAAGATCTTCTAAAAATGACATTTTCAAAGTAGCCATCGTTGAAACTTAACGAAACCCGTACAAATGATACTAATAATCCGCTGGATACTAAAAGGTTCAAATATCCTTGCAGACTCGATCAGCGGCAAGTCCGATCGACTGCGACAACGAATAAATATACAAATTACAAACTCATAAGGGAGAAAGGAACAAGATACGAAAAAAATGGAGATAAAATGTCACTATATATATATATATAGAACAAAGGAACTAGAGACACCCTTGTATCTCGAATAATTTCATCAACGATGTTTCGAACATCCTGCCTACTTTATATCTCGTATATCAGCCCAATCGAACGAAAGTATCGTGTTCTAAAATATTTCGTTCGACTCTCGTAACGCTCCGTGAAAAAGAAGAACAAAACAGTGAATTGGAAATTCGATTTTTCGTTACCACTGTGTCGCTATGTCTCCTCGCGTGTCTTTTCAACGACACGTCCAATTTGAAAACTGTTCGTCTTTTCTTTCCAGGCCGGAAGCGTAAGGGCCCGCGAAAGGCGTTCTCTCGCGGGGAAAGAACAGGACGAAGAAGAAGAGGAAGCGAAAAAAGAGGCGGAACAAGAAAAAAGATTAACCCTGTACGGTTTTAGAGGTCGTTTCAACGGCAGAGAGCACTTCTGCTCCGACGACGAAAGGTCGTGGTAAATTTTCCTCTTTCTCCGCCCTCTCCTTCCTCTCTGCTACACTTCTTCTTCTTTTTTTGGCCACGGAGCGTTAAAGAATCAAGGCTGCGTGGATATCTTGCTGGAATGAAAAATCTCGTCGCCGAGAAAAATGGGGTAAAGAGGGGGTCGGGCCAAAGGCGGTGGTGGACGAACAAACAATGATGTTCAAGTATAGTTGTATACATCGCGTTGAAGCAAATGTAAGAGGCATGCAACGAAGCAACATCGAAACTAACTACCTAACTACCAGTGGGACCAGCTAGAAACAGAGAGTAACTACATATGCTATGTAATACATATACGTATATATATATATATATGTCTCTGTCTCGAAATTATTGATAGAATAGAGGAATATATATGTATGTATATATATATAGACGTATATGTACGTGTTTGTATTATATGTACATTGCAAGTGAACAACGCATGCATCTTGGCTCACAGTTTAACTTTTTCCCGGCTGGACCTGTCCACGTCGACGGCGTCCTGTCTTTCTTTTTTATTTTTTTTTTTTTTTAGTTTTGACTTTTTTTTTGTTTGCAAAGGGAGTTACAGAAGACTTCCAAAATATTCTGTATGGTTATTTTGGTCATTCTTCTTTTCTTTGGTTTATACTTTGTTTCCCTCGATCGTTGGCAAGTTGAATACAAATTAAAACCTAGACGTGATCCTTTCTCCTTTACGATCCTGTTTCGTTCGATCTTTCTCCTCCTTCCCTTCTATCTCTTTTCATTTGTTTCTTTTTCTCTGTTTCTTTGTTTTCGTGTTGGTTTCGCTTGCTCGTTTCGCTCGTTCGTTTAATATCAGGCAATTTCTTTTACCTTTCTCGCTGGTTAATTCCTGGTTGCGAACACTTACCATTATTCCGCTAGTTTCTGAAAATTGAGCAACATGTCGCAAAGGAGGATCTACACAGCCTCCCGACGTTTGTATTTTCGCCTCGTATTTCTCTCTTATTTGATCGCTCGTGGCGCGTTTGCTCGAACCTCGGTATAGGGAGTCGCATGGTTTCTCTTATTTATTTTTTCTTTTTTTTATATACGTGTCGGTGAGTTGGGAAAAACCGTTGAAAATCGAGCGTAGAACACGCGCGAGCTCGCTGAAACTCCGCGACAAAAAGTATTGAGCGCTGTGCGCGGTTGAAAAATAATCTCCTTTGTAAATTACTTTTAAAGATAGTTTAGAATCGTTTTATTTCGGTGGAAAATCCGTTTACACAGAGCGCTGCGTAAGGAAGTAATCGTCGAAAAATGAAAAAAAAAACGACGATTTTACTTATGGAACTCCTGTTTAAATATTCATAGTATATCGTATACGCTGTTAAAATAACCCATCCGAACTTGCCCACAAAAATCAAATTTCCTTAGCTCATTGAATAGACGAGGATTAAAAAGAACATTGATAACCAATAGTCAAGCGAAGAATTTGTGTATTTAACAAAATTTTAATTCAGATATGGACTGTTATTTTTTTTTTCTTTTTTATCGTTTGCTTATATTTATCTCTTCGTCATTTAAAACACGTAAGTCGTAATCGCTCTTTACAATGATTATCGTTGTAGCATGTATTCGCGCGAAAGGTAAACGATACAATTCCTCATTCACAGGCGATATTTAATTATTCAACATACTTTCGATCGATCTGACGTTGCAAAAGTGATACATCTCGACGGTTCATTCAGCCCATTCACTTTCACTTTCATGAATATATTACACGCAAGTAGTACGAGTCAGCTAATAGTTGGACTCTGTCGTACGGATAGCAAATTTCAGCGTGTCAAAAGTAACGCTTTCGTCGGCATTTTATTATCCTCGCATCTTCTTACCTTTCGGTATCAAAGTCTGAGAACAGCTCGTTCTTTCCGAACCGATTAAAAATTATATAAAATTCAATTATCAGCCAATAATTTCTTATTCTTCTAAAGATTCCTAATTCCTCTAAAGACGCGCTGCTTCTCAATTTCTTTTTGATATTAGACCATGATTTTAACCATAACTAATCGTTACTTTATAGCAAATTATATTCACTTTAATAAAGACGAATATTTGACGCTGCGAAACTGCCATTCACTCGATATCGATCTCTTAACGTAACCGCATTTCAGAAGCTTTTCTATCGCATCACCGTCGTAACGATGTATCGGACGCAAAATTTTGCGACATTATGTGAGCCCTATACTCGTTAATCCTCAGTTCGAAAGACTGATATCGATGTCGGAGTTGAAATGAAACTTTTATTGCGAACGAACCGTATCTTTGAATCGAAATTAAAGTTCGTTCGACAAGCGTATTGTACGACAACAGACGCGAGCAATTAATATTTGTTAACAAATATCAGCGAAATACAAAAGAAGAAAGATCGTCGTTCGCAGGTAGAAAATCGCATTTTTCAATGCCCGCTTCGAGCAAGTGGCGAATGCAACTCGCAAACGCCAATTTAGCCCAATACACAACGTGCTATCTTCGAACCCAATACCTTTCTATATCGTGATTTCGCTATCATAGGCTGGAAGATGTTTTTCGTAGCTGAATTAAATGATCGTATGCGTGACAGAGAAAATATTGAACTCAGAGAAAGAGCGAAGAAAGAGAAAGGAAAGAACGAATGAAAGAAGAAAAAAAAATAATACGAAAAAAAGTAGATGAAACGAAGATGAGAGAATAAAAGGGAGAAGATCGTTCCATTGAAACGAACGGTACATACCATGTCGTCCTTTTAAACGTTTCCCTTTAAGGAAAACCATAGGAGATGTTGCTGCATGGAAAAAGTGATTTTTTTTTCTATACATAATCGCAGTCAAGCCTTCTAGAGCGACGAGCTAAAAGCATATTTGCACGATTTTCCTTCGAATGCCCTTTCTATCCCTTCTTTCTTTAAGAGAAACAACGATATAACTCGCTGGAGAAAATTCGCTTAAGCGCGTTGATTAAAAAGATTTTATTATCGTAAGCTTCATCGCGTTCCTTGATTCGAGATAGGAATTTAATGTAGATTGAATATCTTCTAGTTCCAGTTTTTTCTTTATAGAAAATGGTCCCGATGAACGATATCAATTATTGTCGACGATCGATTCTTGTTTTTACCGATTGTGTTTTCGGATAAGTGCGAAGTCAGTGAAATTATATTCGCAGCTTCTATTACTATACCGTTGACGATATTGCGGGATATACGTGCGAAGAATATTTCTCGAGGATTATCGACATCGCGCCAAACTAGTCTTGAGAATATTATTATTCCCCAGGAAACGTATTTCGCAGATTATTCTCTGGACGATGTTAATTCTCCTTCGGGAGCCCTTCACGGGACGTAACAGCTGCGCGGAAAATCTTTGAAATACATGTTTCACATAACGATAGAACGTAACAAATGCATCAAAGTGTATTAGAAAAGGAGAATATTCTGCAAAATGGGTGTAACTGAATTTCAAAACATCGATTCTTTAACATTCTGACATTCGCCGTGTACTTGTCCGAGCGAACATTTTCAGAAAATGGGAAAACAAGAATAGACTTTCCACTTTCAACATTATTCCTTATCGATCGAATGATCCAAATTATGTTCCTCGGATGTTGTACAAGATGTATCGTGCCATAAAATGTGTTACGATGTCTGATAAGAATGACTCGTTGAAGCATAGTACATGTCATAAGCGACAGAAGATTGATCAGCAGTGAACGTGTTAATCTTCTTCACGATGGCCTTTGCATCGAGTCTTTCCTTTGTTCGACGTTATCTTTCCTCGAGATCCCACAATATTTCGCGTCGATTATCGCGCAGATGCGCCACTTCGACGATTCTCAAGCGACAAGCTCGTGATTTTCGAACGGATATGAAGGTTGACCTATGCATGGCTGTTGGACTGATCGATGGGTCGATGAAGTTCGACTCGGCCGGGGTTTTTCCAGCGACGTTTTTCGCGAAATATCTTACGATCCGGTGATGAATGGACGACAACGATACAGACAGACAGAGAAAAAAAGATAGCTAGGAAAAGATAGATGAGTCGGACGTGAAGAGACACGAATGGACTAGGACGAGGATGGGCTAGACTCCTGGAGTACGCAACCCTGTTCATTAATATTAGGACACTCGTGGAAAATAGGGCATAAATTTATAAAATTATCAGGGACTCGTGAAAACTTGCGTTATAAATAATTAATACAGTCACAGTTATCAGAAAATTACGCGTCGACATACGTGTACTATGACGTCTTCGAAATCATAGCGCAATAAGTCGAGTGATGATTCTACATGGAAAATGTAGAATCTTCGTTTTCGAGAAAAATGAGTTTGACGATTCGTCGGGTAGGCGTGCTTTAATTGTAAGTTTCGAGGTATTCGGCGTTTTTTTTTTTTGCTCGTGTACTGTTTGTACTATGATTTCGGAGATACTTCGTATAAATAATGCAATATATGTACAATATCGTATTGTAATAAAAATTCCTGTTGATTCTGAATTTAAGAAATCTTCTTTTAATGCCTATTTTGGCTGGTAGATTGACCGCCCCTTTAAAAACTAGTTAATAACGTGTGGAATAAAAATATTGAAGTAGTACACCCTATATCTAATTTGGATTCCAAAAATAAAGATAGGGCGATATTATTGAAATTTTCAAGAAGTAGGTTAGACTATCTAGGTCAATGTTCGAGACTAGAGAAGTACATACGTGAATCTTTATTTTGGAAGGCAAATTTCCGAGGCTAGGTAATTTAAATATTCAAAAATTCTTAACCTATTCGTGGTCAGTACCTAGAAGAGCAAATTTGTTCAAACATTCAACGATAATTTCGAAGAAGTTACCGCATATACTTGTGCTTCAGTCTGACTGCATAATAATCGTCGTGCTAATCTGAATGGATCATGAGGTTTGGAACGAGACCAGCAGGTGTTCTAATATTTATGAGCTGGGATGTACATATACATACATCACCGACAAAAAGTTTGGAAGCAGAGAATCGTTCTGAAAGCTGTACAAATTCCTTGAATTCAGTTCAATTTCAAATAAAATGTCAGATTTATTCGCACGACAATGACTTACTTTCAGAAGCAAAGAACAGTTATGGAATCATGTACGAATTACTTCGAACTCGTCGTCATTCGATTATTTAGAAAACCACGTGGAAGGAATGTCGATGGTTTCTAACATCTATAGAAAACGTTATTTGTCTTAAGCAAAAAAAAAAAAAAAAAAACACGTTATATTTAAAAAATCTCTTACGACGATACTTCCAAACTTTGTGTCGACAGTGTACAATAGAACATGCAATCTTAGAATTAAAAAAAGAGGGTGAAAAAAAAGAAACGATAGAGACAAGTATGCACGGTTCGTGACGTAATCAATCACAATAACTTGTTCCCATTTCAATAAATATGTACCGACAATGAGGGCCGTGGCCGCTGAAATATCACCGTTCTATCATGCTCAGCGACGATTAGAGAAGCTGGAGGCCGGAAGATTGAATCAGCTTTTGAAAAAAAAAAAAAAAAAAGAAAAAAAGGAAAAAAGACCACTCTAGAACTTGCATGATGAAGTCGATTTTTATCGTTTCGTTTCATCGTCACCTTTAGACTCAACCGCGCGTGTTTGCGATGTTTGAGGAGCAGTTTGCAGGCTGACAGATGTTATCGAAAGCTTCCTCTTCGGAGTCGAAAGTCATTAAATCTTTTTGCACGCCCGGCCCTACGTACGAAACAGTCGTGTAGGAGTTTAGTTCGCGTTTCGTTTTTACAAGGCATTAAAGCGGATTAAATAACGCGACTGTGTTATTTGTCTGCGATCGACGCCGGAGCAGAATGGAAGAACGCGACGTTGTACAAGTCTGAGGAACGTAGATGGTATGAATATCGACGATGGAATATGCGCAGGACATTCTTACGGACTGATTTTGCGAATGATCGTCGAGCGAATGGGTGGAATAAAAATTGCGAGAAGAATATCGGCGAGGTAAACGAAATTTGCGTGCAACCAATTCGTGGAACGGATAACATTTGCATATGTCCTTGAGAAGTGTTGGCGAAGCGAATCTGCAAGCGTTCGTGAGAATAATATTCGCGAAGAGTATTTACGAGAATAATATGTATAATATTCGCGAGTTTAATATTCGTGAACGATATTCGTGAGAATAATATTGGCGAACAAGCGGCTCGTGATGAAATATGCAAATTTCGTTCGAAAGAGATACTTACAAAATACGAGCGTAAGTAAAACTCCCAAATATTTGTAAAGCGCGGTATGTTGAAAATCAAAAGTCATCTCTCTGTGCATCGTTCAATTTCAACTCCCAATATGCTTTTATATATTTTCTTCTAGCAACGATGCAAGTATAGAGATGAGATAATAGTTAGAGACATAGTAACGAATATGCTAACGGTAGACAATGTTATCGCGTGACCATTGGTTATCAATTTAAGTTTTCTTAATTTTTCTTTCTTTCCCTCTTAACCGTGCTGCTTTCTTCGGATCATTTTGCACCCGATCGTGTTCTTTATTCTTAATAAATTGTTGCTGTTGTAATCCGTTGTAGAGTTTCTCTTGGGACACGACGAATCTGTTTTCGCTTGTTCAAATAAGAACTAGAATGAAATAAAAATAGAATAAAAACAAGAATCCAAGGATTGCAGCAAGGTTAAACTATCTCTTAAAATCCCTTAAAATCTCTTACGTTGCTTATCTCAATTTCGTCGGCCGTAAAACGTCGATGTAACCCGCAAATGCAGAAGCAACACACGGCAGAACAGTGTACAATACGTATATGTTACCGTAAAAGTCGGAATACGGGAAGATATTAGGATTTACCCGGACATTTTTACGGTAACACGTACATCGCGAACATCACTAGAGCTGGAGTAAAGACGATCGTTCGAAACCATCGCCACTGTCGTCTTCGTCGTCTGATCGAGCGCGATAGCCAAATGCAAATACGCTTGTCGATATTTCGAACTTGTTAGCGACGAGATACAAGATCGACGCTAGGTTTGAGAAATCGGATGGGCAAAATGACAGGTGCAGATCATGACGATTCCAAGTGTTCCGCGACGATTGCTCTGTCCAGGCTCTAGTAATCGCGCAGCAAAAGGAGAAATTAAGACTGAGAAGAGAAAAAGAAAAAGAAGAGAATATGGCGCGTAAAAGAGGAGTGATTAAAGGAGCTTCGACTTTTGACTTTCGACTTCGACTGCCTGCGTACGAAGGATCGTATTTTTCTTTTCTTCTTTTCTCGGTGACAAGTGGACCAACCATTTTCGTAAACGTAACTTTCCAGATTTCGTAGAGTCGATGTTTTTAGAGATGAAGGATGAAAAGAATAGAATGAAGGGTTTAGGAAGATGGAACTTTGACCGATGGAATTCGTCTTTAAGATAATACAGCCCATTGAACAATATGTAGCTTCGAGTGTAAGTCGATTTTTCCAACTTTTCACGTATTGTGATAAAAGTGTCTTTTGCGTGATATATATCTATAGTAACATTTCGAAAGAAAACGTGGTTCTCCACGTAATCGATAAAGGTGTGTTTTACGTGAAAGAGGCTGGGTTGACGCAATGCTGGTGAACCTTGAAACGAAACTCCGCATACGCACGCTTAACTTGCATATTAGCCGAGCCGAATGATAACACTCCTGTTACTGAAACAAATTCACTCAGCACACGTTTAGCAAGGGGACTCACGGCAATCACCGATTCGAAGACACCAGACAATCCTCAACAGACATTCATCTGCAAGACCAAATATATCGTCCTTTCTGGGCCAATATTATCTCGACCGAATTGCATTTTGGATAGGAAAATTTAATTGACCAACTTATATCGAGAATAAAAATAAAATTCTCACGGAAAGAGGGAGTTAAGCGAAAAGAAAAAAGAGAGAAAGAGAGAGAGAGAGAGAGAAGAAAGAGTGAACTCATATAGAAAAATATGATAGGAGAATGGGGGATGGGTCAGGATCGACACGATCGCTCGCACGCATGATCGAAAGGAATAATAAAGAAAAAACGTGGAACAAGAAAGCAATCCACGGGTCGAGTCTATATGTTTTATGCATCGTCTCATATTTATATATTTCTCATTATCCGTCGCGCCTCTTTTTTCTTGAGTTCTCTAGCAAAAAGATTCCAACAAGGCACAGACTTGGTTGCAACGACCAGCACAATCAAAAAATCGAACGTTCCGACAATCAAATATATATGTATATATACACGTATATATATATATGAATGTACGTATATATCGTGTAGATAACTGAACCATATAACGTTCGTTATACGGATATACACGTATATTCATACATGTATACATATGTATGAAATAGTAAATATATATATATATTCATATATATATATATATATATATATATATATATATATATATATATATATATATATGTAAATCAACATGACAGTCAACGACATCGAGAAAAATCAACGAGGTGCGACTGATAGCACACATCCAACTGTTAGCGCGGCTTATCCACCATGTATATATTTATATATGTATGTATCCTCGTTTGCGAAGCTGCCCCTCACATACGTATAAATATATACACATCACATGTAATACAAATACAAGTACAGACAAGTGCAAGTCTTACGGCATCATATACACGTGACGTTTAAATATTAATAGATATACACAATGTGTGGATATACAGATTGGTATATATAGGCCTTTTGTTTGAGATGATTGACTTAGATTGCACTCACCATGTTATAATCATCTATTTTGCTGATAGAGCGGAGAAAGATGTTGACGTTCACATTTGTCGGCCCATCTAACACGTCGACCGGAACAGAACAAAACAAATCGATTAATTAAAAAATCAGTTACCGTGGCACCGAGATTTACATGGATTTTTTATTTATTTATCTATTTCTTATTCTTTTCTTTAATTCTTTGGCTTTAGCTCTTTCCGCTCGTTACTCGGCCGCTTCCTTCCGGCATAATTTTCCTTCCTTTTTGTTTCACTTTCGAAACAGCTGTACATATGAATGAAGAAGGAAATGGTTGTCTTTTGGATCATGACTAGGAGGAACTTTTCGTTTCGCGTCGTTTTCTTTCGTTTTCAAAGGAAATTCTGAAATGGTTCGCGGTTCTCGGAATTTTGTTCGATCTCGCTAAAAAAAAAAAAAAAAAAGATAGAGCATTTCTTTCTGTCTTTTTTTGTTTTTCTTAGCTACTTTTCTACGTGATACTTGCTTGCCTGTAAATCGTCGTTCCTCCGGTAATATAGGACAGGCGGATGACTATGAGATGTCATGGAGGTATGATCTGTACGCATGAGAACATCCAAGCTAGCTAATGTTCCACGATGAAATGTTTCACGATGCGAGCCTCGGCAATTGAATTGCAAAGTAAACGAGCGGTCGGATTAGTTTATGCGACGATTCGGCGCCGTTTCGCGCCGATTGCTACGAATTATGGTGGCTTCCGTGTGTTCGATCCTCGAGATATCACAGCTCGACGAATGTTGCGAATTTTTAACATCTTCCCAAGCTTCGCCTTTCATTTTCCCCTTTTTTCTTTCAGCAATTTTTCTATTTGCTCCATGTAATAGTCGTTCGAATCTGAAGAAACTTATTAATAGATAAAGAGAGGCTGAAGAGTTTGGAAAAATGATAAAAAATTCGCAAGTCACTAGTG
This sequence comes from Bombus huntii, assembly GCF_024542735.1. Taxonomy (NCBI): domain Eukaryota; kingdom Metazoa; phylum Arthropoda; class Insecta; order Hymenoptera; family Apidae; genus Bombus; species Bombus huntii. The sequence goes on from NC_066251.1 coordinate 7,372,757, forward strand.
TCCATTCTATATGAATGCTAATGGTTTCAATGGAATGATCGAGTGCACTTTGTTTTAGTTCGATCCCTCTTTTTAAATCGTTCACGCTTCTGTGCGAAAGAACGTTGACTCGTTTAACGTAGTCGCGTCAACGATGTGGATCCTTCTTGAAAAGGTGGTCCCACTTTAGACTACAATATGTGAATTGGTCGAGTTAGTATATCGTTTAAATCTTTCGAACATATTTCTTTCTCCTGCAATAGAAATAGCAACAATTAAAATGACGATTTCTTTTTCTTTTTTACAGCTATCGAGTCTTACGCTACGAGTTAGGACGGTTTTCTTTTCGACGATATTTAATTAGATCAAGTGTTGTACAATTTATTTTTACCATTTACGTAGCGATTGAAAGGAGCACTTTGAACGTTTCGTAAAAAGCGTGTTCAGTTTAAAGCTGAATCACGACGAAGGATGAAAACGTACGATTACAGTCACATATTTCAAGACGAGGAGATGCCTGATTAGATGCAACGATAATCGAATAGGTAGCGAGCGAGGCATCCCAAAATTTGACAGCACAACCTCTGTAAAAATAATATCGTTGAAGCTACACTATTTTCTATGACAGCGAAGAAACAAAAATTACGTTGGAGCTTGTAAGCGTCGTAACTTCTCTCAGCGACGATACGCAACTTGTTCGAAAGAGGATTAAACGAGAGTCGAAGTCGAAACAAAAGGGGGAAAAGATCTCTTGACAATGGATGATGGACTGAACGTCTCGTGAAGGTATTCGAACGTGTAACTCGTGAGGAATGAGATGAACGATGATATCGTTTCGTTTTTTAAGCAGCTTCCAGACGATGATAGCGAACGATTCTTGCCTCGTTTCTGTTTGCATGTTACACAGAGAAACGAAGGAGAACTATTGGAATCGTCGGAGATACCGCGTTTCTCGAAACCTGTTATTCCTTTTTTCCTTCGAGAAATCTCGATCGAATGCATCCTTTGAGGAAAAGGATCTACGAAGAAGGATAAATAGAAAAGCTCGCATACATGTGTATATATACATAGAATGTTTGTTAAGCGTCGTACAAATTGAAAAACAAAGGAAACACGAAAAACATAGAGAAAAAGAGATTGGAAAATATAATAAGACAAAGTATCTTGAAAAATATTCGAAAATTATTCGATAGGCTAACGTTGAAGTTTCATCGAACTTCCAAAGATCTGCTTGTTCACGATGATGAACTGGTTATTGACAAAACCAGATCTCCGTTACGATTTCGTTTTATTAACTACAATTTCACGTAATTTTCCGTAGTCGTGGTCGTTTTTGCATCGAACAACTTCGAAACTTTATAGACGCCATCACGCAGAAATCGATAGTTTTAATTAGAATCGTACCGAACGAACCGCTGATTTTCGACGATTTGTCGTTTCTCAAATGATTGAAAATTGCACACATCTGTACAACATGCTGTGCATGCCCCGCCATCGTTTAATCCCTTACTGCACTCTACTTTCTTCTTCTCTTTTATCTTTCTTTATTCTTTTCGTATTTTCTTTTTTTTTTTTTGCAAAATATTTTAAATATTTTCGTTAAACTCTAATTTACATTGAAGGACAGATCGACCGACGAACATACGCGTTCCTTGCTGCTACGTCGCTACTACTTCGAACGAGGAAATCGAATATGTCTCGAGTGAACCGAGGTTTAATAATTATTACCTTCTATCTCTGTAATATTAAACAAAAGTGGAATTACGAGAAAATTGCGTTGAAAGTTGATGAGAAATACGCGAAGCCACGGAATATGAAACGTTTGATAATTACGACTTCGACATTAAACATATTTACAGTATCGATTGGCGATTAAATAATTTCTTCTACGTCGACTGAATTAATCGACTGAAAATAATAAACGAAGCTTCGTAAATGCTACAAAATTCGTAAGATGGATGGAAAAATTGTTTACCTGTGCTATTTTACGGATAAGAAAAAAAGGACAAAGAGTTACTGCGTTCGTTAAATAGGTAGAATAAAATACGAAAGAAAGAGAATAAATAAAAGGAGCTAGTCTTTCTACGCAGACAAATCGAGAGAAAGAACACATGCGAGAAATAAAAAAAGGGAATAACTCACCAGTTGAACGGATCTCGCAGTTTGAAGGAAAAGTATTCAGCTCTACTGCTATAGCACGTAGAAGACGAAATTCAGAGCAAAAACTACAAAATATCTGTCGAAACAATTACGATTATTTTAAAGAAAGTAAAATGTAGCTAAAAATTGTCCGATCTAATCGTGATAGCTGTAATTGTGGAAATTAAAAAAGCGGCGAAAGCCAGCTGAAAAGTATGTCGTTTAACATTCGAGAAACACCTGGCGAGGAGCGAAATGTCTTACAAAATTCTACGGAAATTCCTCAAAATCCCATTCTGTGCACGCTAGTTTCGCCAGTTTATCGATTAACACCTTTAAGGGCTGATTTTTTCAAGGAATCCTAAAGATACGACAATTTTGTTTTTGCCCCTAAAAGAGTTAACGAATCACCAAACGGAAGCGAAACGTTTAAAAAATATCTAAATATTGGGAATATTCTTTGAACTTTCTCTTAAGACAGATCTAAGACAGAAGAGATAGAAACGATATTAAAGGATATTTTTTGGAAATAGCGTGGCGTTAATGTGAACGCCACAGTTAACGTTTTCGTTGAAAGAAAATATCCCATATTATAGATAGCACCCACTTTCTTCTCTTTTTTTTTTATTTTTGCAATTTGCAGCAAATACAAAGCCGCGTTAGTGTGCGGGAAAACGAAGTATTCTTTTTAGCGGAACTCTGAATAAAAAAAAAAAACTATAGCAGCACGAAACACACCGAGTCTAGTTGACATTATGCAATAAGGGATTAAATAGAAAAATCGTTAGCGGATGTTACTTGAAATATAATCGTATGTGCGATATAAAACAACAAAGGGGGATAATAATATAATAAAACGAGTAAGGAAACGAACAAGAAATTCGAACAGGGTGTATATATTCTTGATACTGCGTGTATATCGCGCCATTAGGCGAACGGCAATTTTGTCAGCATCTCAACGATTCACACGTGATACAATACTTGATAGGAAGAACAAAAAAAAAAAAAAAAAAAAGAAAGAATAGAAAAACCAAAACAGAGAATGCGTATGTTAAAAAAACAACAAACTCCATTAAATCATCTACGACACAATAGCGTGTGAGCGACAGTATATATGGTGTATTCTTTTTTTTTTTTTTTTTTTTAATTACGCGCAGCACGACGCTATTTTAACGAATTATCTGGAATGAGATTCTGATACTTCGCCGAACATTTTTAATATCTCTAATATTTTTGATCGTTATCTAAAAATATTAAAAATATCAAAAATACGAGAGATACCGTATTTTTAGAATTCGTACTTTTCCCTCGCGAGCGGAGAAAAATTTCTGGTCGTGCTATTCGTAACAGTTCGAGTTTCTCTTATGCATACAAAACATATGCTTGCTTAATATAACATACGAGATAATATAATAGTGGAATTAAAAAAGTTTATGATAGTGGGCCTTAAATACGCACGAGAGAGCCTGGTATAAAAGGGAGAGACAACACAAAGAGGTAAAGAGGAAACGTGTAACGTGTACGTGTGTTTCTTCTTCTCCGTTTTTCTTTCTCTTTCTAAATTTGTATATATATATATATTGCGAGACAAAGAGCAGCTTTATATATTATAAGAATACTACGTAGAGAATTAGCAGTGAAATACGTGTGCATATGTATAATACGTTGATTAATATGTATGTATTATCATACAAACACATAGTAAATGATATTCATTGCACGTCTAGCTACTATTCTTTGGCCAACTATAATCGAAATCTTCTCGTCTTCTAGACGTTCTAAACGTTCAAATGTCACATTCCTCGAGAGAACGACTTTCAAGGGGTTTTCAACTATAAGACTGCGGAAACATCAGTGCCAGACCGTGCTATGGTATACTAGAAGGATCGAAAAATTTTGTCTATCGTAAGTTACGCTTCGATCGTAGAAAGAACTTTTTTTTTTGTTATGGTCGATCGACTAAGTATACTAGGAATCTCGTAGATTTGCCATCGATTTTGTTAAACACGCGGGACACGAGACAAAGTTTTCTCTGTTCATATTTTTCGTACGAGTGCTTCTTCGGAGAAAGGAACCGATATACGTCAAGTTCGTTCTTACAATTGGAAGAAAAGTGAGTCTACTAATCGGAAATCGTGCGAATATTTGGAAAAAAACGACGAACAATTATATAACAATTCCATAGTTGCTGGGATAATCTAGCTAATCGGAGAACGACTTCTATGTGTATAATAGCATAATATATATATATCGATCTCTGTATTTATAATACATACAGATTGTACAGTCAACATTTAGTAGTACAACACTTAGTAGTATGTATATATAATATAATAGAGGTACGTGTAGGCGTGTGTTTGTGATTTTTTAGGGCATTTGATATTTTTTTTTTTTTTTATTTAACTTACCATCGTAACGTCATCTATTTTTGAGATACTTCGAACAAATATGTTGACGCGGACAACCGCGGGCCCATCTAACATAGCAAACAGAATAAATAAAATTAATCAATCGTTGAGTAATATCAGTCGCATCGAAGGGATGTAATGAGAAAAGAAAGAAACGCTTCTCGAGCTTTCTACGCTTTCTGCGCTTCCTGCAATCAAACGGGCAAACTTTTGGAAGTTATATATTCTTCTCGTCGTTAATTTATTATTAGTATTTCTCTGTACTTTATTCAATATTATTACGAATATTTCTTTTTCTTCGCTTTAAGAGATTAGATGTCTTCGAAAAAGTAGTGGTGAATCGTTGATTCGAGTGATTCGTATTATTCGATTTTTAAAAATCATCGAACTATCTTTAAGTTTCGTATGGCTGGTTATACATATACATATCGTAGTAAAAAATGAACGATAACTTTGGTGGGGAGAAACAGATCGAACTAATCAATCGTAAAGCAAACTAGTGGAAATACAGATTATTAACGAAAAGCATCAAAGAGAAGAAAAGAAGATAGATACTAAAAAAAAAAAAGAAGAAGTGGAAAGAATGAGTTAAGGAACCATTTACTTGACGAATATAACATATAAGTATATCGAGAGTCTAAGAATTTTACAAGCGTTTATAAGAACTTTTCATTCGTGTATACACAGTGTTCAAGTTATTAGCTCCGAGCGTTATTTTTTTTTTTTTTTTGTGAGAAAAATAAAAGAAGACGATCATTGACTTATAAATAAATAAAAGGAGACTTGTCATTGTATGTGTTTCTCACAAAGAAATGCTGACAATTAATAACGTGAACATCTTGTATATTATTTACGGATCCTTAAGAACATGGTTTTACCATTTAAAAAAACGAAGCAGTGGCAGAATTGCCGTACTTAATTTTCAAGTTCAGTGGATCGAGAATAGCTGCAGGAAATTATAGTTTTCTCCTGGTTTGGATCTTCGTATATATTGAACAAGCATACGTGTAATACTGCCGTCTTCCTTATTAATTTCGTGTACATAATTCTTGGTAACAAGATAAAGTAACTTTTCGCGCGTACAAGCGTTAAACGAAGAAGAGACCGATTAGTTTTTCGCTTCTATTCGCAAATATTCTTGACAGATATTTGAACGACTTGTAAATGAAATCTGAATTCACAGAAAATCTCAATCATTTCGCGTAATTGATGAGCATTCTCAATAAATATCTAGGAAATATTACGACTTTTGAAATATTCAAGCGAGTATAGACACAAGTAAAAATCGAATCGTCTTGTGCGGGTAATTCATAGAAATTTCCATAAATTCGTATTTGTATTGTTTCGTGTAATACGCGGATATCTTTGTGAGACAATTTGAAAAACTGAATTACGTTAGATGCTTCTGATATAACTGAGTGCGATTGTTATATCGTGGGCAATCTCAACAAGTTGTTTAAGAGTTAATTTGTTGGTTGGACGAGCCAGGCGTATCGTCCTGAGCCATACAGAGTGTTTGCGTAACATTCCGCCCTACATGAACCAGGACAAGACGTCGGACACGTTGTTCCTGTAGTCAGTGTCGAGCATTCACTAATCCTTAATTTACATAATTTGCGTCAATGCTACTATTCTCAGATTAAGAAAGCATTAAGAAAAAAAAAAAAGGATGAAACAAATAAATGCATCTTACTCGATGTTGCATTTTAAAGCGAAACGCAGAGCTACTGAAATGATTCTTCAAATCTTCGAATGTCTCTTTCGAGTTTTGAAAATCATTCTATAGCGCGCGTGTAAGAAGCGGCTTAGCCTTGTATTTAGCAATATGGAAATTCGACAGGAGGTTTACGTGAGCATAAAAGACTCTCGTGTTCCGGTATCGAAAATTTGAAACAAACTCTGTGCATTACTTCTGGATAGCTTTCTCTTCTGAATCGTTGTCTCTATCGAATGCATTTTGTAAAACAAAGATCGTCGACACAGTGAATCAAAAACATTCTCGTTGCTCGACGCTCTTCGAATAAATCTTTTTGACTCACTTTCCACGTACTGTTAGTTTCATTAAATTTCAGTACTTCGGTTGGACGCGTTATAATCCTGTGTCTTTACACGTGTACATTCTATTAATTCATTTTTCTATCGTTGAGTCTCGATCATAGTCCAGACAGACTATGATAAATTTCAAATTCTTCGATTTCTCAATATCCTGACGCAGGTTGCAACTGGCGCGAAATGCATGCAGAAAATTCGCAGAACGTCGCAACCTCGTCTCAAGTATATTCGTCACGAAGCTACGTGAAACGTGTGATTTCGCCTATCGTAGAACCACTTGTCAGGACCGCCTCTGATCGGAAAATAATTCACGAATCACGCATAATTGTATCGATCCTCTGTGTGTACTCACATCGTGTGACGCGTTGAAAAGGTAGAACAAGTAAAACCGGACGTATCTGATTGTTCGTGAACGCAATTAAACGTAGCAAAACGTAATTACTAAGTCATCAAGCACTATGAGGAACTACGAAAAACGGGGATGAAAAAGTTGGAGGGAACCTATGAGACCAAACACTCTGCCAATATAATCCTTTTCCATTTCTTTTCTCTTATCTTTCCCTCTCTCTCTCTCTCTCTCTTTCTCTCTCTCTCTCTCCTCCCGTTTCTTTTTTCTCGCTTTCCTATCCCTCTCCTCCTTTATCTTTCCGTTTCGTCTCTTTTTCTCCCTTCACCTTTCATTTTTCTCTCTTCGTCTCTCCCACTGCAACAACGTCTGTGCTCCTATGTATAGCGTATAAACTGTGTATGTACATACGTGAACATCGAAGCTAGAATGCCACATGCCTGTATCTATGCTAGAGATGCTAATTGGTTTTGTGTGTGATCAGTCATTCTAAATTAAAGGGGAGAATCAATATTGTACACAGATGGAAAATAAAGGCAACAGATATTGATTAATATGTATATCTGGCTGTGTGAGAGAACGGGTGTGAGGGGGAGGCGGCAGGTGATAATCAACAAAGTGATAGACGAGATCGATGGGAGCAGACAAGACTTTTTAATCAGAATCTACGAAGAGGTCTATGGCGAGCGTCGCGCGACAGTGCTCCCAGATCGAAGAATTTATTTCGGGAAGGACACCCTCCGTGCCTAGAATCGTATATTTGTATGATTGATAATCGTGAAAATTCCTTCGTGGCCATTTGCCGAATACTTCTGAAGAACTATTTTTGAATAGAATTATTCGATCGAAAATGAAATACCGTTGATCGAGATAATGTCTTGTACCGTCAGGCTGGTACTGGCAAGAAATATTTTATTGGTTTTGGCTTCGCTCCTGGTCGCCAACGATTATCAACATTTACGTACGGCGATACAAGACGTAAGCTCGGCCAACAACGTTTCGTTAAAGATCGAGTAATTCTGTGGCAGAAATGTCTATTCGTGTACACACGGTAAGGTAAATTACATCAAGACTAGGCGATTCTTCACATACATGAAATGACTGAATTTCCGGACAATGTTCGTACGTATGACTGTAACCACAGAGCATCAGGAAAGATCGCTGTCCCAATTATTACAGAAAGAGAAAGAAAGATCTTTCCTAATGTTCCGATTAATGCAAACTTCCTTTTGCGATCGGTTAGACGTAATGCGATTCTAGCAGGAGGGTAAACCCGACAGAGGTCTCGTGCGAATTTCTAACGACTGTTCCTACGTACCATTAGCAATTCGTATATCGTACTGGAATCTTATTCAGTGGCGTATATAAATGGAAGATTTCCACACGACTGTAGAATTCGATTCCAATCGAAATTTCATCGAGCGAATTTACCATTTCAATTCGAATAGGTCGTACGATAGAATTTTCACATCGTTCTCTATGAAATTAAAAAGATTTCCTCTATTCGAATTGTAATCAGTTGCATGAAAAACTTATCGGATGATGATTCATTTGTTTCAATCGAGACAAATTTTCGCATAATTCTCTGTCGAATTAAAAGATTCTGTTTGAATGAAAAAAAGACCTATTCGAATTATGATATTGTATTGGAGTCGTAAGAAATCGCACGCAAGATCAACAATTAGGATTCCTTATCGGATTTTCTCTGTCGAATTAACACGCAATTCCCAGAAAAATTCTTATAAAATCTGGCATCACTGGCAAGAAACGGATAGTGTAGACATAATAATGAATGGTAACGGAGAAGGGACAAGATGCTGGCCTGCTGCCATTGTTATGGTCGCCGTTCGCGTAAATGCTGAGGCCTTGTTCAACAATCTTTTCTTCTTTTCTTTTGTACGTTCTTTACTTTTTTCTTTTCTTTTCTTTTCTTCTTTTTTTTTTTTTTTTTTTGGGTTCTCGTTTTGCTTCTGAAATTGATTATCGAGACTCTAAGACCTACATTGCGCCTACTTTTAATCATTGCAAGCAACAGAAAAATAAGGAAACAGTACCCGCCAAGAGAGAAATGGCATTGCACCGCGTTGTAAAGAGTTTTGGATTGGTTTAATGTATACTTACCATCTTGATGTCACTAATTGTCGCAATGCTTCGCACAAACAGGTTTACCCGGACAATGGCCGGCCCATCTAAGGGCAAAAACAATAGAGCCCCCTTTTAGTCAGTCAATTTTTTTTTTCGTGTCTTACAATACTCTACTGGAATAGTTTTGTCTTTTTATTTGTTTCGTTTTTTTTTTTTTGTGATTTACTTTCGTTTACCAAAAATTTGTTCGTTTCCTTGAGTGTTCTTTTCGTTTCTCTTTTTTTTCCAAATTTCCTACGAGTGGCCGTGTTACTTTCTTTCGTAAGGGTTGTCGAGGTAAAGGGGACAGAGTAGGGGGAAAATTAGACGAAAATCCTCAATCGTTTTTTCGAACCATCTCCTCGTGTAGACTTCTTGTAAGTTGTCCTAATCGCTGGGATTGTAGTCATTTCGTATGTGCCATACATTGTGGCTAGATACACACATATACGGGAACGTTGTACCAAAGTAGGCTTGTTTCATTTTTATCGAGAATTCGGATGTGCTCGTGTAACAAGTAGAAAAAGTACACGGTGTGTAGGTCTCTACTACGGATTAGGGGATTAAATGTCTAGAACGTTCGGAAGCTACGGGCAAAGTGCTGTGACACAGATACCGAAACAGATTGGTAATCGGACTCTCACATTAAGAATAGATCTTCATGTATACAGGCTGTTTCATGAGATTTCCAAAGAACTTTCAATGGTATTTACTTAGAGAAATATTATCAAAGTTCTTGCAATATCAGCGGCAATATCGTAAAACTATTATATTATTAAGATAACGAAGGCTGATTGTCAAAATAAAAGTCCATCGCTCTTACATTGGGTGTAGTAAAAGTACGCTTGTTCACTGTGCATTCTCGATGATTTATAATCGAAAGAAATTATGAATTTTCCTTAAAAATTCCATACGTTTGAAGGTATTTTATTATATATTGTTTCGCAATGGTAAACATTTATTAGAATTATCGAAATTTTATTCACGCTGCATGAAACACCCTGCCAGTACATGTAACTACGATAAATTATAAACGTGTAATTATCTGTCCCAATTTACTTGGAACCTTTTATTTATTTAGACGCATTAACTGTTTTATCTATCCCTCGTGTTTAATTATACAACCGTATCAGCATATATACGGAACGAACTCCGCTGTTAAAACATTTCGGTTATTCTTCTGGATTAATTGTTTCATCGTAAGTTACTCGATCCATCGTAAGAATATAGATAGAATTGCTATCTTACCTTCGCTTGCCATTTGAGTAAACCCGATAAACTGTTCCCATTTCGTTCTGTTTTCCTTTGCTCGAGTACGGTACAAGAAGCAATCATGTAACAATGATTAACAAGCAGACGGTTGTGTTTCTCAGTCATAGCTACCAGCTGCAACGAAATCTTTCCCTGTTTCTAATTAGAAACTCGTCTGTGGCTGTAAATTGGTGTGGCCGCAAAAAGAAAAAAAAAAAAAAAAAAAGAAAAGAGAAAAAAGAAAGAGAAACAGGAAAAAAGGGAAAACCGCTGCTCTTTAAATATGCTGTCTGATGGTAAAGAGAAAAGAAAGGGCAACGAGTAGTACATCTGGAAATGGTAGAGAAAGAAGAAAAAAAAAAGAAACCCTCGTGACACAACATGAACCTCGAGGCGGTACGAAGTCGACTGTAATTATCGACGATATACTATACTTTCTCTGACCTATCGAACAATAGGAATTCGCGGTCCAATTTTCCGAGGCGTTCAATGCCATTGTCTGAAATTCTACACGGTGTTTTGTACAGAGCAGACAGTTACGCGAGATGGAATATGTTCCGGGCGCATAATTAGGACTAATCGAACTTAGCTCGCAACGTGATTCGCTGGTAGGAATTTAGAACGTTGGAAATTCCAGCGAGGAAGAAAATTGCGGCTAATAGAGAGACTGTGAAGAGTAATCGAAAAATTTCCCACAACCTGGATACCGATACCTGTTAACCCTATTACGTCAATTTTTGTCCAATTGTAGTTTTCTATCGTCGAACGACTATTTCATTTCGAGGAAAATATGAAAGAATCGTCGTTGTGCTTCTCGTTTCGGTTTCGAAGCGTTTAAAATTTCTATTCTTTTATTTTGCTGAGACGAGAGATAAAAATTCGTATATCATAGTAGGATCGTAATTTCATTCTCACAAAGTAATCGTATGAAATAGAGTGTTATTCTCGTCAGACTGTAATGATAGAATTCCAAATAAACTTTATGCCAAATATTTGTGCAAATCGCTTGTTTCTCTGGATAGAAATATTGCAGAGATACGTTCTTAGGCTGTTACGTAATTTGGAGATGAAAGGGTTGACAAGTATCTGCTTCAATTAAATTAAATAAATCCGTAAAGATTTGCTACGAATGAAACAAAAGAATCACGCAGAGTGCTATTCAATAAACGTAGATTTTAACCAATCAGTCAAAATTTCAACTAACCTTAGAAAAAAAGTTATGTTCAAGGAGAGTAGGACAACTTTCATTAGTTTGACGTAGTCAACGTTTGTACCAGTATTAAAATGGTTAAAAGCTTCACTGCAACTGAGAGGGCAAATTTCTTTAGCAGGAAAGTCATAGTAGAATTTGTAGAAGTATTAAAAAGATAAAAAGGAAACTAAAATGGAAACTAATGATAAAGACACAACAAGCGACTCTTTTTCATGTATGCATGTCGTGTATACATATGAATAGAGGTATCTTGTCTACATTTCCATCCACTTCATTCGCATAAGAAAGACAAAACATAAACAGAAAAAAATATGTAAATAATAAACCTTCGCTTGCTCAAGTGTCATCATCCCTTTTTTCCTAGCAAGGCAGCATCATCCCCCTGTCCATCTCTCCTCTCCTCCTTCATTCCATCATTATCTCCATTTTTAATATCTTCACGATATGGAAATTTGGCAGATTACCACCGTACACTACTTTGCATTCAAATTTCTTTGGAAAAAAAAATAAATGAATATATAAACATATTGATCTCCTGTCTTGTTCTGTCAGATAAGCGAAAGGCTACGTGAAATACGTCATGCTGCGACTGCCATCTCACACAGAAGCAAAATTGATCCCTGTGTTCTCCTCACGTTGTTTCCTTAACGTGACTTGTACATTTTCGATAAATCCTGGTGCAACACGATAGATATTTTATTTATCGTTATCAAAAGTTTCACCATTTTAAATTACCGCTTTTGAAATATTGTGTTGAAATTTTGACGAGTTGCAAGTATTCTTATTTTCCAGAAATATACTGAGACAATGTCAGCGCTATAGACATAGCGTTTTAATATTACTAGTTAGGAAAGTATACATTTTAGTCTAATAAACGTATCGTCGGTTCTCTTTTACTTTTAAGGAACAAAGCCTGAGTCCTTCGGTTTTAGATTTCAGGAATTTTCAAGTAAGAAATTGTAACAAATATTTAATAATAATTATTAAACGTTGTTACATAAAAAGTGAAACAGAAACGAATGTAAATCGATTAGACCAAAAATGTATCTTCTATTCTTCTGCACTTTCCTAATCTGTGATTTTCAAACACTCTGTATTGAGAATACGAGTATCAGTGTCTGAAAATATACTCTTCATGAAATTACTTACAACGATTATCAAAACGATCTTCCAAAGGGATAAAGTTACATGAAAGTATCTCGAATGTTACCAATAGAAATCTAAATTTTCGTTCTTATTTTCTGACAGACGTGGGTGTCCTACCAGCTACGTTTACCTAAAACATTTTCCTTATTTCAAATAATACATGAACATATTACTTGTGAGAGTTACAAGATTGAAGAAGAAACATACTGACGGCAATCGTTTCTTTACAGATGACGTAAAGCGGATCCGGAGAAAAATCTTGATTTTTTAAATGCAACAGTAACAGTATCACATGTGTGTGTTCCCATAGAAAATGTGACAGATTTTAAAAAGCAAACTCTCAAAAGAAGATTGCTAACAACTCCAGTATCTTCGTTCGTCTCATTATTTGAAAATTCTGAAAGCATTCATCCTACGCTACATTCGTCCCAGAATTCATATAAAATTTATTTTAAGAAAGAAAATTGACCTTCGGATTTATAAAAAAGGAAAAGCCAATTGCCACTGGTATCATGTATTTTGTTCGACCATATAACTTTGAAACATGGCATGTTCCCCTATTATTTGAAGCAATGTAGATATTAAATTAACGAGGTTGTTAGCTCATCAAGAATAAAATAGGTCACTTATGCCAATTATTCGAGAAATTTCATTGCTCTATTACAAGAAGATGTTCCTAGAAGCTTGATAGTATTTCCACATGTGCATTCTCTACTACATAGAAGCCAGCGTCCGTATGTGTATGAACACGATTCGTTTACGTGATCTGGTACTCGCTGTCACGGAATGACAGCGGATCGTGTGCCAGTTCGTCGTTGACCATTGCTACCGGTATCGATTCCAACAAAAGTCGTGTTCGTGGACGCATTTTGTTTCCCCGATCCGCTGCAAAACTCGTCACGCCTGCAATTTGTCGGCACACTGCCAACGGGGATGTTACCTCGAATACAGTAGCTTGTTCCTCTTTGACACGTTTACTTCTTAAAACGTTTTACGTGCTTCGCCGGGTGTAAAGCCTATAACGACCCCCATGAATACGTGTCCTCGGCTGCGAATGCGTTTTCATTCGATCTTTCATTCGATCTTTCCCTCTTTTTCATATCGTTGTATGTATATATATATATATATATATATATATATATATATATATATATATATATATATATATATATATTATCAATTTTTTTCTTTGAGTAGTGACAACTATGCCTGTTAGTAAGAATTGTGCAAATCAACGGCAGGTTATAGTTAAACACGAAATTTTGCGGAATCGAGCTCTGTCCGTGGCATATCGTTGGTTTGCTAGACGAGTGACACAGCTAATTGGGAGAAAAATAAATTTTGGAACGGTTGAGATAAAAAGTTTCAAGTAGAAAATGATTAATTTACGAGAAAAGCCAATTACTTTGCAATGAAAACATTTATCAGCCTCCAGTAAAGTATTATTTATCTATATCGCTCGCTGAAGAAAGGATTAAAAGCTTATTTTATGAAATATGATAAATATGATATCCTTGTTAAATGGTATATTGATCGGATAATTGTGGCACTTCCAGTTTAGTAAATAGTTCAATTTTACAATTAATTCTCACGGATAGGAATCTCAAATGCGTCGCTCTACTGGCAAACCGACAACATCGCTTTAGATTATTCAGAATCGCTAACAAGTGCCTCACAGTGAAGCTCGAGTATTGATTAGTTTGAAAAATTCTCTCTCTCTATATATATGTGTGTGTGTGTATATATATATATATATACATAGGAATATATATATACGTAGGAAACGAGAATTAAATGAAACTTTAGTTTGAGGAAAGAAATTAACATTGAGATTGCACAAATTTAGAATATGCAGAATTTTGAAGGCGTCTCGATAAAAAAAATGTTTCACAAAAATAATAAGATTCATATACATTATAATTCGAAACTCTCTGTTCGCTAGTCCTATTAAAGTAACAGAGTATCTATTAAAGTAATATACGCGTTGGAATATACGTAAGAATGTTTCAAACACTTGTTCTAACTTTTCAAATCATTTGCAAGTTGCTCTACAAAAACGTGGACTATTTAATGACGACTAGAATAGCGCATTAATTAATCCGTGATTTCGTTGACAAAATATCAGCTAGATAACCAGTTGCAGGGCTCTTGATCAGATTACAGTATCATAGAATTTCATTTAGAACTGTTGTAAGCGGTACAGCTGACAAAACGAATTACCCTTTTATCCGAGGCTTATTCAAGCTAAACTTTTAGGCTTCATTGTCTTCTTAATCGTATCCGACTTCTTTATGACAATGTTGGTATAATTGGTCGATTTTTCTCTTTTTTTCTTTTGGTAAGGAAGACTGGAAGGAATAATGGACGTAAAAAAAGAACATTCATATATTCACCTGTTCCATTTTCTCCACTGGGCCGGATACGCGCGTCGTACCGTCCTGGTCCTAGAATGTCGTCTAACACTTCCTTCTCCTTTTCCCGGAAATTCACCACCTTTTTCTGCATCTGCGCACATCTGCAATCATAACAAGAAATATATAAATAACATCTTTTTTACACTCTATCGTCTTGCTGCTTGTTTTTAATTCCTTTGTTCTTCTAGACATCAAATTAATCTATAACTTATACGTAGAATGCCCATTTTGATGCGTCTTTTATACTTTTATGAACATAATGAAAGAAGCGGAATGTAAACAGAAATTTTCTTCGTGTATTAAATACTATAATAAATACACTACTTCGATTATCTTGTATATTTTATATGATATATCTGAGGTGGATTAAACGTGTATGTGTATTTAATAATGCAACGAGTGGATGAAATCGTAATAGTTGGTTACATTAAAATCAGTGTGAACACAAGTACAGAGTACAAGTACAAGTAGAGATCGCAGAAAGGATAACAATTCAACTATGTTCTAGGGAATACGTTCATATATATGTATTGACGGACTTATTACAAGAAGTTCAAAGTTATATTTGTTATGTAACTCCAGTTGAAGATTACCAGTAATCTTAGTAACAATCTGTCCGGAGCTCGTTTGCCTTTAGACCTTGGTACAACTTGGTACAATAATATGAGTCTCTCTAAATTCGAATTTTCTGTTGGCTCATGTGCCAATCTATCTTATATATTTTTGCATATTATATGCATTGTGTGCATTCTTATACCTTCAAATTTCCCACAAGTGCTTAAAACTCTACAATCTATTTATATATGAAAACTTGAAATTTATAATTATAGATTATAGTGTTGATTGATCTATTCAGAATTTTCTTCATTTCTCTAGACATCAAATTGATGCAAAATTTATATTTCAACCCTTGGAAGTAACAGATTTAATTGATTGCATAATCTTATCTTCGTTCAGACTTCTGTTGTTTTTCTGGACCTCGAATTGATAATAAATTTTAAATTTGAGCAGCTGGAATTTGTCATTAAAAGTTGAAAATTTGATTCTGATCGCGAATAGCTTAAACGTTGCTCGCTGGAACTTCCTGCACAATAATTTATTAACCAATAACATTATTAAATTAACGGATTACAGTTATTTTTCCAAAGTATTTAGTTTGTTTATTAAATGCAAGATATCGATTCCTGCAATTAGAAGCTTGAATGACAAAGAATGGATGAGAAACGTACCTTGATAGATGTAGCAAGAATGTTAGTAACACCAATAACTTCAATACTCCAGGCCACATTGCGGCAGCCTGTAATGCAGAAATAAATCATTGTTTAATGCTACAAGAGAATTTAATTCGTTAATGAAAATTGACGTTTACGTTTTCATTCGTGATTGAAGTATGGTCTAGTAGGTTAAATAGCAATAATTCTGACAAAAGAAATATTTGAATCGATAAAATAATTCCTATGCATGTTTTCTACTTTTGGATCCCCTTAGAAAAGACTTATTAAAACGAAGAAAAAGTTTTATATTATCTTCAATTCGATCGGAAAATATAAATATTTCGATTTCTAACTTTTATTAGGAATTTATACGAGCCACGTAAAAGTCAAATTGGCTGACTCTATCAAAGTTAATCATTTAGTTTCTGAAAAATTAAACATACGTATGTCTATTCTAATGCCGGAATTGGGAAATTTTCTGTAAATGCGACTGTCTAGTTTGGCTTCTAATTACCTCGTATAAACTTAATCGGGAATGTTTTGAGCTCGGTTTTAACGAGAATTTTAAATTAAATTCGTCTTAAAATATTCAACAAAATTTAATATATGCATCGGTTCGAACACGGTTCACGAGCAATAAAAGTATACATCAACGGGTTATCAGCTGTATGCCACAAATACGCAGAGTCATGAATATATTATTATATTTATAAATATCCGTAATTTAGTTCTATGAGCACGCTAAAATTTATTATATCCCGGTGGAGCAAGTAAAAATCAAATAATTTCCAGAAGATAGACGCGATGAAATTTGCCTATTTAAAGCGAAGCCAAGTTATACAGACATATGTACGTGTAGCTGTAAACATGATAAACGACCGTCGGACAGGAATTACGATACTATGTTGGAAGCTTTTAACAGAGATTGGATCAGAAAATCTCAGAAAATGTGTATTGCAACCGATTAACTATCCAACGTCTGACTGTTGCTCGACGCTTGAGAATCAATTTTTATTTCCCGAAATTATCACACTATTGGAGTTTCAATGTTCAATTAATCAGGACTTTGAATATTTTTTTAAAACACCATAAAACGATTGACCGAACAAATCAGGCATTGTCTTGGAATCAAACGATACACATAAGACGCTCTAACTTTGTTTAAACACTTAAAAATCCTGCGACTGTATTTCACAGCAATTTAATAGGATTAGCAATTTATAAGGATGTTTTCTCCAAGAAGAGTGGAGATTATTTGAAAATCAGGGAAGAGTACAGAAACTCGTATATTTTTGAAGAACTGAACATTGCCTGATTTTGCGCGGACCGATTCTACTGGGCGAGCGTCTGACCGAACACTGACTTACTACACTGCCAGACACCGTAAGTGACCATACAGTTAAGGCAGCTTTGTTTTTCAAACGTGCCACCCCGCCTGTGTATACGTTGTTTTCCTTGATCGATGTTTTCCTCGCCGCTCAAACACGCATAAAATCGCAACGGCGTTGATCACCGTCGAATGTAAACGGCTCGATAACTCGAGGAGAAAACAACGACGAACTTTCGAAAACAGGCACGTATCGTTAATCAGTAAACAGCCTCCAAAAAAAAAAAAAAAAAAAAAAAAAACGAACATGCCTATAGATTTCTCATGAAATGAAGAACCTCCTTCTCGATCATCGAATCCGCTTTGAAACTGCATTCCATGAAAATCGCTTAATTAATAATTAGCTTCGGCGATAAATAAGGTGAGAGGGAAAGCAGGTGATTTTATTAACTGAAAATCGGTTAATTAGTAATTAGTCTTTGCAGTAAACGTCGGATGAGAGAAAGTGACAAAGGTGGGTTTGACCGAGCACGAAAAATGGATTTTCATTAAGAGAATCGACGAAACTATGAATTATCCGGCTTGTAATTAACGTTATCTTGGAAATTGGACGAATTCGTGAATTCCATGTAATTTATTATATATCGTCGAGCTCTCTTGTTCTTGGAAAAAGAGTAAATGGAACGGGTCGATTGAATAATGCGATGCATCGCGCGTTCCATTTAATTACGCAAATCGCGCGAGAAGCTGAAAGTTGAAAGCGACAACAGGATACACGAAAGGCAAATGATTGCTGCGAACGGTACTCCATACGAATTAGGTCAGCATCGGATGTGTATATAGTATACGTGAGTTGTGTATATATACATATACATATACGTAAGCGTTTGTATATATATATATATATATATATATGTACGTGTGTGTATGTGTGTACACGTATGCGCGGAACGTGTTTGTATTGCTGCTTCTCGAGAGCGCTTAAGCAAGAGTGTGAATAAATTTCTTTATCAAACAAATCCTGGATACATGGACGTGTTTTTAAGTAATTGCTTTCCCTCCGTTGCTAAACACCTCCATCTGGCGTTAATTTTAATCAAGTAAAATACACTCGACTTGTTCCGCTCGACACATTTCATCTCACTTTACGAGCTTTACAAAACCGTCGTGTAAAAGAGTGGTGAAAAAAATGTTGTGCCATTTCATACGGGAAATATCTCATATAGAAAGTAGTTGATCTCCTATTCCTTCTTTTTCTTGTTTCTCGGTTACGCGTCTTTTCAAGTTGCACGTAATAGCCAGGGATGAAACGTGTAACGAGGCATCCCCAGTGACGCCACCGAGAGAGGGTGTACGGTAACGAGTTAGTCATTAGTTCGCGATAACAAAGCAAGCCTATGTTTTTCCTAGCGACTAGACAACCAACATTCATACAGAAGTCGAGGGATCCATATCTGTGTTACGCACAATCCCCACCACGAGCTCCATCTCGTTTCGCTATTCTATCTAAGTCTGTCTATATTCCCCTGTCTTCCTTGTCAATCTTTCTATTGACCTATACTACGACCTCGATTGACCACCAGACCAGATTGAACTCTGCTCGCCGATTTTTCTATCAATTTCGTTTGTTCTGGCTTCGACTCGTTCCCTTTCACGAAAAAGGTTGATCAAGCAGAAATTTCAACGTTCACACTGGTCCAGCCACAGCCAATCGTAAAATAAATTAATACGGTAGTACATGGTGATTAACGAGGATAATCGGTTGAAATGCATTTGAGGGAGACGTTTGGAATGTTTGGCCGTGGGTGGTGGCCCCGAATCGTTGCTGCACACAACACTCTGGATGCGTTTGCAAATTGTCATTACCCGGTATTAATTTAGGGTCTAAACGAAGCGATACGATATGAGAAAAGAGAAAAGTCGTAGTTACCTGGAGAAGCTGATAATCCTAGGCAATGAGGGCTCCGTGATGCAGTGATACTGGCATGGCGCTTTCTGGTACGACACTGGAACTGTACTCGACTCGTGAAATGTCCTACCTCGAAAGGTTCGTCTCCTGGACTGCCACCGTTCAGAAACCTACATACACTCACACCTACTACCTGGTTGCTGGCACGCTATTGATCCTGGCCCAGACACCCGTCGACCCACGCAGACGCTTAGCGTTGCCGCGTCGCTTTAGCAACATGACGTCATTCGACTCCCCAAACCCCGTATCGCAACGGAGCTAGTATGATGCATCGTCCTTTTCTTCCTTCGTTTCGTACGGTTACCATCACGAGCGCTACTAATTCTCGCCTAACATGTCCCACCTACCGTTCGTCTGACACTCGTACCTCTTCTACCTCCAAATATCATGATTTTCAACATGACCGCATCAATTGACATGTTCACACGTACCGATAGAATCATATATATTACCGTAAACAAAGGTTTCCATATTCTTTTCCCGAATGTTTCCTGATCATTTCCAAAGTGCACGTTATCGACGATCAGACCTATTCGGCAGAATTTCATGAAAAGAATACTTTCGTTCGATTAATATCGGAACGATATCGAAATTTCCGAAAGCTAAATCAAATTCGATCGTTTATATCGATTGATCGCACCGATGTATCTTATATAGAACGCTTTAATTATCGATTATTCTAATGATTTTTCGAGAGAAATGCACCTTGAATCATTAAAAATAATTTTTCGATTATCGCAGATTCTAGTAAGACAAATAGAATAGTAGATCATGGAAACTACGTATATGTCTATAAATTCATCTTATGTAAACGTATTATCACGTAGAACATCAGCATCATAAACATCATAAAATGCAATTTTAAGAGCAAGATATACTTTATTGTGACCTACAAAAAAATTTGCTAGCAATTTCATAAACACATGCATAAGAAAGAAACAACACGTATTTCAGTCTTTTACATTTTTCTGAATTTATTTTATTTACTTCATAGAATTACATTCTATACAGTAACTACACCTACAAAATACGGATAAAACATATTACTTATCGATCAAGGATACAATTTGACTGCGGAATCCATTGATAGAAAAGATTCTTCATCAACTAAGTTGATAAAATCATACGTAATTAATTGTTGATGAAGAAATTAAGAAAATGCATTAGAAATAATTTTTTAATTCAGTTTTCTCTTGTGATTGGTATTGCTGACGATTTCTAAACCTCTTTTTGTCATCCATATTTTCTGAGGCTCCTCTGTTTCGGCTTGTCAAAATCATTGGCTTTAGTATAAATTCTTCCAAAGTATACTTAAAAAAATAAAAATTATACATTAATTACAAAGTATAATTATAAATTTCTACAAAATTGCTGTAACTTACATTGGTTTGAATAAAATCTTGCTTTCTTGCTTGTTCTATTAAATTAAGTAGTTGTTTGCTTTCTTCTACATTTTCTGCCTTCAATTTTTCTTCTAGTTCATACATCTGTAAAGCGAATATAAAGCAATATAAGGAAGAATGTAGAGAAACCCATACTATAATTATTACGTAAGGCCTGATTTAATCAAAACTAATAATTAACAGGACAAATTAAACAATGCACATAAATACCGATATTGAATTAACTTTACAGCAATAAACTTTAATTTTACATACCACATCAGCAAAAAAATAGTAAGATTTAACACGAACATTATCTTCTTCTAATCCACGTTTCAAGATAGGAATTATTTGTATATATCGTCCCAAATGCACATATGCCAACATTTTAAGACCTCTAACACTCATAATTTTATCTAGTGGTATTGTACTTAATATGTCCAGAGCTATTTCAGGTCTATTATTTTTAATCGCTAAACACGATAACAATGAACAACTTCTTATAGAAGGCTTCATTTTATCATACTGCTGTTTCCAATGACCTAATGCGTATTCTAGTGCCTCTGGAGTATTCTAAATAAAAAATGTGATTAATTAAAAACCTAAAATATTAATTAATATAATATAGAATTACTAATTAAAAAGTACCTCCTTCAGACATCCTGCATACATTAAGACGTTACAGCTCCTAATGTAATCCATACCATTCTTATCCAAAACTTTCTGGTATACCTCTCTCATTTCTTTGTACATATCATTTTTATATAACAAACACATTAAAATACGGAAAGATGTGCGGTAATCAAAGCTTTCTTTCAATGCATTATTATCAAATGCTTCTAAGGCATATTTTGGTTGATTCAAATGATAATACATTCTCATTACAACTGGTCCAAATATGTATTTACCAAACTTCTTTTCTTCTTGTTTCTGAATATACTTCTCTAACATATTATTTAACAGTTGCATATCACTTTCATTAGCTTGTGCCAAATGTATCATTGCTTTTAAATCTTCTGTATATACCACTCCATTCTGATCCTCACATATTTCCTGCATTTTTTCACGAAATGTATTTTCTATCGTCATAAACTGATTACGAAATACGTATCTCGTATTCTCATACGATGATACGCCTAAGTCTCGTTCCGTATACATACACCGAACCCCAACTACAAACAAAAAAAAGTACTATTAAAAATCAACCGGAAATCTTTTATTTATTTTAGAATCAATATTAATATTAATATTTGAAACCATTCTTCTCTCATATTATTTGCGTTATGGTCATTTTTGAACTCGTTATTCTAATTTAAGTCCATGTAGTACAGGTTTAGGTTAAGAATATAACGTACCATTTATAAAATTATACTTGAAAAATGCATTATTTGCCAGAGAAATATTTAATCTACAAAGTCCTCGAAGATTGGTCGCCATGGTTTAACGAACAAATAATATTTTATATTTAATATCAGTTATATCAGTATAGTAACAAGACTGGACGAACAAACTTTCGACTACTCCTCACGCTTCAAACACGTAAAAGACCCATGTTCTCTACTAGAACGGAAATGATAGTAGAGAAAATCACGTAGTTTCCGATTTTATGGACAACTATGATCAATAGTACAATTGAGGTATAATTGATGCTCTGTTATCACAATTATATCACTTTTTAATGTAATAAAACGATTATTTTATCTGTTTTAAGCAGTTTCTGAAAAGTAAAATCAAATTCATAAATAAATAAAATATTTTTACCGGATGAACTTATATCTTGCTTGGACTATAATTTGTTTTAAAATATGTTATATTTTTGTAAAATATAAAATAATTCTCTATTTCTAAAATAAATTGGTCCTAATTAGTCGATCATTTACTTCATGTTGCATTCAATTAGAATCAATACTTTTTATGCAATACGATACATATAACACGTGAAAATTAAGATAATTTTCATAAAAATAACTTTTGCCCACTAACTTAGCATTTCTAAACATTTTTAAACGAGACAGCTAAATTGATTAATTAATCAGTAGTTAAAACTTTATAGTTTTCTGAAATAAGTAATTACATTTTCTAGCATTGTTTTTTATTTCATTCTTCTTTCTTAACATTTATTCTATCTTATTAATCTATGCTGTATATTTTTATAAAGTTAATGCAAGGAATATATTGTAATTTATTTATTCAGTCCTTATTGCTACTTTACATTGTACATTACATTACATCACATTTTGCTATATTATGTAATACTTTCATGCTTAAAATTCTCTTTCGATTACTTGTATTTATCAAATTTTGTATTAGTTACAATTTTCAGCATCTTTAAATCTGTATCAATTTATTCCATCACTTTAACTATCGTTGGTGACTAATTTTTTTTCATTATATTTAAGTGAATGCCTTTTATATTACACTTATTCAGCTTAAAATGAAACTTACAATTACTTAATAGGTACTAAATGACATAGATTTTCATGATACTGAATGATTTAATCCTAAATTAATAGGACAGTAAAGAATGTTGCAAAGAACTAATACTTATACTAAGAGCAAAAAATAAAAATTACTTTAATGTACTGTCAGATATATGCAATTTTTTCTCACTTCTTCTTTTTAATTGATATTTGTTTGAAAGAACAACATTACGTAATGTTGAATGAAGAAATCTTTTATTAATAGATTCCTTTGGTTTTATCCATCCACTGGGTCCCATTATTTCTGCTCTTTTTGCCCCAATCTTAGCTTCTTCTAATAATGCCTCAACTGCGAGTCTAAAAATCAAAATAAAAAATTCTATATTATATCCTAAATTAGTTCAACAAACAGACTATAGCAAGTATTCTGAAATATAATAATTTTATTAATTCTCAACAAACCGATTATGTCAGGTTTTACATTATTGTCATTATTTTATGATCTTGAAAGCGTCTTATTATCTCTGATGAAATACATATGCAAATAATACAAGTTAACCTTTGTATTGAAGCATGAACAAAGTGAAGCCTAAACTCACCTGTTTAATGTTTCATCATCCATTTTCTCAATATTTTATAATTTTCTCAACCCTTGCACGCAAAACATGAGAACTTTCTCGTTAATTTATATCTTTCACAGACGAACGAAATTGTTCCTTAACAAACAATGAATTTTATTGTTCGTTACAGACAGTAGAAAGATTTTTAATATTCTTCTTGTTACATACTAAATAAACAAATAGTTATCACGTAAATTTATAATAAGAATAAAATTATACTACCTTTATGTACATTATTCCCGTGTTGACATAAAAAACAGATGTTCGTATAAATTAAGGTTAAGTTTATGTCACAAATTAAGTTATGTGCGCTTACGAATACCTCCTATATTTATATATTTTCATTCGTGATATTTAATTTATAATATTTTAATAACTTGAATACAAAAATATTAGAGTGATACTATTTACAATCTGCAAGATATCATTTGGTAATGGTAAATTATATTCTAGCATACTTTTAATGCATTTCTTAAATTTTACATCTAAGTAATTTTAATAGTTGAAAATAAAGTACATGAATTTGATAAATTATAAGTATGTAATTGTATTAGAGAATATTGCATGTAATTGTTTTAAATGCACATCATTTTAAAAATATATCAAATAAAATTATCTATTTATTATACAAATTCAAATATTCAGTTAATTAATAATTTAAATCTAATTCTATTTTAGGATGATGGAAGATCCTGAATTGATTGAGTTAAATAAATTAAAAAATGAACTTGTTGCAAAAGCAAATAACTTAGTTGAAAAATTAAAAGAACAGGAAAATCAGCAAGAAGTTGTTATGTTAAAGTTGTATTATATTTATCCTTAAATTTATCCTTCTATATCAAATCTATTATATCCTTGATATTAATTTTTATTATTTCTAAATCAGTTTGCCAAGAACTGCAGAATCTGGTAATAACACAAAAGAAAAATTACAAGGACAATATACACATATACTATGTAATGTTTCTTGCGGAGTCTCTGGTATAACATTTAAAGATACAGATAAGAAATGGTTGCATGATAATGTCTATAAATATACAACTTGTTTAAAAACGAAAGCTTTAAATTTATATGTAGAGTTAACAGTACAATTGGAGGTATATAACACAAAATAACACTACCTCTATAATAAAATACATTGTTTTGATGTATTATTTTTTCGCTATATTTTAGGATGAAAAAGAATTTGAAATTTGTGATATAACATGTCATTTTATAAATATTGATAAATGTTATATGTTGGAGATTGAATCTTGGGTACAAAATATGACTAGAATGAAAAATTTTTCACTTCTTACATCTGGTAATTTACAAGTTATATAATTTTATGTGTAACACGAGAAAGTAGTACTTAAACATTAAAGATTTGTTCTTCTAGCAATTTCACAATACAGTGAGGAAAACATGGTAAGAAAAAGGATACTTGCTAAGTTGAATGATGGGAAGTATGTAAGTTGTAAACAGTGTAAAGAAGAAAATGGTGGATTTTTAGTATATATACATTCAACTGAAAACGTAAAGCATGTGTATTTAATACTTCAATGGTCAGTATTGTTTTCGGAGCGGTATTGGAAAATGGAGCATCATTTTGTCATAAATCCTGAAAAAACTGATAATATATGTAATCAGCATTTTCCTCTTACTGCAAAGTTTGCACAAGAAAATCAATCTTTGCTGCAAAATTTTTGCAAACCAAACCTTACAAAAGAAAATGTCATTGACTTATGGGATGATCTATGTTCTGTTATTGACATGTATGAAGATACTAATCAGTCGGAAATTAATGATGATATGGAGTAATATTTTTTTAAACTTAAACTATTATAAACGTTACTGAATAAACTATCGTCGGATAATGTATGATAATAAAGAATCAATAAATATTTATTTCAAATATATTTGGTGCATTATAATTTTAACATTTTCATATTTTCATATACAGGTTATGTTAAGAAGTATGGAATTAGTGAAATTGTTCTTTTTTGTGACATAACATCTTTTTAATACTCGTATTAAGATGTATTTAACAATTATTGTCTATTTTGATCAATATTTTTGATTAATGTCTTTATATACGTAAATAAGAAATTGCAAAGTACAACTCCCCAGTGGCGCAATCGGTTAGCGCACGGTACTTATATGACAGTAAATTTGTGAGCAATGCCGGGGTTGTGAGTTCGAGCCTCACCTGGGGAAATTTTTTTTTATGTTTAAGTTCATAATATTTGAATTTAAAACATGTAAAACATATCTTACATCTTCTATGTTTGATTATTACATACAACTAATTATCGTATTAAACATGTTTTAAGACAGAAATCTAATAAGTATATTTATTTGTACTGTTCATACATTATTGGATACTTTATCCTTTATTAAGCTCTTATAAATGTATTATTAAACCAATTTAACATTTTATTTTTAGTAACAATTTTATTCAAATGCATACATTGTTTACATACTAAATATATAATATAAATAAAATAACTAAAATATGTTAGCCCGTAGCCACTGTTTCTGTTCGCGATTCTGATTCTCCACTTTTATTTCTTTCAATTTCTTCTGCAGCTTTTCTTCGATTTCTCCATGCTCTCATATATGTTTTTGGATGTATTGGAAAGAAACCACAAAGTCCTAACAATATTGCTACTGGTTTTGATACTGTTACATTTTGTCCCAACCAATATTGTATCCGTTCAAAATTTAAAGCAATTAATTTTTCATTGTATTTGTTTGGCATAGGGTCATAGGTACCTAGTTGTTCTATCGGGGGTTTATGTTGTCCACTTTTAGTCTGAAATGAAATTAGTTCACACCGTACTTATAGATTTATATTAGTGAGTTTATCAAGAAGTTTCATTGTAAGAATTTTATTTATAGAAATGTAAACAACCAAGTCTGTGTAATTTATTGTATTAGAAACAACGTTATATACAATGTAAATAACTATGTTATTTACTTGGTAACTTATATGTATTAAAAAAGAAATCATAATAAAATTCAATTATAGCAAAAAAATGCGACTGACAAATAGAAAAATTAAAATTAAATATCGAAAAGTTATATGTTTATATAGATGAATAAACGGACATAAAATAATGTTTTTTTTTTTTATTAAAAAGTAGTATGGTTGTAGTTTTAATTAAAAATCATTTGTGAACACTTACAGGCATAACAACAATGTGATAAAAAGGTCTGTTAGCACATCCATAACGAACAAATCGTATCGATCTAGGATAGAAAGCATTCACAACACCAATCCCCGATGAGGGATGCAATGGTAAACGTGGCATTTCGTTAAATATTTATCAGTTCAAGTTATATTACAACACAAAATTACAACTCTGTCACGTAAAAGACTTCAGCTCATCATTGGAGGTTATGTTAGGTGCGATTAGTTGGACAACCTATTAAGATATGAATTTGGCATCAACAATTTGGAATCTATGTATAGTAGAATATTACCTGATATTACATTTAATTAATCATTACGATAGTCAATATTACTTCAAGTAAAAGAAATTAATATTCAAAACGAGAGTTATTTAAGTTAATTTTAATAAATATTCATCTATTTACAAAAGTATTTAATGGAAATTAATAAATAAGTACAGTATATATATTTTAAATACAATATTTTAATTATTAGTATCCCTATACAGAAATAAAAAAATATTAATATTTTTTTATAATTAAATTAATTAATAACCATAAAAAATATTTAATGTAGAGAGGGGAGTCTTAATGAAGATTAGTGTCTTAGCGCTACCTGGCGCTAAGATATTTGTATTAACTAAAACAATTGATATAATAAATATTATAACAAAGATCAGTCTTAGTGCTACCTGGCGCTAACGTATTTGTATTAACTGAAACAATTGATATAATAAATATTATATTATATTTCATATTTCAAAAAATTTGCATGAATTTCTAGCTATTCATAAAATAATTCAAAAGAGATTTCAACATATTTCATAAATAGAATTTACTATAAACGAATTTACGAATGAATCTTAATCATTATAAAAATCATAATAATGCTGTTATTCATATTTACAACTTGTATTTAATTATATCGAAGAGATTTTGTTTATAAAATTTCCGTATAAAATTTAGGTAGAAGGATAATTTATACGATGAATCGAATGGTGTACAGTTTTTGGGTCAGCGCATGTGCAACACGTGAATCCCTACAGATGCTTCCAATGTTTGGAATAGAGGGGTGAGGTTAGGACTTGAATCCGTTCAACCGAATGGTTTCGTTGTCAGTTTGACATGCACAGGCGTTCTGTGTGCATCGGTAGTGTGAGGTGTTACAAGTTTCTCTATAATCATATATCCTTCCTTGCATACAATAATCTTGAATTAATCAATGAATTCACATTTAGTATTCCTGTCAATATAATTTTCAATTTTCGCGTAACAAAGTAACAAATTATTGATGTTTATATATAAAACGACGTGGCCGCGGAAAACAAGTGAAAACCGGCAAGATAATTAGGAGTCTAGAATTATTAATTATAATCAACGGTTAACGGTGGTGTTCGTCGATATTCGCGGGATGCGCTACGAGACCGTCTTTTCTTGTAGTCATTTTGCATCCAGGTTATATCTCGAAAGGGAATAACCTCGATTTCAGGGAGAGCAGGTTGATTTTTTTTTATTGTTAACGATCGCGAGATTTGTTGAAATCCGGAATCATGGATTCCAATACACCGAAAGTGAGATTCGCACTTGGAAGTGAAGTGTCGTCGAACCACTTCAAAAGTAACTTTGCGCGTTCTTTTGTGACCAATTGTCGTGAATCTAAATCGCTGGATTACGAGCTCCTTAACAACACGACTAATGAAGATGATACACAGACCAATGGCAACAACAATAATTTCACCTCCCTCCTCAATTTCGGAAGTGACATAACGACCGTCGTGGATAATAACGCCTTTAAGGACTCTCCAAACCATTGGAAAACGAATGAGGTAAATATTCTCTTTCTTTTTTTAATTTTTATTAAACCTCTCATTAACCAAGTTGTTTATGTCATGTATTTTCGTCATAAGTAGATATATTTTCTTGAACGGAAATGGAGTATGGATTGCGTTAAATATAGATTACTTGTTATGTACAATAAGGCGTTATGTGAAGCATCGAGTTCTAGTATAGAGATATTGTTTTTTATTAGTTACATAAATCTTCCCTTGTATCGATTGTTAGAAGCCCGTCGTGCATATTACACCAGAGATAAATTCATTAAAATTACTTATGAATTAATTTAGTAATTGTTTTTTTTTATCTATGTTTGTGTTTTAACGTTATGTTTCCTGTTTTATAGCCTGTTCAATCCTCGGCGGATATCAGCGAACTGAAGACACTGAAAGCTGTAAGTTTATTTCATTACATCTATTCTTATAGCATAATTTTATGCGTTGTGTTATAAAAAGGTGTTTTACAGAGAAAAAGTTTCGATGCTACTGTATTTCTTCTAAAGTTATGGTTTTCACTTTATCGCATCTTATTTAAAAAATAATACTCTTCATAGATTGTGACTACCAATAATATCAATACTTTACGAAAGTCACTTAGTAATAAAGATTGTTTCGCGCGTCGGTTCTCTATCTTCTACTAAATACATATACTTTACCATGACGATAATAAGCAGATTATAGTAATTGGTGTTTTACGATTATCTCTATACAAATTTATACGCCAATAAGTACATATTAGGCCTGAAACATCTATTCAATTGTAATATATTTGCATAAAAATTGCATAGGAATATTTAAGAAATAGAGAGTCTCACATTGCGCATGCGCATCAAATTACTTTGGTATTAGCTTTGCAATTTGGCAGCACTGTGACCGGGTTTTTCTAACCTGAAAGAGCAACTTTTTGCCCGGTTCGACCGATGTCGTTCCGTTTCGATTGTTTCTGCGAAACAATTCGAAAAGCGTGAATCGTTTTGCCGGCTCGAAAATAGAGGGTTGCCCAACTGGAAACGATACCGCGGCAATACTGAAAATAAACCGGCTCGCCGCCTGAATGTTTCGCGACCAACCGGTAGTCAGGTCAGTTCAGTTATTTTGACATTTCTGTTTTGTACCGTTGTCCGCATCTTCCGAGAATTGTCGCTTTCGCGTTCCCGGTTATTATCGTCTTTTGAGCTTATATAAGAGCTTATAATATTTTAGATTTTGCCCTAACAACCATCGACTGTTCGAAGTCAATTCGGAAATAGGTATAGTGACTCGCGAAAAGATGCGAGCAGTTATAGAAAATTATTGTTAGAAGATTAAAGACCGACATTTAGATTTATAGTACATTTATAGGAGAGTATACTGTATCTTTTATATTTTTATCCAGTTAATCGAAATATGTATAATACATATCATCCATTCTTGTTCTCGCGTCTTTTCACCGTTCTAATTTGTTTATGTTTCATTTCGTGTTTATTTTTCGATTGGAAAGTATTCGTAGATCTAGTGACTCACGAAAGTATTTGAACATTGATAGACATTTTTGGTGAATATATATTATATGCGTAATAGGAAAGATTTTTGAATCTCATTAGCACTGTATTGGGATACGATTGTCATGATTATATTGGCAAAAGTTGAAATCAATCTGAAAATCTAGCAATTACAAGATATTCATCGTATAGACTTCGCAAAAATCATGAAAATATTCCACCAGTTAGTTATCCGTTACATTAGTAAGCCAGCATTGGCTTATTAAATAACCCATTGAATTTTTAAATTGTTTTTGCGTTTTTCACCCGATAATCTTCATTTTTTCCAGTGAAATTTTTGCCATTTTCAGTCTAACGCTACAGTTTCAAATTCTTAATCCACTTGCAAATTGTTTATAGGAAGTGATTAAAACCTAAGACTATAGAAATTGGCTAGGAATTATGAAAAAAGAAACAGTAAGAATATTTATTATATTTTTATAATATCCTCGTAGCGCTGCCCCTTCGATCGGAATTTTGCCAACGATTACAATATTTGGTCTCGTTGCAAGATTTAATTAAACGCTTGAATAATGCAAGTAGCAAACCTAGTTAGACCAGTTTGATCGATGAAAATGGCTTGAGCTAGTTTCACACGGTCAATGTCGCGCAGAATGTAAAACTTCCGGTACAATTCAATTATAGGGAAAGAACGATCGGATTAATTATTCCATTTTGCCTGCGCTTTAAGTATAAAATCGCGATGCATGCTTTCCCGGTTAATGAAAGTTCTATTACTGTTAAATATCATGGACTTCCGGTGATTCATGCGCCATTCATGTTCATCGTAACGCGGCTCGTCGATTCCGTGTTCCAATCATTTTGTACTATATCTAATGTAATTAACAACATTTCTAACGTAATTAAAAAAGTAGATTTATTATCGGAAAAAGTAAGGAATCCTGGCTTTTTTCTAGTGCAAGTTTCATCTTCGAAGATATAACTTTCAGTATCGGCGCAACGCATTATGCTATTATTATTTATTGCTCGAATTTTAATTGTAATAATTTTATTTCGCGTCTTCCACTTTCCTACGGAATTCTACTTGTCGCGGGCATGCGGATTTTTAGCCAATGTTTGTTGGGTTTAGTCTGAAAAAGTAGGCTATCGTTCCGGAGAACGTAACTTACCAATATACATACAGCGAAGGTGCAGGAGATTTCAAGGTCATGCTCGTTCTTTCAGAACGACACGCCGTACTTTTTCATCTTCTCTGGGGTATTAACTATACAGGTGGATTTAATTAGTCGCAGCGAGTCATCTCTCATAAGATGGAAAATTGCTCGAATAGTAATTTCTATTGTCGTAAGAAACGTTTTCAAGTAACGACTGGTTGTACTGTTCATTGATGGTATACGAATGTTTTTATTAGAGATATGGTTATCAGATTTACTAGAAAGCTGTCCCAGTCGTGTACGGTTTATAGTTGCAGAATCGTCGGATAATCGTCGAGTACGATTGTCACAAGAACCTAAGAGGTCTTACCTGTCCTAGTAGGATTGCTTAGAAATATGGTTGTTATATTGTTATACACAGGTTGTTATATTCTCAAGGATATGCACAGGTTTAGGAAATTATACCTGTTGCAGTCGTAAAAACCTGCCAACATTTGCAGGGTCGTAATAGTAAATTTCTCGTTTCTCGTATATTGCCGCTGTAATATTAAAAGTTATGTTCATTGCAGATATAAAAAAGAAAGTATCAGCAATAAACAGCTGTAGTTACAATAGCAACCTGTAGAAGTACCACCGTAATATATTTTGGATGTACAACTTGACAGTTTTCGTTGCATAGTTACCTGGATGATCGATGATTTTAACGCTCGGTACATAGTAATCCGTACCGGTTTCGAGGAAAGCTTTATGCTTTCGTTCAGGTAGAAGCTTTTATACGCAAGTACATCGGTCGAGGCGTTTGCGTTGTCGAGATCGGGTAGCTTTTATTGAGCGGAAGTTCGCTCGAGCCCCTTCCGTAATTATCAGTCGAGATATACACCACTCGTTGGTAGCTTTGTACGTTTGTCCACAAGTGTACGCCCGTGAAATCGTGGTTTTCGTTGCACGTGTATATACGTATTCAGACAACGATGACCCGTACACGCGTTGCTTCCTTTTCTGTGACGTCACCATCCTGCTCTTTTTCGATGCCGTGACCACCAGGATGTAGGTGCACGCACGTACACACGTCTACCAAAATTACCCGTTCATTTCCTTTCCCGTGAAATCCTCTTTTTTAACAGCTGTACAAAGCCGGTTCGTTTGTTTCTTTTTCCTTTCTCTCTCTCTCTCTCTCTCTCTCTCTATATATATATATATATCTTTTTAAAAACGTAAACGTATCCTTGCTACCAGAAGGAACAACCTCGTGAATTGTTCTATCGCGTTCTACATCTGATTAAGTAATATGCAAATGACAGAGGAAATTTTGCAGAAAACGGTACCGAGATATTTGCCTAATATGGAGCATGAGTCATACAAGATGTAACGTCGAATGTGACTAGGATTGCTAAGGGTAGGATATTAAGATTTCAGGAGTAATGAAATCTTTGACGATGTAAATCGGTAACGTTCGTGGCAAGAAGCTGGCGGAAATGTTCGACGATTTTCTAGTGGGAACTTTAAGCACAAAGATCTGAACTGTGAAAGTTCCAAGGATCTCGTTATTCGATGTCAGAGCACTCGTAGAAAGTTCACATTTCCCAAGCGATATTCCCGACGGTTCAAAGTGCAACGCGCGTAATTTTTCTTTCCGGTACAGATATCTCCTTGACGTGTGTTCTTCTCGTTTGTCATTTTGCATTCGTCACTGTCAAAGAGCTTGAATAAATGTCCAAAAAATCGGTGTGATTTTGCACGTCACGATATAACACCGAGAAACGTTCTATTTTATCGGAAGATGAGCCAAACATTTGATTCAACGACCCTATCGTACAACTATCTATCTCTGTTGTATGATCTATCAGAGACTAAAAGCCCAGGACTGCAGAAGGATTAATTTCGTGCATAAGCGATCCAACTTGCTAAAAGCGGAGAAATACGCTTGGAAAATATCTGGTAACATCTAAAAAAATGTCCACTTCGTTTTGCACCCTATGCTATTAAGAAGATCCGTATAAATACGTAATAGTTTGCTTCAACAAATCTGTCGTATAATTTACCCATCCGGGGCTAAAAAAGTCTAGGACTGTAAAAAGGGAGTTAGTTCTGCGCATAAACAGCTGAACTTACGGAATATAAAATGATATGTTTGCCTCGAAAGCACCGAACGATACTTCAAAAACTTGGATTTCATTGCGCATCCAACGGTGTCGTATATTAAAAAATCCGTATGAATACGGTATGCTGCTAGGTATAATGATATAACAGGGAACGAAAATTCCCAAGATTACACGCAGCTGGCAAACTGGACCTTTGGAAAAACAAGATTTCTTGCGTATCAGCTTAATATTGGAGCACTGGTACGTAACGCAAGATAGGAAGGCAGAGCTGGAGCCAAGCGGATTACGGGAATTTTCTCAGCAGGAACACTGTGGATTGTAGACGAAGCGAAAGCGTGGCTCTGTTGGTTGGCTGATAGAGTTGGTCGACGAGAAAGGAACGGGGAGTAGTATCGTTCTATAATGGATAGTCCGTATGCACGCATTTTCTAATGAAGTAGCCGTGCACAGGGCACGAGTTAGGTATCGTTGTCGCGTACACGATAATTTGTCCCGACTCGCCGTCCTTCCAGGATGATCATTATTCCAGAGCCGTGGACAACTAGGTAGCCTTTCCCGCTACCTCTTCTATCTGCGCCGCTCGTTAATGAACAAACCATTAATCAAACTCTTCCGGTCGTTGCCGGCTGATGATTCCAAGCGACATCTATTTGCCACTGATTTTTCTCTCATTTTGCCTACAATTTACAATCTTTGCCGTTCGTTCTCTGTTGCATTGCATTTTGTTACGCTTCTAGGCAGAGAAGCTTGGATTTATTGCTTAGTGATTGGAGATTCGGGTACTATGGATGCACTGGAAGCTCAAGAAAGTGGAAGTTTGTGGATCGGAGAACGCACGGTTTCACGAAGTTTGTTTCGGTTTGAGCAGACGGTAGTAGAGATATTTCGATTGCTATATATTCGTCGAGCGAGTGGCTTTAGAGTATCGTGGATGATCGGAAGGACGTGGTTTGTCACAGTTTGTTTTGGTTCTAGTAGAAGGTAGTAGAGAGATAACGTTTCAGCTTCCTAGATTTGACGTTCGAATGGAATTAAAACAATTAAGTTGATTATGTAAATTTAATTGCAATTGAATCCATTAGAACGATTTCTTAGTATATTTATTGTTAGCATCAGAAGTTATTAGGAATTTTGTTATTCAGCTATCAGGCACACCGATGAGTAGTATATTTCGTCCAAATTGAAAAATCCATTCAATTTCATCTCGTTGGCTGAGAGTTGGTTATCCACTACCTCAGTTTCGATAATCCTCAGCTTGTCTTTACTGCAATACTCGAAACGTTTGAATATTCCAACCATGTTATACCTGTGCACACTTATTGCCCTGTCACTGTCACGTTGGGATAGCTGCACCCGAATGAAACTGGTCTGAGATAACGTAAAGCCTCGTTCACAAACCATTTGTACGAGTCGATGAATTGCAGAGGCTTCGACCGTTGTTCTTTGATCCTTTCTATGGATCTGGTGGGGATTAGGTCGTGTCCAAGCGTTTGCCAATAGACGGTTCTTCGTTCAAACGGTACAGCTTTGTGCAAAAGTTTAAGGACAGTGTTCGGTTAATTGCCCCTTCCAGGATTGACTGGCAATTTCAAAGGAAATTACTGGAGAGTCACCGTCATTAAGTACAAGTTACCGATGGTCCGGAAATTTCGGAAATAGCTTTAGAGGGTTTAGGCTATTTCGTTTATTACTTAGGTATTACTTAGGTTTACTTAGGTATTTATGCTTGAACGTGACGGTTACCAGGTGTTCCAGGTACTGCGATTGGTCATGGAAATGTCGTCGTAAATATGTCGTTTTTTATGTTAGAACCGTGTTAAACCTTGTTGAAACATTAAGTTTCGTATTTCGTTGTTTTTGCGACCGGCTAAAAATGTGCAGGAATTTTTGTTAAAAATGTACCTGTTTTCATGTATATGTTTAGGTACACACATTGGAGGAGTCTGATAGTCTTAACGTTAGTTTCCTCGGGCCTGTTAATTAGCTGTTTCGTATTTTTATTTCTTATTTCTCATTTTTATTTCATCTTTACAAATGTGTACGGTTCTCTGAGGATGCGAAGGAAGCGATTAGAATTCCTAACAGGAGGTGCTTCTAATCTATGATCGATCTCTTTAGCGCAGATTTAATTACTATGCTCCAGTAATTAGAATTTACTTCCGAGCATGCCGCCTCGTACGCCTGGTATTCGGCATATTTCTTAGAAGATAACACGTATATTCTACCTGCTAACAGAGTAACCAAAGTGAAAGGGATATGATGAAAGTTTAGAACAGCCAATATCGTAGGGTAATGGAAACAGTATCAAAATTAGCAAAACTGTCTTTGAGATAATTGGCCAACATCTTGTTTCTCTTTCGGTCTATCGTTTATTTGCTTGGCGTAGGATAAGCCAAGTGAAAAAAGGCTTTTATGTTTTATGTATAATTCTATATAATCTTCTCGATCCAGTTACGATCTTGTTGCTCGTATTTTACTCGAAACGATTATTAGACATCGTATTATTATACGTAGATCGGGCAACTTCCTCCATTTGAAAACGGAGTGAAGCTTTTAAAAAAAGAGCACTACGCTTCTAATCAGTTTACAATGTTGGAATATGAAATTACGGTAATGTCTTGAGATTAGAATAACGTCGTGCAATAATGTCTTCAAGTTACATTAACTGCTCTATTTAAACATCTTCTACTTTTAACCTGTTGCCTTTCATTGCTATTAAAAATATATTATATTTACATTTGCATGGATTCAGATCAATCGAACCGATGTTGATGTTTAATTAACTGCTTCTGTGATTACAGAAATTCCTATTAAGAGATCTGGTTATCAAATTAGCTTCTTGCCTTCCATTTTTCAAATCTTTCACACTTATAAATCGTTACTAAAGGACGATGTATTTTACCAAATAATTTAACGCAAGTACAGACTTTGATTTGTTCGATTCGCTGAGAGACGAAGTTGTTCTCCCAGTACGAGCACTCGAGTTCAAGCTCCTGAAACCGCCTCTGCGTTCTCGATGGATCGCGCTGAATAGAATTGTTCGGCTGACAATTGTAGTCAGCAAATTGTTCTCTAATCACTCAGCCTGCAATGCTGTGGCGGGCAAGGAGAATCGTATCATACAGAGAAGCTTGAAACGCGATCGCTTCACAACGCGGAAATCATCTTTTAGAATAGCACTTTCGGAATTTCGAAACACCCTCCAAACAAGCTCGTCCATTTTCCATTTTCCTGTATTTCAGGAAGCTGAAGGGGCATTAATATTCGCGGAGAAGTAAGAAAAGCCAGAGACGAGCATTAGGAACGATGAATTATCGGCGAACACTGAACGGTTGGGTGGCCGTGTTCCGCAATTAAAACGAAAACGTAAAACTCCTAACTATCATTTCAAAAACGAAGAAAATTGAAGTCTTATCATCTGTGCCATCTTTGTTTTTCTTCACTCAATTTAAAACATTGTTTCGCAACAGTCATTATTTCGTAACGGCTTGTATAATATAACATTACTTAAAATGTGAAACGCGCGGAGCACTTCGAACGTTTCAACATAGGATACGTATCTCGAAAAATGAAAAAAAAAAATGTCAAACGTGCTACTTTAATTAAGGAGAGCGGTGATAACCGCCTCTCGGCACGGCGAAGGGTTAGACCGTGTTCAAACTGGCTGGTGTTCTCGATAGAAGCGTCCTTATCATTTCGTAATTCTAGTTTCGCAGGTGTTTCGCTTATTATCATTTTCATTGTTCGAATCGCGAATTATCTTCCTCGTTTCTAATGATTCCTCGATTTTATCCTACTGGAATAAAGCTTATGGTAGAATGATAACCGGCAAATTATCGCTCAGAAATGCGCTGTGCGCTTTAAAGTGCAGGTTTCCCAAACAAACCTGCAATTTCTTTCGTAAGATTTTATTTCCAATTTCGTATGGCTCGAAGCTGGCTAAAAATAATATGAAAAAGCGGAGCGTCGTTAAAAATGATAAAAAAAAAGTGCGCGCATTTGTAGAGATATTTGTAGAAATATGAGTTTAACGTTGCTGCTGAGTATATTCAACCGTGTTAACGAAAGGGTTGAACGAAGTTGTTGAGCTTGGCTGGCTTTTTCAGACTACTTATGCGGCTGTGGAGCGAGGTGAACTCGCGGAGGTCGTTTTCTCACGCTCTTCGTCGAAGCTTGGCTGCCGATCTGCTTAGCTTCTGTCCCTCTTGCTCCCGCAATTTCTCTCTCTCTCTTTCTCTCTCCATTTCCATCTGTCGGCTGTAAAAAGGTGACTGGAATTTCGCGCCGCCCGTGATTCTAATTCTTCGCCCGTCTATATACCTTTCGCCATCGTGCCATTATGATACCCCGGCTTCCAACACGGCCCACGCGTACTCCTTTCACGTTCTTTATACACGGTGGCTCTTTCTGTCATATTATGTTGGGAAAATTTGCAGCCAGATTTTTCAAATTTAACGCTGCAACCTATATTCAACGTTCTATCGTTATTCGCTTCATAGTCGTCAGTAGATTACATTCAAAGACTGTTCATGATCATAGTTGAATAACAACTACAAAGTAGTTGTTATTATTGTTGTTGTTGTTACTAATATTATTATTTTTATCGTTGTTGTAGTTCATAAAGCTGGGCTTTCGGCCTAGTTGTTATTGTTGTTGTTGTTGTTACTAATATTATTATTTTTATTGTTGTTATAGTTCATAAAGCTTGGCTTTCGGCTTAGTTGTTATTATTGTTGTTGTTGTTACTAATATTATTATTTTTATTGTTGTTGTAGTTCATAAAGCTTGGCTTTCGGCCTAGTTGTTATTATTGTTGTTGTTATTACTAATATTATTATTTTTATTGTTGTTGTAGTTCATAAAGCTTGGCTTTCGGCTTAGTTGTTATTGTTGTCGTTGTTATTACTAATATTATTATTTTTATTGTTGTTATAGTTCATAAAGCTTGGCTTTCGGCTTAGTTGTTATTATTGTTGTTGTTGTTACTAATATTATTATTTTTATTGTTGTTGTAGTTCATAAAGCTTGGCTTTCGGCTTAGTTGTTATTGTTGTTGTTACTAATACTATTATTTTTATTGTTGTTATAGTTCATAAAGCTTGGCTTTCGGCTTAGTTGTTATTGTTGTCGTTGTTATTACTAATATTATTATTTTTATTGTTGTTATAGTTCATAAAGCTTGGCTTTCGGCTTAGTTGTTATTGTTGTTGTTGTTGTTACTAATATTATTATTTTTATTGTTGGTATAGTTCATAAAGCTTGGCTTTCGGCTTAGTTGTTATTGTTGTTGTTACTAATACTATTATTTTTATTGTTGTTATAGTTCATAAAGCTTGGCTTTCGGCTTAGTTGTTATTATTGTTGTTGTTGTTACTAATATTATTATTTTTATTGTTGTTGTAGTTCATAAAGCTTGGCTTTCGGCTTAGTTATTATTGTTGTTACTAATACTATTATTTTTATTGTTGTTGTAGTTCATAAAGCTTGGCTGTCGGCTTAGTTGTTATTGTTGTTGTTACTAATACTATTATTTTTATTGTTGTTATAGTTCATAAAGCTTGGCTTTTGGCTTAGTTGTTATTATTGTCGTTGTTATTACTAATATTATTATTTTTATTGTTGTTGTAGTTCATAAAGCTTGGCTTTCGGCCTAGTTGTTATTATTGTTGTTGTTATTACTAATATTATTATTTTTATTGTTGTTGTAGTTCATAAAGCTTGGCTTTCGGCTTAGTTGTTATTGTTGTCGTTGTTATTACTAATATTATTATTTTTATTGTTGGTATAGTTCATAAAGCTTGGCTTTCGGCTTAGTTGTTATTGTTATTGTTGTTGTTGGTATTACTAATATTATTATTTTTATTGTTGTTGTAGTTCAGAAAGCTTGGCTTTCGGCTTAGAATAGCCCACAGTTCCTCGTATTTTCGTATTTCTTAAAGTTGTATCGTAAATCAATCTCTTAGCAGGGATTCTTGTGTAATATAGCAATAAAAGTAGGTAATGTCTATGAATATTTTATAGACTAAACATTGGTTATATGGAACTAGACACGTTTGTTAATCAATTAATTAATTAAATTAAATAATTAAAGTAATTTTGTTTATTTTAGTTCTTCTTATTGTTCGTCGTATATTATACGAATGTCCTGATTAAATTTGGCAATGTAACCATTGTTGACACTCGCGGTAATAGTATTTGTCACGGTCGTCAGAATGTGAAAGTTAAGGAATTTTCTCAAAGTTGGAAGTTTCTTATCTTTGAAAGAAAAACATGAAAATTTGGAGAGCTGTAGCGTTTAGAAGAAAAAAATGTACTTCCTTCGCCGGATACATTGAGTTTGTATAGTTTCAAAAGATATTATAAAGGAACAATGGAATGAAAATTTCAGGTCCATTCCCTGGAGAAATTTGTAAAAGTGAGTAAACCTTGTTCGAAATTGATGAACCAACTAGTTTCTCGTGCGCCATAGTTCGAAAAGTATTGAAAGTGGCAGTTTAAAAAGCTAATAAACAACAATGAGAATTGAAGTAAAAAAATTACATTTGCACTTCAAGGCTACATTTACATCCCAAAAAGATTTAGATACAATGTAATTAGTATCTGGTGTAAAAAAATTTATAAAAATCACTTGCTTTTATCGTTTTTACACGAAAATCCTTCTGTACTAGAAAATTCTCTCCTTTTGTATTAGAAAAAAATTTCCAAACAGCAGAATCTTCTGTATCAGAGATTATTTGAACGTGAATTCTTTAACGTATCCTTAAGTCCTAACATCTCAACTTTATAAATGCTGACATTGGTACTTCTTGCATAAAGCCGCAGATACATTTTACGCAGATACACATATTTAAGTGTATATCATATTCAGTCTCTTTAAATTCCAAGCAGAGTATTGTCCAACAAAATTTTCATTGTTACATATGTACGCAATTTAAATACACTATTCTCTGTTTTCTTTCGAACTACTTAGTTTTTCGGCTATCGAGCACACCAGTTTAAAAAGTTACTAAACGTGGTAGTTCGAAGAGTTAATAAACGATAAGTGGTTATTGAAGTAAGAAAAATTACGTTTGCACTTCAAAACCAACGCAAATCTTTCGTATAGATATTTCTATCGAATTAAATTTTCAATTGCGTTAGAAATAAAAGAAATGCAGGGAGGACACGTTAGCAAATAATAAGCATACAATAAATTTAACAACTGCTTTATAGCAGTACTAGCTTTTATTTTTATTTTTTCTCGCTTTGTGGTTTCGAAAAAGGTTCTAATTACAGAGAAAGAGTGCAAGTAAACGTTATAATCGACCCGAGGAAGCGCGATAAAAGAGACAACAAGGAGCGTTCGACGTTTTCTATAAAAATAAAAAATGCCGGCAGAGAAATTCAAGGATGAATTCTCGTTCAGTCGGATCATCGATGACCCAGTTTGCTTGCTGAGGGTAAATCCAAGTGTCTGGACTATCGATCCGGTCGTTCCTCTATTCTTCGACACAACAGCTGTCGTTTCCCGATCCCTGGCGACCCAAAATTAATCTAAAAATTACGCAAGCTGTTTAGAAGAGACGGAAGAAGAATCTGTTGGAAGCGTGTTGCGTTCTAATCTTCTTCTGAACGGTTTAACGCGCGTGGGTCATCGCGAGGCGACCCACGTGCTGCGAGCGGAATGCCATGCGAAATCAGCGTGACACCAAATTGCCTGTTAAATCGCGAAGGAACAAGAGGCAGAGAGAGAGAGAGAGAGAGAGAGAGAGAGAGAGAGAGAGAACGCGAACGAGCAAAGGAAAACAAGAAAAGAGATAAAAGAGAAAAAACGTTGTTGCACTTGAGTCGATAGAAAAGTTGTTGCACTGGCGGAATTTTGTTCGGCGGGATATTCGTCGAAATGGAAAGAAACTGGTTAATCGGGCTGTGCAGAATGACGGAATGAAATTGAAGGACAGAAAATAGCGATTCTAGCTCTGGGTGAAGGAAGTATAAAAGTGGAGAGGAGTAGTGGCGCGTTTAAGGCTTTCGAAGCAAAGGAACGTGGAATGTTAGGGATGGAGAGGAAGATGCTCAAGGCCGAGCAGCTAGGGACAGAATTAGATTCCACAGCCGTGTTTCTCTCTATCTTCTTTGTCAGTTTGTTGATTCGTCCGTGGCCAAACCTATCAATCGAAGTCGGCCAATAAGATGATCCATTCGGTGTTTGAAAGATTTCTGAAAAAAGGTCTTCTTTGATGTCGAAACACTTCGAGTGCGGCTTAGATTCGTCGTCGACCATTCTAATTCGAACTTCGTGAAGTCGTTGATGTCTAAGTTTAGACGGTACATCACCGAGTTTAGAAGGAATCTAACGTCATTTCTGGAGCAATTGAAAAGAGTACACGGGGAATGGCGTGATTTCCATGTTATTTGTTCTTTGAAGGGAATTTTACGTAAAAACACATCGGGCTTGGGAATGAATATCGACAGCAATTCTCTCAGATTATAATTGACGATTGTACGTAAACGTTCGAACGTTGGCCTGAATTTTCTTTGTAGGATATTGATCCTCTGAAAACAGGTACGATCGATCTCATAGATGATAATGTCTCGAATATGTTCGACATGGGACGTGAAAAATGATTTAATTTATTTCTTCTTTTCGAATTCAAAAACGAAAGACGTACATACGAATATACCAAATGCTCGTACTCGATTGTCGAGCTGACAAATTTCTACACGAAAATCGGTTCCAGTCTGCTTCCATTTCTAAAATTTATGTTCCATAGTTTTCCCGAATTCTCGTAATCGACGGCCAGGGTGTCGACAAATTGGTACACTAACAACAACAACAACAACAACATAATCGCGTTTGCAAAAACAGATATTAATTTAGTTTCGACTGTAACGTTGTAGGAATTCTACGGATGTGATTCTCAGGCACATTGTTCTGCAAGTCGCTGTATTATCGAATTGTCAACGAAAATTAGCAGAAAAACTTGGATCCGGAATAAGGAGCCTGGCTCGGGCACTTTTTCCCCGACGCGGAATAGTTAATGGCCCGTGATAACAGGAAGCGTTGCACGAGGGCATAAACGGAATCGGTAAAGTCATCGAGGAAATTGTAGAACGTGCGAACGGGTGTTGAATGATACGGCATAACTGTAAAGTTCGAAGTCGTTCGATGTTTTCCGATCTCACGAGGATGAGATCGCTTAGCAGTTAGCACATAGTCCAAGTCACGCAGATATACGAGCACAACTGTATGTAATATCACACTGCGAGAACCTCCACGGTCCAATGATATTAATATTAAATATCAGATCATAAAGTACGTGTTCGACTGGCAATAATATCGCGTGGAATCGGGCACAAGGCAGACCCTCGCTGTCAACAGACACAGAGAGAACGTTCGATAGTCAACCGAACGCTTGAGAATCTCGAGTAAATTACGCAAATGAGTACACCAGCGTGGAAAACTTTGGTGCTGTGGTATAGTTTTAATGATTTGCCCTTTTCAAAAATCCTATTCAGACAAGTTTTTCGAGGAGAAACAGCTTGAAAAGTTCAGTGTAGAAGTAAGAGTTTGCAACTGTTTGTATTATAAAATCATGAAATTAGTATAATAAATCGGTGATTTAGGTACTGCATCGATATTGTCCATCTTTTGGCGTTTTTCACGAAAAACAGCTTCAAGAGTTTTTAATGTTGTAGAAGCAAGAGTTTGCAACTGTTTGTAGTATGAAATCATGAAATTAGTATAATAAATCGGTGATTTAGGTACTGCATCGATATTGTCCATCTTTTGGCGTTTTTCACGAAAAACAGCTTCAAGAGTTTTTAATGTTGTAGAAGCAAGAGTTTGCAACTGTTTGTAGTATAAAATCATGAAATTAGTATAATAAATCGGTGATTTAGGTACTGCATCGATATTGCCCATCTTTTGGCGTTTTTCAAGAAAAACAGCTTCAAGAGTTTTTAATGTTGTAGAAGCAAGAGTTTGCAACTGTTTGTAGTATAAAATCATGAAATTAGTATAATAAATCGGTGATTTAGGTACTGCATCGATATTGCCCATCTTTTGGCGTTTTTCACGAAAAACAGCTTCAAGAGTTTTTAATGTTGTAGAAGCAAGAGTTTGCAACTGTTTGTAGTATAAAATCATGAAATTAGTATAATAAATCGGTGATTTAGGTACTGCATCGATATTGTCCATCTTTTGGCGTTTTTCACGAAAAACAGCTTCAAGAGTTTTCAGTGTTGTTTGTTCTAATTTTTCAGTGTTCTATTTGGAATTGAATTCCACACATTGCTTCCGTTCTGCTTGATTCTAATTAATCGGTGACTTAGGTACTGCATCGATATTGTCCATTTTTTAGCGTTTCCGAGAAAAACAGCTTGAAAAATTCGGTGGTGAAAAGGTAAACGTTTGGAGCTATTTATAGTTTCAACGATCTAATCTTTTCAATCGAATTTAGAACTGGATTTGACATTTCGTTTGTTTGGATTCTTTTTAGTTTTAATAAATCAATGGCTTACTGTTCTAATATTGTACGTTCGCTTTTAGCGTTTTTGAGAAAAAAAAAAGGAAAAAAGAGCAGCTTTATTAACACGATGGTGAAAAAGTAAAAGTTCTCATAGTTTTTAGTATTTATAGTTTCAGCGATTTAATCTTTTCAATCCGATGCAGAACCGGATTTGACATTTTGTTTCTTTCGATTCTGTTTGGTTTTGATAAATCAATGGCTTACTGTTCTAACATCGTACGTTCATTCTTAGCGTTTTTGAGAGAAGCAGCATTAAAAATTCGACGATGAAAAAGCAAAAGTTTGGAACTATTTATAGTTTCAACGATTAACCCTTCTCAATCCTCTTTAGAATTGGATTTACTATATAAGTAGCATATTTATTATTTATAACAAAAAAAAAAAAAAACAAACAGCAACCAAAGCTCGATTAATTAAGCACAACATGTAGAATACCAAAGTGAACGAGTAACATAATCTATAATCGTTTACGAGACGATTCATCAGGATATTCAAAATATTATTTCATACTAGGTACACTATACTACACGCTGTTTGGCTACTTTTCTCTATAAATTTTGTTCAATTTTTCGCTTCCAACGAATCGCTAACTCATGGAGGTTCGACAACTTGCAACCATTC
This sequence comes from Bombus huntii, assembly GCF_024542735.1. Classification (NCBI taxonomy): domain Eukaryota; kingdom Metazoa; phylum Arthropoda; class Insecta; order Hymenoptera; family Apidae; genus Bombus; species Bombus huntii. Next base: position 7,417,615 of record NC_066251.1, read on the forward strand.
GAGCCATTCGAATGTTTCTTTTCGAGGATTCATGGATCATGTTCGAAAGGACGTTTTCACTGCCATGGAAAAGACAAAACTGATACGATCGTTGGGGATTTTATCGCGAAGAGCCCGTCCATGGAAATCGTACATAGTACGCGTAAGACTCAGCTGAAAGAAGGTTTTCTTTTTTTTACGTTAGAAGCGGTGGTCGATGCATGGAGGAAAGTTCGCCGACTGCAATTTCCTTGGCAGACGAACGTATTTTCCGCACCACTGAATTCCCTCGTTCTCTCGTTCCGCGGCCAATTCCACGTTTCACGATCCTTCCGTTCGCGATAGAAGAAAACGTTTGGTAGCCTGTAAAGCCGCGTTTTCAGCGTCCGCCAGGAAAAAAGGGGTATCCGTATCGAATTTCTATGGAGCGAAAAGTGCGAGACGGCAGAGTCGAGTCGTCTGATCGCGTTCCAAAGACGGAACGCGCCATTCAAGGGAACAGGTTCATTCAAAGTCACCGGAGATCCTCTGCTATTCGTCTTTAATCTACTCGGTTTCAGAATTAAACTTTCAACAAGTTTTAACAGAGTGCGGATATTTTGTGGTCGAATTAAGGAAAGTCTCGTCTCTTTTCGTTAGCCAAATTTCAAATCTACGCAGCTTCGAATTTGCTCGAATTTCTTTCTCGAATCGAAGGATTTTTGGGATATTTGGAATTTTCAAATATTCAAACGTTCGTAAATCGAAACTCTCACAATTTTTAATATCGAAGCTTTCGAATTTTCAACATTTTCAACTTTCAAATCTGCTAACATCGATAGGTTGGAATATCGAAATATTCGAATCTTCAAATATGCAACTTTTCGGCTCTTCAAGTTTTCAATTTTTTAAATCCTTGCATATGCCCAGTAAATAGATCGCGTTGCTACACTCCGCTGAACTCGCCTGAAATTTTTAATCTAATCAATTTTGATTGCATAAAACTCATGCCTGAGGCAACTTGTTAATTAATCGAATACTTTTCACCTGTGTATGCCTCCAATTCACCTGAAATTATTGCTAAAAAATTGTGTACATTTGTTGCGAATATATTCATCCATGCTTTATTCACTTTTTCGAAACAGTTCCTATCCGCTTTCTTTTAACGATTCAGAAGCTGTTCCGATCGATTTCTTCACCGCTAATTAACTAATCAGCGAGTAACGAATAAATTGCACCTTAATTAGCCGCAGGTGACGGGATTCTATTTACGCGCCAGCCAGATAAGATACGACAGTGTCACTGAAAATCATTCTCACGGTTTACATTCCGCGATCTTCTTAGCCCAGTATACTTTTAATAATTCTCTGTTGCTCGATTTTCGCACTATTACTTCCGTCCATTTTTTTTCTCTCGTCTTCGCGGTTTTATCTTCCCATTTGATATACATTTTTACGCTCTTATCATATTTCTACGATAGCTTTCACCTGGCAGTGGAATTTCTGATAGTGGTACTCCTCACATTGAATGTTTTAATCTTAGAAATTGTGAAACATGTTAATCTTAGATCTTAGATCTTCGAGATATTCGAATTCGCAAACTTGCATATTCCTACATTTTCAAACATTTAAACTGCCAAATTTTAAAGCTTTCGAATTTGTGAATTTTCACGTCTCGAAGAGCCCTGGAATTTCTAAGTCTTCAAATCTGGGATCTTCCAGATTTGTAAATCTTTCAGTCATTTAACCGATCTCAGTGATTTAACTGATTTAACAAATCTCAAGGTCTCGTAATTTCTAAATTCCCAAATTTCAAAGCCGCAAAATTTGCAAATATTTTAGAACAATTTAGAATACAAATTCTAGAGCTCGCAAGTTTGTAAAGTTTTGCAACTATTAAACGATTAAGCGATTTCAAAAATGTTTCGATCATTAAATTTCCCGACCGTTCGGATCTTCAAAATTCAAGTCCTTCGAAACGTCAAACATCCAAGTTTTCAAATTTCCAAAATTCTATATTTCCAATTTCGCAAATTTTCCAATTTTCCAATTTCCGATCTTCCAAGCCCATAACGAATACACTGAGACACGACTATTTTCGTCTTGTTTCACTCTCGTTTCGCTCTTTAAAGAAAAGAAAAAGGAAAGAGAGGGAAAAGAAAATTTCAATGGGAAGTGTAGAATTCATCGATCGTGGCCAGAGGAAAGCAGCGATTTTCTGATTCATCGTCCTCTTTATTTGTATTCAACGTCCGCGTTGTCGCTACATCTTATTGTCCGCGGAAATTACATTTTACGCGAGTATCATACCGATGTGCAAATTCGACGATTTGATGCTCGATGAATACGAGCTCGTTCCGTATGCAAAACCCGTAATTACACGCTTTAATTCGAACATCGTACTTTGTTCCTTCATCGGAAATCCAAGAATTATTCCAACAGGATATCCAAGATAAAATACTTCTAACTTATTACGTTATATATTATACGAAACTACTCGTTACCATATAATTATAGATATGCGTTAAAAACAGGACGAACTTACTTTATGATCTTCTTACGATTTGATTTACAATTTACGTGTAGAACTCGACGTTTCAATTCCAACATCGTACTTTGTTCTTCCATAGGAAATCCAAAGATTATTCTAAGGGGATAATCTAAGATAAAATACATGTAATTCATTATATAACAGAAAGCTATTTGTTACGATATACCAATGGATACATAAAAAGACAAGACGAATTTACATTACAATTTTGCTGCATTTTCATGTACAACTTTGTTACAATTTTACTTGCGTACGATTTTAGTTACAACTAATGTTACAATTACACTTGTAGCTTGCTCCTTCGTCGAAAATCCAGGGTTCGTTCCAACAGGCAAATATCCAAGGCAAAATATTTGTAATTTATTACATCATACGTTACATAAAACTATTTATTACGATATAGCTGTAGTATAGCTGTATGTACGAAGACTGTACGAATTTATGTTACAACCTTCCGTAAGAAATTGTTCTTTTTCCTTTTCATTCCTGTTGTGAGTACGGTGTCGTAAACGTAAAGATTTTAATCTCCTCGTACAGAGTTTGTACAAATTTCTCAGAAATCTCATCAAATGAACGATCATAGAATCTGAAATGTCCTCTAAAATTACAAAATCACCGAGACATTGATATAACGCTGCCGAACCCTTCGATTTACCAAGAAGCCGATGTTAACAACCCCGTGAAGACTCTCCAACTTCCTACAAACACGCTAACACATATCCACGACGTGAGGTTGCCAGCTAATTAACCGTCGTTCTCATTGAAATACAAATTTTTCCTCGTAACGGTAAAATTAATCGTCGTACCTGTTGTTTCCATCGGTGGTTGCGTCGTTTTATCGTGAAAAATCTGCGCGTCGGAAGGAACGAACGTTACCAGCCGGTGTTATTTGTTTTAATAATTAAGCGACGATAAAAGGCGAGAAAACGGACACATGGCTGGCCGTCGTTCCGTTGCAGCCACGTCGACGGAAAAAAGGAACGTTCGAGCGATGGATTCGCGGCGTTGGAGTATGCAGCGGTAACCGCTGCAGCGGAAATGGAAAGAGAGCATGGCGAGGGACGAGAAAAAGAGAGAGGAGAAAAAAATAATTCGAGTATTCCAACAAGAGGAACAGAGCGGATCTTCCTAGCGAAACATCGTCTGCGTGTTGGCGCGGGGTACTCGTTCCCTCTCTCTTTCTCTTTCTCTGTTTCTCTCTCGGTTCGTTTGACTGGAATGCACCAAAAATAAATTCAGCCGACGGAGACCACCGCCATTTTCGAGATCACACCCCTTAATGCATTTGTCTTTCCCCCTTTTCGCTCTTTTCTTATTCTCGCATCTCCGGACTCGTTCTGTCACATATTTTCTAGATCGTATCGCGTTTCTGATTCCCCTAATCGCGCGTTTGTGCCTGTTGCATCGAGTTTGATTCTTAGTTACAGTCTCTTGGCCAGCGTGAACTTTACTGTGGCGAGCTTTGAGAAACATCGAATATTTCGGCCTTTCGATAGATTTCGACGGGAAAGTTTGATTTTTGGTTAAATTCGACAAATAAGCAGGGGTATACAGAGTGTTTCATTTTGTTTGATTCTTAGTTACAATCTCTTGGCCAGCGTGAACTTTACTGTGGCGAGCTTCGAGAAACATCGAATATTTCGGCCTTTCGATAGATTTCGACAGGAAAGTTTGATTTCTGGTTAAATTCGAGAAATAAGCAGGGGTATACAGAGTGTTTCATTTTCTTTGATTCTTAGTTACAGTCTCTTGGCCAGCGTGAACTTTACTGTGGCGAGCTTTGAGAAACATCGAATATTTCGGCCTTTCGATAGATTTCGACAGGAAAGTTTGATTTCTGGTTAAATTCGAGAAATAAGCAGGGGTATACAGAGTGTTTCATTTTCTTTGATTCTTAGTTACAGTCTCTTGGCCAGCGTGAACTTTACTGTGGCGAGCTTCGAGAAACATCGAATATTTCGGCCTTTCGATAGATTTCGACGGGAAAGTTTGATTTTTGGTTAAATTCGACAAATAAGCAGGGGTATACAGAGTGTTTCATTTTGTTTGATTCTTAGTTACAATCTCTTGGCCAGCGTGAACTTTACTGTGGCGAGCTTCGAGAAACATCGAATATTTCGGCCTTTCGATAGATTTCGACAGGAAAGTTTGATTTCTGGTTAAATTCGAGAAATAAGCAGGGGTATACAGAGTGTTTCATTTTGTTTGATTCTTAGTTACAGTCTCTTGGCCAGCGTGAACTTTACTGTGGCGAGCTTCGAGAAACATCGAATATTTCGGTCTTTCGATAGATTTCGACAGGAAAGTTTGATTTCTGGTTAAATTCGAGAAATAATCAGGGGTATACAGAGTGTTTCATTTTCATTCCACCAAAGGAGAGAGATGTGCGAACATAGGACATAGGCGTTTTTTTTTTTTTAATTTCCGAGCGTTTGAATTATTGTTTTTGTAATATTTCTTTCTTATTTTCAATCACAGAATATACTCACACCGTTTGACAGGATAAGAATAAAACAGCCTATATACTATTAAACGATACTTAATTAGATATCTATTTAGATTAAGGATTTCTACGCGGAATCACATTTTCGAGAATGTAATTAAAAATGTAGAACCTCGGTAGAATACTGTTTTGCCCGCTAAGTACAATAAGAAAGCACGACATATACATACTTTGGATGTCTTATATATATTTTCGCATGATACACATTTTGTGCAATGTTGCACTTTCAAAGTTCCTGTAAATGAATAGAAATCCGCAGTATACTTTTACTATATTAATTTTTATTATATATACTATATATAATTATTATATTAATTTGCGTATAACGCGGTGATTCGATAAAGAGAATTAATCGTGCGACGTTAAAGATTGTACGTTTATGATAATGGCAGAAACATGGACATATGTATAGTTAAAAATTCCTATAATTATAACCAATCGTTAAAATTATTATAGTTAAAAATTATCACATTTCTTCATCGCGTATTTCATCCTTTTATAATTTATTCTTATCATTATCTCTTCTAATTTGTAATTAATATTCATCGATGTTTGACTCGTAAATGAAATACCGTTAGTTAGTTAGTTAGTTGTAAATGAACATGTAGCATTCTTTATTTGACGTATTTTATTGTCAGCAATCCTCGAATAGGATCATACGTGTAACCCTAAGCGAGAATAATTCAGTCCTCGTTAAATGCTCTTCGTCCAATTTATTACCTGGCTATATTTTGATCGCTACTGTAATGCACAGGAATACAATCTTTAAAAGTAGTCTTCCGATCGTAAACTTTTCTTGTTAAAACTCGCCACAGGCTCTCGATCAGTTTCAAATGAGGACACAATGCTGGCCATGCTAATGATTTTATTCCGAAATCTTGGAACCACGTTTCTGTAGTGGCAACTGTACAAAGAGGAGCGTCGTCTCGTTGAAAAATCGTCTTTCTGTCTTTTAGTTCAGTTTTTAATTCACCATGCAAAATCTCCTGATACTCTATCGTACAATTTATCCTTTAGAAACACAACTTCGCTTAACATATCCAGGCACGGTCGATGGTTTCTTAGAAATTTTTTTTTTTTTATTATTTATTAAAATTACAATCAATTCTCGCGTTGAGAATTTTCAGTAATTGTTTCTTAGAAATGTTGAAGAAATAATGCAGAAAATGCGTTTGACTCTACGATTATTCGCAGCACTGTACCTGATATTTAACAGGAAGGGAAATTTGGAAATTTCGACTAATATAAGCGTAGGTATAGTCTTCTTGCAGAAGAACAAACGTTTCTTTTCTGTGTTTCGTTTCACGATGCTTCTTATTTCATGGATGGTGGATCATAAAAGGAATTATCGCGTAAAAGGAGTTGTACGATCGAAGACAAAAAATATCACTGAATATTCTTTCATGCAACAGCAAGGGAAGAGTTTGCTGTAACGTTCCTTTTCTTTCATATTAATTCCAATACGTAAATATTTATGTTTGTTTCGTAATCCTAATCGCGTTAAATATCGTCCAATCGTGGCTCACGTGATTCCGAGCAATAGATATTTTTCCGCTGGTAAATCGTTATATCGTTATGTTATTGTATATTGTTAACCGTTTGAGGCCCAAACAGCGCGATCGCACTGTGTCCTTATCCTTATCTTATCCTGTATCCTTATAATTTTGTAGAATCTTCAAGCTGAAAATGTCGCTTGAAAATAGGAAACGAAGAGCAATTGGAAAACACTACCACGCTATGAGTGTGAAAATTGTGACGTGGGTCTATGTGTCGTACCGTGCTTTAAAATATATCACACTCAATTGTGTTATCAGTTATTAAAGTAATATTATATTTATAATTACTTATATATTATATTTATAATTACTTATATAATTAACTTATTTAATATTGCATCATATCTTTAAGGAAAATTATAATTTAATTATCAAAAACTTCATTGCAATGTGCTTGCCTAGAGAACATCGTTATCCGTCACAACAGTATCTAAGAGATTAAATACACAGTAAAGCCATGATCATTGGCAAGGTTAATGGTAAACGACAGGCGTGAGAATAGCCTGAAAAGTCCTTTGTTATCAACGCGGCTAATGTATTACTTACTTCGTATCTGGTGATCGCAGAAGGACAAATTCTTAACACTAAACCTACCAGCAGCGGTCAAATTGACCGCTCTCGAACTTCTACACAAAGTTAACTATACGTAAACTTTATCATATCGCTCCATAATTTCTGACTTTTCCCAAAACATACATACAATATATTTTTCGGTATTTACTTTTAGTTTGCTCTTTTATTTTCTGAGAAAGATTTGTACTCTGCCTTGCGTACCGTGACGGGTCACTTTGACCGTCCGATACGTACAATAAAATAAATACAATCAGTACAAAGAAAAGGCTATCTCATGGTCAAATGACAAACAAAATGAGTAATAACAAGTAATAACAGCTGTTACACCCGTAATCTTGTCATAAAACATAATCCATCCCTCGATCAGGATGGCCACCAGCTATCAAGACGTATCAACTCAGACCCATAATAATCCTAAGGAACTGCCATAAAGTTTAGCATTTTTTACAGCCCATTGTTATAAACATTTTAAAAGTCGAGAAGTTTCTTAAGGTTATTGCTCATTGCGATAAAACACGGGAAAAGCTTTCACAACTCCACCCTCGAGTAACCGTTGGTGGAGAAAACAGCCAATACTCATCAATATTTTTGTATAAATATCGCCGTCACAGGCCATATTCTTATTTACTATTGTCCTTTCGACTAGAATATCTCTTAGTTTGTTAGTCAATTAGTCGACATCTAAACTTGTTATCTCTAAAACTCAGACAGAAAGCATCGCAGAGCCTTTTCCGTAAAGCATATCAAATTTGACAATAATTTTGTACTCCGTACGTGGTATTATTCTGTGATAAATATTTACTCTAGAAATGTCAAGACTATAAAAAAAAATAAAAAAAAAAATTTACGGACATAGAAAAAGACTGTTCAGTGTGCGACGAACAAGAAACTTCAGCAACTGAAAACGGCATGGAAACACATGGAAAGCTATTTACAACCGAATCAGAGTTGAATATTATAAATAAGTCCAGGGCAAAAAGGAAAGAAATTATCGTTGACAGCAAAGGGTGAGACTGATGTAGAGAACCAACGTATCGAAACTGGACCCGATGGGACAGTTTGGAGAGAAATAGATGCAAATCCTAAACCTGGCAGGACATCAGTCCATAATATTTTTAGGGATATGCTAAAGGACAAGTAAAGACGGCATTTTATCATTGATCACCGTATAAGGGATCATGTAATAAAATGTACGGAGGAAGAAGAATTTAGAGTATTGGGGACTAAGAGGGAGCTAGATGCAACAAAACTAGGTGCATTTATTGCTCTGCTATATGCTATATAAAAAATTTACATGTCTCATATTTGTGGAATAAAATTTGGAGACCTGCATTATTTTCAAAAACAATGAGCGGAAATGACTTTGCTGAAATTATGAGGTTTATACGATTTGGTAAGAAGATAAATAAATAATTGCAATAAATTTGCAATGGTATCTACATGATATATGGGTCCAATTTACAGAGAATTCACAAAATTGTTATAAACCTGGTGCATACATTGCTTTTATATAAAGAATCACGGGGAAAAAACCATGCAATAAAACTATCGACAAGTTCAGATTCGAAATTATACTTATCTATAATAAGTATTAACTTATTATAAATAATCAGCCATGTCACTGCGCCACGCCAGAAAAATTACTGAAAATTCTCAACGCGAGAATTGATAGTAATTTTAATAAATAAATAAAAAAAGTTCAGATTCGTCACTACAAAAAACTTGTCAAGTAAAAAGTTGTAGAGGTTACAAAATTACGAAAATTTGTTTAAGACGCGGAAAATATTTATGCGGCAAATGTGCACTTGATAATAAGATAATTTGTAAAAAATGCAGCAAATTTGAATGAGATATATCTATATATATAAAGATAATAAGATATATCTCCATAAATAAAAGTGTAATTCTATTCAAGCCTATAATTGAAATTAAAGAAAAGTAAACTTGGACGAAATTTTATGGAACTTCGTCATTTTATATACATTTAGTAAATGTAAACTAAATTAACCATTATCTAAGTTAAATCATAAAAATTGTTATTTCTTTAATCACCGGTCATTTTGACCGCACATAGTAAGAGTAAGTATACACGAACTGTCGGCAGGTTTAGTGTTAAACGTGAAATCGAGCGGACGCATTCAAGGCTGATTAGAAGGATGATAGTTTCGACTAAGGCGATGCTCAATAGTCTGTAAAGCCAGATTTTGCAATTACTCGAAGGACAGGGATTCCTTTGTCCCGATGTATGTACAGTTAGTCAGTTTGTTTCGGAGTTATCAGCTGCTTCAAAGGATAACACGCTGACTCGCGAAAGTATTGGGGATATTTATGCAAATATATAGTTTTGTAAAAGGACGAAATCTAAAAAAAAAAAAAAAAAATTTGTTTCAGCTATTCTGGATATTTTAAGTGTCTTCGCGTGTTATGTGCATTCTATGCATCTTGAGATATTTTTGCAAATAAAAAGAAAGTACTTATACTAAATAGCTTGCAATTTCTATATACATTTTCATATCTGTTTCAAATTTTACCGATGTAGTAATCATGATAATCGAGTCTCGCAATGCTATTGAAATTTCAAAATGTTTCATACTACGCAGATAATATATGTTCATAGAAGACGTCTACTTTCGCACGCCTGTGTACGTTTCCTTTGACGCGTTCATAAGTCGTATCGAATAAAAGTTTACCCAGATACGCTCGATGCGTGCTGATTTTTGTTATTATGAATTTTGAATGAACGACTCCTTAGAAAGTATAATTAGCTTTTTCTTTTCCTAGCGTTCCGTATATTTTAATATCACAGCTATTTCCTCTGGACACGAAGAAGTTCGAAATTCTTTTCAAATGGTTAAAGCGCTTCTTTCGTCATTTTTTATTTAAATCGTTTCTTTAAATATCCGACGAATACACGCGTTTCTGCTTCAGAGTGTAAAGTAGGCTATCGCATAAAAATCTTACGGCATTAAATGTAAGATATTCAGGCTTGATTCGCGTCCTAGAATTTTATTTTATATTATATTTCCGTGTTTTATTATGTTGATCGTTTCTGTGCTGTGTCATGCACGTTCGAATGGTACCCGTACTCTCTGCAGAAATCCATTAGTCACACTAATACTGGTTCGAAACGAAAAACTTGTATGATTTATACTGTAAGAAATATTCTTCAAATAACGCCAGTCTTTCGGTAATTACTCGCTGTTCAACTGAATTAGGTCGCAAAAAGTTGATTCTCCCATTCGAAGAAATTATCGTCACCGTGTTATGTCTTCTAACGATCGTACGAATTTTCTACGCAATATTTTCGCTTGTTGCTTCAAGTAATGGATATATTTAGGATGGACAGTCTCGGCCGAGACAACTCTGTTATTTCGAATGATTTTTTCATAATCTTGTATATTCGAATATGCGGACAACCTATATACGATAATGATAAAATTGAAGGAAGTTTACATAGAATTGTTCAGCGCTATCTTTTTAATTTCTTCAAGTTTTTTCTACGGATAGATTGAATCTTAATTAGAATTTTGAGAAATCATACCCTTTGCTGTTTGCATTGTCGATTACGTGACACCTTGTATATAATACTATTAATAAGATCGACAATTCTATTGAGCGAAGCGAACGTAGAATTTTTTAAATAACAACGTGACTTGGTAAAAATTTCTTTCTACCCTGATAGATCCTTTATATCTGTCCCCTTGCTAATAAGATCAATTTTATCGAGGAAAATGAACATGGAATTCTTGAAATGACAACATGATTTGGTAAAACTTTCCTATGATTCTTCCTACTTTGATAAATTCATCTTTAGATCTGTCAGAATGTAAAAGAACCATCTCCCTTGCTCATCAAGAAAGATAAACGTAGAATTTTTGAAATAACAACGTGACTTGGTAAAAATGTCCTGTGGTTGTTTCTACCTTGATAGATCCATCTTTATATTTGCCAAAATTAAAAAAAGAAATCAGCTGATTGCGCTCGTTCAGTTTGAGGTGTGCCCTTAAAAAATGAACTGGAATGTCGAGGAAACGTGGAAACAAAGTGCAACTATTAATTGCTATCAGAGACGGTATCGGAGGCGAGATATACCAATATGAGTATGAATATATCGTGGAATCATCGAATAAACATCGTAAAAGTTTAAAATATAGAATTTGCATTATCAGTTACGTGGCACTATGTACGTTATCTTGTTTGAGCCGCGACGACTATTAGATACAAAGAGGTATAGTCAGTGTGTACAAGTAGAAACGAAGAAATACTGAATAATTCAGGCAGTGACCGTAGCGAGTGACGTCATGATAGTATTCCACCGGTGGACGGTTCAAGCTGAGCGACCATGCGGAACCCCATCCGCTTAGGTCCCCGCTGAAAAATTTCAGCTTTCCGTACAAATTCCCTTATGTGAACGGGACACTGAAAGAAACCCTTGCCGGCTCATCGTGAAAGAAACCATAGGCAAAACACGTCGTCTTATCCTTCCATCATAGTGCCGTTTTACGCGCGTAAAAGCGATACCGACTTTTCTTCGCGCTCCTTGTGATACGGTGAAACCATCGGTGAAACCAACCTGGGACTTTGTATTCTTTCACCGTGTGTTACGAACTTTTTAATAATTTATGATATGTAACATACATGTAATTTATGATACATTTGTTCCACATTTATTGGTGATGAGAGATGGATGTTTTATTAGAGAAATAAAGAACATCATCGGAGTTCGTGGCTGTGAAAGCGAGTGTCAAGAATTCGTAATTGCTAATTCTTCATTTATTCCAGTGCAATTAATTATCCCAGATGCAGTTTCCTCTGGTTTTCTAATATTCTACGACGTTTTCAGCCGCTTCGTGTGATAACACGTCTCGTTTTCTGTTGGCTAAACTTCATATTTAAATATGATAAATAAAATGTATATTACATAAGACATATATTAAATAAACCTTCTTAATTGGTTTTAAGATCGTCCAGAGAGAATTCACATTTTACTGAAGTAAATGGTTTTCCACTTTAAATCCGAACAGATATAACACTTAAATACATGAAAAGGATACTCTCAAAGAAAGATCAGCAGGAAGAGGAAGAGGTAGAGGTAGTAGCGATTCCTGTCCGGGACCCTTGTTGTATTCTTCAATGATTTCTTAATCGATAATACGCGCAGCAGAAGATGAAAACACTTTAGACAGAAGAGGAACGACTTTTGTTGTCATCTTCTCATTTCTCTTTCTATCCATCCTTGGTGGACCTACAGCTTTATATGGTTTCCACCGTAATAACCAGAGAGCGCGGTGAAATAAACACACGCAACTACGAATAAATCCGAGTTTCGGAGGTGCTGGCTGGAAATTCGACTATTAGGATGTAGGAAATATTGAGTTTCGATAATCAAGGGTCGAAGCGCCAGCCGACCGAGCCAACGCGGTTCTTTCTTAGTCAATAATATAATAATCGATAATTACCAAGTTTACGTTTAAATAATACAAGTTACAGTTTGAAAACATTCCTCAAAAAATTGTCTTTCCATCCTTTCGAACGAACGAAGAAGAATACAGACTTCTATCGTACAAACAGTTCTTACAATTTGACTTTGCACAGAACGATTTATTAATTTAATTATTAAGTATCTATTATACAGGGTGGTTGGTAACTGGCGGTACGAGCGGAAAGGGGGTGATTCTACGCGAAAAAAGAAGTCGAAAATATAGAATACAAATTTTTCGTTCGAGGCTTTGTTTTCGAGAAAATCGACATTGAATTTTCGCTCGGTACGAGTGCACTTTTAGATAGATCGTTGGTAGATCGTTGTCTCGATGGAAAAATTAAAAAAAAAAAAAAAAAAACAAAAAATTAAAGAAAAAAATTTTTACCAACCACCCTGTATAAAATATTACTTAATATTATTATAGAAACGTGTTACTATTATAGCAGAGGATCTACGTAAGAGGATTGTCATAAAGAAATTGGCCAATAGTATCATTTGAATTGCATGAGGCGGCCCAAGAGAGTCGGAGCGTTGAAAAGAGCAAAGATTCAAGGTTTTCGAAATATCGTGTATTTTTCTGCCACTGGCTGAGAGCAAATCTCCGCTGATGATTCTAATAACAGTGATAGTTGAACGCGTGGCGACCGAACGATGAACGCATGATTCTTTCAACATCTCGCGCGTCCTGGCTTCGTTATCAGGCATGGCCCATCGCCGGATATCTCGCAACTCGTACCGTATTTTTCCCGCCATTGTATGGAAATGTCAGAAACCTCGTGTTTCTTCGAACTTCTTTTATTCCCGGTGTCCGCGACTCGGCCACCGAAAAGAAAGAAATATGCAAATGTTAAAGGGCCTATCCGTTCGAATGGCGGTGCATCATCGATGCTCGAACCTTTTCAAGTTGTCCGAAGTAACTGTTCGCCGATGTCTAATTGTTTGCTCAATGACGACTTCGTGACTGGACTCGCGGAAAACTCCAGTCCTCTTTGTGCGTTTTCTATTCGACTTCTATTAGAATTCTGTTGGGGTGTATTAGATGGCGTTTTAAAAGACTTCCGAGGATGTTAGTCGAATAGGATCATTAATGTTGGGTCGTTTAATTATTTTCAGTGTGGTAAAGATTTCTATTCTTGGGCGAAAATTTGTTATCGATCCGTTATTGGATGTTTCTTGACGATACGAGTTCAGCCGGAGATTTTTGAAATATTTATCACGGATATGTTAAATATTTGTTGATATTGGCTATAATTCTAGCGAAAATCCTAAAATGTTGTTTCAGGATGTGAATAAGTTCTTTAGGATAATAGTCAGAAATCTAGCAGATATTTTAGAAGGTTGATTAGGTCTAAAGGAAATTTTGGAATATCGTGATGATGAATTTGCTGGAAATTCTGTAGAATATTATTTTATAAAATAATAGCTCTAGAATATCAATTAGAAACCTGGTAGTAATATTAATAAGCATATAATACATTTAATACAAATCCCGGAATATCTCTTCATTAATTTATTTATCTTTTATTATTTATTATACGGTTGTATACATTTGTATTTCATAGACTTATGCAATATTATACCTGGAATATTATTTTATAAAATGAAGGCGCTAGATTATTAATTGGAAAATCGACATAAAGTTTAAGGTAATTAATGATACAAATATTTAACGTTTCCTTTATGTTTAACGATGATTAGAGCAATGTATTATTTTAAATAAAATATACCGCTATTGATAAAGCAATGTCTGTACAATAAACAGGCGTACGCTCTGCTAACGTCGAATCGTGTTCACTCCACCGTGTGAAAATCTCCTACGCAAGGTGAAACCTTGTATTAACGCGTGTATATACGTCGTACCACGTCGCTTTTTTCTTCTTTTGAAACGATTATTACGTTCAGGAAAGTCGTTCGAGAGCTGGACACTTTCCTCGTTAAACTTAAAGTGCGACAAAAGTAAGAAATTGAATTTAAAAAGAAAACACAAATAATTATTACCGATAATTATTGGTGTGATAATTATTACTGACCGTTAACTGATTTCGTCATTTTTGTTTTTTGTTTCAGCAATACCGATCGTTGATAGAAGAGAACCGAAGACTTCAGGAAGTTTTAGCGAGCACTCAAATACCTCACGTACGAGTAGTCGACAATGTTTTCCTGCAAACACAAGTTGAAACATTGCAATGGCAACTGAAACAGGTCTCTATTTAACCATAAACCACGATCGTTTAACATACCTGATTTACAAGAGGAAATTGTTGATGTCCTCGACCAGATTACCTTATCCCCATTCCTTGAATACTTCACCGTCTGTCCCCGAATAATATTCCACTGCCATTTTTAACGCTTTAGTACCTGTACAAATATTAAGAATTAAAAGTATGCAAAGAAGTGAAACACTTTGGCAATTTTAAAACAGTACAGCTTCAACTTTAGACAGAGGCAACTATTTCTACATCTCTTTTGACAAAGTTTTTTATAGTTTAATAAAAATACCACAAAATCGCTTTGAATCCCAATTCCTTAAATATTAAAGTTTCAAATTTATTGTACTTGTGCACTTATTGAATAACCACAGCATTATTGTTGCCCACACAATAGTTACATACGATGTTATATATAAATAACTATTCTGTATGCAACAAAAATGCTGTGGTCATCCAGTAAATGTGTGTGTACGTTTGAAGCTTTTAATACTCCAAACCTGTGCACAAATCTTTATATGAAACTATAATATGTTAATAATACAATATGATTGAAACGTAATATAAATCTATTATAGAAACAAAACAGTGTAAATTGCATGAATATTTATTTATAAAAAATTTTACAGATGGAAGCAAATAGACAGATGTACCGTGCCCTGATGGAGCAGGTGCTGCGCTTCCTGGACCGTGCCCGCAAAAGCTTGGATATTCTTCACGAGAAGAATAATCCTAAGGATAAGAAGTCAACGGGACGGTTTCCACGTAGCTATAGCGTTCACACTGTGCATGCAGATTCCCCGTCGAATCATGTTTCCTTAGCACCATCGTCTTCAACTTCCTCTCGTTTCATGAAGTCGAAATCGGTCACACAGATCTCACCGTGCACTACCAACTACCGCGAATTCACTTGGTCGATGCTTCGTAGAAACGATCCAGCGCATTGTACTTCTCCACTTAATAAATCTCAGGGTCTCAATAAAACTCATGACGGTGTTGTTTATAAAAGCCCTACGCAACCCAAGCTGGACCCGAATGATATACCGCCCCAGAAACTATCCCAAGAAGCATTTAGGTACGTACCTAGATACCTAAGTGATTAAAATAATTGTTTTGTAGTGTTTAGTTACTAATAAGTAACTTTAAATATCTCTTTATTTAAAATATTTGAAGATAGTAAACTATTTTTAACTAATTGTAAATTAATTGTTTCAGATTAATGAGAACAGTTCAGTCGTTGCTCTTAATGAGAGAACCGGATCTGACCAGAATCTCGTCGACAGAAAATAACGGATCCTCCCCATCGCCCATAGAGGATCATCGTTACAATAATCATCACAACGAGGTATCAGTGACCTTGCAGGATGGTAGTTACGTAAATCCAACGTGCTTGCAGGGAGCTATCGGGTATTCCAGTTATGACCATGGGATCGAATCAAGTAGCACCGATAACGACAGTAGGAGTTTCGTAAAAACATCGTCAAACATTGTTGAGGTCAGTCAAAGTTTGCATGATCTTCTCCCTGGTATAAGAAGATCTCTTGACACCACCTCACTCAACTCAGGAAGCAGCAAAACTACTGAAGAAGAGGATCTACTTCCAAATAATAACTGTTTAAACGTATCCATATCGAATCACAAACATATTTACGTATGTACGCCGACATCTACGCCAAATAGGCGTGTTAGAAAAGTAGAGAAAAAGGAAAAATCTTCGAAATCAAAGCCAACTGACAGTGTGAGTAGCGTCGAGGATGAGAGTGGATTTTCTTCTATGAGTTCTTTTCAAGAAATTGGTTTACCTAACATTCTGCCAATTTCTCCTATAAGAGGTTGTCATCAAGAGGTGGGTTTACCGGTAGTACCATTGGAAAAAGCTAGACGTCGTAGATGGTCTTCCACTCCTGCTGAAATTCGAGCTTTCTTTAATAAACATCGTAGTAGCTTCACCGCCTCTCAAACTACCACTGAATCTTTAAGTGTCTGGGTTTGAATGATTTTACTAGCAATATACATAAACTACTTTCTAAACGAAATGACTCTGATGAATGCACTTGATATATTCAAGCGTAAACAAATGACCGAACATAGAAGGCACAGTCGATTATTGATACAGTAATTTCTATTATAAATACTCCTGTCTGAATATTTCTAGATCAGTTTTACATTTTATGTGTTCTTGTTCGGGAAAGTTTTATTCTTTAAGAAACGTTTAAGACAGTTTAGGGACAAACGTAATGCTAATAATTGATACGTTAATTTAAAATTTCTTTTTGTTTCTCACTTATTTGACTTTAGTTTTATGAATGACTTGATGCATTACTACAGAATATAAACTTGTTCAGAGTTTGATTAGAAGGTTAATATGTATACAAGTGTAGTTAGTACTTTTATATGTATTAGGAAAACATAATTCTTAATAGTTGTATGCAAAAGATTTGGTAAAAGTTGTCTCCAGCATTTGTATTGACAAAAGTAATCGACAATCATATACATCTCTTAGATGTATACCAATATTGTAATTGAGCATTTTGCCTTTTTACTGATATTTTAAAATATTTTAAACAATTTCAACTTCCATTTTGAAACAGTGTTCAATTTGTACTTACAAGTATTACTATACAACACAAGTCATTAAAGCTGTACTCTGCTTTATCTTTCCTGAATTTGTACATAAATAATGATATATAAAGTATTTGAATATTCAATATAGTAGAAGTTTTTTCACTTAAAATATAATTACTTCTAATAATATAATTAATTATAAGATTTCCTATATACTAATATCTAGAATACTTTGATAACATTTGTTTACATTATAACATTTTATCCTTTTTAGACTTAAACAAATATATGCATCTTAATTTATTTTTATACCTGTAATCACATGATTACCATGGAATCACATGAATACACCAATGATTGATTATGTGATATACGATACTTTTATTAGTCTAATAACTTTACATTTTTTATACAGCTTTTACATACTTTTTTTCATCGATTCACTGTTTTAGATTGTACGGTTGTAAGTAGACTGAACATGTTTATGCAAATCTGTATTTTTATGAAATACAGTTAACAAAATAGGATCTCTTAAATATTAGAAATATAGATATTTTGTACATTTTTGTACACTTGAATTTACATAATAAGCATCTGAAATCTAGTTATAAGCTATTGAAAATTAACATTATAACACCCATTATAAATAACTATAGCATATAGGAAGTAACAAAAATATTATACATAACATTAAAAATAACAAAAATGTCTATACATTTGTAGAAAGGAGCGAACGTCAGCGCTTTCAACTTCGAAACGCACACAAAGCACTGAACTTATCGAACGCAAGCTAGAAATTTAAAAAGATTTGAGCGAGGAAAACACTTGATCATTAAATGGGGAAAAATAACGTGAAATAAAGAAAAAGGAAAGAGATATCGTGAGTGAAGATTTAACGAAACGAAAACTGCTGATCATGGCTGAGAAACGTTCGTGGATGGGCGGTGTGGGAGGTCGGGGGACGGATGCGCGCGCATCGCGATAAGGCAAAAGTAGAGACACTGTTCGTTATCATTACGGCAGGCGTCGTTCACTTGTTCGCGAGTCGGTCCAGAGGTTAGCCAGGAGATTGCGCCACCAGCCGATCCACTTTTAGATTGATTTTCAAGAGCACCGTGCACTGGGTATAGCGCTCCGCGTTTATTTTAACGTGGCCAGAGTGTTCGAACGGGCCGCGACCGTCTCGGGTGATAGTAGAAACATCGTGACGAGGTGAGAGGTTCGGGTGCGGGCGCCTTTTCTCTCTGCCGGTCTGGAAGAACGTCGTTTAATCGTGTCCCACGGGAGGCACATTCGTTTCTCGTTGGCCTGCGTGCTCGTTGTTATTACTACACACCGTTACGTTCGTGTGTCTGTGTGTGCTGTTTCTCCTACGCGTACACACTTGCAGTTTGTATAGTCCCGTGTGTACACACATAGAAAGTCTATCTATATCTGCCGTTCGTTCTTTCGTGCGGTGTTCCGTGTACTGAACGGATTGTGGTGTGCGTGTGTAACCCTCAGAACGTGCGGCTTCGTGGCGCAGTGCGTGAAATGAGTGACAAGGATCGTTCCTCTCCCACTCTTGTTGAAAACAGTCTTAAGTCGCTGCTCGATCAACCTAGTATTTTTCCATTGATTGGTAAGTATCCGCTGTAATACTATTTAATTTCAGATAAATATAACGATATATCTTTTTAGCGTATCTTTTCTGTACGAGCTCGATAATCTCCCCTCCTATCCGTAGCTTGTTCTCTGCCTTGTTAGAACGCGCATTTTTCCTTTTCTTCGAAATTCGCGCACAATACTACTTCAGCGCTGACTGGCGGCGATTCGACGAATGCCAAACACGTTTTTCTCTCGTGTTTTCATTGACGAATCGCTGTGTCGCGTCGTCGATATTTTTCTTTGAACATGGAGGGGTTCTATGACGTTTAAATTTTTATGCTAATCATTTACTTTTCTTCCTCTCGTTCATTGGTATCGAGCAGCAACGTATAAAGGAAATGAAAAAAAGACAAGGTTATTTGAGGGATTTCGTTGAAGTAAGATAGGAAAAAAGGAATAGGGAATAGTAAGCACGCATTTTATGTTCATTGGTTGCGCCGGCGCTCGCTTCTTGGTCTCTCGATTAACCTCGTTTGGACCCCGTGGTGCACCACGTGATGTTACCAACCTAACCTCACTTTCACTTGCTCAACCTATATGTTCGGTTCTGTTCGGCTCAATACGACTATTTTACTAAGCGATTTTAACTAACCTTCCCGATTTGATCATAGGAGGAATGCTTTTAATGCCATGTGATAAATTTCAATACAAAGTGACAATTTCGTGGTAAAACTATCGACTTATATTTATTGAATGTCAATTGTCTATAGAATTATATTCTTTTCTGCATCACTATTTACAACAATGCCTTATTATTCTTTGGTATTCTATTTTCGATTGCTTTGAATTTAAAAAATGCGTGTTCTTTCAAGTTTATTGACACATTCCGTACTAGACATACAAAATCATGAAATAGTTTCTGAACACTAGAGTATATCAATATTTTATAAATTAGGTCATTTTCAGTAATAATTGTGTAATTATGAAATATAATTTATTTAACAAGTATAATGAACACACGTGGGCACATGGATCATCGATGTTCCACGCGGTTTGTACAAATCGTATAAAGTTGGTGTACATGGAATGTGTTAAAAGAAACAGAGTGGGGGAGTAATAAAGAAGGGAGAATGAAATAAAATGTTGGTTGCGTATGTGTTTACTTAGCTTGCTATTCGACCATATCTATCTTAACTGACGTTCATGGTTCTACATCAGCTTCACAAATGGAATTACATTTGTATGGAGTTTAGAAATTATTTAGCTTTTATATACTGCGCCCTTTAACACGTTTGTTCCAATATTATTAGCAAAATTGTATAAGTTAGAAATTAGAAGTTACCAGTATCTCTTCTTATGCGAATTTTATAAATTACAAGGACTGTCCTGTTCGATATAAGACTGCAAGATTATAAGAATCATTTATACAATACAAATCTACATGTATGATTTATGATTTGTCACTTGTTAATGTACACTAACAGCAGTTAATAAATTATTGTGTAAAAGACTTCTGGCGTAATAATCGACTGAGGCTCCATTTCAAACCTGTCATTGTTTCTTCTCTGAAGACACGCTTTTTCGCTAGGTTAATTTACATAGCACTTTACATGGTGCGACGCGTAAAATGTAAGTAACGATCCAAAGTGCGTCTCTCAAGCTATATATGTATATCGAGAGGCAATAATCCGACTTTCATGAGAGCTGCATTATCTATGGAACAAGGTTCGAGTCCACCTCAGGTAATTGTGTTTTGCGCAATCGCGGCATTCGTTCAACTTTTGTCTATCGGTAACGACAAAACAGAAATAAAGAAAGTGAAGCAAAAAGTAAAATGCGTTGTACACTACGTAGAGAAAAAAAAGAGTGAAACCGTGGTAATCCAGTGGAAGTTAATTATCTTAACGGCGTTGTACCAATAATTCGAAACATAGAGCCAGTAAATTAAGGACAGTTCCCTGATTCAACGTAATGGCTTACTTCCCATTCGGCTTTGCAACCAGTTTCATATGCTATTTGCGATGAAATTGGTTTCATTGTAAGGTGACATGAGGCGATTAGAGTGAGTAATCATAAAAATCATTAGAAATATTTGAAAATCATTATGTTGTTGCTATTTAGTAATTTAGCCGATCTGTATTTGTTTTAGGTTCTAGCTATTTGTTTCAGGTTTTAAGTAGTTATAATGTGGATAAAAGTTCGCTGGTTAGATTGGTATTTGACGAGTAAGGTTTTCAACCAAAGAAGGTTCACAAGTTCTTCTGAAAAATTTTTATTTACTTTTAAGAGGTTAGTTTGCCCTGAGCACGTGGGAGTCATGGGTAACTTGAACAGTCTTTAAAGGGAAAATTATGAAGTAAATCGAAAATCTGTTTGGCATAAGCGTAAATTTTTTTAATGAAAAAAAATGCTTATCATTTTTACAAAAATCAATATTTTACATATGTACATATATACATACCTTTCTGCGCATTTAAGACGATTAATCTGCATTTATTTTTTAGTGGTATTTTGGTTGTCGATATTGCGCCGTGTGAGTCAGACAGATTTTTAAGTTAACCATACAGAAAATCAACACCTACTATCGTTATCTATATTTTCACACTTGAGTTTTTACGCTACAGACGTTTAATTTTTAAATCGATTTTGATTAAATATCATTAGACTATTGTCCCGACGATCTTGGTATAGTTATCGTGTCTAACTTATCTTTGATCCACGGTTTATAACTTTGATAAGATGGCATTCTTTATTCAATTACGTTTCATTATATGTATATATTTATATCATTAGTTTCCTAAAAAAAGTAACAGTAATAAGAAAAGTAAATTTTTCAGGAAACACTAAGTTCACTACTATTTCGCAACGAAAGTATTTTTTTCTTTACTACTAAAAAAGGCGTAAGTTAAATTACTAATAAAAAGAAAGGTAATATTGTCGTTATTACTGCTATTATTTCTGTAACATAATTTTATGGCTAATTATGAGGTAATTATTTCCCATCCTAGCAGATGATGATTACTTCTTTACTTAAATTCTTGCTTATTTTTGCAAATATCTCAGAAATGAGGATTCAGCAAAACCAACGGTATTTCCACAAATTAAGAGACGACAGGGATAACAGTCGTTTTATCGAATATTAAAATAACACGTGGACTTGGTAAGAGAATTTATATTTAAAAGCGATTACTTAGTGTTAGATGTGTAAGCGAGGCAGATTTATGATGGCGATTAAGTAGCACAAAAGAGACATTTTTTGGTGCATATTCAATGACCAGGCAGTTTACTGTTCGTAATTATCGTGTACGACACTTTCACGCGATGTAGTTGGACATTAATTTCAAGATTGACACTGAGATAACACGTTACGTCATGACTTCGCTCAAGGACCGACGTTTGTCATTGCAGAAATAGAAGTAAATTGCGAATTTACGGGTATCTGAAAAAAGTAGCCGTGGGTGGAAACGAACACACCACGTGTTTTGCTCTAACAATCCATCCCACTCGTTTCAGCAACTAATTGGCAATGTATTTAAAATAGCCAGATTTTAATATTTTGATGTCTGTAAATATTAAATAATGGAACTTCATTAATCGCGATACAGTTCGATATTCTAATTTTTATTTCAAGTGTTTACGATAAGTTTTCGATATTTGCCTAGATTATCCGTTACGCCGATTAATCAGTACTTATTATAATTATCTGTTAGATGCGCGATCTTTGCATGTAGAATATTAAATACTTCAACAGTTGATGGCATCGTCGAGGATAAATCTTGAAGTACTCCTCGATGTACTCCTTCTTGTATGTGTTCCATATATTTTAAGTAAGTTAATCTTTCAAGCGAAATTTGTCTTTCGAATCGGTAGTTTTATCCAACAAGTTTTAAAAAGCTCGACTTAACGATAGATCTTATAACGCATTGTAAAAACATCGGTAAGTGTCCCAGAATCTTTTAAAAAAAGTTTATGAAGTTTTTTTCTATAGGAAAAGAGACTCTCACGTCATAACAGGCACGTTTCTGTCCTAAAAACGTTCATGTTATGAAGACATCGATGGAATACTAACGCTGGACATTATTAAACGATTCCTCTACAATGACAAACAAATTTCCAGGACGTTCTTATTTTTCCCGTCTTCTGTGAAACAAATAAAAATCCACGAGGAGAACGCTGCATAACGTTGGTATAATATAGAAGTGTCTCCGGATACAAAGTTATCAGGACGACGAAGAAGAAAACGAGTTAACTGGTGTTAGTCGGTTGAAAGGTCAACGGATGATTAAAATTCCCGAAGGGTAATTCGGTGATAATCTTGAGAGACTGATATCATCCAGTGGCGGTTCGATTTCTTCCTCGAGCAACGTCACTCCTACGTTCTTATTATTTTATTTATTTAAACTCATATTCACCTCTGGGCGACTGTTATAATATACAGATATATTACATAGACTTGTACAATACTATATTAGACCAGTCTGTTATTAAGTAATTACCGACATTGCATGTTATAACAAATGTTATGTCCATTATACAATATTTACATTGTATGATGGGCATATTATGTATAACAGATGTCAATTACGGTGTATGCTGTTGTTGCCTCACTGCAGCCACGTTAGTTGGACAAGGATTACGTCGCTTAGGAATTTCTAGAGATGTTTCACCACTCCCATCTTGTCATGCTGCTGCTTTTTCGGGAGACAACCGTGTGATGAGCTGCACTTTTGCGTCAACGTCCGATGAACATTGCAGTTTACTTCTCGACGACAGACCTGAATGTTTGGGGAACGTTGGCGTGAAAGTGCAGCCTACCACACGGTTGTCTCCTGAAAATTCAAAATCCGTGACAAAACGAAAGTAGCGAATCGCCAATCATCGTCAAAGTTTAAAGTTAATCGAAATCTAAAATTCACTTCCTTCTAATTTACGCTCGATTTAACCAGTTACCTGTTTCTGACGAATATACTCGTCAGGAAGAAACGACAGTAATTTGCGTTATCACGAGCCTTGTCAGTAACAAAATTAAAAAATAAAACAATCATTTCGTTACAACTTAATTCTCCATTATGACAGCCACCCATACTCTGTGTTTGACGAGTATACTCGTCATCGTTTACCTTTTGCCACGCATTTCAGGTGCACACTTTGCAAAGAGATCGCAACAGCTAACTGGTTAAAAGACGTTTGGAACGCTATATCCTCTATATTCGTTTCGATACTTTTGCAAATCGATAATTACGTGCTTCACAGTCTTCTTGCACGTTATAGACGGACATGGTCTATGGTCTTCTGGCTGGTTTCTTTTTACTCGTCTGTTTTTTTTCTTTTTTTTTTCGTGAGGCCTAACGGACGTTGGGATCGACGAGGCCGCTCGCCTCTGGCCTGGCGTGGCCTCCAACCGAGTACCGCTCTTTTGGCAACCGGCCAGAGCTTATGCCAGGTTTCAACATACCGGTCGACATGGATATTTTCGGGTTTGCGGTGAAACGACAAGCTCTGCCTTCTCTTTCTTTGCTTCGATGACCTCGTCGCGTCGTGAAACACCATCCCTGATGTCTCGTCCCCATCCCGATCTTCTGATTGACTCCAGCCCCTGCACCCTTTTCGCCAGATATCAACGTCGAACCGTCCCATGAACGATGCCTGCTTCCGTTTTATCGATCAGAGCGTGCCAGCCGAACGCCAAGGTCTGCCCCCTTGTGCGTTGAATCACGTGCAACTTTTCTGATCCATTAACGCGTTAATTGCTGCACCAAATTTTATATATTTTCCCTATGGACCGCAATCAGCCGATTTTTTAATATGCTTCAAGTTAGAATGTTTTTCGGGACTGGTTTGGTCATGTGATGATGGTTAGAGTATGAGATCATTGTCGTTGTATAGGAGGAGGAGGCTCCAAAGTAAAATATATTGGTAATTTATTGGCAAGTTTATTGGATTATCTTTGGTGAGGGGAATTGGTTGGTTCTTAGCGGCTGTACTGCGGATATTTCTGTATTTATGGGGAATTTTATGACACGATAGGCTAGACATCGTCATTTCGGTTTGGGAAAGAACATATTAAGAACACATTTGAGGAGACAGTGTTTGGCCAGATATACAGAAACGAAATTCAGCCGCTAACTGTTTCTTTAAAAGTTCGAGAAATTGTTTGTAAAATACACACGATATACGTACAAGAGTGAAATTCAGACATTATTTCACGCGAAGTGAAAAAGAAAGACAATAGAGAATAGTGTATTTAAATTGCGTACATATGTAACAATGAAAATTTTGTTGGACAGTAATCTGCTTGGAATTTAAAGAAACTGAATATGATATACACTTAAATATGTGTATCTGCGTAAAATGTATCTGCGGCTTGATGCAAGAAGTACCAATGTCAGCATTTATAAAGTTGAGATGTTAGGACTTAAGGATACGTTAAAGAATTCACGTTCAAATAATCTCTGATACAGAAGTTTCTGCTGTTTGGAAATTTTTTTCTAATACAAAAGGAGAGAATTTTCTAGTACAGAAGGATTTTCGTGTAAAAACGATAAAAGCAAGTGATTATTATAAATTTTTTTACACCAGATACTAATTACACTGTATCTAAATCTTTTTAGGATGTAAATGTAGCCTTGAAGTGCAAATGTAATTTTTTTACTTCAATCCTCATTGTTGTTTATTAGCTTTTTAAACTGCCACTTTCAATACTTTTCGAACTGTGGCGCACGAGAAACTAGTTGATTCATCAATTTCGAACAAGGTTTACTCACTTTTTACAAATTTCTCTGGGAAATGGACCTGAAATTTGTATTCCATTGTTTCTTTATAATATCTTTTGAAACGATACAAACTCAATTTATCCGGCGAAGGAAGTACATTTTTCTTCTAAATTTTCACGTTTTTCTTTCAAGCATAGATTCAATTTCAGTGCAAAGTATCCAACTTTAAGAAAATTCCTTAACTTTCGCATTGTGACGACCGTGACAAATACTATTACCTATTGTAAACAATGATTACATTGCCAAATTTAATCACGAGACTCGTATAATAAGAAGAATTGAAATAAACAAAATTATATGTACTTCAAGATTATCCACTTACGTCCCAAAAAGTTCTAGTATCACAATATAACTGATCTAAAAATGAATCCTTAAAAATGACCTGCTTTTTTCGTTGTCATTACAAGAAATCCTCCACTTTAAAGTTTACGTTGTTCGTGTATTTCACGTTCACTTTGGTATATTTTGCAAAAAGTTTATATTATCAAAAATTTCGACATTGCCATATATAAATGCCATTTATAATCGTTTCCAGATAAAATTTGAAATTGCCTTTTTTCGTATTGAACATATGGTTGTTTACTTAAACTTAAAGTACCAGGTTTAATCCTTTCTTGCAAACATACGACGTTTCACGTATCTCGAACCATTTTGCAGATATAAAAATGAAATTCAATCGTTGTTGCAGCGCAGTTTTAAAAGAGAAAATCCAGTCACGGTGTTCGAATGTAAAATACGTACAAATAAAATTTAGACACCTGGAACCAAGGGAATTAGAGTATGGTAGGTGTAAAATAGCGGTGTTGCGGAAGAAGGAAAGAAATGATGTTAGTCGAAGGAAGGTTTTCTTGCTACTTGTTAACATCCTCGAGCTATGGTAATAAGTTGCAAGACGAAGCTTATCTGCTTCCAACTTGCTTACTCATTATTGTGTTGGTTTTGAGTAATTTACAGCGACGACGCGGCCAGGCACGTGGCCGTTTCTCCCGAGCTCTGTACAACTCTCGTATTTATGATCCTGCAAAAGAGACTGCACGATAAGATAGTGGTGATGGTAATTTAGAGTCGTTCGGATGATCGCAAGTAAAAGCGAGGCCATCGGAAGATCTATAGGTCGAACGATCTCTCTCTCTCTCTCTTTTTCAAACACGTTACTTTAGCGAGATTTTGGCTTTAAAACATTCTGCGACAATTTTTAGAAAAATCAGGAATTTTAAATAGGAAAATTTTAGATGGATCTTCAGGAAGCTAAGAATAGTATAGCGAAGACCAGGAAACTATAGATTCGAACGCTACGAAATAAATCTTATTGAATATCCTGCTTCCATTGAATTTGATAGATCTTTGTTTTTCACATTTTTCTCTCTCACACGAGTCACCTTTCAGCGATATTTTGATTCTAGAAGAAGATAATAGGTTTTCGATAGGTCCTTCTCTTATTCTTAGAAAACTAATAATAGCAATACAGTGAGAAGGAAAAAGTGGTTGAGCAACCGTCTCTATTCATAGAAAATTTTCCATTCGATCACTTTCCCCCTGTTTCCCAGCCTCAATCTCTCATTTTCGTGTCCTCTCCCTTTTCTGTGTCACGGTTTAAACACAGGGAGTTAATATAATTGAACGAATCGTACAAGTGTACGGTGACACGAAGCCTTTATGTTATGTGTCTCGATGTAAAATACGGCTTCCGCGACAAGGTTGTCGCGAATGCGGCACAAAGTCGTGCAGAATTTTTTGAACCTGCGATCCTGTTTCTCTGCTTGTTACTTGCATCCTCGAGCTCATCGATTTGTCAGCCGCAAGATGGATTGAGATTGCACCAAGTTCAAGGAGCGTACGTAGCCGTACTAATTCAAGTTGTTATCGATTTGTTCCGATTAAGCCTTTTTCTCAGCCGACTCAGCGTCTCGCTCTTATTGTAAACAGCGATAGACCAGTGGCTCGTGATATTTTCTATATACACGTTCGCAACTGCTGCTACAATTGGGTACAGGCTGATTCTACGTGAAAAAATGCGTCGAAAATATTGAAGAAAGTTTGTTCGTTGGACGACTTGTTTCTGAGAAAATGGAGTTTGAAAATTTTAGATATCAAGTATACTTAAACCTGATATTTAAAATTAGGAGGTTGTTATACAGGCGAAAATAAGTGAAAAATGTAAAATAACATTGTTCCGTTTAAGGTCCGATTTCGAAGCAAATAAATAATACGTTTGTATAGGTTTAGTCAAGAACTGCTTTGATACGCGCGATACATTTTCAAATTTATTGTTCTGGAAAACAAAGCATCTTGTGAAAAAGTGTCATTCTACGTTTTTGGCTTATTTTCTCACGTAGTTTAACTTCATTTGATTATTTACTTTTGCCCAGTTCGGTTTAAGTATATTCGTCAAAGTTTTAAGCTGGATTTTCTCAGGAACTATCTTATACAATAATCTATTAATTCAGAATGTTATTTTTTCTTTTTCTTTAGCAAATTGTTCTTCTTTATACCTACGTTTTCAACGCAATCGTCTCTTTCTACCGTTAGATTTTGCTAAAATTGCTTCAAGTCGATATTCACCTGATGTTAGCCAACTTATATCGCTATTGCTGTATTTTAATCTTTAATTTTTCATTGAATTTTCATATACTCTTGTTACACGTATACGTATGTATTGCAATTTGCTATTATTTCGTTCGTTCTACTAGCGCGACGTAAAGCTTGCTTGCTCTTCGATGAAGCAAGGAAACACGAGGGAAAAATTTGTGGTTTGCAATAAAAATAATAAAAAATAATATTTCACCTGTACTCCAAGGCAAACTATATCAACAGTGAAATAGATTCGCGAAATTCTTCATATTTCGTGGCAATATGAGCTACGGGAATGAGAAGATCAAAGCTGCTTGACGAAGTTGCTATCCGAACTATTTCGAAGGACCTCGTGCTTACAAAGTTGCATCACGCGACAGAATACGTTCGAAACTATAGATAGACAAACGAGGATTCGCGGATGTATGTATTCGCCGATTCCTCTGCGCCTTAAGATAACGTGCGAAATAGAAATGTGCGTTGAGCTACGCATAGACACGTGACAGGCAAACAGAAGCACACCACGTGCCTCCTCTCTCGCGTATTTCGTATGGTAAGGCGAATATGCAGGTGAAATAGTAGGTGCCGATGCACATACCAGAAATCTGCATTTTGACGTTGGCCAGCCTCCAAATAGAATATTATTCCCGCCAAGTTGCACACAACCGACGACCAAAAGCTGCGACTCGGTTTGTTTTCTATTCGAAGTCATCGTACTCCGCATTTTTCGCGGGAACAATCGCGAATAAACCATCGGTTTTTCAACATTTTTCTATATTTTTTTTTTTTTTCATTTTTTTTCCATCCAAGCAAACCCAGCTCCCCTCTTTTCTTACATTTTTTTTTAGTTCACATTTTTTGTAGATCTGGCTGTCTCCGTATATAATCGAGGTAATATTATTAGTGAAATTGAAGAAATCGGTATTAATAGCTTCTTGCTCGAACGTTTCGACGATTCTCCATCGGTTTTAGATTAAATAAATCGCGTCTATTTCCGTTTAGCTGGTGAATTTCTCTTTTGATTTTGTACTTCTTTGGAAGTCTATTTTTCTTCTTGTAATCTGATAACAAGATTTCGGGTGAAAATAAACCAATGTGCCGGGTCTGTACTTAGTCAATCGCAGCAGTTATTATGTCAGTAATCACTTGAGAGGTGTGAAAGGTTACAGGCGGTTCTTGAATGAGAAGGTATAGCGGCTTCTATGTAGAGAGATCGTAAAATCGGTCAAGCATAAAAGTTAACGTGTTGGAGGAATTGATAGGAAGCTGAAGAGATAAGGATCTGAAGTTTCAATGCAGGCTATATATCTCGGCTGCAATTTTTTAACTGCCGTTCTCATTGCTGATATTTATTTTCTTGTTCTCATACTGCATGCATTATACGTATGTTACTTTGATTACGTTCTTACGATTTTTCTGGCATCCTCGATTGAATCGTTACAATCATTTTAACACTATCAACCGATACATAGGATCTTGTCGTAAAGGAGACATTCCATTTTAGAAATTGTAACTTCTTCGAACTTGAGTGTATCGTAATTTACACTATTTCATGTAATTACTAATTTAGAAAAATCTGTACTAATTTAGCAATAAACATGACCATCGTCATTGTCGCGTGATGTATGATATACATAGTATATATTATCATCATCACACGAGAATAATCATGTTTATCGTTAAAAGAAAATTTCTTCTATTCTAACACAGAAATTATTTCATCTGCGATATTTATAATTATTGTTTACTTAATTTCATCAATCATTATTTACTTATAATTATTCAAACACCAGTAGTCTGCAGACTATTTCTTGAATAATTTAAATTTAACACACCTGGAATTTCTACCCTTACAACTTCTATATATAACAATGTTTCACTGAAAAATCTCACACGTTAACATTGCCAATGTAACCTTCTCACTTATCTTTTATAACAGAAGCGAAGAGCAGTAGTGTTGAGGTTGACTGATGAATTTTTAATAGAAAAATATATTGAAACAAATATAGGTATCGGTACAAGTACAGGTATAGTATATGCTGATCCAGATCCTCGCTCTTACAGTGTTACAATACAATAGAAGAAAGGCTATGATAGGTAGCACGTTCATATATTTATAGCAAAGAGCATTACCAAAAAGTTAACCTTGGTGTGTAGCTCTAACTGAAGGCTACAAGAAACAGCAGTAGAAATCTACTTATAGCTCTTTTGTTTCTAGACTTTGTGATCCAAAACAAAATTTATATTGAAGTGCACAATAATATGGACCTCCCCTTATTTTGAATCTTTTTGTGTCACTAAATTCTATTCTCTTCGTAACAGCGGTCTGCGGGTCACGGATATACAAAAGAAAAAGTGTAGAGCTTTTCTTGAAGTAATTACTTCAACAAGTGGAAAACCATTTACCTAAACTCTGTTTATTAGAACGAAATATCGTCCGGTGTCTACTAAATGAACCGCTGTCCATTCACTCTATCTCAATGCGAACACCTATTATATGGATGAAAATCTTTACCTGTTACCTATTCACACCGGTTATCTCAATGTGAACGCCTATTATACGGATGAAAATCGTTACCTGCCCATTCACTCTGTTTACCTCAACGTGAACGCCTATTATATGAATGAAAAACTGCAGGTAATGAGGGAAATCAATGGATTCCTATTACTATACGAACTCTATGTATAATAGTTGCATGATCTATTTTTCTCTCTTACTTATCTGTTACTGTAAAAACGAAGCGCGATAGAGCACCATTTACTTGAACTCTGTTTATTTAGGAATTAGAAACGAAATTTTGTTTAGCGTCCATTAAATGAACCGTTGCCCATTCATTCTACTTGTCTCGATATGAATGAAATTGATATACCTGTTATATGAATGAAAACCATAAGTAATGGTGAAACTCGATGAATTCTTATTGCTATACGAGCTTGTTATAATCACGTAAACTGTTTACGCTCCGATTGAGTTCAGATACATTGCCGGCCATAAATAGATACTAATTGTATTAGAGACACCTGACGATTATTAGACTATGGATTCTTACGCAATTTCATATTTTTATGACGAGAGCTGAAGCAACGATACGTACGTAGTAATTCATGTCGTCTATTAAAAATTACGACGTGTACTGGACATACTGGATATTTTCTATATTTCCGTATGTTGTACGCATTTTATGGATTGCAGTGTTTTTAAATTTCTCATAAATACGTAAACACTCGCTGGCTACCGATGGTTTAGCGAAGCTCGATTGCTTCTCGCTGCTTTCATTCCCCAATTATTTTCTCGTAAAGTTTTTATTTCACTTGTATCGCGTTGCCTTGCAATGTAAAATACTCAGCAAAGATGATTTTAATAGACTTCTCTAGTAAACGTGACGAACGCCTAATTTTTACGGCGCGCAGTATAAATCCAGTTCTACCGTGAAAATAACATAGAACCTGTATCGTTTGAATAATTATCCGCAGTGCATATGAAGTACATATGAAGATATTTAGAATTGAAGGGATTAAATAAAATACCGATCCACGTACGGAAGCATTCTGTATATCGTTGCATATCGTTGTATATCGAAACAAAGGGATCGACTACGAAGGAGATAGCATCGTGTTTCCCTGCGAGTTATCCAAATGCTCTAACACGATCGTAAATCACGGTTCGTCTCACAATAGCGTGTGCTGGTCTAGCGTTACCTGCTCGTTACGTTTCTTAACAAGCTGCCTTATCTCGGCTGCCTTCTCGAGTAATTATGCGACTGACGATTTCATTCGAGATATTGTTATCGGCGTATGTATGATTATTCGTTTTTTGTTGCTCGCGACAGACCTCTATAGCAGATAGTAAAATTTATGTTCATCCGTCGTTCGATCACTTGGCAAAAAATGCAAGTAAATCTATCTCTCCCTGCTTCTTTTTTTCATTCTCACGGTTACTTGAAAGTTGCTCGAAGCGGTCACATAAAAATCCGCGGAATATTCTCGTTCGTTTGAGATAATAAATATTTCGCAATCTGTAAGTATAACATAATTGGAATTTTATGAAGACTGAAGTGACTTTTTCATTTGGCAGAGTGGTATAGCCAGTTTCGGATAATTAAGAGATAGTTGGAGGAAGATTAGGAAATAATAAGCCGTCTAAATATCTCGCAAGACTCTGGTAACTCTGTAAGTGACCTTACGTCGAACGAAAGATGCCCTATTTCTTGGCGTTTTTTTTTTTATGTACGTGGAGAAATCTTCATGGACACTCCGCTGTTCTAATAATCGCGTACTCCACGATGACCATCCTACGCGTTTGACAGGAGTGCTCCAGGAACCTCTTATGAATTAACTTCTGTTGCACCCCCTTCCCGCGTCCTCTTGTTCGAGTCCTAATAATTCCTGAGTTAGGGGGGGGGGGGCATTGTCCCTAGCGCTATCACTTCCTTCTAGTCGTGAGTCCGTTGGGACGACGATGAATTTTCTTTTTTTTTTTTTTTACGTGGAGGAAATCTTCATAGACACCTTACCACCCTTGTGCAGGTAGGCAAGGGGGTAGTGCCGGATTCTTACCGGCTAAAACCTCCACCCACGGACGGAACGGTAGACTAGTGCGAGTTGATTGTCAGGCCCCTGTGTGCTTAACACCAAGCACCTTTAAACGAGCACACTCCCAGAAAGTACACCCACAACACACGCAAGGAAGGGGCTGGCCGCTTGCCTGTAGTATATTACTTTTAAGAGAAATTTTGATTTTTCCGTCCTCTTTTCGAAATACTCCATGCCGAGGATTCGAACTCGCGACGCGTCGTCTTCGGTTCTGGGCCTTAACGAGCGTAGCTGGCTGTCCCGCCTGCCCTATTTCTTGGCTGTAGAAATTAATTAAGGCTTAATTGGCCTTCCTTGTTTATCAGTTCGATCAGTTTCAGAAGAATTTTTTATGATCTTTGCAAGTTACTCAGTGCAATAGCATGCTCCAAATAGTTTCTAAATAAACAAAGGAGTTAAAGAACACCGTCGTTCGTTTCGAACCAGACAGATACACTTGCTCGTGGGTATAACGTAACCGAAAGTTTAAAACTGTTACTCGGTAGAAATGACTATCGACTGGTTCGTGATTTACTGGCAATTAAATTTCATACCGTGAACGCTTCACGAGATCCTGCATCGAACAAAAGGTACTTAACTTCTTGGCCAGCGGATCCACGCGCTCGATTTAATTTCCCAACGAATGAATGAGCAACACGTTTCTCGTGTTCGTTCCGTTCGAACGTAGGAAATTCGCGTGTTATAGAACACTGCAATTTTCACTTTCCACCTTTAACTGTTCGTACAGGATACAAGGATCTGCAATTCAAATAACTTTTCGCTGTTGATACCATTAGCATAAAACATCGTAATAAATATAATGTTAAATAGCGAAAAACGTTTAACGTTGAAGCAAACGACTCGCGCGTTTAAACTCTCTCCAACGTAAATAAGGTTGCGCCTGATGTTTGCAGTTTGGCCGGCATTATTTAATCGTCACACAGGATATTGTGTATAGATTTATTGTCAAAGTGTTTCTGGGCTGAACGGTGCCTAGCCATAGAGCTGCTGGGTGAAATAGTCACGCGTCACGACTACACGTGTGCGTGTGCGTGTGCGAACGCATCATTAGCAAGACTATCATTAGCCAACAAGGCCGTGGACAGGGCCGTCATTGCTGAGAAACGGCCACTGCTTTTAACGCAGCACGTTTTTCCGGCATTTTCAATACTAAAATTCATACATTTCAATAACGAGAACTTATGAAGAAAAGAATGAAATTATTACCTGGACCCTGTTGTACGATTGAATTGACAATATTAGGGAAATTAGAGTCACAAATAATTAGTATAAATAAATGATTAGTATCTTGCGTTACTTTGTTGAGAGGAAGTTTTGGAAGTAAATTCTAAGGATGACAATTTATTTACGTAATTGTTCTATTTGACGTAGAAATCGACGCAAAAAATTGTCCATTCATTAAGATTAATAACGATGTTACTGGTTTGAAAATTATTGTGCGAGAAGGCCCTGATAATGTTTTATTCTTTCCAATGACGTCCTTATGACGTTCTTCTCGTGTGAGTATTTCGTACATTTATTTTTAGCCGGCATATCGTGTATTTAGGTGACATAACGTGATTTTTGGAAATTGAAGATTCGCCTGTGATTCGGTATTTCCGGAACAGTGCACGATTTTTCAAATATTTTCAATGTATTGTGATCTCTAAGGTGTTCGGAATGTGTTACATGTTACTCGCGGCAGAGATAGATTTTTAGAAAAAGAATTATTCCAAAACAGTAAAAGCACAGGTACAAATACAACAGATTAGAAAAGAGGAAAGGTAGAATAACGATAAAATAAAACATTTATCAAAACGTATGTATATCCATGACTGGCGGTCGGTCTTCTTAGAATTTCTTTCAATCTCGTCCTCTTTGTTTTTCCTTAATATGTAAATTTCGAGTGCCTCGAGGAAACTGCAAAAGAAAATCTGACGTTAGCAAAGGTTACATTCAAAGGTTACATTATGAGCATTATGGAAATTTTCAAAGAGAATTATAAACGTGATTACAATGATGATAAACCAGATTCGTACAAAATGCTGTACCAGACTGTAAAACACGCGATTCTTTGTAAACCGTTGTTTTCAAATGTCAAATTTAAACATACCATCATTTATTGCCATTAAGCAGATGTATAATAAAAGATAGATAATAAAAGATATATATGGGACTGTCTGTAGTAAAATATAAGATTTCTATTATTGTAAAATCGATCACTGGTGGAATCGTTTTGGAATAGATACGGCAAGATATTTCGATTTCTAATAAGAAGATAACTTATTACTTACAAGAGATTTTTCGCTAAGTACCAATTCAGAGAAAGCTTTTATTAAATCTGGGTACTTAAATAGAATATTACTTCTATATATCTTGTTTAAATTAAATTCGGTTCGTTGATTTTATGATATTCGTCGGATTCAATCACTCCGACTGGCATAAATCGTTTGCTGAGAACTAAAATCGGTGTCTCATATTTGAAGAGTGCTTGTAGAAAACACTGTAAGTGTCAAGAAAAGAAAGAAAGAAAAACGAAACAAGTTTTTCAAGAGGGAAGGAAGCATTACGCAAATCTAGTTCAAATTCACAAAGAAGAAAATTGTATCTGTAGGAAAGCCTGTATGTGCCAGATGCTAGTCATAAAGAAAATTCAATGTTCCATCTACTTAGATAGATGGCATAGACAAAAGCCAAGAGACAACTAACTAATGTTTATTCGCACCTATATTTTTCTCTGTAGAAGCGACGTTGTGACATCATTTTCTAGCGTTATTAATAACTATTTAGAGAGGGAAATCACACTGCAACTCTACTATTATGGCACTCTTATTGCTACGTAGAAGATTTTCCAATAAAAAAAAAAAAATTTTTTTCAACTTTGACATTTACAGCGTCATCTATAAGCAAATTCTGTTCGATTATTTCCGATCCTTGCAACTTACAATCTACGAAACAGGCCAGGCGAAAAATCGTGCTCTTTACAAATTTACACAAGATTTTCCAAGAAAGGCTGATCTGTGTCGATGCTTTTGCTCATCGCGGCATATCCTACGTATGTATCTATCTATCCATAAAGCAAGAAAAATACTCGAATAAAAAAGTGTTTAAAAGGGGAAATGCATTCGAATGGATTCAGGCAAATAGCGTGTGCATTTCACTTGCATCTGTATTCTTGTTCTTGAGTCAATCTTTGCTTCTCGAGTCGATCGTAAAAGCGAAGGATATCCGTTTGGATGGTTACTCTTGCTTCTCTTCGGAGTTTCCAGAGATGGTAGAATGATTGCTTCGTGGACCATCCTTCGGTAAGAGGTTGCTGCTTTTCGACGATTGTTTGGTCACGGTGGTCATCTTTAGCGCGTCGATTTCCTTTGGAAATTCTTCCCTCCGCCTTCGTCTCCTCGACGATTTTCTTCGTCTTCCTCGCGATCTCCTTCTACGGGATCTACGTCGAGATCCACGACTCTTGTACCTCCTTCTACCGTGTCTCCTCGAGCTTCTTCTCCGGCTAGATCGTCTTTTTCGTCTGCAACGAATGTCGACAGCAGTGGCGTCGCCGCTGTTCATGCATTGATTGTACATGTAGTCGTGATTGTACGTGTAGCATCCGCTGAAAACAAGGAGACTGTTGTAATGTATTTAGACACACGTAGCATCTGATCTGTCACATAAGAAATTTATTTCTAACGGGGTACGTTACTCTGGAAGTTTCAGGAAATAGAATTTTCCATTTCTAATTTGTAACATTTTCAAGGTTTCAAGTTTTAGAATATTTTGTTCGTGTGGTTTATTGAGCCGAAGCTCGAGCAGATTTTATCTCAAAACTTTGATACGTACGTTTTCTGACCTGGTTCTTTGCAATTCGATTTCCTTCATACTTTGAAGTAATATTCTATAGTAATTCATAATAATATTAATATGATGTAGCCTTGAGTTTTTTTTTAATTTTGTAACGCTAATTGAATTCTTTTCTTTTTTCTTTGTTATATTATATAGTTACATCCGGGCTGCTTTTAGAACTGATCTTTTTGGCAAAATGATTGCGTTCCTTTTCAAATTACTATCATTTGCTACAATTCAATTTTTTGTAAAATTCTAGATTAAGATAATAGATTGTAGTTTGTGAATCGTTTAAAAAATGCAGCTATTGATGTAGGAAGGCTGCTTGTGGAAATTAATCCTATTTTCTTGCATTTACCCCTTCAAACGCTGAAGAATACCATAAGTCACGCCACGCCTGAGGGCAAGTTGAACGTGACGCCTAATCTCAGAGCCAGGAATATTATATTCTTGAGCAATGTAATTACTGATTTCCTGTGGAGTTGATCCTTGAATGGCCTGCAGCCTACGAATTGCTTCTACGACCTGGGCCTCGATTTTTGGAGATTTTTGCGCTGCCATTGTAGCATTTGCTGCTATGGATCGCCGAAGACGATTTAATCTACACAAAATACTTTGACATTCAATTTAGATATTCACACAAAATAAAAGCTACTTTTGTATTAATATTTACTAAAAAATGTCCTGTAACTAATACCTATAATTATTTCCCTTGACTATTAATAATCGATAGATTATAACTAATAATTTCTCACTGAATGTTTTTTTCTCTTCGACATTGGACGAGAATGGTTCTGATCAGGCTACCAAGCAATATTTACGATACTTTCGAAAAAACATAATTTACCATAAAAGATACGATTGTACATAATTTTTCAGCGCTGACATTTTGTTTGACAATCCATTGATCACAAATTTCACTCGGTTGAATATTAAACAACCGCGTTTCCAAGAGACAATCGCGCCTTCTCCATATTTTCCACTCGATATCCAACGAGTCGAACATGCGTATACGCGTGCTTTTATAATTGGCGGCGATCCAGCGAGAAAAATGAAGCGATTTCGATCTATTTCTTTTCGATGTTTGCGTATCTGCCGGTTCTCCTCTCGGACCGGTGGTCCTCCGTCTCTTTTTCTTTCTTTCTCTCCTGATCTACCTAAGCAGAAATAAAACAGTACCGAATAGCGCCAGAAGAGTACGATAGACCTTTAAACAGTGACGTCATCGAAGCTGTTTTCTCATGCCTTCGTAAATATAGTACTCTTCCGGCTGTTTGACTTGCAAATTGAGAGTACAATTAGAGGAGTGCTTAAAAAATTGCCGTTCGAATTATCGCCGAGACGTGGCGAAGAACCGAACGAAATAGTATCTAGTAGTATCCACGTGAAATTCCATTTCTAAGATGGCGACTTTACTAAAAAAGTAAAAAGGCAAAAAAGTCCCATTTGTGAACGCTACCCGTTGCGTTGAATAAATAAAACTCGCCTGTAATAGGAAATTGCAATTTTCCCTTCTGCTAAAATTGTTTAATTATTTTGTTAGTAGATTCGGGATTTTGTGTATTTATGCGGAACTGGAATGATACTTTTACTAAAGAATGACAGAAGTCCCATCTTTCGACGCTACCCGTCGCGTTAAATAAATAGAATTCGTCTGTAATAAGAAATTGCAATTTTACTAGAATTGTTTAATTATTTTGTTAGTTGATCCGTAGTAGAACTTGAATGGCAGCTTTGTTAGAAAATGACAGAAATTTCGATTTCAGAGGAACAAGGCCTTTATAGATGTGCAAACTGGTTTGATTTTCATAGATCACTGTGGTTGATATATATGTAATTGGAAATTCATAGTTACGCCATCCTCTGCGGTATACACACCTGTTGTATCCTATGAAACGTGTGCAATCGTCTGGAATTTGATTAAATGATTTTTATCCGAATCCTGAAAGTAGAATTTAAATTAACTTTATCTTTATTCAACACTTCTTAGTAATGTATAGTTTCGCTACGTTTTTTTCTAATAATACAGTGTTTAGATAAATAATTCAATATCTATTCGCTATTAAATCATTGGTAATAGATAGATGTACGTGTATTTTAAGTTGTAAAGACCTTTGGTGTGTTTTGTCTTCTCGACTGCGATATGTCGGTTGACATTAGAATTATCTGTTAAATCTAATACGCAACATTTAAAAAGAAGTGTCGTGTATGAAATGTAATAAATAGTGATAAGAAGAATCTTCTTACAACGTTGGTCGGATCTCCTGTAGAGAGCAGCACGCACAGAGTTAGACTCTACTGGCATCTGGCTCGGGTTTATGGAATTTCGTGGCGCCATCCGGAACCTGCCATGCATCGGTACACACGGCAATCAAGAAAAAAAATCAAGACTTACTTTATTAGTAAATTATTCTGTAATTCGCTCTCTGTTCAAAGGACAGACGTGTATAAATATTTATTGACTTCCATCAACCTTTAGAACGACGTTCATAGGTAATTAGAAAGGAAATCTTATATTTTTTTATTCTTCGGTATTTTTCTGTTTTCCTCTAAACCTTTCCTCGACTAGAAATTGCAGATTTCTATATAAATCTCACTTTGTTTGTTTATATATATAATTGGTAACGAAATGAGATTTGGAGAGAGTTTTGTTTCGTCCGATATGCAATTTCAAGATTACGTCACAAATTGATGAAATTTTAAGAAGCAAATCTGTTAAACGACGCCATTATAGTAAATATATATTATATATACACCAATGAAATCAATATACTTATGCATAGTTCAGTATTGTCTGGTAGTCTATATTTGCATATGTTACATATGTTTATACATATAATATTTTTAAAGTTTACACATCTTGTTTTCATATTTTAAACGTACGAACATTTGCAGTCTATTTCTATTCGTATCTCGAAAACTGAATTATCGATACGAATCATATCTATCGATCATACGTAGCGCGCTCTATATATATATACTAAAAAGTCGAACAATCGAGCAGCCATGTTGGACT
Organism: Bombus huntii; assembly: GCF_024542735.1. Classification (NCBI taxonomy): domain Eukaryota; kingdom Metazoa; phylum Arthropoda; class Insecta; order Hymenoptera; family Apidae; genus Bombus; species Bombus huntii. The sequence continues at coordinate 7,457,368 of NC_066251.1, forward strand.
GGAATTTTCAAATTGGTCAGTGACCGCGTTACAGTTGCGTAATTTTATAATGTAATATGTGGTTATTATTATGAAAAGTGAGTTTAGAAGCTGAATATGAAGCCGAGATGACATCAGGGATGACGGGGACGCGAAACTTTCTCCGGAAACATCTTCTGTAAGTGAAATCTTCAAATTTTATCTTCTTTACTTTACATTTTAATGGCGTCTACTAAAATAGTCATTTAAAGCGAATTTGCGATATCATAAATAGTAGTCGAGCGTATATGCCACAAAATACGAAGTCGATTGACAAACGAACGATTTCTCTCTCGTATATGGACATTTTCGTGAAATATCGCGAAACGAAGAGCTTCGTGAATGTACAAGGACATACACCGGACACGATGCATTCATCCGTGCGAGATCCGCATACGAGTTGTTTATTGTTAGCTGGCTAACGCGAGTTCCTGCATAAACTGATTGTCCAAATGATTCTAAATTGTCCAGGCTTGATTACAGGAATTGCTGCATTAGCTTTAATGAATATTATATATATTTAAGATATCTCCAGTACTGGGACCAATTCGTAGGATTTTCGTAATATGGCTGCCATATTGAATGACGTCACGAAACAACCAATAATAAAATATCTAATAGCAAATACTTAGAATATATTTCCTCAAATCGTTTATGGAATTTTTTGAGGTTAGATTTCAGACATTAGAAACAAACAGGTAAAGCGAGTAAAATCCAATACGATGATACTTCACAAAGTAGTATAACGAGTGTAATCTTCTTTCAATCAATTCTCCATTCTTTTTTCTTTCCATTTCCTATTCCCTCTTTCTAATAAAATACGATAAAAATGAAGAAATTATTACATAAAGATGAACGTTTCTTCGAACGAAGCTGAAGTAATTGATATGTGACCTTCTTTCGTTCTAGAATCATATAATCTTTTTACGAGTTACGGGATCAGGAGTAAAAGGAATATGTAGAGTACGGTTGTTATTAATCGTAGAGATGAATTCGAAACGGTGCAACACGGCGGCGCGTAGCGAGTTGAAACACACACCGGACCGAGCGAAAGTGGTCACATAAATGTCGAGAACAGAGAACGCGGCCTAACGAATGTGGAGAGATCGGTGAACCGGAAGCGAAAGGCGCGCAGCTTCACGATTCGTTTGGTTGGAGGTATACGCGTAAGATCGTCCGCCTGCTGGCCTTTAAGCATCACGAAACGAGAAATCTCTTTAATACTCTGTCTCTCTTTCTTTGTTTTGCACGACTTTACTTTCCTTTGGTTAAACAGTTTGAAATTGTTAAAACATAAAGTAGCTTAAAAGTATTAGACTAGGAATATCAATTATCATTTTAAAAGGTGATTGATGCGGAAGTTTCATGTTCGTGTGGCAGCAAAAGTATGTATTATATTAGGGATATTAGCTATCGTCTTTCAATAGAAAAACACGTCTGGTCTGGATGTTTCTACTTATTTCTTAAGAAGTTTTATCTTGTATTCAATTATCTAACAGAGTCTGTTCCAATCCCAGATGGGACTAATTCATCGATTGTACTCGTTGATTGTTTCTTAAAATTATTTCTTCGTATTGTTACATCAATATCATTGATTACAGTTCTTTTCGAATATGAATCCTTCCAAATCTATTTAATATTTCTTCATCTCTTCGTTTTCATCTTCGTATATCTGAATCAAAGTTCCAGATAAATATTAGCTTTTATAGTATAGTACAATATCTAATTCTACAATGAGTTCAAGAATCTGTATTGAAAGAAACATGTTCCAAGAGTTGTTCGCTCGTTAGTTCTTATGGAGTACCTGAAGTAATGTAGGAACTTTTCTAAAGATACTGAACTGCAAATTTACCAATTGCTGCTATGTTTGAAGAAGATAGCTGGATAGAGAAAAATAGATTTCAAGTCGTGTTTTATTATACGTCATAAGAACAAGCTGATAAGTCGGGTATTCTGTGATATTTGCAAAAGCTTGTCGACAGTAAATCACCGCGAAAGGCTGACTCAGATGTAACACTTAGAAAACTCGATTGAATGAGATGCCTAACGTTTACGCAATATTAACGGCGTCGCCATAACGCGTTGCAGCGGCCACGTTTGCGATACGCAAGGCCGTGGTCTCCAGAATTTTTCGTTACGGTATTAACTCCTTGATAAAAGGTACTCTAAACACGTTGAATCATCCACTGTCAGATATATACAACAGATAAACAGCGAAACGTTTCTGCGCTAATATGTTTCTCAGGTGTTAACGATACTAAATGAGTTTTTCGGCATATTGGACTCGTTTTCTAATCTTTGATTCGCATCCTAACTTTCAACGTTCAGAAATCTGTACTTTATATTTTAATTGACTGAATCAACGCGTCTGAATCAAAGATAAATATAATCAAGGATAAAATTCATAGATCGAATCATCAGAGATTTTTTTTATTTTAAGGGAAATTCGCCTTTGTTTGTTAATGTTGCAATTTTTGTTGTACATTTCAATCCTTACGATGGAAACTATGAATATAAAATTGCATCATAGATCGAAGCTTTTTCTAGAACGTGGAACTTTTTAAAGGACTTTTATCTTTGTCAAGTTTTGTAACGATTCCATAGAGGTTGTGCAGTTCCGTGTTTATGAAGTAGAATTGAATGGAATACACACAGATTGCGTAAGAGTTGTGGCATCTTCACGGTCTTATCAAATGTTATATCACCGACAATATCACTGAACATAGTGGTTACTGAAAAGGGAAGCAGGAAATTGTCGATGTACCTGTTTTCCACTTCGCTTGATCCTTTATTTCGTTTCATTTTTCAGTTCTTTCTTCAGGCTTGAGTTTCAAAATTCCTATGTAGTGTTGTTAACTTTGAAGGTTTCCACGTTAGGTCTGAATATTCAAGGGACTCTAAGAAGCCTGAAGTTTCTTTATCGCTAATTGCAAGATGAACTTGTAAACTTCAAACAAGCTTGCAAGAGTTTGTGACATATTCACACATAGATACCACCACCATGTGGCTTTTAGCTTAGCTACCGAGCTTCCTGAATTCAAATTACAATATACTAATGATTAGTATCTTACATATCTAATCTGTATATCTAATATTTTGAAGATATTTTCTTTCTAATATCCAACATTTATATAGGCAACATTCGATATATATATATACTGTTTTATAAGAAACGCGTCACAATCATCTTAATCATGTCACAATATTTATTATAAGAAATTTCGGTCGCCCTTACCGATAAAAAATGACAGAAATTGTACGTTAGCGAAAAGTCATTCCTCGAAGCAAATCACGTGGTATCCATCACCCTGAACTTCAACGTTGCCCTAAAGTTCGTAGTGACAAAGATTTCGCAAAATTTCGCAACATATTTTTACCTTATCCTGTCGTTTTTTCTTTTTTTTTGTTCACGGTAGGACCGTGACTAATCACGTGGGAAAGTATCACGTGCATTAGGTAGCATTGTAACACGCATCCGACGTCCTTGCGGCATTCACAAGGCATTTTTCCATTCCTGTTAAATACCATGGTGCACGGGATGAACGCGCAGCATTTATAGAATCTATGCCAGTTAATGAAACGAGCGAACTAAGCCAGAGAAGTCAATTATAAATGTAAGAACGAGAAGAAGAAGAAGAAGCATGAATCTTGTCGTTTGGCGACGAAAATGTGTAAGGGATTGGATGGTAATATTTTCTCTAATATAGAGCGTTGTGTGCGGTATCAGAGTAATCGCGAGTCTGGCACGCACGAAGAAGCTCAATTAAATTGATCTCGGTAGTGTACCATTTTATTACGGCATTGTAAGGAACAATTGTTTTCTCACGTGTCTGAAAAACTGATTGCCAGTGATGTCACGTCCGGAGACCGACCTTCGTTGCCGGCACGTCCGGCACACCGAGTCTTTCTACGTAGATTCAGAAAAATGAGAAAATTACGAGGCAACCGGGTGCCCAGTGAACTTTTAGTACGTTCTTTGGCTTTTGATCTTTGGTGCCGTTTTATCGACGTGTAGGTAACGTGGGAATATGGTGCAACGTATTCACCAAATAGAATAGAACGTAGAATATTCGCGAAAAGAAGAATGCGCATAAAATTCGTAGTTTCCGCATTCTAAATTTCCTCGCTTGATAAAATACAACGCGATTAAATTTTCCCTAAATTGGCTATTAATCCTTTCGCTGTAGATTAAAACGATAGTATGCTACGATAACTACGTTGGAAAATTTCAAAAAAATAGAACTTCTTGTTTCATCTTGCTATATAATGCTTTTTTTATTATTTTAATCTGCGTATGTGCGATCTACATGCGATACACGTATACATAGGACGATGATCAGCACAGAGTATGATGATTTAAATTGACACGAATGTGAGTACGTGCAATAGTGTATCGCTGTGACATTACTTAACTTATGTCGCTAAATCTGTATGGTACAATACGATTATTTACCAGGTTAATACGTACTCCCCTCGTGGTAAACTTAAAAATAGAAGATACATAATGATTCACGTATCGTCGTAACGATTATGAATCTCAACGGTTGAGGTACGCTTCGCTCCACAATGAAAGGGTTACGATATAACTGAAACGAAAAAAAAAAAAACCTTAATTCAAAAACATACGCACAATCGCTAGTTTTAATAAAATTACGTAGGTTTGTGAATGCTCGTCAATGAAAAAGGCGGACGAGAAATAAAATACAATAGAAATAAATAAGATAAACAGAAATAGATAAAGCCGAAGAAGAATGGATGGTGTCCATTAATCTCCATGGATGGTCTCCATTAATCGGCTGAAAATATGAAAGATGTAGTAATTACGCGTGTAAAATAAAGCTGGCCCTTTGTACTCCAGCTACTCGGAAATATCTCGAGTAGCGGATGGTTCGATATCGTTGACTGGGGACTCCCACGTGTCGGACTCACGTGTCTCGCCACGTGAACGGCTTCGCTCGATGGAAATCGTGTCGAAGGGTGGTGGCTTCACGGGGTGGAGGAAGTATTAAATGCAAAGCGTGTACAAACGGAGCCTACCTTGCTTATTAGTCGACTTCGAAGTGAGTGCTGTGTTACGTAACCAGCGCCAGGGTGGCGAATAAGGTCGAGACTCTATGCTGAGTTACCGTGTCTTTCACCGGTGAGAAAAAGAACCGTTCCTATTAAATACAAAACGATGTACATAGGCTAGTTGTCCGGTTAAATTCACAAGAATATCGTATCTTCACAATATTCTCCGCTATGTATTTTATTTATTTATCGTTACGTCCCGTTCGTCCCTTTGGACGAGCTTTCGGTTTTACGATATATTACCGGCTATAGCTACTCGAGATTTAAAATTTACGTTTTCCTTCAAAAACGTCCAAGATACATGAAACATCAAAATTTAGCGACCGTGTACATCTACATCTTACATTTTAATTCCACTGGAAGCTTGAAACATGATGCTTCTGTATAAAGCAGTTGTGATTCATTGGACGAATAGGATTGTTCGCTATTCGATAGAAGGTACAATAAGAACGAAGCTGATACAGTGATTGGGCAAAATGATAGAAACATATGTTGTATGTGATGTTTCTGAGAAAATAATAAATACAATTCTTCTAATTATTAGTAATTCTAAAGCAATTCTTTGCAACACCTCTAAAGCAGAATATAAATAAAAGAAATATGCGCATAGAGTCGAGAGTTCGCTATAAAAATCTGTGTCCTTTACCAAATATTTGTAGACGAGAAAAAATGTTAGATTCGCGCTGTCCCTTCGGGACTGCAGGATCATCGTATTCCTTAACAAAACCGCGCCACAAAACAACGTATTTAAACAAGAGTGCAACATACGCGATAAAAATGGCAAAACATATAAATCGCCACGATCCAGTCCACGTCTGCCCACACTCAATACCGACTGACTCTCCTATTTCGCATTGTGCAGAAAATGAAAGGGCGTCTGGCTAATTAATCGGCCCTCTCCTCTTAAATCACACCGGTCATGGACGTAATTGTTCCGACAAGGCGGAGAAAGGTTGTCGAAGTTGATCATCGTCCCGTGCATAAACTGCGTAGCACGATCAGCCGAAGGATTATTATCGTTGAACATCCTCGTACGATTTGGCCAGTCAATCGCAGGCAAGTCAGAGACACTGATGAACGTCCCGTGCATCCCCCGTGTATTTTCCGCTCGACCAGCCACCATATTTAAACCGAAAGCAATGTCTAGCCCGGTTCAGTGAGATCGTTTCTCTGTGGGCCACGTTCATCCACGTACGAAGAGAGCTGGCTTTCGTTTTGTTTCTTTCTTTCTCTATATTTCTTTTTTGTTCCGACCCTTGTTTGTTTGTCTCTCTCTTTCTGTCTCTCTTTCGATCTCCGTCTCTGTCTGTCGTTTCCTTTCCAAGTCGAGATGCGAATAGATGGGGTAGATGGGTGAAACGTATTCCTAGTCTGGCGTTCGACAGATAAAAGCTTCTCTATAGGTCGATTGAAATATAAATTGCGTTAGCTGCCGCAACCTTTCACCGATGGACCGCCACTTTCGCCTAAATCGGCCGCAAGAATTCCTTTTTTTAAGGAAATACCCCGTTTATCGAGATTCGCGGATTTTCTTTTCTTCTCTTCCTCGTATTTTATTAGGACTGTTAAGATCTGTTTGGATGAAGCGACATTTATACCGATCAGTAATCAGACGTACGACTGATGAAGCTTTATTGGAATATTTGTTGAACCTCCAATGGAGAAATACACATCTGTGACTTGGTGCAAGAAGTAATTTCTGTTACAGAAATGTCTGTCGTTTCGAATTTCTTTTCTGATATAAAGAGGCAGAGTCGAAGCTTATGCTATTTGTGTCTTTCACGTTGACTTTGGTATTTCGTGCGGAAAGTTTATTTATTTATTTGTTTTATATAACAATAAAATGCCATTACAGTCGTTTCTATACAGAACTTGAGACAGTCGTTTTTTAAATAAAGAATATACAGTTGTTTACGAAGTCAATACCGTGCTTAACTTATCTTCGCAAGAATATGAAATCGGCACTTGTTGCACCAAGCCACACAGATACGATTCAGTTTCCAACTGAAATTAATTTCTCTCAGACAAGAAGCATAAAAGTATATACTTTAAATCATATTTTCTAAACTCCCTTTATTTTGAAAACATTACAAGAATATCTATAACAAATTTATATTTGCACAATATTTCCCAAGTTTCGTATTAACGATATACTCTGAAAAGCGAAGAAGCTCAAGTAGAATTTTATAGGAAATTAGAAGATCGAGGAATAATTCATTGTTCGCTAGAAAAGATAGACAATGTTGTTGCACAATGACAGGTTGCTGAAACGTTTCTTTCTTCACCTGCTTACGTGATTTACGGCCCAAGTAAACAAATATTGATAACCTTTATTTACGTAACGTTTCATTCAAATGCCGCGGCATCTTAAACACAATTTGTCCCAAAAGTCGGCAAATATATCAAAACATAATAAGAAGAAGATAACTCGAAGAAGCATCTGTAGCGCATAGTGCAATGATTTATGGCGAAATAACTGTGCTGCGAGGCAACGATGTTTTATTAATGCTCCATGTAAGATTAATAAGGGCAAACGAGGTGGTACATTAAGTGTGGGCATTAGTGTAGAAAAAGGCAGCGATCGCCTCGTAACGTGTCCCGTCAGAGTGTTCTTTTGTGGCCGCATACATACACATCGGGGACCGAGTCTCTCCTCAATGATCCGCGCATGAGATTACTTTGATATACGACAGTTTAGCCGTCGAACACGTTGGGTTGTCGCAGGTCAGGTCAATTCAGGTCAACGTACTCCTTATCCTGTCTGCGTACGTCCTCACTTCCCGTCTTCGAAACTTTCCTCTTCCCACTTTTCTCCTCATTTTTCTTGCCTCTCTCTACTGTTTTTGTTTCTCAAGTTCCCTTGATTTTTTTCTTTCTTTCATCGTACGTACTATACTTTGTCACTTGTAGATCTCCACCTTTTGAGATAGGCAATTTATAAAGTTTCTAAGTTTATGGTATATATTTTTTTCGATGGTTAGAATCGATTATACCTTTCGATTTATTGTAAATGAATAGTATACCTTGTATTAATCAATGTAATCGACTTTGATAGATTTGACACAAGTGCCGGAGGTTTTGCTGCGAACTGGGCTCTGTGCTGGGAAATTAGGAACATTTGCTGATTTGTAAATTGAGGAATTTAGACTTGTTCTTGTCTCGGGACACTGCGAAAATTCTTAGTTACAGATTTGTAGAGTAATTACAGGAAGAAGAACGATAAAGAACAACGAAATTTTTGTATCGTTCTGGTATCAGAATCTTATAGGAAATGTAGAAGTTGAACAAAATTCATCCTTCGTTTTATTTCATCCTATACCATTTAAATCATACTACAGTCACGTTTGTATAGGAAATTTGGAAATTGAAAAGATTCAGTTCTCATTTTTTATCATTTCGTATCGCATTTAATCACAATGTTACAGGTAATGTAAAAGTCGAAAAAATTCGTTCTATATCATTTTATATCACCACTAACCACAATTTTGTAGGAAATGTAAAAGTTGCAGAAATTCATTCTTTTTTTAGAAAAGATAGACAACGTTGTTTACGTAATGGTAGGTTGCTGAAACATTTTTTTTTCACATATGTATGTGATTTATGGTTTTACAAAAAGAGAAAGGAGATGGACGGTGGATGCACGCCTTGGTATGCCGTTTCCATGTAAGCGACTGGAAAGTAAATAACAAAACGCCGCTCGTTTCAGTGATATTTACGAAGAATAAACAATCCGGCATACGTACAATGTATAGCGAAAAGAGATTACGATCAGCACCACTGACTTGCGACCTACGCGTAATTGCCGCTATGACGCACTAAATTGATACGTGGCACAATAATTTGCATCAGCCGTGCGAAGCTGCGTGAGAAACCTTCGGACGAGTCTCGTTTCGACTGTTTTAGAAATTTTCTAGACTCCAATAAACATAAAACATTTCAACGTTTTATATTAATTGGCCCGGCATGATCGAGCTAGATTTAGAAAGCAGACTGACACGTTTGCTAATTTATTTGTTAATATTGAAATATATAAAATTTCGAATCATTACGAAGCGTCGTTTCCTTTCTACAAAATTATAACTATCGATTGTTTTAAAAAGAGACAACTCGAGGGGTAAGAAATTAAAGTAATTATAATCTGACACTACGAATCTTTGATTTATATTCGGAGTTACAGCGCAGATTGTTTTACACTGCCTTTGCTAATTATTGATAACTCTCCGTTTGCATTGACGTGGACAGACGTGACATTCGGAAGACAACATGCCATCACACGTAACGTAATTAACATTCCCAGTGCTGAACCTCACTTGACCCAATCCTATCCCAAATCTACGATCCTCCTCGATCTCTTTAAACACCACTCTCCATCAACCCCTCGGACAACCAATCGTCTATTTTCTTTCGTCTTCTTCCATTTTCTCGCAAATTGGGTTTGATCGTGTAAGTCACCAGTATCCGCCATCTGCTCTACAACAATCGGATCGAACCCCATTACGATCGTATCGTCGTTACCTCCTCCACCTGTAGTATCAATTAGTCGATGATTACTATCCCGAATCGCATTATTCATCCGCCGAGAGTTCTCCGCGTGACCCGCTAATTAAATCCCCAGAAACCTGAATCAACTCATGTATCGTTAACAAGCAACCAAAACTATTGACTTCCAAATTTCCTTTTCCCCTCGTTGATACAGCCACCGTAATAGAAAACGAGCTTTTCATCTGATCTCTTCCGTTTAATCGCTCTACAGTTTCGCGTTTGTCTCCGCGAGGAATAGTCGAATAACGCGGTGATTCGACACGTTGATCAACCAAACTGTGCGGTTTGTTTCCTCGAAATTCCTACGTGTTCTCCATTCTATAGAAATTCTATTTCGTTCGTTACGTAACCTTTCGGAAGCTAAACCGTTCGACTTGCCTTTTGAAAAACAATGTTTGTGACGCGATCGCCTTTCCTGTGCTTTCCCATGTATGTGTTTTTGTCGCAGTTGATCGATATGACTTTTGCATGGCTCGTGTGTCGTTATTGCGTCTTTGTATGGAAATAGAATAGAGGGAAGAAGCTGAGGAAATTCGTTTCGTACGTGTGTTTGTTTGAGAATGCGAATCCGATTTTTAGTGTCGCAACTACGACATGAGTTTGCGTACGAAACGATAGTTGCGGACATGTTAACACTGTGGTGAACGGTGACGCTAGCTTAACGCCACGTAAGTGTTAATTATTAGCGCACAATCTACAGTATTTCTTTGTACACAAAAAGAGAACGTCACTGTGACGAGTAAAAATATCCGCGAAATAATCTCAAGAATTTCAAGAATTCGTTTAATATTTTTTTGGTCGCCGTTTCTTGCCAGATTCTCTGATTTGTGTTTTAATTTAGTGTACATTCCAATTTTGTAACGTAAAGCGATCGCTTCCAACGTATAAATTACTTTTCCCAGAGAAACGATTCGAATTTACTATGGAAAACCTTGAAAAAGCTATTGTTATTTATTGCAACTGAAATTGCGATAACTAAATGTAGGTAGGTGGAAACGTGATTCATATTTCGCAAACATAAATATAATTGTGTATTTTATATCTTACGTTAGTTTCATATTTATATTTATACATATACATCATATTTATATCGCATACTTTATATTTTACATTGTCTGCCACATAAATCTTACGTAATATGACGTGTTCCCTACGTAGAACTTGAATATTCCAATACGATCTAGCCACAGTTGAAAAATCCGCAGTCTAATTATCGCACACTATCATCTGGTCTTACGTTAACAAACTCGTTGCCCGTTTAATCTTCGAGTATCATCGTTCCGTACGTTCGAATTTCATACGGTGGCAGAAATAATAAATAAGTGGAACACAGAGACACTGGTAACTCCGGCTAGGAGGGACGAAGTGGGGTGGTGCGTAAAGCATACACGTGACCGTGGAACGTGCCTCCTGGTGCACGTGGACCGGAGCACATCCCCCTGGCGTCGAGCTCCGCTCACTCGCCGTGCCTCGTGCTTTCAACCCTCTTTTGCTCGAGGCGGAGGAGAGGAACCTGTTCCTCTCAGTCATCCTCGAGCCTCTTCGGGCTCTACGCGCGCGTCCATCCTTCCTCGTCGATTATTATTCGCGTCAATTTTTGGTGAAACTTCTATCGACACGAAAGCTAGTCCTACATTGCCGTTCTTTCTTTTAGTTCTTTCTTCTCGTTTTCGTTTTCGTACGTTCGTTGCTATAAGGAACGTAAGAAAGGGGACGTTGAATATAAAAAAAATATATATATATATACATATATATATATATATACGTATATATACGTGAATGTATACATATATATATACATATATATATATACACACATACACTATTGTCCGTGTGTATTATATGATTATATATACGTTACATTCGAGTGTATTACTGTTGGTTATAATTATTCGAACTACGCTATATAACTTTTATGCTATTTTTAATTCGTTTCTGCTATAAGAGTATAGTAAGCGATTAATAACGCCGTTATTACTGTAATATTTGTCATTGTACAGTTGTAATAATCGTAATTATACGATTCTTTATTCTTTATTCTCTGCGTTTAACACTACAATTTGATATTGAATATAAATTTTAGTTTCGATTGTATTGACCGTACTTCGAGTCTCGAATCGTTCAAGAAATAGTTCTATCGATGTTTGAATAATTATGAGCGGTGTACGCATACGTATACTTACAGCCATGTAAATCTACGTTATATACTCGATACGTTCGTATATTATACGCATATGTGTACCTCGCAGATATATGTGCGGACGCGTGGTGTGAGACAAGAGCCAATTTGGTTTCTTAAATCGAGCTGGTTTCGTTGTTACCTTGGACTTGCGCGATTCCTCGTGCGACTATCTTGCTTTAGACGTTTTCACGAGATACTGTGATTCGACATCGGTGTTCGAGGTCCGTTTCTTTTTCCCCAAAAATTTAACGAGATAATCGTCGTTCTGGATCGTGAATTTTAATCATGAAATTTATGCGGGCAAAGAATGGAATTTCTTAAATAGAAAAATGTGTCGACTTCGGACAATCGTTCCTTCTTCAGTGACATTTAGTTTGTCGTTGAATAAATAGAGTAATTCCAGTTTAATTCGAGATTAATTTCCTTTTTTTTTTGTTTCGTTCGATCGTGGAAGGTTTAACGAGCTTTGCGTTGAATTTTGATGAGATCAGGACGCCCGATCGGCATGAAAAATTTATAGTCTGGTGAAACTGGCGTGGGCAGGGGATATCACGATGTATTAACATTGGCTAGAGGTATTGTTTCTCGATCCTTTGCCGAAGGTTTATGTGCGGGTCCTTGGCGACTCGCATGCCGTGCTCGTTTCTCGACATTGCGTCTCGTGCGTCGTTCCTTCGATTAAAATCAACGTAATATCCTGCGGCCGAGCTGTGTAATTTTCGTCAAAATTCGTCGTTAGATTCGGCGTCTCCTTCGCGGATTTAACAAACATTTCTAGTAGGGAAAATAGAGGGACCGCTCCAACAATAAGTTTATTTTATTTTATTAATTGAATTTTAAACCAAATTTGAATAAATTCAAATGAACGGGAAGAGATTTACAATGTAAATGGAATAAATGCAACGATGATGAATGAATAGGGAAGTCTTTTCTATAGTAGTATAGTAGTTTTATAACACTGGTTGATAATTCGCAAGAATAAAAATATCGTGGTTCGTAGCGCAACGAATATCGTTGCCCGATACATTAGTAAGAAGAGATAGTATATTATTTGAATTAGAGAAACTGAGAAACAGCAAGTCAGCTCTGAAAAATAACTGTCTGCGCACTGAACGTCGACGAGCATTAATGTCTCGGAACGTCGGCGAAAATTAAGCAAACAACATGCTTTCAAAATACGTTACGCAGAACCGTATTATTCGTTCGTATTAATCACTCGCGTACTGGTAGGAACGAGAACTAGCTTTTGGTACTGTGCACCTTTCCCCATACATTGAACCCTTGTGTTCCGTTACACGGTTAATAATTCTCCCATAAAACACAGGAATACCATCGCCTCGGTGTCCTCAATAAAATTCAGTGTCCTCCTCAAGCTACAAATACCGAACGCATAAAAATTTCATAGTGTATCCGCAAGTGTGAACATAAACCAGAGAAGACGATCTCCTCGAGGACGAACCGTCTACGAACTATCGATAGACAGTTCTGAAGAATCGAACGAGGAATTGAGAGTTTGTCGAAACGCGTGAACAAAACAGCAACAGAGAAAAGGGAGAACGCGTGTATTTAGTGAAAAATCGTGCGAGTGGAAAGAGAGATAGATGATCGGAGTGTTTTAAACTGGCATCGAGGAGAGATCGTTGGCCGTGGTCCGAATGGGAAGCGAAGAAGGCGATGGGATGGCGAGCGTGGATGCCGCCGCTTCCTGGCAGCAATATTACACCTGGTGTGGCCCGTACTCTCACCCGCATTCCCATTCACACCCTCACAGTCCAGCTACGGGTCAGCCACACACGCATTCCCATCCTCACTATCATCATCCGAATCATCTTAATCAGTATCAGACGCCAGGCCAGTATCAGCAACAATCGTTGGCGGCATCCACGGCGAACGCATCCGCCCATTATTCCACTTCTCAGCAGTATCATATGCAGTTACAACCCGCCCAGACGCCACCCTTACACCAACAGCACCAGTTCCACCCTGTTAAGGGACAAATCGCGCCGAGGAGAGCCGCTCCTTACGACCGAACAGGTATCCAATACTAATTTCTTTATGGCTTCTCGTTACGGACCGTGCATTGTTAGGTATTTGCGTAGTTACTTGGGTATGACAAGGGATATTTATAGAGGTACAGGTACTCACGAAAGTATTTCAACACCTGTTACGTCGCGTGAAGTATTTTCGTGAGCCGGTGCGTACAGGTATGAGTGTGAAGGTGTGGGTTGCTGGAAAGAAGACTGGCGTGTTATTACGCGTAGTTTCAGCGTACAGCCAATTTACACGGACTAATCGTCCCACGTGGACTCGTTTTGAATGAAAATTTCAATGAAAATCGCGAAGATAAAGGCTGTCAGTAGGAAAGAGGAAAATATGTACACATACGATGACTGCCGCAACGTAATGTGCTCTTATCTTTATCTCATATAGCAGCGATGCGTTTTAACATCGTCGAATAAGCTATTGTGTGCGCTTGTTACTTTGAAAACTTCTAGCAAAATGTATCTTCTGGCCGCGTGAACTAAAAACCGCGCGTAAAGGCCACCGTGTAAGTTGTGTCGTAATTTAGCACGTAAACGAGAGACTCGCGTAAAAATATAATAATAATCGCATAAATATAAATTTATAAATATAAATATATTTTAAAAAATATAAAATAAAATTTGAGGGACTAATGTATATTTTATCTGATTGGTTATTTCGTATAGACTCGACACAGTCGTAAACGTAAGGAGGCGTATTGGTCGAACGAAACGCGCAAAGAAACCGAAAGAAAATCTGCTTTCCAGCAACGCACGGTGGCTAGATTTGAGTAATTTTCGGATAATTGTTTCAACGAAGGTAATAGACGTGTGTATTTGGAAATAAGGGCGTGTACGAACAGGCGATTCTCAATGCACGGTCGTAAGGTTGTACGCGGAGTAGCGGACATACGACGTGGTCCGTGAAATGGCTGCGTAATGCGCTGATTTTTACCCGGGAAGCATTTGATTATTTAAATAGAGGTGCATACGTGCAAATAATTTTCATAACGTTATTTTTCCACAAAGATTCTATTTTTCGCAAAAATTTCACGTCGTTGATTTGCCAAGCGTGTGATTGTTTTAAATAATAATGGGAAGCCAGGAATAAGTATGTGAGAAATATACGGTGTATCGATGTAAACCATACGCTTGCAGAAACTTGTATGTAGAATTGTTTTTTGTGTAACTTATTATCTTAAAGCTAATACCTTTTCAGCTTCTTATATTAATTTACATTTTTATTTCTAACCAGATGATTTGAACATCGAAATCTCTTAATCGCGTGGTTTTATCGCAAATTTTCTTTACGTTTCCCGATCGATATCCCTGATTCAAACAGTAAACGAGCCTCTGCAACTGATATTTTCCATGAAAATTTACCGATTGTTAAGAATTATTATCGAAAGATTTATTTTATCCTGAAAATTATCAAGAAATATTCGAAAGAAAAATTCGGTGAATTTTTTTCGCGATTCTTCGGATTCTACCGAATCTCGTCCTTGGCTTCCGTATAGTTATTATCCTGTTCGCAACCCTGGAGGATTCGCCGCGAAATTACATAAGCGACGGCGTGGTCGAACGTCACGCGACGTCAATCACCAAATGGCTCGATCTTTCTCAAGGAATTAATAACGTCGGGCAGTTTACCTTCTCTTTCATGTATATCGTCCTGATTAAAATCCCATTCTCTGTTCCTGTACATTTTGGCCTGGTTATACCCCGGAGGATCGCGTTTCTTACAGGCTAAATCTCTTGGTAGCGTCGAATGAATGCGGACGAAAAACCGAACAGATCCATCGATTACAATAATTGATATCTAATATGTTACTCTATCTAATATGATATCTAATCGTCTTGTTATACAGATTAAATCGAATTTTCTTTCCTTTTTTTATTTTCATTCTTCCAAAGGACGAAACGTTATTGCCACATCAAATTTAAACGTTATATCTACATTGCTAAATTTATAACGAAATGTCTTTTTGAGTTCTCACAATTGAACTCTTCTTTGCTCATAATAAATTTAGCTACTTTTAACGACGGATATTTCAGGATAAAATGTACAAATAAAGAATAATTTCATTAAATACTAACGCCAATTATTCTTTCGTGTAATAAATATTATATTTTGTCTATTGGTATATTAAAAGTAATTTTTCGAGTTCCCCAAAATCCCCCAAGAAGCTCTCGACAAAGTTTCCCTTTAAAAAATTCCAATCGTTTATCAAATTTTATTATTTATCATTTACTTGTAATATCAATAGGTCGAAGCTCAAAGTTCGCGCCAAAGAAATTCTCAACAGAATATTTTCCTAAAAGCTGCTGATCAAAATATACTATTATTTATTTTTAACAACAACGATAGTCCCTCGAGTTGTACAAAGTTCAAAGTCTACTGCACGAATCTCTCAGAATTTTCCCCTAATAAATCCAGTGAAACTTATCAAATTTTCCAGCCGACTCTGCATAATAGTGTCTACGTATGTGTAATAAAATTCCATCGCCAACCCTCTAATCAACGTTACACGCACGATTTTCATCGAAGCAAACCGTTTCTATCGGTTTTCCCTAAATAAATTCAAAGTACAAACGACAACGCAGGGGTGTCGAATAAAAGCAACAGATTCCCCATGAATAATTCAGCGTTCGTTTTCAGCGACGGTTGCGTCGAAACTTCTTCTTCTTCTTCTTCTTCTTCGTTCCTCGTGTTCATCCCTTCGTGACAGTCTACCAGACAGGGTGGATTTACTCGAGTCGATCGAGTCGTTTTCGTCGACATTTTTGTTTCTCGGCCCGTTGGATACGTAAGAGCCTGTAACCTCCATAGATTATGTGTATGTGCGTCGGTGGCTCTCGGTTACGCAAACGTTCCTCTCAGAAAACTCGCGTCTTTCGTGTCGCATCTCCGTCATGCTGACGCCTCCAAGTGTCTAGCTCTGTCAAAATTGTTCCTTCGCTTCCTTTTCTTTCTTTCGTTTCTTTTCTCTCCTCCCTTCTTTTCTTGGTTTTGAATATCGGTGTTCTTATTGTTATTTAGAGTCGCATCAACTGCAAGATTATTAGCGACTACTTTATTGGGTGCTGTTCTAAGGGTGTCCATAGATTATCGATATATGTATATCGTCAATGTTTCAAGCTTATTAACTAAAAGGATCGATGTATATTATAGATACAATACAATCTGTTATAAATATTTATTGCAAATACTTGTTGACGATATTGACAAAATTTGGTATGAATATTTATTATAAGTATTTATTGACAATATTGTATTGATAATACACATTGATCCTTCTAGTTTAGAATTTTGAAACGTCGACAATATACGATATATCGATAATTTGAGGATATTCTAAGAAGTGTAGGAAATACAAAGATCGAAGAAATCACGCTTATCGCTCTAAATCGCATTTATTCTGTTAATAAGTACATATACACAGTTAGCGCTTTTCAAAGCAGAATGACTTCTTTAATATTGGACCAATCAATTTGAATTCTTCCGACAAGTTAGAAGAATTAGTTTACCAGATGATGTGTAAAATAATGTTGGAAAAATTGCAGTTGATCGTAATCGCCAAGTAATCGTCGTTAAACGTCACAAAACATACTCTTTAACCCTTCGGTCGCGTTGGACAAAAGGTGAGAAAAGACTTCTCGATATGCATGATTTCGTATCTTAATCCTTTAAAATTAAACATCTTTCTAAAATGTTCGAAATCTTTCCTATCTGCTAAAATAAGAAGAATAAAAATTCGAGGATCGTGGTAGGGTTAAGCTGTGTAACCCGCTTGCTTAACTTGGCTACTGTGACCGAAGGAAGTGGCTCATTACAGGTTACGATGGTCATTTTCTGCAAGATTGCCTTCGATCATAATGATTATCGCGTGGCCGCCGGTGGGCTCGATTCTTTGATCTTATATCGATTTAATGCAATAGAGCTGCTAATTCGTTATCGATTCTTTGCTAGATTTTATTGCTTCCATTGGAGATTGCATATATCAAAGGTGATTTATTTACCATTATTTACTATAATACTGTTGAATTTTTCGCTTAAGTTTGTTTAATAAATTTATTTAACCCTCGTGCGTCAAATCGAAGCCACGATAAAACATCAATGAAATGTGAAGATAAACAATTAATTTTCCTCTTTGTCGTTCCTCTGCATTCACGTTAATTCTTCTTCAGAAATATCGAATCTGCTCGGTACGTCAAACTCGACAAGTTGCAGAGAAATTGTTCTACAAAAGGCCGATTAATATAATCTTTCACCGAAAAATAGTGTGAAATTGAAACACAAAGAGAAGGTTCGGATGTTGGTGTAATAATAAATGAAGACATTGAGAACGTCGTATGGCGATGCTTTCGTTTCGCGAGACACCAAGGATGAAATTAAACGAACAACTACTAACTACTTTTTAATGTTTTTAATTAATAATTCCAGCAACCTGCCAACCTCCAAGCTTTACCTTTTGCTCGTTCTTCCACTTTCATCGTACGAACTTTTTTACATTTAAATGAACAACCATATGCGTAATGAGCATTACGAGACACGATTGTCACGGTTATATTGGTAAAATTCGAAACCAATTAAAAAGTGCATATGGAAGTTACAGGACGCTTAAACTTTAGGTGCTTTATAAAATATTAGTATAAAAATACGAATACTCATTGTAAACATATTTATGCTGAAGATGGTCCAACTAAGTATCAAGATAATTAATATGCAAAAATTTCATTGGTCAAAGCATGAATCTTGAAGAGAAATGAAACTTGGAAAAAAAAGAAATGTACATACAAAATTATATAACGCAGAGAGAGGGAGAGAGAGAGAGAGAGAGAGAGAGAGAGAGAGACGAGATCCTGCCTTCATATGTAGTTTATAAAAAGTTAATCAAGTTTCCAAGAAATGGGTCGTTGTAAAGCCAAATAGATTCGTCTGCCAGTCCACATATAAAGCTATCGTTATTTTCCTGCATCTTCTCGTTCTACATTCTGGAATTATTCAGATCCGTGTACATTTTTCGACAGCGTCGTCGAAATAAACCGAAAGAACGAGTGTTTTCATAGCAGGAGACCGTTACGAATAACGTGGCAATGCATGCACGCGGTTATTTTTCTCCCATGGAAATTCACGATAATCCCGTCGGTGAAATAAACAGCAACGTCCATCATCCGGAGTGGCGGTACATGAAAACCGTATCTAATCGTTCGCCATTTCCATCAGCTGTACTGTCTTCTACTGGCCTGTCCTGTACTTTTATGCTATTCTTTTATTCAAATCGTGTGGCCAGTATTCGCTAAGTGTACGCGAAAGTCCATCGATCTTTTTCTTTTACCTCTTTCCACGATCCAGAAATTTTTCTTGGACTTTTCTCGTTTCTTAATTATATAACAGCATCTTGGATCTGATATCTATCTTATTGTGTTCGATGATAAACACGGTAGAATCTCGATCATTCGACCGTAATGTGGACACGAACCAAGGAATAATACGAAAGGGTGCAAGATTGTTACTAAATCGTGCAATAAAGTTATAAAAAAAATATTAAAAATATTATTATTCATATTATATATATTACTCATTGGTCGAATTGATTACATTTAATTGATTGGAAATTTGATCAAGTGCTTTAAGGCTACATTGACTGTTTATATAGTCGTATTCTTTTATCGTATTCGTTTTAAACTTGCGAAGGAAGTGAAATGTATTATGGTAAAGTTCAAAGTGTTTCGAATAATACGGAATTTTGGTTAAACCGGACTCGAATAACCAAATACTTCACTGTATATCCTTTTTTAATATTCATGATGATATATATTACATTTCTTATATAATATAATAGAAAATGCAAAATAAGTAGTAAACGAAAACAATTTGTTTCGCTAAATATCAGAAATATAACTCTCAATTAGTATAGAATAATTAATATGATACATAATTAAAAAGTTATAATGAAAATATGAAATCTGAAAGATGTGATAATGATAATAATAATTGCAGTGATTATAATAAGCAACAGTAATAATAACAGTAATCAACAGTAATTAATCTCCTGTGGGTTCGGGGGTGGAATAGGTCCAACGTAATTGCGTGTCGTAAAATTACCATTTACTTAATCGTTATTTAATTATTCACTTTGCACTGGAATAAATATCAATATAAATCTCATAACATTGAAGAATTGACGAGTTACAAATTGTAGGTTGCTATTCACTTGATCGTTAATTTATTCATTTTGTACTGCGATAAATATCAGCAGAGCTCTGTTGCACAATAATTCATCAACTAATGATATTAAAGAATTAACGAGTTACAGATTGTTGCTTACAGAATACATTGTAATAATTGTCGAAGTCTGCGTCGAATAGAATAATAAGACAATTCGTAATTTGTATTATTCGATGCCTTGGAACAACATTTATTATCACTGTTAGTTTGGCTTCGTGACTCGTAAAAATGTTACTAACAACATCAGTTCAATTGCGCAAGAGTGTCTAAATATCCTAACATTTATGACCGATATATACGTATATATCAATACGTACATACCGATATATGGTTATTATCACTAAAACCAGCAATGACTAAAGCATAATACTCGAAGGAGAATAAAATAGTGAAAGGATCAAAATGAAAGAAAATTACAAAAATCAAAGAGAAAAGCAAGACTCTACTCTTATTGTATTACGTTGTCCCAAAAGTTTCTGTCACTTCATAAGGAAACAATAGATGCACAATATTTTGTGTTTTATATTATTTATATTATTGTAATATAATTACACATTATTATGTTATTAATATTATTCGTTCCAATAGAACAGAATGGACCATACATAATTCAATAAAATAATATAAAACAAACAATATCGTGCATCTATTATTTCCTTATAAAACTTTGAACTTTATAAAACTTTGAAAAGAACTTTGGGACAACCTAATACTTGACAGAAGAATTAATCAAGTTTCCAATTTGCGATATACGTGCACAAAACTATCTCTGACTGGAAGGGTTGGACAGGGCTAAGATCAATCAAGATATCCGAGTGTAAATATCAAAATGGATACCGTCCCTGCTTGCAACCGTTCGAAAGTGAATACGAAGCTCGCTTTCCAGCGAATCCTTGATCGCCAAGTAGGCGTTACACGAGGGAAAAAAATCGCGTCGTAGCTTAGAAAAGAGGTGGAAACGAATCGCGGAACGAATGGAATCGAGACAGAAAGAGACTCACTCGGTTTACCTCGTGCTAATCCGGCGGCGGGAGAGATTCACGATTGACAAAGTGGGAGAAACAGGAGGTGGAAATCGATTATTCGCGTATCCTGCGATTCCCCGCTTAGAAATCAACATCATCGAGACCGCGGAGTTATCCTGGAACGTTGCATTATCCTCGGCAACGAGACGGAACGCGCGCGTCCTTGAGATACGTTGCGAACACAGACCAGGATCCATTCGATTACACACGATGCACACCGAAGTAAAAGATCTGCAAAGGATCTACGAAAGATCTACGAAAGATTGTTCGCTGGATCTTCTTGTCCATTGAATAACCAAGGTGGAACTAATTGTCGCGACGTTCTCTGTAATCGTGTTGACATTCGGTAATTTCTACGTACCTACACGTGCGGATTTGTCCTGTTGCTTGCGAAGTCCCCGAGGAGCAAATGACTTCCGCTGTTCATGGGGATTTTCCATGTTTTTTCCCTTCCTCCGGGTTGTTCAAGGCTTCGATACTATGCGACGCACGGCTCTTCTGTCTTCCTCTTTGGCTTTCAGACTTTCGTCTCTTTGCATCGAACACGATTGAACGTTAATCGCGCTTATGTAACAGGTACATTAATTGTACAGTAGAACTCCGTTTATGCGAACTTGTTGGGGGATAAGTTGATTCATGTAAGTAAGCAGGTCGTTCATATAATAGAAGTCCATCTGTGATTCTTGGTTCAATTAATAGAAGTTCGTGTTCAAATGAGAGGATTCCACGAAACATTTGCTATTAAATTATATATATATAATGTGTCACACAACGTCTACAGTGTACATTGTTAGATGTTCATATATGAATGGATCGACGCTCGGTGATAGTTGAGATAATAGGAGCTCAGCTAAAGTTCAGTTAATTAGCCACTGCTAAAATTTCGTTCATATAAACCAAGTTCCACTGTACTTGTGTAGTGAAATTGAGAAATTGAGAAGTCGACAAAAGTTGATCAGTTTGGTTTCGTAGAACCTCACAGGGTGGCGGATATTTTATAGCAAACATTTCTTACTATACTGGCAACAGTCGTTTATTCTGTGGTACATATTATGTTCATTCGTTGCTCCTATTAAATACAAATATACTCTTTGAAATTATGCTGCCTTCTTCGACCTCTTATTTTACAAACTTCCTCCTGTTCCAGTTGTTCACCGTGTGTCATGATCAGTCGGGATCTTTCTATGTAGGTAATTTCTTGAAGTATTATCAGTAACAAATATAAAAAGTAAAATAATGTGAATAATATTAATACAAACTTGGATATAATGGAACTGACTTAGGAACATCTTCAAATTGTTAGCCACACTAGAAGTTGTAGTTAACAAGTATTTCGTCGGTTTCTAGAAAAATATATGTTCTGGAGGAATGATCGCAACTAGGGAAGATAGATTTTTAGGACAGTAGATTCGAATCATGGGTCGTCGTTCGTGGAAAATCGCGGCTGTGATCCCCTGACCAGGCTGTGGCCCATGAAGCTGCATCAGTGCGTGCATCTCTTGCACATGCGAGCCATGAGCAGCGCGTGTGGGCCGATCTGATCTTCCGGTGGATTTCGCGCGATGACTCAGCCCGGGACTCGTTCCTTGAATCGTGCGACACTCTACGAAATATCGAGACAGTCAAAGGGAACCTTCGATCGATTACAATCGTAAATCACAAATTATGTCATATCGTAGGGATGTTGGGTCGAATCCAGATTTTCGCATATTAGTAATATATTTAACAACAAGATAGAAATAAAAGAATTTTGAACTTGAGCGTAAAGTGAATTTGATTGAATACGAGCTGATTTTCTGCACTGAACTGTGATCCTTTCTCGTATCCTCGTGGAATCAGGAATCTCAATCACATTGTAGCAACAATTCAATTGATTTCAGGTTCTCACTCATTAATATAAAATACTAATTATTTCCAAAAGGATAATAATTTAATTTTGAAGCGAGTCTTATTGGATAGGATTTTATTCTCCGAACTTTGATCCTTTCTCGAATCTTCAAGGATTCGCTCAGGAATTTCAGTCATATTGTAGGAACGTTCGGTTGAGTTCAGGTTTTCACTCATTAATATAAAGCGTTAATTATCCACAAATGTATAATAATTGAACTTAATAAACTGGATTTCATCGGATACGATCCCATTCTTCAAACTGTGACTCTTTCTCGATTCTTCGCCCTGGAATCTCTTGTTTATTTATGTTTTGTGCTTCGTTACGTTGAGAGCGATATATTTGCTGATCGTACGGAGTAAATTTAGTTGGTCAGATAATTCACTCAATTATATCACATTCTCAAAGATCTGATGCCCGTAGCACACGCATTTCCACGTGCAGCCAAGCTCGCACGTGGCACCGTGCATCCTGAAATGTGTTTCATTTACCAAAGTACAACGGCGAGTAGACATCGCGGAAGATTTTATTTCACAATTCGCTATTTTATTTCCAATGGAAACGCGCCGATTATTCTCGAAAACGAAGGAACAAGAAATAGATAATTGTTAAGGTAATTGTGAAATCTCGTGCGTTGACTACATTTACCGTATCTTTCTCGCGTATCCAAGCATTGAAAGGAACAAGCACGGTCGTTTATTGGAACCTGGGTTCCAAGGGGGAAAACATACGATAACTCATATTCGCGATTAAAGCGAAACCTCGGCTAGTTAGCGTTGCTAGGCACCGGTGTAATTGCATCCTGACAGTGAATAGATTTACACTTCTACTCGCGGCTTCTAGCTTCTGCCAATATCATTCTCTCTAATCAAGCGTTTGCATACGTTATTCATTCATGGTGGCTGATGTCTGCTCACCGGTAGCTGTTTTCTTCTCGTTTATTATTCTTATTGTGGCTAATACGCCGACTTTCCCGATAAATAATAATTTTCGTAGTTGGAAGATGAGAGGTTTTTAACGCGCTGAATATTTAACATTATTTTCAGGCAAATTGAGGCTTTCGGTTGGAACGAGAGGAAGGTATAATTTGCACCTGGTAATGATCGGTTGGCGAGAGTGATGACAAGCGCACGTTTTTGGAGGTTTATTTAACTCGGTTTGTAACAGGCGTCAGGATCGCTGCAGATTATTTTCCATTATGAATCATTACTTACGGACGGTGCGAGCTCTTATTCACAGAGCGAATTGTATTTTTAATTTGCGAATCTTTTAAACTTTTCGATTTCTCCAAACGTTTGAATCTTCGAGTCCAAACGCTCCCCCTAGCAATTTACTTTACCAATACCGTTGTCGCAATCCTGATCGATCTCATCTAGCCTTCCATACACTGCGTTATCCTCGAACTTGCAAATTACCAAAATTCCCTCCTCTCCGAAATTTCCCCTAACTTTGGCCAGCTTTCTCTTAACCTTGGGAATTGCAAAACTAAGCCAAAAGAAATCTGCGTGCAACTGCTACGATACTCCGAATGAAAAAACCATCAACCGCAGCAGCGAAAGGGACACATCGTCATTTCCTTCTCGTGTCACGATACGTCGCAACGAATGGCGATATTTTTTTCCGGCGAAAGGGGACGAGATGAGACAAAGACTAATAAAGGGAATGAGGACGTACGTAGAGAGTGAAACGCGAAGAATGAGGCTGAACAAAGAGAGAGAAGAAGAAGAGGGGTCTGCTTTGCGAAGGTTGCCGTCGCGAAGACAGTTTGCTAAGCGCGTCCGTATACGAATACTCCCACTTGCGTATTATGCGAGAACAGAGATAGGGTATCTCTCGCGAGAGGAACATTTTCCCGTTCTTTTCTGCGGCGAACGCTGATCTCTGACCCCGAGTCCTCCGACATCTCGGCCCAGAGACCCTCCCTGCTTCGCTGTGCTGGGCCCACGCTTCTCACGACACGATCCTGTGCGACTACTCTCGCTCTCTTTCATCTTTTCGCCAGCTGAAATGATATTCCGTCACGAACGATGGACGTAAGTGCAAGATACGGAGATGTCCAACAGATACGGAAAGATCATCTCCGTTGCTTCTTTAGTTTCAGGTATATACAGGCGAGACATTTCATTTAGCGCGTGTACAGTGCTGCTACTAGAGAGTATTTGCACGCAACCGTATTCTCCAACGAAGCTTTTGGTCCAAGCGTTGCACACATTTCACCCTTAGAGTATCAGATTTTTCTGGTCGTATGAAGATCGAATAATAATGAAAGACTATTACTGTGTATATATATATATTACTATGTTACCAATATGTTATGACATATTATTATATTACTATATATTGAATGCTATTGAACGATACGAAATTTAACATACTTTGGTTCTACATGGCCAAGTATTGTATGTAAATAAATACAATATCTAAATACAATAGTGTGCATATACTATTTTGTAGTCTCTATACGATATAAGTGTTTGTTCGTGGTTTTTATATTCTATATATGTGGCACCGATCGTTAGATACATTCGTACAAGGTGCGACACGTGTATTTTGCAAAATTATCTTTTTCAGCAAACCATAATAAAAACACGGATCTCGTGGCAATCGCGATCACCGTAGAAGCGAGAAATTTCAACGATTACATGTATATAGTAAGCTAAACAAGAAACAGATTAGCCAAAAAACACGTCTTCATCTTCTCTATTTCTTTGATCTTTCATTGTCTTTGTTCTCGATATAACTCGTATCGAGATTTATATCAAAGATCTCTTTTCTCCTCTTTTTTTCATCCTGTCGCTCTTTTTATAATCTGTCTATTTATCTTTCTCATTATCATACATTGACGTTCACGCAAATACTGTACTTGTATCATTTTCAGGTGACCCCATGATAACATCCTCTCTGAAGGGTAAGTGACAAACGACAGCTCATACATTTCTTCTTTTTTTTTTCTCTCTTTCTTTCTTTCTTTTCTTTATATTCTTTTTATTTTCTTACGCGTTTTTGCATCCACAACCCCGGACGAACGATCCACGCAATGATCGTCGTTTACCACCATAAATCTTCTATCCTAACTTTTCTGGAACGAGGACAATAGTGGGACGTGTTCTCTCATTTGCATGAGTTTTCTTTCTTTCCTCAGTTTTCCATTCACGCTTTTACTCTCTTTCACACACGTAGGCATTAGAAACGTGCATCGAAGGGTATCGAGAACTTGACGCGACGTTCGTAAGGACGCGCAATGATCCGCGTGCAGATTTTTTTCGCGTGACGCAATAATGAGATGTCCAGGATCTTTCGTTCCTTGGACGTTGTTTCGAAATTCTGATATTTGAAAATTTCCAAGTTTGAAAATCTGCAACCTCGAAATTTTTCATATTTAATCTGATGCTAGAAGAATTTAAAAGTTTGGAAATTCGGAGCTTTGGAACATTGGATATTCGAAAACGTGGAGCGTTAAAAGTTTCTAAGTGAAAACATTTGGAACATTGGAAAACGTGTAATTCGAGACAAAACATTCGAGACATGGAATGTTTGAGAATTTCTAATTGGAAGATTCGCCGCATCGAAAAATCTCTGATTTAAATATTCGAAACATTTTGAGTTTTAATAAAAATTTGGAGCTCTGAATATCACAAAATTTGAAAGTTTTCAATTGTAATGATAGTTGTCCTCCGAGTCCAAACTTTTAATTTCTGAAATACGGTTCTCAGAACGATATCGATGCACTTGCAAGCGATTAGGAAGCGTAGGTAGAAGCAGCTTAAGCATCCGTTTATATTACGATAGTGAACCGATTAGGTGTAGAAGAGTCAAACGTAGTATAGTGAACACGACGAGTAGTTTCTCTAAACACGAAACAGGGAACATTCTACTCTACTACAAATTCAGAAAATGACAAAACAATTAAACGAGATTGACAAGAGCAGATGAGAAATCATTTCATTTTACTTAACACCTTTTTACTAAAAATCTTTTGCTATAAGGATTTCTCCAATCAAAAATTGAAAAAATGATCTCTTGACGATTAATTCATAGAAATACTATAATTATAAAAAGTAACAGCTGTTTGAACGAATTAACCTGCGTATCGTAAGAGATTTGTGACAAATCACGAAAAAAGCTAGAACTCAAGAAACGATACAGCCATGAACTAAAAAACGAAATAAATAAATAAGGAAAAAGCAAGAGGAAAATCAGTAAGAAAATATAGTAACTAAATTAGTAAGAAAATAATTTTCAGTTTGAATAAGACTAGAGTTTCAAGTTGTACAGTCGGATATAAATGGGATTGGCTCGTGGACAAAAGCTGTTTAACATGTACATTAATTCAACGTGTTTCATCGTCAATAATTTATAAGTCGCGAAGCTATTAATTACGCATCTCAAACGTACGTACAAGTATGCGGAGAAGCCGTGGCGATTGGTTACGTGCCATTATAGCAACAGGGATCTGCATGGGCCTCTTTTCTCTTTTCTTCATACGTATTAGCTATCGGCGATTTTCAATTATTTTCATTATGTAAATCGCGATAACTATACTTGTCGTTGTTTACCTTATTAACGCATTATTAATACATTGATCGCCGCGGTGGTCGTCAGTGACCCACATTCACCCCATTTTTCAGAACGATTAAGACGATGTTAAATCGACGGACTGAAAGATTTTCGACGATACGAATGGCTTGGATAAAAATTGGTTAAGAGCGGGCCAATATAATATTTTCCAAGAATATCACGTTGCAGTGTGTTCGAATCTATCGCGGGGAAAATTTACAAAATTTACGTGGCAGTCGACGTGTTGATTTTTAAATCCTGCAATGCCTGACTATCTATTCAGGAACATTGAGTCTTTGTCTCTAGTTTTAGTTCGTCAAATGAAAATAATATTAGCCATCCACCTGTAAATGTCCTGTCGTTTAATAATTTCGTATAATTTTCAATTTTAATTTTAGTAACTAGCTTACGCGTGCCTTAAAACGAAAAAGATCAAGTGAAAATCGCCGTGTTAATCAACCGAAAAGCAAATCCGATATATCGTACGTAGCGAAGGATTTGAAGAGCATCCGAAAATTATATCCTGAATTTAAGTAGCATAAACATATTATGAGAAGGAGGCAACTAATGCTCGTCGGAGTTAGCTCGGCTCGAATAGCGTGGATTACGCGTTAAAAATGTCCTCGCAGGTCGTCACGTGGAACGATCGTTTTACGTGTTTCTCGGCTGTCGATCTATGCAGCATGTCTGTCGACATTCGACGAACAGATATTCTTGTTTCACCGACAGCACAACATCGCCGTGCTCTTACATTTTATCTCGCAAGATGTGGCAATGCCGTGTTATGGCCTAGCCACGGCTGACGTTATGGAAGGATAATCCCATGCGGTCGACGCTTGGGTCTCAGATTTCGCGCTGAGACCATAATCTGGTGTGCAGGGGAAACGAGAGGAAACCTGGACGCCAACCGGCTCACCCCGTGTAAACTCGGCTGCTTCCACAAAAAATTCGTATAACACGTCAGAAATTAAGCCGACCCCGCGTTAACGTATCTTATTATAGCGGGAGATGTTCTTCGTTTTGCTTTGGCTTAGTCGTGGATTAGGTTTAACGCGGTTAATAGGTTGGTCATTGTTACTGTATCGAGTAAAATACGGCGCGCAAAATAATCCGCCGTGTTCTCGTAAGATTTGCCCTTCGATCTACCTACGATGATGAAATCGCGGCCAGCGAGAACCTACGTATTTTGCTAGGCAGATCTCGCTATAAAAGGGTTCGAAGAGGGAATTGTAGCGCGAAGTGAGACACAGAATCAATCTTTCGAAGGAGATTTATTATGGCGATAGTGCGGAGATAGTGCAAGAAGAGTAACACCGAGAGTTCTAATAATAAAGGGGAGCGAGCAAAGGAAAAGAAAACGAATCGCAGCAATAAATCAGAGAACTTACGGCATATATACTTGCACGTTATCGTATTTATTATGGCATTTGTACTAATTAATTGGATACGGAATCCGGCCGAATAGGACGCGTAAAAGCGAGCACGACTAGATTTCTTCTAGTAAAATATGAAAATATAATACCACTTTCGTCGTTCTCAGCTTAGTCTTCGAGAATTATCGAGTTTGAAAATTTATCAAGTGCGCTTGAACATGGATAATTCCGGACTAGATAGGACTGAATAACAAACAGAAGGTTATCCCGCGTGTAAAAACAAAACGAGAGTGTAGAATCAAATTTTTCCGTCTAGGGCTTCATTTTCACGCGTGTGGTAAATTTTCAAATTTATTTCCCTCGGAAGCAAAGCGTCTTGCGAAGAAATTTTATTCCGCCACTTTGACTTATTTTCACGCGTAAACTTACTGTCGATTATCTAGTTCTACCCAGTCTCCAAGCCGCGAATGAAAACGTGTTATTCCATATTTGTTTTCTTACTTTTCCACAAGGAATCACACCGCGACCGCTCTTACACGTTTTATTCGGCCGGGCACTGTATGGAACTTCGTAGGCTCGTTTAATTTTAGTGATTTAGTAATCACGTTTCACGTGACTACAAAAATTTAATGACGTGCGAGTGAAACGCAGAAGCTGATAAAAACGGCAGATGCTTTTTTCGTAGCCATTGGACATAATTTTCACTTTGGAAGAACAGCAGCTTTTAAACGAAGACGCATACGTATTCTACATATGTATGTAAGAAATAGAC
This sequence comes from Bombus huntii, assembly GCF_024542735.1. Taxonomy (NCBI): domain Eukaryota; kingdom Metazoa; phylum Arthropoda; class Insecta; order Hymenoptera; family Apidae; genus Bombus; species Bombus huntii. The sequence goes on from NC_066251.1 coordinate 7,487,048, forward strand.
GATACGATGCGTTTATTGGAATTTAACGAGCAGTTTAGTCGCTGAAAACACGTCTCTTCACGCTGACATCGCTTTATTCATCTTGCTTCACCCTGTTATTCAAATAGTTTTCCATCATTACCATAGGGCGGCTCGTTATGGACATGTATAATTACACTTGGTAATAATAACAGCGTATTGATACGTCGTGCGTATTCTCGTTTCGTATTGCGCCTGATCGTTTCATCAATCCTGTTTATCGTTACGTTAATACGCTCCCAAGGATACAAACGTGTCAAGCTGGTTGGTTTTTCCTATTATTTATTATACTGTTAAATCTTCTTTTTCTGCGTGATCGACGCATTGACTTCTAGACATTTCGATGGAAAATCTTTGATAATAGTCGAGGGAAGTTTCCATTAAAAATTTGTCTTTCTTCGATCTTCCATCGCGTTCGTGTTTTTTAAACGTAGACAATCCAACTTCGTTAGGTTCCATGCGGTTAGGTTAAAATTGGAATGGAAAATTAGGACTAAGCTCGATATCGTCGAGGTAGAATTATGATTGACATTAAAAGAGAGTCAGAAAGTCTGTGGTAAAATATTAGGTCATCCTGTGAGTGACGCAGTCATTAATTTTCATATACTTTCATATACAGATGGAAATAAAAAGTTACCCGTTGACAATCGATTTTTAGAATTCATTACTTTTCCTATTAAGTTTTGGAAGTTTCTCCAATTTTCCGTTACTCCGATAGTAACAACTCTTGTTGTTTTAAATTGGTCCTTTAAAAAAAGCACATTGTGGGATGACTCGATGCATGCGATCACAGAAAGATAACGAGAAAATGGCAACTTTGATTTATTTTCATCTCGGTTCGCTGAAAGAAAATTTTCCTTCTCATCCGTATCGTGACTTATCAGAGTTTCGCAAGATATAAAACGGTTTAAGAATTTTCCAATTTCGAGAAAAATTATTTCCATCGTATCGCTTAGAGATTTTGGAATATTCGTTAACGTTCATAGAAAATTTTCCAATTTTCCTCTCCTATTATTTTCGATAAGAGTTTGTTTCGTAAGAGTAATTTTCGTATTTAATAAGAGTCTAATAAACGAGAACTAGAAGAATTTCTCGAGAGTAAAGACGTGGCGTATCGATGTTGGAAATATGATTTCGAAGATAGAGGAATCAGACGAAAAAGGAAAAGCAGAATGCTTCGGAAAGCGAGAGGCACGAGGACTGACAGAATCCTCCGTACACCTATATACACGAGTTTAAATCTCCTTTGTCAGCCAGAAGTCAAAGGTTGATCTCCGGAGAAATTCAAGGAAGAGCTGACTTCGAATTTACACCGCCCCTCGGTATTCCAAGATAATAGAAATTTATCGACGTACAGAATATATAGGAAAAAGTTCAGCAACATAGTCTTTCATAGTTCTTCAGCTTTTGTATCGTACGACATCTACGAGCTTGAAACTGTTTCACGTACCAGAAATACGATTATTCGGCTTAAGGATACGACAAACGTATTGTGCATAGTTTACGAAAAACTAAACTGTGAGGATGATTAAAATTAACATTAATTAGTTTGACTTGTGGGTACATCAGATAAAAATAACGAATCGAATTTTATGGCAAATTTGTTCAATTTTCTATATTAATATCCTTCTATTTTAAATTAAGATTTATGGTCGTGTTGACTATTAATGTCATGGATGACTTGGCACAATTATATTCATCTTCGTTATAGTACATGCAGAAATTGGAAAATTTGTTTACCTGTCTGATTTTGCGTGGTACATATAATGAAATTACACATGATAAATGCGTATAATATAATACATACATATATACAGTGACACGCTGAAAGTCATAAGTTTCAAAAAAGTTATTCCCTTTTGAAGATCGTTCGAACACTTTTCTTCCATCTCGTTTCTGTAGTTGAGCATAAATTTTGATTTTTCTGAAGGATGCAATTACATTGCGACGTTAATATTTCCACGTGAGTTCGTGATTTCTTTTATATCGCCACGTTAATGTTCGATTTAGTGCAAAGTTCTTATTGGAAAGCTCGTCGTATAAATCTTACAACGTAGCTAAAACGTCATACTTTTGTAGGAGGTGCGAATGTGAATAGAATAGTAGGATTAACGAAACATTTGGTTTGGCTTTAATTCAAACTGGACGACTGGTACTATCTTAATTTCATTCATTAAACGAAAGACGTCACATCGGTTGCCAAGTGTTCGTCCCTGAGAAATGAATTTATTTCTCTTTCTAACAGCCAATTCGGATAATGTGATTTACTCTTGGCAGAGTTTGGAGAAGATATCGAAATTAATCTTGATCTTGAATCGTTTGGTAAAGCGAAGAAGCATGTTAAGGACAAAATTTCCTTCCGACTATTGAAGATCCTTTCATGAACTGTATTAGATTTGGAGTAAGTTTAAGGTTTGTACAAACTACGAACAGCTACTACGAACCTTGATGATCAATTCTTAGGTCAATTCTCAAGCATTCGTTTTATAATAACAATTTTTCCATTTTTATCATCAATTTTTCTACGCTTTCGATCTTCTGTGATTCAGGATCCGCGACTTTTGAAAATCATAGATAAACGCATAGATATCGCCACGTTATAAAATTCGAAGAGTTGGATTTTCAAATTATCTCACAAGCGCCCTAATTTTTACTCTTGACTTTCCCCAACTTTCAGCTTACAACATTCGAAGCATCTAAATTTCTTAGCACGACAAACCGTGGAATTTCAAAGATTTCTCGGCAAACTTCATCGAAGCGATCACCGAAAAACAACGCCAATTATCGAAATCCAAGTTTTCCAAGCTTTTCGCTCCCAATATGTATGCATTCCAATTAAAAAAAAAAAAAAAAAAAAAAAAAAAATGAAAAAAACAAGCGAAACGATCAGAAAGGGTTTGAACGCACAACTTTACGTAACATGGGAGATTACGACGCGTCACAATGGACACGACCGACTTTCGATAATTGATCCCCTCGATCCATCTGAATAATCACGATCGTACAAAGGAAAACCGCGTTATCATCTGCTCGAATCGCGTTCCCTTCTAACAAATCCCTCCCCCACTTTTCTCGATATCTCTAGCAATTACCATTTCTCGCTACTCTAACCGATTACACAATCGATCGAGGAGAACAAAACTATTTTCGCGACAACCGGGGTTGAAACGCTTATATAATAAAATTACTATTCATCTTTGTCGTTCACACGATTTTTCCATTCTTTGCATTTGTTTCTCCTTTTCTTTTTTTCCCCCATTCGTTGAACGGTGATTGATTATAATTATAAGCCTCTGTCTATGTACATGAACGAGCTAACGAGCTTACCTCGGGAGTGCATAACGAGCCAGTCCCATCGCCATTATCGCGATTTACTCGGAAAAATTCATCGATTGTCCCGTACGCGTGTGTTTCGTCTAACGAACCGTTCTCGTTTTCTCGACCTTTGACCAGAACAGAAAATCACGTTTCTCGCCTTCAACGGCCCTCCTTCTTCTTCGTCCTTCCGTTCGTTAGCTCTGATTAGGTTAAATATATAGGACGATAAGTATGCCAATTATACCGCTAATGGACGATTCTTCCTTGTGGCTCTTCGTTATGCAGATGAATCGGAGAGAATTCGATGGACGGGTGGAAATTTTAAGAATGGATAAGGGTCGAGGGATGCTGGACGACGAAGATCTGATCGAGGATTGACAAGAAGATGGGATTAATCGCGTCCTGGTGTGTGACATAGTTTCGATTTTTCAAATTGACGGCTTGGAAGATTCAAGGCAGGCGAAGTATTTCTAACTATAATTTATTTTCATAGAAATAGATTTTTAATCGCGGTATAGTTGAGATTTTCCGTAGTTGTAGAATCTATATGGGATAATAGCATAGAAGAAAGCTCATGGAGATTATTAACGCGCTGTACGAGGATCTTTTTTCGCTAATTACTCGCACGAGCCTCGTCAATTTGATGTAACACCTGAGGGTGTTCACGCTATTACTTATTATTATAGCGTTCTTCCAGTAAACGATAATTGTGAGGAGAAAATTAAAGAGGAGAAAGACGAATGGTTCAGAGTGATTTTTTTTTATGGAAACCTTCCTTTCCTTTTTGCATACATCGAATTTTCTCGTTGTTTTCAAATACCAAATATCAAATTTTCAAATATCAGAAGTATTAGGATAACAGGGTCGAAAACTGATTGCTAGTTTCAAAGATATTGTAACTTGAATTTTGCAAAATAATAAATTAATGTTAAACTAATCACTTTTCGACCGTGTTACTTTAATAATCTGGTATCCTGTTTCGTAGAATGACGAGAGGATTCGATGCATGGGAAGGAAAAGGAAGGTTTCCATTAAAAAAAAAAAAAGTGTAACTGCAAGAGATGATGTCATTCTGTCATTTGTAGAAAGATCGATCCGGAACTTTGTGACTCTTATCTTTTCTGATATGGAACATATACATTTAGTATAGTTTAATGGCAAGACATGCGACAGAAAGGTGTGACAATGTTTGTTACATAAAGGGCCCTGTTTATCAATTTAACATTATTCTTATCGAGTCTATCGATAGCTAGTATATCGCTTTGTAATTACGCCTGCACGATAATTATACATTCATTGTACAACTTCTTGAGAATGCAGCTAGACGTGTATTGCTTCGAGTATCAACATTTGGTGTGAATATGAAGAAGGGAGGAAGAGACGTTTGTGCCTTCTCTTCGTGCTTCTTCTCGCTGCGAGACAAAGCTGAGATCATCAAGATGGAAGCAATGCGAGGTCGAAAACGTGTGAATGAAATCCGTGAAGGAGAACTAACGCAAATGCGTGTGAACGACGAAGAGGAAAATGAATTATTTATCTCTTCATTTGTTCATATCGATCTTCTCATTGTGTCAATTCGATGCGCGAGAGACACAGTTGCGAAAATGAGCGACTGAGAATTAAAATACCTACACACGCGAACCAAATAAACATTCTGCGTTGTCATCCAATTTCGACTCACAACTGCCTTCCTTGTCAGTTCGCTTCTCTTGCCAATATTCGTAAGCTGCCTCTGTCTTTGATCAAGTATCGTTGAATTGATCGAAGTTGAATTAATCGAAGAACAATTTATAGATGATGATCGAATTAGTCGATAATGCTAAGACTCCAAACTAATAAAGAAACTGACCGAATAATTTACTTTTAATGTCACGCAAACCTTCTTCGTAAATGAATATAAAAAGTGACGGCGAGAAAAGAACACGCTTAACGGCACGTTACTAAAACGATCATATTCACGCAAATGATAATTGCTCGCGGACGACGTTGTAATTAGTAGTTTTAAACTTCATCGCAGCATTACGGCACTTCTTTGCAAACATACGATCACGTTCCATACTAAGCACATGTTTCATATACTACCTTCATTCCTCCATCTCAAATGCAAAATATTAAACTATGTTATCCGCATAGTGTTCGAGAGAAAAATGGTCGAGACAACGTATGGTCCCATTTATTATATGCCATTCAAAGTGGTTTCCCTATAAAGACAGTGTATTTTCGAAATCTTTTTTCTACCTGTAGCACATTTTTTGTAAACTCCACACGATTAAAATACGCTTATTCGAAACGTTCTTTGTCACATTTGGCCGCAAACGGCAGAGAACTAGCGAGTCGCGTTACGTGGGACACCCTGTATACGCGATATGACCTTATTTTCGAGTTATAGCTTATTTTGTGTTGCAGCAATCTTTTGTGTAGATAAGACCAAGAATTGGAATGTTGGTGTATACTGCTTTTGCTGCGTGGTTTGAGTGTCGTGCAAGCGCCGCGTTATGAATGGAGCAGTCAGTGTAAGGCTGCGTGCACACAGGCGGCCGTCTTTCTTTCTTCCTTTTCCTATCAAGAAGAAACAAAAACAGACATACAGATCACGGCGATATCGCACGGTAAAACGTCGCCCGTCGAGTTCCCGCGTAAAAGCCTCGCACGTCCGGTGCAGCAAGATTATTCCGAATTTATGGTAGTGGCGTCGTGAAAATGAGTTATTCACAGAAATTGCGAAACGTCTGACACGCGTCTTACGTATGGATTGCCGTAAGAACTAGGTATCTGTATAATATACGGTGAACGGTTTCTGAAATGCCATTTGCCCGAGAGGGAAATGTTTCGAAGAAACAACGCGAAAGAAGCTGCAACTCGAAAACCAAGTCGTATCTGCTGTACGTTTATGCAAGTTTTTCTTCTTCGTTTACCCCGTACCTTCGATTCGCATAGTCTGAAACAGCCTGTATAATTTATATCAGAAATTCTATAGATTTCAACAAAACTCGGGAGCGAATGGAAAAAGCTTGCTCTGGCTGGTCATTTAAATGGAAGAAAAATTCATTTGAAAGATCGTGCGTACAAGTAGATGATTCGTTTTCAAGGATACAAAGCAATTCCGAAGCTCCGCGATTTCTACCGCTTTTTACATCAGAAACGTGTGTAATTATCAGAGACGAGGAAAGAGTAATTACGCTCAACGTTCGCATTTAATTGGTTGACTTTGCGTTGGCGAAATAAGAGGCACGAACTTTGCCAACAAAAAGAAAAACGTGTCACTTTTAGAAACTAATTGGACCGAGGAAAGAAGTTTGCTGCTTTCTGAGAAAACGTGCGATATCCTTCAATATTAACTTGTAATTATCGCCGAGCTTCTGACTCGTAAGAGGCTAAACAAGGGAAGATCATCTGTTCTTCTTCCATGTTATATTTATAACAGTAGCATAATTTATGTCTTTAGCGACCGTTTTTAAGGCTAGATTTAAATAGAGCATTCTTAATAGAGATAATAAAGAAAAGGAACTCTGGTATTTCTAATGTTACGTAATTAATTAACGTAGATAATTAATATATAAAGCAGTGACGCAAATTGAAATCATTTCAAGTTTCTCGCCTTCAGATGTACATAATACTATTGAAATTTCGTAATTATCTTCGAATTTTGTTTTCTCAATCCTCGAAGATCGAGGCTTCACGCACAGTGAAACACATTTTCATCCTGGTTCGATCCTTGGACGCGATCTCAGCTCGTTGTCTCGTTAACGTGCATTCCGTGATCACAACATATGCTCTGTACACGTCGTTTCTTTAATTGTCAGGTGTCGGTAAAACATACAGGCTCCTCCGCGCAATTTATAACATAAACGCTTTATGACGGTAGCAACATCTGCTCGTCAGCTGTGAAGTTATCAATTCTCGAGTCTCTATGGTGAAGAAAAGTCGTAACCCCTTTGTCCATAGGATATAACGACTATAAGGAAAGAACACGATAAGTCACATTTGCTGTCTTTTTTTCGCAGAAACACCTTTGACATTCAGTTTGCTGTCAGTCGGTAATAAAAATGTTACCAAAATTGTTCTTTCATTTTAGACATAAATATGTATGTATTTTTTCAACTTTCAGTGTGTTCAAAATTTTGCTGTTTAGTTTTCACGTTGCTTGCCTTATATTATACATTTGGCTTTTACAGAAGTATACGTATTTTTACACTGTATGTATTTTGCCATTCCATTCGAATTGTTTTATTTCATTTGAATTTGAATTTAATATTGATAATTATGTAAAATACCGTGCGTTTTTCATTTCCTTTAAAATTGTCACCGTATTGCTCTATATTAATAACTATACACATGACTTCCGCAAAACTGATAATATTTTTTCATTGCTTTAAAATATTGCTTAATAATTACATCTTTGGTTCCTATAAAACTTGTTCAATTTATCAGTATCACCTGTTCTTAGAAAATCTCCGAACCCAACAGCTCGTTTTCATTTTCAGTTATTTCTATTCGATCACAGAGTGGTATTAGAGTAAAAAAATCGATAAGAACGTGCTCGTCATGTTCTTATCATGCGATCTTCATATACGAAGCGCCGTTCTTAATAGATTTCGTTGATCAGCAGGTTTGGACAAGGTCAGTAAAGTGGCGTTAATGTATTTTAGAAGAAAAATAGAAACAAACAAGGGGAAATATCGTTGGACGTTACGAATATCGTTTGGTTACGGGCATTGTGATACTATTTTTAAGCGCATATCGAATGTTCCACTTTCGGACGAGCACATAATAAATTGCTTTCTCTTTTGTCCGCCACGATATTTTTGGATCTTGTCAATGCAATCGTGGGTTTTGCCGATTAAATAAGTCGCGAAACGTCACTTTTCAAAACTAAATATAATTGCTCGATTCTATTCTTCGTTTTTTCCCTTACTTCCTGTGTGTGGCTCGATTATAAAAATTATTTATGTTCGTATAATTATTATTATATTCGTGTAAAAATTATTATTGTTCGTATAAAAATTGCAGACGATGAGGATTTTACGAGTTGATAATTTCTCTTCTTATTAAGTCATTAGCGTTTGGATTTTATATTTCTACGTTATCAGGACTTTACTATTTATCATTCTTACGTTAATATAATTATTGTAATAGCAATTTTCCGTATCTAAGACACGAATATTTAACGTTCTTCTTTCTACATGACTCGTATTATAATTCTCTGTTTCTAACGTACAATTTCGAGTATTTTAATTCTCTATACGCAGTGCCATATTTGTAAGCTACCAAAGTTTCCACTTTTAATTCTTAAATCCCTGGTATATAACAAATGAACAAAAGAAACGTTCGTATCTTTGAAATATTAGTTAGATCAACTTTCATTATATAAATTATTTTTAATATTAATAGCAACAAATATTATTCAATATAAATAGCAACGTTAGATCCATAATCAATCCAAGTGTTACAAACGAATTAAACTTTGAAAAATTAGTTGAATTAACTTCAGTTATATGAATCGTTTTTTAACATCAATAGTAATAAACATTATTTAATAACACATTTAATAAACACCAAAATTAAATCCATAGACTGTTACAAACGAATAGAGAATGCATGGACAACTTTCAAAAAAAATTATATAGATCAATTTCAGCCATATGAATCATTTTTTACTATTGACAGCAATAAACGGATTCGTATGAAACCTAAAGCTATTCAGTTATTTTTACCATTGATTCGATTATATTCAACATATCTCACTGAAGCAAAACAAAAAAAAAAAGAAAAAGAAACAAAAAAGGAATCAGAATCAAAGATATTACCATAATTGTCGGTATTACCATGATTTCACGGGAGTAGAATTTCACATTTGTCAGAGTAGAGTTAGCCTTGGAAGATCCAGGGGCCAGACATGTGAAAACGAGAACTTTCGGCAATGGACTTTCTCCTCCTAGTGAAATGTGCCTTGGCCGTTTCTCCTACCGCGGCTCCGGAATCGGTTCGCCACTCCATTCGCCCTCTTTCTTGTTTTTCTCACTTGGGAAGGGCCGTTCCCAAAATTTTGTCAGTAACTCGGCCACGAAAAGCAGCACGCTTGGCCGAAATGGGACCGCTTTCTTCCGGACACCCGTTAGACGAGTTCCACATTCTTATTTTTTTTTTTTTCTTTCGCGCTCACGTTAGCCACTCCCGGTGATCAAACCTCGATTGAATAAATCTGCTCGCATACTTTCTTCCCTATTATTTTAATCCTCTTTTTCGGATTCTTTCTCCTCTCTGATTTCTGTAAGAAAATTTTAAGGTGGTGCTTGTTTGAAAAACACGTGTCGATCAGATTTCGAATCTTGGAAATGTAGAGGATTGGATGAGACGTTGGGAGCTTTTAATTAATAAAGTATTTTTTGTAGGATGTAGTAACGTAGTTTTGAAAAATTTTCTTTTAGAATTTTTTTTAGAAATTTATCGATAATCAAGGTGACTAGTTTTTAGAAATCGATTGTAAAATATTTACCCTGATTACTCTGATTTTTATGCAGCTTATTATATCAATTTCGACACTTTGCTGGAAAAAGATTTTCCGAAATTACATAATCTACAAATTAAATATATCTAATACACACTAACGTAAAACATCTTCATTTGCTTTAAATCTACTTTGAATTCTCCAACAAAGATCAAGGAAAGTGTTTAATACGTAGTTTCAAAGAACTATAGTAAGTAAAGATCATAACAACGAAATTCCATCGGAAACCGAGAAATATCTCTAAAATCACGAAGCGTAACCAGAAATTCTAACAACACGATTTCTCTATCCATGATTTACAATCACAACAAGTGTTTTATCCATCGGTATAAATCGTTCTATTATCGTGGAATTGAAAAAAAGCTGGCCTAATTCACGAAGCATCCCTGATTCCCGGGTTGCTTACGAAATATGAAGAACGTGTTGCGGTAAATCAGTCGGAACGTCTCACCTCTTTTCTCTTTCGCTCGTGATACACCAGGAGTGAAAGGAAGCGGCAGGATCAACAGGTTGTCTCGATTCCCATTTCGTGTAGCATCGTTAGACCGTAGCAACAGTTTAACCTTTAGCCGGGAAACGAAAGCGTCTTTGCCCGCATCGAGATCTCCGGCCTCGTTCGAAAAAACCAGACATCTTGTTATACTAGTTTTCATCGTTTCTGACGTCGTAGTATTGGCACAAAGTAGAGTACGAATTGATACAATAATACTTCAAAGATTCATGTAGGTACGTTTATATATTTCTTTTGGTAAGAACAGAATCATAGTTGAGTTTATGATTGACGGAAGAAATATAGAGAGGATTTTTTGAGTAAACTGTTGTGAGTCAATATAACTTGATACAGATTTAACATAGTAATAGCAAAAATGTATTAAGAGTCAATATATTTGATATAAATTCAATATATTATACTTGCTTCAGATAGATAGAGATAGAAACCATAGTTGATTTTTATAATTAATAGAAAAAATGTAGGGAGATTTCTGGCTAAAGTGTTAAGATTCAATGTGCTTGATATAAATTTGATATAGTAATAGTGAAGTATTGAGATTCAATATATGTACTTTGATAGGGATACAATTTTAAAATAAAGTATGGCAGCGATATTAATTTATGCATTGCAATTTTATAATTTCATATTCTTTAATATAGTCTAAACAAAATATCAAAACTGTGGTATATATTTCCTCGATCCTAAATTAATGATTAGACTGCGGATTCTTATGCAAATTTATATTTTTATAAATATGATCAACATACTGGAATCTAAGTAGAAAATTGTTTTACCTACTAAATATTATAGAAAATACTATGCTATCGGTATTTTATATATTTTTGCACGTTACCTGCATCTTGCGCATTTTTGCGACTTCAAATTTCTCATGAATGCACAAAAATCTGCACTCTACACAAATAATACTTAGACTTGACCTACGCTACATTTTTATTTTTCTCTCTTTTGAAGCTCTTCGCTATCAATTCAGTATTGAGAATTCTAAGTAGGCTTGTTAACGTTAATTAGCGGCGCAAAGGCAACTTAGATGCTTATTAGACTAGATTATTATCATAGTGTATAGCTATTGCAGTATACATGCACACACATGTACATATAATGTATGTAAATAATAGGCAAAATATAAGTAGTTAGATCTGGTAAACAGATTTCGGTAATTCGACTAGGATAGGCCTGAGTCTAGTACTTTAAACTCGATAAGATTTCCAATAAAAATTTGCACAAACAATATTGAAAAAAATTTGCGAATATCCTCGCAAATTTCCCTACTTATGTTCGACCTCGACGAGTGAACAAGGAAAGAAGACTAATATTTTCGGGATCCATTCATTGTGAAACACGTTACCTCACCTCGACACTCGCTCGTTCTCCCATTATCGTAATCCAATTAGGTCGATGACACAGCAGAAGTCGATTCATCGTGGCAAAACAAGCATTCCAACTAAAAAAGGTATATCATCTGTTGGCTGACAAAAGGGAGGATGTACAAAGAACAGGGAGGAGGATATACTTTTGTTGGTCGGAGAACACGAAGGCGACGGCGATGAAAATAAAAAAAGGGGGAAGGAGAAGGATGAGTAGAAAGGATGAAAGAAGGAAGAATGGACGAATGTAAGGAGGAAGAGACGACAACGAAACGGAGGAGGAGAAAGGAATCCTTCCGTGACCCGCACGAGGACTGCTGGCTCCTCGTGGTTTCCGCGTTCGCACAACAGGCATCGCGTTTTACGGGTACGGGACCGGTTCACCGGTGATTCAGAGCTTTATGCCGGTTCCAGCAGAATTAACGTCGGCATCTTCCCTCCACCGTTGCTTTTTTTCCCTTTCTCCAGCGAGGGAGCGACGAAGAGAAAGGTCGTCGATGCGAACGAAAACGAAATGGGAACTCTTCCAAGTTGTCCGGTGAAGTAAGAGCCATCGTTTTCTTCCAGCCGTATTCGACAACACCAAGATGTTGCTCATTTTCTTTGATTTTCTCGTTTTTCTGTCACGATGATGAAGCGTTTAATGGAGAGTAGACGTTGTAACAGCTTGCTTTAGGAATATGACAATATGATATATGCTTTAGGATTTGGTCGGTATCTACGTTCTTTTTTTCAAACTTGGATATTTAGGGTTATTTAGGAAGGTAAAATATCGTTTTAAAGAGTATTGAAGTATTTTTAATATCTACGGTAAAACTAAACACGAGGCTGATCCACAGCTAACGAAGCGACAGAAAGTAAATGGTAAACAGTTGAAAAAGAAGTTTAATTCGATGTCTATTAATAAGATATTCTAATAAAAGAAAAGGTTATGAAACTAGTAACGTTAAAAAAGTTCGACTTGTGGTTTGGCTTTGGGTTACATTAAACTGTAATAGACGAATCACGAAATAAAAGTGACGAAATTTAATACGGTTTATGCCATATTTTCTAAATTGAAATAAAAGTATTTATCATTGTTTGAAAAACGTCGAAGATACCGACTAAATTGTAAAGTATTGCAGGTGTTGAATAATTGAAAGATCTGTTAGTCATTCATGCTCTATATTTGTTTTAAATACTTGCAGATTTCTCATACAAGGTATGTGTCATATATGCATAAATATCTTTTAAAATCAGCGTGGCATAGATACTTCGAGAACACCCGCTGTTTCGTTGGTTTTCTTTGATTTTTCCTCTTGAGATGGTAAATAGTGTATTCATTAGGAATGACAAAACACAGTAGTAACACGTGTGTTGCGCATAAACATTTTGTATAATCAGTGTAACATAATTGCACGTATAAAAGGTAAGAAGGGGTAGTAATACTTAGTAATATTAAAACACTGAGCACCATCAGCATTCGAGGATTTTTAAATATACCTGATTCGTGATTCTAATTCGTGATTCTGATTCGTGATCGTATCACTTGGACAGAAGCGATATTTTAAAGAATTCTCACATGTTCGTGGAAGATTCATTTGTAGATACGTGTAAATTCTTCCAATCAATGTGAGGGAATTCTACATTACGAGGATGAATGAAAAGATGCGATTTGCTAAGATAAGGGGAAATTCCCAAGTGACGTGATAAATTACAGAATTAGCTCCACATTAAATGCGTTAATTGCATTGAATTATAATACATATGAATTATTATAATGTTCAGTTTGAAAATTCATAGACAGGGAAACGCAATTTTGAAAGTTTCCGAATCGGCCGTAAATCTTTTTTATCGGTCATAAATTAACAATTGAAATTAGAAATCGAAATTAGGGATTGGAACTAAATATCGGAATTAGAAATTGAGACTAGAAATTGAAATTAAAAATTGAAATTAGAAATCGAAAATAGTCGCCGGTACTCGAGACGATCTAAGGAACACGCGAATAGAAGGAGGCGACAGTGTGGTGCGTGGCCGTTAGAATCTTTCTTCGGCGAGGAAACTCTCTCTGTTCCCCACCTTGGAACCACCATGAAACAGGCCTGTCCCCTCTCGAACGCCACGGCGTCGCGGTATTTCGCCACTTTCGATTTTACACGGCGAGTACGGCCGCTCCGTTACTGTTAATTTCATGGATCGGTCACGATCGAAACCACGCACCAGGAAGTGGGTCGGGCCCGACATAGAAAACGGGGACAGCATCAACTGTCCTCTTCGTCCGAAGCGTCGTTTGTTCTAGTTTTCCCTTTTTTCTAATTCGTCACGCCATCGAAACGGAAAGTCGTCTGTGGTAGCCTTCCGATAATTCTATGAGACACGAATCTGGAAAAAAGTATTTACAATAGTTGAAGAAAGTATTTGAACGTTTATCAAAAAACTCTTCGATGTATATATCGTGTATGTATTATATTAAAAATATTTTGAAATTTCATTAGCGCCGTGTCATGATCATATTGGTGAAATTTGAAAGCGTCTTAAAAATGTAAAAAAATGTATACACAAAAGTGTATTTGGTAAAGAATTAAGAATTATTAAACATATAATCAGCGCTAAATAAGATATTTAGCCTGAATATCGAGGCTTATTAATTGCAACTTCTATGTACATTTTTAGATTTGTTTCAGACTTCATCAATGTAACGATGGCAAATGAATTTCAAAATCTGGAGGTATAACACGCGTATAATGTGTTCATGAAAGGTTTGTACAGGTGCTCGAATACTTTCGCGACTTATTACGTGTTGTAATCCTGATTTTCGAGCACGGATCTTGTTTGATCCTACCGCCGCCAGTTCTTACCAGTAGAAAGTTCCGAACTGTGGTCAGACACCTTCGGTAAGAAGCTAGAGGAATCGATCTGCCATTTTTTCTTCGATTGTAATGGTTTTTGCGTTAGAATTAGCAGAACGAGGAGTCTGAGATCTCTCGTTGTTGCTATTTCTGTTTCATAAATTTAACTTTATCCACTTTTACAATTATTTATATACTGTGATTTTAACGTTGAAGATTTCTAGGTTTAGTAATATCCGCAACTACCCAGCGACATTGCTTGGTAATATAACGAAATGTACATGGTTTAATCGAATAATTTTCGCGAGGAAATATCCGAAAATAATTGGACCCCGAAAAATAAACAAATCCATCTTTAACCTACCATTCTCGCAACGTCAGAAACAGAAAAATAGGAAACACAAAAGACTTCATCAACGTCATAACGGAACTCTGCTGGAAGACTTAGAAACTCCGAACCAACTCAACGTCGCTGTGCTTGCCATTCTAAAACACCCAGAGAGACGACCGCGGCCCGGGGTTTCGCCTCGGAATACGGAAGCCCCGTTTGCTTGGAAGCCCATTGGCTGTCGTTATTCTGCGAGGAAAATCGAGAAAACCACTGGCGGAGAACGCGCAAAGAAACAACCAGTCGTAGAACCTCCCTCGAAAGACCGCGACCTAACCTACACCGTGCGAGAAACTACCCTTACAGGCTTTCATATTCGCTTCACAAAACAATTCTCCTATAACCTAGCAAACTCTGCGCGTATAAGAAAGAACAAGGACGAAGAGGGACAAAGATGGATAGAGTAGGAAGTGGCAGAATCTTGCGCGTAACACTCGAGTAGGGGGAGAGAGAGAGAGAGAGAGAGAGAGAAAGAGAGATAGCGTGGAGAGCGTGTGTGGTGGGAGGTGAGGGCGGGTAAAAGCGGATGTTTGGTGAACGCGAAGAAGACGACGGGTACGAACGGGTTGTGGAGGAGGGTACGGACGTACGCGCGTGTGTGCTCGCGAGAGAGAAACGTCGCGTGGTCTCTTGGTAGGGAAGCTTGGATGTATCGAGAGAGGGAGTGACACGGAGAGAAGGGAGAGAGAGAGAGAGAGAAAGAGAGAGATAGAGAGAGAAAGGAATACAGATAGCGCGGAACGTAGGAACGTTGGCGAGTGGCAGTGTCTTTCCGGACGCCGCAGCTTCGAGTCACGCACGCACGGTTTCTCCCTCTCTCTCTCCCTCTCTTTTTCTCTTTCTCTCTCTCTCTCTCTCTCTTTTTTTATTCGTTCCTGTCTACCTGTCCGTCTATCTATCCACCTATCTGTCCCTCCCTGCCCCGTTCAACATTTTACCCCCTCTCCATCATCTTTTGTATACATACATGCGCGTATGCTCTTTCTCCCTCTTGGTTAACGTTACCCTCTCCCTTCCTCCTGAGAAACTCTGTCCATCCCTCTTCACGGTCTCAGCGAGTCTGTCTTGCTCTCTCTGATTTCCCTTGGCGGCTCCACTCTGCCCTTCCTCGTGCTGTCTCTCCCGGTCGGAACTTCGCTTCTCAGGACGACGTCGAGGCGCGTGATCGTCTCTCCCCCACCGTTAGGAACGCGGCCAGCGAGCCAATCGGAGCTACGCTTCCGGCTACGGTGACGGCCCAATGGGCGAACACCGGCCACGGATAGACGCTGACGATCGCTGATTTTGACAGTCGACACACGACGACGATAGTAGTACACCGTGCCCGTGGCTGGCCGCTGCCTTCTCTCCTTCCCGGCCGAGAACCGAATCTGCTCTTCCTCCGGGAGGTCCTTCCGCGGCCCAACGGATCAGCGGTACGTTTCAGTTCTCCGACGAGGTTCAGTGTGTTCGAGGCGCGTACCTCGGGACTCGCGCGCTCTGCGTCTCGAATACCGGTTCATCGGCGAGCGACAGAAATCCTGCCATCGGTGTGTTGATTTTGAACCAACGAACTGTTGATGTTGATTTTGGACGATGATCTTCCGCACATGAATTCGGTGAACGGTCGAGGACACCGTTGCAAGAGGGGAGAGATAGGAAGAAGGAAAAGTGTGGTCGAATAGAGATCACGTGGCCGAAGTTGAGATCCAAAGATCCCTGGGAAGTTGCAAGATTTTTCATAGCGAAAGACCGTTGTGGCCCTTCGACATCATCGGAGTTGCGATTTTCCTGGTAGTTCTCTTCGGTTCGTCCTCTCTCCGATTCTCTCCCTCTCTTGTCGACGATTCTCGGCCTGGTGACAAGTGTCCGTCCAGTGGCAGCGCAAAAAGACTGCGCGGATGACAGCGAGCGGATAAAATTACGCGCAGATGCTGAGACAAACAGAGACAGTGGCGACCGCGAAGCCTCGGTAGTGTGTCCCTAAGACGATCCTCGTCAGATCTGATAAGTGTTCTCTGCTTATTTTAAACGACTATCACTCTAAATCGAATCGAGCTAGTCGATAGAGGCGAGAAAATCAAATTGTCAAACTTTCTGCTTCGATCGTCAGATCGACCGAGGGAATCGAACTCCGTGAGTGAATTCGGTCGTCGTATAGTAAGAGGAAAAGACTAACTGAGTGACAAGGGAGACAAAGTAAGGGGTGATTTAAATGCTCGCGTGAAAGCAACCGAATGAGCTGCGTTATGGAGTACCAGCAATTGCCGCCACCGCCGGTACCAGGCGTGCTGCACCAAGCGCATCATCAGCAGCATCAGCAACAACCGGTGCAACCGCCCCATCCTCACATCGTGGTCGCGCCTGCGCACCAACAGCAACCCCAACAACCACCACCGCCACCGTTACCGCCCACCTCGCACGGCCATCAGGTGCACGCGCCACTTCCGCCCATCCACGAGGACAGCACCAGCTCGCGTTGGAGCCAGTACCAGCATTTATGGAGGCAGCATCATGTATACGTAAATGGTACGAGGATTCTGTGTTTCGAGGGAGTTGAACAGGTTTTGTCAAGTTTCAGGTTTGGTAGGAGGACGTTTGCTACGATTGTTAGGATTACGAGGTTTCCAGTTTCAGCATTTGAATGAACGACGCTTTTATGTTTACATGACGCGAATTTCTTGATTTATGGGCTTTCCGGATTTGTAAATTTTGATTTCCAGGATTGTAAAATCTTAGGATACAGGTTTCTAGATTACACGATGTTAGTATCGTTAGCTTTCAGATTAGATATCCTCGAAAGTTGATCTTTAAGATCGTTGAGTCTTACGGGGAGACAACGAGAACTGCGTAATGTCGAAAGAGTCGGCCGTTTCGATGCTTTATATGGAAGTTGGTAGAACAACCTGAAATGAATTCGAGCGCGTGACTTTTGTTCTCCAGAAATTAATCGACGAATTGTGTCTTTGGTACGGCAATTTCGTACGTTTTAAATGTTCTTATTGCGATTGCCAGGCACAACATTGAAAAATATGCGGGAGCACTGTAATAAATAAAAATAATCGAGAATTTTTCAAAATAAATTACAAAAATTTCAAAGAATATATAGTAAGAAGATAACAAAGCGTATAACAAGATACGAAAAAATTTTATTAGTTTCTCAAAGTCATGCGCTTAAATCATTTTAGGGCTGTTTTGCCATTAATCTAAACCATCGAATGCACCTGCAGCGAACACATTCGAGAGTAGTTTCTGCTAACTCCTTCTGGTTAGCTTTTCTTACTATATCAGAATTAGAAGATTGTTGACAGGGTGATACAATTTCGAAATCTGCGTGTTTAAGCTTTCAAATTGTAAATATCTTTAGCGTTCGATTTTTAATATCGTGCAATCTTGGTTTGTTAGTTGTTGGAATTGCAAAACCATCGATTTTTTAAATGTTTTTAGTATTCCAGAATCATAAATTTTGACTTATAGGGTTGTAGGTCTTTCGATTCTCGGTATTTTAGTAATCTTGGTTAATTAATCTTAGCGGAATCATAGATTCGCGATCTTTTCATTTATAGAATCGCCAGTGTAGCGGTTCTTAGAGTCGCAAAATCTCAATTTTCCACCTCGTGCATGTATCTATCTTCCCGCGCAGTAGTTCTTAGTTAAAATCCCGTTAAGCAGTATATAAGATCAAGAATCTTCATAAATCTCTCTATAAACTCCTGTAACAAGTCGTAAATCCATATCTTAAAAAATACTCCGCTGCAATTCTACTGCTTTCCAACCAGTCGTATTTTTCAATCGTTAAGAGCATCATACCATCGATATATCGAATCAGTCTGATTTCCAATTCAGAAGAAACTTCGAAGTACGAAATTATCCGGCAACGAGAACAATCTTTCTATTCTTGCATTTTAACTGATAGTTTTTGGATCCTCTCGTAAAATATCGTTCATACGTTTAATATCAAAAACAGGGCTGAAATAATCCTTCTTAAACCGTGAAATTATTCCACGAAATGATAGGATGATTTTAGGCAATTTCCGTGATGCATCACATTTTTAACAAACCCACGATATCAATTCTTATTCTCGATTAAAGGCACATTCCTTTGCTTTTCGTTCTGCTGCACGTTTACGATGGAAATAACTTTATTTATATCGATAATAGCTAGTTGATTAGATGTAGACTGTCTGGCACTGACATGTGCGGCTGCAGATCGTATTGTCGCTGTACGTGTGCGCTGAAAATGGCGATGCTCTGAACACCAGTCTAAAGAAAAGCAATAAAAAAGAAAAGGAAAAAAAAGACAGACGCAAAGATGTAGAGATAGAGAGAGTCACGTAGGTTTCGACACGTGACAAACGTGGAACAGGTTTTCGTCGTTTTTCTCGGCCAACTCTGTTGCAGGAAGAGTCGAGCATCGCCTGTCGAATTACCTTTTGTAGCAAAAATTACTGCATCGTGTGTCTGTATTCGCGTTATCTCGCCATTAAACATGTAACTTAATAAGGTATGAATATTAAAAAGCCACGGTCGCCTTGTTCACGTACAGCAGTTGACAACTTGTCTAAAAAAAAAAAAAAAAGAAGAAAAAAGAAAAACTGGTATAAATCACAGACAAGGATTGACGACGTTTTATAAAAAAAAGGGGGAAAAATGGGAAGGTTTTTTGAAACTAGAAAGAACTTGATTTCTCAACCTTTTATTCACATCACAGTTTCTTCCTGCTTTTTTTTTTAGAATCTTTCTGTGACAGAAAAAGCCGCGTTAAATTAGAACGTGAAAGATCACAGAGTATTTTCAGAGTATCTTCAATTCACAAGCCATTGATCATTTAATATAATCAAGGATATAATGGTGAATCCAAAATGAAGTTTAATTTTGTTAATATCCCTAAAACATTATCATTAGAAGACTTCCTCTTCTTTTTTTAGTAGACAAAACAAATCTATACTCAACCTCCATTTGTTGATTCACCAGGAATACGCGTAACGTAAACGTATAATCGATTCGTACACGTGTTAAAATTGTTCAGCTTGTTTTACAACTGGTTTCGATATCGTAATAAAAGTTGGAAGGAAAGATCGATACACAACGATAGATTCGCCTAGAGGAGGCAGAGTGGGCCATTTGGTTAATTCGAGAACATGAAGTTGATTAGAAAGTCGGAGAAGGATAACGCGAGTCCGCGATAAAAGGAGAGAGTAATCGCGGTATAGAAACGCCCACCTGTTGCTTACACCAGGTTGCCTACATTTTATCCACAATTATCACGACGTGATCTATCAGCTTATTTAGCTTAGATCATTCCTGTAGAAACTTTCTCCTTTACTCTTTTTCCTCAACTTCTTCATATCGCGAATCACGATCTCGCAATATAAATAATTCCAATGTTTTCTCCTCGGCTGATATTTTTATCGACTTATTGTCCGAAAAACCGCGTTTGATTGAAAAACCGCGAGATTGACAGCGTGATATGCGATGTTTAAAATCTTGGAATTTATTTCATTTTGAGTTTCGAAATTCGGTTGAGTTATATCGGCGCTTGGCATTGATAGCGGCGCAACTCGTAAAACTTCAAATTTGCTTTTATCGAATAGAGGCTCTTACATTATGTTTCTATATTTATCATGTGAAACGGTATAATCATAATTCCATCAGTTTTGCGTCAGAGGGCAAAATTATTACTTGTGCCGCAATCAACCTGGCCTTAGCTTTGCAACAACACTGGCTCGTTTTCAGTTGTTTTGTGACGCTGCAAGTGGCGTATCTCGTGTCAACTCAACCTTATTATGTCGTTCAAATGACTCACGAAGATTTCTTCGTACATTTTAAAAAGCCTCTCCTATAAAACGAACGTTTTTTTTAAATTGTGTCACGAACGTTTTTTTAGCGTTGAAAGGCTGGAAGGAAACGCGATCACAAGGCTATCTAATCCTCATTTTCATAATTCCACAAAAAATTGAGAAAATCAGAAGATTCTTTATTTTATCGCACAGATATTTATAAAATTATATCAAAGTGTATTTCCGGGTCGAGAGCTATTTCTGTATTCGAGATTAAAAACACAAAGTCGAGTCACGTACGTAAAAAAGCACGAGAAGGCGATAAGGAGCGTAATTTCGGACAACTTGTTGAATCTAGAATTGAAGAATCTAGAAATATAGAAGAAGAATACATATTTATTTCTACAAATGATTAAAAGAACAATCTCGATATTGGCTATTGGAATTTTAATTGCTTGCTGTGTGTTTGTCCGTGATCTTCATACGTAATATTGCACAGATGAATCCTTGTTGGATTCATTTTAAAAAGAGAAGATGCACTTGTAGCATTCTTTTTCAAAACTTTTTGCTTCATGAAATTCTCACGACAATAATAATGATTTGTCATGTTGCAGGTAGGAGTTTGATCTCAGCCTTTTATTTTCTTTTTCATACATGGTATTCTTGTATTTGTAGTTTGTACTTTGAGTTTCCGATGAATCTATTAGTACTGCGAAAGTTAGTTATTAACCAAGCGGAGGTCCGAGTTAACGGGTTCGAAGATGGAGCGTGAATGAATCATACGTGTCCACATGCGAACGTGTGAATTCACCTATGCACCTATCCTACTTGCGACGGAATCGACTCAAGGCTATTAACATTTGCATCCTCCCACGTTTCCCACTTGAGCCTCTCTGTTTTCTGCGCTCGTCTGTTTCCTCTTGGCGTTCGCTTGCTCGTACAAGCATGTAGAAACACGCTGGGAATTAAAGATCCTTTCATGTACCTTGGAAACTTAAAAGCTTCTGAAGCTTGCTTTTAAAAGCGGCAAAAATATCGAATATATCGGAATATTGAAAACTGTAGAAATTAGAGAATTATTCTTAAAGACGAAACTGTTCGCTAAAAAGGATTCATTTAAATTTACGTTTTAAATATCAGATAAGTTTTATGAATAATTTTATAAACAATCTTATATCCATATTGGATTATTCGCGAAGATTTGTAGATTATAGGACATAGAAAAATCTGGAGGAATTAGCATTTCGTTGAACGACGTGTGTTTCTTTTCACAATTTTTTCCTATTTCCCGAATACCATCGTGACAACTTTGAAATTTTATTCAACCGTCTATTAAAGAAATTGCAATTATGACGAGCAACTAACTGTTTTTCTTGGATTCGAAGTAGATTCAGCGACTAAGGTTGGAAGCTTCACGAGAATCCGGGAAATGAGTCGGAAAATCCAACCGCGTGAAAGGCGATGGACGCTGTGAAATGGCAATCGTGCAATTGGCAGCAACAGGCTGGAAGAACTTTTAGACCTCTGTTATTTTTAACACGTTAACTGCTTCAAGAAGCTAACGTGCGCATCTCGCTTGGCCGCGTTTAATAGGCCTCGAAATATGTCGTATTATCGCATGCTGGCAAGTTCAATACGATCTTCCTTTTGCTATTTTCCTCTATCGAAAAATATTACGCAAATGATCACAGTTTTTCTTTTTGCTCTTAATAAGTTATTATTACGATGTTTATATTCTTCGTTTAATAATCAACGTAAGAACAGAACGATTTTACCTTACAACGTGATACATCTTTTCGAACTTTGTATTACAATTTTCAAAATACATTGAAATGTTCTAATCATATTATTATGACTTAGTAAAACATTGTAATTTATATGAAACAGTTTCTCGTAGATCGAAAATTCCGAATCATCGAATACAAAGTCATAAAGAAACTATTTGCTGACATTATAAGTAAAATGTACAATAAAATATATGGGTGTTACATGGAAATCATATGTAGTGTTGTAAATGGTAGTAATTTTAATATCTTTTATCAAACATACCTTATCCATAGGGAATCGTTTGACTAGCAAAATATTTATGCTTCCATCTAAAAACAGGCAGAAATTATAATTATAATTGCAATCCTCTTCGCAAGTACCTCCAAAATAACATCAAATCGCTTTATTAGCTTCATTGGCTTAAAATTCTAAAACTTTCGGGGAGAATTAACGGCACAATCCATAATTAATAACCTGTTAATTCACCAATCTCGATAATTTCTAAATTAATATATTTCCCACTGATTTCCCCAATTAATATTAATCTCCATCGTTGGAATGGTAAATATCCTTATCTCCATCTAAAAGCAGATAAAGATTACAAACTGCAATTCTTTTCACCTCTGCTTCTTAAAGATCACAAATCATTGCATTATCTTATCCGATTAAAAATGTTGAAACTCTCACGATGAAAATCAAACGATCTCTACCCAATAACTCGTTGATTCAATACTTTTAATAATCTATAAATTAACATCCAGAAGCAGCAATAGGTAACAATCGTAACCGCGATGCTCTTGGCAAATAAAAAGTCACAAATTCCTTGTTAAAGATTACAAATCACCGCGTTACCCTGTTAAACTTCAAATTCCAAAACTCTCAAAGGCATGATCAAAAACACGACCTGTGGCTTTTCACTTCATCGATCTTAATAATCTTCGATCTTGATCCATCGTCCGAGATACAGTACATGTTCGTATCTGCGTCTAAAAACAAAGAAAGATTACAATTAGACCTGCGATCCTCTTAAAAATCACAAATCACCCTGTTACCCTGTCTGACTTGGAATTTTAAAACTCCGAGACAGAATCAATCTAGACATGATCTGTATCTAATAACTTGTTCGTAAATCGATCGAAAGTGGAGGAGAGAAAAAGGAAAGCAATCTGGATTTGAATGTGAAGCGACAGAAAAAGGAAACTTTGGTAGACGAACGCGTTGATCGATCGTCATTCGACGTCGTTTAACCGCTCGTTTAGACAGTACATAGTTGCGTCCATGGCGTGTGTGCAACACGCTCTTCTAAACACTAAACGACCTCGTGAGCTCATTGCAACGGCAGTGTGCCGGCGTTGTTGTCGGGTGTGTGCGCATCGAATTGTCGCCGGACACAATGGATCCCGAATGGGACTGCTTTCAGGGGCACAATGCCTAGGGATGGGCGGACCAGCCCGTCCTGCACTTTGACGTTCGTTCCAACATGACAATGACGAATCCGGGGATCGTGTCATTCCTCGAAATACGCACTTTTTAATCTATTACAACATTAAACTGTCCTTACGTAATGCTTGTTCTACGTTACGTTTAATTAGAAATGATTTTGTGGTCTAACGTCCAATAGATGAGGAACATGCGTAAGAGAAAGTAAGGCAATATAATGGTTTATGTGAAAATTTGCAAGTTAGCAGCGAGTTATCGTTGTGTATCGTTTTTGTATATTTCGTGTCTTTGGATTTCTTATGTTTTCAGCTTCCACAATTTATTTTGAATGATACTTTTTGGGCAGACTAACGAGGAATTTAGATGAACTCCATAGCGTGAACTAGGGTTTCTAAATACGAATTTCTGTTCGTCTTTTTCCTTGTGTTTATAATCCATTGAAAAACTGATTAAAAGCGATCCGAAAGCATAGATTTAAACTGATGCTAAAAATTAATCGAAGTAACTGTCAAACCGCCGATTTTTACGTATTTGTGAAAAATTTGAAGATGCGGAAATGCATAGAATGCAGTTAATTATACAACAATATATAGAATATGCAAACTACAGTACCTGCTACAATGTATAGTAGGTAAAATAATTTTTTCCCAGTCTTTCTAATTATATTCGCAAAAATACAAATTCGTCTAAATATCCGCTGTTTGACTATCATCAACGTGCGAGAACTTCATCAACATCAAAATCTATAGAATTACTTATACAAACATTTTCCAGGCTGAGGGGCAATTTAAGAAAAAGGAGATTTCATTTCTGAGAAATATGTTCCCTTTTCTTTTTTAACACTAGCACTATCTCTACGAAGAACCAATTGATATTAAATAGAGAGACTTGGTATTCCAGTCTGGTGTGACTATTACAAATTCGATTGCATCATATTGCAAGTAAAGTAACGCTCAAGAAGCATAGCATACTAACAATAAGTCTCGCAGCGATGAGTTTTTAAGGAAACGTTCGCTCTGGCTTCTTTACTGATGGAATAGTATAGCGGTCTCACTTGTTTGCTTAGATTTCCTTGTCTGCTCATATGCTGGCATTGAACCATCTTTTCTTTCCGTAGTAAAGTGGAATTCTGTACTGCGTTTCAATTTTTTTTCTAACACGTTTTTTGAAATTCAAGATCACGAACTCTATTTTATTTATAATAAATTAGAATTTCATATTTCTCTTCAGTTTTTGCTGTGATCATCGTAGAATTCAGAATAACAAAACTTCGCTTCGTCTACGATATTATCGGCTTGCTTGGTAAAAAACGATCTAAGTGTAAGAGTTATAACGTAATATAAGTGTCTCCGCGTCATAATCCTTGACTAATTAAAACGACTATAAAATTCTGCCGGCAAATGAAACGGTCAGTAAACACACGAGACAAGGCTCTAATATAATCGATAGTGCAAGTCGATAGAAATTAATATCGGGAACGTAGGCAGTTTCTCTGACGCAAAGTGTAGGCCGACCTGCGACCTCGATTTATGTAGCCGTTTACGTCGCTGATTTGACGACGAGTTTTCCTAAAATCGTGTCTTAAATTAAAGCCCCGTTGACGAGTCTTTGCGAGACGAAAATTATGCTTTGCATACGTTCTAAAGTTCAATTCTGTTCTCGTATGATTGATACGATTCCTAAGAAACCACGTAAAAGGTATATAATGTATATGAAAAATATTGGTGATTGGTCTTAAATATGAAAACTCGATACAAGTCGTATTAAAGTATTTAATTAAATCTCCATTTGATTTTTCGTATTATTCGTTCGAACATATTTCATGTTCTGTAAACTTAAAAACAAAAATAATCGTATATTTATTTATAAAATGAATTATCCTTTGTGAAGAAAATAAATAATACGTCACTGATTGAAGAATACGAAGAAAAAAACAGATACGTGTGCTTATTAATTAGGTTTTATTCCTTGCTACTTTCTGACAGTAGATTCGGTCGTTCGCACCAGACACTAGAACTACACTGTGACTCGAAGCATAAAATAGAAATGCCAAAAGAAGCTTCTGAATGTGATAGAGTATATTCCATACATTCCAAAAAAAAAAAAAAAAAAAACATAAAATCGTTCAAATGTCAAAAATGCTTCCATAGGAAAAATTATTCAAATATCAAAAGCGTGTTTGTGAGAAATGACGAAATGCTGATTTTGACTATTATCGTAGGTGTGTAGCATTAAACGAGCGCGATCGATCGGCGAAGGGCCTGCTTTTCTAGAGCAAGTGTGTCCCGCAACGAGTATGTCACAACGAGTTAGCTTTTTCCTGAAGACCGTGGCACATTGGCCGTCACCTGACCTTCCCGAAGGCCGCGCTTTAATCCTCGGCCTAAACGAAGCCGTAAGAAATCGCTTCGTATCTCTCTCGACCACGTCCACTCGCGTTACGTGCGTTCGTTTTCATGCACGTGTTACTCGTGTGCACGCGTTGCTTTAAACTTTACACACTGCGTGTCTCGAATTCACGTTTTAGGATCTTCACAATTTTTAACTAAAATTAGCATATTTTATGCAATTTTTATTCTTCGTGTATGAACTTTTGACTATAGTTTATTAATTTGACGTGGAAAGAAGGGAGGGTTTGAAAATGCTATTTCTTGATAAATTGATATAGTTTTGGTAATTGTTGAATTGGTAAAATTTGTTATTTGGCGATTTATGTATTGATAAATTTTGATGTTTAATAATTGATTGTACTTGATATTGCTTTCGGTATTTGATAATTGGCTAGAAAATATTGTTTGGCAAATTGGTATAATTTTGATAATTGTTAAATTAATAAGTGTTGGTATTTGATAATTTGCTAATATAATATTCAAGAAGCCGTCCTCCAGGATAACGATCGATACAAAATATTGAATTTGAGATTATTAAATTCCTTCTTTTCGATAAAACTGGCTCTGAAATATCTAGTTACTTCAGAAAAATGCAGCGTTTAAAGAGACACCCGAGAAGTGCGATTAGAATTTACATCGTCGCGCTGACTCTGCTGTTTACTGAAGAGTCTATTAAATTTCTGAAGCCAGCAAACATTTTCAAAAGCTGTTTTCCGCTTAATACCAATGAATGTTCTTCGAGACAAATTTGGAGATTGTGAGAACATATTGATAATAATAATCAAGCAAAGATCTTAATTGAGTCTGATAGTACTATAATGCTACATATATATTACTTCAAAGTTTACGAAAGATAACAGAAGCTATGACGACTAGAGATTTGGACGCGTCTTGTGATATGGACTCAAGATCCATTTTATGCATAGCATGCAACTCGTGATGATAAGAGTAGGAGATTATGACGCTAGCATATGTTTGGAAAAGTTTATAAATCGAAATAGCAAAAATTGCTTTGAAAAAGCTTTCTCGTACGTAACTTCGCACAGTGTCTTTTTCTTCTAAATAAAAGTGTAGATAATTTTGTTTCATAGTCAGAGTGTATGGAATTTTACTTCAATCAACGATGAAATTTAATTCAAGTCCATTGTCTAATAAATCATTTAATTAAAATTATTATAGAGACATTTCGATACAAAATAAGAGTATTATATTGAAAGAAAAAAAAATGTATATATATATATATTTATAAATTGCATTTTCTAATGAAATGTTCTTTACAATGATTTTCCTTTATAATAATTTCTAGTATCTGTATATAATATATGTAAATATATATTATTGTATATATATGTAAAAATATATTATATACATATAGATACTGAAAAATTCTTATAAAAGGAAATCATTATAAAGAATGGCATTCCTTTAAAATGCAATTGAAATTCCCATACGTCTTAATAAATATTAATTTTCATGAAATCATTATCGTTGAAATCTCTCGTTAAGCACGAATTACCGAGTATTAAGTACGAATCGTTTGATCTACGATTAACAATGCTACATACATATTAACACGATTAGATCCATAAAAGGTAGTGGAACGAGAACTGTTCGCAGTCCGTGCATTTCGATTATTATCTGTGTTTCCTCTTACGTTCATTACGTCGGATTATCGAGTTTTGCTGCATAACAAAGTCATGAACGTACGAGTAGAGCCAATGACAATCATATAGCTGTGCGTATGTGTCTGGACACGTGTAGCATAAACCAACAGTTATTGTAGAAAGGCAGAGGAAGGAGAGAGGATCAGGAAACAAACACACAGCAATTTATTCTCCTAGTTTCATATAAACATCTGTACGCGGCCTTTTAGAAACTCGGATCCGATGAACTTCATTAACAACCTGTTATTTCCAGTCTAATATATTCCTTACTTTAAAATATATATATATATAGATTCAACATCGCATCAACTGCAAGGTTATTAGTAAACGAGAGGGATTTCATGTAGTTTCCTCTTCTATGTTGCAATATTTTAAGATCTTATGCAAGTTGATTATTCTCGTTTAGTTTAGCTGATTGGTACGGGAATTGTTAAAATTGCTATGGTTCTTCTTTCTTATATGCATTTGAGTAGGAGAAACGGAATTTTTATGGAGACTACAAAAGGAAACAGAATTGTTGGATGTAATTAGAAATTTGTCTCCTTTCAGTGCAATTTTTAATTTTTCCAAAGCTCGAACGGTTCTAGGAGAAAATACAAAACATTGGTCTTTCCGTGTTTTGAAACGCTATTGCCTTTAACGTCTCCAAACGAGGAAAAGCGAACGATTTTGCACTGCTACGTTTACAAAATTAAAAACTCTCCGAAAGAACGTACTGATTCAAAAATTAAGACCAGGAGAGATCCTTAAACATCTCCATGAACGTTTGCACTTCTATTGCATCTACTAAATTTCTAAACGTATAAACGGCAAAACTTCTCAAACCAATCGCGCTCTTAATTTATAAAAAAAAAAAATAAGAGCAGGAAGAAAAGAATGTATAACTAGAAACTGAGAAAATTTCTGAGATCCTCTGAAACGTTCAGATTTTCTCAAGTAAAGAAGGAATTACAGGATTACTTGCAAAACTCAGAAATGGCTTATGGCTAAGATTTACGAAGAATCACGAATCTTCCTTTCATATCTATTCATAGAAAAGTCGTTAGGCACGGTATTAGCGGAACTTTTGATTAACAATGTGTTATTCCTCGAGTTGACGTTCGAAGAGAGAGAGAGAGAGAGAGAGAGATAAAGAGAGGCAAGGAGAGAAAGAGGAGAGAACTCTATATATACACATAAACAACGTGCAGCACGCGTGCATCCACGTGCTCGCCCGTCCACGGAATCTGATCCGCGAAATTGGATTTTGCTTGAGAGCATCGATCGCTAGAAAACGATTACTCAGGAGATTTTGCGCTTTTTTTTCGCGCTTCTCGCTTCTTTCATGGACGCTGTCCTAACGCTTCGCGCACGGATCCCGCCATCCGATCGTTTTCAAACTAGTGGATAATTACATTCTATCGAAATTAAAACGGAATTTAGCGTTATACGAATAGAACGGTGTTAAACGATTTAACGTTAGATCTTATTTTTAGGAAATTCTCGATATTATCTTCTTAAAATTATTATGCTTTTCGATACGGAAATTTATTCGTCGGAATATTTCGATTTACTTAGGAATTAATGAAATGATTTTCCTTTCGAGATTTTATCTCTCTGGACGTTATATCTCTTTTCTTTTCCATGGATATTTTTCTGCTGCTTAATATCGTTTGTTGTATTTTGATTTGCTTAACAGCGATTTTGTTAAATTTATATTTTCCCTGAGATATATTTTTACTTGGTAGATTTTTCTAATAGTCAGAGCATAGTTCGTGCTCTCAAGACATCACGATACGGGCGCGATATCAGTTTTTACAATAATACTTCATAATGTTTACACAGCAATGAACTTTATGTACATAAAGTTCTACAACGTACGGATAGATCCTGCGGTAATACGTACAGTAGAAATTCGGTCAGCAGTGGACGTGTTAATAATCTCGTATAGCTTGTTTAAATATCTGCAATATACAATAGATAGATGAATATGAATGATCAAAGGGTACAAGAAATATCAAATGGCAGAGGTATTTAGGTCAAAATTTTATCAATCATCTGCGTGGTATTGTAATTAACAAATCTTCCACGTAAAAGTGATTCTAATCTCAAACCGTAATTATCATTGTCCACTTTTGTCTTACAACCAGTCGGCTTTCTGCGATATTAATGAAACAACGTACGATTTTTAATTCGATAAGGTACCTTAGAAAGAATAAAATAAACTGTACACGAGCACGATCGACGTAGAAGAAAAGCTTCTGTCGGTTAACATCGTACGATGGAATTATTGTTAACAAGCTGTTATTAACTGCTTGAGCAGAAGGAAAATAAGAAAAAAGAGAATGCGTATTGATCGAATGCAAAAACAACGGAAAATAACGTTTCGCGAAGATAGACGGATAAATAAAAGTTAAAGGATCGTTCCGATGCATACACAGGATGAGCCGATAGGCGGTACTATTTAAAATAACTAGCTACATATTGGTTTTATCGAAAAACGTCTTAAATGATTTATGTTGCATTCCAAGGCACTCAACGACTGGGTGCAACTTTATTTTCTGATATTTCATATTTTCCGATATATCGAGGTGATCTTGGATTTCTTAAATGGCGTCGTATATTTATTATAACATTAGTCGATCCAGTTGGACATTCTCTACAAGAAATTATTATCTTATTTATACCGAAGAATCATTCGTCTGGCGGATATGTTAACTTATATTTGTTAAATTTAACGTACAAAAGATAAAGACAACGTAATCATAAGAACACCGCCTGGCGTCTTTCCTTGACAAAAATAATGTTAAAATATCTACCAAACTATTGGTTTCTCGATACAAATAGAATATTCAGAATATTCAGTTAGATCGATTAATGTTATAAAAAATATACGCTGCCACTTAAAAATCTCAGGGTTACCTTGATATCTCAGAAAAAGCAAGATATTAGGAAATAAAATTGCGCTTGACGAGTGGCTTGAAGTGCAATTTAATTCATTCTATGGCGTATTTTAGATAGTACTTCTTATTGACTCACACTGTGTCGCATATGTTAATTAATCGGTACAAAAAAATTCATTTCATTTGTGAATTCTCAGCTAAGCATTTTCAATAACGTCATTATAGGAACGTATTTCTTCCACTAATAAATCTTTTCCTTTTTTGTACACCTTTCCTCTCCATGAATTATTCACGTGCTATTTTTTTGATCTGTTTCTTTTTCAGGTAAGCTGCACACATAATGAAATAACCCCAGTCTTACTTACATGTAGAATCCTTCTGGTGTGCGTATGTAAGTAGATCTTTGCATTCTTTTCGGCCGTGGATTTTCCAACATTCTAGTCTCTTCCATATCTTATTCTCTATTTCGCGTTGAATTTTTATCCAGACTTTCTTCGAATTTACCTTTTTTATTCGCTTCGATATTTGTTGTTGTCCTATGACGTTTATAATTCTTCCTTAAGAGTGCCGAAGATGGTTGTGCAAATTTTAGAGTCTAAGAGTGGTGAAACTTCATTTTAAATCTTACTCGGTGTTTTTTAATTAATGCGTTTCCTATGAGAAGTCTGTAACGTTTGTTAATTGATATTTTACTCTTGTGGAAATTTGGGTCCATTGTCTCTCCACATCGCCAATATTCGTTTCTTAAGATTAATTATTTTATTTATTTTAGAAGAACTATGGGTAGATAGATAGATCCACGTAATCTAGATGTGAAACAGTAATCGAATCTCACTTTAATCTTCGAACATTCTTAATCATGTTATTCATATAAAAGTCAAGGAATTTCTAGTAATAGCCTTTGCGTAATTGTTCGATTCAACTTGACGCGAGACACCTTCAATGCTAATAATTTGATCATCAACATTAATGAAATGTGTAACAATGAAAGATATGATCGCTACATCCTCAAATAAAAGAGCTAGAGGGAGAGTATACTTTAGCGATTCGAGCGATATAAAGTCTATTAAAAACTCGTAAAAGTATTGCGAATTATCACCTGTAGAATTTAACGTGTCAACTATCTCGTACAATATAAAACAAATATCCTCCCGATATCGTAAACCTAAGCAAACTTTCCAAATTTTCTAAAGCAAACTTAGTAAAGCAACTAACTTATTAAACTTACTTACTAAAATAATGTTACTTAAGTAGACTTAGTAAACTAACTAACTTACCAAACTTACTTACTAAAGTGAAGTTACTTAGGCAGACTTACTGAAGTAACTAATCTACTAAGCTGACTTACTAAAATAAAGTTACTTAAGTTGGTTTAGTAAAGTAACTAACTTATTAAACTTACTTACTAGAATAAAGTTACTTAAGTAGACTTAGTAAAGTAACTAATTTACTAAAATGACTTACTAGAATAAAGTTACTTAAGTAGACTTAGTAAAGTAACTTACTTACTAAAATAAAGTTACTTAAGTTGGCTTAATAAAGTAACTAACTTACCAAACTTACTTACTAAAATAAAGTTACTTAAGTTGGCTTAATAAAGTAACTAACTTACCAAACTTACTTACTAAAGTGAAGTTACTTAGGCAGACTTACTAAAGTAACTAATTTACTAAACTGACTTACTAGAATAAAGTTACTTAAGTAGACTTAGTAAAGTAACTAATTTACTAAACTTACTTACTAGAATAAAGTTACTTAAGTAGACTTATTAAAGTAACTAACTTACTAAACTTACTTATTAAAATAAAGTTACTTAAGTTGGCTTAATAAAGTAACTAACTTACCAAACTTACTTACTAAAGTGAAGTTACTTAGGCAGACTTATTAAAGTAACTAATTTACTAAACTGACTTACTAGAATAAAGTTACTTAAGTAGACTTATTAAAGTAACTAACTTACTAAACTTACTTACTAAAGCGAAGTTACTTAGGCAAACTTAGTAAAGTAACTAATTAAATTAACTTACTGAGGCAAAGTTACTTAAGTAAACCAAAAATTTCGTTTCTTTTGTATTCGCAACCTACGATACTTAAAGTTGTTTGACACACACACACATACATATATTTGGCATTGCAAAGAAAATGGGCGACGATGCACGTGGAATTGAACGTGTAGAGGGTTAGTGTTGATAGACATACCGCGACTATATAAATAGGCAGTCAGTGTTATCGAACGAGACCTGGCTTGCACGATAACGTCGGCCTTCTCGTGAACCTCGACGATAAACTTTTCATTCGTTCACCAGTGGTGGATGTGATCACTTTTACCGAAGCTAATTAAAATTACACGTTGGAAGCAAACGGTTTCATGGTCGTGTCCAACTTTCTTTATTCCTACGTCCCTCGTTCGTTCTTTCAATGAAATGCGATGAACGAAAACGTACATCACTATCATCAAATCAGAAAAGATTTTCGTGTCGAGGATTCGTGTTGAGGATCGTGTCCAGGTAAATTTTCCGATCCGAGAAACCATCTCGTTTCGTTTCATTGACTTATCGATCGTCGAACGAGATTATGGCTTTGATTATTGAGGATGGTTTCCGCGTTCTTTGTTATTTTTCTTCTGGAAGGGATATCAAGGAAAAGACCCTCTTAAATATCTTTGGCTTTTATCTATTGTTCATGATAAAATTCATCTGATAGAGGTTAATTATCTACCAATCTGTTAAATTTTGTTTGAGTTAAATCGGTATTAAGAAGGAGCCCGTTAATTAATATTAATTTGTTATGTCTTCCTTTGACAGATTATATTTAATGGAGAAATTTTGCAAAAAATATTTATCCGAAGAATTTCAAAAATTTTATCAATAGAGATTTCAATGAAAATTTATTATAATATAATTTCTTTATAATTATGTATTTATATGTATGTTTAATCTACTATATATTTCTCGTGATGGGAAAATTCCTTGGATTATTCAAAAATTTTCCCTATTTATTAATAAAATTGGAAATAATTATTTCTTTGAGGTTGGTCCAACGGTGATTACTCTATGTCGTGACCTTGTCACGAAAGTTTAGATTAAATTAATGTCAAGGTCCCGCCTATTACATAATCGTGTGACCCCTTGAACGCCGTAACGTCGATGATAAGGGCGTTCTTTTTCCGGGATTATCTTTAATAACTTCTAATCTCATATTTCTTCAAATGATTAAGTCGATCATTAAAGCTAATATATAAACATTTCCATTTTTTATATCTATTAGAATTGGAAACAAAACTCGTCAGTTGGTCGAACGTTTGGACAAATTCGAGGAAAGAAGTAGCGTAGCGCAAGCGTTTTTGCAACGTTTAAGCTTATCAAACCAAAAAGGAAGGTTTATCGAAGACAATTGGCTGATTTCAACAACGAACCCATTTCAATAACGTTATTAAAAAAATAGCGTGACTGACCATGAACGAAAAACATCATATACGTCACGAAAATATTTCAACATTTACTGAGAAAACTTTTTACAAATATATTACGTGTATTACACAGAATATTTTAAATTATAGAGTTTCACTAACACTGCAGTGACTTGTAAGAAATGTGACACCAGTGCAAGTCGTGTAAAAACTAGTAGATTGATGCTAGATTAAACTTCGATAGTTAGATAGTTTAAAATAAATTGGATTACGAGATAAATAATTTAGAAGAATTATCGACAGAAACTCTATCGATCGAACATCTTCTAAGTTGTCTTGTCTTTGTTTTGTGACAATTTATTCGTTTGAAAAATAGTTGTGCTCGATCTTAGTGATTGCTATTTACTTATTTTATTGTCTCAAATTCGTGAAAATCATGGACCTTAGAATTAGAGAATTTATACGAACAATATTTTTATAGTTCTTCTATTTCCCAATAGATGATCTTAACGATTATTATTTACTTATTTCATTGTCTCAAATTTATGAAAATCATGGATCTTAGAATTAGAGAATTTCTTCGAACGATATTTGTATAGTTTTCCTATTTCTCGGTACTCGTTATTCTCCATGTTCGTTAAGAGGATTGTATAAATCGTTTAACACACGCGGAACTCATTTGCCCATTTTCTTTACTTTTCCTGTTAGCAGATGGAATACTTTACTTTCATTCGAAACGCTGTTTCTCCAGCTGTTTGTCATGGATTGGGTTCAGCAATATTTCTTAAAACATTATTATCGATGGCATTTCCAGGTCTTTCTTTTGATTTCTTTTCTAATGTAAAATTACCAGAACCGACCAATGTATTTCACAAACCGATAATACACGTTTACGTAAGCTGCTTCACGGCGCTAAATTGCAATTTTCAGCAACTTTTTGTCACACTTTTCCCGAGTTTACATTTACGTAAGAGATTGAAATATTTTATATTTTGAAAAGCTTGTTACGTATATGTATGTTACACGAAATTTTGTTTCTTCTACAATATGACGAATAGAACGAAGGTCAAATGCCCTGGAATTATCATAAAAAATATCGAAACGCCAAATGTCAAAATGTTCATCCGACAAATTCCCATATTACGCATATAATATCATCTTTATAAGAATAATTAGACTGCAGATGTTTATACACATGTGAATTTTAAACATGAAAAAATGCACACAACGCATGTAATAGCGAAAACATATAAAATCCCGAAACATACATGTTATAAATTAAGAAAAACATACTCGTGACGTTTTGTTTGTTCGCTAAACGTAATTTTCATACGTTTCTATGCAACCAAATATACTCACATACACTCGTATGTGATCAAACAAACCTTCATCGAGGTTTTAAAAATTCTTCAAAAGCAATAAATAAAAGAACATGAGATTTTCGAAGTATAACGCTATAATATACTTATCCCTTATTCTTTGCAATTGTTTCTTAAAAACGTTCTAAAAATATCTCTTCGGTGATCGTTATTAGATATTATTGCAAATGTTAATATTTGCGTAAGTTGCTATTTTTACGAACACGTGTAAAGAAATTAAAACCAATATGATATTCATTTAATTATTTCATTAATAAATATGACACTTATTTCAATTTCTTTAGCAGAGTTCATAAAAATAGAAATTTGCAAAAATACAAACATCCGCGATAATATCTAATAGTAATGATTATAAAAAAATTGTTAGGACATTTTTTTTGAGAAATAATTTACAAAGAATGGGCAAATGAATGAATGGCAGAAATGTTCGCGAACGAGGCTAGCTTTCGATAGCGGTTTTCCCGGGGATACCGTAACGCGAGTTACGTGTAAAAGTAAATTCCGAGTGCAATGTCCTCGGACAATTTCACTTTCCACGGGACGAAAGGAAAGAAACTGTACTTCTCATGCGCTCTCTCGCACGAACCGCAGTCCCAGTTGGCTGATCGTAAAAAACCTGAGCGCAACTAATGCGTGCGCCGTTCTGCATTCGCAATAGACGCTATTATTTTGCATTTTTAACGTTGCACCGTGATTTACATACGTTACTCGACGATATTTCATCGGCATTACGACCAACCACGTACGTGTAAGGAAATTTTTATCCACTGGAAGAAAGTTCGATCTTATCTTCTTCTCGCTGAAGAATGATTCTCAATTTTTTCACAATTTATTTGCCTCTTTCCTGTTTCTTATTCGAGATATTTTACGAAGCGATTATGGGAAGTTTGTGTGAGGTTGGCTGCCGATTTTCTGAATTTTGCATTTTTTTCTGTTATTAAAATCGATCATTTAAAAATCATTTTGGATTGTTTCAACTATCGTAAACATTGTTCGAAAATATTGCTTCATATTTAGTTCAGGAAACTGTTCTTCTTTTGGAGCAATGTAGAACAAACGTAGAACAACGATATAAAATTCGAGATTTAAAAAATGAGGGCTCACCTCATACAGATTTATAGGAAGCAAGGACCAAGTCAAGTGTGAATTAGATTCTGTCTAATTAATAATAATATTTGATAAAGTGGAAGCTCGATCGTATCTTTTCTTGTTGGAAAGAATGATCCTCAATATTTTTCATAATTTCTGCTTCCTTTCTTTCTTCGTTGCTAGTAATATTCCTACGGAGAGATCACAGTAAACAAAGCATAAATTAGGTTTAGGTCAGGTTCTTCTTTAATTAATAATATTTTACAGCAAGATCATAGCGAATATGGTTATCACGATTTGTATATTTTTTGTCACTTTTTATCTGCCCTCGTTTACTTTAATCAGTTTACTTTGCGGAAAATTTCTTCATGTAGGAAAATTCCCCTATTGGTCAATTTCCTTGGCATACCTTCAGAAACTTTCTCTCGACAATTACTCATCTCTGGCAACGTAATTTCCAGAGCTGTCCATTAACGTTTCCTTATCTTTGTTATTATACAATAATTGAGGCTTGATTCACTTATCGATTCCCTTACGTTTAACCGCTCGTATACACCTACAACTATCTTTTATCTATAATATAAGCAAATTGATCGCTTATAAGTGTTAATGCACTCAGACGACAAGTTAAGTGGCCGTTTTAATATATATAAATTTCTCATCTATCAATGCAGAAACTCGGCTTCTGTTCACTTTTAATTATTTTCAACTACTTCTTTTTTTTTGGGAGGGGGCGGAAGTGATCTCGTTTTTGCTTGTTCAGATTTATCGTTATAATGCCGTGAAAGACGTGAATATAAATCATGTCCTGAACTTATAATGTTATATAATTTCTAACATATTCGCGCGACATTCCATGATATTTTCCTCGTATTTCAATGTTCTATGAAAACTGGAAATTAGCGAAATACCTCAGATCGTATCGTAATATGAGTAGTTCATGAGCTAACTTCGGTTCACTTCAATTGAATCTACAATCGTAACGTTCGATTACCATAGGTACGCGAAAGAGATCGGGAAATCGTTTCATGATTCATCGGTGTAAAAGCTACGCGCTACGTGATTTTCATATAAAACCACACGCGTCTCTCGATGGCGTTTCGATACGCAGGAGGATATTACGAACGTTGTTATTAAGGAACAAAGATACCTCATTAACGTGGCATCGACGTAAGGAAAAATACGA
Organism: Bombus huntii; assembly: GCF_024542735.1. Taxonomy (NCBI): domain Eukaryota; kingdom Metazoa; phylum Arthropoda; class Insecta; order Hymenoptera; family Apidae; genus Bombus; species Bombus huntii. The sequence continues at coordinate 7,524,954 of NC_066251.1, forward strand.
TCGTTTTCGAGGAATATCTAATTACGGTTCGACCGCGACATTACGTGACGTTTCCATCCTTTTTGTATACGTATACAGGGCGTTACATACACTGCGTTTTTAAGAGCGTTGAAAAATGCCAAACGTTTCTCGATTAATAATTATCAAAGACCCTGAAATCAAATATTTGACGAAAGCAGTCAGACGTCTGTCTTTTCTTTTAGAAATACGTTAAACGTTCCAGCGTTCGTTAAGAAGAGCAAAGAATATCTTGTTTCTGCCAAGTTGCTAAAAATTCAATGAAAAATAACGGATAAGAAATTTTTGTCCATCGTGAACCTAAAGTAAGATTGCGTGCCACGTTAGCTTGTGTTTTCCTCGAGCTTTGTAAACGTGCGACCGTTTATGAGAACGTTAGTGTAATATCTTGGAATTTTTCTTGTATCGGATTCTTTTTCTTCTAACACCCTGTATAAAGAATTCACGTTGCCGATCGCGACAATAAGTAGAAGTTCTCTCATCGCAATGCCACGCATTCACGTCTCATGGTCTAAATCCTAGCGTTATTATGATTGTTAACAGCAGATTGTTCGATAATTAAAGATTCCTTTTGCGATAATTGCGTGTATCCGTCGCGTGCATTTTTACTTCTGCACAATTAGCCTACATCGGCTGCTTTTGTTTTATCTCACGGTGACTATCGAAATTTCGCGTTTATATTTTTCGACGAATACATATTTTTCACCGCGAATAGAATTTCACTACCAGATGACGGTCAGAAGAATAATGAAATTTCTTCCTTCATACACATTTTTCTATCTCTATGTTTTGGACTAAGATGACAAGATCTTCTTCAATCTGAATTAATTTTCTCCAACACGGACTATTAATCGGAATGAATAATCTACAAGTGAGAAAAATGTCTTTTTGTTAGGTTTCTGAATGTAAAGTTCCTTTTGTTAAGACGCGGATTTTTGAAGAGTAATTCTAAACTTATGTTTGAATGAATGTGGCGATTAATAATGATGTTAATCGTAGTATTAATATTAACCATGGCTATTAATAATAAATATACTTGGTCTGTTGAAATCTAATGAAAGGATTAAGACGCGTATTAGAGTGATAATAAGTACACAAACTGCGTTGTCAATATTAATGTCGTATTTGGATTAAAATATGGATAGAACGTAATTAACGTAAATAACGGTAATTATTGCTGTATCAAGGTTGCATATCGCACGCTAGTTGGGTCAACAAGGCCGTCATATGGAAGACCGTCCTCCACTGACCCAATTTATATTTATTTTAAACGTTAGAACAACTGGTTCAAACTTGGAGTCAATCGATTTCAAATTCCAAACTAAAGTCATAAATTTTAGACTTAGAATCAAACTCGTTCACACCATTCAGAACTATAGTACATTTTGAATTCAGAATCAATCGTTTCCAAACTCAAAATCGCTAATCTCAGCCTTACAATCAAACACAAACACACACGTTCAAACTTAATAGATCTCAGGTTCAGATGTATAATAATTAATTAAAAAATGCAAACTAATGAAATCCCAAGCTTCAAATCGAACAATATCAAACTGAGAAGCAATCGATGCTTTCTGAGTTTCCTCTCGATTGCAACGTGTACCAGTTCGATCGCGATCTCCGATTCCAGGAGGCCTCAGCTTCTGTACAATCTTTTTTCTCCTCTTCGTCGTCGTTATAATCACTTACGTATACACACACGCCTCAACGTGTCTGCCACGGTAAAACCGGTTACTGTTTCTTACGTTACAGGAAGTTTTGCCTGGCGCAATTTTTCCGATGCCCTGTTTCTTCTCCTTTTTTTTCTCCCTCTCTCGCTGCCTCCCTCCACTCCCTCCTTCATTCTTTCTTTTTTGTCCGATTTCTTTTCTGCCCGATCTATTTCGCCCCGCGCTTTGTCGTTATTCGTTCCGCCAGGATCTGCGTCGTTTTCTGGAAAGCGAAGCGCACGATCGTGCGGCAAAAATGCCCGCCGATCGGAACTTTCTCGCGACACTATCTTACATAAGCGACGCACAAGCCATCGAACATCAGAATTTGTAACGTTACACGGTTCGTACGGCGATAAAAAAGTAGTTCTCCCGATAGAGATTATTTATTGGATAATTTAATGTTGCATGGGAAATATCTGACCAGTTGTCCGGATTATATATTTTATTATTATGTGCTTGAAATGTTTAGAAATATTCATTTATGATGGCCAATCGTTTTATTCAGAATTATTCGTCGAATAATCTCGTGGCAAATGTAAAGCGAAGAATCTTACGAATTGTTCAGATTCCAGATTTCACGATTACATGTTTTAGATGTTTAGAAATATTCATTTTATGATGGTCGATCGTTTTAATAGAAATTATTTATTGAATTATTCATATTTAAATGTAAAGTGAAGCAGCTTATGAATTTTCCAGATTCGAGACTTTACGATCATATATTTTAAATGTTTAAAAACATTTATTTATGATGGTCGATCGATTTGATAGAAATTATTTATTGAATTATTCATATTTAAATGTAAAGCGAACTATCTTATGATATGTCTACATTCGAGATTTCATAATTATACGTATGTACCTACGTATTAAACGCTTGGAAATATTCACGCGAAGAAAGAAATGACGAAATCTGTTTTAGAAAATTGTAGAAATTACGCTATATTTTCTCGCGATATGTACGATAATTCTTAGTCCTGTATTCTATAAATGTTTATAAGCTTGTTATTCTAAAAATCGTTTAAAAGTAACGCTTTCATATTACGTATTCCTTTAACTATGCTTTTATTATACTCTAACAAAAAATTTGTTATTATTTTAGACAATGCACCGAGCTCGTTATTTTTCTCTTCAAAAGTTAAGAAGAAAACTTGCGAGTAATTATACTTCCTAGAGGGAATAATAACTTTGTTAATTTGTGGATTAAAATATTAATTTCGTGACTGGAAGAAAGATTCATCCAGATTATTACGAGATTTTTTGTCAGGAAAACTCGTTAGTTATTAAAGCAATAACGTTACTTTTAATGACAATGACGAACCTGTATCATGACATTTAATCATGCAAGAGCCGTGTCTCATCTCGATCGGTATCGCTATCGTAAATAAAAATCCAGGTATTCGAGTCGCCTAATCAGAAACTAGTTTCCACGAGTCGGGCCATAAATCAACGATACATATTCTCGACGCGGCTAGTAATATTCGCACGCCAGGTTTAATGAGACGCACATACGTCGTTCATCATCGAAACCAACAATTTTCATTGTCATTGTCGTCGAAAACTGCCATCTTGTGCATTTACATTCGAAACTTAATATTTTATCCGTCACATGGGAAACAAAAAAATTTTCTGGAACAATAAGAGAATGAAAATTATTCGGTGTTATTCGTGTTGATTCTTATTGCAAATCATTAGTCCTCCACCGACCATATGGTTTTATAACGTGGTCAGCGGTACGAGTATTTCAGTCCTTGACCTGATTTTGTTATTGTTTTAGGCTTAAAAAAAGACTAAAAAATTCCGAGCTATTTATTACAGTCCCTAATTTATTACACAAGCGATACTTTAGCCGAATGTTTAAACCTCTTTGCAATAAAAATAAAAATCTGACGGAAAGTTACGAAAAGATTTGTTTGAAGGTGCACACTTTTGTATAAAACAAATATTCAAAAGAATTATTATGGGGTTTCACCCATAAGACTATGATTTTCCGAAAAAATACAAGGTGGAGCGATAATCGTAGTACTATGGGACAGGGAATGATCCTATGTGACAAAATAAGAGAAAATTGTAATAGGACATTTTTTTCATCGTTTTCGAGAAAATCGACTTTGAAGATTTGACAAGTACAGTTAAATTTGGCGAATCCCTGTCTGAACAAACGGAATTAATCAACAGACATATAAACTACATTTGAAAACAAGTCGAAAATGTAGAATAAATTTTTTCCTAAGATACTTCATTTCCAAGAAAAATAAATTTGAAAATGTATCATGCGCACATCCGTAGGCAACCCGTTTTTAATTAAACACACTGAAGCGTTACTTGTCTGAAAATGCGATCTCACGCGGAAAGATTTTATTTTACATTTTTTATTTATTTTTTTTGAAATGAAAATAATTATGCATGTAACATAAATATAATTATGTGGAAAAACTCACTTACTTAGCAAAAGACTAACGTAGACGGCAATATGAGTCGTTGAAAGCACAGTGCTCGTTTCACCCTCGTGGTATTCAGAACTTAATTCAACGAAGTAAACAGTGTTTGGACAGTCAAAGTTTCGTAGGTTTCTAAGATTTCTAAGTTCTTTTAGAAATGTTAGTTAGTTAGTTCTGAACGACTCATATCGTCTGTGAAGTGTCAAGATCGTTTTTATCGACTCCTTGAGTTTTTTACTTTCTACATCAGGTTGATTTACTTTTCGAAAATTTAACGTGATTGTACTATATTCATACGTTAGATATCTTTTTTGCGATTGTATTATCTCGTTGTACTATATTGTACTACTTCATTCGCGGTAGATATTGTGTATGCTTTAAATTACATTTTTATTACGAAGGATACGATGCTGATAATAATCATCGTAATAAATAATAATAATCTGCTGTGGTCTCGGAGGTAGAATAAGCTCAACGTAATCCCCGCGTGTCGTAAAAAACGATTAAGAAGGAAAACTCATGGAAATGGTGAAAAATGTCTAATGATTGTCATGACGCTGAAAAAATTCATATACATGTATTTATATATTATATGTGTATAATATATAAATATATAAGTATAATAATATGTATATATTATATGTACGTACACGTATTTGTTTAATATTCATGAAATACGAGCGCGACAGACTCTCCCTTATCCCAACAAATAGAGAAGGTACAGTTCGGATAGTGAAATTTTCAGATAATAGAGCTATCACTTTTCTCATATGAAATTTCATTTGTTCAAATACAGATTAAGATTAATAGTTTCCTCAAATATTTATGGGCGCCATACATTTCTGGCTGGCAAGTCACAGAATTTTTTCGACGTAATTAACCGCATAGAGTTGCATTCTTTTCGTGCTTCGAGCCATCGAAGCCCTTTTTCGACATGAAGAAGCCACCTCATCACCACTTCCTTTTGTTGTTTCCATTTGCACAAAATCGTCACTTGTACTTGTACTATCGTCATCATCGCAATGAAACATTATCGCACTTCTATCAGTATATTTAAGGTTGCCAGCATCCTGGCAATCTACGTGCTTTAGATTATCTAAATTTATTGAAAATTATTCCGATATCATGTTTCTATCTTCTAATGTCTGCAGTTCCCGGTTTTCCCAACACTTATTTTTGCTAATTCTGTTGCACGTACGTCATTTCCGAATTTTTTCAACATATCATATTTTCTCTCGACAGTTGGTTTCATACTAAATTCCTATAATCGAACGAAATAAAGAATATCATATAAAAGCATAAAAAATTATATTATACAAAATTAGAAATATTATACAATTATGCAAAGATTTCAAAACAAGCATAAACTCCGTTATTTTTCCATTATATCGGCTGTCGTATATTTTACTGTATATTATATGCTATTTTGTATTAACATTCTGCAAAAGTCACGGACAAATTTTAGAGAGCGTAGCGCTGTAAATCCGGCCAATTTTCAAACCTTGTATTTTGTCCGCGTACACATAAGGAATTTATTAATGAACGAATATCACGCCATTCTTATGTACATCCAGAGTGTTTTAAGGTTTCGTGAGCGGCTCGAATAATTCGGGTCGCAGACGAATTTCTCTCGCCGAAAAAAAGTAAGAAAAAAGAAAACGAAGAATGGTGAGAGGAGAAGAAAGAAAAAGGGCCCCGAAAAAAGAAAGGGGGTCCAAGGGAAACGTGTTCGCGCACACCGACGAACATATACAAGCTTGGGAAGGATCATTTTTATATTTATCCCCGTGTAAAGGCGTATAAACGAACACGTACCTAAAGAATCGTCGTATGTGCGTCCTCGTTATTTCGGTGAAAGTGAAAGTTGCGTGGCGTGCAACTTCCCAGTATGATCGTGTATCTTTGTCGAAAGGGAAACGTACACATGTATAAATAAAGTCCACGAATAATTCCGTTAAAAGCTTCTTCGAAATTATTTTCCGGTCCTCCAGATGAATTCACAATTTTTTCAATTTTATTATTTTTATTGTTATAAATATGATAACACACGGTAATAATTACGATCGAATTACGAGCCTCGCAATTAACGTAGGTGAAAATGGTTCGTTCGGACATTGTTTATATTGCAAATGTTACGAACAAAGTGATATGCAGCGATTCCATTGCAATGTCACGTTCTTCCTATTATCCCGATACGATAATAAATACGAAGAAAGTTTCGTAATATTTAAAATAATATTTGAAATAATAAAAAATAACGCGAACAAGTCGACGATGAGCTTAAAAGTCTATTTCGGAAATGACCCTTTGATTTCGTTCGTCAAAAAATTAAAAAAAAAACAGTATTTTATGTAGTCTACTGTCCAAGTAGATAGACAACGAATCAAATATTTCATAACGTTTAATAAAGTAGATAATTAAAGCGTTTGCTGATACAGTGGTCATCGGTGACTCACGTAATCTTCTTGGAACGATTAGAATGAAGTAAAAAGCTTCGTAAATACGATATAATATTTTGCAAAAATTAAATATTCTAATTATATTCTAATATTCTAATTAAATATTCTAATATTCTATTCTAGTGTATTTTAATTTATTTCGCTATTCGCGGCGAAATACAGAAAATTCGTGTGGCAGTGTGTGTGTTAAAAATAAAAAGGAGTCGTTTCAGGAAAAGTGCTTCGAAACTGTTTTATCCAAGTATTTAGAAAGAACAAAATTCTTAAAGGAAACAATAGAAATGTTTATCGAAGCTTAAAAATTTGTTTGTCTAAAAATTAGCCAAGGTTTTATCTAGTCTGCGGATAGAAGAACGCTCGTCTTGCGTAGCTTAATTCTACGTTTCGACCAGAAAACGATTCATTGTAGCTATTTGTCGAGCGCTATATTTAACGAGGATTTAACGCTCGTGCTATCTCGATTAAATGCACTCAATCACCGGACATGATAGCTCGTAAAAAGTCGATCAACAGAGCACAGGAAAGCAGAGTCCTCGAATAAAGGCGACGAAAAGAGAAGAAACGAAAACCCGGTCTCGCGTTCCGCGAAACAAAACCAGGTTTGATTTATTACCTGGCAGTGGCGGAATAAAACGAACACCGACTTCCTCAACGCAATTGGACTTCCTGCATAATATCAAGATCGAGTTTCTATTTTTTTATTACGATTCTTTTTCATTTCTTTTTCTTTTTCTCTTGGTTTTCGTACACTTGCTGTCTCTCGATACTTTCTTGACATCGATTTATATACATATGTAGCTATAAACAGTTTTCGAGGTATTTAATCCTGTTTTATTTCATTTCTGGTTATATCGTTTCGAGTTTCGAGTGTGAATTGCTTCAGATGCCGACAGAATTTTTCTTACGATGTTTAATTATAAAATATAAAATATGCTATTTTTCTCTATGAAAGAGTATACCCGATTATTTTTGGAACAGTCGGTTTTTAAACTTTCGTTCTCCATTTCTATTTGTAAAATCTTCTTAATTCTATAAAAATAAATCTCGAGAAAGAGTGTTTAACACTTATAGCTTTTGTAAACTATGAATTATTCAACAGACGAGTATTATTTTTCCAGGATAAATTTATAGAGCTACGAATTCATCAAGAGCTAGAAAATTGCTCTCTTTGTTTCAGAATGCTCTTCTACTCTCGTTATTTTTAATTAATTTTCAAATATTCTATTTACAATATTTCTTTCTCAGTTTTTATTTATAAAACCTTCTTAACCTGACGTAAAGAGATTTTTCCTGAAAAGATTCTCTTTTTCCTCTTAAAGTTTAGCGTAAATTTTCGCCCTCTTTTCTCTTAAATAATCGATAAAATATGCAGAATGTAAACGTTGCTGAACGATATCGATGGAACGAAGTATTTTCGTGAATGGCCGACAGCGTATCGTGCGAGAAGCAGCTACCGATAATTATCTTTCAGCGACGATTCGACTCTTATCTGGCCTCGAGTTCAATCGGGTATATAATTTACTTGGACGATAATTGACAATTACCGACGCTTCCTTTCTACGTTCGCCGGACCAGCTTCCGAACAGCAGGCGATTTTAATTGATACGCTTCACTCTTCACGGGACACTTTTAATTGGACACGTCTTAGAGACGATAACGAAGATATGCCTATTATTTCTCGGTGTAGTCACGTCATTCGACTTGCCTCTCTTTTCTTTTCCTTCGACAATATTTTTCTTCAGCTCCATGTTTTTCCAATTTTTTTTTTTTTTTTTTTTTAGATCAAATTACAAGCGCAATAATTTCTTTTATTCGCTTGACCGTGCTTCGATTGTTTACACTTTCTAGTTGTCAAAACGTGCGAATGTTTATCACGGATATTAATCATTTTTTCGTGAAGATTCTGAATAAAAAATTAAACAGGTGAATTTATAAGTTGGAATTAGAACGCTCTTATTAATGAAAAATTACCGTCATTGATACTTACTCTGTTGGTCGAAAATTAGGAATTCGATATGCGTCTTCTGGGAGCCAGAAATGGAAAATAAATAAACTTAAAAATCTGCGATATCAGCAAGTCCTCCGGCAATCTTAAATTTATAGCGATCCGAAATTTTCGAGAACTACTAAGAGAATTCATCACCGGGGAAATTACAGAACCGTAAATAACTACTAAAGAACTCTAGTAACTCTAAAAATTGGCTGCAAAATTTGCTTTCTACCGTCTTACATAAACTATACAGAAACTGGGCAGATTCTTGTGATTGTTGACGTTCATTATCCTAACTTATTACTTTGACTCATATTACTCCGATACCTGTTTTTCAAGTCCATAAAATAACAAGCTTATCGTGGCTATTAATCGTTTTAATATCCTCGAAACTGCCTGGTATTTAATGTATCGATAAACAGCGAATTCTGCGCATTATACAGTACGGTCTCTGTTTACGTATATCAATTCCACTTATTTTGACAACATTGTAATTAGTGGTGAATTAAATGAACTTTGAATCTACACGTGTATCTGAACGCGAAGATTTATTAGACATGATCGAAGGCTCTTATTATATGAATTTTAATTATACAAATGATTTGTCCTCTTACAAGTTCATATAAATAGAGTTCTACTCCTGTAGCTGGAGCGTACATGTGGTTAGGCGAGATGTGTCAGAACATCGCCATGCAGAACTGACATTTGGATGGCCTCCTTTCTCCGCGTGGCACGTGGGCACAGACTTTTCGGCGTGCAACGAGAAAGTTGTTAGATATACAGGGTGATCCTGAAGCAGCGAAACCGCCTGCACCATTTAAGCGCTGACCAGACTTTATTTACAAGTGAAACGGGTTTCTCCCACTCAAGCGTCGTCGTCGTCTTGCTTTAAAATTTGTTTTGAAATCGAGATAAAAAGGAAAAGCGGGAAGCGATGTTAGATCTGTCGTAGACCTCCTTCTGAGCTCTGCTTTTCCTTTTTAATACCGGTGCCTTGGGTTACGACGTTTCGCAATTTCATATCTTTATAGAGAAATAGAATTTTCATGTGAATGTTAAAAAGCTGAAATTGAGAAAATCCTTTGTATAATTATTATAATATAGAATAAAATGAGAGACACAACGAACAGAGGTTTTCTTCTTCTGAAGCGCGAAGAAGTTAAATTTTATCTTAAAATTGCGTTTTTGGCTGGGAAAAAATATAAACTCAATGTTAATTGTTATCTTTCCATTCAATATTTAGTAGATTTTTATTTATTTTTTATTACTTCTGTTAATCCGTTAGCTACACTATCCACTAATTTATTTAAAGTTTCGTTTTGAATATTCGCCATATCAGATCTTGTTGCTTTTTTCTTTTTTTTTTTTTTTTGTAATTTAATGATATTTTCCTCCGATTTCTCCTTTTTTTGCTACAATTCCCCATAGATTCTCGATCAGGTTCAGATCAGTACTCAATGCTGGTAATGGTAATACATGGTAGCGCAATAATCCATGGCAATAATTCTATTCCGAAATCTTGAAACCTTTGTAATGTCGGCTGCATGAATAGGAGCATTGTCTTGTTGAAAAATTGTTTTCTTGTCTCCTCTTTCAGTTGTGAAAGGCAATAATTTGCCATGTAACATCTTCTGATATCCTGTAGCGTTCGATTTAATCTTTACGAAAACAATTTCACCTAATGTTCCATGATCTCCAGACATGACCAATGATTTCATGGAAATATTCAGGAAATAATGCAAAAAATGTGCTTGGGTCTGTAATTATTTACACTACTGTAATATAGTTTCACTCATTTTTTCACAAATTTATAATATTTATATTATTAATATTTATACAAATCCGTATCTTCTTGTAAATAATTAAAAGGAGTAAAATCTCGGTAAAGATCTGTTTCAGTTGTTAAATATTACAACAAATACTATGTATAGTATCTACTTTTGATGTTTTATATATTTTCGCCTATTACGATGCGTTTAATTAATTTTTTTATATTTCAATTTTTCATAAACAACCCCAGCCTAATTATCACGAATACCATACTTTGAAACGCAGTCTAACTATATATAATGAATACTATACTTTGAACCGCGATCTAACTACATATAGTGAATATTATACTTTGAACCGTATTCTAATTATAATGTATAATATTATATACATTATCTATTCATTTATAATGTATATAATGTATAATTTAGCATATTATTTGCATTATGCGCGCTTCTATATATTCCACTTTCCTACGAGTGCATAAACATTATTCAACAAATTACACGTATAAACTTCTCCTAATTTACACGATTGCTAAAAAAATTTCAAGGACCTTTGGTAATTGACAAGAGAAGTAGAATTTAAAAAGAATCCGAAACAAATGAAATTTAATCTACAAGTTTATCTGTTAGACCAGCATTACGGATCGCTGAAATTTAAAATTTTCCAACTTTTTGTCCAATTACATGGTCAAAGGGTAGTTCCAGTGGAAAAATTTAATTCTATACTTGCGATTTATTTTCACGCGTAGAACAATCCTCGATCGATTATTAGTCCAGTCCGGAATTAGCCACGTTCAAGTATACTTGATAAATTTTCAAACTCGATTTTCTCGAAAACTCAGCCGAAAACGAAACAATTTCTTCGTATACCTTTTTCTTATTTTTAAGCAATCAATCACGTCCCGCTTTTACATGTCTTACTAGGTCGGACCCTGTATATTGCCTGAGATAAGATCAGTGGCGAAAATTAGATTCAAGAACTTTGTTTCAAGAATATTTGCCATAATTTGCAAGTATCCAAAGATTTATAAACGCCAGTGTACGTCTAAGATGGATGAAAGGACGAGGAGAAAAACGAACCGGTCCCTAATCGTCGGAACTGGCAGAAAATGACGGCGGCCATCGCGGCGCTCATTGACTCGAATGAAGTTGACCTAGTGAGGCACCCACTGGTTGTTTAATCTAAAATTAATTCCTAACAGCTGCAGCCCGTTAGGCGACACGCTCGCCGCCGCTTCGTCCACACGCTTCTTCTTCTCCCTGTCTTTTATTATTCTTATGTCGTGTCAAGGCCGCATTCCAGTTTCATTTGAACTTTCAGAGGAATCGTATTGTCGTGATGAGGCTTGTGGGAGAGACGATGTGTCTCGAAAGGATCGCGAAAGTAAGCGAAAGGAGGAAGCCAGTCTTGGTCCAGGTGTTAATCGATGCTATCGACGCCGTGATTATGTTAGTTATCGACGATAGCGTGGTAGTCTTTTTTACATAGATTTTCTTTTTATATTTTGCCGGAGAGTTCTTAGATCGATCGCAAATGTTTCTTCTCCGAAGGATTTCGAAATGTAGTGTAGGAAGTTTTTGGATTTATGTGCTACGTGGAAACTTTGAGATAGCAATACGTACATGGAAATTTACGTACTTACACTTACATTAAGTACTTACATACTTACACTAAATTTACACTTACGAAATTGTAAAAGCTTCGTTCTATCGTACGTGGCTGAAACACTTGGGTAAATGGAGATAGAACGTGGAAAATTTACACCACAGCGACGTTGAGAACGTATCTCGTTTCTGAGACCTGGGGATGGTCTCCAAGTGTTTTGAAAGATCGGTGAAATTATACAGTGGTTCGCAATAATTTGTACAATTAGAGAAATATTTAATGAATATATTATGTGTGTTGTACAAAACATTTTGAAATTTTATCGACAGTTTAACGAGACACGACTATCGTGATTTTACATTAAGGTTTACGATGTGTACGATTTCGCTTATTCGATCATTGTTTCGATAATTATCTTCCTTCAGTTTGTTTTATGAATTTATTATACAACCTGGATATTATTTTTAGACAATGTTAAGCGATATTTATTAACAAATGATATTGATAAAATTGTTATAAAGGCCTCTTTTTTTTTTAACTGTGCAATCTATTTTAATAATTTATTTCTTGTAAAGTTTAGGCACCAACCATTTCAGATTGACGAACACGAGAGAAGAGCAATGATGATGTTTAGATCATTTTTGATGATTTTCTGTCTACGCACGTTTTCACTTACCTATCTTTATGTAATCTATTTATATAACTTTAACAACATTATTTGTTAATAAATATTGGTAATTAATATCGAATTATTTATGTATGTATTATAGCATTGTATTATAAATAATAATTAATGATGTTATTGTTAATTGGTATTGTTCAAAAATAACATCAAGATCGGAGAGAACATAATAAATCACTAAATGAAACTGAAGTGAGGTAATTATGCGAAATTCGCAAATATGTAAGTTTATACTAAAGTTACACTTGTAAACTGGGGTGTAGGCGTGGAAAAATTTAAGTCTATATTCTTTTTATTGTCGGAACACATTGAAGATTTTTTCAGCTCGAAGAGAACTTAAAGAGTTGTGTAGACAATTTTTTTGATTTAAGCACAATTGAAGATTTGCGATACGTGTACATAGAAATTTAGAGATTAAAATATGAAATGTCTTTGGATACACTGACGCCATAAGATATTTACACACCATTGTATTTATTGTAACGTTTTACATATTAATTAAATAACTTCAAGTATATTAAGTAAGATATAGTAGTACTTTCATATAACTATAAAAATTTGATACAATGAAAATGGAACGTAGAAGCTGATAAACAGAAGCTTTATTAAAAAATAACGGTACTTTTTCTAGTCACACTATGAAAATTTTGGAATATGAAAGTATTATACTTCTATTGTATCGCCTTCACAGCGTGTCCAACAATGAACTACTCGTTCTACTTAACGCTGTTCCTCGATATATCCGTACGTTCCAACGAATTAATATAATTCCAAACAATTATTTAGTTTTCTGATAAAAGCAATTTATGTGCAGTATCTTCTTTAATGTTGACGTTATTGTTGTTATTACTTATCGGTTACGCTCTTAATGATGTAACAGCTCGATGACGCGTTCAGTTTTCCCGGGAGCAGATTAGTGTACCATTCAACGTTAACATAATGTAATACTCTGCTACCAATACCACGCCTCTTTACGGCACTCTACCGAATTACACAACAAACAAGACAATGAATAACTTGTTGATTGCAAAGTTGCAAGCAACGTTACAGAAATACCAAATCTTTTTCTAAGACAATTGGACATGAAATAAAGTTCGATTAAGTATTCGCTAAGAATGCTAGTATAATATTTTTTTACAATAAACTGTCAATTAGCAATCAGAATTATTTTAGAAATTGGTCATTCTTAAAAAAATACTAAAATAAGAAGCTCAGTTCCACCGTCATGTTAATAATAACGACAGAACAGAAGGCATAGAGAGTACATCTTGCATCCACGTTACCCAATAGAAACATACGAAAATGTTAAAAATAGGACAAAAATATTTCACGAATATTTCCTGCAGAACAAACCAATGTTTTCGCTGTATTTTACACGACGATTAAAATGTAAAGAAGTACCAATGATAAAAGAAAAATATATACGGGTATCTCCTATAGAACGATGCAAATAATTTCACTATCCTAGAACACGAAGAAATGTTTGCAAATATTCCTCAAATATTTTCTATACAATAACTCAAAAATTGTATGTACGTACTATATTTTTACTAGGATTTCATGTATACTTTATCCAATAAAAACGCCCAGAAATATCAAGTATAAGGCAAACATATTTCGCGAATATTTCTCAGAAAACTGTCAAAGAGGCAGTCAGTATATTTTTAAAAGATAATTAAGATTCGAAGGAATGTCAAAGATATTTCTCAGATATTTCCTACTAAATAATCCAAAAGTATTTTACTGCATTTTTACACGGACTTCGCGTGCAGGTTACCGAATAGGAACTAGCAGTAAAGAAGCCACAGGTTGTCGCTGCCACGATAACGGTGACGATTGTACATAGTGAAAAGAGGGAGAGAGAAGAGTATAGGAAGACGATAAAAAGCATGAGAGAGATAGAGAGAAAGGCGAGGAGAAAAGGCCCGGGGAAAAGGCTTGGAATCGTCGTCGACACTTCCGCGATCTATGGTGATCTTAGGCGTTTCCCATTCGCGTGACCGATCTTTTCCACTCGTGTGGCCAACCAACTCGTTCTTCCCGTATCGCGTCTTACGTCATTGGTTCACTTTTGCGTCGCCGTCGATCGGTTTCGCCGAGAAAGTTCCCCGACTGCTTTCGCATCGTTTCCTTTGACATCGCCGCCATCCCGATTTCGTTTTCAAATTGCAAGCGGCTTTTCCGCAAACTTTACCTTCGTCTCGCATTTCTTCTCCTTTCTCTCTTCTCTTTTCATTTCTTTCTCTTTGTTTTCGAAAAGTATTAACCAAAGAGCACTGGTAGAAAACACTGTAAGTGCGAAAATTGAAAAATTTTGACTTTCTATTGGAAAATATTCTACGTACCAATGAGAATACCATAGCACAGAATTCAAGTAGGATTTCTCTTTCTAAACAGTTATGAATAATGCTAGAAGATGACGTCACAGCGTCGCCTCTATAGAGAAAAATGTAAGCACGAATAAACAATAGTTAATTGTTTCTTGGCTTTTGTCTGTGCCATATATCTAAATGAATAGAACGTTGAGTTTTATCTACAAGCAAGAGCTGCCACACGCACAGTTTCCTACAGATACATTTCTCTTTTTTATGAATTTGGACTACATCAATGCACGAAGTTTCCTTTCCTGCTGAAAACCTTGCCTCTTGGCACTTACAGTGTTTTCCATAGACATCCTTCGGTTGTAATAGAAAGCGGTTTATACGAAACATGTGATCATTGGTTCAGTTACTTAGGCACGCTGTAAACATCGCATTCCACTGGAAACAACAAAAGCACGGATAGAGTTTGCTATAACATCGCGATTGGTCGGTAGTAACAGGTTTCGAAAGGCACGTGTGTCCTTCGATATTCCCGTCTCGTCCTTGGCAATGGAACGTAGACGAGCTACGTCGGATCCACGTAATCACGGCAGTCCTTTTAGTTTTAAATCCTTAATCGTTACATTCTACGCGACTTCGATCATTCGCGCAATTATTTCCCGACATTCAGCCCTTTACGTAACAACACCGTGCAACATTTGCATGGTAACCCATCCTCTTCGTTGCTCCGTCTTCGTCCTTGAAATCCTAGATCCAATGGCATACCGATCAAATTGGCCAAATTGCTCACGAACTAGACGCTTCCTTGTTGCAAAACGGAGTGTTTATTGCGGTTAGAACAGGCTTTTCTTGAGTCTCAGTCAACTTTTGCCTGATCGCAGGATTTTGATCTCGGTTGCGAAATTTCTTCGCGTATACAGTTTGCTGGATGATGATGTAACGTTCCTAACTTTTTTTTTTAATTGTCAATTCATCGTAGGAGAAGATTTCTTTAAACTTGGCAAGATTCCGAAACAGTTATTAAAATTTCTTTAGTGTGCGATTGTTCGTTAAATCGAAGTTTGAATTGGAAACTTCTTTCCGATAAAAAGAAGAATTCCGTTTGAAGAGATTCGTGGATGAAATGTTGTTTGCAGATGCTTTGTGAGATATTCAGAGTGGTACGAAAGATTAAGAAATTGCAGAATTGATATAAAAATACCAGAATCTCGATGAATACTTCATTGAAACTATCGAATTTAAGGAAAATTCCAAATAAAATTACGTCAAAGGTCGTTGTGAAATATGATAAAAACTTGTGGCCAGTAGCATATGTGAAAACAGCGGGGCCACTTTAAATTCTATTTTAACGTACACTATTTTTAACTTGTATGTTTAGTATGAAAGTGTTCGTACATCGACCGCACAGCAAGTTAAGGTAATAGCAATTTCCTTTCTGTTTCAGGTAAGTGACCATGAACAACAGCAGAAGCTACACCTGTACTTGTATAACTTCTTATGGGTAACATTTACGAATTAATCTTTAACTCTCGAAGTTGTACTATTTTCGATAAATATTAATAATCCGGCGAATGCTATTTATAACTATTCTTGCTATTGCTTTAGCAACTGGATATTATTGACTTCTTAAATTTTTCTGTTATTATTTTACCTCGCGGGCTATTCTATCGCGAATTTTTAGCCATTCGAGCTATTATTGGCATTTCTTCTTTATTTATTAAAATTAGCTTTTGAAAAACGTACCATCTAGGAACAATTTTACAATTTTTCTGAAAACAAACATAATTCGTGAATTTCAGTAGTACAACAATCAAACGTTCTTTTGTGTTCTTTTGTATATCTCGAAAATTGAAACAGGAAGAAATGTTTCGCCTAGAACAACACGAAATTTTTAAAAATTTTAAAGTATAACAAAGTGAAGCGAAGGTATTTCATAAATATTTCACGTAAAACAGTCCAACAATTTTTATCACATATTTGCGAAGGTTAGTAGAGTGTAGAAAAATATGAAAATTAGTATGAGAATATTTTAAAAGTATTTCCTGCTAAAATAATTCGTCTACGAGCTTCGTAATAACACGCTAGCAACAACGGAAGTTACCCACGGAACAGTTGTTCCGCCAACGATAATTCGCAGTTTATCGTGTTTGTCGAAGCAATTACGCAAATCGATACGCGAAAGAGAAAGTGCACAGGGAGTCGCGTAAGTCAATCAAAAAGGAATCTAATCGCGACCACCACACGTGGCTCGGTTAACTCTTTCGTACCTAGAATATTGTTATAAGATTATTAATCTCAGAAAAAGATTGCGATCAATTACTATTTGCCATTCTAAATTCTAAAGTTTGAAAAATATAAGAGCAAATTACAAATGGTGTTTAGGTGTGTGAAGAGTTGAAAGGGTAAATAATCTTTCGTAAATAATTATTTGTATTATACTAGACGTAGAATACATGACTTTATAATCAGTGCGAAATATATCGGAAAGAAGTCATTTCTACACCTAATATATGCAAATAAGATGGAATATATGTATTGTTATATTTGATATATGAATAATATAAAGGACACGAATGCATAATTAATTGTGTTATACGTCTAGAAGAAAATTAAAAAGATACTTGCATAGTTATAGTGAATAAATAATATGTGAGAGTGCAACAGTGTTGATTCTAATGAATAAGTAGTATACGCACAAAGACACACAGAGTGTTGGTTGCATTAGATAAATAATATTCAATCTACACACACATATTGTTATCTGCGATATATATGCACAATATGTATACATAATATACATTATACAATAATACAAAAGTGTGCACCACGTGAGTTACATTAAATAAGTAATAGAAGAAAGTACACCAAATCAGTTACATTAAATAAATAATATAAAAGAATATACCATATAAATTACATTGGATAAACCATACGAAAGAGTGCAGTACGTCAGTTACATTAAATAAATCACACAAAAGGCTATACCACATCAGTTACACTAAATAACTAATACAAAAAGGTATATCACTTCAGATATATTAAATAAATAGTATAAAAGCGCGTGATGTTGGTTACATTAGAAATATGCACGATATAAGATGCATTAGAATACATCATTAATTTTTAATAAGTTAGAAGGGTGACCCATGGAAAGAGCAACAATGTGCACGATTTACATAGGTCGTTTCATATACGCACGCGCAATTTCCCTGATGATTACAAAGTCTTGGTCGCGTCGAACTTTTCCGGTGGCGCATCGCGTGTACAGACGTTGAAATCCCTTCCGGTTCAGCGGGCCTCCTCTAAGATCACGCTCGAATTCCTCGTCAGAGATTTCTAGTTTTGATTTCCGTGTGCAAATTTCGCGAATGCACATCGTAATTACGAACTGTACATTCGGTCAGACTTAATTCGATTCCTTGCTAATTCATAGCTATGATAATTACTCGTAGTTTTAGCAATTAAGTTCTACTTTCCAGGAAGTATTATACTATCGAGTCCCCGGGTGTCTGAGATCACTTATGTTTCCGAGATCATTGTTTTTCTTATTTTTCATGAAAGTTTGCTGCGAGGTTACAAACTTGTCAATTTTACTTTATAATCTGGTAGTAATTAGATTAGCGATAGTAAAGTAATTTGATCCATAATCTAATACAATGCTAACAATTCCACTGTCTTTTAATTAAGTTTCATTACTCCGTAATTTAATAATTTACTTACCAGACAGACTTTACTTATCTAGAACTTCATAAATTGTACCATTCATAATTTAATTTCATCATATAAAATTAAAAGAACCTCCTAATTAAAAATACGTAGCTGCCTACCTACAGTAAAATCTGGAATTTCCTGTGTCCGGTCGATAATGAAAAGAGTTGGTAGGAAATAAGTATTCAATAATTTTCGAAAGTGAAAGATCCGCTAGCCCGAAAATTTCTAAACATTTTTTCCATTAAAAAGGAATTTGGAAGAGGAAGAAGAAAATATACGTATATTGGGACACGCGATATATGTGTAATGGCTCGAGAAAGTGCGATCTGTCGAGCGAACATGCACGTAGAATTTATTGGTACGGGGGCAAGGTTTCGCGGAACGAAGATTTTTCGAGTAGATCGATTGATTCGGGGCGGTGGATCTCTGGCATTTGTGGCTGGATCGGAGCCCGGAAGTCGGCGAAGCGTTCGCTCGTTCGCCCGAGGGGAAAGTGGTTTGAGCAACTTTCACTTGCTGCCAGGCCAAGCCACGTCCTCTTCTCCTCGAGTCCTACTCGAGACCTCGACAGTGTATTGTGCCTTGTTTCTTCGAGGAAACACCGTTATCGTCATTATATCCTCTTAATTTCTTATTTGACACGTGAACAATCTTAGAAGAAAGGATTGTTCTTTTTCGCACATGATCTTCGCAATTTTACCATGGTCTGGTAATCGTTACTTCTTTGTTTATCAAGAAAAACGTATTATCTTGTATCTTAAAAATATATTATTTTACATCTTGAAAGTTATAAGAAGGGAATTGCTCGAAGTTGTGCTCTCGCGATTTACAAATTTCTTCCTTTACTTTTCTCGAAGAAAATGTATTATTTTTAGGAATGTTCTAGGAGGTTAAGGAAGTTCTGGATTTTACGATGGTTTATTAATTTTCGATCTTCTTCGAAGAAGAAGAAATTATTTTAACAACATTAGTATTGGAATAGCGTAAAAGAAACTCGACATCTTTGCTTTTACGTGGAAATTGATAGCTGCACATTAATTTATTGTGTTAGTATCACTTTCTTCGCGTTTTGCAATAAGTATTATAAGAAAGGAGTTATTCATTATTTGTACTTTTCGTACGTGAGATTGCAAATGTTACATTGAGTTGGACAGGCAATTCGAATAATAATTGACCTCAGGAGTAATTAGATTGATTCGTTAATCATTCTGTGTATTAATCAGTCGCTTTCTAATCGCTGTTGGTAATCACGTATTTTAAACGACTATTTTATGACTTTCTAGCTTTACTATATTTATTTAATAGTCATCCTTCTGATTTAATACTCAGTGTCGTTAAACATTATGCTATCATTGCCATCAATCTACAGTTAAAAGATAAAATTAACTTAAAAAATCGATAAACTATTCGGATTATCTGGAGATTCAACGTAAATCCTCTGTATTGCTTAATCCGCGTCGATCTCTGCTTAATTTATTCGTCTAGAAGTATCTGGATAATATATTAATATTAATTATAATTATTATCCATTTCTTTCTTTCATCCTCTATGAAGTTGTCTTCGAAAATTAGATATAATACCTGATTTATAGCAGAGAGAATTTATATTATCATATTTATAGGAACTTTTAGATGTTCAAACGATTAAATCATATTTTATGGTGAAAAAATAATTCTACAATGGTAGAAACAGATTAAGTACCTACATGAGTTATTTCACCTGCTACGCGCGTTTTATGTATTTTTACAGCTTTAAATATCCTACAAGAAACTTAACGTTAGCAATTGTATTCGATAAATAATCGATTTTATAGTTATTAAACAATGCCTATAATAAGTTATTAAACAAATAGATTGAGGATTCTTATACATTTACGGAAAATTTAAACACGCAGAGACACACAGAATTAGTATGGGAGTCAAAGAAAATGCGAAAACAAGGAAGTATTACGCTATATTTCCTTGTCCTTTGCACGATAAATTTTACAATATCAAATTTTATAAATTATATAATAAAATAAATTTCGTAAATATCTTTCAAACGAATCGCTCTTCGATCCAAATACCTTAGTACCTTGAAAAAGAAACGAATCGAATGGTGCACAAAAAAATGCACCGTTCCATTTGAAAAGTAGCAGTGGCCTTGACTTTTCATCAAGATAAAATCTTTTCTCAAGTTCTTAATATTTATCGCAATTTGTAGGCGATTAGAAGTCTAGTTATCTCATTAAGGCCCCGTTAACTCATTAAGCAACAACGTTGCGCTAACGTAATACTCCATTTGCATGTTTCGATTAATTCACATTATCGAATTCTGTTATTTAACATCGTGGGAGGGAATTCCAAGAATTCGCTTAATACTACGAAATTTAAAGAAACTATCATTATTTATAATATTATGACGAATCATTGTTCTTCAATGGGTTAAAACTGATTGAAACATTCTATTGTCCGACTACCGGACGTGCCTGAAAAATCATTAGGACTGATCTTTAAACCATCCTGTATATGACATAAATTATAATATGCAAGTATATAAAATATGCAAAGTTTTGCACCTACTCTGATATTTATCAGGTTGCATAAATACCCGCAATCTAATCGATTAATCAAATCATCCCTTAATCAGTGTACGTGTTCCAACTCAGTCCGTCCAAATCAAATCTAAATTCTATTTACACCAAACATCGCTACAAAAATCTTTCAACGTAATCCAACATTCTCATCATCGTCGTCATCGTGTGGAAGTAACAAACGAGTGCAATTCAAATACAGGAAGAACCGCGACTCGGTCGATCAACCGAGAGTGCAAATTAACTCGACGCAGTTCGCCAAGAAATCAGATTGCGAATGAAAGAGAAATCCGTGTCTGGAAGGTGGTGGGGACTCGTGCACATGCTCCGTTATAATCGAAACAGGGGGTAAAGGCGGGGGGAGGGGGAGAAAAAGAAAGAAAGAAGGAAGCGGAGGTCCGTGGCAGGAAGAGAAGAAACGCGGCGGCGACCTTTCTTCTTTCCTCTTTTTCCACTTTCCTCCGCCTTCGTTTCTTCCATCCCCACTCCGTGCAACCCCTTTCCCTCCTTCCTCTTCTCACGGAAATGACTTCGTTATTGCGTGCCTGGAACCTATGCGCGTAACGCGTAAAATGCTTGTTCCAGCTTATCAGGAAGCGTGGAAAGCGACCGCCGACCAGTCGACACCCAATAAAAAGCCCAAAAGAATGAAATTTCTCTGCCGGTATATGCGTATACAGGGTGTGCTACAAATTCCATTTTGTTAATGCCAGCAGTTTTGTCGGCAGTTTAATTCCATTTAAATTCCAATATTTGAAGTAATTTCGTTGATTCAATTTTGATAAGTACTTACATTATTTCCATTTCGTTAATATCACCAATTTAATTTCATTAAAATTTCGGAACATGGAATCCATTTGTTAATTTCATGTCGTTAATGTTACCAATTTAATTCCATTTAAATTTCGAAATTTGAAATACCTTTGGTAATTTCATTTTGTCAATACCACCATGGAGTTTTGTCTCCAATTTATTTCCATAGAAGTTGTTGTAAGGGTTGAAATGTGATCAAGGGTTTGCGTACGAGGGATTAAAAAAAAGACGCGATTTATCGTTCTACAATGTCTGGACTTTAGAATGGTGAATACTAAATTCTGATTGTAAAAGTACTATGATATATTTGCAACAGATTTACTTCATACTTATTCGAAGAGGAAAGTAAAAATTGATTAATCTCTTCTACGCGTATCTCGACTTGTGAAGAAATGTCGGCACTTTATTATGTATTTTTTTCAACTCTACACCATTCCATACTAACTTTTACTACTTATCTTACTTGCTGTATTTTTAGAAGAATTTCTGTGAAACAGTAAGACAAAAGTGAAACGTAATTTTTCGTCGAACCATAGCCACAGAAAATATTGTACTGTACTACTAAATATACTTCCCATTCCATCCTGTTCTAAATTATTTTATTTTGTCTATTCTGCTTTCTATTTTAAAAGAATCTGAAGTTAGAACAAAATGAAGAAACCAATCTAATTTACTAAAACCTAGTGTAACTTACACATAGCATCTGTGAAATGAGAGCAAAGAAAATGAAGAGAGATTGGAAGGTAGTAAACAGTATAACTAATAGTGTTGTTTCAGAAAGCAACGATCTGGTATTTATCGTAGAAACAAATATAAAAGTATCTCCTGAACCGTTTCTTAAAACTCGCTGTGTGTCCAAGGAGAAACGTATCTTGTTTCTTTCGATTATCTTTATCAAAGAGAAATTGTTATCGATAAGGGAGCAGACGGGGAAAGCGAATATATTGCAGACTAATTATCGAGGAAATTAATCGTGTTTTTATTTCGAGAAAGTCGATTTTTCATCGGCGTTAGAAATTCTGGAAATATCGTTTCGTTCTCGCTTTCGTTATCCCAACTTTTGGCTTGCCGGCAATCGAGTTTTATCGCTTTCTATTTAAATATTCAGCGAAACACGCTTTCTTCTCCTCCTGTCGTTTCAAAATTTATTGAGGAAATTTTGTTTCGTACAGTGGTTAAGAAGCTTCGTGCAAAAATAAAAAATCTTGCCTTCGTATGCCTTGGTCGCTCCCTACGCTAAATTAACTCCATGTTAACGTCCATTACTCGCTTTTATCTGTTAAATGTTTATACTGTCGCCTGGTATTTTGACGTAAATCGAAAAGAAAAAAATGTCTCTAATATGGAATTAAATTAAAATGTAAATAAATATATAGTGAAAAGATATGTATCTTCTACGCAGATCTAGTAAAAAATAGATATCTTTATTAAACTATTAAGTTAGCATTAGTAATAGATTACATCTAAATTACATTTGAATATTCAAAATACCGCGCACATTGTAGATTTAAATGAAGAAGGAATGAAAAAAGATGAAAATGAACGCTATATGAAAAGGTATGTAATACGGGATAAACATGCCTTTATCAATATACTTCACAAACAATTACACAATAAAGTATACACCGCAGTAAAAACATCTTTCTAAATTAAAATTCTGTGAAAAATAAAATGTTAGCAGTTCTGATTACACCAATAATAAAATATCAATAATGTGATGTTAATATCATTTACAATTTGTAGTTTCCTAGTACTGATACCAGTAATAAGCAATCGATCGATTATGAGAAAGTCGCGAACATTTTGCTCGTTCTCAGTCACGAATAATACACGTATTCTCAATCGTACTTGAACAACTCGGTTCTATTTCATTCGTACCGCTATTTGTTCTCGTTTCCGCGTGGATCGTGAACGTGTACTCTTTCGGTGTATCAGGAAATGCGTGTCCCCTTCTCCGTGCTCGCAAGGGAAAGTTTTCGTTCTTACCAAATTCTTTCTCCTCCTCTGTCCTGTTCCCCTTCTTGTTTTTATCCCTTCCCGTATTCGAGACACTGAGAGAAACTCGAATCGCCCGGTTTTATAGCGCGTTTATTATTTCTGTCTAACCGGGTGGTTTTCGAAAAGAAACGAAAATTAAAATTCCAAAGAACCGGAGACGGTAATTCAGCGAATCGAGTATGATCATTCCATGGAAGATTGAAAAGATTTTAGGGAGAGAGTTATTTTGATCCGAGATATTGAAAGCTCAAACTGACCTATTCCACTTTTTAAAGAATTCGCAATTTTAGTACTGCGATGGACGATTAATGTTGAGTTTGTGTCAAAAGTCGAGTTGATCAGTTTCGCATGTGTGTAGCTCACGTATTGTACATCCAGTTGCATACTTGCTAGATAGACGATTTTTCAGATAAATTTTGATCTTTAGGTCCTTGGAACTTTGAGTCTGAATTTTGTAATCTCGCTGTCTTTACATTTTTAGATCTTCGAGTCTTTGGATCTTTCAGTCTTTGAATGTTTTGCTCTTAGAACTTTCCGATTTTTGAATCTCTGAATACTTAAATATTTAATTATGAGATACGTAATACTATAGAAAATGAATGTTTTATATATTTGAATAAATAACCACCATAAATAACCAAATCGTTCTATGAACATTATCACTTGTCACACGAGTATTCTTCGAAGTATCACTAATGCAACGTGACGAGACGCCATCGAAAGAATTACAAAACCACGATGAAAATCCTATCTAATTAACAATTTCGAATCTTATTTCTTTTTTATCATCTTCTATGAAATGTCGAGTATACGATGTGTATACTATGTGTATACTATATGAGAGTGCATTGGCTGCGGTCGTTTCTTCGCGAATAATTTCTAGTCGACCGCGAGCGAGCGCTGTACAAGATAACGAAAGGGAAAGATAACCGTGGACAGGCGCGACCAGGCGTGAATTATTTCACGTAGACAGGTTTACGGTGCGAGAGACTCAGCTAAAAAAAAACCATCCTCGAGGAACAGGCCGCTTCTCCTTGACAGTCTCCTTCCGCAAGTGATTGACGAGCTACCGAGTCACTTTTCTGCATTCAACCTGTTAGTACCTTTGACGATCTTGAACCGATTTTATCTGTGGTTTAGAAAGCACTCGTGTTCCACTAATCACGAATTATTTAGTATTTATCAGTAATTCCAAATACTTTCTACGTTTCCTTCTAATCAAGTAAGATGTTAAAGGGAAAAGACGACGGCGTTTCTTGCTGTGTTCAAAACTGGTAATCTTGTTTGAACTTTTAATGGTTTCCGTATGAAGAATATTCGTTTCTTCTGACGCATTTCCTAGCGAACGACTTGTAGTAAATTTTGCATGGGATTAATTTCTAAAAAGCATGGAAGCATTTCTTCTGGCATTTTTCATTTGTAAAGATCACCATTTCATATTGACACCTTTCTGGTGGTCGGTTTTTTTTTTTAAAAGTATCCATTTCCTTTGGTATATAACGTCTATATGTACTTACCGTACTTCTTGTTATATTTTTTGATAGCGTTTGCAATTACGTTTGTATGAGAAAGATCGTAAAAATGATACAAAGTGGCACTGCTACCAGTGATGGTATTTCTAAATACTGATTATTTATTCTTACAGGTGGTATCAAAGTACAGAAGTAATGAAATAAAACTACGTTTGAAATTCTAACATTACATTTATCTTAACCCGAGCCAACCAAAATTTCGACATCAAGCAATCAACATTTATCAACAATCATTCTAGCTTTCAAATTGCACTAATAGGCACTTCAATCAATCATAATGTTAAACGAAACTGCAATTGTTGAACACTGAAAAGGAAACGGTCGTAGTTAGGCCTTTCAATTCGTGATTTTCCAAAGTAACTCTATGCTTCCATCGAATAGAGTCCCAGGATTCTTCATCTTATTCATCGAATATAGTCCAATCTATAGCATTTATCAATTCTTAGTTCCCAAATTATATTAAAAGAAGCTACGATCAATCATGGTCTTCGAAAAAATTCCGACTATAGAACTTTAAAGAAGAAAAAAATGCTGTTTTTTACTTCCTACCCCTAAATTCTCGAAGTAACTATAGTTCCTGCGCAGTAGGATTCTGATATCAATCAATCTATAACAGTTGTCAGTTTCTAGCTTTCGAATTGCATTAGAGGAAACGACAATTAATCACAGTCTTGAACAAAATTCCAATTATAAGATGTTAAAAAGAGAAACCGATGCTCTTCACTTTCTATCCCAGAAGTTTCAAAGTGACTCTATGGTTCCCGCGGGATAGGGTCTCGGAAACGTTTCTATGTGGTTCGCTGCATAGTCGTGTGCATCGAGGCGATAGGAAACGATTCCCAGGAGGTCTGGAGGCTATCAGAGGAGCGGCCAAGGACGTCTTCGTGGCTCGTTGCGTTTCAACCCGTTATGCACGAGCTCGTAACTTACAATCGCTGTATTCCAGACAAGGCAGACACGGATTTCCCTATGTTTATTGTTCTCGCTTTACCCTATTTCTTTTAATGTCGACCCTCGCAGTTTCGCTTGCTAACATTAGTTTATCGTAAAATCAACGATTGTCGTTCATTAGCGTAGAAAGTAAAGGAAAAATTATTATTAGAAGGTTTATAAGAAAGTAATGCCATAGTTTTGTAACGTGAAGTATTTATTTATTTTCGTTGTAAATAGGGAGTAGATTTCGCTGAGCAGTTTTCATTGGAAGACAAAAAAGGTAGCGATTCTTCTAAACCGGAAACATTGATTGATCAAGAAAAATAGCGTTTCGCGAGGTTTCACCATGGATAGATGCATATCAAAGGATTGTACGGTTTGTATAATAAAGCATTTGTGGTCCCGTTGTTAAACGCTATCTTATTCCCGATTATTAATTATGTTCTGTTTTATATTATTCGTTATTACTTGTCTAAGAATATTCTGCTTTTTAATGCTCCCTTCTATCAAAAGTAAATTACATGCTAGTTACATTTAGTGTAATTAAAATAAATCCAAGGAAAGTCGACTTGTCTTTTTCTTCTATTATTTTTAAATTATAAATTATAGTGTATATTCCAATTAAAATTAATGGTTAAATAGGACATAAAATCTAGTATTTCATTTTCCATTTCTATTTGTTTGCTGTTATAGATCGTAGATTTGGAGATGCTTTAAATCTAAATAGAAATCCATAAAAATGGTAGCAATAAGCAGAAATTAGGGAAGAAAGAAGTTTTTATCTTTTCTAGTCACCAAACATTATTGTATTAACTAACACACGTTCGCGATATACCTAAACTAAACTGAACTCAAACCTAGCCTAATCTAAACGATATTAGCAATAAGGTCACTAAAAAGCAGAGATAGCATTCGCGTCGAAAACTCGTTGAAATATATAACATGCTAGAATTGTTTCTTGCTTCACTTGCTTCTTGACATAGTTTCACGATAAATATGTACGTGTATCTTGCTGAAAATATGCGAGGCGACATTATTACTAATAAAACTTTGACTAATTCTTCTTGTACAATTTTTTAATATAGCACAAGAAATATTTGTGAACAATCTTCCACATTTCAGTTATTCAAATATTGATTAAGTCGAAGCTTATCAGATTCTGCGTTATTGAGGGACATTCTAATTTAACTTCCAGTAATACAAGAAAAATGAAGAAATAGAAAATTCTATGATCCGGTAATATCTCAAATATCCATTTAAATCGCCAAACTGGGCCAACGATAATACGATAGATTGATAACTATTATTCTCGATAAAATAATTTCATCATTTATTTTCGAAAGTTCTTATTTTATGTCTTCGTTAAATTTTTCATGGAATTTTCACTTAATAAATCATTTCCTCTTAATAGATATTATTTTCGATAAAATCTTGAACGTCGAAAATCTCGTTAATAATTCGATAATTTCACGTGCAACCGTGTTTCAATATTAATTTAACATTTATTATTTCGAAAGTTCTCATTCATTTCTATATACAATTCTACTTTTCGTTTCTTGTAGCTTTCATCGAATTTCCACGTGGTTTCCTCTTAACACACGTAACATCGACGCGTAAATATAACTCCAAACAGACGGTCTCGACTTGGTAATCGGTTTCCTCTTTCCCGTGTGCAATCACTTCGAGCAGTAAGCAGTGTCAGTAATTAGAGAAGACTGTACTAATTAGAGCGTACTCGAAAAGAGAAAGCATTTTAAGGAACACACACGCAGTCGTGCGCCTACTTCCGGCACTTCGAGGATCATGAAAGATCCTTATTTTTCCCTCCTCGTCATCGCGAGCTTTTTCATCGATATTACGTGTCATTGTCGTATACTATATCTCGCGAATTTTCGAACAGTAAAATTTCTTTACGACGATTTTTCTATTTTCCGACCGTTAAGCGCACAACCAACGAAAGCTTTTTTCATTATCATCTTTTCCTATTTTCTTTTCCTGATTATAACTGTAGTTTTTCTGTTTGACTTACTTTCCTAGTTTCCACAAGTTTGTGTTTAGTAACGTATGCTAATCTTAAATCCTTTTAATTAAGTTTAAATTAAACTCTTAATTAAGAGCGTAAGTAATAAAGTTAGCGTGAAATACCGCGCTGCGTTTTAGTGAGTTGTTGAAGGTTTGGAGCAGAATTTAAGTGCTAGCGGAATATGAACATTTTTCTGACTTTTCCGAATTTTCTGAATTTCAAATATCTGAATTTTTAAATCTTCGAAGCTTTGAAGAACTGAATCTTTGAAGCGCAGAATCTTTAAAGCTCTGAGATTTTGAACCATTGATTTGAGGCACTGAATCTGTGAAGCTTTGAATCCTTGAAGCACTGAATCTGTGAAGCATTAAGTCCTTGAAGCACTGAATCTGTGAAGCACTGAATCCTTGAAGCACTGAATCTGTGAAGCATTGAATCCTTGAAGCACTGAATCTGTGAAGCATTAAGTCCTTGAAGCATCAAATCTTTGAAACATTGAATCGTTGAAGCACTGAATTTTTGAAGCACCAAATCTCCAGTATTAAATCTTTGAAGCGTTGAAACTTTGAAGCATTGAATCTTTGTAGCGTTGAATCTTTGAAGCATCGAATCTTTAAACCTTTGAATCTCTGATTCTTCGAGTCTCCGCACCTTTGAACCTTTGAATTTCCGAAGTTTGAATCTGTCATGTTTTTGAATCCTTGAATTTTGAGGTTTAGAAGTCACACTTTAAATAAAGAAAAAATTTAAATAAGGAAATTTCAGAGATGAGCAACGATAAGAGATACAACAAAACGTTGTAGAAAATAAATTTATCCCACAAATGTTTAAATTGAATGGAAGTCCCGTATTTATGGTAATGTATTACGTAAACGCTGAACGGTTGACCGCAAGTGTCTAATATATTTAATGGAAATAGGTGTTTGTAGAATTTCGATTGTAAAACTGTATCCACTCGCCGGGCAGTCAGTGCAAATGCAATTATCGAGCGGCGAGGTTAATAGATTTTTAAGATAACGTGGTTTGCAGATAGTTTGTCAAGGAGGAAGACAGCGGCTTACCGCAAACATAAATTATCGGCACACGGACAACTGCGCGAGATTTACAGATCATAAGTCAGAGATTCTTTCTTCGCTCAAATTCAGTCGATTTTCTTCTTGGTCTTCAATTTTACATACAGTCAAACAAAAAAGGTAGTAGTCATCTGAGTGTAGATTTTCTATTGACATTAGCACCTGAGAATATTTCCATTATCAACAACATACGATAACATTTTGGAAAAACCATAAATTCATCTCGGGATGATCTAGAAAAAATAATTGTATGAAAATTCTGGTCTGTGAGGATTAGAAACGTTCTTATAGTGGAAAATTTGCACAGAATGTTACTGCAAAAATTAATACTTTACAATTTGGTCAGTATTTCCAGACTTTTTCAAAGTTCAATATGAAAAGGGCTATTTAAATAAGTAAGATATCATCAAAGAAGGTATCACAAATAATTATATTTAATAATTCTACTTTAAAACTATCTAAACCTAACTTCAATTTGGCGCAAAGCGCATTTAAATACTTGCAATTCGTCCATTAAAACTAAATTTAACTTTAAACCAAACCACATGTTGAATCTTTTTATTGTTATTTGTTATACGTTTTTTATTTTTCTATGCTATCTCACCATTTTATTAATGAATATTTATATAGTTAGCTTTACGTTAGGTTTAGCTTTAGTTTTGATATAAAATTAAAAGTGCTTTGAATTTTTTGTGACACTTTTTAGAATGATATGTTACTTTTTTAAAAAACCCTTTTCGATATATTGAGATTAACAAAAAATGGGAGATACCGATCGAGTTATTATCCTATAAAATGTATAGAATGTTGCTATAAATTTAGTCTGTGAATATTCTTTATATAGAAGTTATTCTACATTATTATACATACATTCAACAATCATATTTGTTTCTTCGAACCATCGATTTTACATCGTTTAGGTCTAGTATAGCTTAGATCTTCTAAGCCGATATAAAATCAATTATTTCTGTTGCTCTACTTGCTTTAGATCTTCTACGAAGTTGATAGAATTTAATATACATAGCATATCATAACCATCTAGAATCGAACTAGGATTCAGTTGTTCTACAAGCGGCTCGGGGTTGAATTTATAAACTTGATCACGAGCTAGGCCTTGATCACGGATTTTAGTTTCACTTCGTATTCGATCTATCGTCCGAAATAGCCGAGTATCGGTGTACCAAGGCCACAGGAAATCATTTCCAAACAAATACCGTTGTTTATTCACTTGCCAACAGTGGCACGCCATCATTGTTGTCAATTATATTCCTATTCCATATTTTCTTCAACATATTTACATAAAAAGTAATATTACGATTAGATTAGCAGAAATACGATTACTGTTATTATATGCATACATATTTGAATAATTTTACGATGTTAATGGATATACAAATTAAATTACTTTTACCAGAAAAATTCCTTAAACGACCCGAACAAGGGAACAAAGGTAATAGGATTATGTTAGAATACTTCAGAATATGTCTGACAACATACTGTCCGTTTTCCCTTATCCTCTCCATTCTCGTTCTCTATTATATGCACGTCATACGTGTATAATACGTGTATAGACAACAAGTTGCAATTATTTTGTACGCTATAAAGATATAAAAACTATAATAAAATACTGTAAATTGTAATTATTATCATTCTATTTATTCTATAATTTCTAGTATCTTAATTTACATTTTATGTAAAATGTAAGATCTTAACTATATGTACGTAAATTATGTTCTATGGTCTCGTGGCTGAAAAGTGCAATTTTCATTGAAACACGCGAGTGACACGGCAAATTGAATCAAAGTATCAAGATTATGAAAGTGTAACGTTGTTGGGCCGTCTATGCCGTGAATGCAATTAAGTTATAACAAGAAACCGTGGCGGTTAATTGATATGTAACAAAGATAAGCCGCTAAAAGAGCGGAAATCATCGTTGTTCGTTAATAAAAGTGTTTTCAATTCCCTTTCACCGGCGTTTATCTGGAATCTCGCTGGATTTTCCATGGACGGACAATGGTTGGCTATAGGCGAACGCAACTGCGTGAGACTTAATGGATATTTTATTCGGTTTCGCGAGTTATTGCCTATCAAGTTAATTTCACCGCCTGCTACCGCGTTCAATTAGAAACGGTGCTCGCGATTTCACGCAAATTTCTGTAGATTGTTATTGCGAAAATAGAAAGAAATGACGCGAGTTGTTTTTGCAGTTTCAAGATTAAAATGACACTGATTAATGCAGAGGGGAAATTTTTAGAATTTTCGGTTACAAGATTAATTTTTCTTTTTTTTTTTTTGGTGCGCGAGAAGGAATCATTAATCTTGGTGCACAACCCGTTGAGTATTTGCGTTTCGAAATTTGACGTTTGTATCGTATTTTTATTAAGCAAGATTAAATGTCGCGAAATTTTGAAAAAGAATTTTCATAATAATTCACGTAAATTTCACATCGATGTAACGGTAGGTTTTATATACAAAAATTAATATGCATACAAAAATTCTTCTACGCTTAACACATTCAGTTTTCTTGTATGTTCTGTCTTCTGTATTAATATTCCATTAATAATCTTTGTTTTATAAAAAGTAGATAAAAAGGACGAAATTAAATATCCTAAAATAAAGTAACCAACCTCTAAACCCACTAATAAATTTTCGATCGTTTATTATTACTATTAATCGATTAATTCATAAAGAAATCTTTCTGTCAACGTGGTCAGACTTCATTCTACGTGTCACGACGTTTCTACCGATCTTTATCATCTCAAAGACAACGAAGAATCGTTTCAATCTCTTCTTCTTCTTTTTTTTCTTATTTTTTACCGCCTTCCAAGACCTTTAAATCCAATAACAAAATTGTCAGTCATTTATTATTACCACTAACCAACGAATTAATAAAGAAAGCATTCTTGTTTTTTAACATGGCCTGACTTCATTCTACGCGTCACCACGTTTCTACCGATCTTTATTACCTCAAAGACAACGAAGAATCGTTTCAATCTCCTCTCCTTTTTTTTTTTTCTTATTCTTCATTTTTTTACCGCCTCCTGGGGCGTATACACATGACTCATTCCGTACTTGAGTCAGGTAAAACGCTCGCGTGTTGTCGATTACGTAAAGGAGTATCTTGCAGGGGAATCGGGATGACGGAGAACCGTGGAGGAGAGGAGACGAGAGGAGAGAAGACCAGGGAACATAGTAATTAGAGGCACGCTCTCGGTATAACGAAGGAGTAGAGCAGAGAACTGGTTCTACCGTTAACAGAAATCGTTTCTGGTCAGATTCAGAGCCAGCTTCTTTCTCTGTCTCCGCGACAATTGGCCTTTACGGTATTTCCGCTTTTGTTACGTAGCCGCTCCGAACAGGAACTCGGTCAACTCGATTCGACAAACGCGTTCATTTTACATTCCCGTTCGCGAATTCCCTTTCAGGATCAGCGTAAACGTCCCCAGTTTCTACATCAATGTTTAGTTCATTCTAAATCTGGATTCAGCTCTGACTGATCAAGCTCTAACGCTTTATCGTTAATTAATCGTTGAATATTTTGCTATCTGTTTATTGATCTTTGAGCTGCCTTCGGAAAGGGTTTTCTGATATCTCGGACTTTTCTACAATCTGTGAATTTGAAACTCGAAATTTCTAATTTTCGGCTCGAGATTCGAAGACCGTTGGAACTTATTTCTTATAGATTTATACGAATTATGGTACTTTGTTGTTGAAGAATATATATAGCTATAATCGATTATTGATTTTTAAATCATCTTCGAAAAAGGATCTCGATACCTTGTACTTTTTCAAAACTAAACATTTTAATTCTAAATTTCTTATTTTTAATTCTAAATTCGAAAACTTTCATGTGTCGTAGGTCAGTAGGAATTGTTCTGTGGTATTTTATCGTCGAAAGATTTCTAGCAATATTCATTTTATTAATTTACTACTTCATTTATTTCGAATCATATCCATCTCCTAGGATTATTGGCGACTACAGTTGTATACGATTATGATATCTCATTAGCTTATACAATATTAGGCTATCAGGCCATCGTTTGGTCATATGTATGCACGATATTTACATCCGCATTAGTGGGAATATTATAGTAATATTTAATTACTGTTTCTGTCTGAAGCATTCGATATTCCATGCAAAATTTCTTTTTTCGTGGTTCCTAAATGAATAATTAATAGCCAAGTCAAATACAACTTGTTCTCCTATCTTTTTTAGATGCTTTTAACCTCGTTTTCATCAGGACGATTAGATTCTCCTGGATCTCTCAGCTTTCCTCGTAGCCATCGCTCTCTGCCATTCTTCCATTTGGTTTCTTCTCGTGTTTCGCCGTCTCGTTGCTCTTCTTCACCTTCGTTCGTCACGATTCTCCCTCTCTTCTTCCCGTTTAGCCGGCTGTTGCTCGTGTTCTAGCCGCCACGCAACGCGAGATTAGTTCCGCAGAACTGGCGACGACCGACAGCCTTGAACCAAATTGCGAGCTGTCGTTGTTTAGTTGTTTAGCTCGCGTGCACGGAGAAACTCGGTGCACTTCGTACAGTTATTAGGCGTTTAACGCTGGAGCATTAGAATCATCGAAATGACCAGCTGATCGTTTTTCATAGTAACTTTACAGATGTGTAATGCTACAAATTTTGAAAATTTAGTGAACTTTTGGTAAACTATAGCGTCACATTATAGTTCACTATCGCTATAATCCACTGACTATAGCGACAGTGCAAAGAATATCGTAAAATGGAAAATATAAAGTAGATTTTAAAGAAAACATAAGCATAGGCTTAATTTAAATAAAGATATTTGGTATTTTTATATTAAATATTGAAAATAACTATGATCAAAGTTACCGATGCAAATTTTTATTACAAGTAGCAATAATCTTCTGTCGTTTGTACATATGCTCTTATGCTCATGCATCGTCTGGTATAAGTTGAGTTTAAAGTGGTAGGAGATCGTCAATGCAAAAAAGAATTGGGAAAAACGAGGCATTATATAAGGTTGCTAATCTGTCTCTATTCTAAGCTTCCTTAGGGATATACAATGATTCTACACTTGTAACCTTAATCTATCTTACGCAAATGATAAACAATATAGAAGTTCGAATTTCCTCCTGACAATTGATCCACTAGAAACTTTAACCAACTTTGACTTAAACTTAGAAAACTTTGATCGACTCTATCTTTTACAATTTTCCAAATTTCTATAACCAGATCATAGTATCAGTGCATGGCATCTCATTCGAATATTATTGCGTCTAAAAGGATCATTTTAAATCTTAAAAATCTTAAAGCAACACTGACGAAGCAATCTTTCTGTGTTTTCAAAAATCCTTCGATATTTTTCCACTTCGCGAATTCGTTGGAACGCTGCGATTATACTTTACAGATAATCGCCGGGTAATTCACAGTCATTGGAATTACAATCTGCGACAATCACGGACATAATTCAAAGATCGTTGATACTGGCGGGAGGGAACGACAGCTGAATATGAATATTAAAATCTTCGTTCGTTGAAATCTATCAGACTGTGGTGGCGGCACGACCTCGTCGACAGTCGGTGTACCATGATAATAATCATTGAATGCGGTTTTGTCGCGTTTGAACCGCACGCTCAGCCATTGGAAAAAAGAGAAGAAAAATAGAAAAACCGTTCTGTTCGTTGGTTTCGCCTGCATGGGGCCTCTAACCATGTCGATACAAATATCAACGATCTACGACGAATCTGGCGTTCATTTTTATCGTTACCGCGCATATTTCGCCTTTGGAAAAAGATATGAAAATTGTTTCTACTAGAAAAATTAAGAATTTGATTATTTTATATCTTTTATGTGTTTTCATATTTGGAATATCGAAGGGGAAGAACCGCAGTATTTGATCTACAAATATAGATCAGAAATGTAGAATCGAAATAAAATTCTTTCTCTTCTGAAAGAAACGTTGACTTCTTGTGGAATTTCTGGCATGCCACTGATCGACCATTGTTACTCCAACCTCGCCGATCCAAGGCTACATTCACAATTGCGTAAAAATAATCTTTTAACCCTTTATAAAGCCGTGGAATTTGGAAATCTCCTCTTAAACTTTAATTCACTTGTTTAAATGTATTTCATCGACACATTTACACATGGAACTCGCGTATTTCGATTTATTTTGTAGAAGCTTCTGCGAAACTAATATCATATAAATTAAATTCCTTAGAAATCAATTTTAAGTTTAATTTGCATCGTGGATAATTTCAAATTAATCTGAAAACCAAACTCGGCGAATAATTGGAAAACAACTGGAGATTCAAATTTTCGAATTCGACGATTTACGTCTTTGATAAAAGATATAAAAATATGACAAAGACGAAAAAAAAAAAACGTGAAGAACGTGGCATATGAGAAACAATTAACACAGTCTTCGAAGGGGATAAGAAGAAACGCGGAAGGAACGTGGCGAACCGAGAAGAAGAAACAGACGAGAGAAGCTGTTAGGCCGGCTCACTATTTTTGGAGGAGCATCTCCAAGGCCGCCGACTGATTCGCATGCTCCTCTTTTTCTTTTCTTCCACGAAATAATTTCTGATGGCCGCGGCTTCCGACACCGTGCTGTTGCCGGGAAAAAAAGGTGCAAAGAGGACCGGTGGAACGGGGAGGATGTATGCCATCGCTTATTCTAAAAGGCCTAGCTTCTCTATCATACTCGAAAAAACGAAGGTGAAAGAGCTACCTGAATGGACGGAAACGAGAATTCTTTTTTAAGAAATATCAACTGAATAATGGAACTTCTTAATAGCTTGAGAGTTGGACACTTTGCGGATGTCGTGTTTGATAGAGGAATAGAATGATCTATCTTTATCCGATCATTGAGGAAATCCTTTGTCATAAATTCTTCCTTTCTTCACGTGGACTTTTATTCCATCGTCGTTTTTATCCATTCTACGATGTAGTCTGAGCTATAACATTCACATCTTAGATGTCATCGTACATAATACAATTATTAATGCCTATTTCTTACGAAAAGTTGAATGTATGTATCTTTTTGAATGTATTTATGTATCTGCCGCTAGTAATGCAAGAAATTTTATTAAATGCTAATTATTTCCTAAATCATTCAAAACCTGTCCTTTCCATAGCACCTCTCCTCTGTATGATAATTCAGGAGTTCTTGTAAAAAAAAAACACTATTAAGTGTCAAGATTAAAAAATATTTATTTCTTTATTGGAAAATATTTCATATATCAATAAGAATAGATAGAATTTCGGTGTAATTTCTCTTTCTAAATAGTTATCAATAATGCCAGAATCTGGTGTCGTAACGTTGCCTTTATAGAGAAAAAAATAACCGCGAATAAACATTAGTTAATTGTTTCTTGGTTTCTGTCTATGCCATCTGTCTGAACGAATGGAAAAGAACGGAAGAGAAGCTTATTTCTTACTTTTCAATCTTTTATTGGAGAAAGCGAAAGAAACAAAGTTCAGACGACACAAGATACGAGATATTATGGAAATTACGTATAAGTAAAATTTAATTGTCTTTGATGGAGTGACAGACAGTTTGTAGTGAATAACGAAATGAAATTGGTGTCCTGTAGGAAAACAAGGCAAAGATGGACCGGAAGAGAAGAAGGACGCCGATGGAGAACTATGGGGCAACGTGGAAGCGCAGGCCGCCTTCCTCGGCCCAAACCTCTGGGACAAAACTCTGCCCTATGATGCCGACCTGAAGGTATTGAACCATGTATGTACAAAAACGCGATACGGTAAGCTCACAACTCGGCTGAATACGGATCCTCAATGCCTGGATCTGGAATTATTTTAAACAATCTGGATTTTTGCATTTCTTCTTTTTCCTTTTTTCTTACATCTTCCTTCTTCGTACTAATTGTGAATGGCAATTAATTGGACCTCATTCTTTCCCAGCAGTAGGAAAAATTATCCTTTGTAGTATCGTTTTGTGAAGTTTTACACAAGTGTTGCAAATATATGTAGCATTACAATAGCGATAGATTAGTGGTAGGAGTTTGGATGAAATTCCATAATGCATGGTTCCTTAAAAAACGTGTACGACTTAATCCCTATTTCCTCCTACTGATAGTTAAGAACATTATAAATTCGCCACGTGTTTTATGGGCTACCATTTTTGATAAGAAATAACACATCGATATAGAGGCACACCACGATACAAAATCAATCTTGTCTTATTCTTTCTTTAACAGAAAACCCGATTAACTAAAGATATCTTAATTAACCCATTAAGGATTATTGTTCGGTTAAACATGTTCATATTCTAACGACAATTTAACAGATCCCAGTAATATGAATTAATCGAAGAACAAGAAATGCAACGTTGGTCCTTAATGGATTAATTTTATTCCACGTAATAATCGACGTGTTAACCAACGATCTTCCAAAGAATGTAAGGCGAAAGTCAGGAAATCCACCGAGTTAAAGAACTGTTCACTAAAATCTTGCTTCTTAACAATTCAACAAAAAATGCTTGCAATAGCTCGTTTATTTGTTTTTTTTTTTCTTTCTTTCTTTTTCGCGGTTCATCTTGATACCCATGGAATGCTCGTATTAAGTAAGAACGATTGCTCGTCTCGGCAACCGATGTACGGGCACTATTTTTGTAACCGAAACGAAACCAAAAAGATGATGGTCTTTACTTCGTGTTACAGTACGTCGATCTTGACGAGTTTCTCTCCGAGAACGGCATTCCTGTGGACGGCGTGGCCGGCGGCGGACAGGGCACGATGCAGAGCGGGCAACTGCACAAGATCAACAACACCGAAACGCCAGGACACCAAGGACCGGCCGGTCTTCACTTAGAACCGGTGACCAAACGCGAGAGATCACCCTCGCCGAGCGAGTGTTGCTCCCCTGACACTATGAACCCACCCTCACCCGCGGACTCCAGTGAGTGAATTTCATCCCCTAATTCCTATCTTTTGCGACACACTTCACACGTCGATCTCGGTGTCGATCCTGAGCAATATTAGGGTTTTATAGATTTTATGCGACTTGACTTTCTTCCGTCGAGGGAGAGCTGTCGTTTGGTAGAAGCGGATGAAGTATAACGATCTATTATTTTAGTTTCTGATTTCATCATTTTTAGAAATTTCTTACTTTTTTGTAGAAAGCATTAATATAGAGAATTTTGTCAACGTAGAATGTCAGGAACTTGGTGCTTAACATTTAAGTTTCAGTTTTTTTGGCTTCGTTATTTCTAGAAATGTCTTTTATGGTATAGAATTGTATTCTCAATTATATTTTTTTAACATAGAATTATTTGTATCTGCCTTTTGTATAGAATGTTGGAAACTTAATTTAGTTGGTGAGTTTCAATATCTGTTGGAATTTTATACCTTTCAATACAGAAAACTAGTGACTTTTGGGGGGGGGGGGGGGGGAATATGCATTGTAGGCCACTGTAACGTGATTTTTAACACAATGTTATATCAGGTCACTTGTTACTCGTCCTAAAATTTCTATATTCCTTTCCCAGAATTAATTGTTCGATGCTTTAAATTATTAATAGCATACAACATAGCGTTTACTATATATAATATTGTCCGTCTCTTTTTATTCGAGTGCTGCTTTTACAAAATCTGATCCTTTCAAACGTCTTATAAGATACTCTCATGTCTTTGATAATACTGTACAATTGTTCGAACCGTATAGATACTTGCAGAATTGGAAATCAATGAAATCACAAGATGGAATGAAACATGTTCGTGAGTAATAAAACTCTCTGTCCTGTCCCTAATATTCTGTCGAATTAAGTTAGAATATTAAGGCGCATTTCTATTTTTCGTTTGAATCAAATCTTTGCTGTCGGGTGGCACCTTAAGTTCTAAAAGTGATTTTTCTCAGAACCACATTTTGACCAGATACGCCTATTTGAATTAATACAGCAATATCCAGGATCAGTAGAATTTGAGGATTCAGGGAAGTTTGTAAAAGCTGGCACGTAATTGTTCTTGTACGATTTATGGAAAGTAAGGCAACGATAAAATTACTACAGGATAATATATTTTGACGAAGTCTCAGGATCGACTCTTGCAACAGCGACGATATATCCGAGTTTCCGGACAGCGTATGAAACTAGACTAACGTCGACATTGTCGATTATTCCTTCTCCGCGCGACAGATTCCGAGGACTCATCACGAATACAATATGGCTTGTCTCTTGTAGCGCTCTCGATGGCCTCATCGGGGCGAGACTTCGATCCACGTACCCGGGCCTTCTCCGACGAGGAGCTCAAACCGCAGCCGATGATCAAGAAATCACGGAAGCAGGTCAGTTGATTGTCATATTCGAATTGAATATTTTTCATTCATCATTCGATAAATCTCCTTGTTCGAAGCATTGAATCAATAGGGAGAGCGATCCTTTATAACATTCTTTGTTTTATTTTTATCACCACTACTCTTTGCTTTTTCATTATATTTTCTATCTCGTTTTCTATCCTTTTATTATTATTTTTTTTTCTTTTCTATCAAATATGACCTTATTCGATGCTGAACTTCTCATATTTAATTGAATTATTATTTGGGACACATAATTATTATTTGAAATATTTCTTACTTTAAAGTCAAAGTAATGGAACTTAGAGCACAGAAAAAGAAAGTATTTGATTAAGTATGATTATTATAATATTCCTAAAATATAAAATAAACAGAGGTTCTACTGTACAACTAATTCTTTTATTTTTATCTCTTAGAACCATATAAATAGTTTATTGAAATTCAATTTGTAAGATTTAACAGTCACTCTATGATCTTTAATAAGATTTTCAATATCCTTTTGGTTTTCCTTTACAATTTCTCATTATAGTTTTAAAATACATCAATTTCTACGTTCGTTCTAATTTCCTGCTCTTTTCCATGCCCCGCTATCGGCTACAGTTCGTTCCGGATGACCTGAAGGATGACAAATACTGGGCGCGTCGTAGGAAGAATAATATGGCAGCGAAACGATCGCGAGATGCACGTCGCATGAAGGAGAACCAGATCGCTCTCAGGGCCGGCTTCCTCGAGAAAGAAGTAAATCTTCCCACGCCTCTAAAATTAAAGAATATACATTTAAACCAGGCTCTAAGTCTTTGCGTCGTATTGATGGAATTACGCCAATGTAGTGGAAATCATGTCCTATGTAAAACAGAATCGTTTTTGTTATGGGACACATATGGGAACAGCATCATTCCTTTTCAAACATGCAGAAATATGTATCATAGAATGAAAGTCACTTAATTGTTTTACAAATTTATCTTTGTTCCTGTAAAAGAGAGCCCTTTGCTTTGCTGTACAAATACATGTTTTAGGTCAAACAAAATCTTTCCTAATATCAAGCATGGAACAGTATGATTCTATCTCAACGAGAAGGAATATGTACAATGCGCAGTCACTTACATGTTCTACAGATTTTTCTTTGCTTCTATAAAAAATCCCTTCATCTTGAAGTACAAGTACATTTTCCAGTGATAAACATAGATTAACATTCGCTTATCTTAAAAACCAAGATGAATTTTTCTGTACAAATAAAACTTCTACTATAACTGTATCAGTCTCCAATGGAAGAATCATCCTGTTCTGAGTTAAAACATCATTTACATGAAATGTTTTGTCCCTTGGGATAATATTTGTATTATCACAGTCGATAACTTACGCTCTATTTTTAATTGAAAGAATAATTCCATGAAACAAAAATGCAAAATTTCAGAACATGGGCCTGCGGCAGGAACTGGACCGGTTAAAGAATGAGAACATGCTGCTGCGTGACAAGCTGAGCAAATACACGGACGTCTAACAGTACGCCGGGCAAGCAACAGCTCGTCGTGGTATTAAAAAAGATACAGACACGAGCGTTTGTTGTGCCAGCTCCTCCCACACACTATAGTCGCAGCACTTAGGTTTTTCGCCAGTTCGGATGAAAGAAGAATAATAGAAAAAAAGAAAAAAAAAACGAAAAAAAAGAAGAAGATGAAGAAGGAAAAGGAAGAAGCGCGCCGAATCGCAAGACCATCTTCGATAAATTCGAACCAGCCCACCCTTAATCCCTAGAGGATCCCGAAGATATCCTTCGATGAGAATTTCTGCTAATTCATCTTTCTTCTCCTCTTTCCTTCGCTCTTCACATGCTCATATACATACACAAAATGTGTACACATACACACATACACATGTAATTTCTTTTAACCCATTCCCCTTTGGTCCTTCCTGAACTCCTTTCTCCCTTACCCAGCCCCTGAAAGCCACCCTCTCAAAAAAAAGTGTACATAGTTATATGTATAGTTAGATTATATATGTATACATGCATACATACACGGCCGTGTGTATGTTTGTCTGTAAGCGTGACTCTGTGCGCGCGTGTACACGCGCAACCGCATGCACACGTGTATGTATTTATACGCGTACATGTATATACCATGCAGGTGTATTAACCAGTCGGGTATATCAATTCGCTGCAACGCATTATCGAGCATTATATGTATACACATATATACAAGAAACGCGTACGTATATATCTATATACATAAAGAGACATAAGCATACACGTATACACGCGGAACCGCAGACCGTGGAATCGTTAGTGTGCGTGCCAGATGCGAATGATGTATAAACGACAGGACACTTTGAAACTTTTCCTTTTACGTCGGGCACGTTGATCAATCAATTAAACGCTTTCTATTGACTGTGTTGTAGGAAGATTCAATAGAATTTAATCTCAATTAATTCGTTAAGTAGAAGGCCGTAGTATTTTTTGAAGAATCCTTAATTTTTTAAACGTAATAATTTGTATACTTGGATATCTCTTCCATTTCAATGCACAGTAATATTTTAATGTTAATCAAAATGATTTTACAATTGTTTTTAAATAAGATTTACGTTTGTAAAGACTAAAGAAACTAATCCATCTGAAATTAATTCTGATCTAAGATACTTTTTCATTAATTGCTTGATTAGAAAGTTCCTATTAATGATATAGTTGGAAGATTTGAATTTACTGGAGTAAAATTAAAGGAAAAGCGATCTATTGGAAGAATTATCTTAACTGTATTTACTAAACATCTGACACGCACACGGTAATCGCCACATAAACAGGGCTGGAGCTGATTAGAGTAATAAGTGAAAGATGTACGAATGTGTTAAACACAGATAGGCGCGCGTAGAAATGATCGATAGTTGGAAAATACGGCCGCAAGCGGTCCTTAAGCGTCTATTTAATCACACGCTGACTCTCGAGCTTCTGTTTGGTTCTTATACAATGCAGCCCCCAAATCTGATTATTGCGGATACATTCTTGATCTAACGTTTTTCTCGGTAGTCTAACTTCAAACGAGCCATGAAGCAGCGATTTTAAGGTTCTTGAATGACGTCTAAATTGACCAAATACAATAACTAACATTATTGTATTTCGACGTGGTTTTGTAACCTATCTGCATTATATTTTAAAAGAGTATCCAGTGAATTTTATATTGGTTGTAACATTTTCTAATGGAACTTTTAATATTAGAGAAGAACGAGAAGCGAAAGAATATCCGTAATTGGTGATTTGTTAAGAAAAAGGAAAAAATGAGAAACAAAGAAAGGA
Organism: Bombus huntii; assembly: GCF_024542735.1. Taxonomy (NCBI): domain Eukaryota; kingdom Metazoa; phylum Arthropoda; class Insecta; order Hymenoptera; family Apidae; genus Bombus; species Bombus huntii. Next base: position 7,568,186 of record NC_066251.1, read on the forward strand.
AAAAGAGTTAATTACGAACGAAGGATACTTGGGAGAACGACGCTTTTCTGCGCACGGACTAGGTCCTAGTTCTCTAAGAAACGTTAATTACTGTAGCGTATCCCACAAGTGGTGATGGTACACACACAAGTGATTCTAGTTGTTTTTATCGTAAGATAGAGATCAAGTGCTTCTTTTTTTCATACATAACGTTTTAATCTCTCTCCTCTCTGTAGCGTTTCGTTTTTTCGGCGCTCGGTTGTATGCCAGTTGGATGAGTCGCTCGAAGAGCAACATACACTCTCTCGAGTGCGGGGAAAGCGTCGCGACGCATCTTTTATTATCATTTTATCATGCTTCGACGTAGTCGATGGCTGTCCGACAATGGATTCTCATTAGATGTTGTCTATGGTGCTCCTCCCTTTTATCTCTTGCTTTTCTACTTCATCCTTCAATTTTATCAATATTCAGTATATATTTTATATACATTTTAGTATATACATTCAGTATATATTTTATATACAGTTTAGGGAAGCAGTGGTCCAGTAATTTGGAACTCCTTCCATCTTTCCTTTCTTATGCAATGGATATATTATTGGCAAATAATTTCTTCTTTCTAGTCTTTTTTTTATCAAATTCTGCTACTCTTTTATTCGTTTGACCTGTTCTGTTATTTCTTCTATTAAATCTAGCTCTTCATTTCTTCATTCCTATTTCTTTTCCTTTCAGTTTCCCAATGACATCGCATTATTTTATTGTTATTCTCCTCTTTCTATACTTATCTGTCTGTTGCTAATAATATATTTCTGTTATCTATCTATTTATCTCTTGATATCTATCTTCTTTATATTTCATTTGCCCATTGTTTCAATATGTTCCCACACAAGCACCATACAACTTGGATCTTTTTTAAATGTTTATTGTTATCTGTAAATATTTTTTACTAAGTACCACCGTACTATTAGTTCTTTTTTATGGCAAGATATAATTGCATAAATCAAAATTCTAGAGAATCGTATAATGATCATTCTTAAAAAGGAGATGAAGAGTACTTTTTTATTGAAAGAAAAAGCAATTGCATGTTCCATTGTTAATGACGCCACGGCGAGAGTTATACACATGATCATAGGAATAAATCGTGTATTAAAAGGGCTACCCTTCGGACAAGAATAAATAACATATATCTCTGTTCGTAGTTGCTTCCTCTTGTCTGACAAAGAAAAGCAAAGAAATTCAAATGCGAAAAAGAAGAGTAATCATGAGCTAAGCCCACTCATGCGCCTTTCACGAATAATACACATGCGACTAATATTTTATGTACTGTTGATGCGCTAAATGATAAGGGATTCTGCTCGTTGCAACGCTCAGTGACAATAATCGAGTATAATTATTATATACACATGTTTTTTAGCACCTTCTGCGACGTGAAATCGGCATTAAGAGCATGTTCCCGGTGGAACTTTTTTTATATTGCGCCTGTTATTCATTTGTTACATTATTAATTTGTTATTTTATCATTTTTTATCTGTTCCTTTTGACCCTACACTACACGAATTCTCAAAGAGCTTATAACGTATAATGATATATATATATGATACATCATAGATACTATCATATATACGTGTATATTTGTAGACATATACAAGATGAATTAATTTTATAGAAGGCTTTGCCAATGACAGATTCGCTTCGAAACCGCCAGTTTTTTATACGGCAATTACATTTTCTAGTTAATTAAAGTATACGTACTCTGTACATTTGTTTCTTTATTTTTTGCGATCACGCGTTAAAACTTCATAGAATCGACTCTATTTTATAATTGTAAATTTTAGTTAGAACAGAGTCCATGTATAATTAATCATGTCGACGATATGGAAAATTGTTTTACGTCTTGTTATCATATATATATATATATATATTTTCTTTTTTTCGCCGAGATTTTATGCACGTTGTATAATATGAAATTTTTGTGTAGTTTATAGTATATACGCGGGTGAATCTCGTAACTGCAAAAACGAAATTACACGCGAATTGCTTTTTCAGTTTAGACTCGTGATTCAGCTCCTAGTAAAATACGATTGAAGAAATTCGTTTAGACGTATCCCTTTACTTGATTGCGAAGAAGAAATGAAAGGCAAAAGTTAGACAACAAAAAAGCGATTTACGAATGTGACATTTAACATTTCTAAATGTATTGCTAACTCCATGCGTGAGGAACGTGATAGAATGAGGTAACACAGATACAGATTAGATTAAGAACATACAATGCAAGGAACATCTCCGCACTCATTGTTCAATCAGATCACACATAAAACACGTCGCTTTTTTGGCATGCAGCCTGATTACCTGAAAGATAAACAGAACTCATTAGATTGTAACATCCGATGCATCGAAAGCTATTTAAATATGAATAATGGAGAAAAATTGTCACACAATGCCTAACAAAACGTACTTTTTGTATCTTGTAACTGCGATTAGTAGCGTCTAGCGACAAATTACAACAAAGCCAGGCATTTTTTGTTTCTTTTCCGATTGTTATAAATAGACTGTGGACTCTGTAAATTATATTCATAAAAATATGAATTTCCATGTATATCCGCGGTCTAATTATAAATAATCCCTGCGTCGACAGTCGCCCTGAAGATGTAAAAAAAAGGAAAAAAAAAGAAAGCAAAGAAAGTCGAGAATGAAAAAGAGACGCTCGTTCACGTTTCTCGAAGATCGATATTTGTATAAGTACCTTCTAGTACAAGTTGCTAATTAATTAAACTACTTCGTAGCTTTCTAAGTGACCGGTCTTGGATCTCGGCACAGTTTTCAAACAATGACAAAACGATGAAGCGCAATAGTGTTTGTTGGTTATGTAAAATGAAAACAAAGGAAATAGAAAAGGTAAACAATGTGACCACGTGCGTGCGCACGTGGCGTATGCGCGCGCGCTGAATACTGCAGTCTGAGGATAGCGAAGCAAAAAGAAAAAAAATCTATAAAGAGAAAAAATGTCGTAAAGGAGAAATCGTAGAAAAAAGATAATTAGAGAAAAACACGGTAGATGCAACTGACAGCTTTGCTCCAATTAGAATTTAACGACGATGACAGAACGGAAGAAAAAGTAAAAAAGCAAAAAAAAAGCAGAAAAGAAAAGAGCAGAAATAAATGCAACATAATGGGAAGAGTTTTAGATGACGTCGCCGCGTCCATTTAAATGACACGCCATCCGATCCATTTGAAACGAAAAAAGATGAGAAAACAGTACACGCGAGAATTAAAATACGACCACCAACGTCAAAGTGTATCACATTTCGAGAAATATATGTATTTGTTATTGTTTTCATTGAATTATATTGTTATACCTAATCCCGCATCCATTTGTTCGTTTAAACTTATTACTACGCTGGTAATATACGCTGAAATGCTTTAAATAGTCTGGAATATTTAATAATTCTGTCACTATTGATATGATCAGATTGTACATAACGTTAATCAGTTGCAGAAAGTAGTAAGAATAATCCGTGGTTATTTAAAGGGCATTAGCATATTATTTCATGTGTGTTGTATCTATATTTAATTGAAAGAATATATAGGGATCTTAATTTTAAAATAGCTGACAAAAGAAACGAGCAATGATTCATTACTTGCTTGCGAAACTATAGTGGCCTCGATATAGTACAAATATAAAGTCTGTTTCATGGTGGGTTTCTGAAAATTAGTCACGCTGATATAATGGATTTCATAACCACGAGGTGGACTGGCTAGTACCAGTCGTACGATGGTTCTTGAATGAAAACGGTACGAATGTTTCTTTACATCTAAAATAATGTTTGAGTGTACAAAATAATTGTAAGGAGAGTGCGCACAAACGCACCGAAAGAATGTTAATTTGTTTCTCTTGCGATTCTTTGGACAACATCAGTTCAGCGTAAGGAACAGTTCACTGACAAATGTGCACAGTTTTGTATGTGTATCTTTGTCTCTGTCTCTGTTGAATACCGTGAATTCACCATCGAATCGTCTGTCCATAGAATCGTGTGTCGCACAACATCGCTCTCTCCTACTGGCATTCGTACACTCTGTCCTTGTCACACACTATCGCTCTCTCTTTCCACTGGCATTCGTATACTCTATCCTTATCGCACAATGTCGCCAGTATGTGACTTATCTGCAGACGGAAATTTTATTACTCGTATATAAGTCATGTCCTGCCATCTGTCAAACATGGAAGCAACAACAGATTAGGACACTTAAGGACAGATGACAGTACATGGCACATCCATAGAGTAGAATCGCAATATTGTGCGACAAGGACAGACAATCATGCGGCGATAGAAAGAGACGGCGATAGTGTGCGACAAAGATAGACGATACGAGAATAGTAGAAAGAGATGGCGTTCCTATGTGACGAGGACGAACGACACGGACGTTGTTAAACAAAGAAAGTGATACAATCGTGATAAGGACAGATATATATATTTTGTAAATATAGTAACGATGTTACTATAAAGTAAACGATGTTAGGGGGTAAGCGTCAGTGTGCGAATCGGCTAGTTTTCAATGTATATTTTCAAGTTAGTTTTTTTATTTACTTCACAAGAAGAATAACGTAAAATATTGATATTGTTAAGTGGAAAAAAATAATTAAAATTATTACTAAGGCGCCACAATTATTTATTATACATATACGTAATATAGGCGTAATATATCTAATGTCCATTAGTTAAAGGAATAAATTACAAAAGGTGACAAAACAGTTCGAGAAAATTGGTAAATATTGGTAAGTATTTAAAAAATCGCCGTGGATACGCATGTTCCTTCTGCTAATTACTTTAGAGGAAGAAACGTGCGTATAGTTCTGCCGTTGGCCGTTAGAAGCCCTTGTTCTTATCGCGCATCATTTTGCTGACTTTGTTAATATTGCATCGATGATCTCCCTATTCACCCTGATATACTTACATACATATGTATGTTGGTCATCTGGTTTCAACTATTTCTCTGGTTATATTCTAGTGACAAAATAATGAAAACGGCACTATTATTCATCTTTAATAATTACATTCTATTTTCAATGCAAAAAGAATATTTGTAACATTTTTCTATATAACGAAATAATCGTAAAATGTAGTGTTATATAGGGAGGTGAAACATATGTTACTAGAAAGGGGATTCCTCGTTGTACACAAAATTTCTGTTCTCTTTCATCTATCCTTAATGTATCCATGGTTTCAATAACAAATTTATTCGTCTTTTGAGAATATCCTGTTTGAATACTAACGTTTATACGAATAGAAATTTGCATACACGCTTAAGGTCTATTATGTTATATATTGTGTTATACTTCTACAATAAACTGTTTCAAAGTGATATTTAACCATCGCTTATATGAGCAATAACTAAAATTAGATTTATTTGCAGTTAAACACAATTACGATTGTTAGGTAATTGTGGGAAATCATATGTGTTAATCATATTATCTTATATTCAGTTATAAATACCCGTTTTGCTGTAATTATTCGAACTGGTGTATTTTAAGGAAGCTCAAAAATTACTTTAAACATTCTTATTATATTTAAAAACCGATATGGCTTGTTTGAACGACGAAAAAGTAAATTTATATATCTTTACTTATATACTTATTATATACTATTACTTATACTTATAATTTGATGTATTTTAGACAGAAGCAATAAAACTTGCCAAAGAATATCAGCAACATTATTATGAACTGCTTCCTGATTGGTTTTTATATGATTCTGAAAATTATGAACTTATAAGACATAAGATCGGATATGCCTTGTTTGGTCTTCCTAAAGTTGATAAAGACATAGAAATATCAACCACCTGTAAAAGTAAAACACCGGGCAATAACCAGGAGAATGATATATTTAGTAAAATAGTGTACGATAAGAGGATGTGTGAAGCTATAGATACAATATATCGACAGATAATGAAGTTTGGAAGAGATAAAGTGGATAGTACTATTTATATTGGAATTATATTTAATGTAATACTTTTACATGCGGATATAAACAAATCCAAGAAAAAAAATGATAAATCAAACAAAGAATCTAATAACATAAGTAGCGTACCAATATTTAAGCTAAAAACAAAAACATATGGTATATCTTATATTGACAATGAAGGTAGAATGTATAAAACTTGGAATGATTATGTAACAAATAATACATTGCCTCAGTGTACTATGATTTTACCAAAAAATGGTTTGTATCAGTATGATCCAAATTATAAAGTTACAGAATATATTTCAACTGCATGGGTTCAGATATTAGACTCACCCGCTTGTGCTGTTAAAACTAAAGTTCTTAAAGGTATTGATATAACTGCAAACACATTGTCTGTAGCTACTACTATAGGATTTGGAGCTGTTAGCTTGTTAACACCTATTGCACCAGCTATTCTTGCTGCAGGTATGCGAAAGTAATTCAATTTTCATTTCCCTTTCGTCTCAATTAATTGAGCAAAATTATTATCATTAGGTCTTCTTCAGAGTGGCATCTGTGGAACATGGATTATTGCGAGAAATTCTCATAAATTAGTAGATTTTGCCAAGCACAAACAATCCATTACTCCTACAAATAAGAAAGCATTTTCTGCCTGGCTTGGAATAGGCAGTACAGCCTTATCGTTAGGAGCAAATGGAGGAACTATGCTCCTCTCTAAAGCTTTTGAAAAAAGCAGCACCGTAGGTGTTGCAGCTAAAGCAGCTTACAATTCTCTGATATTAAGTAATTTATCAATGAATGGCGTTGGTATAGTTTATCAAGGATATTGTTTAATTGACAAATACAAAACAGAAAGAGATGTTGATTTTTTGGATATAGTTATATTCACTTCGCATGTTCTGTTCTTTAGTAATGCCCTATTAAACACTAGACTGGCCGGTGAACTCATAGAGTCATCTAAAGGTACCATCTTTGAAAAATTTAAGGCTTCTTTGAGAATCAGTCGACTAAAGGAAGAGTTTGATAAAATGAATGCATACACTGATAAAGGTACACAAAGTAGATCTGAAGGCATTGTGTACAAAATAAAGCAATTTACCAACAAAGAAGATTTCTTATATGGTTTGAATAAATTAAGCTGGCGAGAGAAATTTCCAATAAAATATCAAAATAATAACATTGTGATAAATAATAGAATATTCATAGATCCTGTTCAGTTCACAGGACATTTACTGACAATTGGCACAGTCGCATTTAATTTAATAAATTCGGATTCGTCAATAGCGTCCAAAGAAAGAAACGATGTGATGATTAAGCTAAAACTTTTACTTAGACAATTATTAAAAGATTTTTACGTAGAATCGAACGATGAACAGATGCCTGATATTAATTATTTTAATGATATTTTGCAAGAAATGAAATACTTGGATAACGCGATGGATATACTGACTAAGTGTTTTAAAATTACTACTGTTATATTAGAACATTGCAATGATCCCAAACAGTTCTTATGCGAAGCTATTTATTTCTCCTGGACGTATTGCAAAGCAAATTTAAAAGAATATGTTATAAATCTTAGCTCCGCTCCGAGAAATAGGATATTCCATGCATTAGCGAAGATTGTTACATTTTTATACGAATGCATCGAGGCAATAGGGAATGAATTATTCTCAGCTTTTTACGCATACATGATGAATACAAAACTAGCTATTGATAATCAGTATTGCTCATCGCTGTAGCGCTGCCTTTAGTAAAATATCTTTTTCCTGTATTTAAAATAACGGAATATTCAATTATTACTTTATATTGCTTTATTGATGATATTATTTTAAGCTGGAGGGAAGAATCTGATTGATAGAGTTTAGTTGTTATTTATTGTGAAGAAATTTAAGTGTTATTATATTTTTAATATTTGTACATTTATAAGAACTCGGCGTAACAATTTGAAAATAAACGAGAAGGACAAGAAGGAAATCTTACTTCTTGCACAGAAGTGAAGGCATTCGTTTATTTCGTTTCTCCCAAATATTTAGATACAACTCACACAAATATATACAGACGATACTGAGCACATTTACAATTGTTTCATCTGATCATTGGTCGCGTTATCGTTTAAGAGACATTTATAAAGCAAATGTTACAATTGTCGTCGATCTCGATCGATCGTGATTATCGTATGGGTGCGCGCATAATAAATTAAAAACCTAAGCTATAATTTATTCGAATAAATTACTTAGGTATACGACAGACGAGTGAATTGATCACTCTTGGATTAGTATTGACCCATCGTTTATCGATCACTAAACGATGTTAATACTCGTCCACGTATTAAACGAATTTACGGATATAAAATTTTCCAATTTAATCGTATAACTTAACACCGAGCATAAATACAATGAGAAATGCTACGAATAAATATTAATTATTGAAATTTCTTTATCTACAAAATATATCGTCTTGTTACGCAAGCGTAATTAAGAATAATGGATTTTAACGTGCGATTCGATTCGATTCTGGCGGTTCTTTGGAACATGATCCAGAATATCCGACGTTTTCTTCTTTAATATTAATTATTATAAAGCGTGTTATAATAATTAATATCGTATACAGACGACTGTATAAATACATCGTGGACTATATTCGGTACATGCACGCGTTTTCATTTTTTTTTGTTTTTGTTTAACAGTTATACAATTAATTACATCATAACACGTACTTTTTAAACGATGACCACCATTCGAACTCTGGTGTTTTAAACGTTTCCGTAAATGATATTATTTAATTCGCTTATTTAATCATTTGCAAACATCGTTTCCCTTATGTGCGTTGGAAGAAACAAAAAAAGGAAAAAGGATATTTTATTTCTCACATATCTGCACCGCTTTTCGACTTCGTATCGTTTTATGTATGTATTTATATACAATTATCACGTAGAAAACGATAACGAATGTGCAGAAAAAATAGGTTTCCTGGATATCGAGCAAGATTACGCACGATATGCAAAAATGCAGAATATATAATATCGTTCTGTCCATTTCCATCTTTCTCTTTATCTTTCTCCCTTTCTCTTTTCTTTAATTTTAGAACTGACTGTAGTTTGGTCGTCGATTTCTTCTTCTTCAGCTAACTATTCTACATCCGTTCTTCGATAAATAAAATAGGTTTTTACCTATCCTGTTTTGTGATTTTTCTTGAGAAACAGCCACTGGAATGTGTATATGTGTGTATAGTTTTACTGAACGTTTATTGAATGTGTTCGAACAGTTATGTAGAATTCGATGGAAGCCCCTGTACGCTTCTGCTTCTGCTTCTTCGATTCGGTATCTTTAAGTAGATACAGGCAGAAGATAATACATTCTGCTTGCAATTATTCTCAAATTATTATTATCAATATTATCAATATTAAATAATATCAATATAAATATTTTATGTTAATTTTATATTAATGTAAATATAATCTATAATTATTTATATCAGTAATATTAATAACATTGATAATATCGATAATCAAATTATTAACTACGATACACTTAGTATCCATTACTTAAAGAACTCTTCGTAATATTCTCTTCTCTCCACGCAAGTGTGAAGGATAAGATTCCTTCCTTTTTTCTCAGAAGATCTTGAGCTTCCAAATTCGAACAGTCTTATAATTAATTCCAGATTTAAACGTCGGCTAAGTAAATTCTTAAAATTACGTGAGACGATGACCGATATTGTGTGCATGAACGCGGCTGCTGATTATACGTACAAATGAAAATTTCGGGCAACGATGAACAACTCGGACTCGAAAAATCGCACGATCGATGTCCAAAATACGTATTCCTTTTCCTAATTGGTCGTATTCTTTCGTTGCGATTCCTGGATATGATAGAGCGAAGATGAGTCGTTTCGAAACCTCGCGTTTGGCAGCGTACTGCGGCTAATTATTGCTAGACCGCTGATATTTATGCATTTATGGGATATTTAAATGTGTAAAATATATGTTATATGTTAAGATAGACAAATATCAAATCAAACAAATATCAATATCAAAAACAAAGTAGTCGTTTTAATGCGTAGAATGTGAAACAAGTTTAGTTGTTAAAAAAAAAAAATATTAATTTGCATAAACATTCGCAGTCTAATTATGACGATTTCTAGTCTGTACATTCGAACGATTAATTATCCACTGCACGGATAATCGCTACAAGTTTCCATCTAGGTAACTTTAAACGCCCATATTTAAATACTGTTCGTCGTTTTCTTTCGTTAACTTGGAACGATTTGCTTCGGTTCAGTAGTATGCTCAGCAAATTTAATTCAATCGCGTTAGTATTAGTCGTGGTTTAATTTACGGATAATACAATTTAACACATCCCATGCCCACGCATAATTACACGGTTGATGAAAATAAAATATGGTATTCAAAATTAACGTACCAAGTATCTTGGAGCAAGTACCATTTTCTTTTTTATTAAAATATCTACAAGTATGCCCAGGCTCGATCTGTAAAAAATTAAAATTGCACAGTGATTCGTAAATTATTTTCATAAATTTTATTATCATTTCCTTCTGCTGCTCATACTACTGATGCAAATTGCACCGATGACTTATTATTATTATATCCATAATGTCCATTAACCTGTTAACTGGGTAGTTCCTTAACCAGAAGCTTTTTTTGGCACAGAATTAAAAAAAGAAGAAGGATTCGTATTAATTTTAATTATGATATAAAAATGCAACGTTAGATTAGAAATAGAAATCTTAGAAATAGAATAGAAATCTTCGAATAAATAAATTGCTAAATTCATGGCAAATTGAAAATGAAATAGAAGGACGAGTTAACTCGTCTTTCCCGGTTAACAGGTTACGCGCTATAAAACTGGTCCTGGATGTATCCGACTGCTGCATTGTTGCACTTCGGAGATGCATTCGATTACTGTACAGAATGGCTCGTCTTCGTGGGATTAAAACTGATCAATCGTTGTGGTAATCTTTCAAATCCCTCGAGGGTTTTAATACTAATACGACCAGACTAAGTTCAGGACTTGTTGTTAGAGTCTCTTTCGTACGATAGATCAAGCTTCTTTCCGATTATATCACACTTGCGAACGCTGAAATAGGTGCTTTTCATTCTTATGTCCCCATATAGGCACATCAGGTTCTCTCATCCAAGTTTGTCGATCGCTATAGTATTATTTCGACCATATAATCTTCGATACCACTGAAATTCTTTAACCCTTTCACTCTTGTTTTTGTTAATTTTGATTATACTAACTGGTTATAACAGCTGCATGCCATTTCATAAGTACTGCCCAATTATAGAAAGAAGTATAAAAACAAGCTTCTTCGTATCTTCCTATTTTCATATCTTTCAATAATAGTGATCATTTTATATCTTCATTTAGTGGAAGATCGTACTAAAGTGTAATAGCGTACTAGAAAGATGAATAATAAATTTAATGTCTTTAGACAAAATGTAATAAACGTAGCGAGCTTTAAAAGTTTATGTCAGTTTGCTATAAACTGGCTATTCAACAGATATTATCTTCTTACATAGTTGTGCAGTATAGCTGAGTATAGATGACCCGGATAAATATTTTAGATAAACGGAATGCTTGATAAGGTTTTAATATGTTATTAAGTTACGTGCAGTAACAGTAATTAAATGGTAGAGGGAATTTACGGACAATAATATATATCATATACCCATGAAATAGTTCATAAGGTAAATAAATTAATTAAATAAATTACCCTACCAATATCAAATTCCATAAATAAACAATTCTGTAACTTCACAACAATTCCGCGTTCCAAAAAACTCTCCGAGATACATCATTTCAAGCATTCCTCCCAGAGGATACTTCAAATCCGACCCAAACCATAATTACTTATCTCTACTGCAAAGCGCCAATTCACCAGTGAAAGGGTTAATAATTATTAATCGAACTCCGGCAAGCCCAGCTCTTCCACGTTAAATCACAGCTCTGTCCCCTTTGGCGACACTTTGGTTAACAAGCCTAATTAAAATAGCCATAACCAAACGAGGTGATTCGATTCGTCACGAATCGTCACCGTGATATCACCGTGGATATTTTCGAGACCAGCTAAGCTAGGTAAGTCCTGGGGTTCGTTTTGGGATTGCCAGAGTCGTCTTTCGTGGTGCACGACCAGGCCTCCTCCGCTAAGCTTCCGTATCTCTGAACCCCTGGAAATGGCGGCCCGGTGCTCTGTGGTGAGTAATAACCGCCCTTCAGTTGATAATAATTACTAGTCTGTTGGTACTGGTACTGATCGCCGTGCAGAACGTTGCTGTAGCCGGAATACGAGCCATACTGCGAAGAAGAGTACGATGAAGAGTATCCTCGCTCGCTCAAGCTTCGATAAGGCCCCGGATGTTGGGGCCTACCCTCCTGTCAAACGGGCGTGCTTACTGCTGCGCTTGTTATATAGTCGATGTCACCTATACTCTTCACTCGGCGATGTCTTTTGTTGCCTGTGATTGGTCTAGGTGGCAGTTGCGGGGGTGGAGGAGAATTGCTGCGAGCGCTGCTCATATACTGACTAGCCAGGCTTCCGGTATCCGACGAAGAAGATGGAGAGGCCTTCTCGCTTCTGGGTCGAAATCCAAAGGCTCTGCTTAACGATCCCTGTTGAAAAAGGTGTAATATTGAATTAATTGGAAATTTCGTTGAGATAGTTTTGAGACCCATTTGTAATATGAGAAATACGGTAGGTCTCGTTTTTAACGTTTCGCGTGGGGCAAATATCGAAATATTTTCCATGGTGTAACATTGCGGAGAAAATATTCGTTTCTCTCGATATTACGGAAAAAATATTGGAATACCTTTTCTAGCGCAATATTGCAGGGATATTGGAATATTTTCCTTTGAAATATCGTGAAATTGACTGCAGCTATGGTGTACCGGTGGTAACAAATATTTTAAAGAGAAGGGAGGTTCCATTTGCGCGCAAATTTCTCTACGGTTGGCACTGTATAAACGAATCCTGTATGCTTATTCATTTACTATTTTTTAATTTCGTTTGAGAAATACGAGGTTTTAATTGCTGTAAATAAAAAAATTTATTTTTTATTATTACTATACTATTATTAATATAACACTACAATGATCCCAGAGCTGAAAAAGTAGCAATTTTCAATCTGAGTGAAAAGTTAAACTAGAGTATTTAATTAAAACATAGAAAATGTAGCAAAAAGTATTTCTGTTTCGCAATTACAATGCACAACCAATGATTCACACAATATAGAACGTATACCAACCGCAAAAAAATTCGTTTCCGTTTACTTGTATTAAAAGATATATCTACCCTATCGTTCTAATAATTAGATATTAATCAAATTTGTCCAACACGTCAATACGGAGACCTACAATATTTCGAAGGATCTGTGGATCTCGACTTTCTCGAGGGGACGATGCTACGAGCAAACGAGCTATCGGGGTGTCTAAGATGACGGGTCTTGTGAAATTGCGTTTCAAAATGTTCGAAGAGAAATGGTTCTCTGTGGCTGAATTGGTTGAGTCTGCAGTATCGAAATGTTTCGAAACCGAGACTTCTTTGATAACGTTTCTCTTCCTTTCAGAAGGCATTCGAATACTTGTTAAACGAATTTCGAAACAGTTTCGTTGAAAGAACATAAAAGGGAGAAGGCGAGGGATAATTGGATATTACAAGCTGGGGATGCACGTGCAGCGACATAAGGGAAAAAAGATTTCTACGATCTAGATTTCACGAAATTACCCAAGTCGTTTCTGAATAATATGAGATACGATCTTGCAGGATTGGAAGACTAATAATTCATCGCACTAAAGATTCACCTCGACGATTGGTTAGTCATTGGCACAGTCAAGGGAACCGAAGAAATGGTTTATCTTCTAAGAAACAGGGGGAAAAGAAAAGAAGAGAATGTTTGAAGCTATAAAAATTAAAATGTTTTACGGTCAAGTTGAGAATCAATCGAAGATTGGCTAATAAGGAAATGTGATTATTTGGAAATTTATATTTATAAACATTTATTAAATTTATTAAATAATATCTCCTAAGACATAAGTATCCTTTTATTTATTCATGCAAATAAAGCATTTTTCTTTGGTAAATAATCTATGATTTTTACACACATATATGCATACTGAAAGAAACTGAATGAAACGGGGATTTAACTTCTTTCGTTACAATTAAGTACACCTGATACTCGTTTTACACGGTACTTTCCTTTTAACGCGCTCTGGTTACAGTTAAGCGAATTTTTAATACGTAAATGTAAATGTACTGTAAATGATACCAATCTCGAAAGCTTCGCACGATTTAAAAGAGGGTTGAGATCTTGTATGGCTTGTTGCAAAGAATTGTTCGATGATTTTTTCACTGTAATAAGAAAATGTTTCGTTGTAATGTAACAAAGAATAACGATGAATAATATGTCAATTTTCGAAGGAAATATTATTTTGATTTTCGCTAACACAAGTTTTATACTTTGTTGCAGATCAATTATTTCACCACTTTTTTTAAAGGGTTTCTTTACATGGCAAAACTCATCCACCGTGTAAAAACAACTGTATGTAACTTACATTACAAAAATTTGCATTTGAAATATCATAGATTTGTTCGAATTGCTATATCCATAGTACACGGTAAAAACATTTAACATATATGATTACAGTTATCCATAATATGGAAAGGGTCAATAGGATTTTGATGACTTGTATCGTATTTGTTAAATCCTGATTAGCCAATTTCGACGTAACTACATTCTTCATCTAATCTATGAAAGGGGCCCAACATAAAATTAATAATGACGACTACGAGATAGTTCATAAAGTATTGTAAGAAAAATGAATATGAAAAGAAAAATGATTATCTATCATGATATACGCAAGTAAGTTATGGCCGCATACCTGTGAGCTCTTCCACGACAACTAGTAAAGGACGAAACAAGGCGGATTAAGAACCCACATTGTGAATTCCACATTGAAATCATCAGTTTATATTTACACAATGGCTCGTCATTGTTATAATCAGTGTTTTAGATAGCTAAAAATCGAACGTCCGCACTTTCTGCCTTTCGTATCCTGTTTTTGTATTCTTTTCTCTCTTTTTTATGCGATTATTCACTACAATTATCGTATTCTTAAAAACAGAACACTCTGGTTAACATACATGAAAAAGGAGAACGTGATAATCGATCGTTGCTTCTTTATGTACAGTGTTTACAGTGTGACGGCGATACAATCAGCCTTTTAAAGGAAATCTTCTAGTATTTGAGAATAATTAGGAATCACGATATTTTATATCGTAAGTCATCGAGCTCTTTATAAAAAAAAAAAAAAGAGGAACAAAAGTTATTACCTCGCAACGGAAAAAGAGATTGAAGATTAAAATTCAGAAAAACATTGTTTCAATTAACACTTTGATATTTTCAATACTTAGATTAGTAGAAATTGAAGATTTCTATGGGATATTTTCTAAAGTAAATTTTAGAATTTTAAATCATAACTGATATCGTTGGATCTTAAGTGATAAAAAATTTAGGTTTTTGAGTTAAATTACTTGCAATTACTCAAGTTACGTGTGATAAATCCCTTCGACGAAACATAGAATATAAAGTAGAATTCAATAACCATACAAGTAACCTACGGTCCAATAATACTAATCGAAACTTATGATAAATCGCTAAAATTGTACTACTAATTTCCTAAGAAATAAGTGATCTAACACAGAGAAACGAGAAGTCAAAGAGAATTGGAAAAAAGAAGGTTCCACTAATAAAACAGTAAAAACACGCAATATACTCACAGTTCGATGAATTACGATGGTAAAATATATTTGATCGGGCAATCGGCTAAATTTGATTATGTTAAGCTCGTCGTTTGCGAACGTCGCGAATTCTCACGATCCTTATGAAACGTGATAATAAGTAATTCGCTGCGATCATACGGAGAGAATCGTCAACGAGGGTTTACAAGTTTTACAAGTAAATAACTAAGTACAGGGAGAGGACTGTTTGCGTAATTCCTACAGTTACAGGCGATACGATTTGCGCTCGTACCCTGAATCTCAGTCTTTTTCTTTCTTTTTTCAGGTTTTGTTTTCCTAAGACAATGATAAATTCCAGGCGAATAATAATATCGTATCGAGTCGGAAAGAAGAAACGAATTTCTGTTTCTCGGGCTCGTCGGACCGACGACGAAAATTTTCCATGAATTTCATTTAAGATTAATTTAACGTATGAAAAAATTATTGTACCAATGATTCTCTGATTATCGTATCAATGATCTGTTCGTACTCATTTACCCGTATTTTCGAAGTCCGTGCGGTCGAGGTCGAGATCCATGAGAATCGTCTACATTTTAGCGTAGTGTTCGATAGTTGCTAGTGAAATAGATTCTCTAACTTGGCAAATTATAAAGACGTTTGTGAGGCACTTCGCTAAAATCTAGACATTTGAAATAAATAATTCACGAGGAGACATCCCGGGGAGAGTCTGAGTACCGCGAAGGATGCCTCGTCGTTCTGGAGGATCCTCTAAGATAATAATGAAATATCTACTACGTTTTCTAAAAAAATTTGGAACCGTGTAAGGTTGCGATTGATTGCGTTGGTTCGTTACCGTTTCCGTGACAAATCTCAGATGGAAATAGTTTCTAATTCTTATCACAGAAGGTCGTTCGATGTGTAAATGCAACGAGATATTAAAAACGAACGAACTATTCGGTTTTGTATGGAAAATTGGACTTGATCTTTTAGATTAAACTAACAGAGCAATCATCGTTTCCTTTACGCATTCCTTCATAGATCTATTCTTTCGAAGTTTCCTCGAGAATACTTTAGAGTCGCGAACTTGATATCTCCTTCAAAAAAAAAAAAAAAAAGGAGACGAAAAAAGTTAGAATTAGAATTAAAAAGGAATTTGTGCAGAGTTTTCTAGAATTCCTATCTTTCCAATTTATCATAACTCATAAGTGATCTATAGAGGAAACTTGGAAGGAGTTTATTCTGTAATAAACACAACCTCTCGATCAGATTTGAAAACTCATCATTGGGGATCCCTATGACGATAGATCGATGTACACAGACGTAGCGAAAGAAACGATGAATTAATACAGATCTAGATACATATACGTATATAATAAATATATACATATATACCGAACCTTTTTCAAGTAAAGAAGACTGCAGGTCTGCGACGATCCACAGGATGCAGGGAGAATGATTAACGTTAGGTTAAGCACATAGCTCACAGCTTTTAACCCTTATCGCGTGTAAAAGTTCAGTCACACTTGTAGCTATAGAATAGAAGTCTCTACTTTCTGCTTCCTTCATTTCGAAATTGTTAATCCTTGATTCACGTGGAAGAACGACTAGAAATTTAACATTATACAACGATGTTTCTTTTCCTCGAAATTTACTGATGTTACGAGTATCGTGATGTTGCGACAGTAGCCGATAAAATGACTAAAGCTTGATGTTTGCGTGATATTTAGCCGTTAACGATGATGTTCAAACGTTGTTGCGTAGCTTCTTTCATGTAACTAATTTAAGATATTTCTTTGTGCCTATATCTACAAAGTGTACACTACTTTCGATAAGGATTAAACTTATTAAAGAGGGTATATCAAGACTTAAGGTATAAGGGGCTTATTATCTGGTGGAAATACTGCGCGAGCGTCCTTACCTAAGCGATGCCATGCAATCGTGCCAATGAGAAATTAAATGAATAAAGAACTCGATATATATATATATGTATATACAAATGAAACGATGAGAAATTAACGTGATTTTAGAAATTTGAGTGAAAATTGTTAACCAGCAGTGGCTCGAATTATATTCGATAATAAATGAAGAGTAAACTTTTATTTTAAATGATAGATGTGGTTGATAAAGTTAATTCGAACAACCGCTGCAAATGATCATTAAATGCGTAATTATGTAACACGATGTTAGTCAGTGATGGCTTTCTATATATATACTGTTTTAAAATAATTTATTATTTAGGTATTGTAGTCTTGTTAATAGGATTGAATGTAGAGGAAAGTCATCCATGACTAATGATTGTAACTACGATATCTTTCAAAGCAGATCGCTGTTAATTAAATTTTGTCGTTAATCGCGGTTCTTTGAAGCTTTGAGATAAGGATTTTTGCAATTAGTAGCATCTATTATCTCCGTCAAATATTTATAACAGTTAACAACATCGTCAATAATAATATTACATTTATATATTAATATATTAAAATAATATTAATATAATAAATTATATTAATATAATAATTATATTATATAATATATTATATTAATATAATACATGTTATATTATATTAATATAATAAATATAATAATATAATAAAACATAACCAAAAACATTTAGTATTTATCTAAAAACATCTTTAAAAATATCAACGCGTATTGAAATTCCAAAGAATTTGGACGTTAAATACTAAAATTACTTTGCGCTTGTTAAATAAAATCAATAGAGTAAGCAACTAGAAATTTTCGCTTTTAAAATATGAGTACTTTTTGTTTCGTTCTGTTTAGGCTTTCTATTTCTGAGATAACGTTGTACGAAGAGAACTGCATTTTTGTTGGTTCGCTATCGCTATCTCAATCACGCAAACGGATTTCTCTCTTACATATGACATTGAATATCCCAAGTTTCAGTAGAACGTGATGGTCAGTGACAGACAACGCCGAGTCAGCGGTTTCTACTATTACTACTAGACGTAAGTATTTCTAGGAGAAAGTATAGGTCACTGTGCCATTCGTCAGTTTTTATGTTTTCAATTTGTCTTTTAAAATTATGTACCTTGAGAATATATTGAATTATTGACTGGAAACAATATTTGCTACAAAGAGTACATTTCTACCTGTGTTCTAAATGATTTAATAGTTTAGTAAGTATAAGAACTTATACTTAGTACCAATTACACTTTAAAAAGCTCCTCTTTATTTATAACATAATCTATCATGAAAATATATTTCTGAAAATACGAAAATCATAAATCATACCTGAAAATTATCTGAAATGTCGACTCTCTTCTAAGATTAGAAATTCTTTCAAAATACAAGTTCTATCTTCCGAATTTACTCTGAAGCTCTCCTATGATTATTTACGAAGAGTTAAAATTACGAAAGAGAAGAGTGAATTATCAATAATAATCAGAAGAGAAGTTACTTAATTGCATTAGTACGAACTATGAAACTGATAAGTGAAATGAATAAAATGAACTCTATCGTAGTTCCATATCGTATGAAGATCTATAAAATAACTTTTTTTGCCACAGTGCGTTAAATATTTCTCCTTTGCTCATCCAAAGACATAAACTCGAAGGAATTCAGTAACTCTCAATAGTCAGGAGTGATATGTAATAAAATATCGCGACAAGCGATCTGCGAAGAACGAATCGTGTTCTGCACCAGCTCGAGGAAGAATATAAGGGCAAAGAAATTAGAAATACCACCGAGTTCCCGGTGCAGTAGTGAATGGACCAGGTGTGTCTTTTTGAATCTATACGGTACGTTACCCTGAGGCTGGATCTGCGTCTATCGACCGTGCCCGAGTGATTGGTCGTCATGTGCAGGGCGGACAGGGAGCTCTGATGATGCTGAAGATGTAGCGCCCTGCTTCCACGACCGAGGCTACCGCCCGCGCTCACTGTGCTCATCGGACGACCCCCGCTGGTGCTGTTCCTCGGGACCACCTCCAGCTGACTTCTACACACACGCACACCACGCTACATGCACGCCTTTTTGCGTACACGCATCCTGACCGCTTATATGCACACACCTTTGGCGACACCGCGGACACACACACGTTCGGCACGTTTTGCAGCGAACCTCTCTCCTCATTTTTTAATTTCATCTTTACATCTGTATCTCTTTCTTATTCTTTTTCTCTTTTAGTTTGATCATGCGAGAAAAGGGTGTGAAGCAAATTTCAGGTTTTCTATGGGAACGGATGTGTTTATGTGGTGGTTTAACACGTTCCGCGACGTGGATTGTTTGTGATCTTTGATATTGTAGATGTAAAAAGATAGAGAGTTTTGTTAGTAAAGTTTAGTTAGAAATATTTTTTGATTAGGAAATCGTCTTTGTAGAATTTGATAATAGGAATCTATGATCATTTTAAACAATCTTATTTTATTTTTGTAGAATTTAATATTAGATACCTAGTAATGACGGATTGAGATACGATTATTCATTCAATTTCAAAGTTCTGTTTTGAGGTCATCTTCGAGATGTAAAACGCGTTGGTAGTGAAAAAGCATTATAATATTTCAAAAATAGGAACACTACGCTTTTGAAAAATTTGATAATAGAATTTGATTTATTTAAGAGATTCGGAAGCAATTTTTGCAATTCAAATCCTAAGTTTTTCGCCACGTGGAACGTGTTAATAGTGCTAATCTAGTTATAAAAGTATTACCATCATCTAAAATCTAACAGTAGATATTAATCAATGTGAGTATTTTAAACAACGTGGGGCATCGTTTCGAAGATTCGATGGAGGAAAAATAACAAGTTTTGATACGTGTGAAAAATTCGTAGAAAATGTTTACGTCTGTGAAAGTACGTCTGATTGTGAAAGGGGGAACTTGGTATTGAAGAAAGTTGCGATCGAGTTAAAGTTTACCAGGTCCAAGGTGGTTCCTTTCAAAGTGAGAATTTTACTGTGTGTGAACGGTGCGATGGAATACGAGAAAGGAGTTTTATTCAGGGTACAGATGAAGTTACTGAAAAACTGGTCTTGGCACACAAAATATATCGTGATCAACGTGGTAGATACTTGGCAATTGAACAGTGGCTCGCTGCAAGTGCTCGACAATAGAGAACGAGATATGTATCATAATGAATATCTAGTTACAACATAAATATACATACACAAGCATTTTGTGCACCATCGATATAGAAGAATGTATATATGTTTAAATGGACGCCAGAATACGCAGGGTCGTTCACGTGGGATCGACCGAGGCGCATCGAGCGTTGCTGGTCAGTCGATTGGATTAAACACCGAACAGTCAAAAATGTAAATATCAAAGTTGGCAAATTAGAAAAAGATGAAAGGAACCATAATGCATACTGATGTAATCCCTGACAATTTCAATCTTTTCGCTCTTTTAAGTCCCCTCCTAAAAAAGTTACAAACTGAATTGGTTCTTTCATGAAAATATATTTGTCGGATATACTTCAAGAATTTGTAAAATTAATATTCAATTAAATGTGACAATTAAATAGAGAAAATGTATATATTGATAGAAGATTAAAAAAAGCTCGAGGAAAACTCGATGCCTTTAGAAGGAGTTTTCTAATTTTGTGATAGAATCCTTTGGCCAGGGATTACACCAGAATTACTAATATTAACGTGTGCTGTACATAGCGCAGTGCAGTGCAGGCAGCAGCTGTGGGCTACGGCTCAGCTATGAGAGACATTACCGATGGATCCGCGATCGAGTGGACTGCAGACCCAGCGAATCGCTGCGGTGCCGAGTACAATGTTATATCAATAAGAAGAAATTCCATCGAGTATACTGCATATGTTTGTATATGTACATTATGTCGAGATTGTACTGTACTGTATATACGTGTGTGTATTCCCGATATATCCAAGTATGGCGTGTGTATTACGGATGAGTACTTACATACTAGGCACCAGTCGTAAGCGATCTCGACTCTGTCCATTTCAATGGGACCATTCTGCCGATGAGTCGAGATTGCCCAGACTAGCATGCACATTTACCTCTTTATATAGCTCTTTCTCTCTCTCTCTCTCTCTCTCTCCCTTTCTCTCTCTCTCTCTCTCTCTCTTTTATCTTATCGTGTGTTCTTAGCATCGTAATGTCAGTGCATCGTCTCCTATTTGAATTTCCTAAGGTATTTATGATATGTATGGCGTCCAAATATGTCAAGTCTGTCGGAATGAACAATTATCTTATTCTAGGTTGTACAGGGTGATTCTAAAAATTGGAACAAGCCGTGATTTATTTCTAAGAATATAAGATATAATGCTGAATTTTTAACTTCTTTTTAAATAGAAATAGTAATAATTATAATCATCATTGAGCTGTGAAAGCTATATAAGATTTCTAGCTTGACCTAATTTTTAGAATATCTCTGTATATTTTTTTTAAGAAATTGAATTTTGCTCTATAAATATTCCAAATTAATAAAGTCCAAATTAATAAAGTCTTATCTTAATCCTAATTTTCTTGTGCACACCGCTGCGTTACTACTACTGATTTGTAAATAATTCTTTGCTCAAACACTCGACTATTTACAATATCCCAATAATAGTATTCTGTTCTATTAAAAAATGCTTCGATGGAAGCGGAAACCTTGATACCGATTTTAATAATATCAATGCAAGTTACTCCATTAAGCTCGGCCATTATTATGTACAATCCTCGAGATCGGGAATATCGTATTGGCTAAACTACAATATCCGTCCGAACCTGATCAACGAATAGACTAAATTGGTAGAAACCCTGAAAAATGTGAGGCCTATCGAGTTCGACTTTCGTATATAATAACAACGTTTCTTTAAAGCTAACGTTACTTTGCAAAACACATATCTATCGCGCGAATTTCAATGATCAACGAACGTGTTCTCTCAACCATTGTAAAATCTGTCAAGACTAGAGAAATAACATACTCGCGTTTTGATCGTCTCTATGCATATAAACGTGTACGATTTCGTGTAGATAATTGACAATATTTCAGCGATAATTCCTAAAGTACGATATTTTTTTGTTCTTTTTCTTTTTTAACTAGATCAGGGTAGAAAACGATCCACAAAATTCTCTACTCTATCTTTTATTTTTACCACAAGCGAAATTTTGTTTAATTGATGCGTTGTAATTGATCGCTACGAAGCGACTTTTCTCCTAAAATATACCGACAAGCTGTGATATTAAATTGTCGAAGCTGTCTGCTCGAAACGTTAGCTCGATTCCGAAAGAGAGTATAAAAGAGCACCGCAGCAGCATCTCAAGAATTTCTAAAATCTTACATCTTATGTTTCTTGCTTTTTTGAAATTACTTGATTAATATTCATTCACTGGCAAAATCGTCAGATTATTTGAATGGTGTGGGTGACGACGTGGTTTTATTGTTAGCGTGATACTAATTCTAGAATACCCCCGTCGAGGAAAGAGTTAGTAAAAATGAAAGCTCGAAGAACGAGAATGAATCGTGTTAGCAACGTCGATCTCGTTTGTCGAACGAGGAACGACGTTTATGTCGATTAGTGAGCGTTGTCCAATGTGGCCTCTGGATGATAGTAGACTGAGTACCTTGCTGGAACGACGAGGGCTTCGAGCTCGGCGGTGAGGTGTCGTCTGATCATCTGTTTAGCTGGTGGTATACCCAAAGCTGTAGCCATGGTGTCGCCGGTGAAGGATGGTTCTAGCACGACCAGAGCGCCATGCACACCTGAATCTGCATTACAAATGATAACATGGTATCTCACTATCGTTTGAGATGAATGATTATTACAAGTACTTAAATTTACATCACAAATTGAAGATTACTGTGTTTTTAAGAAGAATTTTTTAGTTTTATAAATGAGAAGTTTGTATGGTTTGGAACAAAAATGCAAATTTGAGAAAAACATTCTTTTGAATGCTTGCTTAGGGAACTAAATTTTCCAGTTACCTTTTAAATTCTCAGCATATTCAGTCAGATCGATATTCCTCGCCCACCGAATGAACCTCTGGTTTGTCCAAACTAAAGGATCTGTGTCCATTTGTTCGCATTGATGTCTTCTAACTGCGAGTGCCTATTGTAAGAATACAATTAAGGGTACAGTGTCCTCCTTATAGTGTTTATTTAAGTGATGATGATGAACAATAACAAATTAATAATCCTAACTCAATGCTATTTGTAACTCAATTTTATTTCTAAAATTAATGCGATATTTTGCTGAGAATCACAATGGTTTAGACCAGCCTACTACTATTTTTCATAAGATTTTGCTTATTATTATAAATTACTACAGAAAATTGCATTCTATATATTTTTTAATGTCAAATTATAATATAATTAACTATGAAATTAAATAAATGATATTTCCAAAGGTTCAAATTTATTATTAAACTCCTAAGAACTTCTTGAATTCTTCAGATCTTAAGAATACACCAATTTTTCATAAAATTGAAAAAGGAAAAAGCGAGTTCCTGAAGTATTTTATAAAGTATACAATTTTTCATAAACCACCAATACATATATATTCTTTTTATGCCATTACCTGACGATCGTAGTTCAACATTCGGAGTAGATGAATTCCGTGCACGATGCTGGCCTGATGAAACTTCCTGGTCACTCCAAGCAGCTTCTCGAGTTCCTTTTTGCTCAGATGATCGAGCATCCGTGCGTCCACCATGTTAGTTGCGAAACTTTCAGAATACTGAGCGAGTCCAAGGTCAGGCAACCATTCTGAACTGACCCACGTGTGACCTAATTGAGCAATACACGGATATCGAACGAGACTCGGGTGTCGATGCTCTTCGATAGCTAAACGGAGCTTCTTTCTATGAAGAGGATGGGTCACTCCTAACCCTGCTTCCAATTCTGCGTCACTTAGTTCCAGTAAAACCTGGACAAGTATTACGATCAAATAAGATCTCATCGTTTGTTATAATTTGGAAGACGAATATAAACAATTAAAAGGCGGTCAACATACAATTAATTTCTAAGTGTCGTTATATTAATTTTCAGTTTCAACAAAGAATGTTTCATAGCTGGATTAAGTATCATTTTTAGTACCGAAGACAAAATACCATTAATATATTATTTTGCATATTTTTTACAGAAAGATTAAAAAGAAATTGTATGAACTATAGTCACTGATTTAGAAGATGAATGTTTCATAGCTGGATTAAGTATCATTTTTAGTACCGAAGACAAAATACCATTAATATATTATTTTGCATATTTTTTACAGAAAGATTAAAAAGAAATTGTATGAACTATAGTCACTGATTTAGAAGATGTACAATGATATCCAAGGATATAATCCAATGATTTAGAGTTAGTTCCTCCGTATTGGACGATTAATACAAAATTATGCAAAACAACTTTCTGAATTTTACAAAGTGCTGTATAATATCCTATTTCAGATGATTCAATAAAAATCTGTATGAAATTATATTACGATTTAATAACAACAAATATTAATATTTATAATATTACGATTTCATGGATTTTGATATAAATTATCAACTAATATACTATCATTAAGTAGCCTGAAATGATGTACCTTTCCCGATTTAACGTTTTCAGCGCATCGTGGACCATATTGTGGCATACCAAGAGCAACTTCCAACCACGCTAAAACTGTAGGTGCCCTCCATCTCTCCATAGGTACGGATGCGGCTTCTCTGAGTAAACGTAGCTTTTCAGCATAGCCTTCCTCCGTGAGAGGCGACCATGATCTATAAGGATCGAAACTGTCGGAACCCTCGTTACTTCCGCTTCCACCGCTCGAGTTGTTCGCTGCCTTTCGATGTCGTGTACGGGCAAACACTCTGAAAATCGAGACGAAGAAACTGTTTTTGAGCTAAGAAGATGCTATACACTTCTGTGGAGGTACTAAGGTTCCAAATTAACACTTTATCGTTCGTTTCTTGGCGAATCGAAAATGACACGCAATTAAAGAAAGGAAGAACATAAAGCAATGTAACATTAATTTATTTAACTATAAAAATTGTGTATTTGTAAATTATCGAAATAATTATTTTGTGTATTTTCAAATTATCACAACAATTATTCTGTGTACTTGTAAATTCGAGAATTACGGAAAATCTTCCTTTATCGTATAATGATTAAAAGCATAGACGATCTGGCACGCATATCTGCGAATGGTAAGCAATTTTTCCCTAACTGCATTGATTAGTAATATTTCTTTGCGGTCGTTATATCGTTATATGTGTCTTATTGTATCTTGTTATATCTTATTTTATAATAGGAATCTTTGTAATATTCGTTTGTTCTAACACACCTGATTGTATTATATTTGACAGAATAATTTCCATATTAAATATAATGGTAGCATTAATCAACAGAAATTGCCATCTCCTGCGAGTTATTATTATTTTATGGAAATGCAGGAGTGACCCAAATAAGGTCAACGTGGCCGTCGTAATGTTAATCCTGTCGAATGGATTACGTATAATAAATTCAGTTCTCACCTAGAAATAGAACCCCAAGTGCCCCCGCGAGTCGCAGAGGAGCGTGAATGCGCGGCAGGTGCCGCGACAGGTGTGCTTTGCTTGTTTCTTCTTGGTTCTGATTCTAACGGACTCGACAACTGTTCGACCGATCGCGATAACGAGGAATTGTCCATGGACCTAGAGAACGCGTTCAGAGGCGACAATGTCGGGCTGCAATCTTTCGGCGTGGTCGCTGCTGAAAAATATAATATCAATGAGAACATAAGACAAACTTAAAAGCTATGATTCATACAAACTTTTTATCCGTCAATTTTCCTTTCTCAAATTTTTCTGACATACTTAGATAAATATAGAATATATCGTATCTTCCGCTTTGATAAGCAAATTTATCGTTTCCCTTCGACAGATCTCTTTCGATAGACGCATGTGCTTCACAACAATCGATGCAACATAAAGAACACGCAGCTTACAATTTTCTGCACGTAAGCAGAGTCAAAGTTTCGTAGGCACTTGCTTGGTTTCGATTTATATCGTCGAGGTAGAGATGCAGAGTGTTTCAGAGCTTAGATATTCGTCGAAGCAGGACGAAGGTCTGACAAGATTACAACGAACTTCGTGTCACGAGAAGTTTATAGAACGAAGTTTATAGAACGAAGTTGAGAAATGAAACTAAACTATAATCGAATTAATGAAAAGTAATATTGTACATAAATAAAGAACACGTATACTGTTGATAGTATATTTGGTGATGTATTAATTAAAAATTCTTATTCGTGTACGTAGGGCATTCTAATCTGGATACTATGAAATAGATTCTGACTGCTCCAACATGTGCATGCGCATGCATCGGCCATACAACATACAATTAGCCGATTGTTAGGGCAAAACCACGACATAATGGACCTTTAATATTAATTACCGTTTGTGCTCGGATGAATGGATAAATAAACGAATAAACCGCGACAGAGATGCAATTTCTACGATCAATGACGACCGATTACTCTCAAAAGCAGCCACCTGAATAAGGGATTATGCACACAAATATACATACCACGTACTGCGAAATTATTATGAATAATTGGATAAAATAATATTGTTGTACATGGGGCTACTTTTGTGGAAGTTTGGTAGTACAAGGTCTATAAAAAGAAATTGAATAATTGCTTTTAATTATAAGCGATTTGATTCTGTAGTCTTTGTGAGTGAAATTGTATTGTAGAAATTATTCCATTCCGTCCGTTGATACGAAGTTTATTTATTGTCAGAACTTTTCAAAAGGGAAATTTTTTATTATGATATTACAAACTTTAAATTACGAATTAATTAGATTCTCGTGACGTCTTCATTTATCCTGTAAACAAATTAATTTTGTCCCTATTATCTATATTTAGAATCTTTTATATTACTAATATTAATAAAGAGATTAAACCATTTCCCTTAATAACAACACTCGTCGTTATATTATCTCATTCTATACCTCATCACAAGTTTTATTTACTTTAAATTTCCTTACTATGATATTACCAATTTTAGTAAACAAACTCACTAATTTCCATTTATTTCTATTTCCACCTAAATTACGTAGTACCATCCCCTAACACGAACTTCGCCTATCTCTCACACTCAAGAAAACTTCGCAAACGACAAGCAACGATCGATTTCGAAGGACCAACGAGAAGCAGGCATTCAATCGTAAAACAGAGCCGAATAAATAATCGAAAATAGAAAGAAACACAGTTGGCAGAGTAGTAATAGTAGAAATAGTAGACAGAGAAAGAGAGAAAGTCAAAGAAACACACAGAAGAAGAGAAGCACAGGAATCCTCCAGTCGAAAATAAAATAAATAAATAAAAAAAAAAAAAAAAAATGGAAGAAGAGAAGAAAAAAATAAAACGTAGGACGACGTTGAAGATACGGGAGACGACGATCAACGATTTATGTTTGGACACTTACACTGGTACATGTGGGATGGTGCAATGGAGGAAACCACGGAGATGCTGTCCATGTCGAGACCGCTTCCCTCGACCGTAATTGTCGGCGTGCCTGCGCGGAAATATATAAAGTAAAAAAAAATTCTTCGTTGCGTTTGATACACCGAGATCGACGTCACTTCTCCGTATGTATTTATTCTCCCGGAATAAAATCAACGAGAAAAATAGACAGGGACGTTGTACGATTGGATTTAGACTTTCAATTTATTTTCATAGTTTCCTTCGTTCTTCTCTCTTTTTTCTTTTTCTTTTTTTTTTTTTTTTTTTTTGGAGTCAGGATGGAGATCGAGTTGTCAACCGAAATTGAAATTCCTTCTATAATGAGTTTCGTTAAGGCTCATTGTGCTGACAGCGGGAGTCAGAATTTGTATGACTGGAAATAGTTGGGATAAACAGGGAAGTCTGCTCGTTATTGACACTGGTAAATTCGATTTACCAATTCTATGTTCAGTGTATTGGTTCGGGAAGCAGGTTACGAATATTCGTACACGTTTAGAGTTATGTAAGTTTACTATAGGATTTTGGGAATCATAACAGTCTCTTCGCTGCCTGTTTGTTCTTTATGTTGCACATGTCAACTGCATTTCATACTTACATTGGCCAGGGTGTTATTTTAGCAGACCTGAAGTTAAAGATTTTGGTAAACGTATTATATTACATGAAAATTGATTGTTCACCCTAGCACGTTCAATTCAATTCAATTTCATAAAAAGACCGAAGACATAATTAAACTAATCGACATTTTTTAAACGTTCAAGAAGATAATTTTACATGTTTAATTTCGAAATCATATAAAAGCACAATTTTAGTGATAGGAGATTGGTTGACGATATTTTATAGTACAAAATTGAAAATTAAAAATTCTTAGTCATCCTAAGTGGACTTTACATTGAAAATATGACACTTATCGTGTTTTCTCTTTTTATTCTTCGCATAATAGAATCATTCTATTCCGAAGAATTAAAAAATACTATTTCACTCTAATTTACCTATGAACAAAGATTTGCTAAGGATTGAACGCGCTTGGATATTTCGTGTAACGTTTAATTCAGAATTCGTGCACATGCATCGTGATCACAGCACGTACGTGGTGTTTGTCCTAAACCAAATCGATCAATCGGCTTTAATGCGCAGCCACGAGGATTGGCTGAATAATATACGAAGGAAATTCGCTCGATTAGCCTGCCACCTTCGATTAGCATTCGCAGTTGATGAAGCTTATCGTACGTTTATTCTTCCTTTCATTTTTCTTTATTTTCCTTTTCTTTTTTTTTTTTTTTTTCTCACCGACGACCCGACGGATGCACCGTAATGCACCTTAACTAGACGATTAATCTCGCCGCTCGTTGTACCTAAGCATAAGAATCATCGCGTTCCAACCACTCGACACTCTGATGAATAATAATGGCGATTGTATTATACGCGAGATAGCTTCGCGACTGGAAAGCTACTTCATTACCGGGGAGGTAGATCACAATGCAGAGAGTCTTCCACGATCGCAATGAATAATGCAGAAAGTACCAAAAGTTACTTTTGGTTCAAAAATGATATTTCTCGTATTGTCGAGTATGTTACATACCTATGATTTTAACGAAATATGTGAATTAAAAGACACAGATTTTGATGATTAATTTACGAGTATCTTTGTTTTAAGAAAAGGATTGTATTGTGGTTTTTCGATGTACTTGTTATACTTTGGAATTTAATGAACAAATTCCGCAAAATTTTGAGAAATATTTCCAAACTGAAACATATTTTTATACAAAGAGTGATTTTCTAAACTATCTTCTTCGTGTCTTGGTGCTAAATTACCATGAAACTTCAGATGATGTTCTCAAATGAATTTCTTAATCAAAGTTTAAATAGAAAGGAAATGCCGCATAATACTAAAATTATAACTTTCCAAAGCTATGTAGGATTTCTTGCATAATCATTTATCTCCTTCCTATATGTTGAAGTATAAAACTATGGTGAGGTTGACGTATAAAACTAGGAAATATTTCCACACCTATTCCTCACTCACAAGCTTTTAACAAGAACAAAACAAGAAGTAATAAATGAGAATGTTCCAAAGTTTTGAAGCTTCTTAATAAATTCACAAAGGATCTCTTTCCATGCCTCAACACAACTATAAAACCTCCAATTTCCTGAATTTCTACATCACAATTAAAATTCAATTCCGAACGAACCCACGCAATTTAAAAGATACTATAACTCTTCCAGTAACCTTCTTCTCTAACTTCCAAGAAAGCAATCATCTAAATATCGCTCATTTGCTGCAACAACAATATAACAAAAAAGTTTCTATGCTTTTGAGTTATTGGAGTAGGAAAAAATAGTTGTTTCTTGTACTTTCTACTGGTAGAGTCCTATAAGTGAATTTAAAAAATTCATCGCGTGGAAACAGTCGTGTCGCTACTGCATCATCATCAAACTATACAGAATATTCGAACTCATTTCCACTGGAATCGTGATTTTTGAGTTATGTCATGGATGCGGTAAACGAGCAGTATACGGTGTATCCAATTTTGATCTATAAATGCGAAATAGACTACCTGCTGTATAAAAAGATATGTTCATGTAGGAATTCAATGGTTTTAAGATTGACATAATATGGTACAATTAGTTTTCCAATGGACGGATAAATGTTATATGAAGGAAACGTACGTTTTTTCAAATGGGATCATATAATTTTTAATACAAAACCGATCAGTCTTGACATTCTCTATAAAAAATTATTAACCTATTCTCGTTGAAAAGTCATTGTTTTAGCAGATAAAAATATCTATTTAACTCTCATTTCGCATAATCTATCATATGAAACACACGGAAGACGCAAGTCACAACTTTTGTATACGTTTCTCTTGTCCTTTTATATGATAAGTTTTACAAAGTAAAAATTGAAATATCTACCAAAGTAATGGTCTTTCAACGTGAATAAGGATAATAATTTTTTATATAGAATGTCAAGACGTATTGACAATCGTCAATGCATTGAAACTTGTATGATTCTATTTAAGAAAACGTACGTTACCTCCATGTGACCTCTACGCGTCCATCTGTAGAAAATCTAATTACACCTAGTTATGTTCCCCTCGAAACCATTCAATTCCTAACTCAACATCTTTTTCGCACGACACATAGTTTATCAGGGACTCGTATTTATACATTAAAATCGGACAAAGTGCATACGTAAACAGGCAACAATAACAATAAAATGATGATAAAATAATAATAATAAAATAACACAAGAATAATAATAAGAGATCTAAAATACGCGTATCTCTTACCGTCTGTAGTAGAATCTGAAAGATTTCCGCCCACGCTGGTTGCGCCACCGCTTTCCCTGTCGCTAGATCCTCGAACACCGCTGTCCGCGCTGCAACTTCCGCGATCGCCCGCCTGTCCACCGGAAGAGCCAGCACCTGCCGCATTGCCGACGTTCCCAACGGTCACTCCTAGCTCTGTGCTGCCTAATGGCGGTTGAGAATTCATATGAGGGATGATACCACAACCACCGCCACCGCTGCTACTTCCGGCGCCCGGTGTCGCGGCTCCATTCACGCTGCCTCTCGGGAACGAGACCAAGGATTCCTGGTCGCTCAAGCAGATACCACCGCTGCCACCTCTTTCCGCCAATTGACGCTGTAGCTGTACATACCAACGTTTCTCATTGTATTCGAGGAATTTCAATTTGAAATGGGTTCTGCAAATATTATGGGTATACTGGGAATTTGCATGAAATCTATGGAAATTTTGGAAAATTTTGAGGAGATGGAAATTTTGAAGAATCTCGAGCAAATAGGAATTTCTGTGGAAACATTGTGTTACGTATGATACGAGATTTATTGATTTTTTTTTTTAGTGTGATTGTTAAACGGAATAAAGATAGAATCACTTTGTTATAGAAAATGGCAATTAAGGTACATAGAAGCCAAAGAAAATTATAAACTTTTAGAAACTCTACGTTTTAGTGTTGGGGTAGTACTTGATATTAGACTATTGGAAAATTTTTTATGTAAGGAAACTTCTAATTTCTTCTCTCAGTTTAAAGTGTCCAGTTATTATTTTGTAACAGCTCGTACTTTAATAAAACTTCATAAAATTTAATATTTAAAAGATAAAAACCTTGAGAAACTTCATATATAGTGCGACATATCTTGAGAAATGAGAAAGTGATAAATAAAGCATCTTACGAACGATTTATCTCGATAAAATCGATCGGTTTGGCTTCTGTGGAACACTGGTTGAATTTTCGGAGACCGTTAAACAGAGACTAGAAACGAAAATTTTGGGACGTGCGTGATTCTCGGCTGACATACGTATACCGAGGAAGCCCTCGAGCCATCAGTTTTAAACTCGTTAGCCGCCGGCCCGTTTATGCACAGCGTGGAGGACAATTTTAGGGCTCAAAGCGGAATCACCCTCCGCGTAATTGCATGTGCGCGCAAAGTGCCGCTTCTTACCTAACTGCTCGTAATAATATTACGTCGATCGATAGATCAATTTTTTGCGGAGCACAGAGCGGACCCTAAAAATCCGTGTTTCTCGCGCATATTCGGTAAAAGTAGAATCGTTAACTAGAATTTTAGACAAAGAAAATTCTAATTAGGAGCTTCATTAGCGAAAATTCTACAAGTAAGAAAGGATAAATTATTATAAACACTTATGTGTATAGTGAAATTGTCTTACAAGATACAATTATTAAAGTTATAAAATAAAATACACAATAGAAGAGACGAATATAAGAAAAATACCTTTGTCCGGAAAGAAGTCATCGTTGTTTGAATCTATGAAATGTAAAGATTCTGAGGAATTGAGAATTATTATCTAAAAAATATATCTTTTCTACACCACCGATATTTCATTACCTTTAAACGTCAACATTCCCATAATTAAGGAAACAAATATCGACTTCCAAAAAATCACACAGACACACCACAACATATTATTCTGAAAGCAGCCTAGAAATCAAACTTAAACGACTACAGAGAGTTCTCCCAAAAGCTGAGTCAACGTTCCCAGCAAATAATCCAGAAAGTTAAGCAACAGTCATAGCGTAAACAGGAGAAAAATGTTGCTGCTGACTCGAGAGAACCAGCATTTTTTCGGAGCGCACTCTCTTTGCAAAACACTTCAACCACAGCCTGGCAGAGAGATTAAATTCATCAAGCTGACTCCCCGTCGTGCGTAATAATGCACGCGTTGAGGACAACAGGTCAGAGAAAGAAAGAAAGAAAGAACGTGGAGAAAAAAGAAGAGAAAAGAGAAAAAAGAATGGAGAGACACGAGAGAGAAGAAAAAGGGGCTCACCTCTTTTATAGTCGCGTGTGCGTGCGAAAGGGCGGCTTCTTTGTCGGCCAAACTAGCCGCAAGGCTGAGACTTCGATCGGCCTCGTCCCTTGCAGCCCTTAGCAGGCTCCAACGTTCCCTTTCCCTTTCGCGTTCGCGTTCCTCCGAAGGCATACCGACTCCTTGCTGTTGAAGGCGTCCTAAAGTCGCTTCGTTCTCTCGCATCCGCTGTAATCAACGGTCAAAGAGACCCATATCCGGGCAGTAATTCCACCCGAGAACCACCACCGTTTAACAATGCATGCAGCACAAGCACAAAGTGTCAAAGAGCCCCTTTGAACACCCCGGCCATGAAACAACAGTGGGTACGCGATGTATGATTAAAAGTTGAGCCACCGACCGTAATTATACCGAGGCCTCCTACGATGAGGAGAATCGTTCTGCAATGCGTCTCAATTAATTGGCGAAATTTCGAGTGGAGCTTCCGATAGGAGTTCGATTATTTAATTTTGGAGTTTACCCTTTGTACAAAGTTGTTTGCATTGTTGTGATTGATTGGTCTTTTAGTTATTTAACGTCAAAATTAATCCTATGTATAACTCTAAAGTTGCTCGCGTTGCTGCGATTAATTGGAGAAAATTTGGTAGGGATTTTTGGAGCTGAAAAGTTTAGTTGGATTTTTGATTATTTAATCTCAAAACTCATACTTTGTAACTCTAATGTTACTTACGTTGGTTACCAGAACTGTATAATAGAAAATAATATAACTCTAAAGTTACAACGTTTCAAGTTGACAAAAATTTATAAAAGATATGTCACAGCCGTTTTTATCGATGGTCAAGTTTTATTAAAAAAGAATCTAATCGCGTTCACGAAGAAACCTGAGAAAAATTCGTTAAGGGGTTAATAAAGGATGTGGTGTAGGTTGCAACCAGAGATTTTTCCCAGGCGTTTCCATTAGCTCTTATTTTTTACTCTTCTGTTGAAGAACCCCGTGGTCATTCGATCGACAATGTCGTAACTCGATACAGGTGCAACTTATCGCTTATTTACAGGTGTCATGTACCTTCACCTATTAGCCGCTAGGATACCAGCTACGGAGAACTTAATCCACTTATCTCTCCCTCGGGCGTAAGGAACTTCAACGTACGTATAACAGGTGTTGCAGGCTGGTTTATCGGCTAAACTTTGGGACAACGCGATTACTGACACTCCAACGGGTCGGTCAGGTGTTGCCCGTTGGCAGGTCAACATTTTAAAGTTAAAAACTATCGTTATATCGCTGGCCATACGGCTTTGCCGGCCGTCACGCGGAAAATCGGACGCGTGCATGTGTAAAGATATGGAGCGTTTCATCGTGTTTCGTTTCTGTCCAAAATCTCGTATTTTGCAGCGTTATACCGACTATACGATAAACGGAATATCTGTTACTCTCGATAATTAATAATGTAAATATTTAATAAATATATTCTGTATTTCTCAAAAATAAAATAAAATTCCAAGGGGAAGTCTATATTTTAAATAAGAGAGATATAAATAGATTCGAATTCTTTCTTATGGCTACTTTTCGAAGTATTTCAATACATTTGAGAAAACATTATACTTTACTTTATCGATCTATAATTCGCAAAATTTCCAAAAAGAAATCATCAGTTTATATCAAAGCATTCTACATAAAGAGAATTTTCTAACTTCATTACATTTGAGAATTCACAAAGCAAAGAAAAATAATTCAGCCAACAATCACACTGAATCATGTGAGTATTATGTTCACTGAAGAAACCGAGAAGAATTCCTAATTAAATCAAACCATCATCCTACACCTAAAGAATTTCCTATTCTTATTACATTTGAATGTTCAAAGAACATTGAAGAACAAAGAGCAATCGTTCTGCTCACAGGCAATCGCACTGAATCATGGAAAAATTATTATCTCTGAAGAAACCAAGCGTAATTGAAAAAAGGTTTAACGTTTCAAACTTTTTATTTGGGAACGCGAGATTTCATCTAGCTTAATCGTATTTCCTCGCGATCGGGTTAAGTATCATCGACGAGAGCCGTAAGACGTTTCCCAATGTGTGTTCGTGCTCCTGCATAATGACAGATGAAAGAAAATGTTCGTTGCCCCGGGGTCTTAGGACAGATTCCCACCTTCGGGTTCTTCAATTTTCTCTTGTTTTACCCTCTTCCGTGTCTTGTCGCATCGCGCATAATCCACTTCATCAGCAACGAGTGTCGACGTAACACGGCTCTCCATGAGAAATCCTCGCGTCTCTCTGTTCTTTTATCCGGCAGTGATTTAACGTCCGCTTGTTCTCTCCCTTGTTTAACCAGAAAGGTGAAACACACAGATTGATATTGCGGGCTCGCAACGGTGATAAGTATCCAGGAATTTGCATAGTAAACAAGATACGTATTTTAAAGTGCTACGAGCTATGGTGATTAACGTCGAACCCTTGTACTTTCATATTAGAATATATTAGAATATATTTACGAGGCGTGAATTAATTTTTGGATGGAATATAAAATTCCGAACCTTAAAAAATTTTGTTTACTTTAATAATGAACGCGATAATATAATAGCATACGGTGTTTTAATACAGTCGAATTTCTAAAAAAAAAAAAAAAAAAAAAAATAGATTCGATTTCATTTTCAAAGTGAGATACGTAGTTTAATTTTGTCGTAAAAATATTGTTAGGAATGTTATGAGATAGCAAAATAAAAAAACTCAGCGCTATAATGAATGCAGCTAGGTGCATCCGCAACAAACAAATAATAATTAAAGAGCGTTAAAGAGTTGTTACGCCGAGCGACTCTCTACCTGGCCCAGGTCATACATCGCGGGCCAGACGGACACCAGATGTCCGCTCTTCCTTACGGCGTACCCTCAATAGCCTTAAGCACCCGTCATAAATCCCAGTAATTTGCTTGCTAAGGTCCTTCAAACCCAACAAATGTCTTTTTCTCAACCACTTCTAAAGACTATTGTCTACTACGGCTTGACACGGGAAAGTTAGTTTTCCTCACGTACGATGCTTCCCACTAGCAACTTCCTATCGAGGGCGGTTAAGACCCTTCCTAGTCCACCAATCTACGTTTATCCAATCAGAAACAACATATACTGCCCTCACTTTCCTGACCAAAAATGCCATGAACAAATCGGATGGTCCCGTGCGCTAGACACACCCATCACTAGCTTTCCTCCGACACAGCATCGTCACTCAACTTCACTTCGTTGGAAAAGTCAACCACTAAGTCTAACGCTAACGCCTATCGTGGCAGTCTAAGCATAACGCGAGAGTCGGTAAATATACTATAGTGTAAATATACTAAATATATTATAGTGCTACGTCCACTAATACACTAAATCCAATTATAAGAGCCCTGCTCTAGCGTACATATCTATCGTATCTTCGTGCGATAAGTTGTTACCTATTTATCTCTACCCAACAGTGTAATCTAAGTGTTAGAAATATATAACTTATAATTCTGTGAATCACAGTGTTATACAAACTTAATCACCCCTATTATCTCAACGGAAATCAGGGGATCGATCAATTCGTGGTGTCGATTGTTATAATCGTAACGGGAATTTACGACTCCCGTTGACGTCTCTCCTCGCGACTGCGTCTCCCCGCGATTGGTCGAATTTACAAGAGTGTTAGACCACAAGTCTACAAGACACCTCAGAAGAACGTGAAAGATCGAAGAAATATCATTTTCTGTAACTACCATTCAGATTTAGCGATACCAGCTATGTCACTGTGGTACGCCGTTGGGTGTAGGTATTCATATTCAGGTGAACCTAAACCGTCATAATTAGTATTTATTATCACTAAATGATAGATTATACATATGCAGATATTTAAAAGAAGAAGAAGAAATAACGTTATACTTTTATAATATAAGTACTCCGTCTTCTAATTTTCACAGAAATTTACTTTACATTTTATTTACCCCTTCATAGAAATATTGAAATATCTTTCTATAAGAAAATGATTCTTTTAAACGTTTCATAGTCTAGTATAATAATCGTCTACTGTAGCATTACGTGGAAGCTTACTTCAGAACTTCGATGCATTTTTCTCTAAACTGAACTCGCATAATACAAAAAATAAAGTTACGATTCAAGAAATTAATCATAGAGCTTCACACAAATAAGAAGATTAAGAGCTTTACACTGTGAAAAGTTCCGATCTTCGTAAGAAATTCCTGCGAGGAGATTTATCAAATTCACCGGTGTATCGTTGGCTTTCGCAGTTTGTTTCAGAAACGGCGCTGCTATGTTCTTTCAGCTTAAAGGATATTTACGATCGTTAATATAGAACGTGCTGTTACTGGATATTAAAGTTTGCCTTTCTCCTTGCAAAGGATCCTGCAATGATGCATCGTCATGTCCTTATGAAAATCCTTTTTCTCTCCATCTATCCAGGGCAGACGCGTCGTTTTTCGCTCGAGCGCATTGATACGCTTTCTGGAGCTTTTTCCGGGAAACATTAAAGGTCGACCTCGCGAAACGTGCCGTTATTAATCTTCTCTCTTCCTTTTTGTACATAAGAGCTTGTTCAGAAGAAAAAATGAAGAAGATGCAAGACCCGAGGCTTTCAATTTTCCTACCAAATACTTTAAGCGGTCTTTTGTAGCTTTTTTCATTTTTTTCTTTCGCTGCCTCATCGTTCATTCCCTAACTCAGGCACGTCGTATGATATAATATAGTATGAAAGTTAGGCAACTTCTTAAATTTCCGACTGTAGAATCTTGGCTTTAAAAACATCTGTGGAGTTAACGGCTGGTTTGAAATATGTATCCGTGCTTTTTGTGCTTCTGCCTTTAGGTAACAAATTTTCAACTAGAAGATTGCAACTATGTGTGCGCGTGAAATAATATGAAATTACAGAGATGGTCGTTGTAAAAACATTTTTCATTGAATGGCGTTGAATTTTTAGCGATCCCGAGATTTTATGAAACAGAGATATAGAAATATGTAATTCCGAACGTTACAAAAATTCCAAAAAACGTTGGCTATTTCTTTGTCAAAGGAGGATTGCAGAAGTATTCCACTTCAAAACATCACGAAAACAGTGACGTTATTTGCGAAGGAGATTATACATAGAAATGAAATATTCTATTTCAAATTTCATAAAATTTGTAAACGACCTCAAATCTTAAAAAAAAGGAAAGAACTATGAAAATATCTAAACTCGAATATTAATGAGTTTCATTGACACTAAATATTTTTTAGAGAATAGACATCGGCGCCAAATATTTTGTAAGAGGTTACAGAAATATTCCACTCTAAATCTCGCAAAACTCGCAATGGCCCTAAACTTTAATCGTGGCGATGATAACCTAGCACGTTCTTCAAATATTGATAAAAACATGAATACCGGAAACGATGGCTCCGTTCCAGGCGATCCGTGTTTATTTACAACGGGAAATCGAAGTGGGTTGTTCATTTGCCGGAATTGGAATGACCGATGTTGCGTTGGGTCGTCGCACCGTCGCCGTTGCAGCGATAACGGTGTCGGGGAAAATGAGAAATTCCAGCAAGTTTAATGAAAGTATTTAACAAGCAAAATTGCTGCCCCGCGTACATCGTGTTTCCGGCCTGCAAACCAGAACCGACGTGAGCCACGAGAAAATTGAAATGCGTTTTCTGCGGAGTATTCGTTAAATACATTTTTTACAGTCTTTACAGTTATATTTTTCCTTCTCCACTAATAACGTTACAGCTTGACGTTAGGGCATTTCGACAATTACTTCGACCGTTAAATATCTTATTAGTTACACATTTAATTATACTCTTTCGGCATAATTAAGGCACGGTGGCCGCTTGGTCCCGTTTTTAATTTGGAGAGACGCTATTTCATTCATAGAAAATACATATTTTGTTAGCTTGCGTGATTTATGAAACAGATATCTCTGATTCGATCGATTTTGTTGAACTATAAAACCGATATATGATATTGTCATTACAAACATTTTTAAAAGTATCCTGTTATTGATAGATACTTTAGATTACGTAAGTTTGGTATTGATATTTCAGTATGAATAAATATTTGCAAAATTATTCATAAATAAAATGTGAAATAATATGGCACGTAAATATCATTAAAAATCACTCACGTCACAAGAAGAAATAAGAAGAATTCTATCAAAGATAAAAGAAGGAAAAATTCTCTATTATCTCATTGAAATTCTCGATTATTTTTCTAAGCACGAGGGAACAAAGATTTCTATCATACGTGCGACAGCATTGGTATTTAATAAAGAAGAGTATTACCTGTTCGTAGTTCCTGATAAAGTCCCGTAATTCCCGTTCCTTGTCCTCGAGGGTGCCATAAAGTGCCTTCATTTGATTAAGAAGATCGAACTTTTCGGCCTTGAGCCTCTTGCGATCGGCTTTAAGTGCCTGGAGAGCTTCTTTGGCGTGTTGCAGTTCCATTTCAAGAGCAACAAATCGTGCTTCCTCCTCGAGTGCCGCATCCTCGGAGCCAACTTCGCCGCGTGCCGCTCCACTGAATAGCAATCTTCTCAATCTTGCTACCTCAGCCACCAGACGTTC
This sequence comes from Bombus huntii, assembly GCF_024542735.1. Taxonomy (NCBI): domain Eukaryota; kingdom Metazoa; phylum Arthropoda; class Insecta; order Hymenoptera; family Apidae; genus Bombus; species Bombus huntii. The sequence continues at coordinate 7,608,136 of NC_066251.1, forward strand.
ATTCTCCAGTCGAAGTCGCCTCGTGCTGGCTAGTTCCACCGAACCGGTGCTACCACCACCGCCATGAATGTTTGATAACCTCGATGCTACCAATGGATCACCAATTCCTGCAGGAACATCAATATATATGTATAAACACACTTTCCTACTCGTGAAAAATCCGAATTTCCCTACTCGCGAACTTTTGAGATAGCTCTCTTGGGAATGGAAATTTAACGTGAATTCATGCGGCGAGTAATTGACTCAAAGGTGTGAAAACTAAATGGGAAGATAGAGCACAATAACAAATAATAAACATCCGCCATAAATCATTTTATAATTCAAACACTTCCTCCATTTCAAAACATAACTTCCAACCGGGGAGAAGTGTTTGCGAAGTGAGCGAGGACGAAAGCAAGCAAATTCTCAGAAAGCACGGAAGCTGTTTAACCGGCAAGAATGTTAAAACTCCCAAAAACTTCCAAGAAGAAGAATCTGCAACACACCCAAGATAAAGCCAACACATGCTTCCAATAAAAGAAGCAGAAGTCTATTTATCTTCAAAGAGAACCAGCCCTTTCCATTAAGAACACCTTATCACAATTATTTCAAACAGGTTAAAAATTCCAAACAAACTAAGAATTTTATCAAGCATCCTTGAACGTTCAAAGAGCTCCTCGATCAAGCTTCTCAATCAACCAACCACGGCGTATTATTGTCAACAATGCAGCAAGAATCCAACGACTGAAAAGCACCCTTTCTCTCTCTCTCTCTCTCTGTTCTCGGTCAGCCGTCACTCGTTTCCGCATTGAAGAAAACTCAGGGAAGAGCATTTATCTCAAGTTCAGCTCCGTTTAATTCCGGGGAATCGTCGGAAACGTAGCGCAGCCGTTGGTGGAACAATCACGAACAGTGAATGTACGGGACGAAGGCTGAAAGGGAAGGGCCTCCATAATTAAATGCTGGGTTACCCACCCAGGGAATTAGCTGGCGACGAGGGTCTGCTGCCTGGGGCTGGTCCAGGTGGTTCATTGTCCTCTTCGGCCCTCACATCACCGTCCACCAGATCCTTGTCTATATCTTTCTCCTGGTCGTTCATCTCCTTCGATGATCGCAAGGAGTCGCGGTTGCTAGCCGATATTCGAAGTCTCTCAGCGCTCGATCGATCACTAGCGCCACGATGGAAGAAAGTTCTGTTGCTGGATCCTCGGTCCGGACTGGCGCTTCCGGAACGAGAGTCCACGCTTCCGCCAGAACCACCAAGTCGCGTTTTCTCCAACGCTGGAGCGTACGGTCGACGTGCTTTTTCGCTTGGACTGCGACTTGGCGAGCCATTTCGTTTTTCTGGAAATTTGTGGTTGTGGTTTCGTTAGTGATTTGTGGCTTGGGATTGAGTGGTTTGGTCGAGCGTGGATTTTCCGGGCGATTGGTAGTGGTTTTATTGGAAATATTTGGTTTTTTTGGAATTGAGTGCTCGAAGCAACTGCATAAACGAGTATTTGGAATTCTTTTAAAGTGCTTAGAATTTTGAAGATATTTATTTGTTGTTGGAAGTAGATATTTTTTAGAAAACGTTTTGAACTTACTCAACTTATTTGGAACTGGACATTTCTGAGTTTTTAGAATTATTATTTGGATTTTCTAGTAACTGATATATGGAACGATTGATATTGTCATTTCGTGTCTTCAACCAGCTGTCTTATCAATTTATCAAAAAATGATATTCTCCAAAAGCTTATTGAAACATATTATTTAATTAAAAATACAAAATTCTGAACATTACTTTTTCTGATTATATTATAATGAAAGTTTCGATAGTATCTAAAATATACTTTTCATATGTCTTTTAAAATTTTACGTTCCATTACTGAAAAATGTGATATAACGAAAAGGTATTCAGATGCGATATCGAAATTCTTTTATAAATGTTGATAACGCAGGTAATTCTTCGTTGAAAGTTGGAACGTATAAAACAAAAGTAGTGCACATGCACAGTCCATAGTTAAAAACTTTATCTCGATTTCCGGAGCATGTTGTACTTTGTAGTATATCTTATAGTTACTTGATGTCACTTTTACGACTGTCCATGAGTCACCATTTTCCCTACAGCTTATAAAAGACTCGGAGAGCCTATCAGGACCACTAGTCATTTGTGACTAACGGAAGATCAAACTTTCTCAACACGCACATAATTGTCCTCTTAAACTTTCTACAGAACAAATTACATAGCGTATTTATCATTAGGTGAAGTCTACAAATTTTTTAGAGGCGACAAGACTCTGAAAACATTTACAATAAAATCAAGAATGTTGACACAACTCATGAAGAATTAATTTACTAACGGTTCCAAAATATTTATCGCTAAATATTCCAAAATCAATATCTAAAGAATCATAATGATTTCAAAATATTTATCACGAATTGTCCTAGATATTTACACTTCCAGGAAGGGAAAATAATTCCAAAATAATTCATAAATATTTCAAACAGCCATTTTCCCAGCCACCATAGATTAAAATTAAGTAATTTCAAAATATAATTCAATTTCCAATTATATAAATTGGTACGTTTACGATAACTAAAGAAATAGAACCCAGGTAGAAAATTACCTATGTAGTGGTAAATATTCTAACGAATACTACACTTAACTATACTTAACTATCACCTTATTAACGTTGTTCTTAATAAACTACAATATAAGTCACTCTATCAAACTCTTTCCAGAATGATTAAACAAACCACAATCGCGCAAACGCATTCCAAACCTCCAAAGCCTCAAACCAAAATCCATAGAAATCCATAGAAATTCCAAGACTCACCTATAGGACTGGTTCGTCGATCGATAGGACTGGTTCTCTCCTTCCTGTCTACAGGACTGGTTCTCTTATCGATAGGACTAGCTGACTTGTCGCTGGCGGAGCTCCTCTTCTCGACAGGGCTACTCGCGGCGCTGAGCCTTTTCCCGTCCTCTTGCGGCTGTTGCTGCGGCTCGCCGCCCTCTTGTCCAGGGCTACCGCCATTATTACCCGCGCTGGTTGTTCCGTTGTTGTTGCCGGTGTTCCCAGCCACCCCGTTGTTGTTCCCAGCGCCGTTGTTATTGTTCAACACCACCGGCAAAGCGCCACGAACGTCCCTCAGTTCTCCGCGAAGCGTGGCACACTCGCCCCTGGCTCGTTCCAGCTCCCCGTCAAGCCGGGCGCCAGTCGCTGCGTTCTCCTCCACCATCACGCGAAATTTTGCCTGCAAACCAGAGACAATGGATATATGGACGTTAGAGATTTCAAAAGAGAGAGAGAGAGAGAGAGAGAGAGAGAGAGAAAGATCAGGAGGAAGAGAGAGAGGGTGGAGGGGAAGGTGAATGGTTGCTGAAAAGGGAGAATGTTAATCCTGCGGTAATGAGCAACATGCGAGAGGATCTTGTTACCCCGCGAAAGATTATCCACATTCGTGAAATTTAGTTCTATTGTACGGACGAGTGGAAGAGTGTTGTGAATCCCGGCGAATCTGCTTAGCTTCCTTTCGAGTCTGGTGAATGAATTTTGTTTGCAATTAGCGTGATTGAGTGAAGGAAGTTATACCGTAGATAGTATATTGAATGTATCATCTATACTGTTATTACATGTGTTGCTTGCCTACGGTATTATTGCATGCTTGCCTATTTTAGTAAAAACAATTGGAACGTACATAGGATTTTCTGAATTAATTTTATCGTTTATCTATAGGTCGCTGGACACTTATCCAAATTAAGATATGGACAGTTTTATATTATGAAGTATTACAAAATATTGGATTATATTGCAAAATATTATATTACAAAATAAAGATAGTATTTACCGATTATACGTAACGTTAAAAATATACTGTTCAAATTAGAAATCGGTGACAAGGAGAGAACTCTTCACTCCTCGGAAACAAAGTCTCATCAGGTTCCGAGAGTATTCATCGATCGAGCCCTCGATAAGCGTCTTCCAGTCGAGCAGCGCGAAGAATCGGTTCGGAGACCGATCAGCGAAACTACCGCGTAAATTTCGCAGCGCTTCTAATCGAAAGTTCCCCGCGAATTTTTACCCCGACGAAATGATATAATGGACGCAATCTCTTATTTGTTTACCTACCCTTTTGTCGCGAGAAAGAGAAGGAGGAAACGGCGAAGACAGAAGAAGAAACGGAGAAGAAAGCGAGAGAATTCGAGAGAGGAGAAAGTATTGAAAGTTCCATGAAGTTGCAACGAGGTCTATAACGCGTCTTGATCCTCGGTAGGAACTACGTTATGCACCGACGTTTCGCCAAGTTACGAACGTTAATGCGGGTCCAAAGTAAAACGAACAAACACCGAGACCGGAGATAAAAGTTTGCTTCGGCGCGAGCCGTGCAATATTAATAAGCCTACCGCGGTGGCCGCGGAACACGAATCTCATTGTAAGCCCCCCCATTGTACCGGTCGTTCCAAAAGCTCTTTACGCTCGGTTATATTGACTATGGCTCGGCAGAAGTTCGTGCCTGGTTTCCCTCGACACGAGCGAGCAAGTCACGGAACAAAGGAACGCTCGGATATTTAACATGTGCTGTCTGTAAACCAAGGTTAATAGACACAGACAGAAGATGGAGGGGAAACAGGATGTTGAAACATCGGTTTTGTATTTTCTAAACTGTATCTTGTTATGTGAAGATTTTGTAGAGATTGCGGGGGAGTGTTAAACAACATTGTTATTAGCACATTGGTTACAGTTCGCAATACCGTTTTACCCGTCTGTAACACATTTGCGGAGCTTCCGATTTTCAGTCGCTGTATTACTGTATGCTAGCAAATAATTTTCATACAACCACTAAGTACCTGTCTCTATATCGTGAAATTTTGCGTACGTGTGTGACATGAATTATCATGAAATGCGTTTTCATAATTTCGAGATTTTTAGTTCACTTGATACACTCAAATCGATGCCATACATAATTTATAAGTATACGTTGACTCGAATGCGCGTTGCACGCAGCAAACGTATTGAATAAAACAAGGTCGATAAGTGTACATGGAAGATAGAGAAAAACAAAATGTCGAAATATTGATTTTGTATTTTCTATATCTTGTTTTGCGGAGATTATGGGAAAATGGCGACTAAAATTGTTGTTAAAATTAAAGTAGACTCGTGGTAGTTGCGAAGATTAATCCTTTACTAGAGGTAGTTTGCTACGCTATTTTAATGAAGCGAACGAGGAAGATTTATATACGTAGATAAGTAAATGTGTTTAATGATTTAGTGTGTGACAAATTGTCGATTTTAGTATGACAAATTTAAGAACTACAAATTTCTATTATATCTTAAGAGCGGCACTTATAATTATTCATTTGTTCTCGTACGTGATTGTCAATCGTTTACCTCGTATAGAATGATATACCGAGTCGATTTCGATTGGAGCAAAAATTCCAAGAAATATCAGTTGCTTTTCAAAACCATCCACGCTTTTTGAAATTCTAGGATTTTCGTAGATTTTCAATTAGCAAACATTTTACGTTTGTAATAAACTCAAAAATTGGCTCTGTTCCACTACTGTCTTCTACAATCTTCCATTTTCTGGATTTGCAAATCCAATTTTAGATTAACTGAAGATTTATTAATCAAATCAACGAAAGGGTGCGCGGTCGTTGATTACTATAATAATTGGTAAGAACGAAGATTCGATTATAATCAAGGATAGTAGAACGAAGATGGTGGCTTTCTCTAGATAAAGCCAATTCTCAGGAATGATCGTGGAAACCCTCGAATGGAATAATAGATAGGGTCTCTCTTGTTCTGGCTAACTCAGCAACCAGTCCATTGAGATAGGTCAATGACTACGGAATGTAGCTGTTGTGGTTAGATGGGAATATCGAAACGTCTGTAACAGGCCTGTCTAAAAGGCATGCTAACCGAGATCAATAGGCCTAGGTTACCGTTTGACCTTCGAATATCGATTATGTTCTTCTGTGCAACCATTTACATTCTTGTACCATTTTACCAAATATTTAACCTTGCTGATAAATCTAGAACTTCGAAACGCAGCCAATAAATTGGAAATATTAATCAGTAGATTGGAAAAGTGGAAAATTTTCAAGTTAAATTTTAATTACTAAAAGAATTACGAAACATCATTAGATGATTCGAAAAATCTATAGTTAAATTTAAAATATTGATACACACTTATTGTTATTTTTATAACAGATTCCATTTACATAAAAAAAAAACAAACAAAGAAATAAATTTTCGATATAAACAGGATCAGAATGAAAAAGATAATTAAAATTAATTACCATAATAGATGCAGTTGACATACTTATGAGTACTAAAGATATTAACTAACATCAAAAAACAAATAAGATTACGAGATGTAGGAAAATTCAGGAAAAAATCACATCAATCCTTGACGAGGAAATAATTAACCCCAAAGAGGGGAAGAAGTAACAGATCCAATCTCGTTACACGGTCAACAACGTTTGATCATAGTCATCGTAACAGGCTGATCAGTTAACGAGATGTTTGATTGCATTTTCAGTCAGATAAGAACCTGAAGGGAAGACAGGGAATAAAGAGAAGAGAAGAAGAGAGAAAGAGAAGGAGATATTTGATGGGCAGCGGTGAACCAGCACCGTTGGCCAAGTTCCAGGGACACAAAAGGATAGCCAGCGAGGATAAAGGCATCGCGAACTTGTTGCGTTCCCAGAGGCGCCTTCCGTTTTCCTTTCGTCGCACCAAAGTCACCCCGGCTACCGTATTCACGCCCTTTTCACACCCATGAATCGTAGGATCGCCGATAAATTTCTGTTCAATGGCCCTGGCCTTGTGGAGAAAACGTGTTGTGTATCTGCGACAGGTTCTCACCATTACTCTTTTTGTAATTTGGCAATTTAACATGTTTAAGACTTACGTATTACAGCAGAATCTCGATTACGCGAACATGGATTATTCCGATAAATATTGTGGATATGTATTCGTCTGTTCGACATTACAGTATATTGCCTGTATTATCAACATATTCATTTTACCACTTTCAGTTGATTTTTATGCTGTAGCATACTAATATGTCAAAATATAATCTTATCGTTTCATCAGTTCAGGCGAGACGTGAAATACTGGATCATATATATAAAAATAAGCAAATACTTGCAAGTGTTGAGTACAACTAAAAGCAAATACTAAATCTCTTGTGCATAATCTTCTACTACTAGGTGGTAAATAAGTGGTGGGAAATCTTAAGTCAACGAAATCTATTTCTAGTAAATACTTCAATTTGTATGCATATGGAACCGAGTATTTACTCGAAAAATCACTAGTAAAAGCTTTTACCTTTGTGAAAGCTTTTGCCTTTGTGCATACTGTCCACTGACTTGATTAGGCAGTGGTAAAATCATAATCGAAATCGCAGTATCTTGCGGGATTGGGGAATCAACGATTTGCGACATTAAACGACGCAAAAATGATATTTTGAAGAAGACGATATCTCCACTAATGATATTCCCACGCATTCTGAAGTATTCACAGAGATAGTCATCAGATGATACGAAACACAGCAAGAAAGTACTCGTAACGAATTACTAACTTTACAGAAAATATACAAGTTAGCAGTTCAGAAGGATTGGAAGAACAAAGATAATTATAACATATATATGTCGGGTTTGTCGGGTTGGCACTGGATCTTGGAGCGCGTTGTGTTTCTTCATTAGGACATGCCATTGTAGTTGTTCAAAGAGGTTTTTATTTACAGTGATATGTACAGGTGTTGTTTAAACAAGGTTTAACTGTATAACGTAAAAGTCACTCTTAAATAACAATGTTTCTCAGGTTTAACGAATCCACGGTCAACGGGATGACTTTTTGCACATTTGGATATAAGCTATACTTGAAATGACGTTTGCTATGACGTACGCTATCTTTTTGACTAACAGACTGACGTTGTGAATCAACTCTCCAAGGTGATCATACGAATAAAAGACTGACACGACCACACTTGTCAATTACATATTGATCAACAATATTCAACAAAAGTTATCAACAAAATTCCAGGCACCGTTACTAGGCTGACTCGCGTAGAGCCGTCGGGACTTGTTTGTTAATACAACGTGTGTCCCTCAACATTAGTACTGCTACGTTCATCCCGTGACTGTGGCTACGTTCGGTGACCAGTAGTGTCACCTTAACCTCAAGTCCACTGTTATAATACTATAATGATCGGCTTAAACAAACAATTTAACCCAAAGTATTGGGAATCTTCCCAAAATTCCAAAAGAAATACGAAAAGAAGTATAATTTTCCCCGTAGGATATAGTTAAATACGAGTCGTTCGATTATCCGAAAAATTCGAATATCCCATCATCCTGAACGCAATTAGTTCGAATAATCGAAGCTCTACTGTATTAGAATGTATCATTGCAGAGATTGATTATGTGCTTTTATAATTAGAATAAAAATGAAGGAAATTGATTCATTTCACGTTTAAATGAAGTACCCATTGTTTCCCACTTTGTTCTTGAAATCTCAAACATTCATCTAGATTATCTATTTTCCCTTTAACGTGGAGTACAATTTTTATGTAAAAATATGGAAGGTCCAATGCACCCTTAGGGTAATAATTATGATCGAAGGGTCTGAGTTACGTCTGGGACGACAACAGAGTTCAATCTGGCTTCTACGAGAGATTCTCATCTTGTGGTGCAACGCGGCATGAAATATGCATTACATCAGGGGCATCAGCGATTTTTCGCTCGTATTGAATTACGTTGGTGTTGACTTTGCTGCATATCCTTATCATGTATGCGAACACGTATTTATACGACGTACGTATCGAGCGTTCAAGTAACTTTTTATCAAACCTATTTATGAATTTTAATTCAATTTTCCTTCGACTAATTTTATTTTTAATATTGTTTACCGCACAATTGTTCATGCTATTCCTTTACAATATATGATTTGATAGTATCGTTATTAACTCAGTAGGAAAGCAGCACATAAGTATTTTATAACCCACTTCACTACTATATTCTAATTTTATCGCATCCCCGTGTATAGTCCTCCATTAGATTTTTTAGCGTTCCGGAATCCCTCTAGCGTAACCCATATCTTCTCTCCTTCTCCTTCTTCGTTTAATAATTTTTTAGTACCTAGTAAACTAGTTTTTAAGATACAATGAAAGCACGCGTTAACTATTAAGGGGTACCTTTACCCTAAAGAACCACAAAGTAGCAAAAGAAAAAAGAAATCGCTTGATACTTCTATCAAGGTTCCTAACAAGCTAACAAAGTTTAAAAACGATTGAAGTTTTCCAATTACCGAAGTTCCTTATACATCGATTTGACACTTTTCAATTCGCACTGTATAAGGAAAAGGAAACAAACGCGTCAAAAAGGTACACTGATTGGAAAACACTCTTGGCCGAGATCTCTGGCAGAGTTTACAAAGTTGACAAATTGCTAAAGTTTCTCACATACCAATTGAACAATTTGCAGCTCTACTCGTACGAAAAAAGAAGCGTCTGCGTAAAAAGAAGTCGACGACTCGAAGATCTGAAGATCCTAATACGTAAAAAGCGAATGAAGGAATCAAACATAAATTTTTAAAAATCTTACATCAATCTTCAAAACGAAAGGATGCGTCCTCTAAAAAAAAAAAAAAAAAAAAAAAAAGAATAAACCAACTAGAGAAGACGCTGAAGGAGCGTTTAATAAGTGAGACCACGCATTCACGAGAAAGTCGAAAGTGTAAAATTGCATAGAAAGCACATAATATGAAAAGATACATAAAATATTAAAAATATAGTGCCTTGCATCAGGTATAATACTTAGCAGATAAAACAATTTTCCACCAAGTCTGTACTTTTCCAATTATATTCTCAAAAATATGAATTTGCATAGAAATTCGCTGTCTACTAATAACACCAACTAAATAAGCCTTGGGTATCAAGCAATGTCGTATAGATACACGATGAAAACGGCAAGGTAAACGCGGCTATACCGCAGCTCCGTCACAATGCCTCAGGATAGTTTACGTGTTGAAAGAACTTGTGTATAGATTGTAGCATGCCGGAGTAAAGTGCAATGGAGTTGCCAGCTATATTATCAGTAGTCTGCTTCGATATATAGGTCAACGTTTCAGAGATTACATCTTTCATGGGGAATAAAACCTTGGTTGAACTGCTGCAAGGAAATCGATATGCGGTCGATGGTATCGACGTTATCGAGCCTAGCAGAGCCGAACCACGGATATTGTTCCGCTGTTCTTTCCTTCTGTTGATTATCGATAAACCATCCGCCAGATACGCGGACGTAATTATCGTTTCTGGTACGATTGTCGTTGTGACTCGAATGAAGCGAATCGTGAGATGAGTTGATTAATTCCGTTCGACTTTCCCAATTTTTATGTTCGCCATGTTACTCTTCTTCTAATCAACAAACAGAATTTTAACGTCCACAGAAAAATGTTGGTATTGTAAAAAGGTAGAATTGCCTGAGTCAACTAAGCTTCAAAGTCAACAGCTTCAAATTCGATCTTGAATTTTGCACGTAATAATCGAGCTTGTCGTATATGAGGATTAGAGATGGCGTTTAACAGTGGTTTGTCACGATGATCGCAGAATCACGATCACGGTCGTGATCTAACTTCATTCACGCCTGTAACCGTGACTTTTCTATGTTGAGCGAATTTGCTCACTATGATCGTAATTCCCGATCTTGACTGAATTACTTCTTATAGGATACTCCGATACAGCTTACATAAAAGTATCTGCATGCAATGTAAAATTAAAATTTAGGATATAAAATTTTCTTTGTATAAGGTAAATTTACTTCATTTGGTATTAAAGACAAAATAATTCAATTTTCTTTGCTTTCTGTTATATCGGTATTTTAAAGAACAAAATATTGATTCTTCCTTCCTATTTCAAAATCGTGATATCCATTTGATATCGTTAATAAGAACGCGAAGAACAGTTATGTTCTCCACTAATCAGAAACAATCACAAAATATCACAGATTACTGTGGAAAAGCGCGGGAGAAAGAGTTATGGAAAATTGTATAGTTTTATTTTCTTTCATGAATTATATAAAACATTTAAATGTATCCTTGTGTGTATTTTTTAGAAAGCCTTCAGCTTCTAGAACGTCGTAGTGGTAGTGTTTCCAAAAGTAATCTCAGTATTCTTAAAACATCCAGAGATTTTTCTTCTACATTAAGAAATACAGAAAAATGTTTGGTGTTGTTAAACGAAATATGACTGTAAAACAGGAACATCTAAAATTGATGAACTCCATTAATTCCTATTTCAAAGCTTTTTAAGAGGATCTCCCTTCGTAAATCAATTTTTGCATCGAGAAATTAGCTAACGCCAGCTGTTGGCAAGGGGAAAATTCATATTTAAAAAGCATTGTTATAACAACAGTATAATAATAATAATACATTGTAGTAAACGATGCAGTAATTATCATGTTTGTCATTGCGTACACCAGCCACGACGAAAATAAGGGCCGAACGAGCAAAAACGAAGAGGAACTAGAGGTTAACGAAGAAAGAGAAGGGAGAACGCAGAGAATGAACATTACTGGAGCCACTCGAATTTATGAAATTGCAATTTCAGCCACGGCTTTCATCGCACTCGGAGCAATTTATCTCGCTACCAGAGCAAGGAAACTACCTAATCCTTTTCCTTATTCCCTCGGATTTCCTTTCCACTGATAATCTTAAGGGTCCTCTACGAAATTTAATTAGTAAATGTATCTCAAAGAAAAAAAAAAGGGATGAAGGAGAAAGTACAGATGGATATATGTAAAAATTTTGATTTTTTTTATTTATTCATATATATATAATGTAAGATATATATTAAACAATCTGGACATCTATAAGAAGAAATTTAACGCTGGGGAAAGGGCGAAGATACGGAAATTTTATAATAATCTAGTATTTTTAAATTTTACTCTAATCTTGTTATTTTTAATTCATGAATTGAATCTTCCACGCGAAGAAATATATGAAATAAGAAAAGTTTTAATAATAATTTTCAGATGATTATTTAATAAATGTTACCATATTGAATTTAGAGTTTCTGCAAGAAATTACGAAATATAGGGATGAGATCGACCTAAATGCCATTTAGGAAATGGCTTCAGTTTCACTTACGGTTGTTCGCAATGGCCAAACCGACAGTGTTCCGCGCACCGGTTATGTAATAAGTATTCATTTCACCGGTCTGGGGGGGTTTGGGGCACATTTAATTCCGGAGCAGAATACACGAGGAACACTGTGTACGTATAAAGTACGGAAGAATTATGGCCATTCATAACCGCGAGAGCTTACAGAATTAACAGCAACGAGGCTGCGTGACACGAAACAACAGGAAACGTGGACCGCTATGCTATTTAAATCATACGTCCCTTGTCGAGCCTCTAATGTAGGTCAAACTCAAATTACTTACGACAAAGTATTCCGTGATATGTTTTCTACAAACATTACGCAGCATCTCGGTATACTGTCGGAAAATTTCATAATTTCCAAGAAAACCCGACGTCGTTGGTGAGAATTCTTCAGAGACACTGGCGAAGATTTTATAGAGGTGCTCAGTGAAAACGTAGTACGAGGGTATTCTTGCCAGAAATGACATGTGTATATATGGAAAACGATATCAAATCTGTTTAATCTAAATCAGGATAAATTAGTGAGATCCATATTTATTTAGGGCAGAAGTTTAAAATTTATTAAATTTTATTTTTATGGTAGATTAAAATTATATTATAATTTGAAAGATTTTTCTATTAAATTTTACTTGTTGCGTGGTCTTAGAGTTCTCCGGACGTTCACATTCTTTTGTTCCCAAATAATATTTCTAAACACATTTTTATAATGCTTCCTTACATTTTTTTTAAATTAATTTATGTCAATGCACTATACCACTCCATTTATTTGTCTAGATTTTTATGCTTGGCAGGGCACGAATAGCCTAAATACGTTTTATCGACCTTCATATAAAGAACTTCCACCGCACATTACTCCCCCAATTTCTCAACCTAATGCAACCTTTCGCAAAAAAGACCACATTGAAACCACAGAAGAGAAGCGAATAATTTAACACAGAGAAGGCAGAAGTAGGATGAAAGCAGCGGGAAAGAGGCACGCGTGAATAAGGGTTGAGAAGTAACCAAAGCTGAAGACAACCAAAGCAAAAGTACATTCTCGTTCATAAGTTATTAGAACTTTTAAGAATCATTATCTCATCTGAAGCGTTTGGTTATACACAATTCTGTGCAATATTATAATCTCATAATTTAATATTCAGGTTATCGTTGCATTTATTGGTATTTAGTTCCACACATGTCACGAACTATTTTAGATTTAGATTTTACGCAGACTTTTTGAAGTTTTTCAATCTGATTCACTGATTTTCCCAATAGGATTTATAGAGGCAAACATGTACTATAACTTACTATATTATTGCAACACTTGTAATTAGTTTCAACAAATTCTTGCTACACTAAATCGCAATATCCCACAAATACAAAATTCTGGTTGAACCATAGAGACGAACCAATCTGCCATAGACACTTTATTTTCTGGTTCTTGATATCTTTTCTCGTCGCATCTGAAATACACGAAATTTTCTCGTTCTTTCGTTAGTATATCAAAGACTAATAGTGTCTCGTAATATGTCTACGGAGTTTAATTATTCTGCGCAACGCTTGAGGCTGAATTCTAAGGTGTTGAATCTTAGCTAACCCAAATAACGAAACCTCACCCTACTTATGAACGAGAATGTACACAGAACGTCGTTTCGTAATGATTACGACGTTCCGGTAATAAATGCAGCAGAACCAAGCTTCCCTTAAAACTCCAATTAGCAGCAGCCAGTGATTTAATTGTTTTCGAGAAGCGTGAATGTCATCGTACTCTCGCCGTGTCGAGCTTTTCTCTCGATTCAACGTTAAACACGTTCAGCACTATTCGCACCAGTTATACACGTTAATTTGGCCACCGTCTTCTAATTGCACCGGTGGCGAATCGCGACGATGCTAGTCGGCCTACATGGAAAACGTAAATCCAACCTGGAGACCAAAGGAGAAGTAATTTCTAGAATTACAAGAAACGCTGAACGTCGAAAAAGCCTTTGACGAAGGTCTAAGCGAAGGATTGAGTCGGCACGAATTAATTGGATTGATCGCGACGGTTACTTTCCGTCTCTGTACTTCCGGTTCTTTGACTACCTTGAATTTTGTGTATTTTCGGGACTTTTTAAATCTCCTAGAGCTTTGTTTGAGAAAGAGTAAGTGAAAGAAGAAGATTGGTATATTTGCTGTTGGATACTCTGTTATAAGAATATTGAGCTTATAACACTAGACAATTTGAGAAAATTAAATCATTAGCGCGTTCACTGCAAATTTCGTGCATTTTTTCCTGGAAGCAATACGTTGAAATATAGTAAATCGTAATATTTCATTCTTCATAATATTTTCTAAATCATTTACATCGTTGAAAATGTTTTAGTCTATGAAATTTATCTTACTTCAATCATTCTGAGAAATATATTAACGTAGATGACCAGTTTAGAGTTGTTAACAATTTTTAGTCATTACTTCCTAACGATCTATGTAATGCAATTTTACTTAAAAGTTAAATAACACGCAACTTCATATATCTCAACACATCTTAAAAAATGAATAAATATTAGATGACACATTCCAACGAAGATGGACACTATATTGTAAATAAAACTCACACCCTTGCTGACCTCGTTCTCCGAACAATCCTCCACTTATCTGGCGACTGTACTAATTTGAAGGGCCCACAAGCGGTTCTTGGAAGTTGCGTAAATAGGGACGCGCTACTTTTAAAGGAATGCAACGGATCCGAAACGAAATGTTCGAAGGAGAAACGGACGGTCGTCGTTAGCCAGGAGTTAATTATAGACAGGAGCGCGTAATTTTGGCCGCGTTAAGTTTATATTCATCTGTCACGCTCTGAAAAGGTTCACTGCACCCGGTTACACCGCGGCACCGGCTGATACGACGCGCTTCGCGAATTCGAAATTAAATGTTTCACCCGTTGTAACCTCGCTCCCAGAGAATTATGCTACTACTACGCCTTTGCCCGGAAACCGGCACCCGTTCGCTTTGATCTCGTCTTCCTCGCTTAACCCTTTAGCCAGGCAAGTTATTGCGACAATAACGAGGATAGCTGAAATTTTCCCTATTATTTAATCGTGTACAAGATCAGGGAATGCATTTTACAAACGAAATTTAATAACGGATAATGCACGGATGATTTTATACTTTTAGATTTATATCTAATATTTCAGTAGTAGTGTTTCCAATTAGAATGTGGAATTTAATCGAATATGTACATGGTTCTTATTGGGAGATTGTAACAAGAATTTAAGAAATTTTATGGAAACTTTAAATTTGTCAATTTACGAACGCACTCCTTTCTTTAAATCTTCTTCAAATACTATAATTATAAAATATTAGATAGTTACTAATATAATTGCGCGAAAAATACTTGATTCAGTAGCAACAACAATAACTACACCTGATATGTAGTTACATCTGTAATAAGTAAAGCGACAATAATTGAAATACATACAACGATCATAACATACAAAAGTATATAAAACAGTATACAGTATAAAACAGTAAAGAAGTATACAGATCTATTTGTTATAAAATTTAATAGGTGAAACAAATTTCTTCAAATTTCGCGGTCCTGTTTACAACAGTATGAATTCACATAATCGTATAACCCGTTTACAGCATCAACATCAACAGAAATAACTGCCTAATCACGCAACTTTCTCCACTATACCATCAAGGATCACCAGGAAAAAAACACGGACAGATATCATGAAAACGTCGAGGAAAACGTTATCATTTAGTAAGACAATCGCCGCTCTAAACCTGGAGACAATGATTCCTCGTGTTCCCTCCACACTCTCACACAACGACCAACGATGCGAGTGCCCGGCGGCTTCACCGAGTGCACGCTGAGCGAGTTCCTCCTGCATTCGATTCTCCTTTCAATGAGGCATCAGTAATGCGGCAGCGTGAAAAGGAAAGAAAGAGAAAAAATTGTCGGGTTCGGTGAAAGATGCACGTACTAACATACATCTAGAACGATGTGTATATGGGCCATATGAAATGCATTATACCCGAACGATCGATTCCGTTGCATATTCAACGGAGCTCGAGAGGGAACAGGAGAAAGCTAAAGGCGCATTGTTAACGCGCGCACAAAGTGCCGTGCTCGGTAAACATATCGGGGAAAAGACTACTGGGTCACGATGTCTACTACCTTTTTAATCGGGCTGCAAGTATATTATTCCCATCGTAATTTCAGAGGGCGAAGCGAGTACGTTCTAATGTATTAGCAGCGACGATATTCTCGCCACCAGAAATCCTCCTGGGAAGTGGCCTCCTCGAATTCAAACGCGCGAAAGATGTAAGAAAGCATTTGGTAAGCCGGCAAATCGAGAAATTTTCTCCATTTCTACCTCGGTTTCTACGAGGCAAGATAAGATAAAAAGGAAATAGAGGATAAATTTTTAGCGGAGTGAAAAGTTGCGTTCGGAGAAGGAGATTTTTGGAGATTATTCTTGTCGTGGTTAGCCTTGATGTGGGAATATTTCGTTGGGAATAATTTTAAGAGCTTTGCAATTTGAAGGAATATTAAGCTTAGAAGATAAATGTTATGTATGTATATTAATTTTAATAGTACATTAGCAATTCTGTTATCACCATTGTATTGTCTATCTATACAGGCTCATGAAAACGTTCCAACACTTATCATAGAAAATTCTTATGTATATACATGTCGGGTTTACATTAGAATTAGAGTTAGGGGCGTGAAACGAATCTTCGTTCGGACTACACGATGTCGTTATGCAATAGAGAAGACATTGACTAGTGCAAATACGATTATTATAGAATTAGACAAGTAACCGTGGTAATTAGATACTCGAGAAACTAATGACAATGATCTTAGGTTCAATAACGAATCCGCCGTCAACGGGATGATAGGTGAACATGCTCACAATATCTAAGTCGAACTCTTTGTTAAAACGTGGAATATCCACCGAGCGTACAGACACAAAGTAACTCGCTAATACGACCTCACGAGAGAATGACTTTCCGTCGCGATGATGCTGCGGAGGAAAACTATGATGGGGTGTGTCTAAGGACACGAGATCATCGGATTCGTCGAGGATAGCCTTCGTTCAGAAGGCGAGGGAAATTGGCGTTGCTGCTAATTGGTCAATCTCCATATCGGTGGTTAGAAAAAGATGCTAGCCGCCCTCGAGGGAAAGTTGCTGGTGGGAGACGCCGTTCGTTGAAAAATAGGTCTCTCCTATCTTCCTGTAGTTGGGACAAAGACTGTTTGTCTGTTTGAAGGATTTTAGGTAACTAGATCTTAGTGTTTATAACGGCCCTCAGGCTAGCTGATCACGTACTGTGGAGACGCGTCGGCATCTGGTAACCATCATACCCGAAGAATAGGATCTGCGTGTGGCGAGCCACGGGACAGAAACCGTACTGTCGCGTGCCGCTACAAATATTTCTTTTAAGGAGATCTATAGAATTACTCCGTACCTTTGTTAGACAAAGCGTTCATCCCGTGACCGCGGCTACGTTCAGCGACTGGCTGTCGCCTCGAGCCCAAGCTCACTATCACAAATCTCGAACAAATACAATCGGATCGAAAGACGACAATTGTTTAATTACGCCTATGATAGAATATAGATTACGGTGTTAGGGGATTATCCCGAAGTTCCAAAGGGGAGGCTTCGGTGTCCTTTCATCTCCGACATACACATGTACGTTCTCATGTTAGTTTCCAACTTTTTCAACGGAATCATCATAGTTGAGTTCATCATCATCATGTCTACAAGTGCTCGAATGTAATGTATGCTCATCTGTGATACTTTAACGATCCCATTGAAACTGCCAAAAGAAAGATAAAGGAAATAAAGTAGAAACAAAAAATAAGGAAGGACAGAGAATTTTCATCAATGCAATTGCCCAAGGCAATTAGAAAATTCAGGCTTAACCGCATGACTCGAGGCTAATTCGAAGCTTACAAGTTCGACCGCAATTTCCCGCGAACTTGTAAAGTATGAAATTTGGTTTCACGTATAATTTGTAGCTTGTCTTTCGAGAATCAGGTCCGCATTATATTCCTTTCTGTTTGCGAAACGCCGTTGCGACTCGCCAAATTGCTTTTCCACTCTTTATCGAACGCGAAACTTCTCTCTGAACCTCTGAAAACTGCTCTCACGAGCAAGGCGTGTTTCTATTTGCATTTGAAACGTGGACCCTCTTTTCTGGGTTCCTCTCGTTCTTCGACCAGAGCGAACCAGAGAATTGCTCATTTAATGGTGTGCATGATCCGCGAGAAAATTGAAGTTTCCAACCTGTTCGTGCGGAACGTTGTTTACCGGCGATGTTTTTTCCTCGATTTCTTTTTCGTTCGCTCTCCTGAGATGATATCTCCGCTCATATTGCCCCTCCCGGCGATTCGTTTAATCGTGACTAGCTTCTGCTGTGCTGTTCGCAAGAATCGCAGTCGATGCAGTTGCAGTTTCTAACTATATTTTTGACATATTAATCCAAGTTTAACTATCGCAATTCTAGTATTTTTATGTGATCCTTATAATTTAATTCGTAGAGTGGTATTTTATAATTATTATTAGGTAATCTTCATTCTTAAATTGTCAATTCGTTAACAAGATCGTAATGGAATAGTAACATCGTGTTGTGTTAAAAGATTAGCTTTTAAAAGATACTTTTAATATTGAAATTCTATGATTGTTATGACATTTTTATAATTTAATTCATAGAGTAATTCCATAATTACTTGATAATCTTGATTCTTAAATTGCTAATTTATTAACACGATTGTTATGGAATGATGACATCTTCTTATGCTAAAGGATTCATTTTTAAAAGATATTTTTCATATTGAAATTTCATTATTTTTATGATTTCATGCACGAGGTAATTTTCTATCGTTAATATCGAATGATCCCAGCTCTATAAAATTGCAGATTTATTAGGAACGACTCGTAGCCGACAATCGAGATACAATTAGCGAGTTGGAGGATATACAGCGCAGGGCTGCTTCGCTTCAGATTCCCTGTAGCGATCCGCGTGAGTCACGGAGAAAGCCAGAGAGAGGAAGAAATATATATGAAGAGAGAAGAGTTTTGAGTGGTCTTTTTCCTCTGTGGCCTGATTCAGCTCGCTTCGCGGTGGTAAAAATAAAGGAATGCAAATTTAATTACCGGAGTACTCGGCACGTCGACGAACCGCGGGGAGCTACATACATTTCGCAAGTACAGACCCATGACATTTCGCAAAAATTTTAGTTCCAATTAATCTTGTCACCATATTTCCCCGCGTTCTCTCTCCTTCTGTAAAATATCTAACGGTTGGCCCGCGTGTAACGTTATTATATGCGATATTACGATCGAACAAAAATGACAATGTCATTCGCGTTAATTGACACGACAGATCCCTGCCATAAGTGGATAAATAATCTCCATTTAGTACGATGCAGTTCTTTTTTCCGTCCCTCTGAACAACGATTTAATTATTCATCCATTCAAAAGCTAATGGTAATATGTAATGCGTAATTGAATGAATTATGTCGTTGTTAAATAATGTAGCAAGAAATTGTGCGATAATGTTTGACTGATTTTTTACATTATTTAGCTATGTTTCGGTATTCATTAATGTATAAAATATTAGATAATGTTTTAATAATTCCTCTGTGCGATAAATTTTGTAGTACGGCATATAATGATTCATGGCATGTGCTGTCGATACGGTGTCCATCACTGCCACCATTAAACTGTCATTCTGAATCGCTCATTTTTCAAATGGAATTCGTTTTATTCAATTTTTCACATAAAATCCATTTTTTTTTTTCGAGTTAAATTGTAGTGAAAAGTATTTTTAAAGAATCTGTGATCTATACATATAGATAATATCTATGTATTCTTTATTTTATATACATATATATTTATAGTATATAATAATATAATATATGGAGAATATATATTTATTCTCTATGTCATATATCATAGAAAATATTTTTCATAAAGAGCAAACTAGAACCAAAGCTGTACTGACATCAAATGTACCATTTAATAGAACTAAGCACCGATTTTCATATCTTTGATACAGTATCATTCGAACGATATTACTAAGCCATATTTCGATGTATATCGACTGATTGAAGCACTGCACAATATAAAATAACAATATGTGATTAAGGTAAATCCTATCTTTTAGCGCCATAAATCGCTATTATTCACGTTCGAATAATCGCACGAATGGATGAAAAAGAAAAATCAGTCAAATGGGTTGCGAGCTTTCACGCGCGTGAACTCACGCATCACGCGAGCATTATGCGTGCCTTAACACCAACCGTAATGGATTAATCCCCTTTTTACTGTGCCTTCCATACAGAATCGTATTCCCAGCGCGATTCACTGTCACACCGAAGGAAATGTCATCCATCACTCGGGTTGTCTCGAAACTGTGTGCTCGAAAAAAGGCTTGACAGACGAACAGACGGATATGTGTTCAACATAAGCCGATTTGATAGGGAAAAGGTGAGTCTGTATCCGTTTTGAGGTATATATATACACCTATCTACAGTTGTAAGGAATAAAGGTGAGTTGCTATAGCGTAGAATTTACGCGTACTCCGTTCGAAGCTAGGGATAAGTAGTATTAGACAGTCACTGAACGGACAAGTCGATTCTACTGGGAATATGCACGAAACACGCTGCGCACGTCTGTTATACACGTGCAAATAGCTTCAGTAGCAGCTAATTTTAATAAAATATTTTATCGTATTAACGTTGGACGAAGAATCGTAGGTTTTAAAAATAAGATTTGA
The DNA here is from genome assembly GCF_024542735.1 of Bombus huntii. Classification (NCBI taxonomy): domain Eukaryota; kingdom Metazoa; phylum Arthropoda; class Insecta; order Hymenoptera; family Apidae; genus Bombus; species Bombus huntii. The sequence goes on from NC_066251.1 coordinate 7,629,017, forward strand.
ATTACGGTGAGTTATATGTCAGCTTATAATACTGATAAATCTTTTAGTATCTCGAAATTTTATTCCAAAGGGGTTTCTTTTGATATTGTGGGCATTTGAATTGAAGTCAAGCTGTTGAAAACCAATCAGTCTCTATTTTTTGTAAATCTTATACCGAAATAATGTTCAGCTTCCAGGAAATGGATAATTCGGATTAATTCGGTCTAATAACTCAAAGAATAAAATGTAAATGGTAAATGTAGTCCATTGCTAAAGATCTCTTCGTCCTTTGAAATTTTATTCCAAAGTTCTTGCTCATATTCTGGCCACAGCAATATTAATCGCGGCGGGTGAATAATGGTCGAAAAATTGAAATTCGAGTACAGAATTGGGGCCATTGTTAATTTCTTTGATCCTCTGAAATTTTATTCCACAATTTTTGCCAATATTACGGTAACAGGAATGTATTAATTACTGAGAGTGAATAATGGCGCAAAATATAAAATTTAAATAGCGGTCCATTGCCGAGTTCTTTCATTCTTTGAAACCTTATTCCAAAGCTTCTATTTATATTCATATTTCAAAATTATTTTCCCAATTACATCAGAGATCAAATCTTCCGTTTTCTGTAGATTTCTCCTTCCTCTTAAATTATTGATAATAAAATTCTCGCTGGTATGAACCGTAAAAGTCAATTCTCTGGATTTTCCAAGAACTTCCCGATGCGGAGGAGCAACCTTCATACCACGAACTTCATAAAAATCGAGAATATATGTGAACGAAAAAGGGGAAGCCGCGAGGAAAAGAAAGGAAAGAGACGATTCACCGGAAAGCATAGCAGGGTACTATTCAGTAGCTTGATAAACACACCGCACGGAGGAAGAGGCTGAAAAAGAGTGGAACAGGAGTGGAAAAAATGCGGAAGAGCGTCTCCTGATCTGCATTTTTCATTTAGTCCCTGTTCCCTTCGGATAAAATGCATTAACGAGTGCTCGCGTGAATCATACTGCACCCCATACGGACCACTGGTTACCATGGACGAGTAGCAATTCGGAATAACAGTGCAAACAGCATCGGTGCGGTTATTCGTTCGCGACATCATCGTATATTTAATTTTGTATACACCATTTGCATATCGAGCTCGCTTTGCATCTTGCTGAGACTTCAGAAACGCTGATTTTCAAATCAGCAAATTTTCAGATCAATCAATCACTTTCTTTGCTTTTTACAGGGTCTCTGAACATCGTAGTGCAAGTAGGAGAGTTTTAATTCGTTGCCCTCTTATTTTGCAATTTATATTCGAATTAATACTTATGTTAGAATAGGCTATGGAAATTGTGTTCGTTTATACGATGGAATATAAAATTCTTTTGGAATCTTCTTTAAGCGTATTATTGCTTGTAAAAAGTAGAATAAAACAAAGTATTCATTTGTGTTTAAATTCCCAAATGGACGAATGGAGCTGATGGTCGATTAACACTTTAACGAAAGAATATACCAATTATCGGTCTACTTAAAAATTTCATTAACCATGGCAGATAATTTTTAAACGTAAAATATAAATATTTGAAATAATACGTAACTCGAAAAACGTTGAAGAAATTATATAGGAATATTAATAGAAGCCTCTCTAATATAGATGTAAATGTTCATACTAATATCTCAAACCAAAATGCAACAATTTGAAGAAAAATTGATGAATTTTCTTTTATTTTCTGAACGTGTTCCGGAAGGATAAAAATAAAACTAAGTACGTCGACGTCGGTGAAGCGTTAACCTTCTAGATATCGCAGAAGTTGTACAGTTCTCTGAGGCGGGAATTACTTGAAACGGAGAGGAACCAATTTCTCTAGCTTCCTCGATACTTTCAGCGATAATTTCGTTAGAAATACGTCGAAGGAACGATCGAAATCTGAACATTACTGGCTTCACGCTCGATTTCAACTTCGAGATATGTCTCGTACAGAATTCTCTCGCGTGCACCCTCATCCCTTTTCTCCCCAGGTATTTTTCACCGGTGCTATTGATCATTCTCGTCGACAAGGTGTGAGATTGAAAACGTGTCTGTTCGTACCGGCGCGGCGCCGCGGACAATTTCCGCTGCGTCCTCGTTTTCGGCTGGAGGACCTCTTTCTGTTAATTTTAGAAAGGACTGTCGGTTCTGCTAGGAATCGTGACTAGAAAATGAGGAAAACCTTGGTGGCAAGATGCAGATAATTCATTTTGTTTACGCTCGTTGTGCTTATACAACTTTATTACATTATTTTACTGTTTGGTCTTCGTTGGATTAAAGCACGCGCATGGCTGGGCGTGTCTGACTAGTTACTGACTAATACTACTTCTCGCTTGTTATAATAGGAAATCAGACAATAAATCTTCGTTCCAGGAAAATTTCAACTAATATAAGAAATTATTTCTTGATTTCGCTGCTCTGCGTTTACGTAGAGTTTAATTTATCCCTTTGGGAAAACTCCGAAGTGTTTTATGGGCATAAAAGCTTCCTATAATAAATGTTCAAATATTCTCGCGAGCCAATGTATATTTTGATAATGTCTATTGAAAACATATAGCATCCATTTCGAGTTATACAGACCCGAGCGCAGCGGGATTAACGTTTCCTCGACTCAACAGGAATATTCAATGCCATTAACTCACTCGACGATCGAACGAAGAGGCGAAAGCCGATTCTCAAACAAAGAAGGCAACACAGTGGATTATCCTTCCCGATCTAGCAGCAACAGCCACTATCCACAATCGTCGTGCAATTAATTACGTGCTGGCCGTTTAATTACGTTAATTTCAGGAATACCGCAACGATCACCGGCATGAGACTCGTTCGGCAAACGTGTTTACGCGGCATGTGATTCCCTATGTTCGATAATTGCACGCCCCTGTTTCCTATATTTCCTTTAAATTTGATCATTTTTTCCCAGAGAGATAGCTGCAATTCCCGGTGAATGCCTATGAGTAGCGAGATACGCGAGGAGAAAAAACGAATGGAGAAAAGAGCGGAAAAAGAACAACAAAAGAAGATATGAAAAAAGAGAGAGAAGAGGTGAGAGAGAGAGAGAAAGAGGACCGGAGAGGGAGGAGGAGTAAAAAAAAGAAACAGTAAAATGAAAATTCACGAGGGTGTGCGTGAGACGTTGCTTCGTTTCATTTCCGTGGAAAATTTATTGGATATATCGACGGGTAGGGTGAGTGGTAGCGGCCGTTTAATTAAATCAATAATAAAGGGATAAATAAACTGCGCGATTCCGTATGGATGAGTTTTCATCCCGTGATTTTCGTTCGATGAAACTCGTTACACGAGTCGATGATATTTATACGGAAACGGCGTCGCAGTGAACCCGATATAAATTTTTGATGATATAACTTTCAGTCTCGGAATTGTTGATTCGATGATTGCCCGGATGTTTATTAAGAGCGTGGTAAAAATATCGACCATTTGCACGAGCCTCCGTACATTAATGTTTGTTAATCACAGTTCATACTCGAGGCTCGATTTATTAATATTTGTAATTTATTGGAGAATTGGAAAGATTTGAATTAATATGCACCGCTTAATTAGACGTAAAGGAGTGTTTGCTCCTCTGCCAGGCGGAAGGATGCTCGTGGATGTAATTATAAAAATTTTGCTATCGAGCAAGCCTCAGTCGCTGCGTGTAATTTTATGGAATACGAAATGTAATCGGCGGACTCACCTGTGCATCTGCGAGGATGCGCCGCATCAAAGCCAAGGTGGGGTGCGTTGTGAGGTCATCTTCGAGGGCAAGTGCTTCACCTTCTTTGTTTAAGCGGTTTAAGGTATTGAGGGCTGCAACACAATATAAATAACCTTGTAATATGAATCTTGTAACATCAACTAAACCAACGAAATAATAAGGAGATGGAAAAAATGAGAATAAAGTAGGAAGAAAAAGCAAGCAAGCCAAAGTTCGTCTGCAGATTATACCATTTTTAGTTTAATTAGTTGGGTTACCCAGAATTTTGTAAATCATGGATTCAATTAATTTTATCGTAATAATTACAATAATAAATAAAAACTGTGTCATTAAATCTTACGATGGTCGAACAGTAACTTCCATTCGAAATATTTTTTGGTAAAATATAAATCCCAAGATTAACTCTTTAAATCATTTTATCGTAAAAAAATTCCATAAATTCGAGGAAAATACGAAAAAATCTTTGTTAAAACACTTTGACGACTTGTGTCGCGTAGACGTGACTTCGTTCTGCCATCTGCTGTTGACTGCCGTCACGTTTACGTGACTTCAGCCTTTCTTTTAATTTAATCGCCACTTGAGCGTGAGACAAACGATTCCCGTGTTTGAAAGTGTTCTACTAAAGTAAAGCGATTTACGAATGCGCTGAAAAGACCGGCAATTTGTGAGTCTAATGATCCAGCAAAAGTGAACGGTCAGAAAATGATTATAATCCCAATTTCTGTAACTGTATGGGACAATCAAAAAATAAATAAACAAAATTCAAATAACGTTTATGCGTGTAGAAAATAAATGAAGATAATATGATAAAGATTTGATAATGATGATGGATTCGATACAATTTATTCAAAAGATGTATCATAATTATAACAACGGACAATATAAGGTGTACGCCGAAATTTGCGACCGACAAAACGTCAACGTAGAATTTTAATTCCTTCAAACAAACTTCTCTGACTCGAAAAAAAGGACCAAGATTATAACGTGAAAATTCCAAGGTAAAGTTAAATACAAAAGACCAGGAACCATGGGATTTGTGCTGACAAGATGGCCGTCGTATCCTGACTCGTTCATCTCGCATTACCTTCGCCGAAGTCGTTGCTACGACGGGATAATTGAATTCTCAGAGCTTGGTGCTCGTGGCGCGAAGGTGGAAAAGCCCGAGGGGTGCCAAACTGTTATCGACAAGCTCGTTTCGATCACAGGTCAGAGACGATGAGCCACGCCATCCCTATGTCTCGTCCTTTTCTTCCTCCTCCTGATACATCGCGTTCGACTTTTTCGAGTGCGCTTTGATGTACAACTCGCACGAGAAACTTTCGTTTGAATTGTTTCGACATCGATTCGCTGAATTCGAATCGATGTTCGATGGGTTACCGATCGACTGTTTTCTATCGATGCTTTCTGTCGATTCACAACACGTTCGTGGTCGAAAGTTTTGAAACGATCGATGTACGCAATGGTAAGCGAAATAAATTTGATTTTTTCTCGATTTAGATGATTTTAAGATCTTCAGAGTGTCGGGGTGTACAGTGCTTGGAATAATTATAGATTCAAACGCGGTTGCTGCATTATTTCTCCAATATTTCCAAGAAACCATTATTCGTGTCTGGGCGTGTCAAGTGAAATCGTTTTTATAAAGGGTAAGTTGAACGCTGTAGAATATCAGGAGCTGTTACATGACGAATTATTGCCTTTCATAACTGAAATAGGAGATCAAAAGACTATTTTTCACGAAGACAATGCTCCCATTCATACAGCCGCCATTATAGAAACGTGGTTTCAAGATTTCGGAATAGAATTTCGCCAGTCACGAAGAGGTTGAGAATTTAGAATTTTGGAAAATAGGGTAAGAAATTTGAAAAAATAGTCACGCTGAAATGAGTTGAAAAATTAGAATCTTCAAATTTTTTAAATGTATTTACGTAATCGAAACTTAGACACTGAGATAAGTTGAAGGTTGAGAATTTTGAAAGCTGAAATCGACCGAAAGTCCATAATTGAAACTGCAGTCAGTCATTGAACTTTGAAAATTGGGATCAAGTAAGAATTTACAGATTTGGAAATTCGTTTGAAAATTGGTTGATAGTGAAACTGGAACTGTGAATACTGACTGATCAAGTAGATCTGTCGAAATACGAGATTAATTGGAATTTAGAATTTTGGAAATTGGGAACAATAGTAGATTGGCAAAGTCGAAGAAGGTTAAAAATATCGTCCTTCAAAAATTGAACTAAATTCAAATTGTCGAACTTTGGAAACTTAAAAATTCCAATGATACCGAATAACATTCAAATTACTTTTTTTCTAAACTTTACATACACTTAACGTTTCTATCTTTGAGTTCTACTAACTTCATCGATTATATTTTTAAATTTAACAAGTGCTTTTAACTATTTTATATTAAAATGTTTCCTTTTAGTCGTAAAAGCCCATTAATATTATGTCACGTCTTTTTCTTGCGACTTTCAATTCTATTCACAGCCAATATAATATTACAAATATAATATTATTAAAATGAATAACACGAACAAACGTAATATCATTGATACGTGATAAGACATTTTCAGCAAATACTAATGAACATACCCAGAAGTTTCATAATAAAAAAGTTTCCTATCGATTACCTCGATATTACGAATATTTCTGAAAGTTTTATCTTCTAGAGAGGATTCCGAGTCGATGAACATTCTCGGTAATTTCATTTTATTCCTCATCCGGGCGATACAAATAATTCATGGGGTAATTGCGTTAAGTTTATTCTGCTCACACCTTCGACCAAGTGTTACATCCTTTCATCAAGAAGTTGTACGCAGCGAGTAATTAAGCGACGAGATAAGAAATCCGTTTCGTTGCGCCCCACGTAACGAACCTTTAAACATTCTCGCTTAATTAGTTTTCAAATTCGAGCAATTACACCATGGCCGAAAGCGAACACCGGCAATTACCCGACTAACGAAGTTACCAACAATCTTTGCCGTGTAAATAAGTTGCTCCGGCCAGTTAACAGATGAAAATCAACCGTTTATTAATTCATCGTGAATCTTTTATTTCAGTATTTAATCGTAATTTATTCGATCATTGACTTGATCACAAATGTTACGGTGGACTGAGCGTTGTAATACGATTTGTAGAGAATTTGTATCGAGAATTTCCCCGTATAGAGAACCGCAGAGAATTATTCTCTAATTCTAGGATTTGCAGAAAGATTTCTAGAAAATTTCATGTTGTAAATATTACTAATATTGTCGTCGCCTGAACGTGAACATATTAAGGGAAAAGCGTTAGGGATGAAAACCTCGCGTGAAAAATTCAGAATTTGCAGCAAGATGTTCGTAGAAAATTCTACATTTCAAACATTAATATTGTCGTCACGTCGTCCGGATTTAAGGATATACGGGAACAAATTTCGTACAGAGAATTCAAAATGTGCAATAAGTTGTGCATAAAATTTATTACGTTAGAAAATTTTAAGAATAAAATTTCTCATAGAAAATTGTTTAAAATCCAACGAAATTTTTTAGAGTTTGTGTTTTAAAAATATCATCATCCGATGGATCTGATATTGCGAAATAAAATGTCATATTGTATGAAATTTTCTTCACATTATTCAGCTATTATCAACAATGTTTATTGCGCGTTATACTACGTAATACAGTGGAAGATTATCAGGGACGATTGGGGTAATGTGTAATTGACGGAAAACATCGAAATTCGATGACATTTTCCACAATTCGGAGCACTGTACTGTTTTGGTGGATATCGATGCATTAGTACACCTATCGAACTCTCATAAACGTCAATGTAGCGAGCTCTCGAAACTCCTCTCTCTCTCTCTCTTTTCCAATCGCTCGTTCAATTCGATACTCGATTTATATCCCATCAAATTCTCATTTATTAGAAAGTATCGAGATAAAATTTGAAGTACGTAGACGGTTCGTTACGGACGTGAAGTTTTATAGATAAAGCTAACATATGATCGGCGTTATATTATTGAAAATAAAAAAGCGGTCAGTTCAAAAGTTCCAGTATTTTTAAGCATTGCTCTATCGAAGAAAAGTGAAGTCTCTGAGAATTGAGGTAAAAATGGCAGATAGAAAAATGTCTAAAATATCTTGAACGTTTGTTTGATTGGCCAGTTTAAATAAGATTCTAGTAGACTTTTTAATAAGTAAGAACTTTCATTGGGAGTGATCAAACAGATACATTGAACAATACTATGAAAACGAATATTATTGTTACGCCGGGCGACTCTCTGCCTGGCCCAGGTCACACACCGCGGGCCAGAAGGACACCAGATGTCCGCTCTTCCGTACGGCGTATCCTCAATAGCCTTAAGCACCCGTCATAAACCCGAGTCACTTGCCTGCTAAGGTCCTTCACACCCAACAAATGTCTTTTCTAAATCAGTTTCCAAAGACTATTGTTTACTACGGCTTGACACGGGAAAGTTAGTTTCTCACGTACGATGCTTCCTACTAGCAACTTTCTATCGAGGGCGGTAAGACCCTTCCTAGTCCACCAACCTTCGTTTGTCCAATCCGAGGCAATGTATACTGCCCTCACTTCCTGACCTAAAATGTCATGAACAAATCGGATGGTCCTGTGCGCTAGACACACCCATCACTAGCTTTCCTCCGACACAGCATCGTCACTCAACTTCAGTTCTTCTACATCGTTGGAAACGTCAACCACTAAGTCTAACGCTAACGCCTATCGGGGCAGTCTAAGCATAACGCGAGAGTCGGTCTCGGTATTGTCGAGCATACATTTCCTCTCCTAAATATCTTATAGTGCTACGTCCACTAATACATTAAATCCAATTATAAGAGCCCTGCTCTAACGTACATATCTATCTTATCTTCGTGCGATAAGTGATTATCTATCTATCTATGCTCATCAGTGTAATCTAAGTGTTGGAAATATATAATTTATAATTCTGTGAATCACAGTGTTATACAAACTCAATCACTCCTATTATCTCAACGGAAATCAGGGGATCGATCAAGTCGTGGTGTCGATCGTTATAATCGTAACGGGAATTTACGACTCCCTTTGACGTCTCTCCTAGCGACTACGTCTCCCCGCGATTGGTCGAACAAACAATTATCGTGATTAAAAATACTACATATAATCATAGAATAGTTAACACAGGATTCATCAACGATTATGATATAAAACCTGTACGAAAGAAAAATTGTAAATTTAAAAAATTTCTGGAAAAGTATCAATTAATCGTTCCGATTTGTTTTAGTAATATTTCCCTTCTATTCCGTCCGATATTCACATTAAATTCTGCGTTTTCGTTCGTTAGAGAGTGAAAGATGTTTAAAAATCGTGGTATCCGCTTGATTGTCCGCCTTAATATCTTTTCGTATTCCTTTGGAGGAGATGGTTTTACGTTTGCAGAGAGTTAAGACAGGCAAGTACACGCATCGGGTTACGGTCAGGTATGTGCATTAAGGCACATAAAGGGCTTACGTAGACGTAGGCGACCCTCCCAGCTGGTATATAGGTCTACGTGCAAACACGCAAGCACGTTAAGTGCGCTTCCAGCACGAGGTCGCTATGAGACCAGCAGGGAACCGCGAAGGGGTTAGCCTGATATATGGGATAGCTTGATATTATGCGCCTCCGCACAGACCGGAGGAATATTCTTTACGATCTTTCCTCGAAAATGAAACCTATTCGATACGTCGAGATATACTCGACAAAATAGCCAGCTTTTATTTAACTTCGCGTGCAGATTCGTACTATTTTTGCAGACAGGAGATTAACCCTTTTATTGCGATTAGGTTGTCCGGAAAGTGTCTATCTTTTACAGACACGTCTTTTACAACGACGCATCTTTATACAAACATGAAACCTAATCTGTCGAACGTTGTGATCTTTATTTTGATAGAACAAAATGGATCATACGTAATTCGATAAAATAATATAAAACGGAAAATGTTATGCATCCATTATTTCTCTATAAAACGAAAGAAATTTTTCGGAAGACCTAATGTAAATGGTATCATAAATATTATTGTAATTTCACTGAGAGTTTCACTAATCTTCAGTTAGTAATAATTGAGTAGCTTTTAATTAGTAATAATTTTATACTTCTACTTGTATAGAGATCAAGAATGTTTCGAAATATAAAATACCATAGTGCGTATTAAAAAAAAATAATAAAGTTAGTCTATTGTAATAAAAATAAACTTGTCTGAGCTAGTATAACGAAAATAAACTTCACTGAAAGAATATGATAAAAAGTTAAAGGTAATTTTATAAATAGCACTTTTATTGGCAATATATAATTACTATCGACTAGATCAGCGTTGTTACATCTCATCGAAAACTTTTTGCCAAGGTTTAAGGAATAAAAAGTGGCAATATCCGTAAAAAACATAAATAAAGAAAAGCACTAAATACAGATTACATGGAAACATCTATACAACTTTAATTTATTTTCAGAGTTCTAAGATCTCTGAAACTTCGCTGTAATACCTTCAATTACGATTTATAGCTGTGAAATCTACCATAAACCTTGCTGCAGTACTCAAATTTTTATGTCCGACTCACGCTCAACAAACAAGAACAAGCAACAGGAATTTTTGTTAAACATTTGAACAAAAATTAGTTAGTTTTAAACAAGGTTAAGGTTTAGTTTTAATACAAATTAAAAAGTGTTTCTCATTTTCTGCGACACTTCTCAAAATGATATTTTACCTCTTTAAGAAGCACTTTTCAATATATTGAAGTTTGAAAAAGATCGGAGATACCGATCAAGTTGTAAAGTGTTATCGTATATTAAAGCATCTTTCTATTAAAAATGCTATTTTCTACGATTTTTCTTAAACCTTTCACCCGCTCCAGCTACTCACTCCTTTTCTAAAAGCAATTTATTAGAAGATTAGAGACTTCTTTCAAAGTCAGTTTCAGCTGCATCCTCTACGATATTGTGCTTTATGAAATAGCAACGACCAATCACCAAGAAAGCCCCATGTGCACCATGGTAATCCATATACCACTTTTTTTTCCTGCAAGACTCACCTTCCTCGAAGGGCTGCGCCCGTTTAGCGAATGCCCTCGAGAAAACGCCGCGCGGTTTCGAGGTCTCCACGCCGTTTTCTACGGCTGCGCTCATTTTTCTGAGTGGTCCTTCACGGAGCTTGTGTTCCCAGGATGAATAAAGGGACCATCTGAAATTCACGTGACACTCAACATCTTTGTTTAAAGAATCCGCGGTCATGGCGCGAGAGCTTTGATACGAATCTCCGTTTGACGTTCCTGCAATCACTTTTCACCCCCTAATTAAACGATTGAAACGATTTTCTACCGTAAAATAATTCTCCCTTATTATTGGGTTTCAATTGTATAGACGATCTTCTTTTCTGTTATTAAAGTTGGATTTGAGGAAATAAAAGATACTTCACGAGCTTGGATTTTGAGATATTAGAAGTACTTCTTATGCTTAAAATTGAATTTGCTATACGTTTAATAATTAAAAATTTACTATACTATAATATTTGTTATATCAAATATTTCCTATATATTTCTTATCTTTATTTCATTTTATTTCTATTTTTATATATATATATATCATATATATTTTGCTATATAGTTGCTATAAATTTATACTTAATAAAATATGTATATATAAAAATAATAATAGATACGAATAAATCGTCGATTCAATCGGTACTGATGTGTCTAATGTTACGCTATTGAAATATTGTACCACAATGGTGAATAAAATTTAATGTATCTAGATACAGAAGCACGTAAAACCTGCAAGTCCCGTAACACGGTGTTACAGAAAATTAACGGAATTTATGTCACTGCTCATTATTACAAAAAAATATTACATCATGTACTCCATTTCACCATCTTGATTCGTTTCATAACGATGAGAATACAATGTTCCCTGCGATTTCACCATTTCCACTTATCACCAAGATTCCAACAGATAATAAAAAAGAAAACTCCGGACGATCTACATATCTGGTTTTCACACATTTTCTCCAACGTACACTATTATTTCCGCTGCAGTAATGTTTTGCAATTTTCCTATTGCCCCGGAATATATCACCTTGGCTACGTAACAATGCGTCATATTACATCACTATAGATATTCGCACAATGTCCCTAGTTAATTGCTGTTCTTCAATCAAGAGTTTCCCTTTAATTAAATGTAGATTATCTGATTACGGAGTAGAGATTACAACGAAGAACTGCCGGTGGTACGTCAAAGATTAAAAGCAACAAAGGGTGAAATCCCGTACAACATTGCATTCAAGGTTCTCTCTTTACGAGGCCTGGATAACATAGCATTAAGTCTACTCTGTTTAATTACTAAATCTTTATAATCTTCGCGAGCATTTTAATGCTGTGTCCAATGGAAGGCTGTTCTGGGAGATCTAACGATGACGTTAACGATTGTTTGAACATGATTAAATTGCGAGCACCGATTTTGGAAAGGAAAAAGGTAGAATGGTGCTAAAAAACTTGATACTAAATTCTTTTAACGATAAAAATATGAGTGGAGGTTGCAGAAAATGGCAGGCTGAAAATCGTAGTGATGTAGGTCAAGATTTTCAAGTTCTGGATTTATAATTACCCATTTTAATCTTCAAACGTATTATTCCTTTAGTTTCATAATTAATTAAGTTGTAATTTTGCTCTGCGTTTGACACGTTCGTGATTTGGAAAAATATGATATAGTAATAATAATATTTATCATAAGCTAGACTAAATGTCTATTGTACGTTTATGTTTAAACTTACAGATCTATGTCGGTAGTTATTTTCCTAAAACTTATTTTACACCTTCAATACTTTTTCCTTGGTTCTGCTCTAGTACTAAACCATATTATACTAGCAAATTTCCTTAGACATACATCAGTGTAACTTTAGCCTGTGTTCTTATTTACACTCTATTGAACTCTATCCCCTTCTTTGCTTCCTGGATAAATGATTTGGAAAAATATAATGGATTTTTTGTAACAATAAACACAGACTACTATTTCACGAGGAATAGGAATGAACTTACACCACTATGATTCTCACTCCTGTTATCGAGTACAGTTGATTTTCTCTTTCGAGGTGAATCTGATTCAAGAAAATGGAAGACGATTTATGGAGCGTGAATCTCTGTGATATAAAACATTTCTATGGGAAAATAAACAAGTGAAAGCTGTAGTTATATTTCTCGCGGAGAGAACAAAGATTTATAGAGTGTCTGCAAGTGGTATATTTTTGTGAAACGATCCTAGAAAGCAAAAACTCCTGCAATTATTTTCGCAAAGACTACACGAATTAAATTTTATATAGATTTCATTTAAAATACTTTATAAATTGTACACTCCCATTTGCAAATATTATATCGCTCTTTTGGTATTGCATTAATATTGTAATTGTTATTCTATTAATATGTAATTATTCATATAAACTTCTCTACTATTATATATTTTGAATCATGCAGAAACAATGTGAATTAATAACACGCAAGACTTATTAGTATTTAGAGTTACGTTGAAAGGTTGATAAACTCTTGCTTTAAGCTTCACAATTCTAGTTTATCGTCCAAACGTAACCCTTAGAGCGCGAGCTTTGACAACGGATATCTACAGCGATGGCAGGATAAACATCCCCTAAAAATTCGAGGCTTACGGTCCCTCGTATTATTAAGGGTACTGTGTATGTACATACACATCGTTCCCCCTCGATGGAACTCGATATTCGATCGTCATAATTTATCATTACACAGGGAAAAGGACACGTTCGATAAATCCTCGTTGCGTTCAACCAAGTTTGCTCGTTGATTTACGCGCCTTACTGTTAGTGACTTTAGTCATAAGGGAGACACGGCATCTATGGGTCTATGGTGGCTTCTTGCCAATACAAAGCACAATGGAAAATTAATAAATAGATAAATAAATGCTTTTGATCATAAGAAAGATTCGTAATATACAAAGGAGTATGGAAAATAACTAAATAATAAATAAACAAAATAAATGAAGTGGAAAATCGAGAAAGAAATCATGAGCCAATGGTCAAGTGTATTATTAAGATATCTATAATTTCATAACAATAGAAACAATAGATTGTCTTCGATTTTCTATTCGAAGAGAAATAAATTAATGATTTGATCGTTCAAAATATTGATAATCCAAGTGATACGAATATATTTTTGTACTCTTCGATATAATCTATTCCGTTCGATTTTATGTTTGGAAATAAACATATCAATAATTTAATCGCTTAAAATATTTATAATCCAGGTGACACAAGTTAATTTGGCTTTGCCAATTAATTCTTTAACTACGGTGGATTTGGTTGACACTATTACAATGCCAATAGAGCTGCGAATTTACATTTTGCTGCAAATAGAATATAAAAAAGGTGAGTACTAATTTTTAATTGAAATTATTTCAAATTTACACACAAGTTATAAAGTATCAAATTTGGAAAATAACTGTTTATTACTACGAACATAATAATTCCTTATTGTTAGATACACATTAAAACAATTGAATGAGATAATGGTACAGAAAGAAGTTCTCAAGTTAAGCTATATTCAACTAGAATCTTTAGTTACTACAAAAGTTTCATACTACGAAACTGCTGCAATCACATTGCGATTAAAAGAGAATAATTACACACACAGATTGGAAGATCGAAATGAATTAATTAAACAAATTAAAAGACGTAAACGAGAAGAGTTTAAGAACAATTCTGCGAAGCTAGAGATAAGCCAGAATTAGAATAAATTAAGGAACAAACATTAGATCAAACAGACTGGATGCAAAATGAGCGAGTAATTTCGTTTATTATAGAGAAACAGCTGGAGTTGTCACGTTTATTCCGAGCCGTGGCAATTTCTAATGCACGACCCCCTGGAGTTCAATTCCGAAATGGACATATACTGGTTTGCCGATCCCTTTTGTCAAACGGAGGGAGCGTTCGGCAGATGACAGTTTCATTTACAGGATCGCAGCTGAAGCCACGGCAAAACAGCGATTTTCTTTCCTTTCCAAATTGCATACAAACATTAAAATAAAATAAACATTTATTTTCGCCAATAAAAGAAAACAAGCAATTTCATTTTATGAAAGAGTAATTCTGTTTTAGTAAATACGTTCAAAAAATTTCATTGAAAAATCAGTGAAAATTTAAGAGACGCTAGTTTATATATCTCAAAAGCCGAAAACTTCCTAATTAAAATTGTCATTATTAAAATATATTTTAAAGATCCAAAATTCCTTAAACGAAACTACCTTAGTCTATAAATGTTATGAATTTGAAGTGCTACTGTATAGATTGGAAGTTTTCAAATTAAATTCTTTTTCTTTTAACTCTGTTTCCTTCTTTTTCCGTTTTTTTTTTTAATGTACACAAAGTTCTAAATAACGCAACTAATTTAATGTATATAAATTTCCGGAGTTCGTAAGTTTCCAATTAGATCCACAAAATGAAATCCGTTGAAATCGAATTAAAACCATCTTCACAAATTAATCATAGAATCACTCCGTTTTTCAAATCCGTAGAAGCTTCTCCTAATGATTCATTCCATATTTCACTGTGAAACTGGATTTTCCACGACTGTTTCGACTAATAGAAATTAACGGGCGAAATTTTCTGCACTTGTTTAATTCAAAGTTCGAGGTAAATGTAAATTCGATTCGCGAGGACGATATAAATGATGCTGAGAACTGGAGGAAGAAAAATCTCATTAGGAAATTCCATTTTTGCGCGAACAGCGGAAAGCTGACGCGTATATTCTGGCAAGCTTGTTCTTCCACCATTTCCTTTTTCACCGTTGGAATGCAAGTTGCTATGGTGGATCCTTCTTCTGTCAGAAGTTTCAGAATGGATGATAATTCTTGAAACAGAGGCGCGTCCTCGCGAAACGTAAATTTCGTGGTTTGGCTTCACCAGTTCGCCTGTACCTCGTTGCCAAGGGATTCCAAGTGTAAACTTGCTACACTGTCAATTTACAGGGATATTCGTGCGGAGAGTAGATTATCCAAAGAAAATTAACGAGGTTTCTGATCTCACATTTGGTTGCCAGTAAAGATGAAAAATCGACGATTAATAATTATTCTTTGTAAATTATAAATTAGTGTTGCTTAAGAAAGTAAGTTTCGAACGATCAATTGTAAATCAACGTTGAAGGAAAGAATTAAAAGAAATCAAGAAATTAAGTAAATAAAGTTAAATTAATATCTATGAAAACTTACGAATCGCGGACAAGTATCGAATTTTATTTCTCTTTCAGTATCTCTTCACTATCTATGATAAAATTGGCCAAGAAATGTTATCTCTCATATATTTTACATATACCTATACTTTACATATTGTATACATATTTGCATATTCTATATTTTTACATATTTTATGTACCCAATATTTTATACGCGTATCTTTTCTTACGAAAACATAGATAAAAAATATAGAATGAAATTTTTGGCCACATTCCTAATTTTCTCAGATAACATTCTACGCTCCGCAAACGACACTCCGAACTAACCAAATCCAGCTTTACATTCAAAATTCCTGCAAAACGTAGCTTCGCTATATTATCATTTCTGCATACGCAGATTTATCACTGTACTTAAGGGAACGCGAATATTTTCCCGAAGGTTCTGAAGTATTAGGATAAGGACAGATTGCAGATATTACTGGCACATTAATTCCGAAATCTATGCGGCAATATCTCAGTGCAGATTCCTGCTATCTTAGAATAGGGTGGATAATGCCGATGTAATTTGTATTTACGAGCCTCCGCAGAGCCATTGCACGGCATTGCTCAATGGAGCACACATCCTCTTAGAAAAGAAGCATCGATCGGCGAATAAAGCTAAAGGAAAGAGCGTTCCAGAATTTCTAGTGACACGAAAGATTTCTAGCTAGAAAAATATCTTCGCTAATCGAACCCATCGATACGTTCGGATTTTTTATTCGCGCGAATCTCATTAATGGAAATAGGTTCTTTTTTCTTAATAGAGATCGACTAGAGCATGATTTACACTAAGGTTTCGCGACGAAGGTGATATCTAGGTCGGTGAAACCTTGAGGAAAGTTAAATTAGAATTAATACGATCAAGGAGTTGTCAACATTTCTTTATACGCCATGTAAATTTTATTCTCTTCGAAAATAATTG
This sequence comes from Bombus huntii, assembly GCF_024542735.1. Lineage (NCBI taxonomy): Eukaryota > Metazoa > Arthropoda > Insecta > Hymenoptera > Apidae > Bombus > Bombus huntii. The sequence continues at coordinate 7,645,871 of NC_066251.1, forward strand.
CTCTACTTGAGAAAGTTAAATTGTAATTGATAGATATGATCTATCGTGTTTTTAATAGATACTACGCAAGCTTGTAGCAGATGGAAGCTAAAAATTATTATTCATGACGCCTTGGAAAAGTTGATGTTTTATGCGTACAGGAGTATCCAGATTTTCCAGCTTTCAAATTAGTTGTTTACAGCACTCGAGCAGAGTTGAATTAAAAATTGAAATTAATAGATACGATTCAAAACTTGTAGACTATCGTGTTTCTCTCGTGCATCGTGTAAATTTTCACGTGTTCTCGCTTCTATCAATTCGGATACTTCAGATAAGTTGTTCATCAGTATTAATACACGCAATTAAGGACTTGCAAACTATTTCATCGCGCAAATTTTCCTCTTCCTTTAAAAAAAACGGCACCATTCGTGGTATCTTCGCAGATAGAAATATCATTAATGAAGGATCATTGATTTAGAGGTCTGAGAATGAAATTGTTCAACTCTTTCGAACATCTAGGTTAATTATTTTCATGTTGTAGAATTGTTGTAGAATTGTAGAATGTTCCACAGAGAAGCTCAATGCAAAGAAATAAAACTCTTCGGAACTTAGGAAATGCCCCAATTCTCAAATTTAATCCTAGCACACCTTTAACAATTAATTAACGGCCTATATATTCTCTTCTAAGTTCTTGGAAATAGGTCGTGCTTCTACAAATAAAGCTCTCCGTACAATCTTTTTACTACGCTTTCCGGAGAAGCCCTTTCTATTATTCAACTTATTGCCGTCGCAACACATGGGTTTGAGTTTGGCCTGAATTACAAGTCCGCATACTCGAAAAGGGTTATTGAAAATTCAATTGCATCGACATTATATCAACTATCAAAGTAAATCCTTTAATTTAAAAGGCTTCCAATGTCAGACTTCGTAATAAATAACGATAAATCTACAGACGAACTAGTAATGAAATAAAAGTTTCTGTTAAATTTTCCAATTAAAAATAGTAAAGTTTAGAAAACTGTAGAAAAAAGATACTTCTAATTTAACTGAGAATTTTTTTTCCTACAAAAGTGATGGCACGTTTCACTATTTGTTTTGCAAATTTTATTCATTCGATTCAGTGACCCTCCTCCGATGCGGTACACAATTTTCATATCTCGTGTTTTAAAAAATGCGGTGAAATACAACATATACAATATGCAGGGATGCGTGATCGTTACTCTTGGAATATTTTCACAGTTAATTTATGCGAAGGAAAATACGAGTTTTACAGACAGCAGCAAGTTTGATAAGCAATAACTCGAGATAAAAGTTGGTTAATTGAAAACTTTGCTCCTTGTCTCTGTTCAATGAATATCGTTGCCTACTCCATACATAGTAAGTGCACATGCGTACGCTGTCTCTTTAATATTCATGAGATTCTGCTTAATTATCACAGCTGTAGACCGTTCGTGTAATCTCGCGGGCGTGAAGTTTCATTTAAATAAACAGAAAGAAGCTTCTTACTCCCGTAACGCATTTCTCGTTCTTCGCGGTTTCACGTGTAGTTGCTTACTTTAATAGTTAAACGCCATATTAAGAATCATGGTAATTTTATTAGGCATTTAAATATCGCAGGTCTTGCAGACAAAGAAATTGTATTCTGAAATTCCCTTATTATATAAAAAAGGAATTACATAAAAAAATGAAAATATGGTTTCGATAATACTTTTCGACGATTTGGCTATAAAAATGAAATATCTTTGACGAACAAAGCGAAACGAAGTAGCTATTTTAATTAAAAATCATGACAATGCGATACTTTCCTTCCGCAATAAATCGCAAAAGATTAATGAACTGTTAATAAAAATGGAAAATGAGGAATATTTTTTGAATTTATTGTATGATTACGTAAATCTAATAACAAATGGTAACGCGGAGTTTTTGAATCGTTCTTCATCATCGTTGCTAATACATTGTGAAATTTTAATAAATCCATGGAGATAAAATTAAATTTGTTCTCCATTTGAAGTTTGATAATCTTTCAATAATAAATCTTGATAAAAGATTCACCGTAAATCATTTTTTCCAGAGAACGTAATTATTATTTTAATACAACTATTATTCATTTTTATTGCAATTGCAATATTCCACCACTCTCCACCAATATTCCGCCAATATTTTTCTGTCTTTACCGATTATGTTAAATAAATCCTCAAATCGTTTTTAGCTAATAAATATTTTACTTCTTCAATTTTGTACTTCAAATTTATATTGTCTAACCCTTTATACCGACGATGTGTCGTAAAAAACAAGAACTACAGCGATCCTTTCAAAGGGTTTTCTTTGCGTTTTGAACAACTTTTCGTCTTTGTGCCTCCGCTTTTATTTCTGTCAAAGCGGAAGCACGATGAAAAAAAGAAGAAAATTTGGTAAAAAGAAAGAAAAGGAAGCAAAGAACGAATTTGGATGAAACGTGAAACGTGTAAGAGAGTCAGGTCGTGGATGCCGCCTAATGCAAACGTAACGTAATAATTAGCGGCTGGGTAGCTCGCTAATTAAGGAGAAAGCAGAAGAAATAAAAGAGCTTCTCGTTTTACCGGCGATGGTTAAAACGGCGCTTTCGTTCTCGCTTATTTTCTCAACTTTTCCTACGTTTGTCCCTTCCACGCCTATTCGGATGCATCCGACACCTGTTTCTTTGACAACTCGACGCTATTGAATCATCATAATTGGCATGCAAAAGAAAAAATGTTTGCTTCGAGAAATACCGAGGAAACGTTGTTAAGACGACAGTAGGAATACAGATTTTGTATTACAATGGAAGAATACTTATACAATTTTATTGATTATTTAGTTTATTCGCATATAGGAATAACCAGGAAGGACAATTTTAGATCTTCGACTTTAAATTTGTGATTTCTATTATAGATTTACAAATTTGCAAATATAAGAATATCAGATTTGTGGTTCTTTTATGTCGACATCTCTAAAACTAGGATGTTTAGATTTTCTGACCTTTCGGTTTGAGATTTTTCGGATTATGGTCGTTCAACGCAGAATACAAATAATTTTCTAACATCCTCTATAGCGAAAAATCAAACATCGGAAATGTTCAAACGTTTGTATAAATGATTTGTGAAAGATCAATCTCTTTAACCGCGCACGGAACAAACGTTTGATCGCGAATTCCTTTTGCGAGATTGAACGTATTGCTACTGCAACGAATGTCAATTTCCTACGGAATAATTTCATTTCACATTCTATTCGTCATTTGGTTGGCAGTTTGAACCAAAGGTGAATTAAAGCTTGATAAATTTTGCTCGATTTAACGTTTAATAATACCAATACAATGTAACTTTATCGAAGCGATGATATCTTTGGCTGAGAGGGAAGAAATAATTGGCGAGGAAATTAGGATTGGTATGAAACAGCAAGAGAAAAACAAAGACGTCTGTCCAAAGAAGCCAGTGCACTTAAGTTCGAAGAAGGAATTCACGATCAGAAGTAGTGTTCTCGATCAACCTGCTTGATTTATGTCGCACGAGAACAATAAGCGTTGGAACAATCTGTCTCGCTCGAAAGAGCATTCAGGATGAGCCTTAACGGTGAAAGCCGGACCGGAAGGATCGACGATCCGTGACCACCGACACGACAATGCAAACGGTATCTAAACCTTTTCCTTACAGAAAATTCACGACCATCTTCTCTCGATGTAACGCTATCATTCCTAAGAAGGAAGAACTGTCATTCTAATGTTACGACTAATAATAGTTGATATTAAAAAATTCCTGGAATTTCTGGGAATTCAAAGTTCGTAATTATTAGATTCGCAACTTTTGCGTTCCTCAATTTTTACTGCTACAACTAAGAAATTTTGAAAAGCATTGGTGGAAAAGATTGTGAATTAATAAAAATTGTTACCAGTTGACGCTAGAAAATTTCTGGTATTGTAGAAGAATTTTAAGGTCGAGGTCATTAAGTTTGGAATTCTCAGATCTACAATTTTTGCATTTCTGATTCTTTTATTTACGATTTTCCGATCTGCAATCCTCAAAACTCTCTTCGTTCCATTACATCGTTTCTCTGCTTGCAGTTATTAGCATTGCAAATTTGAAATGTACGAATTCCAAATATCCAGAAGCAAAGAACATTTGTTGCTTTCGAGCGAATTCCCCTTATCTAGTCCTACGGAGTTACCCCAAAAAGAAGAAGCTATTACAATATACAGCAAAGCCGAAATAAAATACACGAGTACGATGACTGATTCCGTGAGCCAATTACCACAAACCATTCCTCGGGGAAGCCTTGGCAGCTGTGTATAAAGGGTGCTGGTGTGACACGAGATGAGTAGAAAGACGGAAAAAAGGGGGAAAAAGAAAGAAATGGAAAGGCGGAGGGAAACGGGTTCGCGTTTAACGGGTGAGAGGAAAATGACATGGACGTGAAACAGAGATGACTGAGGGGGAGCAGAGCCACGAAATTCATGAATATTTATACCGTGGTTATATCGTAGAAGTAGCATGCGCTGAAAAAAGAGAAAAAGGGAGAACGCCGGCGCCGTGAACGAATTGAACGAAGCGCAAACGCAGAAACTACTACGTACCGCGAATGAAATAGAAGAAGACGTAACGCAATCGTGTACCATTTTGCTTATGAAGATGGAAAGAGGCAATATTGCAGTTGAATCGATATAACTTAATTTATTACCTGGATATATTACGCGAATCGTACGATCACCTCTCTCTGTAATTGTATCGATTATTATCTCTCGTTAACGTAGTGTGTTACTAACGATAGTTATTGGTACTTGTTATCGTTGCTTGTTAGTCCGTTGCTGCGATTGAATTAGTAGCTGATTACAATCACGCCATTAATAGGTCGTTGTCATGCTAACGACGGAAATTTTTTTTTTTAAGTGAATGATCAACCTGACGATGAAGTCTACGTATATACCTACAGATTATTTTTCGACCGTTTTACTCTAATGTAATACTATTTCACGTAGGATAATAGGAACTGATATAAAGGAAATATAAGTTTCTAGTTTAAGAGACTATGCCAGCTACTTTGTTATAATTATATTTATCGAAAATTCGAATTTTGTATATATAGACAGTAGACAATTCGATGGCAATATAATTTGTAGAGAATAACGATAAATCGCATCCTGGAAGTCAGAAAGTCATTAATACGCGATAATACGCAGCGGAAGTACGGCTCGTGGCTTCATTAATAAACATATGAGTCTAATTATACCGAACACAAATTAAACGACTGCAATCTATATAATCACGATAAGTTCACATATATAAGAAATCTAAAAATATACTAAAATGGCTTTGGTTGTTATTTCTACGTCATTTATTTAATACTATTCGAATCTCACGAGGTTACTCCAGTGCCATACGTATCCGTTGCAACGTAATTAACTCACACAAAACGCCCATTCGCGTGCTTCGAATACTGAAACGTCAATTAACATGTCACAGAATAAATAATATCAAACACTGTGAAAGCAAGATTGTTCCTGAAACCTGATTCTCAAACGATCAATCTCGGTATTAACTAAGCGAAATCTAGTCCATAGACCGGGTTTCTAGGATAACGCCAGTTTCATCAGGGAAATGAACAATATAATCAGAACAGCGTATCAGATTGGATCCAGCCCTGACGTCGTAATTGCTTTGTCTCCCACGCCTTTGAAGCGACCAATCACGATCACATAAGCACAATCAAACTTCGTATACGCCGATGCTCGCACGTTGTGCGCCAAAGGATGCAGCAGATTTGCATACGCGTTTCTTCTTTCTCTTTCTAACCTTCTATCCAGCCCTTGTCTCGGATTCTCCTTTTTTCTGCCTCTCATTTTTTCTTTTGTTTCTTTCTCGGTGTCCCTCTTGCTCGTTTATTCGCTTATGTAAGTATAGACGCGCACATACGTGGCTTATGCACATAGGATGAACAAACACGTGTATACACGTTAAAGCAAGTTCGTGGCGCGCAATTAAGAAGCAATTTAGTGCACCTCCTCGTGAACGAGCTTTCGTAACACATCGTGTACCACGATAAAGCCTCATCCGTGCACCCGGAAGCCCAACTATGTTGGTATTAAAACTATCCTTATAGGAGAGAGGATGATAATGTTTATGGCGCATCCGGTGCAAACACGTGTTTCATATCAAACATTTTTGAGAATCGATGGTTCCTGATCAGAGTAGAGCGATAGGGTAGAGACAATCGGAGCGATTTTCGATGTGAAAGTTTGACTCCGTAGGATTTAATTATCGCTGATAAAAGGTTGTCTTAATCGTTATATGTACGCAATATTATATACTTGAAATTATTTTTATAACAAAAATGATAATGTACCTATACTGTACTTTCATCTTAAAGATGAGCCGCGTACGTATAAAACATTTTAACCATTGTAGGATTTCAATATTATCTAACATAATGATATATAATATCATCATATATGATCATCAATCATATATAATAATTTAAAATTTCTACGTACATTTAAATTTAAACGACCATTCAATTCCTTCCATTTTAATAATCGATCGATTTCTATACCAGTGAAAGAAAAAAGGATCTCTATACGCCGATTAATCTTTCGGTCCATTTATAAAATCCCTAATTCCTATCCCAAAAGAACCATTTCCAAATTCCATAAAAATAGAGAAAAATGGTATGTGCGATATCCAGCCGACAAATCCTTCCTTTCATACCACAGAACTATCCCCTTCCAGTTTCACCCCAAATTACAATATTATATCGCGAAATATGATATCTATACACGACATTATATGTTGGTAGTAGTTCGGTGAATGTACAATGCGACACGAACGATTTCCGGTCCCCGTAAACCCAAAACGGAAGATTAGTGTCCATCTGGGGATGTTAAACAGCAGAAACGTGCGGTATGATTGCAGGAAGCAACGCACGTGACGCACTATGCGATATAGTTCACGTTGTACGCCGCTACCTTCGCTGAATGTGAATATTGTATGAATATGTTGTACGGAGTTCATAATTCTGTTATAACGTTCCGCGTTTCGATCTTTTTTCGCGACTCGATAGTGTCCTGTCCGCGTCAAAAAGAACTTCTTGACTCCCTCTTATAAAGTTCTTGATGTTTCAGATATACGACCTAATACTTTGTTCGTGAAGCTTCGACTTGTTCGCTAACTGTAGAACCTATGTTTCGTGTCTTTTATATAGAAATAAAGTTAGCGTTTGAGGTCAAGTGTTATTTTAAGTAATATTGTTATAAGCGTTTCTTGTAAGTATTCGCTAATACGGTATAGAAATGTTCTTTAAACAATTGAAATTAAATAGATTCGTATTTGACTCTCTGAAATTTAAATTACGTCGATGATGGTCACCAATTTTCCTAAGAGAAAATAAATTGTGAGCCTAACGATGGAGCCATAGAAAATGATCACTAGATTGTGGATATTTGTACAAATTCATAGTTTTATCGATATATACTAGTTAAAGAAAAAGAATCTAGTTAGACAATTATTATTTTACTGAAATTTTCTAACTTTAAGGTAACCTTTCCTTTCACTCCTTAGATGTTTCATATTTAATCCTACGTTGGTAACTATGTCGATATAATTAAGCAACTATCTGTTTCATCTTCTTGTTCCGTACATTTAAGTGGTAGCAGACAATTTCTGTCTTGTCTTCGTGGTCTCGCTTTTTCACGAAGAGAATGTGGAAGAAAAAAGAGAGAATCCGCATTTCGTCGAGTTCCCCGGGAGATCTTAAAATTTAACATGTTCAATCATGTCGCGTACGTTTGTTCACCTGAAGAACCTTCTAGCCGGAATGTTGCGAGAGGGCAACCTTTACGGTAAAACGGGAACGCAACGAGACAAGTACCTTAAATGGCCCGCGGTACTTTTGCTCGTTTTCAATGCCGCGACGAGAATGTGACGCAACCGGCCGTGTTATCCATTCCCCTGGCATCCTTCAATTTCCACGGAGCTTGTAACACCATGCGGCTTTTACACCGCTCTCACCAATATGCCTTACTTCTCTGCATTTGCATATTTTCCATCTAAAACACTCGATTTCCGTTAAACATTCGTGCAATTTTAAAAACGATGAAACAATGATTCACTTAGAAAACTGATGTGCGTAGATAATCGTTATTTCATTGATGGCTGAATTTAATAATATTAAGGAATCGAATTTTTAGAATTTACATTTCTTCCAAATTATAAAATAATTTTTAGATTATGAATTGTTATACATTTACTGTGAGCCTTATGTCCATGTTAGAACCGAGCAGTATTTTTTAAATTACAAGGTGAATAGAGAAATACACGTACAATATGAAAATCGGATAAAGAGAGAATTTTGATAACGTAGGATTAATTGGTATGGAATTTTAAAACCAATTGTCCTGTAAAAAATGGATAATACGACTTATCGTGTTCTTCGTATAAAATATAGTATTTCGAATCAACGACATATCAAAATTACGCTTTATCTATGCTGTCATATACAACCGTTACCTTAGCCGTATCATCCAAAGTTGCTGACTTCCTGGCAAGAGTCGTGGGGCGTCTCAGCTCTAATTTATACCGATGACAAAATTCAGACAGCTCTATTTCTCGAAAGATCGCGAGACACATCGTCGAATAAGTAATGGATGTAAATATACATTGGGAAATCCCTACGGGTAGCAACCGAATGTCCCGAGGGATCGATATGCAGATAGCCGATTCTCATAAATATTAATCAGTTACGATAGCTTCTGCAACAGCCGCGTGGCTTTGGTCATTTCTTTATTATTATTACCGTTATTGTTATAGTCCCTCTTCCAGTAATATCGAGATAGGAATAAATGGGACGAAAAGGGAGAGAAAAAAGAAGAAGAAAAATCGAGCAATGAGTGAATCTTACTGCGCAGGAAATGTCGACTGAGATTCCACTTTGGAACATATCGATTTTTCCGTGACACGTTCCAGGGAATACGTATTCCAGGCAGCGTAAATTCTAATAAATATTTATTGCCCCTGTAAAGCGACATGCAAATACGTGGACACGCGGTGGAATCTCGATTATCGAAATGCGTGTTAACTTCCGGTTATCTGAACATTCGACAACGTGTCTCGCTGGGCCTGCCAACGCTTTTCTCGTTTCGATTAGGTCGTGCTCCAGGAAGATGAAGTGTTGATTAAGGTATGTATTAAATGATAATTAATAAGTTAAATAAAGTTATTTGTTTGGAATAAATCGGATTGAAATCATAAATAACCAAAATGCAAATCTCTTTCAGGTAATACACAATTCATGCATACAAACAACAGAGAAGGTAAAAAGAAAAGATTGTGAACTGTAGTTTATGCTCTGATATATTTGAAATCAAGAAAAGATTATCTTGAAATGACGAGGATGTTGAGATTAACTTAATCAAAAACTACTGATATTAAATTTGAGCTTAATGTAACATCGGTAGTTTTCTTGATAAATGACAGAAATTTAAAATTTACTGATTTTATAAGAGGGTACTAAGCGTTATTCTAATATGATGTCATTACTCCATCATTCACTACTAGTAACATCGCTTTTAACATTGATTTAATGCAAAATTGACGTACCAGATTATCGATAAACGCTATTAACAGCCGTTATTTCATTAATACTGACGTATCCCACCACAAATCGACCAGAATGTTCAAAGCACTTAACCTCCGATCCCACAAAATCGCGAAAGAACCTGACCCAACACCGACGATATTTCGCTCTCCATTTTCTTATTAAAGTAACGAAATAATCCCAACTAAATCATCTAAACTAAAATAGAAGGAACATCGAGAAGATCGTAACCACAGATAAGAACGTACCTGGAAGATAACAAGTAAAAACTGACATGAAAATTGACGCAAAGTGTTGCGCTACAGAGCAAGAAAGATGTCAAGAGAACATTGAACGAGACAAACGCACGACAAGAGGACGTTTCGCGACGTTTATCAGTTGAAACTCGACGACGAGATAAAACCAGGAGGCCCATCGGTACGAAAGAAGGAGGAGCGAGAGAGAGAGGAAGAGAGGGTGGAGAAGGAAGAAGTTGCCGGTGAACATTCCACGGCTCCCGGAGTCAACGAAGGCTCGGCTCATCCAGAGCGGAATCGTTCCCACGCTGCGCGAATCCGCTTGAAACACACCGAGCTATCGCGCCGCTCCTCCAATCGCGTTTCCACTTCCGTTCATTCGTCCCTTAGTAATTATTCATTGAAACAGGACTGCCGATGCGGAAACACAATTTAAAAGCGCGACGCTTTCTTCCCTGGGATTCGGTACCAAGGAAGAATGGATTAGGTTGTAAATCGTTTAGTCGATGAATGGAGACACTGTGTCTGCTACGTGATTGCTGTTTATTAATTCACGTGTCACTATTTCGGTTAATGGTACTACGGGATTAGCCGTGATTGACGTATTCTTTCGTGGATTATTTTGTGAATCGTAATTGGCAGACGGCTGAGATTTCTATTGTAAATTATACATATATATGTGCAAATTCATATTTTCGACAGTATGATTGAAAAAAGTAATTGTTTTACCTGCCAAGCATTATAGAAAGCTTTATACTTTGGATGTTTTATGTATTTTAAAATATGTTTTCACATTGTGCGTATTCTGTGCAATTTTGCACCTCCCCTATAAATGCATACAAATCTGCAATCTATCGATCAGTAAAATGTTTATGCAATAGATGTTCATGCTTTGTATTATAGTTTCATAAGCACACATAGAGAACCTACGTATAGAAATTTGTTTTACGTATTAAATAGCATAATGTATATTGTGATTTGTGCTATATTTTATATATGTTTTTATTTCTATACATTCTATACATTTTTACAATTGCAAATTTTAATTATTGAGGATGATGGTGTAATTAACCAGGTGAATTAGGATGAAGAAGCGAGGATAAAACTTTAGTATGGGAGTTAATTTTGGAGGAAATAAGAATAGGAAGTACAGAATTTAAAAGTTAAGTAATATAAGCCAACTGTATACTATAAATGGAATAAATAAAATCTAGAAAATCTAGGTCGGAAATGTACAATAAAATGTCTTCGTGGCAGGTTACTTCCGGAGAATACAAGAATAGAAAATCATCTGTCATAACTGATCCCACATTTACAATTCAGTTTAATCAAATAATGAAAATCTGGCTAATGGCAACTAAGATTATCTCACAACTTAATAACATTTTCTAAAAAAAAAAAAAAAAAAGAAAAAAGAAGAAAAAATAAAAAATGTTTAGTCCATAAAAATGAACTGCAGTGAAGACGATCTCACAGAATCCCATGATAGAACTAAATCTTGTATCAACAAGTTCCATCGGTCTTAAGCTTTTACCATTATTCACGATCTTCATCGGAGAATGCGTCTTCTAGAAAACATCCTACAAATTACACTACTTTTTCTTCGGTGAAATGAACCAACACAGAATAAATTATAATTGTAAATGAAACAATCGGGGTATAAAGTTGTTCTGCCTGATATCTCAATTAGGCAAACACGAATCGCGTTTGTTTCGCGAATATGTGCTTGATATGGCCAGAGATCTGAATTACACGTTCCATATCGTAGATTCTCGTATGATGTAGCAAAAATTAATAATTCCTACGTGAAGCGACCTTTAATCTGAAAATCTATTAGATTTCACATTTTTAATTATCTTCGTATTTCCATTCCATTCCCATCCATTTCCATTTCCACAAATGGAATAGAATATTAGAGTATAATGAAATCAGAATATACTGTGTATACATCCCACTTTTAATCTTCCCACGCAATTATTTCCCAAAGTACCCATTGTTGTAAAGGATATTTTAAGTAAAATTTCTTCTGTTTCAGGGTGGGCGTCTTACGATGACTATCAAATTTGTCCAGGTGGAGGCGTCTTCGAGATCTCAAGATGACTTTTTTTTAGATAGAACTATACATTTTTTTATAGACCATTCGATAGAGTTTTTAATTCTCTACAAAAAAGTATCAAGGTATTTGTATCTGAAAATGCTTAGTTTCAGAGATATTTCAATGTTAATTTCATCAAACTGAGTGTATGAAAGACCAGGAAAACATGAACGTAGAAGCACGTTATCTTTTCTAGTCTTTCATACGCCAGGTTTTACAAGAAGGAAGTTAATATATTTTCTAAACTAGTTATTTTTCGACTCAATTGACTGTACACTCTTTTATAGATAATTGAAAAATGTATCTGATGGTGCATAAGAAACGTATAGTTCCATTTAAAAAACAATGGTCACCTTAATATTTCGAAGACACGTGCATCTAGATAAGGTCTGTGGCCATCACAAGACGTCTCCTTCGAAACAAAAGAAGTTTTATTCGAAACACTTTTTCGATTAATGTATAGTTCAGAAGTTATTTGCCGATTAAAATGAGACAACCTGTATAGTAGAATATTACAATACGTCGTTACTCCTCGAATAATTTTTATACAATTTTTATATTCAACACCATTATATTGCAATGGCAAAGAGTTGTCGATAATCCCATTGTTTTCGATTGCAGTTACGAGTTCCATCGAGGAGAATGCAATTTAAGGGCACACTTTCTCGTAATCCACGGACAAAGATGCACTATGCCGGACAAATAGAAAGTGGAAAAAGTAGGCGAACGAATCGTAATACATTTATCAGTCGAGTCGCATTTACGATGCCCAAGAGTCTGTGGCTGATACTCGATCGACGAGAAATAAAGCGCAGCCAATTCTTATATCTGCCCTTTTCTCTTTTCACACGTTTCGTTTCCCCTTACACGCGTTTTCTCCTGTCTTCGCCTTTTCCTTTTTATTGATCCTCTTGCAATTTCATTCCATTCCATTCTCAGCTCACTTTTTGCACATTTTTAACACTTTCTTTTATTCTTCACTTCTTCCTTCATATTCTTCCATTTTTAATTTTCTAGTTTTTTCTATATTCGACGTAATCTTTCTACAAACTTTGTATTTGTGTCGTTTTCCTTAAGCTTCTCCTCTACGAAAACGAGATCTCTCGTATCTTCGTCTGTTTCCTCTCACTGTCCCGTTTTGTAATTTCTTATGTCTGTATATTTCATAATTTCTTGCAATATCTCTTGAAGAGATTCGTCTCTCTTGTAATCTTGTTTCTTAGTCGGCTTTGTCTTTACTTTACATCTTTTCGCCACAAATAGATTTCTATCTTAATATTGTTATTTAATTTCTTCTCCCTTCTTGTTATTCTTTTCGTTCTCGATAATTGGTGTCTACAAATTTTCTTCACTATTGAATCAGCATATAATTTGCTTCCTTTGAACTTTCACTTTCTCCTTGTTTCTAATTCTTTTACACCGTCTACCATTCCCCTTTAATTTCATCTTATTCTTCCAATAGATTCTTTATCTATGATCATTTAGATCTTTCTTTGATCTGTAGGACTTCCCATTTCTTCACTTTCTCTCTTCGGGGTTTTTAAATACTTTCATCGCCCCGTTAATTTACTTTCGTTATTCACTTCCATTTCTATCCTTCTTCTATCTCATCTCTCCAATCAATTTCCTGTAATCAACTTCTAATATCATCTTCTTCCTTTACGAATTACATTCTTGGGCAATTCTACATTCACACGTTGTACAATGTCATAAATACCTTTCTCAGTTCTCTTTTCTTTTACATTAATTCTGCTTTTATCTTTGCGCAGAATATTCTGCGAACCCTTTTGCTTTAATTTCATTCTCTTTTATTCCTTGACTCCCTCAATTCGATTCGACGCTGTAATATTGTTTGTTCGCTTCCGTTCCCCGAACCCACTTGTAACCCATTGAAACAACCACGATACAACGCCGATAGAGCGTAGTAGCATACAGTGACACAAGTTAAACCGAATCTTTCCCTACGGATATGCCGCATAGATACGTACATGGTATCGATTGCGAGCAGAAAACGATAGCATCGAGACAAATAACACACAGGGAAATACGTGTATTAAAATTCTGTTCGCCTCGGATCGAACGTCGATATTGTTGGAGAGAGGTGTACAATCTGATAAAGGAAGCTGTAATATTATTAAGAGAATGAAGAGAGAAAAATTAAAACAGACGTAACATTTTTGAAATTCCAAATTTCTTTTTCACTTCCCCTTTGCCTTTCTGCTGCTATTACTGTTTTACCGCCTTTTTGGTTTTAGAATTATCTATATAAATTTTACTACTATTAAAACAGCAGAGTTAATGGGCGCAACATTGATAACGCATGACGTATGTATATACTTAATCCAGCGACGAACATTTCCCCTAAAACTCGCGCTAGAAGAAACATCGCTAATCCTCCGAGGATTATCTGACCTAACCTACAGTCACTGGTAATCCCACCTCCCTCTCAGGAAGTAAAAATACAGCTAAAATAAAACGAAGTTTACTTTGTCGCAGTCATACGAGGAATATAATCCAATAATCTCGCGGCGTGTAATTTTCAACTAGTTAAAAATTACGGAGAAGATCTGCATGGAAAATGAAGGGATTTCGCTACGGATATATCGTTGCGCACAGGGAATATTAAATGAAAAAAATGTCCCACTACCATTAACTCGCTTCCGTTTCGTGAGTCCACTTGTGTGTCCCTATTGGAGCGAACTACATATATCGCAGAAAGAGAGAGAGAGGATCGAGTAGGTTACGGTGTTGCAGCGAATTTCTCGTCAAACGAATCGAGGGAGACGCGAATCCTGTCACGAAGCGATAGCCGTAAACGACAACTAGACTGCGAATATTTATGCAGATTTATATTTTTACGACTATAATCTACAAAATGGAACATAACGAATAAAATTCTCTGATTATCACGCAAACAGAATTAACATAGTTGATCTTTCCATAAATATAGGGGGTACATGATAGGTCGGGTGATGATTCTACATGCAAAAATAAGTCAGAAAGGAGGAATGACATTTTTTCGTTTAAGGTTTCGTTTTTGAAAAAAAAAAATGAGTTTAGAAACTCATCAGGTACATGTGCATTAACTGGAAGTTTCGAATTACCAAACTTCTGTTTATATTCGCGTCTACTTCTTAATATTGCGCTACTGGAAGAAAACTAAACATTTACGAAAATATTTTTACCTAAATCGTGAAATAATTTCAAATTAGAATGACACTTCCATTACTCTTCCCTTTTTATGAAACAATTATTAAATTAATTAGAATATCTTAATATAAAAATTGTATATTGATGTATATCTAATATTCCAGATTAATTTCAATTTTGCCATATTCATATCTCTCATCCAGTACAATAAGAATATCTTCACTAGAAAAGATTTTTCAATATTGTGCAATATCTCAGAATAAATTTCTCTCTTTTATTATGTGGAATAATAAAAACATTTTAACCTAAAGACCCCTTTATATCATTTCAAACGATTCTGTCGTCTTAATGTCTCCATTATCCGCGATAATTGGAATATGCCGACTGAGAGTTTCCTTACTATTGCACAATACCGCCAGTTAACCTAAAAATTCCGGTATCTCTTCCTTTGTCATCGCAGGGACTCAGCTGTTCCGAAAAGAAGATTTCTAGGTTGAAGTGGACCGTAAATAATAACGTTTCACAAGCGAGCACGATTCATGTCATGGTGTTAAAACGTATCGGGGCGTAACCAAATCCTCGAGAGCCAGTTTCGACGAGATTGCAGTGGTACCGTTCGGTTTTCATTGATTAAAAAAAATCTCATTGTTAATCCTGGTAACAAGATTGAAATCGATCGAAATAAAGTAAACATTCGAGTAACTCTATCCCGTGCATCTGCTCGAAAAGAAGAAAATATCAATATGTATTTATCAATAAATAAATTCACTTATTAAGTAATTCCATAAATATTTATATATTTAAGTTTAGAAGGTAGAAAATTTTATTGATAAAATTATTATTATATTATATTATATTCATCGATGAATAGTTTATTATTTGAAGTTGTTTGGTTTCCCTCTTGAAAAATTAATAAAGTTATGGCGCAAAATATTTGGTTACTGCTTGGGAATTGTCTGTTTGTATCTCTTTTTATAGTATTTTAGCGTAACGATCGAAGTAAATGCAAATTTGTTCAAGTATTAATTTATTCTTTCATTCTAATTTAGCAATCTATTGATATCGATCATTTCTCTATCAATGCTATTCGTTATTTCTTTAAATCTGCTACCTGTGAGCCTCGTTATCATATGATTTTATCTCAGATATTCAAAATGCAATATAAGAGATGAAATTGTTTACGGAATGAGCTTACTATAGTTTCGAGATTCCGCAATTTCTACATCAATTTGTACTTGTTTCCGTGCAGTAAATTTCCTCAAACTAGCATCGGATGGAACGATCGCAAATATTCGAGCTGAGATTTGTTCCGACGTATCACGATAAATATTATGAAATTAAACAGGAATTACACGACATCTCGTAAAACGCGTCCAACTCTCAAACAAATCCGCCTGAGTTTGTCCCAATGCATGAGACTGCAAACATTCTCATATTCGACTAATATTTGCCCGGGGCAAATATAAAACTCAGCATTTCCGATACGTCTTCTGTGTAACCAGAGTGGATAAGCAAGGTTGTGTATTTGGTGCATCGATTTATCGTACAATGGCAAAACAATCGAAAAATGTATCTTTTGCTATAAACTCATAGTTAGCAAATTTGAATCGATAGTTAGAAATTTGATTTAAGAATTCAGAGAAAAAATTGTACGAGTACATTTTTTTTTCTAAAAACGATAGTATGTAACTGGGAACTTGTTAGATATTTTAAAACTTTTATGAATATTATTATTGAAAGAGTTAACTATAAGTAATTAAAATAAGTTTAATTTTATACAGAGATTTCTCGAATTAAACTCTTGAATAATACTGGAACGTTGTGTGTATATTTAAGTTTTGTTTAGTTGAAATATGATTCCAGATGATACAGAGATACCAATGATTACATATGTGCACACTATTGTCGCTAGATATTTCAAAATATTTATTAATATCTGTGTCGTTTAACAGACACAGTATGTGAATATTTAGGTTTCGTTTAATTCAAACATTGTTCCAAAAGATGCAATTCCCAATGCGTTGCAAAATATTTTTTGGTATTTTGTTCATAATTGTAAATTTTGTTCTGTCTTCCTTTTTTAAAAAATTCGTCCCTGGACAAGTTAAAGATTTCGTCACTTTTTCACCGAATCCATCAATTATTTATACTTCGAAACTTACGAAATTACTTCGCTTGCAACAAATTACTAATAAAAACATGCCATATTTTACAAACACAGAATGATTGCACATCATTATCTTTAAAGGCTTTCGATTAAGGTTATTCCAGAGGCTGACTTTAAAGAACCATTTCGCCGAAGATACTCGTTCACGATATACAATTCGAAACGAGTTTAAGACACACGAGTAGAACGCCTACGTTTGCACTTGGATTACACGTATACACAGAGAGGGGAAACTCAACGACACAGCTTATTCACGAAATTTTCACCTTCCTGAAATACCACTGTGCCATTTGTAAAAACAAAGATACGCAGAACATTTCTACGTCAAATATTTCACTTATACTTGAGAAGAGAAAAAAGACTTTTATCCTCGCAAATAGATTTACTTTTCTTGAAACATTCTTTAAGATAAATCCCTCTCACAAAAAATGATTCCAAAAATTCCTTCCACATGCAAACACTCGTCGCCACTTTCTATTAAATTTACTGATGACACGAATATTCCAATGAAATTAGCTTTAATTGCTACTGTTTGCTAATAGAAAACACATAAAAGCTTTCTGCAATATTGACTGAGGTCAATCAAGCATAAACCACGTTTATCAATATTGCCAATAATACATTTTGCACGTGAATAACGTTGAAAGTTCGGTTCTCAAAAATTGTGTAATTTCTACTACCATCTATTATTTACTTCTAATAAAAGACAGAAACATGATGACACTGCTCGTAATTCTAGTACGACAGCTTTTTGTATGAAGCTTCAAACAGGAAGAGATTACATCTTAGAAAGGAGTATCTGATGTTTATATGAAAATTCCTAGGACAAATCGAATACGATATCAACGAAACACCGTGTACAATAAATCTACTAAAATTAAACGCGTCACACAAATCTTACGCGCAATGTTATGATCACCTATAATCCAGTTCGATACCAGTTACCGATTAGCAGAGAGAGAAAGAGAGAGAGAGAGAGAGAGAGAGAACAAAAACAGAGGACACAAATCAAAACTCTATCAAAACTCTCACTGAGTCACTTCAATTCGAGCAATATTTTATTACACGCGGATACACTCAAAGTACGCGTGCTATGATCACCCATAATCCAATGACACCAGTTGAAGGTAGCCGAAAAAAAGAAGAAAAGAGCGAAGGAAGGAAATAAAATCAGAGAACGAAAATATAAACTCTCTGAAAACTCTCACGCGTCGTGAGAGATTCACTCGCTTCGGTTTGAGCAATATTTTATTATCCGGTAACGCGCGCAGCGTACGCGTAGGACGGTAATTTCAGGCGAAGAATTCGAGCAAACGAACCATGGAAAAATCCTGTCCCGGCAACGATACAACGCCGTTGCTCCGAGCCAAATTCCGTTAGGAAGATTAATTGGAATCCCCTCTATATGCCCCTCTCTTTCTCTCCGTTAAAATACGCGCTTTACATCACGCCACGGAGACCTTTTTCAAAGCTCTCGAACCTTCATCGCTTCCTATACGTATATGTTTTATTTCTATTTTCGCAGCGCGTACATACATACCTTTTTCATACGAAAAACGATCGAATCGGGAAAAGTAAATCGATTCCACTAGCAAACAGCGTGCAGACACACCAATAAATCGTCCAACTCACTGATAAAAGAAAAAAAAATCTTCGAGAAGATAACAAAATATATCGAAACAACAGATACACATTCGCACGCGTGTGAAACGTTTCGACGTGTGGAACACACGATAACGCGGTTCGAACACCGGTTCGTCGAGAACTGAGGATAGCGGAGGCGAGACTCGAACGGTGTCGGTCGACCTGGCTGGGCCCTGCGTCGGGCCTTCACGTGGTGGGGGGAAGTCCCCTCGTTTCACGAGCCCCCGAGCTACGGCTCGATCGTGCCGGGGTTACCACCGCCTGCTGTCAGATAGTAAGCAACGACTTCGCCGCACCGAGCTATTATTACAACCGTTATTATCGTTATTATTCGCCCCGGTTTTTATTCCAGTCGTGTACGAGAGAAGGGTATAGGGATTTCAACGAATGTATTTCGGTGAATGATACGAGCGCATATATTATCAGAGGATTACTATAGAGTAACTGCGACTAATATGCAACACTTGATTTTAAAAGCTTGTCAAATAGAGAAACAGCCTTCTTCTCCAGTGAAACTGACCTTAAAACACGACAAAAGTAATAGATATTTGTGCGTTAGTAGTTAGCTATACAGAAGGTTTAAATGTCTTAAAGTGGTGGTAAACAAATATAAAAAAGAATTAAATCAAGCGATGGACAGAAACACCTAGGAATATGTATATAGGAATATTTATTTAAATAAAAAAGACAGATAGGGAAATATCTTCCATTTTTCTAACTGATATTATATTATGTTAAGTTTCTGTCTTTCGCATGCTGAACGCACGAATGACGCACCTGACACACATTCTTCGTGATCCCAATGAAAACAGCAAATACATTGCACTCATTTCTCACAATTATTGTCTCTTTCGTAATTGCCGCCATAAAATAAGTGTAGTTCCGTATCATCAACATCAGTAACAGTATCACCGATATGTCCCATATTACGTACACTCAACATGTTACGTATTCGATACATAGGTATTTTGTCAGAAAAATAATGATTGTACTAAGAAGAAAATAAATGTAACGATAAATTTCTTTTGAATATTCAAACTCGAACATGTTTGATGATGAATCATATAAGAGTAATATTTTTGAACTTGTCCAGTGAAAATTTTTGTTATTTAACTCGGCTCTCAGAAATTTCTATATGCTTTCAAACACAATAATTGACATTTGACGACAGATTTCCAAGTGAAGCTAAAATGTGAATACGCTTGTCTTCTGCTTTTAATATAAAATATAAATATCTGCTTCAAATATAAAAAATGTTAGAACTAAGTATAATATGACAACAATACACATAAATAATCAGTGGATGAACGGGCTGTCAAAGGATTTTAGCGGCCTGACGGAGACATTGATGAATGCATTTGATTTTAGAAAGATTTCAATGAATATTTCTTGAGGGTAGCATTTATGGTAATTGGGGACTTATTAGGGAATTGAAGTTAGGATTTATGGTAATTGGGAATTATTGTTGCGGCAGAAATGAAAGCCTGGGGATGATGAGGTAATAGAAGTTGGGACTAATTGCATCGTGGGATTAGTGCTAGGGTGACAATAAAATATTGGGTATCATCATCAAAGTAAAAGTGAAAGGATGATACACAGATTACTTAATATGCAGGTTGAGAATGTGACTTCACTGCGACTGTCACTCATATGGTACTGCATTTTCATTTTCCACTAAGAAGTACGAACGAAAGACTTGATAAATACAGAAAACGTCTCTATTAACCCGCTATTTTCCCAAGAACGTACCAATTATCCAAAATCATCGCTCTACATATAATGACTCTGGGAAGCACGTATTTTCGCAGTTCCAAGTAACTTTTCTATCGTAACTAAAAAAAATACACAACAAGAAACTATTCATATAGAACACAGTAGCTGCCGCGTTAACGACCGTACCAGCGAGCACAGTATTTGATTAACGACGTTGGCGTGCAATTAGGGAAGCTAGAAAGTATCTTTAATATAAAAGCCACGATGAATACTCGCGGATTTTAATTAAACTGAGTCGCACTCGTTTCCCTCTTTGAGGCGCAGATGTTCCGGTTTTAAAAACCGACCGAAGGTAAATATCTCGTAACAAAACAGAAAAGTGGAGAAAAAGGAGAAGGGAAATGTAAAGTATGTGCGTATCTATGTGTGAGCGAAAGAGAAAGAAATTGATAGAAAAGAGAAGAGGAGCGGAATAACATTGCAGAACACCAAACACCTGAGCCGAGACCGGTTCACGATATCCACTACCTGACGCCAAACAATACATTATTGTGGGTGCACACCCGTGTCAGCTTGCATTCACGAATGTACATACGGAACATTTCATTCGCGCCTCTGGTATACATTTTTTTTTTCTCTCTCTCTAGTGTTAATGTAACGACGATACCGCGGATCGAATGGCGGCCATTGTTTCCCCTGATCATTCTCTTCATACGACATGCATTATGTTTCTACGCATTGCAACTTGCGTGTTATACCATCGCGAGAATTCACGTACAAGTATGTAGGTACATATGTATACATACGATTCTTTTATTTCATTTTCCTTTGCTTCCTTCAATCTGCTAACTGGGTCATTCCTTGGCCGAGAACACTTTTAAACATTGGAGTCATGAAAGATGTATTCAGATAAAAAATTTGTAAAAACGTATTCACTTCGCGTAGGTCAATTCTAATTTTAGCGAGCGTATAAGCTTAACATTTTATAAAAATGTATTCACTTCGGATATGCTGGTTTTAATTTTAATAAATGCGGGTATCATGTGGTGTGTTTTTAACGAAGGCGAACGATTTTGGAGAAAATAAATTATTTTATCGGAAATATAGATGTTACGTGTTTTTATGAGTTACCTTGTTTCTTTAATTACTAAATGGGTTAATCTGCTTAACTAGGCTATTTTTTCTTCTAAAAGAGAGTTTGCTGTGCTTTAGTGCAATTCGTTCTACGTGTATTATACTTTTGAATCTCGTATGTTGAAGGATGGGAGGAAAAACTTAATTTTTCTTTTTTTTTTTTTTTTTTCATTGAACTGAAACTTCGTGAATAGATCACACTCACCGTGTGCGTATTTAGAGCGTGCTGTCAGCTTCTTGGAACTTGAACTCTGTACATATAGCTTTCTTTAAAGAGATACTGCAAATACGTACCTGAAACAGAAAGAAAGAATGAAGTTAGCTTTGTGTTACTTTATTTTCAAACGTTTAGTAATTTGTTTATCCAAAATTGCTTGACACATACCATTTCAACGCGACACTTTTTTTTTATCAGAGAACAAATATTTTCATCGAAATAAGAGTCGGAACTCGGGAAAAACGCAAAATATGAGGCATGATAAGATGAATAAAAAATAGCATTCGCTCATGTTTCACCGTTATCAAAAATTGATGCTGTTGTTTCTCTGTGGCATACTTCCCTCCCAATTTGTCAATTTTTCCCATTAATCTCTGTTTTGAGAAGAGACTTTTTTTTGCAACGCTTGTGAAGAGAATTTCAAAGATTTGCTTACAGACTCGATAACTCGTATATGAGTTTCTCTGGAGCCAAACTTAATTTCATTATACAATTACATAATTAATCTTCTTCTTCTTTCTTGTTATTTATAGTCGCATCAACTACGAGGTTATTAGCGAGTACCACACAATTAACGTTCACCTCTCGAGACACAAATGAGTTACTTCCATAAATTCATTTATCTTAAGAGGATGACATAAATGATAGTAAATTTTGAAGTAAATTTAAAAAACGGCATTTCTAACATCATCACTTTCCTGTATCCTTTAATTTATAGAGTTGAGCTTAATTTATGGCTCCTAAAAATAATTCATTACTACTCGTAAATCCAATAATGTTAATATGATATTAATATAGGAATAAAAAAAGATCCTCTGATATTAATGTAAGGATAAAAAATATTTGAAAAAAAATGTAAGGTCACTTGAATATATAACAATTCGCAGCAAACAGATTGGTAGGCATCAAATGTTCCATGGTGCAACTAATTCCTTCGTCAATACGATTTGCGTTATCAGTACCGCAAGACCCTCCGCTAATTCTCAAGCTGCTCGAGCCCTCTCGACCTCCATGGCCTTCTCTCCAACCCTTATCTCGAGTGGAAAGTGGCAAGGAGGCGCGATGCCAGCTCGGAGCCAATGCTTTTCCAATAAGCTGCTGAAATTCTGTACGAAAGAGAGCTTCAAAAACGGAGAATTCGCCAGAAGAAGGATCGGACCAAGACTTTAGGGGGTGGTAGGAGAAAAAAAAATAGAAGAGAAAGAAAAGGGTGGCTCGGACTTGAATAATGCACTGCGCGTATATCCTTCGTCCGACTGTTCGTGTCTTTGGACTTTCGACAACAGCGGGAATCAGCTTTCGCGAATTTCTTATCCCCTTTGTGTCTGCTCTAACCCCCGTGGTTGTCGACTGCTGTCAGACGATCGATCCGCCATGGCCTTTAATGAAATTTCTTGCGTGTTGTACCTGCATTTCTTTTTATTATTTGCGTACATACTGTATAAATGTATTTCTACTTTTTGTTTAGCTTCGGTGTAACGCTATAAATGCGTTAGAATCAGACTGCGAATTTTTGTGCACAATGTAGTTTCATGAATATAAATATACAGTCAGCGTAAAAAATATTCGTATAGTAATTAATTTCAATTTTGTTAACGACATTTTAACAAATAAAAATGCATCGTATGCAAAAAAATGCAGAATAATTTTCATAAAAAAGAAAGATGAGCTACATGTATCCTTTGCGAAAGTATTAACAAATATTTAAAAAATGACAAACATATATGCGTAATACGTATTCGCACAATTACAATTTAATGAAGAAAGCTAATAAGACCTATCTAATATCTTATTTTAATTTTATTTTGATTTTATTATCGCTTGAAGCCGTCGTGGCATGGAATTTATCAACTTGATGAATATTCTACTTGCGATATTCGTCCATTCTTTTTAAAGAGCGCTCTTTAAATCATTGTTTGATGAAATATGGTGACTCCGTTTATTTTGTTTCGGATTGGTGCTCCCATATATTTTCAATAATGTTTATATCTGGAGACTGTGGAAGTGTTCTTAAGTGTTTCCGAACATTTTACAGGATCCACGCTCGCGTATTAATAGCATAATGCTTTCGATCGTTATCTTGCATCAGCATGAAATTGTCTTTCAAACCATTTTTTTCTGCTCTTTGATGCAGATTATTTTTTAAAATATCTATGTACATTTTATCCTATGAAGCGGTAGCTGTAGAATATATTTTATGCAATATATTATTACACCTATAATTTTACCACGTGCTAGATATTCATTAATATTTTCACAACAAAAACAGGTATCGCATAGATATCGCACTTTGCTTGAAAATTATTCTGGAGATTTGTTAGAATGTGTATATATCTTTCATCTGTTAAAACTTTGTTACTGAACGTTATTCCACAGTAATTTTGTTAAAGTACTGTACGCATATTTTTTATGCCAATTGTATAGCCGGACAAAAGACAATGTACAGTATAAGAAGTATAAAAATACACTATGATTTAAAAAATTGTCTTCATATTTAATAAAATTAATAAATAAACATGATACATGCCATATGTAGACTAGATGAATGCTACCAATATGGTAAAATATATCTGGTACAAAAGTTGCTAAAATTCATAGCGTGTCAATTTGAAACTTCATAACTTTAAGAACAATTTAACACTAAGTAGTCCTTCTGAATGTTTCATCTTGTGTTAATCGGAATAAATGATTGCGAAATGATAAACTTAACAGATTAAAAGGATAATAATATAGGAACGTCTGTCCTGACATTTATCGGGGAATTTTCACGCATCTTTAACCAGTAATAGCGGGCCGACACGAGACAAGAGGCAATAAAGTTTATGAGAAACATTTAGTGGGACAGTAAATATCGGCATAGGAGAAGAGAACACGATATCGATGGCTTTGTGAATTTAAGTGCTTTCGTATTTATGTACCTACAAATTATACAGAACACTGTGAAATGTTCGAAACCACCCATACATAAATCGATATGCTCGTTCTCCCGAGAGAAGCTGTAAATTCAAAATACATTATCGACTGATCTTACCACCAGAATCATAGTTAACCTATCTCATTATGCTAATAGAACATTAATTTCACTGAAATTCAGTTTTCCATGATATTCGGAGGATGTATATTGCTTAAGTAAAAAAAATTACTACTAAAGGTCTTTTCCTAACCATACCTAGTCATAAACC
Organism: Bombus huntii; assembly: GCF_024542735.1. NCBI lineage: Eukaryota > Metazoa > Arthropoda > Insecta > Hymenoptera > Apidae > Bombus > Bombus huntii. Next base: position 7,670,985 of record NC_066251.1, read on the forward strand.
CTATTTTCCTAATCTTGCTCTCGTTTCAATAAACAAAAAAGACTTTGAATATTTTGAGGAAAATCTTTGGTATAAGATCAAAACGAATGCATTGATTATTTTCCGAAAAGAAAACTGGGAGGACAGACACGTATGCTTATGGATTATAAGTAGTTTAGAACGTGACATCCAGAGAAAAACTAAATTTGAAAAGTAAATCTAGGGCTGGAAAAACTAGCTTACCGAAACGGAAACAGGAGCTTCCAAGATTCTTTCCTCCAAAAATGAGAAATCAGGAACCGATATGAGACACCATAACGGTACTTCCGAATTTAGAAACTAAGTAATCCCAATCGAACACAGCGATGAATTTTCGTTTATCGACTGTAAAATAGAAGCTTCTAAGACCCTACTCCAAAAAGCAAAAAAAAAACAGGAATCGATAAACCGATATACCGTACATAGGAATATAAATCCTAAAAAGCCATCGATATCCTAAAATAATATTTCAAAATTTCAGAATTATATTATTAATTATAATTTATTGACACTAAAACAGAAGCTTCCAAGATCCTGGCATGCCTCTGTTTCTCCAAAATGAAGGAAACTAGGAATCGATGCGTATCCTTAAAGGCTATCAGTGCCGTGGAACGTGGCTTCCTCTCTCTCTCTCTGTTTCTCTTTAAACGAGGAGAAGACTACGATCTCCAGATGGGCTTGTTAAGCGTTGCCCACAGAAAACAAGCCCAGGACCCTTCGCCTCCCGTAGCAAATGGTACAAGGCTTCGAGGAGCAGCTGTCGTTTCACAGTAAAAACCGGGAGGCAGCCAAGACGAGAAAGTCCGTTTGCTCGCGAGCATCTGCATAGTCCCGAGATACAGCTTGTATCCGGAGGACGATATGCAAGCGTCGTATTGCCATGATGGTAGGTATGAAAGCAACTTTGCCACCTATGAATAACATCAAGGTGTACTACGAGGCCTGACACGTTTCACGCACTTGCGAACCACCCACGCTCGATTTCCTCGTCACCACCAGAGATAACAGTCTGCAGTCTGTATGCATGGAACGTCTTAGAAATACTGGTTGGTTGCTTGTGAATCGCGCCTAAGTACGAGGAAATGTATTATGGAGAGTTTCCGAATCGGTGCTACATGTACGTACAGTAAGATGGAATGAAATATGGGGACATTTTGCAGCATTACTCGTGAATCTTTGTTCTAACAGCGAACAAAAGTGATATTTTATATTGATGATATTTAAGCTGTTAAAATCAAAATTTGATCAATAAATTTGACGAGCTGCAGCAATTAATATTTGAATATACTATAACAAAAACCTATTAGTAATATTAAACACTACCGTTCAAATTTGCATTCAAACGTACAACAATTATATCTTATACTGTTCATTTTTTACTACAAACATAATGTACTGATAAAAGTCCGATGTAACAAATCTGAACAGCGATATACGTACACATTGTACTGATATCTGTTAGACCAACTGTCATGTCGTTGTACGTATACATTCGAGTTATTTCTTCGCGTAAATTTCTTTTGTCTTAGTATCAGTTTAGAAACACTCTGTATATTAAGTGGAAGTTAAATAAATGGTTTCTCCTCCACACGCGGTAATGTGCAATAATTCTAAATTGAAACCAAGCAACACATCAAACGGAAAAGAAATCCTCGTTGACGATCGAAAGAAAGTTTCGTGAAGAAAGTGCATACCTACGCATAATCTAAAAAGCAACATTTTCACCATGATTAAGACACTTTGGAAAGCGAAAGACAAGTAAACGAAAGTCTCCACGGATTCTACACGTAAATGGAAATCGTTAGAGAAGTAAAAAAAAAAAAGAAATTTCTCTTTCCCGGTAATTGGCTATTTGTCCAGAAGATTGTCCCATATTGCGAACAAAACACCAAGAAATAAGAAACGTTCGATTCCTATTTCGTTAAATCCTCCTAGAACGGATTAAACGAAGAACCATGAGATTCAATTTGAAACGAGGAAGAAAAAAGCGAGGCTGGTTTCCCGTGGGAAACAAACGGAAAAGTAACAATATCCTAGCGCAGTCGAAAGTAACTTCGCGTGTCGTTAATTCACATTGCGCTCATTTCGGGGATTAACTAGTTCGATAAATTCCAGGACGGAGGTATGGCAAATGGATTAATACCGATACGTTTCACATGGGGAATCTCGTGGAAATGGTTATTCGTATAGAAGTGAGCCATTGAGGGGGGAGGGAGGGAGAGATTGGTTATTTATGAACTCGGAAACGCCTAAAATCTGAAAGGTCCAGGTGAACCTACGAGGCACCACCTGCTGCCTTCAGGGCCACCATGAGCCCGATACGTAAGCCACGTGGGTCTCTCTTGTTCAAGATTCGTGAAAAACTGCCCTGAACCCTCGTTTCGGGCGTTGAACACCTGCACGTCGAAAATTACTTGGCAAATATCGCAACTGTCCTCGAAAGGGAACGTTTCGTTCCTTATGAGGGATACCTTCTGTAATTTTGCCTTTTATGAGGAAATATGCGATCAATCATTCTATGGTTCGGTACCTGAACGATTCTATCGTGGATCGTTGATTATATTGAATTAGTGGAAGTGTCAAGTTCTTCAGAAAGTTTTCAGGATTTTTGTCGTTGATTGTTATAACCTTTTAGTCGACTTCAGTGCTATATAGATTTTTATATATTTAAGGTGTAATATCAACCGATATATAAAATATATATCGTACGTTATATATCATATATGTATAAGAAATTGATACATGCGATTTCTCCTTTTTACGCCTAAGTGATATCTGAAACATTTTTCTTCTGGCTATCTCTATTTGAAATTTAAATTTTCTGCAAAATTAACGTGTTATAGCGAACATTATGGAAATTATTTTCAATTAAAACGTTCAACTTCGAAGAAGTTATAATACCGTTACCGATTCGGAATTTTTTCAATAAGGATTACAGTCTTTATAAGAGCATACTTTCTATAGAGAAGTATTTTATTTGCATTTTGTACTTTTCTCATATTCTGTGAAGATAATGCGTTCCGCAGGAAGAAGATGAGATAAAGGACATAAGGCAGAATCAAGTGGATCTGCGATTTTTCTCGATTTCTATAAGAATCGTAAATAATTACTCGAGAATAAAATAATAAAAAAAGAAAGATACGACAAAACGAAATAAAACTTTCTAATTGTGCAAAAGCTCAGATTGCCGAGACTGAACAGCTTCGAATGCTTCGACGGCTTAACGACAAATTTAATCGTTCGATAGTGAATTAATTTATCGCGAGACAGAAGCAAAATAAAGCCCTTGCAGCGAGCTAAGCTCGATCGTAATGAAGATATCGATCGTTCGGTGATAGTCTTTTCCCTTTTATCGTCAATTAGAATCCCTCCTCCGCTTTAATTGTCTATGCGCGATTTATTCCTGCAATTACGAGCTTCTGTTCCTGCGAAAATATCGATGCAGTAAACACCTTTCAGATGATATCCTCGATTTCCACTCTCAGAAGACTACTGTTCTACTGTGATTTAAGTTACTAGGATATTATAGAGATAACATTTTAGATATTGCATGATTCTAACGGTGTTATATCATACTACATCCTACACATTATTTTGTTCAATTTTTCTCAGTTCTAGCCTATAAACCGTATTTTAAGTTTTTAGAAACATAGCAACATACAGTGGTTATAAAAATTACTTTAGTTTTCTTTATTCAGGTTCTACATTTCGCTTGTATGGTATGAAATTTTTGTAGTCATACGAGATTTAATATATCTGAATAATTTCAATTAATTAGTACGTAAATGTTACGATAAATACTATAAAGCGGTGTACCAATAGCTTTTTGAAACCGCTGTAGATTAAGTTAACAATCAGCAAAATCTAAAAATTCGTCCAAATAATGTATTTTCGAATTTTGAAACGAGTTTATATCGAACATAAATCAATTACGTTAAAATGTCAAATGCTCCTCGAACTGTAAAGGTACAATAGTAACCGATTCATTTCCAAAGGAAGAAATTGCAAGCTCATTTGCAAAACCCTATCAATCGTGGAATAATTAAAACTACTCAACGGTCGATGCCAATTAGATCGTCCATCGATCACCGATTAATTCGAAGCGAAAGCAATAAACGTACGACATTTGTACAACAACGAAAGCATTTGAGTTCGTACGTTCGTCACGTTTATTACTTTTCTCGTCAGACGCAATATCCTCTGTTCTATCACTTTGCGTAACTCTAGCGAGACGCTGGCGAAAGCCTGACGTAACTCTTGAACGAAATGAAACGAAGGAAAAGCAGCCCCAGGAAGAAAGGAAAATGGAAGAGAAGGAGAGAAAACACCGGGGAATCCACCGGATATCGTATTTTCTCGCAATGCATTACACCAGACACCGACTCTCCTTTACTTTCTCTCCTTTCTCTCTGGTCCCTCTCTGTTTCACCAGGATAGCCGCCCTTTCGTTTGGTCCTATACCTTTGGAGTAGAAACGAGGTTAGGGGAGAATGACTAAGTGCGCCGAGGGTGGGTCATGCGAGGGATGAGATCAGTGCTTTCCTGAAATTTCCCTAAGACTCGTTTAACCTCCTTCTAAGGCGGTCTCCGAACGACGAGTTTTCTGAATAAAAAGAGGAAAGCCAGAAATTTGCCCCAGAAAGAAAGAGTGACGATTCTAGGGGTGTATCAGGTTTCTAGAATTTCTTTTGGGGGAAAAATAGAAACTTCGCTCGAGCATTCGGTGAAGAGGATTTTACGTCTTATTTTGGGAAACATGATATGCTAATTCTATAAAGACACCATATCCTGAAATCTTTCCTGAATTTCGATACGTTTCAAGCAACCCAACGGAGATATCAGCTTTTATCAAAACGATCGCCCTGGATTTATCGTGTGTTAAAAGAGCGTTGACGATTGATTTGTGAATTACGAGCAGGCAGAATCGTTTTTCGCGATTTTTTCGTCTCGTTTCCAATCGTGCTGCAATCACCATCGAATTTCCGGCGGAGCCAGTCTACTTTTCCGACTTGACGTTCGTTTCATTCGTGTTTTCGAGTCACCCTATATTCGATGGCGAGGGTGGTTGGAAAATCGAGGGTGGAACAGGGTGACTAACTGCACGAGCATGAGGAGGGTGGCTAAGAGTACTTGCTGCGAATACCAAGTATCTCTAATACAGGGTGTCCCCACGAAATATTTGCGGCATACAGCTCCGCTATTGGCCAAATCTTCCCCTTTTCGCTTATGTTTTTAATGGGTCTGTGTTTCGGCCTTTCTTACAACCTCGATGAAATGAACTGTCATATAAATTATACTTGATACAGTCAACATTTCTGGAAATTCGTCTTCAAATTTATAGAGCCTAATTTCAAGACATAACATTGCTTTATTGCAATGAGAGATAAACTGTGATCTCCTTTTTTTCATTTAGTCGAGCCTCTGTAATAGCAAATGACTTGATAATTACTGGGTAGTCTGTATTTTTCATGTTATTTTAACATTGCTTTCTCATCGAGCAACTCATTAATAATAGTCATTAGAATCTGTTTCTAATATCAGATTAATAAACTGTAATCAATCACAGTTTCCGATCTCATGAACAGAGAAAAAATCAGGTTATGGAAGATTAATATATATTAATTTTTTGTATTAGTTAATGTTATTCAACTTTCGAATACTTTCCAATTGTAAGAAAATTATCTTCTCACAAGGAAATAAAATTCGCTTATAAATAGTCAATCATAGAGACAGAAGTAACGTTGAAATGTTAAGAAGGCAACAATACATTTATTTCTTGTTTAAGAATCTAGATCCGACAATATGGTTGTCGGGCACGATCCGTCAGGGACGTATGTATCAGAGGCGTTGAATGGAGCCATGCAACACTCAACACGTGACGAACACACGACCCTTACACTACCATTCTTTCCCTCTGTCGATGATTCCCTACTCGTTCGTCCCTTTGCTTAGGAACTTATCAGTTTCCTCTCAAGTTCCGGGGATCTTTCTGTTATTCTATTAACGTTATAAAGCTATGTTTGCGTTAACATGGACGATACGATGCTTTAATAACGCTGATGAAAGTATGTGACACGTCATATGCTACGTGTCGAGACTATTTCTCAAAATTCTTTTTGTTAACATTTCGTTTTACGCAGCTAATGAAAAACAGTGAAACATAATATCTTCGTTCGAGCAACTGTTGCTTTATTGAAAGACCGATCGATTTTCAATCGGAAGACTTGAAGCCGAAGGTCGAATCGACAATAATATTCTTTGTCAAGTCGCAATCTATTTTTATTGAATCGAATAAATGCAATTTATGTCACGAGAATGGCATGATATTTAAATAAACGAAGGTTTGATAATCGGAACGTTAAGTATTATAATCTTTGTAATATTATGTTTTTCAATTTAGTAAAAGATTCGATAATTTTCAATTTTCAAGTAAATTTAATATCAACGAGAGGAAGAGAAATTACCAATCAACACAACGAATAATTCATAATTTCACATTGTGGAATATATTCGATTAACGTGTTAATGTGTTCCTCCCTCATTAAAAAGTAATAAAGGTATTTAGAGTTGTCGGCTATCAATTAATATCCAGGAAGATTCATCATCTGCCACGCGTCATTTGCATTCGTTCTTTGTGAATAAACGCGTAATATAAATGCGCGAAATTGATTTATTAGATAGAACTGATGAACAAAATTCATTCTCCGCATTACTTTGCAGAAACTAGTCCACGTGTCGTTAACAATGAGACGCGAGGGACAATTTCGTGACTCACCCTATCCTCCCCCGTTTTCCCATAGAAATGTGACTTTCGAAAACACTGACAGTTTCAAAGTTATTAGATGTACCAATATAAATGTATATACACGGTAACGAACTAAAGTTTGAATTCATACTCCAAATCATACTATAGGTATACCGAATATCTGGCTCATTTTATTATTAACCCTCTACATATATCATATGCATATATTATATATCGAAACTATTTCCAAAGATTCATTAATATCTTGCCTTACGATTTTCCTAACAAATAGGTGATAATTAATTATTAAGATATTGAAATTCTATATATAATTTGCATAAGTTGATTGTTTGATTTTTGATTAAATATTAATCATGCACTTTGACACCATATGCCGGCATTTGGCAGACAAGTTACATACTTTTAGGTTTATTTCCGTCTAATTTTATTTTATTTTCCTATCGTTTTATTATTTCATTTATCGTTTATAAACCATTTTTACGTTACGTAGCCCTTTATTTTTCGTATTACGATCATCCATAAAGAACTTTTTGTACAATAAATGAAAAAATAATACATCGATACGCTGAATATTTAATACATCTAGCCCTTTAATAATATTTCTTTCGATTTTTAGTTATGTACATATGTTTATGTTATTATAGCAAGTATTTTTGCTCTTCGATTTTCTGTTCGTAATAGAACGTTGTCAATTGTTGTTCGATACGTGACACATCGCTTGCTTTCGAAACACCCTATAGACCAAGCTACCCCACCGCCAGATATTGATTTAGTATTACGAGAGAGAGAAAGAGAGTCCTCCAGTGTACAACAGAGCCATTCTGTCGGTTCCGTTTCTCGCATTCAACCGTGCGCGTTCTCTGCTTTTTCGAAAACGAATTCGACAGAACGTGAACCGATCACAATGCCACGTGTTTGTAGGCTTACTTCCGGGTAACCACTTTCCTCTACTCTACCCCTTCTATCTCTTTCACCTTCTCTATCCACCGTGCATACGATTTGTCTGCGTTTACTTTGTCCCCGGTTTTCACTTTACCTCCATCTTCGCTTAATATTCCTCTAGAATCTCTAATGGCAACGTTTCGAACGATTTTTGTTTAGTCCCCCTAAAAAGTTTCAAACCCTTAGAAATATTACCACGTCATTGCATGCGCGAACAATTTTTAATGAAATATTTATTTTAACTCTCGATTGTTAAGGGAATGGATTTACTATTTTTTATCTTAGTGGAATTTTTACGAGAACTGTTACCGTATCGAAAAGTGGATATTTCAAATACCGAAATATTTTATAAATTATTAAATTAATTAATTAGTTATATAGTAATTAAGTAATTAGACTTTTATAAAATTTTTGTAAATAATTGTAAGCAATTTTTGTAAAATCTGTGATTGCCATCTCTTTGGCGGAAATTGAAATAAATTTTGTTTACAAAAGTCCTCGAATAAAATTGTGGCGTCTATAATGCTGGGCTATATCGTAAAAATTGAGCAATTTTATTACCAATTTATTAGTTTATTGTCCGCTGTATAAAAAATTTCATAGACAATATTTTGTTATTTATTTATCTAAAATTAAATTCTCTCTGTATTTCACACCCACACACACAACTGGAGACCTCCAATATACTGTAAATTTAATTCGATTCTAGTATAAAACCGTGAGCTTTGCCAAACGAATAAATTTTAGTGCAATCTAGCAGAATCACAATAAAGTTTCAATAAGCATATCCCTCGATTACTAGATAAATTGCAAAAAATTGACTGGCACCACATCCTCGTCTACCATACAACTACCATAACACTATAGTCTCTTGGAGGAAGAGATCCTCAATGCACCGTAAAATTTAATTCAATTTCTATTCGGCTACACAGCAGAATCAGGGTTATACGTGTAATCCAAAGGAAGAACGTGGCAATAACGATAAAAATAATCGACAATGTGCGGCCAACGCGAAGCTTGCTGGCAATGGTCACGTATCTGTTCGGTCACGAAAACGACAGCTCGCACCATATCGTGAACGGATTCCACCTTTTCGAAACGATGGACTTTTACCACGAAGCAACGAAAAGCAAATCAAGAAGAGAGTTCACGGCTGAAACCGCGAAAAAGATAACTTTCCCAATCATGCTGGAGATTCAATTTATCAAAGAACCACCGAGATCAATTTTTTTATTCAATTACGCTTAAGATTTTAATGACATTCTCTGTTCTTTATAATGTAACACATTTACAGACTTTCTCAAATATCTGCCATATTAACAGCTGGAAAGAAAAATCAGAAAGTGAAGAGACCTTTTAATTTCCTAATTAACCAAATGAAAGAGCTAATTACACTGCCATTAATTAGAGCCTCCAAAAAACAGCTGTTGCTTGCTCGAAGATTTTCCGCATTTTTTTATTTAACCTACGTTCTTTATAATTTACTCTTTGGCCCAAAAAACTGCTTCCCTGTTTTCATTGTTATTTTAACATTAATCTACTGCTAAAAACATACAATTTGTGCCAAAGCAACCAAAATGAGAATTATATGAGAATGTATGTAACACTAGAAGAGGAACAAACTTTTACAAAAAATCATTGAAATTCCTAAGAATTCACCCTTTTAAAGAAAAATTATAAATTAATTATTTCAACAATTCCGTTAATCTCCATTGTGAAGGTTAAGGAACAAAAGAAAACCGAATATTGGAAAAATAGTAGATATTTCAAAAAAAGAAAAGAATCGATTTTATTTTCTCGTCTGCATACCTCGGACTAAATGCAGGGATGTTTGTCGTGAAAGAACAACGTTTCGTCTTTTTCTGAATCGGCCGTGGAATATCAGGATAATCCACGTAGCAGAAAGGCATGCGAAATTGGAAAGATTCTCTCCGTTTTTTCTCGGTTACATTCCGTGTGTGCAGGACACGGAGAATTTGAGGATTTTCAATCCTCTTCGGGATGCACGGTTTCACCTGACGAAGCGGAACGATTACCCTTACTCCGGAGGAAATGTATGTCGAGCGAAAGGAGAGGATAGTCAAACTTATCCTTGTATCCGAATCAGTGGTAGAACAATTTTCTCTGCAACTAGCTTTCTTCTGACATTTTTAATTCCTTTTTTTTCTTTTTTTGGGATAAGTGTACCTAGTTAAAACATTGAATGAAAGAGTATTGTACGACAGTGCAACAATTCTAATATAATAATTTTCTTCCAACTGAATTTTTTCTTACTATTTTAAATAGAACAGATATTAAAATATTGTAAATCACGTATTTAAATATATTATGCCGTTGGCTTTTTCACAAGACTTCATGAATTTGTTATCTATAGTTGAAAGACTGTTTAAAATAATTATAATAATACATATATTATAATAGTTATATTAAACTAATATATTAAAAAAGATATAATAAAAATCCCTTCAGCCACTAAATTACATCAAAGTCAAAAAATCAACAAAATTGAGATAATATTTTCGATGGTCACATAGATAATTAATAATTGAATATTAAAAGTCCGGGATTATTCTTCTCCGTGAGTTTTCATTGATATCTTTAAAAAGGTGATCATTAGACGGTCATGCGATGTTACTTATTTTCGATCACGAAATCACTTAAAATTTTAATCGCGATATTGGACCAGGACACTGAAGTGGAACGTCGGAACGACGTTCTGTCACGGCGAGATGCTATTTCAGAAACCCAATTTGTATTCGAGGCCGTATTTTGCCGGTTTATCGCAAAAATATCTCGTTTTCTGTTTGGTTTTTCAACGCGGAGAGCTTTACGACATGGATTTCCGCGCACGGACGCATTTTCATTTCAGCTAGTAATAGTGTCCGCGAATTTCATCATACCACTGTTTACTCAACACTGTTATTTCCCTGGGCGATCTTTGCCTCGTATCCGATGATTCTCATCGACTAGAAAAAAAAAAAAAGTAGATCTATGACCTCGTAAATGTAGTTTTTCATTTTTATTTTCTATCAGGAAAAGCAATTAAATTGTTTTTAGATATATAGGTATATGTATAGTGTCTGACATTCGGCAAATCTGAATTTTTGAAATTTGAAATTCTCATGGCTACAAAGCGCATTGTTTCGAGGACAAGGAGATTTAAAATTTAGATGCGAAGCTGGTATGAAATTAATCGCAGGCGTTGTGTTTGGACCATTTAGAGCTGTTAATAATTTTAAGAGCTCGTACCAATTTAATTTTCGTTGCCATTAAAAGCTTTCCGTAGTTAATTTAGGAGATGAGTATGAAAAAAATCTGAATTTATATGTGTCTAAAAAGATATTAATATTTCATAGTATTGATACTAATATAGAAAATTTTGGGAACCTGACATTATAAATATTGAATAAAATCAAGTAAAATATGTATTTGTTTATGTGCACATTTTATCAGGGAAAGTAATTGGACTGTTTGTTCAACACGAAAGAAGAGTTATATTCGAAATATCTGATTTTCGCAGTACGAACTATTTCAAGAAAAGAGACATAAAAAATTGAAGTTTATATATTTAGAAGCTATTTTAAAATTAACATCAGCTACTGTTTTCGTCCAAAGCTAGTTAACAATTTTGAAAGCCCCTGCTAATTCAATTCCCATAGCTACCATATAATAATTTCAGCCAAATCCGAAAAAAACTAAATTTGTATCCAAAGGTTGTTAATATGTTAAACAAGTCACAGTAACAGGATTTAAAACGTCATTATACAATAAAATCCAGAAACAAGGTACAAACAAATATCCAGATTTATTTCTCCGCTTTTCTAGCGTATTTCCCGAAATACAGAAAGTACATTTTCACAGAAGCGTCATATGGAACTAATTTAGATGTAAAGGAAGAGATGGTGTTGCACAGGCAAGTCAATTTCCTTGCTGCAACCTCACGCAAAGAAGAATGAGGAAGAAAAGGAAAAGGACGAAGAAAATAGGAGAAAGAGGAGAAAATACGTAACGGATTCGCGTAAGGATGAAAATCCTCGTGAATTTACGAGCTCTGTGGAACAACGGAATTTACAGTCGTGAAGTGGAAGAAGACGAGACGATTCGAATAGCAATCGCGTTTATTCCTTGAGAAGAAAGAACAGGAACAGATGGGGAAAGGAAGGTAATCCTTGGATAATCCTAATCGACGGATTACCAGCTCCCCGGCGCGAATCCTTCATTCAACTTTCCATAACGTTTTAATGACAGTCTGCTTCGATCGTTTATGTTTCTTTAAATATTTTCCACAGTGCATTTAATTAATCGATTCTCCAGACGTTCAAAATTTTTATTCCCTTTCCTCTTTCCACAAATTTCAATCTTGCTATCTGAAGTTTAATTCTAATGTTTAAATGGTAATATTCTCTCGTGATTTGGTAATCGTAGGAAATTGAGAATTAAACTATCGATTCGGATGAAAGACGACGCGATTGGATTAAAATTCGAAGGAAAGCACTTCGTGCTTAGAATCCACATTGAACTCATTTATTCATAAATACATGGAATATATAGAATACGATTCTCAATAATGTAATATATATATTTTTATCGTATATATAATAAATGTATATAATAAAATTATGTACAGAGTACATATTCGTACTTTATGAGACTCTGAATATAGTTCTTAATTATTATTATAAGATTCTCTAATGTAAGATTACGAGGACCGGCTGATAAGTAATGCGCATATCTCGACAATGAGAAGAGTTAAACATTTCTGCGTGAGCAGTGGTTTTATAGCTACATCCCTCCTTTATAAACATACCAAGTTTTAATACATTTGCTTGACGCAGTCACGAACAGTGTCGTTTAAGGCGAGTTTGAATATGAATGCGACGTCAACGAGGTTCAAACAACAGTGATCGGGTTTTTAACCCTGGAAAACATTATGCCTATGGAAATTCATCGCCATTTACTGGTAATGTATGCCATGACATTAAGAAGCATTTGCGGAGACGTGAATGTCGGGTTTAGAATTCAACCGAGACGATAATGTTACAGCATGATAACACTCGGCCACGCACCGCATGCACGGCACATGATGTTGTTGCAAGTTTGAAATTTGAAATTGTTTCGAGACCGCCTTATAGTCCAGATCTGATTCCATCCTATTTCTTGCCAGAATTGAGGAGAAGATTCATTTCAAGTCAGACGATGAAGTGAAGACAACAATGAAATCCTCCATCGAAAGTAAGTCGGGAGAATTCTTCATTTGCGGAATGAAAAAACTCGCTACGCGTCGGCCAAACTGTATTTAACTTGATGTTAACGGCGATTATATTAAAAAATAAATACGATATTCTTCACCTAATGAATTACACTTTTATTTTCTTTACGTTTCATTTCGATAACTGTTCTCATTTTCAAAATACATGCCGGCAACTACTGTGCATATTTTATAAGACAAGAAAATCCAAAGAATTACGCTTTTATCTTCGTTCATTATCTTCGACTTCGCCTGTTTTATCTCTTCAGATTACTTGTCTCCCCAAATTATGCGATTCTACGTTTATCAGGTGCCCAATGTATTTTCAGTATCAGATTAGATACTCGTCAGGGCGCATTTAAAGAACCCTCTTTTAATCGCTCACGGTGAGAAAACAGGCGAGGCTTCAACCAAGTGGAAATCCAATAAGAGATCCTGCGACAGCAATAAATGCTAGCAATATAGTTCCTTGTTAAGATATGAACTCATCCAAAAAAATTATAGCAACCACCTAGAATATTCAATATTCTTTCTCATGATTAAAGTACTATAAAAATTTAAGGAATGAATATTCAGTAAGTCTGTACGTAATTATCGGATATTATTTAAAATTCCATTCATAGCGAACTAATATCGAATTACGAAGACTTAATAAGATATTATGTAAAACATGGATTTCTGTAACCATTCACGCACACTCCAATTCATACATAATCGTACCATAATATTTTAAAGAATACCGATACGATCAACAAATTTTGTATGGACAGTATTTGGACAGTTATTATAAACACTTATCGAGTACGAAATCCTGCTTGGGAAAAATCGATTCTGAAATCGCAAAAATCAACGAATCCCGCGAAGATAAAAATGGAATCCAATTTCCAATATTCGTTATCAATGGCCTCATATCGGTCTCTCCAATAAATACGCGTATAAACATGAAACTCATGATTCTCTACACACCTACGCTCATCGATATCTACAAGAAACTAATTCAGAAATACCAAAACTTCGAAAGCAGAAAAAATTCTTGAAAATAAGCAAGACATTCTGCTTCTTACGATTGACATCTATATCGTAAGAGAGACCATAGAGTCCACAATAAATATATACAGAGACACGAAGCTTCTAATACACCCATCAATCGATATACGAGCAAATACATCAATGCATCGCGTTATAGGTTAAGTCAGCGAGCTTTATTATTCGAAACTAATCGCGTACACGATTGCTCGTCACGAAGGTGATCGACGTCGCGTCGTCTGGTTGAACCAGTTCCGCCAGTATGTCGGTGGATCGAAGGAAAAGCTAAGTGTTCAGCCGGAGATAAAATGAATCCGCCGTGGTGATCGAACTGTAGTCCGGTTTCGATCGATAGCTTCTGAGAGTAAAATCGGAACGACGGATAACGGACGTTCGGCCTGATTTCACCGCAGACAGGGAATAACGGGTGTACTATCGCTAATAAATCGTTTTCTCGTCTTCGACGCTTCTCACGTTGCCAACTACCCCTCCATGTACATACGAGCCGTTTATTTGTCAAATCGATCGAGTCCACAAAGGAAAAAGGAGAGAACATCGCTGAAATTATTATACAATAAGCGTCAATCAAATAGCACTAAAATTTCAAAAAGTGTAGTTGACCACTTTGGTCTGTGAACGGCGCGTATAAAGGGCAATTCTCCAAGTTGGTTCCGCAACGTTTCAGCGAAAATGATGCGTCTCAATTTCATATATTTTACGCTCAGAGTATAGTGCATCGTAACATGGAATTTTTGCAAACTACAAGTGGCCAATATTTAGCTGACTGTATTTCAAAGTCCCCCCATTCTGGGACGATGCATCATCTTTTGTTCCGCTGCAGCAATTGTTTTATGAACACGTAACGAGGTAATCATGAAGCGTTATACAGTCCAGAAATAAATACGTTACGTTACCGATATCATCTGACCATCTAGATCGTTTGATTTATCTGTACCGAATCTTTTGTTATGGGGTTTTCGCAAAGGTAAAATGTATGTCAATAAATCAAAAACAATTGGACAGCTAAAAGTAGCAACAACGAATATACTTCTCGAAACGTGTGAAAATGTAATGAAAAATACAATCGAGGAGTCTAAAAACTGTGGTCTCTTATTTTGTTTAAAAGTTATTAACAATGGAGATCAATCAGTTATATTGTTTTTTTCCTGTATTATATCGTATTTACAAAATTCTTTCTAGCAGCGTTGTCTAAGTCATTCATATTGTTCAAAACTTTCTAGCGTTTTTCTTATCTTATTTTAATCATTCTAAAAGATTCAGCAACGTGCATCGCCGATGGTCACCTTGGTAATCTAGGTGTTAAACTAATATTACCTTGCCGTATTCTTTCGCTAAAAAATGCAAAAGGATCTCTTTCCTGTCGCGAGTATTTTCGCGTTCTAGTGTCACGCGCGACCTGGAAATATTTTCGTACACGTGCCGCAGCTAAGACTGTTAGAATAATTTAAAGAGTCTTGTATGCACATACAACAGATTAAAAATCACGATGGTGTAAATTCAAAATAATACGTGGTCATTGGTAATGAATATTAAAAGTTGGATATTTCTTTATACCGACCACGAAAAGGAAAAAAAAGTATCTCCACGTGCATATTTTCTG
The DNA here is from genome assembly GCF_024542735.1 of Bombus huntii. Lineage (NCBI taxonomy): Eukaryota > Metazoa > Arthropoda > Insecta > Hymenoptera > Apidae > Bombus > Bombus huntii. Next base: position 7,686,606 of record NC_066251.1, read on the forward strand.
TTTTTCTACTTTTAGGTAAGATGTGAATTTTATTGAAATTATAGATGTGAATTGATGGAATTTTAGAATTGGCTTTTCATAATTCATTGGTTGGTAGCGAGTATCGAATATTGAACGGGATACGTAGATATGTATAACCGAGTGCTTGGAAATCTTTTATTTTTGGAATTCAAAATATTTGAGGGTTTTTAAAATATCATACACCAAGTCAAACGGAAGAACTCCAAGTAATTGTATAATATTAAACAATTATAAATGGTGAAAATATTAAAGGGGAATGTGTTGCTCAAATATTTTATTGTTAATGAGATCTGTTAACTGGTAATAAACAATAAGCGCAATTTTGCGTGACGTAATAAAGAAATGAAAAGGCAGTAATAAAGTAAAGGAGAAACGATAAAGAACAGATAAAGTGACAAAAAGTGGATAATAAAGAAAAAGCAATAAAATGAAGAAGAGTAAAAAGATAAAGAACAGAAAATGATAAAGAAGATAAAGAAGAAGAAGAAAGAGGTTGACAAGTTTTCAACTGTTCTTACGTACAAACTCTAGCCACCAGGACGTCTAGAAGCTCTAGCTGGTGCTTTCTAGGATGGCTAAACGGTTGCCCTTAGTGCCTGATAAAAATTACCACCTAAGCTGTCACGCGAAAGAAATAACCACGATACCTTGGGAACGAACAACGAACAACAAACGTGTTCCATTTCTCGAGACCACTTTTCAGTAAACCACGTCTCCAAGCTCTGTATCAGAACACCGAGAAGATAATTGGCTTCACAGCTACAGCAACGTGTTCGTTGCAACCTACTCACATAATTCCAACACGTAGGTAGCACACGTTGTCATTATCAGTTCAATGGCGGCTCCTAGGGTAAGGTAAGGTTATTTAAATCGGAAAACTATTTATTAGATATTCAAGTCAAGCTAAGCAATGATCCTCGCCAATTCGCCAAATTTGGTTACAGGCAATTTTTAAGCTATCTAAATTCGAAAACAGATTATTTAATTCGTTATTAGTCATGTGATAAACAGCGAAACATATCGTGTGCATTGGCAGCTCAATCGTTACGGTTCTCTACGAGAATATAATAAAAAACGAAAGTTCAAATATTGTTAATATTCTCAATAGCGTGTCATGATGTAAGCCTAATAGGTTATCTTCATTCTCGATTATGTACGTCATATCAAAATACTCGTGTTTGATCATAAAATGACATTAAGATCAAACAATCAACAAAAATATGTTTATCCTGTTGTTCCTCTACATATACGTAAAACGAGTTTGATTACTCGTTTTATTCGATACTGAAGCTTAGGCGACTCAAATAACCCTACGTTACTACGATGTATTGTACATGAGTACTATGTCACATCGTTGTTCATCGAGAAGAGCGAGAAAATGAGGGACGATGAGAAAAATCGAGAGGAAGAAAACGTTGGAAAAGAGGATGGAAAAGGCTCGAGTATCCTTTGGTATGCGTTTAACCTCCGAAAAAAAGGAAGAAATTCATCGTGAATCCACTTTTAGAGGAACACGCGGCACTCCGCTCGGGAAAAAGGGAGGAAAGGGACGTACAAAAGGCTCGAGTATTGTTTACTCTGACGTGGGGTGGTGCCGAAGAGAGGAACAGAGAAGGAGAGTCGCGGAGAATTCGACCGTACGATAAAGGGATGACAAGGAAGCCCTGCTCGAGTGCCACCGACTGACTTCTACCCCCATCTCGTTCCATTCCGCGAATGAAAGGCGTATAAACGAATGAAAATGAGAGAAGAAGTTGATAGAATCGGTATTGGACTGTTTCTCGCGTTTCTTAGCCGCTTCAGCCGTAGGCGACACGGACAGAATCTAGTGACGTTAAGCGAAAGATCGATTGCTATTCGATCTATCGATGCAGTATCCTCTTTCGCTCTTTGTAAATTGGTAACGTAAAAGTGTTAGATTCGAACAGTTCAATCTATTTTTTATGGTAACTTTGTTTCCTGAGCACGAAAAAATCTTCAATTCTCTTTCTTTGGATTCATATAATTACGCAAACTCAAATAAATGTCTCGGTAATTTTCCAAATTTAAGTTATTTAAGTTTCATGTTGACGATAAGTCATAAAAAAGAACAGAGATATTTTCCGAGATATCAGCGATATTTCAAAATATACTCCTAGCCACAACGAATAATAGAATACTATGAAAATAACATGAATGACAATATACATAAAATGTAAAAATTTCCAGTCCAAGAATTTTCCCCCTGGGAGACACAAATCGAAAATTACGCAGTCAGACAGCGCACCGAATCGAAAATGCCAATCCTACGTCACCTTATGTTACGAATTTGCAATCCATCGACGATCAGAAGCTACAGGTACAGCTACAAGCGACCAAGCCAAATGCTCGAGTTAAACAACCAAGCAAAGTTAAAAGCGGAGTCGAAGCAACCATAAGGACCCGTCTGGCAAACTATCGAAACCTCGCTAGTATTCCTGACCGAAAGAACCCAACATCCTAAACAACATCGTTTACTAACGAAATTTACAAACTAGTTTCGTGAAATACGTAATAGAGGCAAGCCTGACCCAAACCATAATAATCTGTGTAGTAAACTATCGACACACCTCTGCATCGTGTTTTATCAAATCTGCAAACTAGCTGCGTCAAATACGTAACACGTTAAACTACTAATCAAAGGCAGAGGTAAATTCAAAGCAACCATAAGCATCCAAGTGTACTTGGAAAACTATCAAAACTACTCTATTCAAAGGGACCAAGCATTCCAAACAATATCATACTATATCAAACTCGCGAATAGGCTTAGCTCGAGCACATGGTATATCAAATCACCACCCAAAATTATCAGAGCAACCATAAGTAGTTGAAAGTACCTGAAATATTATCAAAACCTTCCTAGATCACATGTTATATCAAATCATCAAATACATAATACGTTATGCCGCCAACCAAAGCTGGAAGGATTTAAATTCGAAGTGAGTAAGGGATCTATCCAAAAACCTATTAAAACCTCCCTGTCCTATCTAAAAGAACCAACCACCCGAAACAACGCCATACTTTATCAAACTCACAAACAATCCTCCTCAAACACGTACTGCGTATCAATTACCAAGCTCCTCGAAACATCCAATTCCCCGTTTATCATTCCAAACACAATTTCACCCTTCAACGAACTACATACAGTCGAAAGTTAGGGACAGTGTAGCAAAGAGGACTCTAATGCTTTCAGATAGCGCGTGGACACACGCAGAAAGCACATACAGAACTATTCACATGTACCCAGTGACCAGAACCACTACAGCCACGTACTACCTCGGCGTGCCTACTTCTGCATATTACATACAAGCAAACACAGAACGGCCACGCATCGTTCACATCGAGCAGAAACGCGTGTCCATAAAGCGGCTCCCACGTAAACGTTTTTCTACGTCTGTACGCGTGGGTGTGCACGGATGAACGGTGGAGGAGAACAGCGGCGGGAGGAATGAGGCGAAACGCTGGTGGTTGAATACAGAGACGAAGGGGGCTGGTAGGCCGGTTCACGAGAAACCTGGGTAGGGGTAGTTCGGTTTAGTTTGGGGAGGCTCTCTCCGCGTTTGGGTTCGAGTCCCTCCAGCTGCACCACCACCGTATCAACCGGCACACCACCGTTCCTACCATCGCCACAATCCTACTCCCGCAGGGGCGGAACTCGATAGACCTAAGGGGATGGGGGCTGCCTCCGCTCGTGGATCAATACCATGGCGGGTTGCAGGGCATACAGGGGGTTGCTACGTGGTGTGGCACGCGCATACGCTGCTATCCCCCCGGAGGAAGAAGGACACCGATCAACCCCGTTGCCACGTTCTATAGAAAGAGACGAGAAAATATGACTGAAGAGTAGAGAAGAGGATGGAAGATGCGAACCAGAGTGGAACTGTTGATTCGCGTTTGAAATACTGTTCGGTTTTAAAGCGATTTCGCTAGTTTATTAAGGATCGAACAAACCCACCGAGGGATGATATCCTCGCGTGTCGAAGCAACTTCGAAAATCGCCAGTGCCTGGCACTGCCATAATGCTATCGAGAGCAGATTAGAAGGGCTTTGCTCCGATCGTGCTGACGTATGCTCGTTTTCGTGACACTTTGTCTGTGCTGGATTTCTCCCGTTTTTTTAGAAGAAGGATCTTGGTTCTCGAATGCATTGTGTTCCTCGTTTGGAAATATATCTATCTTTATTTGTAGAAATCTGAGGCACGCTTTCACGACGCTTTGGCTATGGCGAGGAATTACTTTGATTTGCAAACGTGAAGAAGGACTGAGATACAGTGCAAGATTAAATCATTGAGCTAAGAAAATTAATTTAGTAGAACTTGTTTATTCAATAATATATACAGTTTAGAGATTATTTGCACACCATTGTATTTATTGTAGAATTTATATACAAATTAATTAGGTAAATATATTAAATTCTGTACCCTTTAGTAGCATTTTCCTATTACTACAAAAATTTGATATTACGAAAATAAAATATAGAATCTGATAGAAAAACGCTTCGTAGAGAACTAAGGATATGTGCAAATATTTCTATTAATCGCTATATGTATTATAAGCATTTATTTATGTATTTTTATCAATTAGTGAGAATAGAAAGAATACCAAAATCTGCTGGAGAATTATTAAAATTATTTTCGAACTTCCTATATGCAATTACTGTGAGGGAATTTCCTTAAGTCCATGGAAATTTCAGCCTGTTTCAGAATCAGAATCGATTTTGAGACTGAAGTGACTATTTCCAGAACGAACTGTAGTACAATTACGTATTACGTATTACGTACAATTACGAGTCGATAAGCATCAGGCGAATAGTTGTTATTACGATTTGTTTAATGTACTTCGGAGTTGAAATGAAGTTAAGCTAGACTATACACAGGTTTGTTATTACGTCTGCACCGCTATGCCTATTGTCCTCGGGACATTGTACTACGTAGAGTTGCACTTGTAACAAGTTCATTCACGCTAGATTTAAATCTAATAACGGGGAGATACTACGCTATATTCTATGTATATAATATGTTATTCCTTGCTAACCAACGAATTGCGTCTGCGAAATATTATTCCGAACTTTGTCTGGAGAGGCGATAATAAGAAAATAAAATTTGAAGTTTATAACCTTAACATTATTATACCATTCCTTATCAAGCAACGAATGTCGTGTAAGAGACTTCGTTATAAACTCTGTTTGAAGAATGGATAATAGGAAAATAGAATTTTTAAGTTTATGATCTTTCAAGTCTGTATAAAAATTCTATAAAGGGCAATATAGTGGGCAGAGGAAAACTGAGGTAAAAGGAGGAACACTGTGTCTCTGTTAAAGGGAAAACTTGTGTATTGATACTGACGGGGTGTGCTGCACTTCTATACGCTGCACGGCTAAAGGGCACATGTCTCATTACACACGAACGTTCTTTTGAATATGTAGCCTAACAAGGATACACCTCGCTGTTTTAGAAATCGATGTCGATAGAAATTGCTTACCAACTATCATGTATTATTATCATTAGAAGCAAACTAAGCATTATTGACTATGTAAGAGACCATCTTTTAACCAATCGATAATTCGATCACGAAAAAGCCGCCGTTAAACAAACGAAATAAGTGAGGGAAAAAATAGCGCGGAGACAAGATATAAATACATTTTTCAAAATCTTCGACCTTTCAAAATGAAGTAGAGTTCTTCCTAAACTTTCATTTTGTCCACATTCCCTAAAATTTTTACGCAAGACTTGAAATAACAGATCATCCCTCGACCAATCGACAATTCGTCGCCTAAAAGGCAAACAACGGTTGAACAAACGAGAAGCAGAGAAGACAATAGTACAAGGATAAAATATAAATACATTTTTAATAAATACTACACATCCTTAGAACCAAATACGAAGGCGGAGATATTAAAGCGGGCGTCCGGTCAGGCAGACCACGAGCACAATTCAGGTGACCATAAAATCGTAGCCATACGATTACGGCTGCAGCTTCTTTCTACCTCGTCGGCTGATCCACGGGGTATTAGCCCTAAGCCGCTTTACGGGCCGCACGGCGAAGAAAGAACAGGAATGGAAGGAGTCAGCGTGCGTGGAACGAGGAACGAGCACGTTTCGACACTAACGGCGGAAGCAAAAAAGGGAACACGACGAACAGAAGAGAACAGAAAGAAGCGGAGGGTGAGCTCTGAAACGACCTGTAGGGTGATGGCAGAATGGGGATCGCGCGGTCCTCGGATACCTGTGGCTCCACGCGACTATCGCAACGATGCCTTTTTTTCTTCTCTCCCCTTTGTCCGCCCTTTTTCCTTTCTCTCTCTTTTTTTTCTTTTTGCTTTCTCCTATTCCACCCTTTCTATCGCAGCATTCTTTTTACCTTTTTCACCGCGTCATACCAGTCAACGCGAGCATTATCGCGAATATCGACCACAGATTCGGCTACTGATAACAAGTTTTCGTCGGTGTACTACGCACACACGCGTCCAAATTCTTTTGTGACAGCTTTTTGGGGTCTTTTGACTGTGCGTGATTTCATTCATCTTCCTGGAGCAGATGGAGTGAGAAGTTTTTTTGACGAAGATACAGAGTATCTCGAAATATGAATATGACAAAAAGATGAATCAGTATGCAGAAATTTGCTTTTCTCTTACGAATTTCGACGCTGTCAAAAACATCTTGAATTAGCTGATAGAATGAACATTCTGCTGCATTTTTTACTCTCATTTTCTAAGACAATATAACAATACTTTTCCTGGCTTCTTTCTTGAATAAATTATTAAAGAGATTAGAAATTGTACAAATTGTGCAGGAAATTTTCTTACTTTTAAGTTCTGACTTAAATTTCAAAATATTTCATATAATAGGTATATTATATTTAAGATGACTGCAAGCGTTCAAGTACTTTTGTAACCCACTGTATATGAAATTAATATAAGATTTAAGTATCTAATAGGAAGTCATTACTTCCTTGTGAAGGGTCAACATAATAGACAGTGTACGCTATAGAATTTGTACAAAGCCCGCGTGATTCGTACATTCACCTACGAATAACGCAAAAATAGAGCTGCGTTCTCTTTTGTAATGGAACCTAATTTTTTTTCTTGGTATTGACCGTTTCAAAAGGAAGGCTTCTCAAAGCGTCGCTTGCAAAACACCGTTTTGTAACGCAATCAAAGGCTAGTAGTTGGTCAATCGCACTTAACGAGCGATAAAATGGACGGTGATCGAATTTCTGACGCGACCACGAAATTCCAGTCGCGTTTTGCAAATATGTACTTCAATTTCCATTAACAGATCGACTTCGATGTACCTAGTTTTTCGTGTTTGGAATGTTCAGAATTTTAATCAAAGAGGAAAAGAAGGTATTTCATCATTTTCTCTTAATCATCTCAATATTCTCTTCATTCTCCAAAATATGAATATTACGAATTTCCTGTGATTTTTTTATCTTTGAACCAGAGTTATATTGTACGAGCTGTTACAAAATGATGACTGGATACTTTAAATTGAATGAACGGAAACAAAGATAGCACGAAAAAACTGATAAAGCTTGATAAAACTGGTGGAATGGATGTTTTAATCAAGGACAGCTTTAATATGGACCAGGTATTGGAAACTTAAAATATTTCAAACAGAATTTTTACAAATTTCTGCCTTCTCTAGCGTATAATTTATTTTGTGAAATAGAAGAAGAGTAGATTTGATTAGTTTTAAAATAATGATACGGAAGGAAAGTATGAAAGACAAGTTTCGTACATAGAGAAGCAGTAGGAACGAAATCGAACTCAATATTTCAGAAGAACAAAAGCGTATCGAGTGCAACGACGACCCCGATATCGCCATAAATGGAGGCAGTTGCCAATCAGGTCGTCTTACGTCGAATGTCCAAGTTTTAATCAGGCTAGATTCAGTTTTTTCCAATCTGGCGATTCTTCATGAGGGAATCGTTACGAAAAGTTGTATAAAAATTTCATTACGATCGTGTTTCGTCGAGGAACGAAGCATTATAATTAACGATTGTTTTATCAAATATCCGTGGAGGTAAAAATTATTTAAGCTTCTACTACTCCACAACAAAATTGAAATTTTGTTGTTAAATGTACTGCTAGAAATATAATAAATAAATTAGATGTTATTACAATATTACAATCTCGTTCGTTAAATCAAATTAACCATTAACTGTATAATATAACTATACAAAAAGAAAAAATAAAATAAAATTAAAATTCATTTATTTTATTATTTTATTACATCTTAATTAATTTATTTTATTACCTTCGGTTTACAGAAAATAAAAATCTACGCTTTTTCAAAAGTAAGTTCATTATATAAATTATTATATTTATCTACCTTTTGTTTGTTTAAAAATACTCTGAAAGTAAACTTTGAAAACAAAATGACAATTTCATAAAATTTCTTTACACTTTGTACGTTTCAACGTCTCCATAGGAAACTTTTACGCGGAAAAACAACTACGATATACAACAAGATAGTCGAAGTTAGAAGATAGGGAAGCCAAGTGATTAATATGTTTTTTTATTAAGAATCTTAGAGCAACGGGGAAAACGAAAATTCCCAACATGGTTGAATTATTAATATTAATAAATTTCTGTAACAGGAACGAAAGAAGTTTTACCGCGTTATGTGTTCGTTATTCTTCCTCCTCGACTTATGAAGTTTTAACGATGTCATAGTTGCATTCTTCATGCAAATCCGACATCTCGCTATGGACAAGTTCGATCGAAGACTTAATATTAGACCGACAATAAGACGAAATATTTTACGACGTGGGAAGAAACACGTTGTATGTAGTTTGCAATATTGATAGCATGATTTTATTATATTATGAGAGATGAAAAATCAGATTATAGCAGGATATCAATTACTTCAACTTTCATGATAAGGAGCATGTTTTTTAATATCATTGGATTTCTATGCATTTGCACATTGCGTGAAAATTACGTAAGAATTTAACTGCTTATTTATAATTCATAGACATGTAAGAAATTTTCATCTTTTGTGACAGAGGATACATTTACCAATATTTCCAGCTTTTTTACGTGTTTTCATTTCACGATACGAAAACTAAATTTATCACCCCGAATTCTTCGACATACGTATAGTAAAAAATGATTGTATCAGTATTACTATTTTCTCTCTTCCGGAATTGAATTTCCCATCTCCGATTCTTTGACATTTACACGCAAAAATGTTGATCCTTTAGAATAAAAAATACCATTGACATTTCTCACGTTTTCTCGCTGCACACAAAAATTTGACTTCTCGTCTGTGATTTCTAGGCATTTAAACAAAAAAAAAAATTGTTGTTTCTCTGCAATAAAAAATTCACTTGTCAATATTACCACTGTTTCGCGTATATATACATCGCGACGCGAAAACTGAACTTGCCATTTCCAATTTTTGAATACAGACAACAGAGAGATAACAGTAAAAGTTTTCATTTGTTATTACAGAAAATATACACATCAGTATTGCTTCTTTTGTCACGTTTCAATCCACGAATTGTATTTTTCGTGCTCAATTTTCTACACGTAACAATCTTCGTTCTAGTTGCCTATCTGTATTTAAATGGAAGTACATGTGTATCCTTCTAAGAATTATTTTTCACATAAATTCCGTAATGACTGACGTCTATTAATTCAACTTGTGTCCCATAGAAATTCGAAGTTTTCTGATTACGATCATAAAATGAAATATCTGTATTCGATATCCTAGAACCAACAGGGTCAATTATCGTGCAATTTATAATATCCTTTAAGAGCCAGCATCAATGCATAGTACTGTGAGTCGAAGCTTATGCTTGCGGAAAGCCTTCGAATAACATCACGGATATGCATATGTGCATAGAGAAAGAGAGAGAGATCGCGAGTGAATGCGCTGTTGAGTACATCTTTCGGTTCCTCGCCCCGAATGAACCAACGCCCGCAGCTAGAGACACGTTTTCCCGATCAAGATTTCCGCAAGTTATCCACGGTCTTAAATATTTGCACACCTTCGAATATGAACGTTTCGAGAGCTCCTTTCGTTCCTCGGTCGCTCAAAAATATTCTTGTTCTTGTATCTATTTCGTTTGCTACGGCTTTTTTACGTTACGGAAAAGACTAGGTTCCTTTTATGTAGAACTGTAGGAACGTTGTTATTTTTATATATTTTTCAAAGATGTATCTTATCTTAAATTTTTAATCAATTCTTTAAAACCATTTTCTAGTCTATTTTTATGTGTCATTCTATGAGAAGAATTTTTCTATTTATTATTTAAATATTTCATTCCTAGATTTTTACAGAGATCATCTTCCCTACGTCTATTACGTACAGCCAATATCTTTCTCCTCAAAGAAGTCTATTGGTATAATCTCTAATAATCGAATATTAAAATCTATAAAGTGCACATATCAATTTCAAACTGTAAGAAAACATCTCGACACTAAGAGGTATAAATATCGAAGGAATTGGAGAAAGAACATAAATTTCAAAAAGAGCAGCTATTATAAAATTAGGTTAAGGAGCCATTACGACAAAGACAGAAACCTTCAATAAATTAATATCGAATAATTAGTTTGAAACTTGTAATTAATAACTTAAACCACGGCTGATCGGAACTGGGTCGCCTCGTTGATCCAATTACATTTAATTTCGTTACAACTTCACCGAAACATTAACGCTTCAGCAACTGTGCACTCGAGAGAGAGACAGAGATATAGAAAGAGAGGAAGAGAGAGAGAGAGAGCAACGAGCAGCATTCGTAATCGTTGTCGACTGAAAATAACTGGCAATCTTTGAGTATTTTCTGCGTAAAATCTTGCTCGTACTTAATCATTAATCGATGTTCTGATATGCCAAACCGTTTGTTGACAACTGTTTAATGAACTCTATATCGTTGTAGGTCACGAATGACCAAAGAAACTTTTAATAAGAAGAACAAATTAAAACATACTATTCATGCAAATTCATTATAAATATAAGTCTTACGTACCTTTGCCTGTATCGACCCAATTTTTGGAAGAAAGTACTTGTACTACTTTTCAATTATTTTCTTTCAGTTTTCAGATCATAAATCTTGGATTATAAACCTTTTCTCACCACGCAAAGGAAAATTAAAAAGTGAAACACATCTCTGTATGACCATTTGACCTCAACTATGTAATTATCATATGCGTTGATAATTATTCTAATTATTGGCTTCTACTTTTCAGGTCATAGACCTCTCCCTGCCATAACTAAACAACTCTAAACGTAATGTACACGCATAAAGAAAAATCAAAGTGTTAGACACACCATGATTATTTCACTGTAAGCATATATTTTTCATGCGTATATTTCAATACTACTTTTTAAATTTTTATTTTCAGAAAGATATTACCAAAATTCTCGTTCCTGCAGAAAATATTTCTCTCGGTTTCCCATTTTTTCGAATAATCAGAATTCCCTTTCGCCAGTTATTCGTGTACCAAATACCATGAATAAATAAAGCAAACGCTGAAATTTCGTTGCGTTTCGACGAGAAATTATCCATACGCAAATGCGCACCCACACATCTTGCATGCACCGTCCGAGAACGGATGAACGGGCAAGAAATTAATTACTTTTTGCCGGCGAGCATAGATCCGCTCGCGTGTCATTTTACAGTCGACGATCAAAAACCAGCGAAAGAAAACACGTATAACGTCCGTCTCTTTGGACGCTCGAAATTACACTGTACCATTCTATCCACGCACAAAAATTCAACGTATCTATCTTTTACCGTGATTAAGTCAGCCTCTAGGTTGATGTGTTTTGACGGTCGAACACACTGCCAATAAACTTTATCCCCTGTCAATACACTGCCCGTTTTACAGCCATTTTACGATTTTTCCCGGGACAATATTCCGAAACTTTTGCCAGGATTAATCAATACGGTCGATCCGTGTAATTTTCTAGAATCGATTTTGTGTCAACGTTTTACGTCAATTTTCTATTGGCTTTGTGTAAAACACTTTCTTCTTTTTTTGTACGTGGGTATTAGCGTCACGTCAGTTACATATAGAATATACAATCATGGATAAAAGGAAGTTTAAAATTATATTCGTGAGTACACACCAATATTATTAACTTCCGTAATAAAAATTTTTTACCGTGTTGGTAAAAAACGAACAATTATCTCTTTCGGTATATGTATTTTAGTTATTTATTGCTCTTGTCAATCGTAATTTCGTTTTGTAAAATTCCTTTCTGCGTCGCTGTAATTAAAGTTCCTTTAATTTGGAATTTAGAATGGCATTTATTTAGACGCGAAATACAAACCTACTCTGCGAACATTGCAATTAACTTAAAGTATGACGAAGGTGTAATATTAAATTCTTGGATTAAAATTTGTACAAAATTTACAATAGTAAAATCGTGATAGTCCAACCTCCATTAATGGACATATCCGATAGCGACTCGAATTCAAATAATTCTCCTAGTCTACTAATTACGTTTCCATTTCGTAACAAAAGAAAGCCGGAAAAGCAGTTTTTCATGAAGAAGCAATAATTGTTCGTTTCGTACAAAATTACCTCTGATTGGCGAAAGATTTACGTAAAAGTAAAACGTTTCTTATGTAAAAACAGCTGCCGTGATGCCTGGTAGTATCCTGCGAACCAATTTATCCAACTGTAAGGTCGGTGATCATCTTGGCTCGCGTGCATCACCGGTTCATGGTGCACATACACACAGGGAAAGCGAATAACGGAGCCAAGAGGGTGCAGGATGACTGCGTCCCGCACGGAACGTAAACGAAACTTAAATGAATACCTAAATTCCACCAGTCACGCGAACACTAAGCCGTTTGCTACTGAACATCGACTTTTACCTACGTTTCCCACCTTAGAAATAACTTAGCACTTCGTTAACGGCGATTTCGGTTAATTGCTAGAATGCGGGAGAATTTTGTAATTTAAATTTCGGTAATACCGTTCAAAATATTCTTGGAAATTTTGTAATTGAGAGATTTACGAAATGATTTTTAGATTGTTCAGTTCTTATCGATTACGGAAAATTTGCTCTGTTTTGGTCACTTCTGAGGAATTTTTGATAGAAATTTTATCTATGAGGCACATTGGAAATGTTTTTAATTTGTAATTGGATGATTTGTATTTTGGATTGTTGGTTTTCTGTCTATTAAAAAAAATTTTGTTATTTTTCAGGAGATTGTGGTAGAAATTTTATTCGTGGAATACATTAAAAGTATTTCTAAAAGATTGATAATTAAGGGGTTTCAGATCGTTGACCAGATCTGGGTCATTGAAAGAAATTTTAGACGAAGAAAATGGATCAAAGGCAGTACAAAAGATATGGCATGTACTAAACGTGATATATACAAATATAATTTGAAAAATTTTTAATTTACTTAATAAGAAGTATCCTTAAAACACGAAAACTGTTAAAAAATCTCCATACAAATCGAAATAAGGAAACGTCGAATATAAAAAGCTACCGATTTGAATATAGCTGTCATCAAGCAATGCCCTTTGATCGAAGGCTGTCATTTAGATATTAATTTATCAGCTGCATCGAGGCTAATTGTCGATTCACGCTACCGTATCTCATAATTTAGATACAAAATGCCATTGTCTCGTGTATGACGTAATCGTTATCTTTTAAGAACGGAAGGGTTAAGGGCGGTGATTACGCCTGGCAGGAACAACGCTGATAGATCGTATGTCCCAAGGGTGTAAAACACTCCCTTCTCAAGAGGAGTGCAAGTACCTTCAACGGGTGAACAAGCATGATGCTGCAGCAAGTCTAAAGCGCTATCTAGATTCACCATCCCTTTAATTACACCCTTCAGGAAAGCCGGTTCAAGGTAGCCTTTTTATTCTTCCTTCGAAAAAAAAGGGGAAATATTATAGCCTGAAGTCCTACATCATATTCACACGATTCTATAATTATTTTACGGTTTCGATAGTTGAATGTGTGAAATAAAGCGAAATTGAAAAATAGAACGAAGCGTCGAAGGAGCACATAGATCTTTTAACTTTTGTCCTTTTCTTCTGAATTAAACTTTGTACGAAATGTACTATGGTAGACAAATCAGAAAAAGCAGTTTGATAACTCTAATACTAATAAATTAGCAGAGTCTGGAGTATTTATTTTCCGGATTATTTAAATTCCACTGTATTTCAATACTTTTTTAAATCTTCATAAACGTGGTTTATTCATCATCTCAGTCAATTTACTTATCATAATATCCATCCTGAAGATGTTCCATGAAATATCGACAATATCTTGAAACGTTCTTCTACGAAGGAGTTTTTCGCCGTATTTATATCTCATTTCCCATTGTAAACCCCTATAATGGAGACGATGATATAATACAAGGATTAATATACAAATTGCAAAGCAGGCAGGAATGCTCCTGTCACCGACAGGACCAGAGTGGATGCAATTGAGAAAATTGCCGGGATATCGGTTTCACCCTCGCATCACCGGGGGGATGCTGGATACGAAATGCGGGGTTAACGTAGAGGAATCTTCCGGTCTAACGCTGGCTGACGCAGCTGCATGCCGCCAAAATAAATTTTCACGATATCTGCCAGACAGCGACGATATCGGAAATTTTAAAAGAAACACGTACTTTATTGAAATCGTGCTGTGCAACAATCCTTCTCTTTCCTACTTCTTTTATTTCTTCGCGGTCTTTAATCACTTTACAGTTTACTTTGGAATATTTTATTTGGAAGTACTTGTTCAGTTTTGAGGTACGTCGGTACATTTTAAATAAGAGTAAATTCATATTATACTTGTAACATGACGTTGGTAATCATGTAGAGTGGTAAAAAGATATTTAATCACCAAATGTGCCAGCCAATAAACAACGGATGTAAAAACGCTTGTAGACTTTCCAACGTTTCATAAAAACAGTAGAAGGATGTTTAATTACTATAGAATCTAAAATCAATAATTACTTAATAAAATTTAATTTAGTATATAAATAAAAAAAACTTTTGAAAATACTAAACGTAATTTTTCTGCAAATTAAGGCACGATATTCTTCAAATTTGATATTAAAATATTTCTTTGGATTTCCTTCATGAATTATGTTTTACGTAGATACCCAGTTCAGAACTATGTATCAGTGATGCAATATGTTAAAAGCAACCGAGCATCGTTCAGATTCCCTCGAAACTTTCTTCCACTCCGTTATCAGAGCAATTCTATCGGAAAACTTTAGCAATTCGCTGGATTTATCATCGAATCCCTGCTTAGTCTTACTCCGAGTGACTTTAAAATTTACTATTACGGCCGTTCGCCTTAAAATGGTCCGCCAAGCTGTTTCGTCTCGATTTCGTCTAAAGATCGATCTTTCTCTCGTCAGATTTATCAACCAACTAAAACTTGATAAAAAGATAATGCTTCTCCGTCACTGTCAATTGTTTTGTAAACTGTTAACTCCCTGACAACTCCTATCGATAATTCAAGCCTTGACACCGCCTTAACGAATCTTCTTAAACATCTGCAACTCCATATATCACAGTCACCCCATTTACCTTACCTTCTTCAAAGTATTTTCTAATTTTTCGATGCTTTATCTTAATAAAATACTTTATATATCGTTCGCCATTTCGCGAATAATTTCACAAATAAAAGATAACTAATACGTTCGTTCCAACGAACATCGTGTTCGAACTTGTTTATTGTGATTAAGAAAACACGCGTATTGTGTAAAGAAAAATTCATGAAACAAATAGGATATTCTATCCAAAAGAAATCCAAAATAATATTCCAGCACCGCTGATCTAAATTTATAAAATCACATCCATTGCAATTAATACTCAACATATTATACTTAGGAATACAGGAGTCATTCGATCGAACAATTTTAAACTTTCCCTTAAATTTTCTTCTCCTGCATACTCCAAACGATATCCAAATTTACAAAAAAATATTCGACATTGTAATTGATACAAAGTAAAAGAAGTTCAAGAAGAAAATCCAGAAACGACGAACACCGAGTTTAAGTTTGTAAAAATTCATCGCTTCAACTAACGCTTGACACACGTATCTTTCTTTTTCTTGTATAAGTTCAGTATCGCGACAGCTGCCCAAAGAAAAATTCACGAAGCAATGCCAATAATAAGACTATCGAACACACCATGTCCTAATTTGTAACAAATCACTCGACACCGTAATTACCCCACTCCCGAAACTCGGCATTACAAATGAGCAGGATATTCGAGGAACAAATGGGACCAGCACGGTCCGATGCGCTTCTGATTTACAGTGGCGCTTAACGCACGATTAGCGGCTAGCATGAAACACCGAGAGAATACTCGTTAACAATGATAGGAAAACAATTGGGTACAATTCGAAGACTACTCGAGCGGGTGGAATCGAGATCATTCGTCAATAGAAGCCGCGAAAATCCCTTAGTCAAGAGGATCGGGGGTTCAACAGCGTGTTGCCCGATCGACCGAGGTCACCGACAGCGTAGGGTGGTTATTTTGGACGCACAGTGGTGTAGGCTCGATTTCAGGGGTTCATTGGCGAAATGAACGCGATCCGTGTAAACGCGGCTTAAGGGGCGAGGAAACTGTTCAATCTGTCGGCAACCCTGTAATTATCGCAACGTCTAACCGTCTAAGGGTTCTCTCTGTTACATTTAAGGGTGAGATAGTATCGATATACTGCAATAGCAGGAGCAAAAAAGCTGATATTAAAGTCGAGGAGCAAATTTTTCTGTGAGTTTTAATCGATACGTATCATGGTTGAGAATATCGATGAAAGTTTAAAAGAAAAGAATTTGAAATATTTAGTCGTAGGAAGTTATTAAAATTAATTATAAATATCTTTCTTTATGCAGTACAAATTTGTTTCGTGGCATTATAAGACAGTGTTCTATTTTTGTAAGAAACTAATTAATTTTTGCTTGGTTGCGACTGTTGATGAAAAGATTCCTACTTTATGGAGAACGACGATTGCAAATATACTGGAAATATGATGTGTGCAAATTCTTTTCTTATACAGTGCACACGTCGAGACTGTGTAACAGACTTTATGTACATTTGATATAAAAGACTTTCTCCTCGTGACTTGAACTGATTGCGAATTTGCTTGCAATTGCATCGACTACGTTTGATTACTCTGCTCAATTTCTCTTCGACACACATTCGGCTTAGGTTCATAGCAGCCTATAGCTTTACTTTACTCTCACGTGTCACCAACCTTTATACCATTTTGCTCTCTATACTTTTTCCTTTCGTAGCGAAAATGTCACGACAATGTATAGTTCGTCGATAATTTGTTAACTTATCGTCTGAATTATCAATATATTAGAGTTGAAGATCTATATATTTTGCCATCCTACATTTTTCTTATTCATTACATTTTTATTAAAAGCACTTCGTTGTATTTCCATGTACAAAAATTACAGCAAACTAATTCTTTTTTATTCGTATTTTAATTCACAGCGTTTCGGATCGCGATGACTTTGGACTTTTACCGTGAACGAAAAATCTGGTAAATCACAAAGAGGATCTAAAATTAACGAAACAATAAAATCTAATGATAGAAACAACTAAAAATACCACTACAACTCTTCTGAAGATATACAATCACAAGAATTAAGTCAGATGCAGGAAACAAACTTAGAATTAGCTTTTGAATGCAAGCACGCTAATGAATCTCCCAATCGATGGCCAAGAAACCAGCTCACTTTTCCACGACATCGAACCAATTCAGTAACAATCTCGTAAATTCACCTCTGGCCAGGTTTAAAAGGGATTCTGCGCCACTGGCGCGACGCTCAATGAGAAAAGCTGCGTTTCCCGGAATGATCGGTCCGCGAATCGTTAATTGGATAGACCGGAATGGCTCGAGAGGACCCTCGATCCGACTTTCGAGAGGTCGTTCGACAGGAAAAAGCAGCCTGGTTTTACGATCCGATATCGAGCAAGGAACAAGGCCGAAGACTGTCCAAAGAACATTATCAAACATTTGTCTGCGATAAATATCTAACGCGATAAAATAGGATCGATCAATTCACTGTTTCTCTCAGAAAATATCTAAAGAATTGTAAAAAAAAAAAACTATAGATTTTTATTTGCAATTAGCAAAATCGATAAGAATAATAATCGAAATTATGGAAATTTTATACTGAAAGTCAAGATGGTAAGATTTTGAATCGGATATTAATTGAAAAATGATGAATAGATTTATAACAAGTGCCAGAAGCGAAGATTTTCAAATAGAAGAAAAAATTCATGTGTTTGTTAATTTTTATCCTTCGTCTGGTACGAGTTAGTTCTATTTTACAGTGTTCGTTAATATGTCCAACAGAGAATTTACATATCTTCCACTATATTACTTTAAGATACTATAATACAATACTAATTTCTTATCTTTTCTAATATTCACGTTGATTAAACTCTCCTTTCCCTAAACTAAAAAATTCCAACCCTTGTTATCGGCTTATTTTTCTACGATGCGAAACTAATTTCCCATCCTTTTTGACGTTCGCGTCATTAACCATTTGCATCCCCCTCTCCGCGAAACTAAAAAATTCCAGACCTCGTTATCATTTTATTTTTCTACGATGCAAAATTAATTTCCTATCTTTTTCAACGTTCGCGTCATTAACCATTTGCACCCCCCCCCTCTCCGCGAGACTAAAAAATTCCAGCCCTCGTTATCATTTTATTTTTCTACCTTCCTCCTCAATCTCTTATTACGCAATCCTGTTCCTCATTAAGGGGTTGAAGAAGGAAAAAAATTCCAACTTTCTGAACCCGTGAAACGGAGAGCACCCCCGAGCCTCCGACTGAAACCCCTGTGACGAGAAAATATTTTCTCTGGCCGGTCTGTAAACACGGCGCTTCGTGCCGACCAAGATTACACCCCTTTCTGGTTCGAGGGTAACTTTCGGAGGATTGTTGGCACGGTTGAGAGAGACTACGGGACGAAAGTGAATCAATGGAGGTTGATTGGCCTGGCCGGCCTTCGACGAGAGTTCGGGGGGTTGGTCGATTACATAGTCCATCGTATAACTACAAACCACAATGACACCCGTGATTTTCGACTTGAACGCGACGGGGTGCACGTGCGTGGGCATGTCCGTTGGTTTTCAAGGGCCGTGTACCTCTTTGTAGCTCGCGAATCTCTCCGTGTGTGACGGTATCGCGATAAAATCGCTCGACAACCCCTCGTTCAAGGGAATGCCTAATTCGTTTTGCAACAAGAATTCGGTTCAGGTGTACGAGCAGCTCATTCGATTACAGTTCGTTGCTATCATGGGATTTGTGGGGATTCAATCTTCGAGTCTTTGCGCCACGTACGGATTCCTGATTCACCTGTTTCCAACTCCGCTCTTTCCCTCCGTAGATTCGAAGTGTGATCATTTATTTTTACTGTAATTATCGAATTAGAATCATTACACCTTCATTATTATGGTTTTATCGTAGAATTGTTGTAGTATTAGTGGAGTTATTATAATCCGATTAATCTTCGAGCGACTCGTGTTAAATGAAGAATTCGTCGAAGTACGCTCTTCGACAAGTTGTCGTATGTAAAGTTTTCATGGCGAAACCTTATTGGAATATTCAGAGAATTTTACTAAAAATGTTATCTCTCTTATCGTATTAGACCAATGCCCTATTTTCTGATCTAGTTACACGAACATGCACGATGTTTTCGCTGAAACTACCTTAACGCTCGTTACCACATGCTTCGTGGTAATAGATGACCGCTCGTTTTGTGGTAACCCATTAAACTCTGCACGATAACGAAATCACTTACCAGCGCTTTGTATCGTAGCAAACGAAAGGACATGAATTTCGTATCTTAAACAGATAATCTATTCACAGAAATTCGAAACAAAATCTATTTATTATATATTCTTGAAAACCAATGTATTCCCTTCATATAAACACATATTGCAATATAATAATTCATGATAGCGATCTAATTTTGATACGATATATTGATTTTCGATATAGGTCCGCTCTTCGAGCTATAAGTAACTTTTGTAATTCAATAATGTTCTCGCTCGTAATACTTTATTAGAAATTTTATATTTGTCTCGAATTGACATCGTACGACTCGGCTTGGTTACGGGAGAATACTAATTAATATATTGCAGAACTCCATAGAAAAGAGACCACAGTTTACAATAGTGAATGATTTAATATTTTCATTGAAACATCGTAACAGAACATACTCGGAACAAACTACACGGATCTATAAAATTTTATAGCAGAAAATTTCACGTTTAGAATTACAGAATACTACCATTCTTGCCGGTGGAATTACGCGGAAGAGTGAAAGCGGTGTTAGATGGTAGATTTCAAGACGTGTAACGTAAAACCGTGAAAAATTCGTCTGAGTGGCCAGTGGCCAGCGCCGGAAACCTTTCATTGCTGACAATTCAGACAATTCGTCGCTGACAGGTCGGATTTGCAACGAGCGCCTGTAATTCCTGGTGTTAACGTATCTACACTTTGGTGACGTAATTGAATTTTCATATTATCATGCGTCACATAACGCTCGCCTTCCGATTTAGATGACCCAAAAATTTACGCTACGCGATCTCATGTACCGCTCTACAACGAAACTTTGCTATAACATACTGTAACCTACATTTTAAATAAATTACGCTGCAATGCAATTGCGTTGCAATTTCAAGAATCTTACAAGATTACTTCCAGAATATTTCAAATGCTTCAAATGAAGGGATGAAATCAAAAATATAAACCATGAATTTGAGTCACCGAGTCTTTCAAGAAATTTGTCCTGTCCCTCTAACACTTTTCTAAAATTAACAAAGTTACAACAAATACGATATACGTCTAAACACGTACTCAGCATCAAGATTCCTCTTATGTATGCAACAGGGCAGCTGCAATAAAGAGACTGTTCCACTTCTCAATCATTTGAGTCAAAGATTAAGCGACTCAAGATCAATCAGAATCAAATCACTTTCTCAAACGTGCTATGAATTCATAGTCACTAATATTCATAATAGTAAACCTTTCCGCTTTCGAATATACGAGCGTTATACCTTTCTTTCTCTTTGAATAAATATAATTTCAATATTACAACGATGTTAAATGTAATTGAAACGTCAAGCATTAAAGTTTTTCAATTACTAGCCGTCATTCGCCCTAACGATTTTCGATCTCCATTCTCCATCAAACAAAAACCTGAGTACACGCGGAAATAACCCATAAAGTGGCAAGTACCCGAGATGGTCGTAAAAGACGGAACAAACGAATGTTCACTCACCGAAGCCGAGCAGATTGTAGCAAAGGTAATACAATAGCCATCGACACCAGAGGAAAACCCTTGGCCGTGCGCGTTTCAACGCGACCAACATCGCCACCATTTCGCGCACGCGGAACTTTTGTATTCGACAACTCGGGCTTCACCTTAAAGAATCGACGTGTGATCCACGCATAGAGGAACCACGCACTGAAATGGCCCACATATTAAACAGCGGCATATCGGCCTGACCGCTGCATAATGTGAACCACTGGGAGAGAGCGGCAAAGAGAAAAAGAGGAAGAGTGTGTAATGATCGGAATGGAGGAACAGGGATGGAAGATCGAAAGAACGAGCCCGTATGATTCCCCTACTTGCGGACGAATGAATGACGCCATTCGTTAAATTGCGACCAAGATCCGGATGTGTCGAATCTCAAGTGTTTGTCGCGACTTAGGGAAATGCTGGAATGCTTCACGTCTTTCGGGTTATTCTTACGCGCAGGGAAGAAGAGGATGATATTTCGCGTAAAAGAGTGGGACAGTTTTTCATACTTGCAATAGGGAAAAACCATGATAAGTCGTATTTTTTGTCTTTTACGGGAAGGCGATGTCGAAATTTAAAATACAAACAAAATGAAGTTTAAAATAAGAGAAGGAAATGTTCGTTTTAATGATCTTATATTACAAGTGTATAAATAGATGTGTCCATTTAATACATTACCAAGCAATATATTTTGACTATTGTGATTATTATCATGCAAAATTGATTGTCTACTGTTGTTTTGGTCAATTACTGCTGATTACACCTATATTGTGATTAGTATATTTGAACTACTGTGTGAAGAGAATCGATCGACTCTATATTAAGTGATTCGATCATTTCAAATACACGAATTGTCTGTCTAACGGTTTCACATTTCCAGATAAATTCTTCTTCGCGCCTTGTTAATTAACATTATGTTACGTGTGAAACTAAACCAAACTGTAAATTAATTTACTAGATGGTCAATTAATTGTACAAGGGAACAATAACATTGTCATAGAGTGAAATTGTTACAAAGTGACAACCAGATTTGAAACGTTATTTAATCACAAAGAATAATAAATCTAACTCTAAATCGAAATCTGTAAAACGATTTCAATGGGAAAAGTACGTAAAGCGAATGAAAATGTTACGAGCAGACTCTACGAATTTTCTTTCGTCTCAAATTTTCCAAAAATTATAACGGGCAAGTTTTGACGTAAAACTAGTAGCGCAGGTAAAAAGTTCCACGCGGACAGGAAGTGGCATAAAAAACACGCGAATGAAAAAAAGAGGAGAACAGAGAGCAAACATCGCGTGTCTTGTCATTGTAAGTTCATGTCGCAGTTACCATTTCGCTCTAGATGCACGCACTTTATAGAGCGTACCTATTATCGTTTTAATACCCCCGCAGAGCTGTCTCGCAAAAAATGCTCATAGACTCATCGAGAATCCTCTGCACGTTCAGAAGAAACAGCAAAAATTCGTTCGAAGAAACAAAAAGCAACCCTATCCCGCTTACGATCGTTTTTATCTGCTCCAGATAGACAAAGATCCTCATGCTGTAGAAATATTCTCAGCTTTATAGGTCGCTCTCCTTATTTCCTTCGGGATTAACATTGTTCGAAGAAAAATGTTTATTATACAATAACAAGAATCGTCATTTTTATCTTCACGGTTGATGGTGCGCGTGTCTGTTTACGATAATTGAAAGTGCACCATTCGAACCGCAGGGGAAAAGTATAATAAGTTATTGTTGAAAAGGGGAACGTACCATAGGACGTCGTTCAAAAGGGGAATAACCTGTTAGGTTAAAAAAAAAAATTGCATATTAAATAGCGGATAAATTTCTAAAGCTTTCCAAAACTTTTCCGAAAGAGTTTCAAAATTTTCAAACTGTTATTGAGGATTTCTTGCAAAAATAAATTTTATGGCGTCTATAAAATTACAAATATCGTCTATAAAAATAGAAAAAGATTTCTTCCACAAATCATATTTGATACAATTTTATAATTAAAAGAAATTTAAATTGCCATTTAGTAAACTCTTAAGAGATTATCAATTATTATGTTTACCATGAGAGACAACCGCTATTTGAAAGGGATATTTGGTTGAAACGACGTCTAGTAAATTTCAATTGAACTTGCACGAGAAAATCAATACCGAGACTGTTTTTTAATGATAGATTCAATGTTATTGCGGATACTAACAGATTGTAACTAGATGGCAATGGGTGTTTGAAACGCGATATTACCGGAAGGAATTTTATGCCAGATCGACAGGTAACACTAGCCTTGTGGTCTCACCGCGAATCTTTGGAAAAATTCTAAGCCAAAGATTAATTAGTCCTTTGGTTTTCACCAATCTAGAGCCGCCTATCGTCAAGCGAAAAATTCAAACGGCTCCTTTGACGATCCTTTTCATTAAAACATATTTCCTCTTTTAATAAAAGCTTCCTATAATTAATCTCTCTTGTATAATTAAATTAATGTTATCAATGAAATGAGATATTTCCTACATCTAATTTTTATTCTATTTCTAAAAATTATCTCGCTCTATTTTTCTATAAAAAGGAATTTTCCGACAAATTAATATTAGTAAAATTTCCTTCTGATAAATTTGTTGTATACTGACAAAACGATACGTAAGTTATTATTTACACTTTCCAATAATAAGAGTTTAATTATAAAATTGATACTTTTGTGATTCTGATTTTCATAACAAACTTTTTGAAATTATTTGAAAATACCGGGCATTATTATGACATCTTTCCGGTTCCAGTTGCTATCATAATATCACAGTGAAATATCAAGATATTCGGACATCGTTAAAATGATGTCGGAGATATAGTATCGTTAAGGTGCTTACCTAGTTACGGTTTTGCAGAGTATAAAACGAGGTGATTACTTCGGATGATTTCTGCACGTTGCGATGAGTTCACGACCGCGAAACAAGACACTGCGATACACAACTACACGACCCATCGACTTCAGAAGTGGTTTCTTCCTTCCTGGAAACAGATGCATCGTTAGTGTAAAATATATCAGAATTCATCTTCAATAGTTATTCTACAGAGAAATGTTAGACCACCCAACTAATGGAAATGTTTTGCCTTTACGAATAAATATAACAATACGTAATAACAATCACTTCGCAATTTTTCCTTTTTCGTTCTATACAACTACTTGTCACAAGTTCCAGCGTATAGAAATAGTAGTTATTACCTGTAGCAAAAATAATAATGATTTGACATTGTCTGCGGTCTACTAATGACCACATAGTGATCATATTTAGAAAGAATCCATCATACAGTAAATCTACTAAAGAAACCGAAGAAACAGGAAGACCGTCGGAAAAACAATCGAGTGTGTTTTTCCAGGTAAAACGATTTTAGTCGCACACAATGCCGGTCAGACCGGGTAGGGTCGTTGCACTATTAACTCAGTACGTCTTAGTTTTGTCTAGATACTCGGCTCCTTGACCCTACTTTGCATCACGTGCCACGGCGTGTGGGATCAGGTACCATTTATCCACTCGAACCGGTTGGCGATGCTGTAATTCAAACCGCTTCGAGGGTTGCCATTGTTAACGAACAGAGATATCAGTGTTGGCCCCAACTTAATGTAAATAATAAGCGTTGCCGCGCTGCCAGAGAACTGGCAAAAATACCCTCGGGGTTGGGAACCTGACCGTTTGGTTTATTACTCGACCCTCTATGACCTATTCTCTATACGGATGCTTCCAAAGATTGAAAATTATCGTGCAACTTATACGCCTTGAGGTAATTATACAGTCATCTGTTTATGGTTTGTGGAAGAAATATGGCCAGGCCTTGGATTCAAATGTCAATTAGTAGCAATGATTGGTTTACCGATACCTACGTAGGGCTCGTATGAGATGGTTTAAGTATATTTCTTGTTAGCCATTGGAGTCTGATTCAGGTTTTGAATCTTCTGTAAATTGCTATACATTGCTTCATTCGTTAGTATATTCCTTTCTCCTTCTGAGAATAGTTTGTATTTTTGTATGTACGTTTTATTATTAGAACTCCTTTTCTGGTTCGCTTTCCTTATATTCTTCCCTATTAATGGAATTTTTTCTAGCTCAGTTTAGCCTTTTTTAGCTAGTCTCTGTATTGTTTCATTTTATTGCTAGAGCTAAAAAGCTTTTCTTCTATTGTAATGCAAAACTAAATCCGCGCATTCATCAATATATATTATTCTTACTTTCCTAAGTTTAATCGTTGTTTCCTCTTCCTTCCACGATCATTACACACAGCATCCACGGTATAGATTCCACTCGGCTCTCGGTTCATAGTTACCGAGTAACTTTCATCAATATTTTTTTCGCTTTAATGCTTCACGTACTCCACAGAATTTATCAGAAAATATGTTCCATCCAACACGCGATGATACACATATAACGGTCTAATGCACCTGAAGATGAGTATCACCTTACACATTTTCCCGCATTCGCGACCTTTTCCAACAAGGCACGCGAGAAAAGGGGGTCGAAAGATCGGGTGGCATTTATTCGGTCTATCCATTCGCAACATCGTAATTCAGGCTGCAGAGCGGAGGGTACCTATTGTCAGTGGAGAAAGATATCAGTGACAGTGAGTTTAGGTACTTAGTCGCGAGGTTGATATCAAAAGGGCGAAGCTATCCCGTGCCACAGCGATGCGTATTGTTCGTAAACGTGCCTTTTGTGTTCCAATTGAAGCACGAATGGATCATCTGCGTCACGGGAAAGGTACGACGCATTCCGGACCTTCCTTTTGTTTACGACGATAAGGACAAATAGGAAGAACCGAGGATACGCCAATGGAAGCAAATTCTCAACTTTTACGTTATGCCTTTGCCCCGTCCTCTTTCTATCCGCGTTGTAGACATACAAATAAAGAACAACGATGCTGGCCTTTGTCCTTAAATTTCTCTTTTCCTCTTTTTTCCACCTCCTTCGGTTAAATATGCAAACCTCCGTTTCGAATAGCGTGGAATGAATGCTACGCGCGCTACGGAAATTGTAGAAAAATTGAAAATATTCCGTTTGTTATGATTTTCTTCGCTTTAATATGCAACTTGAAAGCATGTTACTCTTATTTCTTTTATTTCAAAGATGAAACGAGTCAGTGATATTTTGCAAATTACTGGAAATATAAGAAATATTCTTCATAGCGAGCTGTTTTAACACGCTACATGATAGGACAATTTTTTCTGCTTCCTTTTTTCCAATAATGATGAATGCATAAATGATGCTATCGAAATTGCAACACGGTTGAAAATATTCTTTGTAGCAGATTAAATCTTGAAATTTGAGATTTCGAATCCAAATTTTTAGAATATTTGAATAACATTCTTCCTGATGCTCTCATATAAATAATATAGGACGAATGATTGACGTCTTTCAACTATTGAAAAATTAAAAACCTTTCTCATATCGATATAATATTGTGTGAAAAATATATTAGAGGAGAATTAAATGTTAATATTACTGACACATTTATTTCGATTTTATGCTCGACGCAACGAAAGCGTAAAGGAATTTCCTGGCCAAGTGGTTTGGAAAAAAATTGCTCTCAATTTCTGATTTCTCAAAAAGATGAGAGGATAGCTATATCGATGAAAGTTATAATCCTGAGTGGAACTTAATGCTCAGCCGTAGTAGACACGAGTCTACTCTGGTAGAACGTATAAAAATACACATGATACGAAATCGTGCGTTTTCAGGCCGCACGTTCTGACCTCTCTAAATATAATTCTCATCGATAAAACTGAATTTCAAGTCGGTCGAAATTAATCCCGACCAATAATACAATCCAACCGTATAAAGCTTGGAGTCGAATAAAATACAAAAGCACTTCGCGATTCTCAAGAGAATATCAAAAAATGCATGAATCTTTCAAAGTATCACGAACCAATCCAATCATAAGATATCAACCGAAAGTGTCGATGATATTTTCTCAAATAACAAATCGAAATGAAACAAGATGGAAAATAAACTGAAAAATCAGAAGAATTTTCGAAACAGCTTAATCAAAGAAGATACAAAATACGAATAAACTATCCTTTTTTTTATCTCGTTGAGTTTAGTTTTCAGTGAGTATTAAAACTATATATAGCCCTATAACTTTGTAACAAAAATGTAACTGTATAAGGGAAAATTAGACAGAGGATTGGGAAAATGGACAAAAAATTGAAAGCCTAGTCGTTGGAGGCTACAATGTTGCAGAAAATAAAAATCTATCGAACCCATCGGTCCGCGATAACGAAATTAGTCAATTACCAGCCGTTTGGAGGCCTGTTATCGTTAACTCTTTACCTTTATTTCTTCGCCGTGTGCAAGGGTATGGCTTAGACTCACGTAACGCGAGCTTTACAGTCGTAATGCATGTTTTTTGTCACGGCACATAGACGGAGATTAGATTTAGCCTCTGTCTTTGCTCGAAACAAGGTCCATGCATGAACAAAAGTCGTGGTCGGAGCATAATGACGGAATGATTTCATCAAATATTCTGCGTATTGGATGTTTCAGAATAAAATTTCAAGGATTCTACGTATTCTGTATTGTATATCTTTTTTCTATTTTCACTATTCTACATTCTATATTTTGTTTTCTACATTCTGTATTCTATGACGTATTTAGACCCCCTTACACAATAGTTTACTAGTTTACCTACGAATATTAAAAATTGAAAATTGATGAATATATCGATGACTTCAATTCTAACAGTTCTAATATATAATATTATAAAAATATTCTATTATATAACTTACAACTTGTGACCTACCGATTCATTGATATTGCAAACGTGCTCAAATGATAAAGACTTTGATCCTCTCCTTTTCTCTAATTAAACTATTTTTGTCTTAATTTATAATACAACATTTCCTGTTCCACAGAATAAAATATAAAATATAAGTAATATATAAAATATAAGTAAGATACGTAAAATATACGAAATATAGAATAATATTTCAAAGAATGGCCCAGAAAAGAAATTAATGGAAAATAGACTTAAATTTTTATGAAATATCAAGAGACCAACATCTCTGGAAAAGTAACACATGATTTTTCTCATACATCAAAGGAAACTTCTCAAACGGTCGGTATAGAACAGAGGACTATGATCGTAGACACGGCGATGCACGAGCAGACGAGATGAGGACGCAGATTCTTGGGAAAGTTTATAGTGATCATGGTTAAAGATATTAAGGTCGAGCGTAAGGCAACGATGTAACTTTCCCTCGAAACCTTATATTCTCATATGGCATGAAAGCCGATCAATATCCTCAAAATAGAACGAATGAGTACACGCTTCATGTCGCACAAACGGAAAGAGAGAGAGAGAGAAAAAGAGAGAATGAGAAAGGGAGTGGAAAAGCAAAATTTTCCGAACCTCTGTTCACCCTAATATTGACGGAGCCCCATTATGAACAGCGACAGTCACGAATATATGAATGGAAACAAGGGGCGCATGGGAAATTATCGACACATCACTCGAAGATATTTTAACTTACAGTGAAATGTGCCAGTCTTTTTCAGGAAGCAATGATACATCCTTTGATGATTCCATTTTATTCTATCTATTCTATCTATTACTTCCTTATAAAACGAAAGAAACCTTTCGGACAACTTAATACATTTAATTCATTTGTGAAAATAAATTTCATTTGTACCATTTTGTACTGTAACTGTCATATAAGCTCAAAAATTTCATATATTTAACCTTAGTGTATGAAAGATTCTTAAAATCGAAATTAGTTCAAGCAATTAATTTATACAGTGTATTCCAATACATTTTTCTTGAATGATAAATGCGATAAGACATTTCATGTACTACATATATGTATAATATAAGTATACTAATAACAAATATTAATAAAATTCGTATATATAGTTGTTATCAAAATGAATAGAAAAGGTATGATCTTAGTTAAGAAAGCAATACAGAAAAATTAAAAAACAAATAACTTTGATACGAAGCTTATCCGTGCCCACCTACGTAAATTGTATTTTAATTAATTTCGGTAAACATATCGTTTATACGGTCATTAATATCCCACATACTATTCATTTCGTTCATTAGCATTAACAACCTTATCTGCTTATCCTAATACTCGGCGCCTCTGTATCAGAAATATCGCAGTAAAACTAATTATTCCGTGGAATAAATTCGGAAAATTGTAACTTGTATTTCAGAATTATCCATTATTCATACATCACTCGGTACATTTGAATTAAATAAAGATAAAAGACAGAAACAAAATCGAAATGAAATTTATATAATGCTAGAATAAATCGTTGTTTATCAAAATCCCGATTATTCGATCGTTGTATTAAATTAATCAAATGAAATAATTATAGATTGTTCCATTTCACCATTGTTTGATGTTGCTTTTATGTATCAATTTCATTTTTCAGAACTAGATGAATTGATAATTAAATTGAATTTGTATCAAAGAAATTAAAATAACAACTACGTGAAAAGATATAGAATCGAATCTTTTTCGAGATATTCTACAAAAAATCATTTATATCTCCAAAAAGACGCATGTAAATCTATATACAACACATATTGTATAATGACTGATAAATAAGATTGATGTATAATTGATAAATGAATATACAAATTTATAATATATATAATTTATAATATATATATGAAAGAGTTTATTTCAAGCATTCTAGTATTTCTAATATTAATAAGTATTATAAATAAATTCAACGAAATATAAATATAGATAGTAATATAGATACAAATTTCCATATAAATATAAGGAAATAATTATTGAATATGAATGAACAATGTTATTTAGTTTGTCCACCATTAATCTTTGATACATTATATAAAAACCTTAATACCAGAAATTTATGGATTGAATTATCATAAAATTCAAAACTCTTGATTTTCCATACGTTATTTTATTAGCCATAACTTGTGAAAATTACTATATATGTAACATTCATCTGAGAATTACCACTTTTTTTACAAATTTGCAAATTACGTATTAAAATGGCTATTTTCAGTTTTTTCAGTTATCGTAATTCAAACTATTCAAAGCAACGCCATCCAACAATAGTTACATATATGTATATTAATCCATTAAGGACCTACGTTGCATCAACGTAACATTTCATTCATAATTTTTCTCAGATTTATAGCACTACAATGAATCGTTTTCTTTTTAAACCATGGAAATCTTTCTTAATAGGCTTCTATAAGATATGTGCTATTCTACTACGACTTTTGGAAATCTCAATCAAACGATATGTAAGTCACTTTATTTACTTACTTTCAATGATATTGCGTTAGAGCTTTTACGTATTATTTCATTATTCGGGCCGGATAAAAACAACTAAATTACTTTGTTTATTCACAAAATATCTACCTTTATGTTTTACACGTTTGATTCAAGTAGCCTTGCCCTGGCACACACCTGTTTAAATTCCCAATCGTCCGTGTTCTGCGTAACAGAAACGCGCCTACACTACTTCGCGAGAATCGCAATAATTTCGAGATCTCGATCTTCGACACTAACGACACAGCGATACCGCTTTTATCTTCAAACTACGACACTGCCGATCGCGGCGCGAATTCGACCGCGATTTAAATCGCGCCACTTCGACATCGTTCAACACCAGTCGAATAATCAGCTGAACGGGAACAAGAATAAAAGGGATAGTAGTAGTAGTAAACGAAAGAAAACGAAAATGAACGAGATGAACCGATTTCCCACGATAAACCACGACTCGCGACACTGTCGGTTCGAGGTCGTCACGACGACTGGCGGAATTGTCGACAGAGAGCGACACGACAGCCCTCGGCCGGGTCAACGCATGCGCCCTTTACACCCTGTGCCCAACCCTGTTTTTATAAAGACCACCCTTACGCTACGAATCTCCTTTCGAATACCTGCTTTCCTATTTTTTCATTCCTTTAATCCTTCCGCATTCAAGAATAAGATCTATATTAAACCTCATATAAAATATATTTCAATATAAAATGGAATATATATTCTATATTATATTCCAATGACAATCCTCATAATACGAATTTTCTTTCGAATACTCACCAGCCTATGTTTTCATTCCTTTAATCCTCCCGTGTACGCAACAGAAGTCTTTGTTAATTACATAAAATATATTTCAACATAAAATGAAATATGTACTCCATATACATGTATACATTGCAGTGACGACCCTTACTCTACGACTCTTCTTTCGAATAGCAGTCTTCTTTTTTTCTCACTGCCTTAGTCCTACCCTAAAGACTACAATTATTATAAAAATGCAAAATTTCGATACACATTATATTAAATAGGATGTATATTTGTTTTAGCAAAATGGACTTATTTGACATTTTAATTATATTTTACAACTATCCACATCGACCATAGCCATTCCCATCACCCATATTGGGCATATTTTATTAAATTAACATTAAATAATATTTAATCTTTTGTATCGTACTCACGTGTGTATGTATGTATACAGTAATATTGTCTGCGAATGAGAATATTTGCTTTCGTGTAATTGGTGATTTTAATTGGTGGAAAAAATAATTCCCATTGTTTGTTACAGTATCGTGGAACATTATGTAACAGAAAAATAATTTCTCTAATAGTTTTATTTCTAGTGACGTTGTTGCTTCACTCGATGACACATATCGTCCGTGGATAGCGTCACGATCGATTTAATTCGTGAGAAGCAATATCGAGTAATGAGAACTCAATTCTTTATTTCGAGATTCCGTAAACCTAATTAAATAATTTATGCGTTCAAATTATTTTATATGTCCCTGAAACGTTTTAAAATCTATCTAATTCTTGAAAACTATCGTGAAAGGAAATCATTTTACATTAACCATTAATAAAGTCAACCAAATGCAATTAAATATTTTATTGTTATAATGTTAAATGAAAAGTAGAGAAGTTACTATTTGTAATGATTATAAATAATGTTGCGATGGTATAAAATTTTCTTGATAACTTTTAGGAATGAAATATTCATAGGAAATATTGTTAAGTAATAATTTAAACCACATAACATAAGATTAAGAAATCGAATTAAATCATCTATATTTCTAAGCACTTTTAGAAATTAATTCTAATAAATAGATTGCGAATCTGCATGCAAATTCATATTTTTAGAAGTATAGATAAAAAATTTTAACAAATGAAAATTTTCTAATAGTAATACATATATATAAAATATATATATATATAAAGTAATACATATTCCTTATTTTTTATATTTTATATAATTTTGTATTTGTGAACGTTTCTGTATATTTTTGCATACTCACATTTGCCATAAATGCACAAATATCCGCAGTTTACTAATAAATCATTAATAAAGTAAAAAAAAAGGGAAAGAATTACTGTTATTCATAATATAACATATAATAAAATCACAAACAAGGATATACATAGTCAATGATAAAATTTAATTCATAATTCAGATACAGTTTGTATAAATATTTTTCCAACCGCCGCATATACCTATGTCGACACGATACTCTGCTGTACCGACGGTCGACCTTACCCGCTGTTTAACTTTAACGTATAACGCCTAGCATTCGTTTCTAAAGCACGGTACATTGCAATGCAATAACAAAAAGGTCCTCCAACGTAGGAATTTCAACGAAAGAATGAAATTTCAAATATGGTCAATACCTTTTAAGAGTATAATAAATTGTATCTTATGCCACAATAATTTTTCGAGAATATATTATATTTGTTTAAAAGACCGATCAACCATAATTAAAAATATTATATAAAATATAAATACCTTCATTTAGATATGTGCATTTTAAATTTTGATATTAATGCTTGATTTTAATGCTGTTAATAACTTAAAGTCAAGTAGATGTAGTAAGAAGGAGAAGAGATGTAGGAAATCAAACAAGATTTGTACAGAAATACTTTATTGTAATAGAGATAGATCCTTCAATTCAAGTTTAGGAAACTGCACTCTCTGTTCAATCCATTTTGCTACAGTAAGAAGTTCCTTCTCTTTCAAAGGAGGTCCCATAAGTTGTAAGGATAATGGTAAACCACTCTTAGATAGTTTAATTGGCACATTAAGTGCTGGTATACCTGCCATATTAGCAGGTTGAGTACAATAATCTTGAATCAAACACTGTGCCTGGTTATCCATTGAAATAAAATCATTATAGGTAGGAGCTCCTGTTAAAGTGGTAGGAGTGAGTAGGAGATCAATATTATTATTCCATACTGCATCAAAATCTTCTGAGATTAATCTTCTTATTTTCATTGCTTTTACGTAATATTCTTCGTAATTTTCATTTAATAAAAAATAATTCCCGACTAGAATACGTTCTTTAACTATTTTACCAAACCCTTCAGACCTCGTCTTCTTATACATATTATGCACCGAACTCCATTCATCTGATCTGTAACCATACTCCATGCCATCATAACAAGCAAGATTACTTGCAACATCACAACGATTTAAAATTGTGTAACACATTATAGAATAGTTAGTATGTGGCAATGATACTGTGGAAAGCGATGCTCCATCTTCACTTAAGTATTGAGAAATTTCATCCCAACATTCTTGTACCTCTGGGCTTAGGTTTTTCTCTTTATATTCCTTTGGTATTCCAATTTTAATATTATTAATATTTATTTTGTCTGGTATGTCAAATGGTACATATTCTTTTCGTAAACAAGTAGAATCAAACTCATCTGGACCAGCTATAGTATTTAAAACTAACACAGCATCATCAACATTTCTTGTAAGAATACCAGGTACATCCATTGAATTTACAAGAGGAATAAGTCCATAGCGCGATACCAAACCATAAGTAGGTTTTAATCCAATTAAACCACAGTAAGATGCTGGGTTTCGAGTTGAACCTCCAGTATCTGAACCAATTGCAGCATAACAACTTCCAGCTATAACAGCCACTGCAGAACCACCACTGCTACCACCTAAAATAAAATTCTTATAAAATATTTGATAAAAGACTTTAACCATATATACCTGCTATATGCCAGGAATCTGCATTTTTATTCTGTTCTGTATATTCTTTCATTTGATTATTGCAAGAATAAAATTTTGAAAGCAAATCTGAGTTCCATAAGTTTTTTGTTGGTCCATAATATGAGTCAATAGTTCCAGAACCCATAGCAAATTCATCGAGATTAGTTTTACCAATTAACACTGCTCCAGCATCTTTTAAACGTTGATACACAGTGGCATTGTAGGTGGGAATAAAATTTGACAGCATCTTTGATGCACAAGTTGTTAGATGACCTTTGGTACAATAATTATCTTTAATCGCAATGGGAATTCCATCGAGTTTTCCCAATAAGCTACAATCTTTTTGCCGTGAATCTGAGTTTTCAGCATGTTTCTTTGCTGTTTTATCGGTAATAGTAATATAAGCATTTAAAGGTTTAATAGCTGATGCAACTTTAATAGCTGCTTTTGTAACATCAGAAGGTCCCACATCACCAGCATTTATCTTTTGACTTACTTCTCTTATCGATGTAGTCAATAATTTATTCATATTTTCCTAATAATATAACCAAACAATAATATATATATACATATATATATACATATGACATAACCTCAATTCATTTGCCGGTAAGAAATAATTTTAAATAAATTACTATAGAAAAGATGATATTGATACTTAAGAAATTAGTTAAAATAGTATCAAATTTTGAACTACTTCAAAAATTCATCGGAATTAGACTAATAATGCAATAATATTAATTAAAAGTCACTTGGTAAACATATGAACTGTTTAGAATGTGTGTTACGTGACATGTATATATTATATTCAATACAATAAATAATTTATAACATAACTTTGAACTGAAATTTATTGTTATATATATTAATTGTTAGTAGTTTCTTTAACAGTTGCGCAATAATAATTACAATTTTCTTGCAATAATGAGAAAAAAAGTCAACAACTAAAACAAGATGGATATATTATTACACTATTTTCTCATTTGAAAATACTGCACATAATTTAAATATGTAAATCAAATTGTTAAATCAAGTGAAATAGATTCATTTATATTCTGGTATTATTTTATAAATTGTATTTACTACATTAGAAAATACAGAAATTATAGGACGTTTTTAAATATATTCAAAAAGTAAAAGAATATGACTTTTTTATTGATACATTCATTCATTGATTTGATATACTAAATCCCTTTATGTATATGAATATGGCTTATGAAGATAGTTATAATCATAATCATGTCAGAGTGGACAACATATAGCATCAAAACTTGTAGTTATGAAACCTTATAATATTCCTAACTTCCACTTTCAAAATATCTATACACGTATCTCTAAATATTTTATCTTTTAAATTAAATAAAAATATCTTATTTCCTTTTTATTATAAATTTTTTGCATTATTCAAAGATTTATCCAATTGTCTAATCAATATATTTCTGCTAATATGTATGTAGAGCAATTTGTGTAAATAAAATTAGTACTTCAAATAAATGCAACAGATATAAAAATAAAAAAAGATTGGTCAATTTTATCCACTAAGAAATGGGTGCACATGTTTGACCACTTCCACCTTTCAAAAGTTGCATTGAACTCGCTGCCATTTCCATTTGACTCTCTGTACGTTCAGAGGTTTCCAAGATGGCGAAGAAAACGTTAGCAGATAAAACACTTCAAAACGAAGATAATGTTAAAAATAATGATGATATATTTAACGACGATGAAGAGCCAAATTTCAGCGATCCTGAAGGATTTGTGGACGATATTACCGACGAAGGTAAACAAAACTTATCCTCAATGAATTTTCATCAATAGAAGCTATGCCAGGACGTCTGAAAGCATGGCTACGTATAATCGCAAATGTGGCATGCATGCCTAACCTAAAAAGCCACGAGTGTTTCATACTTTGTATTAAATATTACTTCGTAACTTATATTGAATATAATTTTGTTCAACTTCTTTCCAATTTAATATTCTTATTTGCAGAACTCCTTGGTGATATCTTGAAGCAAAAACCATCAGAGACAGATGGAGTGGAATCCGTAATCGTCGTTGATGGAGTTCCCCAGGTTGAACCAGAAAGATTGGAAAAACTTCAATCCGTCATTAGCAAAGTCTTAGGAAAATTTGGCACAATAGTGAATCAATATTATCCCAAAAATGAAAATGGATATACAAAAGGGTGTGTACTAATGACCTATATATTATCCTTAAGAAATTATTCAAATGTTATTGTATTAACTATATATTTTTCATTTCAGGTACATATTTCTAGAATATAATAATCCTCTTAATGCTTTAGCAGCTGCCCAATCTGTAAATAATTACAAAATTGACAAGCAACACACGTTCAAAGTAAATTTGTTTACCGATTTTAAGAAATTTGAAGAAATTGCAGATGAATGGGAACCTCCAAAACCACAAGAATTTAAAGCTGCAGCAGATTTACATTATTATCTTTTAGAACCAGATGCTTATGACCAATTTTGTGTACTTTGTGGTAATGGCCCTTCTGTTACTGTTCAAGTCTGGCAGAATTCTGCTCCTGAACCAACATTGCTTGAAGAACGTTCCGTAAGTTATTATATTTTATTCATTTTAATTGATCACTTATTGAGTACTAAATTTTTATATTTTCTGTAGCGATGGACTGAGACTTATGTTAAATGGTCTCCATTGGGGACATATTTAGCAACATTCCACAAATTGGGTGTTGCATTATGGGGTGGTCCTCAATTTTTACAACAAGCCAGATTCAGTCAGAAGGGTGTTGAATGTATTGACTTTTCTCCTTGCGAACGTTATTTAGTAACATACACTCCACGAACTGATCTTGGTTCAGATCAGAAACGACTAGTAATTTGGGACATTCTTACTGGACAAGAAAAACGTGCGTTTTTCGCAGATGGTTCTTCAGTATGGCCTATTTTCCGCTGGTCGCATGATGATAAATATCTTGCTCGTATGGGGGAAGATGTTTTGAGTGTATATGAAACACCAGTATGTTCCTTTCTTTAATGTTATAAATAGCATTATGTTTCAGCATGTTTGGGTTTTAGTAATCTTATTATAAATATTGCAGTCATTTGGATTATTAGATAAGAAGAGTATAAAAATTCCTGGTATCAGAGATTTTAGTTGGTCTCCAACAGATAACGTTCTTGCTTACTGGGTACCAGAAGACAAAGATGTTCCAGCTAGAGTCACTCTTCTCGAAATTCCAAAGTAATACATTTTTAGTATTTTTCACTATATTCCATATTTCATAAATTATTTAAATTATAAGTTGAAATACATATTTTTAGCCGAAATGAAATTCGTAACAAGAACTTGTTTAATGTAGCTGATTGTAAAATTTTTTGGCAAAAGTCAGGAGATTATCTCTGTGTGAAAGTCGACCGTTTTGCCAAACGCAAAGAAAAAACGGAACAGAAATATACGGTATTTGTTAAATTAGTTATTGAATCCATTAAAATGTATGTAGCATGCGCATAACTTTATGTTTATTAACAGGGTATGTCTTATAACTTTGAAATCTTTCATATGAGGGAAAAGCAAATTCCAGTCGATAGTGTAGAAATAAAAGAACCAATCCATGCATTTGCTTGGGAACCTGTTGGAAGCAAATTTGCTATTATTCACGGAGAGATTCCAAGCGTAAACGTTAGCTTTTATGAAGTACGATACGGTCATCAACCAGCCCTTCTTAGTAAGCTTGTAACAATTATCCCATAAATTTCAATATCACCATGGTATTATGTACATAAATATTCATTTTACTCAACAGAAAAATTAGAGAAGAAGGCTTGTAATCATCTATTTTGGTCGCCATCTGGACAATTTATTGTTCTTGCTGGATTGACAACCATGGCAGGGGCTTTGGAATTCATTGATACTAATGATTTTACTATCATGAACTCAACTGACCATTATCAAACTTCAGATGTCGAATGGGATCCTACTGGACGGTAAGAATTTATTCTCACATATTTGTCGGAGATGAAAGGACATCGGAGCCTTCTCTTGAAACTTCGGGAAAATCCCTTAACACCGTAATCTAGATTCTATCATAGCCGTAATTAAACAATTGTCGTCCTTCGATCCGATTGTATTTGTTCGAGATTTGTGATCACGGGATGAACGCTTTGTCTAACAAAGGTATGGAGCAATTCTATAGCTCTCCTTAAAAGAAATATTTCTGGCGGCACGCGACAGTAAACATTCCAACAGTTTCTGTCCCGTGGCTCGCCACACGCAGGCCCTATTCTTCGAGTAAGATGATTGCCAGATGTCGATGCGTCTCCGCAGTACATGTTCAGCTAGCCCGAGGGCCCGTTATAAATCTTAAGATTTAGCTAACTAGATTTAGCTAAAATCCTTCAAACAGACAAACAGTCTTTGTCCCAACTACGGGAAAATAGGGGAGACCTATTTTTCAACGAGCAGCGTCTCCCACTAGCAACTTTCCCTCGACGGCGGCTAGCATCTTTTTCTAACCACCGATATGGAGATTGACCAATTAGCAGCAACGCCAATTTCCTTTACTTTCTGAACGAAGGCTTTTCTCGACGAATCCGATGATCTCGTGTCCTTAGACACACCCCATTAATAGTTTTCCTCCGTGGCGTCATCGGGACGGGAAAGTCATCCTCTCTCGCGATCTCATCGACGAAAAGAGTAACCCCTTATGACTAGTGAATATTACGCGTCCGACTTAGATTTTGTGAGCACGTTCATCTATCATCCCGTCGACCGCGGATTTGTTATTGAACCTAGGATCATTGTCATTAGTTTCTCGAGTATCTAATTACCACGGTTACTTGTCCGGTTCTATGATAATCGTATTTGCACTAGTCAATGTCTTCTCTATTGCATAACGACAACATGTAATCCAAACGAAGATTCGTATCACGCCCCTAACCCTAATTCTAATGTAAACCCGACATATTTATATATAAAATATTTCATAAATATATATTTTTTAATATAACAATTATATAAATATATATTTCATTACAGGTATGTAGTAACAGCAGTTTCGAGTTGGAAAACTAGCGTAGATAATGGATACTGGATATGGACATTCCAAGGACGTATCTTAAAAAGAGTTAATCTTAATCAGTTCAATCAACTATTATGGAGACCGAGACCACCAACGTTATTAACACCAGAACAAATTAAAGAAATTAAGAAAAATTTAAAGAAATATTCTGCACAATTTGAAAGCAAAGATCGTATGCGACTGACGCGCGCCTCGAAGGTACTTATATCATACTGTATTGATATATATTTAATATGAATTATGCATTTACTAACAAAATTATTTTTTAGGAATTAATCGAAAAACGCTGCGCAGCGATGAAAGCATTTGAAGAATATCGTTCAAAACGTATACAAGAATGGAATAACCAGAAGAAAAGACGTTTAGAATTACGTAATGGTTTGTATTGTAATAAATTTCTTTTTTGGAATTTAAAAGTGAGGTATCTTATACAATGCTAAACTCTTTTTCAGCTATCGACACCGACGAATTAGATTCTGATTCAAAGAATGTAGAAGAAGAAGTAATAGAATTTTTCGTCAAAGAAGAAACATTCATCATCGACGAGAAATAAAACTGTGTGGAAGAAGTTTTCATCTCTGCCATTTTTGGAAATCTCTAGTGCAAAACCAATTCAGTCATTTGTGAAAAGTGTCATCGAAGTAATTATCTTCCAGAGCCACATAGATTGTGGCTCACAATAGTAGACTGAAATGACTATTTTAAGTGGTTATGAACAGTTTTTCTTATACTATTTCTGCACCTTAATTGGAATTTCTTCCACTTTCCCGACGTTGCGTATGAAACGTCGTAAACGTAGTACCATAAAGTTTTATCATGTTCCATACAGGATAGTATGTCATTCAACAAATAATTATTATCAATACAAACATATATGACGTACTTTTTTATTTATCAAACCCATATAGCTCGATTTATTTAGTTTCATATATTTATAAATAGAAAGAGATCTATTAATTTATATATTTCTCATAATTTAAACACGATGTAAATGATAAATGAAGAAAATTTTGTAAATTAATAACATAAATTATAATATTCTTTTTTATAGCTTTAATTCATATGATTATTTGTATTAGAAAACGATTGCCACCGGTCTACGAATTATGACTTAGATTATAAATGGTAAACATTAAACAGACATAATACTAAAAATAATATCGAAACAGAACAACGACAGCACATACCCAACTCGGAGGAATTCTATCCCGTTCAAAAAATGTTTTATTTGTTACACGTTTTGCGCATGAAAACAAACGTTCATGCTCTCTTTGTAATTCATTTTGTAAGTTTCTATTCTTGGTTATAATAGTAATTTGAGTTTCCAAGTCTTTGTTAACAGATCTGTAACCTAGGATTAATTTTTTTCTATTATTTTAAAATCAATTTCTTTTTAAATTTTAGATCTTACCAAAATTAGGGGATCCAATAAGCGTGAGACAAGGCTTTTCTTGCTCTGGTAAAGAATACCAAAGTCCTTTAGCATGATACGTCCATCCTGGCCTAATAAATTCCCACAAAATTACTCTATTTTGTTGTCCTAACTTGTTACAGTATTTAACAAATGCCTCCTCTATTTTTGTGTATGCTGCCGGAATGCAACCAGCAATGCCTTTTGCAGCTAAATATGACATGTGACATTAGTTTAAAAAGTAAATAATTTTCACTCAGTTGTGTTTACAACATAAACTTACTAAAGAAACCATTAGCAGTCGGATGTGCTGTCAACAAATGACATGTTCCTTGACAGTGTTTAAGCAATGCTTCACTGTACTCTGAAGTTAAGTTAAAGTAACCAGTTGCTAATTTGATTGTTGTACCTGGCGGAGCTGTCTGTAAAAGTTTCAATGTTATCTGGCTATCATGATAAATGTTTAATTGACCCATCTGTACCGAAGGAAAAATCCAAGTATCTACATCTAAATCTTTTGCTACAAAAACAACCGTACTTATGCTTCAATCTTGTTGAGTTATGTTTTTATAAATGATAAAGAGTGATAAAGAGTATGATAAAGAGTACATATGTACCTATTTTTTCAGGATCAGAATATTCTTCTAATTCTCTCTGGAACAAAGCTTTCACACTATGTGCAGCTTTTTCAATGAATGTAATAGGATCCTTAAGAGGATTGACTTTCAGAGCAGGATTTAATACTGTATTTCCATCAGGTTTAAGTACAAAACTAAATTCTCCCACTCTTTGGACTAGCTCATCATAAAAATCACAAAGTTCTTCACAATCTTCAATCACAAAATAACGATCTTGTCTATTTGTAAAATAGTCATTGCTAAGATTAGCACTAAAAAATATATTTAATTATAACTATTTGCTTAAATGACTTTACATAAAATTAGATATTTAAATATTTACCCACTAATTATTATGTCATTGTCTATCATGTACAATTTCATATGTTGTAATCCTATCAATTCATTGAAACGATCTGGTGTAATCATTTTCAAGAACCCACGAAGTTTTGGAGTATGATACAAAAAAATCTGACAACAATGACCATGTTTTCCATTAAGTAATGGTTCCAACATTTTACGAGAATTTAATTTACCTCTAGATCCCCTCATAAAATCTATCAAAATTTTAACTTCAACATTACCATTACTTGTAATTAAAGCTTCATTTACAGCATTTACCTAATAATAAAAATATTATTATTTATCATGTTAAAGCTTTAAATGCTTAGATCTTAGAATATGCTTACTAAATTAGATTCTAATTTTCCTGTGCCTAAATATAATGATGCAAATGTTATTCTCTTCTTTGCATTTTTACACTTTTGTACAAGAGTGGAATAAAATACACTTGGTTCATGAATTACTTTAATCTGAAAATACAAAACTATGGTTAAGTACATTCTGAATTCTTTCTGAAATAAACATTTTTTACATCTACCTTAGATCCATTTATGGCAAAGCAAGGAGCATTTTTATATAACCATGTTAATGTATAAAATTCAGATTGAATTGTTTCAAATTCTATATCTTTCTCTTCAGCAGTCATAGTAATTGATGTAATATCATTTACTACAGGTGAAGAAGAAAATTTTAATTCTGATTGACCAGAAATAAATAGTTTCCTTGTATGAAACCTGAAATTTTATTTTAAAAGATATCATGTATAAATACATGTTAATAATCATAAATGTAGAAATAAATATAACAATAAAATATTGGTAAGAAAATCATGAAAACTGCATTAGTTTCATTCATTAAAATTCAAGTCCAAAGTCAAATGACCCACATAATATTCTTTCATTATACGTATATATAACACGATTTACGTATCGAAAAATGAATATCATTAAATTAATTTCCAAATACAACTTTTATTTCGAATTTTTATTTTTTGTAAATATGTAAATATCAAATTCATCGTATGTCAAATTACATGTGGCGAATGTCCTTGTGTCAAATCAACAAACATAGGTTAATCTACCTTTATTTGCTTTGAAAAGAATGAAAATTGATAGGACATCCATATTGGTTGGATTTTTTATATGCTACTCACCGCTTTGCAGCTTTCAAAATTACGTTATGCATAGGTAAATTCTTAAATAACAAAGCATTAACAATAACAGACTTCAAATTATAAATAACTCTTCCCTCCAGGGTGCAAATTGCAGCGCACGCAATCTTTTGGCCCCTTTATACATTATATAAACATATTTACATATATATATACTTACATATATTTCTACGCTGTATTCAAATCAAACAATTTTAAGATAAATTAAAATAAAAATACTCAGTTTATCTTTTACTCCAGTTTTATTAATATATTAAATATTTATAAAAAGATGTCATCTCGTTTGGATTAATAAATTTTTAGAGAAATATACGAAAGATTTTAAAGCAATGTATTTGTAAAACTAAACTAACATTCTATTAAATAATATACATATGTACCATTTCTTTAGATAACTTGTGGCAATTTATTGGATTTATGATCATTTCCTCGAAAACATTGCTTTTCTTGCCAATGGATCTTTTATAGTTTTCCCAGACCTTTGAAATATTCGGTTTCTTATTACAAGAAACATTTTGTAATAATCAAAATAAATAATAATCGAAGAATAAGGGAAATTTTTTGTTAAAAGTGGTACTTTTTCTATTGATTAGTATTAAATTTTTCGCTTTAATTGGTGTATTTGATCTCCAACTGAAAACAACATTTATTTGAACAGTGTTTTGGAAAAGTTCATAATAATTTTGCTTAAATCTCGTAAAATGTAGAATATATGTACAGAGAATAAGCATAAAAATCTAATACTTATATAAATTACAAACGAAGCGCCTCTTCGCGGGGACACTTGGAATCAATGGTCGATGGAAAATACATGTAAAGAGTAGCAAAGGATTGATGTAGGTAGAGGATTCATATCAGAATAGGCGCAAAAATGGATTTAAACGTTAAGAAATTAGTGAAAGACGCTGGTGCTGCGCTTAGTAGAGTCGTACAGGTAAGAAGTGTTTAATATAATAATTCAACAAATTCATATTAATAAGAAAATGTACTAGTTAAGATACTTGTGGCTGAACGCTGTCATTTCTGACATTTTGTACCTTTTTCAGTGAAGAAACATTTCGATAAAATAATCATTACTTGGCAATTACTATTTCATTTAATCTTTATGATATTATATATTTTGTAATAATTTTTATATGTGATACGTTATGTGTATGTTTTTATTTGTAATTTTTTTTCTAGAAATTAAATTTAATTATTATTGAAATGTAAGGTTAGTAAATATATAGCACATTTGAATAATAGTTTCTATACTGTGCTATTTGTTAATTTTCTTGTTTGTAGCAGTATCATTCTAGAGTGATATTTACTTATCTTTATAAAATTCCTTAATGTGTAAGACTCCAGAATTGTTTAAGAGTTGTTGAAGAGTTTAAGTAATTAATCATTTGATGACTCAGAATATATCAAATAAATTGGGATGACTAACACTTGTCATTTTTAATATTTATGCTAATGTCATCAAAATTTAGTCAAAAGATATATTTTATTGTTAAGAAAAATAGAAAAAATGATAAAGAATTAAAAATTTAGTTGCCTTAATTTACTATAATGTTTAAAATTTGGCTGTAGTTGACAGAAGAAACATTGGGAACATCAGAGAAAACTGAATTAGATGCTCATTTAGAGCACCTTGCAGATAGAGCAAATGCAACTAAAACATGGACTGAAAAGATTCTTAGGAATATGGAGGCAGTACTTACTCCAAATCCAGGTATTATAAGAATATTATATGATACATTTAAATTATAAAGCTTTACACATATTTATGCAATGTATTTTTTTACAGGCAATAGAATTGAAGACTTTTTTTATGAGAAGATTGATAAAAAGAAACCTAACAGATTGAGCAATCTAGAATATGTAGGCATGGATAT
Source organism: Bombus huntii (assembly GCF_024542735.1). Classification (NCBI taxonomy): domain Eukaryota; kingdom Metazoa; phylum Arthropoda; class Insecta; order Hymenoptera; family Apidae; genus Bombus; species Bombus huntii. The sequence continues at coordinate 7,731,374 of NC_066251.1, forward strand.
GATAGAGGCAGGAAATGATTTTGGTCCAGGAATTGCTTATGGTATACAAAATTAATTTATTAATTACCATTGCTCTGTAATTTTATATAAGTTCTAAAACTTCTGCTTTAGGCAGTGCATTAAACAAGGTTGGACAATGCCAGCAAAAGTTAGGACAAATTCAGAGAAATTTCATTAAAGATTCTGCTAATTGTTACATACAACCTTTAAGAAAATTTTTGGAAGGTGAAATGAAAACTGTTACCAAAGAAATGTCAATATTGGAAAATAAACGGTATGTATTTCATTTTTTTCTGTACATTTAAATGTATGTTGTTAATATTACTAATTTTTATTTTCAGATTGGACCTAGATTCGTGTAAAAACCGAGTAAGGAAAGCAAGAAGTATGCTGGGTCAGCAGAGTGTAAGTTTTACTATTTATCATTTTATTTAATTATATACACTATATATTTACTATGTGCCTTGTCCTATACACTGCTGCATCTCATAGGAGACTGGGGTATCACCTGAAGTATTACTTGATCAGGTATTAATGGAGTTGACACCTTCAATGATTCAAAATTTGAGACTATCCCTGTACTCTTTTAAATACACGTTTAATTTTTTTATAATTTTATATTTTTTATTTAAAGTTTTGTAAAAAATGGTAAAATTTGCAATTACAAATGGATAGATTTAAAAGTTTCATAAAAAAACATTTTATGAAACTATCATTTGTAATTGCAAATTTTACCATTTTTGTTATAATGATGTTATACATAACTTTCATTGTAAAGTTATGCTGTAAGTTATTTCCATTATCTGTCATTTTATGTTGCACAAACAATTTTTTATGCTAATCAGATGCAAGGAATAAAACTCTTTATTACTCTACTCAGGCAGAGAGGGAGTTGAGAATAGCGCAATCGGAGTTCGATCGTCAAGCAGAGATAGTGAAATTATTGCTGGAAGGTGTTCAAAGCTCTCAGGCTGGGCACTTACGTTGTTTGCATGAATTTGTCGAGGCACAAGCACGTTATTACGCTCAATGTCATGCAACAATGCAAGATCTGCAACGTGAACTTGCTGGGTAAGATGACAAACTTTTCTTTAAAAGTTTTTTCTTCAAACATTGTTTAATTATCCTGCACTGACCTTGTACAGCTATCCCACTCTTTGGTGATCCGAGTGAGTAATGTCTAATAATTATTGGATGCTGTGTCATATATGACACGTAAAAGTATTTAGGATAAGCTTATAGAATCATTACTCATTCGCAAAGATCATCATGTAGAATATTCTACTGCTTAAAATTCTGCTCATTTTTATAAACGCGATATATGTAATGTTTTTTTGTTTGTTCTAAGTAGTAATTGTAATCTATTTTATTTATGTTTCACAATAAAAATGGTATCTTTGTTTTTGCTCTAGTCCTATGCTTCTTATACTTATTCATTCCTCTGATGTATTCTTTCTATTCTTTATCTTTGCCTGCATGATTGGGATTGCAGGACGCGTCAGCCGAGTCCTTTGCTGCGAGTCAACAGCGAAGATGTGATCGAGCTAACACCCTCACCTTCACAATCCCAAAATTCCTCTATAAATCCACCCCTTTCTGATTCTACTTATGTTACTGCTACCTTTGAGACGAATACTTCGAATGTTTAGCTTTACAAATTTATAATCGCGTTTAAAAAAAGGGCAATAACTACTTCGTAATAATTGTGATCTAAAATAATAAACAGAAGCTTACTGCATTTTTTCTTTAATATATATGTAGGTATATACATACATGTTAACAAATACAATTTTAGAAGTATGTTAAATGATTGTTAGTCTATTATGCTGCTTTAAAACATGTAACTATCAGAAATGAGTGAATAAATTATCTCTATGAAATGTTTATTTACCGCTAATGAATTTTGTATAGTGAAATAATAGCAATTCAGCTATGAAAATAATGGAATTAGGAGAAGAATTTTATTATGTACATTTTTTTCTTTTTTTTAAATATTTTCATACTTGAGTCAATATCCAAATATGCACTGTACAGCTGATTAATGTTTGTTCCTAATGCATGTTGCTAAATTTTCTTTAGTACTAACAATGTATCTGTTAAAAGGTATTGGGATATTCTTTCTCAAAATTTCGTTATCTTTCGTTTACTATTATCTATGTTTTCCTATTTGTCAAACCGCTTATGCTTTCATATGTGTATCAATATAATTTATCAATAATTTTAATTATTTTTATTCATGTGTATGTAGCATGTAGATTATATAAAATCCTAATGGTAATCAAAATTCTTGCATATTTCTTACAAAATAAAGAAAATTTTAGTATTTGTAGTATTATCAAGTTTTTTATGTTGAATTATATAGTCTACAAATACAGTCCAAATTTTAAATGTTAAAAAAGAAAAGTTTCTCATGTTTGCACAAATAGCTGATTCACTTTAAAATGCATGTTCACCAAACTCAACCAAATTGTAATTTATCCTACCCAGCTTATCTGGGGGTCCTTATCATCCGACTACCCAATCAACATCCAATGTATCAGGAAATGACGATGAGCAACTAGCAAGGGTATTATGCGATTTTTCTGCGACAAATTCTGAAGAATTAAGCGTTGTGCAAAATGAGGTAACAAAATTTGTGATTTAATTAAGAAGCATGTTTGCAGCATAGCCGTACAAATGGCATGAAACGTTATTAAAAGTGAGTTGCATTTATTAGTTCAATTATATTTATAAAAATTTCGTGATATCGATTGGAAATATTTTATAATTTACTTACATTAATTGTATGAACTTTTTATTCCCTTAAACTCAAACGTATAATAAAAGTTAGCGCATTTCTTAGAAATATATTATATGTATATGAATACAGATAAAAAATTGTGCATTTTAAAATCGTCAAATTTAGTGCAATATAAATGCGTTTTTGGTTTTTTATATATATAATAGGAAAGATGTAGTAGATAACACATAATGTTACTTATATAAGAATTTTCCATGATATATTGTCATATAGTTTAAAATTATTTTATATGTAGTTTAGATCTTTTTGTTTCTATAATGTATAAAATAAAAGTAGAACGTTTGAAGTAGTGTAAATAAATTCTTATAGTTTTATGTATCATAAAAATGATGCAAGGTGTTACAAAATAAGAAGATATATACTTATATACATTGGGATTGCATATGATACTCAGTTATTTTGTCTCTCTGTTTAAAAATTAGTACTTTTGTATATCTGACATTAAATCTTTAAGAAAAATTATGCATGATATATATATCTATATTTTTTAGTTATAAGTTTCACAAATGTATAATTTTCTTACTTTTGTTAGATTTGTTTTTGGTGTTTAATATCTGTTTGTTCTGATTTCATTTGTATATTTGTTTACGTATAAAGTATTGTTACGTGTATGCATATAGTAAAGCACATATAAAAGAACACACATGTACATTTATTCAAATTTTGCATGTATAAAAAATAAATTGTCATTCATTCTGTTAAATGTATTTTATTTTTCATAACCTTAAACATGTCTCAGCAGATTTTGACCTCTCAAGTCTAGCTTTTTTGAAGTTTGGTAGATTACTTTAAACGAATTTATTAATATGTTATAAAATTTTATAAAATTCAATTATCTTGTAGGTAATTACGGTTATCGAGATACCCGGCAATGAGGAGTACGTAATTGGTATAAGTGGAATAAGACGAGGAAAAATACCCGCAGCATATCTAGAATTAATTGATGTTGGTCAACGAAAATTCAGTCAATAACTTTAATGCACATTCCTTGCATTTAAATGCTTCATTCTACTTTCAATTTTAACTGCATTTGCATTATGCACTATAAAATATTTCTTCCACTTCGTGCAATTAATGTAAAAAAAATTACCAAAATGTGATGAATTGAGAAACTACATTTCTCGGATTATATATTTCCTGCTCCTAAAATCTACATAAATAATGCATATCAAACGAGAGCAGTCAATTTTTAAAATACGAAAACACGATTATATAATACGATTAGTTAGAAAATGTTTCCATAATTGTAAATCAGTTGTTGTTCAAAGTGAAAACTGTATTCTATAAATATTAAAATCATGATATATACTAATACACGTTAATATTGTCTTTAATAAATATATTCTTCAAATTAGGTGTCACTTATTCTTAAAATGAAACCCTTAATATTGTTTTATTAATTTATTAATAATCAAGAAAATATAAAATTACTTCTTTTTTGATACACCTACTGTACGACCGCGACGACCCGTAGTCTTTGTGTGCTGACCACGTACACGCAAGCCCCAGTAATGACGTAAACCTCGGTGAGCACGAATTTTCTTCATTCGTTCCAAGTCCTCACGAAGTTTTGAATCCAGATATGAACTAGTAAGCTATAAAATATAATATAAAATAATTGCTATTTTGTAACTTCTTTAAAGATTGAAATGAAAAGAGCAATGTAAGAAATGTAACAGTACTGAACTTTATATGTTGCACGTTAATTATTTGACACACCATTTAACTTCAATGTTAAATAGCAACCTATCATGCAGTTTCTCTAGCACAAGCTACCATCTAATCCATACATAAAGTTCATATGGTTAGTCGTAAAATTGTGCATTACATAGTTAGGGATCTCTTATCTTTTTCTTTTGCTATACACACCTGTGAATATTTGCCATCAACAATATCTTTTTGTCTATTCAAGAACCAATCTGGGATTTTGTACTGTCTAGGATTAGCCATAATTGTTACAATTTTTTCAACCTGATAACAAAAAAATCAAATAAATATTATAAAAATATAATAAATCTTGTTTGTATGACATTATTGTTAAATTAATTCTTACTTCCTCCTCTGAGCATTCTCCAGCACGCTTATCTAGATCGATATCAGCTTTTTTTAAAACGATGTTGGCGTAACGACGACCAACACCTTTAATTGCTGTCATAGCAAACATAACTTTTCTATTACCATCAATGTTCGTGCCCATGACACGAAGAATGTGTTGGAACTTCTCTGGAATTACAAGCGACTGAAACATAAATTTGAATAGAATAAAATCATTTCATATGTAACTCGCACGCATTAAGATTACAACGCGAGATAACCTATAAACGTATACTATCATCAGTTAATTGTTCCGAAATTTATTTTTATATATGATAGGAAATAATATGAGAACATGAAAAATATAGTAAAAGAAAAACAATTAATTAAAGAATCTTATATTATATTATAATTCTTGGAAACAGAAGTTATAACCAAAACATTCAACAGATAACAGAATATTATTTAATTATCTTTGAAAGGTTAAAAAATATTTTCTTAACCAGTTACACGAATAATCGTTTTGTAATTTTTTCATTAAAAATTTGTGTATTTTGCATAGGATTCTCTCTACAATTAAAGATTTAAACTTCTCATACACGAAACTCACCATCTTGCTGCAATGCCTGTCACAGAAAGAACTAGAACCGGAAAACGCATGTCCGCAGGCAAATGCGCACACCGCATTCAAATTCTTCCTAAAGAGGGCATTGATAATCCATTATTAGCATTGAAAAATATAATTAAGATGAAAATATATTTTAAATTATTGTAAATTAATATACTTAGTATTTTAAATAATTAAATTAAATAAGAGCTTTTTATATAACGAGTATAGAATGTACTTTTATCAGAATGTTATTTTATAAAATTGACGGTTTTGCATTAATATTGTTGAAAATTTATAATTTTCAACATTTATAACTTTTTTTTTAAATACATAGTTATACATAATATTAACAAATTTTTTTAAATTAATTAATTAATTAGACTATACGTTGACATTATGTGGCAGCAGATGGCGCTCTTAGTACTATATCTATAAAGGATATATACATATAATATAAGATAGAGTCATTATTGCAAATAAGTGCATGTATTCTCCAATTTTATAACACTTTAGTTTCTGTTATACTAGATTATAAAACGTATTAATGAGAGGATAAATAATAAAATAGGGAGTAAAAGTTATACAAAACATTAGACTATGCAGTGAGTTTTTGAGTCACAAAAAATTATTAAAATCCACCAGAAATATAGTACATACTTAGAATACTATTCACATTGCGCCTGCGGGAACTTCCATTGGATTTAAATAAATATACTAAAAATGAATATTGTTAGGACAGCTTTCAAGCATAGTGCAATACAATCGACCTCGTGGGTATAATTTCGATAACTCAATAAGAAACGAAGGACTGAAAAGTAATCGTGTATGTAGGAGGATTGCCGTTTTCCATGGGATACGATTTCCTGCTTGGTTTTCCAACGTTTGCCTCCTTTCAACCCCGGATCCAGGAGGGTGGAACAAAAACGAGCGTCCAGAGGGTAATAGGGAGAAGAAATTCCGAGATATGATACTCCTCTGATTCGTTTTACGACGGTCGTTTCCTCGAATTAGAATGGAATAAGAAAGAATTCGTGAATCCGCTGATTTCGGCCAACCCCTCTTTTATCCTGTTCTCTCAGATATACACATACATCATATAAATATGCAAAAGTTCATGTATGTAAATGCACGACTATTTGCTGAAACGGAAGAGAGATTTTACAAGAGAAGTTGGTATACTGTTTGCTATCAAAATACCAATGCATGATACCAAATTAAATTAAGGTTATCTAATTTTTTATTTATAAGGTATATTTGCTCCCTAGTAGTTTATTCTTTCTTATTCTTTTATTTTCAGATTATGTAATAATTATAAACATCTATCTATAACTATCTATAACTATGAGATGATAAATACACGTAAGCCATTCATGTGAACAATTTAATAATTTGCAATTGTTGAAACAGAATTATTTATAATTTTATGATTAACTAGTGAGAACTTTTTTTTTATTTTTTTTTAATAATGTTTATTTAAACCAAGATACTCAGCGATATGACGTAACCATGCTGTATTATGTGTCGGCGCTTTACATTTTTCGTGTTTAATATAATTTTTGGATTTAAGCCGCTGGTGAGCGGAGCTTTTATATGAATTTTTTTTTTTTATTTTTTTCTGTCCTGAAAACTTGGTCGCAAAACAGGACGCTTCGGTAGTCTGCTTTTTGGGTGCTGTGTAACTTTTGGGAGTTTTGTGATGAGAGGGAGGGGGCGGGGGAGGGGGATGTCAAATAGATTTATTTACAAAATTTACAATATTTACAGTTTATACCTGTGTTATGCGGTGTCAGAATTCAGTTCTGTCCGTTTAATGGTTTTCTCTCTTATTTTATTATGGATAAGAAGACTAAAAAGGAAACACCCAACAAATCTCACAAAGGACATAACCTAACAAACACGATGATGATACCCTGCTGGGGGTAGCCACCCACATGTTATATTAGTATACCGCTATAATATTTTACCAAATATCCTACTGGACAAATTGTAAAATTTAAATAAATAAAAAAAAGAAAAAAAGAAAAAAAAGAAAAAAAAGAAAAAAAAGAAAAAAAAGAAAAAAAAGAAAAAAGAAAAAAAATCTTATTATGGATTCTGTATCCACCAATATTTTTTTGTGTTTTTTCTGTGTTTGCCTTTGGTATCTTTCCGGGGGAGGGCCATGAACTGGTGGCGAGAACAATTCATGTTAAATGATATGATTACTATATGAGTCAGAGCATAAGGTAGATTATGCTTTCTTTTACCAAAAAGAAATCAGTTCAGAGATATTCGAAAATATTACAGCCAATTGAGTGTTTAATATGAAATAAACTTTTCTAAAAAACATTTCTATACACACGTATACACATTCTGTACGTATGTACGTTAAACACTCAATTGGCTGTAATATTTTCGAATATCTCCGAACTGATTTCTTTTTGATCCAAAAAGCAATATAAGTTTAATCCCAGCAAGAGAATGAAAGTCAAGACTACAAAGGTCCGAAAGTGTTAAGCGTTAATTTTCCCGTGAAACGTGAGATCGTGATGTTTGTGACGAATAAAAGGGAAACTAACCGTTCACTATTCCAATAGCATGAACATTGAACGATACAGAGCAGCTATAGTTACCGGCACGTGCTGACATATGGGCTTTAGGGCTTTGTCGGTATCCAGTGGTCTCTTCGCGGGGGTGGTAAATGGTATGTCATCGTGTTAAATGGCCCTGATGCCCACGAATCCATTCAAGGGCGTATCTTTACCAAGATTCAAAACCAATTCTTGCGGCTAATTTCCACCGTTTATACGTTTAATTGCCTTTTCAAGCCACCTGGACTACTAGCGCTCCATGAACCGATCTCGTTCAATGGAGTTTCAAATTGTAACGTTTACAATTTCCTAGAATCTATTGATTTCTATTGTCACTCGAAAATACGATATTATATGCCACACTTTCGTCCCTATTGTATCTTCTCGACTAATCTATCCATTATTTTATTAATTTTATTATTTTATTAATTCATTATATTCATTAATATGTCCATTAATACTCCATCTGTCTTTTATCTTTAGACCAAAGTTAGAATTATAATTTTATTAGAAGAATAATAATTTAATATAATTATTAAAATTTAAGAAGTGAAATATCTAATATACTAAATTGCTATATTTTTACTTTATCTCATATCTAAGGGATGAAACATCTGGTATTCTAAATCGGTATAATTATTATCTTATTTCGTTACAATCCGAAGTAGCTACTTGATTAATATCTGAAAATGATTACTAGAGATTGGAGTTAACCATTATTATTTTATCAACACGGTTCGCAATTACGTAGAGTGAAACCGAAGTTATATTTTTATGGGCAAAGACCGAAAAAATGGAATTGCTTCCGTGGTAAGAAAAAGGGAAATCTGCGAAACTCTGTCAAATGCGTTGTAATGCGGTCTTATGACGGCGAATGGGATAAGTCGTTTCTCCTGATGAGCAAGACTTAGGTGTATATATCATCTTCAGTACTTGCATTCTGTAGTCAAGGTCACTTCCTTTTCCCAAAAATCCTCTTTCCGATCGACTACTGAACGCTTTTTTACCTAGCGTTATTCCTCTTTCAGGCAATAGTAAAATATAAATCATGCTCGTCTTATTCACGATTATTATTTATCATAGGAACATCTTCGTCTCTCTTTACTTTAAAATTTTACTATTTTTGTACATTCTAGTATCCTATTTATTTTCTATGCAAAAATAAATATAATTTGCAGTCATATTTTTTTATTTATTTGTTGAAATTACAATCAATTCTCGCGTTGAGAATTTTCAGTAATTTTTCTGGCGTGGCGCAGTGACATGGCTGTTTATTTACAATAAGTTAATACTTATTATAGATAGGTATAATTTATAAGTTGCAGTCATATGAAATAAGATTTTTAGAATTTCTTCATATTAATAATTATATAGAATTTTCGAAAATTTTGAATTTGAATGTATGAAATTTATGTTCTTCCGAATTTTCAAAAATTACTTTATTTCATGAAATGTTTTTTTTTTCTTTTGGTTCTTAGAAAATTATCTTCCTTAGACGAAGCGTCTTGTAATTAACATTCTTGATTTTATAATACTGTGAGTTGGTGTGACGTTAGCGAAAGACGTGGCTGATTGTTTATAAACGTTGTTAAGATATGTTAATGTTGTCAAGGAGTGTTGTGAGCGTTACCAAGGTTTGTTACAGTAATGATAATGCTGTTAGAGTTTAATTAATCGTGATCGAGAGAAGTTCATCGTGTTGCTGTGACGTAGAAATAGTGTTAAGCGAATTCGTGAAGTGCGATATTATATTCAATTTTGTGAGAGTGTTACAATATTGTTAATTTATAATAAACATTCCTACAATACCGATCCTTCCGTTTAAAAGTTAATTATACATCTTATCGACGTGTTTTCATAAAAGTACGTTTATTTTCTAGCCGCAATGATAAATTATCAAATAAATCGGTTGAGAGAAAGTAACTGCGAATTTACAATGCTCCGCACATTGAGCAACTTTCTACTCCTCATGGGGTATGATCGACAATAATGCACAGTAGATTATCGTGCCCAAATGGTGACTGTGACGAAAGCCAATTACCTAGGACGGTACCATTTCCAGCAGCCTTGTCGGTTTAGCACGAGCCACCCGCAATCTTTGTCGGCAAACAGGCACTCGTAAATAACGGTAGGAACGTCTCAATGTTAGCAGGACCCTCGCTTCCTACTGTCTACGAGGTACCGACGTGTTAGACACGCACCCTGAATTTCATTGTTTAAATAGCATTTTCACACTGTGAAAGAATAGGGCGACCAACATAAGAGCTACTTTCCCTTATCAAATCTTGATAAAAAATATTATGATCAAACAAATTTCAATTCAAGAATTAAAATCGATGTTTCGCTTATTTAACTGGAAATACTTTTACATTTCCGATAATTTCAATCTTCAAATTCTAAAACGCAGATGTTGTTTAATCTAAATCAAAGTATAAAATAAAGTTTTATATAGCAAATATTTTCGCTTTCTTTATTTAGTTTTTAAAGCGACTGTCTGAGAGAACCACGTCTATCTACACGTGATTTCATTCGGTTCCTTCATCCTTTCTTCTCGGATAGATACGTTTCCGCACACACAGTGATAACACTGATGCGTATACCCTGAACATAGAAGCACGTAAGGCTGTGGCATCGGGACGCAGGTGGCGGCGTTCAAAGCCAATTATGCGAACGCGCCCCGACGTCGGCGTCGTTCTCGCAAATCCCTATCCTCGCGTTTAAACCCGCGGGAGGAGAGCTCCAAAGCTGGGAGCGACAGGGAGAGTGGGAGAGAAGTTTAACTTGTCTACGCTATAACGGATTAACGGCCGCGATTTATTCGCAAGTAATTGCTTCCGCCCTTTAATTAACTCGCATTTATTTCACGTAATGGCGACCGCTTGCCAGCCGAACACGAACTTTTCAACGGAAGTGCTTCGTGAAAGAAGTCTACGTCCATGGAAACGCGTTTCGAGATTTTACATCTTTTACGGATCAGTCGATATCTGTAATATCTTATGTTTAAAATATTTTCAAAGAAACTTTGAAAAAAGTGAATCGAGTTTAATATAGAATAGGATTTTCTAGTAGATAAGATTGATTTCTTGTTTTGGTTTTTAAGAAGGAATTTTATTATAATTATCGTAGATGTAATTTTTGTGCCCAATAAAATATTCTTGATCCACTCGATTTCTTGTAGTTGAGGTATTTTTGAAGGAATTTGATTCAAGTTTTAGATTGATATGAGGTAAAATCTTCGAGAATATCTTCGTAACATTGTGATGATTTTGAATTTCATTGCAACAGACTGCACAGTTTAGAATAGAGATTTTTAAATTGTCCGTTTCCTTCTGATTGATTCTCAGTCTTTCGTTGTCCAGTGTCTCTTAAAACTAGAGCTACAGATATGCAAATGCTACAGATAATTTTGCAGTTATAGTAAAAAACATACAGGTACTTTTAGCAAGATTAACGTTGACTTTTCCATTATCAATATATTATGAGCATAATATACTACAGAGAGTAACACTGCAAAGTCGAAAAAAGGATCTCGTTGTAACCTGTCTTATAACTAACGTTCACTTTTCCATTATCAATATATTATGAGCATAATATACTACAGAGATACTACAGAGAGTAACACTGCAAAGTCGAAAAGAGGATCTCGTTGTAACCTGTCTTATAACTATAAGATTACGAACCATTTGTTCTCCCTATTCCAAACGAAATTTCTACCAATTCAGGAAACGTGTTTCATACATGATTCTATCAAACTGCTTGCATATCATGTTACAAAGATAAATTGCAGAAACGAAATTATCAATGAATGAGAAGTAGAATTCGATTGTGAATATGGTACCATTAGAATGCCAAAAAAAAGGAAAAAAAAATAAGAATGAGATGGAATCTTGAGCGAACTGGGGACGGTCAGAGACTCACGGTCGCCATTTCTAGAGCGATAAAATTTCCTGGGGGTTGACTCTTATCTTTCCTATTATCGATAGTTGGCGAAGGACCAATATGGCCACAACACGGTTGCCATGGTTACATCGGGTGTAGTTGCCTCAGAAACGGGGATCCCATCATCCGTGCCATTATCATGCTTTGCTATAAATAAGAACAAGCTACTCTTTCATCTCGCTACGAAGACTTCTCTTTCATCTCTAACCAGTTCCTGCGAAGAATTATGTTTCACCGTGATCACCAGAGAATGAATTACGTCCTCGATTCAAAACTCCAGTAAATTTGTATAAATTAAAGGAAAGTTATTATGCCTTTGATTCTGCAGAAAATGTCCTATATATGTATATGTCATAATTCCGAAATGATAGGAAGTAGACATAGGGAGAAATAGATAGGGAGTAACATTTCGTTAGATAAAATTGAAAGGATTTCTAAAATGTCGCGGTTAAAGTTACTTTGCAAAGTACTAGGAATTTTGCGATATTAGAATTTTAGTATTCAAAACTAATTTCTCTCAGCCATAAGGAAATTCTAATCCTTTTTGTACAGTATACGTCTTAATTAGCTTGTAAAATGATTAGTTGAAGATTATATATTTGTAAATATTACCTTTGAAGAATACTAACCTGTGAAGAAACAGGGATGACCATCGAACCTGTAAGGTATCCTCCGCCTTTCATCTTTTGTTCCCTATTTGTTCCTTAAAGTCTCGTCTATTTTACTGGTATCTCTGAAATTATCACTTGGATCAGTTATATAGGAAACTTTTACATATATTTTTCTTCCATCCAATTTTCCTCTCTTCCATTAAGCGTGTCGTATTTAAATAAACAGAACGATATATTCCCAAGATAGCACGCGTGTTAAACGAATACAGTTTCTTCATGGTCCCTATCTAAGATGGTCGGTGATTAGAAATTGTGACCAAATGCCTGATGAAACGAAGTAAATAAAGTTCGAGCGATGTTCACGCGCCTGGCAGACGATTCAGCCATCGCTGTAGTAGATCGATTGCGAGAATTTCTTCCGGGGGTGCTCTTTTAGAAAATGAAAAGGCCGAAGGGCGATGATATCGCTGACGAGAGCCGCCGTATTGGCTGCCACCCAATCCAATTGGGTTGGCATACTCCCTCTGAACGAGTGATAACAGTGCGTGCCGCCATGTTGGCTATTATGTGCCCACCAACATACGAACCTTCGTTTCACCCTCTACGAGGGGTTCACCAGATAGATAAGGAAGCTGCAGTGCCGTAATCGACTGCCTCTGTAGCCCAGACTTTCTTCTACGAAACGCTTCACACGTTCAAAATCTTCGTTCGGTTTAGTCAATTATTTCCTCTCTGATAGTTATTTTCAATGGAAATTCTTAGCTGCTGATATTTTCGTAAATCTCGTATACCTTGGAATTAAATCTGTCAATGAATGCTTGATTAATGAATTTATTTTTTATCTCTATAACAATTCGCTTCTACGTGTCTAAGAAACTGTAAAATTTGAATCGTCGAACCGATTCATCTCGTTAACGCATGAATTATCGAAGAAAGTTTCTTTGAATTTTGAAACACTTTAAAGGTTCGAGCAATTCTACGTCACGGTGAAATGTGGGAGGTCCAGATAAACGAAGACACATAGCAATTGCAGCTCGATAAAGCCGATCCTGGTGAAATCGTGAATCACGAGGAGCAGGGTGGACGGTAGACGGTAAATTTATCGTTTTCTACGTTTTCTTTTCTTCCCTGGACCGAACACTTGATATCTGGCAATTGCTCTGTCCTCTGTCGTTCCTTTTAACGCGAAAAATAATCCTGTCATTCAGTAGTTTGGACGACTACGATTAGGCACGATATTTTAAGACAAGTTCCTTTGGATCTTGCTCCTATTCAATTTGTGCTTCACTTTGTTTTTCTATTTCGTACGCGAAATATTTTTTACGTGTTGGTTTTCTGCAGAATTTGTTCAATTTAAGTTATTGTAGAACATCGTTTAGTAACAAAATTTTAACAAATAAAAAATATATATACATATTCTTACAAGTGTCCAGAATAATTTTCAACAAAAAAGAATTCAACAACAAAATACATTCCTGTTATGAAAATATTAATAAATATCTAACAAATGGTAGTAATATAAATATAAATAAATTCTTCATAGAAGATCGTCAGATAAGAATAATTCCAGCACTGTGAAAGCTTGTAATCGAAAGTCTTTGTCAGAGGATAACGTTCGTGCATAATGTATCCGATTTGAAACACAGTATAGAGCACAAAATGTTCAGTAGACAATGGTTCGCGTAACCTTGACACAATATTTTGACGTGTCGACCTTACAAGGATAACGAGTATCCTCGGCTCGAAGGTGGGTCCATAGATAATTTTCGAAAGGAGAAAATCTTGACTACCTGACGATCGGATCTGTGAAAACTCTCCTGAGAAGTCATCTTCGACTTCTTTCCGATGTTGCAGATTATTCCGCGTCTCCCGGGGAGGTGTTGTGACTCTTTGAGACACTGTTTTGTCAACGAATATCCACCCACATTTAAAATAATCTGTTGGAGAAACTTTTCACTAATTTCATAGAAATTATTCCCATTAAGCGAACCCTTTTACCTCGTCGATATTTGGAGTCGTTGGTGTTTAAAACTCGTATTGTTAACATTATTTCGTCCATTTATTGATCGCTGAGTGGGATTAACAAAATTATTAAATGAGCATTTTGATAGAATATTTATTTTCATCGCAACTATAATCATAATATACAATATAATATAATAATTTAACTATAATCATAATATACAATAATGAACGTACAAGGAGCTTTAAAAAAAAGGGATACAGCTGACAAAATTTCAAATGTTCGAGGAGCGTGGGTAATGTTATTCTGTTATAGTAAGTTGGTATTTAAACTCCGCTTGCATAGTAGCACTTCGATTTACTTTAGATTAAATCCTCCGAACTTGTTGACTTTCATCCTCTTCCTCATTTTCTACTTTCACGTTTATTTAGCGAATCTCTAGCGCTCTATTTTCGCTTCTTTAACGAAATCGCTTCCTCAAACAAAGCTGTGAAATAGAATAATCAACAAATTTTCGATCTCGATTGCACATCTCTTCTAAAATTCTCAGAGTCAACGAATTGAATTCAAAGCTAACTTTCGAACCGGGATAGTCGTTGCAAAAAGAGAAAGAGAGTTGGCTCACAGGGTTCGTCCTTGGAATGATCTAAGTTTTCTAACGCCGTGAAAGAAAAGTCAAATAGAGAAACTGGGTTGGTGTGTCAAGAGCATAAATCTTCTTTCCGATCTAGAAGACTCGGTCAGTATTTCCAAAATATTTAACAGCCTCCCTGTGGTGTTGGCACGCGCCACTTTTCGATTCAGCATGTACCCTTCTTTCTCTTTTCTCGTTTTCTGATGTCCCAGAGAACATTTTTTGACTTAAAAGGTTGCTTTTGCAACGGCAGCGAATACTGGTCCTTAACCTAAAAATGCGGAAGTCCTTGACGAAAGAAGAAAGTTTTATTAAGGTATAAATACGTCATTGACCAGTCCAAAAAACATTTATGACCCTTATGTCGTTCTTTTATCTTGCAATTGCCTCTTATTTAACGTGCTCCTGAATTTTTAATGGTCTTACAGCTACTGGTTTTTTTTAATTTATTGATATTTACAATCTTCAGTCATTTTTTCTGGCGTGGTGCAGTGACATGACTAAATATTTATAATAAGTTAATACTTATTATAGATAAGTATCATTTTTAAGTAAATGTTGTAAATAAGTAAATATTACTTAATCTAAATAACTAATTAAATCTAGTGTTTAGGTCTAGCAGGTAGTCTCTTCAGCCTGCGGATCTGGTCCGAGGTATCAAGTAGTCCAATAATTAGGGGCTTTCGATGTTTGTTGACTCTTTTGCTATATCTGTGGCTATATTTTGCTATTTCCTCTTTGCCTGTTGGTATCAGTTACTGGTTGTTAGTCATAATTTTTACGATTTTTCTTACTAATATTTAGATTCTATAGAATTTACAACATTTTTTTATAGTGATTGATAATCGTCAATTATAGCAACATTAGTTAATTAACTAACTAAAATTGCATTGATTCATGTCTTAAGAATTAAGAAGGTGAACCACCTTGAGGCGATTAAATGTAGGTAAAGTTTAGAATCTTTTCTCGTAAGTAATTACACGACGAATAGCTTAAATTTATTTGTATGTATTAAATTCCTCGCTGTCCAAAGATTTTTGCTATTCTAAGTTTTCAAAAAAAGTTCTGGAATACTTATCAAGGTCTCTACTATATCATAATCGTTCGTTAAATCGAATGTTAAAAATTTTCTTCAATATAGACATTTCTCTCAGACAGATTCAAATACGAAATTTATTAGGATATTTTTAGGATTCATTGTACAATTTCGTACTGTGAAGTTTTACTAAATCTGCATTTTTCTCACACATTGACATTTTATTTCAGTAAGAAAGTTTAATCAAACGAGAAAGAGGGATCGACTTAATTCTGGATAGAATTATCAATTCGAGCCTAACGAGAAAGGCAGCGAGTTTTACAAAATTGGAATTTCGGAGATTAATTCACAAAAGTAAGGGATAACTTTCACAGAACGGATGTCTATAAAGCATGCTCAGATTTCGGGAGTATCAATTTTAGCGCTGGTTCATTTACTTACTATCTCTACTACTTTCATTTCTCACCGTTGACCAGTGTCGATAAATTTTTGGAAATAAATAGCTGACGTTATAATACGAATTATATTATATGTTTCTTTTATGGAAGATTCATGAAATCTTTTCAATATAAAAAAGAAGTTTCTATGCTGATATTGAATTTTCGTTATTCGATTTTATTATTTATTTAATCTTAGTCCGTGCCTTTCGGCTTTGGACGACTTCCAGATTACATCTCTTATATTGCCTTTACTTATATCTAACGCTTATCCTTCTTTGGCTTTTGCTTCCTTGCTGTACTCCCTCCCTGTCGTTCCTCCCCCCTCTTCTGCTGCTCTTCTTTTCGCTATTATAGCTTTCAGTTCTGCCAGCCCTTCTCCAATCTCCTTCAGCACTTTCCCCTGTACTCCTTGCTACTCCTGTATTTAGGTATTTTGGTAGTCCTTCTGTTGCTATGTTTCTGTAGTATCTGTTGTACTTAGATTCCCTTATCCTTTTCTCCCTCTCCTCTGTTTCTCTTTTCCTTCTTTCTTCTATGATCTGGTCCGCTTTCATCTTTTCTTGTCTATTCCCCGCCTCTCCTTGAGTCCTTCCCCCTCTCGCCTCCTCTAACCTCATCTTTCTTTTTCTTGCTCTTTTCCCTTCTTGGCCCTTTCCCCAATTCCTTTCCCTCTCTTTATACATTCTTTCACTAATTCCTTCTTCGGTTTCAAGGCTGTCTCCTCACACCTTACTGCTCTTTTCAATGCCTTTTCTCTAATTTCCCCTATTTTGCACTCCTTTCTCAGGATGTAGCTTGGCATTGTTGTGCCTAAGCCTAGCAACCATCTCACGTCTCTCTTCTATGTTCCATCCTCACACCTCCGCTCCATACAGCGCTACATTCCCTACCAGTACTCCAAACATCCTCATTCTCCTTTTGTAGTCCCTTTTAAATATCCCTTCTCCTACGCTCCATGTCTTCTTCGTCGCAATTGCTGCCCTCCTTTTTCTGTCTTGAATATGCTTCTCGTCGCTCCCATCTTTTGCGATATATACCCTAAATACCTAATTTCATCCACTTCTTCTACTTCTTCTTCCCCCCATCTCCATTTCCTTTGCCTCCTCTTGTTCCTTCTCTTTTCAAACACTACTACTTTCGTTTTTTCGGTGCTCAGTTCCAGTTCCACTTCCTCTAGGAATGTCCTAAATCTCTTCATCATTTCCCTTAACTCCTCTTCTTTGTCCGCTATTAATACAATGTCATCCGCGTATGATAGTGACCATACCTTCCTGTCTCCTACCACTATGCTTGCCCTTTCCTCATTTCCTCTTCCAGCCCTGCCACATATAAAATTTTCGTTATTCTATTTTATTCTCTTTATTAATAAAAAATTACCGTTAGAAATTGTGTCGAGAAATAAAATTATATATTTTCATAATTCATAATAGTAATTGCTAATTGAGGGCAGCTCTTTTCTTGAGCTGTTCACTGAATTTTTTTTCAAAAACTGGTATATCTTTATTGAAAATGTTGGCAATAGGTCATTCGGATTTCAAATCATACAATTTTACCATATAGCTTGTAAAATGCCTTAAAATTGTCGACATATAAATACTTTCTTATATCGTTTCTGTTCTTACTAATCAGTTCGCCAAATTTGTTTTCTGTATTAATTACCCAAAAAATAAATTGTTCTTGATAGATAGCAATTATCTGCTGCGATCATTTAAACATTAACTGTTATGATAAAATAGAAATACGTTAACTTCTTGATGGTAGCCTAAGGTGTATGTTTAGTACCTCAATTTGAACTTATAGGTTCTAATTATAAGGTTGAATTTAATTAAAGATTAGTGAGACACAGCTCCTATGTTACTTGAGAGCAAAATAACGGCGACCACCATTCAAGACCACACAGTAGCAGTAGTGAAGGCTAAGGTTATTTTAAAATTTACAAATGGCAGCACATCTCAAATTAACTTTTTAAACTATCGGATTAACAAATTAATAGATATCAAATCGGGTTAGTTTTTTAAATCAATAAATATCATTGTGATAAACATCAACAATCCTCAAATATTTTTCACAAACCAAAAACTTTGAAAGATCTTGTCGGCGCTACAAAATTACATTGAAAATTTCTCGAAGATTTTTCCTAATTTTCCAAACAATAAACGTCATATTAACCTTTGGTCGTCTAAACTAGTGATCACAATACGAATACTAATAGGTACTATAACAAATTTTCCATCTCAGATATTTCTTACGAGCCAAAACCCTCAAAATTCTCGTTGCTGCCAAACTACACAGAATATTTTTTCAAAGTTCCTTCTGACTTTCAAATAAACGGATAGTGGAAGAGTCCACCTAAGCTGTAGCCTATCTTGTTACATAATATTGCACCTCCGATCGACTCCGAGTATCCGTATCGTTTCTTAAGCGTAACTTAACCGTAACTTTCAGCAAATTTTTTCAAGGTTAGCTCACCGAATACCGAAAGAATCGGACAAGGCGCAAGACAAAAATTAAAAGCTAAGGAAGGACAGTATCCCAAGAACTTGGTTAGCCTGGAGGCTACCGTGCGTTAAATTTTTCGATGATTTACGGAAGCTCCGACACAAAGTATAAAGTATCCTCATAAAATAATAAACCATCTATTAGGCCGGTTTGTCCCCGAAAGTACAATTGAAAACAATATACTCTTACGGTTATGTACATCGTATGATGAATGTACGTTTAAATTGAATAAGACTAATGTGACAGCTTCATGTTTTCTTTTTATTTATAACGGTTGGGACTAATTTCTTGAGAAGTCAAGGGCTTGGTAACAATTACCAAACCTTCTATTTTGTATAATATATAATATCTTGCATTCTATATTGACAAACCTTCTTTAATCCTAATTTAGTGTCTGAATTTGTTTTTACTTATGGTTATTAGCATTGCCACTAATAATGTTCAATTACGATCTTATTGTTTTCAAGTGTATTATGATCCATGAAATTTTTTTTTTTTTTTTTTTATTTATTTGTTGAAATTACAATCAATTCTCGCGTTGAGAATTTTCAGTAAATTCATTAAATTTAAATGAAATTCTATGTCCATCCACAATATACATGTACTAGGTTGGTGTACGTAAAATTTTGTTCTTACGAAATTTGAATTAAAGTATATATTAAATTGTATTTTATCTTTAATTATCAATGTTGTTGTTTTTATACTCAGAGGTAGGATCACAATAGTTATTGTTTTATTGAATGGATAATCACACCATTGTGAGCCAAAAAAACCTTTATTGCACGCGCTTACAAAAACTAGGGATAAAAACCAAAAAGTATCTTAAGCCTATCGATTAAATTTATCGATTGTAGGACTATCTTCTAGTTACTATTTCTTATAACTAACGCATCTGCATATGGATGGCGAGCACGAACTCACATTGTCATTTTCAACAATCAACTATATTATTTTTTCTGAACTCTTTAAAATATAGACGACAGATGAGCTATACGATGAATCACATTTGTTGTCTTTTACATAGAAGAGCGATTTGAAAATTTGATATATTGTTAGCTAATTCCACCTCTGAACTGTCTTCCCGTTTGATTTTTGGCATAAATATGTGTTTTTGTCACTTTAACACGTTGACTGCCACGACACCCGTATTCGGGTGTCAGTAAAGTTTCTGGTCAACCCACGTAATCCATATTCTGGTGTCGCTTATTTTACTACCTGCGAAGGATCGTCGTAAATATTTGAGAAGATATTCCATAATAATGAATTGTTAATTAACGGGGTATTCTGGTCTAGAAATTTGAAAAAATCGAAAATATTTTTTTCATATTTCCAAAGTTTAAACATTCAAGAATATGCCCTTAAAAGGATTTCTCAAAATTTCAATTATTTTCAGTTACAGCCATTTTTGTGACGCAGCATCTGCTTCGATCCGACTGGAACAAATTTTTTTTTTTATTTATTTATTTATTTACATTTTACAATTTGTCCAGTAGGACAATTGGTAAAATATTATAGCTTAGTAGTATAATAATATAACATGTGGATGGCTACCCCCAGTGAGATACCATCTTCGAATGACCGGAACAAATTTTTTTTTTTATTTATTTATTTAAATTTCACAATTTGTCCAGTAGGACATTTGGTAAAATATTATAGCGGTATACTAATATAACATGTGGATGGCTACCCTCAGCGGGGTACCATCATCGTGTTTGTTAGGTTATGTCCTTTGTCAGATCTGTTGGGTGTCACCGGAACAAATGAACAGTAGACGGTAGACGTTGTCTGAGTAAACTTGTTTCAAAACTTTAAACGCGTTTATCTCGAAACTACTTCTTTCGAGTTGGCGTGCACGATATCTCAAGTTCTAATGAACCGATTTATTTTAAATTTGGTCTGAATATTCTTTATATACTCCTCTATCGTCCGGACCACGCTCAGCTCAAAATCTTTAATATTACTATTTTTTAAACGTTCGGAATTGTCGAAAAAACGTGCGAAATAAGAAATTTTGTTTCAAACGGCCGTCATTTTGTGAAAAAATGTTGTATTGACTTTTCTAAGATTCAGACGATAGCGGCATCCATACTAATTAAGAATCTGTTCGCTATTTTGTTTCAAATGACCAGAAGGGTTGTTATCATGCACGCCACGACACCCCATTTTTTTGGCAGCACCCACTTTTCCAGCTCATAACTTTTTAAATATTGAGTTTTTTTCAGTGAATTTTTTACGTAATCTCGAAATATCAATAAACAAATGCTAAAAGGAAGGATAGCAAAAATATTTTTTGTTTCGTTTGTACAGAGCTTCAAAAATCGCCCGAAATTCATGCCTCTGGACCAGAACCCAGGACCCCCTTAAGACCTATTCGACAGTCGTTAAAGACCTCAACGAATTATCAGCGATGTAATTAACGAGTCAATAGCGATCCTATTATACACTGTTTTAGTGAATCGGTTAGTACGAGCGTCTTTGCGAGCATTATCTGTATACTAATTTATCATTTTAAATATATTCGACGGTTTCAACAGCGAGCAATTTCGTCCATTAAACCTCACCGACCAACCACCCTCTACACATAAACCTCTACAGTTGGTGAACAATTTCTCTTTTGTTAATCATGGAGATCCAACGGAGACAGGGCTTTGAAAGTATATCCACAGATGTCCATCGTGGAAATCTAGGAAAGTGAGGGAGGCGAGCACGACGGTTTCAGGGCGATAATTTATTTGGCCTAGCTAGGATTTACGAAGTCCGATATTGGATAATGAATCAGGTCTCCCTTGATGGAATTAACTCACCTATAGCCCTGGGTGTTGTTTTCTCTCTTCTAACCTTTATTAGTTACCACGAGATGAACGTGCGACAAGCCCTTCGCCTCGTTTTACGATCGACCTATGTATGTCCTGATGAGATCTGCGGCTTTATGTAACTTTACCTCTTTATACACCTCTGGAACGACGTACACATTCGTTCATAAAGTATTAAGACGCCTACCGGTCTTGTTTGTTACGTGATAATTGATATAGATTATCAATGATACGATTAATCGGTGAATACTTTCTATTTACGTCAAGTAACGACTGAAAATAGTTAGAAAATGTTTATAACTGTTACTTGTAGGGGTACAAGAAAATAATGAATTAACAGCTATATGGCGAGTGTAATATTGAAAATCACAGGGGTAGCTATGTATATGGCAAGATTTTGATCAATTATTATTCAATTCTTCAATTCTTCAATTCTTCAATTCTTCAATTCTTCAATTCTTCAATTCTTCAATTCTTCAATTCTTCAATTCTTCAATTCTTCAATTCTTCAATTCTTCAATTCTTCAATTCTTTCAATTCTTCAATCAATTATTTCAATTCTTACAAGTATCGTTGCTCCAATTTTATAGTGAAGTTATAATCTTATTCTCTGCTACGACGTGTTTTCATGACTTGGAAGATATGTGCGTACACATTAACGCCTGTAATACTTCAGCAGAAATTCTATTTTTCATCAATTTCTTGTGTCAATGAAGTTCTTCTTCGAAAAATTTAGAAATATTATTTTTGGATTTCTGTTACTTGAAAAAATATGAAGTGGACACATTGTGTGATAAAAATCGATACAAATGGGTGGGACAAAATTCGACGTCTGGTCTACCACACTGACCAGGATGGTAAACCCCTGTTTGACCGTGTGTTTCTGCGAATTCTGACCAAAAATTAAGAGAAAATGTTGCTCCTCTACGTGAGGTCGCAAAAGTTGTGGCCTAAAGGCACAATTGAAGTCGTAAATTTTTTGAAAAAATATTACCTGTATAAGGGGTTTACGCGTTTATGAATTTATCTTTGTTGCTGTACACAAACACAACTGTAATTAGTTCTCCTTAATCTTATACCTAATCGACTTTCATAAGCGTATTTACTTATATTGTCTTTCTTCGATTTTCCAAAATTTTCCAAGACTTTCAACTATTTTTGCTCTTTCATTTTTACTGCATTTTCAACGAAGTTTTTAGCTTTTTTAGATGTTGTAGAAGTTTTTAGATGAATTCTTATCTTTCATCGTCTTCGTTCTCAGTGCAAAATCAATCCGAAATCACTTTTAAATAAATCACAAATAAATATTTTCGTCGAAGAACTCGTAAATGTCACTGTGTACGACAATGCACTTCGGAGGAGTAGATTTTGGTAGAATTACTTTTGTAGTTGACTAAACATGAAAGATGTTGATGATAGTAGAGTCATGAAAAGTCCTTGCCGTAGTAAAGTTTTGGATAGTTTTATTTGGCTTATTATCTATCCGTACCTTTTCCGTTTCTCGTATTCTCTTCTTGTATTACAATATTCCTGGTTTTTCGAAAACAATAATGTCGTAATATTCCCAATACCTCGTAAGCAGTAACTGAAAATAAGAGGGGAGAAATCTCAGCTATACCTTTGACTCAATCCTTCTCCTTTATACATTTATGTCGGTACTCAATTTCTCCACATTCAACACATGTTTGGTACAATTTCTTTTATGATGTATTTCTCTTTCCTATAAATAATTCTTTTCCATAAATCTTCTTTATGTAGCAATAAATACTCAGAAATTTATTGTACAAATAAATTTATAAGAAGATTCAATTTATATTAAATATTATATATAAAATATATTTAATTAATAAAAAAAGAAGTTCAAATTTACTTAAAAGAGAAATAATCCTTGTGTAGAAATACCGATGATATTTATAAGAAATGCTTGGATCGTTTTTTCAGTGAATTCTCTAAATTATAATATTTGCCTGTCCTAACTTGGTTGAAAATTTGTATCAGAAAAATTTATTCGCAATCTAATATAATTTGAAAAGGAAATGAAAATATAAAAGATACTGTAAAAGGTACAGAACATAGAATATAGAGAAATGGAATATAAAGGATTAGGATTATTAATCTTATCTCATTCGAGGCATTAACTTCAGTTTCCCACAGTACACCAAGTGCACATGAATTAGTTTCTCGAATTAATTCCCACAGTCGTGGGTACCAGCGTCGATAATCGATCGACAAAAGTTGATCGAAAAGTCGTAACCGAATCGGCAGAGAGGAACTTGAAAAGATTGGTCACAGTTCGTATCAAAGATCAGCTCGAAACTAATATGGCGTTGTTATTTATTGGCACCCTCCACGCATTAGGATTCGATATGCTTGCCGTTTATGAGGGAAATATTATGCTACGAGATATCGAACTGCCGATTAGAATCGCAGATCTTCCCCGTGAAATTGATTGGAAGAATCGGGTCCTATCATTATTTGTCGCTTTCTACCAATTCGATACAGATTCCGTAATTTTCATAGCGATGGTACGATCGAGAACGCTTTGAATTTTGGAAACAGCCTGATCCATTTTCAGATATCGGAGAAACATGTGTTTTACATCATGCGCAATGTCTGATACAAAATATTTGAATTCTTCGTGAATTTTTCGCAGATTTCCTGCCAGTAAAATATACTAATTAAATGTTCAGTACTAATTATTTTACCTGCAATTCATCGATAATAAAATAATTGAAAGGTTTTCCCATTCGTTGTAGATTTTGTAAACGTAAAATCGAACAATAAGAATCGGCGAAACTTTCTACGAAATTAATTGGAAAAATTGCTAAAGTTCTTTTAATTGTCATTATTCATCAGTTTCTCCGAATTCGATTCTTATACGAATTATTCAGAATATTTGAACATACTAAAATGTTTTTTTTTTTATTTATTTATTTGAATTTTACAATTTGTCCAGTAGGACATTTGGTAAAATCTTATAGCTTAGTGGTATAATAATATAACATGGGCTACCCCCAGTGAGATACCATCTTCGAATTGATTTATTGATTGATTTATTTCTTTACTGAGGTGAGTGTATACTAAAATGTGTTCGATAAATGCAATCCTTTTCTCAGCATCGATTATATAGAAACGTTTCTAAAGAATCCTCCGTTTTTGTAAAATATTTCACATTTTTACGAATTTTTCCGCTAAAGCATAGTGACTATGTTTCTCCCTCTCTATAATTGTTTGTTACAATATTTACTCGAAACGACAGTCGCAAAAACTAGACCATTTTCACAAGAAGCGAATTTTTCGCAAGGAGAAAGTTTAACCCGAGCAAAACATACCGTAAAAACGAGCGAGTATTTTTCTAAGCTTGCGAAAACGGTGTGGACGGGTCAAATAAGTTGCTTTGTTCTTCAAAATTCTCGCGACCAGCAGCAGTGCTACCTATTTTTTCTAGGTCAAGATACTGTTAGGCAAAAAACGGTACAAAAACCAGGGCAAAAACTGAACCTTACAGAGTTGAAGCTTCCGTGACTGAGCTACGTGGAAAAAAATTCACGGCGGAAAGGGTTAACTTCTTCGAATGAACGCTAACTGGATACTTCATGGTCCTCGTAAAAGCGCCCTATTTTTTCTTCGTTCGTTGCAGAAAAAGCCGACGGTGCAGCTAAATCGTTCGGTTTGTACCATTTATGGCTATAACCAGCTATAAATGGATCCTGTTTCCTAACAGACTTCTATATGGGTATTAAATCTTCATCCAGACCACTCTGCCAATTTTTATGCTTTTTTTTTGGTACATAGCATGAATTTTATATTTTTATATATAGATTTTATTTTATAAAATTGAGAAAATGTTTACAGCAAAACATTCAAATTCGAACTTCTCAGAAGTTAAAGTGACAAGTGTCAATTTGTATTTATTTAGGTGGCAAAGTATTTCATAAATTTTGGCGCTAAATCTTACAAATAGATTTAGGAAAAGCTACGCCAGTAGTCATAGTTCGATCACAGTAGGTAACGTTCCCCTTTTTGTTCAAAACTCCACAGGACGTCCTGTAGGACGTTATGCTTCCACGCTTTCACGATTAACCGGGAACTTCTTCCAGGAGTTTTGACTTTTCAATTAGCCACAGGTTCGCCTTCACCCAAATATTGTGCCTAATGTCCCTTCGTCACGGCACCTCCCCGTAAATTTTTGAAAACTCTCCGCCCAAATCGAACGAGTTTCAACGTCTAGAATCCATGACGCTTGTTCGTAGCAGTGAAAGCGTAGGAGATGCTGCGAATTTCATGGAATCTACAAAAGAAAGAATGTCATGGATATTCAGCTGAAGGTTAGGTTAAGGTTAGGTTGCGGTTAGATTCATTCAGGTCAGTCATTGTTCGCTACGTATTATCTTATTCCATATTCGTTATTTCATCTTATATTTATAAACTTTTGTTAATCTTTAAATGAGCCCAGAAATAAAAATTTCAATAAAGCAATACTTAGTTTCCTTCGTGTGTTAACAAAAGCATCCCTGATCTTGTTCTCAGAAAAATTCGATTTCTCATGGACAGATTTTGCCAACACGCTCTGTTTGTTAAACAGATCCTAAGTACATTTCATCCAAATTTTTTTTTTTTTATTTGGTAGACTATTTACAATCAATTCTCGTTGAGAATTTTAAGTAACTTCATTTGGCGTGGTACAATAGCTTGGTTTATAATAATTTACATTATGTTGATACTAGTTGAATCTAATGCTTCAATTTAAAGGATGTTTTCTTTTTAGTCTGCGGATCTGGTCCGTCGTGTTAAGTAATTGGGTGATTAGTGGGTTGTGGTGGTTGTTGACTCTTGTGTTATATCTACTTCTGAACTTGTATATTTCTTCTTTGACTGTGGGTATCTTGAGGTCGCGGTGGATTGTTTCGTTGGTGACATACCAAGGAGCATCTATTAGGGGTCTTAGTGTTTTTGATTGAAATCGTTGAAGGATTTCTATGTTGGAGTTACTCGCTGGTCCCCATAGTTGAATCCCATAGGTCCAGACAGGTTTTAGTATGGCTTTATATAGCATTATTTTGCTCTGAGTGCTTTGCTGCCAATGAGCCAGTAAAATTTTTTAAGTTTAATCTTAAGTTGCTTCGTTTTATCTATGATGTGTTGTTTCCATGTCAATCTCCTGTCCAGAGTCATGCCCAGGTATCTGACTGAATCTTTGTTAGGAATTTGTATATTATTAATGGTCACCTGAGGGCAAGGTTGTTTTCGCAGCGTGAAGGTTACCTATGTGGATTTATTTTCGTTAATTTTGAAGCCCCATTTGTGGAACCACTTTTCCATAGAGTCAAAACCTCGCTGGAAAGCGTGGGATGCCATTATTGGATCTGAGTGGGATGCTAGTAGTGCTGTGTCGTCGGCAAATATCGCTGTTGTTATCTCTGCTAAGGTTGGTAAATCGGCAGTGTAAATGGAAAATAGTACATCATCCAAACTTTGTTCGATATCTTTTGGTATGTTCGACTGTGTCTAGGTCGTGTAAAATTCGAAATTCGATTTGCAAGGGATACGTTTAGGTGAGGGGCTCCCGTGTTTCCGCTATAGTTCGTGCGGACATGTAACTTCGTAGATCGGATCCACGGGTGGTCTATGGAGACGTGACCAGAAGCTGTCAACATTTCTTTACGCCGTCAAGACAAACTCGATCACGGTTTAAAATCGCTTCAGAAATCTGGCCTTTTTCTTTTCTTCCGACGGAACAGAAAAGATCTGGTCTGTGAAACCGTTTTCTGCGGTCGAAACAAGACGCATCCAACCCACTTACAAACCTGGATAAGAAAAAAATGTACAGTTTTTCTTCAACATTTACGTTGGATGATCTTTTAAATCTGTAGGAAACTATAATTTGGAAAAATTTATTCTCTGAAAGTATGACAGTTCTTTAATAAGATTTAAAAAATTGAAAAAATTGACAAGTTATAGGCTTGGAAAATGAGAAAAAAGATGAAAATAATTAGAAAATGGGAAAAAGTAGGAAAATTTGTAATTCATTTACTACCAATTAAATTGCAACGAGGTGTTACGATCAATGTTTTTAATATCCTTTATATATATATAAAAAATACTTTTGTATAAATTATATTAAATATCCAGAAGCTAAATAAACGTACATTCTCATAGATAACGTGTTATTATCGCTATCTGAAGCTCGGAGCAATCGTATGCTTATTATCTTGACGCAGGAAGACTATTCGCAATCTGCCCCTCCGACAATACCGCAAATAGATTGTTAAGAAACAGTCGTTTAAATGTCACCTAATGGTTCATCAGATAAGATAATACAATTTCGCCATTGACCGTGATTCCTTGAAGAGATGGCCACCATCTAAGTTAGGGAGTGACCTATTGAATCGAGGGTTCCCGACGTAATTTCGAAGGGATGAGCTTGTACATTGGGGGATGATCCTTGTATCGAAGGTATAAATTGGATATTAATATTTGATGAACTCTCTTTCCCTCCCTCTTCCTCGCTTGGATCCTGAGAGAGGAAGAAAATGATCGATCCTACGATAGGGGTTGATTTCTACTCACCAATCTTCCTTTTTTTTTTTAGATATCGTTTTCCTGAAAATTATGAGATTGAATGATATATAGACTGCGAATATTTATTTATACATTTATGGGGAATTTAAATTGAATTTTATTCGAACAAAATAATATTTGATATAAATTATTTGATTTTCGTTTTTATTCGACATTTTGCGTAATAAATGATGAATTGTAATTGATGTGATTGATGATACCGATGTAAGATATAGAATATGAATTAATATTAGGTGACATAAATCTATCTTTTTTTTGCATTGATACAGAACGTACATAGTGACACAAAAATCTATGAAATATTCAATGCGACGTACTTCTTATATTGTATTATTTTAATGAATTTGCCTCATATTATATGTATCGTATGATATCATAATTTATAAAATGATTCTCAGGCAAAAAACAAATCAAATATTTGGAAAGTAAAGAAATTATCGTTCTTGCGAAGTTAAGGAAAAAGGAGAAGTTAGATGAGAAAATTTAATGTGCTAATAGTTATATCTCTAATTACTTGATCGTTGAAAATGGTTAAACGCTTTAGGACCATAGGTATTTTGGAGCGGATAGATAATATAACGCTTAAATATTTTATATTTTTTGAACGAACCTTCATATTTCGGCTCGGCCGATGGCTTTTTTCTCGAATTTTTTCAATGATTTTTTTACGGGCTACCAACAAAACGGCTCGTTTTATATTTATGACGCTAGATCAATGTGGCGATTTTTTCTATCCTCCATCCTCCACGGTATATAGAATTTTATGATTTTACGAGTAGAGGTATCTCGTCTCCTCGTTGCAGCTGGCAATATAGTATTTGATCTTGCATCCCTGCAATCACTAACTCGGAACATTGCCTGTTAATAAGATTTTTAAAAGAATTTTTATTATACTTCCTACAAACATTCCCATAACCGTTCTAATCCTAATAAATTTCATAATTGCACAGTTAATTTAATTTAATCCACTGAGCTACAATACTAAACTGAGAAACATTTTTTTTATTACCATTGAATCGGACATTAATTAATTGGACATTTTTAAAATCGACAAAATTATAGTCTTTTGTAAGACACTTACTAATTATATATTTTTGAAAAGCAGTAAAAATACAGAACGAGGTTTACAGAGTAAGATATACGAAGCTGAAAAAATGTAGAGGAACGTCGCTAAAACATTATTTTTTAAAATGTACCTTCTAATCATTTATTTTTTTTTTAAATAAACTACTATAGGATTTATAAAATCTATATAGCATGTGTACATAATTAATGTAATTTTTGTATTATATCCGTTTTTTTTAAATAACAAAAGTAATAAGTTACGCCAACAATTCGTCCTTAAGGACACGATACCTTGGTTTAATTTGTAATATAGTTTATTTAAATTTATTTAGTAAGCATATTACTACATGATTTCATGTAAGCGATGATACAAGCAGGAAAGCAATGAAATGATCCTAAGGAGTGAAAAAGAAAAAGAGAATTTTCCATACGAATCTTTAATTTCAAAGGAATTAATCTTAAACACTTATCTTTGCGTTTATTTTATTAGACAATATATCATAGAATATGATAACCATGTACAAGAGCTTTCATTATTTCATAATGAAAAAACTTTAATTTTGCTGAAATTTGATAAAATCTAATTTGTTTAGTCATTAGATTCTGTTTCTTATGAATATTAACCATTACATTAAGGAACACCTAAGTAATTAATCTATAATACAATTCATTGATACAATATATAGGGTGGTTGGTAACCGGTGGTACAAGCGGAAAGGAGGTGATTCTACGCGAAAAAAGAAGTCGAAAATATAGAATATGTTGAGAATTGTGGATCTTTAAAGCCGAAATAATGTTATAGGAACACTAAATTTATACTGAGGATTAATATTAAAATAGTAATATATTCATTTCATGGACGATTTCTTATATATTTCTCGATATACATTTTGCACGCTTCCCAGCACTTTCGTTTATACCCGACTGTTAACCGACTGAACAGTTTACATTTCTTTGTTTTCGAGACGCTGCGCACACACATACTTCCACAGACTGATATTTACATACAAGTATCTCTACTATGCATTTAACCCAGTCCAGCACAGAAAATTATACATACAATTATACATCTCAACAGAATAACATTTTTCTTTTTTTTAATTTTTTTCTGAATTTAATTGGAAAATTTTACCACATCTCCCATACTCTCCAGACATTGCCCCATCTGATTACCACTTGTTCACAGCATTACAACACTTTTTAGTAGGTAAAAAATTTGAAAATATTGACATTCTCAAAAATAGCTTAGAAAATTATTTTAAAGAAAAACAAGAGAACTTTTATCGAGACGGAATGATGACCCTACCAGAAAAATGGGAAGAAGTTGTAGAACGAGAGGGGGATTACATTTTTTCATAAAACTGGAAGGTATATAAACAATCTTAACATATATAACCGCTCGAAAAACGACACGAACTTATAGGATGACCTATTCTATTATAGAATATGGTAATCATGTACAAGAGCTTTCATTGTAAAATAATGAAAGAAAGTTAAATGGAGTGATAGTATTGTTTATCCATAGATATTATCCATAGAACATTCTCAAATATAGAATTATGTAAAATAGGAGATTAGAATTAATATGTATAGAACAAAATTTTACAGAACAAAAATATAATGGAAGCTTTTCTTGGTCATAAAATTCTTTGGCACATAGAGATTGTAGTTGAACAAGTTGATAAGAAAATACAAATAAATAAATAAATAAATAAGTAGAATGACTACTTCGTCCAATTGTAATGTTATGTTATAGAAATTAATGCTATTATATAAATTTATCGATGTTCTATAGGTTATATTCTCAGATATTTTTCAGTTATCATTTAACCTATTATTACTTTATGTAAGTCAGTTTAGTAACAATTTTTGGGAACATACGAATTTGATATCATTAGAAATTAGAAATATACAGGGTACCGGCTTGCAGCGGAAACCGTCGACGCAGCAAACATAAAAAGAAAATTAAAAAGAAAACACCCAACAGATCTCACAAAGGACATAACCCAACAAACATTCACCACACTAAAGAAATAAATTAATCAAATTCGATGAATACCATGTGGGGGTAGCCATCCACATGTTACGTAGGGAAGTATTATAAATTAGCAGAAGAGACAGTATGATAAACACAATGTTGTAACACTCTCACAAAATTGAATATAATATGACAACATTAATATACCTTAACGACGTTTATAAACAATCAGCCACGTCTTTCGTTAACGTCACACCATCCCACATATTAATTATACACATAATTAATTACAAAACTACAACT
The DNA here is from genome assembly GCF_024542735.1 of Bombus huntii. Classification (NCBI taxonomy): domain Eukaryota; kingdom Metazoa; phylum Arthropoda; class Insecta; order Hymenoptera; family Apidae; genus Bombus; species Bombus huntii. The sequence goes on from NC_066251.1 coordinate 7,763,251, forward strand.
TGTTAGTATACTAGACTCCTAAATGTAGTGGAATGCTGACTGCATAAATGCAATGTTTCTACTTACTTATTCCGCAACGTCCTTAAGGATATTTCTGTAGTAAAAATGGGCATGACCAAATCGAACGAATAGTTTAAATAATTTTTTAAATTAACTTTAATTCTAATAATCTGTGTAATAGTATATGCTATACTTCTAATCAACACTTATACACTTATCTACGTATGTACAAAGATTATTTTACAGACATTCACACGATGTACCGTGCTCACCAGGTACCATTTCGTCGTCAGTCGGTGTTTATATACATTGTGCCATCGTTAATCTCAGTCAATTAATTCCCTAAACGAAACATAATTTGTTTTATTGCTTCTATTGTTTTTGGCTCACATTGTATATGGTTGAAATAATGGTGGCTTGGGAGGTAACTGAATACTAGTAGATAAACCGATACCTGTGGGTAGTTTGATCTGCTGTTGGGTGCTATCGTTGGTATTGGGTGGCGAGCTTTTCTCGAGTATTTGTTGTTGGTTGTTGTTATGATGAGAATGGTGATGCTGAACCCCGACGCAGTCGCAGTCACTGGAGGCGTCCGAGTGAATTGGACTCAAGGACTCGGGTAACAACGTCGGCCTGTAAGTGGTCGACGCGCTAGTGGGTGGGTTGCTCATCTGAAAGGCGTTATTTCCCACTGTAGAAACGCCCAAGTTCGATAGATGCAGGGGTTGTAGAGAAGGATGAGGCTGCAGGAGATGCGGATACGCAGCCGCGTTGCGAGGATGTGGCCGATGAAGGGAGGATGCGCCCGTAGGTGCTGCAGTGTACGGCGTATATCTTGTGGCGTAATAAGCTGCCGCTGCTGGGTAGCTGTGGCCCAGATGAGTAGGTGGTAGACTCGGAGCTGCGTGGTACGGAGGTGGCAAACTTGCCGTTGCTGCCGCCAAGAGGGTTGCCGCTAACGTTGGATCCGTGTACATCGCGTACGGCCACGCCATGGCCATTCTTTGCCGCTTGTCCTTCATACGACGGTTTTGGAACCACACCTATTTTCACACCATTAGAAATCATCTGAACATTAGATGTATATGTGTCAATGACTATATATGATATGAGGCTAAAATTAGAATTATGAAATATAAATCGAATAATAAGATTAAAGTTAGACTTATGCATTGCAAGTTTTCAGAGGTTGGAAGGTAGAAGGGAAAACTTTAGGCGAGAAAGTTTTAGAATATTTTTTAGATATCTGCTGTATCAAATTTATTTCGATGCTTGATTTTACAAATTAGATAATTAAGATTAGAATTTGAATATTGAATTTTTACGGAGATGAAAGGTAGAAGGAGGATATATGTGATGTAAAGATGTTCGTGTTTGTGCGCAACGTTGTTTTATTATAATGTTTTCGAGATTTGGTAAAAATCGCATCCATTTCAATGTTATATCCTACGAATTGTAAAGCTTAAATTTAGATACTGAATGATTAAAGGGCGGAAAAGTAGAGGCGGAAGATGTTTCCTAGGTTTAATATATTGAAGATTTCAAAGTTAAGATGCAGGATCGGAGGTACACGAAGGCTGACCGGTGCCTAACGTTTCTACCATTTAACACCTCGATCATTTCCATCGGTACACGGTTTTATAGCTATTGTGCGGTCCAGGCAGCGCGAGATGAGAAATTAAGGGATCCATTAAAGTCAAAGGTAACACGAGAAAACCGCTAATTAAAGTGTTTAACACCTCGAACCGGATCGACCGGTCGTGGTCGAAAGAAATTAAGAAGTCACGGAAAAAGGATCAAGGGAGATTCAGAAGCAAACCAAAGACCAAGAAGCTTTTGTTTGCTCTCCGTGATTGACTGTTTGCTTGGCCGTCGGAGTGGAATAAAAAAAAAAAGAAGGAGGAGGAAAAAGAATCGGCAGCGGACTCTGGCGAGTCTCCCTCTCTTCTTTTCGAGCTATAATCGCCAATCAAACATGGCAGTCTATGTAAAAACGGTTCGACGTTCTTATTCATACTGTTCCAGTAAAAACTCTTAATTACTATTTAATGTACTTCTATATTTATGTAATTATTATTCAATTATTAGAAAATACTTTTCATTTTGGCCTCCGATTCATAAATAATATAATAATCTTTCCATCCGCTTTATTGATATTTTATTTAATAAGTAATAGAGGTTTTAACTCCTCGAAGGAAAAGGTTTGCTCGAAGAAACGAAACGAAACGATATTCAAGGTTTTTTCCTGAATATGTACTATCGTCACTGTCGATTACCGACATCAATTAAACACAGCGAGGTGTTAATAGAACGCTTTTCTACGCATAGATCGGAAGGTGAGCTCATTGTTTACTGAAATTTATTGCAATATGTTTGCTTATCTTCGATAAACATTCTGTCGTAATGGCATTTAGAGACGATGGTACGATTTGTATAATTGATCGTTTGATAATCACTGTTTTTACTACCTTGATTGTCGATTCCGGTAAATGTAATTCTGCCGCCAATTCGCATCTTCTAGGTCTGCTAACGTAATTCTCTCTGTGAAATTCTTTCTCTAGCCTTGATAGTTGTTCCCGAGTAAACGCTGTCCTATATCTTCTAATATTCGGGTCCATCGATGATAAAGGTTGCTGTTGAGATACCGTTGCATCTGAAGATCGATAATAAATTCGAAAACGTTTTAAACATTCTCGAATACTTGTCGATAGTTTCGCAAGATTGCGTCGCATTTAGAGAAGTACGGAAATTCGGAGAAAATCCGCAGCAGCGGATGATCGTTTTTAGAGACGTATAAAGAGGAATAGAATGAATGAGAGAAAGACAAAAACTATGTTGAACGATAGCTAAGACGGAAAGAAAACGATAACTAGCCTTCATTTGAACTGCTTCTTGATGCGATCCTCTCCGGAATGTTCCTTTTCTCTTTTTGTACTCTATTTTAGAGAAATTAATATGTAGTAATTGCTAGTATGTAGTAGCTCGTAATTATTGATACCGATCCGCCACAATGCTAATAATTGCTATAAGAATTTTTAATATACAACACTACATTCTAGTGTTTTCTTTTCTTTTGCGCAAGGCTGCTTTCAGCATCAAAATCTTTTTCACTTAACCTATTGCTGCTCTACAAATATTTAATGCGGTTTATTGTATTTTTATTATTATATATCATATGTATATACTATATATTTTACATATACATTATATATATTATATGTATTATCTGTATTTCTATAATAGGATTATCTTACAATTCGAAAATTCCTAGAATTAACGATTCAAAGAAACAAAGAAAAGATAAATATGTACATATTCCTGTATACATATATTCAGTAACAGTACTTGTAATTGTATAGGTAAATGAGATGATTAAGTAATTTGTACTTTTGAAGTACAAACAAGGGATAATGAGTACCATGATTTTCTTTAGAAAATCCGAAGTTCTTAACAATACATTAATCTTTTAGAATGATCTTTCCCTAAAAAATAACTGTAAACGAATTTCTATGATAAACCAGGAAATCGGTCATTTAGACCGCTTCTATATCATAGAATTTATATTTTCAAAACCGAACCACGCCAAATGGATATCCAACAATGATCGACTACATCAACTTTGCGCACAGTTAGTTCTCTAAACACAGGATTATCCGTTCATTATTACGTCCCGTCGGCGAATACCAACTTACGCATTTCCTAGCGATGTAAACATACAGTTTAATATTAATTATAATCTAACAATTTTAATAACGTTCAAATCTATTCCAAATAATCGACGAATAGCCTACAGACTAAGGACTGATACTCTTGTTAATCTTAAAACTGACAGCTGACATTTTTTAGTAAAACCAATGGAACGCTTAACAGCGAAACGCTGAACGGCGGAATTTTCAAAATTCAAATCGTTCACACAGACTATTTACTAAAAAATACCTGGCGGACATCTTATCTCATATTTACCTTTTTCAGAAGTCTTGGGTATATTCGGCGACGGGCTACGTGGAGGGCTTATCTGATACTGTGGAGGCACAAGATCCACCACAATAGTCTCATCCTCTCTTTGATCCCGTTCTTGATCTTCAAAGTTCCTTTGAAATCCTTGCATTTCGGTTTTATTCATAAAACGTTACATTCACTTATTCATTTTACACAACACACTGTTATATCTTAAAATTTATTTTGTTACAAACTTGATTCCCACTAACATTCATCGATGAAGATTCATTCCACGTTTCACACAAATAAGATTTCGCTGTTTACTACGGACTAAAACTAGTCCGCCCAACGGAACTCCAACGTGCGTTATAAGAGTTTGCCAGAGAGTACTGAACTAGCGGTTTATATGCTTTGCCTTACCCGGAGAAACCATAGTTCCTCTGCGTGGGCGATTGGTAGGTTCTCAGTGGCGTTCCATTGGCCAATGGTGCCGCTGGTCCTGCCCATTCTCTCCCGTTCAAACCTGCTTTTCTTCTCCCTCTCTTCTCGCTAAAAAAGGCATTTTTTTCCACCAGATGAGGCAACCCATTATCTTATGCATGCAAGCTTGTGGAAATTATCTCTCGTTATTTCCCTAAGCAAATTCGGTCGAATAGAACATTTGTGAATTTCCGCACGCTATTGTGTCTTAATTGACTACGAAATAATATACGGACTTATAGTAAATCAATTAAGTTTGAATGAAACAAAGAAGCTTCGATTGGTTGTAAAATTTTAATGAAAGTTTCATCATCACTGATCGTTGTTATTAGAAGGATAAATTCAACAACTTTGACTTTCCGTTGGAATTCGATTGATAATCGGAGCCGAAACTTTTGTCCATAGTTTTTTAACTTCAATCGTAACTTTTTAACTTCGATCTTAAAAGGTAATAAAGGGGTCATCGTATATATAAGCAGCAAGATAAGTCTATAAAAGAAAGTATATAAATATACATACTATTCTTTTCTGTGTAAATATACATAATATTCTTTTTGTTACAGAATTATTTTATTGTTTCATTATCATATTATATAGATCCATAATATGTACGAAATAAAAGATACATATCGTGTTAAGAATACTTTCAATAGACATGCTGTTGTATGAGTGGTATTTCATTTATTTCTTTTCCATAATGAATCATAATATTATATATATATATATATTATGATTCATAATCCTATATATACATATACGAATAAAATATTAATAAATTATAACAATGAATGGGAAATGTCTGTGATATTTCCAAGTATACATGTAACAAATGTGTCCATATCTGAAAATGAATCATTTTATGAGAGAGGAAATAGTGTTTTCTGTTTTTCTACTATTTTTTTATGTTACTGACACTCTTTGGTCGCGGTGCAATATTTTCTTTCGTGTTCTACATTATTTCTTACATTTATATTTTGATATATTGGCTACAGGTTTATCATATAAAATGAAATTTTGCTCTGAAATAGTTAATTTTCCATTCTATGGTAATTTAAAAATTATTATTTCACTTTTTCATTTTATTTCATTTACAGGAACTTTAGTAACATCCGGCAAAAATTTGACCAGTTTTGATGCACAGAAAACCGAAGCTGTTCGAAAAAACATCTAGCGACTATAACCATTGTAGTAGGAAACATGCCTGAAGACGGAAGATTTTTGTCAAAGAGACCCAGCGCGCAATAATGTCATAAAAAGCAAAGAACTCTGGCTTCCTACCACTATTACGGAGTTTTCTTCAAGCGCAACTGTCCTCGTAAAAACTTTGCTCTATTTTAAATGACCGGACAATTGTAAAAGTTGCATCGTCCTCTTCTTCTGTTGCCTTTCTCCCCTCCCTGCCAAGCATGTGCGAACAACATTTCGTGAAGCGTTTATTTTGTCCACCAAAACTTTTTCCTAGAAATATCAACAGCGTTAAATGAAATGAAATAAAAAAGCTGTTTCTTGTACTATATATAATAATTTCATAGTATAAATCACTATTTAAAGCTATCTTTCTTTTTGAAGAAAAATTGCTGTTTATTCAGTTGTTCGTAACTAAATGCCCTTTTTAGTAAGATCGTTATAATAATTAATAATTTTATTACGTAACGTATGAAGAGAAATTATTGTTTGTCTATTTGTAATTAGAATGAGGTTGATCGATAGAGACGCACAAATGAAATTAATCGTTCTAGTATATGAGTAAATATTAGGCAAAAAATGGAAAGTTATTCTTTGCAATAGTTACAAATAACATAAATGTCAACTTCGATAGCACTTGAAAGTTGAGAAACATAGTAGAAGGCAAGTGTAAATGTGTTATGAAACTATTATTTACTTGAAAGCAGAGTATATTCATAAAGATCGTTGTACGGGTGATCTGCTAATTATATTGGTATATATTAATTGGTAATTATATATATGGGTACAGATCCCATTCTTTTAAGTTCCATAAAACGAACCCTGCTGTATTTTTTATTATTAAGGAATGCTTTACAATATAAAAACAAAAAAAAAATATAATCCTGAAGGCAAATACTGTATTATACGTTAAAATTAACTATAAGATTGTATTAATGTACTTCTGTAATGTATTTCTTATACAGGTACATAGCCTATTATATAGTCCACATATGAATAGACGGATACATATATGTATACATAGGTATTTGCAACCACAGAGCAAATTAAATTCTACTAGCTATTTAATTATTTGTTCAATAATTTTGTTCACCTTCGGTCTCCGTAGACAATACTAATGTCATATTGTTCAAAATCCCATCGAGTTCACGTATAGAGAATGGCAATATCTAGGAAAACGAGCGCAATGTTGAAAATTGGATCAGAGATTGCTAATAATTCTTGCACGACCGGGGCCGTTCGACGTTTACGACGACACCGAAATCTCTAGTTCTTGTTAATCTTTAATCGGTCTCTCTCACCAACGAACAAACTCCGAAGCACGCTTTGATTCGGCTTTAATTTATCTGCAATAGCAAAAAAAAGCAAAATGATATATTATGACACATGGAAACAAATTGGATATTTCGTGAACTTACTTTTCGAAACCTTGGTGACGATTTACAGCCATTAAAAACCATAAAGCTTAATAACTATGTGCATTGATAGATCGAAGATATATTTTCCCAACAAAAAGTTATAGAGTATTTAAATTACAATGTATTTTGGCATTAGCACAAACTTATGTAATTTTACAAATTGCTTGATGATTTTCTTTATTAAATTACTTATGTTCTAAGACTTAACTTGTTTCGTGTAATGATAGGTGATATTTATCTGTTAAGATTATTTAAAGTTTATCAAGATATTTAGCTTAAAAGACAAATCACTTCAACAGACTAGGAGATGTGTTTCTTTAGACCACGTGTTTGCTTCTATGGCTTTCATGGTACCGTTCATCATCATAAGAATTCTATATTTAATAGTCGCCGTTGACTTATTCTTGATTCCAAGTTCTTTTCAGCTATTTCGCGATAGCCTCCATTCTCCATAATTTACTCATGTTCTCCTTCAAATATTGTAAAATAATTACCATCCACGTGTTATGTTTCTATCTTATTCTACGAAAAATTTGACACCTAAGAACATTCACTTATTGTCCATTCGTTATTCGAATTCATCTGTGTTTCATTCATGATCGGTTTCCATTTTTTAGCGGTCTGTACTTGCTTATCGTTTATCATTTATTCAAATTTTTTGAATTTTTTTACTTGAAGATATTTAGTCGTACGTGTTATGTCTACATCTGCATATCTACATTTCTATTCCATCTTAATACAAAGTTACGATTCAACATTAAGTATATTAGCGTATTTATTTTTAATTGTCCATAAAATTAAGAAATGTCGCAGATAAATACTAATTGAAAATTTGGATACCTGATGATACTTTACAGTACAGTAAGATGGTAGGTCTTAACCTAAATCAGTACTTAAACTTATCGGTTCTTATTAGGAACAATCGATAGAGAAAACGGCAAGTTTACTTTCTATTGAAAACAACCTTGTTTTAACGTGGGTAACTTACTGTCGGTACGGTAACTAGGCTTTGTCATTGAAATACGACTAGCAATTAAATCTGGAGCATCTTCTTGTTTGTTTTGTTTTGCTGGTTTGGGATCCTGCGAACATCCAAAAGAGACGAACTTAAAAAGGGCAGACACGTCGCTTGTTACAATATTACCGTAAAGCCCAATATAGGATGACTTTTCAAGAAATCACAAATTGCACATATTTTACCAAATTTTTACGTCATTTTTGCAGCGAACTATTGAACTATTAGGTCATTGTAAATGAAAGAGATGAGTACTTAAAATCTTCAACGTCTGTGACCTTATTAAAGATGTTCATATATAATATCAACAAAGTATTAAAATGGGCAATCACAGTTTTAATATACATAATTTGGCTATTATAAAATTCTTTTTTTTATTTACATAAAAAATCTTGTCAGGATCATAAAAAATGTGAATATCAATGTAATTAATGTATTTAATTTAATAAAGATTAATGTATTTAATCAATAGTCATTATTATAATTTGTGGTTTTATTTTATAATGTGTATTCGCATAAGCTCTCGCATAGCCTTCCAAATTAAACTTTGCATATTTATATTCAGTTAAATATTCATATTTATATTTTCATTCGTTTTTCTAAAAAAAATTTCAAAACATCCTTTCTGCGAGTCTAGAAATTAAAAACGAAATTAAATTAGGGTATTTATTAAAGAATAATGGTATGGCAACAATTTTTAGAACGTAATAATGCAATTAATCGCGATAATATCCTTGAGATGCAAAAAGTACAAGTCTAGATTCGCAGATAGTACTGAGGCAGATCGTTAATTAAAACATAGTATTTCTCAGTTCCTAAAAAAGCACTGAACTCCTTAATCTGGCAAATTGCTCACCTGCAGAACAAATTAGCTGTTTTTTTCTCAGCGAAAGGTGCTCAAGGGGTTAATTCGAAAACTTTAAAGCTAAACGCTAGCGGAAACCTATGCAAATAGATTTCCGACGATATAAAAATTGATTACACCGTAAAAACTCGATTCTTTCGCGGAAGCCCTTTTTGATTTTTTCCAACTCTTAATTCGCTTACCAGAGAACTTGTACAAATAGCTAGCTTGGAAAATTTCTTTATAGCTAGGAAGAAAACTGCTTAAACTTTCATCATCGTTGCAGGATTTGTTTTCGTCTTTCTTTGTAATTAAGATCGTTTTTGAAAAGAAGAAACCGTTGAGCTTAAAAATTTATTTTCCTTTCCACGTGGAAATACGATGCTACTTTTTTTAAAAATAACAACGCTGGAATAAAAAAACTAAAGATTGGAATAAAATTCTAAAATATTATTTAGAAGGAAAATTGACAGGAAGATTATGCCACAGTGATTGGTAAAGTAAACGATCGCACTGGAAGAGACACTAAAGGAAACAGGAGAGGGGCTAGCAGTGCTGAAAGAGATAATGGAGAAGAGAAGTGAATACAGCTAGAATCAAAGGCCAAAGAACGACAGGCAGAAGGGTTAGGGTAATATAACAAAGTGCAATGTAACATATATCGTATTACAAGGTAGCATAAGTGTACTGTAAGGTGACTTAAGTAGTAATGTAAGAAAGTATGTAAATCGAAAGTCGTCCAAAGCCGAAAGGCAGGGACTAAGTTTAATAAATAAATAATAAATAATAAATAAAGTAAACGATCGCAATGTAGACAATTTTTACAAAATACGATACTGATTTTGCTTGTTGTCTTTCTCCCAATTTTTTGGAAAACATTTAGTTCGCAACAGGTGAAAATGTGGAACGGTCGATTTGGGAAATTTGTGAAGCCAGTAGTACGGATTTCAGTACGTTTTATGTGATAGGCAATTCGTAAATGAAGCTCTTTTATAAATGTCACAGTCATCTGAAATCGATGATAAATCGTGCATTTTAGGGAGAAGATTAACAGAATGCAACGTGTGGAAAGTCAGAACTGTTTTCATGTTTTTATTAGAGATATCACCGAGTGTAAATTATTATCTCATTCGTCAAAAATTCAACTGGTATTTTTGATTTCCTAGTCAGAAAATCTGCTACGTAACCCTTTGCTGATTAATTTCTAATTAGATCTTAACACGTTAACTACTGCGCGGAACTCGTTGAAAATTTTCCTTCTCAAAATTCGCCAACCATTCAAATACCATTTGAAAATCACTTGCGCGTGGCGCCTACATAACCATCAGTGGTAAACTTGTTAAGTGAAATACACTTCTCCCTTCCTTTTCCGTCCTTAATTTCCTTATTTCTCTCCTTCAATTACACAATACCACAATGTTAAATAATATCTTGAGGAAAAAATAAACGCTCGTATCACGAAAAACTAAAATAGTATTCAGGCTTTCCTAATTAAAAAAGTTATTTCTCCGTAGAAAACGTTTCTCTTTCTAAATGCTACCCAGTCAAGAATGAAAACGTTTCACAGGATTTTTCGAGTCGAATCACGAGCATCGAGTCCTCCATTATCTAAAAGTTTCATTCTCGCAAATAATCCCATTTATACCAGTTTACGCTAGATACGCAAATTCAGAAAATCGACGCATAAAATGATACCGTGTACACGGAATATTTGTTTTTATGAGAAAATATAACGTCTTTTACCGACGCTATATAGAGAAGTTATAGAGAACGTATGGTGATAAGGATAGATCGTGGAACAAGGTAGATAACATTATTCGGTAGAACGTAAAACACGTGGAACGAGCTCATCACATCGGTCGATAGCCGTTGGTCTCTCTCTCGCGGACGTAATTTTCACGCACACGAGAGGGTGGACCGAGGCAGTTTATAGATTTCGCATAAACCAACGTTACACCGTACACGCAGGTAAATTAGGCGCTTAATCAAACCGTTTAATCAGCGGCATGATTGCGACCGCATCTGCACCGGCTGTTCGCGCCAATTATCTCCTCTCGATTCGCGAACCTACAGTCGCTTCCAAATTTCAAGGATTTCCATCGATTCGACACTTTCGACTATATGTTATGAGGTGTATATTGCACTTTTAGTTTTATATTTTGGTATGGTTTTATAGGTACTATAGGAACTAACAATTTTTAAGCCATATCATTTTAAGAAAGTATAAATTTTATCGATGACAATGGTTAATTTCTTATAATGTTATGTAACTTGAAAGCTATTAAATAAGTATAAAAAGTATATATAAGATACAAAATATTTAAAAAATTCTATACTCTCAGTTTTATGCTCTAGTATGGCGTAAATACTGCACTCCTTTCTTATTTGTTGTTAGGAGTAACGAGAGAATTTGGTCTGTCAAACTCTTTAGTTATAGACATCGTGCCATGTTGTCTGAAAATAATATTTTGTGGATAATATTATTTACTATTATATATAAATTATATAGGGTGGGTGGAGTAGCACATCCCAACCAAGCTGCGACAGCTCTTGTCGAGTAGATAAAGACACTGGAGGCCGAGCATTGCCCTGATGAAACACGATGTCCTTCCCATTTGTTAGTTCTGAATGGTTTTGTTCAATTGCTATCTTTAATCCATCTAATTGTGAGTAATACTTTTCGAATTTATTGTTTGGTTGTTTAGTAAAAGCTCATAATACAGAATTTCTTTCCAGCTTCACTAGACTCAGAGCATAATTTTGTTAGGATAAAGGTTGGCTTTTGAGGTGGCAAAATAATTCATCCCGCCTTCCCCAAGATCTTTTCCGCTCAACATTATAATAAATAATCTATCTTATAGAATACATCGGATTTGTTTCCTTTAAATCGTGGGGATTTAATCCATCAAAACGTTTTGTGTAACTAAGCTTCACAAAATGCTCGTGGAAAGTGGATTGTGATATGTACGTATAGCGTGGATTATACTCAATCAGTGTTTTGATCTGTTTTTTATCAGTGGCATAGGGTAATCTTCAAGGCTAGAATCACCAACTTTAAACCTAGCAAATCGCTTCCACACAGTTCTTTCAGCTATAGGGCCGTCATCATAAACAGCGCATATCTTGTTTCCTACTTATGTGGAATTTTGTCTTTTTGATAAAAGAAAAGCATCAAATCATACTTCACTTTTAAGAGCGTACAAAAATAATACTAACAAAAATTAATGTATCTTAACCAAACTCTTTTCTAAAGATGTCTGAAATATCACCTTTTACAGTATGTATACGTATCACTTCTTCTCAATCATTCTGATATATACAGATCCATATCTACTGAAAGTTGTCACGAATTATATATATGTCGGAGATGAAAGGAAAACCGGAGCCTTCCCTTTGCAATTTTGGGAAAGTCTTCTAATGCTTTAGCCTAGATTTTATCATAGCTGTAATTAAGCAATTGTTGTCATTTGTAATTGTTCGATATTTGTGATAGCGAAAGTGGGTTCGAGGTGACAACTGGTCGCCGAACGTAGCCACGGTCACGGGATAAACGTTTTGCCTGACGAAGGTGTGGATCGGTTGTATTGTTCTCTCTAGAAATCACATAGAATCGTACTTTGGAGATGTCGATATAATGGGACACACGTTGTATTAGGAATCAAACTCCAGACAGAAACTGCCTAGCAACGGCGCTTGGGTCTTTCTCGATGCTTCCAAAGAGTATACAACAAACTTTTGGCAGAAACTGCCTAGCAACGGCGATTGGAACCTTCTCGATGCCTTCAGCGAGCATATAACAAACAAATGCAGTCGTACAGCGAAAAAGATTTTCATCAGATATTCATTCGTGTGATCGCCTTGGAAAGTGATACATCGAGCAGTGTACCGAGTGTCTCAGCAATCGTATTTTTTTGTGTTTAAAATTATTCTACGCATGGTAAAGAGTTATCCCGTTGACTGTGGATTCGTTTGAACCTAGGAACATTGTTAATAGCGTTAATTAAATTCATTATTCGTAAAACCTATTAATCGTTAATCTCATTATTCGTTAAATTTATTATTCGTTACTCTTATTATTCGTTAAACTTATTATTCTTTGATCTAATCGTTAGTTAAACTTATCGTTTGTTAATCTTATTATTCATTAAACTCAATATTCATAATATTTTGTAAAATCTTGTATATCCGCGTAAATATAATCTCTGTCTCGTAAAACGATGGCTAACTCAAACGAAGAATCGTTACGCGCCTTAAATTCTAATGTTAACCCGACATATATTTATGTGGGATGGTGTGACGTTAGCGAAAGACGTGGCTGATTGTTTATAAACATTGTTAAGATATGTTAATGTTGTCAAGGAGTGTTGTGAGCGTTACCAAGGTTTGTTAAAGGAAAAGTGAGCGTGGTAATGCTGCCAGAGTTGAATTAATCATGATCGAGAGAAGTTCATCGTGTTGCTGTGACGTAGAAATAGTGTTAAGCGAATTCGTGAAGTGCGATATTATATTTGATTTTGCGAGAGTGTTACAATATTGTGTTTATCATACTGTCTTTTCTGTTAATTTATAATAAACATTCCTACATTTATATATATCCCGTAAACAAAGTTTACAGTCAGAAATATACTAATTATAATAGACCAATAGGTCCAATAAAATAGCTTCTAATTACCTTTGTCCCGCAATTAGAATCATCTAGTTTTCGATGTATAAACATTACATTGAAGTTGAGGTAGGTGAAAATTTTAAGTATACACTACTTTAAGAATTTTTTAGTGTTTAAGAAGATTAACTTGGCGATGATTATCGATCAAAATTATTCTTTTTCTTGGAGACATTCGGAGCTACATATGCATTATACTGTTACGTTTTGTTTGGCACGTTTTGGTTGTGTTGCCGTTAATTTTTGAATTCAGATTAAATTATAGTGTTGTCTGTTGTTTAATGCGATTGGCAATTAAACTCTACGTTTCGGCTAACCTGCTACGCGCAGGAGTACTGGCACGGGAGAGGATTAAATTATATTATAATTATATTATAATTAATTATATTATTAGACAAATATTCTTCACAAAAAAATGTTTATTCGTATTCTAATTGGATATTGACAGAATTGTCGTTGAAATTTCGAATACTCGAAGTTACAATCGTTCGCAATACGTTTTCACTCTTATTAATTACAAGATTTTAATTTGATAGATTTTCAATAATTTACAAATTGACAAGTACAAACACGTCGATTAACAAGACTAACAAGAACTGGGAACTAATGAAACAAAGAACTAAAAGCTAAAGAACTAAAGGACTAAAGAACTTAAAAACTGAGAGCGAAAAACTAAGAGCTAAACGAACTAAGAGCTGAAAAAAAACTAAGGAACTAAAGAATTAAAAGGCAAAGGAACTGAGAAATTAAGAGCTAAAGGAATTGAGAATTAATCGCTATGAACAAAGTAATTACTTGCCAAGAAATGGGGAACTGATCGCCAAGAACCAAGGAATTAATCACCATGAACTGAGGAACTAATCACACAAAACTGAAGAATTAACTACTCTGAACTAAGGAATTATTTCTCTTTTTTCTACGTCGCTACGCTTATTTATATTTAGGTCTACCGTGGAGGGGTCGTCATGTGACGGGTTATTCCGTGGGGCTTGTGAGGCTCGAATTTGGTTTCTATACAAATTGTTAAAATTTATTTAAATTTCAAATTGGAACGCTCACTCGCGCTATTGGTAGTTTTAGTCTACGCGCTGCGCACGCGCCGTGACAATACACATACATAAACAAATATTGTATATATGATATCAAAGGTTTGCCTGACTCAAACAACGCACGAAACAAATGAAATTTAAATAGAATGAAAGGCAATTAGAAATGTTTAAATCTTAGAATCGAATATCCTTTTAGATTCTAAGAAAAAATTCCTTCCTTTTTATCAATTACTAGTAACAGATACGTATCTTGTTATTCATGAGAAACAAATGAAGACTACAGAAAAACATAAATACGATAAATTGCACTGTCATATTTGAATACATGAAGATTTCTAGTAAGTTGTTTCTATTCTGCTCACAATTTTTTATCTTCTGAGACTTTAATGTATCTTGTTTAATGAATAAACTTAGTTGCACTGTTCTTTAATTCCAAGTCTAATAATACTTTTTCTAGTACTTCCAAGCGGAGGTATATTTATCATTCAGTTAATTAATGACTTATTAAAGGTGAATATTACTTATACACATTTATCGTAGAAGAGTTACGTAATCGCGTAAATACACAGATAAGCCATTAGATACGCGGAAAGAAATTTTTGGCCAAATGTGTGAAGCTTGTTAATTCGAGCGTTTACCATGGAAACAGCTGACCCGAATCCGATGTATTCCGCGTATTCGACAGTTACAAAGCTATTAGCACGCTCATAAAGCCGCATTTTGTTGGTCCAATAAACATTTCCCTGCTACGTGATACACTAATTTCTGGATATTCGCCGATAATTGGCTTAATTCAACTCTACACCGCGTACCCCGCCAATAATCTGGAACAACTGATGCACTGTGCAACGCTTCACTCGATATCTGTATATCAAGCGTCGTTCTCTGGCTAATTCGAAAACTGTTCCCTGTGAATGTTATCGGCCTTTTTTCATTCTGTTCAAATTGTTCCGTCCTTTTCCCAATGTCCGCGTATTTTTTCCCTTTTTTATTCGTTTCAAGAATAACGCACACAAGTTTTAATCAAACGTTGATTAAAACGTTTCACGTTTTAGTTGGGTACACGTTTGGGTTTACAAAATATTTCGTCTCACGAATTAAAAAGTGCATACTATCTTTTCTCGAGCCTCGTCTCCATTGAAGCAACAGCGATCAATCCTTTTTATCGCTATTTGATGTTTCTTGAAAAAGTCGCTGTATTCAGTATGAACAAAATGTTTCTATAGGTTGCTAATTGCATATTTTACAACATCCAGTTCCAAAGACACCAAACCTTAACCAATGTTGTGTTGTGCAGATAAATCCAAAATTGTGCAGTTGTAAACTGGCTAATTAGGTTATCATGGCGGTCCTAATGTCCCATAGAATCCTATAATATTTGTAACAAACATTATGAATTGTGTAATTTCAAAAATATTTCTTTGTCATTTCCAGTTGTAAATTCCTATTGTTGTTGTATTCGAAATTAGTTAAATATAATATCTTCATCATTCGTAAACGATAAAATTCTTCTTTTTCTTGAACGCAGAGTATCCAAATAAACTATCGTTTCTTCGATTCCCTCAATTGTTCTGTCTAGAGGTTTTCCCGTATTTATTGCTAGTTTGGATTATTCATATGGACATATTATGTACTTGGTCCTGATATCCATTCCTGCTTAAACTGCTCTAAATGCAAAGAGAAATCGAAATGTTAGAAATTTGACGCAAATGCTGCTGTTCTTTGATGAAATATTCTAATATAATTGTTTCTCACAGCACAAGAAGACACTTTACTGACTTTGGTTCGAGAATTTAAAAAAGGAAGGGGCCATTTTAACCTTTGGGTAGACACTTATCGGACTATCGTGTCGATAAAAGGAAAAAATCGAAGGAAATACTCGCATATGGATATACTTGAAAGGAGTCGTGGGTTCTTCGTATTCTCGTTTCATCTTTTGTGCCTGTCTCTCACGGTTCACGACTACTCGAAACTCTCGAGTCAATCGTTGAGAAAAAAGCTAGAAGAAAGGGTGAAATGAAACGAAAACTTCTGTTTTATATGTGGTACTGTAGAAAAACACCATGATATATCCAATTACGCGATTCTTTTCGAAATTACAAATTTGTTAACTTTATCAACTCTACACTGATACGCTATACCCTATACTGAGTACAAGCTGTATGCTGTACAATTTTCCACTGTAATTTATTTATTTATTTAGTCGGGAAATAAAATAAACTCTCTGGTATATAAGATAACAAGGTGAAGATCGCAAGTAACGTATATATATATATATATATATATTTATTTATATAAAATATATAAAAATATATCTATATATATCTTTTTTTATATCTATATCTTTAACATACAAAACTTTCAAAATATAGATATAAAAATTAATTAACGTATATGTTTCATATACGAGTGTTTTAAGGAGACTAAGATTTGCCCAAATAGATCTATTTTCGTATGAAAGGAGTTGATATGATTTAACACACGATTAAAATCATTAATAGTAATTGTGTGACATCTTGAAGAAACATTAAGAGAGAACTGCCGGATGATATTGCAACTGAGAATAATAGATTTGATTATTTTACTTAATAAGTATACCGCTTATTTTTACGCATGTATAAGAAATTCGAAAGCGCAAAATTTCACAAAAATATATGAAGAGATATACAAAATATGCAAAATATCATGCTTTCTATAATACCTTTATCTAGTTCAAGAAATTCTACTTTTTTATGTATATTTGGAAAGACGTTCAAATTCTCTAAAAAGCATGGTCTTTGCGATATATTCTGATAACTTGATTCTACAGAAATCATAAATCTTTGACTTCACTAATGCTTCTAGTATACAATTAACGATTACAAC
Organism: Bombus huntii; assembly: GCF_024542735.1. Taxonomy (NCBI): domain Eukaryota; kingdom Metazoa; phylum Arthropoda; class Insecta; order Hymenoptera; family Apidae; genus Bombus; species Bombus huntii. The sequence goes on from NC_066251.1 coordinate 7,780,709, forward strand.
AACTTAATAATAACATTATTCACACTTTCATAATCTATTTTCATAATAATATACTTGACATTTCTCAATATCAAAAATCCTCCCATCAAAGATTCGTACCGTCATAAAGCAAAAGTGCATTGTAAAAGTTTTAAATTTAGTAAATCTGGAAGAAAAAGTTGTTAGAAAGGTACAAAAAAAGCGAGCAGCCTCTCACGAACGCAAGATATACTTATTCCTGAGGAAATATTGGGGAAGGTGGCAGAGAGTAAGCGGCAAGATGAAAGGAACCACTCGTTCTGCGTTTTTCAGCCGCACGCTTACGAGATCTCATCTGTGACGTATTCGTTTACTACCACATATTCATACATATACATATGTTACGTCCACGCGAAGGTTGAACGTATTTAGTGCATCGGCGCTAATTGGAAGACGCCACAAGAGCCTGAAATTGGAGAACACCCGGTAGCAAGTAGTAGACGTTCGAATCTCTCTTTACCGAAGTCGAGAATCCGGATGTCCGTTTTTCACTTCACGCTATACCTGAACCCCTTTTATACATTGATTTTTCTAGCAATCTTTTGGACCAACTAAATGAATTAATCTAATTGGAGAAAAAAAGGTAGCACATGTTTGTTATCATTAGATTTTCTTGATGTTAAGACTAATATCCTAAAACTTTAACGAATGATATTTTAAATAATACCTTGTAATGGTATGCTAATAATATATTGAATAATACATTATTTAATTGCAAAATTATCGAATAATTTTCTGAAAAATAATTAACAAGACTATTGAATTTTGCTTTTAAATTATACTTTTATTGGTAAAACATGCTAATAAGTAAATAACATAATATTTTACAAATTAAAACGTTTCTTTTACAACAAATCAAGAAAAAAGCTACACCACTTTGGTATAGTAAGTAATATAACTATACATCCCCTTTTTCTGCAAGCAACATGAGACATCTTCTTATCAAAGATTATCCAAACTGCAAATTTAAGTTCTATAATCATGGAATTACACTTGTATTTTTTATTATAATCAGAGATTTTTCAATAAACCGAATGAGAGCAATTTGGTGAGATGATACAGGAAGAGAGAAGAGACAAAATTAGAACAAAATTAGGCAAAGCACTTAAGCCACTTAATCAGAAAGCACTTCTAGATCAAGGTGTTCCTCTTCTTAAGGACCGAATATCCTGCTTCCCTACTTCCTGCTCTTCCCTTTTTTTTCTTCGAGTGTGTCAACTCGAAAAAAAATTTGTTCTCATCTAAGCCTTCGATGCGCTAGTCAAGTTGCTGTCGTGGTGTGAGCAATCTCTGTCTCGCTTATCGTGGCAGGCAGATGCATCAAAGTGCATCCGCGATGTCCATCATGAAGGAAACGATCTTCTAAAGCTTACACGAAATCTCGCTTTCGAGACACGAACTGCGTTTAATTTCTTCTTATGAGAAAAACATCTTCGTCTATTTTCTACATCATATAATTGTCAAGTCCACTAATTGCATTACACCAATGTCTTTCATTTGCTCTGTTAAATCTATCAACATTTTTTAACCTCGTTACCAGATAGCTTGTAAAGGTTTCTCTGGAATTTTTCCTGAAATACACTTTTGAAATGTTATTACACGTTTCTTCGATTCTGCGAAGTACCAACTTTTAGATGTAAATCCGTCTGTCGATATTCATAACACCATTCTCAAGTATGTCTGTAATTAATTTTCTTAACAATTTCCAGTATACACTCACAAACTTTTTATAAACATCTTAGGAGCTTTGAGACATAATTTATAGTCAACACAGTCCTCTCGAACCTTTAAGCGAAAAGTAACTCCGTGTGAATAGTAGCAGGTGTATTCTTACCTTAAGAGTGCTGAATAATGTGGCCTAGACTGAAAAGTCTGTTGATTGACTATTCAAAGCGCAAATCGTAATAAGTTATAGTAATTCTTTTGCACGAGATTAAATGATTCAAGAGCGTTATTTGTTAGTATTAATTATGAGGTATAAGTATTATCCGTGATAATTGCAGAGCTGCTACTGCTGGCTGTCGATGTCGTCGTTGCTGGGGTACTGCTGATTTTCTTCAGTTTTTGATGCGTAGAAGAAAAATCGGACTCGACGAGACTCGAACCCGGGCCTGAACGTTTGTAACCTAAGGCGCTAACCACTGCGCTAGAAGAAGAAGCTGCGGTAGAAGTTAGTATCGAGTAGTAGTGTTGTCGAGTACCGCCACAATTATTTATTATAAACATTGAAATTTACAATAAACTAGAATTTGGGTAATAAACTAGAAAATAATAAACTAGAAAACTAAATTTAGTAAATACAACACAAGTTAATAATTCAGTTGTGTGTGAAAAATTTCAAAACAATTATCGAAACATAATCCGACATCGCATTTTCTGCATTCGCATCGCATGTCGCTCCTTCTCTTATTTTTCACACAAACAACACATTTTCCTCTTGGTAATTGTGTTGTACCGGCACAATTAGGACATTTTGATGGAAAATGCCTATCAATTAAACGAAATGGTAAATCCTCAGACTTTCTCTTCTACGTTGCTTCTACGTTGGAAATATTTTCGTAAAATGTCTCTTATCAACACTAAATGAAATTCACTAAATTTTTGTTTCGAAGCAGTAGATTTTTGATATAAAATATGTGCATTATATATAAGGAATGCATTTATATTTATCTCACACAAACGTAATAGTATTACTTCTGCGTAGGTATTCGGAAAATTTTTTTTTTTTTATTTAATTTATTTATTTACATTTTACAATTTGTCCAGTAGGACATTTGGTAAAATATTATAGCTTAGTGTATATAACTAGTATATTATATAGTGTATATTATAGTATATTATAGTATAGTGTATATTATAGTATAGTGTATATTATAGTATAGTGTATATTATAGTATAGTGTATATTATAGTATAGTGTATATTATAGTATAGTGTATAAATAGTAATATAACATGTGGATGGCTACCCCCAGTGGGATACCATCTTCGAATATGATTAACTTATTTCTTTAATCATCTCAGATAATACATGTTTGTTAGGTTATGTCCTTTGTGAGATCTGTTGGGTGTTTCCTTTTTAACCTTCTTTTTATGCCTGATGTGTCGACCGTTTCCGCTGCTAGCCGGTTTGGGTGTGTTGCTATTCTTTCTCCGTGCCTTCTTGCACTTTTGTTAATCTCCTCCTCGATAGTTGGTATTCCCAGATCTTTCGGAATGTCCTCGTTCCTAACATACCATGGCGCGTTTACTATTGTTCTAAGTATTTTCGATTGCGTTGCCTCTATTTTGGTTATATGGCTCATCGCTATTGTTCCCCATAGTGCTATTTCGGAAAAATTGACAAACGAATATATGCATCCTTAGTCCATGCCGGACACTTACAGAAAACGCATATATGTGTCCTTAGTCCACACCGATATTTTTCGTCAGATGCATATATGCGTCCATAGCACTCTAAGGGTTAAGTAAGTCCTAATATCTTTTATGAGTAAATTTTATTCCCTATCTGTTTGCCCTCCAGATATATAGGAAAGCCATATCCCAACGTATTAACTCTCCACATTTTAGAATTATAGTTACTTATGCACAGTGTGGTCTACTAGAACCTTGGTAATTTCATTCACATATTTTTTGCCGTAAATTTTATATATCTAATTAAGGCTGTATCAGGCTAATTTGGCCTACTAGATTTTCTTTCCTCCAAATTTTTAATCGAAATCTACCGTAACTATATCAGCAACTGTAATTACTCAATTATACGTCAATTCAAAATACAAATACGTCATTTGCGGTTAACTTCCTAAACAATCTTCAAAATATAGCAAAATTAATAATTTAACAATATCCAAGGATTATATAAAAATTCACCCGACCTTTACTACAAAGATCACTCCATCCTAAAATTGTTAAAGTTTCAAATTTTTAAATTCTTCAATGCTGAATTTTCCAAATCTTGGCTAGAATTAAGCTTCAGATACCAGGGATTCCTTTCACAGAATTTCGGCAACTATAACCCCCTGGCTAACGGAATATCTCCTCATGGCAGCCATCATAACCAGCGCTATGGAGAGGCGCGATCGTGGGCGGAGGCACTGGAAAAGGGGGAATTTATTCTCGGGTATAATACCGAGTTTATAACCGAGTTAGCGAAATCGGTTTTGCGCCCCGCTTATTCCACAGCCAGAAATAACGACGGTACAAAGACCGTGGGTTGGGAAGGCAAGCGGTGAACGGTACCTTGATTAAATTAGGGGATGATCGCGCGAAATTAGAGACATTAAATTCTATACCGGCACGGTCGCGAACGAACACTTTGCTTCTGTAGACTTTCCCTGGATTTTCCACCAGTGTGAGGTGTACGTGTTGTCCGTGATAATTGGAGCTGCTGCTGGCTGTAGATGTCGCTGCTGGTGTAACTGCTGTGTATTTTCTTCTTATTTAGAATGTCGTGGAAGAAAAATCAGAGATACAGGCGCCGGGATTTGAACCCGGGTCCCGAACGTTCGTAACCTAAGACGCTAACCACTGCGCTGCCGTGTCCGGTGTTAGTGTCGAGTGGTGATATTTGTGCTGTCGAGTGCCGCCACAAGTGTATAACTGATATTCGACTCGCTGATAAAATCTTCGTTTCCAAAGGTGCTGGGTATGCGAATTTTAATTGAATTAGGTTCACGATTAGGTTGACGAAGACTGAATTAGGTTAACGATTTAGGATTAGATTGAATTAGGTTAACGATTCTTTTCTGTCTGTCTTGTTGGGTTTGACAGAATTAGTCGAAAGAAAATAAATGGAAACACAACTAAAAAAGAAATGTCTTTCGAATCTAAAGGGAGGCAAAGCAACGAGAGGTTTTACATAGCGCATACGACGGATATGTAAATAAATCCCACACTAAAAATCTCAACTAAAAGGCTCATGGTTTAAAGTAGATTTTGGAATCAATAGATACAGAATAGAATTACTTCAAAAGAAAATCGGTAGAAATATTATTAAAGAAGAGATGTCTTCCGAATTTTAAGAGAGGCTAAACGATGAGAGGTTTCACACAGTTCACGCGACGATTATGGAAATAAATCGTATCGAAGTAAAAAACTGGGAGCTGCATCTGGTCGAGTGGGATAATGCGAATCTCGAGGCTTGAGATACTCGTCAAATTGTCGACGTATAAAACGGGTGAAGAGGTTACGATTGGCTACTGAAATTGTGAAAGCTTTACGACCTACCAACAGGGAGATTGACAGACTGTTTACTGTCAGCCGGACCTATGACATCGCCATATAGGCTCGTTAATGGTACTTCGTCGCTTATTGCGCGTTTGCCTTTCCACTCGTATGCCTCGGCTCGCTGATAATGTTATCCGATCGCTCTGGGAACTATACTCCACCATGTGACCATTTTCCAATGGGAAATATTTACGTCTTCAGCTAAATTAATTTATATTCTATCGATAATATATCAATCAATAACGTATTAGTACACTAATAAGTTATTGTCTTGGATTAAGCAAAAAATGTGATAAAGTAAAATTGAAAATGGAGATAATAACAGTACTATACAAATTGCTATACAATTCAAACTTTGTATTTCTTTGTATTTCATGAAACTTTAGAAACTTTTGTGGCGCGAAGACTTCGATGTGGCGATGGATACTCGCGCTACGGTGGGCGTGTCGTCGTCGTTTTCGTGTTCGTCGTAGCGATAGAGGTCCAGTTTTCCACAGTCGTAGGTCGCGGCTTTGAAGTCTCGGTGGCGTCATCACGGTCGCACCTCTGTTTCGAAGTCCATCCGCATCACGTCGGGGTCACCAATTTGACGGATGAAAAGAGAGTTGTGCATTTCGTCGTGGGACTACCGGTGGACTCGTCAGTAAGGCTATGCCCGGTAGTCCCTGCCTTAGACGTAGAGGGAGTCTCTCGCTAGGTGCGGTATTTGTTTCGCGACACCCTATATTCGATCGCTAGCGAGACAGACAGACTCGTCGTCGTAGCCCTCTAGTGTTGGCGGTTGGTACCAGCGGATCGCCCGGGAGGTGTTGCGGCGCCATGATACCTCGACCTGTCGGCGTCCTGTTGATACCGATCCGCCACACTTTAAAAAGGAACCTATTAAATCTATTAAACCAAGATCGGTTAAAAAAATCTATAAAACTAAAAACATATTAGCCACAGATAAGATCGAAAACGATGAAGAATCTACAATTAGGCTAGTTCTGTTCGATCTTAAAGCTCTTTTGACTCTTACGAGTCTTAGAATATTTTTATACAATTGGAAAAGAGAAAGAAATGAAAAAAGAGATAAGAATGAACGAAGGGAAGGAAAGCTATAAAGATCGCGGGAATCCGCAGTAGAAAGTTGGGCTGTGGATTAAGTTACCCTCGCAGCTTTGGGAATATAGGTAACAGATCGTTAAAGCGAAAGATCGAGGAGGTCTGGCGGTGAAATTACATTTTTTAATTATGCCCGGAGCAAGTTCATAATTGGTGCTCACTACGCGGGGGATGAAACTTATTAGTCGGCAAGGCCTTACCATCCTAAGGGATGTAACACGACCCGGCTTGCGGAAGGATAACACCTTGCCACTTCCAGGGACGCATCAGGATACTCCAAGAACTAAAAATATGCACCAGGTTAATTAATTTCTTTCGCTCGTTCTTTACCTTCTTACTTTCCTCTTCTTGATAAAATTTCTAACATATGAAAATCTTTTCTACTATTTCTTCATAATATCAGTTAAGATAATATATCTATAATTTTATATTTTTATTTTTATAATTACATTTATTTATATAATTTCAAACTCATTTTATAATTCTATATGTACTATTCTACTGATAACAATTATTATCAATTATCATGTTTCAAATTAGAACAAGAGAATGTTACCAGGTAAAATCTTCTTTTCCTTCAATAAAAACAATTTTTATAGACTACAAGGTATCAAACACTCTAACTAATATCAATTAAAGTTATATGATAATAAATGCATGATTCTCTCAATAATGAATTAAAACATTCAGTAAATATGAAACATCACGAACTTCCTAAATTTCCAAGTCATCTTCCTGAAGCTAACAAAGATTTCCAGGATACTTTGAAAAATGATAACAGACAGATGGAAGGAGGGAAAGGGTAGCAGCCAGTCCTGACACTAATCTGGAGTTAGGTGGTAGCATTTGCTCGTAGACGAAGAATATACGGAGCTTGCATGTCTTCGTGTAGTATATCTACATACGCGCATGAATGCCTTTATATACATTTTTAAACATATACAAGTCATAAACACACGTTAGGTAAGACGTAAGATAAGCTTTCTGAAAACACGTTTCATTTCTACATTTTCGTTTTCACTCCTTTCCAAACAAAGCGAGCGAAATACCTATCTATACGAAGAATAGAATGGACGAGAAACGAAGATGAAATTCTCGAATCAGCGACAAAGTATCCGCAAGCGACACGTGTTTGTTCGGTGGAAGAAACTGGTTTTCAAATTAAATCGTTGCTTTCCATTTTAAATATTAAACGCAGCAAAGGTGTTAATTTCGCTCATTAACGCTAGCTGACTTATTGTTAGTAGCATAGAAAAGTTCTTTGTGCGCTTCGGGAAGTCACGAGGCTCGTGCAGACAATCATTCCTACGTTAATGCCGTAAAATATTTCGACGAAGTACGAGAATTTGTTATTAATTGAAAAATATTGGAAATAGAAGGTGGATCAAAAATTTGATCGTCCTATTCATTTCTATGTTAAGTCTCGTTCAGATTACTCAAGTCTCTTCAATTCGAGTGTTATAATTGAACCGCGCGTATATAAGAAATTTAAAGGTGCAAATATGTGCGAAATCTACATAATGTGCGAAATATATAAAATATTCAAAATAAATATTTGGTGGATGAAACGAATCTATATTTAAGCTTCATTTCTTTGGTTATGATGATAAAAGCACTAATTTGCAAAATTCTCGCGGTTTGCTCATAATATATTAACGTGTATGAATTTGACGTATTGCTTTCCTCGTCAAATTAAGCGAAATTCGAAAGAAAATCGTAGGCTGTGTTTCACTTGATGCGGTTATCTCATTTAACAACCAAATATACAATACATAATACGTAAGAATAGAAGACAATTACGTTACTAAAAGATATTTTATAGAAGCTCGCTACACGAATCGAAGCATCCAAAAATATTTTAAAGGAAAAATAATTTACGATAGTCGGATGAATTTTTTGAAACTTTGTAAAACTAAAAAAATTTAATTAAATTATATTCCAATCATCTATCCATTGCATTATCTCTGTAAACTGTATAAACTTGGATGAACTAGAATCTCTAAATCGTTATCTATTAAATTGCAATATCTAAATTATCTGCGAGAGAAAATGTAAAAGAAACGTTGCAACAATTAACGCAACTCGCCCTTTAACGACTAAAATATGTAAAAAGAAAAACGTGACATTTCGTCTTGCTTCCATCGTTATTTCCTTTCTCTATAGTATTTCCTTTTCCTCCGTTTCTTTCTCAATCTCCCTTTCCCTCGCACGTTCACGACCACCAGGGGGTAAGATGGGGTTGAGTCTCGTTACTGCAGCGTCTCGCTTGTGTTAGTGGAAGTTTACATGAAGAAGTAAATAGACAGGTGTGCACACAGTACGTACACAGGGGTATCGTTGGTGAAAGGTCGATGGCGCAGTGAGAGATTCAAGGGGGTTGAGGGGAATGAGAGGGTAGCAAGGTGGTAGGTAGCAATAAGGTGCTGGGCACCGCGCTGTTACGACCCCTGATCTAGTGATGTCATGTATGAGGGAACAGCTTCGTGTACTTCCACCTTGAAAATTATACGAAACACTTGCCACGCGTTTCATCCGACTCACTCACTCTCTATCTTAATACTTTAACACTTTGATGAAATACGCTATGTATACATATATACCATCTTTCTTCCTCCTCTTCTTCTTCTTCTTCTTCTTGTATTATCTTGAAAGTTAGATGAAAGCAAATGTCGATATTATTAATTTATTCTCGGAAATATAGCCCTTTATTTATTTACTCGAACCTTAAGATAGTCCGAAATTCTCTAAAATTTTCCATGTATTATTTGTATATATAAATTATTTATATATTGTACTTTAAAATAGTACTTTTAAAATAGTAACAACGGAACTTTGATAAATAATTAAGTTAAATTTATAATTTACAAGTTTAGGGAGTAATACTTAAGGTTAATACTTAAGTAAATGTCAGAATGATTAATTTACTAGTTTCGAACATAACTTTCTATTTATTTTCTTGAAGTTGAAATATAAAAATAACAAGTTGAAATAGAATAAAAAAATATATTAGGGTAATAAGTAAGCAATAGAAGAAAATTTAGAAGGTACATGGTTAAATTATATTCGTAATTTATACATTTCTGACCGAAATATTAATTTTCTGTTCGAACAAATTGAAGTAATATTTTTGCAACAAGGTTATTTCAAATTTGCAATTTGCAAATTTATGGCTGGAAATTTAATATTCTATTTAAGCATCGAATGGACAAAAATAAAAATGAAATAGAAGTGATACTTTTCGAGAGAAATTACTTTTAGTTCGTGCATATTCCATACGAATTAAAAAGTTTCGGAGTGGATAGTTCTTGAAATGGAATAAGCGTTAAGAGATGCATAAGATATTGTTATAGTGTTTGAGGCGGAAACACGGTTTATGTAAACTGCGTTTATGCAGATTCTGAATTTAATTATATACGCGGCGGACGAAACTATCGCGCAACCCTGGTCCTAATTGCCAAAATGCTTACTAATTAACTAGCTCGCACAACCCAGATCATTATATCGGTTACTAAGCTCTAAATACTATGCTTCTCCATCTACAGAATATACTGTACCCACCTAATCTTTATCTTACATCTTCATTTTAAAATGATAAAATATAGCATGATATAATAGAAAATTCTTTCATTTATCGTATGAGATGATGCGTGTGCATTTCTTAACAACGACAATAAACATAAAAATGAAAGTCCGTTTATCCTCTGTATGCATCGCGGAGAGTTGTAATTCTTGTTACACCGCCAGAATAGTACGAATAATATACTTTTGTACTCCGTTGTCGCCGTTTGGCGACATTGTAGGTGGATCTAACAGTTCCATTGTAGCCGCTGTGGCGACATTCTAAGCGAAACTAACAACTCCATTATCACCACTGTGGCTGCATTATAAATACGATTGTAAATAATCTCGGAGTAACTAGTAGTCCATGTAAAAATAATTAGGAGTTCCTGGTAGATTATCGGGGCGCTCAAAGTGCAAAAGGATATTATAGTAGTGCCGTATATGAATCATTATATTACTTTTTATTGAAACAAGTATTCTGTACCTAACGATCGCAACCGCTAGGCGCAGATTGCTTCCACCGAGAATATTCAGCACTCAAAAGGTTAATATTGATACTAAAATACATAAAAAATTACAAGAAGAGGAAGAAGACTTTAATATTTAGACTAACTTTAGAAACATACAGAAAGTATGTACATAATTCTAAAAGTATACTTTTAAAAGCTTTCTAAATCCTTTGAAGCATAATGGTAGTCAATCAACGTTGAGAAAAGGTCATAAACGAATGACTAATCGGCAAAATATACGGAATATTTTAAACGATCACAGAGATGGAAGATATAAAAATTCTACGTACGTGAAATTATTACAGAAACGGAGAATATGTTGAAAGATTCACGATATTGCAACTAACTGAATTACATCCATTCGAAAGAGAAACGGACTCAAGAAGAGGCAACGTTAGATGTGAAAAATTCGTAAGAAGATACAGAAAAATTGGAATGAAAGATCGTACAACTCCCAAATAAGTATTTGAAACGTATTAAGCATAGAAATTTGTAAGATAATTTGTAAATCAATAATTAATAATCTCTGACAGGAGCGAAAAGGATAGTCGACGAAGACAGGTTATTTTCGCAGAATGATTTCCAAGGCGTAAAATCTTGAAAGGAGCGTCAGGTAAAAAGGAAGAGCCGCCGGGGGCCATGATGGCTCTGACCTTTCTCGCTTATCTGCGGGGCCAGAGAGAGAGATATCCCGGGTCAATACTTCTCGGGAGGGTTTCCACGAGCAAAGAGGGGATCGCTTCGCCACCCCTCGTTTCTCTGCTCGCCGACGATTGGTGGTGGCAGGAGGCGGGATGCTAGTTCTACAGGGGTGGAAACAACAGATAGATATTTGATTGTACGAAACAACTTTACCCAACCATCCACACTACCACGCTTACGTTTACATTCGATAAACTGCTAAATAATACAAGAATATATCATTCGTCGAACATCAACGTTTTCAACATAGTCGTTTCTTTAACATTATCCTGGTCTTGGATGAAATTATGTGGAATCTTGAGTAGACTTTAATAGCAGTTAATTGGTGCTTCATAATTATTGTGTGATGTATAGGTTTACGATGGAAACAAGATTCACTTCTAGTCCCAATTCAATCAACCCTTATTCGATTTATTTTTCTATTAAAGTTGGAATCTTGGTTTAGACTATCTAACAAAGGATTGTTCTATTAAGAATATGAAAGATATGTGTTATTAACTTGCAGTGTGTTTATTGTAAGATATTGTAAGGTAAGATGTCTCGATCGAGTCGACCAATCGTTGTTTGGTTGAGATTTTTGCTGAATGTAAAATATCTTGATTCAGGCAATCTAACGAAGGGTTGCTTTATTAACAATCTAAAAGATACAAATATATTATCAATTTACAGTTGGTTTATAGTATGAAAACGTTCAAATTTTATTACCTTGAATCTTGATTCGGTCAATTCCGTCAATCCTTAACTGCTTCGAAGAAAAGGAAGCTTCTAACAGATCGATTTCAAATTTTGAAAAATACACAGTTTAATAACAATTTGAAAGAGCTCAATATAAGTATGTCGACTGACGGCTTGACTTTGATGAAACATCTCACAGAAAATTTAGTGAATTACCTTCATTTGATATGCTTCTTCTACAGAAGACTTGTCATATAACTTGTTGTTCTGTTTAAACAATGAAAAATAATTAGAATTAACAAAGGAAACAATACTATTGCATGTCGGCGGATATTAAATTTAATTTCAATAATCGTGATTTATCTTTTCTCGGTTAAGCTTGGCAAAGCAAAGGGAGAGGAGAACGATTTACCACACCTCGTTTCAGTCCTCGACGACGATTGGTTCTGGCAGATCCCGGAGGATGGAGATAGAGAAGGTAGCGCGGAAACGAAAGCGGTAGAAAATGTTGCGGGGTGCCTTCAAGGAGCGAAAAGAGACGACGACGAAGGAGTGACAAGGACAATCATTCGCCCTTGAGATGCAAGGGGGATGAGACGACTCGTGAAACACCATCATCAAGCATTCATAAGGTGTAGTAGCCTGTTTATCAGAAAAATGCTTCCCAGTCTCCAGTGAATTCCTTAGGAATAACTGACGCGTGTCAGCTTTAACAATTTTTGGAAAAGGAACCCTTTAGAAAATTCTTTGCGGAATCGTTAACTATTCCGTTTTTTTTTTTTTTTTTTATTATTATCAAATTTATAGCAATCAAGCAAAATGATATAGCAAATTGATTTATAGCAATCAAGATGTAGCTGCAATATTTAAATTGTATTTATTGAAAGAGAAAAAGAGAAAAGATTGCGTCTTGAATTACCTTGCTTTTTACGCATTTGAATTACTGGTCGTAAAGTATATTGTTTTATATTACATTCCCAATATAAATTAGATTTTTTTATGGGGAGCCCCATTCAGCTGTTCCTGTCTATAAAATTGATGGTTTTACGAGATGACTCTTTTATCCTCTCCTTCAGAAACTAATGATGTGGGCTGAACGGTGCTCCATCCTGCAGACACGAGAAAATAATCGTCATCCATCAACATCGAATCGATATCGTGACACCTTTCGATTTTTCTTGTCCAGAAAATAATCCCCGCTCGATTAAGAAAAAATGCTCAAGTTGGTACTCTTCAATTATTCTATTATGTTCAACAATTACTAAATACAAATATTTACTTCTTAACACTTACTTGAACGATGAAAGAAACATGACTATTTTTAAGTCAAATCTATTTACTCGGTGATATTATCATTCGTTAGTACTTACAAAGAATATCGGAAAAGTTTAACTTTAATTACAAATTTTTGCTCATAGCCAGTTACGAATCTCTAAAATTAGAAGATTTAAGAAATACGACTATTTTTAAATCAAATCTCTTACTCGTCGATTGCTTCATTAACATTTACGAAAACTATCAAAAAAATTCCAAACTACTCTCATCTGTAAAAATCATGCAGTGTACCAAAAATTTCATCAGTATACCAAAATTGTAGCAACGAGAGCTCCAATATCGTTCGTTTGGACGATCACCGAAACCGAGCAACGAGAACATATCGAAGCGTTCGCGAAATGATTAAATCCCATGGACGAACGATGATTTCGATCGGATTTAATCGCGTTTCACTTACAGTCACGCCGTTTCTACTTGTCACCTATGGGCGACGGCAATTTGGGATCCCTGGCACGCATAAAGCTCACGAATGGTGTAACATATGTGGATATAACACCCCACGATGCTTCGTAGGGGTTGTTGTCACCATCGGTGGCTATGTCCGTTTTGTCATTGGAATTTGATGATCCACCACCCCGTTGGGGCTAGCTACATAAATATTTGCCTGGTAATCCCTTCATGGATCCACTTGCCTCTTCGACAGTGTAATTCCCTTCGTTCCATCTTCTATATCACACCCTTTCATTTTATCGCCAGCCTCGTCAACGATGCTTTACGATTTGCGTTTTCAAATAAAAGTCCCCATCCTAGTGGCTTCACTGTAATAAAGACACGATTCCACGATTACGATTTTGGTCTGTATACAGCTTTTATCTGTATTTTCTATACTTGCTCCTTAATACTTGTGCCGTACGAGCGTTAACTACCAGTGCGCTGTATATATTTATTTATTTATTTATTTATAGTTTTCAATTATTGCTACAATTATTGCTGTTACAAATTGATCCAATGGTTCGTTCAACTTGGGAAACCAAATATCAATCTTGAGGAATCAGTTACTTTTATTGGATGAACGTCATCTTTATTTTTTTTTCTAACTTGTTGTAAGTATTAACCGCGACATGGTGATTGTATAAGCAATCGTACATTCAGATACTTGGAATACTTTAATTTAGTTTTTAATATTTGGTAATACTCGACATTACAAGTGGCACAGGCTTCCTGCAAATTTTGTTTCATTGGAACGATTTTCTACAAGAAACAAAAATTTCTATAAACACCATAGGCAATAAATCAAGAGAATAATTCTCTTACGGGGGTATGTAGCGACAGTGGAGAGAAACATAAAAGTTATTAATCATGTGTCGATGACTCTGTGTCGCAACAGACGAAGTCACTGCATTATACATGATCATCGTTTTAAATAGGATTAGATGGGGACTTGCAGAATTTACTGACATATGCTACCTTCTAATGATATATTATACCATAATACTAGTGCCAACAAATGTCTATACACTGTCATAAAGTATCCAAATAAAACTATGAAATAAAATAGAAAAATATTAGTTCATTTTATATCATAGTAAAATAATATTTTCCTGTTTTATTTAATATTTGTATTTATTTCTTCCTTTAAATATCTGAGCGGTAGATGCTAACAGATAGACATCAAACCGATCGACTTAAGTTACTACTAGGGGAACGTGCCTCTTTACCATATGGTAACGATCCTGTTTATTATTTTACGGAGGTTCACTGCACTTGTCGAAAGGGTAATCCGTACCTGCTGTTGTCCGAAAGATAAGGGTGTAAATAGGGTTCAGTCTTGTTAATGAAATTAATGCACCATGAAATCGTTGACCATGGCCCTAGTTTCCATCCATGACCTGAGTTTTATTACCCATAACGACTTTTATTCACGCACTAGAAGAATACTATTGTTTATTTCAACTTCACCTACCATATTTTAAAAAGGAAATAATCGTATAGTTATTCATTTTATTGGATCCCCAAGACCCAAGACATACGGTACTTGTTTATGTTTATACAAGTTGCGGATGTTTATACAAGTTGACATTTTTATAACGCGATTAGAAAAGTGGAACCTATTATGCTATTTTATATATTTTATATACTTTTGCGTGTAATATGCATTCTGTACATTTCTGTACCTTCAAATTTCCCATGAACACATCCATAATCTACTAATTATGACATCTAAAAGTAATAATAATATGTCTAAAAATTCTTACTGAAACGAGATCCGAACGCATTATTCTAAATCCACTGGTCCTGTTATTGCTTCAACCAAAGAAGACTACCGCTATCATCGAATCAAAGAGGCAACGTCAATCACCAGAGGCTTGAATGAATATTTTCTTGCTCGAGAACAAATCCAAAAGTCGTGGAATTAATTTAGCCGCGAGACCAGTGCACGACGATCCTCCACGTCAAAGTGTCGTCGTTATCAACGTCCCGCTCACTTCTCAGCTGACATATCGTAAATCGTGGATCGACGTGTTGCCGCAAAAAAATCGTTCCAGTGCAAGAGAGATCGTAGCTGTTTTCTCCTGCAATCTCCAGGAAAATGAACGCCATAAATAAGCACGGTCGGCCAATAATTCCGTCGCGATCGAGCAACAAGAGTTTTTCATCGGTGCAGGCAGAATGGGGTGGCAGACGCGGCTAAAAGTAGCGATAGGGCCGACTCTGTTCGTTCTTTGTTCGATTTTACTACATTCTTTTAACTACTAGTCAACTAATAATATTAGTAAATTGACAAATTACAAATTATACATTATACAAGATTATACAGGATTATTATTATATATAGGAGTCCCATATATAATTCTGTAACTTGACTTGTACAATTTCATGAATAATGTTAGTATAATTCTGCAAACGGAGGAATAAAGTTAATGAAATGATCTTCTTATTCTAGCTTTATGCTATTTTCTACATACATCTAGTAATTGTAATTGTAATTGTCACACAAAAAAGTGTATAGCCTTAGTACAAGTTAATGTAAACACCAATGATAGGTCTGGTCCATTTCGAATCTAAAAGAACCTGTAATAATTCTTCACAATAAGCTCCGTTTGCAAATCTGCAACAATTTTCCTTTACGATTAATATTCTTTAAATACTTACAATATATATATTTTTTTTATATATTTTTTAAGGAATTTGGTCGACATGAAAGATCATATTGAAAAGTTTTTCGTCGAAAGACCTGAGAGATTCTGGAAGGATGAAATGTTCAAGTTGTGTGAAAGATGGAGGAAGGTTGTGGAAGAAAATAGCACCAGCGTAATTCAATGAACGTATATCGAATCGAAATGTAAATCACTCAATATTAAATCGAATGGTTGAGGGAACGATCGTGTAATCTTAATTGAATTTAATTACTAAGATCAGGAGACGTATGTAACTACTGTCTTATTTTATATAAATACTATCCGATTACATCGTCCTTTTATAAAGCGACGTGATACTTTCATTTCATAAAATATAGCAAGGTGGAGGAACGAGTAAAAAGTAAAAAGTAAAAGCTCAACACGCGGACGTGTTGATCCCATCGCTAGCGGCAAGGGTAAAAGCACGATTGTAGGGGAGGTGGAGGAGACGATGTCGATGGTAGGAGGATAGTACGACGCGTTTTGTAATCAAATCTAAAATTCCCAACGCGGAGGAACCCGATGAAAGAGTAACCAACGAACACAATCGAATCGGGCTACGAGCTTGTCACTCGACTTCGAATAAGCGACCACTGTCCTACGCTGTCTACGTGTAGTTATCTGCACACCTTTAGCCTTCCTTCCGCTACGACTCAACCTCAGATTTCCCCTGGGGCTGGAAAAAGACAGAAAAAAAGAAAGGAAGAACTATCGCACCCCTTTTACCCTTCAAATGAGTTAAAACAACGCGCAAACCCCTAAACTTTGGAATTATCAGAAAAATTGATTTTTCTGATTATAAGAAAAATGATATTTCTTTTAAATTGACTGGACATTTGTTTCATTCGATTTCTATAACCGTATTTTTTTTTTTTTTTTATTTCTGATTGGTTGCATGCGATTCGAAAGATTCATAGGAATTGACGCGTTTGCGTAACTGGTATAGGTATACGGACAATAAGATCCGCTGTCACTCATTTTTTTAACTTAAATCGCGATTTCGTATTAGGATCATAAAATTAACAAGGAGGTTCATGTCTAATAACTATATGTACGTGTCTATATATACTGTGTATTTATATACATATGCGAACATACATATTACATGTAAATGCATTGATTTTAACTCTAACGTATAAATTATTTTCGCCACTGTGAAGGGTTAGGTTTGGGAAAAATTATAATTCAAACGATCTCAAGATGGCGGTAATAAAAAAAGAAAGAAGAGGAGTCTGGTAAAAGTCATCTTGATAACTTCTTCAAAAACATCGAAATTGCGTTGCATACCAACGCATGTATTTCCAAATTATTATATTTTAGACTTAGGCCCAAGTACGACCTAGCCTCAAGTTTCAGGCTTGGTTTACGACGAATTCAATATTGTTTCAGTCAATGCTTCCCTCTATTGAATAGAACTTGTAAATATATATTTCATAAGTTAAAGGAAACATAGAAAGAAACTTGAGAATCAAATTTGAAAAATGCAAGCATGAAACTTCGCAAATTAATCCTCTTTATTAGCTTCTTTTGTTAATGACAATTTGTTCGATTTGTAGGCAATGAAACACTATCACCACGTAGCTATGAAAAATTGAACTAATCGTTATGGATATCTTTGTCACAAACTATTGCTCTCCTTGTTTAACGCTAGAAATATGTCTTGCCCTGGAACGAATATCGGACGAGCCGTGTGCAGCTATCATCTATCCGATATTGGAGGAACTGCAACTTAGAGTATGTAACGATAGATGACAGCATATGACTTGTCCGTAGACGAAGAGGGGCGATAGTGTGCGAAAAAGACATGTTTAGTATTAAACGAAGAGAGCAATAGTGTGTTAGGAAGATAACAATAGCTATTAATTCCACTTTTCACCACTGCATTGTGATAGTATTTTACTATTCACAAATTTTTTTTTTTTTATTTATTTATTTGTTGAAATTACAATCAATTCTCGCGTTGAGAATTTTCAGTAATTTTTCTGGTGTGGCGCAGTGACATGGCTGTTTATTTATAATAAGTTAATATTTATTATAGATAAGTATAATTTATAAGTATTATAAGTAAGTGAATATGCTTAATTTGGATAACTAAATGAATCTAGCGTTTAGGTCTAGCGGATAGTGCCTCTTCAGCCTGCGAATCTGGTCCGTCGTATCAAGTAGTCCAGTGATTAGGGGGTTTCGGTGTTTGTTGACTCTTTTGCTATATCTGTCGCTATATTTTGCTATTTCCTCTTTGACTGTGGGTATCTTGAGGTCGCGATGGATTGTTTTTATTATTAAGGATCTTAGCGTTTTCGATTGGAAGCGTTGAAGTATTTCAATGTTGGAGGTACTTGCTGTTCCCCATAATTGGATTCCGTAGGTCCAGACAGGTTTTATTACGGTCTTGTAGAGGGTAGTTTTATTCTGTATGTTTAGTTTGGAGCGTTGGCCCGTGAGCCAATAGAATTTTTTTAGTTTGTCCTTTAGTTGCTTCGTTTTATCTGAGATGTGTTTTTTCCACGTTAGTCTCCTGTCCAGGGTCATGCCCAGGTATCGGACTGAGTCCCTGCTAGGAAACTATTCACAAATTGAACAAATTTTCATTAGTAAAATACACTAATTAAAAGGATTAATTTGCGAACTTTTATGATTGCGTATTTTGAATTAGCTCCTTAACTTTCTTTTTACATTCCTTTTAACGTACGAAGTGTGTGTATAAAGATTTACAAATTGTAGTTAATCGACGGAAACACTTATAACCAATTATATATGACTAAGGCCAGGAAGAATTGTTAGACAAATTATTCTAATTACATATTACATTAATCTCGAATTATTCCTTAGGTCCTAGGTTATCCTTTAAGCTCTTAAATGTTAAAAAACTTCGCTTATGAGCTGAGAGATTTAAATTTTTAATCTTCGCCATCTGCTGATTGAACATTATTAAACGTTACTTACATGATTTACAAAAGTAATTATTTTATATATGTCGTAAATCGTTGTTTCTATTGCAACTACTAATGAAACTGTATGTCAGCATTCGTTTATTCCAGAACAAAATTAAACGAGTTATAGGGAGTGTAGAATGAAGAAGGCTTCCAATATTACGCTCATGTGCGATGTGTGTAAAAGAACTCTTAAGAAACAGTAATTTAAAAACTATTTTTTTCTTTAATATGCATCTGGATGCAACATACAAAATAAGTACTAAATAAAGAATATAATGATAATACTGAACATATTGATATTAATACATAGTTTCCATTATAAATCTTATAAATAATTACTATAATTTATGAATTTAATACAAAACATTTAATTGTTTCTCTAACCAAATGGGAATATAACTTAAATACGGAATTTACAAAATATCTAATAAAGAATTTCTTGTTCTTTAATATTTAAACATTACAGGTTCATACAATTTTTATATCTTAAAGTAATAACTTTAGGTATTTAATATAATTTCCTGTATATAAATCTTATTTTAGTAAAGACCACTTGAGTTGTTCTTTCGCAGATTGTAAAACCTAGAACAAAAACAAAATATTTAATGACACAAATGAAAATCCTATGAAAGATTGTTGATAGTTCTGCATTTCAGAATCACAAAAACTTACAATCAGAGACTATGCGAAGAATGTAGAATGATGCATGAACACAAAATAAAAAAATCGAAAATGTTTCTATGTGGTAAATGGACATAAACTTTGTTATGCCATTAAATCAATTAAATATTTTATACCTAATATTAAATATTACCTGTGCGACTGTTTGTTCCCCAAGTGGGATATCATCTGTTCTTAATGCCACCCTTTGAACCACGCTCGAGGCATCAGCATCAAGAATAATTCTGAAAAGTTTCAAATTTTTATTTCTCTTTTTATTAATGTTAGCATATTGTTTAAACACTTTTATTTACCCTCCATCACAAATTTCATCCATTGCTAACATGACTATGTCTAAGCTGTCTAAAACAGCTTTTCTTTCAACATTTTTTCTTAAAATTTGACTCACTGAATCATATAAACAATTTAATACACTCATTAAGATCAGCTAAAATAAAATTCAAGAATTAAAATATAACAATATCTTCTATTACTAATATAACTGAATATTTAGGGTTTGCGCATACCTCATTTTCATGAGAACTTCCCATAACATAAAAGAATAAATCTACGTTACTTCTATAAACACATGTTAAACCATCCAGCATTATAATTTCTGCATTTGCTCTGTGCGTTTTGTTGAAAAGATTTTTTTCAAACGTTTTCTGTTCCTTCGATGTAAGAAATATGAGTTTGTCATAATATTTAGCTAATATTCTGTTACCATCATTGTCCAAAATGACCATACCCTTGACGGTATAAAGTGTTGGTTCCTATAAATATACAATATATGTGTAAAAATATCTTGCTAAATCATAATTTATTAAAAAATCTTTCTCATGTATGCACCCATATAAGACTCAAATATGATTTCGTTTAATAATTACACATGTTACGCAGTGTTACACTGCATTGAAAGAGGTTAGAAAACACTCTCATTTAATCATCTTTAATAAATGGGGACAAATACGGAAAGCAAACTTAAAATCAGTAGAAATCATACGCGTTGCTGAAATTCGCGATCCTGGTCACTCCGAAGCATTGGAGAGAGGTTATGCTGTACAACTTTCGATGATCCAGCACGATTCATGATTACGATTGCACGAGACGATACTTATATCAAGAATATATTAACAATAAGTGCACTTTGCTACCAAATCTATATAAAAAAATGTAGCATACGCATTAAGAAACCTACCGATAGCTGACCATCCATGTTTATGTCAAGCTTGACGTGTCACTGCCTACACTGCTACTACACTACGTAAATCATGCTGTTTTCCAGCCAATTAATTCAATCGCCGAATAGGTTAAACTAATTGTAAAATTTGTCATTTCTAAAGAAGTATCTTTACTACATGTTGCAACTCTTTAATTTTAGTTCCTATACTTACATCGCATTTGCTTATAATCTGGTTGCAAACTAATAAAGGAATTGGTTGTAAATAACTTAGTAGATATAAAAAAAAATTTCATTTATATGAAAATCAAAATTAACCAATTAAATCACACATATATGTAAATTCATTATTTACAATTTTACATAATTTTATAAAATGATTATGTTGCAAAAATATATGATACATCTTCATTATATATATTATAATTTATTATTATGTATAGATATTTTCAACTATTATACATTAAGATTTAAATATTCAGTCGAAATACTATTTAAATTTTAGCTACTTCCTTCTTTTTTATCACATTTGAATATTTCCTGAAAAATTCAGGTCCATCCCATTTTCCGCTGTAAATTATAATAATTTATGAAGGTCTATACTTTTTCCATGCGAAAATCGCAAACTTATTCCTAATTTACAACAAATTTACCGAATCATTAAGGTCCAATATAAAAGCGGGAATACGTAGGCTTTTAGTATAAACGTGAAATAATATTCTCGACCTTGATTTATGGGGAATGTTTCCAATGGTTGCAAATTATAATCAAATTCTGCCAAAATACACTTGCTATAACCAGTAACTAAAGGACAGGATGAATAACCATTGTAGGCCATAATCATTGGTTTACCAGCCAAGTCATCCATAATATTTTTATACAATACTTTTCCCTGAGCAGCTGTGAAAAGAAAAATCTGAAATAAACTATAGTTCAACAATTATTAAAGAATGATACAGTACCTATTGCTGCCATAGTTTTAGAGTTTGGTGTGCTAATACAATCTCCGATTCCGTATATGTTCGAGTACTTTGTGTGACGTAGAGTTTTAGGATCAACTGACAAAAATCCTACTTCGTTTGTTAATGAAGAATGTTTTTTCAAAATATCAGGTGGGCCCATTGGTGGACATACATGAAGTAGTGAATACTAAATGGAAAGATATTGTAAATTGTAATTATATATTACACACATATATAAGCTCTCTTTATATAAAAAATAAAGATATACTTTTTCAACAAATGTTTCATTTGATCCATCTAATTTTTGAAATACAGCTTCTTCTGTAGCTGGATCTATCTTTATCAGATTAGTTTGAACATTTACAGTAATATTCCTTCTTTTGCAAACATCCCAAAGAGCATCAGCATATTTTTTAACTCCAAATATAACTGGTAAAGCAGTGTTATACACAACCTTTATATTATCGCGTACTTTTTGCTTTGGAGAAAAAATAAATATGAACATATGCATACTGAGATTTAAGAGATATTATAATTATTTACATTTCGAAAATACTCTTCTGCAATATATGCAATCTTTTGAGGTGCTCCAGGACACTTAACAGGACTGTTTGGAAAAGTAAATATTGCAGTACCATCCTTGGTTCTTGTAATTTTTGGAAACACATTTATAACAGTCTCAGGTCCATAAATCGAGCAAACACCTGACATATTATCTTTAAGACTTTCTATTAAACCTGGTATCTATATGTATAAAACAAAAAATTAATTTTTTTATTTATTAGTTAAAAGGTATAAAATATTTTGTCCAACCTCACTTTTTCCCAATGTAATTGCAAACCCATTGCAATGATCATGATTTCATATTGAACAGTATCTCCATTGCTCATAGTCACTTGATTATGTGGTGGTTCAAAACTCATTACATTTTCTTGAAACCACTTAGCATTCTTTGGTAAAGTATCTTTCATTAACTTTTTTGAATGTTCAAAAGATCTTATGCCACCGCCGATCAAAGTAAACATTGGCTGATAATAATGTATCTATAAAAAATATTACTCTGCATTATTTATATACCATAAAATACTTTATTTAATTATAAAAATATTCAATATTTTTATTATTCAAATAAAAATTTGACAAAAGATGTTTTACTTCATTTGGTTCTATTATAGCAACTTGGTCTTTAAATGTATCAGCGAATTTTGCAGCCATGCTACAACCTCCAGTACCACCACCCACTACTAATACTTTACACCTAAAGCATTTTTCATTAACATTAATATTGACATGATTGTGAGATTTTTAACATATCTAATCTAGATCCTGCTTTCATAAATAAGAATACTTACGAATGATGAATATCTCTATATCCATTCTTGATTACTATCTGTCTTTTCAATCTCCAAATATTTAAACAAGACATAGTATGACGTAGGTTCTTAATATGACTCATTCCTAAATTCAACAAAGATGGTTTGATTAAATTATGAAAATATATATAAAATGAATATACTTAACTATGAAAGAGATGTAAACTTGTAAATTATAAATCACTGTATCATCTTAATTAATTGATCAGAGTAATAATGCAGATAATAATACAAAAGACTTCTATAGTAAATCATAAAAAATGATCATAATCTCTATTACGTTGAAGAACGTAAAAGATATATTTTTGAATATTGGGACAACATACCTGTGTCTTTATAACAGAAACGTCAATTAAAGGTGATATATTCTCGTTGAAATTTGTAGAGTAACTGTAGTTTGAATTATATATACTTTTTCAACCATAAATGAATAATACACAGACAAAATCTACTTTTTAAAGTCAGAGATTTATAAAGTGAAAATACATAACAGTAATCATGACAGACTGATACTGATATTGCATTAATACGACATCGATATTTATTAACACCGCTGTACGAGTTTTAATCGTATATCGAATTGTATCGAAATATCAGAAATCGATCTCTTCGTATCGATATGGATCTCGTACTAAAAACAATCGATTTCTTCGTACGAATATAGATCTCATTTCAAAAAGAAATACTTTTACGGAAATTTGAGTAACGATTTAAAACTTACTATTTAATATTACTAAATAATTAATATATAATTGAAAAGCTTCATTTAATATTGAACAAAAATACTTTTATTTTTTTTCGGTCCTTTAAAATATATATTATATGTCGGAGTCAGGTTGGCATTTTGGGGCGTTCGATGAACCTTTACTTATTTTACCGTCGCGAATGTAGCCAATATTTATCAGTACGAATGTGGACACTACAAGAGGCTATGAGTCATAGTAATGGGATGGTCGAGATGATGGTGACAACAAATTCAGGTTCGATAACGAATCTACGATCCACGGGAGGACAAGTATCAACGTACTACTCGATTCGGATAACTCAATCGGCAATTCGTCCAACGACTCTAACACTCTAACTCTAACTCCCTTAATCCAAAAGAGGCTGCCCTTACATACTCCTGTCCCTGCTTCTCGGGTTAATCTTTGTTTTTAAGGAGAGCCATATAATCGTTTCATACCTCTATCAGGTACATGTCCCTTCCGTGACCGTAGCTACGTCCGGTAACCTGCCATGTCACTTCGAGCCCAAACTCATCGTTATAAAGTTTGGAACATTAAGACTATTTCTTATTTTTATTACTTAAGGATGGCTATAGTAAAAGTCTGGACTAGTGTATTAGGGTTTTTCCCCAACTTCCGGACGGGAAATCCCGTTGTCTTTCCGAAGCCATGCGGGGAACGAAAGCCGAAGCTTTCCCTTGGAAATTTTGGGAACATCCTCTAGTACTTTAGCCTAGATTTTATCATAGCTGTAATTGTTTAAAATTTGTGATAGCGAGATTGGGCTCGAGGTGACAATTGGTCGCCGAACGTAGCCACGGTCACGAGATAAACGTTTTGCCTAATGGAGGTCTGGAGTGGTTGTATGGGTTTTCCGAGAAGTGTGATTGTGGCGGCATGCGGCCTGGAGAGCGGGCCTAGCTACGTGTGAGGTTGCCTCGGAGGTGTCGATACAATGGGACATACATTGTATCATAACCAAACTCCAGGTAGAAACTGCCTAGCAACAGCGTTCGGAACTTCTCGATACTTCTAACGAGTGCGTATCGAATTGCAGACAAGGCTGGCATTCGTGCGATTGCCTTGGAGAGTGACACATCGAACATTTTCGTCAATCGTATTTTGCGCGTAAGATTATTTTTTACGCTTAGTAGAAACGGCTTCGTTGGCCGTGAATTCGTTTGAACCCAACAAAAACATTGTTAATAGTGTTCATTAAATTCATTATTCGTAAATCATATTATTCATTAATCCTACTATTCGTTAAGCTCATTATTCATTAGACTTATTATCTGTTAAACTTAATTATTCGTACAATTTATTATTCACTAACTTCATTGTTCATCAAATTTATTATTCATTAGACTTATTATTTGTTAAGCTTTGTGATAGTCTTGTATATACGTGTACATATGATCTCGGCTTTGTGAAACGATGGCTAGTCCACGCGAAGAGTTGTCACGCGCCCAAAATTCCGATTTTAACCCGACATCAGAAGTGGGATCAGAACCGCTTAAAGTGATACAAGAACAGATGGCCTTTATGCGCGAGTTAATTCAAACGCTAGTGCAAAAGCCGACGGAGCAAGTGCCGAGTGCGGAACCTGTGAGTCTAGCGTTACCACGTTTTAACCCCGAAGCCGCGGGCGCCGACTCGGCTGCGTAGTGCGCGATCGTTAGTGTGATTATGGAAAAAAGGCCTCTACAAGACGACGAGTTATATCTCGCTATAAGTCGTGCTCTAGAGGGTACAGCAGTACAGTGGTTTACGCAAGTTCCGGTCAGTGGTCTTACTTGGACACGGAACATTTTCTTGCGCGTTATGGTGGCACGGAGACGGCAACCTCATTGCTAATGAGGATATTCAACGAACAACCACTGAAGGACGAAACCACGGGGACTTTTGGTAATCGTCTTCGCTCCCTTCTGTCGGCGAAATGGGGAGATCCAATCCACGCCGAATTAATCAACGCTGTCGTCCTCCTACGACTGATTTCGCATGACCAGCGTGTCGAACGGATAGCACTTACGAATGATATCCAGACTTAGGATCAATTCTATAAGGAAATGAGAGCTCTCTCTTACGCGAGGAAGAGACCGGTACCTTCGTCAAATAATCCACCGGCAGAACCAGAAGCTAAACGAAGCACAGGCCGTCAGTTTTTCGGATTAAGTCTGTGGCGGATCGGTATCAATAGGACGCAGACAGGTCGAGGCATCAACGCGGCGCAACACCTCCCGGGCGATCCGCTGGTACCAACCGCCAACACTAGAGGGTTACGACGCCAACGAGTCTGTCTAACTCGCTAGCGGTCGAATATACGAGCGATTGATACAAATACCGCACCTAGCGAGACTCCCTCTACGTCTAAGGCAGGGACTACCGGGCATAGCCTTACTGACGAGTCCACCGGTAGTCCCGGGACGAAACGCACAACTCTCTTTTCATCCGCCACAAGCGCTACCGCTGTGGTGCTTCCGGACATAGGAGAACGGAGTGTCACGCGAAAACCCCAAACTAGGAAGGAGCAGGATATACGAAATCCAAAGGAAAAACGACCAGCCGCATCGTCGAAGGTGACTTGCTTCAAATGCCATGAGGAGGGACATATCGCGTCTAATTGTCCATCATTGCGGAAAAGAAGCCACGATTCTGTCACGTAAAGTTGGTACTTGGGTTGTAGTAAGAAGGCTGAGTCGTAACCCAACTACTAATTTTCCTTTATAAAACTTTATTATAAATGTTAACACTTACAAAATAACACCGAACCGGAGAAAAGGGGTTGTATGAATACAGCAACTAGAAGAAGAACAGGAACTGCCCGAGCTGGGTGAAGTCTCGGTTTATATACGTTTTGGTTTTAGGATGTTAAGGGGCTAGGTGTAGGTTATGATGTGGAAAAGTGTCTGAAGATCGGGGGTCCATATCCTATCTCTGATGTGGACTAAGGTGCGTCACAGTCTTGGTGTATGCTATGGTGTTAAGGTGGTGATGTGTCCAAAAGTGTCCGAAGGTCGGCGGTCGATGTCTTATCACTGATGTAAGTTGAGATGTGATTGATGTCACAATTCCATTGACGAACACCGGATCGACTCCTGTGTAGTGGAAGCTCCGGCTGGTAGATTAAGCCATCTGAGTGAGTTGTATCCATTTTACTTTGATTCTGGGGCCGAATGTTCGTTAATTAAAGAGTCCTTAGCCTCGAAATTTTTGGGTAAAAGAATAACCGATATAGTAGTGATGCGGGGAATCGGGAATACTTGTATTAAGTGTACACTTCAGATTTTCTCCACTGTTTGTATTAATGGTCTTACATTGGAGATAGTTTTTCATGTCCTTGCTGATGATTATTTAAAATACGATATCATGATTGGTCGCGAGATTTTAAGCCAAGGATTCGACGTAAAGTTCACGCAAGATAGCCTCGTTATTTGTAAAACAAAGATCATTAACGCCTGTGGTAAAGTCGCGGAAGATGCGGTCGACATTAACGTGGTTGACACTGATGCGATCGGTAACGATAAAGATCGATTAATCTCTGTTCTCGAAAAATTTAAGGAATCATTCATTACGGGTTTCCCGCGTACTCGCGTCAGTACGGGCCAGTTAGAAATACGGCTAATTGATCCCAACGTCACCGTGCAAAGAAGCCCTTACAGGCTTAGCGAGGCAGAGCGAAGAATAGTACGCGAAAGAATAGACGAATTAATTAGAGCAAAAATTGTAAGGCCTAGTAATTCGCCGTTCGCGAGCCCCATGATACTCGTGAAGAAGAAGGATGGCTCAGACAGATTGTGTGTAGACTTTCGAGCGCTAAATAAAAATACGGTCGCGAATCGGTATCCCTTACCTCTTATTGCTGATCAAATCGCGAGATTACAGAGTGCGAGATACTTCATTAGCCTGGACATGGCCAGCGGATTTCACCAGATTCCCATTCATCCTAACTCGACGAAATATACAGCGTTCGTTACCCCTGACGGTCGATACGAATACGTAACGATGCCGTTTGGATTGAAAAATGCACCAGCCGTTTTCCAGAGAGTCATTTTCAAAGCCTTAGGCGACCTCGCTTATTCGTATGTCGTTGTTTATTTGGACGACGTTCTAATAATTGCCGACTCAATAGACCAAGCTCTAGAAAGGTTGCACGTTATACTAAACACCCTCGTAAACGCCGGATTTTCTTTTAATTTGGCTAAATGTTCCTTTCTGAAGACGTCGGTACTTTATTTGGGATATGTAATTTATAACGGAGAAGTTCGTCCAAATCCGGGAAAAATACAAGCTTTGAATTTTTTTCCTACACCGTCGACCGTCACACAGCTTAGGCAGTTCATAGGTTTGGCCTCTTACTTCCGAAAATTTATTCCTAAATTTTCACAAGTAATGAAACCCTTGTATGCACTCACTTCTAGTAGCAAACACATAACTTGGACGGATAAGCACGAAAAGATAAGATAAAAGGTGTTTTCCGTCCTGACCGACGCGCCGGTGTTAATGATATTTGACCCCAATCATCCCATAGAACTGCATACCTACGCTAGTTCGGGAGGGGGGTATGGGGTTTTAATGCATAAGATCGAGGGGAAAAACAGAGTCATTGAATACTATAGTAAAAGGACCAGTCCCGCGGAATCCAGATATCATTCGTACGAACTGGAGACATTAGCAGTAGTAAGCGCCGTCAAGCATTTCCGACACTATTTACATGGGCAGAAATTCCTAGTTGTTACCGATTGTAATTCTTTGAAAGCCTCCTGCAATAAAGTAAATTTAAACGACCGGGTTTATAGGTGGTGGGCTTATTTGCAAACATTTGATTTCGACATCATATATCGAGAGGGTAAACGAATGGCCAACGTAGATTTCTTTTCGCGAAACCCCGTAGACTCGAACCACCGTATGATCAACAAAATCGCAGAGAAGATTAATCTAGCCGAGATCTCCGAAGACTGGCTATTAGCGAAACAACGTCGCGATCCACAAATTGTAGAAATCGTTAATAAAATACAGAACGATGAGCTTGCGGACGATATCGCGAACACCTACGAGTTACGATCCGGTACCCTTTACCGTAAGGTACAACGAAAAGGCAGCACCCTCTGCTTACCTATCGTTCCAAGAGGCTTTAGATGGTCCGTCATTAACCATGTGCATCAGTCAATTATGCACTTAGGTTGGGATAAAACGCTCGAGAAACTCTACGAGTATTACTGGTTCGAAGGAATGGCGAAGTATGTTCGTAAACTCGTCGAGAACTGCCATGCTTGTCAAGTTTCGAAGGCTAGTTCAGATAAAATACAAGCTGAACTACATCCCATACCTAAGACCGGCATACAGTGCACATGGACATCACGGGCAAGCTAAGTGGCAAAAATGATTCGAAAGAGTATGTCATCGTCTTGGTCGATGCCTTCACGAAATTCGTGTACCTACATCATACTCGCTAGTTGGATTCGCTTAGCGTTATCAAAGCACTTAAGTCCGCTATATTTTTGTTCGGTAGTCCCTGTCGGATAATAGCAGATCAGGGAAGATGTTTTACGGGCCGGGAATTTCAAGAGTTCCGTAAAAGCAAACAAATTAAAGTTCATTTGATTGCGACCGGTGCAAGTAGGGCCAATGGACAGGTAAAACGTGTTATGAGCGTACTAAAAAGTATGTTTACCACGGTAGAAACGACCGGGCGTTCATGGCAAGACGCGATCGCAGAGATACAATTGGCTTTGAACTGTACCACCAACCGTGCGACCAAATCGAGCCCTTTAGAGTTATTGATCGGTAGAACAGCAAGACCATATGACTTATTACTACCTGATAATATCGAGGAAAAAGAAATAGACATCTCCAGTGTAAGGCAACAGGCAATAAAAGAAATGGAAACTAATGCTAGGTACGACAAAGAGAGATTCGACAAAACCAAAGCTAAAGTGGTTAGGTTTAATCTCGGTGATTTGATACTACGCCAAAATGAAGAAAGGAACCAGACAAAACTGGATCCAAAATTCAGGGGTCCATTTGCGATATCGGAGGTTCTGGAAGGAGACCGATATACTTTGAAAACACTGAATGGGAAAAGGTCATACAAGTACAGTCATGATAGGTTAAGAAAAATGCCGGATAGTTGTATTCCTGTTGAGTTGGATGTCGATGGTGATGACGAGAACAGTGGCCATGGCGATGTGAGTACCCCGATCTCAGAGGATCGTAGGATTATATGAGGCTGGGTGCGGCCATGGGGTGGAGTTCAGTGTGGTCAAGCACTGGAAGTGACAATGTCACAAAGCTGGAGCTGGTCCAGTACCGACAGCGACAATGTCACGAAGCTGGAGCTGGTCCAGTACCGACAGCGACAATGTCACGAAGCTGGAGCTGGTCCAGTACCGACAGCGACAATGTCACGAAGCTGGAGCTGGTCCAGTACCGACAGCGACAATGTCACGAAGCTGGAGCTGGTCCAGTACCGACAGCGACAATGTCACGAAGCTGGAGCTGGTCCAGTACCGACAGCGACAATGTCACGAAGCTGGAGCTGGTCCAGTACCGACAGCGACAATGTCACGAAGCTGGAGCTGGTCCAGTACCGACAGCGACAATGTCACGAAGCTGGAGCTGGTCCAGTACCGACAGCGACAATGTCACGAAGCTGGAGCTGGTCCAGTACCGACAGCGACAATGTCACGAAGCTGGTTATGGAACGAACTTTGAGTGAATGTGCGATTCGAAGGATGAGACTATCATTGTGATAGCCCACAGGATGCAACTGGCACTTTGAATGCAAATCATAATGATACTAATCTTGTTTCCTTCTGTTTTGTTGTCGAAGGTACACCCGAGGACGTGTGACAGTCAGGACGGCCGTGTCGGGGATGAAAGGAAAGCCGAAGCCTTTCCTTGGAAATTTTTTGAACATCCTCTAGTACTTTAGCCTAGATTTTATCATAGCCGTAATTGTTTAAAATTTGTGATAGCGAGATTGGATTCGAGGTGACAATTGGTCGCCGAACGCAGCCACCGTCACGAGATGAACGCTTTGCCTAACGGAGGTCTGGAGTGCTTGTATAGGTTTTTCGAGAAGTGTGATTGTGGCGGCATGCGGTCTCGAGAGCGGGCCTAGCCACGTGTGAGGTTGCCACGGAGGTGCCGATACAATGGGACATACATTGTATCAATAATCAAATTCCAGGCAGAGGCTGCCTAACAATGGGCGTTTGGAACCTTCTCAATGCTTCCAAACGAGTATACAAAAACCAAAGGCAATCGTACGGCGAGAAAAATCTCCACGAGGCAGGCATTCGTGCGATTGCCTTGGAGAGTGACACATCGAGCATTTTCGTCAATCGTATTTTCGCCTAAGATTGTTTTTTACGCTTAGTAAAGAGTTACTTCGTTGGCCGTGAATTCGTTTGAACCCAACAAAAACATTGTTAATAGTGTTCATTAAATTCATTATTCGTAAATCATATTATTCATTAATCCTACTATTCGTTAAGCTCATTATTCATTAGACTTATTATCTGCTAAACTTAATTATTCGTACAATTTATTATTCACTAACTTCATTGTTCATCAAATTTATTATTCATTAGACTTATTATTTGTTAAGCTTTGTGATAGTCTTGTATATACGTGTACATATGATCTCGGCTTTATGAAACGATGGCTAGTCCACGCGAAGAGTTGTCACGCGCCCAAAATTCCGATTTTAACCCGACATATATTAATACATACATTTCATGAACTGTATGTACATATGGAAATTGATTCTGAATGAAATATGGAAGTTTCAATTTTCATTGGTCACACATAAAAGGAGAAATAATAAAAACTACGAAGATAGTTGTTTTAATCATTCTTTTGCTTCTCTCTTTATTAAGGATAACTTTTTAACGCCGCCTGAAACTAGGCAAGCTTACCTCAGGTCGCGAAAATCATCAGTCATGAGAGAGAAAATAATGATTTTTCTTATTTTTCTTTGAAAGCATTGTTCCTAAAAAAAAATAAAGAAATATACACATATATATATATATATATATAAATATATATAAATATATGTAAACATATATATAAATATATATATATATAAATATAGATAAATATATATTTATATTTATATATATATTTATATATATATATATATGGTGTGTGATTGAGTGTGTGTGTGTAATATATGCACACATATATATATTTGTCCAACATATATGAGTACTTCTTAGTATGAAATAATAATTGCACTCGTAATTTGAAAAAATATAAACACCCACCATAATGAAAGGGTGAATTCATTTGAAAAGGAAGGTATATCAAATAATGTTAATATGTGTCCTATTATGAAATCAGCTGTTTATAATTCTCTAATTCGGTTTTCTTTTTTTGGCTCCTTTTTTAAATGTGAAATTATTTATAATTTTAAGAAGGAACTTTCTCACGACTAAAGACTCTCGGATCGAGCGTGTATCCACGATACGCAAGCTCCTCGGCATGCGCGTGAAATACAAATGCACGTCTTGCAAACGATGATAATAATAATAATAATAATAATAAGTATACACTCTCCACGAATCGTCGCTTCTGTTCAAGTCCTTAAGAATAAATTTATTTACATCGCGGACACGGTATTTTATTCTTCGGTTATCTCCCGTTCGTCCTTTTAAAAAAATTCTCCATCTTTTACGTCGATCGAACTCGTATAATATGTTCCTTTCCATTTTATTTACTTTTCTTCTTCGAAGAAAGAAACGGAAGTAACCTGTTCTCTAAAGAAACATAGTAGTTTTCGTCCTAATCGAGGATTTATAGCTAAATTTAGTCTAATAATTTTCAAACGAGCCCGTTTCGCTCTCCGAAAAAATTCGATCGACAAACAAATTATTTAGTCGATAAAACAATGCCGTGCGTTCCGACGTTATTTCATTCGAAATTCTACATGATCAATTGTTTTCTTTTTCTTTCTCACTCGTTCTCTGTTTCGCTCTGTAATTCAATCTTGGTAAATAGCGAAACAGTTGCGTTACAATTATTACGCGTTATTCGCTGAACTGGAAACAATTAGCAATAAACGTCGTCTTTGTACCACATAGCCAAGAGAATACTAAAAATTTCATCTATTCTTCTCTTAAGGATTAGAAGGAGAAACATGCTACAAATGAGAAGAAAATGCTCTCGGTGCGAACGCTCTCTTTGTGAGGCAATAACATATACTTAAACTGTGTATAATTGTAATACTCTATAAGTAGAACTTTGAATTACTCTCGGCTATGGATTAAAGTCGACACGATAAAATAGGCTCGTCATTCTTACCTATCGTGTAATAAGAATGAAAAATATTCTTACAATATTATTCGACGAACGACGAAGCGGATGATATTTTATCGCGCCGAAAATCGTCTTGGAACATTTATTGCTAACATACAATTTTGTTTTTTTTCTCTCTCTCTTTTGTTTCGTTGAACAAACGTGTCAAAGGCATATTTGACAATAGTTGAAATACGATTCACGAATCTAAGTTTACATCTGATCGGCTTATCATTTATAGTCAATAAATACATGTTTTTCTCCGTACACGTTTTCGAACTCGGAGTGCAATCTTCGATATGCACAATAAAAGAAGAACGATGAAGAAATGGCTATGCGTGAATTGTTTCAAAAATTCACAAACGACAGAGGTGGATCACCGTTTTGCGTTCTTATTGTTTACAATTATCAATGTGTCGTATTATTATAATTACCATTATTTAAATGTTAATTGATATTAATATTATTATTACTATAGCTGCTCGTTTTTAAGATAACGCAACAAATGCTCGGGTATGAAATACGCGTGAAAATCAGTGATAACATTTTTCTTTTTTTTTTAAATCGATACAGTACGCACGGCCGTTCGCAAATATATTTGATAATATAATTCTATTATCGGTTTCTCTTAAAAAATAATACCTACAGAGAATAGAGTCGAGTATTAACTGTGTGTTCGCTAAATATACGCATGGTTCCTTTATCTTTTGAACGAGTGAAGATAATTAATGGAATCTTTCGTGTATTACCATTGCGCGTACTGCAACTTGTACCATTACTCTGTATTTTTTTCATTTTAATATTTCTTACATTGTGTGGTGTAACGCGATTGTATAACCGTAGTGTGTCGAGTCATTCATTTGGTTTATTTTGGCATACAAAATAATTTTATTTACAGTCTGACAATAATATTAATCGTTTATCTATAGTCCTTTATGCTAAGTGGCGATAGTATAATTCGAATTACTTACTATATTATGCGGTTTTTTCGGCTATGT
The DNA here is from genome assembly GCF_024542735.1 of Bombus huntii. NCBI lineage: Eukaryota > Metazoa > Arthropoda > Insecta > Hymenoptera > Apidae > Bombus > Bombus huntii. The sequence goes on from NC_066251.1 coordinate 7,815,087, forward strand.
ACATAACAAAACGGCACGAATAAATATCATTGGACATGGACCAAGTTTTTCTTTCAGTGTGCATGCTCACCGCTTCGCACAAACGATTCGTTTCTTAGGGACATTCGAACCTGTAGAAAATTCATCTTTGAAGAACAATCGATGGAGGTGGGATACTAAAAGTATGTACAATTTGTACCATTAACATCTATGGAACTACGGCGTTCTACGTTTTGATCATTGAAACGGAACATTTACTCTAAGATCTTGATTGATTCAAGGAAAAGAAAGAAAAAAATAGTATGAAGATGCGGTAAGAAACGAAACTTTGTTAAATGCATCGTGAACGTAACAAAACTGAAATGATCAACTGAAACAATGACAATGAAAGTGTACTATTGAATAATAAAGTTCTTTCGCAACATCGATAAGAACGTCGCACAAAGCATTCGTGATCCGGAATTCACTGAACAGCAAAGAAAAACTTGTTACCTAAAATGTAAAACGTACAAAGATCATTCTATATCCGACTCATTCGAGCTTCAAATCTGTTTAATCACGTCTCTCCCTGTCTAACGAATCGATCGACGATTAATTTGATAATTGTGAAATTTACGATGCATTGTCTCGCGTTCTTCGATGCAAATAAAAACATGGCAGTTGAATGGAATAACAAATGGAAAGTTGGAAAAAGGTATTATTTAGCCCTCGAAACGAAATCACAAGTTCGACTTACATTGTATAGGCTCATGATTCAAAATGTATTATTCATTAGTTCCAATGAACGATATATGCATGAAAAAATGAAGACGATTAAATTTAAATATCGTGAACGATATATTACTCGTTTTCGTAAGATAGATGCAAAATATCGGTACGATATTTGTTATAAAAAATCGGAAATCTGAGATCGATCCTGAGGGCTATGTTACCATAAGACGTATTCTTTCGATTATTTGCACATAGAAAATTAAAAGAATTCGTCTTATATTTCTACAAGATAGTATAAAAAAGAAGGGGGGGAGGGGGGAAAAGGAAAGAATAAAAAGCGATGTTGTACAGATCGCAAGTAAAATGAAAATCGCGTAATCCAATGATCAAGGACGAAGTGAAATTCCCTTTCTCCTTAACTTACTGCGTATTTAATTTGACCTGAGTAAGATTAATTATTTTCCTTTCTTTTGCGTTTTTCGTTCTTTTCTCTAGTCGAAAGCATAAATCGCTGATCGATTTACGTTAAACTTTGGTTAACGTTAAGGCGTCAAGCTTGCGTCTTTTTGTGAATTCTCATCTTCGATGCAGCCATATATGAAGAACTGTTATAAGAATTATTCCCTTCTTATCGTAAACTTTGGATAGAATGCTGCAACGGATGAAGCAGACAGCTAACGAACATCTATTCTCCTCTTGATCATCTGGGACGACTGTGAGAAACGAGGACGACGATGAAAGCTGCATTGCTTTGGAATCTCAACGCAGTTTCAAGGACGAAGAAGCAAAACGAGGTGAATTTTCCCCTTTCAGGATGGATATCAATCAGGTTACTTCGGAGCACTTCCTGAAGAGACTTTTACCGACATCCTCTTCTACTGATGTCCGGATACTACGACGTGTGAGACTGCTGAGACTGTGACAGCTTGCTGGAACTTTTGTGATGGCTAGACGTGTGTTTCTCCTGAAAATACAAAGAGAACTGTGGTACTCCAATCCTCAAAAGAAATTGTTTTAAAAAACTAATAATAAATTGATCGATATTTATCCAGTTTCGTCGAAATAAAATCAAGTAAATTCTCTATTTCCTTGGTAGAATGTTTCAGAATTATTTGATGTTGTTGGTTTACTCCTTATTTGATCATTAAACGCTGAAATTTCTTTCCGTTATCTTTCCTTCTTTTCTTGTCGATTATAAAAGAAACAGATGAGGAATACGCTAATTAGCATCAGCCTATTATAGAAATTGAATTAAAAGAAATTAATATTAATAAGATATGCCGATTAAACGGTATCGATTGCAATTCCATTTTTCGTTGCGACGCATAATTTAGGAATTAGTGAATAAACACGTATTCCTCGATGCATGTTTCAGACACGTGATAAGTGTTCGTATAGCTATATGAATGAGTTACAGGTATTCAGTTAAAATAATTATGAATCATAATTACTGTTTTTAAAAAAAGACGCAAATGAATTCCAATTTTATGGACGCGACTAACTGAGAATTAAATCGAGAAACATCAAGTGACTTCATGAACGAATGATATTAAAGCTTCTATACGGAATGCGGATGAATATTATGTATATTCAAAAAGACCAAATAAAGAAGTGGAATAAAGTCAAGTAAACGTCATAGTATTGCTAATAGATGGCACCTAATTTTATCATTCCCCCCCTCCCAAATTTAACTTGCTATCTGTGAGAATTAAATGAAATGTAAATTAAAGCATAATTCTCGAAAGAAAAGAAAAGAAGAACTGAATACATGCGTACAGCACAAAAAGCTAGCTATCGCGTGCATGCTCATGCAAAATTACACGCACACACAATACACTTAAATATAAACAACGATAACAATAGCATCGACGTTTCGAGGATAATGTGTAGGCAAACATTACAAGTACCCTCCACCAAGCGAGATAAAAATCAAATAACATGTTTTGTGTATCGAGATATTTTTGCCGTGTCTCTTATATACTAGAAATACTATTAATTTCCACGTATGATAGCGTACAAAAATGAACTTTTACGCATGATAATAATCGTATTACATACTGATAGCTGTGATGTAATGTTAGTACACAAAGAAGATGCGGCGATATATGGTGTGCAATTATTATATCCAAGATATATTCATATATGCACGTATATACATGCACAGCATCATGTATCACAGTATATGTGTACATATATTAATATCTTTTTTTTATATGGTGTGTTAAGAAAGAGACAAAATAATCACTAAGGTACTTTTCGTTTCCACAGAACGTTTATTTTCGATGATTATTTCTTTTCTTGGTCGAACACATGACACGTACGATTCCTGTCGTAATAATACGTAATTATCCGCGACGTGTGGGCTTGAACAGTCTAATTTTATAAAATTATATATAATATTATCCTTCTTTTTCTATAAAATTAAAATGTTATATATACGTGTGTATAAGAACCTGCGTGTTTCTTTTTGACAAATCGATAGCTATGGACAATCCAAATACGGAAATTTCAATTCTACTCGTGAATATCCACATGTATGTATATATATAAATATGTAGGCAGGTAACATCGAATGAGTGGTATATTTTACAAAAATAATAACGTGGGTATGTGTAATTTTTAATGAATGAAGTCCCCAAAATTTTTAAGCGTATAATTAAAAATGTAGTATCGCAAGATTCTATATTAAAATATACATCCAATTCTGTTATAATAAGAATATGGCAGGAAACGTACGCGACAAGTGATAAAGATATACATTGTGTACAGTATCGATGCAGTGTTCGCAAAATTTTACACATCTGGTGTTCCTCTTCTATGAGTTGAATAGTTCATAAATTTTATATCACACGTGTCGATCGCTGATCACATACGTGGGCTCATATATCGTTATTACTATTATATTAATATATATATAGATAATTCTCTTTCAACTTCTTACTATCGGAGAGTACAAAACCTATATAATTTACCTTAGCAATTATTTTGTCTTTATACGGCTCGTACAATTGCACAATTTTTTACGTAGGCCGATCCCTTTGATTTTCTCGCAGTTTCTCACTAGTGATCTATTTTTTCTTTTTCGATTCTTTCAGTTCTTTTGTGTAGACAACACATATAGATCCTGCGAATTCTGCGCCACACTCTTTTTTTTCCTTTTTTTGTGTTGTTTTGGATTACATTTATTATCGTTGGATTAAAGGCTAGGTCTAAGAGGTTCTTGTTCTTTCCATTTGATGCTTTAAAACATATTCAGGAAGAACAAAGCATCGATGTGATTGTTCAAATAAGACACTAATTTTTCATAATCAAAGTAGAAATATATTTAATATTCGTACAATCATAGTCGTTACCGATAAAGCACTAAATTGCACGGTGAAATTCATGCGTTAATTACGATTAATAATAATTGAAGGAGAAAATTTTGGAAAATAAAACATTTACATATAATATCAGTATTTAAAGTATAATAAAATCGAAAACTTCGCGCACATTCTTCCTGAATGTTTCTTGTCTTCTTTTTTCTTTTTCTTCTTTATTTATATTTTTCCCCCTAAATTAAATTATATATATATCGTATTACAACACGACCTAACAAAATTCAGTGATTCGTACTGATTCGATCAATTCATTCGCGATATTTGTTCGTAACATATTCTACGAAAGACCCACGACAAAATTTAAAAGTATACACGTGCCTTTGAAAAATAATTTCTTCTCTTGTGCAAATTTCTATACACTGTCTTCATCTCTTTATACACAAGTCATTCGATTTACACGCGGAATATTTACTCGCTAAGAAAAAAACTTCACGGTTTCTTTTTTTTTTTAATTATTTTCGTCTCTTATAAACTACAACTAAACATTCTTTTTCTTTTGTTTTTTAAATATAAGGCATTCTGGTCTCGCTAAAGAAGTAAGATATAAAACAAACTACAGAATTTTGCACTGAGAAGTCCAGAAAGAGGCAACGATCATAGCAATCACACAGTACACATATAATGATCTAAATTCAAAATACTAGGTCCTAATTGTGACAATAATTATAACAATAACAACAAAGGCATCGATTGGTGCCACAACGCTTAGCGGGCCTATAAATTTTTGTTTGTCACAATGGCTGCACGAAACACGTGTGTCGCGTGTGCATATTTTATGTAAATACAAACGCATTCTTAATAGATAATATATATATCATTTTTAAATATATTAATCACGCTATCTCTCGTTCTTTTCTTATACGTTCCTGAGATAATATCCATTCTATATTTAATTTGTTGCTTACATATATACATATATAATATATATATATTCTTTATTCTATACATATATGTAATATACATATATGATATACATTATACACATATATAATATACATATATAATATATATATTATATATACATATAATATACATATATATTGTCCAACATGCGATATATCGTTAAGAATTGAGTGGGAGAGAAAAAATGAGAAAAAAAGTCTACGCGCGCCCACGATTATTACAAATAAATATAAAAACAATCTACATATACACTTAAAGACGCTCAGTGATCAAAACTGAAATCATTGTACAAGAGAATGTAAAAAATAAAATCTTAGGTAGGAAAGTTCTTAAGTAGTCACACAAATAGATGGACTATTTTGTTATGCTTAAACGCTGAAGAAAGAATTCTCTCTTCAGATTCAGAGAACTTAATATGAACAAATCTGATCGTCTCTTCATCGACATCTAAAAAACTGAAAAGCTAAATAATATCTTTATCCCGTCGCATGTTTCCATCTCGTTAACCCTCATAAGCATGCCATCCTCTCAACTCTATAAACGTTAATAAAAAGGCTCTCTTTATACATTCGTGAATATCTGATTGAAAATACCATTGATGCGATGTGAGGATGTGCTCATCGATTTTTAATAGGAAACTACGCGCGGTTAAAGAATCATCGTTACATCGTTGTTCTGATTTTTTAAGGTTCGATATAGATGAATTGTGATTTTGTGTCAGTAACGCTGAGCAATTCGACAGAATAGGTAACATGTAACATGATCAAAATTAAGAAGTCGTCCTATATGCAAAAATGAGTCAAAGATATAGAAATTGTAAAATTCCTCGAGCAGAATTTAATTTTCTGTAATCTACAAAAAACTGATTCTACAATCTGCATCAAAGATAAATATAGATTAAGAAATGATTCTAAAGAACATAGACAATATAGCGTCCGAATTTGTTTAAAAATTGTGAGAAAACTTTCTAGCTTTAGAAATGACATTTCAAATAGCAATATTACGATCTAATCAACACTCCATCATCAACAATATAAAAGTTGTCGAATAGCAGCCCTTCTCAGCAAAATATCAATAATAATGCACAACTCGTCTAAATCAAACCTTAACCAAATTGTCAATCGCGATTTTCTGACCAGACTTCAATGATGGCCGCGTATTCTAATTCGTATACGAGAGATAAATGAAAAAAAAAAAAAATCGCGATATTAACAAATCTATAATTATCCTGTACTAACAATGAGAGCAAATTCTACGAAGTCCATTACTTCATATCGCATCTATTATAATCGTAATTATATTTCACAATTGCTCAACACTCTATGCCGCACATTAACAAACGACAGTCATATACAGAAGTTGCATCTTTTTTGAGCTGTGTTCCAACTTTCGTAATTATAGAATTATTTTTCTTTTCATACTAATAGAAATGCAACTTCCTATTGCACGCAGAACAACGCGATAATAACCCTTTGCGTTCCTTTCGAATCCTACGATAATCCAACAATAAATGTGCTATAATAATTACAATATCGTGGAGCATTGTATTCGTTCTTCTAGATATGTTTTAAATCATATACATATAAAATGTTCGATGGAGAGTTCAATGCTAGAATAAGAAAGGGATAGTATTGAAAGTATCGCACAGAAAGCTTAGCAAATATTAGCTTCGGCTGACACGAAACGACAAAAAGATAAATCGGACTGCAAAGGGTTAGTCGGAAAGAATCTTTGTTAATATTATTTTATCCGCGTATAAAAACAACGACGATGTAATACACATGTTAGTTTCAACAAAATTATATGTACCTTAACAAATACATACACTTTTAAATTCGTATTAATAATACATTTATGTTTTTCTAATCACTCTCAATCACTTCACTGCATACGATTATACATTAATTCTTTTTTCCTTTTCGTATTTCTTCTTTGTAATTTTTTTTTATTTTTATTCGTAATTTATTAAATTCTTTATAGTTTTTAAGTAACCTCGTAAGTTGTTCTAGCCATATTACCCGTTTATGCAAAAGTTTGATTTTATATGAACGCAACACTCTGCACACCACCCTTTCTCCGAAATTCTTTGCTAGAAAGGAATTGTTTTTTTCAACCACCTCGAAGTTTATTCGATCGAGTAGCTTCGCAAAAAATGTACTAATTGATTATAGTTAATATGATAAGAAAAATAAATAAGGCTGAAAGAAGTTACTCTCCCTTTTTCTAGATTTTTTTGAGCATTCTCTATCTATCGACATTTGACCATTAGCGCAAAATATAGTTATTTTCTAAATTCTGATCTGGCAGTGTTTCGTACATTAATATTCACGACAATCTTTTCGACAATATTGAACTACTCTACTCGTAAGCTCTTCAACTATGTGTATCATACTAGCAACTAGGTTGCTGACCTAAATACTATAGTGCACCTACGTTTTCTTTTTCCCCATGTCTCTAACTTCTTTTTTCGACAAAGAAGACATTTTAACGTGAAACAAAAAATTACTAATAGTTCTGAGAATTGCATCTTCCATATATAATTACTATATATAATTTAGAATATATACAATAAAAAAAATGATTGTCGTGAAATGTTATCCTTTTTTCTTAGATTCAAGGACCTACCTTGAAAATATCTTATAATCAAATAATTCTTAATTGATTTGACAAAAAAGTAATTGAAGAACTTCTTCAGTGTTCTTGAGTAAAATAAAATGACCCGATATTTTCACTTCCTTTTTACATATAACACGTCAATTCGCAACATCGTCGTCTTCTTGATGCAGTTACTTCATCCTCCCTAGGTCGCATGGACCTCACAAGACTTTTAACTTTTCGTTTTTACTCTTCAATGAAGGCTTACACTCATTTAACTACTCTAAGGAGCTGCGCTACAGGTACAAAGGTTGAAAGATCGAAATGATAAATTTTAACACTAGAGGAATAGAGATCGTTTGACATGCTGCTACTTCTACCATTCACAAACTGGAAGGGAGCAGAGAGGATAGAGGCAAGGTGAAAGTGTATTCCTTCAAGATCGAAAATTCATTCTACGGGAATCTCCAGCCACTTCTTTTTCTCGTTTTCCATCCTATTATTCAGCCCCTAAAACTCCAAACTGCCTTCTCTTATAAAACAAATAACATTCATTATTTTTTCTTTCAAAACCTTTTTATGACTTACGATATTATTCTATCTTTCATACAAAGATACTTCAATTGATATTCTATGTCACTTACACAAAGATATTCAATGATGATACACAATCAATGGAATATTCAATGAATGTTGAGTATATCAAATTAAACGTATTTAAAAAATCAACTAACTAACATAATGAATAGAAAGAAGACAATTGGAGGACTGAGAATCGTAGTGATATAAATCAGTCCACTAGTATTTTTCATAAAATATCGTTCTGTGTTTATTAATATAAAAAGACTTAATGAATTATGGAATTTTTATGATGCGTGATAGGATAATGCTTTTCGGAGTTGAAGCGCCTATGACTAAATCTAAATTTTCAAAATTTGAACTTATACTACCACGATTCCCAGTCCGTCAATCATTTGATATAAAAGAAAATAGAGCAAGAAGTGGCTGCAGTTACTACCGCTACTTTGGAAGCTACCTCTTAAGTCCACTACAAGACAGGATTTCTGTACGAATGTTATTCCGGTGGTGGAGGTGGTGGTGGTGAGGAACTGGGGGGTGGTCCGCTCGGTAACGGTGGTGGTGTCTTGGGTTCCTGCCGAGTAGACGGAACTGGGATCATGCTTTGATTTTGTCGCATATTCGGTGGTAAGGATGGTGGCGGTACAGACGTATCGATAGCACCGTCTGGTGTTATAATGACATTACCCGCCGGATACATCGGGTACTGTTGCTGATATTGTGAATAGTACATGACAGGATCGTAAATGTACCCGGCAGGGTTGAACATCGAGGGTGGCGGGTAATTAGCAAAAAAATAAGAATCTGGTTGGGTCTGATTTACGTGGCCAGCCCTCGAGTAACCTGGATCACCACGAGCTGAGGATGGATGAGGATGGTGTGGATTACGGGCATTGTTACTATTGTAGGTGTCTTGCTGATAGTAGCCGTCGCGCTGGCCGGGAGCACTGTAATGGCCCGCCGATCCTGCTGGTGGTGGACCACGCCCGATATACTGGCGGCCGCCTCTACCGCCTCCACGTACCTTGTTATTGTTGCCTGAACTATAGTGTCTGCCGTTCTGCCGTTCGCCTAGTCGGTGTTGCCCGTAACCCACCGAGGACACCTGCGATTGCTTCTTCGTTGGCGGAACACTAGTCGTTGGACTCTCCTTCATTTCAGAACGATCGCGCTTCCGACTTTCGTTCGTGAACTCTGGAACGATGCTGCTCGAACTGCCCGTCGTTGAGGGCGCGCCGGAACTCCTCGAGATTCCATCCGTTCGGATTTTAATCTTCAGCGGAGCCTGAACTACGGACTGACCCGGTGAACTAGATACATTGTCCGTACTCTTCAGTCGTTCCTTAGGAATAATAATTTTGATACTAGTATTCTGAGGCGACTTGTTTTTGTCAGTTGGCACTGTATTCGCACCGGTGCTTCCTGTCGATTCTGTGCTCAGATTCAATTTGTCTTTAGGAATTGTGATTTTGATAGGTACTGCAGGCACAGTTTCTTCTCCTTTTTCTTTGTCCTTGTCTCGATGCTTTTCTTTATCCTTGTCTTTATGCTTGTGTTTGTGCTTTTCTTTACTCTTCTCCTTATCTTTGTGTTTATGCTTCTCCTTCTTTTTCTTCTTTTCACTCTTGTGATGCTCCGATCTCTTCTCTTCTACAGGGGGTGCGACGGTTATGGTCGTCGATGTTGGTACAGAGAGAATGGATTCTGTATTTGTTTGTACGGGGCCAGACAGAGCACTTATATCTACGGTCGAAGCTATCATTGGTTCGGTAACCGATGATAGAGGCAGACACTGACTTTGAACGGGTTCCTGCTGTGCGAGCAACATCGAATGAGATATCGATGGTTGATGTTGAGGTTGTGGTGGTTGTTCATGTTGAAGTTGCTGTTGCTGCTGTTGCAACTGCTGTTGTTGAAATTGTTCCTGATGAACTTGCTGTTGTGGTGGTATTTGACTAAATTGTTGCATATTTTGTAATAACGATGGCATGGGTGCTAAAGGTTCCTGAAGCAGAGCACTTATACTTTGAGCAGATTTCATTGGAGATAAATATTCTCCTTTAATCTGATGTTCAGCCTTTATTGGTATATCTGTTTTATAGGTTTCCTTTTTAATTTGGAATTCTTGAGGCTCTTGCTTCACTAAATTAGTATCCAGTCCATTCGTCAAACCCTGTTGATTTGATGATATCTGTGGCTGTGTAGGTATTGTGCTAAAACGTGATATCGTTGGCTCTGAATCAAAAGGTTTAATGAGCTCCGGTGGTTTCATATCATTCGCAATTTGAGTGGCTCTACCATTCGCCGATGGATTATCTCTAATAGGTTGTATCAGTTCCGGTACTCTACCGAGCATCTTAACTGCCTCGAAACTGGACGTCGTATCATCCATTTTTACTTTCACTTGCTGTCCACTTTCGCTAGTACTACACGTGCGATGCCTTTTATGGGACGTTGCAGAAACATCGTTAGCCGATCGTTTAACCGATTGCGTTTCTTGCTGTTGCAAACCTGGTGGGCTTGCGAAAGGTGATACTAAATTAAAGCCTATCGATGTGTCTGGTACGCGTTCTTGTTTAGGAACTTTTGCAGCCGAAGGCGGCGTCTTTTGTTTAGTCTTAAGCCTCTGTGAATGAGATTCCCGAGGCGTTGGTACTTTCTCTGGACTGAATAGCGATTTTGGCTTACCAGGAGGGGTTTGTAACACATTCTGTTGGATATCGGACGAACTTTTGTCTGTGTCATCATGCCGCGGTCGTTTTTCAGTTTTTGGGTCGTCAAGATTATTCAACGAGGATAAACTCGACGACTGAGAATTACTATTTTTAATCGTGTCCTTTAATATTTGTGATACACCATGAGCTGTATGTTGACTGGATATTGTCTTCGAAGATAATGATTTTTGACTAAGCAATGAAACGGAGTTACTCGGAGACTTTTCTTGTGAAAATGAACTCTGGCTAGTACTAAGTTTCACATCGGTCGGCACTGCACCAGAACTACCTTGTAACTTTTCTGACTGATTGTATTTTATATGGTGTGACGACGGCTTTTGTGTATTTGAACTATATGGTACGTCAAGCGTCGGTTTAGGTGGAGGTATTGACTTCTCAATGAGCTTTCTAACCTCTTCACACCTTTGCTCCAACGTATCAGACTTTCTTTGTCGATCGATTCTACTTGGATCTGGATATTTATATGGCTTTTGTTCACTATCTTTCCTATGCTCTACTGGTTTATGCCTTGGATCATACATTCTTTTATCATGACCCTGATGTTTACTTTCTACTCCACTTAATCTGTGCAGACTATGATTATTATTACTAAGTTTCTCCTGTATATTCCCATGAGGCGTTGGCTCTTGTAATGATCCAACATCCGATCTGTGAGTAACGGAATCGGTTATAGAATTATCCAAAGTTTGTTCCTTTGATACGACATGACTGTGAGAATGGAGAGCACTACCACTACTACAACTACTGCTACTTATACCAGTGTTCGAACTGTATTCTCTTTGTAACCTCTGTCTATTGGGATCACGATTTGGTTCCCTAGCTTGAGTACTACTCGAATGCCTCTGGGGCACCGGTTGTCCAACTTTTATATCTGGTCTATGATGATGATTATGATGGAGTGTCTTCTGTCCAAGAGGCAACGGATGTTTGTTCAGCACATTTGTACTAGATACAGGTTTGTGGTGATGAGAATGGTGCTTATTAATATCCGATGCATGACTTGGCGCAACTGATGCTGGAACTGATGCCTTTTCTCTTTCCAAACGCTCGCGTTCTTTCTTTTCTCGATATTCCCGATAATCTACAGGAGGTCTCGCAGGTGCGGGAGCGTTCTGTTTCTTTTCTTCTTGTTTCTCCGCTTGATGAGGTCGATTTGTGTGGAATGTAGGTCCACCATCGGCCGTCGTCGCAGGAGATTGTACCTTGCGTGGTTCCGCATCCTACACAAAACATTGAGTAAAATTATCTAATAAATTGAAGTTATTATATTAACTTTAATGTAGGATAACAATTCTTTTGTAGTATTTAATATGATATTATGATATGATATATTTAATAAAAATGCTTACAAAGGGTGAGTTCGGTAAACTGGGATGATTAATGCTTGGACTTTGATTAGCGGATATGCTCATTATTTTTCTTTTCAATCTTGATGGGCACTTATCAAATATATGGAGGAATTCTGCTGTAAGCTCTTGTAATAGTTCGGATGTCACACTTCTGTCGACGTACCAGAACCAGTGCTTCCCTTCCGTACTTTGTGGTATCTGTAAGCAAATAATCATTATGTTATAATTTATAGCCAAGTATTTACAGCCAAATACTTTACCTAAATCATAGTAATAATGCTTACCTCCCAATTAGACCATTTACATGCAAGATGAATGCAAAAGCAGGCAACCACCGTTGGCTTGTACTGCAGACACATGGTTGTTAAATGCAAACTGGAAAGAAAAGATTATCTTATAAATTTCTCTTATGAACAATGAACAGTGAAGACGAAATATAACCCACGGCATAAAAAGAACTGTACTATAAAATCAAAGTACTAGTTCCACTAAACATGGGTAATATCGGGATAAAACCAAGACGAATTTTTACGATTCGTTGAAAATAATTAACAATATTTCCAATTATATTTTCCGTAAACGGAATTTAATTCCAAAGAGTACGTTTCCAAAACAGTTAAAAAAACAGCATATGTGAATGTGATACTTTTTCGCGATGAGCTACACAAAAATTTACGCACAAATGTTATTAGCTAAAGCAATATGCGATATTTTTCTACATAGTAATAATAAACATAAGCCCTACAACACTCTGTTGTATCGTAACAAATTTACCGAAGTTTGCCCCAACATAATCCCATGATAGAGAGATATGTTAAGCTATATATTTTTTTGTTTGAGAATGCATTATTTCAGGAAATAAAATATCTTATAAACTTGCGCTAAAAATTATTTCTTAGTAAAGAAAAATGTATAAATCTTCAAAAATGATTTCTTTGTAACAACAGAGATAGATTAAGGCTTAATTTACATTGATTATTTAGTCGTAATTACAATCTGTTCAAATATTATTGATTAAATAATATTTGAATTGATTATAGTGACTATGCCCGTACCATAATTTTACTATTTGATTACTATTGTAAAATATAATTTATCGGTATAGCTAATTATCCTTCTTTTATCATTAAATGTTTTTGGACATTCACTCGTCATTACATTAATTCCACATTCATTTCACTCACGCTTAATTTATTTTGTGCATCTACTGCTTAAAAATAAGTGTATGTAAATATAAAAATAAAAGCTGGACAGTATATACCGTAATGTAAGAGAAAACGATCAGTCCTTAAGAATATTTCATTTACCTTCAATTAAGCAATCCTCATCGTGAACTTAGTTTACGAAATAAACTTCGTTTCGCTTTGGCATACGTTCTCTTTAGAATCAGACATTACCGCGACTGCAACGCAACATTCCTCCCCAAAAGTTACTGTTGACATTTAAACATTCACATTAGAACTGAAGAAAAAAGTAAATGAAATCAAAGTAAACTTTTCTATACTAAATTTCTGTTTCATTTTCATGCTTTGATGCAATATTTCAAATTCATTCATTCAAAAACGTTCCTTTTGAAGCAAAGAATTGTATTATTTATCAAAGATATTTACACAATTTTATTCCACGTTTACTTTGCTTTCTAAGAAAGATATAGGTCAGAATGTTGCGCCAGTGGCTATTGCCTGACAATATAGCTTGGAAATATACTCCAGCTGGCATCTATTTGACCAGAAGACTGCTAAGAGTAAGTGATACTAGGAAATAATGTGTAGCCACCTGTTAGATGCCATGAAGTACGAAGTCTGGGCTAAGTCCTTGCTCGCTGCAAAAAAAAGAATGCAAACATTTAACTAAAATATTTTATAAACAATATCTAAAGTTGTAAGATTTCATAGTTTATCGTTATAGTTTATCATTACAGAATCAATATCTTCACAAAAAATATAGGAAAAATGTAAATGTAGTAAATTAATATTATACAATCCTTTTTAAACATAACATACGTACCTTTAACCAGTTGACAACATCTAACAACATGTGTGTGGGGATGATCAATGGCGACATCAAACCCCAATGTTTGTAGTAGAACATTTTCGTTGAACACCAGATCTTGAGCTTGCTCAAGGTATTGCTATAAATCAAAATACGTTGCAATGATTAAATTCATCATTAACTACATACATGTTACTATTGATATTAATCTCTTTTATTTTACCTCAGATCTGACGTCAGGTGGGGGCTGATCTCTGTGGAGACACATGTGTGCCATTTTGATAACATGTTCTAACTTGCGCGGTTGTTCTTCTACTTTTGCTGCTAAAAATAGTGCTGCTGCTGCAATTGCATTCCTGTGGAAATGTGACAGCGAGTGAAATACATAAAATCTGTGCATATACACTATCGCTGTGTTGATACATAATTGTGACCTATATTTATCTAATTAAGGAAAATATTAAATAAATAATGTATTATTAACATGTACATAATATTTATAATCAATTATTTATTAAATTTACTAAAATTATATATATATTGTACAAATTTCAGAAATATTTGTGCTATACAATATAAATCATGGACAACAACCTTTGTTATTACAATCCATTATAAAAAAAATATTTTCTGACTTCTTTTGTATCTTATTATAAAGATATTGTTATATAATTATTTCAAGTAATTACAAAAATAATATTTAAATTATTTAGGAATATGTAAACAAATAAAATAATAAAAAATAATATATTACATTAAATATTTTTCATTGGAATACTAGCCACATATTTATATAATTTTTTAATATCTAAAAAATATCAACTTCCCATAATAATAAATATAAATAAAAATTACTAAAACAATAAACATAATCGAAACACAGTTCTTAATGATTATTTTTAAATTATTAAATTATATGGTAAGATTAAAAAATGGGGGGCACAACAGATTATACGTAAAAAATTTTATTTAATCTCTATATTACATTAATATGAAAAACTTGGTCAAATAAATCACATAATTTTGATGCATATTCTTGATTTTCATCTGTATTTTACTTATGTTAAGATCTTCTTCATTTATGCTTTCTATCATATTATTAATTTTCATATCTTAATTATTTGTTATTTTACTAAAAGGAAAATATACAAATGAAGAATTCAGAACAAGTTACAATACAAAAAATATAGAATAATATGAAAAACAAGTATTACACTATATATTAGACATCATTAATGTATTTTGCCTGCAATAAGTATTATTATACATGCACTACATAAAAGTAAAACTACAATTTACTAATATGACTGTCTTTAAAAGAGTTCCACATTTGTAAACCTCTAATTTCAAATAATATGAAGACTATGCTGAAGTTCTCACAATTGGAAAGATAATTAATATGTTTATGATCTTTATAAATATAAATCTGAAACATAAAAATATTATAGGAAATAGAAATAGAATTTCTACATACTACATTGGGAAAATATAGCTAAAATATTCCTGAAATAGAGGATATTATTAAATATCTAGTATTATTAGTACAAGTTTAATGCAAAACTAGTATAAATTTCATAGCTAGTTAATAAGTTAGTACATGTTAAATTTACTATATTACTTTTTATGCAAGCAAAACATCGTCTGATCTGTTTGCAATGTTCACGGTTAATTGTTTTCGTACAGCATGATTTTGAGAATAGAGAATACTACTTGTACAAAATTTTTATTGTCCTCTCTTTGTAACCTTTGTCAATTACTTCTATTACTTTTTGTACTGATATAATGAAACATCGACAATGCATTATAGTGTAGCATTGATGAACCACCTCCAGTCCCGATCCGATCTTAAGCACACACACATATATATATACATGTATGCATTTATATACATATATGTACATACATATATAAATGAAAAATATAATAAATAATATACCTGCGTAAAAAATATAAGCAGAAATTGTAATTCTGGTTGGTACTACTGTCAAACATAGCTTGGCAAACAATGCTACCTTTCCATGACCCTATTCTCTGCCCTCCTTTTGAATACTAAGATTCTAATAAGCACGTTTATTGACTAGCATTATTCTATTATCAATATGAATATACCGAATAGCACAAATATTTCGAAATTCAGTGTACACCAAAGGTAACGTAGTAAAGTTCAATATGGAGAATCGTAATCATGACGCGTGACCTCTTCTTTCGCACGTCACTCATGTTTACAACAAGATAGGAATTTTACGTGAATACCGAAATTTCAAGTATTAAAAGATAAATGTGTAAAGAGGATCCATTCACATAATCGTATATGATAGTTTGGGGGTGATTTTGAATTGATAGAAAGAATAAAGGAAACGTAAAACGACAATGGGGATAGGGGGAAAGGGAAGTTGAGAAACACGCAACTAAACATGCATTCGTTAAAAGGATACACCACAAGCCGCTGTCCCATATCCTGAATAAAATTTGCTGCCTGCTGCCTGTAGCTCAGTTCCTTATCTGCGTCGATGCCGCATCTTCTGCTCGGCGTATTTATTAGCTGTTCTTTCGTGAAGTACCATTTTTCGTCAGCCGCCATTTATATGTACACACAACTAGGTACTAACGATGCGCACTTCACAGTGGTCAGCTCGACTGGCGGCGAGCACACAATGCACAAACAGCAAACGTTGAAAACTTCACGTCACTACGCTAATCAAAACCCATACCCAAGCTCATACTTGTTCAACTTTGTCACAGCGAAACATAACCGCACATCGAATAAATATCTCTCTTTGTAATATGAAACTATTTTTTTTATAAATACTTCAAATTGCCTTCTCTATTATTTTTCTCATTTATTTTATACAATATGCACTTCATATTAAAAAGGTTCCATTTTGAATTCCGGAAATGACGTCTTCTGTTTTTCACGGCACTGCTTTAGAATCGTGCAGCAAATGAAAAACCAACTTGAGAAATTCTTTTGTAGGCATTTGTTATATTTTATCCATTTTATGACATGAGACTGCCGTAGTTTAGAGGTTAATACGAAACTTGAAGATATTGTTAAAATTAGTTTATGGACGTTTTATTTGTTTAATAGTTTACAAAATTAGCCTCTTTTCCGTATAATAGTCGTAATAAATTAGTAGAATCAATGTTTCGATAATGCATCACAATAACGAGATTTATTTTTTAAGATTCGTCATAAAAACTGCTGCATTTTTACGTAAAGTTCCGTAGATTTGTTATTTATAATTAAGGTAAAGTTTAGAGCTCGATATACGTCAAACATTCAGGATAATCAATTATATACGACATTATTTACTGTACGGAAATATCTTTCGAAGTTTCTATTTTTATATTATCGTACACCACATTAAAAAACTTGATTTATTAATTTTTGGCAGGCCATGAGGTTGGTTATGGAAATAATACTATTACTCTTTCGAATAGTTTTAATTGCAATAACAAAAATAAAAATTCTGTAATATCTTATCTTGCTTGAGGTACTAAGGTTACTTAACCTTGTCACAACATTTGTGCACTTATAAAATTTATCCCACTTCATTAAAAATAAAAATTGTAAAACGTTACTCTTGTCGATGTGTTGCACAACAAATTGTAATATCTTCTGGACATCGACGAATGTAATAAATGTACACTTGAATTAATTTAAACTAAATATCAATATAATTCTACGTAGCAAACACGTTGCATTGGTTAACTGTAAACACAGGTGTGTATCGTAAATTCAACTTGGCTAATATTTTATGACCAACGTCATAACCTACCTGAACTTTTTCTCAGTCTACGATAGGTATGAATCACGTAGTTTATCAATTAGAAGTTTTAGAACTTTAAACTTCCGGAAGTGACGCAGTGGTCGTTGAGCTAGTAGTATGTGTTTGCAGCCAATGTTACCCCTGTAATAGCGTCCCGTTATCTTTGTCCTATTGAAGGATCCAGTGTGTCTTTCGAGTTGTTTGTCATTTATTTGTATATAACTTCAGACTTGCTGCACAATCGCCAATAATTTACATTTCACGATATCTTAATCTTTTTTTCATTCTCTTGATATATCCAGAAATACGCTGACGGTGATAAGCGTGATTCAATTGGCACTGACTTTCCTTCACGGAAGATTTGATGTAAGAGATCACAGTAAGTTTCTAATAGAATAATTCTTCGCGGCTTTTTTAAGTCCCGCTCAGTTTCGTTTTATTCGAATTTTCACAAAAACCAATCACATGCCGTCTCATTCTTTCGAAATCCGTACATACATCAATGAGACTTCATTCAACATCTCACGTATAAAATGGCGGCGACTACCACTTGTTACATATACATTTTATATTACAATTTTATTTTATAAAATGATATAAATTCGAACATTTGTAATAAGTTATGTATACTATAATTTTTTATATTTAAAATATCGTTTGTTATCGAAATTAATTTCAACGAATGAAATTAATAAAATTGTTTTGTTTTCCGCTGTAAATTCTCGCGCCAAATTTGAAATTAGAATATGAGAAAATCACACTGTTTTGAATTTTATTTTCAGAAATAATTCATAAAATGCAGTTATCTTGCGATTTTTTCTTATGCGTTATGAGGAGCTTATAATAAAATTGTATAATTTTTATTTATTTCATAGGTAAGTTATGTTTCGTATCCCAAAAACAACAATGCCTGTGACTATTGTAGCCACAAAAAAGCCCAAACAAATGCAAACGTGCTTATATTCATCTTATGAATGCTCACAACCTTGTCTTGATGGATATACTTATTGCGCCAAGCATATTCTTGAGGATCCAAATGCACCTTTCAAGCAATGTGGTTTTGTATATAATAGTAATGGCAGAAAATGTCAAAATCCTGCACCAAAATTGGATAGAAGAGATATTTTGTATGTATCAAATGTAAATTTAATGAATATTTTGTTTATTATGTATTTTAAATTACATATGAAAAATCTATCTTTAATATATATATACAGATATTGTAATGAGCATGCTAGAAAAGCCCAAATAGCACGTATAAAATCTACAGCAAAACATTCTTTACCACAGACACCTGAAATGCTCTTACTTAATTTAAGTCACTATGTTAAGAAAACAGATTCAAGTACTGAAGATACCGAAGATGAAGAAGGAAAAATCAAAGCATTAGACCCTTTTAGTAAGCTTTGATCTAGTAGTCTGTTAATAAAGGAAAAATTAAAGCTGATTTTAAATTAAATGGGAATATCATATTAAAATCGTTTTTTAGCTGAAGTTGATGCATACAGAGTAAATGCAAGTGGAAGTGATATTTTGGATTATGCAAGTTCCTCTGATAGCGATATTGAACCTACAACAGTGACTGATACTTTAAAAGGAAGTTATCTTGATGATAGTGATAATGAAAGTTTATACAGTGCACAAGAAGATCCTTTAAAGTAAGAATATACTTATATATAATTACTTATACTAATTTATTATTTTATTCTGTTCTGTAGAACAACAGCTAGCTTGCTTTGGCTTGAGCAAATCTTAAAAATGGGATTATATCAATTATCTTTATCTTTACTTACTTTCCTTTCGTAGTTGCTTTTTGCAAAAATTAAACAGTAATTTCTATGGAATCATTAGTATTAATTTTTTAAGGCATGCTGGAATTTTTACTGCTGAGGAGGTGATCTACATTGCGCGAGAAAAACTAATTAGACTGCAATCACTTTACATAGATCAGTATAGAAGATTACAGTACATATTAAGAGAGAAAAGACGAAAGTATCTACATGCCCTTAAAAAGGAAAAGGAAACATTATGTAGTATACATGACCAACCAAAAGAAACTGCAAAAGAAAAGAAAATTTATGAAAAATTAAAAGCCTTAAATCGTTATCATAGACGAAGTGGAGCTGAAGCTATATTATATAGAAAATCTTTAGAACGTAGAGCACAGGTTAAATGCAATTTTATTATTTTGTATAATATATAGTGTTAATATAATATACGATAATAATAAAAATTATAATTATGTATTCATTATAGGCAACTGAAGGACCCACTCAAAAAATACCAAGTATATCAAAATGTATTTTTACAGAAGGTGGAGTAAAATGTGGAGAGAGAACTCTTCCTGCTGCAAAACATTGTCGCAAACATATCCTTAAAGTAAAATAATTTTATTTAATTACATAATCACAACCAACATAAAAAATGTATAAAATAATTAACAAATTTTATTATGTTAATAGGATCAACATCAAGTTTTATTCAAAGCATGTGGAGCAATTCGAGCAGATATAGAGTGTCATGAACCAGTACCTGTAATTTTTGATACAAATTGCGTGTTTCACATGAACTTACCATCTGAATGTAAATTAGAAACTATGAAGGTAAATATTTAAACAGATATTTTCATTGATAAATGTGATATAACAATATTAATTTTAATTATTATTACACAATATTCAGTTTAAAGAATCAAAACCTGAAGCACAGGAAATGTCAGCAACAGATAATCAATCTGTGGAAATTGATGTAGTAGGAGAAATTCAAGAAATTGATCCAGACGATGATATGGCGGGATTAATGAGAGAGATGAGTGATGCTGCACATATGAAACCAGTATTTAATGAAAGTTTAAATAGTGAAGCTAGCACAGATACAGCTTTTAGTTTATCAGCACAGATGAGTGATAGAGATGATCTTGTTTCTGTGTGACAAGCTCTTTTTCTATGACTTCAAATCATAGAATATTAATGTTTGTTGTTACATAATTATGCAAATTTTATTTATGAATTTTATTCAACTTAACTATATTCTTACCTGTATATTAAGTGCCTAAAATTAAAAGTGATATGAACTCAAACATGAATATTGTGTGACAACAAAGGATGTGTATCATTGAGAATAATAGTGGTGTATCTCCAATTTTATTACAAACAAAACTATACCACATACATGTTCAAGACAATTTTAAGTATTAGTATAACAATGAAGTTCCTCCATATGTACTACATTTACCATATTAAAATATTGATAACATTTCGTTACTTGTTTTAAGTCATCCCATAAGTTCGTGTCGACTTTTGTGTATACATTTCATGTGTCGATTTATAAACATACGGCGATAAGGGACCAATGCACTTGAGCTTAGCTGATCGAAAACAGGCTAGAGCAGATTTTCGTGGGATAAGATCGTAATATAGTGAACACAGTGACTTCTAACAGTAAAAAATCATGAGTGAAATGCGTATCCATTTTCGACATCTCATGTTATATGAATTTCGGAAAGGAAGTTCTATAATAATTGCCACGAAAAACATATGTACTGTTTACGGAGAAAATGCGCTTTCATCTCGCACCTGTAGGAAGTGGTTCCAACGTTTTAGAGCTGGGAATTTCTGTTTAGAAGACAAGGAACGCTCCAGGCGTTCTCCTCAGACAGACGAAGATAAAATTTGGGATCGTGTTGAAAAATCACGAAGTTTGACAGTTCAAGAGATGTCAAATGTTCTGAAAATACCTAAGACAACGATTCATAGGTATTTAAAAAAAATGGGGATGGTGTCAAAGTTGAACGTTTGGGTGTCCCATGAACTTATGGAACGGAACCGTCTTGAACGAACAACAGCGTGCATGTCATTACTTGCGCGTAATAAACATGAGCCATTCCTTAAACGCCTGGTAACTGGTGATGAAAAGTGGATACTTTACGAAAACCCTGAACGGAAACGTAGCTGGTCCCAACGAAATCAGCCACCTCAACGCTGTGCAAAACCAGGGTTACATCCACGTAAAATTCTTTTGTGTGTATAGTGGGATTATAAAGGAATACTCTATTTTGAACTTTTATCTAGTGGTGATACCATTAATTCAGACAAATATTGCAGTCAGTTAGAAAAATTAAGGGAAGCACTAGCTGAAAAACGACCAGGTTTAGTGAATAGGAACAACGATATCTTCCATCACGACAACGTTAGATCGCATGTCGCGAAAAGCGTTACAAAAAAATTGTCTGAATTTAATTGGGAAATTTTACCACATCCCCCATACTCCCCAGACATTGCCCCATCTGATTACCACCTGTTCAGAGCATTACAACACTTTTTAGTAGGTAAAAAATTTGAAAATATTGACATTCTCAAAAATAGCTTAGAAAATTATTTTAAAGGAAAACAAGAGAACTTTTATTGAGACGCCCTACCAGAAAAATGGGAAGAAGTTGTACAACAAGAGGGGGATTACATTTTTTCATGAAACTTAAGGGTATGTAAACAATCTTAACATATATAACCGCTCGAAAAACGGCACGAACTTATGGGATGACCTAATATTTGATTGATCCAAGAACATTTCACAAAAGCTTGTTTTTCTTGAAAAATCAATAATGGACGTTACACTATTATTATTCTAAACTACTCATATGTATTAATATAATTTATTTGTTCATGTATTTGTGTACATGTGCAGTTACTAACAATCATTTTCATTTGTAAATATTGTGACAGCCACTGTCACCTTTTCATTGTACAACTTTAAAAATAAAATACAAATGCACCTTCTTAAATGATTATTTTATTTCCTCTATTATGACATTTTTCCAATAAATTATTATTTCAATATTATTTATTTTTTGATATTGTGTTTCATTTGATACTAAAGTTAATTGAGAAGAATATAATGATCACTACAAATAAAGGATTAAGTATAGCATCTTAGAATAACTATTAATAAAGTAGTTATCAAAATGTATTACAGTAAATAAGAACAAATTTGCTTAAAAAAACAATGAGCTCAAAACAATGAAATATTCTTTTTTTAGTACAAAGCAACAAATTTACTATTTCCACTTATATGTAAGAGAAATTAAAATCTTCCATAGGATAGAGTAATATATGAACATTTTTCCAAAAACTAACGTTTATGCTTTCCATTTAAATTTTTACAAAAAGCGCAAATCATTTAGTTAAATACATTAGTATTAATATAAGATATAATGTAAGAAAGTATTTTGCTTACAAGAATATAACACTTTTTTTCAATTTTTACATTTTCTGTAAAAAAATACATAGTTATTGATCATGGTATTAATCATTAACATACAAACAAAATAAATGTAACTTACAATAAGTAGATGAGGTTTTACCCTAATTTGGTTGTTTAAATAGTAAATTTTTTAAGTAATAAAAAAGTGCACAATATATGTTTTGAAAATGAATGTTCCACTTCATTACGACAATAAATGCACTGTATAGAAATAATTGCAAACAAATTTTGTTTAAAACGCAGTTTTAGAAAATTGAAGATGTTTCAGTTTTTTTTACAATCGTAAATAATGGTTGTATTTTCTTATGTAAGTACAGCTAAAAATATTTAGCTCAGAAATTTTAATTGTGTATTATCTTAAGACATGCAGATATGTACATATAATTGTAATTACCAATTCAACAATTGATAATTACTGTGGCAGTATGAGTATTTAAAATTTTTAATATACCCAATTATGAATAGTGATTTACCGCCTCAGTTTATCTGTGTCCATACTTGATGAATTTACTTTGTGTATAAGTGTATCTATAGTTACATAAAACTAGAATATGTACTCTGTGACATTATCAATAATCATCTTATTTGGTAGTTAGTTACTAAAACACAAACTTATATACAGGGTGGTTGGTAACTGGTGGTACAAGCGGAAAGGAGATGATTCTACGCGAAAAAAGAAGTCGAAAATATAGAATAAAAATTTTTCGCTTGAGGCTTTGTTTTCGAGAAAATCGACTTTGAATTTTCGCTCGGTACGCGTGCGGTACGTTATAACGGATCTCAATGTAGATCGTTGTCTCAATGGAAAAATTAAAAAAAATAAAAAGATTTTTATTCTATATTTTCGACTTCTTTTTTCGCGTAGAATCACCCCCTTTTCGCTTGTACGACCAGTTACCAACCATCCTGTATATGCACTTTCTTGATAGTATTGTATGATATTTAGAACTTTGTGCAAATGCAGAATAATTACTACAAAACAATTTGAAAGAAATAAGCACCAAAGATTCAAAAAATAAACATTTTCATACTAGTTTAAAATGCATTTATGATCAAGGTGTCTAATTTTCCATAACTTAATAATAAATGACTTGATAACACTGCTTTTTTTTCTGATCTTATAATTCAACTAATATATATCTATTTCAGCTTAAAATTATCGTAAAGCATATAGAGCACTTTGTTAACTTTTATAATAATACATTCATGATAGAATTACGTATAACATTGATTCAATTACAAAGTATTTATCTGAAGCTGTATTTATCTAAATTATTATATCAAAATAAAGAATGCAATTATTAAATATATCACAATTAAACTTGGGTACTGATACAATGATAATTGTAAAACACATACATATCATGTAAATGCTAGGTGTCTGATAACTAAGGAAATAATATAGATTTTAATTATAATTGTTACAACAGTCAATACATATACATACTGACACATATCTCACCTAAATATAGAATGAAAATGTTCATATTGTTTATAGAGAATCGGGTACATTAAACTAAAAATATTTTAATTAAAATAAATGTCAATGAAGTAATAGCTATTCAATTTTTGTACACAATTTTTTTTATATTAACTAGAACATTACATCTCTCATTTTTTACGATGTAAGCCAATCATCATTTACAATTAATAGACTTAAAATAAAGAACTGCATGGCATTTTCATAAATTTATGTGATTTTAGTAATAAAATATAAAAAATTATCTGTTAAAAATTGATTACAATTACCTATCTTTATAATAATTTATCAAATAAATTGCAAAATGTTCAACTTTTAGCTTGAATCCTCACTGTTTTTACTGTTTTCAAAGAACGCAATATCTCAAATATAATTTTTAATAAGCATACTTCAAATATTGTCGTTGCATTTGAATTACCTAACTTTCTTCAAGTTGTTTAGCTCATTTGTTCTTGTGCACCGAATACTCTTAATATTGTAAAACATTTATTCCATTATAGTACCTTCTTAAGTTTTTAATAACAAACTATGTTGCTATCAATAAGAAATCTTATGCTAAATGTGAGAAGGAGAAAAAGTAAATTGTTTATATTATAGTAACAGTAAATATTGTTTCGGTAAGAATGGGCAGTCAAAGCTTTATTGACTTAATTGGTGACTGTAAATATAGTTCTAGAAAGTACTGCAAGCTTACCATTGTTCAAAAAACTTGTCAGTCTTTGTAAATTTAATCACTGAATATATTTTTAAGATCGTGTTCATAGAGCGCTATAATTAACATTATTCCAAGGCCACACGATAGCCCTAACGCTTGTAAAATACATTGCCATTGAGAACTACGCTCCACAGAGTGACTTGAAGATAATTCTGGAATCTATATAAAACATTTGATGCTTAATTATAATTACGATTAATTAAATGAATTAAAATTATACTCACCATATCTACTAATGCTATATATATAAACATTCCTGCAGCAGCTGCAAATATCCAACTACTTATAGCAGGAGTGCTCCCTAATAATACTCCAAATATCATACCAAACAAACAAAGTACGGAAGATAACACATTATAAAAAACAGCCTGTTTAGCACTCATACCAGCTTTTAACAAAACTGCAAAATCTCCTGTTATAAAGGAATAAAGGATAAAAATTCTGAATATTTTATAAGATTTAATAAGTTATTTACTACTATAAGTTATGTTTGTATAATGTACCTATTTCATGAGGTAATTCGTGACAAAATACAGCTATTGCTGTGGAGAAGCCACCCGCTATATTTGCTGAAAAAGCAGCGCCTATAGCCATACCATCTGTGAAATTATGCAAACCATCACCCATTACTACCATCCAAGCAACACTAGACATAGATTCAGGTGCAGAATGAACGTGGCCTAAACAAATTTTTAAATTATATCGTTTAACAAATATTATATCAGACATAAGATAATATATTTAATAGTACCATGTGAATGAGTATGACCATGATGTTTCATTTCATGTTCGCGTATAATAACAGTATAACTTTCTGATTCATTTAAAGGTATATCTGCACCATCCGTATTTTTCTTAGTATTTACAATTGAATCATCTAATCTCCAATCTTCAGTTGGTTTCTTCTCTACATCATTCGTCATAATTTTTGAAACTGAATTGCAGTTAGACGTCAATGGTTTTTCCTCCTCAATCACAGGAGGTCTCTCATGGTTATTATGTTGGCGGTTATGATGATTATCTGAATAATAAATATCCTCTTTACCATAAATAACATTCTTTAAAACATAGAATTAAAAGCATTAAATATTTCATTAAAACCTTGACTAAATCGTGGCATTATACCTTGATCCGTGCTAATTTCACCATAACAATATGGATACGACGAATATTTGTGTTTGCAAAGTTTCTCTCCAACAACATTGCTGTTTGGTCCATCAGTTTCTCTCATTACTCGAACACGTGATGGAAGCTAAAATTACAAACAGTTTTTATTTAAAAGTTTATGTATTTTATACATATATTAGAAAAATTTATATATTTTTATTTATCCTAATATCTTTTTAGACTTAATATTTACCTTATTGCGACGTTGTCGAAGTTTCCTCCATTCTGCTAACATCGTTAAAGCTTTCTCCGTAAAAAAGAATAATGCAAGACCCATCATTGCAACTAGCCCTTTCCACATATTCATGTTGTGTTCTTCTTTAGAATCTAATTCAGCATGGTCATTATGAATATGTTCGTGATTATGATGTGACATCATTGCCTAAGAGAAGAATAATTCTTTCTTATGTAGTAATATAATTTATTTTCTTTATGTTAAAATATTATACTTATATTATATAACATCTTACATGTGGTAAAAGATGAATAAGAGCATCACCACACAATGTTCCTACAGCAAGTGCAACTAAAAATTGCAATAATTGATGATAATAAATTTTACCCATGAAAGGTATAACAGCTACACCAAGTAAACCACAGAGACTGATTATTAGAATACTGATTGTTGAATAGGCCCACACTAAATAAGAAAGTCATGTATTTAGAATTCTATAATACTTAAAAATATCAAATTCTAATTGATATTATATTGATTATATACCTTGAACCATATTTCGAGTAACGTCTTCTCCGTGATATTTATTAATTATTGGCTTATAATTCTCTGGTACACGAATACATCCATTTCTCTCTGAGCTTGATTCACCTGCTAGTTGGTAAACAA
Source organism: Bombus huntii (assembly GCF_024542735.1). Lineage (NCBI taxonomy): Eukaryota > Metazoa > Arthropoda > Insecta > Hymenoptera > Apidae > Bombus > Bombus huntii. Next base: position 7,842,545 of record NC_066251.1, read on the forward strand.
GAGCTGGACACACGCGTTCAAAAAGCCAACTTGGTAATGTTGAATTATTATTAGTGATCAAATTGTATGGCATATCTCTTGCAACAGTACTTAATAATTCTTTACTACTTAAGCACTGAAATAGCGAGATTGTCATTTATGAGAAATATTTAATTACTTAAGAAAAATATTAATTTATTTGATTTCTGTATGATAGATTGTAATCTTAATTGTTATAATTTATCTCACCCGTTCCTTTTTAGCTCCATTTTCATATTCTGGTAGGCCATTATTTTGTAAATTCTTTGACTTGTCTACACAAAGAAAAAATTATATATTTATTCATAGTACCGAAAAAAAACTTATACTGGAAAGTTTTGCATAATATTATTTAATCTAAAAACATGAATAATTCATATAATAAATGTGTTCAAAAAAGACAGATTGGAAAAATATTATAATACAATATAATATAATACAAAATATAATAAAAATATTATAATATATGTCTTCATAATAACAACATTTTTATAATAGTATGTGACTGATAATAGAAAAATGTCAGTTATCTACATAGAGGATATCATTACACATGATATGATTATTTAACCACTGATATCTTGTACAGACAATAGAAGTATTATCAAATTTTGTTTATTCATTCATAACTGTAGAATGAATGTTACAGATTCTTTTTAATATTTAACTATGTTTTTCTAGCTTTATATTATGCATTAAATACATTTATTTCATAAGATATCATGAATACATTTTAATATAATTGTAAATAAGCATCCAATGAAATCAATAAATAACTCTATGAATTAATGAATCAAGGTCAATTGAAAAGGAGTTTGAACTCTTAAGTTAAGCTAAATTATTATGATCAAGATGATTCTCATATTGAATAAAGATAAAATATTATCAGCTTATATATACATAAGAGCAGATGTAGCTTTATTTCTTATTATGATTGATAGGTTGGTAATTGGTAATTAAAAGTAGTATACCATGTATGTATAATATAGACTGATCTTCAAATAAATTCTTAAATATAAATTCTTTTTTAATTATTATTAAATTAATTTAAGTTCTTCAATTCATTAAAGAGATATGTTTCTAATAATGATTTAATCAATAAATTAAATAACTTACCCAGTGGATTTTCATTTTGACTAGTAATAGTATTATGATTTTCTACGCTTGATATATCTGTTAATAATCTCAATAGTCCTAACTTTTTTAACAATTTTTCAAAGCCTTCCATTGTTATGCTTGTACCATCTCCATAAGCTTCAAAAATCTTTTCAATGAAATATTTTTCATCTATAATATCTACATTTCTTTTTGCCCTAATCCTGTTAAGAGGATTTTGATCTCCGTTAAATTGTGCTGCATTTAATTCATCATTGTGCATAATTTCAATTTGGCCTAGCCTTTCTAATATTTCTATATCTTCTAAGCTGTTTGGATCTTCCCCTATTATTGGGATTTCAACATTTTCGTTAACTTCTACAATTTCTGTGTTTTTGTTTTTAGTATAGATTTCATTTGTGGCAATTGGTACCAATAATATAGTTTTGCTTCTGCTATTGTTATCTAACACATTCGAAAATTCAACAGCACCATTGTTATAAGCACCTAGATTATTTAAATTTAATTTTCTCACATCCCTCTGCTGTGTATCTTTGGATTTTATTAATAACCAAGATGGTTGTAATTGTTCATTAGGTCCTAATTGCTTCTCAGAGTTAACAAAATTATGAGTTGTTTGTCCCGCTGTTGAGAATTCAGTATGTGCTGAACATGGAGTGTGTGCAGCACATAAAACACAAACTACACAAACTGTGACAAAATGATGTGACATGTTGTATATTCTGTAAAATGAAATAAAAGATTTTGATTTAAATATAGTTAATTTATATGTATATGTACATATGTGAAACCTTATATTTACCAACCTTTATTAGCAAATAATGTTAAAGTATATTCAAACTATTATACAGCATTATGGTCTATTCAAAAAATCATTACATCACAGTATAGGCAATAAGATATTACATCAAATAGGAAGTAGCTATCTATGCAACAATCACAGTGATAATGAATCCAATTACAGCTAACAATGTTACTGATTATATATCATATATTTGTTTAAAGAAGAAAATCATACATTACATTTATAAATTCAGAATATATTATAAAATGTAACTAGTTGATTAGTTAAGTTAATAGATTTTATTATGAAGAATAAATAACAACATTGTGAATAACAATAAAAATAATTATTTAATATTTAATTTTTCTATATGCAAATGATAAATATAATTTACACTTTTTTATAGTACTAATATTTAATAAAACAAATTCATCATTGCCTTATGAAATCATAGATATAAATTATATATTTTTTACACTGAAATGTAATTTGCAAATGTTACAATAATAATTTAGTGCTTTTTCAATGTTCCTTGCATTACAACTTCCAAAAGTGAATACTACAAATATATTATTATTTCTATTTATAAAAAATACAGATTAAATTTTGATCAGCACATTATTCTGTATATTACAGATATCAATACTGTAGATAAGATTGACAAAATGAATATGCTCTACAATAATAGCAATTGATCTAAGCTTAAGTAGTGATTAATTTCATTCTAAAGAATGAATATATTTTCATAACAATAGATATAACAAAGACTAAAATTAAGCTTTAATATCATCTCCTCAATGAAATTTTAATAATTATTACAATATATCAAATAAAAAACGAGTATTTTACTTAATTATCGTTATACATCTACTTTTTTGCTACACATGAAAATTACAAATACATAATTATAATTTTTATCACATAAATTAAAATTGTAAATAAGAAAGAAAAAGATTTTAATCGCGCACAAAACATATAATTTAGCTATCTTGTCAACTGATTCTATCGACGGCGGTATATAGTGAATGACAAATTCAAAGCACACAATTTTCATTTATAAGTCGTGTATTAATCCATCGTAAATTACACACTTTCATTTAAATGTTAAGTAAAAAAATTACGAATGCACAACAACTCGATAGCTCCCACTCGATATGGAAATGTTAACCAACCAATACAAATATAACTAATCGCAGTTTGTAGAGTAGAAAAACACATAATACAGTAAAAGATGAAAAAGCGCGCATTTTATGAGACAAAACTACGTGAACGAGTCAGGATGCGTGCGCGACGTATCGTATCCGAAATAGTCAAGGTGTTCGATGTTGCGGTCGTTCCTTCAAAAAACCGTATTTTTAGCTGTCAAAAAGAGAAGGAGATTCATGGTTATCGCCCTCCTTACCCTACCCCGCATTCTGTCCATGACAGAATTTAGAATTTAGGTTAGAAAGGCGGTCTCCCGCTTTAATACAAAAAAAAAGAAGTGTCAAGTTTTGGCTCGAGACCCGACTGTTTTTTGTCAGTATACGATATCAGATGAACGGTCGCTGGATTACACTATAATAGCACACTGTCATCTAATTACCTTTATTCAATCAGTGAAACAAAATTCCCGCTAGGAAGTGGCATATGCTAATTGATCGAGACGCGCTCACCAGCTTGCGGAAAGCTCGCGAAGTCCCACGTTAACGTAAGAAGAATCTTCTACTTCTACTCTTGTCTCTGTCCCCTTTCTTCCCTCCTCGACCAACCACCGATCCAACTCCACCGCGTGCAACAAGTATACTCTGAACATAGTAGACTGGCGAACTTCGAGCCAGGACCGACAAACTTCGAAAAATTCTTCGATATTACGCTATCATTGGTTCAAGGTGGTACTGTCGCGACTTCGTACGTTTCAACTGGTTTCAAATTTCAACGGGTCATATTGCCAGCACTGTTCCTATGCGGCGCTATCCTCCAACCTATTCTAATAAAAATTCTTGATCAAGGACTTCTTATTTCAGATTCAACTTATTTTTTCCTCGCAGCATACATTGAAAACTAACATTTTTTACAGGATTGTTTTATTTCAATATGTTTATTTAAAAATGAGTTTAAATGAAAATAAATGAAATATTTTTCCTTCAATTAAACTTGATATAAGATTATTCATTTCTGTAATCATAGGATAAGAATTATACATGTACATGGTTTAGTTCATTAATAAAATTATAGAATTGTACTAATTGTAAATTATTAACCAAACATGAATATTTAACTGATTTTCATTGTTGAAATGATATATTAGACGATATTAATACATAAAGTTATTTATTTCTTCATCCTTATTATGTAGGAATTTAATAATTTCCCCACTAATTCTGTATTTTCCTATTAATATCTTACAATTTTCTGCCGATAATATTGTTCTTTTAAACACTAAGCTTATATTACTCAAAGAAGTAGGAACTTAAATAAAAATCAGAACTTAAGAAATTATTGAACATTTAAGGAATACTTTTATTAAATAGAAGTATTACAAAACAAATGATTTAATCTTCTTCTTCCTCTGGAGCAGCTCCTCCGCTTCCCTTACGCAAGTTCTTCCTCTTGACACGACCAGGTCTACCACCACCAAATGGAGATTTTAGTGAGAAGTCAATGTGCTTCTGTGAATCCAATCTCACAATGAAAGATGGAATGTTCACCACTTGTTTGCGCACTCTGGAATAGAAATACATGTTATGTTTCGTATTTCTACTTCCCAATAATTTGTATCTTTAATAATTTAAGATATTAATTTGACTCTATTTAACATATAAAGAATATACCAATTATATATTTTTAACGCGAATACGTATCCGTAAGTACGCGACAGACGTTAAGTGCCAGTTTCCTAACACTCAAGTGGCCTGCCTGAAAGAAAATATTAATACACAGTGCTGCATGTTCTGGAGTATCATAGCTACCCAGCCAATATTTAAAATCACATTTTTTCTATTGTTTTCATTGGACAATCAGGAATGTTTGAATACCTGCAGTAGCCAAAAGACTATTACTCTCACGTTTCATTCTTAGAAGAAACTAAAAATTGTCTCCAGCTATGAAACCAAACAAGTATTTACTCCTTATTTGGTGATTAATCTGGAATTTACTATTGCCTTAAAGATTAGAAAGAATCTGTGTATAATCAGATATTTCTTGCCCATTTTTTAAGGCATATGAAGTATTCTATTTAATGAAATTTACCTAATATGACGTTGACGAATAAGCACACGGGCATGATGAATAGATTTAGCAAGTCCCAATTTGAATACTTGAGTTTGAAGTCGTCTTTCTAAGAAATCTTCGATTTTCAAGCCAAGAACATAATCAAGTTTCATACGGCTTTCATCTAGTACTCCAATTCTTACCAAGCGACGCAAAAGAGCATTTCCTGATAATTACGTACTTTAATAAATAAAAATTAAAGTATACAAAGAAAACATTAAATGCATGATTTCATCAGTAGAAATAAAGAAATAACATCAAAATGATCAGACAAGAGGTGTCAGAAAGTAATTCATCATATAAATCTAGTAAAAAGTTTATTGAATGAAAGATATTAGTAAAAATTTATGTAGTACCTTCGAACAAACGTTTAGGATCCTTTTCTTCCAAAGTAAGAAGCTCACGAGCAGCTTTTCGAATATTTGCTAGTGTGTATTTAACTCTCCATACTTCACGCTTGTTACGAAGACCATATTCACCAATAATTCGTAATTCTTGATCTAAACGAGCCTTCTCATAAGGTCTCCTTGGAGTAACATAAGTTTTTGAAAAAACTGAGGGTATCCGTCCGTTAACCATTTTGTATAGTCGTTACCTAATATATATTTAATAAAAAATATTTTCTTTTATTTCATAAATATATGTAATATTTAAATGAATAAATTTATTGTAATATTGTAAAATTATGCTTCTATATAAGATAACGAAAATAAAATTTATTCGAACCACGTGTGTAAAGAACGTTAAGAAACAATCAATTCGAAGAGATATTTAAACTCAACCTAATATAGTTTAAAATACATTAGATATTGATAATATTAGAAATTGTTATTATTACTGAAAGAAATTAAATTTTAAATGACTTCTAAGTAAATAGCATACCTTACTCGACTGCGTAAGAATAACGACCACACCACGCTGTATACGAAGTAGAAATGGCCGACATCCTACTGCAAATTATAATTCTGAAGCGAACACAGCGCACAAACAGGAAATCCAGTTCGTTTCAAGTAGCGGGCTTTCTAAGAAATATTTTATTATACAATACATAATAATATTGTATGTACTATTAAGATTTAATATAAATTAAAAGAATTTATAATTCTAATAATAATACACCAGCCTATATTATTCATATTGTCATATTTAGAATAAAAAATACTTTGTTCATTTTAGAAAGATTAATTTTTATTTAAATAAAAGTATTAATAAAAAATACACTTTAATGCTGAATATTTTTAAATATTTTTAATTATAATTTGATAGTTTTTTTCATATAATAAATTTGATATATTAATTATATTTGTATAACTTGTCTCAATGTTTAACATGATAAACATGTATCCCATGTATTTTTTTGTACGCTATTATATCGAGAAATATATCTTGTAAATCTGAAACATACATCTTACAAAATATTTATCAATGAACTGTTTTCGTTATTTTTTAGTTGTGAAATGTAGGTTTAAAACAAACAATACATACGTCATTGACCACATGCAATTACGAACAAATCCACGACAATATCGCAAACAAATTTATTTCAAAATAATAACTTCTTTGATAAGGACGAATTTTTTATCGGTTTCGCGATAATTTTATAGAACTTTATATTCTACATTACTGCTGACCTATCTATTTTCAAATGTGCAGTTATTACGAAGTACATTCAGTAGTAATGATATAATTATATTTACAGTATATAGTAACGATAAATGTACGGTATATTTTTAAAATGAATAATTAAGTGCTCTATTTAATTTTATAAAATATCAGAATTTCATCTTTAAATTTTTTAATTCTAACCTAAACAAATTCTTTTTTTATGCCTAAATCTTTACTTAATACTTATAAATTCTTTAATCAGCTACAAATACATACATATGTCACTATTTTTATCATGAAATATTATGGTACATGAACAATAAATTATTTAAAATAGATAGTCATCTTAATTTTGTAAAGTCATTGCACTAGAGTATATATTTTTAAATCATTCTTTTTATCTTTTTATCATTATTTTTTTTTAAATTATTTTGAAATTTTTAGTTTTTTTTATGTAAAGAGTGTGAAATCATATGATATTAAAATCAATGTATATAAAAAATAACATATTTTGTAATTCTTATATCTTCAGATTAAATACATAGTGAAATAAGTCACGTTTCATACTAAGTCACGTTTAAATCACGTTTTAGTTTGATATTCTTGGATTTTTTTACTGGAGCATGCGTCGATATGCAGGGTTATTCTATTGACCCAGAACATGGTGAGACAAAGATAAAAGAAGATGTAAGTAAGAGTCACGTTTTCAACATGCTCAGTATCTTTGTAACAGTAAAGGAAGCATTAAGAAAACATTTTTGTTCAGTTTTGTCTTATATCAAGAACTAGTTCACTTTATTGCAATTTAAAATCTTTTCATTTTTAAACTTCTAATAGATTTTATATCATGGAAGCTTTTGGAACTGTAAGTATTGGAATCTTATCATTTTACAATAACTTGTTCTTAAATAATTTCTAAGAAATTTAATTAATAAAATTTTTATTGACTGTAGTGACAAAAATCCCAAAAATTGATAAGGAAAAACGTTGTTATACTTGAAGCTACTGTTGGGTTCAAAAAATTTTATTTAGTATCTTCTTTGTTTGTATATATATGAACAGTTATCTTTTAATAAAATTGGATAAAATATTTTATGCTTAATATTATGTAAATATAAAAGAATATTGGAATGATTAGTGTTTAAATATATATTAAATAAAATTTATTTATTTAATTATTAAATATATTATATTATATATTATACCTTTTTTGATAAAGATTATTCTATACATTGAATAAAAAAAGAAAGTACTAATATATTTGAATAAAAAATACCTCTAATTAGAAAAAGAGGTGTACTGGATGGGAGATGATTTATGTGGAGCAGTATCCACCATTTAGTATCTCATGTGTTCATTTGCATTATGAATTTGCGAGTTTGATGTCCCAAATATACAAGTATAAGCTGAAAAAGAAAATAAAAAATTATCTATTCTACGACTATCATAAAAATGTAACTGTTATACAATTATAAAAAGTAGATTTATAATTTTGATAATATTCAAAGATATTCAAAATAAAATTTTAATATTTAGTAAGACATAAAAGCAGGCCATGTATTAATCATCATTTAGAAATGTTATATCTGTACCAAACATTGTGTGAATTGAATATTATAAATTCTTTTTATAGGAAGTATCTTTTCATAGTCTATAGATCTAGACTGCAGCATATTATTTTTAGATATAGTTTACAATTAAAAAAAATAATTAAGAAATATTAAAAAAAAGAGTGAAAAGAGATCATCTTGTAATGTATGTATAGATAATAATTATATTGACCTTTTAAAAGAAGTTTATAACTCACGTGAGTAAACTCATGCAAGATAATAGGTCATATGTGTATTACAATCACAGTTATCATATGAGATGTATTAATATCTACTACTCTATTGTATCGCATCTTCAATATAATTTTTCTAAATTATATAAATAGAGATAGATTTGCACAGTATCTCAAATATTTAATTAGAAATATATCATTTATTCCAATGCATTTTCAAAATTAAAATTTTTATATATATCTCTTTTAGTATCCTGTTTTGAAGTCTTTTCTTGTGGGATCACTATCTGGTACATTTTCAACTATTTTATTTCAACCATTGGATCTTGTTAAAACCAGACTCCAAAGCAAAGTAAATATGCATCTTGAGTAAGTGTAAAATAATATAATGTTTCATTTTTTAATTAATTTATACAAAATTATTTAATTTGCTTATTCTTGTACTAGTACTCCAAAAAGTGGTACTTTAGGCATAGCAATTCATATAATCAAAAATGAAAATGTGTTTGGACTCTGGAAGGGTATGACTCCAGTAAGAATTTTTGCAATTATTAGATTTAACAAACTTAAGAAATGTTACTGATTAAACAAAATTTTCAGACCATTACTAGGGTTGTACCTGGTGTTGGATTGTATTTTTCAACATTACATTGGTTAAAGCACACATTGCATCTAGAAGATCCACTCACATCTACAGAAGCTTTGCTATTAGGTATTACTGCAAGGTCTATGTCTGGAGTTTTATTAATTCCAATGACAGTAGTAAAAACACGTTTTGAAGTAGGTGTAATTATTACAAATATATTTATATTTTAATATATACACTATAGAAAGAAAAATATGCAGAAAGTAAAATTTAATGATTAGACATAAAAATATTGATATTAATAATCTAGAATATTCCAGTTAATACCAGTTACATGAAATCATAAAATTTAATATTGATATTGTTTTCATAGAGTGAAGTTTATAAATATAATAGCATAGCAGAAGCATTAAGATTAATTTACAAGCAGGAAGGAGTAAGAGGTCTTTCAAGAGGGTTAATACCAACGTTATTAAGAGATGCTCCTTATAGTGGCATTTATCTCACGCTTTATACTCAATTAAAAAATATTTTTACGGAAGCAGGTAAATTTTTATCAAAATAAAATTAGAAACTAATTTATCCACGATATGATTATATCTTTTTAATATTTCTTTTTAGATTTGCCCTACGCCAAGTCGTCAGCTCCGATTCATTTTAGTTGTGGAATACTAGCAGGAATATTTGCTTCCATTGTAACACAACCTGCTGATGTAATCAAGACAAAAATGCAATTATATCCCAATGAATTTAAAGACGTTCGTAATGCAGCTTTTAGGATTTATAAAAGATATGGTGTATTAGGATATTTTAAAGGCATTGTTCCACGAATGTTGAGAAGGACATTAGTGACTGCAATGGCTTGGACCGTATACGAAGAGGTAGCAAAATTTGTAAATCTTTCACTTTTTTATTATCAAGACAAATCATATGAATTAAATAATATATTATTTTTAGGTTACAAAATTTATAGGGCTTAAATAAAATTGTTTCTATTTAATAATATAATTTGTTGGTGTTTGTTAACATCAAATTTAAAGAAAGTCAATAATTTACGCATGATGGAACCAAAGTCATTCAGCCAATGTAAATATTTACACTTGATATACAGTATTTTAGTTTTGTATAAAGATAATTTGATTCTAGCGGACAATTGTATTATAGCAAATATCACTACTATGTACAGTATTCAGGTAGAATATCCTATCGCTCAATAATGTGTTATTCCTGTATATATTTTTATTTAATAAATTTTATAATTTAATGTTAAAAATTGTACAGTATCTGTTACTTTGCTTATATTCCTGCCTATTTTAATGTTTGCATGTTTTCCAAAATAACCTGATACTTTCATTGTAGTACTGTTTTATTAAATTTAATTAACAATCTTAAAGGTATTACAATTTAAATTATAGACAATTTACCTTCATATCTTTTTTTATATGTAGCCTAAAGTAACATTTGTATCAGATACGAATAGATTACTAATAAATCTGCTTTTAATTTTTAAATTATAATGTTGACAATAGTAATTAGATACTAAATTTTTAGAATTTTGATTTTTCGTAATTAGCTTGAAGAGTATGCGACACGACAAATATCAACTTAAACGCAAGTGTATAAAATTCATGATTGGAATTTTTAGATTATGCAAAATCTTTACCTTAATATTATATTAAGCAGTGTGCAAGTGAGCCTGTTGTAATGGTTATATTCCCATGGCATGTCTCCTGTCTGAAAATAGACAACACAGCTTTTAGAAATTATGATCCTATTATCTTTTTCTCTCATATTAATTTTGGTCGTTACCAAATAGCACAGGATAACGTATTTATATATTATTTGTTAACCTTGTCCTAATACATGACATTTAAAAAATTATCATACTTCTGTCGGCTACATGTGTGAGGAAGCAGATTACATAATTAAAACTGATCATCTTTGCTTGTGACATTGGAAATAAACAGAATAAGTTTTTAAATACATTATACAAAATTTAAATAAAAATAATTGATGTATTAATAAACTTATAGACGAAAAAGTGACATTAATTATCATTACAAAAGTTATATAACAAATATTATTAACCTTTTTAGAAGATACTTATTAATATAAAAATTTAATACTATTTAATAAATTCACTCCTTTTTCATGTGAGTAGGTCTGTGCTGAAATAATGTTTTAATAAATTTATTTTTAGTAATTTTCCTTCAATATAAAATTATTTATTAGATGTATGACAGTATAAAAATGAAATGAGAGTGGAATGAAAACCTATCATGATGGATAACAAATTTTAATTAGAAACAATTGGGATCTTTTATCATGTAAGACTCCTTTCATCCCAATGTAACAATACAAGACGATCCTTTATTTAGAGCCATTATTTTAATACTTTGTTTCTTCCATTTCTCTTTCTTTCTTTCTATTTTTTTTTTAATCTATGTGGTCCAGGAAGTATATTATTAAATGTGTGAATGATTTATCATGAGTCAATATGAATTACATATGAATTACACAAATGTAGTACGCGCACAAAGTATGAGTTTTCTATAAGCCGAAATGAAGGACACGATAAAAGAATAAGACAAGATATGATTAAAGGGGATGTCCTCGGAGCACCATAAGATACATTCCACATGACCTGTCATCAACCTTCAAATCGCTGTACCGTGATACTATAACAATTACGACTTTCTGCTAAGAAAATTTGACTGAGCTTCGCCATGTCCTGTCTCTCAGAACTAAAAATAATGGAGAAAAAAATGCATGCAAAGGGAAGAATATGCATCATATATGATACATGTTTCTCGAACTTTTACAAGTAGAGTTCAAAAGACGACGATACAACTATATACCAAGTTATAATCTGGACTTATTTATCGATTAATCAATTATAGCCACATGGCTGTTAAATATGCGTATTTTATATTTTTGGACTATACATATGAATCTTTTATTATTTCAAAAAATTATGGCTTTATTATCTTAAACATAATGATTAAACTTGTTCCTTTGGGTACATAGCAGAAATTTTCCCTGACTAATTAATAATTGTTTGATTTCAAATTGAATATGCTCCAATAAATTACAATCAGGGAATAAGGAAAGTAAGAGCAGGAGTTTGTTATCATAACTTTAAGCACTCAAATATTGCTCCAAAATAAAGATCACCATTTTGAAAACGTCTAATTTTCCTAATAAAAGGACATGTTTGGTATTATCATTCCGATATAAATACCTCAGAAATGCGTAGTAGAAGCTAGGATTGTATAGTCACAGTCACACAGGGCACTGTTGTGGCAGGTCTACGGAAGTAGGCACTGTTTCCTCCACTAAACCACTAATTTCTTTTCGACAAAAAAGCTATGCAGTCGTTGAAGTTATATAATTGATTTACCCTATGAAGACATTATACCGATCAAAGCAAGCATAGGTATACCTTCTCCTATCTTGCTCTGTAGACAATATCTATAGTACTACATGATAAAAATACCTTTCATATGGGAACAACTTTTACTATTCCTTGCTCGACATTACCTCGATGCACCGTTTTTCAGTAATACGTTACATAGAGCGAGCTCGTCACTTTGAAAATTAAACGCTGTACAAACAGGTCCATATGAAATTTAGTACAAGTGTTTCTCCGATTAATAGGCAGGACCAGAGACTGGCTCGCTGTGACTATGCCATTCTTCAAAATTACAGATAATTATCATGTATATATTATGTGCATCTAATGAAACTCACCTGGTAAAGAACCTGTACAGTAATTGAGACGAGTATGATATATTGTTTAGTGCATACCTGGCTTACTTCTCACTCACTAACCAATCAAGAGTAGTTACTTGTGACTTCGACTTCTAGATCGATGGCGACGCCGGTTGTGATGACTCGAGCTTCGATGATCACGACTTCCTGAAAGTTAAATGGATTTTTGAATAGTTCAAATTTTGCTATGGTGCATTATTTATTTACCTTTATCTCGAGCATGACGTCGGTGATCATCATCTCGATGTCTGTCATGTTTGTCTCTTGATCTGCTTCTACTTCTGTGTCCTGAATTTCTGCACATAATTAGCAATATGAAATTATCATACCTTAATAATTTAATGTAATAAATTAACATGTGAGTAGCTATGATACCTGTGACTGCTTGAGTCATGTCTGCCTTTATCATCATCACGCCTACGACGTTTATCTCTTTCTCTATCCCTATCCCTATCATCTCTTCTTCGCCTATCAAGTTCTTCATTTGCACGTGCTCTTTGTTTTCTATCCTCTTCCCTCCTTTGCTCCTTTTCATCTCTGGCTTTTTCACGTTTACTCTACAAAGTTATTTTTATAGTAATTATCATTTCAAGCTATCAGAGAATGTATACAAAATATATTTCTTAAAAGTTATGAGTTACCATAATTTCTTGAAGAGCGCTCTTTAACCTAGCATAGCCAACATGTTGTTTACCCATTAGGTGATCATCAATTCGTTGTTGAGCATCACCAACAATAAGAAATGCACCACATACATCACATACCTCCATCTGTTTTTCTTGTGCAGCAGCTAATTCAGCAGTCTAAGATAAACGAAATTTTTAGCTTTTACTGTTCTTTATTATGATACTTTATACAATGTATTATAATATTTACCTGATTGTAATGACTATTATCATTAGACTTTCTTAACGTTTCTCGTTCTTCTTTTAATTGATCGCATAGTCTCATTAGACCTTGAGCCTGTTCTACATTGCCTTGTATTCCGCTTTGCTCTGCTTCTTCTACTAGTTTATTGATTTTTTCAGTTAAAAGTGCAATTTGTTCTTCATTTCTTTGAGTTTGTGCTGGTGTCAAGGTAGGCTAAATAAATAATAATTTATAGATTTTTATCATTACAAACATAGGGCACTCTACAAAATGAATCTTTAAAATTAATTTACCGCTTCTGTTCTTCCAATAAGGGCTAATCGTTGTTTTCCCTTTATTATTTTTCTTTCAACTTCATTCAACATGCTTTGACAAAATCTAATAAATTCATCCTCGTATTGTTGTTTTCGATACGAGTAAGGAGCTTTTTCGAATAACTCTCTAGCTTCGTCATCATGCACTCGAGAACACGCACCCAAATCAGCTCTCGTATTAACGAATAAATCATGAGGGCAAAATTTAACTAAATATAATTTACAAAACTGTAATGAAAAATAAGAATGAAAATTATGTCGAAATATCAATACTTCAAAACTCCAACTTTTCAAATAACTATGTCGGAATATCAACATTTTCGAGTACTTACCTCAGGATCTTCCCAATTAAGTTCTTTGGGTTTTTCATTGGGAAGAACATTTCTATTCCTTCCCATAAGCTCGTCGAGCAGAGCAGCAGCAGCAGCAGCAGCCATGTTCCAAAATTCTTGATTGAATGTCGGTTATTAATGGTATACGAAAATGCACCGATAATTTTTATGTAAACACTATGAAACCTACGTAGTTTGTTCGCGCTTTAGGAGTAGGATTTAATAAATGATGGAACTGTGTAAAGTCACTCGAATAAGAAAAACACACAGGGACATTAAGTGAATCAAACGAAGTGTTAATACTTTGATTCTAACCCCGAACTCCTTTTTACTTTAGAAGGCGGTAGTGTAGCAAACAATATGGCGAAACTTATAGAAAGTATATACATATGTGAAAGCGAACAAGAGAAAATCCAAATTTCCACTCGTTCAATTCAATAAACAACGTATATTAAACAAATCCTAACTTGTTTTATATTTCTTTCAGCTGTTTGTTCTTTATTTATTTATTGCAAGTATCCTGAAAAATTAAAAAAGAAACTCTATACAGTAAAGCGCAACATGAGTTGCGCTATGACGTTCTGACAATCTTTATTACTACTTGATATAATATGAAACATCAATGTCTCTTTTTAACAGTATAATATATATACAGGGTGGTTGGTAACTGGTGGTACAAGCGGAAAGGGGGTGATTCTACGCGAAAAAAGAAGTTGAAAATATAGAATAAAAATTTCTTTTTTAAATTTGTTTTTTTAAATTTTTCCATCGAGACAACGATCTACAATGAGATCCGTTATAACGTACCGCACGTGTACCGAGCGAAAATTCAAAGTCAATTTTCTCGAAAACAAAGCCTCAAACGAAAAATTTTTATTCTATATTTTCGACTTCTTTTTTAACGTAGAATCACCCCCTTTCTGCTCGTACCACCAGTTACCAATCACCCTGTATATATATATAATGTAATATATATATATAATAATAATACATAATATATACATATAATAATACATATATATATATATATATATATGTCGGAGAGGGAAGAACACCGGAACACCTAGAACTTGGGATAGTCCGGCAACAGTGTACTCCAGGGTCTACTATAGCCGTAATCTAAAGATGGCAGTTAGCTAATCCGATTGTATTCGTTCGAGACTGGTGATGGTGAGCTTTGGCTCGGGGCGACGGCCCGTCGCCCAACGTAGCCGGGGTCGACGGGACGGGCGCTTTGTCTAGCAAAGGTATAGAGCGATAGTATGACCCCCATTACAAGAAGTACCCATAGAGGTACCGGGCAGTAAAACATTCCAACGGGTCCCTCAGACAATGAATACCCAAGGTACTTGCACAGCACGAGTACCGCTAGCCCGAGGACCCGCCATAAAACCTGGGTTACTTCCGGTAATTAAGATTTTCCTAACGGACAGGCAGCTTGGCCCCAAAAGCGACCGATCGGGAGCGGTGTCGACGGACACGAGGGTCTGGTATCCTCAGACACCCCTCCCCCGCACGTCCTTGGCCGGACGGCATCCTCGGGACGAGCATTCATTCTTCCTGGAGATCTGATCGACGAAGCACGGAGCGCCTTACGATCAGGAGCAGTGCACGTTTGAGTTCTACTAAGCATATCTATCACCTCGTCGGCCGCGTATTCGTTACCGAACTCGAGACCATCGTCACCAGTGCCGCGAGCATCTAATCGCCGGGTTGATCGCCGGTTCTGTACTCTCCATACTTGTGTTAATAAACGG
Organism: Bombus huntii; assembly: GCF_024542735.1. Classification (NCBI taxonomy): domain Eukaryota; kingdom Metazoa; phylum Arthropoda; class Insecta; order Hymenoptera; family Apidae; genus Bombus; species Bombus huntii. The sequence goes on from NC_066251.1 coordinate 7,858,733, forward strand.
TGTTCTTGTGATATCGCAACGATGGCTGCCCCTCAGGGCAACTCGCCGAACGCCCCCAACCTGATCCTCAACGCCACCCCGACATATATATATATATATATATATAATTTCATTATTCAATTATATCTGATACATATGCATGACTTAATTTTTCTATATATTTTATACCATACATAACTCGTTTAAACAGATATTTCTCCGCGCACATAACCTTAAGCGCGTCTTATATAAATTTTGCTTTCTTGTTTTTGGGATTCTCAGCACGCATTTCAAAAATATTCATAATAGCAGCATTCTAAAGTAACAAGTGTTATTAAAGATAACGTAATAACAATTTATTGGTTATCACTGTTAAACTAATGTTGAATATACATATATTAGCATGTTTGCAATATCCATAAATATAATTTCATATCTAATTCAGTATACCAATTATAAATCCGGTTATCAATCGTTCTCAATCTAAAAATAATTGTCAGATTTCTACAGAGTAAGAGTACGAAATGCTAGAAACGATTTATATATTATACAATTAATTCATAGAACTATAACTATACTTTATTCGAATAAATATAATAATTACTCCAGAGTGTGCTTTTATCTTTTCTTTGTAATTTCAACGAAAGATGTATGATGACACCAGATGTGATATAATTAACGACAGAAATGTGACGATGATTGCGACGATGGATGATAATTATCAAAGGAATGCCGATTGAATTTATTCGTACTCTTCGTCATCGGGTCGTACTTGAGGGAATCTTCTCACAGGCTGGTGTTGAGGTTGCGGGCGTCTATGTTGAAGAGGAATGTTCACTTCCTCGGGACTGCGGAAAACTTGGTTCACGGGTAAACGAAATTGAGGAAGACCCGTTGGTTGTGGACGTGCTGACGGTGGAATACTGTTCAACGTAGGTTGGGGACTCGCATACACCTATAGATACATATCTCACATTTTTATCTCCTTTTACTTTACATTTCAAGGTAGTAGCATGTAAATAAAATCTTACAGGTGGAGTAGGGCGGCGAATAGGTGCAGAAGGAGTAATCTGATAGTCACCAGCCTCGCGCTCGTCCGGGTGAATGTCTGTCGGGAAGTATCTTTCGCTGTATCTCAAGGTTACGTTAGGTTTGTTCTCAGCTTCAGCCAAGTTCAATGGTTTGTAAAGGTACTCGTTGACGAAATGGTACTGCGAACTCTTTTTGCAATTGATGTCTCCACTCGGAGGCATGCAAATTAGATGAACCTGTAACAGAGATCTGTAACTATCTCGAGGTTTAAGGAGAGAAAGGAGTTTCGTGGGATAGTTAATGCCGTGTACATTTTTATTTGCATCTCTGCTATCGAGAGAAGGAGCGCGAGTAGATTATCCCGGAAACGCATAACGGCGCACTGGTATCGGGCGATTGAACGTGCGATTTATGATTGGCCTTACCCACCTGCTTGTCCGGGTACAGAAAACCGGAAGAGGTATGGTGAAAACGCGCGCCAAAGCATGAGAGAAGTGAAATTTGCTTATCAGTGATATTCAAACCTGGCTGTTTGCACGATCACGGGAATTTTATATTCGTCAACGTTTTCACTTGCAGCAGCTCAGATTACGCATAAAAGGTCACTATTCGTGTAATTACGGAATATAACAGGTGTGGAAAGTGTCTCGCATTCTTGCGTTGAATACGGAGAGTAGATCTATTTAAAGATTGTATCTGCTGAAAATTACCTGATGGAATGTAAATCCTTCGGGGCAGATCCAAGAGTGTTTCGCGTTGTCTTGACAATAGTGGAAGACTTCGCAATTAAGATCTTCATCGGCATAATAGCCCGTTTGCTTGTTCACACAATCGAATTTACTTTGTGGTAAAAGAAGAGTCAAACGATCGGGCTCTTCTTTCTCTTCCAATTCTTCAGCTTCCTTTAAGTTTAGAATACAATTTGAAGCATTATACATGTTTTAATGCGAACAAAGTAGCTACTAAACCATTTATGTAAGACGTTTCATTTCTCTGTTGTATTCTTTGAAAGATAGTAGCTAAGATCTTTCTTAAAATTAGCTCAACGATTTACTACAAAATTATTATTTAATTTCAATAGTCGTTCTGGGATGGCAACGAAATACGTAATTATTGGAAATCACAGACAAAACAAAAATGCTTTACTTCTTCAAGAACATTTCTTTCTTTTCATCTTAATGACTGACTATTACATAAGCTTATTCAGTGGAACTGCAAACAATGGATGCAAGAATTTCTTAGACTACTTTCACTTATTGTGAGATACAAAAGCGTAACAGTTTCACCTGTACATTGATATTCCCCAAAATTTTTTAAATGACAACTGTATAATTTGCTTTGAATGGATATTAAAGAAATATAATTACCCGAGCATTTTGTGGTTGTCCACCACGAAGAATACCACTACGTGGTGGTCCACTCACTCTGATAGCTGCCTGATCGAGAGGTGGGCCCGATGGTTTACGGTATAGCTATAAAAGAATAATGCTCACAAATGAAAAGTACCTGTATTTATATTCATGAATGAAGAGCAATCAAACTCATCTTGTGCTTCTTGGATCATTCATGAAAGTATGCGTTCTTTGTACACGGTTATGCATGGTAATATATAAAGGTACGCGAGTCAATACGTTAAAGCAATTGAAAGTAACTTATTTTTACGTAAGTTGTTACGTAACATGTAGCGACAGGCGCAATATTATATGACGTAACTGTTTTCGTTGCAAGTAATAATTTTAATTTTATACATGTTTATAATTAGATAAAAGTAACTAATCATTGTCATATTTATAATTAAATAAAAGTAACAATCGTTGTCATAACATCAGAAATATCTAGTTTCTCTCCTAAAAAAAAAAAAAGAAAAAAATATTATTATTTCGGAATAGTCATCGCAGTTCTTTATCTTCAGGATTGGTATCTTTAAAAGTTTGACAATTCATAACAAAATTCTCAAATTTCTACATGTCCTCGTTTCATATGAAGATTCATTATGAAGATTATAGAAGATATGAAGGGGAAAGACACGACAAGTCATATTTCTTATAAGAGCTAATTTGTACTTGTAATATTTTTCTCTTGTAATTTTCATATGTACAAAACCTAATGTATCGTGAATAAATTATAATTTTATTGCTTACAGGTGGTTGACTGCTGGGATTTCTGAAAGCAGGCGTCGGAGAAGGAGTAGGTGTTACAATGTTATCCTCGTAGCTGTTATCGCGGAAACCTTGACCAGCACTAAGGCCAGACGAATAGAGTGGCCCTAAACTGGATGATTTGCCGGGATAAGGCACTCTTGGTTCTAGATCGTAAGATCCCTGCGCTGCTGCAGTTGCAGCTAATGCCGCTAGACACAGCCAATACATTCTACAAATGGAAATCGTGAGAGTTCCGTTAAGTGATCCACGTCAGTTTTTCACTCTTCAGGATGACGCGTGTGATATATTTTTCGATATGTAGTACAGAGAGAAAATTTATCCCATTTGCTGCGAACATATGCAAGGGAAAGCGACCTTGGTTCTTGATGCCCTCCATAAAGCGTCATAGCCGAGCCGAAGTGAAAAGCAGCGATATTTCATTAGATTTACGTAAAGCTGATGTTCATCTCGCACGAAATTATTATCATCATCTATAAATTAATCGATCTCATTTATTACCTTGTAATCGCATCGCGTGCGACTGATTATTTTTCAACATCTTTTACGTAATTCTTTTTACGTTTGAATTGATTAATAACGACATTAGTAGCGGCGATCTTCCAGTGTTTAATAATCAAATATATCATTACAATTTCACCCGCAGGTATGGATGTATTAGAAATGAAAAATGGTTGAAGGAGAGATAGGAACATAAATCATTGGTTAGAAAAGTGGTACATATCTGTTAACTTTTTAGCAGATTCATTCGCAGCTGACCGTCTGTAAATGTACTGAAATCATGCATGTCGATGACCTAAAATATTCGCGAGAAATGTAGTAAAATAACCTAATCGATAAATACACTTACTTACATACATATAAACGTATAAGTATACTTGTTCAAAGGAAACGAAGCTAGTTACTTTCTACATAAATATACTTTAACGAAATTATCAATATTTATCGTATTTATCAAACGTAGGAAGAGTTCATTAAACTTATCGATTTTTTGATGACAGCCTATTGTTTGTCTTGAAAGAAATACATCCGTTTACACTTCTACCGATAATGGTCGTGGAAAGCACCTTACTTTCTAAGTGCGTAAAACACGGATAGTGGTTTCACGATTCGTTGGAAACATCTCATTCGTAACGGTGATGACGATGTATCGCGAGAGATCCGGGGCTTTCGATAAATTTGAAAGGCTCGACTTACGAGAGTGAATCTTCCGACATCTCAGTGGTAATAATCTGTCAGTTGTTAAGAGAAATCTCTTGTACAGATGTGATAGATGCGAAAAGATATCACGGAGATTGATAAATTGAGAAATCAAAGCGATCTTTATATTTAACATATCAAATAAATTGTAATTGAGAAACAAAAATTGTAATAAATATCCCTCTACTCTTACTTCTTACAAATACCCTATTTCTTATAAAATAGGCTATTTTACAGGAAAGCATTTACAATACCAAAGTTTCGAACCGCTATGTGTTTCATACTCATTACTCTTGAATTAAAAACGCAATCCAGTACAGATACAACCGGATAAGTGATTTCAAATTTTATAATATCAGCGAAATAGTTACTTGCATAGATCACTGGTGATCACTTTTTTGAGAAGGTAAACCCGAATGAAACGAGTATTGGAAAAGGTTTCCTGAGCCTGTTACAAAGATCAAACGTAACCTGCTTTTTCCTCGCTTAATACAACTTTTACGCAACCCGTTTCTCGTATGGGATCCCGGGTCATCGCGTAATTCCGTTGCGGTGATTTACTTGATTGACCAGTCCATTTAAAGAAACAAAGTGGTCAATAAGTAGCAACTACGGGGAACGGAAAAAATGTCGCTCTTAATGAGAATCTTGTCTTTACTAGGCGTAAGTCCGCGAACCGGCCGATCGTTAAAGAGTCAGTCGCAAACTTGGTTCGATCGGTAGCCCCGAGTGAAAGTGAGAGGGTTTGCGTGTAAAAATGGTACTATCCGGAGAAAAATGGGAACGTATCTGTCTAGAGCGTTGCAAATTATATTATGGTGTAAGAGTATGTATGCAGATCGCGAAACAATATCGTTCAAGGTATGCAACTGGAAAGGACACCGATCGAGGATTCGATAGAACTTGATGTCAGGAATTCGATCGCCACCACTAATTTTTCATGTTGCGTTTCTATTTCAGTTTCTCCGATATCGTTGATCAAGAAATATCATAGAAACTTTCTCTACATGCTGGTACATGATCAAACGTAATTAACATATCTTAATAATTAGAGCAATTTTCAGAGATTACTTGGAACGTAATTGTGCGAATTTAGTTTCTTTTTTACTTGGATGTATTTATGGCAACGATTAGTTTCATTCAATGAAATCTCCTGTAATAAATCGCTGAACTTTCTCAAGGTTGACTGCTTTGAATTAAAAATGTAGATTCAGCATGATGGATCATATGATTTTTAATAGATATTAATTGAGATTGATTTACTTTTATAAGTGTGACTAATTTGCAATAAATGTGAGAAAATGGGAATAATCTAAGTTATTGTCGAAATTAATTTTAGGATTTTTTAAAAGAAGTATTTCTTGTATTTCAACGAAGTTATGCTTGAGACTGGAAGCTGATCCACGGGGGGTTCTCGAACCATATCAAAGAAAGCAATTGCATAATGAAAAAAGAGATAGTTGTTGGACAGCTACAAACGAGAGGAACGCGACGGTATAATATAATCAGTAGAGGGCATACGTAACTGGTCGGCCAATTGTCAGACTTGGACGTGTTCTCACGGAAATCTGGAGCAGACTTTATTTTTTTGGCGACATTTTTTTTTGATCCAAAGTAGATCAAAACTGCGGTCTTCAGAGTGCCAACTTTTTATTCTCGTATTCTATGCTCCAGAATTTTAAGATTATAAGAAGTCTTGAATAGTTTTATTTTTAATAAATATTATATAATGTAATAAAATGATATTATATAAGCTTAAAAATGTTTAAAATGAACTATCCTACTCTAGATTCTACGAATTAAGGATAATTGATAAAATAGTTCGATGTAATAACACATCGATCAACTAATGCGACTAAAATCTTTCATAAATTCCTAACTTGCAGTTCCTGATCGCCCTCGCACAACCGGTTTCCTTTCCCGTTTCCAGGGCACGTGCCATAATCTTTGCTCCGCCATGCATAACGACGATAATTTCGCAAAATTTTTCATAATATTTCCATAGACCTACCTACTGCAATACACATTGGTATTCGAATTTACTACGTTCAATATTGTTAAATATCATCCGGATTATTTATTCATCGTTAATCGTTCCAAATGATTATTCGCACGTTCAAAAAAGAAGAACATCAATGATACACAGATGAAAAGTGGAGAAATGATCAATGGATTTCCAATGGAAAACACTTGCACTGTTCTATTATTATTTGTCACTAATCCCACATTTTTTACTTCTTCCCCTTCTCAAATTTTTCGAAACGTACTTTTTACCCCACTTACCTGTCAACGACGGAGGTAGAGGAGTAACAGCACGATTGACAACACACGAGCTTTATCTTGGCCGGCCGGTTCTTCATTCTCTTATATAGCGTGTCTCGCTGAAAGTTACCTCCACCAAGTAATATCTGGGTTCGCTTTGGGGTAGTGGGAGACATTGGTCGATGTACATTGTAAATCGATGTGTTCTCCAAAATTTTTGGCCCACAAACGGTGATCTTAAACAGCGAAAAATGATCAATGTCATATCAATACAATGAGCAAGATGAATTTGATGTAATGGTATAAAAGTATAACTGTGAATTATTCTAATTTTATTTTATCGGATTATATCGGATGATGCAGTGAAGCAGTCCTAATGATTTAATTAAGTGTAATGTTCAGCATGGGACATTTATAGGCAAATGCAATTTACCTTGGATTTAGATGATTTGGAACTAAATTAAACGTAGTCTTCTGAAATTGTGATTAATAGAAGAAGGCGTGGATGTTTACAGTGAAAAAGTTTTCATGTGCTGCGAACGGTAAAATAATTTCTTTGGCTTACTTTGAAGCTGAAATCTTTTCTCTCTGACTTTCCATTTTCATTTCAAGCATTAATAAGTTGTTTCGCGTGGCTTTATTCGCGGAACGCTAAATAGTTTCTTTTATCCATTCGTTCCTTTCGCCCACGCATTCCCAAAATGAATCTTATAAAATGGATGAGACATATAGAGATCTTAATTAATGAAGTAGGATACGAAGTAGAATTTTGGATCATGTTTCATCATCGAAAAGCTTTACAAACGTGCTCTACTATGTCAAATTGTATTACATGATATATAGGATATAGATCGTAAAAATCGAATCGGAAATAATAGAAAGCTAATTACATTAAACGTGGAATTTATATGTATATACGTAACGAAGCAGGTATTGTACTATGATATGTAATCGATTGCAGTTAAAGCACGATACCTATCTGGCAATTCAAGAAAGTGAAACAGAGCTGCGTCAAATCAGAAATTCTTAAGTGAAATTCCTTACGTTTTTTTCACACGAATGTCGAAAGCTATTGGAATTAAGAAAGAATAGATAAAGGTGAACATAATTATTGGCAATATTTGTATACCAATGGATGTGTTTTCATGGTTAATGAGATTTTAACGAAGCACCTGAAGAAAAAGCGGTTGATTGCACGGTTGGATGCAATTCTTACGTCACCGATAGCTACGGCCTTTTAATACTTCTTATTTTTATAGACACGAGAATTCACATCCGGTCGTTTCCGCAAAGTATTTTCAATAGCAATGGGGTCCCAACGAAATCAGGTGAAGTGGCTTTCTACCACGCACCACATGAAAATTTTCTTCCGATAGTAGGTCGCCGTATTTCGATGACTCAAATTTTACGCCGTTGCTAAAACTTTATTTGCATTCAATAAACGTGACTTTAATCTTTATATGCATTAATGAACTGTTTATTATGATTTTATAAACTGTTGGAGCACATCGACAGGCTATTCTATATTCATTTATTAAGTTTCTATTGTCATTTAAAAATCTAAAAGTAGCAAATGGTATAAGAATTTGAGACAAGAACTTGCGATAAATAATGATGAGCTAAAGTTGCTTTTTTGCGTATCACTGGCCTATTTGCGTGCATCTTTGTATCTTTTCGTATGCATGACATACAAATACACACTTTAATTGCTTTTCACCTAAATCGTAAGCTGCGCACTGTGTTACTGAAATGTCGAAAGTAGGTTGGTTTATTCGTACTTAATTTAATTGCCTTTCACGCAGAATCCATATCTTGATTACATCCATAAAAAGTTCTTGTATTCTTTCCTTTCTTCTTATGCACTTATTCGCTTTTCAATTATTTTCTCAGTTTAATTTCTCGGGTACATTACATTCTAAGATACCAATTTTTAACTTAACGGTTCTAAAAAGTTAACGTTATATAATTATATGGATTTTGTAAATGGAGCCAGTGATTTTGACATGATCGTTGAATTGTACGTCAATCAATCGGTAAGCACCTGGCTGAACCGAAGAGGAGGGAGAACAAAATCAAAATTCACGCCCACTGAGAAACTTTCGATCTCTTTTCTTCGATTTCTTGACTCCTCGGCAGCGTGAATCGCTTCTCCCCCTTGAATTCAACGCGCTGCTTAGCATGTAATTTATTGAAATCGTATGGAAACAGATCGCGTGGACTTTCTTTCTTGCAGAGACGCCTATCGAAGGTCATTGTTTTCACTTGACGGAAATCGAGGAGTGATTCCTTTCGATTGATGCGATCGACGAGATCCCTCCAAGATTCGGCCGTCATTCACTTTCTTTGCCTCTCCTTGTTCTTCATACTGTAACTTTTCCTTTTCTCGTCAACGAAGTGTATAGTTTTTGGTATAGCTATACTTGTATACTTGCATGTGTATACTTGGCACATTTCACGTTCATAGACTTGATCCGAACATTATTTTTGTCACAATTCATCAAAGTATACATGTTAACGAAGGTTTTGATATTTTTCTTGCTTAAATTCTAGTTCAAATGTGTCGCAATAATTCGTTCGATCGAGCAATTAGTATAGTGTTTGAAACTGCTCTTCGGCCGAAACAAGTTTCACCTACACGTTTCGTACCTACTATGTTCTTCATGGATAACATATCGAACAGTGAATTCTGTTCATTTCCAGTTACATATATGTATACTTCAAACCATGGTGCGTTCGTTCCTTAGAAAATTGACCTCGTCAAAGAGAATTGACTTTTTTCAGATATCAAACCGGTTTCTACTAACTGCAACTGAATTTAGATCGCCAAGTTAAAGAATAAAATGTTTTCCGTATATGAATGTACCGCACACCGTTATAGCTAAACAATGTATTAACTCCTCATTGTTCTCGATGAATCCCTCCTTTAGCCTTTTCATTGTACATCATCGAACATTTGATCTCAAATCTTCAACTTTCACGTTGCTGTCAGTTTAACTACACTTTTTCATGACAGAAATATCGAAGGAGTATCGACATAAATAACATTAATTAATAATTAAACAATTAATACGTAATGTAAAAATTTCTTATTAAATCTTGATTGAAATATTCTGATTAATGTGGTTTCAATGAGTAAATATAATATCGTTTATGACGATTGTATTATATCATAATCTTTCAATGAATAGCAAAAACGAATTTATCATTTATAGGGAGGCGTGGTACTGATAGAGTAACAGATATTTGGGTGCTCCGGCCGTATAAAAGCGTAAGAAATACTTTCACCAGCTGTCAGACCTGCAGGAGAAAGTGTGTTCGCCCTCCGTTCCGCCCCTGTAGTACGCAAATGGACCATTAAAGGGGAAAATGAGGAAAACGAGGAGAACAAGATGAAAATCGTAATTAGGCGGAAGGTGAACTTTAGTCTGCCAACTGCAGACATTTATTCGTTCTGTTTGGTTCTGTCAGTTTCTTCTTTAGATATCTTACATTGCAATAATTGCTAGTAGTTCAGGTGAATGACCGTCACCTTTATGCATAGACGGCATTCTTTCCATTCACGAGAATAACTTATGTTAACGTTCTGCGATATGCAAATACAAGGAATCAAAGTCCATAGCGCGCTACCTTGTTAATTTTGAAATTTATTCTTGAAGAGATATGTCTAAATTTCTTTTCTTTTTTTTGTCATTGATTTCGAAAAGCATAATCTTTATAAAGACTCCAGGAGTGAGTAAGACTTGAAATGTAGCTAAAACACCTGAAATCAAAACTGAACATGTAAATAAATCAAAAACTCTTTTAAATATAATTTTCTTCGAAAAAATGAAATAATGTTTTATGATAAATATGCTACATAGAAAGAAGGATACAAAAAGAGATAAAAATAGAAAGATTACATAATGTTTATGTGCTGTAATTAGATGTTTACATAGTTGCATTAACTTTTATTAGTGTTTCCTGTTTTTACACAAGTACTACTTTTTACGTAATTGAAGAATAACTTTTAAAATATAATAGCAATATAAAATCATATAACACTGTTTTTCTTCAGTATCTACTGGTTATCTGTACAAATATTTAAATATAGAAATTGGAACGAAGTAAAAATTAGTAGTTTATACAATAAACAATCTAAACAATAAACTAGAATAGATGGAAGACGCAAGGAATTCATAATAATGCTTTTTCAACTACAAGTATGTACACATCGAACATTGCAGTAATAAATAACGTACATATTTTATTTCATATTTTAATATTTTATACAAAGGTTCCTACTTAATATTATTTATGATTTCATATTATCGTAAAAAATATTTTTAATAAAATAAAAATCAGTCATTTTTCAGTCAATGCTTTCAATGCCTCATCGATCAACGACGTACTGGAACTATTGGAAACAATAAGTGAATATTTTCTACAATTTTGTTATATTACGCTATTCATTCATTGTCGATAGTGTAACATTTGCCAACAAATTTTCCATGATCACCATGCAAATATTTGTTGTTTGTCCATATCTTTTAATAAACAGTTAAACTGAATTAAATGTTATGTTATGCACGACATACAGAAACCAAAGACATACATTTTAAATAAACAGATATGGCAATAAGGTGTAAAATTTCTCTACATACATGATTAATTTTTGGACTCTGTATTATCGTTTGTTAGACCAGTCAACTGAGACTATATTTGTATTTACAAATACAAATATATCGTAAAATTTTGGCAGTGAATCTAAATAAGTATGATGTAATAACATAATCCAGATGAATTTTTCACAACTTTCAATATATCAACAATGTATAGGAATATGTTAGTTAATGTTAATCACGCATCAACTTTGGTCACGTGGTTTCAGATGCTTTGCGGGATCGAATAGCTTTTTTATGTTTTACTGGTTCCATTACACTATCATTATCGGATATTGAAGAATCTCTTAACGTTTTCCGTCCGCGTCCCACGTTCCTTTCTTCATTTTCAGATCCAATAGATTCTCTGTTTGATTTCCGTCTTTGACGTTGTGGAATTTGATTGTGAACTTCCATAGCTTCACGGAGATGTTTTCGTTTTGCTTCCCAAAACATTTCTTGTCTTTGTGCAATTTCAGGATACCTATCGAATAAATTAGATTCAGCAAATAAAGTAAAAAAATTTGATATTTCTTACTTCTAAGATAAGGATTATCTTAATACCTTTCAATAAATTCTTTAGTAGGTGGAATGACTAAATGCCATCCTTTCTTAGGTTCGTGTACTGCTAAATTTGTAAATATTTCTTTAATTTCATCAGCAGGCAATTTAATAACAGATGAAATTGTTTTTCGGTCTAGGAATTCGTGTTCCGTAAATGACAATAACTGAAATTGCGCAGTTGCTAGTATAATATTCTATATAAGCCGTTTTCATAAATTATTTAATAAACATAACACTTACGACATAATCCCTAGCTCTACACATAAGTTCAGCAGGAATACCATTGTGTGATGATATACTATCCTTTGGATACACAAGTTCACTACTTACGACCCAATTTCCCTGTACTAAAACTGCTACCTGTTGCAAATATTTTAAAACAGCTGTTGTTTCCTGATCTGGTGATAAAATTAACTTCAACTGTGCAAAGGATATTACTTTGGCTATAAAATAAATTTTTATCATTACTACATAGTAACCTAAAATAAATACAGATAGATCTTGAAGATACTAACCATCTTTCATGAGTATTTTAACTTGATCAAGAAGAGGTAAAGTTCTAATATAATTGAGAGATGTAGTTGGATTAGCAATATCTGATTTCGATTCATCTTTTATTCGTGGTGCTAACAGATCTAAATATTGTTCAGTTGATATATTCAATGTATTTACAGTTTCATCAGTAGCAGAACAAAACATTTCTAAACGTGTAAGCTGAAAATATATATCTTTAATAAATGTCTAATATAATATTTCAGTAATAAATTCAACTAAAGATAAAATATTAACCTCTGCCTGAGCGCCATTTACTGGAACATAATTTGTACGAATCCATCTTTCTTCTAAACTTTTTTTGGTATAATGCTGAAAAGATTGCTCTTGTATTTTTTTCATAAACTCAGGCTTTTGTCTAGCAAAGGTTACATTGACTTGTTTTGGACCTTCGTCTTCCTCTTCACAATCTATATATATTAAAGATTACCATTATTAAGAAAATATTTCAATCAAATTAAATTAAACCGATAGAATCTTAATCAGATGTCACCTTCACCCATATTTTTGGCATCATCTCTTATACGTTTATCACTTTTATCTAGATAGTTAAACTCTGGGCGCAACTGAATTATCCCTTTTAATGGTGTTATATGTAATTCTCCATCTTGGAAAATACCAATTCCATAATTAGAACAGTTTGGTAATGCACGAGAAGACTGTAATATTGTTTTATCCATAAGATTACTGTAATATAAAATTTATAATATATAATACATCTAAGGTAGATAAATTATTTATTTATATATCTGGATTCTTTAAAATACCTGTCAAATGCCTTTTCATCATCTTCTTGATCAATACTTGTATCCCCGTCAGCATTTATTGCAATTTGTTCGCCTTTACTTTGATCATAATTGACACTATGTGTATCTATTGCTACTTCTATGAGCACTTCTTGATTCTCTGGCTTTATTGAAGTTTTTAAGAAAGTGGTATTGTCATAACCTTCCCCAGAAGGACGGACGGGATATTGAAAAATAAATAATTTATCTGCGAGTGTTTTTGAAAGAAACACTGGAATCTGGAAGGAATCCAAAAATGTTGTATTTCATCTTCAATTTTTCTTTTACTTCGTATGATTACTTAATTTAAAAAATGTAATTATTATTCATGCATTATTTTTAAGGATTTATTTAAAATAAAAATTTTTCATGCAGCAATAAAATATTTACGAGTGTGTAACACAAATTTACTTCAATGTAATTAAAATATAAACATTATCATTGTAAAATCACACTATTAAGTTATAAAATTAGTTTATATAAAATAAATATCATAACAATTTAAGCAAGGAACATAACCTAAACATAACCTAAAAATTAAATAACTGGAAAGAAAATAAAAATTCGCTTACAAACCTCTTTAACCACTGGGTCATTCTCATTTTCCATCTTACTAGTACTACACATTTAAACACGATTATTTGGAACTTATTCCTTAATACTACCAGAGAGAAAATACTTGGATATCACCTAAACGACCTCTAATACAAACACTTGATTTCTGTTATTCTGTTACGTCTTTGAAGTAGATAATTGAGATAAAATATATGTAGATGAATCTGTAGATGTATATCTGGTGAAAAAGATATAATGAAGTTGCGTCGTACACAATGCGTTAGAAGCACGTTGATTCTTAGAATGCAAAAATGATTTATGAATTGATATGACAAATTCTTTCAAACCAATATATGTAAAAATGTACACTGTGTGAAAAATAGCGAAGTGTATTTCTGAAATTTGTTTTCTAGATTATATGCTTAATAGATGTTTGCAAATTACTTTACCACTTACTACTCACTATATCCTTCCTTACCAACAGTACTTGTTAGATACTAACCCTGATACTAGAAAACGATATAATAAAATGCAAAATTTACATGAATTTTCTGCCATAACTTACTGTCGCATAAAATTATATTTATGCATAGTAAATAATGTATAATATCAAATCACCTAAGCTTTATATATATTTTTATCTAAGTTTTCTATCTATACAGGTTTGTATTTTATCATTGTTACCAATGCAGCTGAATTTGTCAAGTTGCTGTCAGATACTAGTCTCTGTTGAAAAACATTGTAAATTTAATATTTGTAAATTTAAGTTTAATTTGATTTGTAACGATATATGTATTTAATTTAAAAATGAATTATAACAAAATATGCAGTAAATTATAAAACGACTAATTTAAAGTTGAATGAAACTTTTGTTGAAGCTATCATTGTAAAGGTACATTAGAGATTCACATCAATAACATAATTAAAGTACTTATATTTTAATGTGTAACATAATACATTATGTTTTATTATATTATGGATTAGGCTTCAAATTGTGAAGCATAATTATAATGTGTATTTAATTGTAGTAAAGTGAACAGTTTTACATAGACTGATAAAAATGACATCAATGTTTGATCAGTATGAACAAGCATCTCAAAGATCAAAACAAGTATATACACCACCAATTCGTCCAGATATAGTAAGTTTATATGTAATATAAACTTTTTAAACATATATATAACATATATATTATATATATATATACAAATACTTTTAAAATTTTCATTTAATATTTCTTTCTTTATGCTTTTAGAGTACTGCTGGATTTATCCAAATGAAATTTCTAGATGATGGCCCAATTTTTATTAAACAAAAAGTTAACTTTTTACCACCGGACAAAATTTTACATCTTGTTGTTAACAATAATATCATTGTTATTGCCATGGCTAATAATCTCCTCTTACGTATTGACATGAAACATCCAGATTCACCTGAAGGTACTTCTTCCTTAATGAATCATAATATAAAACATAAGATATACGCAACATGTTTTTTTTCCAGAGATTGATATATCTAAATATGCAATGAATATGGAAATGTCAAGAATGTTCCTTGATCCTTTAGGTAATCACTTGTTGATATCTCTAGTTCCAAAATCTCAAGATCCTCCTAACCCTCCCCCTGAATTATTTTATTTACACAGAAAAACAACAAAATTAAAACAGGTAAATACGATGAATAAATATAACTAATATAATTAATTAAATATACGTGATATAACTTATATTAATTTATAGAAATATAAATATTGTTATAAAAAAATATAGCTTTCAAGATTTGTTTATTTAAGGCAGGTAAATTCAAAGGACATGAGATTACTGCCATTGGATGGAACTTTTCAAATTCTTCCGAAACTACTACAGGTCCAATTCTCTTAGGAACTTCAAAAGGCCTCATTTTTGAAACAGAAATTGGTTTAGATGGTGATAAAATATTTAATACAAGCCTGGAACAATATTGGCGTCAGGTATAAATAAAATACATAAATGAAATTTTAATGTCATTGCCAATAAACATTATCATTTCATAATAATAAAAGTGTTACCCTTATATCATTATTCATTGTGTCCAAAGCTTCCTAACTATTTACCTCTTTATGGTGCTAAAGAGGTAGAAGGATTGGTGAGTTAGAAATTATATTTTCTGCATGTGCAAAACAACTGTATGCTAAAAACACAAAGATATTTTTGAGCTCCTGAAAATAATGTAATGGAGCATTATATTTATACAAAATTACGGTCTCTTAATCATTTTAATCTGTGCTTATTATTTCTGCTATTTTCATATCATAATCATACTTTATCATGATATACCATCGTATTGCATTATATTGATATATAATCAATATTTAATTACTTATTTTAGGTATTTGATATAGGGAAAGATAGTAAACCACCAATTACTGGTTTGGAGTTTCATAAAATACCAAATACTGACAAATATGTGATTATTGTTACTACTCTTATGCGAATTTATCAATATATTGGAGCAGTACAAAATCCAGAAGAAAAACCTTTATTACAACAAATTTTTAACAAATATTTAAATGTACAAGGTAAATTTTACTTCATTAAGTTATTTTACGATTATAATCAAACCAATATTTTTACAGAGAGCTTCAATGAAGTAATAAATAATTTGCCTTATTCTAAAATTCAATTTTATTATCCTTCACTTGGTATATTACCAAAATCGTTTGGTTGGTTAACCGAACCTGGTATATTTTATGCTCAGGTAATAATTTCATTGTTATTTACTATATTTTCTTGTAATTTTTAAATTATTCCTATTATTTTCCTGTAATTTAATATATATTTTCCTGTAAAACTTCTTTTATAACTTCCATTTATTTAGATTGATCCAAAAATAGATCCAAAAAGTGTGTTAACAAATCAACAAATGTTAATTTGTCCTGAGGCAAGTCTAATGGGGATCAATACCTCACAAACAAGTACTCCACCATTATCTTTTGTTTTAACAGAATTTCATGCCTTATTACTTTATACAGACCGTGTGAAAGGCATGTCGCTTTTGAATCAGGATTTGATATTCGAAGACATTTATAATGATGTATGTGGAGAATGAATTACGATTATAACAAGATCTGTAATTATTATGTTTGAATAGTATCATTAGGAAGAAAATTTCAATTTTTAGGCAGTGGGAGGATTACTTAATATTACTAAAGATTATGCAACACGTTCTATATGGGCTTATAGTGAAAGAGCAGTATTTAAATATAAAGTTAATAAAGAAGATAGAAATGTTTGGCAGGTAAAACTACTATATTTAGTATCAATTAATGGTATACATTAATAGATACATATATTATTTTTAAATAGATCTACGTTGATAAAGGTGAATTTGAACTTGCGAAACAATATTGTAAAGATAATCCAGCACATATAGATCAAGTGCTTGTAAAGCAAGCAGAAATGCTTTTTAAGAATAAGGAATATGAAAAAAGTGCTCTCATCTATGCAGATACTCATTCGTCATTTGAAGTAATTTCCTTAAAATTTCTACAGGAATGGCAAATAGACGCTTTAAAGACATTTCTTAAAAAGGTATTATATTTGTTACTTTAAGTTTTCTAAATTTAAATACTTGAAATAATTTAATCTTATATGTACCTAGAAACTTGAAGGATTAAAAACACAAGATAAAACGCAAATAACCATGATTGTTGTATGGGTAATTGAACTATTTATGAATCAAATGGGTGTATTACGGAGTAACAATACATCATATTTACATGATCCACAATATCTAGAATTACAAAAACAATTTGATAGCTTTCTTGCAATACCAAAAGTTGAGGTATTAATAATATCATTAACAAGTATGGTATTATCCAAAAAAGTTTGGCATAGAAAAGTTTATTTTAATTTCAGGAATGTATAAAAAGAAATCGTAGCACTATATATGATTTAATGGCAAGTCATGGTGATAAAGACAATCTTATTCGTTTAACTATAATGCATTGCAACTATGAAGAAGTGATACGTCAGCATTTATATAAAAATAATTATTTAGATGCTCTTGAAGTTCTGAAAAGCCAAAATAATAAAGAGCTATTTTATCAGTTTGCTGGTATTCTTTTACAAGAATTACCACGTCCTGCAATGACTGCTCTAATATCACAGGGATCTTTATTAAAGCCATCTAAGCTTCTACCAGCTTTAGTATCTTGTAATAGTGATGAAAAACATGTAAGATATTTATTCTTTTATTACATCTGGATTTTAGTGTTTATAACAATTAACTAATGTTTGTTATTATAGGCAAAAGAAGTAATCAGATACTTAGAATTTTGCGTTTATAAACAAAGTTGTCAAGAACAGGCAATTCACAATTTTCTATTATCTTTATATGCTCGTTATAAACGAGATGAAGTAATGCGTTATATTAGCTCGCAAGGTAATTTTTCAGACTATACTTTCATTAAAATTGTAATTTAATAATATATTTAATGGGATGTTTATAAATTTACTTTAGGTCAAGATATAAATATGGTACATTATGATGTGCATTATGCATTACGATTGTGCCAAGAGGTTGGCTTAACAGAAGCTTGTGTACAGTTGTCTGCTTTGCTTGGGTTGTGGACAACAGCAGTTGATTTAGCTTTAACAATTAATGTTGATCTTGCTAAACAAATAGCTGCTATGCCCTCCGATCATGATGATGAATTAAGGAAAAAGTTATGGTTGAAAATTGGTAATCAGAAATATAAATTTTTAATTTTATACTTTATTCCAATTCTAACATACTGTGATTCTAGCTGAACACGTAGTTCGAGAGAAAGATGACATACAGCAAGCAATGGAATTTTTGCAGCATTGCGATATAGTCAGAATAGAAGATATATTACCTTTCTTTTCAGATTTTGTTACTATAGATCACTTTAAGGATGCGATTTGCAATTCATTGCAGGTAAAATAATTTTTCAGATAGCATGTACAATAGTGTCATTACATCCATTGATGTTAGCTGACTAATAATAAGTATATTTAACAAGCTAAGAGTAGTAGAGTAGTAGAGTTTTACAAAATTTCGAGTGTCTTTCTTTCCCACTGAATGTCAATGAACTAAGTGAGACGAAATACGTAACTTGTCGCCGAAGATTTAACGTAGCTAACACGACATTACAAATATCGATCAAATAGTGTTTATTTTAATTGTATTTGACAGGAATATAACCAACATATTCAAGATTTAAAAGAAGAAATGCAAGAAGCAACAAAAGCAGCAGAACTTATTAGGAAAGATATACAAGAGTTCAGAACGAGGTAAATCGATAAATAATAATAGATTATTTAATGATGTGATATCATTATATCATTATGACATTATTACATTTTTTTAGGTGCACATTTATAAATACAAAAGATACATGTAATACTTGTGGTGTTCAATTATTACTACGACCTTTTTATGTATTTCCATGTGGACACAGATTTCATAGTGATTGCCTTGTAGCTGCATTAACACCTATGTTGTCAATGGATCAGAGAACGAAGCTAGCTGATCTTCAAAGACAACTCACTGCTCTTTCAAATAGACCTGAAGATACTAGATCAGTCAGATCTGTATCTTTATCTACAAAAGATCAAATCAAGGCTGACATTGATGACTTAATAGCATCTGAATGTTTATATTGTGGAGAACTAATGATAGAGTGAGTTATATTTTTTTAGTTTATGTCGATATATATATATGTAACTATTTTAAAAAACGGTAAACTAAAATAATGAAACTTATGTTACAGGTCTATAGATAAACCATTTATTGAAGAAGAGGACTATGAGAGAGTGATGAAAGAATGGATATGAGTTATATGAAATATTGCTGATTTTGAAAATATTTTTAAATGCATACATATGTTTTATATTACATTTATATATCAAGATGATCATTTGTGATAAATAGATTATGTATTATACTTTATTAATTGTGAAAATTATTTATTTTATAAATGCATTAAAAATTGTAATCTAAAGCTCGAATATAATCTTAAAATAATATAGATTATGTATTTCACGATTTTGTATGCATCAGCTTATATGTATACAGAAATATAAATATCTGTAATGTGTTAAACTATATTGAAAAATACTAATTTTAAATATATTCGGTATATATTATATTAGCTGTAATTTAATTCAGTTCTAAATACTTTTCTGCTTCCTTATTTCGTTTACTCACGGCTCTATTCCCGTAAATATAATACCGTAATGGTTTATTTGTCCATTCTTCTCCATAGTTATCTATTCCTATTCTACGACATTTAACAATATTGAATTTCTCTATTTCAGCATTTTCGATCCATAAACCTTTCCAAGAACACAAGGAATATTTACTATGATTTTTATGCAGCTGGAACGCCATACATAACTTTGATGGACCATTACATAATTCATGTTCCTTTAAATCTTTTAATAACTTTTTAGATGCACTCGATGATCTCTTTGAAGTTCGTTGATTAGTCATATACCCAATACCTTCTAAGGGTTCGACTGCCCTTATTAAAACAGCACACCCTTCACCTAAAATCTTACCAGGATATTTCTTTATTGAAGAATATGAAATACAAAAGATGGAAAGTGTTAAATAGTATATGCATGTTCTTCAGATTTAATATCTCTATGACTAACACTAGAACTTCCTAATACATAATATCTCCACACTTTCTCTTTATTATTGTTTGAATCATCAGAATTTGCTGCTACAATAGTAGTTGATTTTATATAAGGATCATATTCTATCCACAAATCACTACATTCATAAATCTTTTTCTGGTTGAAGATATCTTCATCAATAACAAAAGCTGTACAAATTTTGGTTGGATTGTTACAAAGTTCATACTTTTTAAAATTTTGAACATTTTTTACTATTTCCTTTTCTTTTTTATTTTCTTTTGTCTGCATATTTCTTAATAATTCCATATAATCAAGGCCAAGCATAGGTTCTACTGCTTTTATTAATACATGCGCTCCTGACTCTAAATATTTTTTTGTAAAATACTACATTCTGTATCTAATTCTTTTACTTTTAATACTTTTTTATTTTTCACTCACCTTGACTAGATATGTTGAAACAATGATACATTCCATATGTCATATATATATATATAGTACCAGGTGGCATATACATTGGTATATTACGAGGAGTAACTTTATTTTGATAAGTATGTGATGCTTTATCAATTACTCCTAAATATCCTTCTGTTTCAACAATTCTACCTTTTAAAATAGTACCATTTTCTAGGCAGCGAACTAGTATTTTCCCTGAATATATAAACATACATTAATACTGCATACTTGTAATGTATATTGTATAAGCTGAATAGTTAAGAGAACTAGATAATTTGCAATATTACCTAATAAATTTTGTGCTAATTCTTCACAAGGACAATTGAAAAATGAATATGGCAATCTATTTGAACATATTTCTTTTTCCCATGCAGTCAATGGTGGATCTTCCAATTGTTTTAATTCTTCTTTCATCATTTTAAGGTCTACCACTGCTCTAGGTTTACTTTTTGGAGGAGGTATATTTGGTTGAAGTTCTTCGTCAATCCCTTTATTCCCTAGATGTATACATCATGTAAAAGTATACATTAAATATAATATGTAGCTATTGTTTTAAAGACACCTACTATCTCTCAAACTTTTAAAGTTGAGTTTATTTGTTTGTTTCTGTTCCAGATTCTGAACATTTTCTACTGGTGGTTTCAATGTTTCTGCTGTGTTAGATAGTTCTTTATCTTTAAAATTTTTATTTTGCACCATTGAATTCTCTTCCACACCCTAATAAAAATGTTCATTTTACATATGAGAATGTTACAAAAGAAAGTTACATTATTGTTATAGAATTTATATTGTTCTTAATAAAAGCAGTTATAAATACATATAGAAGAAAAAAATCAGCAATTTGTTTAAAAAAAGTAATTATAATATTTTTTAAAAATTAAATATTAATAGTAAACCTTTGATTTGGTTTTCATTTCATCTGTGTCGATATCATCAATGTTTTTTTCTTCGACAGAATGTGTCTTTAAAGTTGATCGTGTTCTCTTCATTAGTGTAATACAAGTCGTGAAATGAACAGCTATAAAACTGTTAAACGTTTGTCGACTAATAGTCTCTACGAAAAATAACATAAATTACAACATGTTTCTTAACATTACCAGATTAGATTGGAGTTGGGGTTAGGTTTGACCGGTTGATGAAAACTGTTAAAATTTAAAATTCAAATGCAATGAAGTTTTCCCGCAAAATATAAACGTCAAATATCAATGTTGCCACTATAAAAATATAGTGAGATCATTTTTATTCGTGCTATGTATTGGGTTTATTCTTTGAAACGTGTTAAAAAAGAAGCACTACTTTTTCCTTTTGAAAAGAGGTACGATGAATTTTTTTACATTTCTGCATGAGAATATGTGCTCTTTATAACGAATTAATTAATACATACGATTGTTTAGTATTCCACGATTGACGAGGGTTTTTAGATTGGATATTACAGGCAACATCTACATTCGATTGAAGAATAATGCCAGGTACGATAAGAAATTAAAATTTACTCTTTTAATTAATTACAGGCTAATTGTACGAAGATGCTACGGATATTATTATGGATACACATTCGATTGTTTTTGATAGGAATTGTTTTTAATTCGAGTGAAATCATAGATTGCTTCTTATTTCTTTGAAGTTTACTTTTCTTGTATTTGTCGTAATAAAGTAAAATACGAGGCACCTGTGTTGAATACCTAAAATCAAACTTTTTGAATTTTCACTTCTTTATTTTCTAATCTTGTAAGAATTGATGTTTCCTCCCGGATAAAAATATTCCTTTTTATATACAACACAGTTCGATATTTCGATTAAAGTACTCACAGTCGTTAATGTATGGATAGACAACGTTCGGAAAGTTAATGCTGAAATACTGCAATATTGTTGTGCCCTAACAATCATAAGGCACAGGTGTCGCTGATACATTGACGGTAGATTGTACCACGGTATGTTGAAATAAGCAACCTGCCCAACTTCTTGATTTTCTTGGATAAGAATTTCACCGGGCCAGCACCATAAAAGTAGTTGTACCGTCACGGAAATAAAATACGATGTGCATTTCAGTATATCAGTAATTTCTGCTTCGTTATCGAGCATTGCATATCCACTCAAACAAATTTCTAGTCCGCTCGTAAGAAGTTGCATGAAAATGATGGGTGTGAGCAAATTATTCACATCATTTACCACGCTGTGTAAAAGTAGTAGTATTGTCAAAGACAAATTGGATAGGACGCGGTATGATTTAACGGTAATAAAAAATATTAATAGAAAAAAATTGATTAATAAAATTGCAAATACAACGGGATCAGAAGTAGGAAAATATTTACTGTATCATTCGTTGATGATGGCGAATGCATCTCATTAGTTCCATCTTTATCTTTCGCGTATAATTTGGGTTACAATTTATTTCAGTTCCTATATTACTAATCCAGGTATTGATTAGTTTAAATTGAGCAGACACGTGCAAAATCGTGGTCATAAATGAGGCATCCAAACCACAGATTGTAGTAGCGCAAACCATGGATGATAGAATTTGACAGATGAAAGCGATTTCGAATTTGGGAGATGCCGAAATATCTGTGCCATACCTAATAACGTGTTTAGGTATGATAAATTAATAATACTGAATTTTATGTCTGAATAAAGTAAATAAGCCATATCGATAACAAATATCTTATGATTTTAGTATTGCAGCAGATATATTTCTATTTATTTTACTTTGTGATCAACGACGAAGGAAATATAAATAGAAAAGGATGATGTTTACCAGACAACAAAGGGTAAATGTCGGCTGTTATCTGTACTGCTTGCGTTGTATTCGAACCTAAAATAATCAACAACTCCAGCAATGGAGAAAGTGATCACGTTGCACATGCACGATAAATAAAAAGCTATCGTACAAATTCGTGCCCAATAAGCGAGTCGTATATAAGGCTGCATTTCTTTCGAATCGTTAGCAGTGTCCCATAAACTTCGTATTTCATAATAAAGTCTGTATGATCTTTCTCTTCTCACTATTAGGTAGATCATTTTGAACAATAATTGTCCGATCGTGGTTAAAACGCATCCTACTCCTAATTCGAGGAGGAATTTAATTTAACACGCTGCCACAAGATATCATAGTAGTTTGTTCGAAGAAATGTGAGATATAAGTCAATTTTACTGAGGCTTACCTGCTAGGATCGTTATGTCACCCCAACTCGATGCTATCATCATAATTTCGGGCACAAAGATGCTATTGATTGCTATTAGTGCCAATATCAAGCGGATATATGCGAATATTTTGCTACACGTCGAACTTTTCTCTTCGATAGGCCACATTCCAACCATACTACAGAAGATCCTATTCGGTAGTATGTAATAATCGATCGATGTGTTAGGTAGTTCTTTCATGTTTTCCCTTGATGCGAAATTGGATGCGTGTTTACGAATGAAACCGTGTCTCGTATATCCTGACAAAGTTTTCCGGTAGAGAATTCTTTATGACAATATTATAGACCAGACGTTAAAATACAAGGTTTTATTTCCGTTTTCCCTTCGCTCGATATTCAATATTAATGTTATTCTGCAATATGTCCCCCTTTATTTTGCCCCCCTTATTTCTAATTTGTAGTTTGATGAATAGTCTATGTTGTAAGTAGAAGGGATATTATCTAAATTGATATAATGGTTTCTTATGCGACGTAATTGAATGTTCAGTCATGTTTAGTATATACAAAGTCAAAATACAGTATAGAAGGCTATTGAAAGAAACAGTATAGAAGAATTTGTCTTTGTTTCTACTTCTTTTTGATATCTTCAAAGACAGAATAAGGAACAGTTATTAGTAATAATAATATATTTAAATTATTTTAGTCTATTTTTAATTCAATTTCGCTAATAAAATGAGATATAACGTAATAAAAATAATGCAAGTGTTGTTAGAATTCACGTGTAGGAGAATCATGTTCATGATATTTGTAGTGAAAATTTCATCTAAAAGGGCGCTTGGTATCGACATTTAGAAAGCATGGATAAATTACAGGTTAATAAGTATTTCAATGAAAAAAGATAAAAATGTAACTGTGAAATTGGAAAGGATAACAATCTATGGGCAATATCCACATTTGATTATAGAATATCAGATACAGTATGTGTTAGAGATTTACACTTTCTGTTACAGACTACTTTTTGAACTGTCGTACGAGGGTACTACGCTATAGATGCACATTTGACTGTTTTTGTTGGAATTTAGTTTTGTTGCATTTGTTGTAACACAGTAAAATACGAGATAGCTGTGTTGAATACCTGAAATCAAATTTATATTTTAATCTTCATATTTTTTTTTGGTTTTGCAGAAATTGATTTTTCTTGATATTAACATAGAGTTTTATATTTTGGCCATTTCTGGCCTGTTGCATATCTCATTCTTAAAATAAGTAAATGATTACTCACTGCCGTTAATGTTTGAATAGATAACACTTTAAAAGGTAATGCTGTGATACTACAATATTGCTTTGCCCTGAGCGGGCCATAATATTGACAGCAACAGGAGGTATGTCGGTCAAAGCCTATGCAAATGTTATTGTCAATATAATAGGATCCAAAACGCAGTTAGGTTCATCTTACTCATCTCAAATGCAAGGACATGTCTCTACTTAGATTCTGCAAAGTTAGCCATTGAATTAGCGACCAAATATAAAAGTACGAGTATAAACAGCACCAATATCGAACTAAAATCACTTATCTCTTTATCTTAACGAGTCATTTTTTCAGATGTATCTCCGACAATTCCCAATTAGAATAGTCTAGTGAATGCCTCTCAGAGAAATAATATTTGAATCACTTTCGAAATATCCTTACTGCGAGCCGAACTTCACGAATCGGATTTCTCACACATTTTGAGTATCAGAAGACAATTATACGTCAACCCAGGAGACATCACAAAGATTCTATCACATACTATGGAATCCCTACAGAATATTCGCATTTACAGACAAACTGATCTCCTTCAGCTGTAACGAAGGACATATAGCCAAGCGATTCCCGAAGGGAGAGTATGCAATTGATAACATTCCAGGGTCTACCAGGACTGAAGAAAAAAATAAGACTAACGTTTCGTCACAGAATAGCAGTGTTCCCCAGCCATCCCAGATAATAGAGGAATTTTCCTTATCTCAAGTGACAAATCATACCAAACAAGAGCACAGTCTACAACTACGGAAGCTTCAATCAAATTATAAGTTCTTACGGATAACAGTGATACCGGAATAAATAACGCTCCCGTAGACAACAATGATTCAGCCATACAGAATCTAGTCATTTTCAAGGAACCTAAACCGTTTCAAAAGAAAAGAAAATATGGAAGTAACCAAAGGAAGAAAATCAGTATCTTGAAGACAGCTAAAATCACAGAAATGCTGGAACTAGTTAAAGCCCCATTTGACAGTAATCGGCACAGATATCCGCTAAATTTTACCCAACTCCTTAGTTTTCTGGGTAATTGTGTCGTGCTATAAGACCCAACAGCAGCAGCAATTGTCCTAACACACGGCATGCCACCCTTAACTCTGATGTTAAGCGAAATGTATCTTCATTTTGAGCATCGAAATATAGAAGATAGAATCCGTAGTATCTTGGAAAGCTGTAATCTATCGATTTAAATCAATAAAATGGATATTATGTCGAAGTTTTACGTAAACTTCATGTAATGTGAATAACGTAAATAATTTCGATAGAGACTGAATTGCTTGGATAAAAGAAATTCTACATTCGATTGAAAAATAATATCAGGTACGCTAAGAAATGAAAATTTACTCTTTTTGTTAATTACAAGCTAATTGTACGAAGATCCTACGCATTTATGGATGTACATCCAACTGTTTTATAAGGGAATTGTTTTTAATATGAGCAAAATCATAGATTGCCTTCCTCATCTCTTTGAAGTTTACTTTTCTTGTATTTGTCGTAATAAAGTAAAATACGAGGCAGCTGTGTTGAATACCTGAAATCAAATTTTTTAAATCTTCACTTTTCTGCCTGTTAATCTCGTAAGAATTAATTTTTGTCGACGTAAAAATATTATTTTTTAAATTCAACACAGTTCAATATTTCGATTAAATTACTCACAGCTGTCAATGTATGGATAGACAATGTTTGGAAAGTTAATGCTGAAATACTGCAATATTGTTGTGCCCTAACAATCATAAGGCAAAGATGTTGCTGATAAATTGGCGGTAAATCGTACCACGGTACATTGAGATAAACTACATGCCCTATGTCTTGACTTTCTCGAACGAGAACTTCACCAGGCCAACACCACAATAAGAGCTGTATCCCCATGGAAATGAAATAAGATATAAATTTCACTAGATCGGCTTTTGCTGTCCCGCTATCTAGCATTGCATATCCACTCAAACAAATTTCTATCCCGCTCGTAAGAATTTGCATGAAAATGATGGGTGTTAACAAATTATTCACTTCGTTCACCACACTGCATAAAAGTAGTAGTATTGTCAAAGACACAAATTGGACAGGAATCGGTATGATTTAACGGTAATAAAAAATATTAATAGAAAAAAATTGATTAATAAAATTGCAAATATAACGGGATTAGAAGTAGGAAAATATTTACTGTATCATTCGTTGATGATGGCGAATGCATCTCATTAGTTCCATCTTTATCTTTCGCGTGTAATTTGGGTTACAATTTATTTCAATTCCCATATTACTGATCCAGGTATTGATTAGTCTAAATTGAGCAGACACGTGCAAAATCGTGGTCATAAAAGAAGCATCCAAGCCAGAGATCGTAGTAGCGCAAACCATGGATGATAGAATTTGACAAATGAAAGCAATTTCGAATTTAGGAGATTCTGAAATATCTGTACCATACCTAATAATGAGATTAAGTATAATAAAAAGTAGAAATAATAAATTTTATACCTAAATAAAATAAGATAATCCTTATCGATAACAAAAATTTTATGATATAAATATTGCATAATATAATATATTTCTATTCATTTTACTTTGTGATCAACGACAAAGGAAATATAAGTAGAAAAGGATGATGTTTACCAGACAACAAAGGGTAAATGTCGGCTGTTATCTGTACTGCTTGCGTTGTATTCGAATCTAAAATAATCAACAACTCCAGCAATGGAGAAAGTGATCACATTGCACATGCAGGACGAATAAAAAACTATCGTACAAATTCGTGCCCAATAAACAAGTTCTACGTAAGACTGCATTTCCTTCGAATCGCTAGCAATGTTCCATAAACTTCGTATTTCATAGTAAAGTCTATATGATCTTTCTCTTCTCACTATTAGGTAAATCATTTTGAACAACAGTTGTCCGACCGTGGTTAAAACACATCCTACTCCTAATTCGAGGAATTTAATTTAACACGCTGCCACAAGATATCATAGTAGTTTGTTCGAAGAAATGTGAGATATAAGTCAATTTTACTGAGGCTTACCTGCTAGGATCGTTATATCACCCCAACTCGATACTATCATCATAATTTCGGGCACAAAAACGCTATTGATTGCTATTAGTGCCAATATCAAGCGGATATATGCGAATATTTTGCTACACGTCGAACTTTTCTCTTCGATAGGCCACATTCCAACCATACTACAGAAGATCCTATTCGGTAGTATGTAATAATCGATCGATGTGTTAGGTAGTTCTTTCATGTTTTCCCTTGATGCGAAATTGGATGCGTGTCTACGAATGAAACCGTGTCTCGTATGTCCTGACAAAGTTTTCCGGTAGAGAATTCTTTATGACAATATTATAGACCAGATGTTAAAATATAAGGATTTATTTCCGTTTCCCCTTCACTCGACGTATATTCAATATTAACGTTATTCTGCAATATGTCTCCCTTTATTTTGCCCCCCTTATTTCTAATTTGTAGTTTGATGAATAGTCTATATTGTAAGTAGAGGGGGCATTACCTAAATGGATATAATGGTTTCTTATGTAACATAGTTGAATCTTCAATTATGTTTAGTATATACCAAGTCGAAGTACAGTATAGAAGACTGTTGAAAGAAACAGTATAGAAGAATTTGTCTTTGTTTCTAGTTCTTTTTGATATTATCTTCAAAGAAACAATAACGAACAGTTCTTAGCAATAATAACATATTTAAATTATTTTAGTCTATTTTTAATTCAATTTCGCTAATAAAATGAGATATAACGTAATAAAAATAATGCAAGTGTTGTTAGAATTCTCGAGCAGAAGGATTATGTGAATGAGATTTTTGAAATTAGTGAAAATTTTATCCAAAAATGTGCTTGGGATCGCCAACGTTCAGGAGAAGAATATGAATGAATTAAAAGTTTATAATTATTTCAATGAAAGAAGATGGAAATGCATCTGTAAAATTCCAAAGGATAACAATCTATGAGCAATATCTACATTCGATTCTAGAATATCAGATACAATATGACTTAGAAATTTACATTTTCTTTTAGACTACTTTTTGCACTGTCGTACGAGGGTACTACGCTATAAATGAACATTTGACTGTTTTCGTTGGAATTTAGTTTTGTTGCATTTGTTGTAACACAGTAAAATACGAGATAGCTGTGTTGAATACCTGAAATCAAATTTATATTTTAATCTTCATATTTTTTTTTGGTTTTGCAGAAATTGATTTTTCTTGATATTAACATAGATTTTTATATTTTGGCTATTTCTGGCCTGTTGCATATCTCATTTTTAGAATAAGCAAATGATTACTTACAGCCGTTAATGTTTGAATAGATAACACTTTGAAAGTTAATGCTGTGATGCTGCAATATTGTTGTGCCCTAATTATCATAAGGCAAACGTGGTTTCGATAAATGGGAGGTAAATTGTACCATGGTACGCTGAAATAAACCACCTGTCCAACTTCTTGACTTTCTTGGACAAGAATTTCACCGGGCCAGCACCATAAAAGTAGTTGTACCGTCACGGAAATAAAATAAGATGTAAATTTCAGTATGTCGGTAATTTTTGTCCCGTTATCGAGCATTGCGTATCCACTTAAACAAATTTCTAGTCCGCTCGTAAGAAGTTGCATGAAAATGATGGGTGTTAACAAATTATTCACATCATTTACCACGCTGTATAAAAGTAGTAGCATCGTCAGAAGCACAAATGAAAAGAATTTAAAGAAATATATTAATCGGCGAGGAGAAAAGTTGATTAATGCAATTGCGAGAAGAAAGAGATTGGAAGTAGAAAAATGTTTACTGTATCATTCGTTGGTGATGACGAATGCATTTAAATAGGTCCTCCTCAAACTTGTCCATGTCAATAGATTTACGATTCATTTCAAATCCAATTTTATTAATCCAGGTCTTGATAAGTATAAATTGTCCAGACACGTGTAGGATCATAGTCATAAACGTGCAGTCTATGGCAGTGATTGCTGAAAGTCCAATCATAGCTGTCATGACTTGACCAACAAAAGCGATTTCGAATTTGGGAGATGCCGAGATGTCTGTGCCGTACCTAATAGTGACATTAGGTATAATAAGTTAAGAAAAACAACTGTAATTAAGTCCTTCTTTATATCTAGATTAACAATAATATTTTATTTAAATATTGTAATATCTTTTTCCGTCTTTTTTGTGGTTAACAACGAGAGAAGTTTAAGTGGAGAAGGATGATCTTTACCAGACAAGAAAAGGTAAATGTCGATTGTCGTTAGTGTTGTTGCCGTTGTATGCAAATCTAAAATAATCGGCAATCGTAGCAATCGAGAAGGTGGTTAGATTGCATAGGAAGCATGAAGAAAAAGTGATCGTAACAATCCGTGCCCGATAAGCGATTTGTTCGTAAGATTTCCTTTCGTTAGGATCATCGGTAGAATCCCATAGAATTCGTATCTCGTTGTAAAGTCTGTATATTCTTTCTCTTCTCGCTACTAAATAGATCATTTTAAAGAATAACTGCGTGGCTGACATTAAATTGCTTCCTATCCCTAATTCAAGAAGATATATTGATTGGTTACGCTGCCAGAAAATAAAATGACAAATTTGACTCAATTCTATTAAAACTTACCTATTACGGTTTCCACATCGCCCCAATAGAACGCTACGGCCATAATCTCGGGCACGAAGAAATTACTGATTGCAATTAATGATACTATTAAGCGGAAATACGCAAATATTTTACTACATGTCGAACTTCTTTCTCCGATAGGCCATATTCCAACTATGCTGCAGAAGATCTTATTCGGTAGTATGTAGTAATCGAATGTAGTAGATAGCTCTTTCATCTTCTCCCCTCATGTGAAATTGGGTGCGTGTCCGCGAGTAAAACTCTTCCTCGTATATGTCTTAACAAAGTTTTGCGGCAGGGAATTCTTTATAACGATATTATAGAGTAGATACTTAAATATACGGTTTTATTCGTTTTGCCTCTTCAATCGAAGTATTTTCAATATTGATGTCATCATTTTGTACGTATTCTTTTTTATTTCGTTTGTTTTCGATTTATCATCTGATTAATAATTGATGCTGTAAGTAGTAGGAACGAGATATAAACTGCTACAATATTCTTCTAACGTTGAAACTCTAACCATGAGTAGCATACGTCTTATAGAAATAGATTGTTAGGAGAGTCTGTATGAAGAAGTTAGTCTGTATTTGCGCGTCCTCTTGGTATCGTTATCGTAAACAATAAAGTTTTGTATTATGGAAGTATGAAAGGTACAATAGTTAAGACTCAATAATACATAACATATTTGAACAAATTTAGTTCATTTATAGGTATTGTTTATATATATATATATTGTCGAAATATATGATGAAATAATAGAATGAAAAATTACAAAGGATGAATGTGTCTTAAAATAACTATACAATAGCTTACAATTAACTTGCATTTTATAAATAGTACAAGTAGTTATAGTCTTATGATTTTTGTTCATCTTACAATGATCTATCTTTTTTAGGCAAGGTAAAGCTGTTGTGAAATTGAAAGAAGAGTTTAATGCGCTATCACTTTTTTATCGATCGTTGGATTTCTATGAGACTCTTTCCCGACGTTTCCGGGATTAAAAAATAGACATACGGCGCCGAAAATAACACACAAATACTATAAGTCCAATACACAAATTTGTCACCGACTAAATCTAGGAAAGGTTGATAAGATTTTGCACTCGCGAAAGAAAGCAAAGCGTTACTGGAGCTCACGAATAAGGAGGCCATGTTTTTCATATTTGCAGTGAACATTTCACCTAAAAGTGTGCTTGGAATCGGTTGCAATCCACAAGACATGGAGAGATTAAAAGTTAATAACGCGACTATTGGTAACCACGTCAAGCTGTTAGGATCGTATTCTAACGAAAGGAGATGAAAATGCAACCCTAAAAGTGCCAAGGACATCGATGTTCCTATACCAGACATTATCAAGAAACATTTTCTACCAAATTTGTCAACTAGAAACATAGATGCCAAGCCAGCTACGATTGTAGAGAATCCAAGGATCGTCACTACTAAGCTTGGTTTTACGGCAATTCTGCTTTTTATCAGGATTATTTCGGCGTAAGAGCTCAGTGCACTGTGTCCACTCACGTAGGAGAACACGTAGACACCAATTATGACGAGAGGTTTCTTTAAATTACCTGAAATAAAATAGAGAAAAATTCGGGATTGATCGTTTCGTTCGTTATTAGTTCCTTAAGTTGGGTACTTAAAATTTTCATTACGAAGAGAACAGAAAGGGGCACGAAGCTTACTAAAGTTGTTCGAGATTAGTTTGGAGAAAATCGTAAGAGGAAACTAAACTATCAGAAATACCATGTTTAATAGGTTTGACGAACGTATAACTTGACGATATTAATTTTCGCGGAAACAATCTCAAATATTTAATAACTATATCGGGACGAAGTGTTAGTAACGAAACACGGAATTTCTGGAACAAATTAAACTTGTTCTCTTGTAAACGATGAATTCTTCCGTCGTTAACTTTTCTGGGAATATTTGAAGTAAAAAAGAAAATCGTCGAGTACTTGGCATGAGGAACTCCTTCAACTTTAGGAAAATATTAGTTTCAGCTCCGTCGACGAATTCTTGAAGATCTCGCATCTCCGCTTTGACGTCAGATTCTCGCCTAAACCACTTCAAGGATGCCTCAGCCTTGTCGATATTTCCGTGCAGGAGGTAATGGTAGGGTGATTCGGGTATCAAACTGAAGAGGATCATGAAGAGGATACTCGGAACGAGGCTCACGTACCCGAACATCTCCATGGACAGATAAGGACCCATTGCATTACCCAAGAACATACCAACGGAAGATGCATTCACGTTCATGGATATCTGAAGACGTGACCACAGTTATAGCTTTATCGGATAAGAAATCTTATTCAAAATATTCATATAGATAAAAAGAAGGTTATTTTAAGATACTTTAAGATACTTTAGACCGCTTTAATTAATTTAATTGATATACGATATAGAAGTTTAGACAATACTCCTTGATAAAAATTATGAACAGTTGTCTCGATAACATAAAGTATTTTTCATTCATTTCGCTTGTGTATTGTAAGATATAAGAGTTAATAAGAATTTACCAGTGACCCACGAATTTTCGGATTGGCGATTTCGCTTAGATACAAGGACAATGCAGCCCACATCATTCCCGATCCGATTCCCGAGCAGAATCTAGAGATGTAGAGCCACATGACTGATGTAGCACAAATGCTGAATATCCAGCTTGCGGTCAATGGTACCCCACCAAGCAGAAGTACCTTTTTTCGTCCAATATACTCTGAAGATGATGTTGTGATATGTTAAAGCTACATTTACCTGAGAACAAGATCACCACAACTCAGTCACATATCACTCAGTCATATATATAGTGGAGATTTTTAATCGAGTTGTTTTACATCTCCTCTAAATCTTTGATTAAAGATCGGAAATGCATTTCTCAATGATTCTCTATCAACGATTCTCTATCGATATTACAATTATTCTCCTGCGTTTACTTTTTTACGTACCACAATTTCGTATCATGTTTTTCTACGAGTGCTGAGTCGTGGCTGCCTTGTTCTTATTCAATTCTCGATTAACAATGTTGATCACCATTGTTTGCCTTGCTTGGCCACTTGGACGTGTGCTGCAAGAGAGTATCGATCGGGTCAACTACTAACTACATATGTGTTTATCAAAGTTATCGGACATTTCTGGTATACTGAACAATCTAAATGAAACAAGTATTTAGTATTAAATTCGCAAGAATATATTAGACACAATTTTCAAGGTCATTTATGTCTTTGTGATGTGACTGGAGAGGATAAATTAGTAGATCTGGCCAGACGAATCTTCTTTCTGATAATGAAGAAACGATCTTACCTTGACACAGTGCACTGAGCAAAGCCCCAGCCAGGCGACCAAGATTTAAAAGGGAGGCTACCCAGGACGCTTCGGTATCTGTCAGTTTCAAAGGTGTGTTCGCTTCCGTTGATGTCAGTTGAGCCAAGTACGGCGATGCCCAACCATTCGCGAGACCACTTCCGATAACAGCTAAGCTGACTGTCACAAACGGCCATGAAACAGTTGTGTCAACGGATGCGAGAGTAATTTCATTAGCTCATTCATAGACATAGCTTATATAGGCACCTTGATGTACGGTATACGGCGTATTTTGATGTACACCAGAGATTGTATTAAATCGTCTTGATCAAATTTAATGCAAACATCGCGTTCGTGAACTTTCAGACAACGATTTTCGCTTTCTAAATGCCAGGTTCTTCTCAAGTTTAAGCATCGACTAGAAATTTATTTAGTAATACTTACGTGTACACGTGGCTAGCCATTGTGGCCAGATCGTGATTTTTTTATCCGCATCTTTCTTTGGATTTTCAATAGACATCTTGATTCTTGGTATCAGACGAGATGTGTAGGATGTAATGGTTGCGTTGCTAGGTTGGATGAAATTATCCGAACTGACTCATATAATTCATGGAACTTATAGCAGGAAGACACCAGTCGAGATCGTAAGATTTGCATCCCGATAAGATCCTTGATATATTTATGCCCCGTGTGTAAAAGTTTGATTCTTATGTATGCCACATGTGTTTGTCTTTTCAGCGTGGGCACATGAAAAAGCTCTTATCTTGGAAATTTCTGTGGTTATATTTTTCTTATCTTTGATTATACTCATCTGGTTAGAATCGGAATACGGTATGAAATTTCTGAAAAACATCAGATCACGTAAACATTCATTAGCAGTGATTGGCAGTTCTGCACCGTTATCGCAACATCACGTCACAAATAGCTAATAACAACATTAAGAACTATTGTTCCGAAATTTATTGCAGACGCATGGAAGACTGATGTGTGAAGCTGGTATCGTCGTGGATACAGTGTATAATTTGAGAACACTGTAGTACGATTACAATCATTTGATATGCAAAAATTGACGTACGGGCGCGTTTCAAGTCAGTTTATCAATTGTAGACATTATGCAAGATGTTATGAGATGTACTCTTAAGAATCAGAGAAGATAACAGTGGAAGTAACAAGAGTCTCTCCACTTCTAATTAATTTCTTTATCAAATGAGTAGAATTCTCTTATAAAAAGAATATTTATGGTAATTCTTGAGAAAACTAATTATAACACTTTTATATTAAGTTCACCTTATATATTTGTTAAATGAGATTGGTATTAAATTGGTTAAGCGAAAATTGCGATTCAACCTTGTTTCACTGCAAATTCAATGTATATACATGTAAATAATATTCATAGTCCTAATTAAATTCGATAATTAATTATATTAAATCTTTTCTTATTTGATTGATATTTAGAATATTTTATACATTTCAGAATAAAGATCGGCCAAAATGAAAAAAGGCCAGTCTCTGTCAAGCGATACAAGTATTCCAGATCCTTTAAACTCTTTTGCGAAGAATATTGAACAGAAAGTTTACATTCATGGGAACAAAAGGTAAAATGAACTCAATTTGGATAATTTTAGCGTGGACAGATAGTGGTTTAATTCCTTACAATTAATTATATTAACGTACACTGGAGGAAATGGCATATTTTATTTTCATTTTATCATAAAAAGTACAATTTAGCTGTGTATTATACTGTCACCAGTAGAGTAACGGCAAAAGAGATGTTGACAATACTGCATTCAACTAGTCAATTAGGTTGTTTACCTCTAACTACAATCTCAGGAAGATGTGACGAAATGAATAATGAAATTAAGAAAACTTCTAAAGATTACGACGATAATGATAAAAAAGTTGATGAAACTCTTACAAAAGTCTGTAATAAGTTAAATATCATACGTTCAGGTACATTTACGATGATTAATTTCACTATTAGTATATCATGAAATATTGGAAAAATAGATAACACTTAATATTATGATGAGATAATTATATTATATGATTACATTATATTATAAGATGATACTGAAGAAAAAATGCTAGAAGAAGAAAGTGAAACACTATGTTCTATAAGTTTAACAGATGAAGTAGAACTATCTTTTGATGGTAAATGGTTAAGAAAGTATTTTAAGTTGCCACTGAAGATGGGAATTAAGGAAATTGTAGCAAGAAAACCTTGCGACCCTGTCACTTATCTTGGATTTTGGTTATTGAATTATAGAAGATGTCAAGAGCGTAGGCAGTGGCAATTGGAGAAGGATAACGAGTTAAACTATCTCCGGTCTATGATCGAAGAACCAGTATGTGTTATTAGTAGAATTTTATGCCTCATCGGATTTAATATTTTATTATTTTTTTCTTCATATGTCATATTTAAATGATAACAAAATTCTGACGTGTAATAAATTAAAGAAACATTACATTTATTGGATTACGGATTTTTATGCATTTGTGGTTCAAAAATATACAGAACGCATATATTTAATTATAAATATCTGTTCTCTAATTACTATTCTTCTCTTTTCAATAATGATAAACAAAAATATTTTTCGTTTTTGAACAAGGAAAAGATCTTAAACGAATGTTTCAGGTATCTAAAGAAGAGGAATTTTCGGTATCCATCAGAGAAGAAGAAGAAGAAGAAGAAGGAATGCGTGACTGGAATTTTAAACGTTACGAGACTATGCATGAATAGTAATAGATTTGCTAAACAGGTCTCTTTCTCTATTTATTATTTATAAACTATACATATATATTTACTCACTTGATCGAATTGTGCACATAAAAGTAAATTCTCATAACGGGTACCGAACTCAATAACGCAGTTACTAAATAAATACTAAGATATTAATTGCAATTAAACGAAAAACTGCTGGGAAATTAAAATACTCGTTGAAAATTAAATTTTTATTTACTCTAATATTTATTCTATAATAGTGAATGAATGCCATTTATTTCATTCTATACTAACAGGTCACTGTCTGACCATATGATAGTGTCCACCCCTTCGATCGACGGCAGAGTCTGTTTGAATTTCACAATATCACCCGCAGGTGTCTCGACGTTCGGCAAGACTATTCAGGAAGCCGCGCTTCGTACGGTCTCGTGCATTTCCGCCGTGGGGTCGCGGTTCCCATGCGAAGTTGCGCTCAGTCCAAATCGCGCAGCTGCCCCCTACAGTTTGGTGCGCGGTTAATCGAAAACGCACGAAAATACGCGGAGTTTCAGATGCGGTGAAAACATTTCGATCTTGTTGGTTCGTTGTCGTTTTAGATATGATAAGAGCCAGCAGAAAAAAGGATCGCATTGGTATGCCACGATGCGAACGGTGGGACAAAAACACGCGTCATGTTCAATTGGATTGTTATTGACGCGAGGGTTGGTTGCGCGGCCATGCCAGTCGTCGGGTGAACGTCTTAGTCGGCAGATGGCGCGGCGTTCGTTTCGGTCCACCCTGCCTGCGCTGGAATGCCCTCAGCGAGGAGCCTGTCGACGCTGCCGTCTTTCGTGGAGCTTTTTTCCACGCCACGATCAGGTGACTGGGCCAAGGCCCTTTTTGGACCTTACGACTCGTTTCCTAACCACTAACGGACATTCGTGAGCGGACGTGTAATCGCGGAAACGGATACGAGAAGGCGCCAGCCGGGTGGTCCACTTTACATGTACGGAGGTGCTGTGTTGTGTTGTGCACCAGAAGGCGGTTCCAGTGCACTCTATACTTTGATCATATCTCATCGTTCCATCTCGCTGTTCGATAGTGTGATTCTATCTGACATCCTGTGTTACTAGGTTCTATCTAAGAGCTGTGTTTAAACGATCGACGATTATTAGTCGCAAGAAGAGGACGCGGCAGGCGACCGAGTTAAAGCAGAACACGGGAGTGTCGTCCACCATTTTGGCTGCGCGAGGTTATTCGATGTGTGCACCATTCTCATTACACGTTCCCTGTTTTCGTATTTCGCATCCAATTGTATCGTTCATGATGTTAATCGAATTGTCGTTCGAATCGAGAGACGATCGTAAACAGTGTACGAAGAGATAATTCCTGGAAGATGATCTCTTAAAAGTTGATGTTAAATGGAGCAAGGCGAGGGCTGTTTTTCTGTTAATCCTCGATGCTGTCAGCTGGTCATCTAGAAGTGTGACGGTGATAAAAATCGAGAAAATTCGTGGACGTGGAATTCGACCTCTGTGCCATCTTGTATGTGTTACGAATGATCGTACGGGAAGTAAGAAATGTTTCGAAGAATATCGTGAATCTCTGAAGTAAATCATAGTGGAATAGAACGATGTCGCTGGAAAGTGGGTTACTATAAGTGCCGTCCCTGCTGTTGGTGAAAATTGACGTTCACGGGGATATCCTGTGCCTCGTAATTCTTCATTTTACACACTCGTTTACCCTCTGCTGCTTATCGCGTGAATACTGACGAATTCGCGTAGATAATTTTAGTGCAGCTGATCAGGAACGACGTGTCTGAGGGAGTCAGCCTGTGTGAAGGATCTCGAGTGCTATTAACCTCGTTTCGTGGCCACCTCGCGGCGGAACGATTCTCGTTTCGCGATTTTTCTCTGGACTTACGTTCTCGAGGTGCGCGTTTTAACGTGATGGGAGATGGGCGGCGCGATTAACGACCAGGAACCTGCGGTGGGGCGAGTACAGGAATCGTGGCGTTCGGACACGATCTACATAGTAAGTCCCTTGTGTTGATACGCGGGAAACATTCTCCATCTTCGAATATATCATAAACGAAGGACGCGTGTGTTGTCGTCAGTTGTCGCATTTTTGTTGATGAATTTTCCCAATATTTTTCGTTCCAATGTTCGCTTGTAATGATTCAATGCATAGATATGTACTCGTGTAGTAAGTGTTTTGTTTTGAAATATATTATTATGTTATTGTTATGTTTTCGTGCGTATTATTATTGTAGACGATAAGTGATACGTGTCGTTGCTGTCGTATCGTTGTTGACAAATTTTTTTACTTGTATTCGTACGAATGTACGAATGGTTCACGAAAGTATATCAACATTCACAGAAACTTTTCATGAACGTATTATACAAAACATTTTGAAATTTTGATAATATTGTAATGAGAAAATGTATGGTTCTCTGTATTACATGCGGGAAACGACGAGGACATTGGCGTTGGTCGTTCTTTCGCGCGTATAATTATTGCAGACGCTATAAAAAAGACGTGTGCGTCGCGACGGCGCATTATACTCTCTTTTCACTATTTTTCTTTCCCTTTCTTTTTAATGCTTATAATATTAATATACCTATAATGAACATATGTGATCGCTATGTTGACTACTATACATGAAATATTGTTTTGTAGGCAGAGATAAACAGTGGCGGAGGGAATGGTGAAGAGAAAAGAAGGAGAGGATGAACTTGTTATAAAGCTGCCGCGGACGAGACGAAACGACACGATGGAGACCAAGTGACTGTAATATTCTCTCGATCTCCTGGATGGGATCGTAGGGCGTAGTTTCTAGATGTATCGTGCGATTATTCGACTGAAGTGAACTGGTTTTTGGTGTGCTCTGCGATCAGTGCTCCGAGTGTGTGCAGGTTTTTGTCAACGTTTTGACGAGGATTACGTGTGCTACGCACGTTACATCGGCACATCAGAGACATGTGAGTAACCTTATCAGAATTTTTTTTGTCTCCATCTATTGATAACACGCTTTCTTAACGGAAACTCGTTGCTAAATATAATTAGCGAATTAGTTATTTAAATACTTTTACCACTTGACAAAGATATAACACGTGTCGTATGCGAATCAAACATCACGCAAAAATGAGTAAGAACGCAAATACAACTAAGTCACGTTTATATTTTGCTTTTTCCTGGTATTGGTTAATACTTTGCATTTGTTTGAGAATGTGATCCTCTGATTGTTTCGAGCAATGTATTTTTATATCGGATTGCTTCGTATCAGGCGTTTCTTTTAATTTATATCTATCCATTTCATTTTTCAATCTTCAGTTTGTATTATCGAATTATACGCGTCTATAACAATCGAGGTTAGATTTGAGTTAGGTTACTTTGTTTTATTCGTATTCTGTGCTTTTCGTGACAAATTTTACTGATGATTTTTATTAACGTGAAAGTACCATAAAGTAACTCTGAAAGCTTAGTAACTTAATTCATATTAATATAAAGTTTAATGAAAATGTAATATTATAATACTACAAATACTATAATGGAAACTATAATAAAGCATTGCTGGATGTGATTGACTTATCCAAGTTGAAGTGTACGAGAGAAAGGAGATATAAGATCTCAAGGGGAAACGCTCTGTCTAGATCAGACAAACCGTGAAGTATTAGGTCCTGCGGAAAGTTCTGTCGTTTTCTCTGGATATCTTCTTTCGTAGTACTATGTCTCTATTTTCTACGTCCTTATAACTATATTTCTCTTATGGATGAAAATAAGACGAAAATAACAACTTTTACATTATCCTTCGTAAAAGATGTACAAACTGTTAATTAAAATAGTAAACATTTAACAATCGTTTCATCGGTGTTCGTGTTTTGAAATATTCAGTAGAATAAAAAGGTTGTTCGTAAGGCTTTTTCGCCATTATCTTCAATCCTCGATCGCCAAACATTGAAATATGCACAACAAAAAAGTTCATAGGAGATTGTCCGTGTGGAAACAGCGCCTGTTGGAGCTCTTCATAAAATGTTTCTCTGTGGCTGGAGTTGAGGCAGTTGTTACTTCTTTATAAACGCGAATAGCTTTTATTGAACAACTTCCGCGTAGTGTCTTCTTCATAATGTAACGATGGAAATGTTCTCGTAGAATGGGTGTTTAATAAAATGCGCCGTTTATCGCTTTGCTAAACCTTCGTTTGTCGTTACCCGCGACATCCGGCGACGCGGTTGTACATTGAAAGTTTAATGTGAAATCATCGAACATGGAAAGTTGGCGGTATTCCAGTTTCTCCTGCCGTCTCTGAAATCCGTTCTCCTACAACCCTTTATACAGTACCAGTTCACGTAACACGTGTTCAGCTGTGTACGTGACATACGTTGCGGGCATAGGTTGCTGCACAACTGCACATGGAACTGAATTATTGGAAATGTAAATTGAAAGTCAATATTATTTAGGGGCTGAGAATCTGCGAGTTACAGCGTACGGTATTGGTCAGGCGAAAAGATTGGTGTGGAAAGTTTCTTACATCAGTTATAATACTGAAGTTATTTTCTACGATATTGAAATATGAAGCATGTTTTCAGGTAGTAACAGGAATTCTTTGTTCAGGGAAAGATCAGCGTGAGAACTTTTTTAAACTAATTATATTAATATAAAAAATTATTCTGTGTAATATTGGTATCATTATTAGTATTATTATTATTAGTGAAGAGTACCTCGATATTAGAAATTTTCTATTACTTAGTCAGGGGAAGATTAACGCAAAACATGTTTAGACTAATTATATAAACGGAAAGTTTTATTTAAGTTTAAGAAATTATTTTATACAATATTGAAATTTGGAGAGAGATACGATCGAATTGTAGAAATATTTCATTGTTTCGTTTTCTTAGAAAATGACGATATGCTGTATGGTAGATATACAACCAATATACAGATAAAACAATAATCAAGTACATGTTGGAGGAAATAGAAGGAAAAGTAAAATTTTCCATTAGAATGTAAGAGAAGTTGGAAAGTTATTTCCTCTTGTAGAAGTCCATTGAATCATTGTAAGTAGCTTTACCTAGTTACTTGAGTTTGTTACTATTCACAATGAAAAATTCAGGATCGTTGCTTTCAAAGAGTAATTATCAGAGGAAAGAGCAGCGTATAACGAAATTTACATCTATGCTAAAAGATCTTTTGACAAAGCAAAAGTCCTTTGAGAAATTCGCTTAAGATTGTTAAATTACTATTATCCAAAAAGTATTAAGCTTAAGAAGTATCGTGTATAGAAGTTTGCGACAGATTTGCATCACTTTTTAGCGATAGAAGCTTTGAAACAAATTATTGGCGTTTCTGATTCATACATAAGGAATGGATAGATGTACATTGTACGTAAATTTGCTAGAAAAATACACTAAAGTGTGTAGACTCCGTAAACTCGTAGATAATTTCATTTGTTATATTTATTTCTCTATTGTATTTGTTTAAAGGAACTTATTCACATGACTGCACCTTTTGCTAGTATCTTACATCCTTTCTTCTCGTCAGAACATTTTTCTAGGACGAACGTTTCTTTGATTAACAATGGAGTTAATCGCAGGAAATAATTACGTCCAATTTACAAAGTCTTTAGATTTCAATAATTCCAGTGTGAGATATATATTAGCATCATTTCGTTGGATTCATCGCGTCTTTGTGAATCTTTTTCACGAGTAGCCTTTGTAGAAAGAGGGTAATTCATGTCTACATTCAGATATAATTACGTTCCATAACATTGTTTAATTTCCTTTTTGAAGTATTTATTAGCAGAAAAATCTTTTAACCCGATTGGCTGACCCATTTTAGTGTAAGCTACTTTATCATTTACAGCGCTGCTCGTTCGTAGTTGACGGTGGATTTTCGATTCGATTATTAATGACCGCAGATTGAATGATTAAAACGCCCTGTACATAGTGATAAATTTTTATCAGAGCTTTTGTTCGTGTTTTTTTCCACGTGATTCACACGTGTACATACCAGAACGAGACTAATTCGAGATCGTTGATTTATTAGTTTTTCGATGATTTTTTGATTGATTAATCCTTTATTCGTATCAAAACACGTTTATCATTTTATATTTATTCTTCATGTTCTGTATGTTTTTTCTTTAAATCCTGTAGCGTGTAATCCAACATTGATGGTATCTTCTATGACTTTTTGATAGCTTTTTAATTTATTTAGTGATTTCATTGTCGAGCTACGTAGCTCTTTATTAAAAAATTGAGAAATATCTGCATTGTGAGAGCGATGAGACCTGACATCTTCGTGATCGTACCTTTGAGACTTGACATCTTTCTCGCAGTGGCCTTATCTTTATTGCCAGGAAAATGCATACTAAAATTTCACTCGAAATATCAAACGTTCCCTTCCTGTTTTCACAATCCCACGGAAAGAAATCGCGTTAAAGAAGAAAAATGTAACATCGAGGGAAATAATAGCGCTTTTTACATAAATCTCATATCATACTTTACATTTTCTTCTTCAGTAGCACGTTTCATTAACCGGTGCAGTTTATTATAATCTGCAACGACAGGGAAATTAGCGGTTGTCAATGTACTTCGCCGCATATAGTAACAATTTAAAAATCAATGAGGACACAGCAGCGGTACGTTACTCGCGTGTATATTGAGCGTTCACCATACTGAATAACTTAACATTGCTCTATCGCGGATAATAATAATTCTTCGGTATCTAAATTCTTTACTGTATAGTTGCATTTTGCAGTTAACTTTCACGTGCATCAAGAATGTAAACAAGGAAAGTAATAAAATTACTTTTAATATATTTCCTGGATCGACATCCAGGTTCAGGGGGCTATGAACCAATAAAGAAACGTAGAGATCATTCTTCGCGATTAATATAACAGTGGTAAGGTTTTTTAAATAAATT
Source organism: Bombus huntii (assembly GCF_024542735.1). Classification (NCBI taxonomy): domain Eukaryota; kingdom Metazoa; phylum Arthropoda; class Insecta; order Hymenoptera; family Apidae; genus Bombus; species Bombus huntii. Next base: position 7,902,506 of record NC_066251.1, read on the forward strand.
AAAACAGCGGTAAATAATTAGTATTTGGTCTAGGATGCCGAAAAACCAGCATTTGAAGCGAGTATTTGAAACTATGCCAATGAACGATGGATGCATTGTCATCCAAGGTTTGGTCTGAATATATCTGCTCATCTTCTACTTAAGTATAACCGAGAATAAGAATAACCATAAGCAAATAAATTATTATAATTTAGCTATATTAATAAGTAAAAAATTTTGGTGATGGAAAAAATAATGGTATATGGCTGCAGCTATACAGGAAAGTTTTAGCTAGATTTGCCTAATTTTCTTTCAGAAAATCTTCCATTCCGTTTAGCTTTATAACTCAGATAATATAGTTCTCTCTTTGAGAGTAGTTTCTTCTTTTTTTCAATCGTGAAACAAGAGGTCGAATATTCCAATTTTGATAACAATTTGTCTTTTCGTTACGCGTTTCTCATCGATACCATCGTCGATCAACTGACGACGAATCGTCCACCCACGTGTGGTTCTTCTCAACCATCGAATATTATGGTCGACCACGATTTATCAATGATGAAAGACAGACCAGGATAAATAGCGAAGGAAGAAAGTATTTTTCCAAGAACAATTGCTCGTGAGTTCTCGCGTGACGTGAAAAAACCAGTCGATAAAGTGATCGCGCCTTTTTACCGGTTGTTGAGCATTTAGTTAGTTTAATAGCGTTAGCATTCACTAAGAACAGCATAAACATGCGATGCTTTTCTGTGTCCCACGTTTTGGGTGTCACCTGACCCCCTTATAACTTTTTATGTCACATGCGACATTATCGATTCGATATAGTAGCGGTTTAAATAAAAACTAAGATTTTCTATGAAATTGCAAATAAAATATGGAACAAGATATTCTGCAACCGTAAACGAAGCATAGAAGTTTAGTTTTCCATATACTTTTGCCTTGGAAACTCACAACGCAATTTACAAATAACTCAAGAAGCCAAATTTACGCCCAAATTAATAAATAATTAAATAAAAGGATAAATAGTCTAAAAACTTGCTTCTATAGATAAATATATCGATCTATTACATTGATTTTCACAGCTATAGTAAAACTAATGCACAAGATTAAGGACGTGGTATAAAATCAAGGCTTAAGCTTCAGGTTTAAAAGCAAGACTTAAAACAAAGAATAAGTCCCTCGTTCGTTGGCTCTCGCCGTCTAACAATGAGGCTTAAAATTAACTTAATCTAGATCTAGAAACTAAAAGCTACTTAAAGGTAAAGTTAAACTAAACGTAGATACTACATAGATCGCAGCCCCATTTTCAGTCTCTCGTATCAGAAATTTTAAATTTGAGCGAAATTAAAAAAGAGCTAAAATTATAAACACTTTGTTAAATGAACTGTTTTATATAATAATTTAATATTTAAAAACATAATAAGATAAAGGAAGGATTTCAACTTTTCGCCCTAGGTTAAACGATGTATCTTTGTACAAAAGACGTGTACAATAGATTTAGCCTGGATATATGCACTTTAAAATTAATTAAAACTAAAATCCCACGATGATCCGCGATATCTCACGGCATTGCCACAACGAGTGCTTATCTGTCTTCTGATTAATTAAAACTAACAATAACACACATGCATCCCAAGTTGGCTGCCTAGCTGAGAGTTAAAACTAAGACCTGAAACTTGAAACTTAAAAGTAAGCATGCATCATGCAATATCTATGTCCTACGGGACGATTACATAGATCTTTACAAAGATTATACAATAAATTCTCAGTTATGGCATACGTTTATCCACTTTATAATTAATTAAAAGTAAAATTTACGCCTTCCACGGCGTTCCACGACGAGTTATTGGTCCAATCTAGGTCACCAAAAGACTCCAAAAAGAACTTTTGATGATCTGGACCGTACTGTAGATTGCGTAGTTCCTGGTGTGATATCGTTTTTCAAAAACTGATCGATTGATATAAAAATAATGTAAAGATTGGAACTTTGGAAAACGATGCCAATTACCAGACTTCATCACGAAGAGGTAACTACACATGAGCTCCGCCCACGAGCCACTCAACATTACACATAAATCTCGGCATTCAAGCTGTTAACAAGAATGTCTAGTTCTGACTCTACTCCATGGACCTGTATAAAGAGAGATAGATATTTCGTAGAACATGCTGTGAAGCATTCATCTCCCACCTAGCGCTTACACGAATCTTTATAAGCTTCAAGTAAAGCATACAGCACGCACCATCACAAGCTTACCAGAAAGTACATAGTACGCAACGTACATATATCTTCCATACAATGTTTATATGAATCTTTACAAAGTTGAGAAAAGAAGCATACGTCACACATCTACCTCCCGCACAACAATCGCATAGATCTTTACAAACATCTTCACAATAATTGGGCCTATAATTCTGCTGGCAGCATTCGGTATCAAAGATACGTTTGTTTAACTTGGAAGGAAAGAAAGAAAACGAAGCTACTTGGTAATTTATTCGTTATTTCGTGTCTCGTAAAGGAAGATTCCGATATTCTACATTCGCGATACTAATATCCTTTGAGACACTGACAAATTTTTTGATCACTCAAGCAAGACTTTTATTTAAACTCCCCTTGAAAATGGCAAGTCTCGCCGTTCGAAACTTACACGAGCTACGGTCGGAGCTATCGACCGATGATCTCGCGGTGGCCCAGCTAAGGATCGAGCACGCGGGTCTGTAATCTGACACACTTCAACTAAGCAAGTGGGGCTTCCGGTGGGAGGAACTACTGATCAGGATTACAAAGGCATGTCTCAAGGGAACTAGCGGGGTCCATTCCCGATGGGAGGAACCCACTGAACAGGATTACGAAGGACATCGAATTACAGATCCTAACCCAGTCCGAGCACCGAAGTGCCAATCGGGCAGGGCCTCAGATCTCCGGCTGGACTCCGCAAGCATCATTGGCGTGATGACAATTCTCGCGACTCCACACAAACGGCGAGCAGTCATCAAGACAAAGGTATTCTTGGAGCTACTTACGAATAACAGGAGTCATCGAATTCAAAATATCTGCGGACGTTATGTTATAGTTAGGAAGAATTGAGCGAACGCGAGCCAATGAGCCGCGAGAGGAATTTGTTTTATATGGTAAAGAAGGGAAAGAGAGAAGAGATTTTTATGTTTCAAGTTTGATAAGCGTATCATTGTACGGAACGCGTTTGTAATATTTGTGTACGTATGTTATGATTAAATAAGCTAAATTGTATACATCCTGCGATGTCCCACGGTGTCCCATGGTGCCAATGGAGTTGCCCGCGAGGGCGAGGGGGAGCGTTAGTCCAGTTTAGATTATCGAGATCTCGAAAAGAATTTTGGATGATTTAGACTGGATTGTATAGAAGTAGTTCTTGGTTTGATATCATTTTTCAAATAGTAGTACTTGGAAATATTAATATGCGTATCGTACGCACACAAATAGCAATATATTTCTCGTATTAAAATTAATATTACTTATATTAGTTCTCTATTATTTACAATAGTGTTCAGAGATATTAATATTTGGAAAACGATACCAATTGCCGGTATGCATCATAGGGAAGTAACTACGGTCCCATCATATATCATAAATTAGTAATTCTGTTTATTCGATAAAATATCTATCCTACGTTATAGTAAATTTTGTTTCATTTGATTTAATGCTAATGATAATATAACTAATTTAAAATAATGTTAAAATTGTGAACAGGGAATTGGATAGATCGCGTAAAAGATTCTTATACGTGCTTGTATCATATTTGGTTCGTGAGTAATTGTTATTTATGTTATCAGGAGCAGAAGACTATTTGATAATGAATGAACAATGAACACTGAAATTTCTTAATTACCATCTGCAGATATTGAGAAGGTTTGCAATACATACGATTTTAATATGATTTTATCTATATGGATGCGAGAGTAAAGATTACTATCAAAATAAAATGTGTAAATTAATATTATCGTATACGATAGTTACTATCTTTGTTGGTATTATTTGTATATGTATTCTTCGTACGTAATGATATATTTCGTTATTAATCATAATTAAATATCCAATTTGTTAAAGGGAACAGGGTACACTGTTTGGAAAACTATCAAACATACTTATCAGCGTTATATTTGATTGTCAAATAATGTTATTAATTATGTTTTCAAAAGGACAGAATACTATAGCTTATGACAATAAATTGAAACTCATTCAGACAAAAATGAAATTTTTAAATGACTCTGCCACGTTTATACGCCAGGATAGAGATCTTTCAAATATCATCCAATAAAAATATTAAAAATTGTTATTTATTGAAGTATGCACGAGTGTGATAAAACTTGTAAGAGTTAGGTTCGCATGTGAACTCAAATAATCATGTTTGAACATTGGATTCATCACCAAAGGAACCAAATCATGCAACTTACCAATAGTAGCACATATGATTGAATGACGAGCTCTCGTTGCCTTTGATTTGAGTCCATTTGCTTCTTTGAATGTAAGAACATGCTGCAATTTCTTGACTTTGAAGGGACGTGAGGAATTAAAATCCATTCATAGTCACCTAATAGCTCCAGTTTACATTGGCACCGATTTTATTTTATCTAGTGAAATGAAAATTTAAGTACTATATTTAAAATTAAAATATGAAATTAAATAGAAATAACACTTCGCTTGAAAGATTTCAAAGATTTAGTTAATATATAATATATTAAACATATATTAAATTAGTAGTACAATTGTTTTCAATTAACGGGATAATTATTATAGATTAAGCGCATAATTATTTTAAAGTAATGGTATAATTATTATAAATTAGTGGTAGAATTGTTTAAAATTAATAGTGTAATCATTTTAGAATAATGGAGTACTGTCATAAATTAATAGTATAATTGTATGAAATTAGTGATATGGATTTATAAATTAACAAAAGAATTCTTTTAAATTAGTAGTATAAATGTTTTATATTAACGGTATATTTGAACTGTGTTAATTTATATTAAATGTCAGTTTATGACAAAAATAATAGCCAAAGATGAAGTTCACCAGTTATCAAGAATCATCAGCCATACCAAGCGAACTTTCTCTTCTTGAACTTCTGAATTTTCTTTTGAACCCCGTCGAATTCTTTTGAATATATTCGTGGTATATTTGAAAAAACATATCATTTCTCTATTGAAGCCTCTCAATCGTTCTGATTGGTAAATTCTGTTCAGGGGATGTGACAACAGATTATTAAATGTCGTGCCGATACAGCCAGAAGCGTTTGACCCCGGCTTTTGAAGTGACGAACTTTGGAGAGAGTTATAGATGAGTCAATTCAGTCAGTCGATGAACGAGAGGCACTTCGGTTCCCGAAGGCATGGATTTCAAAGTAACTCAAAGTTGAATCGGTTAGCTCCATATTTTATTTGAGATATTGTATTCCTTATAATTGTATCGATTGTCTAGTACGTACCAGACTTTGTTGCGCTTCTGATTCTGAGAGTATTGGTTCGTTCGAAACATTCGTACCGAAATTTAAGTAGATTTTGAGGCAATTTTTTTAGAACTATTATCATCAAATAACGTAACGAAAATAATTTCTTTTCAATCACACCATATTTTTCCTTCCAACACAATCGAACTTAATATATCCATCAGAGTGAAAGACTATAAACACTAAAGCCTTCATGATCTCGTAACTACATAAATCTAAATTATAATAAACATGCTTCAACGTCAAACATAAAATCTCTCAATTTCCTGACGAATAATGTTCACATTCTGTTCAATTATGAAAAAAGAAAGGGGAAAAACGGTAGTTGGATTTCAATTTCATATAATCTCAGTGAATTTAATTAACAAATAGCCGGCCCTTTTTCATGTTTTTTTCGGTAGCCTTCGTTTTTGTTCGTTTCCACACTCGTGTGGAAGTACGAATACGATTGCAGCAAATTGAATGCTCTCCTCTACTCTTTCTCTTTCCTCTCCCGTTCTTCTTCATTTCCTTTCTTTTCTTCCTGGTCTTTCGTAACGCAAGCACTTCTCGTCTTTTCGTTCTTTCATTTTCTACGAAGCCCCGGCCCTTTCTTTTTAATTGAGCCTGCAAATCTGAACAGCCGTCTCATGGACTTTACGTGTTCCTTTAATAATTCTATTTCTGTTTAAATACAATTTCGAGCTCTTTGTTTATAACTTTCAAACTGCTTTATTTTTTGCTGTAGATAGGCGACGTTATAATGTATAGTCGTCAATCTATTCCCGAGAATTTAATATTAAAGTTGGAAACTGTCAGTAGCAGCTTGGATATACAACACTAGCTCACAAGTATTAGGAAATTTGCTATAGCTTTGTATAAAATGCGATATTGGTGACCCAGATTGGCTAGAATTTTTCGTACTCATAACCACTTTAAGTTGACGATACAGAATTTGGTTATTACGATTTGATGTTGGAAATATGTATATACTTAGTTACATTTGGCTGGTTGAAAACCATAATAGTGTAACTACTATTTTTCATGAAATAGTATTCTGCATTTATTAGTACAAGAAATCTTGTCGAGTCAGAAATGTATCACATTTATTTTTATTTCGAATATTTTTGTATCCGATGTTTAGTATAGTTTTATATAGATTTTGATAAACTTTATATATACAATTAGTGAATTTCTATTATTGTAATGATACCATAATAAAATCTTGGAAGCTAGTATGATTGTCCAAGAATGGGTTTGGAGGAAAAGGCGAAACGACAATAGGAATAACGAAGAGAACATAGCAGAAAGCTTTCTCCAATTTTTAAACGACAATTCCATTTGCTTGGAACTTAATTCTCTATGCTTGAAAATAGCATCACTCTGTTCCGTATTAAAATTAAATACGACAAAGATACTCGGCCTTTCTTTGCGTTCCTCTTACCGCGTCATGAGATTTCATAAAAGTGGTCTAGAACGAAACAAACGAAACCTGTCTGAAGAGTAACCATCTTTTTCACTTAGGTGAATCTTATTTACTATATTTATGTATTTTCTTGATTCTTCTCGATTTTCCTCGAAATCTTTGCATAATCTTGATTCAAGCTGGTCGACTTCACAACCTATGATAACGTGTTTCTTTTGTGGTAATGGAATGAACTTGCTTCTCCAATTTGAATTCGAAAGATCTACGTTCTTATTTATAAATATTAGGATATTCTAGCAAGCGAGATAAACTTGAAAACTAGAGAGAACAAGCGAATTTATTTCTCTATTATATCTCATTTACATGTTTCATTTATTTGAGGATCAGAATCGATGCCATGAAATTTCTACAAATTCCTCTTTGTATTTTCTAAATGTGCATGTCGTGGCAATTGAAGGCTTAATTTTGAAGCTTTTCGTGCTAAAAACGTCTAGAAACAATTCACGATCACTTTGATTTGAACTATAACAGCGCATTACTGTGAAGTATTCATTATCTTAGATTGCTAGAAATTTTGTACATTTCAAAAATAGTGTGGTAACACGTGTCGATTCTACGATATCGATTATTTAACAAGACTGTCGCGACTTTACTTGTTTCGTACATTTATGTACATAACCCGGCCCGTCTTTCGTTAGTAACGTTTGTCCAGAGATTAATAATCCCCGTTTCCTGGCGGAGTCTTTGTTGGAGTTGCATTAAAATGTTTACCGATTGTAAATATACCGATATGCAGCGGGCGAAATGGATTGTCCCTCTGTACTTCCTGCTATTCCAATGAATATTTCATACCATTTCGTTTTTTCACTCCACCTATTGTTTTCGATACATTTATCTTATTCAGGATACAAAAAAGACAATACTGAAAAGCTTTGGAGATTTCATTGATAGCTGGATGTATAGTACCGAAATCCTGCTTCTGCTTCGAAAGCAGAGAATCGCTTCAATGGAAATATAGCAGTGTGTTTGGTTGAATGCAAATCTCGTTTTTAATTCACGAGGGATATAGATCGCGGATCAGGAATGAAATTAGCGAGACAAGGGAGAAGCGGAATGTTTTATGATTCGTTCTGGTTATTAAATATTAATGTTTTCTTTGTTGGAATGGATGATTTGCTTCGTTTCATAGCGAATATGTTATACATGTTTGAATCGATTGGTTCACCTTAAGGCACTGTTCAAGTTTTCATTTCAGGAAACAAGTATTCGTTATATGAGAATTCGTGTGGTAACTAACCTTTCGTTATCTTGATTCTTTTATAGAGACAGAAAGATCATCTCGAAAGAGTAGGTATAGATATGTATCGTCTTCAAGTATTCTGCGTATCTGTAAGATTTCTGCATATCTTCAAGTATTGTTGAAGATTCAAAAAGAAGCTACTTTACTTATAAACTCGTCCAGACTGCAGAATGAAATATTACATATCACATTTAATGTTTTAGTGCATCCTCTACCTGAAAGTACTTTATTCTAATAGACGAAAATTATACTTTTCCATCTAGAAACAGAACGCAGCTACACTCTGCAAGATGGATAAAGATAAAAATACATGTAGTATGTTTTTACCTCTAGCAACTTCAAAAGTATATTTCTAGTCGGTCGAAACGTTCTTTCCATACTTTTTAGATCTTCCAGAAAATCGTGTCTGGTAACATTCAGCAGAGAACGAGGATCCAGACTTCCTGAATGGAAAATATCAGAACTACGAGCCCATATTATCCTAGAATTCCGTCGTAAGTCGGCATAATGGTAAATTGAGTGGGGCAGAAACGCGTTATCCAATTTCGAAAATAATCTCTCGCCGTAAAGAGGAGTAATGAAACAAGTTCGTCGGTAGTTGGCCAAGGAAGTTGGCTAGCGTCGTAAAACACGCGGAATTTTAATGAACAAGTTGGGAAATTTCAGTGAGGAATAAAGTACGTCCGAAAGAAAGTCTCTCGAGCTTTCGTAGATGCTCTCAAATTATAGTGGAAGTCCCGACGAATGGAACTTAGGAAAGTGATGCCAAATGGAAAGGGCCGTATTTTACTTTATTACAGAATACACGTAGAGGACTCTCTCTAGAGTTCTAAACAACGCTCTCTTTTGCTTACATATCTATTCTTTTCCTAATATTTCATCCAAACTGGTTATTTCCAACTAAATCTTTCTCTTCCCTCGACTTTCTTCGACTTTGTGTTATTTGAGAAATTCCTATTGCAAAGTTGCTTTCGTAGGAAATTTCCTTGTCTTGTTTCGTGAACATTTTATGTTGCCGCGTTAAGATTGTATTCTATTGTAAGATGCATTCTGTAAATTCCGTTTTATATTTTTTATAAAGGAACTATAGAACTATTTCTATGATCATTTTGTATATATATTTAGCTATGTTTTAGTGGCGTTCACAATTTTATTTTAAAGCGAAACCATCAAAAGAGGCTGCATAAATTCACGAATACTTATTAAAATAATCTTCTCCTATGTGGCGAGTGTTAATCAACTTACAATTCTGGATCACTCGATTACTCTTTTCATCATTTTGTATAGTACTTGCTAAATCTATAAATTCCATAATGTACCGGCTGTGACAGAATATGTGGGATTCACTTTGGAAGCTTATTGTGTACCTAAATACAGTGAAAGCAGTTCATATAAACATATGTTCTATCTGTCTTCGTTTATCAGATATAACGAATCTATTATGTACACAACACCACTTGAAAACATTGATGTACTAAAGTTCTGAATACAACGAGCTTGTCAACAAATTGGGTAAACACTAGGAAACATTCAGAATGTAAGGGGATGTATGCCGAGACAGTCTTGTCTTGAAGTGCAAGGTAACCATTTCGAGCATCTGCGAAAATAATTAGGTGACAGAAAATTCTTTATATATACATATCTTCTAAACGAAGACATATAGAACATACGTTTATCTGAGCTTTTTTTCGTTGTTTTTGGATGTAGAAAATCAGCTTTCGAGAACTCTTTATTGCTTTCGGATGAGGAAAGAATTATAGAAATGAAACATTAATGAAAAAATGCTTCGTTGGAAGATAAGAGTATGTAAAGATACTTTTGGTAACTAACGTAAGTTAGAGCATCGGAACGATTATCGCCAGAAGGAAAATGTAAGTTTTACACAGCGAATACTTGAAAAAATCGTTAAGAGACTCTGGTCCAAATATGTATCTCGAATAGCACCGTTATTAGATTCTTGAAGCGTTTCCTTGACCTGCTTGTACCACCGGCAGTTTAACAGTGGTACGAAGAATGCTCGTGGCGTTGGAGCTAGCTGCATGAAACTATTTTGCACAGTTATCGCGGGCTCGAGTGGTTTCTTCAACATCGTGGTACGAGTATACCGTGTCTCGTATCATCTTGCGCTTTTAAATTCGTTCCTAACTCGAGTCGAACTTTCTTTTCAAGCACCAATTGAATGTCTTTTCTTTCCTTTTTCCAAATTGAAAACAGACTCGCGATATACCAGGATCATTCAATCCAACTGGAAAGCGTTGTTTACGCGAAATCCAGTTTCAAATAAAAATATGGAAAGTTTTCGGATGAAATGTAATTTTCAAGTCGATCTCTTCTTGTTTTTATCTCGTAATATTGGAAACGTTTCACGGATTTTGTTTCAGAATTTTTCTTTTACAGAATGCTTTCACATCGTTGTACTGTATTTTATCACGGTTTTTTGGCCCGGCTCTTGGCGGATTTTGATGGTTTTAATATTTAGATTTATCGAACGTGTTTTGTAAAACAAAGATTGAAAGACTGGTTACACAAAGTGGTTTCCAAAGGCGAATTAATCGAAATATAACAGAGAACAGAGTATTCCTTGATTTATCGCGGTATGAAATTTTATCGCTTGTTTGGTCTGCGAATTTTGGTTTCTGTCGAATCGTTATCGATGAATCTCGATATTTCATTTACAATTTCCTAAAAAACATTGCTAAAAAATAATAGTCGCAGTAAGAAACTACAAATGTTTGAAAGGATTGAAGCAACAACTATTATATGAGATTTCGAATAATAAAAGTTGTGGTAAAATTTAGCAACAGAATTTTCGAAAGGGTTAATAACCCCAACGACTACGTCTACTTGGATCATTTCCAATTCAAACATTTGCCTGCGCCTGATCCACGAGTTGATTGACACACGTCGAGTACGGAATATTGTATGGTTCGAATAGTATTATCGACCGAACCTAACGCATCGTTGCATCGGCGATATTCCGCATTGAGTGTCGTTTCTCCCTCGAGCGTGTCTCGGTCTCGTTAGCTTTATGTAATCATGTTCGTCCAGATTGCAGACCGACTGTAACCCACAGTTAGTCTGGCATTAGCGTATGCATCATTATCGCCAGATAATTGATAATTTGACAACAAAACCGGATTATCGCGATGCATTCAGAAGAACTTTCCTGTAAACGATTATTTCTGTGTTGCTGCTAAATTAATAGGAGCTTTAGCCTTTGATATTATTCCGTTAATATTATCTGCTTTTAATGTTATCGTTGGATTATTAGTATCAATAATAGTTTGAGTCAGGATTGGATTGGATTATATTCTTTAATTTTATTTGTATTCTCTGTTTCACGTGATCGACATCATTAACCTCTTCGTATCTTCTTCGAGGTTGTATCATTTCAAATATCTCTTATTTCGGAATACTTTATTCATAAAAAGCGCGAAGAATATTCTATCGAGTACTAAAACTATTTCGAGTCAAAAGGTTTAATGATCTTCATTGCATTAATATATTTCACATAAAATAAGATATTTAGATTTAAAATGAAACGAATACGATCATGCCATTTTTGAAGAAGAATAAATTATTCGTTTCGTTCATCATCGAAATTAAGGAAGAACAGTAATTAAGAAAAATACAGACTTAAAAGATAGACTGGCCCTCGAGTACACAAATATTCGTTCCCTCACCACCTGAGAGTAACACGACTCACTGTTTCAATAAATCGTTCGCGGTAAACGCTCGATTTACGTTCTTAGGTATATATATATATATATATATATATATATATATATATATATATATATATATATATATATATATTTGAGGATTTAGAACGAGTTACTTCAGTGATCCAGGTCAAAAGTTCATGTTTGCTCCAATGAATATTGAAACTCCCCCAAAACTACGATGAAACTAATAATTTGACAAATTCTTCTTGACGAATCACTTTCCTTTCACTTCTCCCCGCATTCCACAAAATATCGCGGTGAATTTGTATAATTAGCGTAATTAATCGAGACACGTTTCTTAAACTATTTGTCGTCAGCCGCAGTTTTAAACAGCAGCTTAACTGCATCTGCAAATATACATAGAAATCGCGTCAGATAGCACGGGGGTGGAGTGAAGTTTCGTTCGCAGTTAACTTGAAAATTTGGTTATAACTCGGTGAAAGCCTCGTTGCAAACTAAGCCGATTCGGGCTGGCTGCAAGATTTAACCATAATTAGAAAACTTTCTCGTAAGGGACTGTTTCCTCTGTTTATTACCAATTTCTGAGAATCTCGCGATCTCTCTTCTTTTTCCCTCCCTTTTTTTCGCAACTTCGAGCGTTGGCGAATTATGAAGCTCGTCTTCGAACATGAGCGAAGAAACCGAAGCTTCTTGATCTCGAAACTCGCGTAACGGTTCCTTCCTTCAGTCAACACCACTTTTCTTGCAACTTTTATGTTTCAGCAGGCTAGTCAGATGGTGTAACTGCGAGAAGATAAACTTTGATCACCGCTATCGTCTGGCAAATTAGTGCGCCCTGTTTTTCATTGGCTATGGTTATTTCTTAGCTATCTCCTCCCCTGTAATTACACGTTAGTTCCCCTTTTTTTTCTTCAGACCTGCAACGTGATATTTTAATTACGCGCCGTACTTGCAGTGCAATATCTTGTTCCGTAACGTGAGATAATTTGTTCCTTTTGTCGCGGATGACTACCGTCGAAATATTTCGATATATATATAGAAGCATATCTTGTTTCAACCTGACGCTTTTTTGGAATATTGGAATATCGTTAATAATAAATACTTCTTTTGGAATATTAAAAGTCTCTGTAGCAAAATGAGAGCAAGATTCAACTATAATAATCCGTGAACCGCAACATGGCTAATTGAAGGTAAAATATTCATTGCCTTTTAATTAATAGATCGTAGAGCCGGGATATCTTTAGCATGATCTTTTGCTGACACGGTTGCCACGAAAATTACCTGGCAATGCCGGTATCACGCCTTAAAATGACGTCATTCATAAGCATTCATATATGAAAGCAGCAAACGGATGTAGGACGCATAGTTCGGGGAGAGCAGAGTTAGCATTCACACGATCCATGGATCCTGTTGGCCAGTAGGTTTTATCGAAGGGCTGGTAGAACTCTATAGGACATTAGGATATTGCGAACGAACGAGCTGCACACCCGTTATTCAACGGCAAATCGAACAACGTGGCCGTTCCATCTATGCGACCTTCCCTCATAGCGGTCGTTCCAATAATTCATCTCGCTAGCACGTAATAGCTGCATGTTGCCGAGATACCGTGAGCAAACCGACCAACTCTGTCTTCAATAGAACGACCATGTTCGGTGGTTCTTGGATACAGATGCTGGGCGTTTCGTGAACTGTTAATAATTTGCGAGTGCAAGCCGGTAGTATCTTGCAAGTTTCTCGAAATTCGTTTATTTCATTCTTCGTAATACTATAAAGGATATTGTAGAAAGTCGGTGGTAAATTTTAGAAGCATGAGAGATTTCAAGATGCAGGAAATGCACATGATGTATAATAGTACGTAAAATATGCAAAGTAGAGTATCTACGATCGTTACAGTGTGCAATAGGCGTATTCGTTACAATTTTCAATAAGTGAAACAAATCTCTATTTTCTAGATATATATTTATTTTTTGAGTTCTATCTCTTTATTTGTATTAACGACATTTGTATTAACGACATTTGTATTAACGACATTTAGATCCCCGTTTATTAAGAGATTTGTTCTGATGAGTATTTTACCTTTCGCAAACACATTATACGTTAGGGGGGCTTTGTTGAGGTTCGAACATCGCGTGAGAGTCGGTGATTTAGGATCAAAAAAACTGGTGGTTGGAAAAAAAGTGTCTGATATTGATCTTCTGATATTTAGCCTTTGGGAAGATATCTTTGTTGCTGTGATTAATCGAGGCCTGTTATGTAAGCGTTATTAATTTCAGAGAATATTGTGTTGTGAAGAATTGAGCGTTTCTTTGATAATCTTAAATTATTATTGCAGTAATCGTGCAAGGAACGAGAATGAATTTTTATAAATTTGCATTTGAATACTGCGTTAGAGAAACTTATTGCTAGATTTTGTCGATTGTAAATGATTAAGTGTTTCTTTAATAATTTTTCGTTTAACTAGGGGAAGTTGATATTTTTTGTAAATTCACGATTTAATATCATGCGCGAATACTATACATTTTTGTTGACTTCTTGATTGTGAAAGCTTGAATGTTTCTTTCACATGGGTTTAAATATATTGTATAAGAGTGGTTGAAAAATTTTCCAAGCTTTTAGATATACTAAGAAGATAGCAAATGCACATGCTCTACTTCAAGTTTAAGTAAAAAAAGGCGGTATTGGCAGATTAAAATTCTTAAAATTGCTTTTCAATGGTCACCTCTCTATTTAAGACGTAAGAACGAGCTTTCTACGTGAGAGCACAGACGAGCTAGTCCATGGTGAAAGCTCGATGGCAAGTGAGATATTTGTCGGTCGATGAGATAGGCCGTTTTAATGGTTACCAGGAAACTTTCTCGCAGATGCTGAGTGCTCGACAAACAGACGGTCTTTATTTTGGCTGATTTAGTGGCGACCACGAATTTATGCTATTTCCTTATGAGAATACTTTTTCACTCTGTGGTTCGCCCGAATAAATCTGAAAAATAAGGAATTGCACAGCAAAGCGAAACTTTTCGATGCTCTATTTCTCGACGTACGAGAAATCTTTTCTCTCCTAGTTTCTCCGCCGGGCATGGCAAAGTATCGTGCTTTTCTTCCTCGTTACTTTTCCTCTTTGCCAAAGATCGATAATCGACAGAAGAATTTCATATATTTTTGCACACTATGTGCATTCCGAACATTTTTATACTTTCAAATCTCGCATATAATTCGCATTGGAATTATGAAATATCTCGCGCAATTTCTTTTTTTATTCGCGTATATATTATAGCGTGTATTATTGCGCTTACTATGCATGTATTAATTAAAAATTCACTTGATTAAGCACCTTTCTTTGAAGCGTGAAATTGATCGAAAAATTGTAAAGCATTTCTTTTGCGTTTTGCCGTTTATATTGTCTGCTATTCTAACTTGTCAGTTCGAAATACTTTCACTTGCACGAAGGATCTTCGACGAAGGTAGAATTCCAGCTTCTACCGAATCGGTTAATTAAAGCAAAGAAAAGATTTTAACCACGGTCGAGCAAGTTGTGGTAGGTTAGTTCGTAACAATGCAGCAACGGTGGTTTTCGTGACACGAGCATTGCCATTGTTTGTCGCGTTTACGTTTCCCAGGGGGATTTAATTGAATATTCCGACGGAAATTACGACTCTTCTCCTTTTTTTTGTTTTTTTTTTTTTTTATAAAATGTTCAGTGGGTTCGTCGCTAATGAATTTCCTTATGGCTTTCGTCTAAACAATTTTTACGTGTAATTACAGGTTACATTCGGCTGGTAATAATGCGAGTGTAAGCTCGACGATAAATTCCTTTAATATAAACCAGTATTTTGGAAGTTTAAAGCGTGAAATTTTACGCCGTCGAATGCGCCAGCCAAAGCAGATTTAATTAAATTTTAGCAAACTTTATGTTACTCGTACGGTAATCGAGGAAGATGTTCACCTTGTAATTATATACGCGTTAGTTATTTTCATACTAAACGGAAATAATATTAATTATCAAAATTACTAAATTAGACGATATTAAGTGTACAGAGAAATACGGATATAAGGAGTCAGCAAACAAAATAAAGATAAAAAATACTTCGATATTAGGCGATAAATCCACAACGTTTTGTAAGAAATTAAGGGCTTGACTGATGTTACGACAATTGATATTTTAAAAATATTCAGCAGGATAGGAGACGCTTATATTTCAGTTTCAGAACAAATAAAAACGTTTCCTTGCGCGTCTTCCCAATGTCGATGGTAGTTTCACTTGAAGATATATTTTTTTAATTTTCAAGTTTGAGAGATCGGACGAGAATCGATCTCGTTTTGGTTTCCGTCTAGTCTTTCGGTAGAGTGGTTTCTTCCCACGTATGCACGTTTCATCAATGTTATGTAAGTATGTATGAGAATGCTCGAAGGGAGAATGGATTTGATGCGCGCTGCAAAGTGGCATCACTGCCCCCTTTCTCACGAAATTGATACACGTACCGCGGCACACGTGTATTTTACACAGGTGCTCTATGGGGTCTGTATGCTAAGAAAGATGGAGGGGATGCTTTACCTTTTCAACGGTGGCGTGCCATTTCGCTTTACCGCCTCCTATCATTTCTCTTCTCAACTTCCGACTTTTTCTCCTGACAATATTACCAACCTTCAAAACTTCTGTATTTTTTTTTCTTCAAGTGAAATTGTTCCTCAGCGTCAAACTTTTAATTATTCGAAATTGCCTGCTTCGTAAGAACGTTCCCTCGAACAATTTACGTTCGTCCCCTTTCTTCTTCGAGCTGAGGAGAAGCTATGCATACGAAGATTATAACAACAAGTTTATACTTTCTACAGATTATATCGAAGAATATTTTAAAAGATATTCGATGTTCGTTTCGCGAACAACATCGGAAGGGATTCTGTTAAGCTCCTGAATTTTGTATTAAAATAATCGTTCAAGTTATTACGCAATTGTATCGATGGAGCATCGGCGTTGTTGCGACAAATGGAAGCAGTAACTTGATAACTCGCGTCGCAAATTTCCGATACGCTCCGGACTACTTAATGGCGCTAGGGTGCGTTATATTGGAAGATGTGTGACGAGTGTTCTTTCTTGTTTTAATTTTAATATGCGAAGACAACTGAGGAAGAATATGATAAGCCACTACGGCTGTCATTTATACGAAAGCGATTTAAAGATTCTATACATTGCTATCGATGTAGGCCCATATTGCTAAAACCTTCTTAGTCGATTTACAGATTATATATGTATCCTTAATAGCGGTGCTTAAAACAACGATAATCACCGCTTCCAAATTCCATCGATATTTTCTTACTTTAATCATATATCACACGAAACCCATTCACCACCGGCACAAAAAATATTAGATTTATATCTCAATCTGTCTACTTCCGAATGTTCTATGGCTAGCGTAATCAATATTACTTTAACGATTCCTTGGATGAACACGAAAATTTCATCGAACGGTATCTCTCCATATATACTTCTCAATCCCAGCGAAACATAGGAAGGCTCGTCTACCAATTTGCACATGGGAACAAATGGGGCAAATACCTGTCACGGCGTAGCCGTAATCCGAATAAAAGCCAGGAGAAAAGGGATGATGAATTATTAGCAGGCAGAACGGAAGCTTTGAAACGGCTGCGTCGACTATGCTTTACAGTCCGTCAGCCGTGGCTTCTCCCCTTCATCTAACATTCCAACCTCGTTGGTATCTGCTCATCCCCGTATTCGGGATGGGAATGACAAACTTCCCGTTTCCATCGATTGGAAATACCGAATCCACGGTATCAAACTTTTTAATGGAAAAGACGCCACAGCCGTGTGGAACGCACGGTTTGGGAATTATTTTTCGAAAAATGACATCCGGAGTTTTCCATCCACTTTACTTGCCTTACTGGTTTAAAGAGGAGAAGAGGGATCGGGGGAGGAGGGACAAGGTGGAAAGAGGGGAGTGATTTACATCGTGGAAGGTGTCACGGGAAAACCAGGAATATTACCGGTTCTGCAGGATGTGGTCATGAATTATCCTGGCCTGCGTGAAATATCTCTAGACAGGTCTAGGACGTGCCTGTAAGACCTTAATGCCATTAGGAATTTCACTCCGCGAACACAGTCAGTTGAATTAAGCCGAAGAAATATTTTCGTCATCCGGTTACGTTTCTGGCACACCGTTTCGTGCTCAGTTTCAAATCAGGCTTAATAATTTCCTAAAGGTTTGTCAAGTTTTATCTTATTCTTTATAAAGGCTCTTTGGAGGTTGAATAACGATCGAATAATCTATTTGATGCTTTGGTCCTGATAATTATCGTATACCGTGAAATATCGGCCTGGAAAATCGTAAAGACGTTCTAGAAGTGCTGTTGTTAATAACTGAATGATCGCGCGAGATATTTGATAATCCAGGGCAATGAAATTTCATAGCGAAGCCAGCCATTGTTCCGTCGTTTTCCAACCTGAAACTCGTAGAAAACTTGCATTGGTCGAGAGTAACGATATGAGTTTTTAAGAGGAGACTGCGTACGTGATCGCGATCTACGCGTCCATGAATTTCCCCTAGAAAATTCAATCGACCAATATTGAAATATCCAGCGAAATTTGATTGAATCACATTGTAACATTGGTCATATGGATTCGTTGATTAAACCCAGATAACTCGTTGCGCTCGATATCGATCACCATATCAATCCTATGGATATTGGTTACTATCTTTTCACGTACTAGAGAAGAACGATTAGCAGCGACAAATTGCATATTAATGGCAATGTAGAACGTGAGGCTTACGGCCAACCTGATCCTATTTCCAATTCGAATCACGGATGTGCTCGATCACTGGAAGTGCGCGACTTTACGATCCACCGCTTCCCATTGATATTTCCGTCAGCTGAATTTTATCATAGCAAAAGATAGATTCGAGCGTGTATTCGTGCTGATATTTCACTAGCATCTCGTTATTCTCCGTATAACATTAGCAATTATCAAATTAAGAACTGTCGGATGTGTGTCGTCGAATATCTTGAATAAAAAGAGGAGAATAAAATAAATTGGAGTCTGATTAAAACAATAGAAATTCAATATTTCTATATTAGGTTAATATATCAGATAGTTTCATAAATTTGTCGCTTTTTTGCCAAAACTTTGATGTAGAATCAGTTATTGGAATCTTCAAGTAGATTAAGTATGGATTAATAACCTTGTCAGACAAGCCCTTTAGAGCCAAGATGGATATCTTTGACTTTGTGCTGGACTAAATATGTGACTTTGCATTCGTGTATAGTGAAGTCTATTAATCTTTGGTTAAGTAGAACTAGTTTCTCAATCCTTTTATACGTCAAACTTTTGCAATTTTAGTCGCTCAATTCAATCAATGGCTTTTTTAAACGTTCAGATTTAATAGAGCCTGAGATACATAATCCTAATTGACGAATTAGCAATCATGGTTTCTTCAAATGTTCAGGTCTAACAGGACTTTAACTACTGGATTCTAATTGATCAATTTACATAATCGTCGCTCATCATCATTTACATATTCATAGTCCGTAATCATTAATTTCTTCGAATCTCCGCACCTTTTAAATCCACCTTGTGTGCTTTAAACACACTGTGCCAAGATTCACTATGACACCTTCAGTTATTCTTAAAAGGGCAATTGCAGCGAGGGATGGCCGAGACATTTGTCTCGGATTATACCCGCCCCTATTTGCTTTGGCGCTTGAAGGTGTGTAAACGTGGCGCTGATGCGATGAATGTATCCCAAACCCTCCTAGCGATGTCGCTTTATTTTTGCCGGCGACGGTGCTTCGGGCAATTGGGGCGTAAGTGGTGCCCGGGCGTCAAACCCTCGTTGAAGTTTAAACGACTTCGAACCTCTTTCAACCTCTCGCGCCCATCAGGCGACGCGCCTGTCCTCCTCGTAACAACTCAGTTTGCAAAGTCGAGATGCTCGCCGATAAAAGTTACATCGTTTAACGAACACGTTCTTAGCTTTCTGCGAGAGGCTCGTGTGCCTGAGGATGAGGTAGTTGGGTTCGTTTTCAGCCAAACAACAATTTGGCTCTGCTTCGCCGCATCGGCGCGCAGAAATTGAGACAGATAGGGTTTTCTTTCATTCTGTTTCTTTCTCCTTTTTACACTTTGGATATCTGCTGCCAACCAGATAAATTTTTATATCGTACCCTGCGGTTTTGTACCAACTTAGGGGATGCAAGGGGATTTAAACGTAATGGGAAGTTATGTCAGGACGTTGGACGATAAGAACGCCAACCGCTGTGTTAAGATTTCTGATAGAGGTGAATGTTCTTGACGATCATTCGCTATTTAGATACGCTTCGGACGTTCCCTGAAATGTTTGCTTATGTTGGGTTAATTTTGGTTGGCGCAAAGATATCGTAAGTTAAGTTTTAATTGGTGTTGTTGGCTCATAAGTAGGATATTTAGTAGTTTGGGTCAAATTTCGATAAGATTTAGTTTAGATTATTTAATGTTAATGTATTTGATCGTATCTTGTATTTTGTATTTTACGTGGTAAAAGCTTTTTTAAATAATTTATTCGATATTTTATTCTAGTTATCGTGATTCTTCGATACGAAGGCTCTTGCAAGTGTAATTATGAATTTCCTGTAAATCTTAAAAAAACTGATCTAGATCCAGTTTGGATTAGATTTAGGTTAATATCGCAGATTCGGCAATTGATGTTAGATTTGGATTGATTTATAATAGGATATCATTTGGATTAAATGAACTCTAATGGATTCCTGCGCCGATGCACGGTACGCTTGAAATCCCCTCTTCCCGGTAAAATAATTTAAGGTGTCATAATTACTCTTGAAAGAAGGAAATCATAGAACAAGGACAGTCTTTACATACAACCGTAATGATACAGTTATTAATTTTTTGCCAGATTAGATTACACGCTTTTGGGAAAGGTAGAGAATCGTGATTCGTGTGAGGAACATAGTGGAAGCTAATAAGAAACATGGTATCGCGTGATACCTGAGCAACATGCGAGCCCAGGTTTTTTACGTGAATTTATGTTAATCCCGATCCCCTGTCCCTGATACTTAAGACCGTCGGTGAACCATGATTTTACCGAAATATTAATCTACCAGTGTATCAACCCCTTTCTAAAATGTAGCTTTAACGGGGTGTGTGGTTAGGCAACATGGCTGCTAGACTAATGAAACTGCTTGTACGATGATAAAATCGATTAAACATTCGGCTTTTCCCATGATTTACATTCGTGGCTATGGTGTAAAGAAGGTTGTATACACGCATATTTTAGCATCGTGAAATATCGTAATGGTTCATATATTCTCGTGCGAAGTGTAACACTTTGCGAGAAGATAAAAATATTTCAAATATTGCATTGTTGGAACAGTCAGGAATTTTTATTTTGGCAGAATACGTTTTTCCTTTTAGTATAGGATCGTATTATTTACCACTATTCGCGCGATAGTTAAAATAGGTAGATGATTTCAGAATGAACGGATCCATACAATCAAATAATTTTCTTTTATTCGATGGAAGTAGTTAATAGTTGAGAAGTCGTATCTACTTTGTGGTTTTTGATGCTGGTGTATGTTAATATTTCCAAAGGGTCTTTTTTTTGCCTCTTAGACCAATAAATTAGAAAAATGATCTACGCCTCCAGCTTCCGTTACGGTCATCGAATAACTGCTTCGTTCGTCTCAATAAAAGCAGAATAACTAAGGAGACTTCCAACGCTTTGACATTTAAAGATCTGTGAGCGTCGGTACAAAGAAGCTTCCACGCCCATGCAAACAAATTAGAAAATAATTCAACGCTTTAACTTTCATTGCAATCATCAAATAAATCCTTCCTGTTCACTCCTCTCGTCCGAATAAAAGTAGAATAATAAGTTAGTCATTCTTGTGCTTTGACATTTGAAACGCTATGGGCGTCGGTGTCCAACAGTTTCCACTCTCTAAACAAGAAAGTATTGGAGAAATAATTCAAATCTTCAGCTTCCATTGCAATCGCCAAATAACTTTCGTTTATTTGTTTTGTTACGATGGAAGTATAGTTTCACGTTACGATATTTGAAATTCTGCGGCCGTTTCCGGGCGTTTCAAGATTCCGTATGGTGTTCCAGCACACGGAATCCTCGCCGTTTCAGGCGTCACGATTCCCGACGCGGTGACAAAACAAATCTTCCTCTCGAAACTGGCGACCGGTGTTGCTTTCACAGGCTGCTGGTAATTACGTTCCCGCACCTGACAGTTATTACGGCCCTGTGCCGATGCTTCGTATGGTAGAGCCACGTGGAATTTGTGGATATTAACGAGAAGGACATTAACGGGATGATGAAATGGGCCACAAAGGAGGGGTTAATAATTGTTATTATGTGACAAGTTTCTTGTGGACGTATCATAGATAAGAGCAATAACGATGGCGGTCTTACAAATACGTTGATACTTTTGATACGATTAATTCATCGAACGTCGACTGTTCAATCGTCTCGTGCAATATTAAGCTCCTTTGATATATCAAGAAAATGAGAATCGAGGAAATTGAATTTTAATACGAGGATCACAGGTGACAATAAGTCACGTCTCCTCCCTTTTTTTATAGAAGAGCGATTTTTAAATTCTATATATCATTATACAATTCCATGTTAAAATCATTATTCCATCTAAGTTTCGAATTATTATTGATACTATAAAATCTACTTTTATATTATCGCGTGTATCACGTATTAATTTGAGATTACACCACTGCAATATTGCGAAGCTGGGTTTTATACATTTATTCTTTTATCATAAATAGAAAGGCAGAAATTTTCCACGCCCTTCAAACTTAATACAATTAAACAAACACTTACGTATTACGAGTACTGAAGGAAATGATAACTGGATAAAAAGATAAGTGAACAAAATCTACGGAAACAAAATTTTAACAGGAAATATTAATTAATAATTAATAATTCCTCATACCTTAGTTCAAGAAAAAAAATGGAATTTAGAGCTTCGTTTTGACATATTTTCGTAAAATGTAGCCAGCTCTTAAGGGATTAATTGACAATGTAACGTCTATAGAGACAGAAGGTCAAATAATCTGAGAAAAACAGAATCCTAGTCCAAAGAATTCATTTTCACTTAAAAGAACGCTATTCATGTTATCTACGATTCGCCTGTAACAAATTTGTCGCATTTTCGGAGAAATTCATTGGTTTCAGGTATTTAGGTATGTCTGTGTTGGTTTCAGAATTCTTGGCATGCGTAGGCCGAAGGAGGAAGCAGGGGGAGAATTGAACAGGACCGAGGAGCATGGCGTAGTGCTCGTTTTGGGGGTTGCTGGGAGATCAAAGGACGCGAAAGAGGGTCTGGCCGCTCTCGAGCGGTTCGAGAGCCGGTGAGCATCGCGACGGGGCGAGCAACCCCGTTGCCTCGGCCAACGTCTAACAACCCTCCCGTCTGTCACTGTCGACGAACAACAGAACAGGTAGGGATGTAGTTTCCTATTCGCTCAAAAGAATTTCCTCCCTCGACCGTTGTATCGGTCTTTCGTAGACAAACGAAATCCGATGAAACGCCCGATCCGCGTGTCTGGACGATGAGCTTTTAAACTTTTAGTTCAGTTTTGTCTACCCTTTTTTTTACGTTGTTCATTTGACGAGTTACCACATAGTACGAAATTAAATCGTACTATTTTTTAAGAGTGATGAATTAAATAGTAGCTTGTGTTGTGTTTGAATAATTCTTTGATATAATTTGATAAAGTTGCAAACGAAACAATAATTCTTATAGATTTCTATAACTTCTTAGTGATTTACGTTTCTTACATAATTCAATACTAAATCTGGCACTGCTAATTTTTACCATTTGTATCATTTCACCTGCAAGTTTTAAGAATATTAAACTTTTTGTGTTGCTTCTTTTGCGCAATACGAGACGTGTAGTTAAACATTTGTTAGGGTTAAAAAATGATGGCGAATCGAGAACACCATGGCGATGGTAAATCGTCAAGTACGGGGATCGCGGTTTAGAGAGTGAACTTCGTGGTTTAGTATGTCGACCTGACATACCGCCATGGAACGTTTGGTGACGTGGTAACCGCAATTGCGGCTCTGTCGCCCTAACACCTTTGGTAAAAGCCACGTTATCTACGCGGTAATAAGGAATCCCGGAGTCGAGGGAAGGAAAAACACGCGGCTGCTTAACGAGTTTTCGCAAATCGAAGGATAATACCGAGGGAAAGCACAAGAGAACGAATGCTTTGGTTAAAATCCGCGAATGGGGATAATGTAAAATGAAATTTCAGAGAATAGACGTCTCTCTCGATTTCTTTGTTACGTTTTCTTTTTATAGCCAAGATTAGGCTATAGTGAGCAGAGAATTTTTTTCAGAAATCGCACGAATTTGCAATGATATGCATAACAAATTCTTTTTCACATATTATAGAGTTTTTCCATTCATCCTTTCTCCCAAATTAGAAAATATCTCGTAGGCATCTTTCATCCTGTATGTTGCAACATTGTAGTTTGGCAAGTTCCGTAGATGATATAGTAAATAATATGTGTAACGATAAATAATGCAAAAAATTTATTATATAACGAACAACTTCGAAGTGACTGAAAAGATTTACGTGTTCGTCACGGCCACGTGCAGCAAAAACAGAAGTTTTCGTGGAAAGTGCGACCGAACTGGGGCTGTCCATACAAGGGTAATCGCGGTTCAAGGCTAATCTAAAGTTCGTTCGTTTGCTAGGGCGCGTTCTCATGTTGTTTTGATTCCTCGTTAAATCACGATTGCGAAATACTTTGGCAAAGTTTTGTATTTAAAGAATGCTAAATTATTAGCGAACACGCGAGTGTGTCTCAGTAGTGTATATCGATCGATAACGCGACCATGATGGAGTTCCATTTGTAACGTAGTAGTGGAGCCAGAGAATGTGAATGAAAGCAAATTAAATTTTCTTTCTTGCCAAACTATCGATGCAGCTGTGTAGGACAACTAAAAATGAGTGGTTATTTGAAACAGGAAAACTTCTCCTTTTTAAGAATTTTTAGTGGATAGAGATTGGATATAAGCACGAGGAATTAATTGAACAATTTTACGATGATTTTATGGTCTTCAAAAAGCTCTAAAGATATTATTCTCTGCTTATTCTGAAACATTTATTCAATAACGAAAAATTTGCGATAGTAGTGAAAATCTAATGATATAATTTTTATTATATGTAGAATAATATTATTCCGTATTAGTTTCTGTATTTTAATGATAATTTTTCATTAATAGCGTAGGTCTCGAAGCAGATTATTTTAAAAAGCTGTGTTTTATGAATATAGATAAAACATGAATCTGAAATTTTTTTTAGAGTTGTAATATGCTATTATAACAAAATTCGATCTCGTTGTATGTGTACGATATTATACGTATATTCGGGGAACAATGTAGGCGATTCATTTACATTTATAATGTGCACGGTACGGATTGTGCTCTGGAGAGCGATAAACATTACATAATAAATAGAACAACATAATGGGTAGTCGTAATTGGTCGTTACATATGAGTAATTTGCTCCATAGCTATAAGATCAGCCCTTATATGAATATACAATTTTTTCTAATTTGCAACGAAACGGAACTATTTGAGAAACCTATAATTTTCTATAATTCTACAATATACAACGATTAGATTTGGAATTTTCCTTACATAACATAATTCACGTATTTATATACCTCTTTGCATTAAATTTGATATCTTATTAAAATTCGGGAAAGAATATTAGGCATCTGAAAGGCAAATCTCTTTTGATACAATTTTGCAGCTTTTGTTAAAAATAATCTTCGAATAATTTCAAACCATCGATTTAGGGGTGTGTCTCGTAAATTTTCGAAAAGTCACGTGAAATTGTCATAAATCTATTTCATCGAAATAAATTTTTTCTTATATCGTAGCTCTGTAGATAAAGGCGTTAAAAGAAAAGTTGCAACACCGCAGCGTTTCTTATCTCACTGCGATGCAAGCGAAAATACCCTTTGAGAAATATTCAGTATATTATACTTAATATCTGAAACTTCTCAGCAGATGCTTTTTTTATGCAACTGGAAACCCTTCACATCGCGGTTTACGTTTCAAATGAGTTAGCACTCGAGTTTATCGCCTAAGGAAGTTAAAATATGATAGATGAACAGTAACCTGAAGATGAAAGAGAGGGTCGAGTTTGTTGCTTCAGAGCTGAGGCTTTTTCTTTTCACGTGACATAGGATTAATCTCGGAGGATTAAATATTCATCATATTAAGGTTCGTCAACTTTTTGAATTGAGCTAATGAATAAAAGAGCTTACGAATAATGTCATTCATAATTAGCGTAATTTGCTCACGAATGTCGTAGCATCTTTCTCTCACAGTTTATGAGAGAACGTAATAGAAAATTAACTGCCGGAATCTATTACGAAGGCTTCATTATTTATTTTCGAATATTACGCACGTTGTTTCCTTTTTCCTAAAGAATTAATCGAAGAATTTTATGGCAACGAGAATGTTACTTATCAATTTTTACGACGAGTTTTACTTACATAAAAATTGGTCGTAGGAACAGGTTGATAACAACGAAATGCCAATCAGGTAACGTAATCGATTCTTTAATATAGTACGAAAATAAACGAACTGGCAACCTTCGGCCTTAGTAAAATTCCATCGATAATTTATTCAACCGTGGTATTTAATACACGCTTCTTGGATTATCGTCGTCGATTACCTGGAAACTTTTAAGCCGAATTAAAAGGTTCGACAGAAGAGAAGTATGTATTTAGGTTCGCCCCTGTTCTCAACCCCAGTTTTCTTTCGTTCGAGCCGACAATAGGTCCCACAGGTCTGGTTTAAGCTAGGATTTTATTAAAACCATCTACCCATGATCCTTTGTTGCCCGACAACGAATAGGAGGGGGATGGAGAAATAAATCTCTTTTGATTGCATGGTCGTCGCATTAATGTCCGCCGGCTTCCTGCAGCCACTCGAAGAATACGAGGGGCTGGTGAGGGTGTTAGGCGAATGGGTGACAATAAGCACACCCATTCAAATTACATCGCCGAGTTTTTGTTGCTGGAAAATGCGTCGGTTCTTATAATTTCCCTTAAATGAAATTAGTGCACTCAACGTGCGTGTGGTTTCATCTAAAACCGTGATTATATACAATTTAAAATTTGAGATCGCGCGTTGCAATTCTTTCGCGTTTCATCGAGGTTCCGTGTTTTTAATTGGAAATTTTTTGAAGTAATTTTTGGGGAATAATTTAGGGGCTTTTTGAAAAACGGGTGTGTCAGGGACAATGATGAATCGTGTAACTTGCTTCGAGAAGTTTATTTCCAATTTCGTAATCTGTCAATCGGATTATCCCTTAAGTAAAAGTCTCTGTGAAGAGAAGTTTCTCATTTGTCGTAATAATTGACTCGAGAACTTCGCGAGAATCGAAAAGTTCGTAGATCGAGTGGAAGGAAAAAATAAACGAAGAGGCGTTTGTTTCATTTCCGCTTCGAATAACAGTGAAAATGAAAGTACTTCCGGTTTAGTCGTTTCTTCGATCGAAGGGTCGAAACTACGTGGCATGTCAGCCAGGAGAAGAAAATTCGCTGGGGTTCTCGTGAGTTGCAAGTCTTTCCATTAATCAATACGGAAAATGAACCGCGCCCAGTGAGCCAAAATGATTCGAATTCAAAGTCAGAACGGATTCATCCTTTCACTCTGTTCTTCTGATGTTTTCTCAACATTCCAACGAAATTAGTTTGAACCTTGATGTTCTCAACTCTGAAACAGTAATTCGTAGAAGAATTTATCTAGACTTAGAAAATGTTTCTTACATCTCATGCTACAGTTATTTGAATATTTAAAATCAAAGTTGAATACCATAGAAATATCTGTAGGAACGATGGGATCATTTGAGAAGTATCGGAATAATTTCTTTAGGCTTTCGTGAAATTTTACTAGATAAGATGAGAAACGAGAATGTATCTTTTTAAAACTGGAACTACCGAGTTTCTCAAATTGCCCAGTGTCAGGTCGTTTTATTTCTGCTGCTACTAAAAGCGAGCAATCTTTTTCTTAATATTCATGTTGACTTTTATTGCGATCGTATCACTGCATTAACTTTAAACATATTTACATCTACATATATTAACTATTTATAGTTCTGGCGTTGAAAAGAATTCCCAACTTCGCTTACACGCTACTAAAATTCTTCTATGAGAGAGTAGAGGGTATCATAAGACACAGATTCTGAAATACTTGTAACTCTCATGCAGTAAACTTCCGTTGCCAAAGTTCTTTTTCTCAAAAACATAATAAAACTACTCTTATACGAAAACTTTTCGTGAAGTACCGTGTTTTACGAACGATTCGCAAGGAATAAAATAATCTTACAGCCGGGTTTTACAGCAACTCTATCGTCGAAAGAACACAAATCTCGAGGGATGGAGGTTTCAAAGAGGTTCGGTAGCCGAGTAATTTAGAGAAGCGAGCTTTGTCAGACAGACGTGTCCAGGGGTTGGAAGCCATTGGTTGCAGGTTCGCTCATCAATCAGTGCGCTTAAAATGAACTGCGCTTCGGCAAGCGCATTTCACCCTCTCTCTCACCCTCTTTTTTTCTCTTTTTATGCTTTCTTCTTCCTCCTCCACCACTCTCTCTCTTTCTCTCTCTCTCCGCGCTTTTCTATCGTCGTTCGATATTGTAGCTCGGTTGGAATACCAGCAATGGAAAAAAAATCTCGATTTCTGCTAGTTGCTAGTCCACGAACGAGCCGTAAAATTCGCATTCGATGGTTAATTGCGCAGACTTGCAGCTCTCGTGGAAATTGATTCCTTCAGCTCCTCTCTCTCTTTTATCCTCCCGTCTCGTTGTTAAAGATCTTTGGAAAAACGAACCGCGCCAGTTTTCGAGGACATTTATTTCTTCCTGTTTTTCTCTTTAGAGATCCCCTCGTCAGGATTCACGGTGAATTTTTGCACATTAGGCGAGATGGTAACGCTACCTCGCTATTGAGCACCGGTATAATACTGCTGGCTAAATGAGTTTCGTTCGTACACGAGTTTTCTACTTCCTCATTGTAATTAGAGGGTTTCGCGTGTAAATAGGGAGTTTTGTTTCTGTTAGTCGGTTTACATCGCTGGGTTTCAAGTGGTTTGATAACGAACACTGGTATAATAAATTACAATATACAGATGGTAATGTTGTTTGTTTTCAGGATGAGATTTTAGTTATTCGAATCGAGATATTTTTCATTTTAGTTCAAATTTCACAATTAAGCCTCAGTTTCCAATTTCTGTTCGGTGAAACGAGAAATAACGTTCCTGTGTTTGTAATAAATTATAATACGTTGTCGATAATGTTGTTTGTTTTCGTAGTGAAAATTTTGTCATTCTAATCGAGATCATTTTTTATCGTAATTTAAAATCCTGAATAAATGTTCAGTTCCGAAATCTTGCGAGATGAAGTGAGAAATTATATGTACGGGTTCAGAGGGTGGAGTGTCTAAACACGATTAGGGACACTCGCCGTGGATAGAATAACAGAGTATAGATCGGAGCCTTTCAAAATGTCGTAAATATTATTTTTCAGAAATGAGCTCTTGTAGAATTTCACCGTGGCGTCAATTGCATTTTAAAGGATAAAATATTCCTATTTCCTTTTCTCTGAGGAAACCATGCCTGGGGTCAAAGAAAGGGAAAGACAAAGGGTTTTCCTTTTTCCTCTGAGATTAGTTTCTAGAGCGTTTCATACAAAATAAAGAGAAAGCCGGGCCAGTGAAAATCAGAAAAAAAAAAAAATAGAGGAATATTTTCAAAACAATTACTATTCGGATCCACAATTAAAGTTTTGAAGCTTCGTTATTTCCACTCGCGCTATCTCCGCTTGCGTTCATCAATTGTCAAAAAACAACGAGTAACAATACCAAATAATTATCACGGCTACACAATATTCTACTTTTAAACCTGATGACGACAGCGATGAACACTCGACGAAAACAAAAACGTGATATTATCGAATTGCATCACAATCACATTACAATTAATGGGACGCAACGTATGCATCGGTAGCACCGAAAATGTCAAGCAAAATTAGAATGGTACACATTCCGTGCTGGACTTCGTATCAATATTATTTGCTATCACTAGACAGCAGCTTTTTAATGCAAATTTATATTTTTGAACTAAAAAAAAAAAAAAAAGGAAAAAAAGAAAAATAGAACGTAGAGAAAAATTTATTTTACACAACAAACATTGTATTCAGCACAATCCTCTAGATATTATATATGATATTTTAGCGTATTTTAACGTATTTTGAATATTTTTGCACATTTGAATTTTCTATAAAAGCACATCATAAAAGTTCTAATTACCATATAATAGCGCTTTAGGCAATGAGAATGAGATATTAGGTATTTACGAGTTATAAATGGTGGATTTAAACCTTCCGCTTTTTTAAATTCGAAGTAGTATACACGAATGTTTGAAGAAAGCGCTTGATATCGTCCGCGATTAATAGATAACAAGTAGGGAGACTTAATTCGTTGAAAGCTAAAACGAGGTTAAACGTCGACTATCGTGTGCATTTAAACTCCCTCGCAGGCAGGAGATTTTACATAATTTGTAAAGGGATCAACCCTCGCCGGAAAGTATGAAAGGAGAGGCTTGAAAGAGGATAAAGAACACGGGGAGCTGATACGAAGGAGGATTTTATTATCTGTTAAAATGCGTGCTTACGCTTCGGCTCTCGTTTTTAGTTTACACGCCTATAAATATACCGAGCGAGCAGGTCGCCGATATAATTTTAATCGAACATCAGCTCCTTTCAATATTGCGCATTCGATATAAAAATAAAATACTCCATTTTATTACGGCAAGGATATTTCTGTTTTGTAGAATAAATTCAAACGAAAAACACACGTTCCTTAGTGGATCTTAAAATATTGGAATTTTTCATTTTAATGCAAGCCATGGAAATGAAATAATTATCATGGAATCGTAGAGAAAGTTTGTATATATTACGAAAGGGAAAAGGAATATAATTTTTTGATGGATACGAGTACGAGTCGAAACAATTCAATGTGGGAATGGGAAGTATTCGAAATGTTAGCCTTGAAATTCTTTTAGCCGGTGCGTGAATGTTTAACCCTCGGTGAAAAAGAGGGCTCGGATGGAAGGTTTCAGACAGAATGAATGCCCGAGAAAGTTGGAATACTTTCTAGAGGCAAAGTTTCGATGGTTAGCTTCTGTCGATGGATAAAAGGGGTTGCTTCAGCAACGGGGAAGTTCATTTTAATTGTCGGAATTTCTGGTCAATTATGCAGTCTTCTTCGAACATTTATCAACTTGTACGTGTCTCGATATGATTACTAAAATATTTAAATTAGCTCTTCCAGTAATTGGAACTGGCAGCGATGTTCCCGTAAATTTGTTCAGGATAATTTAATAACTAATAAAAACTGACGAGATATTAAATCATTATGAAAGTTTGCACAGTTTTAAGCCATACATTCTAAAACAATACAGTTTCATTGAAATATTTAAAATAATGTTCACAATATTCTATAAGAGGATTAATCCAACCATCTAATGGAAAGAAACTGCTGAAAAGTTTTTCGATATTCTCTCGTTTCCTAAATCCTTTTTGCGTAAAGAAATTGTCAAGTGAGCAGATACAGTGAAAAATGGATGGATATAAATCAGGAAGATAGGGGGGGGGGGATGAGGTGGAACTTCAATATCTACGGTAGAGCTTCGATAGATGCAATCTCGATAAATTGCAAGAAAACCTTTATTTCATTCTGCCAACGCGTAGCACAAGAGATTACTTTGTTACGAATAAACAAATGAGAAGTGATAGTTAAATAACTGTACACGTTAGATCTCATATGATTGATTTGTTTTCGAAGTTTTCTCATTAGTTGCACAAATCGTGATTCGTTTCCAGTTCTAGTTTCACGCAGTTGTCGAATTTCTGCTTTTGTTTGTACAATATTTGCGCTTTTGTTTCCTATTCCTTTTTCATTCTTTTACGATCGAACCTTGAAAAGTGCTAAATAATAATTAACAATATTTGTTAGATCGAAGCGTTTTAATCTTAAATGTAGAAAAAAACGACAAATTAAATCTTAACGTTTTAAAAAATGTATAATTTCAAATTTTTTAAATTCTCGTTTAGAAGGATTTTAAATTAAAGGGACTTTTTTTTACATAAAAAGACTTGTTTTTATAATACAGATTATAACGAACGCGATGTGTTAAACGATATTTGCATAATATTTCAAATAATTTATTAGGATTAAAGAGAGATATATAAACCGCAGAAAGAATCAGAATGACTGAATATCGAGAGCTATATCCTAAACTACATTTTATAAGGGCCAAGTTCATTGATTAAATGCGATCGGTCTTGTGTAGATGAAATGATCGATCAGAGAAATTTAATAGCAACTCGTGTTGTCGGAATCGGTTCGATTGAATCGTATTTTTCGGGTCAAAGCGCATTATAGATACGTCGATACTCGATACGGAGTCGCCTTATAACTCTGGTAAATTGCATAGTGAAAGCCCCGTGAGTGAAGCGGCCCGATCCTACGTTAGAAATTACATTACGTCGCTGAAGAAAGGGGAGTTGTACGATTCCGTTTCTCAACTTCGACCGACTTATTCGTCGCGGCACCGTTTATCGCCGTTGATACGAGAATTTACATTTTTATTTCACGTTAGCTGGGATTTCACGGTCTTAAGTGGGATATCCTTCGTGACATAGAATTTATTTCTGTGAATTTCCTTCCAGATAAACGGTATATAATTTTCTTTATCGAGAAGAGAACAGAAATTACGAAATGTAAAGCGAATTAATCAATCGAATTAGTCGTCCACTGGTTTCGTTGAATCATTGGTGAGCACGACAGTTTAGGTTGAGTTATTTGTAATTTTATTTTGTAATTTAATAATTCATATTCTGTATTATATGTTTCACACGATAGAACTTATTATCGTTACGAAAAGCATACGCATGAAAAGCAAATAATCTTTATGAAGGTCGCTCGTTAATGTCTAATTTATCGACACGTTTAACACATGTGTAAATGATGAATTAAAACTCACGAAGTTCTGCAAAAAAATCTTCACAATAACTAATATAATTGTAACCGATTAAAATTTGTCTCTTGTTATGAATTGCTAGCCCATTAAAGTAATTTTTATTACAAAAAAGGAACAATCACCGAGATAAAACAATCGTACAAAGCAACATCGTTGTCGCAGCTTGAGATAAGTAAGATAGAACGTTATCGAATCATCATTGAGAACTTTTAAACCGAGCGAGGACAATCGTTTCGCCATCAGGCTCTCATACTTTAGCTAAATATCTAAAAGTAAATCGAACTGTTGATCGAACGAGTGCACAGAAAGGGTGTTAAAGCGGTCCATACAGTTCGAGATTCGAGATGGATCGAATGGTATTCCTTCAGGATGGCGGAGCGTTACACGTCGATACCCACGAAGACTTATATTCCTGTTAAATTGCATCCTAAAGGTGGAGTCCGCGATTCACGATAGTAATTTACTGAGAAAGTAGGTCTCTGCGTCCCGACTTGGCCATAATGTTCTTTCATTCGCAGAAGACAATTTAAATTGTCTGAAATCCGTGGTGGAATTACAACGCCGGTGGTAAATTGCACGAACATTCTGCATGGGCCATTCGATCTTCCTCGAACCTACAATTCGTGACATTTTCATGTTTCAGCAGATCCTGGCCGGGTTTCGAGCAACGAACTCGTCACACGCGTTTTGAATAGCTAACTTGAACTACGCGTGTTCGTTTAGCTTTAGCTTCGTTAGCTTTTGGAAGCAAGAATCTGCATTGGTATTTCAGTGATTTAAAAGTCTTCTTCGCGCATTTTAATCTTTTGATCTATCTACAAAGAAGATACAGTACATACTAGGTAGGAAGGTATATACCTATGTTTTCAGATATCAAATAATAATTTCCTAGGAATTTATATTAAATTATACTAAATTACTAAAATAATTTTCACTGCAATCAATTTTAATAAGAACCAGCGTTCCATATAGCAAATAAAAATTATAGCTATCTATTTAAAAATATTCATAGTTTCATTACTGCATAACAACCATAATAAAAAGCATAATAATGACCATAACAAATTAACAGGATTTTTTCAGTCCACTGTAACGAATATAAACAATACTTTACTCTTCTATCTCATCTCATAAGCCTCGCATTCACAAGAAACACGCTGAGAACTAATAGTCTAACCACATTACATGGCCACAAGATGAAATCTCACGACACAGAGTTAATTACCTATAAAACACCAGTGGCTCAAGAATTCCAACCTCCCATCACACTCTCACCTACTACTCACTTTCACCATTAGCCAACCGCATAATGTTACATCAGCAAGCTTGACAGCAGCAAGCTAGCAACGAAACGACTGTTTTCCCAGTACCCATCGTGTTAAATGGAAAAAGCACTGACATCTCAGCCTTTACAATCGCGAAACGTGTATATCGACGGTTATAACCGGACAAACATTGGCCCTCGATGTAGATATGCGCATACACGAGTATGCTTATGACCGGGTAGATACGCGAAGAGAGGAAAAGTTTTTCCCGTGGCGTGTGGATAGCCTCTCGAGATTTTCTCGTGGAGGGCTGCCGGATGTTTGCGCCTGGCATAGGGCGGAAACGGGATGTCGTTTTCGAGTATCGAAGACGTCGGTACCGAAGGCCACTGAGCCTTATCTCCGGTCGAAGGGGATTTTCTTCCATTATGTACGTTTCTAACCGTGGCTGCACAATCGCTGATGCTCGCAGCTCGGTTAGACCCATTGTAAACAGAGCCATTTGTCAGCCGGTGGCTAGCCGCACGTGCTACACGATCAACCCTTGCCTGATCTCACCCTTTTCGGACCAACGAAGTTCCGCTTATCGGGCAGGAGTTGGGACGAATCTCTCGAACAATACTCTGGATAGAATGTGTCTATTGTCGAGACGCCACGTGTGAGCCTTGGCTTAACGAGCAGCCTATTGTCGTTGCTTTGTGCCGGCCGTCTTAATAAATTTCCACGTCGTCGATGCCTCTGCCCTTTTTACGCCTAGAAATATTGCGAGAAGGGATCGATTGCTGCGACACGCGAAGGAAAGGAGGTTCTTGCCGACCTATAGGTGTAAGCTTCTCGGAAAACTTCCGGAGAATAGGACGGCAGAGGGTGATTATTTAGTGAATTATTTCGGCTACGAGAAAAATTCTGATCGAGTTATAATTTATCGTAGGAGCTGTTATTTAGGGCGTTTTTAGGAGGAGGAGGGAGCTGCATGATTATGGTTAGTAGGACTGAAATAAGGAGGTGTATTGCGTCGTTCGTGATTTGACATATTGTTACGAGATGGTTATTAAAATATGGCTATGTTCTTGTGGCTGTAATAAAAATTACGAGAATCAGAAGATTTTTTTCTGACGAAAACCGATGATAATATTGTGCGACATATATTATGTTTTTACGTATCTTATTTTATAATTGGTTCTCGTAGTATGATTTCTGCTAATTGCTATCTGATAATTGATTAATAATACAATGTAATCGATTGGCCAATATGACTCATGAAAGATACGGATAGGATGTTGAGGGACTTTGCTAGAACAAAAGGCAAGGAGAGTAAAATCTGTGGGATAATTTCAACACATAAACTATAGATAAAGCTTTTTCAGTTCACAATTGCAGTTTCTGGCCTGTGAGCTCGTAAATTCTTAACGTCTGACCGATTTTATAGCCTCAATACTTTCATCGAGTATACATACGTTGTAAGTACACGTACAAAATGCAAGGATTTTTCTAGCTTTTCACTGACGTACGTCGATTAAAATTCATGATATGCATCGCCTCGTGATTATCAAACATAACGATATTCTTCACGAAGGACGAATATTTCTGCACGTCCTCTAAAACCCAAAATCACAGCGTCATTAATGAAAAATATAATGCATTTGCGATGAGAAGCGTAGAATGCTAGCACTCGTCGTTTTTTGGACCATTATCAACAGCAGTAGATGCTTTTACCGAATCGTTTATTTTATGCTCGATACCGTTTCTTCTCAATCGGTGAGATTAGGACACGATCAATAGTGTTGCCAATATTTTTCGATATTCTACGAAAAATTTCTATTTAGATGAAAGATTTACGAATATTTTGAGGAGTAAACGATCTTTCTCATAAAATGTTCATCTTTTGAGCTGTGTTTATCTCTTTCCTCCATTTACTAAGTTCTATCTGCTTGTAAAACTCTGAACCTTCTCTTTTACCATATAAAGGAATTCTAACTTAATTTATTGTATATCAAGAATATTGATTGTAAAATGATCCACTCAGAAGCCAGTGATCAACCTCATCAAGAATCAAGATAGTTTCAATCGTATAATTTCTGAGAAATTGTCTAAATAGTAGTCATGTAAATTATAATGTAAATCATGTAATATTAATCAAATAATAATCATGTGCTTTGAAATAAAAATTTAGAAATTTATAAAATGTAGTTTTTTGATTTCTGTGTGACTCAAATATTATAAATATCATTAAATAATATTATCAAAGTAAAATCACTGATATTATGAATCATACACAGATTTCTACGTATGAGCGAAATATATAACCGTTTAAGATTCTCTTGAAAAGTTTTCGCCGTTAGAGTATCTGGGATACAAGCTATTTCGCGGAAGAGTGCCTCCAAATTTTACCTTCGTTCTTATTTATTATCCTCCATCTTGCCCTCCTACAATACAGATCAAGTGAATGCGAATTGTCGGTGCTAAGCTTCCTGTTATCTGGAGCCAGTCGATTTAACAGCGATTCTTATCGATTCAGTTCGCTCTTTCAAATGAACAAAACGAAACTTTTCTTGTTTCTCCTTTTTCTTTACTCTTTCGTCGTCTTCGTTTCCCCGTTGCGAGGTACGAGGAATTTTTCGCGATCCGATACCCAGTTCACTTATCTTTCCAACCCTTAATTGCTATTGAAGTTTCGTATCGGATATCGATCGAGAAAGTACGCGATTCTTTCGTTCGACCGTATTCACGATCCCATTGCCATATTTAACCAGTAATTTCTTAAATAACATCTGTCGCAAATGATATAAACCAAGGATAGGAATAGAAAGTTTTATATTGGGAACGTGGTTCGAAGTATTTTTATCTCTGCTGTTCTCGTTTCTTTCTCACTTTTGTGTCTTCTCAGACCATAAGTAGATAGCGGATTTTTATACAAATTTATATCTTTTATATTTTAAACACAATTATAGAAACAGATTCCAAATAGAGATTCGTTTTACCTATTAAAAATGATAACGAATAATTTACTGTGCATATTTTATACAGTTTTGTATATTGCACGAATTCTGTGCATTTTTGTATTTGTAATTTTCGCATAAATGCATAAAAATTTGCAGTCTAATCATAAGTGGTGATTAAACATTACGTTCGCTTTATTTCTCTATAACGCTCTCATTTTATTGTCGAGAAGCATCCATAGGCATTTGTTCGAAGTTAGTTTGTTCCACTGTATAGGAATTAACCTTAAATGTGTAGCGGCACACGAGTCAATGGAAGATTTGAATGGGGGGAGACTCATATTATTGTGCCTTGGAATACCAACGTTGTTTTGGTTTGCTAGGTTCAAAGGTAAACGAACTCCAGACAAAATATTATCGTCGTTATTTGTAATTGTTAACAGGAGTTACATTTGAACTTTTTGTAATATCATCGGTTTCATCATCATCGGATATAAATAGACGAACGTGCTCTCTAGGACAGTCATTGTAGCGAGTCATACAGTCGAACAGCGAGCATAGAGTTGAATGGTATCATTGAGCGAGCGACGATTGCGACCGGCATATACTTTCTCTGTACTTGTAAAATGATTTTAATATAATGGACTATTACAATTTTATCACTCGTCTGTTTAATAAATCAACCAACACGTATAATATAATCGCCTCAAATGAATCTGGATGAAAACGAAATCCTTGCTCTCGATAAATAGAAGCATCGCCACTTCAAAGGCACCAGAAACGAATTTATTAAAAAATTTCGATGCTCGAGGTTCTCGTCGAGACAACAGCCGGCGAAACTTTTTCATCTTCCGGTGCTTCAAACCGATTAGACGCAAAGAAACATTTTTGTTCCTCTTCCTCGAAGAACTATTCTCCTCTTTAGGAACGAGAATCGAAAAGTTTCTGGAAATTGGATCAGCTGGTTGTTCACCAACGACTTGAAAAACTCGTCGAAGTGTTGAGATCGAGCAAGCCGCCGTTCCCGAGGACCGTTTCGTCGGGGTCACGGGCTGTTTTCATCGAATTTGACGGTACTGGCCATACTGATCCTTATACGGTTTATCCATACTCGTGGAAATTTTTTTAAACAATTGTTCTTCGTTCGTACAAGCAGAGTTTTAATTTCCTGGACTTAACCGATTTTAACGAAACTTTTACGTTATACGCTACTGTTCATAAGAATCTGAATATTTTGAACTTGTCATAATAGCGCGTGAATCTTACGAAATTTTATAAATTAACGACAGATTAATATTTGGAAAATCATTGTAATTCGATTTATTCGTAATTTTATGATTGAACGATATATTGTTAAATGTAAACAAGGTGTTTAAATATTTATGACTAATGGTTCTTCGGTTTCTATGAAGTAGAAGTAAGCTGGAAATGGACTAATATCATTTATTTTATTCCCTTCTTCGACATTCCTTCCTTTTCCTTCTGCCTTGGTTCTTTAACTACCAATCCACTCTATCGTTCTGTTTATCTTCACTAGGTGTTTTAACATGTCCAAACCCTGATGAAGTAAACTTCTTTGTCTTTACATATCACTCGCATATAAGAAAAGGTACACGAAAGTTTTTGAGTTATTTCACTTAGAAACTTTTCATATGACGACCTTTCGTGTTGTAGCGTCGGAGAAACTTCCATGGTTTCTACCATGAAACTCAGAGTTCAAATATGTCCCTTTCAACGATATTTTTGTTTCATTGTCTCGTGTCCAGAATATGAAAGAATTTCTTATAAGCAATAAATGCAGGAAAGTAAAAAGGGCAAGGAAAAAAAAAATTGAGAAATGGCCGAGTGAAATTAATATCCAAGCCGAGATTCAAAAGCGAAATACTTCAAAAACAAATAATTTAAAGCTTTACTCTTGGCCTATATTTGGTTGATTTATATTGCAGATCCTAAAAGTTTTATTAAAATTGAAGTTTGAGCTGTTTCTTTGTTGGCAAAACGATCGAATATCAGAAAAATAAAAAGGGGGACAAAACATTAAAGCTTCCACTCGTCTTTCTTTTACGAATTTATTTTGTTTATATTTTAATACTCACAACGTACGGCTGCGAAAAATATCAGCATATCACTATATTTATTAGATACCAATTAATTAAGTGAAAATATATATGTCAAGAAAAATTTGATAATATGAAAACGAATATATATGTGGAATCTGATAAACAATTCTTCGTTGAAAAATAAGGACATATGTTAACGCTTTTTATATCAAAATTCACGGGCCACGTTCTCACGTTCATCGTATAAAGATAGATCAGTGGCGCTTATTTAGCAATTATTTTGACTTTTATTAACTTTGATTAACCTCGTTGATTCCATCTCGAAAAGAATGATTCATATGGCCTAGAAGAGATGAAATGACTAATCTATACCAATAGCAACCGCACGATAAAACCCTGAGCGATTTCTTCTTCAGAGATAACTGCTTTTCACCGTTTCATATTTTCCACCCTTAGGACGATACGGCTCCGCCGTTCAGTTTCATTCTCCAGGAAATGGTGGTCATCCGCACATCCGACGTAATACTTTGGCTGCATTGTTCTAAATCGCGTTTTCCAACCTTTTATTATTCTCTCCTTTTGTTTACGAATATTTCGTTAAAACACGGAAAGATAAAATGCCTTTTACATTCGCGTTTATACAAGCAGAATGACCATTCAATGACATTGCTTTAAATATTCACAAAATACTCGTTACTCGTACACTGTAGCTACCAGAATGGTCGACATTCGTGTTGCTATTCCGTAGCTTTTCATAGAAATTTTGTAGGTTTGCTAATTTCGACGATTACCTCTTTCCAATTTTACAAAACATTTATGTCAATATACTCTTGATTAAGTTTCAACATCTTAATGTGAACGCGTTGAATACGTTACAAACAGCCGATTCAGATACCTCCGTTAACCATCTTGACTTTTCAGTCGTGATTTTAATTTATCAAGAAACAGACGCGCTTCTCCCGCTACTTCCCCGACGAGTTGAAAGTCCTCATTTCTGAAACTCCTTCCACCAGCTTGTCAGAAACATTTTCGAATATTTACGACGTTCATTAAGATTCAAGAATATTCGCGACTTCCACCGTTAACCCCTTCGAATCACCTTTTCGCTCGTTATCAGTTATGCTCGACGGTTTTCAACAAATTCTCAAGCATGCTGGAAATTGCCTGCCTAAAAGTCGATCTCCATCGTGCAGAGGGGTAAGAAACGTGGATAGGCGAGCCCTTCGGAGGGTGGACGAGGGTTGTTTAGTCGCCGTCGTTGTTAGACGCGATATTCCTTCCTCCATTAGGGAAATGAATTTCTCTCCCATCTCATCCGATCATCTCCCCGTGACAGACTTAAGAAAAACTCGCTTCCTGGACGCTTCTCATTCCCTGGAGCCGCCCACGGATGGAACTTCTCCCTTCTACCTCTTTGCCAATTGTCTCGAATCCTTATCTTGCTACCAGACAACCCTCTACCGTCTAATTTAGTCCGTTGGCCAATTATTTTCTGTAATTAACGAGCTTCCGCGAAACGGAGCGCTATCGTATCGAGATTGTCTTCCTCGTGTTTGAGAATTCGATGCGAGGGACCGATCGATAAGTTTCCGCCAGCCCATCTGTTTACCTTTCAGTAGTTTGAGTAAACCGAGAAAAATTAGTTGACAGTCAGGTACTTTTTTCAAGCGTGCTATGAATAGTTAACCAATAATAATAGTAGATAACGATATACTAATACTAATTTACCAATATTAATACTACTAATAATAGTCAACTAAAAATAGCGGAATTTCATATTTCAATATTACTTCAATAAATTTTTCCATTTTTCAGAGTGAAATCTGTACCTTTCTTTCTCTTCCAATAAATGCGATTTAAATATTGGAGCTATCCACTTATTGTTGCAATCTCTTCAATTGTTTACCATTCTTATTCGAGTGAATTTGAAGGGTTTGACGTATGAATATATGTAGATGAGAATATAGACGTGTAGGAGGATTGGAGAAGGCATGTGAGGAGGGCGGGTGA
This sequence comes from Bombus huntii, assembly GCF_024542735.1. Taxonomy (NCBI): domain Eukaryota; kingdom Metazoa; phylum Arthropoda; class Insecta; order Hymenoptera; family Apidae; genus Bombus; species Bombus huntii. The sequence continues at coordinate 7,943,714 of NC_066251.1, forward strand.
GTGTATTAGTAGGCCAGGGTAATTGTACGATGGGGTGAAGGTAAAAATCGGGCGAGAGAGTCGGTGGAAAGTGTACGTGACCGGACTGGGATATTCTGGATGGATAGATGGAAGGTTAGGGGGAAGGAGGGTGGAATTAATTTTGATCTCTCGTGGATGCATTAGTCGCCGAGGGATTTTTATTCGGGGAATGTAGTTTGAAAGATTGGAGATCTTATAAAGACCTTGTTTGACTGGATGTTCGATATGAGAGTTGATGTATAAAATATAAAATTACAATTATTAGTTTCAGAGGGCTTTCACTCGTAGAATGTGGCTTGAGATATTGAATATTTTTTTCAAATCCTATTTAGATAAATGACAGGTTTGAGACGTAGATAGAATTGATATGCCTGATGTTAAATAGGAAGATATTAATTATAAAGATTTTCGGATGGAAATAGAAACACATAGAAGTTATAATATACTAAATTAATATATCAACATTTATGAAAATTTAATTAAATTTCCATCGGGAATTATCCTAAAAATATGGGACACCTTGTACACGAACTACATTTCATTGACGCGTCTATTGTCCTGATCCAAACACTTTCAACTCAGCCAAGAAAGAAAAGGATCGAATCACCTTCAAAGTAGATTAGTGGGTTCGAAGAAGCATGGTTTCAGCGAAGCGATGCTTTTTGATACCGGGAATGTGCTTTTAATTGTAATAAAAAGCGCATGAAGAAGGTAGAGTGCCTTTTCTTGCTTTTGGTAACGAATTCTAGCGGAACACGAAATGGGGCTTAGTGTCCTAATTTGCTTAGGATTAAGATTTATAACCACTCGTTCGGTTTATTTATTAAGTGTCACTATAAATTATTTGATATCACTTGTGATTCGATCTCGAGATACAGCTCACACATGGTGTATTGAATTTCTATAAAATAATTTACGGGTCGCCAACAGCAGACCTTCTAACTGTACATTATAAACACACAGAGTTATAAAAGTTGAAGTTCAACATACGAACCATTGATTTTCGAAATTAATATCCGATATTCTATTTTGATTTTAACAGGCTATTTTATAACGAATATTGTCTTTTATTCATATTTTTTCTAGCAATTAAATATTCTATTTCTAGCAACTAAAAATATTACAAATGGCATTAACACTAATGAATACGTAACTGGAAATTGTTTCAGCGGATTTCTCTTCGCTTCAATTATCAAAATGCCTTGGAAGATGAATACCTAACACGGTAAAAGTCTTAAAAATAGTCGAACCTCTTGCGTCAAAATCTCAGTAATCTCTCAAGACAAAAATTTGAAAATTACTAAATTATTGAAAGTAGAAATTATAAAAGTAAATAAAAAGTTCAGATTCTTATCTTCAATCTCTGAAAAAAGCGGACTTATATTAGTTATAAAATGATGTAATAGAACTTGAAAGGTAATGATCGTGACTTACGAATTACACTCTCTCTTTGCATGTAGGAATCGAGGCGTCATTTTCGAAGTGCAAACCGGAAGATCGATACGGAAGTTACAGCGAGACTAATTGGATGTCGTAAAGTTGGAATATCCAGATATCGAGAGGCTCGATACATTATAGGCCTTGACGTGCAACCATTTTTTCTTCTAAAGTTTCTTCCAAGCTGGTTGTTCTATTAGTTTCGAAGAAAGTTTTTATGGGTCGCAATTCCGGAACGCCTACTTCTTTCTTTTTCCCCTTCTTTTTATTTTCTTTTTCGCTGTGATCATGAGGGGATCCTGCAGATTGTTTAGTACGTTTATACAGGTTCGACTTCCAAGTCAGTCTTTTTTACTTTCATTAAAAGTCGGCGAACGTAACTTTCATTTCTTCGATTATGAGACCGTAACGACTAAAATGAGATCAAAATTAAGTCTCGGTAGTTTTTAATGAAATTGTGTCGCTTTAACATTGAATGAAAATTATTTGTTTTAATATTTAGTACATGTAACGATTAATTGTTTAATCCTTCGTAGACAAACAGGATTGTTGAAAATTCCGTTTTTATCCTTAACGAGGAAGATTTAAATTTTTGACTTTTAATAAAATAATAAAAACAATTTTAACTTCGATAATCTTAATAAAATGCTAAAATAACATTTCTTCCTATATCGTTCAGACCCTAATATAATTAATACATCGATGATTCCTGCTTTCCACCCCTACCAACCCTTACTCGTCCTCGTATAATCCCCTTTCTATAATAATCTCTTGAAACAACATAAATAATAAAACGCTTTTACGATACTACGGGTATTTTTATTTTATCGAATACGAGTATCGAGTACTACGTATACTTTAGTTAAGCTTTCAGACCAGCCACTAAATTATCGTTAAATCAATTATCAACAATGCGGTGTTGCAGGAAATTGGAACGCGTATACTTGCACAAAATTCAAGCCAAAAGCGATGTAAAATATATCCGTAAGTTGCAATAATGCTTAAAATTGTTTCGCGAATTCCATTGGCGATTCTATATTTTTGATCGGATGACACAAACAATCGCAACAAACGTTAATCAACGTATGAAATCCTCGCCCACAGGGCGTGTTTCTATACGAACGTGTCGTTCATTCATTAAAAATTTCATCAACGAATAATTTTACTGGAAATAACGTTTTAATATTTGCCAGAACAAAAGCGTGGCATTTTGGATCTCGCGAAGAGCTTCTTCCTTGGAATTTTTCATTAATATACGAGGATAAGTTACAACTTCTATCTCTCACAGGGAAACAGTTTTAAAAATCAGCGCGTTGTCAATCTGTTTTATATTATCAAAATTGTTTTTAGGTTTAGAACTGTTTATTCGACCATTCGCGGAGAGACGCAATCGCGAGAAGCACGTCAACGGGAGTCGTAAATTCCCGTTACGATTAGATAATCGACGCCACGAAATGATCGATCCCCTTATTTCTGTTAGGATAATAGGGGGTGGTTCAATTGAGTTTACACTGAATTAACAGGTATAAATTAATGTTTATTCCAACAACTTTGCAAAGAAGATATAAATTTTTTTTTTTTTTATTTATTTGTTGAAATTACAATCAATTCTCGCGTTGAGAATTTTCAGTAATTTTTCTGGCGTGGCGCAGTGACATGGCTGTTTATTTACAATAAGTTAATACTTATTATAGATAGATATAATTTATAATCTATAAGTATTATAAGTAAGTGCATATGCTTGATTTGGATAATTAAATGAATCTAACGTTTAGGTCTAGCGGGTAGTGCCTCTTCAGCCTGTGAATCTGGTCCGTCGTATCGAGTAGTCCAGTGATTAGGGGGTTTCGGTGTTTGTTGATTCTTTTGCTGTATCTGTCGCTATATTTTGCTATTTCCTCTTTGACGGTGGGTATCTTGAGGTCGCGGTGTATTGTTTCATTGGTTACATACCAAGGTGCGTCAATTAGGGATCTTAGCGTTTTCGATTGAAAGCGTTGGAGTATTTCGATGTTGGAGTTACTTGCTGTGAGATATAAATTGATAAGATATAATTGAGTTTCGATTGATAGCCAAAGTTACAGTGTGTAGTACGCGACGTTAGATGATGACGGTTCAAAAACTGCATAAAAACTCACTTTCAGTGAAAATGATGCTGCAGAGGAAAGCTTGCGATGGGTGGGTCTAATGACACGAAGATAGCTGATTTGTTAAGGACAAGTTTTCGTTGGGAGAGTGAGGGAAAGACTTCGCTGTCGATTGGCTAATTTTCTAGGTTGGTGGGTGAGGAAGGGTGTTAATCGCCCCCGAGAGAGAGAGTAGCTAGTGGAAAGCATCATACGTGAGAAAACTAACTTTCCCGTAGTAAACAATAAACTTTTAGAAAACGATTTAGTAAAGAGATGTTTGTTCGGTCTGAAGGACATTAACTAGAAAATTCCTGAGAGTTATGGTAGGTCCTTAAGGCTATTAAGGGTACGTAGTAAGGATGTGCGGACATCTACTTGCCATCTTGCCCGCGATGTATGGCCTGGTCTAGGTAGAGTTTCTTTCTTTTTATTTTTTATTTTTTTTTATTTAATTCTTTTCATCCACAATTTGTCCAATTTGGACATTTGGTAGAATTTTTTAACTAGGTAGAGTGTCGCCAGACGTAACAAAAATTAAACCCGTGATTTTTCATCCCTTCGAAAATTTTCAAAGTATTGCTTGTCGTAATATTATACGATATCAAAAATATTAAACTATTGTTTGCCTTAATACAGTAATTATATTTCTGGCTCTCACAGAAGATTTCGTCGATTTATCAGTTATTTTTCAAAGGCTTTATCAGAACAAGAAAAACAACATAAATGCTTATCATATTCTTCTCCTACGATTTTCATATTCTATCTATCTGCATTGCTTTTTGATCTCTTTCCCTTTTTGTTTCTGTCTCTCTGTTTGTCTGCCTCTCTCTCTCTCTCTCTCTCTCCCTCTCTTTCACTCACTAGAAGATCTTCCTGTTTCGAATCGTTTCCGTTCCATTATTTCCAGTTCGTCAAGTTGCCGAGTTTTGAGGTCAGCTCATATCGAAGTTTCAAGTCTCGCTACTTCGGCAGGTTATCAGTTCCTCTGTACTGGACTTTCGAATCCACCGTATTTTAGAATTCGTGCTGTGATCAAACTTGTATACGCGTAAACTCTGAGCTTGTTGTTAATCAAATTAGTTCAGGCACGTATTATAAGACACTTAGGAGATTATCATTCAGAAACGTGGCTTTCTGTTGCACGATATTGTTACGATTTCTTCTGCAATCGTATTAACAATTACATACAATGAACACAAATGATAAACATAATAAATCACATTTACTATCTCCTATTAGAGCAATTTCAAACTTCAACGTGTTATTAGCCAATTGCACATCAAAAGCATATTTTCGTTTAATTTTATCTATCAGCTAATTCCAGTGAGAAAATAAGGATTGTAGGAATGATAGTAGAAACGTTAAGAAAATACAACTTAATACTACCACGATCCGTCCATCATGTTCAACCCAATTATATTTTTTCTAACTAACTGTAACTAATTATTTTAATTAATTATAATTAATTATAATTAATTCTAACTAATTCAAAAATGTTCTCCAGCTTGGACAAGATATGCAAAGAGCCTTACTGATATGCATAATCTCTCGTTACAAACCTACATTAAATACCTTCTTAAAACGTTTCAAATTCTTTTTGTTCGCTACGCTGATTACAAGATTGAAATATAGAAATTCCTGAATTGTAACGACGTTAAAATATTCCTGTTTTAGCCGACATGACTGATTAAGGTAGTATATCCAAATAACAAACGCATTGCTACGAATAGACCGACCCTTCGTCTATATCCAGTCTTCTAACAGAAAGAAATGTTTTTGTTTTTGGTTTTATTAGCGAAAGAATTCTTTAACAGCCACGACAGGATGTTCAAATTGATTATCCCGATCGTTCTATTATATCGTCGGTAGCCGCAACGTCGGCTGCGATAGCATTAATGAGTGCAATTAATCCATGAGAATTAATGCGAGCGACAGCCGTCACGTATTCGCGTTCAATGCACGAGCGAGAAACATCGCCCGCCACCGTTCACCATCCGCCCACCCTTTTCCGCGATATTATTTATTACTGCGAACGGGTCGCGTTATATTTCGCGGGAGCCACCCGTTATATCGTGCCAGCCGGCAGGAAGTGCCTTTTGCATTTCCCGGTTTGGACGTTGCATTTAATTGCATTCTCTCGTCAGGTATGTCGCCTATGAGGATCCTTATTTTACGGCGTTATTACGAGCGCCGGGTCTTCGTCCTCCCTCGACAACCAACAGGAATTTCTCGTTTTGACAACATAATAGTCGCCCGACTCCTCTCTCTTTTTTCCATCCATTTCTCTCTCTCTCTCTCTTTCTCTTTTCTCCCTCCCGTTCTTTCCTTTCTTTTTTCTTTTTTCTTTCTTTTCGACACGGAGAATTTCGCAGCGATTTATCGCCAAAATCGGTCGTTCTGTGTCGGAAATTGCGACGAAAATATCGTTGATTCGTAGCACGAACCGTGACGAGGACCAGGTCGTTGATATTGCTTGAAAAATTCAGAAAAGAGAGCGAGGAGGAACGAATGGTCCAGTCGACCCGTGTCGAGTTCAAGCGTTCAATTATCGGGTTTTAATTCGTGCGGAGCGCGACGTTACGAGACGCGGAAATTATTGTTAAACTGCAATGACTCTTTTCGTTCCTTTTTTTTATCTATCTCCATTTCTTTTTTCCCACTTTTTAAATTCTGCTTTTGTTACTCGCGGCGATGATTTTTTATCGTGCCTTTGGGGCCGATCGATCGATAGAGCGAGCAAATTCGGCAAACGCGACGATTTTACAGCCGTGATCGCGTTTATAGTCGAGAATGGAAATATCTATAAATTTGCGTGTGTATGTGTATACGCACGTGCATGTGTACGTAAGGCTCGTTTCGATGTTGCGTTAAAAGCATTTCTCTTTTTCTGCGTCCGTGTGACACGTGACTATGGCGCATCAAATGCAACCAGACGCAACGTCCGTGTTCTTGGTCGGCCTGCCAGGGCGTGGTTTACGCTCGCGATGAAACATCGAATCGAACCTGGCTTTTAAATAGTGGTTTGTCGCGGCAGATACACGAATGGTTAGGGAAAATCGAGGCACAGCAGTGATTTGCCGTGGATTACTCCTATCCATCAAAATGTCAAATTCCCTGTCTGTCGCTATGTGCTGCGCGTATCTCTAACTTTCTGCCTCATATTTTTTATTTTTTTGTTAAAATATGTCTAGCAAAATCGATATATACACGTTGTTTTGTAAGCTTTGATCTAAATATTTGTAGTTTTGTTATTCAGACCATTAGAAAGGGACAGATTATATCTAAGAGTGTCGTTCAAAATCTAAGATCTAAAAGAGAAAGAAAAAAGATGTACTAGCAATAAAATTTGTTTTTTCTTTGCCACTCGATATATCTTTAGTACTTCTGCAACGTCGAGAATTTTATTAATCTCTTCGTCATGGTTTCGCATAACTTTATAATTGTAGAGTTTTCTAGAGTTTAGTAGCTTTTGTTCGATGGTAAATGAACAAATGTTGTAACTATTGTACAACTTCCTATTCTTATTTAATAACAGAGTTATTCTGCGGAATAAAATAACGTGTAAAATCCAATAAAAAATAATGACGTAAATACGTAACCCGGAAGGCGAGTGGGTCATAAATGGCACGGGAATCGACTGAATTACTTTGTAACCTGTTTTTATTAGCCGAATTAACTGGTCCTTTTGTCTCTACCAAGAAACGAGAAAATAATTATACGGAAGAGATGGAATAATCATGACCATTTGTTATGAAATATTGCGTTATTATGCCAGGAAAGGTTGCTTTAAATTGAACAGGAATTTGACAGAGACAGCGACAACCCCATTGTGTTGCGCACGCGTTACGCTTCCGGTCCCAACCAGAATAATACCGGAAACAAACGCAAGACAAAAGGCCAGCCAGAAGGTCTTGGATGAAAGTGTTTCATAAATGTGCATTGCGTCGTGGCCTTCTGGCGGAAGTAGCGCAAGATGAGAATGCTTGTACCGTTGCGGGGCTATATCAATTACATTTCTCTTTACGCTTTTGTACAATTTTGAATTTTTTAATGCCTATTTAAAACGCTTCTCTTCTAGGTTTCTAAACTAGGTCTATCTAGTTGAAAAATTGTTCGTCTCATAAATAAAACTTTTACCATTCTTCTGAAACGATGTGAATTCTATAAGATTCTTGATGACGCGAATTGACGACAAATAAATTAATAATGAAAATTACAAATCTAAATATTGAATTAACGCAACGCGCTTCCCAATGGGTTGAAGTTTATTAAGCGTAAGTTGAAAGAAGGAAAAGTTCTAAATACAGAGGAAAGGAAAATCGTATCGAGTAGAAAACGAGATATTATTAACAATACTTCGAAATGTCTACCGCTTTCCTCTCACGTTCATGTTGAAAGCAAAGCTTTTAAGGGCAAGGTTCTCGCAGCAGATGTAAGACGTCATTACGTTACCTTGACTAAAACTTCACCTTTTGTCCAGAAGTAGAACTTCGTCTGAGTACGCTGGTTAACTTTGCTATGTGAGCTTTTGTAAATGTAAGCGAGCTCGTGTATTGGAAGATTTTACACGAAATGCGTCACGTTTCAAATATATGTAAGTAATGATGCGCTATGGACGAAGAATACCGTTACAAACAGATGTAATTTTGCAAAATCCAAATTGCGACTATGGAACACCAGGAACACGAAGTGCACTTTCTTTTTCTATTAAACTCTTGTCGATGATTGCTTGAAGACTTTTATAACTGGTTCCAAGTCCAAGCCATTGATGTAGCGACACCAAAAGTTAAATGCAGCCAGTTTGTCCTTTCTAAACGTAACTGAAACAAGGTATAAGGTACTTTGTATCACCTTAATCGAAGACCCTCGTTTCTTTAGGTTTCTGTCGATTTGCTGATCGACAGATTTGAAGATGTAGACTTTGACGTTTCAATGTTATATTAATTATCCTGGTTTATTTTTATCTCTGTATGCTAAAATCAATTTGTGAAAAATATGACGTATTATTTTGGATAATTTTTGAAATCTGATTCGTCTTATGTGAACGTTTTATTTATTAACGTTAGGAAATTAGTACGCGAATCGAGGCCTGACATCAATCAAAATTCTATTAATAGGTATTCGTCTTGAAATATTTTATTAAAAACAGTCGAATACTTGAAGCGTAAGAACTTCATAAAAGGAGATCCAATACTAAAAAAGAAGGAAATGCAAGAAAATAAAATGAGGAATTTCAGCAATAGGAAGCAGTGTATGGATGCCAAGACAAGGAATATTAATAATAAAAAAGAGGAAACGCAGTAAAAAAAAAGTAGCATAACGATATAAAAGAAACCGTGGCAATGCAAGTACGCTTATTTTAGTACACTTTAAACAACTATCTGGCATAGACATCCACATTATGGTCCTTATATATCCATTTGATTTCTACGAAATGGTTCCGACCATCTGACCACTGCGGTGATTTCTGGTAGGTTCATTCCGGTTCCAACTACCCTTCGTGGACAGTGTCCATCCAAGATTAACGTTAGGAAATAATCCATCACTTCACAGGCGCTTCCTTCTGTAATATTTTCCAGCAGTTATTTTCTATTAAGAAAAAAGAGGAAAATGGGTTCACAGTAATTTCAAAAAGAGGAAGATATTTTACATAAGAAATAACAATAATAATGATTTTTATTATAATAATGGAGAAATTGGATCTGGATGCATATGTGTGAATTTACACAACGATCTTTACATAAAAAATTATAGTAATTACAACAATTTTGTCTCGAATATTAAACTGAACTTAGACACTGAACATAAGTCTATATTAATTTGAATTAGAATTAAACTTTGTATATAAAGTCACAATAACGATAATCTTGATCGTAATAATAAAATTAGATATAGTGTCATACTAAGTGAAATCAAAGTAAAGTCTTGCTCCATAGAAAATCAAACAAGGCTATAGTAATAGTAACAGGATTTAATTGAAAAAAAGTATATTTACAGAATTCTTGACATAATGTTACATATACTATGTTTGTAACAAGACGCTCTATCTTATAAGGTGAACTAATAAGGTTGCTTTGTATTTTCTGAAACGCAACCATAATCGTGGTTCATTCAATCATAGTGGTGGATGTTGTACAGCGATGCTGGAAATTGGACGCTTCTCCGCTTCTCGTTCTCCTGATGCGTTACCTGATCCCTCGGTTGCCACGCTAAAAGCAAGTTATACCTTTCTGCGACACAATCCTCGGCCATATAGGGTGGCTGCAGCCTTTCGACAAGAAATAACGGTGTACATAATTTCAACGGTGGAGACCTCCGCATTTTCACCAGAGTTAGTCTTAAATTACTTTGCCTTACGCAACACTCGTGTAAATTTCTGTTTATTTTCAACTTTATTTTCTTCCTATCTTCTCATTTTTACAGATATTTCTTAACGCCAGAAAAATACAATTGTGTCGAAAATGACCGTAGCAGGTTATTCGTCGGTACACTGCGAGTCCTAATGCATTTATGAGAAATCTGAGGCTGGAAAAATTCACAGAATGCGCGTAACACGCAGAACTACATGAAATATTCAAAGTATAGTACCTGTTATGATATTCAGCAAATGTAGCAAATCCTCGACTAACTCCTACTTTTTCAGTCGTGTTCGTAAAATTATGTAATAATTTAGCAACTGTAGCAACTATATTAAAATCATGTTTTTTGCAAACATACATATTTTAAAGAAAAAACACCACTTTACAATATCTCCGTCGAAAAGAACAGCTAAAATTCCCAATTCGAAAAATTTCTTAGGCAAGCCAAAGCCAATGAATTCAAGAACAAAAGGAAAAAGAGTTGAACGCAAGTCGGAGATTTGTCGATGAAATAGAAATGGAAATAAATAATGATAAACGAGTATGAAAGAGAGGAGGCTGGACGTAGACTGGGAAGGAACAAAGACGTTGGTCGTTTAAAAGAGGGGTTGCATCGATGGCAGGGATCGAAGGGTGGCTCGGACAAAGAGCTGGCATCGACGAATGCTTCCATTCCCTCCCCTTCCAACCTCGTTTCTCTGTCTACGAAAACGCGTTTCACCAATCACCGACGAAATACATACACGGTGACCCGAAAATATCTACGAGCTGGTTCTGCCCTTCCGAAAGTTCCCTCTCAGCAGGATGGCCGTGGGGCTTTTCCATGAAATCGGGCACGGTTCTGGAAGACGAACGGTGCCAACTGTATGTCTGCGACACGAAGGAAACCCCCGCCAGCTTTTTCGATCGTAAATTTTCCTATCCGTATCTTATCCACGACGATATAGCTGCCATTTAACTATTGCCAGACTCCATAAGGAAATCTGCTTTCCTTAGTCAGTGCTTGCCCCCTCCAAACGCCTACATGTAATGGTATAATGGTATATTTGGAGGATTTTGCTTTTTCCTAACTTTCCCCGCTTCTATCTATTTCACCCCTTATCTGTCGGTTTCTCGACCCGTTTTATCAACGATAAAACGGAGGTCTTTGGACATCGAAGACCTTCGTGCCAGAGTTCGCTCGTGTTAACACGCTGTGGATCTTATATTTTATTGCTAATCGTGACTAGTGGCCAGACATCCTTTTGGTTGGAATTATTTGTGGTAGTTGGTGCTATTTGAAATCGTTGGCGCGTTCGATATTTACAGCTACATACGTTTCTGATTTCAGCTTCAACCATTGAAGACACATATTAATTCCTATGGCTTTTTATCTTCGAGGTTTCGCAAATTTGATCGAATACCTGGTATCGGTTTTGTCATGAAGTTATCATCAATGCCACTTGAAAAATCGTCCATCTGAAGCTCCTGTTATTTTTTATATTTGTCTGAATATCGAGCGTTACAATTGTTCCCATTGATATCCATATTTCCATCGTTACTTTCGAGCATAAAATTTGCGACGAGTTGCCGACGAATATATCGTTGATTTACCATATAACAAGTCGATCTGAAATTGCCATTTGTTACTGACCTATGATCGTTAAGAGTAGACTTGGCAAAAGTAAGATGTTTTGTCATTCGACTGCAATGTGTTAATAGGTAATATTTGTTTTATGGCTTCGATAGTTGAAGTTTGAATATCCGGCTAATAGGATGCGTAAATATCCAGAATCGTAGGTCGGACCATTTCGGTATCCAGATATCGCACCGTTTGGATTACGTTTCAAAGGAAATGTTATCTCTGGATATATTCGACTACCCTGGCAGTATGTTACTTTGAAAGTAAAATAGGAAATACGATTATAACGGACACATTTGTAGAATCGAATTCTATTTATATCTAGCGGGCATTTTGAAATCGATTTTATGCAAATTCAGAATTCATCGTAATAGTATTATTATTGGAAATATGGTGTTTTATTTTACGAATTAATTACGTTAAATGAATACGAATTTTTCAATTACGTGAAGAACAGTGACGCCAGAACTACCAAGTCGTACAGACTCTCTCATTATAATTGTCGATCGCGGACGTCATTATGTTATCGATAATGCCTGTCATTCCATTGGAAAACCATTATCGACAGAAATTTTTACGTGGCGGCCACCGTATTTCACCGATCTTATTTTTGTCTTTCTCTTTCACCGATGAAACCGAGGAAGGACGAATACCGTGAGTTAGCTGCCGTTAAAAATTCTATCGGCCGATAAAAAATAGAATACACGGATTGGAATGTGATATGCTTCGATGGTGGCGGTTTATACTTTGCCAGGAATACGTGTTATGATTAGCGAGAAAATTAACAATTCGCGGGAAGAATGCGCCAGGGAGAAACGGTGAAAAAATATTGTGTCAACCTTTCATAGCCATCCATAGTAGTAATGATTTGCGATATCGCGATATGTATTGGCATTGAAAAATTTTTATGGGAAGGATAAGCGTGTCGTGAAAGAAGAGCGAAAGAGGAGTACAACAACGTGTCGGGCTATTTTATGTGAGTGCGCACGAAGCTCGCGATTTTAAATAAATTTTCTAGTATTTGGCAGTCAGTTTTCTCCTCAAGATCAATACAGGACGCTTTGGTATTGGAAAGCCATCTTCCAGCGTCTCTTTGCTCTCAGTTTTTCGTTCCCAGTCGTTCGTACATATTCCAACTAGATTGTGCATAGTTGCTGGTTTGCATATGCCGTTCACATGCCATTTCAGCGATGTCATGGTGTTTACATTCTATTATACTTGACGCGACGTCTGTTCCTATTCTCAACACCGATACACGCTCGGTGAAACTTCCCATTAAGATACGTTTTTCCACGGACACAGAAAGAAGTTTAAACTCGGTATATTTTCTCTGGCCGTGTGTTGCTGTTTTATTTTCAACGTTTTCATCGCGATACAGCTTTCTTTGTACGATGAAACGCGATATGAGAGCGTACAATTCGTTCCTTTCCATTAAAAGCAAAAATCAGTTAGAATAAGTCGAATCAATTTTGTATTTTGTTTTTGTTCCAGGTACGTGTTGATGTTCCACTGAGACGTCGACTGTTCAAATATCGTCCGGATGTGAGTAGAAAGAATCGATTTTATTGAATATGAATACTAGAACTACCAAACTTTATAACGTACTAAGACAGAATTTATTTATTATTATCGTATAATTATCTGTTAATAATTACTAACATATTTTATATATTATTAAAATATATGTTAAAAATCGGTAGTTCTAGTGTTAAAAGGAACTTGAAGTAAAATTAATTTCGTTCTATGATAAACAGAGTTAAAAAATTCGATTTTTATCTTCATTTGTGTAGTTTAGAATACTTTAATTTTTATTCAATGTTTCAAAACTGAAAAGATTATTAAAGAGGGAATGCTATAAGATGGTTTATATTTCACATTTAAGCTTATTACAAATTTCTCTAAATTTTTCCTAATTCTAGAAATATCAATTAAACTCTTCAGAAGCTACATTGATCAACTCCATAAGTTGAAAGTAACAGAAACGCGATTATGTTAGACATTACAAACACTACTTTCTAAATGTAAGAATTATCTGTATATCTCTTCGTTATATAATAATCTCTTGTAATTTATTATTATTTGTGATATCATCTGACTATGAATGAACTTATAAAAGTACGTCATTTGTTTCTACAGAATTGTATATTAATCACGCACTTATGCGATGTAATTAGGAAATTAATAAAAAACGGAGTTGATCAATTTAGTGATTTGGGTTCGTGTATTTTGTGGCGTATAAAATCTTTTCATAACAATTCTTAAACGATCCAGAAGAATGACCTTGAGTTACTCTGGCCTCAAGAACAGAACTCCACTCAAGCATTGACGTTTCAACAACGTCTGACCTGTACATCATTTTCTCTTTACCTTTATATTCGTCTTTATTATGTTTTCAATCGACGCTTATTCGTCTTTTAACTAGGAATTTTTGGTTGAATGGCTGCTTCCTCCTACCGTTGTATTGTTATCCTCAAATTTATTTGAATTGACATCGTTACGATGAAAATGGCGAATGTAAACTACTCTGTTGTCCAGATCAGAAGGATAATTAATGTCGCCGAATGAATGCACGCGATTAATTAGGATAGGTACCGTGACGGTTTTAGACAAATTGTTTCCAGTTCGTGTTCCAGTCACCATTGAACCACGTTTCTTTCGTCGTTCGATTTATGCGCAACGATTCGATTTCGTTGCTAATTGATTTCATTCGCGCGATAGCGATTTGATTAGCGGTTGCTGCGTGTTTCGCATCTTGCGACTCGATCTAGCGTGTAAACGTACATACTGTTCGTGGTTTCATTAATTTTGGTCTACCTGTTAATATTACTTGTCTCTTAGAAATTTCATTTTTTCGCCACATATATTCTTCTTGTTTCCTCAATTCTTCGAATTAATTGTATTTTGCGTTCATTATTCATGGGATGTTTTATACAAATCCAATTTTGCAATGTTTCCATTTCACTGGACGATATGAATATACAATACGTACACTGAATATACAATATAATTATGAAAAAGCATCGAACGAGGTTCTTCGTATTGTTGATTAGTCCTGAATATTTTGTTTTTTGATTTAATGCGAAAACGTAGTAAAAGATAATAATCCGTTAAAATGCCAATAATAAATTGATTCCACAAACTGATAATTTAACAGATACTGCATTTTCTCGATAGTTGTACGGTTTACACTATGCAAGTGTCCGATTATACGCGTAATTATTCTACTTGCTGGACCATGTGCGGATCTCTTTGTTGTCTGACCATATACGCTCCTATTATACTTACCGCGTCTCCTGCATAATATACACTTTACTTTTCCTGTATATTTACTGCTTCCATTTATGTGACATTTTATCAGCTTTTCATACACATCCGTTTTCATTTGGAAATTTAATTTTTCCAATTTTAAATATTTTTGTTACAGTAGAAATCCATTTATCCGCCCTCCATTTACTGCAATGAAATATTAGTTACTGCGCGATTAAACGATTATCCTTCCACGATTGAATTCAGTTATTTCAATGTTAATTCTTATTATTTGAACAAGAATTATACGTAGTATGGTGATTTATTTTTGTATAAAGGCTCATTGGCTATACTTTCAGTTGCGCACTTATAAACAGTAAACATACGTGAAAAATTGCACGATTGAAGCTTTCGTTTAATCTAATTGGCGACTTAACTTCTCACTTTCCTTATTTATTTTTGTAAAATCAGTTTTCAATCACTTGACGAGTTGTCAAATAAACATCAGGCTGTGAAAGTTAAGTTGCCTCTCGTCCATTGTACGACTGGAAGCACCCTCGGCCGAATTAGCTCACTTCGAAATGGCAGATGCTTTTAGTGCACTTCACGTCAAAGACACGATTTACATCGAGCCGATGACGTTCGATATTTCAACCTTGGCTCACCAATCGGTCGTCTATTGACCATAATCTTTGTGGTATCCTAGTGACGCTCGGTTATTAAAAATTGTTGCCTCTTCTGAAAACTGTTTCGCCGAATATTTTTATATTCACTCGCAGTATATAAACTTCTCACCGGTGTTGATTAGTTTTCAAAGTCTCAAACATAGCAGGGTTTGTTCGACGTATACGTTTTTTCATTTACTCGCGTAATTCAGCTACGCAGCAAATATTTGTCGTGCTAATAGATTTCAACGGAAAATTTCGCCTGCGTTTCCAGCAGACGCTTTGAGAGATTTACGAATCGTTTACCTTACGGTATAACCAATTTGTGGCTTTTGTTCCATAATTACACCTTAACCAAAGACCACTGTAATTCGATATTATACCCTCCATTCCTACAATTTCATGGCATAAATATCCCTATTCATTAGGAGATGAAGTAATGACGAGGAATACAACTTTTTGGATGTATGGTCTTTGAATAAGTTGATATTCGAAGCGTAGTTTCTGGCTGAGAAATATGCGAAGGTCAACGTACTCGTACAATTATTAGATATAATTTACTATATGCCTTAACTCTTGCAAACAGTTTTAACACATTCTTCCTACGAATATCAGATCGTAATCTTATATGAATACAACGTTCTGAATGACTAATCGTTTGCTTGATAATCTAGATTAATCGACACGTTATCAGACGGGCAGAAATCCTAATGTTTATGAATGTTAGCACATGTCTTCATATAATAATAATAGCTGTGAAATCTATACATTATTGCACATTCAAAATTCCTACAAATCCATAAATGCCTATCACGATTAGTCCAGATAATCAATGTTGCATTACATCTCGAAGCTAATTAAACGCACGGTGGAACATGGCCGTTGATTAAACGGAACGACAGGCGTAAGTGGCGTGAAAAACGGCCGGTTTAAAGGGACACGTCGTGAAACTAATTCCGTTCGAAGGGGGCGAACCGCAATATCAACGCGGGACCGCAATAATCAGCGTAATTGCCAGTTCGCAGGCAACAGAAGCGGAACGGTCCTCGAATATTCATAAACGGGGTAAGAAGGTCGGGAAGTTTGGTGAAAAGCGTTCACAACGACGAGTACACGAACGGCATCATCGGGAAAGTAATCCTCTGTTGGACGCAAAAAACCGCGTCCCTACGTCCACCAGGGAGACCATAATAGTCATTACGTCCACGAGAATTCTCTTTCTCTCTCTTCATGCTGTACCGAGCATGACACGGTGAAATTTCCCGCATCTCCTCTATCCGTATGAACGCACAAAGATAAAGACGATTGGGAGACCGGAGGAGTCGACGCGAGTTTTCATCAAACTTTTCTAACTTGCGTTTCCCTTGAAACGTTCCTCTACCGGCAACTTTTCTTGATTACACGAAATTAGAGGGAACCTCTTATCCGCGGTACTTCTTCTGTTGGAATCCATTCGTTTAAGATGTGTCGTTTTGACCGAGACGATATAGAAAGAGAGAGGGGAAGAGATCGAGAGCGAGAAAGAGAAAGAGAGGAGATAGGGGGTGGGAGAGGTGTGTAGGTGGAGAACGCTTAGCTTGATATTGATCGACCTTCTCCCTCCAGTTTCGCCTCACCCTTTTCCACCAGTTTCCTCGCTCTTTCTCTCTCCCGCTTTCCAGGCTGCACCTACAGGCTGCTCCGTTTCCGTCGATCAACGTGACTGTTTCTTTTCACGCCTATCCTCTCTGAAAACACCGACTTTTCCGGCGTTGTCCCGTAGATTGATAGCGTTCGTACTATATCTTTCCTTTTGCGGCTGAGAACATTGTTTATGGGTAATTTTTTTGATTTTAATTTTAGTATGATTTAAGCGCAGGCTATCATTCTCCGAGGTCCAAGATTTTGGAATATTTCTGGTAGGTTAACTTTATCGTTTAAAATTAATCATAAGACGTACAATTATTTCCGTGAAATATGACGAGAAAATAGAAAAGGTGGTATGCAGATGTGAAGAGAAAAGAACCAGCGACAAACTGGAATTTGTTGACTTCCAATCATCCTGAGTTTGATGATATATGGAGAAATTATACGCACAGATATATGAATGATGTATATATAGCATATAAAGAAGCTAGAAAATCCTCGGATCGAATGAAATCGTAAATAAATATATCGCTGTTGACTTATACATTTTCAAATAATTCCAAATAAATAAATCCATTTATCTGTAGCAAATGGTATTTGGTTCTGTGATAAGTAGAGTATAGATCGTGAACCGATGATTTCCCAAGCAATTCTCGCGCGCAGCTCCTGTTTAAACTCGGAACAGTTGAAATTTCCTTATCCAGGGAATATAGCATTACGATGATACGGTTTTACGACGTGGCATTGTCTGGAGTTTTTCATGGAGGTGTATCGCTCTCGTCTACCCCTTCCAGACCTTTTCTCTTTATTCATGAAGTCACGGGACCCACCTTTATTCGACAGATAGCACGAATCGCTTCAATTTCCTTCCGCATGGTATGACGTACACCGCTCGCCTTTATCGGATTCCAACAAAGGAATCGACGGTAATAATTTAATGTCACCGTGTCCCTGGGACCGATATTGTGTTTCCCCGTCGGTTAGGGACGATCCCATATTTTATAGTATTTCACGTATCATCAGATAGATTATTATGCATCATTGACACGGAAAGGAATAATGAAGACGAAGTTTGATAAGATTGTTAACGCTCGAATATCGTTGGATCGTAAGTAATTGCTAGAAAGGATTTCTTTGTGCAAATTCATATTCTTGTTGATGTAATTAAGGAAATAAAAATGTTTGTTTAATTAAGGAAAAAAAAAAGATTTGTTTCAGCTACCAAATATTATAATAAACTGTACTTCGTCTTAGATATTTGATTTATTTTTACAATAATATATACAGGGTGGTTGGTAACGAGCGGAAAGGGGGTGATTCTACGTTAAAAAAGAAGTCGAAAATATTTTTTTTTTTTTATTTATTTGTTGAAATTACAATCAATTCTCGCGTTGAGAATTTTCAGTAATTTTTCTGGCGTGGCGCAGTGACATGGCTGTTTATTTACAATAAGTTAATACTTCTTATAGATAGGTATAATTTATAAGTATTATAAGTAAGTGCATATGCTTAATTCGGATAATTAAATGAATCTAACGTTTAGGTCTAGCGGGTAGTGCCTCTTCAGCCTGCGAATCTGGTCCGTCGTATCGAGTAGTCCAGTGATTAGGGGGTTTCGGTGTTTGTTGACTCTTTTGCTATATCTGTCGCTATATTTTGCTATTTCCTCTTTGATTGTAGGTATCTTGAGGTCGCGATGGATGGTTTCGTTGGTAACATACCAAGGTGCGTCTATTAAGGCTCTTAGCGTTTTCGATTGGAATCGTTGTAGTGAGTCGAAAATATAGAATAAAAATTTTTCGTTTGAGGCTTTGTTTTTGAAAAAATCGACTTTGAATTTTCGCTCGGTACGCGTGCACTTTATCACGTCTCATTATAACGGATCTCACTGTAGATTTTTAAAAAAATTAAAAAAAAAAATTTTTATTCTATATTTTCGACTTCTTTTTTCGCGTAGAATCACCCCCTTTCCGCTTGTACCACTAGTTACCAACCACCCTGTATATATATGTCGGAGATGAAAGAACACCGGAGTCTTTGGAATTTTGGTTAATCCCGCAACATTGTAACCTAGTAGCTGTAATTAAACAATTGTAGTTATTCAATCCGATTGTAATCGTTCGAGAGTTGTGATAATGAGCTTGGGCTCGAGGCGACAGCCAGTCGCCGAACGTAGCCGCGGTCACGGGATGAACGCCTTGTCTAACAAAGGCATGGAATAATTCTATAGCTCTCCTTGAAAAGGAAATAGTTGTAACACTCGACAGTAAACATTCCAACGGTCTCTGTCCCGTAGCTCGCCACACGCAGACCCTATTCTTCGAGTAAGATGATTGTCAGATGTCGATGCGTCTCCGCAGTACATGTTCAGCTAGCCCGAGGGCCCGTTATAAATCTTAAGATTTAGCCAACTAAAGTCCTTCAAACAGACAAACAGTCTTTGTCCCAACTACGGGAAAATAGGGGAGACCTATTTTTCAACGAGCGGCGTCTCCCACTAGCAACTTTCCCTCGAGGGCGGCTAGCTTCTTTTTCTAACCACCGATATGGAGATTGACCAATTAGCAGCAACGCCAATTTCCCTTACTTTCTGAACGAAGGCTTTTCTCGACGAATCCGATGATCTCGTGTCCTTAGACACACCCCATTATAGTTTTCCTCTGTGGCATCATCGGGACGGGAAAGGCATTCTCTCTCGCGATCTCATCGATGAAAAGAGTAACCCTTTACGACCAGTGAATATTACACGTCCGACTTGGATTTTGTGAGCACGTTCATCTATCATCCCGTCGATCGCGGATTCGTTATTGAACCTAGGATCATTGTCATTAGTTTCTCGAGTATCTAATTACCACGGTTACTTGTCCGGTTCTATGATAATCGTATTTGCACTAGCCAATGTCTTCTCTATTGCATAACGACGACGTGTAATACAAACGAAGATTCGTTTCACGCCCCTAACCCTAATTCTAATGTAAACCCGACATATATATTCGCAGACTAATAACGATGACTACGATGGCTTTTTAAAACAGAAGATACTAATAGGAAATGCATCCGAAGCTAATCGCCATTACGGTCTATCCATAAACAGATGGCTTTTTATAAAAATACGTAGTTGCAGGTGTATTCCGTGGAAGCTAATCTCTGAAATTTCATATCGCAGTTCGGAGCATTTGGTTCTGGGAGGGTCGATTAATTCCGCGTATGCAACGGCAAATTCAATGCGATCGAACTAATTCCATTTCATTAATCTACTTACGTATCTATAACTTCGACGAATAAACCAACGTGTAAATTAGTAAATTATGCACAGTGAAGCGAAAACAGTTCTCCTTATTATTTTGTTATAGACTACGTTTTTGTCCATCCTTATTTCAGTCACTGAAATTTATTGCTTTGAGAAACTATCGTTACAAAATGTTCAAATTATCGTTACAAAAATGAAATTATCGTACGCCTGTTTCCCTAATCACGGTTCCCAAACGAAGATAACGATAACAAAACCGATAACAAAATACGTCTCAAGATATCTCCCATTTCAACTTTTTTCACGATATTGATAAATGCACATGGTGATTATGCAAAATTTCTCAAAGCAACGGAGGAGATGACACAGTGTAGCCTTAATTCCATCACTCGGTCAATGTATGCCCTCGGGCGGCGATGCATAAGGAACTTAATCAAGAGACTTTCATCCCTGTTTTAACGCGAATGCAAGTTTCCAAGGCCGGGAGTGGAAAGTTTCGATTCTCCTGGCAAGACTTTTAACGCGCTTCACACCGAACCTACAATTACAGACCAAACTAAGAAGCGAGGATCGCGACAGAAACCATTTTTAGATGATTCTCCGTCATTTACCTTCATTTACTACAACCTTTCAGTCTCGCACTTGTCATTTTTCCTTAACAAATATATGATACACGCAGGGATCTTCTCATTCCTTCGTTATTATATCAAAGATTAATGGTATCTCGTAAAATACGACAAGTTTCAATATTCTGTGCAAAATTCAAGATTGACTTCTGAGGTATTGGAGCTTAGATGACTCAAATAACTATACTTCTCTGTTCTCATCGAGCTAATTGAAGAGCATTAAGTATCTCAGGGAATTTCAATTTTCGCATTGGTCATATCGATTACCCCCAAAAACACGATCCAAGGGTTGGTCGAGTCGTAATGACCTTCGCGATAAATGAAAAACAAAGTTCCTTGGTCGTGGTTGAATCTAGAAATTACGCGATTCGTCATCGTTCGTGCTGTATGTAGGAAAAGTTTGAAACAGAAACGATTTCCTGGTTACGTTCGTGTTTAAGAATCGTGCCTGTGGACGTACAATTTATTTTCCGCTTGCGTTTCCGCCGTTTTTCAAGCCTGTCCTTAATGTCCTATGAGAAATCGGCGGGGAACGTCCTGAAACGTGGCTCCTGGCGGATGAAAGGATCGTTTAACGACCATTTTTTCGCGGTCCATTAAATACATTGTTCGTGTCGCTGCAGTCTGTCTTTGGGGAGCTTTTAAAGCGTGTTTACAACGCCGAATCAATCAAATCGTGGCTATTGCTACCATCATGTGCCACTCGTGTCACCAGAAAGCCAGTTTATTTTGGAAAAATTGTAAAGAGAAGAGACATTTATTTATTAACATATTCGTCGTACTCGCTTGATATTCGAGTCGACGCATATTCTTGTAAATTAGAAATTGCAAAATTTTTAAATTAAAGATCTGCCTAATGTAAAATCAATATGCAAGTGGATTTTATATGAAGATTATTTTTCGTACATAGCAGATTATTATTAGCATAAAATCGTGTACATTAAAAATTACGAAATTTTTAAGTTGCAAATCTGCATAATGTAAAATCAATATGGAAATTGATTTTATATGAGAATTATTATTAGTATGTATTAGATTATTATTATCATAAAATCGTGTACATTAAAAATTACAAAATTTTTAACTTGAAGATCTGCATAATGTAAAATCAATATGAAAGTAGGTTTCATATGAAAATTACTATTAGTATGTAGTAAATTATTATTGGTATATAGTAGAAGCAACGAATGAAAATCTGATTAGCGGAGACCGTATTAAACATTAAAGGGTGTTTGGTATCGTCTGGGAAGATCTAGAACAGAGAAGGGTCAGCTTCAAGATTCTTAATGGTAAATGGAGATTAGGTTTCGGGATTCCAGACCATGATGATCAAGTTAACCCTTATGAAAGATAAAGCTATTGAATTGCTATCAGTTGAAAGTCATTTTGTGAAAGCTTATAAAAGTATCTGAAGTATATTCGATGCAAGATCTCTGTCACTTGCAATCAAAGCAGTTTAATATCAAAATATTATTTCTTTTAAAACAACATTTTATTTTTTAGGAAATACTTTCTTGTATCTGCTGTCCTGAGTTAAATTTATTTATCGTTCTAGTTCAATATGCGAATATACCTCGTTAATTGTTTTCAATAATGTTAAAAATTTTTACTGCTTAATCGTTAATTGAGTCATAAAATCGATGGCCTTTTTGGATTAACGCGTCGCAAGCTTCACGAGGGCTATGAATTCATAGAAGCTGCAAGTTAAGTGCATTGCAAAGTGCACACAGCTTCCGTTTTATAGCAGACGGGTAAATTTAGCGTATGCGAAATTCAGGACACATCAGTTGTAGACTGGGTGATACTCATGGTCTCGAAACTTTGGCATACGTTGGATCTAGATTGCGTTGGATGTGGACTGTGTTAGATTCGGACTATGATAGTTCAGCATATCCTGAGTTTAAACTGTACCGAATAATGGCCATTGTACATTATTGGATGGTGTTTGCCAGGTACAGTGTTCTCTATATATAATCATACTAATCTTGGACTTTAGTAAAAACACACAGAATCTTCTAATTGAATTATATCGCAAATTTACGGAAAGTTGTTATTCTATAATTAGTGGAAACTATTTGATTATTGTTATTCACGAGGAAAAATAAATCTTCATTAATGATAGTAATTATTTATTAAAATTTTGTGTAGTAAAGATTGTAATAACTATGATTAACGTATTTCGAAATGAAAATTTTAAACCAAACACCGACTGAAAGATTCCTTCTTTTAGTTTATCATGTTATTAAACTTAAAGATTTAGAATTAGAAATTATTCGCTTAGATCAAGTCTTAGACGTAGTCTCCAATTTTTGTCAAGAAAAAAAAAAAAAGAAGAAAAGAAAGGAGAAAGATTGAATTATAAATCGAATGATTTTGCCAGTAGTGAAAGATATATTCTAACGAAAAATAGTAGTTATTTAATAGTTACAAATTGGGTGATAGGATCGATTAGCCGTTAATTTATCTATTAATTTATCTATGCCCCTGGACGAATGGAAAACACAGTGGAGTAACTACAAATCCAATCGAATTTAACTTTCCTTGTACTCGAAACTTTCCACCCTCTATTTGCACGCGATGTTGTGCACAATTATATGCAATGCAACTTTACCGAAACGATTCATAGACACGAACGAACTTCACTGAAAGGGAGAACCCAAAGGGAGAATCAATTGAACGAAGTTGGATCTCCTTGGTCATCGGAAGAATCAGAGTTTCATAGATCTCGTATTCGCCTCTGTTTATAGGACAATATACAGGGTGGTTGGTAACTGGTGGTACAAGCGGAAAGGGGGTGATTCTACGCGAAAAAAGAAGTCGAAAATATAGAATAAAAATTTTTCGTTTGAGGCTTTGTTTTCGAGAAAATTTTTTTAAAAATCTACAGTGAGATCCGTTATAACGAGACGTGATAAAGTGCACGCGTACCGAGCGAAAATTCAAAGTCGATTTTTTCGAAAACAAAGCTTCAAACGAAAAATGTTTATTCTATATTTTCGACTTCTTTTTTCGCGTAGAATTACCCCCTTTCCGCTTGTACCACCAGTTACCAACCACCCTGTATTAATTATTAACCATTATACAGTTATAATTACAATATTCTGGTCTATATTCTATAATGTTTTTGCTCCACTATTTCCTATAGTTTTTCCTGTATTTTCGTATATTTACTACGGATATATAGACTTCGTAATGCAGATATGATAGTTCGAATTAATCTAAATAAAATTTCTTTCTTCAATTCAGGTACTTGTAGAAAATCCTTGGAATACCAATATCGTGGTTTTAATGAATTTCTTCGTTATTCATCTCTTTTTTCCGCCGTTTCATAGTATCTTTATGTTTTCAAGAATATCAAATCCGATCCAATAATAAATTCCTGATATGAATTTGTAATAATTGATATTAATCGAGATAACAAATCTTTTCGCAACTGCTGTCTAATTCATCGCGAGATGTTTTTAGAATATTGTTAGGAAATCGGTTGTGAAAACTCGGAAGATCCTTGTGAAAGATCGGAAGATATTTCTCTTGGCATATTCGTTGAAGTATTCCTCCGGAGGGCGGATGCTAGGAAAGCAAGGGAAAATATTTAAGGATTTCCTCCATGCAGAGAGGATAAAAGTACCGTTCAGCTCGATAAATTTTAAATCATTTTATCTCCGCAATACAAAGCTGACATAGTCATTGTATTTATCTCTGGAGGTTGCTGCTGGTTCCTAGGAAACTCCCCTGCATATTTAACGTAAGCTTCCAGACTGCTTAATAAAGCTGTATGAAAGGTTAACACTATTCTGCTCGACGAACAGACTGACACTATCGTCTATAATTAGAGGAAATTGTACCGAGTTTATTTATGTGAGTTGATCTTATTAAGTTGAATAGAAAATTTGCGTTTTTTTATTTTATTAGATACGATAAACAACGATGTAATTCTCGTTACTTTCTTTCAATGTATCATGAGTTTTTTAATTCTGTCTTTCTAGAATCTTTCTAATTTCGCTGATAAATAATCCTAACTTTTTCAGGCACGTTGTTACAATTTCCTTATTTCGAAATTATCTAAATTAAATTTTTTCGAAATTAAAAATTATCCGAAGATTGCACTACCGGCATAAATATTATGAGGATAAGTACATATTCTTAAATATGAGTATTTTTAATTCAAATTTAAAAGATTCAAAGGATATTTTTAATCTTATCTTCCCATGAAAATAATCAAAGATTAAAGATTTTAATAGCTAAACTATTTGTTTCTGCTTATCTCGTAACAGATGGGAAATAAATTTCGTAGGAAAAATGATAGATTTAAGTTGGGAACGTGGCAAATGAACGTGTTAATGGCTGATATGAAAATTTTGATACGTTCCCCTTTTGAACGTTTGCTCACATTTATTTACGATCTACGTGCGTGGTCACACACGCAATGCGTTCTATAAACACGCAATGTTTGCCAACGATAGGGTTCACAATTAGGTGCTGACAAATTATTGACTAATCAATTATGCCTACAAAATTGTTTGCAACATTAACCATTCCGCATCACGCAATTTAGCGAATGTATTGCGAGTCGTATGACCATGTATTTATGAATTATGCCAGATGTTTCAAGCCTGATATACGGCGTAGCCCAATAATCATAGTACGATCAGGGAAAGAGTATCAAAATTAGAAAATAACATTTTTTCCTATTTGAAACTTTGTTTTCAAGGATTTCAAGATTTAAAGATACAAAATAAGTTAGAAAGTGCGTAACTATTTAACTTAAAGAGCTGGACAAAGCTTTGAAGAATTTTTTTATTATTAAAATGAATGTTAGAAATAATTTCAAATTATTGTTTTATTTTATTTCTCTGATTTGTGTTAGAATGTATTGCGATGAAGCTGCTAGATGTCTTGGTAATCTGAACTTTCTTTCGCATTTGAGATAGTCGAGGATCAAGGAACATGAAGTCGGAAGTCTAGTTCCTCTATGAATATTTAGCATTCTTTATAGTCTAATTCGGATTCGGAACTATATGTTTCTTATTTAAGGAACGTCTATTCGAGCTACTAGCGGAGCGCATTGAAAAATCATAGTTCTTACAAGTTTGAAGAAAGCGCCATTGAAATGAAATTTTTAACGAAGCACAAGAATGCTAATATAGTTTAAGGGTAAAATAGGTTTTCTCTTTTTTTGATACACAGTAGCATTTGAAAGTATCGGGATATTGATTTTTTGTATTGTTATATTTTAAATATAAAATTACGATAGTAATCTCGTAACGTTGTATTAAATTAAACGGAATTTTACATATGAATGATATTTTCCATTCAATTTCAATCACGTGTATACCAGAATAAAAGAGAAAAATTGATATCATTTCAAAATTAAAATGTATATTTCATTAATGGCAAAAGTTACTTAATTCTCTGATATCCAATGGCGTAATTGCATATTTTGGTCATAGGAAATGCATGATGTGCCAGATACGTCATTAGAAACATCAAAGGGTAAACTATTTATGCAATGAGAACAATAAATTCCTGATCACATTGTAATAATTATTATCGATTGATTATTGCTGTTATTGAATATTATCGACATGTGTTGGTTAACTTGATGCTTGGAAACTATATTGACTATTTGAAATAACTAACGGGCGTAGTAAAAAAATGTACAAATTTTATCCAAACACGAATTGAGTACAGAAAATAAATAAACAATTTCGCTACAAGTTTCTAAATTTCCATTACGGGCATGTATAACGCCAACAGAGACCTAATAGAAAAAGATCGAAGATTTTGTCATTTACTATGGTTTTGTCCTCTATACCACATTAAAATCTTATATTCTATTATGCAAAATCCATTTCAAAATCTGTGGTACATTTCGTTTTTCTGTAGCTCGAATTTTATTTACACGTTAGAGGAGAACGCTACAATCCGATTTACAGTCTTTTATTTATTCAAAAACTTGGAAGACAATAATCGTTGCAAATACTAATAAGGCAATAAAATAAAATAAAAAGAAATGTATGTAACATATATCGATATGAATCACGCTAAAAATGTTCACACAGATCAAATATCCAAAGTAAAGCATTTATTATAACATCTAGCGAGCGAAACGAGTCCCTGTTTAGATTTCATTCTTCTAATTAGCGACAGATACAGCAAAAGAATCAACAAACACCGAAATCCCCTAATCACTGGACTACTCGATACGACGGACCAGATTCGCAGGCTGAAGAGGCACTACCCGCTAGACCTAAACGTTAGATTCATTTAATTATCCAAATTAAGCATATGCACTTACTTATAATACTTATAGATTATAAATTATACCTATCTATAATAAGTATTAACTTATTGTAAATAAACAGCCATGTCACTACGCCACGCCAGGAAAATTACTGAAAATTCTCAACGCGAGAATTGATTGTAATTTCAACAAATAAATAAAAAAAAAAAAAAAAAAATTCTTCTAATTACGTTCGTGAAAATGTGAGATTGCGTAAAGTTCTTCAGTCTACACATACCGAGCTCTGCGTATACCCACGAAATGTTACGTTACAGTTTAGAAGGTAAAAATATTCGCAAGTATATCCGTGGTAATGTATTATCCGTGCGTCGCATTAGCCGGTTGCATTAGTCAGGTTTCGTCTGAACGTCCCTGGAGTGAACCAGATACTTTCCGCGATTGTCTCGTAGTGGATTTGCATAGTGGTCTGAATAGTGGTCGCGATACGGGCGCATTCTCGTAGGAATATGCATTCTCCTAGGTATACAGGAACATTATAGCTCAGAGGGAAACTAATGGCTGGCACGCCGATTAATTGACAACTGTCCCGTGCACGTCAGTGGGAGATTTCGGGACTGGTGATTCCGATACACATAGCGCGCGAGAGAGTAACTCGGTGTGTCGAGTATCGAAATCAATTCGATCGCCGGCAAATTAATTGGCAACGGAGCGTGTCGCGGCTGCGTATCGAGCAGAGAGATTGCCTTGCCGGAGAATTGACGTATCGCTCTCGGCGGAGCTGCAATTTCCGGATTACTCGGGATCGGCTCCCGGATCCGCGAAAATTTCGTTCCGTGACGGCGAACGTTGTAATCGAAGTTCCGTCACGTCCAAGAAATCCCATGCAAATCAGAGCTCCTGTTGCCCCGTTATGCAATTTTCGACTCTTCATTACCAAATGAATATTAAAATATCTGTAGCATATTAAATTTCGAACATTGGATAGTCGGAATATATTAGCCATTGTTCACGACCACGTGTAACTCTAACTTGCCAGCGAATGCAAACTGGGGCAATATATTGTTTATGCAACATAAGTATTTATTATTCTATAGTAGTTTATCTCGCTCTGTTACTAGTTTATCATCGGTTATTTATTATTTGTAATAATCTATTTCGTGATCAGTGTAATTTTAAGCAAAATCGAGTTGAAGTGAGTTAAGGATGACAAAGAAAATAAGAAGAAGTACACCGTTTAGAAGTACGACAGACAAATTATAATAGTAATCAAGAATAAGTAATTTAGTAAACTAAAATGTGATCTAAAGTACGATAAAGAGTACACATACACAGTTGAGTGTGTTATCGGACATTATTCGTTCGAACAGAATAACGTAAGAAGGAGAAAGTTTTCCTGGAAGGAATATTTCTAATATTCGTGAATATTACAATTTTTGTATATTAAGCTTTGGATGTTGGATAGTCGAGTATATTATTGGATAATATGAATAGAGCACGATAAGGAGAGAGTAGAAAGTTCTCTTGGAAGAAATATTCCTGTATTTGCAAATATTTATGCATCTCTACATCTCTTTACAGCGACATTTCAATATTTTTGCGGAACGACGGCGTGAAATTTATTTCCACGCTGAGTTCCATCCTGAATTCGCAGCCGTGTGTGCCACACATTTCATTTGTACGGGATGGCGATCCGCGGTAACAAACCATCGTTCGAGACACGTTTTGCGGAGAAGTTGCTTCGTTAACTTGCTCGAATGTCTCTCGTTGTTGCTGATTTTCCCGTGGCTGCCCGGTTCCAACCTATTTCGCCTGTATATCGTCGAAATCATGCAAACAGCGAGATATTTCGAGGTGCAGCATCAGCATGAATTTTGTTTAAATCGTTTCGATGATTTCGTTCATTTCTCCGCGCAATTCGGACTGCACTTGAATCGATACTGCGAATTCCAAACGAATGCCTTTATATTTATGAAACTTATACTTATGAGACATTATGATTACTTCAAGAAAAAAGAAACCGATGAATCAAATCATGGCTAATAAATACAATGGAATTCTAGACATATTGGGTATACGTAAAAAAAGAAAAAGGAAAAGAAAAGAAAAAAAAAGGAAAGAAGAGGAACAAAATGAAAGAATCGAATCTTCAGCAATATTCTGCGATATAATGGAATTAAAATATTTCGTAAAGATTGGACGAAATTGGAACTCGCCGCAATTACGGCCGCGACAGGGGAATTTATACTGTCGTAATCTGTGTAATTCCAGAGGGGCAACTAGAACATCACGATGCAAGCTGCCATCGCCGGGCGAATGCAGAAAAGTAAATGGGATACTTTCTTCTGTGTACGCTGAAAAATTCTATGCATCCGTGAGTGCATTCACGTTCGCGATGCTGCTTCACCAGTCACAGAGGAAGGGGAAAGTTGCCTGGTATAAAATTGTCCTTCTCTCCCTTACAGGTAAAAGAGCAGTCATCGTAAAATTTGTCTGCGTAAGAAAGGGAAATTTTCTCCGTTTCTTTTACTCGGCCCAGCTTTTATGCCGCCTTATGTTACGCACGACGTAGCCATGGTTATCCATTTATCAACAGCATCAAAAATTGATAGAAATGTGGGAAACGTTTTGGAATGATTCTGACAGGGAAATATCAGGCCTGTTACAAACATACCTCTTGCAAACACAATAGCTCCAAGCGCTAAGAAGCGACAGCAGAATGTATATGTTGCATTTTATGGAAAGCTTTCTTTCGTCGTGCACGTAGTGTGAGAAAGATATTTTCTTACAGACTGATTACTATTTAGATTGATAACTAATATTTGACTCTGGTATCAAACGAATAGAAATATTTTTTTTTAAATTGAGGAACTCAAATAGCAAGTGATGTAGGCGGCAGAAAAAGAAATAAAGAAATAATTATAATAAGTTTCATGCTGATTTCAGTGAAAAATGATAAATTCTAAGATAAGAAAAAATAAGATAAAATAAGATAGAACGAATATTTTCAATAGAATGTTTACCGTTTCAATTCCTCGAATATCTTCGTACAAATTCCAGTTATTTTTCATTCTATTCGGAGAGTTGTTAGGTTATTCGTGCTCGTATCAATAATCGATTTGACATTAGAGTTTACTCGGAAGCCAATTGAAATAATTGGAACGGGTTCTCGAAGAGTTTGAAATATTTTAAGACACTCGACACACATTCCTGTTTTCAATTTAAACGCGTCAGCTACGCTCGCCTACTTTTCCACTTGATCATATATCTTGGATGCATCTACGTACGTTTGGCAAATACAAAGTTCCTAGAAAGTACCCCGGAGGGCTCCCGAAAGAAAGAGATACAGCTACGGGACAAGGTCGAAATGAAACATTCTGTTGACTCGTCTCTTTCCAAGGCGGTGCTTAATGAACTATTTCTTCAAACCTTCGTTCATGTTTTATCGTGTCTCTCTGAGAACGCACGACAGAAACGTTCCTCGATTCGTTTTTCCACCTAACAAAGTATATAAAGAACATTTGCAAAGGTATCTCGAAATGAATTCGTTTTCAAGTCTCGTTTGGACAGTTTCTCGTTCTTATTAATTGCTACGACACTTGGTTCAACCAGACCGTGTATATCTCCAAAAACATCCTAAACCTTGGACACTGGTTTCTATCAGGTTTCTGTAACGTCTTTCATTCGCGTTCAAATATTCGCAAGAATGAAATTTCTTCCTTTATGAAATTAAATGTGATCCTGATGTTCTTCGAACGTAATTTGGTTCGACGTATCTTTAAAAGAAAAAAAAAAAAAAAACATTCAACCACATCCACCTAACACCTCAGCCTTTAAAGATCTCAAACAGTCATCTTGCACATCCATGTAACGTCCAGACAAATTTTCATTCACATTCAAACGTTCACAGGAATAAAATTTCCGCTGTCACAAATTCAAACGAAATTCTGACGTCGACCAAACGTGATTTGGTTCAACCTATCCCTAAAAGACATTCAATCAGGCGCACGAAAAATCTCAAATTTCAAACAGTCATCTTCCGTACCTCTGTAACGCAGAAAGGTAACATTTTCGTTGACATTCAAACGTTCGAATGAAATTTGTCGTATGGTAAAATCAAAGAAAATTCTGACGTCAGCCGAGCGTGATTTGGTTCAATCTTTCTTTAAAAAACATTCGATAACATCCACGGAAAAATATCAAATCTCAAACAGCCGTCTTCCGCGTCTCTGTAACAGCTAAATCTCTGTTCGTTCGCGATGAAACATTCGCTGGGACGAATTTTCGCTGTGACAAAGGGAAGCGTGGCAGCGGTGTCCGAAACAAGAGACGGTTCGTCAATTAACGGGCACGTCCGCCAGCAGCGATGCATCAAAAGCGCATTGCGAGTGCGCGTCAAAATCCGAATCCATACTTTCGCAGTTTCCAAGGCGCACAGCCTGGAAAACTGGGTCGCTTATCCGCGGCCGCGGTCGTAGATTAAACGCAGGGATCGCGGCCGGCTAACATTCGTCGTTTCCACGACATTAATAATTATTAATACCCGGCAATTATTACGCCGCTGTTAGCATGTTACCGGAGATAAAGCAGAAACATCGCTTCCATATTCCGGCGTCAGGATGCGTCGGATCCCCGACGACACATACACCGCGCATGCGTGCAAACTGTTCCTCTCGTAATTTATATCCGGCTTTGTGTTTTTACTGGCTGGGAAAACAACGTGTCTCTATCATTTCTGCCTTCCCACCTAGAGTTCGCCTCAGAGGGATACGATGGTGTTATAAAATTGCTCGGACTAGAGTTGATGCTTTCCATGGGGTTGAAACGAGTTCGACGTTAATTTCAGCGATGTAAAGTCTTTAGAGTGTCATTTGAAGCTTGCAACTCCGTTTTTATTGCCTCATTCGAAGATATCTCTTTTAATTTTTCACGATCGTCATCATCTTCTTCTATTACGAGAATCGTTATCAAGTAAGAGACGAAGGGACTTAATGGCGTATACGAGGAGTTACTTATGTGTGAGCAATAAATATTTTTAAATAATTTATAATTTTGTACATCATTTTTTAGATTTTAATTCGAATATTGAAAGCGTTCCGCGATTGAAATAAATTTAGAAGCATCGTACAATACGATATGCAGAAAAATAGAAGTTTCGTTACGCAAATAAAACTACCTATTCTATATTATATAGATAAAATATCTTTTCTATTCTATCCAAGGAAATTCAGAAATCACAGAATCCTCCACCAACAGTCCTCCTGACTACAATATCCTGATACAATATTTCTACTCATACTCAAACTTTTACCAAAAACTAGCATTCTCTTAATCACAAAAAAGACTGTTAAATCATATCTTTGTACCAAAAATTTAACAATAACGATGAAACGTACAAATTCTGTAATTTGCGTGATGAGGATCTCTTTGGAAGCTATTAACACGATTCGTTTCAACAAAGCCGAACGATATACGACGATGATAATCAAGCGTGTCAGGTTGATGTATTGTTATCCAGGATTGCCAGGCAGAAGGGACTTATTTTCCTGGGTAAAACGGACGCCATTGTGTCCGATGGTCCGAAATTCCCCGAGTGATTCTAGTTGGGTTCTTGAGAGGGCACGGATTTCTCTGTGTAGCCGGTTTTCGGATTGGCGTGTGCGGACCTCTCTGTTTGCACGCTTAATTTCGCGCCGCTTTGTTCGTTCGGACTAGGACAACGACATCTCTTCTATTCGCCCTGGGCGAAGAAAATTCATTTTCCTCGTAGCTCGCCAGGACAGACCAGGTAGATTCTTCTGGTTTTAGATGTCCCTCTTCCGTCTAGAGAAAATTTCAGGCAGACTCTGCTTGAACCCCTTCGTTTCTCTTGGAATGGAAGTAATCGAAATTCGATCTCGGCCTGGATCAGAAATGAAGGGGCTGGTTATCAGGCTCTTTGGTTGAAACGCAAGGGTGTAGAATGATTGGGAACCGAAGGCGAAAGTAATTCGATTCTGTTGCTTCGAACATATTGGATGATTGGAGGGAAATTTATGTGATTCGACTCCAACCCCAAGTTTCGACTCTCTGTTCAATGGGAAAGTTTAGAAACGTGCCAGAGACCAAGGGGTGGAGCCGTCGACTGGGGTATTGTAGTTCCTGATACCGTGGCCTATCCTGCCCTTCAGGTTGTCCATTCAATCCAACGGAATTTCCAAGATTTTTCTGTCTTTCCAGGTTCATAGGTTGATTCTGTGTTCTGTGAGTCTTCGGCTTGTTCGTCCGTTGAGTTTATACCGGTTCTTCTTTCTTGCTCTGAGATGTCAAAACGTACCTGTGGTACATGAGCCTTTCGAAAACCAAGCTGATCAACTCCGTTTTTTGCCAGTTTCTCAATACGCGATTGTCCTCAGAAAGGTATAGAAAATAACAAATTACCAGAAGAACCTCAGTCACCCGCGAAGGACAGAAGGCGTAAAAGGCGGGGAAAGAGACCGTCCAAAGGAAAGCTCGACGAGTAGATAATTTAAGCTGTTTCAAGAAGCGGAAGGAAACAAAAACTTTTGTTGGAAAGACGTACTTGGAGGATAAAGGCGAATCTAATTTCTTCGTAACGATTGAACAGCAGGCGATATTAGCTGGAGGAGACTGACACGCTGTGCCAATTGGAGAGTCAAAAGCAACCCGTTTGCGCGTACAAACATCTCGGAATTCTCTGCTACGAGCATACATATACGAAGCTGGCACACGTATGGACGCACGAACAAGAGAAAGATGGCTGTGACAAGGGAAGCCGGACGTGGATTCGGGGAAACTGTGCACTGTTGTCCCTTGAGAATTCTAAACAGCACGAAAGAGAGAGACGAGAGTGTGATAGTGGCCAAGGGAGATAGGAAGAGAGACGGGAACAACGGTGCAGCATCGCGGCACTCGAGCACGTTTGTTAATTAACGTTAATTAATTAAGGAGCCTCGGTGTCCGACTGCAGGCACTTCCTCTCGCAATGTAGAACCGCCAACGGGATTACAACGTCCTTGCATAACCAGTAAATCGTTTCTGAAGTTTCCCCGAGCTATGCCGAAGTATCAGGGACGCACGCGTGCAAAACAAGTTCGAATTCCGCCTGACAACAGCGCATCCTAACTTTTATTTTATCTGCTCGAAATTTGGGTTTTCTATGGTGCACGTACATTCACAGAGAAATATCGTGAATTATTCGTGTGAAAAGTTGAGAATATCGACAGATTATGATCGTCGTTAGATTACGTTATAAATGTTTATGCGTTGAAAAATGCGCAGAATATTAGTAAGAGAACAAATTTCTATTTTACTGTATCAATTAAGAGTGAATATCGT
Organism: Bombus huntii; assembly: GCF_024542735.1. Classification (NCBI taxonomy): domain Eukaryota; kingdom Metazoa; phylum Arthropoda; class Insecta; order Hymenoptera; family Apidae; genus Bombus; species Bombus huntii. Next base: position 7,978,273 of record NC_066251.1, read on the forward strand.
TTTCTTGGAAGTATAGTTACATTTTAAAACTATCGCCGAATATTTAAGAAAAACATTGTAGATTTCATTAAAATTCTCCATTCTTTGTTTGATTCCAAATTCTGCAGAAAATTGGAGCTCGCCGAGAAACGGCCGAGAACGTAAAACTTTATCGCATTTTCTTTATGTCGTCACGTACACGTTATCCGAGAAATTCGACAATTATCAGGGAGACGTTGCCAACGAAGATGTCGTAAAGATGTACGCACGCACGTGAAAACGCTGCTTTAGATCCTAGCCGGATAAGAATCTTGACTCGAGCAGAATATCGAGCGAGCCACACGATTCGAGATGGATGTAAAGCCCTTAAACCTGCCAGAAAAGACTGCATTTGCCAAGAGGATCGTAGTACGTCTGTGAAATTAGTTCGGAGCTAACAACCTTCCGACGAGCTAGAACAGATCTCTTAATTAAAGAGTCACGCGGATGAATTGGCCACTCGAGTGGTGTACCTGCTGCGAATTCACCGTTGGAATCGAAGTTTCTTGCAGCACTGGCATTTTCGAAATTGGTGAAAAATTTCGCAAATATTAACAACACGCGAAATTATTTTTTCCCTCCTTGTCACATGTATTTTACGAATTATTGAGGGCTGAGATACGCTACATATATATACGCACTGTGTTTAGATCTTACGCAGTGAATTTATTTTTCTGAATTTTTTGCAGTAATCAAATTTTTCAGGAATACTGATATTTTCGGAATTAACAGGAGATTGTAAAATTGCAGAGAGGCGTGCAGCAATTTTTTCTCGTTTCTGGCGTATATTAAATTTTCTGCTGCACCACGGCCAATTGAGAATCAGCAGTAGCTTCATATTGTAGGTTAGTTTTACGCGGTAAGTTCACTTGTGCGAATTCTTCTCTGTAATTGAATTTTCCTGATATTTTAGGAATTGATAAAAGTTTATGAAATTTTGGAAATAATTTTTTTCTCGTTGCGCGCGTAATCTATTGAGTGGTATATTACACGACTGTTTTGTGTAGGTTACTTTTTATACAGTGTGTATACCATAGCGAATTTTTCGCTATAATCGAGTTCTCGCGGAGAATTGGTATCTTAACAATTTTACAGAAGCAGGCATTCATTCTCTTTCTATTTTTAGAAAAATACAATTTATCGAGCGATCGATAAAGTGTTTAAGTTTTATATTTGGTGGCTTCGTTTAATGTCTCGCAGGTCCTGTTTAAAACGAATTCTTATGAAAGCAATTGTGTTCAGTATGCCGTTGAAAATAACACCTAGCCATGCAAATGCAACAGGACATTTTTCGACTTGCGTCGTATCCAATTATCATTCCGTAGAAACTACATTCCGTGGAAAGTCGACTCCATTGCGAATAGAAACGTGTCAAATGGTTTTGCTTTATTCTACCATTGTTTCGGTATAACGCGCATATACTCGAACTGACGAATATTCTTTACCATTTCTATTTCTTATATTTCTATGAAAATATTATAGATGCTATTAATAATATAATTTACCATGAGCATGAAAATTACGATAAACTAAAACATGACCAGATACGAGTAACAATCCTGACAGTTCTCTTGATTCACACCACCCTAACAACTCTCGATACACTCCAATGGCTCTCAATATTCAATACAACTACCTGTGGTTCGTAACACACCCTTTATATTCATGACAAACGCCCTTCTTTGCCTTTTTCACCCCATCACCCTATTTTCCAAACGACGAATGCACCCCGTCCCTTTCTCACGTTCCAGTACGGTCAGCCGATGGATATTCCCAATGGGGTTGGCTTTCTTTCATTTGTCGATTCGTACGCTCGTTTTCACAAGCTTCCCTTAAGTTGCTGTACTATAAGCTGCCGCACTATACTTTCATTATGCTTTCCAATCCCTTTCAGACCTTGTCGTCATAATTTCTCCATCTATAGATCCACTAAGAGATTACTTCAGTTTGGAGATAGATGAATTTGAAAAACACAAAGAAAGCTAGTGATACATTTTTTTAGCTTACATTTAGACTGCGAATTTTTATGCAAAATACCAAGTATTATAGAAAGTACTATACTTTGGATATTTTGTATATATTTCTCACATTGGATGCTCTTCTCAAGTGCAACTTTGCACTTTCGAGTTTCCTATAAATGTATAAAAATCTATTTGTGATGAGTATATCGTCATTGAAAGCGTAAAACAATTACAGCCACTTAGCATTCGTCCTGGAGATCCATTTATCTTACTCGTTGTCGAGAAATCATTGTAATTGAGGTTTGAACCTGAGGCTATCGTGGATGCCGGTGGAAAATTCGTAATGGAAGAGATTTAAGCGCACGATTATACGAGCTGATATCTAAGGTTGCGCGGTTGAGATCGTAGACAGACGTGGGATAAGACGAGAAACGGTGGAAGAAAAATGGTCGAAATTGGGGGTTGCCAGCCCGGTCACGCGAATCACCCTTTAACCTGCGAGAAGACAAAACTCTGGTCGCTGGACTTTTAACGAACTCCATCGTCTTCTCTCTTTCCCTTATTCTTGTGCACACGTTTCGGGCTACTTTGCAGCTGGAATTAATCTCGGGAAACGCGTTAAGGTTAATGGAAAGTTGGAGACTTTAGACTATAATCAAGAAATGGGGTAATTTTTTGATCATTGCGAGAATCGAAAAACAGCGAAATTACTTTTTCTCTTTTCGCGTTCTTCTGGAAATTATTGGTACAATTTTTGTTAAAATATTTTATTGGCAGCGGAAAATATTTCAATATTTTTCATTAGTATTTTTTAATTTTATCAATTGAGTTCGATTGCGAGATAATTTATTAATTGGTAATATTAACGAATCGACAAGGTTGGATTGCCAGTTCAACAAAGTTATAGAAAGGCATTCAATATTTGATGAATAAAAAATATGTCATTTGCTCGTGAAGCTCGTGAACTTTTGAAAAATATTAAAGCTACAAATAGCAATCATTTGCAACATTGATTTATTGATGCATTTACAGAGATTTTCTGTGTAATCTATGTATATAATCTGTAAAATGCATTTGTAAAATTTGCTACTGTCATGCAAGAGAATTTATTAATAATAATAGCAATGTGCAACGTGTGAATCCCCTGTGCATATATGAAATTTCCAATGTGTACGATTACACGTGTAAAAAGAGTTTGAAGGAATATGCAGCGAATGAACCGTCGGAATGATTTGTATTAAGATTTTATCAAAGTACGTGCTGCAAATGATCGCGTTGCTTAAATAAGTGCACATAAGGTTACGGTAGGATTAAAATTTTCAGTTCTGGGAAAAGTAACGTAAGACGCGTTTCATCGTATCTAAGTGGTCAGATTACGCCGGTGAAAAGGAAATGCAAATGTACTACATGTACGTTTCGCCATTTTAAAACTTGACGAGATTTTTTCTAGAGTATCTGATTATATCTTAGGAAGAGTATAACTTACTATTATATGAGAAATGAAAAATGGTACAAGTGCACGAATGCAGAAAACGTATTTGCATTTTCTACGAGGAAACATGATAACGTGTTTCGATGTTGCAAATACATGCAGTTTTCTATTATAATCTAACTTCTCGCACTCTATTAAATATACTGTAAATGTCGTTTCATTTCAAATTATTTATCTTTATTTTTACCGATGAGAAATAAGAAACAGGGGCAAGATTATTATACTTATAAATAAATTCGCAGACATCTCTAATCTCTTCAAAACTTTCTCGCAACGAAACTTTCGGTCTTAAAAACGTCCGCTACAAAAGTGCGCCGAAGTTGCTAGAGCTTGATCGTATCAAAAAATTCTGAAACTGCAAAGTATTAACTAGTGGTATTAACTTTCTCAAATTAAACATTTCCTTGCTCGTGTCGCATTTTCTCCGAGCCTTTAATTCACGAGGAGAAGAAACACGAACTCTGGTTGAACGACCCTTCAATATTCATGTCTTTGTTAAAAATTTCTTCTGAATACAACGTTATTAGGTATAACAATATCGTCAGGTAACGCCTCGACCCATACATTATTTCGATAAAATCGTCGCATTAGTAACAGTTGATAGTATAGGAAGGGCAGTGGGGAACAGAGGGTGGCGGAGGATGGACTCGTGCGAGAGTTGTTATCGCGACTTTTCGCGATTTATAGTACAGCCGTGAGGTATACGCAAAAAGCACGTGCTCGTAAATTTTGCGGTCCTAGAAACGAAGTAAAAAAGAAAAATAGAAGGAACATCAAGGGGGTGTATATTGTGATACCACTGGTATGTACGGTCTCGCGTCTAACCCTGGTGCAGCAATAAATATAGATATAACGTATCTGTGTATAATCTATAACGTATATATTCTAGAATAGATAACTATTATCATCGTATGGTAAAAAATATCTATTTCAAAAGTTAGTATATTAATACTCGTACGCACACTATATCATTTTTATTGTAACCCATCAACACTAACACCGTGCTATATCAATTTCAATCCTCATTCATCCCTCATTTTCTCATCTTTCAAATCTTTCTTCGTATCAAATAGAAACACGACGAAGTCACGGTTATCCGAGTTCCGTTTAATCGAAGTACCGTATTATCCGAGGTGCTTCGAACTTTACCGTAACTTTATCTTTTCCAAATAAAAACATGGACAGTACGAAAGCGTAAATAATCAGATATTATGAAAGCATTTAATCAAACTTTCAAACGATTAAGTAATTAATTAAGCTCAAATAAATGTACATTACATTATCAAAATGTTTTCTATGATTTATTATACGACTTATGGACACTCGTCAATTTTTTCGTATTATTCGAATTTTCGACTATCGGAGATAAGCTCCGTCCACATCACCTCGGATAATCGATGTTCTATCGTATTTCTATTGAAAATAAAAACAACAAAGTTCCTGTTCTGACATACGATTCTTTGCACTATTCACAGTTAGTATTTTTCTACATTTGCCCCGTAACATGTCGAATTGACACAAGGGACGAATAAGAGTCAAACGTTCTTTTTCCAGCGCCACGTCTCGTCCACAGGGCGAACAAAATTGCCTGGCGAGATAGCTTGTGCACAGATGCGAAGAGGTTAATGTCTTTTTAAATCGTTGGTTGCATTGTTAGCTCGCGTAAGTGAACGTAATTAACGCGGAGTAATTAGTGGCAATCGGTGAATGCAATTAGTTCGACAGTTTTATATTTGTTCGTCGGTGCAGCCCGGTCGATGCGAACAGCGCCGCTCTTAATGAACCGAGACACGGGGGTGAATTTCACGTGGAGAAAAACTCGGTACCGCCGTGCAAATTGGCTGCTATGGTTATTTCATAAGTTCGTAGTATCGCGGCATAGGGAAACCTGCAGTGGAATTCTTCGTCGGTAGTTTCGGTGTTTTCGATTTTCACGGATTTGCTTCGTGCACACGGCGAATAAATTGCGTTACGAAAACGCGCGTTGCGGCTGCGCGGTAATTCTTGGTAAATACGTCAATTAGTATGGGGTAATTTCGTGACGTTAACGAGAGAGGATAATCGTGAATTATATCTGTCAGCGACAGAGGAAAAGGTAATAATGCTCTATCAAACGAAATTGTAAAGTATCTCCGTTATTCCTATGTGAATTTGAATAGCCGTGGCTTGCGGTCGCAACTTTGAAACTTTATTGCCCTGTTAATTAATTTTTGTTATTTATATCGTGCCATTGTTGCAAAGGTATTACAGCGTAACTTGGCAAACGCGTTTCCCGAGTTTCGTATTTTTTAGGTTTCTTCGGGGTCTGTAAACTGAGGAAATGAACCACGTTTCGATTTTACAAATATTACTCTTTTTGCTGGTAAATTTGATGAACAAAGTGTATTATTATTATGTTTAAAGATAAATTTAACGTTTTTGAAAAATTATATTACGTTTCGACGACGCAATGTTGATAAAATGTTTGCATTGGTATTTATTATTTCTAAAGGAAAGAATAACGTGAATTATGCTGGTAAATCCAGTAAAATAAAATTAGCTTGCAATTATCCTTTTATAAAAATGGCAAGCGCATCTGAATTAATATCTGGTACGTTGTAATATTTACTAGTTCGAATACAGAAAGTGTAAGCGTTGGTTATCTCATTTGAACGTGAATTACGCAGGGGAATAATTGGAACATTATGTAGAATACAGTTGGTATCTTCGTGGTAAATTGCTGTGTAAATTACCGAACGTCTATGAGTCATCAAGATTGATGATTCCGTAGCTGGAAATGAAAGCGCTTCGTTTGCACGAAACACGTTCCGGGGAGCGATTGATAAAAGCAGATATCGTGGAAATGGTTACTGAGAAATTTGTTGTCCACGTATGCGTGACTGGCGTTTTCATTCCCGATAGCAAAGGGTGGCCCCGTCAACCAGGAAGCCGGTGTCACTCTTTGTCATCGCTTTTAACGATCAGTTGATGCATGCACTTGCTGACAGTCAGCCGCGATGCTTAAAGATTACACACCCTGCTTCTCATAAATCACCTGTCCTTTTGTGTCGACGGTGCAATTGGCATCTAAGTAGAAGGCCTACGGTCTTTCGATAAATCAAAGCCTTAAACGGACGTTTAAAGTCCCGTTTCATACGAGTCGAGTAAAAATACATTGTAATCTTGAAATTATTTTACGTCATTGGAAAGAATATTTTTGAACTTTTGGGGAGGATGTGAAAGCCAAGTAGGGAAAGAATTTTGTTAATACGAGATTGCTTGAACACGAACGGAGTTTAAAAACTGCTCTTTTATACAAAGTAGAAAACGTGATTTCTCATGTTCTTTCCCGTTGTTCTCAACGAAATTCGAAAATCTGATTTGTACGAAGTTTAATACACAAAGCTACTATTAATATTCATTTAGATGATGGATAATGCATTTAGAGTAAAACATCTGAGTAACCAGCCATTGGATAAATCTTGCTTGATTTTTTTGTAAACGAAGGTATATAGAATATGCAAAAGTCAACGTCACTGTCCTTTACACGATACATGCATAATTCCATTAAATCGTAATGTTTTATCTGGTATAAAAGTCATGTTTCATGAAAAATATTTTTTGCTTCAAAAGCTCGTTCTCCAAAATATCTGATCCACGTATTCGCGGATAACGATGATAAAAAATTTAATTAACATCATGCATAGATAATGAAAAAATTGATACTAAAAATTAAACTTTGACCAGGGATCTGATATGTAAAAGGCTTCCGAAAAATCATCCAGCTCTCATTGTACCTTTTCCAATATATGTATCTCATCATCTCAAGCATTATTCATCGAATTTCATTACTTAATCGTAGAGGTACATGTGTAGACTTTCAGAATTTAATGAAGGCAGTAAACACTCTATATTCGGTTTCATTTATTAAACCATGTTTTAAATTCGATGGGAATCATATTTTACAAGTATCCGTTTCTCCTCATTTTTTTCGCAACTAGTTGATAACGTGGATTCTTGGATCGTAATCGTTGAAATTCCAGTCGAATGGCGGATGTTAGTTTAATAGAGAAACGAAATTGAGGGAATTTCAGCCGTCGAGAACTACGATACAACGAAGTTCAGGTTATAATCCGCCGAAACATAATAGTTGTAGCTGTTATTGTAGTAATGTCGATGGTCGCCATCAAGCTCGATACGATGAGAAGGTTTCCGGTTCAACGACGAATAAACAATCAAATACGGAATCAGTATCGAAATTGTATTTACTGTAATTTCGAAACGATGACCGCCCTCCTCGTATAAATTCCCGTCACGATGCTTTTTACGAGAATAAATATTTCATTTTTGCCATTAAATTATTCTGTAAAAACGAAACGTAGAAATTTCATTCCCCGAGATTTATCATATTTTATCATAAATCGCATCTCTGTTTTTATTATATGTCGTTGTTTGAAGTTTTCGGAATTATATCCAGATAAAAGTTTGCCTTTACTTTCATATTAAATATTTCTAGCTGCTTCGAGGTCTAAAAATTTTCCAGAATTTACCGCGCGCAATTAAATCACGCGAAGGCTGGAGTTTAACAAAATAAAACAGTCAGTCTTTTGATTTGACGCTTTGCAAAGAGAAAGAATGGACGATTTTTCGATGAATAGAGAAGACAATTGATAGGGGCAGATCGATTAATTTCTGGAGAGAATCAATTTTCGGTTCAATTTTGGCAAGATGATATTGGATCGCGTGCATTGGGCATATCAATTTGATCGTGATCGTCTGCTGTCACGAACCGTGATGCGCGTCAGCATCCTTCCGCATATTTTTTCGTTTCCTGGACGGCTTTATCATCTTTGTGCAAGGAATACAGCGAATCGTTGCAACTTCCTGAAGATCGATTTTTCTTTTTTTAGTAGAAAATTTTCATTTTATGACAGAGGGAATATAACGAGCGAAATATCACGTGTTTCGAACATTTTTCTCCTATACATATAATAAGAATTATTTTAACGGCTTACATAAATCTAAGTAAATATTTTTATATCGTTATACTTTATGAATGTGATTGGTGCGATATGTTGAATCGTTTAAGATTTACAAAGATTATCTAAGATTTATTAAGTAGTTAACTACAAAGGTAGATGTGAACGTTGCTTGAATAATTTAGATTTGAGATACGTACGGTTGCAATTAATTACGCGATAAAAACAGTGTTAATTGTTCTAATAAACAATCGTGTGTGCTAGGAGTAGCAAGAGATCTTTATTTAGCTTTTATAAGAAACGCGATGTACAAAGTACAAAGTACTGCGTTCAGATAATTATCTCTGATATTATATGTACATATATCCTTTTATAAATTAAATTTATGTTATAAGCTGCTGTACACTGGGTCATTCAAAGTCTAGATAAACTATCTGAGATACGTTAAACAATACCGATATCCTATACTTTGTCGAAATTATGAGTCTTCGTATACACGTTTATATTTCCTGAATGTAATGATTACGGTATATTTGATTATTCTCAAAATTTTGCGTGATTAATCAACATTTTTTAAAAGTAGTAATGACATATATCTTTTGATAATTACGTTCACATTCTATCAATATCGTTTTATCGAATCATTTGAAGTTTAGAACCATCCAAGATCTCCTTAACGATAAGTGTCACATTATGTTTAAAGTTCACAAGAAGCACCCACGATATCTTTGGTAACAACTACACACACATAGATCTTCTCAAATTGTATTTCATTAATAAGGTATAAAATTCGAGAGAATATAACGTGTTCCATATAAAAGAACTAGTGAAAGCAATCCAGTTTGTCTTTGCTAAATTTTCCTCTCTGTTTTTATTGTGTTCTCCATCCTGTGCCCAAACCATTGCAAGCGCGGTGCCGCCCTACAAATGGAAACGCAATCACTTCGAGCATCCAGTTAATTACCGATCGAACAATGTATCATTCCAAAATAATTCTAAACCACAGCGACATCGGAAGGTTATTCATTGCTGCCGCAGTCGTCCATTTTCAACCAACATTAATTAACGTTTTCGATGTATGCGAAACGCTTGCGTAAAAAGCAGCTATCGCCTATCAACCCTTGCACGTTATTCCACGCTCCATTCGCATTGCGACATTTGAATTCTTAAAATTCCCCAAAATAACTGATACAAGTTTCGCAACTATAAAGATCAAAATCATAAAAAAATCGGGCGTAACTTGGTCATGGAGAAGGGGAAGCTCGTCGTGTTCGTAACTTGTCGTAAATTCACAATTTTACGGATTTCCATTCCGCGAGATGCTGTCGTAACGACGAGCCCAATAAACCGAGAAAAGAGGGGAGAAGGAAGAAAAGCAGATAGAAGGAACCGTCAAACGTGAAAAAAAGGAGAAAAAGGAAAACGAGTTTCTAGCCAATGCACGACAACACAGCATGCTGGCTAATGAAGCGTTAATAAACCCTTTTCATCGAGCTGAACAGTCTGTTTCTTTTTTTTCCGAAGAATAAAATCCAAACGGGCCGCTAAAAATCCACCTTTAAAATCCCTGCGTTTCCATCCATGGAAATACGCTGGATGCCCGATGAATGATCCATCCGCCTCGTGGCAGCATTGATACGTGTGGCGTGCGGGTGATGCAAATGCGAGGGATGTGGGCCGTGCACGGCTCCCAACTTTCGTGATAACGTGCTCGTAACGGTAAGGTGTAACTTTGAACGTAGTTGCTGCCGAACTATATACCCCCGCTGATTACCCTGCAACGTGTACAACGTGTATACGTATGGGACCGGGTATATAAGAGGGTTGGTCGGCCGTCTGACGAAGCGTAGACGCGCGCTCGTGAACGTATACACAACGTTGGGCCACGTCTTTTCCATGCGTGCATGCACGAGGCCGATTGCGCCAGTATGGGAAACAATATCACGTGGCAAACGGCTAACGAGGCTGCTGCGGCTACAGGAAGCACGATCTTACCGTCAGAATACAGCTTCCGTTTTGTAATTAGAGGGAGCACTAGGTATTCCAACAGAGAGATACGTTTGCGTGTGCTTCTCCAGCCGAGCGTGTACAGTTCGGGAGAGTGTGCGCCGATTAATTCCCAAGATAATTAAAACGGAAGCAGCTTACGCGATTATTTTTTCCATCTTTTTCTTTTATCGTTCGTTTGATTTACGAAGATACCACCGCAACGTGTACGGCTTGCTCCTCCTAGGTACCGCCCAGGCTTATGGCGGCTGTATAAATTTTACGTCGTTTTTAGTTTCGCACCGGCCACCGTTCAAACCTGTTCCCGTGGTCGTTCTGGAAATTTAGGATCCCCGGCGTGTTTCAGCCGCTCTTTTTCTCCTTTTTATTCGATGAGTTTTCTCTTCCTCTTTGCTTTCATTCCGCTTTTCAGGAACGCGTCGAGGGTTTCATGGCTGTCGCGAACCATCGGAAGCAACAGTCTAGCGCGAGATATGTTTCTGGTGGTGCTTTCGAGAGGCACGTGTTTAATTTGGTTAAAGACAGTCTTGATGTTGTTTTCACGGCCTGGATTATCACATATAATATATTTACACTACGCAATGTTATATGTAAGTATTATATTTAACACTGTCAACCTTTAACATCGTTTGAGTAGCCTCTTTCGTTTCTCTGATGAAGCCAACTGCAGTGTTGGCAAACTGTCGGAAATCTGTTTGACCCACAGCTCTGTTGCACTGCGTAACACCGTGCGATGTGAAAATATTACGTGTAATTTGCTGAATGTTCTTAATAGAGAAAGTTAATAGGATTCTCTACTTTGTCTTATACTTTAGTTGGAATGATGTAACAGTCATTCATAGCTGGAAAAAGGTGGGGAATGGAGGAAACCACGATAGAAATATCTCGATATCGGAATTATCGAGTGAAATTCCGCCGGGAATTGATAGTTCGTGGGAACAGGATTTTATTCCCGCGTTAAAATCTCGAATTTCTCAATGCGCAGCCGCTAATTCCTCGATAAACACTCTCTATTTAGGACGACTATTAATATCGTTTCTCAGCGTTGCCTCGAAACTAAACGTGGCATTGATAGATCGACCACGATCTTTATCGTCGAAAGAAAGACGACCAAACGTGCAATTCTCGGGGGCCAACGTGTGACCCAGTATTTAAGCACACCCATTCACTCGCGACTTTCCTTCTTTTTCCCCTGCTTTTCTTCCCCTCCTTTTGCCTTTTAATACTCAGGATGCTGAAGAACGAAAGAAAATTACGTGAGCAGACTGCAAATTGTGTAACTTATATTCGAGGCGTACAAAGAGAAACTGACGCGTGATGTACGAGCAACATTTCGTTGTCGAGCTCAGAAAATCATATATCTGGACTCCGGAGCCAGAGTGTATCGAGTCATTGCACACTTTTCGAACTCTGGAGAGCAAATCAAAGTTGCAAAGACCTGGTAACAAAATATACAGGTCAAATATCATTTTTGCGCTATTACATCAAAAGCTAAACGACTCCGAACGAACAAATTTTTGCCGTTTGAAAGGGTAAAAAATGTAATACGAGAAACATATTAAATATCATGTTTAAAAAAAAAGTAGATTTTATAACTCTGTCTCTGGGACTCGGATACGTAATATTCCCTTATTAAAATCACGAAACGCTCGGGATAAACAAAATTGCAAGCATCTCACCGACTACAACAATGCAAAGTTTATTTCAATATTATGCAACATACAACCGTGGCATATACTATCAGAAAAATTCCCCCTGGCTATTTACACGTGTAGATCTTCTCACGCGAAGAAAGCCTCCACACCCTCCCTAAGGGTTTGCGTTTTCACGACCTTAGGGGATCTCTCTAGTTACTTATTCACTTTAAACTCCATAGTGGAATCTTACGGAACACTAAGAAGGAACGTTCATCAGTATCAAGGAGGTTTTGCCGGTTTTCTAAAATCACTTTTCCCTGCATACAATTGTTAATGTCCGGAGTTAACAGCGCGCGAGGAAACTGTATACCGCAGGGGGTAGTAAAAAGCGTTCGCGGATAGAAGAAAAATGATATATTTATGAGATACGGGGGTGGTCGTTTCCGCTTCATGCAAACGAGAAGGAAGGCGGGAAGTGTGTTTTTGAGAACACACTCGGCCCACCGCCACCGTTCGAGGAGTAATAACTGCCACGGTGAAAAGTAGGTCGTTCAGAGACGCGAAAGGGTCATAACATTTTATTTTTTGGCCGTGTAACGTCTATACTAAGGCGTTCGTCCGGTATTGCGTATTCCCCAGTCCTGGTCTCGCCCCATCCGATAAACTGGGTCGTTCGCCATTGTTCGATATTATTTATCGCGTCCATTAATTCTTCTCTTCTCGACCGACCTTCTAATTCTTTTCGACTGACCCCTACCTTTTCATGAAATCTCGATCAACTAGGTTTAAGAGAAGGTAGCCTAAACTGGCGACCTCCAATTATACGGGTTCTCTTCATTGGGAACTGCTTCTTGTTCCTGTTGATTTTTGCGATAAACTTTGTCTTTGGATTTTTAGCGTAATTGTTATTGAGACAGTTTATTTTGCACTTCGATCGTCGAGTTAATTTTGGATGTTATCCGTATTTTTTCAGTTAACTGCCGGGTTAATTTTCCAATTGAGCGATATGCGATTGTATTGTATGCTCTAAGTATTTTAATTGTTTGTTTTAGTTATTTGAATGCTCTGGCTGTTGGTTAATTTTGAAAATGAATGACATGAGAGGAAAACGTTACATTGTAAAAAATATCCGTTGATTTCCAAAAGATATTAATAATCTTGGAATAGTTTTAGATGAAGTTTCTTTTTACGTATTTTTCTTTCTTTCGTTGATAAATGCCATTTTTGGATTCATACAAAATGAGAATAGTGTTTTTATTATTAGTCAACTTTACTTAGCTAAAATTTACATGCTCAATTTATCAGTATGATAAAAAGAATCCCATAAAATATAGCATTCGCGGCTCACACTAAATCTAAAAGAACCCCATTTCACAAACTCGAAGTCGTTCGTCACGTTCATTACCTTTGAAAAGAATCCCACGTCCCTCCAATCAATTTAGAATCCCCAACAACCCTCGCGTGCGATCTCACCCCTAGCTTCCTTAAAGAAGAAACTTCGTTCCTGTTGAAGCAATGCCCCATCGATATTTTTATTCGACCCCATATTACCTCATCTACGCATCTATAGGTATGTTCTGATCGTTCGCATGAAAAATTCCTGGTGAAGGATGTACAGTTCTGTGCAAATGTTTTGGATCATCTACCGACTCGCCAAATATAAGACGAAGGAATATCAAGCGATGAAATATAAAACGAAGGAATAAAACCATATCTAACAGTAAAATAGAAACAAAAGATAATGGTAACACATTTGCGGTCTTCCGGGTTCCAATCGTATTTTTATCAGTAGATCTGTGTTACGTTTTATTCCAATATTTCGTGAACATTCTAGTTCGCTTCTTCGTAACAGACCTGAAAAGTTTGTCAGATTATATCATCCGATCATCGTGAAAGTTTAAAATTCGAAACGTCAATGATAATCAGTAGACATTCATTTATAAGAAATTTGAACATTCCGTGTAAAATTGCACAGAATGTACATAATACGAGAAAGTATAAAGTACATTGTTCTCTATGATGTTTAAATAGATAAACTATAATACTCAAGTACGTAACAATTTTCTACCGTGGTTCTACTCCTTCGATTATATTCTCAAAAATACAAATTCGCATAAAAATCCACAGTCTAGCGATTAGAGAGTGGATTTGTATGCGTTTACGCAAAGTCTGAATAGATGGTATATATTACTAAAATGATCGCTAAAAGTGAATAAAATTCAAAGTATCGAAATCGGCTGATGTTCCAATCGATTCGATGTCGTCCGTCCCCCTGCGTGTAGAAGCGACGTGAATTTATCGCGGTCCGTGCAGAGGAGACGAGAATCGGGAAAGCAATCGGCTAGCAAAGGCGAATGTTCGCCATGGGCGTGTCGCTTATTATACTTTCTTATTATTTATCGACTCTCATAAATACGGACTCCGATGGTGGCTGCTACCGGGATGAGATTTATGGCGGTCTTGAATTAGCGTCACCTAGCTTGGTATTTTTCATCGGCATATTAATTCGGACACGCTTATCCTCGACGCGACGCGTCCTACGGAATGAAGCCAGGAATCCATTAGCGTTGATCGTCCCTCTTGAACCCGATTCTAGCCGCGCTCCCGACCAAAACGTCGAGATAACACGAAAGGAAGTCGGGTCGATGATTACCCCGTGCTTTCAGCCAGCTCTTTCGCCCGTGATAACTGCTTCGCGATTATAATGATGTTATTTGCAGGGCATCGAAGAATGCGATGGGTCGATGATATCGTTGGGATCCTCCTGTATTTTAGTATTTTTCAGACAATAGGGTTGTAGTTGTGGTTTTCGATGTTGGGCTTTCTCGGAGTTGCGAACGAGTGGAGTTGTGCGATCTTCCTAATTTATCTGTCTGAGAAATGTCTGCAGGATTCGTAACTGTTCTAGGAGCCTTTATTTTTACAATCGCTCATTTTTTTTTTTTAGTGGACAGAAAGATTTTTAACATTATGAGGGAAGATGTAGTATAAAATTGATACGCGAAATCGCAGGCATTTAAGAAATTGAAGAAGATTTGGGACGAGACTTGACGTTAATCGAAATCCGCTGATGCTTTTTAGACACTCGGTCGTCTAAATGAAGTGTCAATTCGTGTGAATTTGCAGTGAAAAGTTTTCTATTTTAGAAAGATGCATAAAGTAACGAATTACTTCCATTTTAAAAGACATATGGTAGAAATAATTCATCTAGATAAATGTTAAACACCTCCTAATCGATTCATCTTCGATAATCTTTCATTTCTGATCTTTCGAAAATACATCCTGACAATAAAGAGCAGTCACTTTCGTGTCACTATTAACCGTAAAAACACGCTCGATAAAACATACATAGAAATCTTCAGTCCAGCCTGTGTATCCATGAGCGTTTATTCGTGAAACGACGTTAAAATTCACGCGCGAAGTTCCGATCGAACGCCGAATGAAATATCCTTCGTTGGACGTTCGGTATTCGCCGAATCCCGAGCCAGTTTTGAATCCCAAGCTAGAGAGAGAGAGAGAGAGAGAGAGAGAGAGACGAGCTGTTATTTCATTGTTTTTAGTGTGGAAAATCGACTATCGAGGTCTGAAAATTCGATCGTTCCATCGGGAATCCCATTCATCGTCGTTTCAAAATGATGACCGTAGAAACAAGTCTTCGCGCCACTCGTACACTCGTCGTTCCAATCTTTTGCAATTTGTTTCTTGAAGATTCGACTGTTCTTCTCGAATTGATCGACTGATTCTTCTTCGAAACTCGGTACATTGCTAATGGCGGCTATTTAACCGGCAGACGGCACGTTCTATCGGTTATTCCGCAACTTGGGTCATTTCGCGATGCTGGCGAATAAAATGGTGCCTAGAGCATTGATTTAATACGAGCCAGCTATTATGTGCACATCGGCCACGGAGGAAGCGCGGAATAAATTTATCAGCCGGGAATTATCCTCGTCCGAATTTGTATTCGCTGGTATTTTCCTGCGCGGTGAAATACGACGGTCGACGATGTCTTATGTCATCGCTCGAACGTGGCCTTTGATATTAGGTTGATGCATGCGGTGTGTCGTTTCCTCGGATGAAACTTTAGTAGCACGTACGAAATATCATAAATAGACTGCGGACTTTTATGCATTTATGGAGAACGTGAAAGCACAAATTTGCTGAGAACCGCACGCAATATGAGAAAATATACAGTTGGGTGACACAAATAAATGGATGAATGGTGGAAATCGGTATCAATAAAATTTAATCCAAGTCGTTTCAGTGTCATACACTTAAGTTTCATTTATTATATATTCTTATAACACGTTGATTATTTTTTAGCAAATAATTGAAAGTAATAATTACATTTTTGCGCAAATAAGCCGTATCTAACGAAATCTCATCGATTCCATCTGTTTCCACTATCTGTTCATTTATATTCGACGACCGTATAAAATATCCAAAGTATAGTGGTATCGTGATACTTGGCAGGTAAAACAATTTTCTACCGAGTCTATGTTTTTTTAATCATATTGCGAAGAATATGAATTTGCATAAAGATCTGCACGCTAATCATAAAAATTCTGCAGAATGCAAAGAGTTGGAAAGAGAAAGGCTAGTAAATCAATATTTCTGCGATAGTTTCAAAGAACTCGGTTTGTTACACTCAGCGTGCGCCCTCCTGCATATACAATGCAGCAGCAGATAGAACGGGCAAGTGAAAAGTAGCTGACAAAAGGCCAGAAAGGGGGCGATCGGTGGAAATCCATTTTCTCGATAATTCCCTTTCGATCTCTTGCTGCAATTTAATCCCGCAACAAAAAGTTTCTCCGAGTCACGCGACGAGAAAAAGAGTTGGCTTCTCTTTTGTTCTGTACGTAAACGTCTCGCTAGCTCAAAGAATGCTTCATCGAAGAGAATACAATTAAGAGGAGCAACGAAACAATACAACGAACTAATGCTTCGAAATGGGAGGGGAAAAAAGAAGGACGACGGAAGGAAGAAGATTGATAAGGAGAGGAGAGAACGGTGGAAATGTCTTTTCATTACTCGACTGATTGCACGAGCAAATAGAGCAAATAAAGCAAATGTGGACGAGGCGAGGGTAAGATAGAGGAGAGTAGTTTCCACGCTAACAGTACGTCGTAAATGCACTGCATGCATTCTGCATATCGGTTTGCTTCGAAGAGCAACCGCAGTTAATGGCGACAACCTCCGTATAGCGATATCTTGGAAGACGAGAACAGTCGCGTTTTATGGAACTGTCTTTGGCGTACGCATTCGCAATCGCGAACTAAGTTAGAACGGTTCGCCGTTACACACGCTTCGACTCTCTTCGAGGAAGTTCCTTTTCTCCCTGCAAGTAGAACTTTAGACACGTTGCAACTTTCCCGGTGTGTAACTTTGAGATGGTTTTGTCTGTGGATGAAAAATTTTGGTACCATCTAATCCGTATTGTGCGAGTTGGGAAAAGTTTGTTAGTTTAAGTTTTGTTCCTCGGCGATCTTCTCGGCTGGATTGCAGCGAGATTTTGATTTGTGAGAAGATAGAAGTGATAGATTGGTAGATTGGTAAATATTACTTATTGTTAGGTAGTAGATTCGTAGATGGCTAAATGATACTTATAGTTAGATAGTAGATTGGTATTATTCTTTAAAAGGGACAAACAGAAATTTAGATTTCTTGTGGATTGGGTGAAAGTGTTTTTTACTCTGAGTAGAATGAGTGAGATATTTATTTGGCAAAATTGGTAGAGTGGTGCTATATTCTTTAAATAAGTGGAAAAGTAGAAGTTTAGATTTCTCGTGAATTGGAAGGCAGAGTCTTTTATTGGGTTGCCCGGAAACTTTGTTGCGATTTTTAAGCAATTTGGTCGACATGAAGGATCATATTGAATTTTCGCCGAAAAACCTGACAGATTTTTCAAGGATGGAATATTCAAGTTGCGTGAAAGATGAAGAAAGGTTGTGGAACAAAATGGCATCTATGTAATTCAGTAAATGTACATCGATTCGAAATGTAAATCAGAACGAACTTTCCAGGCGACCCAATAATTTGGAGATTTTTATTTGATAGAATTGGTAGACTGGTGTTATCCTTTAAAGAGGGAGGAAAGTAGAAATTTAGTTTTCTTGTGAACTGGAAAAAAAAGTCTTTTACTTTGGAGATTGTTATTTCCTGAAGTTGGTAAATTGATACTATTCTTTGAGCAGGGAGGAAAGCACAAATTTAGATTTCTTGTGAATTGGATAAGAAAGTCTCTTTGGAGGTTTGGAGATTACTATTTGGTAAAATTAGTAGATTGATACTATTCTTTAAATAGGAAAGAAAGTAGAAATTTACACTTCCTGCTAATTAGAAAAGAAAGTCTTTTAGTTTGCAGATTATTATTTCACAAAATTGCCACATCAGTATTATTCTTTAAATAGGGAGGAAAGTAAAAATTAAAATCCCTTGCGAATCGAAAAAGAGCCTTCTGGTTAAGCATATGCTTTAATTCAATGTTTAAAAGGTCAATCTCCAATTCCTCGTCGAATTCGTCGATCTAACAGAACCACGACATTCATATTCCCTTACACAAAAAACAAACCACAGGAGAAAAGGATATCGTCGTGGAAGCAGGGCTAAGGTTACCCCATGGATAGTCGATAGCCAGATACGACTTGGAATTTATAGCGTGTCGACGTTTGTTCTTGTAAAAACTGTCCCCGCACTCTTTTACCTATCGTTTCTATCCCTGGGATTCGTCGTTACTTCTGCTTTGCCCTGCTTGCACGACCGGCGTTCCGCAATTTTACGAGGGAATTTACGCGATTTCCAATACAAAACTCGTTCCGGTTTTATCGTGCCGCCGTTCCAACACTGTGTGGCCGTAGTGTCCCTGTCGTGAAGGAAATCTGTTCGTTCATCCCCCTTTTCACCCCTTTTCACCAGGTGTTCGCTCGTGGTAGATCAGTTGACGATGGCAAAATTACATTCCGTGATTTTGAAATTTCTCTTAGGCCATCCACACGCCAGTGGTATGAATATTTGCAATGCAAAATCACTGGAAAATGGAGACACGTGCTGCATTCGGCCGATTCTGGATATATTACGAAAGTTTCAAGCTGAAATTCATCTTCGATCATCTGGCCTGTTGAATCCTGTCATTTTGACCATTTTATTTAACGTTCTATTCGTTCGGAAAAATAGAGATTCTTTTATGTTTCATTTTTCTCTTTATCGTGAATATAATATTAAAATATGTGTGTCTCCGCGAAAGCTTCTTTGGTACTTGCAGCGAGTAGAAGCGCTTTCTTATCAGGTTCTGTACGTATCATCTTTGTACTATCAAATTTTTGTATTCACGTGAAAATAATGACGTCGTCTATAGACTACGGAAAATGTGAAGATCCACAGAATGTACATAATATGCAAAGATATACAAATAAAGTCAGAGTTTTGCATTATATTATATTATTTATTTATTTATTTATTATATTTGTTTAGTAGAAAAAACTTCTTTTACTTAGATTCCATCTTTCTAATTACATTTACAAAAATATGAATTTGCATACAGAAATATCCGCAGCCTAGTCACGTATTAATCGTTTGAGTGTACACATTGGTGAGATATTTCAATCGAGAGTTGTCGATTTGTCGATAGTTAGTTGCGACGTAGCTTTTCCCTGTGTGAGAACCATTCAACGGTTTTTGAATGTTGCCGATACAAAGTTCGTTCTATTGGCATCCTTTCGTTCGTCGTTTCATGGTCTCATAGGATTGCCGTCGGGGCTTCAAGGCCACGACTAGTAGAAAATCCATTTGACACGACTTTCCGGCAATAAATCCGGCGAACGTGTTTCCGATCGCGCGAGAGACGCGCGGAAACACTTGGCCACCATCGAATCGCACGCTACACACTCTGAAAACCATCCTCCGTCAACGTTCGAAATCCGATTTCTCATTTTATCTGCGCGCCGTTAAAGTTTGATACGCTCGCTAGGCCATCGGCCGCACCCTGAATGATTCAGCCTGTTGACTTTTTAATTTCCACCGAGGAGTTTCAGCTTCTCGCTTGTCGCTCGTCCAAGATTAATCGATCCGCGACGTGGTTAATTGATCGAGGGCGAAAAAGAGAGAGGTTTATTTATGACGATAAATAGTCCTCCGTTTATTGTTATTATGTATTTTCATTGTGTTTACGGAGGTATTGTTGCGTCGTAAATTATTGGCTCATATCGTGAATTATAGCAGAGAATTGTGTAATAGTGTCGAAAGGTATTTGTTTAGTCTTACAATGTACAGTTCATAATATTTTATGGAAGCTTTATAGATTTATAATTAGACTGTGTATATACATTATTATATCTATATATTATACATCGTATGCAGAATGTATAAAATATTCAAAGCGTGATATTGCCTATAATGTATCTCTATAATAGGTTTTACCCCTTGCATTCCATATTTCCATGTGTATCTTTAATCTCGATTTCTTTGGTATAAGTTGTACACTTGAGTCATCGATGCTTCTATTATAGTTCTGCTTCTAGTACATTGATTTTCTACATTAAAGTTTCCAAGTTGTCCTATCAAAATTCGAAACGATATCGAATACGGGCGTCTACCTATCTACGATAAATCTCAACGTGGGATGCACACGGAAAATTGAGGTTTCGCCGGAGAAAGAATCGACAAGTCAGAAGCTGACAGGGCCATGTCATCGGAAATAAAATTATCTGTTTGGAAGGTTCCTCGACCCGAGGATAGGAAAAACAGAATGGATGAAACATTGCTCGAGCAATTACGGCGATTTAACCCAGAACGAAGTAAATCTGGCAGTTCATGACTGCTATTAACCTGCTTCCAAAAAGAGCACCGCGGTGAAGAATTCAAACTTATTCGAACGAGAAAGCAAGTTTTAAAGGAGCAGCCGCGTATTCATCACTCTCTCTCTCCACTGAAACGTATGCGTCTCTTATCGCTGCAGCTCTCTCTCTCTCTCTCTCTCTCTCTCTTTCTTCTAGTGGAAAACTGGAGGAATGCGGAAATAGTGACTCGAGAATATAGGACGAAGGGAAAAGATCTCTTGGAAGTAGGAAGAAGGCAACCTTACGGATGAAATACAGGAAGGGGAGGCGATTGCCAAGAAATAGGGCCGTTTTAGCGTCGTCCACCGAGCGGCCTCGTTCCATGCATAACAAAGGAACGTCGTACGGCACAGGGATAATCTTTCCACGAGGACTACGAGGACACTTCAACTCTCTGTCGTTGCAAACCTACGGGGTATCCGGGAGTATCTCGTAAATTTCACCGATGGAACAACCCTGCCCTGAACTGACGACGACGTTCGCGACGACGCGACGGCGCGACGCTCTAACTTTCAACGAAGTAGCCTCGTATTCGTTATTCAACAGTTTATTATCACGACAAATTTTTGGGTGATCCTTTAAACTTTCCGTTCATAAGACTTTTGCGAAGCTGTGAATAATACCAATGATCAGATTGAGGATTTTCGTAAATCTATTTAATGGAAGAGGTAGAATCTGTCAGAAATAGAAATATTATTATTTCATCTTTTAGATATTTAAGAAGTAGATTACTTTGAGCGTGTTTGCTTATTGTAGCACGTTTAAATCCCTTCACAAGCAAAGATTAAACCTATCAACTGCACTTTTGTATTACTACTTTATCCCTGTGCTGCCTCTCAAAGAAATTATATCTCATTATATAATATTAGAAAGTTCACGTAAAACACAAACGACGACACTGGACGATTAAAATCAAACCATGCAGCCACAACACAAAATTCTCAAATTCTCAGTGACAGAAAAATAAAAGGCAAAAAAAAGAGGGATTGACGAAAGTCCCCTGTTGGTATCTCGTTACACGGGGATTACGGGCGTTCGTTGTGAAAGGGTTAGAGCTACGTCTACTTTTTATCTTCCCATCGAGCTCGTTACCCACAGAGCGTGGGAACCCCGTGAACCGTGCAACAAAACCAGGGAAAAGGAAGCGACCTCGGACGTATCGGCCGCACAATCGATACGTGCCAATAACCACAACGACGACGCCCCCTCTCTCTCCGTAATTTGCCGTCTCTTATTTCCGGCCTCATTAACTCGCCTCTCACCGAGGCGAAACGGATATATATTGTCGGCGGAGATTTTCAGAAAATTGGACCGATGTTTTCTCTCCGGTGTTCCGTGCGCTGGATACGTTACAATGGCGCGACGCTTCCTACGCCAGCGAGTAGTATAACGCGATGAATAGAGCCGACACCCTTGCATACGGTTATACACAATGCCTCGCCTGCCCGTACAACGTCCCCTTGCAACGCTCGAAACTGATGTTTGCCGATGAAATTAGTTGGCGAACAGTTAGTTAATTTCTCGCGATCGAAATTCGGCCCGGAAAAGTAATTTAAGCGAGAGCCTCTGGAGGAAATTAACCGGCTGCCGGAAACCGATCCTATCGGCAGGAGAAGTTGCGCGGAAGGGTCACGAATGCTGCTTTATTTTGTGGATGTTTCATAAGCAGCCTGTGGATTTTTATACGCGGGATTTTTATATGGGAAACTTGAGGAGACAAGAATGCAGAGAACGCACGTGACACGTGGAAACTGTAGAAAGTATTCGAAACATAGTGCTTGTTATTAGGTTGCGGATTTTTATGAATTTGGAGGAAATGTAAAAGCGCAAAGGTGTGCATAACATGCAAAAGTATAGGGAATATACAGAGTTCAGTACCTATTGTAATATCTAAAAACTAAAACAAATTTCTGCTTGGGTTCTATTGCTTTAGTTGCATTTACGAAAATACGAATAGAGATAAATACCACCCAGTTTTACCTTTTTCGTAAAATTCATACCATTAATTACTTTTCCACGAATTCTCATCTCCAGGATATTAAATGTCGTTCCGTGTCCCATACCCAATGTATCTATTCACGTTAGAAATTTTGTTTTCCATAAATATGATGACAAGAATCGTTTTGTTAAGAATTGTTGTCCATTGAATCCATTTCTCTTCCTTCAAATTATCCTTCTTCGATAACGTTCAATTCTTATGGGTCAACGTATAAAACGAGAAATAATTTCCTTTATAGTCGGTAAGATAGAATACTTGTCAGCCATCGATGGCGATAATAATAAATCGCGAGGATCGATTGAACGATGTCCATTCAGCTGACTGGGGAAGGTTCAAAAGCTGTTGGAGGATCAGAGAGACGTCATGGTCTAGCAGGATCTCGCGATCAATCAAGGAAATCGTATTCGAGCAGTCTAATAGCCGGTCGATTCCTTCGAGATTGCTATTAATTCGTTCAACGAACCGAGTTGCATCCTTTACGAGCGTCTATCCTCTTGGTCGGTTGGCACGGGCGCGCCAGCTGAGTGCTGGCTTGATTCCAAATCGAATCCATTTAAATACTTGACCTTTTTGCCCTCTGCCGCCTTTTAATTCCCGATTTTATGAGCTCCTTCGGCCGTTAAAAGCCCTTGGTGAAAAGCTATTAATGCACGACGTGCGTATTTTACGAAAAGAGATTGTTTCTTGAGCTCTTAATAGACATCTTCGTCTACTTTACAGCTCGTTTCCGCTGACTTTTATGGTGTAATTTGCCAGATCGTGGATTTATATGCATTTATGCGAAATTTAAATGTGTAGAGTTGCACGTGATGTGCAAAAATATGTGAAACACCCAAAGGGGAACATTATCTAAAATTTGTACGATGCAAAGTTGTAACTTTTTTCGCTGCAAAATCGTCGATCTTTGAATCGTAAGTTCGTGAAAAAAGATCGTGCAATGATTTGTGTAAGCTCGTTTTAAAGGAAGTCTACTTTCTCATCCTTGAATTGAATTTCCTCGAACATTCTTTCACGTTCAGAGACGAGACTGGAAACTAAAGATGATCTTTTTATCCCTTTACTTCTCCAAAGTAACAACAGCTCAGAGATCGACAATTTTTCAGTCAATAATTAATTATCCTTTAATTCTGTTGCGGAATAATTAGAGAACGAAACAAACGTATATTTAGGTTCTACCTTTTTCGTTATTTGCATATATAATTATAAAAAACAAGCCTGATCGAGACTAAATGACCAATAGATTGCGAGATTTACAAATCTGGCTTGCGGAATCGCTCACATTCTGCGTGAAATTATAGAAAAAATAGTAACACGAATATCATAAACGAGAAAACTAATTTGGTTTTAGTGCACATAATTCATGAGATTTTCATGATACAGGCGAATATATATTCCTTGTAGTATGTACGAATTCCTAAATGAAACGATAATTCTTAAAGATTTTCATGTTTTAAGGATTATACGTTTTAACGGTTTATGACTACAGATTTATATATTTTGACATTCTTCACGAGTGCTTTGAGATTTTATTCCCTGCGTAACAATAACAACGGGAAAATCCGTAATGCAACTTTAAAGTCAACAATTGATAGGTTGAAAATCTGAAACGGGACACCCGTATTTTTGAATATAACGTAGAATTTCAGCTTCACGACATATCGAAATGCTGTATTAAACGCATTAATAACTGATCACGAAGAGAGCGAGAGAAAGAGAGACCGCCCCATCGATCTGTACGATTTATTTATAACACTAATATTTGAACTTGCTTCGCTCGTGTATTCCACGTTATTTCTCTGTCTTTTGGCGAGTATCTGATCGCGTTATTTCGAAACCATTCCCACTGATTGTCGAGGTGAACGATCGTTTTATTACGAGGTAAATCCTCGCATTATATCCAATCACCGGGTATCCAGTGAAATTCTATTTTCAAACGACATCGCGACATAGAGAATCGCTTCTTTCCGTTCCTCTGACAAGCCAATTCAATCGTAAATCGGCTCTCAAATTCTTTCTAAACGTGACACACACGCTAATCTTTCGCTATTTAAGGGATTATTCTATCGTACAATAATTTACGAAATCATCGATTCGTAGACTGTAGATTTTTCATCCTATCAGTTCCTGCAACGCAGACTTTGATATGGGAAATTTTGTTAATTTCTATCTTTACCGAAGCACCATTTTTCTCCTTATATATTTCTACTAAATCAAATTTTGACTCGGAGGAATCGGTTGGCTACTGTAAAAATGGAAACACCAGCTCGATTCATGTTGTTATTCAACGGTTCGATTTATTCCTAATAATCAGACCGTGGATTTTTTTGCATTCGTGAGAAATTTACAGCTACTGAAACATAGAACAGAATGCACGTAATATGCAAAAGTATATAAAACGGTCGCAATATAGTTCCCATTCTAACGTTTAATAGATGAAAGAATTTTTTATTCGAGTTCCAATTTTCCAGTTATATTTGTCCAAATATGAATTTCCATAAATGACCGCATTTGCATAAATATTAATAACATTTTGCTAAAACGTCAAACGCCCTATTTATCCAAAACTGTCGTGAAAGAATGCTGGCCAGGTGTCTAAACCGAACCCTGTCGACCCTCATTTCTGGCAACGAGTCGTTGACAGCTTATTGTTAGCTGAAGCCATTTACTTTCGTCACGTCAACGTGTAAGCTCGCTTCTTTCGTTGCTCGTGACACGGAGCCTGGCGTTATTTTCGAATCCACCTGCTGGTGGTCCTGTTTCATCCTAAAAACCTGATATAGCCATGGAAAATAAGGGTACCCGACTCCACTCCATTTTTCCTGTCCTCTAAAGATTCCTTGGTCCTTGGTGGATAGGTTCTTCGTTCATTGTTACCCGGTTTCTTTATTCTAGCAGATAGGTTTTTGCGTTGTTTGCGAGAGTTAAGTTCCAGCGGGACGGGTGTCTCTTGATGGAACTTTGATCGTGATGGAAAATCGAAGGAAGTTCTTGCGAACCTCGTGAAAGAGTGTTCGTCGTCGCAAAGTACGGGAAGATTGATTTTTCTCAGGAAAATTGGCACCTCTGTTGCGAAATTTGTAGCAGCAGTTTACTCATTTTTACTATGAGAAATATTTAAGCAGAACGATCAAAGAGTTACAGTTTCTGGTATTTTTGTACCTAAAATACCTGGTTTCGTGCGTTATATAAACTGTCAAAGATGAAGGTTTTAAGACTTTAAGAATTTATCAGTCACAAAAATTTACATATACTAGTCCAAAGTAATATATTATTTGTATCAATATAATTATTGTTACAAGTATCGATATAATTGTATCAAGTGACAGAGATAGAAAAATAAAGAAAGAAAAAATGTTTGTCTACAAACTGAAACGATTAGAATGAATTTATGTATGGATCGGAGTAAAGAATTAGTTGGTCGAAAATTAGTTAGGAATCAGGAATCGACGATTGAGAAGATAGCGATTTTTCTTTCTTTCTTAAATATCGTGTCGCTCTATTGGTTGACAAAAGTGGTATACTCGTGGAAGAAAATAGTTAAACGTACAACAAAATACAGTCGCGTAGACTCTGCTTCGACTCACCCGCTTATAGCAAACAGATAATCTGCTGTTGCTAAAACAGGTCAATGGAGAGACAATAGAGAGTAGGAAAGATCACGTGAAGAGGAGAAATAAGTAGATGCTCGAAAATCGATTGAAAAATTGTTTAGGTATTTTTCAGATTACGTTTCGATATGGTTAATTAAAATTATCGTTCATCTTTAAACGCTCGAAATGATCGTTTCGAGTCACTTACGCTCGATTACGAATTAATTAAAAACACGTGTTTACTCAAGTATTATCCAATATCGGAAGCTGTAGATACTCGGAAAACGTTTGCCAGGGCAAATCTGTCGTCAATTGTTGCTCGACGATCGAACACGAATTTCGCGCGATCTGTCCATCGTCGCGTCGTTGGAGCATTTAATGGTTTTACATTCTAAAACCTTCGCGCTGAAAAGTAGACGTAATCACTATTGTTCTATTACAAACGCGATTTGTACCATTAGAAACGGCGGCTGATTTCGAATCGCCGCTAAATCCTTTAATCGACCGCACGAGGTTTCACGACTAGGTTCGTGATAATGCACGTGAACACGCTCGTGGCGTGATTCTCCGTAATACGAAATTCGTGTATTTTCCACAGGTATTTCTCTGAACATAATGATCAGCAGCTGTTTACCTATCTTTTAACGCGGTAATTTACTCTTTTACTCTTTTGATTATTGGACCAAATTTCGTATCTAGGACGCAATCTACTTGCGACTTACCGTTTTTCTGCGTCCCCGTTCTTTGTTCTTTTCTAAAAATGCGTTCACGAGTTGGAAGAAATATAATCAGAAAGTAACGGGATTAGTCTTTGCAAATAAAATATTTCTAGTTGCGGAGCTATTTAATTAAGTAACTAATTAAGTACTTAAGTAAGTAGTAAAAGAATTAAAAAATTTCCAAGCACGCTTTACAGGTCGTATCCTAGTGTAGCGACAGTTATCCTTAGAACCAAATTCTCCAAGCGCTTAATAGACCCATAAACCTGGTTCTTAAACAAACATCAAGACAGACGATGTAGAATCGTAAAAATGATCGGAGTGGAAAGTTACGATGCATCGTTGGCAAGCGTCGTCGTGTTTCTTGGTCGGCGAGGAGCGATGATTTCGCGAGACTAAAACACGAAATGAAACCGAGCTCCGCTCGTTTGCCCGTTATTCTCGTCGACGCAGTTACCCGGAAAATTTGCATCTTTTTCTGCTCGTCCTTCCTCGAGCCGCGGTTCTTTTCATCGTCGAAGGAACGACTTGGCCGGGGAAAGTAGCGAAGAGATAGCACGGTGGCAAATTTCCTGGCTACTCTTATCGCGAACAGTACTCTACGTTCGTTCGTTCGTTCGTCGTTTGCAACGGACCAACCAAGATGACGTCGTTTTCTTTCGCGGACGAACCTTAAATTCGCCTGTCTTCTCTTTTTACCGAAGACAAATGCTTTTTGTTGCTTGCTTCTACCTTTTCCATGTATTTCCAGAGCAACCTTGGGATCCTAATTCTTCTGTTCTCCTGTAATTACGGGTTCGCTGATCTACCTGATCTGAAGCAATCCTTTAAGAAGAGGTTGTTGTCGATCGCGATAAGACGTAGTTTTTTTTAGAAATATGATATACGAGGCACTGGTGGAATCTTCGTTGTTCGGTTAGTTACACGTTGTAAATAATGTAGATAGGTTCGTATTTGTTTAATTCTCTTCCTCAATATTCTCTTCTATTTGTACTTTAAATTCTTGCATCGTGTTCGTGGATTTCTATTTGTTTAATTTCTAAGAAATATCTGCCTATACAGTGAAGTAAATAAATAAAAGTATTTATTTATTTGAAGCATATCAATTACTTATATTATATCGATTTATCCCAGTCAGACTTCTTACGTTTCATACGACACGCTGTAAGTCTGCAAACCTATCCGAAGCAATTCATCATCAATATAGACGAACGAATTTTTCAACACAGGATTCGTGAAATTGTATCCAGCTAAAAGACTAACTACGATTAGATATTTCTTAATTCTCGCTGTTAATAAAACTTTCGTTGGCAATCTCTGATAAAATTTCCCTTTCAAAATACATAAACCATCGTGAGTCGATCGTAGAAGGAACCGATACCGGCAGGTTCGAACGCTTGACAAACGTATGTACAAAGCGTACAGATCCATGGAGAATGTTTTCCCTTGGCCGTCGACAGATAACTTCGCAGGTTTTACGAAGAAATTCTTGGAAATCGTGAGGCCGATCGTGGAATACCCAGGGCCGATTCTCCGTGGAAGGAGATTTGACAAATGGTTTTATCCGGTAGTTGACGCCTCAGTTGACGCGCGTACGTGCACGTGACATGTGTCGCGTGTGTCGCCTCGTGTGACCCCGGCCCCCAATGGGAACCTGAGAATATGTCATTCCTCGACGTTGGTGAAATGGATGGTGCGGCTTGACGCACCCTCCATGCTGAAATTTCGGACGGCGAACGAGGAGAGACGGTTGATCGCGTTGCCGATTTGACAGTCTTTCGTGCACGTTTCTCGTCCGGCGAAATAATGCGTCGACAACCCGATTACGGGTTGAATGAACATCGATCTAGATTCAATCCGAAGGCAATTTCTTCTCGAATAACGTTGCAGCAAATAGCCGGCTGAACGATAACTTTGCCACCCTGCCAATCGGCTTTGAATCCGCGTGCAATTTTTAGTGATTCGATTTTCATCCCTTTGTTATTAACTTGGATAGAATTTTACGAGCTAAAGTCAATTCTGTGGCCTTTGTTTCGAGCCGAGCGGGTAAGTTTGACAGTTGAGCTTTGAATAGGCGTAGAACTTTCGATTTTCGTACTTTTCTATTTGCTTAGTGGCGATTCTGGCCGGAGATGTAAATTTTTCGCCTTCGATAATTAGCGAGTTCAACGATAAAAAGATAACTCTGAATGGTAGCATATTTAACGAACGATTAACGAATATTATATTTCATAATGAGAAAAGATGGATTTTTATTGATACATACATTTACGTACGTTTTTGTTTGTATGCATATATTTCTCGCAATATCTTCTTTTAAGTATAACAATAAGATCGCATAATTTTATATATCTTCTTCATTTCTTGAACATTTGAAAAATATTGATTATTACAACTGTATCATTGGTTTGCTCTAAAACTTCGTAGCTTTATCAACTGCTTTTAAAAGGTTCCTCACTCTCGATTATATTAGTCCTCTCGGCGATATTACACGTCAATATTGCCTCAACATATTTTTACGCTTACAAATGGTAAACCTAAACCATTTATCGAAATTAGAAATAAATACGGATCGGACATGTAATTGCGAATCGCGCTCACTTCCTTCTTGTATGTAATATTATTACCAGCTAATTACCGCGTTGGGGTGTTCGACAATTTGATTGTTCAACAAAATACAATTCTTTCGTTCTAAAAGCTACTTAGGTATCTGTCTAGTACGCGGAAGTTGAGAAGCATACCGATAGAATCAAGTACAGTAATACCATAAATAATCACTCTTATAATAACTCTATATGAGCATTATAAACCACAAGTAAGAAGATGAATTCGCGGACGTCGAATACATGTGACGCTAACCGCTAAAGAGTTGAAATACTGCCTTCTAGTTGTCAATTAACACCAAAATTAGACAGTCAACTTGATATACCTGTAATCTTCATATATCAAATTTTCATCAAACTCAATAGCTAGCCAGAACTCTTGCAACCCAGATATCTTTCTCTGTGAAAATTACCAATTTTCAAACGAACCAACAAAACCTGCCTATCAGCGCGTTTTCCATCGTCGCACGATTAAAGTAACGCTCGGTAAAACTGCACAAAGCGGAATAGAGTTAATAACCGTCTCGTGCAATCTCGAACCTAAATTCCAGAGTAATCTGACTGAACAGAGAACGAGAGGGCGAGAGGACTATACCTACGCTGTACACCTAGCAGCTGCATCGAAACACGGGCCAGCTCCTTGTTCGTTGGATTGTTTCGTAAGCGACTGCTTAATTTACCGGTCGTGTCAGCTGTAACGGATGGAAAAAATCGCTCGGCTATGCAAGTTCCTCTCGGTGCGATGTTTTCACGTAGCTGCGTAGTAACAAGGTGGAAACACCGAGCGCGAGAACCATCTGGTAATAATGTTCGGTTCGAGAACACGGCCGCTACGAGTGTTTTCAACCGTGTGCCTGTTGCCGGAGCAGAGGGAGAATCGGCCTGGAAACCGATCGGGAACGGGCCGTTGGTCGGAAACGAGGATAGGAACACGCTGAACGTCGCTAATTGCAAAAACTGCCTCGAGGCATCGTCGTCCACCGCGTTCTACTCGATGATTCAGCTCTCCGCGGGAAAAAGGAAACCGGCGGACGCGTAAAACACGACTATTCGGTCAACTTTCTGGAAACTTTCCACATTCTTACGCGCGAGCGTGTCAGCAGATTCATTCCGCTTTAATTCATCATTCAATGGTCCGAGTTTGTGTTTTGCGGGATTATTCAGAAATGTTGTTTCCCCGTGGAAAATCGAGTTTCAATGTTTTCGATGGGGAGCAACAGAATCTTTTTAGTGGAAAATCGACTTTCGATATTTTTCAATGTTGAAATCATGGAGGAAATGTTTCGATCTACAGAAAATTGGGCTATTACGGTAACAACCAACTCTTTTGGAATATTCCAGAATATATGTTCAATCTGGAATAAAAAAACTCAGTATCGAATTTTTAAATGCCTCTTCTATAAAAGATCGAAAATATGACCTATCACGGTAGTTATGATTTTTCTTTTATACATTTTTTGTCGTTCGAAGGAAATTAAAGAGAACGTAAATTGGTTCAGTTGGCTGGTATATTATACGATCTGTGGAAAATGTAAAAAAGGATATATATATTAGATGGTTGGTGAATTGTTCGCTCTTTTGTGGAACGCCAGCTGCGTTTTATCTTGACGACACCGGTAACGTCGTGCCATTTCCACGTTCCGCAAAGTTTTTCTATACTTCTACTGCTGATAGACGCACTGCAGAACGCTGAAACGTCTCTGTTTCGTGTATTAGCGATATCGTGCCGCGATAAATGGCACATGCACCTTCTGCGCTCGCTTTTTCCACTGTGTTTCGCAACAGATATTTGGTGTCAGGAGAATTCTTAATGGCTCTTGGTCAGTACAATTCGTGAATTTATTGTTTCGCTCGTTATAAATGAAGATTAGATGGAGAGATGCGATAAGTCTATCATCGTTGAGTTTTCGGTAACTTTAGTATATCATTGGGAAAAGTAATGTAGTTTGAAAGTTGCTCAATGAAAACGAAACTTAGATTTTTATATGTTATACAGGGTGGTTGGTAACTGGTGGCACAAGCAAAAAGGGGGTGATTCTACGCGAAAAAAGAAGTCGAAAATATAGAATAAAAAAATTTTTTTTAAATTTTTTTTTTATTTAATTTTTCCATCGAGACAACGATCTACAGTGAGATCCGTTATAACGAGACGTGATACAGTGCACGCATACCGAGCGAAAATTCAAAGTCGATTTTTTCGAAAACAAAGCCTCAAACGAAAAATTTTTATTCTATATTTTCGACTTCTTTTTTCGCGTAGAATCATCTCCTTTCCGCTTGTACCACCAGTTGCCAACCACCCTGTATATTATATATCTAATAAAAGTAGAAATATACAGAATACAGTTAAGATTTTATTCAATGAGAGGATGAAGGAAGGATAAAGGAAGGAAAGAGATCTTGCAATGATTCCCTATGATTCCCACATAAGGAAGTGAAACTATAAATAATGTAGTATTTTTATATTACGGCATTTTATCCTATTTCTCTATAAATATACGACTTTCATAAAAAAAAAATTGTGTGTACTTTTACATTCATTCAACAATTTTTATATTCTTTAAAATATTATTCGAGATTTCAACATTAAATATTTTCTATTACTATCTTTCATCTTAATACCGGAATAAACAACGACAGCAAACACGTAGGTAGAAAAGTTACAGATTGTTAGGGAAAAGGCAGCATTGTATGTAAAGCAAAGGAACGATTAGATAGGGACGATACATAAGAGATACGTGTAAACGCGAGATCTGTTTCGCGATTAAACGACACGTTTGCAAATAACAGGACGAGGTGGTCGATAATTCAGGCAAGCCATCATCTTCTTCCATAGAAACGTCCGATCAATTACAAGGTTCATTCTACTCGCGAGTGATTGTAGGTTCTACCTTCTCCTTTAATATACGGCCAATTACGCTTTCTCTTTTCTTACAACCTCCTATGAACTGAAACATGATCGAAGTAATGATCGTGTAATATGACATTTCCAACATGACAGTTACAATTCTGTATAGTCTAAAAGAAAATTGCTGTTCGACCAGTATGCAAAGAAGGAAAACGTCGATAAATTCGTAATTACCAAGTTGTGTAATCATCTTTTAATTAAGCCTCGTTTCGAAAGAGTGCTTAGCTAAATGGAAGAGTAATTAAGTGGCTTAAATAGTCCGTTACAAAGGAGACAGCTTCGAATAATTATGACACCGGGAAGTTTGAACATCGTTCAACCGATCTGTTCGCTTCTAATTTATTCAATGGAAGGCGCGCTGCTACAGAAGCTGTATTACATAAATTTCGTTATGTAATACATTATAGTATGTGCTTCACGCGTAAGGATGCTCTCATTAGATCGGTAGAAACGTTCCGGTTTAGTGTTGGAATTGTCACTTTACGCGCAAATAAGCTATTGGGCCAAGCACGCGCTCCAAGAATTCGAGCACCGGGTGTCTGTCTAGACACTGGTATTTTCTACTTACAGTGAAACTAGCGATCGCGCTCATAATCTTTTCTTTTTTTGTTATTTCTTCCGTACTTGGTATTTCGATACTTTCCTATTGGAGATGTTTAATGTAATATCAAGGAAAAGTCTAACTTCCTTATTTATTTACCTCGAAAATTCGAAATAATTCAATACGTGGTAAATAGATGATTTGGAGTTATTTATTTCTTAAAGTACTATTTTGGAATCTATCTAAAACGACTTATTTTGCTTCATTTTATTTTCAAACATTTTCAAATCTTTAGAATGCCAATCTTATACTGTAAGAATACCTGGCCCCTAAATTTTTAAAATTTTAAACGACTCGGTATCATCTAAATCTTGGGCTATCCTGTTAAATTACTATAAACGAGCATTGTACGGTCCAAGCTAGTAAAATGGAGAAGCACAGTCGTGAATTCAGGTGTCATTCACGTTCACACAACGCGTAGTAAAAGTTTGATGGGCCAGACACGGAATAGTATTCAATACTCTTTGGGGGATTTAAGCAATGATCGATGAAATCGTTGTATTTCGCAGCGATACGCTGCAGGCTTGCCAGTGGTTACGAACGACCGCACGCGTCACTCGTTCGAACACGCGTAGACCAGGGCGAAGCGCGAGCGAGCGTGGCCCCAATTAATTTGCAATCGATTATATGACTAGCGTTTTAACGTCACGTAGCAAGCAATTCGTACGTGCCTCCCAGCTGTATTTGTGCATTATATTTCACTGTCGAAATATTAAAGAAGGATATGGATATTTAAAATGCTGAACACAAAGAAAGTTGAGTTTAATAATCAGAGCACGAGTCGGAAAAATGATGTATTTCATGAAGCTTATTAAACAATTACTTTTTTTGAATCGACAATGAAACTAAATGGTATGGACTGCAGAAGTCGTTTTGAAATGTCGCTAAAATTAATGTATAAAATTAGTGTACGATCAAAATCATATGAAAAAGCGAAATTAATAAGGAAATGAAACGATCAAAGTATAAAGAATGCATTAGAATAATAGATAATTTAGAAGTCCACTACACGTATCATATAGACAGAAAAATTTCTATTAAAAAAGAATTTTTTTAATTCTACAAATCCATTATTTTGATCTATTCATCTACATTATATGTTATATCGAAGATTCTGTTTACCTACATTAAAATTTTTCGAAATAACCACCTTTACTAACAACGAACTATAATGATTTCAGATGTCCTGACAGCGGGCCCCGGGCCACCAGGATGCCGACAGACGACGACTATGGCCGAAGAGAACGTCTCCTACTGCACCAACATCCGATCCCTCAATACGGGTCCTCGTCATCTCCGGTTCCAGGATCGAACGCCGGAACGTCCGGAAGTGTCGGTTCCCAGATCGGTTCCACCAGCTCCTCGGATTGTTATAAGCCAACGGCGCAACAACAGCAAACTGATCTGCGAACGAATGGATCGAATGTCACCGTTGGCCAAGATCGTTACCAGTCCGATCAGTCCTCTCAAGGGAACGAGCACGTCGATTATGGAGGCCGTGAACGAATGTCAGGCATCGAGAGGCATGACAAATCAACGGACAAGCCAACGATCGACGATTTCCCAAAGTCCTGCGCGGAAACGCGTTCGATACAGTCAAGTTGCGAGCGATTCAGCCATTATCAGAATCAAGAGAGATTCGGTCAGCCCTCTTTGCAAGTCCACCACCAGTTTACCCCAGGGAGATCGACTGCGTCTGGACAATCGTTGTCCGGAAACGTGGTTCTGGCCGACCGTTTTTCACGATTCAACGAACTCACCGGTCTACACGGTGAGCAGAGATTGTCCTTGGCCCCGAGCGAACGCTTTCAACCGGCCACCAGCACCGAGCTTCGATTCCATCATCCCCCTAACGAGCTGGTGTCAACCGGAAACGAATACGCGAATACCAATATCTTGGTATCGGGCTGCGCGACCAGTCCATTTTCATCAGAGACGTTCCCCTCACCGCCATCACCGGCACCAGCGAACGACCGTTTCGTTCCACCGCCGCCTCTGTCACCCAGCCCAAGCGAGAAATATGCCTCGACCCAGAGTCTGGCTGGTTATCCTGCTGCTGATAGGATTCTGCCCCCAGGTTCTCCAAGCACCAGATATGGCAGCGGCACGGCACCAGCTTCACCGATGCCAACTAAAGAACGATTCTCTTCGGCGGAACGACTACTGGCCAATCAACAGTCGTCGAGTTCCATGCACGAGCCCAAGGATCAGCAACGATACGCTGGAACCAGTGATCGCCTGTTGTCCGGATCGTCGCCGGTGCTTGGAAGTCTACAAGCCAGTCTACAAGGGGACAGGGTTGGTATATATACCACGAGCAAGGATTCGACCGGATCGAGATACGGCGCCATTTCGACGGACCGATTACTTTCATCGTCACCTATACATGCCCCAGTGCCAGAGAGGTTCGCCAGCAAGTCGACCGATCGGTATCTCGGCGAGTCGCCTGTACACGAACGATATCATCGACAGGAAGCGACATCAGCCATTCACCACGATCGTTACTCGACGATATCGTCCAGCGCCGAAAGATTCCTCTCCAATTCACCTAATCCCGAGGCCTCTCATCAGCGTTACACGTCGACGGAGAGGTCACTGCAGGTGTCGTCTAGCAGCAACGAACAGAGACGTCTGTATACCGATCGAGGCGTCGAAACGGTTTGTCAGAAGTATACAGACAGGTCCAGCGGATCCCCCGCGCCCACCGACTTCAACAGATACTCCACATTCCAGGAGGTTGGAAACACCCAGTCCAGATATGTCAGCACCAACGATCGTTTCAACGATCTCGCGATACAGCGCTGCGGTCAGTCGCGAGCAAACGATCGATTCTGTGTATCAAACGATCGTTATCTCGCCAGTTCGTCACCAGGACACGATGGAAGACTGGCTAACAGCGATGCGACCAGGTACGTCGTCTCGGGATCATCGACGGAACGTCTGCTCTCCGGGACATCCTCTTCGTCCTCTTCTTCGACCGACACGGTCGCCCGGTATCACTCCTCCTACACGAACACGGCAGCCACCCAGTCCACCACTT
This sequence comes from Bombus huntii, assembly GCF_024542735.1. Lineage (NCBI taxonomy): Eukaryota > Metazoa > Arthropoda > Insecta > Hymenoptera > Apidae > Bombus > Bombus huntii. The sequence goes on from NC_066251.1 coordinate 8,014,637, forward strand.
CCAATGATCGTTTCACCTCCGTCTCTCCCACTCCTGAAACAGCCAATACCAATCTGCGGTCAGCAACAGGAACTGGAACAACCGGTGGCGCAGGGAGTTCCGGATATCAGGGTACGACAAAAAGCGGCGTCGACAAATATCTTCAGGTGTCAAAGTCTGTGCAGAGCTACGGGAACGATCGTTATACCAATCCAGGCGATCAGTTCGACAGGCTCAGCCAGGATCGTTACGACAGATTCGCCAATCCTGTCAGCACCACGGATCGCTTCACACCTTCGTCCGGTACTCCTGATCGCTTTCATTCTGCCACTGATCGATACTCTCCTGTACGCGCCGCGGACAAGTATCTATCCTTGCCGAAACCCAAGGATCGATACACCGGTCGCATAACACCGATCTCGTCTTGTGGTACTTCGGTGGTTGCCACGTCGACCGATCGAACTTATGGCTCGACTAGCGCAACGGGAAGCTACGTTCCGCCAACCGCGCACACGCCTGTCGAACGATACGTGCCTCAACCACCTCCGGAGGTTCTCTACCCGGACAGATATGTCGACAGATACGTACCACCTTCTGCACACACGCCTACCGATCGTTATGTGCCCACCAACGATCCAGGTGATCCATACATGAGACGAGATCTTGGATTCCATCATCATTATCGGCTACCACCGCCTGCCGGCTACCCATACCATCAGTCTCATTTCCGACTTCGCGGTTTCGCGTACGCATCACCAGGTCGCCTCGGTGGTAGCCCGGGTTCCAGTAGTTCGAGTAGCTCGGCATCTAATCAGAGAGATGGCTTCTCAATGTCCCCGCTGCTCAGACCCAAGGTCCGTGCCTCTGCGGTCGAGTTCCCGACATCGTCTACTGGAGTTGTTGGTCGTCACGTGTGTACTAACCCACCATCTTGTTGCAACGAAGTATCTGCAAATGGAAGAGCCTGTTGTCAGGCGATTAGAAGGTCTCTGCCGCCGGGGGCGTTGCCGTCGATACCCACGCAATCTTCCTGGTGAGTCATTTCGACATTTGTGGAATTTACATTTGGCCACTAGGCATTTATCCGTAGCTGTAGGAATTTTGTAATAAATTTTTATTTTTAACGCAAAGATATCACTCCGCGAAGAGAAATATGGATGAGCGTGGTAGAAAAAAATCATTGGACTGCAGGGTCCAATATGATGCTGAAGCTTTACAAAAGAGACAATACAGGCCAATACAAAGTAATTTAATAGAAGAAGTGCATGCCGTGAAATTTTTGTTCTCTCGTGTGAAAGTTTTTGATAAATTCCTTCGTTTTTATATTTCACTGATGTTGAATATTAGTTTGCTGTGTAATATACCTGCGAATATACCCAAAATTTATCGTTTTCGAGAAGAATATTAAAAGCTAATAAGGTGAATGTCCTGAGGGCGTTCAATTCTTTCTCGAGCGTTTTTACCAAATTTCCATTGCCACGGTTCACATTGAAACATTGAGAAAAAAAAAGAGGAGAGAGAACGAGAGACCGTGAAAGAGATAGATCTTCGTTAACGACGGAAGTTTTTGTATTAAATTTGAATAGATTTTTCCAACGAAGTCAGAGTTACGAAGAGATTCACGTTTAATTCTCGTGGGCGAAGTTTACCGGTGGAAAAAATTAATTGCCGCACAAATGGAAGTCAGCGTGCGGATAAAAGGAATTGCATGCGGCGTGGAGGTCGAGCTGTGTAGCCAGGGGATTAAGGAATACGGGGATCCGGATAATATAGGTGTCCCCTCCGTAATCATACACCTTTATAATAAAGCTCACGAATTAGAATAGGAAAACTTTAATTGCGAGATGAATGTTATTTATAGCGAAGGGAAAGTAGAAACCCTTTTACGCGATGTGTAACGTTTCCACGAGTGTACATTGTTGTACGCCATATACTTACATATTTATATTTATGTGAAAACTGGTCGATTTGTAGTGGCAGTATATGAATTCTACCAAAGTAACAAATCTTGTAGAATTAATGAATAATTTTTATTAATTTTCTAATTTTGAACTACTGATTGGAAGAAAAACTTATTATGGAATTTTTATGGAATCATCAAACTCTAGTGTTAATAATATTGTAGTTTAATGTTTATCATGTATTGTACTACATACATTTACTATTATTTATAACTGGTTATATCAATTTTGAAAGTCTCTCTTATTAGTACAGTACAAAGTAGAATTTAAAGATTTAATTTTTAATTCTAAAATTTTTTTTTTTATTTGTAAGAATTTTATAATCAATTCTCATTGAGAATTATAAGTAAATTATTCTGGCGTGGTTCTATGTTGTGTTTAATAAGTGTTTATCGTTTGTTTGATTCTAGCTGAATCTAATGTTTCATTATAAAATGAAAAAATTTGAAGAGTTTGTCGAGTAACAGAATATTTCTATAAGTTTCGAACATTGCAACCGCCAATTTCGCTGTTACATATTGGTTTTCAAAAGTCAATTTGATCGGGTCATAACATACTGTTATACGTAGTTATGACGATTATAAAGGATAAAATTACTGCGGTTTTCCTGTCGTTTTACAGTTTCAGTGCGTCTTGTTAATAATAAACACGTAGGAAACTATATTTCGAGTCAACTGTGGTGCAAGCTCGTGTAGTCTGACTCAATTTCTAGTTCCCTTCGATATTAAATCTTTTGGCGAGATTGCGTTCGGTAACACGTGGTTTAACTTTCGGTTAGAATGGCCAAGTATGTTGTGCGTGAATTTATAGTGCACCTAATATTTCGATACTGACCACGTGCTAAATGTTTGATCGTTAGAGTGGAAGTTTGCGCCGTATTGGAGCCCAGATAGAATTGATTAAATTCGCAGCGGGACTCTAAATTGAAACATATTAGCCTCTGGAAAGGAGCGCAGCTTTTGAGGCAATATTTTTTCATCAATTGCCCATTTTAGTGCCATATCGAATTTTTAGGCAGAAAAGAATTTATTATTTTTGATGTAGAACGTGTTTTTTTTTTTTGAAGAATAAGAGAATATCCGACTTATTTTGGTTTTCATTTGGTAGCTTTGGGCGGTAGTTTCATTTTTGAATGGCAGTTTCTCATCAATTGCTTGTTGTACTACGATAGATATTGAACTTTATGGATGGGAAGAGTTTGATATGCAATTTTTGGTAGATAGCGTGTTTTTTTTTTTTTTTCAAGAGTGAACGAATATTCAGCTAGTTAATCTTGGAAACTATTGATATTGGAATATCAGAAAATGATATATAATTCGTCGTTATCGGTCTTCGATCTAAAGACTCGAAACCAAGTTTGAAATTCAACTCGGTTAGAAACAGAACCTGTCTTTATTAAACCGAGACCATAGTTGCAAACGACGAGCGTAATTAGTTATTACAGGGCAAGAAGTAGTTAATATCGTAGAAATGGATAACGATCGATATCGTTAGCAGAGTCAAGGATCGTGTATGTAGATCAGATCAGGCGCTTAGCAACAGAGCAGAGAAATTCGCGAGGCGTCTGATGAGACTTTGTTTCACGGTTGATAATCCCTGTTTAAAACGTTATCTAAAAATGAACTGAAATGTAGGCCGTGTCCACGTTTAGCAGTCGCGCGGAAGCCGCGAGCACAGAAAGGGTCGTTACTTTCGTGGCAGTAATCAGGTTAATGGAGTATCGTGGCCCACTTTATTTTTTCATCTTCATCGGCTCCGCGCGTCTCTCTAACTTCCCTGCTTCCCTTTTTTCCGCGTTTCAAAGTCAATGATGCATTACCATCCGAAGATTTCGTCCCGTCTCCGCCAACCCCCGGAATCTTGGAGATTTTTTGCTTCTCTTTTTTCTCTCCACCTTTTTTTATCCCTTTTTTTAGGAGCACATATTGTCTCCTACCATGCACGCCCGCGTTTTAACAAAGAAATATATTCAACCTAAAAAAGGAACAGAGGATTTCACGTGCAAGCGTATTCTGAACCAGGCTACTTTCACAGCTTATACGGTAGGATTTAACAGTGGATGTACCGAAATTTTGTGTGTTTCCTGAACTTTCTGATATTTCTATGATCATTGGAGAATTATATAGTTATTTTATAAATAAAGTACAGGAAAACACTTGTCTTCGTTGCAATGTAAAAAATTTGCGAACGGTTATACTTGTGATAGAAGCAGCTAGTAGATGGCGGATTTTTATGCATTTATAGGCAAAAATGCAAAAATACATAGAAAACACTATACGTATTTTATCCTCAAACAAACGTAGAATAATACTGCGTTATCAATTGACTGCGGATTTTTATGCGTTTATAGAAAACTTGGGGATACAAAAATGCATATAATACGCGAAGATATATAAAACATTCAAAGAGTAATGTTGCAGTAAAAAAGATTATCACTGTCGGGCTATCTCAAAGTACAACTCAATGCAATCGAGTTTCTTTGAAGCGTAAGAAAGGTTCGGTATGACGGTAGAAAAAATGCATGAAGCTAGGCAAGTTGTGAGGACGGATACTCGAATTTCCTGACTCAGCATTTTTGTTGAATGCGTGTTTTGAAGAAGGAGAAACTCCAGCCCTTACATACCGGTCACGTAACGTAGCGACGTTCGAGCATCCGACTAGTGGTCCGCAGGCAATAAAATAACAAAGTGTGCTGAGTTTAAGAAAAGGAAAAGGGATATGCTAATTTTAAAAAAATTTCGCCTTGTTCCGCAACAAATAGTACTCTTTAAAACATATAACGGCTAAAATAAGTTGCTATCCAAGTTCAATTTTCATTTTTAAATTGCATTCATAGAAGCACGAATTTACATAAATATTCACAATCTAGTTATCAATGACCGAATTACTTAAACGATAGCGTATCTTGTCCTCGAGGAGACGACAGAGTAATTCTGCTTTGTCAACGACCAAGACACTTGAACGAGATACAATTAGAATGGCGGCTCGTTAACGACAATTTCCTATTAAGTCGGTGGTGTTTAATTAGACTTGGTGAGACGTCAGCGAATTCTCGTGTCGGGAAACACAGGATGCCAGGGGTGGCCTCTGGCAGTATACCGAAAGTCGAGAGGGTACAATGGTCGAACAGGCAGTTTCCTGAAAACTGAGCCAGAGGAGGGCGATTCCTTTCGGTCTGAAAGGGTAGGAAGAGATTACGTCGGCAGGCTCGTTCCGCTGAGTGTTCAGTTTGCTTTGGGATATCGGCTTTACCCTCGCGGATTCTCTGCGCGAGTTTGCCGAAAGCTTTGTGCTGGTCAAGCCGATTGTGACGTGCCTCCGCCCATCGCATCACCCAAACCCCCGAAAGGGGAGAGCTCGTCAGTTCGAATGGAAGTAGAGAGAAGTCTGGCGACTGCCTCTATCCGTGAAAGAATTCGCGTTCACCCTTTTCCCTGACGCTTACGGTATCGTCCTACATGTGTACTTAAAGAGACATCCAGTTATACAGCCGCTTCGGGGACTTGGAATCTTTCTTCCTGTTTTTCTTTCACTTTCCTTCGAGCAAATTGTATTGACTGCGGTAGGTGTTGGATCTATGCGATTTCAATGCTTTCAAGGAAGTTTCGACGATCATAGAAGTTGCAAGAAAGTATTCTGTCGGCGAATTCCTTTGATAACCATTCATCTTATGATTTATATGTTTATGTGAATAGTAGTGGAAGTAGTTTTAAAAGTATTACGTGTATATCCATTTCTTCGCCGGGAAATTTTTAGGAATGATTAATTGCCCTATTACAATAGCCCTAGCAGCAGGACTCTCAAAATCGTTAAAATATTAACGAAGAAAATGATTACCAACAGAAAAGCCAATCGGTTAATTATTGTTAAATTATTCTTCAGATTATTTCACGGAATTTTTTCTCATTTCCACTGACTGTTTAATCGCATATATATACCAAATCGAAAATTTTCGAGGATCCATTTATATGACAAACTAAAAAGTATACTTATTACAATAGCTATATTAGAGGGATTGAAAGTACAGAGGAGTTTCAGAAATATAATATAGTAACTTTTATCCAGGACAGTCATGATATTTAGTAATTTGATCTAGTGCTATGATTCTAACAAATATTCTGAAAAATATTCTACTTTAAAATACCAAAGCAGTGGAAGAATTTGTATTTCAAACTTTCTTAAAGAATTCTCGATTTCGATACCTCGAGATTTCGAGTTTCGTTGTATCATAAACTTTGTTTTAAAGAAAGGTATTCGCGGCTTGTGTGCACTGTTTAGTATGCTGCTTCCACGAGAAACATGTCAGCTTATGCGCGGCGACGTTTTCGTGAATTATTTCTTGTTTACTTCGACATCTGGTCGCGTTTCCTTGGCGCTACACAGTGCGGCATCTGAACGAGAATTTGGGACAAAAACCAAAATTCGCAGGCGATGTGCGTGCGTTCGCAGGCCAGGCTCGCACGTTTCACAGTGTGGCATTTGAATTAGGATTTGGGGCGAAGATCAAAAAATGCATGTAATGTGTACATTTTCCTGAAACTCGATATAGGTGATGCCGACGTGCGTAAACGTTTGTTTGCCAAATATTTGTTAGTATTTTCCTTACTCCCTAGCTCGGTTGAAATATCTTGAATATTCATTTTTTGTCCGACCACAGTCCGTGACATGACAAGTGTACAGTGTACAGTGCAGATGCCGAAAATAATCTTTCCATTTTTTCGTGAGTGCCGTACAGAGATCATTTATCCTTCCATTTCGTCAGATATTGTGACGTTTAGTTAAAAACAGAGTTTTCGTGTAACTTTAAAAATTTTCTCGGAACGAATGTGGTCAGAAATCCATTCTTCAACCAAGTCGCGATTACCAATGGATTTGACTAAAAAATATATGTTACGCCGCCTAAAACATCTGCACGCCAGCCCGCGCGACCGGACAACAACCGGCCTGCGTAACGTCACTTCGACCCTCAATAAACCTAAGGACCCACCATAACTTTCACTTCCCTGTATTGTTTCGCCATGTGTCTTCAATCCGTTTGTCTTGAAGAATTTCTAAAGCTTAAAAATATTCTCGAAACACAATCGGTTTTTAGAGAGGTCCTTGGGTTTATTAGGCGCACTTAAAACACGGAGAAAGCGGGTATGCACCCATTAGGAAAATCCGAATAGCCCTCTAATAAAACAAGCTAGGTTTTCCTCACGCACACAGTCATCTATCCACCACGATGGTAGGAGACTTCCTACTCATCCCTTCGAGCAGTAGTGCAGGTCATGACCAATCGACACCGCGGTTCGTTACCCTCACTTTTCCTAACGAAAGTGGGATCAACGAATCCGCGTACTTTAGGCACAGGGGCACACCCACACCGAACTTTTCTTCCGTATTAGAAAAAGAGCGACAGTCAGTCTAAAAACTAACGCCTAACGCGGCAGTCTACACATAGCGCGAGAGTCGCATACTTCACGCAAATCTTTTGTCGGTTCTCGGTGTTGTCGAACATACAGCTTCTCTCCTAAATATATTATAGTGCTAAGTCCATTAATACATTATGTAATTTCGACCAATCGCGGGGAGACGTACTCGCGAGGAGAGTCGTCAACGGGGGTCGTAAATCCCCGTTACGATTATGACAATCGACACCACGAATTGATCGATCCCCTGATTTCCGGTGGGATAATAAGGGGTGATTGATTTGGTATAACACTGGGATTCACAGTATTATAAAGTATATATTTCCAAGCACTTAGTTACAAAAGGATTTGCGTGAAGTATGCGACTCTCGCGCTATGTGTAGATTGTCTCGTTAGGCGTTAGTTGGTAGACCGTCGCGTTAGGCGTTAGTTGGTAGACTGTCTCGTTAGGCGTTAGCTGGTAGACTGTCGCGTTAGGCGTTAGGTGGTAGACCGTCGCGTTAGGCGTTAGGTGGTAGACCGTCGCGTTAGGCGTTAGGTGGTAGACTGTTTCGTTAGGCGTTAGTTGGAAGACTGTCGCGTTAGGCGTTAGGTGGTAGACCCTTGTCGCTCTTTTGTTTAATACGGAAGAAAGTTCGGTGTGGGTGTGCCCCTGTGCCTAAAGAACGCGGATTCGTTGGTCCCACTTTCGTTAGGAAAAGTGAGGGTAACGAACCGCGGTGTCGATTGGTCATGCTGCACTACTGCTCGAAGGGATGAGTAGGGAGTCTTCTACCATCGTGGTGCGTAAATGACTGTGTGTATGAGAAAACCTAGCCTGTTTTATTACAGGGCTATTCGGGTTTTCCTAATGGGTGCATACCCGCTTTCTCCGTGTTTTAAAGGCGACTAATAAACCCAAGGACACCTCTAAAACCGACTGTGTTTCGAGCATATTTTTAGGTTTTAGCAATTCTTCAAGACAATCGGATTGAAGACATATGGCGAAACAATGCAGGGAAGTGAAAGTTATGGTGGGTCTTAGGTTTATTGAGGGTCGAAGTGCCGTTACGCAGGTCGGTGGTTGTCCGGTCGCGCGGGCTGGCGGGCAGATGTTTTAGGCGTCGTAACACATTAATTTCCATTATAAGAGCCCTGCTCTAGCGTACATATCTATCGCATCTTCGTGCGACAAGTTGTTAACTATTTATTTCTCTACGTCAGTGTAATCTAAGTGTTGGAAATATATAATTTATAATTCTGTGAATCACAGTGTTATACAAACTCAATCACCCCTATTATCTCAACGGAAATCAGGGGATCGATCAATTCGTGGTGTCGATTGTTATAATCGTAACGGGGATTTACGACTCCCGTTGACGTCTCTCCTCGCGATTACGTCTCCCCGCAATTGGTCGAATTTACAATATAAGAACGCCTGATGCAGCAGTTTGCTGCTGGACATAGAGCAATCAAAATTAGAAGATGATTTGAACTGCTCTTTAAAGAGACGAAGAAGCTTTTAAATTGGAAATTAAAATTATACATATCGAATTCTACATATTTAAAGTGTAATAAACGCCATTTAATAAGAATTGACGAACAAAAAGGTGTAATAAATGACTGAGCTAATTCTCAAGTGATTAGATTTCAATGTACAAACGATTTTTGCAGATTCTCTATCTATTGTCTACATTTATATTATCTACAAGTTGATAATGTCATCGAATGATAAGATCAAACTCGAACAACGATTATTTCGATTTTTGTCCACTACATGCCACGCTGTACGCTGAGCTGAAGTGTTTCGCGAAATGAAAGCTATTTCTTCACTACTACCGGTAGTTTCCGCTTCCGCGAATTGTAAATTTCACGAACAGATTCCCGCCCCCTTCAAACATAACCGCAGCACACAGTGGATTCTCGACTAACCGCTGGATCTTACGGTTCCTCGACTCTCTGAGTATACGAAATAAAATAAATTCGTCCGCGTTTCCAACGTTATCAAGTATCGTTTTAACCTTTTAAGTTAGTAAAAAATCAATGTAAGTATTCATTTAACATCTAATTAATATTCCATTCTCTTTAGTAAAAGTCGTTATTTAATATCAGCATATACAGTATAACTTAGAAGATAAAAAACATGATAGTTTCAAATATTCCCACATATTTTGAAAAATAAAAACGAAATGTTAGATAGAACATTTTAACTGAGCAATATTAAGAAGTCAGTATTACATCAATTTAAAGTTGACATTCTTGAATATTTTACAAATCAGTCGTTCAATTAATCTCTGAACCAAACACTGGTAAATCTCTGAACTTTGCTTTCAAGTAATCTGGTGAAAAAAATTCAACACGTTCCGCATATTTTTTAATAGAAGTATAGAAGATGTTGTGATTGTAGCGATAGTCGTAGCAAATTGCATCTGATCTATAAGAACCAATCGCATCTAAAATATTTAGTACTGTAAGAGCGAATAATCTTCGCGCTATACTATCAACCAATCGATTCGGCCTTCTACAATTTCATCTTACACACCACAGTTTCGGTAAATAGGATTTCTTACAAGAAACAAGCTAAGAAAACGAAGTTTCAGGATCATATTTCACGTCTCGGATTTTCCCAGCGACGTCTAAAAAAACGGACGTTAAGGCCGGCATGCTTTAACCGGGCGATCGATTATGCAATAGGCTTGAACAAACTCCAAGGGACTTCATTATTATGTTTCATCTTTCATGCATGAGAATTTTCGTTCGCTTCAGCCTAGTTTCGTGGCAAATTCCGCCCTCTCTGTTAACAACGTGAAAGACTAACACGTTGAAAGTTCGATCCGTGGCCGCGATACACCGGAATTAACGAGGCGATTAAAACGATCCAGGTATTTCTGAAATTAGCGGAGTTAGGATTACGTCCACGTAATCGCGAGTTCAACGACGCGTGCCTCAGAAAATTGCTGCTTACCACCAAACTTTTCTTATCCTTTCCTCTTTCCAGACGAATCTTTAACGACGATTTTTTGTTGCGTACATTTCTATTCGAAGAGTCGAATTATATATGTTATATAATTATATAATTATACGTTATATTCTTTATACATGTAGTTTCACTTAAAAGTGTTAGGACCGTTACTATATTTGTTTCATAACTGAAAAAAGCTTAAAGATTATTTAATTTGATACTTTGTCGACCCAAGTTCATAATAGCTGCGGATTTTAACGTGCATTGGAATGTTGATGAAAAACCAGATGAAAGACGAAACTTTCTGTCACGTGTCGTTTGACTTTCTTTTTCTCTTTGAAAAGTTAAATGATATAATCTCGCTCGTTGTGTACTGACAAGTTTCCTTTTGGAACGACGGAAATGTATAAAACGGGCGAGCGCGTGTGAAATTAAAAGTAGATCAAGAATCCGCGAATTAGAGCGAGCATTGTTTACGCAGAGTGTTTCGCACGAAAAAAGGAAGCCAAAGGGGTAATTTTCCAATGGGAGCTGCTTCGCAACTTTCATCCCGACGAGAACTTTTTTCATTCGAGGATTATTGAGTTGTTCAAACGCTGGAATTCCAGATCAAATATTTATACGTTTCTTTCGCCTCTGTTCAACGTGTAACCGTGATTTCATCATTTTAATCGTACATCATTGTTCGTCGCGCTTTGTAACTTTGTTGGTTTATGTTTTCCTCCTTTGCTCGACGATAAACAGGTTTTACAAATTCTCAGGTATTCTTGAGGGGATTTTGTAAATATGTCAAACATTTCAATAGCAATCATTCCCTTTGTCATTTACAAACGTCTCCCTTTTATTTTCACTGGAATAAAATCGATCGGTGATGGTTTGTTCGCGAGAGAAATAGCAAGGAGAGATAACTTGTCAATTCTTCGTAGCGAAACTCGTTGCATTTGCATCACGCATAAAATGAAACACTTGGCATACGTAACGAAACTTTTGACGGAACAAGCGAATTGAAAATTACGCATGCGTACGCGACTACGGAGCCGAGGTCTGAAACTCTTTGAATATTACAAGGTGTGGATGATTTATCAACGTTTAAAGTGCTGCACAGTTTAGTATCTCTGCTCGCGTAATTGCTCGGTGTAATCTCAGGATGCAGCTGCGAATTTATTATTCGACGCTATTGTTGGAATTTAAGAAGTGGTTCATTGAACCGTCGATCGTATCTACGTAAAAAGTTTCATTTCTATATCGGTGCTATTCGATGATACCTTAATTCTTATTCGAAGCTATCAATTTATTTATGACGATCATTAATTTACGTGGTTCCAATTAGTTTAATTATCGACCATAAACAATTAATTGATAATTAATATCAAATGAGAGTTCAATTCGGAGCCTACATATTTCATAGGAATTACATGAAATACGCTAAACAATGCGTTGCATTTTGTATATTCGAGTGGAAATCATTTCATTAACAAATCAATTTTCCACAAGGCTTCCGTGAAAGAAGACCAATCGATCGGTCCAAGATACAACGAGCACGGCAAACACAACTCCGTTTAATTAAACACCTCGTTGCCTTGCCGCACGTTCAAAGCACCCGCACAACCATGCGAGCGCAAACATTCTCGAAACACACACACACACAGCAAGAGGGAGAGAGAGAGAGAGAGAGAGAGAGAGAGAGAAAGAGAGAGAGAGAGAGTGAAGCCGTAACGTTTCCGTATCGATTAGTGGTAACCACATGCAACATTCTTTTTTCCAAATTATTCGACAAAATTCTACCAATGTTTAATCGCTAGGTTAATAGGTTTCGTTAGCGAACGTACGAATAGAATAATGGTAATCAATACAGTTATTAGTATGACAATGGGTATAAGAAATAATATTAATCAATTAGTATTCTTAAAAAAAGTCACACCTGTTGGCTTTGATTTTTATTACTCGTTTTACAATTCCCTCATGATCCTTCGGCAAGAACTCTCGTATGATTCTCGATCACATGCATGCTATGTATTCTGGGCACGTGCCATCGTGCAACTAAATCTCCACGTGACCACCATGCATCTCAATTTCCATACGCATTCTCAGAACCGCTATATCATAGTATAAACATTTTATCTGTTCCGCTAGTTGCTCCTCCATTCGAATTCTATTGTCACAGTGAATGCGTTAATTATATGTATTAACTCAACGTATATAAAAATGTATTAATTCAATGTACGTATGTACTTATTACCCAATGTATACATATATAAAATACTCATACTTGTATGAAGTTTGTGAAATACTTTCAGAAAGTATAAAATAAAATCTGTTAGAGGAAAGCTGAAATGAATTAAAATCTTGAATTATGATTTGGTAAAAGCATACGTGTATTATTTTGTGCATGCATTTTTTATTACAGTAAATGTATTTAATATATATATAACCTAGTCGATGTATGCAGAATACACGTATCAAGTAAAGTCATTCATATATAAAATTCAGCTACTTTTACTTGTAGAAAACACGAGATAGAGTCTACGTTCCAAATACCTGAATTTTTAATCAAGTTAGTTGAGTTTAATCAAGTTAATAGAAGCATACATCCATTGTTAAGCATGCAGTATAGCGAATTAAGAACTAATATTCCTGTATTTATAATCGATAACTTTACTAAATCTTCCGATTACTATCAACTCTGTAATAGATTCAGTAAAGGTTAACTTTTACCGTAATACGCTATCGCCTCTAAAAGATCAGGAAACTGCGCCTCCCTCGAAATAAATTCTAAATTAATCCGGACGACTGTAACAGTCCTATGATACGAGGGGTAGTTTAAGCGTAGGGAGTGAAAGCTGGTGGTTGAAACGAGGCGGAAGTCATAAGGGAAACCAAGGGCTGGCATTGTCTTCCGGAGGCAAGTAGGTTCCACGTGCTGTTGGCAACTTGGGTAATTATGTCGTGTCCGCGTCTCTAACCAGCCCCGTCACACGAAATTGCAACCTGACACCGGTCGTTCTCTCGCTTCATCCTTGAAAATCACAGCACCAACCAACCCATATATATAATATATACTCGTTGCTTTCAATTAATCCTTTTATTCTGCACCCTCTAAAATTGCATGCTCGTGAACCGCCTACGAATGGTCGGTGTTTTCAAAACAGGACGATTATGGTTATTAAATGGCCGTCCTCCCTTCGCTCTTCTCCACCCGCCTGCACCTTCACGAGCGTTATTAAAATCGTGAACCAACCCTTTCCATCGACCAGAAGGGGCAAGTTTTTCTGCTCGGTACGAAACTCGATTAACGAAATTGGACGACGACGCCACAGGTGTTGTTAATGATGAGTTACTTCAATTGGTTGTAGAGAATATTGCCACTTTCGCTCGAGTCCCAACGAAGAACGTTGCCAACGTCAGACTATTTCTACCTAAATAGAAGAAAAATAGAAATTAGTGTTACTTGGATCGTGCAGATTGTTTTTCGATAGAGGTTTGTTAAATGATTTGCCTTCTATCAATTTCAGTTCAAGCAATTATAAGAATCTTTTTACGTGATAGAACTTGGGTATATCGTTAGTGGACGTTTACAATACACAAGATGTAAATTGTTAGTATTAGTAAACTCCTTTGCATACCACTGACAAGTTTATTAATGAAGCAAATGAAATTCCAGAAATATAGTTTTGGAAATAAAGGTCTTTTAAATATATTTTAGAAACAAATCCAAACTACAATGGTTATACATTATTAATACGTATTAATCTGTAAATTCTATTATACGTATTAATCTGTAAACTCAAATATAATTCTGTTTTGCTAAATTATACCGTCTTCCCCTTTAAACTCCTTCTTCAGTTTCCCTTTGTACCATACGGACCTTTAACTCGGTATCTTCAAACAGTTTCTCAGCCTCATTGCAACAATCATTGAGTTCTGTGGTTTATTCTTTCTAATCTGCGAGGATTAACATTGACGAATCGACTGAGAAGGGAATTATACTCGGGAAGAGCAGAGAGATTCGAAAAGAGCAAGAACTGGGTCGAGAGACGTTTTTAAACGGAACAGCGACATTCTAAAAACTCGTCAGCAAGCAAAAGTCGATATCTAGGTCTGATGCCAAAGAGTGAATCAGGTTTTACGCTTCTCATTTTCTTCTTTATTCCTTGGGTAAGTCTAGAAATTCCATCGTTCGAAAGGAGCAATCGAGTTAATCGTCACTCGAATTCCGAGGTCCTAATTATGCGTTCTGGATAGCAATTCGGGCGGTGAGTTTAATTACTCCCGATAATCGAGTAGATCCTTCCTAACCTCCTTCTCAAAGGACCTACGGAACAGATTGCAGTGACTCGAGGTGCTATTCCTGACATCGAGCCGGAAATCAGGGAATATAAATGAGAGACACCTTCGACGTAAGGGGATTGCCTGGTGGCTCCATGATTCCCGTTTGAGTAGATAGAACTTCACCATTGAAGTGTCGGGAACATGATTGCTTGAATTATTTAGAATTCTCTGGAACTTCAACAGGCGGACGTATTTTTAACGTTCTTGTCAAATATCGACGATCTTCGAACTTTCAAGACGTTAATTTCTTTTGAAATTTCGTTATACTCAACAATACTTTCAGAACCTGGGGACCAAATATAAAGAATCCATCGATCCTTGTTTCTTGAATAAAAAAAGCAATGTGGTTGAACCTCCAGAAACTTTACTTTTATTTTCTCTTATTTGCAATTAAAAAGTTATCTTCTTATCTCCTAGAGAATTTAAAAGTTTAACCGAGGATCGCGCGAAAGAATATGATAACTTCAATTTTTTCTTGATTTTCTGACCTTTGTGTCATTTGGTGTCTAGAGAGAAATACTTCAATGCGAGACAATTGATGAAGTTAAATCCACGATGTTTCGTAAGAAACGAATAATATTAATTCAGTTGTCACGTATTAGGTTGTCCGGAAAGTGTCTTTCTTTTACAGACATGTCTTTTGCAACGATGCATCTTTATACAAACATGAAACCTAATCTGTCGAACGTTGTAATCTTTATCTTGATAGAACAAAATGGATCATACGTAATTCGACGAAATGATATGAAACGGAAAATGTTGTGCATCCATTATTTCCTTATAAAAGGAAAGAAACTTTTCGGACGACCTAATATATTAAGGGAATAATGATTGAAGCGTAAGAATTACGCAAAGATCGAGGCAACCAATAATTTATTTAAAATGATAGAAGGGATTTGTAATAATGCAATCATTCTTATAGCGAAGCCATTATGGCTGCCATAATGCAACGTCAGAAATTACATGCAACATCAAGCCATTGTCATGGCAACGGTGTTAGCTTCTCTGTAGTCACTACATAAACTAAAGCGGGTGGTTTCTGGGAGTACAAACTCTGACCAGGGGGTGGCTTTACTACTCCATAAATCGCAAGACATTGGGTCGGTCGTGTTCCTGACATTACTGAATTCAGTGTGTACAACCAGATATTTATTACATGTGTAATAATTCATGAGCCGTGCTCTGTAAATTTCTTATTAGGAGATTTCTTTGTCCCGTGGTATCCACGTGGTGCAAGTTGTGCGCCTTGCGTTCATAGAAATACAGAAATTTTCCTTCCTCTCTGGAAATTGGAAATTGCAAAATTTATCAAGGTAGGAGAAACACAGCGTAATTTATATATTACAGACGAAGAGAGATTGAATATTTATAGATTTAAATGATCTTCGCGGAGTTCTTGATTGATATATGAAACGCGAATATTATTCAGAATAATTGAATGTACTTAGTAATATAGAGGAGAATATTTGCTACCTCTGGGCTCTGAATATTTTAATTTAGTGAAATATACCACTAATTAAGCGTTTAGTCTCTTCTTCTAAATGCCAATGAACAATCCTATTTTCAGAATTAATTCATTGTCATTATTTATTCACAGATTCTTTCACAAAACTACCGACATACGGTAATTTTTCTGGTATCATCGAGATCTACCGGCATCTGAATTTTCCATTTTAAACATTGTGCTTGACCTGCAGTTTTTTTCAGATTTGTGTATATTATGTTCATCGTGTACATTCATGTGTTAGAAGAAAAATATAAAATGTCAAAAGATTGAAATATACCGATGAAATTAAAACGTGGTATAGGAAACGATCTATGTCGAACAAACTGTATCATAAATTTCAATTAGCAAACGATCGAGTTAAATATTCTTGGAATGATCCCTTATTGAATAACAACGGGAGAGGATTGTTTAGAAATTCAAGGCATTCCCAAGGGATTTCGTGTGTCCTGGTACAGTTCAGAGTCAACCATTCGCTCGTATAATGAATACTAATACGTCTCTTGCATCGAGCTAAGTCTAGATAAAGGAGACTGACATCCCTTGTTAGTTTGTCGTTGATTGAGCAGGGTATGCCGGAAGAGGTGAAACTTTTAATTAGTTACTGATCCCTCGGACAATATAATTCCTTCCTGCGGGACGGTAGCATGACAGGAATAAATTGAAATTGCTCCGCTCGCTGGTTTAACATCCTTTCGGCTAACTCCTTGGCTTAACGATTGAGAAAAATCGCCCTAATCGAACACCTGAATCGTCCTACTGAATGAATTACCCAATTAAACCGATCTCGCGATCGATGAACACAAGCTGACGCTTTATTTATCTTCTTCTATAGGATAATCTTGTAGAGATGAGAATTATAGAATCTGTTTTAACCTTCTATAAAGTCTTATTCGAATGTTTGTCCATTTATGGCAAATTCAAAGGCGATACTTAGCGAATTAGTAATAGTTAGTAGGTACAAGAAATCCCAACTCAAGATTTCATTTCATTAATTATTATGTTTACAAAATTAGTCAAACTATTCAGAAAGAGAATTCTAATTTGTTATAATTCCTCATTATGACTTAAGAGTTACGGGCTATTAATTGCTATGAATAAACTCTTTGATGTCAAAGGAATGGTATAACAGGACAGTAAGACAATTTGAGTATTAAGAAGTATAGATAAATGTAATTTTGAACTCACATGGAGTTATAGAGTCAAAGAGGAATAAATCGAACCAACCATTGAATGTTAAATATTTATTTAAGCATTCGCTGGTTATCAGAAACGATTCCTTTCAAAGACAATACCTTTGTTCACATATTCTACGTTTCTTCATGGTCTTCTGCATATTTATTATTTATCTCGAAGGTATCTCGACTTTTGCGTAGCGCAGATAACTGCACAAACGTTCTTTATGATATTTGACAGATTCTATTAAGGAACTCGTATCATCTCGTTTTGCGTCTGTCTTTGAACATGGTCTCTCCCATTTGCGTTTCCAATCGTACGATGCCAAGTCTTCTACACGTAACTTGTATAAACTTAAAACAACGATTGTTCTAGCTTCAAGGTAATTGTAATTGGTTGGAGTCCACGTTGGCTCCGTGTGCGAGAGATAGTTTAGCATTTAGCATTCGATGGTGTCTTTTGGCGAGCGGGAGAGGAGAAAGCGGGAACCTGGAATTCATGCAATGTCGCTCAACTTAATCCGCTTGAAGAATCAAATCCTTTGATGGCGATGCGTTTAGAAGCCTCCACGGAGCACAGGAACGCCGAGACATTTTTCGTAGAAAACCAAGCGTGTCATACCCCCTTCCTATGAAATTTATTAAATTTCTAGCTGCCTCTTTTTACCTTCAATCTGTACCTTTTCGAGACTCCGTTTAAGCCATTACCTTAATCATTCCGGTTTTGAGATAATTAAATTCCTGCGCTTTATATTCTGACTCAGAATTTGGCTAATAATTTCCTCTCTGTATAATTATTTAGGAACTGGAGGAGCGTGAAAATTTGTTTATTGCTTGAAACTCTGTATACAAATTACCAGATATTTCTATCGATTGATTTGGAATGAAAAAGATGAAAAGTTGCGTTATGACAGTTATTATCTATAGAAGTTTCGGAAAAAGAGTTAAGAATAAGTAGAATATGGTTGAGCTCCGTTTATGCGAACTTGTTTGGGGACAAGTAGCTTAATAATTGGAGTTTATATAATAGGAATGTACTGATCCTTCTCATTTTCGTTTATACAATAGGAGTTCACGTTCAGACAAGTAGATACAATCAGCAGGTTCCTCTCTTGTCTTGTCTAATATCTTATTAACAAATAATACTAGTAAATTGGTAACAAGTTGTAGGTTATAAACTCCTCTTTCACAGTTTCATAACTTTTTGTCGAATAGGATAATCAGATAATTTAATTCACTAATAATATTATATCAGTTGCGCAAGAGAACCCTCGTGTTATTTTAATCAGGAATCAATTAAAATTTCACTCGGACTAATTAAGTTGATGGAAAGGAAGAAAGCGACAGAGCTCCATGACGTTCCAGTAATAAAAAGAAGAAGAATAAAATCTATAGGATCATCATTATCTTTTCGCGCTGGAGACCACAGGAAATTATACACATACAGAGGAATACAGAGACAGGTAGATAAGTGTTGGAGGATTGTTAGGGATCTTGTTGAAAAGTTATTAACCGTCAGTGATTATAGCTAGGTGACAACGTGGATACGCGGTCATTAGAGTTTCTACGAACGGAAGTAACTACATCACCGTTTCTCGGTGAATCCTAAACCCGCAACGATCGACCTGGACACGTTTATGGACAGTATAATGGCAGGATCGTCAAGAGGAAATGCCACGGAATAGGATTGCGTCCCGGTGAACGCGAATATTCTGTTATAACTATGAGGAAACCCGCAGGATCCGGCTGCGGTGATCCTTGTATTATCCTCCATGCATCTCAACGTGCAAGGATAGAGACAGCAGTTCAAGGATCGTTGCGAATCCCGTAATCGCGTAACTGCATATCAGATAGGCGTCATGAACGGGTGATTTGCTATTTCGCGAATCGTCTGGACATAAAGCTCTTGATTTGGCAACCATTTTCGAAACGATTACCTTAGCGAGTGTGATTTCGCGTATCGGATCTTGCATCTCTCGTTTGGATAGTTTGCAAGATTCGGCGATAGAAAATGTATTCCGACGAAGGATTTTACTGTGAACAATATTGTAATTTTCAAGCTTGCACTATATCTTAAATCTGAATTTCAAATTTCCTTAATTGCGGTTTTTGAAAAAGGGATAAGAAGTTTGTTAGGTAAAGTTATTCGATAAGAAGTTTATTAGAATACAAGATCTGTACGCTGTATTGGAAGTCAAGAGAAAATTATTTTATGAGAGCATCTTTCGATCTTTGAAGCATTTCAATGAAATGCGTATAACATTTTTTTAAAAATATATATGTTGAAAATCGATAGAAATTTAGTGCTGAATCGAAGACAATTTAAATAGATATTTCGTTTTATACAAACGTATAAATTGTGAGATTTGAAAGCTGCTTCATTTCGCGTTTATTATTTCACGTTATAACGATCCTGAAAACTTCCGTGATTACTCTTTAAATTTTGTTTACGATCACAAGTGAAGCTGGTCTATCTTTCCTCCGATTTCTTTATTTTCCCCAGGCTGATTAATTTTCCTTTTCGATTTCGTGCTCCGCTATCTGTGAGACTAGAATGCTGGATTTGCTCTTGGGATTTCCACAAACTATAAATCCTTGCGTATAAAACGATCCGCTCGTAAAACGAACAGATGTAACGCAAAAAAAAAAAAGAAAGACTGAGGAGATTATTCAAATAGCGGAGAATCAATATTTCGAACCATCTAGGTATCTAGGAACGCTTTAATTTTGCTTTCGATGTTCCGGAAAAATTCTGGATATATTATAAATATTTGTTAAAAACATATTTTTTTAATACAGTGTGATGTCTGTATGTATAATAGTGTATATATGTATATAATTATCATGATATTTTATATCGTGAAAATTTAACGAGAAATTGTCAGAAAAGATATAAAGATTGGATATATTGAAATGAAAATGGAGTACAAAATTTCTACTATTTGTTTCCAGTGGAGATAATTATTTTACAAAGTTTGGTCATTGTCGTGTGATTACACTGGAAACAAATTACTCGTCCTATCTAATTTATGTCGATATCCCGTAATCTCGTTGGCTTCCACGTATTCGGTAATAAAGTTTGATAAGCTATCCATCCATCACGATGAACTGCACATAAATCATATTTCGTTCGGTTCCATGCATCGATTGAGGTCTTCTTATGTTTAAATACTTGGATGCTAGGACATATGAAAGAATTCCTATGAATTCTCTCAAACCAAATTGATTTGGTTTGCATATCATTGGATAATCTTCTCGAAGAAAACTTCTTTCTGCCGAGTATCGACCCGCTAAGCCCTATTATTATCAGGATAGTTACAACTCAAACTGTCCTTCGTTTGTTCTTTTCAATGAAAATTTATGAAAAAAGATCAGGAATATTTTACCCAGTGGCGTACACGTCTGTGAATTTTTCAGAATTTTCGGCTGCAAAATCGATAAAAAAATTCAAATTCACATTACTTGTCAAGAATTATTCTCCAATCCTAAAACTATTCTACAAATTCCAATTCTGAAATTCTACATTCTGAAATAAATTTTTTAATTGAAAAAGGAAAGGGAACAAAAGGCTTTAAGACATTGTTTTGTAGATTGGTGGACTTTCTAGTCTTACAGTTTTTATCGTTTATCGTGAATTAATTGGGATTATCGTTAGATCGTGAGCAATACTTTGCGATATTCCGCGATTGTCAAGGTATTTGCACGGCGCTCATAATTGTCCAGGATTTTGAACGGCCGATTAAACCGGACCGTTCGCAAGAGAACGCATCGAACGCCAATCACCGGCGTCAGGCATGTGTACATACCCCCGTTGCACGATGTACACATATCAATTTGCATTCAGTATAAATAAGTCGTGCGTGTGGGCGTTGTTGCCCTAAATGCGCCCATATGGATAGCTCGAATTTACCATTGCAGCGTAACGTGCAAATCAGTCGTCCGATAACAGCGGCAGCTTCCACCTGAACAATAATATTGTCCACAAAACAACTGTACCTATGATTTACGTTTATCATGCTCGGTTAATGGCACTATCATACGGAAACGATATACTCTATCTTCGTTCAATTATCACGATTCTAACGTTCGTTTCTGTTACGTAAATACCACGCTATGAGAATTTATTCGCCTTGTCACGTAGAATATTCCTGAAGAATCGGATTCAAAGATCAAGAAATTCGCTTTCATTTCTTATCCCCTTTGTAGATTGTGGATTTTATAGCGATATTCGACGGAGAATTCAGGTAACAAGATGTATGCGCGTGTATCATTTCATACTATATACGAAGGAATTCTTGAAGAAGCCGAAACCTTGCGTTTTATGCATATACGACGTTTCGAGAGTTGCTGTGTGAATTTCCTTCCGGAGAGTGCGCTATTTCGAATGCACACAATGGAAATACTCAAGCTACGAGTAGCTAAAGACAGTTTTAAAATTTAAATTTTCATCGAGACTGCACCAGACACGATCACTTTTTCACGTTGCTTCTTTCTTTGAAAATTTTTAACAAATGCACCTTCTACGACAGAGAACGCTACAAGAAATAATTTAATCAGGTAATTCAATTTCTGACATCATCATATTAAATTTCTCCGTACTATATTCGCGCAAAAGTTCATGTCCATGGAAAAGCATATAGTTCATAGTTAATGCAATATGACGACAGATTCGGAAGCGCGGATAGATTTTCGTGACTTTTTCATAAGGGAACGAGGACAAATTTCGACCACCTGTCGCGTTCAGGAGGCCTAATCAGTAATCAGAACTTAGCAGATGGTCGTGTCCACCTGTCGGATTTCCTCGCGAAATGTCCGGCACATCGCTAATTAATTGTCCGCAGCTTCGATCAGCTAGGCACAATTAAATTAGGTTGCGTGCGTCGCCTCTGAAATTCGACGTTAATGCGTTTAACAATTTCGCGTTCCCTTCTCCACCTAATTATGCTGTGGATTTACAAGTGTAGACTTCCCATTCCCAAAGCGCTTTTTCTAATTTTTACTTACATTGTTTTAACAGCTCTTTATGTCAATTTTGTAATATTATGTTATTTAATATTTATATTCAATATTTTCTTCCTTTTATAATTAATAAATATGATATAAGGGACGAAAGTATTCTACCTCTTTTAAATGCAAATTTTTCATTTTCCACCTTTTACAAAACTTAAATAAAGAAATTGAGAAAATGTTACAGTAAAATGACGGCCTTTGTAAGTAAATTCCCATGCACACGTTGGAACCTTTCACCTGGAAATTGATTGCGCAAGGTTCGCCTCTCTTCTTCTGACCAACGTTCCTCCTCGTTGCGATCGTTGAATTTAGATGCGAAGTATCCTTGTTGCGCCAGCAATCGTGGCTGCTGTCATTGTCCACGATACTTTTCTTTTTCTGGATTCTTTTATGCCGTCAATGCCACTACTATAGTAAAGTTACAGTACAATGTTCTTCTTTGAAAAAGTTAAAATTGTAAAACGTATTTACCTTCGTAACTCCATTATGATCTTATACAGTTCTTTTTTCTTTACTTCTACTGTAATTATTGCGTATACTGAATATACTGAAAAGAAAATAAATATGTAACAAAATATTTCTTTCATAATAATTAATTAAGATGCGTGTATAAGATAACGTATTGAATTATTCAGAAAGATCGTTGCGTTTCCAAAACTGTAAACATTTAAGAAATAACGAAATGTTTAATTCGAATGAATGTTACTAGTTGGACATTGTATACGAAAAAGACCTAAAATTCTTCACAAACGAAATCATGAAATTACCATAAAGTTACAAAAGTTACCATATAAAAACGCAAGTTATTTAATAAAGTTCTAATTTTATGAAATGTAGATCAAACTTAAAAAATTTCTCTTTAAACTTTTTTACAGATTTCTTTACGAATTCATCCAACATCCCGATAATATAAAATTGAAATAATTGTATCGCCAAACAGTTTTGTTAAAAATTCGATAAGAAAGGCGAAGATTTTAACAGACTGGAAAGACAAGGTCAAGAATTTAACCGCGTAATTTAGATTGACGGGAGCATTGACCCTATTTCGCCAATGATAGTACGTATTGTTGGAAAAGGTTATGTCTTGGAAGGCTGGTCCACAGCTGTCGCCAGTATCAAGCATAATGCCGCAAAGAACACGTGTGCTGGCCTACTGCGCATCCTACTCGCGCAGTTTACCAGAGACCATGGTCAGTGGCACAGCTTGTCGATCGCAAAGTAAATTTTTCTAATTATTTCAATGAATGTTGCGCGTAATCAGTGTACCGTGTTACGTAGTTTCACAGACAAAGTGCAAAGGACACGTTATTTCCTCGGTATATGTAATTTCTATTAATAGTAGCACCTTAGACAGGAAAATAGAGAGTCACGACGAGCGTTTAAGGTGTCAAGCGAAAGAAGAGCCTAACAACTTGAGTCAAAACAGCGCAGGTAAGCACGTAAAGCGTCTCTATATTTTAAAAAATTTTGATTTAGAACGTTATTTATTCGATATGCGGAAATAATTGTAATAATTACATACATCGTTTTGAAACTCTTATATTTGTTATTATGTATTTCAATTTTATTCTGAATACATGTTAATTTTGATGAATAAAATTGAATGTAGTGTTTGGTAAAAAAAGAAGGGGAACAATGGCTGACTGGTAGACCGGTATTTTGTGAATGAATGAAAAGAGACAAACATTTCCTTTATTCATTTCGAGTTTTTCTATATTTTAGTGTCTATAAATATTCATATATGTACATTGTATGAAATGTAGCTTTAATGAATGAATTTATTTACTTCTTGTACTACTTTACTTACTTACTTGTACTTGTATTATGGATTGAAATAAAAATTAGACTATTATGTTACAATATAGTAAACAGCATAATATAATAAAGTCTTGTGGACATTTTTCGCTTTCTTATCTTGCAAAAATGTACTTGTGAGTTATATCAGAAGATAAGACGATAAAAGAGATACTGTGTTCATATGATTAGTACGTGTAATTCCTTATTTGAGATAATCGTGACTCAGATTTAAATCCGCCCTATGCAGTCACCCGATATGATGAGTTTATTTCTATATTTGGGTAATACTAAGGTTATTTTGCAAAAAATTTATTTGATATTAAACACAATTCTATATTTTAAAAGATAACATTTGAAACATTTTAAATTACAAACATGTTTTCAATTATTTAAGATTATAATTCCACATAGAAGTTCCATTGATATAAGGGAAGTCTCAAATTATTATTTTAAGGCGCAGAATATATTTATCTGTTCCGAGACTTTCATGAAAGCAATAATAATAACACAACCGTAGATGCACGCATGTATTGTATATTATCGCCAATATCAATGAATAGTTTACAGTTGTACGTCGTACGATTCACATCTCAGAATATCAATATATCACAGGTACAGAAATATTTCATTTTTATATCATTTTCTGTCAGTCTAAATTAGAAAAGAATTAAATTATTGCAAAGAACGGTGTATGTGTATATTACGATCAATTTAATTAATTATTATCATTATTAATCATTGCAAAAATATTTGTTTGAAATATTGAACTAGTTTTTTCAAGAGAAGTAAAATTAAAGGAAAATTTATAACGTAGATCTCAAGGAACGCAATTCGTTACGAGAACACGGTGAAATGGAAGTGAAATTGTGGCGAGTATTCCACGAAACGAGTTCTCGACGATTACCTTCACTCCGCTCGATGATGTGTTTCTAATTTCCTCTTGCTCGCTTCGTCAACAAAATGTGAGTAGAACACGCCAGATAATATCATTGCAACTTTATTATGTCGTACTAGATTGCGTAACTATTGAAAAGTATTGCGTTTTATGTGAAATATCTGCGATATAATTCTTAATTCTCATCACATTATATCCTCTTTGCTTTTAAAATGAAAGTTATAGATCTCTCTAATAGTTATTTCTAATCTTACAATAATCCTTCAAATATTCGAAGATTAAGATGTAGAATATCTTAAGTTAAACGCGCTGTAATTATCTTAAAGCCGAAACAGAACGGATATGTACACAAAACGAAGAATCTTCAAATATTTAATATATAAATACATTCTGAGCAAAAGTAACAAAAGACATTGAAGTCATCCTTTCGTTAGATGTTATTCGTCATTAGAAAGATATATTCACATTAAGCATTTACTATCGTTGCTCAAATCAATTAGGGGATTTCTCTATGTCACTTTAACTTTTATATCCAATTCTTATACCTGTACAGCTTGTTGTGCAATTATCTTAAAATCAATCTGTATTTAGTATCATGGAAATAATACCATACTCAATCCATTAAACCTATAGAATTTCTTCGATTCTATATATTCGGTTAATATAATAGAATCGTTCACAGCAACTATCCTCTAATAATATCGAGCAGTATGTGCATTTTGTTGAATCGCGTAACGTTATCGGTGCTAAATCGCGACGACGTCATGTCACCATGCCTTAAGCAATCGGAACCACCATATGTCGTCATCCTCGGCAAGCATGTTAATCGCGAATCTCTCAGTATGTACAGTAAATCTTGCCACTCGATACTTCGTCTCTAAAAGCTTGACAAACCCATTCAGTGGCCGAGTCCCGGATGCTTATACAACATCGAGCAACTGTCGTACGAAGCGAGCATCGTGCGAGCATCTGCGATCGTCCAGTACATCTGACGGCAATACACACCGTCGACGACGATGATACATGCAGGTGTTGATCCCATATCCGCTTGTGAGAGCGGTTAACGCCGCCGCGAGTCACGTGTGCTTGATTTACTCTCGTCCTCGCACACGTTCTCTCGTCGAATCGCTCTGCCTCTCTCTCTCTCTCTCTCTCTCTCTTTCTCTCTGTGTGTTTCTCGTAGTTCCATAGGTGCTCCGTAGAATTCTGTTAAATCATGTCAGGTCGTGTTGGGCTGCTTCCTTGCATCGCCTCGTGCTCCTCGTGTCGCGTTCCTCTCCGGCTATCCAAATTCCACTCACGCTGTTGCACGATTTGTGGCACGTCACGCCTCTGTTAAATCACGTTATTTGCCATATACAATCGGATCGCTTCATCCACAGATTTACCTGATCATCGAAGAGTTTGTTAGGTATTACACATTTGTTTCTTAATCTATATATCTTGAATTTTTCCGCCATAATTTCAGAACAGTATATATGTATTTTCTCTTTATTCAAGGTTTAAATTGAACGCGTCAATCAAAGTATGTTTCGTTGTTAACTTGTTTCCGCGAAATAGCCATTCGTTTTAGTAGATAATTAGGTTGCATGAATAAAAAAATTATAAGTTATCGTCTAATCATCCTGTTACGACCGTTCGCGGAGAGACGCGGTCGCTAGGAAAACGCGTTAGCGAGAGGCGTAAATTCTCGATACGATTCTGTTAATCGACGCCGCGAAATAGTCATTCCCCTGTTTCGATTAAGATAACAGAAGTGGTTCAATGAATGTAACACTGCATTAATAGGTTAACATAAAATCATATATTTGATAATAAAATGATGAATATATTACAGAAAGTTGACACAACTTTACGATATCTCTAAATGAATTCGTTAGACTATTTGATTTTGCTCGTCAGACCATTGTATATGATCCGGCGGGCAGATAAGACGATCTGCCTGCGACACTGTAGGACCGCGAGCGACGGTTAGAAAATACAGCCTGTGGTAAGCCTCGTGGCGTAACACATCCTTTCGATAGGATAATAGATATAATTTATTGTTGTCAAGCAATTTGCAAAAAATGGCTATTTATGTCGGAGGATATTGGCTATAAAATTACCTTTCAATCATTCTTTTCATAGGGTAGCAGGTAATTTTCGCTTCAAAAACTTCCATTTCAAAAATGTTCCGAAGTCGTTGGTCAACTATTGTATATAAAATATTGTCAAAGGGATAAAATATTGTGCAGAGGGATAGAGTTATTTTGCTAAAAACCAAAGCTTCATGTGAAAAAATTCTATTACATGCTGCTGGTTTCTCTTTTTCTTTAAATATATATAATAATTTCTATATACATTTTTAGATTACTTTCAAAATTTACCAATATAATAGGATAGTTGGTTGTCGTTACAGCGCTAATGAAGTTTCGAAATGTTTCATATCACACAAATAATATATTCATAGAACGTGTTTACAAATGTTGCTATTCGTAAACTATTTAGTTATTCATAAAGATGTAGATAGGATGTGTGGAAGATCAGTTTTCTTAAGATTGGTTAACTGAAGCTGGAACGCTCTTGATATTCGCCAATTGCATACGGTGAAAACTGAACTGAGACAAGTAATTTGCCGAGTAATTTTTAGACGCTTGAAATTGGTGGTACGTTTAATAGCCTTCTGTCAGTTCGAGGGTTAATTGGTGGTAGATTAAAGCAGTGTGTCGTAGCGTTCGGTGCAATTACACTATGGCTCGTGCAATCTTCGTAGGACTTATTAAGAAAAGGAAATAGCTTAGTTCTGAGTATATTCCTACACCCAGTATTAATTTTACTCAAACTGTATTGCGTGTGAAGAAAAGTTGCTGCTTTATATATTTTGTAACTGATATAAATAACGTGAAATAACTAATTCGAAATTGATACATTACAAACGACGGACAAATTTGATTTATAAATCATACGCTGTAATCATAACGACTAAAGCAGATTCCATTATTATCTCTAATTTTCTTCTATTTTTCAATCAAATGTTGCATCCCATTATCCAAGCAGATGGTGGTTTTGATTAGACGAATTCACCTGTGCAACTAAAGTTTCACTCAATAAAACGAAACTAATCAAAATCTTTTTGTACGATTCAACTAATATTACTAATGAAATTTTGCAAGTCGCAAGTTACTACATAGTTATCAACACCAATAAATTTCCTTGCTGTTTTTGACGAAAGTGTACATAACGTTTCGTTAATTTTAAGCACGCCAGTTTGTCATGCTTACCCCTTTCTCCTTCTGGCAGTTTTCTCCGTCTCATGACTCTCGTCAGGAGACAGAGAGAGAGAGAGAGAGAGACAGAGAGAGAGAGAGAGTGAGAGAGAGAAAGAGAAAGAAATAGTAGCCTGAGCTGAGGAAGCTGAGATATTCTCTGGCGGCGAACTCCGGGCAAGTTATTTCAACTGCACGGTGAAACTGATTTCGGAATTAAACGTACGGCAGGAAAGGTCGTTGGTAAAGTTGCGTTTCTCGAACGCATAGCGGAAAAGCGACTGCGGTGTGAACGACTGGCCTGGGAATTAGGCGTATAGCTGCAGCTGCATCCTTTCAAAGTGGCTGTTGTTAACTTCGACGAGAGTATTTGTAGTTGCCGTCACTGGTAACTTGAAGCGTTCATTGTTTTTTAATACGTCGCGCTCCGAACGCGGGATTTTCTTCGTCTCTCTTCGAGGACTCCCGTTTCTTGGCAATCGTGGGAAATTGTTGGAATAATAATATTATTTCAAACTACGCTCTTGGGCATTTAACGGTATATTACTTTGTATTAAAGTAGATTATTCAGTAGAGATTATTTTAGCTTGTAACTTCTGACGGCGACTACTTAGGTCTATTCCAGATTGAATCGTATTGTTCTTTATATTGCATTGTTATATTATTATTTCTGTTTCGTTGTTCGATGGATGTTCCTTCGTGAGTCAAATTGAAGATCGTTAAATTTCTGACCCTAAACCATACATATAGTGATCATAGGAGCAATACATATAACTGAACTTACAAATATAACAACTTAACTTTTGAAATAACCCAGATAAGACACACTGTGATTTGATAATCGCGTATTCACAGTGGTTATAAAAAAATACTTCCATGTATCGTACCAGTGAAATTAAAATATCGAATTCTCGTTTCTTCTCAACATTGCAAATGAGTTCGGAACGTATCGAAATACTCTTGGGCTTGAATTTTTCTTGTCGCGGCACATCTAGATGGCTTTTTCCTCTGGCTGATGACTCCTTAACGAGGCAAGTTTTAGCAAACGATCGATGCTGACGTATTGACACGGTCGCCTCTTCGTTATTTATTCTTCTGATTTGAATGAAGCTACCGGAGATGTTTCCATGCCGCCCTCGCAAACGCTTGGTATAACTTTAGCGTCGACTGTATAATGTCGTGGTCGGACTTACTCGACCTGTACGCTGATACTTTCGCGTAATACTCGTTGTAGAATTCGAAACTTTGTCGTTATCGATTCCACGATTTGTCTGTACATACCGCGAGCTCGACGTAGTCGTTGGAGGTCGCCGATGGAATTCTGAATTAAAATCGCATGCATCGATAGCGGGTTTCTTGTAACTTGTAAATGTAGATGGGATCTGAAGCAACTTGAGGAAAATAAAAATAAGGCTTAGCGATAAAGTTTCGAAGGATATACATAAAATTCCGGTATGATGGAAATTAAAACGTTTTACTTCTTCGCTCCAACTTTAGCTTTACGAGCGAAACTTTCAAGAAAGTTGTTTCATTTCTTGGCCAATTATGTCTTATTTTATTAAAAGCAGTTAGGATTAAGAAGAGAAATAAAACGGGACAAAAGATCGGTCTATTAAAGAGAATAGTGTTCATTAAGTCTCCATCAATCTCCATAAAGATTGAGATTTAATGGACATCCATAAAACATATTTTTATACACTACCATTCGAAAGTATTTAGATACTTGTTTATTTTTGGCGAGATATAACTTGATCATAAAAGGATAACAGATAAGAGTAGTCGTTATTATTTTATTCTTTGTTATTAAAGATAACGATATGATTTTTCATACATGTTCATTAAGTCTCCATCAATCTCCATAAAGATTGAGATTTAATGGAGATCCGTAAAACATATTTCTATACACCACTACTCCAAGGTATTTAGATATTTGTTTATTTTTTGCGAGATATAATTTGACCATAAAGTTATAGATAAAAATAATTATCATTTTATTCTCTATTATCAGAGATAACAATTAATTATTCGTGCGGCATATTAACTTCTACTAAATATATGTTCGAAATAAATATTCTATAATTTATATATGTATTCCCGGATTGGTTTCTTTGGTTAATATGATTACGTTTCATCGCTAATGAAATTTTAAAATGTTTCACATAAGACGCGCAATATTCGCATAAAATATTCTATGGTCGATGTTCAAATACTTTCGCGAGCCAGTGTGTTAAGATTCTTGCATATCTTTTTTGCAAACTTAGGCAACCTTTTGACGATAGAAAAACACGATTGACAAAAAATCAACTTAGCTAGGAGATAGAGATAAGCGTGATTCTAAAAGGACAACCATGACGTTGAGAGTCGAGAAACCGTGGAAAATTTCATTTTCCCCGTGTCCTCTCTCCTCGTAGCGGCAACGAAACACCGACTCGTCTCGATTTTCCACGCTGCGCCATCCGCTCGTTTTAAAACAGAATTATTCAAGAAAAATTCCCGACATCGCGTCGTTCGCCGCGGAAGATTGTTATCGCTGAAAGCCCGGCTACGTTTTATACATATTTACCACGCTAATTACACAGTACGCCGCGGAGACGAGATCCGCATTACGACGCATAAAGGATACACGAAAGGGGTTGGGGGTGGGAGGTTGAAAGAGGATTTACATTATACCCCGTTAATTTCCATCGTAAAAAAGGACGGCGAGTATTCACGGGAGGCCAGAGAACGTTGTGGCTCTGTCGGTTCTGATTATGATGGTGGGGTGAAAATGCGAGGGAAAACGAAACACAGTGAAAAGAAAAGGAATACAAAAAGGGAGAAGAAAAGGAAATAAAGAACGAAAGAAAGGAAACGTAGCTACCGGTTTAAAGAACCATTCCTGTGCCGCTTCTAAGGAGAATGTTAAGGGATATTGCGAGGGTTGTCGCGTCGAGAATCAACCTCGAAATTATACGACGCATACGCAGCAAGCTTTTTCATTCGCGCCAGCCTGTTTTACAAAGCGTGAGCTCGAACAGAAAAAAGATGATGGAGAAAGGGAGAAAGAGAGAGAGAATTGGGGGTGGGAAGAGTTGCCGATACACCGCGAGATACGTATGAAATATTCATGGAACCCTGTACGAGTTCACCCCTTTCGTTAGAGTGAATCGAAGGTGGGACGGGCCGGTTCCGCGTTTCAACCCATAGACAGTCTTGTTTTCGAGAGGGCATGCAAATCACGACTCGATGTCGATGCGTCGCGTCGCGCACTAAATCGAATTTCAGATAAATTCTTGGAAACCGGGGTCTCGCGACGCTTTGAGAAATACGTCATGAGAACACGCTGATGGAAATAAAATCTCGATACTTTGCTGCCGTTTTTTCACGATATACATGTATGCGTGTGTACAGGTTGTTTGTTGCTTTGTAGCCTGACTCGGTTGTGATCGTTACCTCGCGTAATTGAAGAGTTCGATTCCTGGCGGATAACGTAGCCAAGGTTTTATTTCGGTTGAAACGACGCTGTGTTGGCTGGATGGCGATGAAGTATGGTGCAGCGATGTTTTGCGCGTGCTACGGTGTCGTTTGTAAAGAGAAAAGCCCGATGTGATAGGAGGGTCGGAAAATTGGGATGGGAAAAGAGATAATCTTGGTGTAGTGGATTAATATTTCGTCTAGTAGCGATGCTGATGAAATTCTCTATCGAACGAGTGACTGTAGACCGAGTTGCAAGATCTTTCTATCCGGAAATTTCGTGAGTTTGAAGAAAATTCGAATGTGTTGCAATGATTGAGATTTTTTTGAAGAAGTTAACTCTGAGATAGAAATATTTATCTCAAGAAATAGAAAAATATCGGTCATCACTAATTTTTTACAAGATTCTATAAACAAGGAAACTGAAGAATTGAAGAACATTTACGAAATAATGTGTAAATTATTATATTTTATTATAAAATATAATAAAATTATAAAACGAAACTTTGCAAATTCAAAGAAAAGCTTTGCTATTTTTCAATTATCTTCAGTTTTCCATCTTCTGTATGGTATGATACAACGTCTATGGTGAAATCTTGATTGAAGCCTACAACAATTCTGTGCTATTCGCTTATTCTACACGGAATATGGCTTCTTTCCGAAGAACCTCTCATTGAAACGTTGGAAATATTGATGCCATGGGCAGAGAAGCCTCTATGCATGGAAATTAAGATATGTTTGCATGTTCACGACAGACCGCACAAACATTCCTCGAGCAAACACGCTTGATACACGGCTTCTAAAGCCACCTGTGGGAGCTGGGGAACGTTTTCCCCGGATGATGAGTAAACTTCGTGTTTCATGACGGGAAGAAATGCACAGACGGGTAAAAAAAAAAAAAAAAAGACAGCCTGTCAACGGTAACATCGCATAATTCTTTGGCTATATTCGTTCCGCGAGGAAATTAAAAGTTTACATAAAACATTGCTCCTTTGAAGTTTCCTTTTGCCGTCAGAATGTTAAAAAAACGGAAGTTAATTATGTAAATTGACTGAGAAAAGTCAAATGTTGCGTTAACGCAACGTTGATCCTTTGTTTTAACTCTTTACAGCTTGATCAGCTTCTGACAAATTGTAAGCGCAGTCGTGTTTCACATTTTAAATGTCCGTTTCAGCTATCGGCGGCGACTATATCTGAAGGGTTAATCCAGAAAAATCACCTTTGTACGCCACGACGCACACGGCAAAACAAATTGCACGGTCATCCGGGAAGTGGAGCTTTTCCACGTTTCGTAGCGTTAATTAATTATCGCTTCACGCGACAGTGGGGCCTGATGTCCCTTCGTTGCGCGGCTGAAAAATACGATTCGCGGGTAAACGTGGTAAACCCCCATAAGCAACGGAAGAGCCGGAGTAGCGGGATAAATGGCGGAATTGCGACGGTGACCCCGGCGGATAAATGTGAACTGGCACGAGACAATGAACGTGTCTGACGGTAATCTCGGATGGAATGAGTCTGGGATTTCTTGGCGAACGAAAAAATCCGGCTGCTTTTGTTGTGTGCGCCACTGCAGAGACCAGCTGACGCATGTAATTACTCGTGCACCGCGATCGAAGCGCACATACAGAGTTAGAGAAAGAAATAGGGCGGTTCTGCACCTAAACGTTTTCTACTGTTCGGTGAAAGGGGAATCGCGATCGGATGAAATGGAAATTCGACACGAGTATTTCGTCTGACTATCGTCTGCGTGTTGGAGAACCGAGCAACCTTCTTCCGTATCTGACTGATTCCGCGTTCGTTTCTTTTTGAATGGCAGAATTTCAAGTCGAGCTTCAACTCTTTGTAACTTGGCGAACTTCTGACAAGAGCGATTTTGCTAATCTGATGCTCAGAAAAGGTTTCTATACCCATTAGGAGAAAGGCATAGGGGATTTAAAGAAGCTTTTCGAGCCCTGTCAAAAAGTTTACTCTAAGGATAAGTTCTTTGGTTGACTCTCTATAACCAGATTTCTCTTTATATATAATTCCTTGTGTTTCTTTAAGATGAAAAATTCTTAGAAATTTTTATTCCTTTCCGTTCTAAACGCTTTTGACTTTTCGTGTAATCTTTCTTAATCTTTTTTGAAACTACAAATTCTCCGAATTTTCTCTCCCAAACACTTCACACAAATCTTCCCGTTGCAATAATTTACAACTACGAATCACCTTATCGAGGATAAATTCTCCATCATTTCCCTTGTAAACCTAAATGCACCGAATTTTCTGTTGTTCCAGTGACCTATTATTCCCACAATTTGCAACCAAGGAATCACCTTATCGCGTTCGAGTTCTTTGTGTTACTTTCATCGTTCCCGAATACCACGAATCCCGAGAATTTTCTCCATCCATTCGATTTCTGATTCTATTCCACGTGCCTGGCATCAGAGAGCTTCCACCGGTGATTCGTAAGAGGCGCGGTCTTTCGTTAAATCGCGTCGAATCCATCACATTTTCGAATTCCTCCGCGTAGGCAAACGTGGATAGACCAGGCAAGGAGAGAGCCGAGGAGCGTTCTGTCGCGTAGGAAATGTCGCGGCGACGGTGCACGGCGTGGTTGTAGTAAATCGATAATGCAGCGTCGACGTGTGCCCGGCTCTTCGCATACCTGCATCCATTCTCCCAGTTTCTCAGTCACTTTCCACCATGCTGCCGTTGCTCCTGGCTTTTCGAAAGGCACCGTAAGCACCGTATCCTCGGATTCCATAGACGTTGGAAACATTCTTCGCGGAGAATGGTTGCTGAAGTATTAAAACGAAAAAAAGGAAGGGGAAGAGGGTTGGAACAGGCGGGCGAACAAGGCGGCCAACCTTTTCATAGGCTTCTTTGACTTCTCTTCGTTGCGTCTCAAAGGATTCGAGCGATGGAAGGAGACAGATAAAGCGAGGAAGTATGAAAGGAAAAGAGACTGAGAGGTTTTTGTCAATGTCTAATCTGTTATTTTTGAAATTGGCTATTTTCCGCTTCACTCTACTCATTTATTCCTTTTTTCACAGCTTCTTTTTTATTCTTGCTTCCTTAATTTCTCTCGTTTAATTGATCAATCGAAATGCTAAATGAATTTTTCTTCACTTTTTCTTGCTATTAGTTGACGACTTGTAATGATAGATGTTGTAAGTGTCAGATATGAGAATTTTTTAATAAAAAGTGTATGTTTGTTAATTTTGAACTTCGTGCATCATTTATTACTTGAACGGATGGGTTTCTTTTAGCAGCTATTTGAATAACAAATGTTAATATATCGTTCCACTAAGGAAATTCAAGGTTGCACCCTTTCTACTGCCTGGAGACCCATCCTCTCAAATTTGTTGTACTCCAAGTCCCTTTGAACCATTTGGTTTATAAAAAAATTCAAGCCGATATCTAAGATGATTTCAGAGAAAACTGCTTGTAGTAATTTTTTGTGAGACATCCTGTATACATCCAGATAAATTACAGACGCTGTGTTTTTATCTTTTTCAATTGCAGCGATATCGAGGCTTATAATTTTATTTCTATCTCTTGCAATAATTCTAGTAACTAAAACATTGTTTTATCGCTACATTCTACATAAAATTTACATCTTTTCTCACTACAAAAAAAAAAAAGAAAACTCTTTTTACTCGCATCGTTGCATCACTTGAACTGCTCAATTCTTTTTCGTTCGACTCAATGGAAGATTCCATTTCAAACGAAACAACGAAACACGGATGCTGAATGCATCGTCACACGTCCAACGAAGAGTTTCGTGATTGTGGCTCGATCGATACGTTGTATTGTCTCGCTGCTGAATTATTTACTGCGAAGCTTTCCGGTGGCCAGGCAACCTGCACGTTCGAGACCCTTCGGCCACTTTGTTTTAGAATATCGACAGAAAATTGGGCGATGAGGATTGGCGAATGACACACGCTGGTTGTTTTTCGTATTTTTGATCAACTGGAATACGCAGAAACTTCAATTTTTAATCGTATCGGTCCATTAATGACACGCGATATATCAGAAACGCTATTCGCCACGACAGCCGTGTGTTATTTGTTTAGTCTGGTCGTGGTGTTATTAATCATTTAGAAAATGCATTTGTCATTGAGCATCTCGAAAGAGAGGTCTCCCCTATCTTTTTTTTTTTTTTTTTGAAAAACTGATATGTGGTATTTGTTATTTTGATTATTTATTTGTTACTCTCCTGTTATGTAGATAGTGTGAGATATTTGTAAACCATATACGATGTGATGCTGGATAAATCTTCCAAATTTTGATTTTTATAACTCACCTGTGGCGATTTGTGTTTAAATACACCAGTGATTATGAAACTATTGTAAGTTATATATATTTTGTTTCCAGATATTTAGACTTTCGCGTTCGAGCGTATTAAAAAATAGTAGAATTTCCATTGTAGAATAAAATGTTTCGTAAAATATGCGATCCTCTAAGAGAGAAAGAGAGAGAGAGAGAGAGAGAGAGAGAGATTTGTATATCATTGTACAACTTTATGGGCAACTTATTCGAAAATGTTTTTTAGATACTTAAATGACTTACACCATTTTCAAAATTCATATTATATCCTAGTTAGAGATTTATGATAATAGATAATAATGAATTTTATTAAGAAAGCAACCTAAAAACAAACGGATTTATTTATTTATATATTATACATATATTGTAATTTTGCATAAATAATTATTAATCGTCTTTTGCTTCGACAACAAAATTTTCAAGCATATTAAGGGCTTTAAAGTATTCATGACGAATCGGTGGAATGTAAGTTAGTAGATCCATTATATATTTATTTGCTTTTTTTGTCATTAGTCTCTCACTTGCATATAATGAAGGTACCTGTAAGTTATAATATAATATTGGTCCTCTTCTTTTCGATGATGATTCTAAAATATGAAATTCCGTTTCAGGATCTATTGATGTTTCATAAAATATTTTATACGTTGTATCATCATACAACGAAAATATCTAATTATATTTTTCTCATAAATATCTCACAGCTTACGCAGAAAAAATACCTGATTTACACTACTGCCGAAACAAATATGAATCTCCATAGATAAATATGAAAGTGACATGTTCACAGCGTTGCTCATTTTACAGCTGTTTAGCAAAAAGTGATAAGTCGATGGAACGTAAGACAAATGAAAATCTCGATATTTTTGATTTCTCGACTTACGCCACTTTCATAATTACCAGCACAAATGTAACCAAAATTTCTGGAGAATTGTCCATTGACAAAGACGGATCTTTCAGTAGATTATACGTAGAACTTCCATTATTCTAACATACTATTAAAAAAACGTCACTTTTTTAAAGATCATTTTAGTCCGTTCTGTCATTTGCCAGAATAAAAAATTGTTCATTGAATCGAAAGCGCAGTGAAAAATTCTAAGATATCAAATGATACTATTTTAAAAATCATAGTTCCAAACAAACTTACCCCATCCAGTAGGTGTATAATATAAAAATAGTCAAAGTAACGTAAGCAATCTAAAACACACGGAACTGAGTTTTATCGAGAGAAACCACTCGTTACAGCATCGTTGCTTTCAGCAGCTTCTCGTATTTTAATTTAAAACCATTCCCAACTTCGTTCCTTATTTCCCAAAGAGAACTTCAGGTGTGCAAATATATTCGAGGCACTCGTTGCTTTCTAACCTAACCAACAAGACGACGAAACTGTAAGAGAAAAAGCGTGGAGAGAGGACGATGGTGTTCGCGTATCGATTAGCCTCTGCGCGATTTTGCCTCGCAAATTCGGCGGGGTTAAAAGAAGCGCCGCCTCTATTATTCATGCGGCGGTGCGTCATTATCTTGGGGCTATCTTAAGTGCTCGTTCTCGTAGTCAACGCTTATTGATTTTAGCTTTTAGAGTGCACCCACATTACCAAAGCTAGAGAGACGAGAAGACCTAAAAAGAAAGAGACGGAGGGACCTGAAATGAAAGAGACGGAGAGGAAAGGTTGAAGAAGAGAGGCGCGGGGGCTGGCGATAGCTCGAGAGGAGGAACGAGAGCGGAAAACGACGATGAGCTCTAATTGGATTAAAATTTCATCGACGACGGGAGACACTCGCGCACAGTTTTGCCAGCACTCGAACTTTTCGTGGGTTCTACGGAGGTTCGGCTCTCGACTTTCACGTTGGATTACGAAATAATAGCCGGTGCGGATGGTGGTTGGACTAGCAAGTGTGTCACGCGAGTAACATCCAACCACTTTTATATATATATGTACACGTATATATTCTCTGGGAATCCGCGAGACCAGAGAAAAAGTTAATGGCTTCGAAACGAGAGCATATCGCCTGCACGCCGATCTACCGAACCTCTAATTTTTCGCTGAATTGGACAATCTGTTTAGGACTTCTCTTTCCCGACGCGACGGTCGATCGACCGCGTAACGTAATGAGGTTGTACTCGAATATCCGTGAAAATGCCACCCTCGTTCGCGTATGCCCGTTTCGCGAAAGTGAACGTGCAAGCCGTTCGACGAAATTACCAGCCACGCGAAGGGCTTGAAAAGTTGTGTTTGACAAATGATGTAGTAGGTATGATATAAGTACAGGTTATCGTAGACAGTTGATTATCGATGTTTAGATCCTTTCGACGACTTTCTTCCCGTTCGGACATATAATTTAGGAAATATTTGCGTGTTGATGGTTGCTGGTTCTTTGTAATCGAATGTGTGTTTGATACGTGGTACTGAGCGGTGGCGGGATTTTGCGTCTACTAGTGAAATTATACAGTAGGTGAAATATATGTGAGTAATGAATAGAATTGGAGGACTATAAAGATTGGATAAGAAAAGGTTCTTGATGTACACTATTTTTTTTTTAATTATAAAACGCTAGATAATCTCTTCATATAAATGTATTTCCTGTGTTATAGAATTTTCCATACATATTCTCTTTACATGAA
Source organism: Bombus huntii (assembly GCF_024542735.1). NCBI lineage: Eukaryota > Metazoa > Arthropoda > Insecta > Hymenoptera > Apidae > Bombus > Bombus huntii. The sequence goes on from NC_066251.1 coordinate 8,053,265, forward strand.
TCAGTACAAGAGTTATCTTCAAAATTTTATGATTTTTAATTTTGGACCAGCACCTGAATCTACATCACACTTGAAAATTTCTGTTTTTGCTCTCCTTACAATTTACCTCTTAAAACCTCGCATCTGAAATTGATTCACTGAGTGAATAATTCCACGCGTAGAATTTCCGAATTATTAACGCTTAAAATGTTACTATACAACACGATCATAATCGTACTTCCATAAAGACTACCCTTATGTCAATGCATTAAAATTCCCAAGCGATCATAAAAAGGAAATTCCTGGCAGAACGTTCACTAGCATTCTTAAATTGCATTTGGACCACGTAGCTGTAGTCTTTCTACGGATCATGGTCGGACTTTTATCAGCCGTGGCACGTTTCGTGCCAAGCTATAGGCATTCTTTAAAGACATTTCGACTAACTTCACGCGGCTTTTTACCACGATCCGCAGCTCGAGTCGGTGTTTTAGCCGCGCTTTACGAGCAAAATAGAAAGAGGGTGTCGAGCACCATTACGCTTTCATTGGTATCCTTCATCGCTGTCGAACGCTTTCTTCCCACCCAAACGACATATGGACTCGTAAAAATGATGTTTTTTTCTTTTTTCTTTTTTTTTTCTCTTCTCGCTTGGTTTCCTCAGAATCGTTGGGACGAGATTTTATTACGGTGATTTCGGCCAACATCACGCGTCTACGAATGGTTTGGTGCTTTGACGATCGAGAATGGGAAACGTCTCGTCTGGTCCGATTCTCGATTTGTAGTTTCACTTTTTTTTCCTCTCTTCCAAGATTTTCCTAGCGACCTTTCTCCCTGTGGCGTTATTTCCTTTTGTCGCGAACTTTCGTGGAACGTTAGCAGACCTGTATGAAAATATCACCGGCGATCTCCTTATTTCCGAAGTCCTAGAATTTTTATGAACTGTTAGACCGACCTTCGCAACCAAGAAGAATTATTGCTCGCGACCGAAGGGTTGAAATTTTGGTCGTACGATGTTCGAGTGGCTGAGTTTAATCGCGAAACCGTTGTTTGAGAGATTCTTCGTCTGAAAACGTAATATCGATATGGTATTGTAAAACTTGTATTTTATTTATTCAGGGAACAGAGACAATTTAAAGAAAATTTATGGTAATGCTATGCGCAAAGTTTCAGTTTCTTCAAACTTTGACAGACTATACCATCTACGCGAACCATGAAACAGTAACAGTAAATTAGACGAATCTTTGAAATTTCGTTCCGTAGTTACAATATTAAAAAAATAGTGTTCAATAGCGTAAATTTACTGAAAAAGAATTGCGTGCAAAATATTGTATTAACATAGCACTGGCTTCTAGTAGATTAATTATATCCCAGAGTAAAATAGTTACAAGTGTATTACTGGGCTTTTTAAATAAATTACAACCACTTGCGACGAAAAGAAACGAAATTTCGCAGTGCATAAATTACGATTGCGTTTCCACGTTCGTTGGCACTGCTGGAAGCAATTTCCTTTCGGCACAAAAGAGAAATGGATGATTTCAATTTCGTAGTCGATAATGTATAGACAGGAGAACGGTATTACAGACCATTACTCTCTGTTCCTTCGAAAATCTCGGTACTATACTTGCAAGCTATACCGATCAGCAGAATCTTGGCTAAGAATGTTCCTTTCATGCTCTTTCTTCTGTCCCTTTTTTTCTGGCCCTCCTTTCTTTCTTTCTTTCTTTCTTTCTTTCTTTCTTTCTTTCTTTCTTTCTTTCTTTCTTTTTGTTCGTACTCACGCTTTCCTCCCTTCGAAATCTATCCCAATGAATTGTCTGGAAGGGAGGGAAACTATAGTTGGTCCAACGATGATAAACTTTTTCTGCGTAGCTACATGGAAAATCGAACCAGTGAAATTCATACGGAAAAACGAGACATTGGATTCTGAAATGGAGCAATCGTTTCCGTTTACATTCGGTACGCCATGGAGAACAGAACTGTCAGTTGCGAAATTTCATACATGAGTTTGTCGGCCAACAATGCTAGTTTAATACGTTAACCCTGGAAAATGGAAAATACAAAAAGAGAATTTTGTCGGTAGTTAGTAGTCAATAGGCATGGAAAAATTTCAATACGAAAGCGTGAAAATTTGATAACAAAAAGGTTCGAAGAGGTTAAGCTTGAAAATTTGAAAACTTAAACCATTGAAACATGGAAAAGCTTGGAAATTTGGAAATGAAAATTTGGCAAGTTTAGAAAACTGGATATAATACTTTGAAGATTTATTTTTCTGAATTCGCGAACTCCGAAAGTTTAGTACTTTGAAAAATTGAATGTTGGAAAATTTGAGAGCTTGGTGCTTTGGGAGTTCGGGAACTTGGCGCTTCGAAAATTCATAGATTTGAGAGTCTGAAACCTGAAAAATTAAAAGATTTGGAAGTGTAGAGCCTCAGAAATTTCAAAAATTGCAGGGATTTAAGAGCTTAAAGCATAGAAGATTTGGAAATACGAAACATAAGAAATTTCACAACTCGGTTACCAAATTCTCAATTTCTAAATATTCAAAACCACGAGAAATTTCTGTATCCTTTTAGTAAAATTATCTTTGCACCTCCACCTGCATGTCTTCCTAATTATACGCGCGATTTCAATTCATCATGGAGAATGTGAACTCTGCGCGAAACAGCGGTAGAAAAAGAGAATGTGCCCGGCAGGGGCATTTTCTCGAACGAAAGGTCGAATGGAATTGTCTGGGGATTCCGGTAGAGAGTTAATGGATGCATTTTCCGCGAGTTTGCTATTTTTTTTATAGATTTTACCCAATTTGCATAAGCGTTGAAAGGGCCGCCCAGTTCTTGTTTGCTCAGTGACCGGGCCTTAATTGAACAATCCGATCAATTAGGCCGAGCGACGTGATCTTTGCATCGCGAATACACCTGGAACTTTCCCCGTGGATTAATTAACGGGGTACACCCCGTGAGCAAGGAGGATTGGCACCAATTTATAAAGAGAACTAATTAATACATCCCGCTCATTAACGGTACACGGGAAAATTAATGCCCTCACGCCCTTTGAGAGTACAAATAAACGACGCTAAAGCTCTCGTTCAGCTTCCTGTAATTTCACTTCCCTCGAAACTTTCGATTTGGAATCGCTCGACCTTTTTATCATAAAAACTACTCGATTTCACGCTTAATTGACCCTTTTTAGAACACGAGAACGTGTCTCAAAAAACCAGATCTTGCTGTTCTTTTTGTAAAGTAACTCGAACTTTTTGCATTGACAACGAAATTGATTTTTGTTTGATGATTGGACGGAATGTAATTATTTTCGATTGCTTAAAAAGAGAAACAATTATTAGATAAATTAAATTTATATAAAATTGCGCAGGAGGAGGGAACTTTTCAAATATTCGTGACGGCTAGTAGCTGTGAACTGAGTTCCGTGGTGTCCAAAGTTTGCGTCGCTTGTAACACGACCGAGAGTCATCCTGGATGTGTCGTTGTAAATTACATCAAACACTTCCTTCGGGGAATCGCTGCCATACACGCAGCTGCCTTCGAATTCGAAAACCACGAGCTTCGCATCGTGTGAGTGGAAAGTTCCTTGGAGACGATTCTCAAAATTGTTAAAGTTTAATGTATATATAGAATCCTAAAAGGAGAAGATTCTAGATAGTGACGTCTAAGCATTGATCTTCAATTCGAAACTCGATCAGTATAAATACCATAATCTATATTTTACTTTTACATCACAAATGCACGATTATTTGAAAATTCGTAAATTACAATAATTTTATGAACTGGTGATCCCCAATTCGAAACACAGTCCATCATCATGAATGCAATATTTTTATTCCACAAATGCGCAATAATTTATAAGTTTGTAAGTTACAATAATTTTACAAATTTGCAAAATTTAATAATTTTATAAATTTGCAATCCTTGATTCGAAGTTTAGTCAATCTTACTTTTATCTTAGTTAATCTTTGTAATCCTTCATTCGAAGCTTAGTCAATCTTACTTTTATCTTAGTTAATCTTTACATTTATTTCAGAAATGCGCAATAATTTGTATATTTGCAAGATACAATAATTTTATAAATTTGGAAGATCCGATAATTTTATAAATTTGCGATCCTTGATTCGAAATTTACTCGATCGTCGTAATTCTTTAGTGTCGTTTTACAAATGCATAATAATTTGTAAATTTGCAAGTTAAAGTAATGTTATCTTGCGATAGCAGCTTCTATTTTGTAATTTATTATTCGCTCCCATTACGAGGGAGGAAAGAAACGTAAAGGCTGAATGAAAGAAACAGAAGATGCGATAGAGAAAAGAAACAGAAGATGTGATAGAGGATCGCAAAGATCCTCACGGGAGAAGGTTAATCCTTCCCTACGAGCAATCTTTTGTATCTTGCCCTATCTTGCAGACCTTAATGGATCGGCGTGGCTGGTTTTACGTTGCGCCAAAGGGGTTGTTTTCCGTCGAGTTCTCTCTATTTCCGGCCTTCTTCGACTCTCATTCTTTCCAGCGAGCCACAAATTCCGGAGTTTTATGTGTCTGTCGGCTGCATTCGCCGAATCGTCGAAATGCACCGCGACCTATCTCGATGATCGAGATGTGCTCGATATACCATTCAACTTTTTACATATATAGATGTCGATCGTCCTATAAAAACCACGGAAATAATGAAACCGTGAGCATAATTCAATGTTCAATATTTAATTTTGTAGCAAGAAGTTCTTCTAGAAATGTTGGTGGCGCGTGTTGGTAACGATCGAATATTAAGTTTCTCAATGAAACTCTCTTATTAGGTACAATTCTTATTGACATTTTGTACGAACATGATGCAAGGATTAAAATTGTTGGATAATAAATATTGTTTTTGGCGACCAGTTTGTTGCTAATTTACAAATATCGCTGAAATTTACGTGTCAACCAAAAAAATCGGCTAACTGATTAATTTTCATACTTCTTCGTGAATTGGTTAACAAATAATAATAATAATTTGTTCAACACTCTAAACATTGTCTTTCTTGTTTTTCTAAATGATTTTGTCGATGATTTTCGTAAATCCACGAACGGAATTGCATTTGACTTAGCTACAAGCAGATTATTGAAGAGACGCAACGTGTGCGTCAGTAGAATGAGTTAAACAGGTCAGACGTTGCGCTGTAAGAATTCGTTGAAAGAAATTGATTCTTCCGTGCTTCCATATGAATCCTTTCATGAGAATCTCGATCAGCTATGACTGGTGAAATGATGTCGGATCATTTGCCCTGTCACTCGATATTGATGACGTGTTCTGGATTCGATGCGTGACCTATTTTCTAAGCACTGCGGTCCCTTCACTGTTGAAATTTAAATGTCGCCGGAATATATGCGTTTAAAATAGAAATCGATTCGCATTTCTACCTCTTCACTTCAGGAAACCATTCTCTTGAAGGAAAACCAATTTTCTCTTGAATTTGGTGATATCTATCGTTGCTCTTTCTAACCCTTATCAGACAAATCTTGGACGATAAAATTCAATCCACGAATTACACGAATCTCAGTTGTCAGACAACTGATATTGACATTTTCAGTCTGTCTGCACATTTTAGTTTCAGCGCGGTTCGAAATTCGAAACATTTAATAAGATGCAAGAATGTATATCTAATTTCTGGTAAAATGGACAATTCTGCTAAAATAAATAACCAAAGTGGACTTGTGCACTATGTATTGTCTATTGTTACAATGATTATATTTTTGAACTTAACAAATTCTTTGTCTGATTGTACCACAATTAACTGATTTCTTTTTAACAACCACGTAATATAAAAACAGAGAAATAATCTTATTAGGTCTTTTCTACATAATCTTCACATATTTTCCAGTAATTCTCAGATTTCCCATAAATACCCATAAAAACCTAATTATTACCTCTCAGTACAAAAATCATGATCATTTCTTATCCGTAATGGATGTGACATAGATCCTATGGAATTTACCTGCAAATAAAAAGGTTCGTATTGAATACTGCAAAGTAACTAAACGCAAGTTCTAAATAATGAGAAGATTGCGTGTTACGGTTGGAAGAAGAACGAATGACGGAGGATCTGCATGCAGGGTGCAGCAGGGTGCAGATCGTGTGGGTTCGATTCGATGGAAGGCCGGATCAGCAGGTATCGGGTTTTCAGAGCGAACGTCCGGTAGGGATTGTATCGGGAGAGATGGTCGTGGACAGGCTGTCGATACCATCGATCCTCCCGACTTGGTGGTTCCTTCCGTGCCGAAATGGGTGTACGGACTCTGTCGCGGAAATCCGGTTCGAGGATCCATTTTCTTCCGGGATAAACGTCACCGGCCGGTGTTCCTGACGCTGGAAATTTCGGCCCGTTGCCTCGTGAACGTTTGTTTATTTTAAACGGGGGATTACGTGACCATGGCGATCAGGCTTGCGCCACGCCGTTCGTTCGTTTGCGTTACGGATATGGCCGAAACGTATTGGCTGGAAACGCCAACGAATCCTCAACCTGCCACAAGATAAAATCCACCACTTCGATGCCTGTAAACCTGCTATTTATTTTCATTTTATCGTAAAAATAAATCGAGCGAATATTTTAGTTTGCATTTTGAAATCATGGAATATGCCACGTGTTTTTTCAGTTTGAATATTTACAGAAAGTATACTTGGAGAAAAGTTTGGAAAAAGATCGATCGTTTTGACGAGAAGGGAAGATGGACCTTTTTTCCCTGAAAATAGTACTTTATGATTGATAGTTTCGTTTAGTGTTTTTCTAAAAAGAAAAATAAGAAGATAGCTTTATTTTCTTCTTTAAATAGAGATATATCGGGTGTTTCGAGCTTTTATATATTTTATATAAGTATACTTTAACCGCTTGATACTTCAGGAGCAAGTATGTTTCAAATTCCTTTTCACGGAAGTATTTTATTACTGAAATATGTACAAGAATCTGCAAACACTGTGGCGATTAATTTCTTTTTGTTCCACAGCGTACGATATTAGAAGCAAGATTTATGCTATCTCTCGAACACAAGTAGGACATCAACTTAGAAAATCGTGTGTGCAAAGCTACTTTGTGTTCATGCAAATAACGTGCGCATACGTCACGCGGTCGTACGTAAACAGAAAAGGAGAGATAGGATTTTGCGTGCATCCCCTTTGGGAATAGTTGGAATACATTACGTTTAATCTCTGCTGTGTCATCGATTAAGGTTTCCAAACCCCGTTACTCGTATTTTCTTCTCGCACGCTAAATGGATAATTGTTGAAGGAATTCCGAAACTTTGTTGCTTTGGGATATTTATCTTCGTTCGTAAATGGGAATTTGTCGACCATGTTGCAACGATGAGAATAAATCCACGGTTGATGTTTAAACGTCTACGTGTAAACGTTCGAATAAGGGATATTTCGGGATGAAAATGCCACGGATTTCGAGTATCCAAGCCGAAATGCAGAGCCGGTATAATAATTCTGAATTTCGGCCAGTAGCAAGTTTCTTTGCATGCAGGCGAGTGTTGTTAAGCTCTGTCCGTGTTTAAAGCACACTGCACCGTGTAACGATGCCATTTCGAGTACAATCTTCTTCTGTTTATTGCGCCCGTATTTTATCTTGGAATTTCCTTAAGCACGTTTGTTGCTGAATTGCCTGCGCAATCATTGAGTGTATAAATTGGGGAAAATTGTGCCGTGAAAATTAACGGAGCTTTAAGAGGGACGGATACAATTTCCCTGGAACAATGAGTCGCAAAATTCATCGTATTCTGGCATATAATATCGCGGAAGAACGTCATGAAAAGAAACCAAATTCATTTGCATTTATTGCTAAAGATCTTCTCGCTCGGTTATAATGATTCAATGTCCAATCTTTGTTCCTAAATCCGAGTGACGGTAAATGCGTGGAAGAGGAGAATCAATGAAAATCAGGATCCTCTTTAACTAATACTAATTAGTTAGTCAAATTTTACAAGTCGTAAGTTGCAGGTTAGTTAGCTTCAATGGACCCTCTTGTATTTCAAGATAACAAGTTTCAAAGCGACAAGTTTGACAAGGAAACAAATGAAATTGTAATTGTAAATTTTATGAGTGATACATTAATCATTTAATCATCCAGTTTGATTCAACATAGTGAAATTGTAGAGGTAGATTCCTCATCTACAGTTCGTATCTTATTAAATTCCTAATGTTATTATTGGTAAGTTATTAATATTATTATTAAATTAAATAACACAGAATTTACGGGAAACAGGATTTTAAGCAAAAATAAAAGTTGTTTATTATTTTGAAAATATCAATTTCTCGCGTTCTCCTATATTTCAAGTAACCTCGTTTCTTCGTTTATTAAATATTATTTTACCAAAATCTAGAAGCTTCCCTTCAAAGTCCTATTTTACATATCGGTGCTTAAGATACGAACCAATTTACCATCTTTTCCATCAAATTATCTTTCAAAGCTCGGAACAGACTAGCAATTTCGCCAAAATAGTCCACATATAGAAACACATTCCGCGGTATCAGGATTCCAGCTTCAAAAACACGTTTGTTTCCAGTGGAAATGTCCACGAGTAGTATGGCTTCAGACGGAAATACCGGCACGCGAAAACACGGTCGACAACACGAGCAAAGAAGCCGCACCGCATGAAAGCATCTGCGTTTCGTTTCCGTGTTTCCGTTTATGTCCTTTCCGGATGCTAGCCGTCGCTGTTCCCAAAAATGTCTCTGTCTTGGTCACGTAAAAGGCGAATGTAAAACTCCCGTGAAACTACGGGATGAAGCATCATGGGGGGATATTTGCGGCGTTCCAGCTGCACCTGACGACACTCCGACGAGTCGTATATTCGACCGATCAAACGGCAGCCATCCCTTTTTCCGTGTCGCTATGAATACGAATTAATGCTTTGTGCCGAGACACAATCGGATCTTGTGCGGGTCGAATCGATCAAAATTTGTGGAACAAATTAGCGAGACGTTTTGCTCGTCGAGAAGTCATCCACGTAAGAAGCGCTTTTTGGTAGACGAACTCTGAAATAAAAATAGAATTTTGAGATAAGATGATACGCTTTGCGAGGATAAAGATTTGGGTAAGATGCGATGGTGTATAATTTTTCAAGAGTTTTACGCGAAAGAAAAGGATTGATAAGAAATTTTGTACGAATTTGAATGAAACGTTTTATGTGAGAAATGTTTCACGTAAGAATACAGAAGGATGCTTGATAAGTAAATTTTGGAACAGAAATAGAATTTCGAGAAGAGATGAACTTCTGATAGCAAGGTTTGGATAAGACAGAATGGTGTAAAATTCTTTAATAGCGTGTAAAATGAATCGTAGCAGAAGTTGGTTGCAAATTGACTTCCGAAACAGTGATAAAAAGGAAATGGATGTTGATGCGGTTTGGAAGGTAGTAAAAAGATATCTGTATAATAAAGTTGAAAGTGCGGTAAAGCGATGGAGAACAAAGAGCTTTCGAGAACTGAGGAAGCTATAGAATATAACTGCTTCAAGATATTTCTCTGCTATATATTCTTTATGCTATTGCATCCTTGAAATTTGCCAACTTTTTCAATTTCAAATATTCGATAGTAAATTAATCTGTGGCGCTCGTTCATAAATAACCATCAAGCGTTAAAATGATCTATTTCTGAAAGAATTTTACTCCAGTGTGCTTCAGAGTCATGTATAAATTAAAGAAACTCCGAAGAATCCCTCAAGGGCCCCGACAACTCTGCGGCAAAGCCATCGAAACTCAATCTACCACCTTCCATATTCCGCAACTTTCACATCGAAGATGCTAGCTAAGACACGGTCGGTTTCATCGAGGGACATCCAAGCGGCAAGAGTAGACTTAATCGCGACGGAAAAAGAGGAGTTTCCCTCCTCTATTTCTCTTTATACCTCCCAGCCGAAATCTGGAAAGCGATTTCAATAATATGGGAGCAAGGTGTACAGTGGAGAGGGTCTTGCGGTGAGACTGGATGGAAAGGAGTCGTGGAAGGCAGACGGTTCTTAAAGATTCATCGTTCCTGCTATATTTAAGCTCGATCCAAGCCAGAGAAGACCCTCGAGACAGCCTTACCGGGTAGAAACCATCTTAGCAAATCCCTCTTTGGGACCCCATAGGACTCTGCCTCACAAAGCTCTTCCTTTGTCCGTCGTTGGAGTTCTGAACTTCATAATTCACACTCACCAACGCCATCGTTACGCTTCTCTCTCTCTCTCTCTCTCTTCCTTATTCTTCCCTCTGTGTCCCTTTTCCTCTCCAATTCGCATCCTCGCCGGATTCTCCGGCCAACCTACGCGAAATGGAAAGCTTTCGCCTCGGCTTAAAAGAGAGTTTGAATAACGCGCGTGTGAGGACTCGTCGCGCGCGCTGCATAAAGGTTAAGTGCGGTTTCAGTTGCGATGAGACGGCCAAACCGCGTTTTCTGCCCTTCACAGAGCTCCATGTTCTTCAGGAGTATCGTTTTGGTGGAAGAACCGTGAAAAGGACCGAGTACGGGAATATTAGCATTTAGGATGTTAGATACTTGTCTTTCACCGTCCTTTTAGTCTATTGCTTCGTGAAATGGGATTTGGCGCTGCCCGGAATCTTCATGGTATCTCTTGATTTCCTTGAATTCAGGAGAGAAAGAGGAGAATCTTGAGCTTCTGTGATTCTATCTTGTAGGAAATATAAATAGGTACTTTAAATTTTAGGGAGCGAAGGGTTGAAGTAAGTCGAGACCAACTCCACCTTCTCCTCGAGCATCGTTTTTCAGCGAGAAACCGTGAAAAGGATCGAATACGGTTGTATTAGCATTTAAGGTATTAGCCACTTTTCTTTTTACCATCCTTTCGCTCTGTTGCTTCGTCAAATGAAATGGGATTTGATAGCCCGCAGAATCTTTGTGGTATTTCTGAGAGCTGGTTTTCTTGGATCGAGAAAAGAATTCGGAGAATCTCTAGCTTCCGTGTTTGTGCCTTGAGGGAAATATAGGTTAGTACCTCCACTCTTAGGAGGTGAAAGATTGTATTGACTACTGCAATCGAAAGTATAGTATACTTCTTAATACTGGCGCGTGAAATTCGACACGGGGGAGATTAAAAACTTCCCATTTAGAAAGGAGCTCTGATATAAAGTTCTATATTCGAAATCTACAGGCCCAAAGATTCTTAAATTAAATGGGAAATCTGGTGAATCGTTAATCTCTTCCACTCAAAGGCTGCATCGGTTACATTCGAGAATTATTTCTTACTTGCTTCCGAGACACGGCGTATCCTTTCCAGAATAGGACGTTAATCTATAACGACATTACTCATCGGACTCGATAAGTTTAACCAGCACGCAAATGACTATTCCTGACTTATCGTCGATGCTAATGTCCCCACGATGTGGGGTCGAAAAGAAGCAAATAAATGGGGAACGGGTGCACATGGGATCGTGGCGAGTGTGGCGATCCATTTCCAAGGGAATATTAACCATGCTACGCCTTCGGTGGTGCGACAAAATGTTTGCTCGGCCATATAAAAGAAGCTATAGCTGGACGAAAAAAGAAAGAAAAAAAGCAAACGAAGGGAAAGAAGGCAGATAAAACACGACTTCGAGGCCATTTCTCAAACGTGTCAAACGAAATGAGCGAATCGCCATCCGCGACGATACCTTCTTTTTCTAAAACGGTTCTTGGTAATTATTTGTTGGCTTGTCATTTTTCTCGAACCAAGATTCACAGCCCTGGAAATATCTCGGAATCGATCGAAAACGTTCGTTCCCTTTTCAGCTGAATTGTATTACTTACTTTAATGCAGTTCGTACAATGGTCCTTGGAAAATGTTTGATTTATGCGCGAAAACGCCGGAGGCACGATATTTATGGCCACGGTATCCTCAGCGCGTGTTAGTTTCCTCTTCTTGGAAGTATCGATGAAGCTTCCTCCCGAGGATTACTTGAACAGTTTCAGTGGTACTTCGGGTCACTGCTAGTCTAATATATTTTCATTCAGAAACCATTTCATTTATCGAACTTTGAATGTATTTTTTTTCTCTGTAAAGACGGCAGAGAGAAAAATTGAGATCTAGTCTCCTTGATGGAATTTGAAATTTACGATATTTAAACGCGGATTCGCACACACCGATATAAGTTAATATTTCTTTGTCGGTACGCGATTGTCCAAAGTTAAAGAAAACGCGACTGTGTTCCAGTTGGAAAGTCCACCAAACATTGTCTATAGACAAAGTTGATACAGCTCGCGGATAATGTATGTCGTGTGTTATATTATACATAGCGTAACACATACATACATTATGTGTATCATACATCTCGCAGAACTTTGGATGGTCCATGAACATCCGTAGACCTTGTACGTGAATATATCCGCCGACAGCGTGTAAGTCAGTACACTCAGCATTAGTATTGGTTTAACCCTCCTGTTCCATTTGTTCTATGTAGATAGCACTGCTGTATACGTAATTGGTTTACATATATATAGCCATACAAATATTGTTATTAGTCTGTGAACATCTATGCATTTATGGAAAATGTAAATGTACAAAAATGTACAGGATACACATAATATGGAAGAATATACGAAATATCCAAAGTAAAGTACTCGTCATAATTAGACTGCGGATTTTTATGCAATTTCATACTACTACGAACAGAACCAGAGAATTGCAAGCCACGTAAAAATTCGTTTTACCCGCTAGAAATTATAGAGCAGCCGCCTCAGAATATTTTATATATTTTTGTACATTACATGCGTTCTATGGACGTTTCCACTTTTAAATTTATTGCAAACACATAAAAATCTAGTTAAAATATTTGCAGGAAATTTGCTGAAAAAAGATCTCTACATATAGGTTTCATTTCTTCAATAATATTCGTACGAATTAAAATTTGTAAAATCCGCAATTTAGACACAGCCTAATTGCTTATCCAACATTTATTTGAACCGATAGCATTCTGCTGTCTTCAAATTCTAAAAGTCAGTAGATATTTTACTCTTAATAAACCCGTATTCTATCCTTGGATGAGACCGAGGCTCAGCCTTTCTCGAAGTAAAAGTCATTTAAAAATAGTGACGAGGCTATCCAAGGCGTATAGAACGGGATGGACAATAATTCATTGGCTCGTTGACCGGGAATCGATGCGCTTTCAGCTTTCTATTCGCCTCGAGACACTCGCAGGGCCGGCCTCTTGCCGGCGAAGAAATTACAGGAACAGAAGAAGAGGGAATTTGCTTTAACACGGCACAACGCCCTGGAAAAACCGACCTATGGTGGTCGTAGTTTATAACCGGAAGTGGTAGTGGTCGGTAATAACCAGACAGCGCGCTTTTAGAGGGAACATTTACGAGCGTACATAGATACGGTGCATCTACTGGGTCGCGTCCTGCCCCTCTTTGCCTCGCTTGCACGCCTATATTTTACATACCATATCGTGCATCAACAACGCGGAGACCACTTTTGCTTTTTGCCACGGAGATACACTGGCTTAGATAGACTTCATCCACCGACCGTAAATCTAGACGGAGAATTTTCGGCCTTTACTGACTTTCCCGTTTGCAACACGTGCCATTCTGATTCTTTATTTAAAGAAAAATGTCCCTTTTGATAATGACAGGTAAGTGGTAATTTTTTACGAGGATTATACATGATTGAACATTCTTTTTTATAAGTTTTAGTTTTTTTATGCGGTATTCATTGCCTTGTGTAAATATTGTGGATGTTATTATAATTATACATACACTTACCAACAAAGATTAAAAAACATAATGATCGTTTGAAAATTATCGTATATTCCTTAACTGCTGAGGTACATTGGTTGGAATTGAAAATAGTATAGAGAGATAACAGTTCGTACATGGACATACAGTAAGTGTATATACTCACAAATTGCCAGTTGAAAACGAGAAAATACCGACTGAGTGGTCATTTCAGCACAACAATAACCCGAAACACTTTTCTAAATTAATCAAGACATTTTTTCTGGAAGAAAAAGTTAATACAATTAAATGGCCAAGTCAGTTTTCTGGCTTGAACCTCATTGTACATTTGTGGAATTACGTTAGACATCAATTGAGAAGTCAATCTAGAGTAGCAATTTTAAACTTTGTTTTGTCCATCATATACACCCATACCGCTATAGGTATAACTTTCATAGATTAGTTCATTATAAGGACTAAATTATACTCTTCACACCATCAAATTTCTTCTTCTAGTAACGGATAAAAGTAACAATTTTCGAAGTGCTCGTTATCCTGAATTCCTAGGATACCATTACGCATGACGCATGATACAAGCTTTCTTTACATCTCTGACTTTCAACCTGTTCTTTTTCATTCTTCTCCCATTTTCATTTTATTTTCCAAGAGGGAGCTTTCTTTCTTTTTGGGGATATTTTTTTCCCAAAAAGTTTGCAACGACCGCGCACGGTGAAAACATTTTTCCAGAAGGATGGTGTTACGCAATTAGGAAAGGTGAATTTCCGTGTTTCTGGTTGGCCACGGTTTTTACGTGGCTCTGCTTTTTTTTTGTCCGAGACGATACGTTTGTCACGTTTTGGTAGTTTGGACGTTGGCTAGTTCCCGTCGTTTTTGTCGAAAATTTGGCGAATCGTAAAGTTTCGGTATCGCGGGCGGCCTTCGTTCGCGTGAAAGTTTGATGCCGGGCTCGCCTCCTGCCGGATCCCTTGATTAAATCTTCTTCACCCTCGTTTATTCGCGAAAGCTTGCTGCGTTATTTACGCACGCGTCCGTATTACACCGCCATACGTTACAGCGATATACGCTCTCCCATCTGGGGAAATACGAAACGTTTGCCCCGCAACCGCTGTTTATGCGTCCACTTACGAAAATTGTTTATCGGGTCAAGACGCACAGTTTTCTATTTAACCATCGCCGACAGCGAGAAAGAGAACGTTGGCAGCAAACGCAGGTGGACATAGTCTAATTAACTTTCGGTTGGCGGCAGCAAAATTCTTATAGTTACAGTTTCTCTCGGTTTACTTCTTTATTTCCAGCATTTTTGGAATAATTGCGTTCCTTCTTCGCCCGTTTCTTCGCTTGGAAAACCTGGATTAATTTTACTTTGCGGATGCCGGAACGTTCGTTTGAAAAACGACATATGTATGTGTTTTTGATCTTTACAAACCTAACGTATTAGAGACCTAATTTTTTCTCAACTTTCGTGTGCTATCATTATTAAATTGTCGTTTGTAGCCATATTTCCATAACGTTTTCCCGGGAAATCGATAAGCAAACCCCCGTGCGAACGTTTTTGCCAAAGCGCCTTGAATGTTATTATAAAAATCTCCTTGATTTCGTGTTTTTTGCTGCAGAAATATGGAACTCTGGTGATCCTCTTTTCTAGCGAACCAGGCGAACAGCGGACTATCTCGCTGGGAAATGTTTTATTCGGATACGTGCTTTCATATCGGGAAAGGAAAGCACGCTATCGAGAGTTTACACGGGAATATTTTCTGTGTTATTTCGAGTACGTGCACGAACAGGGTTGTTTCGTGAACCATTAGGCAAAGGGCTGAACCGGTAACCCAATTAATTCTCGGCTTCCGGCGTTGGCCAGAGTCTTGCCGTTTCGCGCTAATTGGATCACTACGATGACGCAATGAATATTAACGTTCTAGTCATTTACCCGGCTTTGTGAGGCCCATTGAAGTTTATCAAAAGGTGTATCAGTAACGCGGAAACCCGAATTGCTTGCGTAATGGTGTTTATGCGGGTGAATTTTAAGACAGCAGTCGTGGCATTTGTTAAGATATCAGATTCTACTGCTCGAGACAAAATTTTTGTGTTCACGGCCGATGAACTCGAGACAAGTGATCTTGAACGATGGCTGGAGGATAATTTGTTTCCAGGTGGTGGAATATTCTACCTTTAGTTCTTGTAAATCGAGTCAGACGTTGGAGATGTTAGTTTCGTAGATTCAACGAGCAATGACGAACGAGTACAAAACCTAGTTCACTCTTCAGTCTCCTAGGTAATTTGTAACCTGCTCTTTGACCTTAATTCTATTTTTTAAATAAATTTTCTCTCACTGTTATTATCGCATTCATCAAGATGAATTTTTCTTGAAATTAATAATCTGCAGAATCGTTAGAATTTTAAATAGGTATTTAGACTTTTAAAATATTACTTGTGATGAACTTGGTAACCAGGTTTTTATAAAATATTACTATTCTTTGAATGATCCATCGCCTTAACTTTTCGGTTGACTTAATATCAAGGAGATCTAGTTACATCAATGATAGATTCTATTTGGATTGCCATAATCTCCAGTCAAAGTACCTGTAGAAACCAATTTGAAAAATTGCCAACCTTTCCGTAATAAGTAACGAAGATATTAAACCAATATGATTTTTCAAAATATCGTTCACATTCTTTAAAATTTGGAAGTTAAATAACTTAGACGATAAAAATTTCGTCGCTATTGATTAACTTTAATATTAATTCCGAATCTAATGTCTATTAAAGTTTGATAAGGGTACCATAAGAAATTCATCGCCTTTGACTTAGTACTAACAAATATCTAGCAATCTAACCTGCACACTCGTAGAATTTTCCTGTGGTTGTCGTAATTCCGATCCCAAGTACCATTGGAAAATTTTAACTTCTCCCGTTTTGAAGTTCGCGATAAGTACACAGAAGACTAAACCGACACGATTTTTAAAGGTATCATTCAAGTTCCTTAAACATTTGAATTATCCTCGATATCAACCGCAAACTTAGTATTTAACAAACATAGAGATATCTTAAAACATCCAGCATCTTTGATTTATTACCGACAGAGACCTAGTCACATACTCATAGAATTCTCCTCGAATTACCATGATCCCGAATCAGAGTACCCGTAGGAACGTTCAACCCCTGCCAAAAGGCGGCGATAAGTAAAGAGAAAGAGATAAAGGGGGACGTGATTTTTAAAAATGTCCGCGAAAAGTGGAAGGATTCGAAGGGTAGGTCGGTTCGATAATGTAGCCTGGGACACGATAAGACACTCGTGACAAATGGGAGAAAGAAAAATCGGCCGACAGCCGTGCGCAAAGAGGAGAGCGCGGAAAAAGTTGGGTCGCAGGATGAAAGTCAGCGACACGGGGCGCTAGGGTGGCGCGCCGTGTGCAAGGGTTAAAAGGAGGACAAGAATAAGGGAAGAACAAGCGAACAAGCTGCTGGAACGAGGGATACGACCTGGTAAGAGTGGATGGCGTGACGTCGGGTAATTACACGACGAAATCTGCAAATGGATAGACACACGTCTGACAAATTAGTTGGCTAGAGCGAACTTGCCTTCGTACTCGGCAACGCTCCTACGGTCGGATTAGATATTTTTGCCTGCCTCGCGGAAAATGTACGCCGTCCCAATCTCGTTTCACTCGAAATACGAAACAGAAATTTGAGAAATATCGCGATTCCGATTGGGATCGAATGAAATTGATGGACGATACGAAATCAAACCAGATTTATCGTAGGGGTTGCTTTTTGTTGTCTATTGCTGGAATTGGATGCGAATAACAAGCTTCGAATCTGCTAGGTCTTCACATACGAGACGTTCATGTGAACAGTATAAATTCTGTCCTTATTTTTTAAATTATATCGAGAAATTGTCTAGATTGGAACTCGTGTGATTTCATTTATCCTTTGTCTGAAGTTGTATTGGAGGTTCCTTAAGATGCAAAAAACGGATTAGAATAATAGATATTTTACGGAACGTGTCTACACGAATTTATGACATGGAAAATTGAACGAAACACGAAATTAGAAATTACGCATGAAACACTTTTTGAAAGAATCTGCGAGAAAGAACCAAAGATGCGAGAACAATGAGTCCGACTTATACAATACGATCCTAATGAAATTTCGCCAGAAAGCAGAGTTGATAAAATATCAAAAAGAAAAAAAGAAGAGACATTAGTTTTATTCGTTCGAATGAATTCACGCGGCTTATACCCTTGTTCTCTATGTTGAATTAGTAACAATTGAAGCAAGGAGAACAACTTTTTTGAAACTTTATTCTTCTTCCCCATTAGCGGCGCAAGGAAATTTATTCGACTGAATGCGAAGCAAGTCATTCTTTCTTACCAGCTATAACGTTATATATCAAAGTTTTGCCTGTGATCAATTAAATCAGGCTATCGTTCTCTCTAATAATAGAAATGCGACTCTCTTCGTCAGATTTTCCATTTCGCGATATTTTCTCTCTTTGCTCTTTCTTTCTCTCGTTAGCCGCAACGTGTTGTTTCAGAATAGCTTCTTAACAAAAGCGCAAGTAACAAAAATTGCTCGCCATATTTTTTAACTAAGATAAGTCCGTGAAACCGGACAATGAATGCTATTGCGTTGTTTGACTAATAAACTGTATTCGCCGTGAATAAGTAGCGCAGATAACAAGAATATTTCGTGGTTTGTTTATTGTGAATTTTACCAACATTCTTCCAAACAGTACTCCCGCATCTCGTTTCCTTTTCCGCGTTGGTAACACGCTCGCGGTTTCGTGGTTACACGGGAAAATGCGTGTAACTCGGATATTTCATGTGGATGGATAAATTCGATGTTTCGGAATATCTGAAATTCTCTTGAATTTCCAAATATCCCAGTGATTTTCGATAATTACATATGCGTGTTTTTACGTTTCGAAGAACGCAGGTGCGATTAACAAATTGCAATTCTATACTTGTATACTATTTTGTATTATAAATTTCACATTCTCTTTGTGTATATATAACAGAAAAACGACAGGAGAGAAGCTCCTATCTATGACAAGTTTTATATTAGCATCACAAAGCCTGTATTTGTAGATTAAAGTATCGGAACATTTTTAACATTGGAGTATTTCTCTTTAATCATCAAATAGCCTAAACATTAGAAAATCAACAAAAATAGACCTATCAACGTAACGGTTAATAGCCTACAAGGAATAAACTATGTGATCATGATGACAAAAATTAATTATTGCCTGAATCGTTCATCCCAAATTCTTCTATTCCCCTCTTAAGGCGTTAACGATCTTTATTCTCCTTTTTTGTTAAAAAAAGGACAAGATCGTAACATTTCACACATTTTAACAAAATTAAAAGAGATCCTACGAGCATTAAATTTTAAAGTATCATCCTGTACACTACTCGCTGTGGAGAAGCAAAAATTTCTATGGATATTACGAACCAAGGAAATTTGCCACATTCATAACGGAAATTGCGTTTATATCCATGAATTACTCGTTAGTAGATTAAAGTTCGCTCTTTTGACACCGATAAATTCATCTTTCGTGTTAGAAACGCTTATTATTCCAGCGTGGTTCTACCAGCTAGAAGGGGGAAGGGTTAGTAATGAAGTCACGTAAGTTTTCTCAATGCAAATGCGCCCGACGAATATCTGGGGAAGATAAATTCTTCGGGATTCTGGTCTCCTTTTGATGGTAATGCACGTCAACAGGGAAATATCGATATCACGATAATTCGTTCATGAAACGTACCATGAAATTATTCCGGTCTCCCCCTTCGACCAATCGTCATCCGTTTCAAAAAGATCGTTTTGTTCCTCCGCGTAGTTTATTTTACGATAAATTTCTACTTCAAATCCTTTTGCGTCTCTTGCAATTGACACGGTCAACGTCCAAAGGAAGAAGGTGTATAAGGAGAAAGGTAAACAGGGTGGGAAGAGTCTCATCTTGCTGACCCTACAATAGATCAAAGGAATCTTTACATACCATGACGATATCGATGTTAAATGCGAGGAAAAACGTGGGTTTTTACGTTGCTTATTGTATGCAGTTTAGACGTTCATAAGAAGAGAATTTTCCATAAGAAGGGAATAAGCTTGAGAATGCTGTGATCGAAAGGTTGAAGCGAGGAACTTACAGTATCGACGACAAGACAGTTTTCAATTTAATTTCAATGAAACGGTAGAAACCCACTGGATCGTAATGTATTGCAAAGTATGCGTTACAAAAGTTTAAACAAAGAATTCTTAGACACGCCAAAAGAGACAGGGAAAGCTTTCGGTACGGAAAAAAAATCGTTTACAATTGGACACATTCTATGGGCGGAGACAGAGTTACTAAATTTAAAAGTGAAGCTACGTGGTAAAAATGTATCAACATTTCTGAATGTCCTCGCAGCGGCGTAGAAATTTAACAATTTAAGCAATGATAGACAGTGAACGTCTTGCGAATACAGATAGGAAAATTTTAGTATTAGATGAGAGGAAAATGTGACGTAACTATGAAGAGAAGGAAATTTGTTAATAAGAAATATTCATTTCTAAAGCATTCGAAATATGAAAATTGTGATTTTGAAGTATAGCCACTGGAATATTAGTAATCATTGAATTCCTTTCTGAAAAAAACTAAAAATTATTCGTTATTAAAAATATTGAATTAATAGATATTGAATAAAAACAAATGTATAAATTTACAAAAAGGTACAATACGTATAGCTTTGTTTTATTTCAATAATAGAAATTCAGAAAAACTAATTTGTGATTTTATTTCTCCAAGAGCAGTTTGAAAACACAGATACAGAATATTGCTTACAAATAAGTTTATTTGTTTCGGAGGTAGGTACACGAGTGTAAAACGTAGGAGTAATTTACGAAATTCTCCGAGTTTTTCCTTTTTATCGTCGTATATTTGAAACCAGCTTTTATCGAGTTTTTGTTTTGCCCCGCTGTTCTCTAGTAGATTCTACAATGCTTGTTTCCAACACGCAGCAGTAAACGTGATCTGAGATCGAGTAGAAGCCCGTTGAATTAGAGATGGTTGATACATTTTTTAATCTATAGTCTCCGAGGCGAGTAAGGTATATGTTACGATTTTTATGTTCCCTTTTACTACTTCATCCTGATTATTTCGTTCTGCTATAAAATTTTCAATCGGGTCTCTTTTTTTGTTTATCGTTCTTTATCTTTCGCCTTGTAAAACGTGAAAATTCGAACCTGTTTAATCCTCCATACATCTGTATCTTTTTAAAAATTCATCTTATATTCCGCTGCACAAGCAATTTTTCTTCTTAAGTTTACTTTCTCCGTGTCCTTTTTATTTTCACTTTTGTTTTGAATTTTATTTATTTTTATTTTTACTCTTCCTATTTTTAATTTCAGACATTTGTATTTTTACCATTGTTACAGAGTACTAATCTCTAGTAAGTAATTTTTAGTAATAACCGGATTACTTGAGGGAATTTTATTTATTAAAAATTAATTTAACATCACAGTATATTTTACAATTGAAGATACTGAATACTAAATATGAATTTGCTAATAATAAACGATACCAAGAAAATGGTTGTTTATACATTCGATTTATTCTCTCGTATGGATTAAATCTATTTCGATTTATGCCAACATTTTGGAAGCATCCTCTACAATAACTGTCCCAAGACGTTCGTGCAGGGTTGCATGTTCGAACGAAAGATTCGAAGTAGAACGTTGCAATAGAATTCCATTTCTATCCTGAAGAATAGCCAAAATAAGCCAGGTTAAATTCCAAATTCCGTCGGATCAACTTTCCTAGATGTTCCGAATAAACGTCACTCGGTTCCTCTCTGCTAGATTGAATCTCATCTCTCGACGATTTCTCCGCGTTTCCGTGCCGCGATAAATCTGCAAACGTGATCCCGTCTTCTAAGCTGCGAATCAAAAAACTTCTCCTGCTTATCTTCCACACACATACATACACACATACATCCTTGCCTTTTGTATTCTCTTAATTTTCTCTTATAACGGCAGACTTACCTTAATCGAGATTACGTAAGTAATATAAAATGGAAGATTAACTTTGTAACAAAAGGAGATGCAGAATTTTTCCCACGTATAGGAATAATAAAGTAAGAAAAATGAAAGATGAAAGGAGAAGAGAGATAGAAGTTAAATTAAGATATTTCAAAGATTTATATATCCATGTATATCGTGCAGATTTCATTAATTTTTTTTTTTTTTTGTTATTGGCTATTGTGAGATGAACACTTCATATAGAGTCAAGTTTCGTGGCAGTCATTTTTACAGTTGGCAGAAGATTGAAAAATTATTTCTATACTGGTATGAATGAAACAATATCTCACATTCTTTTTTCTTTCTCTTTCTTTTTATCGAAGTAACTTGGATATCAATGAAGAGATTATTTTACAGTATACCGTACATTCGAGATACCGTTTCGTTCATAATATAGTTTATTTCTTTTTTTCATCCCTCGCACTGAAATTGAGTGAAACGAGTAAAATGAGATAATATTATTTACTCTCCTCTGTACTTCGCAATGCTTCTTTAAGGGAACAACGACGATTTCATAGTTCAACAAAATAATGACCGACGTGATTCTTCATAAACGTAAAATGATTACGGGATACGAAGCGAGCCGAGCTTTGAATAACGATCCGACCGTACAGCTTTATCCCTATTCTATGTGACGTATGCGCGAAACGATTCAAATAGCCAATAACGTCTAACCGATGGTCGTCGATAGTCAAATAATAGCTGACGAAGCAGGGAAACCAAATCGATCGGTTCTAATCTCTAATCCAAGCCACAATCTCGCGAGAATATGGTTTTGGTGGCGAGACTGCGGCCCTATCCCAGGATTCCACGAATGGCTGGCATAGTTTTCGACGATGGTATTTAGTAATTAGCCTACTGCCATCGGAGCGTCGTGCTTCTCGTGCCTGCACGCTCCAGAAACCCGGCCGTTCTTCCCAAATGTAGAAACCACGATTTTTACGACGTCTACCGAAATTATCTTCTTCCACGCTGCTTCACTTCGAGATTCTTTTATCATCTTTCGATTCTATCTGTTCTTTCTCGTATAAAGAAAGGGATAAGTCTGATTCGGAGCATGGAGAAATTCATAATTCCAGCTTCTCCTTCGTTTCTTCTTTACCTTCTTCCTCGTTTTATCTTGTCCTTTGTTCAAAACAGATTGTTCGAAATCGAAATGTTTAATCCCTCGTTGTTCTTCCTCGCACAGCGAAAAGAACAAATCCAATTTGGAGCATAGAAATTCACGATTTCGAGTTCCTTCTTTCCTTCTTTTCTTTCTTAATCTCTTTCATTTTCTCTGCTATTTGGCACGAATCGGACGAAATGGAAACGCTCGATTGTTAATGTTTCTTTCTTTTCTCGTATAGGGAGAAGAATAAATTTGATTGAAAGCATAGAAATTCATGGTTTCCGAGTCCTTCTTGCGTATTTCTCTCGTTTCTCATTTTTTAAACTTGCTTTTTATTTGCAACGAATCGACCGAAATCGAGACGTTTAGTTATTGCGGAGCTACGTTCTATCGAGCTGATTTTTTTTTTTAGGTTTGAATTGTTCTTGTTTAATTGGATTTGCAGCCTTTCGACATCGACCACCTGGTTTTGGCGTGTTAGAAACAATGAAACAACCACAGGGCGAAGCGATCTCTTGCGCAAAGGCAAATGATGGACGAGTGAGGTGAAATGTTTGTTTTTTACGCCAACCTTTGGTTTACGTGAAATCAATTTTCTATGTATTTTACTTCGGCAGGGCAACTATAGTTTTATAACGAATAATAGAAGCCGTATTCCTGGTAGTTCTTTGTCGAATGAAATATGGGGCAAACTTTAGTACAGAAGAAGCCAGTAACTGTTAAATAAATAATTTCTAATAAATTTCGAAAGTAAAGTTTTACAGTTTCCTACGTTCGCTAAATATTGTTTAACAACGGGTAGTCTATCACTAGCTTTTTTAACGGAATATTATATTTTCACGATCAAACATTCACAGACCCTTAAATCATAAATCAAATCAAATTAGTAAGAAAGCTACAGTATATACAATATACTCATCATCTCATCATCTAGAAAGTTAAATATTTTTGCAAGATAAAATAATATCGAACAATGTTTTTCGTGATTATTATTGAAATATACGTGACAACGATATCAACGAATATCAACGATATCGCCTGTATTATTCCACGAATTTATTAAATGGATTCTTCATTTGTGTATAAAGAATGTAATAAATTCGCGTCTGAAGAGAATAAGTCGTAAGGAAGAAAAATAAGAAATGAAAAAGGAAGGAAAATAACGAAAGAGAGGACGAAGCAGAAGCTGATAAAACTGTAAGGACGAAGGAGTGGGGTTGAGAATGGGGATCGTAAAGAAGAAGAAATGAGCGATTCTCGACCACAGGTACAGAAACTACGGAACTTGAAATAGTCAAGAGAAATTCTGTTGAGTTGATCGATATTTTTTGGTTACTCGCCAAATACTTGGCCGCTTTGTGGATATCCAGTCAACAGGAATGATATTCCGCAGGAATTCTCGCTAGAGTTTGGCACAGTTCGAAATATCCGCGAAGTTGTTCTCTCCTTAGCTATGTAGTTGCAAATTTTCCAGCGAAAATTTTTCTTTCGGGATTAAGACGAATCTCGGCGGAACGTTACAGTTACAACTCATCGTGGGGAAATTTTTGCCCTAGATTCAACCTCTTCGTTTTTTTCTTTCTTTTTTTTTTTGCTGGCTGCTGTACGAAATTTTATTGCGTTACTCAATATCCGTCAGTGGCACTTTATTCCATTGGATTTCCCGGAAAAGTACACGGCAATTCGATTTCAGTGAAAACACTACTGTTTCAACTGGAGTTAACTTCGGAGAAAGTTGTAACAAATTATAGCTTATTGAATTCTCGCCGCGATATTGCGATATAATTTTCGAAGTGTCACGTCACTCTAAATGAAAAATGACCGATACCGAGCAGTAACAAATTCTTCCTCGTGCGAAATATATGGAAATTATCGGCAACTAAGGGATACAAAATCTTTGCTAAAACTAAGTACATAAAAATTATCAGAATAATAATAAATCTTGTCGGGGGTATTCGATATATGGAAATTATCGATTCGAAGATATAACGCTCTTCTTTATGGAGCTAAATATATGAAAACTGCCGATATGAAACGATAAAAAATTATTTAAAGGTATTAGGTATATACAAATTATTTATACGAAGCCGTAGTAAATTTTCTACTGGGCTAAATTCATAAAAATCATCTATATGATGCAATAAAAAGTTTTTTTATGGGGAGGTGGATTAGGTATGTAAAAATTATTGATATGGCTATAGCGAATTTTTTTCTCCTGTTAAATATATAAAATTTATCGATACGAAGCGATAAAGAAGCTTTTTTATTGGAACTGAGTATATACAAATTATAGATATGGAGCAATAAAAGTAATTTTTATGGCAGTAAACGTGCTGTGATTCGAGTGAATATTTTTATTTTGATAAAGGACAGAGAGTATTTAGTAATACGAAGGGACTGCGAGAATCTAATTGCATGGAAGAAATATCGAATCGCTTGTGAATTATTCATGACGGTTGATATTCTTTAATTTAACCATCGTTTAGTGGTTTGGGATAGGTTAGGACGGGCGATTGAAGAAGTAATGGCTAGAAATGGATTCACTGACAATTCCTGTTTGACTACACTTGGCAAATCTATTTTCGCTCGTTCCCTTTGACTGATCTATTTATTCTTTAACTAACGACTGCGTTACTCACTCTATGACAGATAAAATGGTATTACGTTTGATCAGCTGGTGTTGATTCTCGAAATGAAATAAATTTTGTGAAAGACCTTTGAAAAATCACGATATGAACTAAGCACAGATTTTCATTATGACATCAATTTTAAACTCTTCGATCGTAACTATAAATTATTAGATAGAATTAATTGAGAAAATTTGAGTCACGAAGTATTTAACAAACGCCATTGATTTCTGTTTATCGTCGCTATTTTTTGAAATCTGTAATTAACAGAGTTTCTAAAAATCAATAGAAAATAAATACACCGCTTTTCATTACCACGACGCTCGAGTTTACAGAATTCGCAAAACCATTACGTCTAAACGTTAACGCGTATTTCTCGAGATCTGCAATCAACAGGATTTCTCCAAAAATAAATAGGAACTAGGTGAAATAAAAGGTCTAGGTAATCGGTCTAGAAATTTCATTTCCAACATCTCATATTTTCTTCGTTTTATCCAGTAGTTTCATTTAGACGTTTCAATTATTCAGTCTCATAACAACTGCTCGCCTTATACGATGAAGTTTAATCGCAAGGTCCGTCAACGTGCATTCTCCTTTCAAATAGGAAAACGGAAGTCGATGTCGAGAGGCGGGAAACATCGGTTTGTTTTGGATATAAGAACAATGGAACGATGGAAAAGGAACGATCGCGTGAAAAACACACGAATGAGTGACGTGGTTGGATGGGTGTAAATTCGCACGTTCGTGGGGAGACGCGATCTCGAAGAAGCGCGCCAACGGGGGTCGTAAATTCCCGTTACGATTGACTAATCGACGCCGCTGCTCGCTGCGGATCCGTCGAACACGACGCGGAGTTTCGTTGTTTCGCTCGATGCCTTGATCACGGCGTGGTGTGGTAGATAATACCCGCCTTCGTCGGCGTTGTCGGGACTGATTTTTGACATGTGTCTCCGATCTAGATAATCTTGCATTACCGCTTGATAATCGGCTTCAAAACGTCTGTCGCGCTGGAATCGGCGGTTGAGTGATGCGAGTCGTTTCATCGCCAGTGCCTTGGATGATCCTAGCGACGGGAGCCGTTCGTTGAACGGGAGAGCGACGATGTATCGTCCTTCGCTGGTGTGTCGGGTGTGAGCTCTGAAATGATCTTCGCATCGTCGCTCTGCTTCTGAAATGTGTTTGATCGGGGGTCCTTCGTCGATTTCCCAGAACCGCGCAAGGTCTGCTTGCAGAGCCGTCGTGGATACGTGAAAGGTGCTTGTCGCGGTTGACGAAGTTGAACTCCCCCGATTACCCAGCCGAATCGTGTCTTTTGCAAGCACAGGTCCGGTTCGTCCGGTCCCGTCAGATTGATTTGTCCGACACACATCGACGAGAGAGTTGCACCCGAGCTTAATAAGACATCGATCGGGGAAGGTACATGAAATCGGGGATCGGCTAGCTTGATATTCCTGGATATGTGAAACGCCGAGCGATCTATGGGTTGGCTTGGGATCCGGTGCGTTATGGCTGGAATGATGAGAAACGTCAACGTGTGTTCGTACTTGCCGTCAATGGAGGTAATCATCGCCCTTATGAATCGCCTTGATCTCGTCGTCAATGTATCGAGGGCTCCAATTGGGACCGAACACTTCTGTTGCCTTATTCCGAGCGTATTTGCAAGCCTTTCTGTGATGAAATTCATGCTGGATCCGGTGCCGAGGAGCGCACGGCACTGGATCGGTTACTGTTTGTTGGTTAGCATGTGAACTTGGGCTGTAATCACTATATTATTGCACAATACCTCGGAAACTGATGGTCTGATGTTTTCGGTCTTTGTCGGAGTTCTGGACTTTTGACGTCCTTGCTTGTGAGTATGTGTTCGTCTCGGACTGTCGGGTGGACTAGGGGGCGAGTTCGTCCGTGTTGTCCCCGACTTGTGCTTTCTCGAGGTTTTCCACTTACTTATCGGTGACGGGGGTGATGCTGTTCCCCTGCTTGACGAGGAGGAACTTCGGCTCGAGGTGGAGGAATTCGACCTCGACGGCTGCTTTCCTTGGTGTAACATCGTGTGGTGTCGTCCTCCGCACACCCGACATGAGCTGGCGTGACAATCACGTGCTGTGTACTCCTTCTTCAGGCAATTCAAGCATAAAGACGCCCTTGTAGCGTCCTTCAAGCGTTCACTTACGGTTTTGGCCTTGAATGAATCGCATCTCCAGACGGGGTGTTGTCCTTGGCAGGTGGGGCATGCCGGAGCAACCTGTGTCGCTGTGAATACATGTTTTCGTGGCGCGCGTTGACGGGCCCGAATGGTTTGTTCTGGTGAAGATCTTGGTTGTTGAACCCGCGCCCTATCCGCATATGTTGTAGGGCGTGTTGAGTTTTGGTAGGTTGGTTTGATGGCTTCTAACACTTTACAGTGACCGTGTAGGAAGTTGAACAGGTCTTCGACACTTGGGAAAGGTGTATGTTCGATCCTTTCCTCCCATCTGAATCTTGTCTCGGGGTCTAATTTGGAGGTGAGCAGGTATAGCAACACAGTATCCACGGTGGTTTGCTTGGGGGCTTGCAAAGCCTTATAATGGGCTTCAGTTTGGTTTAAATACGATCGTATATCTTGATACGTTGGCCGCTGCAGGGGGGGGGCAGTGTTGAATAACGCCTTCAAATGATTGTCCACGATTTTTGTTGGTTGATTGTACCGTGTTTCCAACAGTGCCCATGCCACTGAATAATTACTGGCGGTGTTTGCTAAGGATGCTATCGAGTCGGCAGCTTCCTGCGTTAAACACGATTGTAGATACATGAGTCGCGTACAGTCATCAAGACGGGCATTTTCGTGTATTGTGTACCGGAATTGATCCGCGAATCCGGGCCAATCTTCGTACGCTCCCGAAAAGGTCAGTAGCTGCATTTTTGGTATAGCAATCTCCTGGTACCCTAGCTCTGAGTTCGGTGTGCACGATACGATGGATGTACTCCTGTCGATTTCGTCTCTGCTTGTTGTCGAGGGGGTTGTTGCTGGTATTAGGTTAAAGAGATCTAGGAGCCGTATGTCAATCTCCTGATATTCTTGCGATAAAGAGGCTGCACGAGCAACTTCCCCCTCATCTAACGCTTCTAACTCGTCTTGAACCGCGCTGGATTGGAAATAAGCTCCAACGAATGCGCATCGACTATGATTGTACCGATAAAGCCTCCTTTCTTCCGCAAGGCGGCAAGAAAATTGCTTTCGCCCCCACCTGATTACTTTTTCAATTATTTCTATCGTTCGAGCATATATACTTCTCTTAACCTTTCTCCTTGTTAATTTATTTGCAGGTTTCTCGGGTTAAGCTTAGGATAGTTTCTTTTTAGTTTCATTCTTGTTGAGAATTGTGGATCTTTGAAGCCGAAATAATGTTATAGGAACATTAAATTTATATTGACAGTTATTACTAAAATAATGATATATTTATTACATGGACGATTCTTTCGTTTCTTCCTACATTTATAGTAACGTTCACGCTCTTCCTTGCTTCTCTATTAGGTTCAACTTCAAGTACTTTAGGCTCTGGATTCTGATATAGTACTTTTCTACTTTCACTTATCTTTTTAATTTCGATAGGTCTAATGGCATTTATAGCTTTTTGGAAAATCGCATTTTCTGCTCTTTCAATGTAACTACTTATCTTATATAAACCATGATCTTTGAATGCTATCCCTATCAACTTTCTGTATTTGTTATATATCTTTAAAGTATTACCTGCTGAGACTATCTTATTTTCATTCGTTACTTTCGCATAGCTAATTAAGTTATAATCCATTTCTTTCACGTAAAGTACATTAGACATTGTAATTTTAATTCTCCTTTTGTTTACTTCAAAGTAAGTTAAAATTTTTCCGACTTTTGTTCCTTTTAGAATTTTACCGTCTCCTAACTTTATATTTATCGGGTTTTTTAAATTTTCGTACTCAACAAAATAAGAGTCATTATTTATAATGTGATCTGAACATCCACTATCCAATATCCAATCTATTTTTCGCGTATCGCTAGTACATACCGTAATTTCATTTTTATTATTTTCGCGCTCTACTCTTGTTAGGAAAGATCCAATTTCTTGGTCGTCGTAGCCCTCGTTGTGTGAATAATTTGCGTCGTGTTGACTTGCCTCGTAGTAGCGTTGTTGCCGGCCTCTGCTTTGTCCTCGTTGGCCAAATCCTCGTTGGGCGTATCCTCGTCTTCTTTGGCCAAAACTTCGTCCGCCGCGACCCCTATTCTGTTGCGGCTGATACGCACCTCCTTGCTGTTGCGTTCTTCCATTGTTTCCGCCATTGTTTCCGCCTCTATATGTGTTTGTGCAATTTTTTGCCATGTGACCGTACTTTCCACAGCACTTTATGTCCTTTTTTTCGGCTGTAAATACATTTGACTTTGTTCTATCACTTTCTTTCTTGCTACGCGTTTCCCACATTATAATTTTATTTTTCAAAAATTTACAAGTCCGATCACTTTCTTTCACTGAGTCGATTAAGTCACCAACATAGCTCAATGATTCTGGTAGTGCTTTCAGCATGTAGTTGAGTTTTTCACGTTCGCTTACATTTGCACCAGCACTCTTTAATTCACTGATCGTTTTTTCAAATTCCGTGAAAAATGAATTTGATTCTTCAAAGTCTTTCAACCTCATCATGTCTAGTCTACTTCTTATACAAATTTGCACTGCTGTTGATTCCTTCATATACATCTCATCAAACTTTTGCATTATTTTTAAAGCAGTGTCTTGATCACCAACAAATTCTAATTGCTCATTCGTTATACTACTATAGATGTAGTTCATCGCTCATTAATTCTTTTCATCCCACTTATCTTGCTCTTCCTTGTCCATTTTCTCTCGTGTAGCCGGTTCATAACATTTTTTACACTTTAAATGCATTAATATTCTTTTCTTCCACATTCTGTAATCGCGTCCATCGAATATTTGAACCTTAATTTCGTCGTCCCTTGGCATCTTGATTCGTTTTCTATATTCACACCCTTTTTTTTTTCAAAAAATAATTCTCTTTATTATCCAAAATCTTTTTATTTGTTCTACCAATAGCCTTTTTATCTCTTCAGAACTTATTTCTAATTTTTTATTCCTTTTTATAAATCGACTTTTATACATTCACTCCTGGTTACACGTGGTTCCTTAACCTTAAATCTCGGCAACCACGCTCTGCTACCATGTTGAGAATTGTGGATCTTTGAAGCCGAAAGAATGTTATAGGAACATTAAATTTATATTGACAGTTATTACTAAAATAATGATATATTTATTATATGGACGATTCTTTATATATTTATCGATACACACTTGCATGCGTCTCAGCACCTTCTACACCCGACTCTTCATCGACGACTCTTAACCGACTGACATTCCTTTGTTTCGAGACGCTGCGCACACACACATACTTTCACACACTGATATATACATATAAGTATTTCTACTACGCACTTAACTCAGTCCAGCACAGAAAATTACACATATCTCAACAATTCGTGTTTAGAAGTTTAGAAGAGAATAACGACGATGGAAATTGTAATAATTTTATATTAAATTATATTAACCGATAATATTCGAGTTAGTGTCAATATTAAATAATTTTATATCGGCGAGAAATTCGAATAATTTCATAAGTACTAAGATACATAAGTAGACATCTACAGGAAATTTGAAAATGCAGAATTCCACAGAATGCACATCATATGAGAAAACGTGTAAAATATATAAAGTATAGTACTTTCTATAATACGTGATAGGTAAATTAATTTTTTACCGCGGTTCTATTTTTTCAACCATATATTTCCATAAACATGAATTTGCATAAAATTCCTCAGTCTATTAATTACCAATATATATAATTTTATGTTGCCCAGAAGCTGGAATAATTTTACAACGAATAGAATACAATCTATTCTATGTTTTCACACCGATACACATTTTATTAATACTTATAATTGTGAAGAATTGACGCCCTCTAGTGAAATTGCATCAACAAGTTTGTTGTTTTGTTGTCCTGTAGAAAAAATTTTACATCTTCGTATTGGTTTTATTAAAAAGAATTTATCCGTGAGAAAGTTATGTTATCAATTTAAGCAGACCTGGGAACGGTATCGCGAAGTTGCTTTATTATCCGCAGGAAAAATGTTCGAAAGTATTTCGCGATTTCGTATTGATTTGATTAAAAGAAATGCAGTCGTGGATAATTTATGTATCGATTCACGTATAGATGGGAATTATGTCGCGAAGTTTATTATGCATCGAACGAACACGTTCGTGCAAAATATTATAAATATTCATATTAGAGTTAATTAAAAAGTTTGTAAGTACCGAAATCTTTTATCATTTTTGTAATCTGTTTAATAAATTGCAATTAAAAATACGATTAAAGGTAAGAAGAAATAAGTAAGCATTATACGATACAATTTTTCGCTTATAGCTTCCGTGGAAATTGGATTTGACCAATTAATTCGATATACACGAACTTGACGAATTTACAAATTAAACAGTTTCGAAAACACGACCTGAAATCAACAAATTTTATTTGAACTTTTCGTTGCACCACAACCGGCTTGTTCCAAAAATTATTCACATCCTGTGTAATCTTCGTAACTCAAACTCGTACGTTTGAATAGTCGTACAAACGTTGAAAGACACACAATATATCGAACCGGCGACATTTGTTCAGTTTCTCCGCGAGAAATTAGAAACGATGATTCGTTTGCTCTCCGATTTCTAGTGTTACCCATCCTATAACACACACATATATATGTACACAATATATAACGTGATATGTTTTGTGTTTCAGGTGAGTATCGCAGCCGGACGAGCTTCGGTTTTAATTAAACTACGCGAGTGAGTACGGATAAATCTTAATTTATAACTGCGAATAAAATAAATTGCGCGAGATCATCATGCACTTTGCAATAACACTCAACCCGCGCGAATATGTATCATGAAAATTTCAGAACGCCAATAGCGTTCGGATTCGAATTGCGCTCGTTCCGTATTTATATATTTGACAATTCCTACAGGAACGTATTTTTCACGGTGGATGAGCGATATTTTACAATATTCATGTTCATCAAAAAAATATCACTTTGTCCGAGCGTAATTTAACGCAATTATATTGTTCGACAGCGTCGACAAACGATGCCTGCTTTATTCGTTACAATATTTTATTTATCGTAACGTTAGCACGGCTTTAATGAATTTTAATAATTTTAATCTGTCAGTATAGTCCATCGTCAACTGCACGTCGAGATTATTTTTATCTACGATACGTTATTTGGAATAATTCGTCTTCCATTTGCTTATACGTATATATTTTTAAACGTTAATCTAATTGCTTGTGATTCCAACGAATATCGTATTAAGAGGTTTTATCGTTGCCCAATGTTGATTTCATTATGACTTTAGACTGGCGTTACACATCGGTATACACCTTTTGTAAGCATCGATAATTGACTGTTTGCAGTGGCCAAGCACGGGACAAACCACGTGTTGAATTTCCCTGTAGAGTTGCTTCAACAACCCCCTACAAATCTATCAGGCACACGTTAACCGAGCTTTCGAATCGAGAACACGCGTGCATGTGTTGCATTCTTGCGTCTAAAATCACCGTTGAACAAATAGGGGTACGCGCGAATCGGAAAACGAATTATTTAGGCTCGCAGCCTCGACAATTGATTCTATTCCGTGAGTAAATTACAAGGAAATTAGATTTTAATGCTCGCGGGGCAAAATATCGCGATAATACTGTTAAGGATAGTTTTCTGCATTTTCTAGTGTGTAAATTAATATCTTTTTTCAAGATTCAGCGTCTTCCTTCTGCAATGGGATATTCAAGAAAAATTATGGAAATTTCAAGTTTTATAAAAGTTTGAGAGAGAGATCGTCCTGTGAAAAGAAGAATGGTCTTCGAGATTTAATAATTTAATTCTTCAATTGGATATTTTTGATTTATATATAAAATTATATTATAGAAAATTTAGGCACGTGTACCTGTAGCAAGCATATTAAAAATTGTTTTAATGCATCAAGGGACTGATCAAATAAATCAATTCTTGAATCTACAACGTTAGTATAGATAGCTATGCGAATCGCGCTATTAAAATGGCTACATGTCGTAAGTTGTTGTTCAGAATGATGAAGCGAATTGAAATTCCTTGAATTTCTGGAAGAAGCGTTTAGAGAGAATATCTGAATAATGTCAGGACAAGGTACATATAACACCATTGGATATCTTACAATCAAAAATGATGTCAAACAGCATCCTTCTGTCGTTCAATGACTGAAGGATAAAAATTTGATCTACATAAAGTTATTGAAATTCCACATTCTGTTAAAATTTGAGCAAAACGAAAGGATGATTTTCAAGATTCGATAGGTTGATTCTCCAATAAGATATTTT
The DNA here is from genome assembly GCF_024542735.1 of Bombus huntii. Lineage (NCBI taxonomy): Eukaryota > Metazoa > Arthropoda > Insecta > Hymenoptera > Apidae > Bombus > Bombus huntii. The sequence goes on from NC_066251.1 coordinate 8,087,140, forward strand.
ATTTAAGAGAAACTACTGAAATTTTAAATGCTATTAGAATATGAAGGTCAGAAAGACCGATCTTCGAAATTCAGCATTTCAGTCTTCCAATAATCTATTTTGTATGGAACAAAATTATTAATAATTTGAAATCTCATTATTTGAGGCTGCGGATATTTTAATCACTTTACTATTTAAATAAAACTTCGCTCAGAGATCTAGTGCCAGAAGATCCTTAATATCCAGAATTTCTCTTTCAATGGTACGAACTTTTCTTCTAGTTCCATATAAATGGTCTTTTGCTAAGAAATATTTCACGAACATAATTATAGAGGATTGTGGAAGTTAGCTCGGTCCATTGGATTCGGTGAAGTTGTGAAGTGATCATACGTCTCCCTAGAGAGGAAGCACATGTTCGTCCCCATAACAATAGAACACACGGTTTAGGTTAGACAGCGTGATCAGATAATGGAGCACCAAGAGTGCATTACACTGTATAGTCGAATTATGCATTTCTGAGGGTCTGCCCTATTTGCTTGTCTCGTACACGCGTGTACACTCGTGTTGATCTCATGCACAGATGTTGTATGACGAAGATCAACTAACCGCGATATTGCATAATTAAAATATCGAAGAAAACTCACGAACATACGAAGACCATATGAGAATAGTAGAATGTTCCCATTTTTGTTTGAATTTTCTTTTATTTTCCAATTTTGCTGCTACTTGTTAATATCCAAAAGGCACACATTTAATCGCAAAATCGAATAAAAAAACAATTTCGTCAGTATAAAATTGATTGTCTCTACAGAAAATACAAAAATTGCAAATTATCATGTTATCTCTTTATAAAGTTATTTTTATTAGTTTTTAACCTACCCATTTTTTAATTATTTTGATTATTCTAGTTTAAAATTATAATGTGAAATTTGTACAAATGTTTGGAAATGTTCGTCATTCGAAATAATGGATAATTAATTTAAAGTGATCATGAACAGTAGCTTATCGAAAGTGAATAAATATTAATCGTGGCAACAGATACAATGATTCGCTGGAAACGCGTAATCGTTGCTCGAACAGGCGTCATTTTAATCTGATCCGATTTCCAGAAAATGCATCGCCCGTGACAATTTCATTCAATGCAGATACAAAGACCTCGGTCAAGTTAATTTCGTCAAGTAGAATGAAACAGGAAAAGGGTTCGAGCCGCGAGTGCTTCTTTATTTATTTTTCCCCTCTTCTTTTTTAATACAGTTATTTCCACCAGCGAAATTTGATATTCGCGGAAAGACTCGTAAACGAATTACGAAAAAATTACGTGTACATTAATCGACTCCATCAGCAACAGGGATTGAAAGGGCAGCCAGCTAAATCGAATTTCGATATTTGTTTGTTGTGGCAGTGTACGCAGAGTGAACATCGAACGTTTGCCACGGGATTTTTTGAATGAATATATTATCTGTATTATACGAAATTTTTTGAAATTTCGTTAGCAATTTCGAAATGTCTGTAATGAAACACGATTGTCGTGATTGTAAATAGTAAAGTTTGTAAGCAGTCCGAAAATGCGTATAAAAGAGACATTTATTACAAGCATACACTTAATGAAAAATTAGTATACAACATGAATAGTTGTCTGAAATGTACAATTAGTGATAACGCTGATAAAAATATGGCCCGCTACATATTATTATTATTGTTACGTGTTTTATTTTATGTCGCATCGACTACCACGGTCATCGGTAGACTGCGGATTTTTATGATTTATAGAATATCTGAAGGTGCAAAATTGCACAGTATGCACGTGATATAAAAAAATATGTTAAAATATCGAAGATATAGCGCTTCCTATAATATTTTATAGATAAAACCATTTTCTATCGAGTTTCTATCCTTTCAATTATATTCTCAAAAATACGAATTTGCATAAAAATCCGCAGTCTAGCTATTAGCGATTATTTTTATATTCGGTGATTTATTCAATTTCATTCAATATCTTAATTTCTTTATAGAATGTGATAAACATTTGTTGGAACTGGATCGATGTGAGGATATTCCTGAGATTATTGTCGATGTGAAGCTTTTTCCTTTCCTCATTGTATATAGGACACTGTACGACGTACTGTATGGTAATCATGTGACAACGTAATTACATGGTGATTGATAGTCTCACATTACAGGTGTCACATTTAACGGGAGGACTATTTTCCACTATATCCATATATGTCAGTTGAATATGTCTTGATCTTATCGTGGTTATCGTGGTTTGTTCTTTTACAGTTCAGCTCTTGATTTGCCTTCAAATAGTAAAAGCTAGGGATTAATTTATGAAGGCTCACTACATATTGTGATGGATTAATACAGTTAACAATTGGCTGTACAGATACTTTTGATGATCTCTACGAAATGTATGCTTTCAATAAATACCTTGTAACTTTCACATACATTGTCAAATCCATTTCAAATTTTACTAATATAATCGCAATAATCGTGTCTCGTTACACTGCTAACCAAACTTCAAAATGTTTCGTATAATTCACGAAAAATTTCTAGAAGTGTCCGAATACTTTCCTGAGCCACTGTATACATACGTTGTGTGGCAGAGACACTTTTAATGAAATATTACCAATTGGTCGTTTTAACGATAGTTTCAGCGTTAAGGAACGCAAATACAAAGCGAGGAATTGAAACGGGCAGTAAAATCAGCGCGAAAATTGATAACTTCTAAGCCACTGAAGACCAGTAGTCCTCTCGGCGAGGAAGAATCGTGGTAATTAGAAACGATGGGTGGTTTCGGGTAATAACGAAAATGAAACTTCCCTCGGTGTAGAAACCCCTTTCTTCAATTGACAGTTTATTAACGACGCCCGCAGCGTTGACGGGGAAAGTTGTGTGAGAAAAATGGTCAAATGAGTTTTCAAGTCCTCCCTTTGTTCCGTCGAAACTTTCCAAGGAAAACAACAATATTTTTCACACGTCCTCTCCTCGCTGTTCTTCTCGCCGAGCCCTGCGAGAAAAAGAATAATCCCTCCTTTCGGTAGGATTCCTTTTTTCATGGAGAGGGGAAAGCGTGGCATATCATCATCCTTAATCCTTCTTTTTCTTTCTCCGTCCGTTATTTTAGAAGGGGTGGCAACAGGCCTCGCACGAAACACGCGTCTTTTACCGAAAGTATGCGCATATTTCTCGCGTAAAATACCGCGGTGAAATCGCGGAGTTGTTCATTGAAAGTCACGACAACTTTCCCGGCCTCTTTGTTCTTCCAGACGCGAACTCGCGACCAGGTAAATTAGAAGTCTGCCTTAATGTCTTCTTAATGTCTTCTCAGTGTTTTATAGTCTTGTATTTTCTATGGACCCTTCTATTTTTTGGCAGAACGGCATAACACGTCTGCATTGAGTCACTGGAAGTTGTGGAAGCTCCTCGTGTTCCGATAGTTCCACGGTTTTCGTCTATTTTTCTTTATGTGAAATAATATTGATAGATTAATACACGGTAAGGGAAAAATATGTTTTCATTGACATATTTTCGTTGGTGTAGCGTTTTCATTGGTTATTGGGAAACGCTTCGTTCCTATTTGAAAAATCCTGAAAATATCGAAGGATTGGTAAATCACAGGCAGTTTGGCTACCTAAAATCTCAAGCAGAACAGTAATACGTCGTATATCTTCATTGCTTATCGGAGAACATTCCTTCGTTGTCCTCGTTTAAAAATTCTTGAAACGTTCAAGGAATATTATACCCTAGATAGAGGAAACCTAAATCCTAAAGAAAATATAAAGATAATTGTCCTGGTATATATAACTACTACTGTATCAAATTTTAAGGTTGCTTTTTCATAAAAGGCTGCACGCGCGGCTCGTAATTTTTCTTCCCCGTAACCTTCGATTATCTTTACTCACAGCCCTCGACGATTTTTCATAATTCGTTCCCTGCTCTTCGCGAACTGTTATCATGTGTCTGAAGGGATGAAATCCGTTTCTGGATTGGAAAGACGTGATTGGAAAGCGCGGCGCATCGCCGTCGCGTCTAAATTTAATTACGGAAATATCGGTTGGCCGTAGCGAGCCGGTTGTTTAAGAATCTAGCGAGAAGATACCGTGAAACTTTCGAGAAACTGGAAGTGCTCTGGCTGTTAGAATGGCCGGAGTTTAAATTCCTCTTCGTAAATCCGATACAAGCGCGGGGATCCTATCCTCCTTGCAAATCCTCGATCGATATCGCTTCGTTGCTCGATATTCTTCATCGTAAATTTAAATCCGACTTCCTTTCCCTGTCTCTCTGCCAGAACCTGCAACCTGGGCTGCTTCTTGTCTCTTCGTTAATGCGTACTCATTATGACCGGCGTGAAAACTTTCCTCGTAACGCGCCACCGTACCGTATTCCTCGAAAACGAAACTTGGAGATTAGCATTTGGACGGATGAAACACGGGATTAACGACAACGATCACGGACACGATGTTCTCCGCGTAATTGTGCGAGTCCTGACGTTGTTTCACGCGAAATTTCGCTGAGTTTCGCGTATCGAAGATGATGAACTGCCGGATAAGTTGATCTCTATAAATGGAATGGTTTTGCTATTATCGCAGAAATAGTATTTTAAATATATATATAGTATTAATATAAAATTCGGTCTTTGACAGTAGGAGAATTAAATAGAAACGTTCAAGTATACAGCGATGAACGTTCCATCAGATTTGCTTCCCTCGCACCTTTTCGCACTCGACTTGGTTCCACGCATTAGCTCGTAATACGTGAAAGCATATGAAGCATCCAAAATAGAGTATTTATTGTACTGTTTGGTGAATGAACAAAATTCCTATTCAAAGTCCATTTCTTTCGTTATGTTAACAAAAATATAAAAATGTACAAATATTCGCATTTCATTTATAAGTTTTCCGGAGCATTGGCCTTTTTCTTGGCAACAGTATCGCTCAAATAAGGCGGATTTGACGTACGGTACTGGATCATCGTCTTATTTGTCTATTTATTTCGTTTCTCCCTCGTTCCTCTATGCATCATCTATACAACATTGTTTTAATTTTTGGCTCACGAATTATGTATACATATTTACCATATCACTGTCTATGTTATAAATTACAGACCACGGGGCAAAGATATGATAGGTTTCATTTTTTGTCTTTCGAAGATCTTGCGAACATCACAGAAGAAGATACGTAATATCCTTCAGTAATGGAGCTTCTTAAAAGCCAAGCTGATCAACTATTGAAATAAAGCGCAAAATGATGGATGAAAGGCGCAATAAATATGCTAGTTTATCGATTAAGAGAGGGCCGATACATCGCCGTGGGCCAACTTATCGCCGATACGGAAATTGATGAAGCACGCCGTGCCGCGTTAATTGCATCGCAAACTCGTTAATTATGCACGCGAGTCGCTTCACGGAAATTTGTAATAATTTAGCCGGAGCGCTATGGCTTTCTGATGGATTCAATCGCTGATGGAAATTCGGTTCTGAGTTTCGTTGATGCAGCAATTTGTTATTTAAATATCATTAAACACGTTTGCTCATAGAATATTCGATCTTGATCGCTTTAAGATGACCGTGAGCCTTTTATTTTCTGGCATTGATTAATTATGCTTCAGATTAGGGTATTGTAATGCGAGCAGAGACCCAAAGCAACTTGGAGCCGCAAAAAATTAGGGGACGTAGTACCTTATCTTCTCTCAACACGTACCTTTCTCTTTAGATTTATCTAGTCATTAATCTCTTATTATTGATCTGATCGAATTGGGTACACAGACATGGTTGACATTTTGGACGAATGAAACTTCACTCGTTAGTTATATTCTTTTGTGGAACCTGCTGGTCTGGATTTATTGATTTCTTCGTGCAGAAACTAGTTGATGTTTCACTTACGTGACAGTCACATTTCAAGAAAATGGAGCAATGGAAGCGTAAGACGAGAAAATTGTGATTCCTGTTCTAAAATTCGAATACAATATTCATAATTCTAATCTTAGGTATTTTTCTTATTCTCGTATCCCAGCAACAGAAATGTAAGAATGATAAAAAAGAAATTCCAATAATAAAAAGGGAAACAACGAAAGAACGCAAAGTTACAATGGAAAGAAAGAGCAATACTAAAGCAAAAACACATGCACTAAAAAGGAATTTCAGCGATAGAAAGATGATATGAAACAAATCTTAACAATAGGAGAAGTAGAAAGATACTAAAGGCAGGAATTTTGGCAATAGGGAAGTCAATTCAAGGAATTTCGGCAATTTACAGAAACGAATAGTACAAGAAAAATAAAAAAGGAATTCAGGCATATATATATAAAAATACAATACAACTCCGCTAAAAAGGAATTTCAGCAACAAAAAGATAAAGTGAAACAAATTATAGCAATAGAAATAGGAGGTTGATAAAGGAATGAATTTCTGTAATGGAGAAGTCAATTCAAAGAATTTCAGCAATCGACAGAAACAAATAATACAAAAACAATAACGGAGGAATTCCAGCATACATATATAGAAATACAATACAGCTACACTAAAAAGAAATTTAACAATGAAATGGTGTACATGTATATGTGTATGTGTGCATATGTCCTAAAAAAAGGGATTTCAGCAATATGCAGAAAAAGTATCACAAAAATACTAAAAATGGAATTCCAGTGATAAAGAATCAGTACAATCGACACTAAGAAAAGAATTAAAATCGTAAAGGGAAGAGCTAATCCACTAAAAAGGGAAGTTAAATTACAATCACGCAGCCACTCCCTGTCAGTCGAATAGTTACGTAAGACAGTGGGAAACGTCAGGGTTTCTGAATTAATTTTCCTTCCTCTTATCGAAGTTCCACGCGATGCCGTGCTCGCAAGACCGTGAAGTCAGTCCCGTCGAACAATCCCTAAAAGCGACTTCCGCTCGATACAGCGTGTATAATCTGTTGGCCGTCGGCCAGAGGCCAGTCATTCGACAGATTCTGTTTTCCTGCGTTTCGTCGATTGCACAAACTGCCATGGAGATTACAACCACTGTCTGATGGATCTCGTGTTTCCGAGTTTCTCTTAGCTCGTTAAAAGTTGCCGCACCCCGTGCCTCTGCGGGTAAAAATTCGATAGGGATGCGGCACAAAACTGTAACCGTAGCCTTTGTTAGTCGAACAGAAATCCATTCTGCGATACGTGTATACACATATTCGCCGATGTCGGGTAAATTTTTCTACAACCACCAGTTTCTAGATGTTCCTGGAGGAAATCGAGATTAATTTTGTAGCGCGAAAGTGTGGACAAAACGAATGCTGAGGGTTGCTCGAGGAAATAGGCTTGTACATTTATTTCATTCGTTGATGGGACATCGGGTATATTCAAAATGTTCAAAATAGCAATATTGAGAAATACATTGAAATTTGATAATGCAGAAATGCAGAGATTGTACATCATATGCAAAAGTATATAAAATATTCAAAGTATTCTTTGCGTTGCTCAATGGATAAGACAGTCTTGTTATCTAAGTTTTATCTTTTTAATTATATTTATAAAAATACGGGTTTTTAAATAAATGTCCTCGATTTGATCATTTTGTTACAAAATTTTTCGCTGACTGGGGAATTGCATAGTTGAAAACGCATTTGAATGAACGAGGCTACTAAGTTGGTTAATCATTCTTTCGACCACTGATTAACACCGTTTGGATCGATTGGTCACGAAACATTTACAAGTTCAAACAGATTCGTTGACTTGTCCTAATCAATCTCATTCATTGTCGCGACGAGCACGTTCGTCCATCTATTGAAAAATCGAAAACGCCGGTGGTAGCGAGAGACGCTTTGTTTCGCGGAAAATAAAGGGCGGCACAATAAACGCGTTTTAATTACGAAGAGCACCACTTGCGGTTTCTTTTATCCGACATCTCTTTTTCTACCAACGGCAACTTTGTGCACATTGAGACAAAAATGTGTGTTTCAGGTCAAAGGAAAGCTCGCGTTCAAGTGCATCATGATAAAATAGTGAAATTGATTCCGCTAGCTGTGGAAAAGATAGCATCGATGACTGTCCTTTGAAGTATTCGAAAAAAATCAATCGAATCGAACAAAGTAAAGAGGTTTATCTATATAAGTCTTCGTCTTTTTGGGAATTGAAAATCTGAAAGGCTTCGTCGATCTTTAGAACACGATTTTAATTCGTCGTAAAGCTTTCGATAACATCGATGTCTTTGAAAGTTGTCTCAAAGTCCTCGACCAGTTTTTACTCCGCATTTTGACAGTCAAAGATACTCTCAATACTAAACATTGATGGTTTGACCTGCTTTGAATACTGGTTAAAATGTCGAGATAATTAAAATTGCTCGAAGTAAACGTAATTCTATCGGCATGTTAATGGAATTGATATTTAGAATCTCTGATTCAAGAAATGTATCTTTTTTCGATATTCTTTCTGTGCTAATACACGAGGATTTTGTAAGATGCATAAACATATAAAATACAAATCTTAATTAAATAACCTAATAAATAAAACCTAGTAAATTTGTATCCCTTTAAAAATTACATTTGTTTTTTAAACAGATCGGAGGGCAAAATGGTTCGGATCATCGAGTAGTTCCTGCTGTAGACGTTCACGCGTATATTCGTTCCAAAAATAAGTGCTTGTACGTACAATAAAACTTCGTTTATCCGGACCAGTCGGGGGACAAAATATTTCTGATAATCGATAAGTTTGGATAATAGGAGCTCACTGGCTACCCTCATCAGCCGTTGCTGTGAATTTTCATAATAGATGTTGACGTTCGGATAACTGAGGTTGGACAACAATTTCGACATAAATTATGTTAAATTATGTTAAATTATATGTCAACTTAGACACAACACAAAGACGCGTACGACTTCGGAATACGCGTTCGTACAATTGAAAGTGCGCTCGAGCGTGATTCGAATAATGAGAGGCTCAGTTACGAGTTTGTATAGTTATACGACGATAAACAAAGACTGGTTTGTATAAATGAACTTCTACTGTATTATGAAATTACACTCGATCGTAGTTCGGATAACAGAGGCTCAGCATTAACTTGTTGGGATGAACGAGGTGCGGATAAACGAAGCTCTAGTGTACTATCTTTTCCCCTATATGCTCAATGCCAAACACTTTCCTTGTTATAACCATCTAAATCTCCTTACCCACAAGAAAAAAAAAAAACGAATATCTAATACCACATACTGTATAAGCTGTCACTGGTAATTTTCTGTACGTCGATCAGACGCTCCCGGATCAACGATATCGGGAACGATCTCCGATCGGACCTGTCGAGAGATCGGAAGCTCGTCCAAAGTGAAATCCTCGACAGAAATTGTTCCCGATGGAACCATTCAGAGACTGAAGATACAAGGTAGCGATTAATTACGCGACGCGTTATCAGATCCCGTTGCACATTATCGGCCGCCCACGCACAAATCTGTCATGCTGTCGGATACGTGCGCCTTCCATTGAATCGACGTCGTTTGGATCTCGTCAGATCTACAGCTTTTGTCAAAGGTTGAACAGAGAAGCGAACGTGTAGAGGTCGGCGAGAGAGTTTGTTATGTACAAAAGCGTGGCTCGTTAATCTCCGGAAAATCTTAATCTCGGGTGTTTGAACGACGAAATCGATATTATGCAAACCGAGGCCAATAAATTGCTAGCTAGCTGACCGAGAGGGCTAAGGTTCTCTCTTTACGGTTCCCAGATACGTCGATTCGCGTATACCAGTTGCACTGGCTGCTCCACGGCGATTGCTGTTAATCGTTATGGCACGGCAAATCCGCCGTTAAACTCGCTTTATCGCCGGTTTGAGTGATATCTGCCCGATTGGATTTTAAATTATGACGCGATCTTTCCGGGAAACTGAAATTGAAGATGTTTCTCTGGTTGAAGTGGCGGATATTTCGACGACAGTTCCCGGTGATGCGAAGAGGTTTTAGAGCGGAGTATTCTAATTTTTGTATTTTAATTTTGTGAATAGTGCAGGTTACACGACTAACAAATGTAGTATATATTTATTTTTCCTGTCAGAATCCTGGTATTTTCCATTAGTTATCTTTGAGATCCTTGTAATGCTAGATTCTTCTAGAGTTTTCTTGCACAGTTGAAATAATATTAATGCCACTATTGATGTTAGGAAATACATTGTTAGTGAAATATTACAAGTCACAAATTTCTACAAATAAATATTATAATCTGCAGATCCTCCGGTGATCTTATGTATAATATGAAACTACAAAATTCATGAAAGGAAAGATTATAATCTGCAATTTGTAACTTACCTATTTTCTGATATTAATGGCTAGTAAATTATTGTGCAAGAAGGATCAGGCGATGAACATTTTTTAGCCCAGCTGTTTACTAATCAATTTGAAACTGACTAGATAATTCGACGATCCAATTCTTCTGCAAATGTATCTAATGCTTTTCACAAAAGAAAAGAAGAAAAACAGAAAGCTTTATCTGTGTGTTAAAGTGTTGATTAGTTTTGTGGAATAAAGATACTAGTTTCGAAATTCCGTTGTTTCCAAGATTAGTGATTGTTCATTTTTGGCCGTCGAGAAAGTTTTCCAATACCACACCAGATCGTTGATTGTTTTTCTATACTTCGATTAAATTATCTCGAGGTAGTTTCGAAATCGCCTCATGCTTCCTACGATGCTACCGGTCAAGAATAAAGTTGTTTTTCGTTTGAGAACCTTGGAAAACTACACTGGTCCGAACTTTGCGTGCAGGCCAATTTACATAATTAAATTGCATCCACTTTCTACTTTACGAAGACTTGCTCCCCTGACGCAACAGTTAACTTAATAATCACATTGCCTTTTTAAATTTCCATTTTCATTAAGTTCATTTCTTTATTCTCAATGTATATATAGACTAAGAATCGTAATGGCGCAAGTCTGTCCGTTGTTATTCTTTATAAAATGTTGATTTGTGCTACATGTTGAATATCGAATTACCTATTACTCATAAACATGGTAAGAAACATTGAATCATTCCTCATTAACACGAACACGCGGAGTGAACGTTCGAAAGTATCGTTAATCTTTCCAGTCTTGAAATTGTAATAATACGTTCTGTAAAATATATATCCGCCATGCTGAATCCCTAAATTTATTCCGCGTAGCGTATAATCAATCGATCTTATCTTATCATTTAACGCCTGTTCTAATTGATTTTGTGCGAAAAATGTGATGTCCAAAACACTTGGATATTGTTCGATCTTCGCACATCATCTAAGATAAGAATTATAATAAATTAAATACAACTAATGATTGACAAATTTATTCGGTGCAGAATGTCTTGCCACAGGAATGTACAGTATCGGATGGAAGAAAGTTTAAGATTCAAATACTCTAAATTTTAGTAACTCTTGTACCAACAATGTTTTACCACATTCGTGACAGTTCTATATTTTGTGGTATATATCATATTTATTCATTGCTCTTATTAAATATAAATTCATTTTGTAAACTTATGGTGTCTTGTTCTACTCCTTTTTTTATAATCTTTCTTTCGTCTACAACTGTACGTGCATATTCAACAGTGAAATGGTTATTCAAATTTGTCAGATCACGAATCACATCGCCGCAATTCTCAGTCCCTCAATTATCAGACAATCCTTAAAATTCAACTATCACTTTCTTAAAATCTCGAGTGCTAAAATTCACCTGAAATTCACCAGAACCGATTCGTTTAAAATTTGTCGAAATTTGAACTTTTCAAACCAGCACCGTAGCGATTAATTATCCAATGGACCCTTGAAATTCGGTTATCGGGCTCTCAAAACCTCAAACCTTAAAATTCACCCGCAACTTTCTCAAAATTGCAACGATCCGCTTAAAATTCGCCGAAATTCTAAGTTTTTCAGCAATCGTCGTAACGTTGCCGTAGTCGCGACATTAAATCTTTCGATTGGTCCTCGGGTATCATAAACTTGTGCTGCTTGTTTGCTCGTTGCTTTCCGCAAAGTTTACGTGTTCGTGTCTCTTCTCGCCACTTTGCACGATTCGTCTTGGTGGCAAGCCATTCGACGTTCGATTTTCCCCGGGGACATAAATATTCCATTGGAAGTCGGAAGCATCCTTAATCCAACAGTTTTGTCGCTAAATTTATCCCTGGGTATAAAGAGCTTATCCTACCGGCTATCTATCTCGCCTATCGACGTTGCTACGAGCTTTTTCTTCCCTGTGTAACCATCCCTCTCTTTCTCTCTCGCTCCCTCTCTATCTGTCTCTCTTTCTCTCCTTCATAGCTCTGCGTCCCTTGCTTCGATTCTTTCATCCCCCGCAGTACCCAAGGATGAAACGAGCGGGACGATGTCCCAAACCTCGTCCATTCTCCTTGACTCGATCATCCGACGATCGATTTATCCCCTAGGTGGTTAACCAGCCTTCTGGAAACGCGATAATCAGCGCCTCGACACGTCTTACCGCGTAATGCACAAAGAAACTCTCAAAGTGCATTCCATTTTATCCGACACCCTACTACCCCTTTTCGATCCATCCTCTGGTATAAACACCCTTCTCCATTCTGTTCCAATCTCACGCCAGTCAGGGATTACTCCTTGAAGCTGACCGAACGTTCATTAGAGTTGATGGAGGATCTTCGCTGAATGATACGTGCTTTGTTTCGAACTTTTATTTTTTCTTTCTTTTTTTTTTAGTTTGTTTGAAGTGATTCTGTTGTGCTGGATTAGTTTATGCGACGGAGAATAATATTCCAAGGCTGAGTTTATATTTTATTTCCGTTTTAGGGATGTTTAGGGATAGCAACAGAGAGCTTTTGGTGCTGATAATTAGAACTCGATTATTTGAAAATGGATACGAGTCTTGCGATTGGAGTATCTTCGCAAAAGATCAAAGTGTCTCTATAAAATCAGGATTAGCGAATGATTTTCAGTTCTGACGAGAAGCTGCACTTTTAATCACGAAAAATTTACAGCCATCGGTTTTGCCACTTTTATCCTTTGAAAACGAGTTTTTCCTAGCATAATTTTGTTACAATCGTAGCTTTTTAAAAAATCTGAAAGGATGTAAAAATATCTACCAATCTCTACCACATCGTTCAACCCGTCGATAAGTCAAATATTTAACACTTTTTTCAATCAAAATACGAATACGACGGAAATAAATTTGAAGGGAAAATTTCGCTTAAATCAATTCATCGCTTTTAATCATTTTTTATTATCAGACTATTTTTGCATTTGAGAAAAATTTAAACGTACAAAAATATATAAAATACATAAAAATATACTAAAAATTACTTTAGACTAATAAGTACTAAAACATACTCTACTATTTTCAATGCGTAAACTTGCATAAGCTCCCGCAGTTTATCTCTGATGCTGTATCAGTCTATTATTTGCTAACGTTTAATTATTCACTTAAATCTCTATAGCCACTCGAGTAGCTAGTAATTAATTTTAACGAGATCTCATAAAGAAAGCATCGAACCTAGAATTCCAGCTGCTTCCGCTTATTTTTCTTCCAGCTCGCAGTTATGTCGGAGGCGCGTTTTCTCGCGTTGATTGGACATAGAATAATCACATTTCGTGCGAATGGGGTTGGATTTCGTTTACCAGCCAATTAGAGGTAACTCGACGGAAAGAGAAGGAGTAGAAGTCCCGATAACCGGATAGTCGGATATCCAGATAAGCATGCTTTCAGGGCCGACGGTGTCGTGTTGGATTTATGGAGTGAAGGTATTCTCGAGTCGTAAATTCAGGTGTACAGGTTGATAGGCATAGTCACGAGGAAGCAACCCTTCCAGTTCCGGTTACAATCGTTCAACAGCGGGATAGGTACACTCGCGTGTGTCGTTATCTCGGTTTGTTGTTTTAGTCGCGCCGCTTTCTTCCGGAAAACGCTCGATTATCTAAACGAATTGCTTTTCCATTGCGATTCGTAATCGACTATTTGATTGAAGAGCGGAAATGTAAGAAAAATTAGGGCCAGAGTTTCACGTGTATGTGCTGTGGATAACACACGAAATAAAATATATTAAGGTAGTATTTTTTGAGTCAGCTAGGCTATAACATCTTGAGATTCGATCTGGAACTTTGCATAAAGGAATCATAAAGTGTCGTATACCATGGAACATCATTAGATGTCTCTAATGTCATATATCATGTATATTACGAGACAGCTGTCATATACATTACGAGACTATAATATATTAACGAAAGAACGAGGAGATATTGTTTTGTGAAACAAATGGTTCATTGGAAAATACGAAAATATCGATATTTTTGTTTGATAAATATTATATTAACAGCTTACTCAATTTTAGAATACTTGTTCCGCTCAATATTGCTTTGATACAATATGTTTTATCCACTTGTAATCCAGAACCTAATAAAAATTAATACGAACTAGATATTTTTTAAAAGTATTTAGAAACTTCAGTTTGAATTGGCAAAAACACAACTTGATTAAATTCATCGTTTTGTCCGCAACGCATACTCGATAAAAAATTGATTAAAGTAATCTTTCTTCCTGCAATCATGAAATTTGTTATACAATGACGGAGTATTTTTCTGAACGTTTACCGATATTGTTTATTTAGTGACAATTCATTTGAATCGTCTATTTGATTCTATTAAAACGTATCAAATATCGAGAAGATGAATGGGAAGGATGATTGATCGAATCTAACGCTGCTAGTTTAGCGACACATTGTACGATTTATGTTTCGCCAAGCAAAATGACATTTCCGACGTGTACCTGAGGGAAATCATAGAAGCTAAACCATGTTCTCGACAACAGCCTGTACTACATTCTCCTCTAAATCTCTTGGTTTTACTTCTCGTCGATATTAACCCTTTTTTTCATCTATATATCATCCTCGAATTTCTCTTCTGTAGTTTCGTAAAAAGTCAAATTTAATGAAACAAAGAACATTTCGAAAGACATCAAATTTACAAGATTCACGTACGTTTTAAGTTTACGACTTAAAATATCTTGTACTATTTTTTACTATTTTTTAAGTATACTGTAATAAATCCTGTGAAAACTCAATGATGCAACTAATAATTAAAATTAATAACAATCAATTGCTATTTATCTCGATAAGATCCAATCTTCACTTTTAATCAAATTTCCTATAAAAAATAATTGCAACTAAAAATAACTTTCTATAAAACACATTGCAACGTTCCTGAGGCTTGCAGCCCTCAAATTGGAAACCCAGCTTTCAAGCGATATTGCCCCGTAATTTGGAGAATTAGGATACGTAAAAATCCATTCGCTGCTTGAAGGAACGCTTTCTGTTACTTTATTTCTTTCACGCAAACCGCGTTATTTCACGATGGGGCGAATTCATGGACAGCGCTCGTAAACATCGTATCGAGAAACAACGAACGGCGCTTTAAATCAAGCGTAATTCCCAAGACGACGACGACGAGTGAGGTAAAGGAAAAAGAGATCGGAGGGAAGAGAAGGAGGAAAGGGAAAGAAAATGGTTGGTCCGCCTCTTGGTCCACTCGGCGGAACAAAAGGAAGAAGAAAAATTCAGCGGAATCGAGTCTGGCAAACATGTAACCCGGGGAAATTGCGTTAACTTCCAAGTCAATAAAAGCTTTCCGTCCTCGGATTACGTGGTTGGCGTGAGCGGAGTTTAATTGACGGGTTTCTGCTACGAAATCGCGCGAAACGCGAATAAAACGACGCGGAAAGCTTATAAATTTTATCGAATTCTCCTATTTCATTTCTTCCTCTCTTTTGTATTTTCTCTATGGTTCTTTTCCCTCTCTTTATTACAGCGGGATTAGCCGGCTTGTGTATCCAAGAGCCAATATAAAGTTTCGTAACGAAAGGCGCTGTGTGCTCGTGTAAGTCGAGGTTCGTTTCCATCGAGGTCGCTTTTAAAGGAGTGCGAGATTTTTAGTTCGTAAACAAGGGTCTCTCGGGAAGTTTCTGCATTCAGTTATCTTCGGTTAGTCGTGGAGCGTAACCTAACGCGATCCACGTCAACCAACTTCCTCCATCCGGCGTCTTAACCCATTAAACGGCACGGTTTCGCGAATACGGTGTGTCTTTGCGAACTACCCTGACTTGGAGTTTTAGCGCTCGAATCGAGGGAGGGCCGTTTCTGCTCGATGGAAAATTGATATTGTCTGGGAACTGTGGAATTGACTGAGAAAATTCGTTACATAGTTTGAAACGTATGAAAGGTAACTCTAGAACACGTTGCGATCGTATTGAATTCTGTGAAAAGAATGGCATCAATTATTTGGATTTTAATAGAATAATTTTTGTCTCAAATTTCCTTTTCTATTCTCTCTTTTGTCGTTTTCTGTGATTATTTTTCTAACTTACTGGAAATGTTTAATGTGATTATTATTGTTATTGACAAAGGAGCCAGGTGGCCCATTTTGTACATCAAATTGCACGAAACAGAGTGCAGGAAAAGTAGCGAATATAATAATATAATGAAAGAACGGAATGATGAATGCAAGAATGATAGAATATAAGTATAAAAAGAACAAGACACTTACCCAGGGATCTCTTAATTTTGATGCATCGCTGCTTTTGTACTCGGAACGCATCGTATCCAGAGATCTAAAATTAAAATTACTTCAAAACATTTTTGTTCAAAAATGTCATTCAGCAGAAATTAATTTTTATTTAAATGGAAAAAGTTTTCAATAAATCTAAAGGAAATTTCTTACGAAATAAAATGATTAAAAAATATTAATTTCTAATCGTGCTGATTACGAATAACCATTATGAATGACTAACATTTTCTTTGACTACTTAAGTACCTATTACCGATGGCGAAAATTTAATTTTGGCTACCAGTAATTAATATTGATGATTGAAATTGTTTTTGGTTGCCATATTTTGGTTGCCAAAAATTACCGATGGCCCGAATTTTATTTTCGTTACCGGTACCCATTATCGATGGCGAAAAATTTAATTACCGCTAACCAACATCGACGACAAATTATTCTGGTTACATTCGACTATTGTCAATTGTTATTAACATTTCTGTTAATTAGTATATTAATACAAGTGTTAATAAAAATACTGTACTATAATACCTTTTATCCTATTCCTTGTTTTATGTATTTTCATACCGTTTCTTTTCGCTAATAAGATGTGTATAAATTTCATAATTTATATTTTTATGCTGTCAATACATGTGTACTAATAACGGTAGTAACAATTAACAATAACCGAATATAACCAGAAAATATTGTTCTCGTGGATAATGGTTATCGGTAACTAAAATAAAATTCAGGTCCCCGATAATGGTTACTGGTAACCAAAATTAAATTTCCGTCATCTATAATGGTTATTCGTAACCGAACTAAAATCCGCGTCATAGATAATGATTATCGATAATCAAACAATTTTTAATCACTTGCAATAGCTATCCGTAACAAAAACAATTTAATTAAAGATATTAGCTCTTATACCATAACTTTAAAAATTTGTCTCATAACGGTTATGATGTCTGATGGTATCATATTTATATTCGGAGAGTTAAAATCAACCTAAATAAAACTAATTCGCAGTGATCAATCTTTAATTCCGTGACTAAAGAAGTTTCGTAGTGAGGGATGACCCAGTTAACAGGTTGAATAGATAAGATAAACTTCATTTCCATTCTCACGTTATTTATTCTTACAAGGTAGGGCTTTTAGTAGACTATTTCCAGAGCTTCTTTTAAAAGCATTCATTTAAATGCAACCTGTACAGTTGCTGATATACATAGCACCCTGCATAACGTGATATCACCGTCTGTAGGTTGATTCCACGTGTAAAGATAAGTCGAATATGTAGAATAGGATTTTTTCCTTCAAAGTTCAGTTTCCGGAAGAATCAGCTTCGAAGATTTGCTCGATATGTCGAACAGATATCAGTGTTGCTTCAGCACGTGCTTCTTCACATATCTCAGTATGTGGCATTTAATTCAATGTATATGGCACTTAAAAGGAAGAATTCTTTTCATACTCGGGTCCTTTGAAATCTGGAATATCGACATATGTGAAATCAACAGGCGATTCAGTACACACATATCGCACGAATTTTCAATCTCGATTTTCTCAAGAACCAAGCCCCGCGCGAAACAATTTTATCCCACATTCTCGACTTATTTTTAAACGCAAAATCACCTCCTAGTCGATCGTGCTGTGTTATCAAGAACACTATGTATCATTCTCTGCTGTGTTCCTTCGCAACTATGCAACAACTTGTCGACCCTCGGTCAGAATTATTTCCTCGAACGACGACAGATTAAGATAGGATGTACCCTTCGTTCTAAAAGGATTTATTACAAACGAAACATTTGTCCATTCATTTAATAATAAATCTCGGATATTCTGTTCCACTGTCTAAATATATTTAGCTACCGATTTCAGAGAGGAACGAGCGGTTCATTGATAAGAAGAGGGTTATTTCGCGGGTTTATAGGAGTTTGGCAGAGGAAAGATTTTAATCTAGGACGCGCATTCTACGGTCCTTTAATATCAGCCATTACGTTGCGGGAATAAATCGTGAAATAAGAGGGCTGCGTTCTATTATGCTGGCCCTACCCCTCGATAGCGCGTGATTTATGCAAAATTGCACGAATAACCCACGCAGTCGAGGAGCTACTGCAATAGACTTGTGCAATAAAGTGCAGTTGCGAGTGATCACGAACAAAAGCGTCCACCTTCAGCTGCACAATGGTTTTGGTGCTGTTCGACGAGCTATAATTGATACTCATGATACTATCATATGTATTATAGTAGAATAACGTTTGAAATGAAAAAGAAATGGTCGATTAAACGGTAAGAATTATTCATCGGCTAATTAACTTTATAAATTATTATGTTGATGTGAAATAAAATTTTGAAAAGAAAGTGGAGCGTGTAATTAGTCAAGGATAAAGTCAGAATAGATATAAAATTTTGAAATGCATTAGATTAATTGAACGAAAGAAGTAATTAGTGGATTAATACTCTACTATCAGTCCATCTAGCTAAATTACAATTCAGTAGTTTCGTGTCGGCTGTTAACACAGCTATTATTTTTCTCGTGCTATAAATAGTGCTGACAATATTTAATAGAACATAACGCTGTGAAATAAAACTGTGCACACGCTATTAATTCCTAAATACATGGAAATCCGCGTATATATCTTTTTAGATTACTTTGTCGCCTGCAGGCTACCAGCGAAAAGGATTGATAATACTTTTGTCACGAATATTGCTCGTTAAACGTATATATTTTTATCGGGTGCAATGACAAAAAAATGAACGAGACATTGCTCACACAGTGATGGTATCTTATCTTGCAAAAATTTGTCATTGAACGGGTTCTGATATCTGTTAGGAAATCTTGGTTAACTTTTTAAGTAGCGTTTTTCAGCGCGAGAGATGGTGTCGGTGATCGGTGTTCGAACTTAATACTAAACGACTAGGTCGCGTGTTGAAAGTACTTGCAAATTTCTACACCACTTTGATCACCAGCCAGCTATTTAAATCGGATTTTCGCATTTTTTCGGTATCAGAAATTTTGACTCGTAAATGATTTCCTCTCTCCCTTTTAATAATCTAAAATTAGGGCGTGCGAATACATTTTTTTTTCGCTCGATGATCTCGAATCTTTCGTGCAATCTAATAGCAGGTCAAAGTACATTGTACCAGCGATGTAATGTAATAAATCTTTTAAATATACCTTTGTCGAAGCTTCGACAATTTTTACGTTTAATCATACGTCCAGAATTTATTTAAAAATTCCTCTTTGTAAACCCTACATCGAATCATACACTTTCAACGTTAGTTTTAATTGGATATAAAGGGGTGTAAATAACAAAGATTTTTATTCTTTCATTCTTGTAAATTGTTGTTAATTGAATGTTCACAAGTTAAAATCATCCCATTCTACAAAAGTGTGTCGATTCCGATACTTTCGAAATCAATTTATTTCGACAATAATATTTTTGACAAATCTGATAACGAATATCTAAATTCCGGACTTTTATGCATTTGTGGAGAAGTCGTAAAAATGCACAAAATGAACATGATATTTAGAAATATAAAATATATCCAAATTGTCAATAATACTTAATAAACAAAACCATTTTCTATCTAGGTTATATCTTCTCGATTATATTCTTAAAAATATAAATTTTTATAAACGTCTGCAGTTTACTATTATCACAGTGCATGGTGCATTTTGTATTAGAAGAAATACAAAGCTGGAAACTATCATAACGTCCTCGAGTTTTCTTATGGAATATCTTTAGCGCGTCCGCTTCGAGTGGTAACTTCTGATACAAACACTGCATTATTCATGGAGCATGGTTTGTCCGCGATTTTGAGTTCTGGACCAGTCTCGTGCCTGTCGTAGTTGAATAATTAACACGGATAAGTTACCCTGGCACGCTGCATCTTACCGCTACCTTCTCCAAACTTTCCATCGACGTGCGTCGCACTTGTTTCTCTTTCCTCTCTTTGGCTAAATAAAAGCACGAAAATTCGGCTATAACGCAGAAAAATAGACACAGCAGAGCGGAGAAAGGGGGGAAGCGAATATATATCCTTTGCTTCGATGGAAATTCTTTGTGGCATCTCGCGAAAGAATTTTCATACCCGAAACTGCTGTAGTTTGGTTGTTTTGAGGAAAGGCGACGGTGGAATATTCGAAAATAATTTGTCTCAATAATGATAGATTAATTTCAAAGTTAAATATTAAAAATTCTTACTTTTTTTTATTTGTTACAAGCTATTTAATAGTTTATATAATAGTTATATAAATTGTTACAAGCTATTTTTTGTCAGAAATGCAATCAAGATATCAATGTAATATCTGTTTTAAATTAAATCGTACAAGAGAGTTAATCTTTTAGCGTGAAATTTTTCTGCTGCAACTGCAACTAGGAAGTAAAAGGTCCTTTTGTCTTTTTTTTTATTGGAAGAAGCGTTTGAAAGGTATTTTAATCTAATATTCTTCAGGATATTATTATCAATATTAAGCATTGAAACTTCGAGTGGAATCATATATACATAGAATGTATGAACACACTTGAATTACAGACCGATAACCCAATTCCTATAGTAAATTTGTATTTGCGATTGTTCGTGATTATGTCGAGAGACGCTTGAATTCAGAATACCGATATGTAGAACTCTCTTTGAATAAATCAGAAATATTAAATCTTGGAAATATCTCATTCCGCATATATTTTCGAAATGTTCCGATATTATGCGACTTAAGCAATTACGTATTTTAATAAAATATCCGACGTATAAAATAACCGAGAACGAGAGAACAGATTTTATTTGAGATTTTTCAAAGATTGCCTTCAACTACTCCCATTTTTTGAAAGTGACATGTTACTGGTTAACTCTAAGTTGGAGCGAAGTGACAGATCTTGAAAGTAATCTGTGATAGAAAAGGAGAATATCGTAGAAAGATGAAAGTTGGTAAATATTAGCCTTTTAATGAGATTTAAAAATATTTAGCAAAAGATTAGGATATACGTGTATAACGATATTTCCTAGAATACAGATTAAACATTTTCTAAAATGTATTTTCTAAAGAATAATAAATAAATATAACTACAAAAGTGATAAATAAAGAATTACAGAGTAAAATTTTTGTAAAATGTAGAGTAAATATTTTCTAACAGATAATAAATATTTTGCCCACAATCTATGGATCTAAAAATATCCCGAAACGATCATTCAGATCATTATTTTATCAACTGGTGTGCGAACGTTAACTCGATTCCTTTTTTCTCTCGTTACTGAAATAGAAATCACTTTTCATTCTGCCAGAAAAATTTCAGATTCCACGTGATACTTACATTTCGCGATAAGTAAAGCGTCCAGGGAAGTAAACTGGAAGAGAACCGGGTCTTGCCGCCACTTTACCCCGCCGACGTTTCAAAATTATCAAATAAAATCTGTCTTCTCGCGGTCGAGCTGAAAGCTTCTTTTCATGATAAACACATTCCCCGCCGTATTCCCGCAGAAACTCGGTTTCTCATGAAAACTCTGGTTGATCGTAATAAAAGCGCGTTATGTACACTTTCTTTTCTCTTCTCCCAGAAAATTGATAACGCGGATTCAGATAACAGGACTAAGAGCGCGCGTTTTTATCGGTAAATGGAAACTTCTGTTTAGAACAAAAATGACCGAGGGATTTTTCTTTCGCGATCTCGCGCCTGGACGTTGCATGCAACTTTCTGACGATACTAACGATCACTCGTTATTCTTCCCCTCGAGGAAACTTCGATTTTCCGGGATGCTTTTTCCACCGAAAAATTTCCATGGAGAGGAATTCGTTCGCGTTCGAGATTTTCTCATACTTGCGTTAACCGCGTCGTGCCTGTCGATGACGTTTCCGTTTTCTTTGATTTATTATGTTCTCTTATTATAGTTCTCCTGATCTCTGCTTGTTTTTAGAACTTTTACTTCCACGATGCTCGATGCTTTTGAAGGTATTTTATATTTTCCTTCATATTCGGTATATTTAATTTCGATGTATTTGCCACATCACAATTACACATTTATTGCATATGTATATATATATATATATTATGTTATATTATACATATATATCTTTAAAAAACGACAGATAAATCAATATCATTGTATAATATGAGAGGATTGACCTAATCACTTTTTAATTATTTAGCGAAGTGTTTTATTGGGCTACCGCCGAATCATTGATTCCCCTAGAACACGTAGTAATTATAGACCCGATAGTGATCGATAACAATGCTAATTAATCACAAAATCTGAACCGATTCCAGGACGCCAGTAAATTATAAATCACGTTTCACACAATGACTATATGTAGTTAACCCATTTCTAAGCTATCCAGACTTATTCAACGTTTAAAGTCTTCAAAAATACATGAGATACCCGTTACATTAATACAATCATACTCACATCAACAGTTAATTTCTATTATAGATTCCATATACTATTTAACTATCTCAAAGTAAAATAAAATTCTATAGGATTATGAAACATCTTTTAAATAAATTTATAAATTCCAGATAGTTAAATGTTCAGTATTCACAAACATTAATATTTATTATAAATCGAAGAAGTATTTAATTGCTTCAAAATAAAATTGTTTAAAGAACTACGAAATATTTACTGAAAAGAAAATGTATAAATTTGAAATTGTCAAATATTCAACATTCGTTGAAAATTAATTGAAATTAAATTAATCCAAGTTCAAAATTTAAATATTTCGTACGTTCTTTCGACGCAATATCATTGTCGCAAATGTTTCTATTTCTTGATACGTGTTTCGGTGGATGGATAGTAGTAAAAAGATACGATAAATCGCGGTCGAAGCAATATGAAAAGAGAAACCGACAGTAATAATGGCAACCGGGCAAAAACTCGTGGAAAATATGACAAACTGACGTAGTCGCGAGGAGAACGGTTGTAACAGTAACGCGGCATGAAATATACAAAGTTAGAAAATTGGGTTGTGAGCGAAGTTAATCCCTCGGCGTGGTTAACTTTTGTACGTGCATAGAATATGAAATTTTCGAACTCGCGGGAATTCAGCTTTAATGCCACGTTAATGGTACATCGTTTTCGATGATAATACGAAACAGAGACTCTCGCGAATTAGTTTTCTATCCCGAAATCTTTTTGCGTCGCAGATTCTCTTTTTCAGAAATACAAAACGACAGCTTTCGTTTGAAATATCGTGGCAGATATTTTTTATCCAATTTCGTTCATTCTCTTTCTTTGATAAATTTAGAATTTTATAGGGTTTCACGAATTAGTTCGCCATTTTGAAATCTTTGCGCGTCATTCCCTTTCTGAAAATTATTTTCTTCTCGTTAAATGAAATATTCCCTTTAAAATATTATAATACACTTTTTGGAAAATTTCACAAATTCTCTGCCACCTATGATTTTAAATATTTTCATGGAATAAGAACATAAGAGTTTGACTTTGAAAATCGTGGTGCATCTTTTATAAAATTTCATTGCTTCTCTTTTATCTCTCATAAATTTCGAAGTTATCCCGGATCAACTCGGAGGATTTTACGAATTAGTTCTCTGCCTCGAAACTTTTGCAAGTTATATTCCCTTTTTGGGAAGCATGGTAAAGCAAAAGTTTCTTTCGGAAAATTGTGCCCTGTCTTTTGCCAAATTTCGTCGATTCTCTTTTGTCTTTGATGAAGTTGGAACTTATTTTCAACGAATTTGAGATTCGCGAATTAGTTTCTATCTCCGAACTTTTGCAAATTATCCTCTCTTTTTTTTAGAGCTATGACGAAGTAAAAGTTTTTATTCAGAAAATTTCTCTGCACTTCCTGCAGAATCTCGACGATTGCTTTTCATTCCTGGGAAACCTCTACGATTTAATTTTCTATCTCGAAGTATTCACTTTCGTTTATTTCTTTGGCAATGCCAAATTTTTTATCTTCTTTGTGATCTTCGATAATACATAGATTGTGCATGTTCTTGCAAACTTATATTTTTATAAACGCAACTGAAAAGAATGAAATTTAAATAGAGATTTGTTTCACCCATCAGACGTCATGAGTGTTATACTCTCAATGTTTCACAAAATTATATATTCGTGCAAGATAACGATTCAGAAATGTTAATCACTAATATATGTACGTAGATTCTTTATATCATAAAATTCTAAACGAATTAATAATTCCAGGTACTTCAATTTAATAAGTTCGTGAAGATTTGCAAATTTTTTCTTATTTCCTGTAATCATTAATATTTATGATATATTTCAAACCAATACTTACATATGCATATAACTAATATTTATTTATTAACTTTGGACTAACAAGCGCATTATTTACATTTCTCCATTTTCAAATTTCCCATAAATGCATAAATATCTGCACTCTAATAAGTAGACTATACATATTTTTGAGAATATAATTTAAAAATGTAGAACTCTCGATAGAAAATCACATTTATATAACACGTGCATTCCGTGCAAGTTTACATTTTCCAATTTTCTATAAATGCAAATGCCATCTGAAAATATGCAGTCTGCTCGTGAGTGAAGGCCGTAAAATAACACGAGCAATAGATTTAATTTAATTCGTAGAGATTTAATTCCTCGGGTTAGGATAGATTTGTGGATTTGATCTCCGATAATGTATAATAAGCAGGATAGCTTAGTCTCTTCTGCAGACGTTAAACGACTGTCTCCAAGGGCCCAGGCTGCGACAGACTCGTTCCTTGTGCAACCACGTCTGAAACGATTGAAGGGACCAGAGTCGAGGTCTCTCGCGACACGAACAGCCGGGGCGATTGACCTGGCTGACCTGACCCAGAGTTGCCTCGGTCGGAGTTAGCTGAGATCGGGTAAAATCGGCCAGGTTCGAGCACGTCCGCGGTTGTTCGACCCCCTTCCTCGCTCTCGTGCAAGTAGAGTCGCTCGATATTTCATCGGACGCGCCAGTAAACGCTTATTCCACTGTCGACCGACGCGGATCCAACATGGGTTCGCCCAATCGTGTATTCGACAATATTTCCAAATCTAATACATGTTCTACTTTTTGTCTAGAGTTGGCTTTTGTAAATGTACACACTGCTTAAAACGATTAACTTTTTTTTAACCAAGAACGTGCACTTTTTCTTCCTTTTTTCTTTTCTGGATAATCGTGTCTCCTAATGATTGGAAGTAACTTACAAAAATATTCAAATGATCGTAGAAGCATTTTACGAATTTTACATATGTGTTATACGAAACATTTTGAAATTTCATTAACACTAATATTATGCTTTCATACGTAATGCTTGAAACAAATCTGGAAATGTACGTACGAGCTATGAAATATTTTGTGTAACTATGTCATCGGTATTCAGTGAGACCATCTTTAACGCTTATTATATTTTTATATTATTATATTTCTCACCTTATTCAATACATAAGTTGCCGTAAATATCTTGTAACTTGTACACACAGTTTCAGATTGCTTTCACATTTTACTGATATAATCATGACAGTCAGACATCAGAGTACCAATAAGACTTCAAAATGTTTCAAACTTTTATAACACGTACAGTATATTCGTAAAGGCTTTTTATGGTAAATATTCAAGTACTTTCAATGAATCAAAATGTATTTGTCAATACGAAACGGAACATACGTTAGGCTTGAAATTGATTCAGGTGTATTGCAGGATTAGGCTGAAAATGAATATTGCGTTTGGAATACGGATTTCGAAGGATCAAGAACATCCTTTGGATTTATTCAACGTGGCGCTAATGGTAGTTAATATCTAAAGGAATTTAAACCACTGAATTAATAAAGATTTCAATCCTCGTTATTGTTGCGGTAATAAAAGGAGAAATTTTATTTAAATATTCTCGCAGGAAAGACTGTCAGCATTTGTTTGCTTTCGTTTCCTGTTTCTCGATTCCTCGTCAAAAATATAAATCAAAATTCATGTAACACGTATTTTATCATTTATCGTATCAGATTTAAGCGTCTAAATAATTCGATTCATATCCTATTCTCCCCGTGTGCAGCTGGCTATTTTCACGATGTTTTAGTCGTGCTGCGAAAAAAGAATGAGAAATCCAATGACCGCAAAAATTATTCATAAGCATATTTGCACAGTCAACTATTAACTATATAATATAGAATAGTATATATTATTGTATAATTTATTTATTTAATTATTATATAATATATATTATATTAATATATTATATTTATATTATATACAATATATTATTATTAATACATTGCATAATATAATTTTATTTATAGAATATAAATTATATAAGCCATATTTAGTGAGACCATATAAAGATGGATTGACTAATTACGTGTACAAAACCACTATTCTCACATATTTTATACTAATATTCTACTAGAAGTATGTATGCTAGCAATAAGTGTCTCGTAACTCCAACGTACATTTTCGGATTGTTTTTAGATTTGGCTCATATAATCGCAATAGTCCTGTTTCATTACAGTGCTAATGAAATCTGAAAACGCTAACACACGTAAATATATTCATGAAAATCTGCTGTTGCAAGTACTCGAATACTTTCGTGAACCACTGTATGTTACATTTCATTACAGGAATACTGTACTTTCATTACAAGAATAGCATGAAGAAACATTGAAATTCCGAACATTTTTGGAAAATAGCTGGAACCAGTTACAGCAAAATATCGACAACTGTCGGGATGCGAGAGGTTAATTGCTGTTTTCGAAATACCTACATGCATCGAAAGTCAGTGAAACGATTCGAAGCTAAACCGTGCAGGACTTCGTTCTCTCTTGAACGAAATACGTTTTCACGTACGTATCACCGGGTGTTACAATTTTCCCAGCAACGTAACACGTATGCGAGGCACAGTTTATCACGATCGTATTTTATAACGGTATGATAGTGGATAAGGATCGGTAGACGCAGGCTAGCAAACTATTCCACCGGTCGGGATAACCTGGCGTTTGTTCGATCGGACGACAAAGATGCGCATCGCATGGAAACTGATAATAATGACGAATGAACATGCCCAGATAGTCTGTAATTGTAACTCGATACAGCGATGCCAGCTTTGAAACGATATCCAGGTATCGATCTGCGCGAAAGGCGGCACCAACTGTTTCTGCTGAACTATCGCAGTGAGCGTATTTAATTTTTTTTCCTCCTTTCGACACCAGGAAAAATGGTAACGTCAGAGAGAGAGAGAGAGAGAGAGAGAGAGAGAGAGGATGCAGAATCGTAACTAACGCAGCGGGAAATTACTTATATCGATGGCGAAATTTTTGTTAACGATGGGAAATAATCCCTATAATAATCCCTATAATAATAATAAATAAGAATAATCCCTCGTACTCTGTTGCAACATACAGATAATATTATTAGCGAAATTTGATGTCACATATTTTCTTTTTTCTTTAATTGCCTGTTAACTACTTTGGTTATGAACAACTATCCTAACTATTATATCACTTTTGTCAATAGACGTGTTCCTTTTAGGAATCTGATGAGTTCCTCTATTTTGTATTTGTTGAAGTTGTCCTTTAAACGGGGAACAGATTTCGAGACGAATACGATGGTTTTTGTATCTCAACCAGTATAAGAGTAAATGCACCACTCTTACAATCGTCTGGCCAGATTCGTTGTGAATAGGTTCTGAATTTTTGGATAGTATGTACGAAGGAGCGATTGTAATGCAGTCAATTTTGAGCCTAGATGTAACCACCTGTTCTACCCTTCATAGTTTCCTCGAGCCTTTGAGTGCTTGGAAGAAGCTGCTAGAGACATGCTTCATGTTATCCCACTCTAATTCCCAGTTTATCGTTGATCCTTTTTGTCGTGTAATTAATTAAATCCTCAAGGTGTAGTCTTGTATATGCATCTAGACTTGCACCGTAGTTTGACTCTGCTGCTCCTTGCTCGGGCTTTTTCATTTCCGGTAATTTCAATATGCGACGAAGTTAGATTATACAGATTGTTGTTACGAAAGTACTAGTGTATAAATCTTTCTGTTCAACGGAAAATACATTTTTTATGGATGGGAGAGTTTTGGTATTGATAAATACGGAAATAGGGGCGATGAGTAATATTTGAGCTTTTTTGCAAGCGATATTGTTTGTGAAATTTGATAGATTACAGATTGGTAGTTGGCATATATAAAATTTATTATATGTATTTGTATTATGTATTATATATTTTTTTTTTATTTATTATACTCTTAAATCCAATATTATTTGAAATTCTTTTAGATATCGCTCTTCGTATCTAAACATTTATTTTGACCGAAAATTTTTGCACGACTGTATATTTAATAGAATGCGATTCTTTACCATTATCGTTTCAATCATTCACTTTATTTTCCCAACGTGAAATAATTGTTTGATCGACAAAAAAATTGCTAGTGATGGAGAATATAAAGAGAAAGCAGTACTTGAATTTTCCTGAACGATTGAAGTTGTATAAATTCCGGGTTACTGTTGAGAATTGTGGCTCTTAATCGCCGAAATAAAAGTAAAGGAACACTAAGATTACACTTAGAATTTATATTAAAATATTTTTAGATTTATTTAATAAACGATTTGTAGGATCTTCGTCGATATACATTTGCATGCGTCTCAGTACTCTTTTTGTCTCACCATCTTCTATAACACACTACTAACGGAACAGTAGCATTCATCTGTTTTTCGAGACGCTGTGTACACACATACTTCCATACACTCATACTTACATACGTGTGTCACTACTACTACTACGCGGTTAATCTAGTCTAGCACACAAAATTATACATATCTCAATAATTACAAGTTGCCAATATGAATATATTTTCTCGTGCGATACTGAAAAGTTTGGCGAGCTAAAGAAAGTTCGGTAAGTACAATGTCCAAGTTACAAGTCGGTTGAATATTCCCCAACGGTAAAAATAAGCAGTTATTAAAAAAGTAGCGTTTAATTGCGTGATATCACGGATTTAAGCGGAAACTGTAACAATTGAAATCTCCTTATAGCGATTCCTGAGGTAATAAATTACATCAGGGGTCACGAAAATGTGTGATCCAGCTAGTTTCCTTGGATTCGAGAAACTCAAGTGGTGATAACGATAAGTTTCCAGTAATTCGATGAATATGGTCATCGTCCTTATAAAGACAACGTCTTTGTAGTGGTGAAAATCGATATTCATACTTGACAGAAACTTTTTGGAACAACCAGAGAACTTCCTAAACTTTTATCACAGCCTCTGCGGAATGAAATTCTTGTTTCAAGATTAAGTTAAAATAAGTACAGTTTCAATATTATATTATGTTACGCACCTCAAACGCTGTATGCTATCCCATCTTGCGCGTCCTACATCTCACATCCCACATCCTGTATCACGTATCCTACGACTAATACTCCATTTTCCACATCTAATACCGCAAAAGTTGCATATTAAACCCCACGATCTCTATCCTATTTATTATTCACATACTGGATGTTCTGTGCGCAACATCATTCATATATTGTATATCCTATATCGAACATCTAATATCCACTATGCTATATCCATTATCTTAAGCTCACACTTACATCCCACATTCCATATTTTGTATAAACTTCATATAAACATATTCTATATCCCCTAACTAGTATTCCTAACCCACACCTTTCACCTTACTTATTTCATGTACCATATCTCAGATTACCTTTATCATATTCGATATACCGCATTCGCTATCTTAGAAAATATCTTTTGTCCTTGTTATTGTAGCACACGCATGTATATATCCCACATATAATATTTCACATTCCCTATCTCCTCTCTCGTATCCCATATCTAGTATCTCTAGCCCATATCTTTCATTCTAATTCCCACAGCACACTTATCTTCAAATAAATTATATAAAATACAGTTCAGAAAAATGCGAGAAGAAAATATTTTTCCCACAGAACGTAAAATGCGGCCCAGAAATTTCCCACAAAACCTACAATTGATCGTAACTTCCCATAAACGAAATTCATTATTCCACAAAATGAGATTTGTTTCACAGAAAACAATATTCGTTTTCTTGTGAGAAATTTCAAATACTTGTGGATCTTGTGGGAAACGAATTTATAGTATATTATAGGGTTAAGTTAGGTATAAAATAATGTACATTTTTCTAAATTTATTCAATAATTAAATGTATTTTAAATGGAATACAACAGTTGTAACAATCATCCTTCACTTTACACACGTCCAATTCCCCTTCTGTGACGATATCAGGAATTGCGCCAAGTGAGCTATAGAAAATTCAGACAATTTTCGGGTATCGACTTTTATTTACATCTCAGATGTAAATGAACAAACGGAAATGTAAATAAATAGTAAATAAACAAACGAAAGTATAAATAAACAAAACGAAGACAGAAATAAACAAAGCAGAACTACAAATAAACACACGAAACAGTAAAGAAACAAAGAGGAGATGTAAACAAACACGCTAAGATGTAAATAAACAAAGCGGACATGTAAATAAACACGCTAAGATGTAAATAAACAAAGCAAAGATGTAAATAAACACGTTAAGATGTAAATAAACAAAGCAGAGGTGTAAATAAACAAAGCAGAAATATAAATAAGCACACGAAAAAGTATATAAACAAAGCGCAGATGTAAATAAACACGTTAAGATGTAAATAAACAAAGCAGAGGAGTAAATAAACAATGCAGAAATATAAATAAGCACACGAAAAAGTATATAAACAAAGCGAAGATGTAAATAAACACGCTAAGATGTAAATAAAAGCGGAGATGTAAATAAACACGCTAAGATGTAAATAAACACGCTAAGATGTAAATAAACAAAGCGGAGATGTAAATAAACACGCTAAGATGTAAATAAACAAAGCGAAGATGTAAATAAACACGATAAGATGTAAATAAACCAAGCGAAGATGTAAATAAACACGCGAAGATGTGAATAAACAAAGCGAAGATGTAAATAAACACGCTAAGATGTAAATAAACAAAGCGAAGATGTAAATAAACACGTTAAGATGTAAATAAACGAAGCGAAGATGTAAATAAACACGTTAAGATGTAAATAAACGAAGCAGAGGTGTAAATAAACAAAGCAGAAATATAAATAAGCACACGAAAAAGTATATAAACAAAGCGAAGATGTAAATAAACACGCTAAGATGTAAATAAACAAAGCGGAGATGTAAATAAACACGTTAAGATGTAAATAAGCTAAGCGAAGATGTGAATAAACAAAGCGAAGATGTAAATAAACACGTTAATATGTAAATAAACAAAGCAGAGGTGTAAATAAACAAAGCAGAAATATAAATAAGCACACGAAAAAGTATATAAACAAAGCGAAGATGTAAATAAACACGCTAAGATGTAAATAAACAAAGCGGAGATGTAAATAAACACGTTAAGATGTAAATAAGCAAAGCGAAGATGTGAATAAACAAAGCGAAGATGTAAATAAACACGTTAATATGTAAATAAACAAAGCAGAGGTGTAAATAAACAAAGCAGAAATATAAATAAGCACACAGAAAGTATATAAACAAAGCGAAGATGTAAATAAACACGCTAAGATGTAAATAAACAAAGCGGAGATGTAAATAAACACGCTAAGAAGTAAATAAGCAAAGCAAAGATGTAAATAAACAAAGCAGAAATATAAATAAGCTCACGAAAAAGTAAATAAACAAAGCGGAGATGTAAATAAACACGCTAAGATGTAAATAAACACGCTAAGATGTAAATAAACAAAGCAAAGATGTAAATAAACAAAGCAGAAATATAAATAAGCTCACGAAAAGGTAAATAAACAAAGCGGAGATGTAAATAAACACGTTAAGATGTAAATAAACACGCTAAGATGTAAATAAACACGCTAAGATGTAAATAAACAAAGCAAACATGTAAATAAACAAAGCAGAAATATAAATAAGCTCACGAAAAGGTAAATAAACAAAGCGGCGATGTAAATAAACACGCTAAGATGTAAATAAACACGCTAAGGTGTAAATAAACAAAGCAAAGATGTAAATAAACAAAGCAGAAATATAAATAAGCTCACGAAAAGGTAAATAAACAAAGCGGAGATGTAAATATAAATGCACTAAGATGTAAATAAACAAAGCGGAGATGTAAATAAACACGCTAAGATGTAAATAAACAAAGCGGAGATGTAAATAAACACACGAATATGTAAATAAACAAAGCGAAGATGTAAATAAACACGCTAAGATGTAAATAAACAAAGCAGAAATGTAAGTAAACACACGAAACAGTAAATAAACAAAGCGGAGATGTAAATATAAACGCACTAAGATGTAAATAAACAAAGCGGAGATGTAAATAAACACGTTAAGATGTAAATAAACAAAGCAAAGATGTAAATAAACAAAGCAGAAATATAAATATGCACACGAAAAGGTAAATAAACAAAGCGGAGATGTAAATAAACACGTTAAGATGTAAATAAACAAAGCGGAGATGTAAATAAACACGTTAAGATGTAAATAAACAAAGCAAAGATGTAAATAAACAACGCAGAAATATAAATAAGCACACGAAAAGGTAAATAAACAAAGCGGAGATGTAAATAAACACGCTAAGATGTAAATAAACAAAGCGGAGATGTAAATAAACACGCTAAGATGTAAATAAACAAAGCGGAGATGTAAATAAACACACGAATATGTAAATAAACAAAGCGGAGATGTAAATAAACACGTTAAGATGTAAATAAACAAAGCGGAGATGTAAATAAACACGTTAAGATGTAAATAAACAAAGCAAAGATGTAAATAAACAAAGCAGAAATATAAATATGCACACGAAAAGGTAAATAAACAAAGCGGAGATGTAAATAAACACGTTAAGATGTAAATAAACAAAGCGGAGATGTAAATAAACACGTTAAGATGTAAATAAACAAAGCAAAGATGTAAATAAACAAAGCAGAAATATAAATATGCACACGAAAAGGTAAATAAACAAAGCGGAGATGTAAATAAACACGTTAAGATGTAAATAAACAAAGCGGAGATGTAAATAAACACGTTAAGATGTAAATAAACAAAGCAAAGATGTAAATAAACAAAGCAGAAATATAAATAAGCACACGAAAAGGTAAATAAACAAAGCGGAGATGTAAATAAACACGTTAAGATGTAAATAAACAAAGCGGAGATGTAAATAAACACGTTAAGATGTAAATAAACAAAGCAAAGATGTAAATAAACAACGCAGAAATATAAATAAGCACACGAAAAGGTAAATAAACAAAGCGGAGATGTAAATAAACACGCTAAGGTGTAAATAAACAAAGCGAAGATGTAAATAAACACGCTAAAATGTAAATAAACAAAGCAGAAATGTAAGTAAACACACGAAACAGTAAATAAACAAAGCGGAGATGTAAATGAACACACTAAGATGTAAATAAACAAAGCGGAGATACAAATAAACAAACGGAAAATGTAAATAAACTTAGCGGAAATGTAAATAAGCAGTAAATAAACAAAACGAAAATGTAAATAAGCAGACGGAAATGTAAATAAACATTGTATATCATCAGGTAGTTTGTAAACAGAGCGAAGAATCATCTGAGCTGTCAGAAATCTTTAGAAAACATTTGTTTGTTTACATTTCACATGTAAATATACATTAGAAGTATCAATAAACATATCGATGTTTATAAACAAAACGGAAAGCTCAAGAACTAAACGTCACTTCTGGTAATTTTTGCGATTCTTGCCATATGACATCCATTTCCAAAAATCGTGAAAATCATGCCACCTTTTGTGTTATCGTGTTTTTCTAATACAAATCCACAAAACCTATCCTGATTTTTGGATGAAATCTCGAAAATTTCGCTTGCCACCTCCTATACTATATGTTCTCTTTCAACTTGGAATAATTTTTAGAACGTGACGTCATTTCCAAGATTTTGGCGAAATTGTGCCAGCTCTTAAGCTACGATATTCTGCTGATACAAAAACTTGCTGTTCTTGGCAGAATTGCCGAAATTCTGGCAAACGAAGCGAGCGATTTTCATCCAATTTTTCGAACTTAGAACTAATTTAATCGTAAACAGGTTCTATTTTTTGAGATTCTCGCTTTAGAACTTTGTAAAAAGTGCAAAGTTCATTAGCTATCATTCTCGTTAAAGAAAAGGGCTTGGTCATCTCAAGAGCGTGGGGCAGGTCGGTAAATGATTAAACGATTAAATTAAAGTTTAACCGCGCGTTTATTGAATTATTTTAATAAGCACAAATTACAAAAGTATGCAAGTTTTACAATTCTTTCGCAATTGCCGATACAATGACAATATAATAGTGCAGTGCTAACGATATAACTTGGTCAATTAAACTTACAATGATATAACTATAGTAAATAATAATCACTGAAAATATATTACTAAAAGCGCCGTGAAATAAAAATATCAATTGCAATCTCTATAAATACAATAAATAATAATGATAATAAATTTGCGGGAATATCGTGAAATAAATTTGTCAGTCGCAGTTACTTTATTCTTCTGCACTTTCCTTTTCTCTTCTTTCTTTTTTTATAGATGTCACCAACGATAAAGATGTACGTACATGGGTTCCGAGCTGGAATTCATACGGCTCCGCGATAAGCCCGGCCCTGTAATTAACAGGCAACCGAAATGTTTCGCGGATCGTTTAACGATTTGCCACGGGCGAAATATTAAAGTTCATGAACATTTAAATTCCTCGCAGCTGCCCTTTAATTTTATTACTTCTGGATCAGTCCGAAAATCTGTCGACTGGTTGGACATTACCGAGCAAATATTGGAAAACTTATTAACGAGATTGATACGCCGCGATGAACAACAGCCAGAGGATACTTGATCGATTAAACTTTCATTGATTTGCAAATTATTTCTGCCCGTGAACCGATCGCCTCACGCGAAATTCCATTTTATTTAAACCAATGATACCGACCAGCGAATTGTTCGCGTTATTTATTTTCCGTTTTGTAGTTGTCGCTCGCTCATTGCTCAGACAGAATTCAAATCTACACGATCACGTTGAAACAATCGTATTATACGATTCTGGGATTCGTCACTGCCGACTTCATCCGAAAGAATCATTGGCAGATCTTTTTTGTAACTACTTTGTGATTGTTGCAGAACTGATCGCATTTAACATCATTCTCGTGTATAGTTAGTTAAGATTCATTAATTAAAATGAAATATCAATAGGAAATGGTAAACAGGAGACAATGAAAAATTGTAATTCTACGTGTAAAAGAAATATTATCTTTAAAAAGCATCATGAAAAAGATATTCCAGCACTATGTATCTACGTTAATTGGCATACTAACTATTAATTCGATTAAATTTACTAGTTATATCCCTCCAATATATTGGTTTCAATCAATAATGCTCCTCGAGTTTATGATTTGTCACACATTTGTGACAACAAAAAACATTACTAAGTTTCCGTGTTTTGTTTTTAAGGTAGAAGAAGAGTATACTCAAAAAGAGGTGCCAAGATATAAAAAAAGAGAGTCGTGTTTCTAATTTCAATTCATTCTATCAATTAATTTATGAATAATTTTACCATTCTCTTATTTTTCCAATCTTAGTCGCCAATGAAAATTTCAACCGATTCGATCCGATAATTCGGACAAGTATGTCCGCCTAATTCAAGATGGAGGTCCTCTCGTTCAAAATAAGGTCATATTTTCATCCGTGAACGACAGGTAACGATATCTATCAGACAAATCGAAATTCCAGCCGGAGGTGCATATCGTGATTAATATCTCGGCGGAAATGAACTATCGCGACAGAATGGAACGGCCGCTTCCTTGACAATGTCTTATGGGCTGATCCACTTCCTCAAATGATACCGTCAATGATTTATGAACCACTAAGCTCCATCTTGCATGATCTCTTCCATCTGGTGCCACTTTATCAGAGTAGCATCCGTGTAAACATGCTTGCTACGCGCTGATTCGATATATAACGTACAGATAGGGCTAGCAGAGCTCTATCTATCTTTCTGATAACGTTTCGACCCTCCTCGTGCTGTTCTTGATGAATTTTCTTCGCCGTAGGGAAGTCTGTCTCGAGATCACGCGACAGATTCGATTAGAGAATGTAATTTAAAAGTTTAATTGCTAAATCGCGGATTTTTATGCGCTTATTCTGACTCTGACGATGCAAAAATGCACAGAATATACATGACATACAGAAATATATAGTATTCCTAAAGTGGGATATTCTAATTATAATTTTACAATTATATCATAATTTTATTAAGTATATATTTTTCATGTTTAATAGGAAAAGCGAATCGAATCGAATTTTAACTGTGTTTATAAAAATACAAATTTGCACGAACACCTACCAATTATTTTTGTTTATACTAGGGCTAGATGTTTATGCTGATTATGTTTATGAAGATTTTTATATATTATGTGTGTTTATGTCAAGTTTAAAGTAATACAGAATTGCAACAAATTGTTACAAAGCTACAGTATACACAGCAATGCATATATTGTTTGTTTAAAATTTTTACATAGCAAGTACAGAAACATAGTAATGTTTTTCACGATCTTTGTAGTCCATGCATAAAACTAGAAACAAGGAACTGATGTTCAATCCGTTTTTATTTAATGAAAAAGCGACAACTTAGCACAAAAGGAACGAATTATGTGCTATCGTATGTGTATTACATATGTACCGCTATTCTCTACTTTTATACGCCAAGACTTGGCCAGCATGGCTTTTGACCAACCGAGGCGTAACAAACTAAATTTCCAAGGAACACGATCCTTCTTGCTCGCTTAAAATATAAAACAACGGATTTTCCGTGGCCGGTGGGTGAAATTTTCACGAGGAAGTTCGCGCAGTTTTCCCGTGTTCCGAACAGTTTGCCGATGATGGTACGGCGGATAGGAAAAGGGGGTTAGGAGAATCGAATCACGACACGTATCGCGTCGCAGCGACCGTGTCGAATCCTAGTCGGTTTGCTAGCCAGGAAGAGGTCCCCTGACTTTCCATCAGCCCGATAATAAAGACAGATCACGGCTCACGAAAAGGACTCACGCGTGACAGAAATTTCTAATGCCGTTTGACGAGCTTCAACTCCTTTTCACCGACGTTGGTCGATGCATTCCAAATTCCTCTTGATACTCGCGCCTGCCTTTTTGCCAATCCGTAACTTGTACAGGCTACGAACCCCAAAGGGAGGATCCTCAAATATCGGTCCAAGGAAATTTCACTCTATTTTTACTGGATACATATTGAATGTAAAGGATATGCAGTGGAAAGAAGTTCTCTCGAAGGGATGAAATTGAAAAGAATCTTTTTGTAGGAGAATGAAAAACTCCGTGTTAAATGAAGGAATTCTGATAATGAAGTTCGATTGGTATTGAATATTTATGAGTTTCTTTCATGCAAGTATAAAGAGATATTTTATAATGAAGTTGGGAAATGACGGAGTTCTACTTTGATTAAGTGGAGAAAATATAAAATGGTTTGCTTATAGAATGGTATATTAAATGAATCTACTGTCATAATATAGACAGAAATTAGAGTATTTTTCTGATAAACAAATATATGTTTCAATTGTTGTATATAATAAGATCTATTGAACAACGGTATACAGATTGTACAGACTTAACAAAAAACCAGATATACTTATTTGAAGATAGAACATTTCTACGTTTCTATTTATTTAACCGAGTATTCGTCCTTCATTTTTAATTTGAAGTCTTTGCTTGGCAATTTCATACAACTTGTGTGCAAGCAATATTAAAAATCAATACATCCCATCCAATTCTCTGTTGTTTTCATTTTCTCAATATTTTCATTACACCGAGTATACTGATCTTCGCTTCTCTCACACTCAAAGCTATTCTCCTTCATCAAAAATAAATTTATCAAGTATTCTCTTCTTATTCCTTGTCTGTTTCTCATTTTTCCATTTCTCCTTTCCTTTTTCTCGTTCATGCTTCGATATTCTCATTACTTTATTTACCCTAACTAAAACAAGATATTTATTCCACCAAGGAAACTTTTACTTCCAGTGCTCGCCAACTACCCAGTGTCTATCTACCTACGTCTGACTGCTTCTAAACGTACGACACTTTTTCCACATCCCTTTTATCATAGTTACCCGCCTGACAACCGGAGGCAGGATTCAAATTATAATTTCCCGGCGATCGTTTTCGTGAAACGAGTTTTCCCTTCTAGACATGGTTCCCTCCTTCCTCCGCTGTCAGTCTTACTAATTCTTCCAACGGAAGTTTCCTCGATTCAGCAAGAATTCCCCGCTGGTCGAACGTCTTTTTTTTCCTTCCACTTCTTTCTTTCCCTCGTATCCAAGGAAGCAGATTAAACGAGATTAGATCAGAAAACGAGGGTGGAACTTTCTCCTAGGGTGCCGCGGCACCGTTAATTTTCGGTTTCAATTTTCAAGCCAGACCAATGCATTATGTTGCTTTCTTGCAGCCCCAGCCTCCGGGCCCCGATGACAAAGTAGCGCTCGTAATTCATCCGGAATTGCATTTCTTTCGTGTTTGCGG
The DNA here is from genome assembly GCF_024542735.1 of Bombus huntii. Taxonomy (NCBI): domain Eukaryota; kingdom Metazoa; phylum Arthropoda; class Insecta; order Hymenoptera; family Apidae; genus Bombus; species Bombus huntii. The sequence continues at coordinate 8,126,101 of NC_066251.1, forward strand.
GACCCTGTTCCCATCCCCCATAACATTGTCGTTTTACTTAACGGCCGCCACCCTGGCGAAAGTATCGGTCCGCTGATATTATCTGAATTAAACTTGGAATTATGATGTACGATGGTCCAAGTGTCGCCTGCTCGAAGGATTTCTCCTTAGACTGCCCAGAACGATTTCTCTCTGCCACGATGAAAATGTCTTTTGTTGAGATATCTTCCGCTGTAATTAGAGAAATGTGAGAATGAGAATTTTCTGTGCCTATATAGTACCGGCTATATTATCATATAGAAGATTGTAGAAAGAGAAGATTGGAGACATTAAGGGTAGATAACATTCGTTAAACACAGGGAAATGGATTTAGTAAACAGGGATGGAAAAGTTAATATTTCCAAAGTTGTACGGAATTTTTCTTTTTGATTAAAGGGTTTTTGATCAATAAATTCCTTAGATTCCTTTGGGAACTCCGTGAGAGCACAATGTGGATTTTTTAAAAATATAATGTAATATATTATATACATATAATATTAATAAATGAACAAACTACGAATTATAAAGTATTCGCTCAGTTCTTTTATGATTTTATAATTTTTCATTGAACAATTATATCAAATAGTTTCTGATCTGAAAATTTTTTTCCGTTGATGGTCGGTTTTAGATAGTCGCCGAACAAACGTCAAAAGGCCAGATCCGAGACTTCGGTCGCGTTCGTCATATTAAATGAAAGTTAATGAGCGTGACTCGTTTTTTTTTTAAACTTGTAACTTGTAAACTGTAAAGTTTTAGCAATAATACTGCTTCAATTGTACAATCTTTCTGTCGAAAAAGGAGACCGTAGCAGAATGAAGTTTCTGCAGCACCTTTTATTTCAAAAGTACAGAGAATCCAATTTTGGTTCTGGTAATTTTTCACGAAGATTCGATTGTTTGGATTTTTGTAGCTTTAACTCGACAAAAGTTGCAGTTTATTTTCGAACAGCTTTTCAGGAAGAGATTTGATTGGGTCGTTCGTTCCTTTAAATTTACGCAACGAACTTATGATTTGTGTGCTAGACGGTTAAAACGAACTTCTCTTTTTTTTCCCTTTAAATCGAGAATTCTGTTGTGGAATATTAATGAACCTTGTCATCGTGAATATTAATGGTCGAGTTAATGAAAAATGGTCGTGAGACCGACAAGATCTCCCCTTATATCTTGTTTTCAAGTCTTTTCTACGAACCATTAAGTTTTTCCTCTTATTACACTCGAAACAATAGATTCGTGATTCTAAAAAGAAAAGTTTTACTTGCCTTCTTTTATGAACGATTATCTCATATTACAAATCACAAAATGGAGATTCGTATTTTGTGTGATATTACAGAAGAGATTTTGTACCAATTTTTCAACGTTCCAATGAAATTCGTCAAACGGAAGCTTCAGTTAATAAACGGATATGGGTTAAGTTAACAGAGAAACAATTTATGGGCTCGAAAACACTCGAGCTGACTGTTTCTCTCTCTCTCTCTTTCTCTCTCTCTCTCTCTCTCGCTCGCTTTCTCTCTGGACGAATCGAAATGTTTTCGAGATTAACAAAGCGATTAAATTTCCTATATTTCTTCATATTTGTAAAACTGTCAGCCGCCGTATTAATTACTATTAATGCGTTAAAAAATCGAAAATGCAACTCGTTCGTTAAACTTCGCCCGTATTTCCATGAAAATCCGTCTCTGGATAAACTTTGTTCCTTAAATATCAAACGGAAAACGAAACAAAAAGGAGATCGCGTTGATCGTAACAACGATTCTCTTTTTCTCGTCGCATATTCAACGAAAAATTTATATGAAAGCCTTTTGAATTTCATTTTATAATATTCCTACGATATTTCGTGGAATACGGAGGATATCCGCTAAATAAATGAAAAGTGAGCGAAACGACGTATAAGAAACTCGAACGAAGAGATGAAAGCGGGATAGCATTCGGTTCCACTCGTATTTTCTATTTCGAAGACATCAGCAATATTGTATCGTATCCGATACAAGCTCTAAGATATTATCCTTTGTTCTCTCTGCAACACTTATCGGGTATCCGATATTTTCGGGAAGCGAGCTTTATCGTCCAACATATTGAGCTTAACTGAGTTCCTGGTTGCTGGACACTTTGACAATGTTATCGCGTTTAATCTTCTATCTCCTTCCTCGGTGTTTGTCATTTTTCCATGACGAAGTTAAAACATCGATCGTCTATAACGATCAAACGGTATATTCCTTGTTTCATCGATTAAGATTTTAAATGGTCATTCTTTACCATCGTTTCATTTTTCGACGTGTTGACGATATTCTATAATATAATCTGCATAACATAATTTTATTTAAAGTCTAAGAAACGCAAAGTGCTTCCAAAATATTTCAATGTATTAGGTTGAGTAATAAGTTTGGGGTTTTTAAAGAGATTACATTAAGTGTAAAATTTGCCTGATCAAGAATTATTTTATTTATCCTACTTCTTTATTTTACATCTTTCCAAGCTCAAACATTCAGAAACGTGTATCTCTACGTCCTTTAAACGATGCAAAGAATATTTATAACACTATTACTTAACTTATTTATTATGAACTTTATTATCAACTTATTATTCAATTGTATATTGTATCTGGAAAAATGTAAAAATATTAGATAAGATATTTTTAACCAAGAAAGGTGAGTACATTAAATGTTTCACATAACATCTGCCTTATTCATCCTATTTCTTTATTTTCTATCTTTCATCCAAAAATTCAAGTACATGTACTTTTACATTTCATAAACAATTTAAACGATTGTTATAACATTGTAAAGGGCGAATAAATTTATTACTAAGCTTTATACTGTATCTTGAAAAATAAAAAGATATCAAATAAGACATTTTTAATTCGTTAATGCTTTCTATATGCTTGCTATATTATCAACAAAATTTACCATAAATATAAAACTATTTAAACTAGCCATAACTACGAGGATATTCTTAGTATTTTGAATATGCTCACTGCTGAACAGCGTAGAATCATAGTGGACCTCATCTTAGTTTTTAAAATTCTCAAGCAGTTCGTCAATCATTCAGAAATTCTTGAACCTTTTAAATTATATGCTGCTAGGATACCAAGTTAGAAGGAGGAAACTTCTTCGTGTCGCTTTGTATCGAACTAACTTAAGTAGCTTCGATTGCATCAAAATACTTTGGTCACTTGCAAACAGCGTTAACGAAATCGTCGACTTTTTCCGCGGATTCGTAATCTTTAATTTAAAGCATCCATATTAACTCTCGTACAATTGTAAAAATCGCAACCTCAAATTAGTGCTCACACTTTTATACTTGAGTTTATGTGCTCGTGTAACCGATGCCAAAGGGCAAATATCCGCTTAATAAATAGACAAATAGAAATGTCTTTTTTATTTTAGTTATTTCTTTAAACTTTCGATAAATTCTTGTAATTGTAAATTATTATGTGGATAACTATCCCCAGTAGGATGTCATCTTGCTTTATCTCGCGAGAAATAAATTGTTCAACAAGTCAACAAGATACTTTCTAACTTTCGTTTGATCTAGACTTCGTATATTTACATGGCTAATTGATTAGCGTGTGTGTCCTGTTCTTATCGTTCCATTACATTTCTCTTAGTTTCCGTAGATCTTCGTTCCTGATATAACACGGCGCATCGACAACTGTTCTGAGTATAATTAATTGCAGTGATTTAAGATTGTCAATGCGGCTCATTGCTGATGTTTTTAGGTATATTTTCTATACTGAGCTTTTTTACTTCTCTGCTTGTTAACCACTGCATCTGCCTTCCTCTTGTCTTCATATAGTAAATAAACAAATAACGAATAGAAATGTTACTACCATACTCGTGAATCCTATGGAAGAATTGTTCAATCCTCTTATTCATATTACACATTTCTACAAATCCCACTCAAAAATACAGAACCTATTGAAGCTCTATGATATTTAACGATCCTAAAATACACAGAAACTTTTTCTGCCTCCCTTTTTCCTAAAAATAAAAAAAAAAAAAAAAGAAAGAAAAACGTTGGAACGCTTTCATAACGATGCAAACGGAGCAATCGATTAAACAGAATAGGGCGATTGGAGCCGTGGTTGGCTGAGCAGCGCAGGTCGAGCAACCAAACGAATTTTTCGAGACGTAGTCGCGTTTCGATGGTCGTTTACCTATCGTTTCCTCGTTATCACCGACGCGATTGATAGCACGGCTGCCTGCGGCGAACCTTAACACGGTCGTCCAGAAGCCGCAAATAATAATTACGATCGCGTGTGAGCCGGTTATTAGCACGAGTACCGGAAACTGCTTCCGTTACTAATGATTATGTTCGTTATTCAAGTACCACCCACTAACGGTGCCACTTAATCAGCACCACTTTGCGAACCCGTTTAACCCGCCGCGGTTAAATCGCCACGGGAAACCGTGTAAAATACCGAACGAAAGGCACGTCGGCTAAAACAAGCATTGCTTTTAGCCAAACGACCGGTTTACGCTTGCTGTGCAAATTATTCGACACAATATTCGCTGAAAATGTTAGGGTGCAAGAGGAATTGTGATAGGAATTGAATTTTGGTATTTTGTTAACGGATGATTTTATTTTGGGAAAGTTTACTTTGAAATGAAAGATTATTTTTTAAATATTTTGGCAAAGTTTACTTTGAAATGAAAGATTATTTTTTAAATATTTCAATAAAAATTACTAAATATATTGTTATTATTAAACGCTATTAAAATAACTAAATATATTGTGATATACTAATATGCTATCATACTAGTATAGTGATATATTAATATACTATTATGCACATAATATATTGAACGTCTTGATCGTTTTAATCCTTGATTGTCGTGAAATTCGTGTTCGTTTTGAAAGTCTTGATCGTCTCGAAACTTTCGATGTCTATTCTTTACTATGTTATATACTGCGCGGCGGCACGGCCCATATGTATTCTGTAAGTGTCCAAATACTTTCGTGTCCCATTGTATAAAATTTTTCCGATTAGCTGCAAGCGTGAGACGTAGGATTTCACGGTGGCGAAAGATAGTCAAAATTCGTGTCTACGTGTACAGGCATTAAAATAATACAGGGAGTATCTGCAGTAATAGCCGCATTGCGTACAACGTTACTGCAATCGCATGATGTAAATGCGCCGTTACACCGAACCAGTGAAGGGGAAAAAAACGTCTCACACGCGTTAAATCCATTGTAATTGTACTGGACTTTTAATATCGTCATTAATGCCGGAAACGTTGTCAAGAAACGTGAGCGACGTCGAGCATAGAACTTTGAAAGAACCGACTTTTCGAATAATGCATGATTCGCGCGAAAGAATCGTTCGTTGCAATAAGTCAAGGGAAAATGAATAGATGAAAATTGTTACATGAGTGGTGTTACATGAGAGTTGGAAGTTTCTTTCAGAATGTATTACGAAGAAACCTATTTTTGAAAACATGTAGTTTCTAGAAAAATGTCGATTTCTTTGTACAGTTTACACTTTGATGATTTACCCTATTGGTTTTTATTAATAAAAGCGAAGGTTGAATGAATATCTTGTCCCTCGTGCAATTGAATCACTCGATTGATTAAAGTGACTCCAGCCTGTTCAACGCGTTAATTACCACGGTGGTAATCGATAACTCACGTTACTAAGGCTTTTGCGAATGATTAACAAAATAAGATAGATTTCGGGAACTAAAAAAATTGTTAATAATATGAATGACTTCGATAAGTTTTCTTTTTTATTTATTGATTATCTCCACATCTGATTAAATACTGCAATTACATTATTCTATAAATATATAAATATTTAAATAGTATTTATACGCTTAATTTCATACAGTTACCTTAGTTGGTGCTGTTAATTAGTAAATAATTAATCAGTAAAATAATACAGTTTTGTACACTTCCCTTAGGAATCTCTAAGAAATAGGTATATTTCCCTTAGAAAACTTGGAGCTTTTTTACATTGTATTCTATTAGTTAAAAGCAATTGCATATTGTTGAATATTTTTTATTTTCATCTTGTATCCTCGAAGTTAGTGTAGTAAAAAAGTAGATACTCGATGGCGTTGTTAGTGTCGTAATATTCATAGGATTCAGCAGTCTGTGTTTTGATAAAGTACGAATGTATAATGTTGGAGTAACCTATCCCGAGTCTAGTTATTTGTGTCTGTTCTTTTCTAATCAATGTCATAGCCGGTCTTTCTTCGTGCATGTTTCCTCCTGATTTATGTATGAAGGTGTTGTGGTTTGGCAAAAGTTATTCCATTCTTCTCCTACTATTGTTCTTGTTAGGTGTTTGTCTTTTAAGACTTTATTACTAGTTAGCTGTTCTAGTGTAGTGTTGCTTTCCCTTAGGTACTTTCAACTTCTACGTGAAATAGCCTGGCTCCATGTTGGATCAGATTGCCAGAAGAAAATGCGCAAATACAATATAATATTTTGCAAAAATTAAATATTACATAATTTAGTACGCATTTAAATTTTTTATAACATCATTTAAAACATAGGTTTATTGGTAGAAAATACATTTAGTGGCATTTAATAATAAATATGCTGTAAACCCATCGATAGCAACAGAAAATAATGAAATTTTAGATTTCTAAATACGTAGAAAATGTTTCTCTCACGACTAGGAGGCGGTTTTGAGTGGGACATTAAACGTCGTGAAAAAAACCCGTTAATAAGAATAATTCAGTATAGGAACGTCTACGAATGATAAATGTAAGTACGTATATAGGAAATCTACAAAACATTTAAGTAATAAAATAGTTTCCTATAGTTGTATTTAACACTTGTAACGTTGTCCCATTCAAGACTATAAATGAGGATATTGTAAAGTAACATCAAAATAAAGAAAATAATCAACCAAGCCTACCTGTTAAATATTCTCGCTTCAGTCGAATATAGACGACCTTAATATTATACTTCAACTTGTAGTACATAACTGTATCTCGTAAAACGACATAGAAAACCAAGGAAAATTTTCCGTTCACATCCGAAAAACATCAATCAAGGATTAGCATCTTGTTGCGAAAGATACTGCAGTAAAGTTACACAAAATGACTGGGCATTAATGTTGCCATAAACAGGAAAACATTTCGCACGTATAATGCGCTTAGAATTTTGCTAATATGATTTGTCCCCTTCAAAACCTGTCCTGTCATAGCACCACTCCCCTATGTATAATGTATGCCAGTTCCTAAGGCAAATTACTATATAGAATTCGCGAGTCAATGTGTTAAACTTTTAACTGGAGAGTTCACTTACCAGAAGCGCATCTGCGCTCGCTTTCTGTATGTAGTCCTTAAAGTTCCTTGACGAGTTAACTCGTCGTGCGCGCTGCAAAAGAATTCTCCAATGACTCGTCATTCTTGATCAAACGATTACAGCGAACGAGCTTCGTTGGTCTATCGCCGGCTGGAAAAACGATACACTCGTTGTAACTGCATATTACGTCCGGGCACGATGGTCGCATAAAAATTCATTTTTACTCACCTTTAGCACGGCGTTGATACGTGAAAATATATTTCCGCGGGCCGCGGGAAATCTCGTCTCTCAAACGATTTCTCGTAATAAAAACAGATATGCGGCGTGTCTTCGTGAAAAACGAGTCGCGAACGCCCTAGTTTGATATTCCTTTTCTTTTTTCTAACGCACTTTCGCCGTGCATACGCGCGCGTCCTATAAAATTTTACAGATGGAATTAAGTGGAACGAGAAATCGGACAGCCTCGCGAGTTTTCGTTACTCGTACGTGAAACGATAAAAACTAGAATTCGGGGTTATGGTTGAATCATGTCGTATTTCGTTTCTCGTCACGTTTGGAAAGTTTAGTTGGTTTACTTTTTGAGAAATGTTCCATTCGAAACGAGACCAAGTATTCCGTATTTAACACGTTTTAACATTAACGACCTTATCCTTATCCGATTTTTATGCCGGGGAAAATATGATTGGTTATGATTTTTCACTTTTATATAGAAACTAAAAAGTCATAAGACCAATGGAATAGCGTAGAGATAAAACACAATGGCGCTGCGATAAGTTAACAAGAATGGAATTTAAAAGTTATAGAAAGATGCTTTCCCGGAGGACCATTAGGTATTTTCAATAATTTTTCCAGGTCTTTCTTCTCTTGTAAAACGATACAGTTTGTCATAATGTCTTTCCCAAGTATTATTCGTTCAATCGTGTTGATAAAGATACAAATTTGCACAAATATCAGCAGTCTATCCATCACATCGTAACATCAAGTGATAAAAAAGGAATCAAAAAGCGTACGTGTATAGTTATTTACAATAAGAGTTGGAATATGTTGGAAATACAAGGTAAAATATGGAAATTAAAAAAGCATTGCTTTAGGAAACAGTTATTGAATGTATTCCAGACATTTATGGTAATAAATATACATAAATGAAAGAAAGTCGATTACACATATTACTGTGAATATCTATCAACTGTATATACTTCTACATATATTTCAATACATTGAACAACATAAAAAAAATATTTCTCTTTTTATTTCTACATTGCCAAACTATATACGAACACTTTTGTCTCTGTATATCGCTGCGCATCGAATTTCCAAGTGGAGTATCTTCACAAACAGGTTAGATCGTTTCGAGGTCAGAATTGGGTGGCCACAACGCATTTCCAGCTTATTAGTCGTGGCAGCTTTCGCTAGCAGGTTGCAGCGTTTATCCAGCGTAATGTGACGGGCGAAAGTATGAGCATGAAATTTCTAATTAGGAAACGAATGAACGAGAGCAAGAGGGAGAGAGAGAGAGAGAGAGGAGGGGTGGCTTCGAAACAGGTCGGGCCGAGTTCATCGAACCGGTTACAATAATTAGAAGGATTTTCGTAAGTGGTTGCGCGCGCGAGCGGACTCCAGATTTACCACTTACCGCATCGATAACGGGCCGAAGGGTGGTTTGAAGGGTCATCCGCTGAAAAATGCCGGTTTCACGAGCAAATGCTCGCTGAAAAAGTGGGGTAATAATGGCCAGTCTTACGCTGCACAGAGCTCTCCCTATCGTGACTAGATTCCTCCGCGAGTCTCGAATAATATTTCTCATTTTCGCTTTACCGTCGCGAAACCGGGAAAAAACTGTAACCATATTATTCCGCATCCCCGGGCTGTTGGCTATATATATGTCGGCTATATTAGGGCAGAGAGGGGATAGATTGCAAAATTTCGGCGATTTCGATGATTTATCGTAAGCACTTTCGAGCTTGCCTTACGCAGAATGCAAATTTTATGGGTGCTTTTCGGGACGAGGGACGGTTGTTTGTTTTAACGTCGACGATTTATGGAAAATACATGACAAATGGCGAAAGGAAGATACCATCGAGTTTGTAACTTTATTATTATTAGGGGAAGATAGACAAAAGTGGCACGCCATTGGTTCATTAATTCTTTTCAACCAAGTTGATCCTCTATTCTCTACGGATTTTAATTTATAACGATTACTACCGTGGTGGAGTACATCATAATACAATGCAAGAAATAATTTTCCTACAGACGATGATTCAAAGCGAAACTGAGCATAAAAGGCAATTTGCAAGACAAGAAAACAAAACAATAGTTTTCAAATTACTTAGAGTATATCAAATTATGGGACAATTTGTGAGCTTGTGTAATTTCTTTCTTCATTCTCTCGTGCCGTTAATAATTGCCGCGAATTGTTAACGCGATTATAAATAATGAAATATAGGAGAAAAATGTTGAATGTTAATTCAAATATTTCTGATGAAATAATTTTCATTTACATTTCAATTTCAGTGTAGTCGTATTCGTTTATATGTATTCCAGATAAAAGTATAGTTAAATATAGTTCTTGCAATTTAACTCGGGAAATATCATCTATTGTTGGCCCTTCGCGTGTTTCATCGTCAAGATTAAAATCCTTTGGTCGAAATTTGTGATAGTAATTTTCCACTCTGTGCCACTGCTTTGGGTTTGAAAACACGACAACAAATTTTCATCCACCTTTGTTGCAGATCTTTCCATCAGATACTCGCGGTAGTTCGTTACCAGCCATATTTGCTGACCAAATTCCTTTCTCAAATTCTTTTTCAAGATTATACTATCTTATTGTAATTCATATCTCCGCGGTGGAAAGCTGCATACATTTCTGGCTACATAGGATTTATGGAAGTTTCTAAATAAAGTCATGAATATGCAGGAGTAAACTAGTGACAGGATTTTCCTATTAATCCGAGAATAAATAGATGAATCGTTTCTAGATTCATTAATAATATCTTCCAAAGTGGAATATTTTATATTCTATCAAGTAAAGAAAAATATCGATGTTGCCAGTCTGTTCGTTTTTATTGTTTTTAAAGGGATTACCAAATTACACAAACAGTTCGGTTATTAATATTTTTAAGATCATTCATCTTTAAATCCACTTAGGTTCTCAAACAATTTGTAGCAATTTACAAGTTGAATTTAGTCTATTCTTAAACCCTTATAAATGTCCAAAAATTCTACTTTCACTATAAAATTACGCATCCTAAATTATTCAAAAGAGAAAGAGCCAAATTCCGTTATTTTTCAGAGTCCAAGATCCTCTCTATCGTTCGAAAAAAATTAGGCTTGAACGTCAATCACAATCGTTAACCCAATAAGGAATTCCTCAAAATAGGACAAAAGTCGCGAATCATTTCCAAGCATTCGAAGACGTGGTTTCAAAGATTACGGGAGTTGCCCTGCAAAGACACCCATCCCTGTGGAACCCGGTGCTAACTGGCATTCAAGAGCCGCGAGCTTTTCTTAATTGGCCTTAATGATCGCACCCTCGAAAATGGGAAACGCTTGGCGCGTAATTCCTCGAATGTTTCCCCACCCTTTTGCCTGTAACCCTCTGCTCGTTCCAGTTCCAGTTCGGTTTTTTCCACGGTTCCGACTGGCAGAAATTCTAAAGACACTTATTTCGTGAGCTTTGGGCCGCCTCTTCGTGTAACAATGACTGCACTTTGCGTCAAGGCCCGCGCGCCAACTTGACCCACTTGTCGCATTTTTTTTTCTTTTTATTTATTTTTTAACCGGCAGCAAGCGTGTGCTCGCGCTCGCGATTGACACACGAACAGAGGAAGAACCCGGGAGTCGCTTGGCCATGCACGTGAAAAAATTTCCACCGGCTTTTCATTCGATCGTGGAACACTAACGACTCGCACTAACGGTGCAAAGTCGCTTTGGGACGAGTTTTCCACGTTATACGCGGAATCGCACGTTAAATCGCGACGAGAGATGGTTACGAGCCTGTTTCTCATCCTTTTGTACCGCGATTCCATGGGACTCTTCAAGCAATTCAGACGGCGGAATGATAAATGATGTTTTGAGTGACAACAGCGGTGATGTTTTGTATTGAGAATACTGAATTAAAGATGACACTTCCAGTTTATACATCTACTTTTCCAACTTAATAATTAATAATTGAAGTACAGGTTTTTACGCATTTAGAGAGGAAATTTGAATGTGCAAAATTGCATAGAATGCATAGAATACGAATGTAAAGTATCTAGAGCTTAGTGCTTTTTGTAATATTTGGTAGATAGAAGAATTTCCTACCGAGGTTCTGTTTTCTTAACTATGTTGTCAAAAACATGAATTTGCATAAAAATTCGCAGTTTACTAACTGTATTCGGAAATTGACAAGTTACAAGTTCCAGACTTCTTTCTTAATTTTTTAATTTTCATAATTATTGTTTTATGGTATAATCGGATAATGCGTGGTGTATAAAATTAACTCGTAAAATTGGTCACATCTTACTGAAGTATTTATTGATATTAGTAGATAACCTGCAACTTGCAGAATTTTAATTTCATTTCTTGTAGAATTTTTCATGAGGACCGTGAAATAAATAAAATAAATTATTCTAGCAAGTAAAATATTCAACCTATTTCTTTTCTATGGTACTATTATCACTTATAAAAGTAAGTAACTTTTGAAGAGAAAATTGAATAGAAAAGCAATAGGTAAGTTAACACTTACAAAAATTTAAACTTGGAATCTTCTTTTATTGGAAATGATTTATTGTTTAAAATAATTTGCTCGGATGACAGCAATTACGAATTGCTGCGGTTTGCAATGTTTAATCATTCATATTTCATGTAACAGAAAATGCTTCATTTTGTATTTGTAAATTTTGATTTCATTGTTGTTTAAACTTTAAATAAGCGATTATAATAATTTGGTCAGCGACTGTGAATGTAGAGTGCTCAATTATAAATATCAGGAGTAAGATATACAAGTTTTATTTGATCAAAATTTTTGGAAAGTTGGTAGAATATTTTCTGCTCGTTTCTGTTTAACTTCAACTGTAGATGGTGTAATTATACAAGGAAAAATAGATTGTAAGAGTAGTAGAGGAACGAAGTTAATTCACGTTGTAAGTAATATGAAATATGTTTAAACTGCTGTAATTTAAACGGCATGATTATACGAGTTGAAATAATCATAAAAATGTAGACCTAAAAGGGGGCCAGTTTGCCAGTTTCTGAGAAACTCTGAGAAACTGCGAGTTTCGTTCGCGGTTTAAAAAAGTTTACTGTGTATTCGACGAAACATAACCTTTCCACTCTCATAGGGAATTTTTTATGAAAATGTAGACAGTTTAAAATCGATCCAAATACTTCCCATTTTCCCATATCTCTGATACTCTAGAGAGAAGTCAAACAATCTGATAAGTTTATTTTTGCTGATTTCCTGACTTTGATGTCAGTTAACGGCTTCAAAGAAACACTGTAATATGAGATAATTTTGAATTGAGAAGAAATTTGATAGGTTCGGAAATATAAGCCTTCTGAAAGCTTGTAACACGTATATAAAGTTTTGTAAGAAACGAATAATATTAGTTTAATTGTTACGTTAGTTCAACTTAATTAACTGATATCTATCTGTACAATTAATAGTCTTAACATTTTTTACATGTTCAAAAAAATGGCAAAAACTTACGTATTATGTTTCTCACTTATGATCTTCGAATATCTAACGCTCTAATCATCATTCACACATTTACAGCTTTGCTTATAAATAATTTTCTCTCGCTGGACAAATTTCCATGAATCGCGCGATTTTTCATCTTTTTCATTATCGATGTAAGCATTCGATGATTATCCGGAATAACTTTTACTTAGCAGCACCGACTAATCTATAAATCATCTCCCCTTAACAAATCCCCTCTTAACAAACAAGAAACTTAATAGCTACAGACGACGCAACTTTTGTTCTTTCATTCGTTCCCGTCACACGAACCAGTGAAAAATCTTAGCGCAACTAGCAGCAGACACAAGCTGGTCCACTGTCCGCCAAAAACCAGGACAGTGTAAGAAACACGGGCTGACACAAAACTCTGGCCAATAAAACACTGGCATCAAAAGCACTGGGCAAAAATACCAAAGTTGCCGCAGTTTTTCGCGCTAATTCGCGCTTCAACGCTTTTTGCTTAGGCGCGAACCTTCAAGAACTTTTATCGGGATAAGAACTTGCGATCTTAGCTTGGGTAAGCTTCTCTAGGACCTAATGTTAGCTACGATATTTTGAATTAGAAGCGCAGTTTTGTTATTTTCCATTTGTCAGTCTTCTTTATAACACGAGCACTAACAACACCTACTTAATTGTAAGATACGTACCTAATTAATGGATATAAAATATGCTTGTAAAAAAGGTTATAAAATATCAGATTGAGTCTCTAAGAGGACGAACAGATTTACTTAGAATTTGACATCTTAAATGACAATTGATTTATTTTCATGAATTTATTTGTTGCAAAGAGATGATATAAAAAATTGCGAATTCCAAGGTGAGTTTTTGGTGAATAATATTTGTAATTATCATTTTCTGCTACGTCTCAATGAAATGGATTTAATCAGCATAGTTTCTGAGAGAGAGAAAGAGAGAGAATTGTAAATCATGGTCGAAAATTCAATTTTTTGGTATATTGTAAAAGAATATAAAACTGCTTGGGATTTAAACACCTGATATATTTGTTTTAAACATTCACCGTGTTCCTCTATTCAATTATTAGAGACATGTTGAATAATTACGCAATTATATACAATCCCGATACAATAGTATACAAATGGAACAAAACTTGTTACAATTTCTATCTTAGAATTCAGAATTGATTCTGATTGATCGAAGTAACGGTAAGAATGACTTAAACTCGTTGCCACGTATTTAACTAATCGAATAACTAACTGTAGCAAAAATTGGATTTTCCTGATTTACCATGATACTGTACGTAACAGCATTTTCAATCACGTGGTCGAGCCACGACTATCCGTTTAAGTTTCAACATAAATACGTGGAGGTGTCGCGACGCACTCTGGAAGCGGCGTGTCTCGTTTCGTTACGGTGGTGGTACGAGCCGGAAATTAAATGCAGATACCTCGATGCTCATTTCCAGTTTCGCAGTTAACAGCTAGTTTATCAACCGACTCCCACTGCTCGCGACGAAACTATTTCAAACGTCGAATTGCTCGTGCGGTTCTGTCGATTATTATTGCCGGCGTGGCTGTGTAGAATCTATGGCTTGTTTTCAGGTTAATTCGAAGCACGTGATTCTTTCGTCGGTGATCGATCATGAGGAAGGTGATTGGATATTTGATATGAACCCATATTAATGAAGAGAAAATGATAAAATGAAAATTCCTCGGACATAGTCGAATGATTAAAATTCATCAAAAGTTCATTCATCATTAATTTCATTGTTCGTTTTCCCTTCATAATGGATATAATTTCAATCATTGCGGTATAGCGAATCTTCTTTTAAATCTCTGACGTTCCAAATTAAGTATGAATATTTCTTATTCATAGATTCATCTATACATTAATAAATCCTCACTCTTGGTTCGTTTGACAAATATTCGATCACCACTACAATGGCTTTCTTGGTATATGCAAAAACCGGTACAACTTTGCAATGCACACGCCTGATCAAAAGAGTTTGTACGGTTACTATATTTACTGCTTAAATTGAACGAAATTTACCTGCGTAATAAAAATACATTGTTAGGGAGAAATAAGTAAGTAAATATTTAACTTGATACTTTGTACGGTAAAAATATGCTACTAATATAATAAGATATTCTATAAAAAATATTCTGTACGATTTAAAATTCTCACAACATCAAACAATCTGCACCAAAGCAAATAATCTACATCGAATCTATAGTTCTATTAAATATAGAGAATATCCTAAGATCTTTTAGAAAGAAATCTATAATTAATTTTATGTTCAATATTTGCAATGATTCAAACTAACCGTCATATTGATTGCCTCTAATTAAACCTGAAATTTAGACCAAAATTATACTCGAATTTTAACCTCATCTCAGAAATCGTACATTAATCTCAAAACCAACGTGTAGTATCTTGAAAAATCATCTCTCTGTCTGTCCTCTTAAATAAACCTTGAATTTCCCAGCGAGTGGAAATTTCGAGAGATTAGCATATTCAAATTCTCCAATAATTTGACTCCGGTGCTGCGATGACCTTGTCAGAAATTGTACTCCGTGATTACACATATACACGCCGCTGGCAATCAGAGACGACTAATTATGTATGTTGCACCGAGCCAAAGTTCGTCGTTGTGCCTTTCCACGGTTAAACCGGATGCTTCTCATATATCCCTGTAATCGATCTTCCGTCTTCATGCCTACGTAATTAACACGGATAATTCCGTGTGTCAATAATGCATTGGTCGGTTTACTTATAATGAACGACTAATCGAGGCTAATATTATGTGGGGACGTAATTAGGTGCACAGTACGAAACGGAACGTGTACGTTGCGTACCGATTATCGATATTGATACACGGACGTAGTAGTCGTAGTAGGTCTTGAGGCGGTTTGCAAATATAATTTGACAATATAATAATAATAATGTAATGATAATTTTGACAAATGTTTTCCATCGATCAAACAGTATAGTTATCGTCGATGACTATATCGAAGAATAGAAAAGAGCCCGATTTTTTCAGAAATTTGTTTGGTGCTACAATTCATTCGTTGACCTATACTCTGTCACTGAGGACAAAAATAAGCGGCCAGATAGTGGAAATAAGTTTCAATAAAATTTCGATAAATATGGCTCGTTTACAGAAACGTAAATAATAATTTCAATTATTTATTAAGTAATCTTTATGTATCATAAGGTATATCGAGTGTACGAAAAGATCGGGACAAAACTTATACACATGTTTATGACGCCAAGCAGGTAAAAATTCGTATAAACTTATGTTCGAAGATGCTTGATCGAAGAGTTATGTGTTCAAAGATTTTCGGGAAGTTGTTCTTGGTTTCTGAAAATATGATAGAAACAGGAGATCAGCTTTGGGAATATATCCAAAATTCATGGGAAAGTATTCGTGCATTTACTATTATTTTTACAACGTCAAGAATATTCGAAAGGATTAGACAACCATTATTCGATGAATGGAAATCTGCATTCTCGCAGAAGGCAGAAATTTCGAACATTTGTTATAACTGGCGAAACAGTTAATACAAATCTTTGGACGCTTGTAACTCTTCAATGAAACACTTTCGGGCACAAGTTTGTATGAACTACTCTGACTTCGTTACTCCACTTAACTTCCTTAACACGTAGCATAAGTTTTGTCCCGATCTTATCGGCAACTTGTATAATAAATTAAATGAAGTACGTAATACTAGTAATAATTCGATTAAATTTCATTCAGACCTACTTCCACTATTTGTCTGTTTATTTTTTTCCCTAACTGTATGTCTTGGTCTCTGTCGAGTTGCAAATATACACTGTTGTTGTTAATTCGTGGTACAAGTGCAGTCAGACAGATTGCATGGCTGAAAGTAGAATTAAAATGAAGAATAAGTTGAGAATTACGTTGAAATAACGAGGAATAACCAGAATAACAATTACGTTGGAGGTTTAATTTTTCAGAAGGTCAAACTTGAAAATGTATAAAGTACGTGTACACTGAGCGCTATTTTTTCTACTTTTTCCTATTTTTTCCAAAACGGGGTCTTAAGCGAAAAGTCCTTACTCTACGTTTTCGACTTATTTTCGCGTGTAGAATAATCTGGTGTTAATTTTCTACTACTGTGTAGCCGGGATTAGACAAATTAAAACCGGAGGGGGAAATGCAAGGAACACTAAAAATTATAACATTCTCGCAATAAATTCTCAGTATACGAACATCCAACGCCAATATGTATGCAAATTCGAAAGGGAACTCCGTGGCTGCTGTTTTAATATAAAATTCCCCCAGAAAAAAGCTCGTACCGTGTGGAATAGTACACGCAGAGAGTTTCCACTATCATGGATTCACTGGATTTTTAAAACTTGAACAATCTATGTAAATATAATTGATACGAGCTGAAATTCCCAAGCTACTGCGAACGACTGTAAAATCTTTTTTCGCGATGATCGTTCTTTTCAACGCGTTTTCGTGGTTCGTCGAACCTTCTATTTCAAACTCTGTGATGTTTCCAAATATTAGGAAGGAACAATATCGCGAAATACTTGTTAAGTCGCTTCGTAAACAACGAATTATTTGATTGTTCTATTCAATGTAAAATTGTAAAATTAGAAAAGAGGAAACCTACACTAACCTGTAACTTGTAAATTCGTTGATATCGTTAGCTGGCAAATTATTACAGAAAAGTGTTCCGATAATTTTATCAAATTTACAAGTGATACGAAGTGAGTTATGAATTTTTATCACACGATCAACTTTTACAATTTTATCGTATACTATAGTTGTTAAACACATAATTGACAAGAAGGTAACGATGAGAAAAAAGCGGGAGATGCCTAAGTAAAAAAGAATTGTTAAGGAAATTGGCAATCAGTCTAACTACATCACGCGGAATAAAGTCGGTGTTTCTTTAGTTAAAAGTAATGCTGTATCGGTTTAATCCGCTTGGAAAGCATCGATCGAATGTTTTCGAGGTCGATGCACGACTCTCGAACGAAGAGAACCCGTGAAATATTGCCAAGGCAACGTTCCGTTGCTTTCTCATAAACCACAGCTCTTCTTTCCGATTAATGGACGATTAAATTAAAATCGAAAATTTATCGAAACCCGCACGGGTTACGTTTCGATAGGATAATTTATATTTCGCGTGTACAGAGAAAAGCCATGAAAATCGCGCGATTATTCTCTCTGTTGAAAGAACTGGTACGAGAGAAACAAAAATCCACACGTAGTTTCTCTTTGTTCCCTCGAATATTTTGCATTTTAATGCACGAAAATAGAGAAAGGAAATGATGGTTAGGGAAATGGAAAATATTTTGCTACGTTGGTATGGATCGGTCGCCGAGTGGAAATATTCTCAGTTATCCGATAATAATTTCCCTTGATTTTCCGTGCATTCGGTTTTGTAATTAATTACCACATGTCGTTATTAATTTATCGGCTATTTACTCGGAGTGTTAATGAATTTCGTCTAAAATTGCATCCAGATAAAATCGTAATGGATCGTAGAATGGAGTAATTAACAAAAAGAACTTGCATCAGATTTGTAATATTCATGCTAAATGAAATGTTTCATGAAAATTATCATTAGTCTACAGTTTGATGCATGGAAATATTTGACCAGTTGATTATCGCTTATGTTAATTATATTATGCCATTATAGAAAAATAATATATTCAGAGCCATTCGAATACTTTCGTTAGCACTTGTACGTCATTTTATTTTTATTATCCATTTTTAACTATATAATCTGTATGTATTATTCGCAAAACAATTTTTTTAACATTTTGTAACACTGTCGGTGGATCGAGAAACTGACTGAAATATCATGGATTATCGAAAAACTTCGTGATGACGTGATCTTCCTGAAAAAAATGGACGATGGACATAATTCTAAGTGCAAGGGAATTGTGTAACGCGTTTTTCGACTACAAAGCAGAGAATTTACCGGGAAACTCGATGACTGACCGCCAATTTCCTTCCGCTTTCTGCTCCCTGTTCCCAATTCTCCCACATTCTCGCTGGAAAAAGTCAGCTTCGCATTGCTCACACCTCGTTTCCACGGCCGGATATTAGAGTTTTATTGTCACGGGACACAATTATGTCTCCTCTGTCTATCATTCTCTTTTCTCTTCTTTACGAGCGGAATTCATCTTTGTCAGTCGCTAAAATCACAAATTGTAAGTGACGTTAACTTCAAAGATTCGATAACTTTTCAGATAAATTCAGCTTCTTTCTTAATAAGAATTATGTTCTAATATAATTTTTTTGACATATTCGTGCCACTATTTTACAAGAAGAAAGAAAAAGAATAATTCCCTTTTTTTTGTAGATTTTGAAAATGGCTCCTTGTAATCAGGAAGCGCAGAATGAGGGAGGAAATTGTTGAAAACGAACTTACACCACTTTCAAAATAAGCGATTCATCTATTAATGTATTTACTGTAATGGCATACTGACTAATTATTCCAACGCCCATCATAGATTTTATGTAACAGCAGGAATAGAATTTTCTCGAAGTTGTTCAAAATTATTGAACTTACTTCAAAATTATTGCACAAGAAGTGCAGGAATATTCGTATAGAAAAATTCAAAACATTAAACCTCCGAGAATTAAAGTCGGCTAAATGAGAGTCCCTTTAATTAACTTAACAGGAACAGAAACATAACGATATGGTTCTCATTAGCGCTTAGTTTATTCAAGAAATTTCATCTCTCTATCTTCATTGCACCGATATAAATATTAAAATTCCACGAATTTATAATATCCTATATATAATTAAAATGAAAACGATTAAAATTAAAATCATCCTTGTGTTTCTTTCTAGATCTTGAAACAAAATTAGTGAAATTCAGATAGAATAAGTGCTCAGGTAGAGAGATGTATCTTTCCTAATTTATTAATAGAACCTTTTGTTCATCGAAACGAGGTGAATATTCAAAGAAAAGTGCACGTACGAAGACGACAGGCCATTTCTCTGGGTCTTCGAGGTAGCAGGTGCTGGCTGGCGTCTCCCTTTTTCTTTTCCCTCGACATGCTTTCCAGCAGTTTATCCTGAGGCTCAACCATTGCACGCGTTCCTCTTCGTGCTGCACGTTAGAGGGTCAATCTTATGCAATCTGTTGCCGTGGTAATTAAACATCATGATTTTTTAATGAAACTGTAGCGAACGCAAGGCCGCGATTTTAAATCTTCCTCTGTGAGTTATCATACTAAAAAAGTTCCGCCGCTGAATCGTACACTTTTTCTAACGCAATTTTCTTCTCTGCTATATTACCTTTCGCTTTTTATCCTGGCTAAATATAAAAGCGTAAGATCTAATTTAGAAGATATCTTATTGTTGGAATTTTATTTATTAATAGGAATTTTAATAATACATTTTAACCAAAACAAAATTTTATCATCTTGAAACTTTATGGCCATAAAATCTTAAAATTTAATAAAAAAAAAAGAAAATACCTCGAGAAAAGGTTTTCCATATTTCCCTCGTGAACTAATGTACCTTCGTGTCCTTTCTTTTTTGTTGTGCCTTTAAAATAGTGTAATTTTGTACTGAATATTTGAACGTGGAAAATACTTGTAACAATTGATACAACTCGCCCATTATTCGAAAATGGTTCGAAACGATTCAAAGGTATTAAATGATTCTCGTGTCTGATAGAGCTCAGTAGTCTAACGTAATTGCGTTGTAAAGCTTTCAGTGTTTGATACCTGGCTTAAGTCGCATGCATAGATTGTGGCGTATGTATAGGCGCGAGACAGAAGTCGCACAGAAGTTCCTACAAATTGTGAACAAATGTTGGACGTATTAACGAGCGGAATCGAAGGAGCGTAATTTTGCTGGATACATATCTGAAGGAAGTCAAAGTAATTCGATCGCGTAAAACCGATGATTATATCGTAACCTCGAATGTCGTTAAATTTTAGCCCAAGTAAAGTTCCGTTGAATTACAACGAGGATTTAAAGACACGAACGTGCACGATATGTTTCAACTCAAAATTAAAATGCACGCTATACAGCAAAACCTTTGATCGTGACAGATATAACAAAAGGTATGAGAAAGAAATTGTTAGAATTATTCTCTATGGAATATCGTTAGAATTATAGTCCACAAAATATTGTGAAAATTATTCTCTATTATATTTTTCTCTCTGTATATATATATATAGTCATATAAAATTCTTCATTGACATTATAAAACAAATTCATCGCGCTACCTCTTGTATTGAGATCTTCACAAACTTCAGTACAGCATCTTTCATTTAAAACCTTCAATGACACCAGACGAAATTCTTCAATCCATATCGAAAAAGATTAATATCATTCAAAAGCAAAAACAAGAATCTGATAGTTCTTTCGAAACTAGGTCATTCGTAATATTACACATTTATGCTTCAAAAAATGTAAAGGAGGAGATAGAAAGAAGAGGAAAATAAAACATGTCTTGTTAACAATTCTCAAAACATCCTCCAGAAGTAAAAAAGAAATCTCACAATCCCTTAGTAAGAACCCACGCTTCTAAAACAAAAAAAGAAAAGGAACAAGATATAAGATTTAGGTTTAGAAAATAAATAAATACCTTCAATAATCCTCAAGAAGAATCGCCTAAAAAATAGTCAGCCTCTCCACGTGACTTGTAATTGATTCCAAGCTACTCTCGAAGTATCCTATCACTTTCTAAACCTACTCAGCACACAGTCCCGGTTATTGGACTGTCGTAGCCGGCGTGGTCGATTGTTGTGGAAGCTGGCCAGCGCCCACGTAACCGGGGAATCCCGTAAAAGAATGCCGGGACACGAAACCGACGAGTCATGAATAGATGAGAAGCAGATAAAATTGAAAAGTTTGCCACGTTTCCATAGGGATCCTGTACACAAGCTTGTGGCCAGGAGTCGCCACTTTCGGCTACTTGTAGCCGGCTGGACAGGGCTTATAGTTTCTCTTCTTCTTTGCCGCTGCGGGATTACGTCGCCGAGTTCATAACCGGTGCACATTCAACCACGGAAACGTTTCACCGTCCTCACCGCGATTTCCGATCTGCACCCGTGGAGAAAGAGGCTCTTTAGCCGCTCTCGCAGCCGCCTCACCCCATCCAATTTTAATCATTTCCACGCGATCCTTCCTGAAAGAAACGAGATACCGCTACCACCGGGAATCTGGCTGCGCTAAAATTCGGTCTTCACCTGTGGGTCGATTTTAAAGCGGCAGTCTTCCAAGGCATCGTGTTTTATGGAAAGAGACTCTGTTTGAATTTGGTTAGCGAAAGCGTTGAATGTGTTAGAATTGAAATTTTATTATGAGGAAGGTATTCAGTGGTATTTCTTGTATTCTCAATGATTTCTTTTTATCGTTTTGTAGCGTCCTTAACAAATTTTTCATGAATTTCTGCTTTATAGGGTGTGACGAATAGATTTGAATGGCCATGATGTACTTTGCTGAACAATTTTAATCTATAGTTGTCATCTACAGTCTCGCTCATTTAATATTGATAAATAATAATGTCCGTAATAATGTAATATAATGATATAAAGATTATCTCGCTCGATGATCTCGTACGATCTTTCTCTAGTGTTCTTAAAAAAATTTTATAAGTTTCTGCTTTATAGTGTGATGAATAAATTTGAATGGTCATGGTGTATTTTCCTGGACAATTTTAATCTACAGCAATAATCTACAAACATTTAGTGAAATACATAATATGTTTTCCAGTGTCCTTAGAAAGTTGTTAATAAATTTTATCGGTACGGCGAGATATTGAAAAAAATTCGAATGACCATGTCGTACTTCTTTGAACAATTTTGATCTACAATCGTAAGCTACAATCATTCGATGAAATACGAAAGTTATTTCTTCTTCTGCCTATATCAAAGGCTTTTCATTATTATACAAAATCACGTATCCGCGTTAAGCTTTTTATTTATCTATATTCATTCGAAAAATTCTCTGTTTTAATAATACCATGAATTAAAATGCTTCTTAACTTAGCAACGTTCTAAATTAATGTCTACAGGCAACCATCGCCAGGGTCCGGCACAACCGGCACATCCACGGTTTCTTCGAGTGCCCCCGATGGAGAAAATGGCCAGAGCATCAGCTTGTACCCAGTGGGAAGCGTGGGTCCAACATCAACGAACCCAACAACTGCTGCACCAATCACAACCACAGCAACGATATCCTTGACCACCCCTGGACCCAGGACCCAAGAACCTGGGCCAAGCATCACAAGAAGCGTATCAGCACCCACTGCACCCAGACCAGTCGTTCAGCTGGCCAGCACTTCCAGCAATCCTGGCACACAGAAACACAGATTGAGGAGGACTATGAGTCGCACCGAGGCTATCAGGAAGTCAGTTTAATTTATTTAACATATTTCTCAATATATTCGCTATCAGCTTCACACGTGTGAGAGGCGTTCTCAAATTAATTTAGATTTAATTTTATGCCGATCCGATTAACCGTGCTTTCCATTAATTTCTTAATTTCATTACATAAGTACACAATTAATATTCAGTTTCTTGGAACTTGGCAAGTGGAACATGGAAGTTCGTTTATTGCATGAAAATGGTATGAGATGATTATAATCGTTTGTTTTTTGAAAATTGAATATTAATTGTGTACTTATGTAATGAAATTAAGAACTAATCGGAACTTGCGTAAGTTCGTTTAGTGCAAGAGGATGATAAAAAGAAGACTTCTAAGGGTTTAACATAACACTGTTCTGTTCAATTTATGGAGTTCATCAACGCACCTCATGCTCAATTCATTTTGATTAAAGTAATATAAATCGCAAGTAGTTACTATCTTTTTCTTAATATATCGCCTATAATCGCTTTAATCATTATAATACTATATACATTATAATCGACGCTGAAGTTATAAATTGAGTTTTATAATTTTCAAAAAAGATTGCTTTCTTTTGCAAAGATTCTGTATCAGATATATACATTTTTAATATGTTATAACAATATATATTATATTACGAAATATATTCTATCAAATTCGCTATGGTAGCAAACATACCAATTATTTAAGATTGAATTCAATTCTCGATCGACCATTACTTCGACGTAAATTCTATCAGAATTCCAAGTGATCTAATACATCCAATGTACCATCCACGTAGTAGTTCACAGACATTCTTACTACATTAATCGAATTCGTGTGTAACGTTCGTTGTTCTCCTTTTTATTACGTGGTAGAAGAACGTGGATGGAACGCGCGGTGTAAATACATTTTGTTGAACGAATAACTCGAACGGTGCTTTATTTTCTGTTTCAGCTACATCAGACGCGAAACAGCACAATTCTTCGGCGTGGACGAGGAGTCCGAGGCTGTGGAGAGACAAAGATGGTTGGATCGAAGACGAAGAATGGCATCGAGGAAATACGGTGCCCTTGTTCCGGAACACAGACCGCCGGATCCTGATATTACCAGGGACGTGCCAGATACTACCGAGGTGCCAGAAGTAAGTCAGCAGGTTATTAATACGTGAAAGTTGAAAAAACTTTACAGAAGTTACGTCAGGCATGTACAAAGAAAAATAGTAGAAAAATAGTATACCTGGAATGAAAATGAAAAACTCCCAATATCGATTAAGTATTTTTATTCTACTCCTTGTCATTTAACAAGAAGAAGTAATACGATGTGAGTGAAAAGCAAATGTGCACCTTGAAGACACAAGGTTTGTTCAAAACCTCCTACACATACCGTGACTAGGAAAGGTATTTGTACATCGTTAATATATCACAGCATTTGTATACTTATATTGATTAAGTTTAAGTATGTCAAGCTTGATATCATTTTGTAATACTTTCGTACAAGTACGAAAATTCAATGCTATAAAAATTGAATGTGGAACCTGATAAAAAAGTTCTCCATTGGAAAACAAGAATATGTACAGATTACTTTTCATAGCCGCTACTGTGTATCGCAATAATAATCGAAAAGTGATTGAAAAGATATAAAGTACGTAGTAAGTCAATATTACCCGAACTTCATTTTTCCCACATTTTTGTCTATATTTCGTTTATATTCGATCCATATACGTATTTCGCACAACGCGTCTCACTTGTGTATCGCTTGGCTGTCAAAAGAAGAAGAACGAAAGCCATTCCGGTGCCCGGCGGTTATGGCGCAATACATAATAACACGCCAGTAACGACGACAGGTGTCGCGATTAATCAATTTTCACGTTTACTCTATGTGACATTTTTCGATAAATGCCACGAGCTCTTAAAATTCTAGTCTCCTTTTTCTAACATGCTGTATCTATTTGATTTACAGTATTTATCTTTCTGTGATTTTTGTTGTTATATACAAAGGTTTATAAATTTGCGACCCAAATGAACGTAACAAATCCGGAGATGCAGATTTTAATAAAATTACTATTCATATTCTTTCCTTTCCTTGTAATTCCTTTTTCGTACGTTCCTTAATTCTTCTTCTTGAAATTATGCTTCGTTTATATTAAAGAAAAGAAATGCCAATCTTTAGAACTACGTTAATGCATAATATCTTTAATGCAATTGAAATTTATCAAAGCGCATATTCGAGGAAAATTGACCAAAGGACAAAGAACTATCTTAATTTATATTATTTCTACTGCAACTGTCGATAAAATTCATCAAAGGACTTATAAGCGTTTCGTGGTATATCCGATACTCATATACATAAAACTCAACGATGGTTAATTCGTCGTAGGCGCGTTTATCGGTATAAAATTATTTCCATTAAAAGTTTTTCGCGACGAAGGCACGACGTACTTGGTCAAGTCGTGTAATCTAAAAGGAAACTCTGTTCACTTTTTGCGACATACAATTTCTGGTGTTCTGCGAAGATAAGAAAGTTTCGTTCACGGTCCTCGCGAAACTGTGTCAACCGAAATATATCGAGCATATTTTTTCCTCGACACCAGATAAAAATACAGAGCGTCGCGAATTCTCTTTATCGAACGTACGAAGGGATATGGTATCGATCGCGTTCCCTCAAAGGAACCACTTTGCTCTTCCGTTCCGCCGATTTTCATTAATGAATTCGTTTAATTGTATTTAATTTCCTTAATGAAAAGCGGAGTTTCTCTTTACTTGCTCGCAGAATTTTAATTAACACGCTTCCTCAAACCTTTATCCTTGGCTGGTCCTGTTAAAACCACTCGTGTAACTCTTTAGCGGATAACATTTCCCGTGGAAATAATAAGTGCTCTTATTTAGGGTGTTACATTGAGGAGATGGCAGCAACCAGTCAGACGAAAAGATTCTGTGGCCAGAATGACACTTTCGGGGCTTCATTACGTCGTCGAGGTGAGTTCTTTTTCATTTTCTTCATTACATTTTCCATCAGCAATGACAAACACATGCGAGAATATTCCAGTTCGAAACGGGCTAAAATTTTGAAACTCCCTCCATCCTTCCAAGTTTCATTCGTAATAAATGACATTTCTAAATAGCAATACAAATTTCTTTCAGCGAGGATTTCGAATTTCTGCTTTGCACGGTGTTTTTTAGGAACGACTATAAATATGCTGCCTTAATTTAAAAATCTATATTTTAGCTTAAATTATGCATCAACGAAATTTTTGCAAGAAAATCAATAACACGGGTGATTCGTGTGGTCACCGTGTAATATAGACAACTAATCAACCTTGTCTAAATAGAACAAAAAAAAAAAAAAAAAAATGCCGAAAGAAATGAAGCGAGTTTCTAATATTATCTTCTGTGTCTTCGTATATTCTTATATATTTTTGCTTATAAATCTTTTATAAATCTTTGGAAAAACCATGCATATAAATCATGGTTACGCGTTAATAGGAAAAGAGGAGCCTCCGTCGAGAAAAGAGAAACGTCGCGACGCACAGCGTCGGGAGAGCTTTCTCCAATAGGAAACGACATATCGAATCGTTCGCGTATTTCATTTCCTGTTATTACCAATGGGAATCATGGCAAACGAGTAAACCAGTTAATTCAGCGTTTCGTTATCATCAACCGACGCACTGTTCGGCCGCGAAACAGGACCAAGTTTCCTTCGAGGCAGGTTGTGTGTTTCAACGGAAGTCTGCGCGATCATTAAGCTAACGAGCTAACGGTAACCCTCTTCCGATTATGCCGGTTCTCGAACATCTTCTAACGCGTTGGATTGACTTTGATATCTGGCGAATTTGCACCAGTCAGTTGCTAATTTCGAAGGTGCGTTAATTACCGATCGTCGATCTACTTTTCATTCAAGAAATCTCGTTTACTTCCGCGTGAAATTTCATTTAACGCGATGTTTCACATTTTTACTATTCATTTTAGTCTTTTTCTCTCCCTCTCTCTTTTCTCTCTCTAACTCGCAGAGCAGTGAAATTTTTGATATGGATGGAAGCATCGTAGAATTTTCCCGTGGAATCTCGTTGAAAAGAGATTGCGAGTTTTCCAATTCAAAAAGGGATTTTTATCGATGGAATTCGATCGGAAGTGTTTGTATTGAAATTTTTGTATTCTTGAAAGTTGGACGAGATTGCGATAGGGCGAAAGTTTAGCCGGCGTGATTAAATTATAAAGTTGAATGTTTGATAAGCGTTCGTTACAATTTCAAGTTTTTTAATTAGTAAAAAATTGGACCACGATGATTTTCCTACCTCCGTTGATCGGTCGACGCGAAATTAAGGCCGAAAAAGTCAACGATCACAAGGTTTTACTTTCAGGAGGTAACGTTTAATTTCGCCGAGACTTTTCGTTCGGCTGGAACGATCATCTTTTCATCAGGAGTTTCGCTAAAAGTACACAACAAGTTTCTATTGAGTAGAACAATCTCGTTTCCCATAAGTTGCCGCTTGAATTCTCATCGTCGGGTACCGGCTGCCAACTTATTCCATATCTTCTTGCTTAATTAGTTTTTTGACTTTGTTTCGAATCCCACTTGTGATGCTTTCGCGAAGATATGAAACGGCGTGCTTTTCTTCGAGTCGAATAAAAAATGCAACTGTGCGACATTTTGAATTAACAGCAGTGCCTAGTGTCGCAAATGTATTAGGGAAATGGAATTGCAAAACAATCTGCCTAACTCCAATCTAAGAAATAGTAAAATGTCACGGTTAATAACTTTAATTCGAGTTTCTGTGATAACTCTATCGTTTTGATACAATCGTAACTTGATAGAGTTCTGTGGAACGAAAATTTGGAGAGAAATGTTCAACTTCCAGTCGAGTGTTTCGTATGAAAATTACCGATGAAGCGAACAGTTTGTAAATTATTTTCGAATAATTACTTTAATCTGTGATATTTTCGTGAAAGTTCCCTTAGGAAATCTAATATCAATTATTACCACTTTTAACTTTAATTATTAGAAATTCTAATATTAATCATTAGCAACTGCAATATCTGTTTTTATCAAGATTAACGTTAATCGCCAGAAGTTCGAACGTTAATCATTAGCAATACTAACGCTAATCGTCAGCAATATCAATTAATCTCCTTAATAGTTCTTATCATAATAAATTTAATCCTTAACGATTCCAGAAGGAATCTTCAGCAATTTTAACGTTAATCGGAAGAAAACAGGGTACAGTGTCTTTGAAACTCGGAGATAGCTACCTCCGCTATTCTTTTCCTCTCTCATCGGCTTTTAAATTTGCTGTCTAGCAAGCAGATCTCATGTCTGACTTGCAAGGGAGAATGGCACTTATGTCGCTTTACACCGTGCTGTGAGCATAAGCTTCTGTGTACAAACCCCACGGAGAAGTTTGTCAAGAATGAGCGGCCAAAGAAAGTAGATTTAAACTAGAGGCAACGACAGCATGTAAAATCCTCTTTGACACTTTACTTCCTCGGTACCATCCACGTTTTTTCTCTTTCGTATCTTCTCGAAACTTACGATTGAAACGCTATGTAATCGTCTGTATAGACGATACAAACGAATAGATATTTCTCGTTACCTATAAAATGGATGTTCTCCGTGTTTGAACAAAGAAAGAAAACTTCACTTTTGCCCACTAAGAATTTCACAGAATTTTCAGGAATAAACAGAAAATGTTATCACTAAAAACTGTTGCAAAGAAAGAAGCTCCGCAAAGTTTCGTTTGTCTTGGCGATAATCCGGGCAGCAAGTTCCTTGCAGCGTTTTAATTAATGAAAAATTACCTTCCTTTTGTGTGAGCAAGGCTGTGCGAAGGTTTCAAACGATATACGTCGCTGGTCTTTTAATCATTAAGTAAATATATCTTTAGGAAATGTTTAATTACGAGACACACTTGAACTTTCGACTTTTTATTTATAGAGGACCATTGTGTTTTAGGATTTTATTTAAAATTCTCCAGTTCTATCGTCATTCTGCTATTCATTTATTATTTTCTCTGGCTTGCAAATGTTTTGGAAATGCAACGATAAACAGAGCCCTGACCTAAATATTACGGAGCACGTATAGAATCGTTGAGAATGAACGAGAAAAGGGTGTCAAATATATAATATAAATCAGCTTTCTGAAATATTTAGAAACTGTATGATAGGAAACGTGAAATTAGTTTATTTAAAAATTATCCGGCAGCCGGCGAAAATATTATTATTGGTTATCGAGGAAAACCATATCCGCACAAAATGTCCCATTACTTCAAGTCAGTTAATAATTCTTGTGATAATTTTATGTATATAATTCTTACATTAAATTACTATAGAGTTATTAATTAAAATAATATAAAAGCAGAATTGACCGAAAGTAAAATATTTCTTTTCGTTTGCAATACAAATCTTGTAGCTTTTACGTACGTGATTCGCTACGACGTTTTCAGATCGGTTTCAAACTTTACTCGTACAATTATGATCTCGTATGCAATACTAACGAAACTTCAAAAGTTTTCTGTAAAAGGTCTCTTGATATATGGTATACATGGAGTTGCTAGAAAAAAATTAATTATCTTTTCGCAATCCTAACAAGATTTAATTCCATCTTTATCTTCATCCTCTTTCAACTTCACGATCAAACTATTCGAACGCTACCACCTTATGTAGAACATCATCGATTCTTAGGTTTCTATTGTCGTTTCAATTTCTGAATTATAATTGAAATAAAACAGAATCCCTAGGTCTGAGGTATTAACTTGTCCACACTCCTGCACCGGTCGATAATGATAATTACTCGGCCAGCTATCGTTCTTCGAAGGCACATGTTCCACAAACATACGTAATTTATATGAACATGGACCAGCGACTCATACGACCGAGAACGAGAAATCGAACGAATAAATGGCGGCACGAGCTGAAATTATTGTTCCGCCCTATCCAATTATAATTCCAATTTTCGCGAGATTTGCGGTTAAACATGAGGGATCCACGCTATAGTTGCCCCGAGCTGTCGTCTACGTTGTTCTATCAGGGTAAAAATAAAAAAGAAAAAAAGACGTGAAAATTGGGGTGGTAGGATAACGAAAACATTTTCTATGGAAACGAATATTACTATATCACTAACAAAAAGATTCTCCAATAAAGTTCACATACTTTGTACATTTTAGTGAAAATACAATCGAATAAAATAATTCAATGGAAATATAATTTCTACGATCTTCTAACATTTTAGTGTCATATAGTGTCAAATAAAATAAGTATTTTTAATAAACGTTATTGTAGAGAAATAATGCTATTCCACAAAGATATTTATGAGGAGAATTCAATGCGATTAAGTTTCCTTGATCAATTCTTCAACAAATTATTTCTCTTTTCTTTCGAGACTTTTAATTACAATTAATGATAAGTTTGTAATAGCATTTTAGAAAATATATTTCTCCCAAAATTCCCTTTTATATCCTTTTCTACGATTTTTCCAAGTATATATAGTATTATTTTGGGAAAATATGGTTAGACGAAAGGTCTGAAAATCTCCACAATTACAAGATATTACAAGATATTAATCTCTCACGTATATTATTAATAAAATTTAACGATGCAAAAAACATCTGAACGAAGTTTTAGAGAATTTTAATATCGAAAATGTTAATGGTCCAAAGAAAAGAATTTTTTATCCTGAATCTCGGATAGAATTGTAGATTCTAATGAACTTAAAATACATTTTTCCTAAGTAAAATCGTCGAGGGTCGGCTATTAATTTGCCGTACAAAAGAAAAATCCTATTAAACGGGAACAAAACCGAATTTCTGGTTATAGAACAGCGCCGCTGCGTCGTGACTTGAACCGTCGACATAAAACAAACGAGTATATCATTAAAAGAAAAGTTTATTAAAAATAGAATTTCATTATTCATTTCTCGGATGTGTTCCGATTCCAAACGTATTCAGAGGATCCCTTTCGACAGACTCGTGTCTCTTCTTCCTTCAATCGACTCTTTCCAATACTTCTTCCCTAGTTTCAGTTTCCCTAGTTAGTATTATTTTGCAAATATATCTTCAAAGAATAGGAAACATTTCAGCGGAATTAAAATGATATAAATTATAAGAAGGTTCGTACAGATGTCATAGAGAGCATTTGTTATAAAACTCTTTTGGACAAATATTCGCAAAAAAAAATCGAACGTAATTAAGTTTACTTGATCAATTCTTTAACTAATTTGTATTTTCTTCTTTCGGAAATTTTTGTAAGTTTATCGTAGCGTTTTAGAGAATATATTCCTTTCAAAATTTCCTTCCACTTTCACTTGCATGATTTTTATATGTTTATAGTATTATTCTAAATGAATACTTACAAAGAAGAGCAATTATTTCGTTACAGTTAAAATATCACGAATTATAATCCGGATTGCATAAATGTCGCAAAGAGTATGTGTAATCGACGATGTTTTCAATTCATCCTGGGAAAGAAAAAAGTGCATTTTACGCTGGACAGAATCTTTTTTTTTTTTGCCTTCGTTAAAAGTGAGATTCGTTCGATGTGACACCCTTCTCTTCGTCTTTCGAACCAGACGCGAGAGTGACGATTTAATGGAAGATATAATAGCTCGTCGACGACTCATGGAAGTTACAGACGACTTTATTACACGCTGATGGCTTAATTGTTGTCGTATGAACTTTCATCTTGTAATACATTACGAACTTACTCGACAAAGAAATATCATATTGCTGTTGTCACTTTTCAACAAGCACTGAATATGTCTATTAAAAGAAGCAATGGGACTCAAATTAAAAAGGTACGAACAGATAAAAACTAAAATAAAATGCTGGGCGCGCCCCATTTTTGCTAATTGAGAAGAATGCAAACGGGGAAATTGCGCGATACAATCGAGTCCACGTATGTAGAAATCTTGCATAATTACGAGATTATTGTTTGTCCGGGGCCATCCTGTTGCAGCGGCCTAAATAAATGTAGATTCGCCGTTGTAATTTCGACTAGAGAGGAAATTGATTCCAGACAGAATTCAGCTATTGTTCCTGCATTTGAATGCGCCCATTGTAGCGACGTTCTGTCTGTTCCCTTCGATCACGTACCTCCCAATGTCGCTCTTTATTACCTGTTCTTTGTTCTTGCCGCTTCCCCTCTCATAATGCTCGAACGCCGAACCCTAACGCAAATGTTTTATGAAGACAAAACAAAACAAAAAAAATGGAGGATTTTAGCTCGGGGCGCAATAAACGCTGGAACTTTGCGTACGATTCCTAATTTCGTCGGAATTCCGATTTTCCGATAGCGAAAGTGGTTTTCTCGAGGAAAGTATTTCTACTATGTTTGGCGAAAAGATTTTTACGGGAAGAATGTAGGACTACAAATAGAATTATAAGAATGTACATTTCAGTTTCATTTCAAGCATTTCGTGAATTTTGTCCTCTTCTTAACCATTGAGGTAATTTTAACGCAAGATTGACTGAGAATTCTGCTAATGCTAAGTAAATTGAGTACCTGTCTTTTTAGATAAAAATTAAAGCCTCCGGGAGAAAGGTTACGCGATGGGTTAAAAATTTTGCAGGATTTTTGCCTCTAAATGTAGATACAATTTCTTGAATTCGTCTACTCGATATGTTCAGTAACTTATTAAAAGTCACTGAATTTGCTATTGTAAATGTCTAAGTAGAGAAAATGAATAGGAAAATGAAGATGAAAATGAATCAAAAGGAATAACAGGATAAAAAATGCGGTTTTACGGAGCCATTTTGTCGAGAAACAGTACTTCGTTTGTCGATCAGTCTGAACAATAATTCATCTGAATAAGCAATTCCGAGAGAACGGCAGTAAATATTTATCAAGAGTCAGGCACGAGAAAGTCAGAGGTAAAAGAAAATAGGGAAATTGTTCCAAGATAAAGGAGAGAATGATCCCGCTTATGAAGCTGAAATTCATTAACATTTGCTTCTTCTGGTAATGGAATCTTATTTTTAAAATAAAAATGCAATCCTAACGCTGTGCATTAAAAACATTCGTTTCAAATTGTTGTTCAAACAGAATATTATTTTCATTTAGTATTGAATATAGAAATCTGTATTTTCTTTTTCTTTCAGTCGGTAAAAAGGAAAGTATAATCTTTCTTTGATCTTTTGATTATAAATATCCTTGCGAATGTAAAATAAGCAAACGAAGCAGTTTAAAAGTAACGTAAGGTTTTAAAAATTGTAGAAACGAAATGAGGCGAAAGCTGCAAAATAAAAATCCATGGAAACGAAACTAATCTTTCCAGTTGCTGGCTAACAATCAAAATCGGAAACGAATATACGACCAGTGTGTTTTATTTTTACCAATGATTTTCAAGCGCAAAAAATCATGCAACCCCCAAAAGAAGAAAACTTCAAACGAATGACCAGTCGAAAAAGCAAAGTTTGACGAGTGTATCGGAAATAATTCGCGTGTACAACAATCGATTCGTGTTTCACAGATTGAAAAAAAAAGCGGAAGCGGAATGGAGGCGATTCTTGAGACAACAGGGAATAGGTAGTTTGGAGCGTTACTCTTTTCTAGGTCACGCGTAAAATATTCTAATGGACCTTTGCGTATACAAACGGCACACTTTTCTCGGCTTGAACAGCCCCGGCGAGAGAGAGAGAGAGAGAGAGAGAAAGACGCGGCAGTCGTTGTCCAGTTTGTTCCAGGCAGTAGTCTAGAACTAAGTGGCAAGTTTTGAAATACGATTGACGGCAGTTTCTGTATAACTTTAGTAGACCAAACTTCCGGTGGACAATGTTTCCCACACGGAAACGGGTTCGTATGCGCAACGCGTTTTCTCTGTTTGCCACGAAGAAACCTAAGTCGCCTAGCCTGTTGTTCTCACGCTAATATTTGAATTTTCTGCTAAACACCAAAGACACGGCGAAAGTTAGAATCAGTAGGAAGTGGGAAAGTGGTGGTCAGTTAATGAATATGTCATAGAAAAGGGTGTAACGTGAAGTTTCGAAAGGGTCGAATGGTCGCTAATTCGTGCAACTGAAAATTCATGAAATTTTTTGTAGTAGTTACCATGTACGGTTACTACAAGTTAGTAGAATTGAATTTTCATGGTTTTTTTAATAACAGTTAGAATGTAGTTAATAGAAATTAATAAAATTGAAATTTCATAGGGCGCTTTTATAGTAAGTTGAATGTATAGTTAAGAGAATTGAAATTTCATGGGGTGTTTCTGTAGTAGGTACAATGTATAGTTAACAGAATTGAAATTTCATGGGGTGTTTCTATAGTAGGTTGAACGTATAGTTAATAGAATTGAAACGTAACGGGATTTTCTTATGGTAGGTACAGTCTTAGGTAGTGTACAGTCAAAAAAATTGACATTTCTTGTGGTGCTTTATAGTAAGTACTATGCGCATTTAAGAGGAGTAGAATTTGACTATATTAAAGTGTTTTTTATGTATAGAACAATATAAGAATACAAGTCGACAACAGAAAACCATTACGTTTCATTCCTAACCCCAATCAGAGTTACTCTATCGTGCACATTTATAGCGGCTCACGAAATTATTCG
This sequence comes from Bombus huntii, assembly GCF_024542735.1. NCBI lineage: Eukaryota > Metazoa > Arthropoda > Insecta > Hymenoptera > Apidae > Bombus > Bombus huntii. The sequence continues at coordinate 8,160,924 of NC_066251.1, forward strand.
AAATTACACAGAATTCTTTATGGATAAATTTACGTACATTATACGAAACGGTTTGAAGTTTCGTTAGCATTGTAATGAGACGCAACTACCCTAATTATAATGATAAAATTTGAAACGAATTCGAAAATGTATACAGAAGTTATAAGACATTATGCCTTAAATTAGTCTCTCATTGCTATTTCATTAAATATCGTAGCTTATTAATATAACGAATAATTGACTGTTCAAATACTATGACGATCTTTTCGAAGTGTATGCTTCCAATAAATATTTTACAACCTTTATATACATTTTCAGATCCGTTTCAATTTTGTCTGATAGATTCACGAGTACCGTCTTGTTACAGTGCTAACGAAACTTCATTATGTTTCGTATACATAAAAAGTGCCTGAAAATGTTCTAATTATAAGCAATTACTACATCCAAATAATTCGTCGATTTTAGCTGCAGATAAATCACACGGTTTAGAAGAAAATTTATAATGAAGAAGAAAATGCCTTGGAATCGAACCAAAAAAGCGACTAGATGGAAGCAGGGCACACAAATATCCTATTCAATTTTCCGTGACACGATTACCAGCCACGTCACGCTGACGTTTCCCGATGTATCGCGAGAGAATATAATACTCGCGGGTCAGACAGCGAGCGCAACAAAGAGAGATAACTGCGATCAAATCGATCCGGTCAGACAGTTCGATTTCCCTGGTTGAGCGTCGCCGACGCGTGCACTCGTTATGAACGCTCGGCCAATTCTCCGTGTGTTTCGCAATAATGAAAGTATAAATATTCAGACAGAGGCGAAACGCTGTGGCGTAGCCCCAACGTCGAATCGATACAATTCATTACGATATCTCACGTTGATCCCGGTTACGCTCGATGCCACGCACGTAAATGCGTAGACGCGGAGCCGGAGATATCGGGCCGTGTCTATCGAGTCGCATGCACATGCATTTAAATTGCCGAAATTATAGTATCGGGGCGGGAAGCGGAATACGAGAGCGGATCGTTCGGATCTTACCCACGTTTCGGCAGGGAGAAACTGCCTGGCAAAATATTGAAATATTTTACACCGCGTGAAACATCCGATGGAACAACGCTTCCGCTTCGATTTTTCCGTGTAATTTGCGCTATGTCGATGAATATTGGTTTTAATAATTGGATTGGATGCTGGCTTCTACTTTTTGGGGGCAGTTTCGGAAAGGAAATGCGCAGTTTAGTTATCGGATTGTGTGATTAAGCGCTAAGCGATGAAATAACACGTGGAAGATTTGTGAAAATCCGGGCTTACTGATGAATAGTAAATCTGAATGATTTGTGGCTTTCTCAGGAATGAATCATCAATCAGAACTGATCTCAGAAATGAATCAGAACTGATCGTCTTGGCTCTTTGTGAACTTTTTAATTTCATCGCATAGGTACACGATTAACGTTTAACATTCGAGAAACAGATGACTTACTTCTATAAGTTTTCTTATCCCAGGAAGATGATATAAGTAGTAGTAGACTAGATATAGAATAAGATTTATAAAAACGATATTTCTTTTGTGGTATAATACTTATGATTATATTTTTGAATTTATACAATTGATCAATGTAACTTCTGTATTGTTTTGTCAAAGTAAAAACAATTTACTATATTAGAAGATATATGTATCTATCTTTGATAGAAAAAGATCTCTGGTATCAGAAGAAAATAAAAATATATACATAGATTATCATAGTGCTGTGAATACTACAATTTTTCAACGTATTTTTAAGAACAAAAATCATGTTGGTTTGTCGAGTAACCAAAGGTTTCTCACTAAGCCGAACCCGAAATCTTCACGACTTTTGCTCTCCATCCGCGCCTATGATTTTTGAAAAATCTGGAAATATTCCGCATGCGTTTCCAAACTTTTCGAAATGGATGAATTTATTTTAGTTCCTGCATATAAAACGTATCGTTTTTTTACAGTAAATGTTTAAAAAAATACTCGAGAACGTATATTTCTGATTCAAATAATTCCTACGTGATTTTATTCTACTCTCGTCGATGATTTTCGTCGCTGATTTATACAAAAACTGATTATCATCAATTCCGATGGAATACAGACGTTCTTTGAAAAATTTTACAATATGCTGTTCGCTATATCTTTTTTAAATAACGCACAATTGTAAAATGGCCAATGCAATAGCATTCACCTGTCTATTATACAAACTACTAATAATGAACGAAATTTTACAAGACACGTTGTTACAAATTATCTATTTAATAGTAACTTAATATTAAAACCACTTGCGATTAAAGTTTAACATTTGACCAAAACAATTTGAGAATGCAAATTATGAAAAAATACATAATACAACATTTCGAAGTTTCTAGCAATATTCGTTCGTACATCTACAACATTTCTATAAAAATTTATATACGGTAGTTTCCTTGTGCGCATTCACGTGCAAATCTCAAATTTTGAAAACAAAAAGCACACGCACATTTTGATATGCATCGACGAACATTTTCAGCAAAAATCCCATCGATCCTGAACGGAAGTGACGCGAGCTTCCGAGCGTTTTTTTTTTTTTTGCCAAACTCCGACCACGAGCAACAGAATTACAAATATCCTGGAACCACCATGGATCCCTCGATCGAACGTCGATCCGAGTAAAACTTGGAAGAATCGTTGCCTCTCGATAAGGGCGACGATAAATCAATATTATCCATGCAAAATCGTGATACATTTATCCCGGATATTTCCAAGAAAATCGCATTCGAAGCAAGTAGGGGGACCAAGCAGCGCTCATAACGTTGGCTTGTGATTAAGGTAACGCCAATGTTAGTTAATAACGGGTTTATTAGGTTCTCGCTAATAAATGGTCCCGTGGTCTCCTTATTACATCGCTGCGAACCCGGGTGCGCGATATAAATTTTAATAAAAACGCGCGTTATATCCAGCTACTATATCCTTCTTTGTGTCCGTATGTTTGCATACCAGTGCATGCAATACACACAAATTCTCGCGCATGTACACGCATAAGCCGTGCAACATGAGCTGGCGCACATTGCGATACGTAGAGTGCAATTAATTCGTTTGCCTTCAGGAAACGCATAAAGAGCAGGTCCGCGTTTTGGTTACCTGGATAATCCGCTTGCAGATTTAAGACTCTTAATTGAACCGTTCCTGTCAGATGCAGAGAAAACGGTCAACCCTTATTATGAAAACGTGTTTTTGTTGCACCACTGATTGGAATTGAGCGCAGAGATGACATTTATGAGACGTTGCGTAACGGAGTTTCACGTATTTCCTGCGAACGAGGTTGTGATTATTGGAGAATCATAGGCAGACAATTGTAACACTTTACCGAAGGTTTTATTTTGTGGATAAAAGTGAATGAAGGAAGTTAAGTCTGAGTTCTTTTTGGTTAATTCTTAGAGTTATTAAAGTGTTATTAACAGCTGTCAGAGAAGATGGTAGAAAACGAAAAAGATGGTTGATCGTCTTTCGTGCATTCCTATGTGTTTTATATTAATTAATATTTTGATACAGGTATTAAGAAGGATATATAGTAAATATGATTGTTGTACATAGAACGGCATATACTTACGCATACACTTAAACAGTATATAAAATAACAGTGCTTAAGCGTATGTTGTCATTTATCTGGTATAAAACATACGAAAATTGTTTGATTTGGTGGATCAATATCAACACAATCTTATTAAAATTTCTATTTGAAAGATATATTTTGGACATTAGGCTATCAAAAGTCTTTATCAATGCCTGTAAAAATATCAAAATTAAGCTATTACAATAAAAAAAATTAATATATAGGCTTAATAAATTGTTTCTACAATACTTATCCTGAACTGTTAAACGTGTGAAAGAAGAGTATTTGAACTTGTATAACGTGCAACAGCAAACATTAATTTATCAAAAATCTTTAACAAATATCAAAATTAATGTAATATAACACGGAAAAATTTATTCCTAATAAGTGGATGCTAAAATATTTATCGTAAACTATCAAAGACGAGAGAGGAGAATATTCAAACTTGTATAGCGTACAGTGCAAAGACAATATAAACCGAATACACTCAATTAACAAGCAAATTCATTGCATTGATCATGTCGCGTGAAAAGGTGCATTTTCAAAGCAACAAATCGTCGAACTGGGGAAAGGTCGTGTCTCAAAGGAGCGAACAAACGAAACTAAAAGCTGTGTCCCGTCATAAATTTCTCACGGCGCAGTTATATTTGGGCCACGCTAATTTTTCGTCCTATTCCCCATTGGTTGAATGCCGCGGATTTATTCCCGCGGAAGTTGTGAAGGATGTCGGCTTAAGAAATAAATTTAAGGCACCACTGGGTGCAGTAGGGCGCGCCCTGCTTCGGCTGAACTTTATTCCAAACTTCTCAAAAAGAGCAGGAAAAAAGGAAGGACATCGTTTTCCTTTTTTTCCTCCTCTATCCTTTGCCTCGCGACTGGTTTTGTTTTATATCTAACAGTTCGTTTAACTCGAAATTCGTCGTTACGAACTCTGCTCATTGATCTCCAGCAATTTCATAGTATGTCCTGTGAGTTATCGCAGCGCTTTGAAACCGCTAATCTCCTTTATAATAGCCAAATTACGCGTGGATCTTTTAAAGTGAATAATCTGTCATAAAATCTTTGTTGCAAATCGTTTTTACGAAGAATCTATAGAACTTTTCACCATTGATATTTCCTATGCGTATTCATCTGTGCTTTAATAATGTTGACGAACTTCTTTAAAGAGAATTTATTCGAAATAGGCTGTGGTGTAAAGCGTCGAATGTAAAGTCGATTTTGGCCGAAGATTCCTAACTGGAATACATTTGACTATCAAAGATAAGAGAATCGCAGAAAAAGATCACTAATCGGGAAAGGGCGTCTCTTTGAAATTGCACCATCACGTTTTTCGTCTTTCTCGAACCTTTCACGGATTAAAAGGATAAAAGAAGATAAAGGTTTTGAATTAATTCTGGTAGAAGTACGTGAGTCTGATATCGACACATGCACTGAAGATGTATTCAAAATTTGCGCACCGTAGAATTTTTAGAAAACACTCTGGTTCACCCTGACCTGGTGAATTTGAATTTATAAATTATTGGTTTCGGCGAAACTGCATATTTCTTCGCCATGAAACGATCAGTATCAGGGGCACGAGATAGATCAGGCCATTAGACTCGGCAAATATCCAAGAAAAGGTGCTCTAAAATGTCAATAATCGCGAGGGTATACCGTAGTTTCACGAAAACTCCATTGTTTTCCCAAATTCCCGATCGTTCGAGTTTCGTCGCGAAACTTATACCATCGTTAAATCGTCGCCAAGCGATACTGGAAAGGAACGTGTTCCGGAAATAAAATTATATTGGTGCACTAGCGTTCTATACCTTTATTCCCTCGAGGTAGAAATGGAAAGATACATAGTGGAATATCGAACGATATCAATTATTATCAGCACTATTATTATCTCGTTATTAATCAGTCGGCAGTAACTTGAAGCAATTTGTCTGGGAATTTCGATGATAACGCATTTAATTTCACCTATTGTGGAAATAGATAGAGTGAAAATAGAGATGTACGGCAAGCTTTTGGCACGTTGTTAAAGACGTAATTAATTTAAAAAGAACAAACAGTATATTGCTTTGTTATTCGACATGTCATTTTATTCAAATACAATTTTTCGAATATTATGGTGTTTCGTGCCACTTTCGTTTACACTGGAAAAGTATGGTCAAACAAAGTTCCAATCTAACGAGTTTTTGGGAGACACGAGCAAAGTATAACGTCGTAGTACGTATATAGTTATAAAACAAACGTTTCCCGATGTAGATATACGGAACACGTAGATTATACAGAGTTTAACAATAGATCTAGCTAGCCTACAGAACGCTTTCCGAAGCGGTATTGTATAATTGAAAGCAAACACGGCCGAACGATCAATAGAGTAATTAAACTGCGAAATGAATAATTAGCTGTGTGCTGTATTACGGCTAGCTTACACAACATTTTGGAATTTCTAAAACGCTTGCTTGTTACTCGAGCGTTTATAAAAATCATGTTAACGACCGTGATTTTCGATAATCTTATTTATTTTTTAGAATTCGAATTTTGTAAATAGCAATTCTCTGTCGTAAGTCGTTTTAGCTTTGTTACTAACTTATTTTGTATTTAGAATTTCGTTAAAAGTATTTTGGTAGAAATTTCCTTTTCTCAAACTCGAAAGCCATTTTCTTGAAATTCTCAGCTGTCACAAATAGAATATTAGTTAAGAAGATAGACAGATCAATAAAACGCCAATGTAATTTTTACAATTAGGGAACAATACTTAATTAAAAATATATAACGAAAAACGACCGGATATTTGTGATCTTTAAAGTTCAGTTAGCTTTTATCTGTGTGTTTTTTTCTCTTTTTCTCTAATGACAAAAAAATAAGTTATTCTTAAACAAATATGACACGTTTGTACAGCGAAAGGCACGAAGGATGCGCCATTATGAAAATTTTATTATGCTTGAGCGTTTCGCCCAGAGAAAACACTAAAGTAGGTGGAATTTTTAAAAAGTTGCTGATTCAGCAGAACGATGTTCCCTATTAACTTTTCACAGACCGTAGAAGTTAATATGAACGCGTTCGTACAACAATCGACGACTACTGGCGAGTGTATATAGGTGTGTTACAGCTTAGAGGCTTGTTTAACCATTTATTAAAAAGTCTGCTGGCTACGTGTTTCAGTGGACGTCGTCCGGCCTTTTCATTCCACCAGTAAGCAATTTATTATCTGGCTGCTCATTTAAATTCGAACTTTTTAAAATTCGTGTTTTTGTCCGGAGTAATACCATTTCCTGTGTTAGATTGTGCTAGATTGTACAATGTTGTTGCTTTAATTGTTGTTTCAAACCGGATAACATTAATTAATTTGACAAATTTGTGAGTAAAATTGGTCTCTTACAGAAATATCCGTATGCTTTCAAACATCAAAACAAAACGTACAATGTTACCATATGCCATACAATCTTTGAAAACTCGTAACAAAATTCTTTAAATACAAACGTATGCATCGTTTTCTCTATTTATTCTATTGCCTCTGTAATTTTCCATTGAACTCAATTTGTCAAATGTTTTACGATTGGAAATTATACAACAATTTATTATTTGCATATTCCTAATATAATGTAATATCAGCATATATATATTATTAAATAGCGAATGAACTATTCTATAATAGCAATTTAATATTAATTTAACATTAATCTAATATTAATTTAATATTAGCTTCAAACCTGTTACTGTTCTACTATATTAAATATAATTGTAATTTGACACCCTCTGAGAAATAAATTAGATACCGAAGAAGCAGATTTATAATTAAAATTAAAGAAAGGTATCTTCGATAATTTGCTGATTGAAAAACCAGACATTTCACATTCTACTCGTTGATTTGATAAAATAAAGCAGCAAGATAAATGATATTTGTCGTTCTTTGATGAGTTAGGATAGTATTAAAGGCAACACTTTTTTTATTATCCGATAATAAATGAAGAATAGACAGTTAAAAATAATGAAATGAAGAAAACACAAGGTTCACTATTTGTGAGGTCACGCTGAAGCTTCGAATTTACAACTGAAGCGATGCAATAATACGTCTCCATAAACAAGGATTTGCATCGCAATACAATCGTTTCATCCACGACAAATTCCAGAGAACTTACTGCAGCTGAAATTTATTCGACAACGTTACAAATACAAAACGTCATACTGACTTCGGTTTACTTTTTAGATTATAAATTCCATAGCTATTGTAGATTTTAACGAGAAAAAGTACAGTCTCGTTTCAGCTGTCAAATCTTTTTGATGTGAAATTCTACGACCCTTTTGAAACAACATATTCCAAAATAATTTTTACGCACGTTGCTGGTTATGCTTGAAAAGCGTCTCCTTTCTATTATATCGTTAACAAAATAGGTTCACTGTTAAGTTTTCCAAAAGTCAAAAAATCAATGAAAAGCGGATCAATTCGACGACAGAGGGGTTCAATTGAAACCCAACGTAAATTTTATAACGACCAGAATCTACATTCATCAAATTGAAACTACGATCTCTACCACTCGTTATTTCGCTTTAGAGTAAAAAGTTAATAAAACAAAACCAAATAAAGAAGAGAGCAGAAATGAAATACACACCGATCGGATATTTATTTCAGCCAACGAAACGGACTAATAAACGAAAGCTCTGGCTTTTTTCGCGAGGGGTGCGTGTCCTTTGGATATACGGCATCTGCTTAATTGCGAGCAAGAACCGACCGGTAGGGCAATTAACGGTCCGGGGACAGCCGCGATCACGACAATATAAAATCCCATCAGATGGGCTCGATACGGTGCGATAAACATGGAGAATGTTAATTTCGGCATGTCGGGCACGAAATTAAATTCCATTCGATTTTACAGCCTTTTCCATTCGATCAGATTCCACCGTTCTCCCATGTTTGTCGATGTTACGTAAATTCTGGCTTCTTTCGTTCGTCACTCCGTCCCTTGTATTTTTCCTTCCCGTCCATCCACCCACTCACTCGTATTAGCTTGTTCACGTTGCAGTGTTTGTTTGTCGTTTAAGTTTGTTGATTACTCTGCCGATGTGTTCGGTCTTCTCCTCGTCCCAACTGGAATTTCACGACCAGGACGAATTCCTGATTACGAAGTTGAACTCCAGTTGTCTGTTAATGTTAAATTCCAATTCACTCGTGAACGACGCTTTTGCGTTTCCTTTTTTGTTTTTTTGTTTTTTTTTTTTAATCTGGAAGTGGAACTGCAGGAGATTAAAAAGTTGCAGGTTTCATGGAAATCTAGTTAGTAATTAATGGCTTTGTTGGTAAATTACTTATTTTAATAGCTTTTTTCTACTGTGTGTTTAAAATCCCATAAACGTTTTAAGGTAATTAGTGACCACGATAAGAGTCTTTGGCGAGATAGAACGTATCTATAATAGGTTGTGTAAACGACTATCTGTCAGAAAATCATTTGCCGTAGTCTTCTTTCTGTGGCATTGATTAGTTGAGCAGATTAAAGTTAAATCATGCCTTTTAATATTGCATTTAGATAATATTACATTCGGGTGATTAAGATATGTTCGATAGAGCATAGTATGCCGCAAGTGTCGCAGACATTGTCTTTCACCTTGTACTAGTTTTTATGTCTTTATATATTTTTAATATAACGTAGTATCATATAATATAGTATTTGCATATTTTTAATATAATGCCAGCATATTAGTATTATTATACACAACCATTCTACAACCATTAATTTAATACTAACTCCGAACCTTTCTCTATTCTGTGATATTAAATATACAGGGTGGTTGGTAACTGGTGGTACAAGCGGAAAGGGGGTGATTCTATGCGAAAAAAAGAAGTCGAAAATATAGAATAAAAATTTTTCGTTTGAAGCTTTGTTTTCGAGAAAATCGACTTTGAATTTTCACTCGGTACGCGTGCGGCACGTTATAACGAAAAATTAAAAAAAAAAAATAAAAAAAATTTTTATTCTATATTTTCGACTTCTTTTTTCGCGTAGAATCACCCCCTTTCCGCTTGTACCACCAGTTACCAACCACCCTGTATATCAATTACAATTTCGTAACTGCTGAGAAATAAATTAAATATTAACCGCTTTCGTCTGACACTATTGAATTTCCTCATATTTTCTATTTGAGCTGTTGGTCGCTAAGTGTTCAATGAGAATAAAAACTTAGTTGTTAATGAGCCATGGGAAACAATGGTCGCTGTATAACTAATTATCAAAGTTTGCTCTAGGTTCCTCTAAATGTGGGACAAAAACTGCACGTACATGAAAAGTAGATGATAACCTGGTATCCTGTATCTCATCTGCGAGTGTAACTATGCGGGTAATCGAGCGTCAACTAGGAAAATAGAATTGGAAAAAGGGAAAATAAACGGATGGTGTGAAAGAAACAAAGGACTATCAATTATACCGAGTGTGTTTCATGCTGTGGGGAATTTCATTTTTGAGGTCGTGGCAGGCTGGATTTTAATTGGAATAACGCCGCTCGCTCGGCAGTAATTCATATTAATTCCTGGACCTTAATAACCAGAGGTCCGTTGGTCGGCCTGCCGAACTGATGATATTGGATTACACCATTGATTCGTCATTAATATCGATCACCCTTGTTCCGCACGCGACACGCTTAATGAGTATTCACTAGAAGCGTCCGTTGTTCCACGATCACGTAATTAAACACAGATCTACATAATGCTATAGAAATGCTCGGAAATGCTTGTTTTACTAGGAGAACGCGGGATAGAAAAACGGCTAACCATTTGCACAGTATACCCGATGTTCTTTTCCAAATATCATTTGTTTTGGCGGTTCGTTAAACCCTCGAATCTCTAAATTATGAGAAAATGCGCTTTTTAGACAGGTGTGAGATTGATTCAATCTGAAGCTTGGAATTATTGTTAATTGCGATTTTGACTCTGGAAATGTTGTACGATCTGACTTGATGATTTACGCTGTATTTTATAAATGTTATAACCGATGCTTTAAAAAGTCCAAAATGTTGGCAAAATATGGAATATTATAAACCAGCGACGACTAGAGCGTAACTCGGATGAGACAAATTAAGGTACAAGGAATAAGACGAAGTTTTATAACGCAGTAAATAATACAAGCTTTTATTCGTGTATTTTAGGAACTTCTAAAAAGCCACCCTCGTAAATCTATAAAATCTCTATGAAAAGCTATAAGAATTGGTTATCTTGGCCACTCTGATAATTCTACTGTTAAATTAATAACTAAATGAATATAAAGTTACCAAATTCATTTTGTACGTTGTTACCTGACCAAACATTCGACAGGAAATTCCGCGAAACCAAACACTCCGACTTCCGTCGTTTCATAAAAACATCCATCATCAGAAAAATCAACGTGGAGTGGTCCAGAAGGTGTAACTAGAGAGAGTGGAAGCACGTGCAGATAGCTAAAGTGTTAGCCGAAAGTAGCGGGAGGGGGTTGAAACCGCCACGGTCGATCGAGCCGAACGCGTGAAAGAAACGACACACCGTCACGACAGATCGTTAACTTTGATAAAACATCGCGAAATGCTCCGTGAGAAGCAATTAAAATCCTAGATGCTAGGAGTGAAGAGATACAATGGCAGCGAGAAGAAAGAAATGGAAAATGCGCGAACCAAAGAGATTTCACGAGGAAACGTAACCAACGTGTGGTAGCTATTAGGCATTGCGGTTCGTCGGATTAACGTACGACGTGCGACGTGTTTTCTGATATGAATAATTGCACGATTAATTACATAAAATAATTCCCTGGATCGTTATCGGTCGCCGTAAAATAGCATTAAACCGACCCCAATCAATTGGAACGGTATTGTAGCATTGTTAACGGACGCGCCACAACCTCCAGTTTAATATTAATGAATGACGTTACGCTCCTCGAAATTAGCAGACCGCCTCTATCCCCGTAACGGTATCATAGATACACGGAATAGGTTTCTAACGGATGGCTGGGAAAACTCGGTGTTCGTATCTCGTGGTCTGCTCACTGCGAAATCGTGAGTTTCTACCTGGTTACAGAACACTAAGTAAAGGCGATAGTGTAATGTGTGGTGAAACGTTATCTACGATAGTCTATCGATGGTAATTACATATTTGCGTATTACTACATCGGTTTTCGAAGGATTGGTATTTCGAAGATGGATAATTTAATGTATGTAAACTCATTCATAAGAATTAGAACACCTGATGGGATCGTATTAAAGGCGATAATTGACCCAAATTAGCAGGCAAACGATTAATTGGTTAGAGTATTGTGTTTATGCGAGATAACGTTTCTATGTTAAACAGGCAGGAAAGATTTATGAAAGGCATTTTCATGTTCACACAATTAGGACAATTAGGTGTTGTCTTTCATACTTAAACCTTGTTAAACAAATTTGCAAGTTCGTGAAAAATTTGAATTTTGGTTTATTGCGGAGACGGAAATTCCATGCTAAATAGATTTTTCATATATTTCCTCTCTTTCATACAGATAGCAAATATTAAAAGCTCCAATGCTAAACGATGCAACATCATTTCCCATTTTAAATTCCCAATGATAAGAATTGAATTTTAGATATAAAAATATCGTTTGAGATATACTTAAGGGAGGCGGGAAGTTAAACAGAAATATCATCGAGAGATCGACGTTTTGTTGTAGTCGTTGAGAAGACAACGGCGAGAAGGATCGCAAGTCAGACCCGAGTCACGAAGCTTCCCACCGAGCGTAATTGACTACATGTCGAGGTCAGAGGCGGCGACGTCCCCGGAAAGCGGCCAGGATGAAGAGGAGTCCTTCTTCGACAGGCCACCGCCACCCCCGCCGCCGCCTCCGCCACCGCCTTCGCAACAATCGCAGTCTCAAATCGAACAGGGGCTCGGTGGTTTGGTGAAAGACGACGAAGACAGTGCAAAAGTCGCCGATCTACTTGAATCTGCGGGCGACAGAGAAACATCCGAGGAATTGGTTAGGTGAGCATACCTTTTAAAATACTTTTAACGTTACAACTACGAAAGCTATAAGTTGCTTCTTCTGATATTTCTCTCAAGTATGCTTTCTATACGTGACCACAATATGGATTAGATCAGATTAAAGTTAAGTCACTTAATTTTGGGAAAGTTAGACTTTTTACTGTTCTAATAGATGGTATTTGTGAATGGGAATTAATAATAAGGGTCAAGTTACTTAATTTTACTTTTACTGTTTTACTGTTTTAAATACATAGTGATTACAAGTGGGAATTGTTAATAAAAATTAAATTACTTCATTTTGAGAAATTTAGGCTCTTAAGGTATTTTAAACACACGATGATTGCCAGTGGGAATTGATAATGAAAATGAAATTATTCAATTTTAAAAGATTTAAACTATTTTACGGTTTTAAATAAATGGTGGATACAAATGGAAATTGATAAAAATTTTATGACGATTTCGTAGGTTTGCCTCGCAGAAGGATGACAGGACGTCGGTGGATGGACAGGTCAGAAGAGCTCGCCACATTTCGAGGGACCATTACATTTCAAGGTAAGGAAAATCTTCGTTTTACGGTACATTAGAAAAACTGAAAGATTTTTGACATTCTCATACATACTTCGACGTGTATCGTGACGAATGAAATTTATATAAAATTTATAACAAAAAGAAAGATCGATCGGGAAGTTCGTGTTTGATCCTCGACTTTGGATAAGGGATAAAAATATCCAACGTCGAGTGTAAACTGTCATGATCTACAACAAGAAAGAGATTACAGAAAAACGAGTTGGGGCAGGTCGAGGTTGGGTTTGAGTTCGATGATACCGCCGGACGAGGGAGTGACGCTTAGAAGGGATTTGACCGGTGCTACGAGAATTTCACCGAGTACCATCGACCGAATATTCGACAACAGTAACAGACGACAGTATGGCATGGGTATCGTTGGAAGATTTTTAGGGTAAGTTTCCAAATATCCGTTGTCCTATAAATTTAACACCTTGGAAACAAATATACCTGTATTTGGTAAAACACACGAGTTTTGTTTGTATTATTAAATAATTATTTTAATTCCCGTACGAAAATACAACAGGATGATATGAAAATTAATCAAATGTAACGAAACTCCTCTTCGCATTTGCAAATGTAGCATGAAATTACTTGAAGCAAAATAAATTTACAAGCTTTTTATTAAACGATTGTTTCGTTGTCCGTGCAAAAATGCCGATGGCTGAAAACTGATAAAACACTGCTTTTATAAGATCAGTGATTAATAAATAAAAGTTCTATTTTTACAATTCCTTATTGTTCGGAACAAAATTACTATCTCCATTTATCCTTTAAAATATAGGAGAGACTCAATCTGAATTCTGTTTAGGAGAATAGAAAAATACAAAACTTGTTTTTAATGCAAAGATAGATTGGAATGTGGACACAATAACTAGACGACCTAAATTTTCAGAGATTAAACAACACTGCTCTCTAGTGTTTATAAGCCACTATTTATAGAAAAATATTCATCCTTGTTGCGTATTATCGACTAAAGAGCAACCGGTCAGGTCAAACCGATCGGTCGATATCGCGTACCTCGAATGACTTAACGTTCAAGGTGGAGGAGATGAAATAATTCGAGTGTTAGATTTAGACGGCACTTTATTTGTATTAGTTGTAGCACTTAACCGAACTAAGTTGGGACTTTGTCGTCCTGGGTCTGTAGTCTTCGTTGCTTGTAGTTTAACTGAGTTGGGACTCTGTCATTCTGGGTGTGTAGTCTTCGTTGCTTGTAGTTGAACTAAGTTGGGACTCTGTCGTCCTATGTCTGTACTGTCCGATGGTTGAAGCTGAACTCCGTTTCCCAGTGCCCTTCCGGCTGGTCCTTACCTAGGTTTTACCCGGCCTCGAGTCATTACGTTTGTTGCCCTGGGAGGACCGGTAATTCAGAATTTCCTAATGAGGGAAATGGGCCTGTCCGTGCCACAAACGGACGGCCAACTAAAATTCCGAACAATCCTACTTCATGATATATCAATATACGCTACTAACTTTGAAATAAAATAAAATTCAAATAAAACACCGGAATAAGACTAGAAAAAATCCAAAATTTAGATGAAATACACAGAAAGCGTGCATTAGATAACGCACTTTGTTTCAAATTGATATTTCATTCCATTCCTAAGATATGAGACTTCACAAAGTGCAACCATTTAGACTTTAACGTATATAGGTGCGAAGGTTATGTATGAATGGGGCTAGTGTCGCCGTGACCTACACTTTTTACTGGAAATGCGTAGTAATAGTAAGAAGACGATGAGTCAGCGTCTGTCACTGACCACCGCAAGTGTTGCGAGCTTGCAGCAGGTTAACGCGTACGCGCGAAGAAGAGTTCCGAGTGTGCGAGTGAGGCGATTGAGTAAAAAAATTACGATCGTCTTTGTACGACGATATCTCAGCAAGGACACGTCCGATCCTAATGACACAAGAAGTACTTTCAAAGGGAAGATTCGCCCTCTTTAACGACTTCAAATTGATTAAATAAATATCATTAATTTCGTAATAATAATAAAATAAACTTGTGATAATTTTAATACAACCTTTATGTATGGTTAAGGAGGAAATTTGATTAATGCGAAGGTATTGATTATAATAATTAATTAAATGTATGTGTAATTTGTTAGATCCGTGATTTTATTAAAACAACGCAGTACTGTTAATAATTTATAATTAATAAATAATTATAACTTTGCTGGACAAGCTTTGTCGATTTTTAAATTAAAATTTACACAAAGAAACATGTCTATTGGAAATATTTTGTAGCTTGTAAATAATACGTCGTATAATTACTCGGCAAATGTTTCGTTGAACATTAAACCTGCGTAAACTTATGAAAATATTTCATCATACAGATTACGTACCGATATTTCCTCGTTAAATTTGATAATTTGGTGTGTGGTAGTGTTTTATTGTATTTATTCGCAATATGGACGGCGTATTAACATCACTCAGCTAAAAATAGAGTTAGCAAAAAATACAATGAATAGTAAACCACGCGTTTCGTATTAGTTTGCTGTTTTGTGTCTATACGTTTATCAGATATCGGCCTGCCGTTGTATGTTGATGCGGTTGTTATTCCACATCGACGAAGAGATTGATTTTGAAACGGTCAATAAATGAATTTCCATACGAATAACTTCATTGGCCGATATTTTCGACAAACCTGATAAAAATTCACGTCCGATGACAATTTATTACGACTGTAACGTCGAATGCGGAAACAAAAGGAATTGAATGAGATGCAGAAAGCAAACTAAAATTAAACAGAATATAAATTAGGAAAATTTAATTGCTATATATATGTCGGGCAGACGTTGTGGATAGGATTGTGGGTGTTTGATGAATCTTCATTGAAATTAACCATCGTTGCGGTATAACAAAGGTACGGTTTATTAACACAAGTATGGATACCACAGATTTGACAACCAATCACGGTGATTAGGCGCTCGCGACACTAGTGACAATGGCCTTCGGTTCGATAACGAATCCGCGATCAACGGGATGATAGATGTACGTGCTCACAAATTCTAAGTCTGACTCTTTGTTAATAAAATGCGTAATATTCGCTGATCGTACGGCGTTACTCTTTTCGTCGATGAGATCGCAAGAGAGAATGAGTTTCCGTCCTCCGGTGTTCTTTCATCTCCGACACGGCCATCCTGACTATCACACGTCCTCGTGTGTAACCAAATGACTTAAACTACCAGCTGGAGACTCCACCACGCAGGAGTAGACTCGACGTTCGTTAGGGGCCGGGTTTTCTGTTCTGTCGTAGCGGACAATCAGATGCGATGTGGCCCTCGGCATGACACTTGAAGCAAACCACCTGGGACGATGTGGCTGGTCGGCTTCCTTCCTGGCGTTGTGTACTCTTCCACTGTTCGCTACGCATCCTACTGCGGCACTCCTTTATTTTATGTCCGTCGTTACTGCAGTAAAGGCACCTCGGCTAGTGGGCCGATAGGTTGCGTCGTTTGACTTCAGGTTCCGCCGATGGATTATTTGACGAAGGTATTGGCCTCTTCCTCGCGTGAGAGAGAACTCGCATTTCCTTAAGGAATTGATCCCGGGTCCGAATATCTTCCGTGAGTGCTATACTTTCGACACGCTGGTCATGCAAAATCAGTCGTAGAAGGACGGCGGCGTTGATTATTTCGATGCTGGTCAGATTTTCCCATTTCACCGACGGAAGGGAGTGAAGACGATTACCAAACGCCCCCGTGGTTTCGTCCTTCAGTGGTGGTTCGTTGAGCATCCTAATTAGCGCTGAGGTTGCCGTCTCCGTGCCACCATAACGCAAGAGAAAATGTTCCGTAAATTTTGTCCAAGTAAGACCACTGACAGGTGTTTTCCCATAAACAAAATTATCTACTAGCCGCGTTGGTAGGAGGCTTTCTCCTCCTATCTTCATTTATTAACATGACCTATAACCAATTGGCATCGTGGATCGTTATCCTCACTTTTCCTAACGGAAGGTGCGAACAGCGAATCCGCGTTGTTAATTAAAAACGGCATACCCACACCGAGCTTTCCTCCGTAATGAGACGAGAACACCTAGGGAGGAATAGACAAAACCATCGAACAGTGAACATCTCTTCGATCCGTGTAAACCTGTGCTGTGCTAGAAAATAAAGACAATAGTTGTGTTACGACTCAGCTATTTTTATTTCATCAACCAACCCTTAAGTTTACGTGACATTATCACCGCTATTACGTGTAGCCTCTTGTAATACCCACATTTGTACCGGTAAAACATCGGCTATATCTGCGATGGTAAATTTGAATAAAGGTTTATCGAACGCCCCCCAAAATTCAAACCTGACTCCGACATGTATATATAAGAATATTTTTTAAAATATAAAATACAGGAAAAAAAAACTTTGTTCTACGTGTTATTTTTAATTAACTTTTCAAATATTGCACAATTTGCGTTTCAAAATTTCCTGCGTTTTCGAACTGTGAAAAACACGTCTACCAAATGGAGTAACCAGTAGGGGAAGATTAAAAATTCTACATATATTGTCTATATTCAAAATTTTGTCATATATTGTCTATGTTCAAAATTGTCAAAATTTTCAATTTTAGAAGATATATCTGCCGACTGAAATAATCCAGAGATTTTTTAGTTATTTCCGATAAACATCAAAATTACGACTTTTCGGTTCTTAAAAATGTTTCAGAGGAATAAAAGAAACGAAGGAGAGGAAAGACAGCAGAAACTGGAAATGCAGAATGGAAATTTGTCTTTCCTACGTTTATTTTATTCCGTAAGTTAGCATTGCCCCGCAGATGAGATGATAACCCAGCTTTATTGAAACAACTTTCTCAGCGGCTCTCCTTCATTCCGCTTTAACGATCGCGCGAAGGTTTTATCATGTAGGTACGACCCAGTTTAAGATATACGCGGAACACAAATAACAAACGCGCATAAGCGGCAAACGTCAGAAATGAGAGGGAAAAAAGCGTGACGCAAAGCGTCTTGCCAGGACGGCGTGATATTTAAAAAATGCCAAGGGGGATATAGTTATCGATCATACGATACAACCTTTGCGGCTACGAAACCTCTTTCTTTCTCCATTTTCCATGAGGTGTTCATTATTTATTGATAGCAGCACACATGCAAATATATGCAAATGTAGAAGCGGTTTTACAATATAATACGAATGAAACTATATACTGAATGAAAACTATTTGATAACGTATAACATACGCAGTGAGCATGTTAAAAGGAAATAATAATAATTTAAGTATATAAATTCTTACTGATAATGTTAAGCTTTGAAATTATTTGCATTTAGAGTGGAAAGTGAGAGGAATAGAAGAGTATAAAAGAAAGATATGAAAAATATTGTTTTATGCTTGCAGGAGATCTTTTCGAAAGAGCGTGTCTCAGAAACCAGACGTCAGAAGGCAGCTGGACGACTTCGAAGACCATCGTCCGTATTTTACGTATTGGATTACCACCGTTCAAGTTCTTATTTTGATAATCTCGTTAGCGTGTTACGGTTTTGGACCTGTGGGCATGGATCTTAGTCACAGATCGGGCTTGGTGAGTCCAAGACTTCCAATTATCAATTTTCTTACGAACTTTAATCTTTTCCAATCCTTAGTCATCCATTAGACCTACTTTTCTTATAATATTCTCAACAAAATCACATTGTATAGTTCATAGAAAAGATAATCAGAAAATTCAAACTCTTCCCAGTTACTATAAATTACTCTAAAAATTCCTATCCTATGCTATTGTAATTACTGAGAAAATTCCTACAGTCACAGAAAGTAAAGCAATTCGGCGTAGAAAGAATATCGTGAAAATTGTGCGGTAGGTTCTGGTGACCAGTCTGTCGTTGCAACAAGTGGACTACCAGGAACCAGCGAATTTCTGGTTTGGTCCGAGGGCCGCGGATTTGATTCATCTGGGCGCGAAGTTTGCACCGTGTATGCGTCGCGATATTAAAATTTTGAAGGAGATCGACGTCTGGCGGGAAAGAGAACGGGACACCGCATGCTGCATCAGAAACGACGACTCTGGCTGCGTGCAATCCAGCAAAGCGGATTGCTCTGTGAGTTGTTATTTCGTTTCCAGCTGGAAAATATTAAATATAAAGGAAATTAGATATTCTTTTGCAGAATATCCCCTCGTATCGTGTTTATAATATAATTTCCTCTTTTACGAACCAACTGGTCCGGGGATTGAGATCGACTGCCACGGTAAATTTCTGTGGAATTTCTATCTTGTTGTCGATTATTTATATTTTATATATTACATGAATTACGAACACATCGGTAGTTCTTGCTTCTAGAAATTTATATTGGAATTAGTTTTGCATGCGTGTATATAGAAGAATCCTTAATTACTTATATTTGAACAATTTTTTATACTGTATTTTATACGTTGCCTACATTTCTTGTAAAACTGTTAATTTCCAGAACCTGATATTCCAATTAATTTTGCACGCTATAGGAATCCTGAAGTACTTTTAATTTTAATTATTTGCATCATTTATCGATTGTATCTTTTGAAGGTAGATTGATTAAAGTGTTTAATGGTGCTTTCAAAAACTATAGAACACGATATCCACATGGAAAAAATGGGGACCTGGGGACAGTGGACCGGGAGGACGCATAAGCGGATCGGTTTGCGGGTTGGATCCAAAGTTCTGCGACGCTCCAGCTAGTATAGCACCTTACGAATGGCCTGATGACATCACCAAGTGGCCTATCTGTCGAAAAACTAATCCGTTTAATCAACGGTTTAGGTAAATTCGTCATCTAAAAATCCAATCTCTTCTATATTTGTTATGTAGCATTTATCCACGTATCTAGCAATGACGAAAACTTTAAAATTCTATCATGTTACCAAAAATCTTCAAGCACCAAAGGTGATAAAATTTCAAAGATATTTTCCTGAATTTTCCAATATTTTTCCTGAATAATATCGAGGAACCCGTTTTGTCTTGCTCAACAGTAGAAACGGGAGTCAACGGAGCAATGGAAATTTCCCAGTAAGTCGATACAAGGACAAGATGGCAGAGCATATGGTTTGTGAGGTGATCGGTCATCCCTGTTGCATCGGTATCCACGGGATGTGTCGCATCACCACTAAGGAATATTGTGATTTCGTACATGGCTACTTCCACGAGGAGGCGTCGCTCTGTTCCCAGGTCGAGTGTTTGCACGATGTCTGCGGTATGATACCATTTCTTCATCCCGAGTGGCCAGATCAGTTCTATAGACTCTTCACCACCATGTTTCTTCACGCTGGGTACGTTTCTGAACAGAATTTATTTCGAAATAATTACGCAGAATATTTTTTCAGTAGAGAATTATATTAAATTATCATGTGGTATTATGTTTGACTTATAGAGTTCTTCATCTGTCGATCACGCTAATGGTTCAGTATTTCTTGATGCGGGACTTGGAGAAGTTAACTGGCTCGCTGCGTATCGCTTTGATTTATTTTATCGGCGCATTAGCTGGAAACTTGGCCAGTGCGATATTCGTTCCTTACAGAGCAGAGGTACGCATATTTTAATTTCTCAAAGAAATGTCGAGACGAAACAAACGTACCCTGGATTACGATCATATAGCCCAGAAAAATAGGTGAGATTACTGTCACGCGAGTGTATATGTTCTTTAAGGGGTTTCGAAATATTCAAAGAGCACATAAAGATGAGAGCAATAAATAAGACTAATTGGATGCTCCCTTACAAATTCTTTAATGCAGACATTGTAGATATTGTTGGAACAAAGATAATATTTAACACCACAACATATCTAATTGTCCTTAAAATATAGAAAGACTACACGTTGAAGAGGAATACCACAAAAATTAAATTATTTCTTAACCCACACACACAAACGTTTTAATGCAACTCAAATTTTTATTAAAGAGGAAATTAAAACTTATGCTTTTATTTAGAAAATCAACAGACCAAGACACAACGCCACTCAATTGCGTTTCAACGCAACACAACTTAACCATATCTTCACGAATAAGAACAGAAAGAACTTTCTTCTTTCTGCAGAAATTGCCAGGCAAGCGAGAGGCTAATTATCGAGCTGCGATGGTTTTATTAGATGCCACGTAGCAGTTTTAATTGAATAACCTCACGGGACGTTTAACAGGCGCATTTCATTGTGTATCGTCGATTTAATCGACGCTTTGGCCCCGTTCGGGCGAAGTAATTGCTCAGAGACCAGGTTTGCACCGTGACTCATACCCATGAAAAGGGTTAACAGCATTACGATCGTTTCCTTTACGGTGTTTCTCACCCTCGGCCGTCTTATCGCTCGACAGTTTACCCCCTTAACACGTCGGTGAACTTGGAGTTATACGTCAATTCTATTCCCTCTAGTCTCTCTATTCCGACTGTTTTCCTCTATCAGAGAGCGTACACTCGTGAATTAAGGCAGCCACCAGTTCTCAGAGAAGACGGGAGAATAAAGGGGCGGACAGAAAGCACCGTTCCTCGAGAACTAATACCGTCCAATTTGTTCTAATTAGTTTGGTTAAATGTACCTTCCGCCCTGGGAAACTTTGTCTCTATCTCTCTATTTCTCTCTCCCTCTCTTTCTCTCTCTCTCTCTCTCTCTCTCTTTCGCCCTTTCTCTTTACGCGGCATAGTGTTAATTATTGTTTCAGCCTGACTGCTTGGAGAAAGCTGGTCGAGTATGTTAACGCGATTTCTCCTGCGTGGGTTATCGATAATTCGTATCGTTCAGCGATAGTTTGTTGTAAGAGGTTTCTGTGTAATAGAAATGGTGTAGAGTGGAAGGATATTATTTTCTGTAAATGGAAATTTATGTACGATTCTTTTCGACTGATATTGCGTACTTTGAATGGATACGAATGGAATTGCGGAAACACGGCGATACGATTGGAAATGAGTCCTACAATGGAACGTTTCATACGAGTATTCCAAATTAATAAGCGTTTAAAAGAATTGACCATAATAAAGGAAGATTTCATACCAATATCTGCAATTAGTAAACATGCTGAATAGTCGACTTTTTGAAAGAGAAACACAAAATTAACATCGAAATAGCGATCCATTGTCACAAGCAAAATAACGACCAACTTCCCATATAACTAATGTGAATACTTCGAAATATCAACGATGGCCTAGCAAATTAATTAGGAGAGAAATCCAAAAATTAGCATGTAAATAAAGATACAAATCATCCCATAACCAACGCGAGTATTTCAAAAAATTAACGATCGCCTAGGGAACTAAATTAAAATAGAAATTAGCATTGAAGTAAATCAAGTATTTCGCTTCAAACGCGATTTAAAACCATTCAACTCTCATTGTTTACAGGTGGGGCCAGCAGGGGCGCATTTCGCCCTTCTCGCCACGTTGATCGTCGAGGTGCTGCACTGTTGGCCGATGCTAAAGCATCCTCGCCGAGTCCTGTCGAAGCTGATCTTCGTTCTTCTAGGCCTGCTAATCCTCGGCATGCTTCCATGGGTGGACAACTACGCTCATCTGTTCGGTTTCATCTTCGGTTTCCTGGCGGCATACGCGCTGATGCCTTTCATCTCGTTCGGCCACTACGACCGTCGCCGCAAGATTTGGCTAATTTGGATCTGCCTGATCCTCATCGTCGTCCTGTTTACCCTTCTTCTAGCCCTGTTCTATAACGTGCCAGTGTACGAGTGCGAGGTGTGCAAGCTGTTCAACTGCATCCCGTTCACACGTGACTTTTGCGCCTCGCAGAACATCAACTTTAAACGGGAGGAACCCGTATGACACACGGGGCCGTGTTTCGAAGTCGAGTTCGAACCATCATTCCACGTAATCCGGAATCAAACGACGATGCCCTTCGCTCGTTTGATCATGCTGGCTCTAGTGTGGAGTTCAAACCGGTGCAGAAACGATCATCACGATTGAAGAAGTACGCGAGACCACGAGATCAGCACGAGACTTGGATGACTTGATGTGTGTTACTGTATCAAGGAATCCAGAGATACTCATCCCAGACGAACGACACTGCCTTAAAGTAAAATAACTCCACCTGGGATCCTCGAGGTCTCTTTTAGCCAATGGACCCTGCACGCTCCTTGGTGGGATGTAAATATTAGAGAAGAGAGAAAAAAAAATAAAACAACGCGCCTTTAACGTAACGCGACCATCGTTCTCGACGATCGTGCTTCGAGGGTGGATGCATTGATCCCAAGCGAAGATGAAAGTGAAACGTTCGTGATAGAACGAGATAGAATATTTGTGGACGATTTGCAAGAGTGTTTTACGACGAAACGACGACGAGATCGTTGGAGAGTGGGAAAGTCTTCTCACCCTCTCTTCGAACGTTTAACAAAGAAAGAAAGGAAATGAACACGTGTACATAGAACGAAGACTCTTGTTACATATACATATACATACAAGTGTAAGAACGACCTTAATAAATTTAATTTTAGAGAAAGAAAAAGAGGGGTAGAGATGAAGGGGGCAAGGGAACGTTGAAAGTGTAGCAGCCCGTACCTCTGACGTTGGAACTATATCTGTGATGGGCGAACACGATTGTCTTTGAGAATATTTTTCATAATACGTCAAGCGGTGCAACATCTTGGAAGGAGATCTTATGCTGGTTACGAACGTGAATCGAATGAACTTAACTCTCTGAAAGGTCAGGCTGGTGAAGGAGGTACAATTAATAATGAAAACGGATTGGAGCGACGTTCGAGAAGAAAGTGTTAACGATAAGTATATATCCGGTGAAGATTTTAATCTTCAAAAAAAGAAAAGAGGGAGAAAAGAGTAAAAACGAATCAATTTTTTATAAATGGCGTGCGAGAGCGGGAGAAAGTGAGCAAGGGAGCGCTTATCAGTGAACACTTAATCAATTTCCACCTTGTACATAATTATAGATGCGAGAAGAGTCGGCTGGAGATAGAAACGAGGTAGGGGTTGAGGAATGAAGGAGAGAAGGATGGACGAGATATGCAGAAGAGCGATTAAATTGCGCTAAGGTAAAACAAGCAGAGAGAAAGAAAGAGAGATAGCGGGAGAAAGAGAGAGAATAAAGATGAAACAAAGCAGCACTGTGACATTCGCGAATGTGTATTTTATTATAACGGGTATGTAAATGTAAGAAACGAAGAAAGATTGTCTGAGAGAAGTGGAAGAATGAATCTGTTCTTGTCTGCGTCTTGTCGCGTGTAAACGATGATTGAGTATGTACACACGAGGAAAAAATAGCAATAGCGAACGTGATGTGCCACAACGTGGAGATCGTCGCAAAAATAAATGTGAAAGTGATTCGAGGTAGAGAAGATAAAAAGAGGAGTAAGAGGAAAAGAAACGCGTTTCTTCTATAATGTCGTGTCGCGCGTTCAACCATTCGTGATCTCTCATTCATTCTAACGTAGCATGCTCGACGAGGAAGTCGATTAGGTTTCGTCGACGCAGCTACGTCGATCGGTTTTCACGGGAATCATAGAAACATGCCGTAGAAGGAAAGTGTGCTTTCTGCTTCGTATTTGCACATGTGTTCAGAGGAAGTTGAATTTGACAATTTCAAATGTCGAGGTTTTGAAACACAGCTATATCTCCTATTATTTCTTCGTCTTCAGAACTTAATCTGAAATTATCGTTTGTACGTTATAAAATTGATAGAAATTACTTCATTTGATGATAAATGTGATATTGCTTTTTTCATAATACATATCAAAAAGTCTCATTGATTCATTTTTTTATATACACTCAGTGAATATCAGTCAATTAGTTTTGGATTAAGAATAATCGTCACGAAACATTGAAGCACTTATTTCTATTTATTAAAGAAAGTAGAGTACAATATCGTTTAAATATTTTAATGAAACAGAGGAGTGAATCAGAAGCATCGTTTCCTTCTCTCAACAACAATTCCTTCGTACAATTTTTAAGAACGTAACAAGTTATACCATGTTGATTATGGATTCTTAGCGTTCCTTTTTTCGAATTTCGCAAAGGCATGGTTTTCTATCCTCGTATGTGTTGAGCATGCCACGAGAAAACCAGTGATCCGTACACGATAGCTGTAATCGTCGGAATGAGTAAATATATTCGTAATCGCTCGTGAATAAGTGTAATGTTAATTGGAGTAACGCGAACATTATCCCAAGATATAAAACGCACTTTTT
The DNA here is from genome assembly GCF_024542735.1 of Bombus huntii. Lineage (NCBI taxonomy): Eukaryota > Metazoa > Arthropoda > Insecta > Hymenoptera > Apidae > Bombus > Bombus huntii. Next base: position 8,186,134 of record NC_066251.1, read on the forward strand.
TAAAGGAAAAAGAATGAGAAAAACGAAAAAAAAAGAAGAAAAAAAGAAACGAACGCGACTCTACGATGATATATTAAACAGCATGTAACGATTTAATTATTCTTCATATAACCGACAAACGATTTTTATACATTTCCCTGCGTATAATGTATCGCTAGCGCTTGAAGAGTCTCAAAATTTATAGCGAAAATAAACATTTTCTTTAATTTTTTATCGGCAATGCTTAGGGAGAGATGAAGGGGAATCAACGTTAGTTTAAAGACACTTTACCTTCTGGCTTGGATATACTCGGATAAAAGGTATAAACGTAAAGGAACCCTTAAGCAAGAAGAATGTTTGAAAGTACAATAAAAGCCGCAGTATCGGTGATTCATTTTTACTTTAATTTACTCAATTTCTTTGAATATAATAAAGTCAGAGTGCAACCTCCTCTGTGAATTATGGCAAATGCGACAATTACGATAATCGAAAACCATGCTCGATGAAGAGGAAAGGGAAGTTTATTCGTCGTGATATCTTAACCAAATCTCGACGTATTATCAATTGAAAATTTCGCGTATACCTTCATGCTTCCTTGTCGACTGTTTTTTACCGTTTGCCCGACCAGGCTACGCACAAGTTTCCGCCACACAAAGCCACATTAACGACCGGTCGGCACGAATTCACCTGTTTCTATGTGAAGGAATCAACATTATAAAACGATTAAGCGAGAGTTAATGAAAGGCCAGCCCGCTTGTTCTCGCGGCGGTGGTAAGAACACTGGTTTTTCTCTTTCGTAAAAATTATCGTTATCTTGAAACGAGCTCCTGAAGCTCGATTACGTTCGGCAAGAAATATCCGAAAGTCGATCAACCGAACTTGTCCCTAACGCGTGTAATACGTTCAGTTTTATTTCTTTTCGGAATATCTGAGTTTGAGTGGCCGTAGCGAGTGGCCACACGTGAGGTAATTAGTTGGAGGAATTTTTTCAGTTTGTAGAAATTTCTTTTTACCAGGAATTCTTTTTTAATTCACTTTCAAAGAGAATACCTTTCTGCAGAAAATTCTTTGTTCTCAGAGGAGTACCTTTTTTAAGAGAAATTCTCTTTTCAAGCGATCGTCTTTTTAGGATGAATTCCGTTTTAAAGGAATACCCTTGGTATAGGGAATCCTTTTTAAAGAAATTTTTACGAAGAATCTGTGAAATACGAAAAATATCGAGGTACATGAAATTGAAAGAATGCAACAAAATTTGAATGGAATCCGCTTAAATCGTAATATACAAGCATAAATTATTTCTTGCCAAATTTTTACGAGAGGGAGATTTTTAACTGCCTGCAAATATAATAAAAAATAATACAAATTTCTACGAGTAACGATGGGGATAGAAACAATTTATTCGACCACGCACACGATATTTGTAATTTGCATCGATCACGCGTGAATCGCATCCAACGAGACAGTTGTCCGCATACGCATCAATGACACGTACACGCATGTTACCACGTGCAAGAAGCTCTAATCATTTTCTACTCCGCCGTTAATTTCCCATAGACAAACGCAAAATGAAACTTTGCTAACCGAACCGTGCACTGAATTGATTTTTCTCCTCGTACCGAGGGAAGGTTGGAAAATCGTGTCCAGGCTTTCGTGTAGATTCATTTCATCCGCGTAACGAACATACGCCGGTAAATGTAAAATAAAATCATTAGAACGGGACGAATCATTAAAACGAATTAGATTGAAATATCTCATTTCCAATGGACGCAGGCAATTAAACGATTCAAATTACGCAACAGCGAGTCCTGGCTCGGAATTTTAACCTCCCCGATTCGTACACTAAACACGCATTAACAAATTACACTGAATCGAAACGATACATTGACGTTGTGTTGTGTGAGAGGAAAGAAAAATGATACGTCGTTCTATGGTGGAAAATATTACTGTATTCCTTGGTTTTCGTGCGGTGACATTTATATCGCATGGCATGTCTTCTCTCTTTGGAAGAAGCACAATATCAATTTTTTTAATCAATAGGAAATCACAGCGAAGATTTCAATGCACGTTTCCAATATTCCATTCCTCCAAGGAAGATGATACGATTTTCTAAAGCCGAGGACTCAAATTTTTAACTCATCAGTTTCTAGATTCTAAGCTCAAGTAAAAAGCTGTAATAATTATAAACGTCGTATAAATCATACGTAATTACGGAAATAATCAAAGCAAAGAACGATGCATTTCAACTTTATTTAAACTTTCACTAAAGGAAGAGAGACCGCTTGAAGCTCAGCACGTTCGTCGTTATATTTTAAGAAATTAAATTCGGATGGAATACAGCGATAATTTCATCAGTGTATCGTTTTATTTTCCCATGTGCAACGCGAAACAAGTTAAAGCCGATCTGCATCGCGCGAGGCCATTGTCACGAACGAAACAGCCATTAATCGGATCGCAACGAATCGTAATTGTTACTCGACGAGAGCAAGAGAATTTGATTGACGATTTCGTGAGAGAATTATAAACAGCAAGGATGCAAAAAGCGTGATAATTCGGATGTTTGATGACGCATTCGAGAAACTTTGTGATAAACGATCGAGCAAAAGGCGAGAAAAAGACGAAAGGGATGGAAAGGTGGGGATGATGATGAATGAAATGATGGAGGGGGTCCAGGACCTTTGAACACTCAGAAATACATACACGGAAAATACATACACATAGACACTACCGATAAATACACACGCACTGAACTTTTTCGGATTATATAAATATATAAATATATAAATATGAGTATATGAATATAACACGTATACATAAAGAAGAAAAAAAAGTACGAATTAAGGACCGAGGTGGACCGAGGTGGCGATTGTCGACGAGTAACATATTGTTATTATTGTAAATGTGTCATATACAGGTAATAGCATGTCATACAAAAGAGAGAATGTGTGAGTGGGTGAATGAGAGTGAGGGAGGGAAAGAAGTACATGAAGCAGTGAAATTGAGACGGGGGGAAAGAAAATCGAGTGAAAGAAATCTGAGAAATACCTTCGATATTTCCATATCGATCACGGCGAGGTGGAATATCGTCTTTCGCCTGTGGGGACGATCGGAGTCGACTGTGTTACATTTCCCTATCTTACGGAGAGAAATAAAACGTTACGAGAGCGATGGATGAAGCAAAGAACGGTGGCATAAAAATAATGAAGTAATCTTTTCGATCATCGTGCAATTTATTAAATGACTTTTAATTGCTTATGAAAAATGAAGCTGTATATAACAGTAAGGAAAAATACGATACCTGCATTTCGCTAGAATTGCGATGATTTAAAAAATAATAGTTCCACTGTCTCTGACAATTCTTCTATCCTCAAGCGATGAAACGGTACTTTCTCAGACTACGAGATGTTCAGCTTCTTTTCAAAATTTCACTAAATACAAGTTCTTTGCCAGAGCGATTCGATTAATAAAAATCAAGACTCTCGTAGCCCGAACCTATCTGTCTCCGTAGGCGTGGCATCGTCTCAAAAAGTGCTTGACAACGTTTAATTCGACGAAGAACCATCCGACGTAGAGATTGTATTCGTTTGAGCTACTTCGACTAATATGTCCCTCGATGAAAAACAAAAAAAAAAATATAAATAATAATAACATTAATAAAAAGAAAGATGGACAAAAAGATACGCGAGTTTCCCGATCTACTTGTCGACGTGTGAAAACGATTTATATACACGGAGGTCCTCTCGACGATTCGCTCTCGATCCGCCATGAAGAGAATTAATTTATGCATACAAACCAAATAAAGTAAAATAAATGAAAAAAAAACGGGGAGAAAGAGGGGGAGAGAAAGAGAGTAAGAGAGTAACGTGGTAAGGCACGCACCAAAGAGAAATAAAAGAGAAAAAAAAGAGTAATAATGTCTTGTAAATAAAACGTATGCGTCGAAAATGGACCAAGGACCTAAATAGTGCAGCTCGTGTAAAATTGATATCCCGATCTCGCTAATCACGTAGACGAGCTCGGCTGGTAGGATCGTTAAGTAAAGCTACAATTTATCCTAACGTTGTTTAAAAAGCGATGTGGGAAACATCGCGACATTACGGTCTGGAATTTCCTGTGCATCGATCCTGTCGCGGATATTTCGTGTTTCTTACTCCTTGGAAAGAACAGATAATTTCGTGCAAACTTGATCTTCGTTCGGTTAACAAGGCAAAAGATTTGAGTTTCGATAAATTGCAAACTTCATTGTGTGTATGTGCGTGATGTGTACTGTGTGCGCGCGTGTGTCGTTTAGAATTTTGATATATAATTATAAGCAGTATCATTGTAAATTGTACATTGTAAATTCCATCGTCTTTTAAAGTTCTAATTCGATTATTATAGATTTGTTATCTTGTGGATTTATATTGCTGTCTAGGAATTTTCAGCTTTTTTAACTTTCTTATTCTCGGCATAAAAGGTCTGTGTATCGTTAAAAATATCGCAAGGAGAGTTAGGAGGATGCAAAGGTTTGTTAAAAGGTTTTTACGATACTTCAGATATTCAAATGAAATTCTCACAATAGCTAGCTCGTTGCCTCAATATTAGAAATATATATTTCCAAACGATAGATGCATTTCGATACGAAAGCTTCGATATGTTGTTGTATCTTTCGTCAAAGTGGCAATAGTAGAAATATGTAATGGAATAATTGAAGTCCTCCCTGATTTGTCGATCGATGAAATTACAAAATTATAAAACTCTATGAATATTTCAGAACGAATCCGAAGAAAAACGATATCCTACAATGAAAATTAGATTTAATTAATTTCTCAAACGGAAGATAATGTTTTAAATGTTCAACCGTTCTCGTGACGAATACGAAGATATTTTACAGCAAAGAGGGAGGACACTTTTCACGAAGAAAAAGAATATTAGATATTTTATCCAAATGGAAAATCGTTTGTTCGCGATTGGATCGTTGCACGCTAGATCCTGGATCGTGACTGAAAACTCGATACCGGAGACAGAGCGAATCCGTGCGAGAGCAAATTTATTCTAATGACAGTCCTCGTTCCCCTTTTATATATATACATAAATATAAATATATATATACATAATATACTTTAAGAAGATTCCACCACAGCCGCGCGGTATTATTTTTCTGTATCCCTGTATCTATAACGAGTGATATAAGCGTTAAAGACAAAAGAAACAAAAGAAAAAAAAAAGAAGATAATGAAACCACGATGGACTAAGGATTACGAGTAATAACGACTGTACTAATTAAACGATTAATTACTTATGAATTACTTCGCCAGGTATTTTTTCGGTTTCATCTAGTAATCGGTAAGGTTTTCGATTACGATTATTATTACTGATCATAAACGATGCATTGTAATTGTCGCTGTTATATACAATACATACATACGTGCGTATATAGACGTATACAATATGTGCACGCGTGCGCACACGCGCGCGTCATTTACACGCCTGTGCACATATGTATATGTGTATAAGTCCTTGAACAACACATTAATTTAATAACAATAAAGAAAAACGTGAAACTCATCTCCTGGATGCGTTTTATGTCTACCTCTTACGTTCTTAACGTTTGAAATACCCATTTGCTATTATGAAGACACGCGTTTGTTTTTTTTTTTTTTTTTTTTTAATACTTTTTAATTTACCGTCTTGATGTTCGAAAAGACGCAATAATTGTATATACTTCAATTTATTTTTTATTACCGAGGAGTAAGTGAAAGCGGGACTGTGAAGTACTCATTGGAGGTAAGGAAATATGAGGTTAAGAAAGAAAGAGAACCATGGAGTGAATTGGCGGGACAAGTGGGTTCGTACATCAGAACTTCGCGTAGTAAGAGTTTACACAGAGTCTCCTTAGTATTTACGATTTCTCGTTCATATAATAGTAGTTCGCGTTCCAATAAATGAATTCAATCACCAGAAGTCTATTTAATCGAGTATTAACTAAAATTTCATTTAAATAAACGGTACACTTTCAAACGGGCTAATTACGGACGACGCGGTGTTATAAATTGTAGAGGGCGTAATAAAATCGTTGAATAGTCGGTATTGCAGAACATGTAACGCGATGTCCCGTAAGATCCCGTAAGATAATAAGGTTTCTGTCGCTTCCACAATAATTGAGTTGAATGTAATTTCTATATTCACCGTAACAAATAACAGGTGGCATATGAAACACTGTTTTTTCCGAAATCGGTATCTTAAAACGTAAGACACAAACTGTAGCAAGATTGACGATCGGTACAGTAGATAGGCATAAGCTGAGTACATTTTATCAATGATTTATTACCATTTATTGTTCTAAAAGTACTTAAACATACGGATACATGAAAGTATCACTACTGCTAATTTCGTTCCTTAATTTTATTTCTATTTTATGTGCATTAATACAATGGAAATTTCGGAAATAAAATTTAAGACGATATAAGCATGGTAAACGTTATTTAAGTCTATAATCTTTTATGATAATTTACATTTTCAAGTTCAGATCTAAATTTTCATAGTCAACACAGATATTTTCTAGCTGCATTTATAATTAAAGTACTTACTACGTACGTATACATGGACTAATACCAAGATTTTCGCGTAAAATACAAATGTACGTAATCGCAATATCGTTTCATTTAATCCATCATCGTATTTCTCTCCCCTTGGTTATAATAAATCTTCGTTTATGCTGTTCCTCAATATCGTTTCATCTACATCACAACGAGGTGCAATTGCACCTAGTATATTGAAAATATTAATGGAGCAATGCAGAGTATTATATTACAGGAAGATAAGAAAAGAAAAATTAAGATATAGTGTCTTTTTATGCTTTGGAAAACGAGAGACACGATCTTCATTCTACTAAAATGCTTCCGCATAATATATCATTTGACGTCAGCCTTGTATCTGGATATTTTTATTGAAACCTTTTAGTCTTCATTAAAATATATGAACATGATGTTGAAGTCGAAAGATTTTATGCTCTGTCCTTCAAGTTGATTCAGAGATTATTATCAAATACATTTATTTCCTGTTCGTGCTTTTACTAAATTAGAAAACAAGCGTGAGCACAAACGAGAGATACTTTTTCATGCGTAGGATAATTCAACCACCTTGTTCTTCTTTTGCAAATGGAGCATGCTTGTTGACACGGTTTTAATTACGAGAATCATGTATTAAAGATGAGCGAACGAAAATGCTCAACCAATTTCTCGCCAAGAAAACAACTGAAACGCAGAAGCTAACAAAACATCTTCAAGTTAAAATATTTCGTACAAAACAAATATTAAATATTATTTTGAATAGTTAAAAAGATATAATATAATTACAAATCACGTCTTACAAATAAAGACAGAAGCGTATGAACAGACGAGAAATATTAAAGAAGATGTAGCTAAGGATGATAATACTTTTGAACCAATTAACTGTGTAATGATTGTGAATAAAATTAAAATATACATAAACGGCACTAGCATTGGCTAATTTATGGAGCGTTGTTCGTCCGTCAAGCTATAGTCATAATTTCACTGACCTACCCCGAAAATGTATGGTTACTTGTTCTTTCTTTTTTTACTCCGAAAGCTCGTAGAGCCGGCATGAGAATTTACTTCGTTTTATTCCAGACTCATTTTGTTGTCGGTCAATTTACGAACAAGCCAAATGACAAGCGTGATAATTTGCCTGTTCTTTTCTTTCTTTTTCTTTTAATCGTACAATCATCTGCAATGCAGACTAGTTTAAATATCGAACAAAGGAGCGTTAATGAATATATGAAAGCCAAAACTGACCTATCTCTACGAAAGGTAACATTCATCTGCACGTGTAACATTTTATTTTTCGACAATGTACTGTAATTTGTTAATTTATTGAGTGAAAATATTCATTTGGCCACGTCTTAGATCGATTTGACATTGAAAATTTTTGTCAAAATTTATTTAAATATGTTCCAATTATTGTTGGATTTATAGCCTTATCGTTAAAAGGTTTCATAATACAGATAAAAAGTAATAGAAAAAAAACAGAATGGAAAGTTTGATAATTTTTTAAATCCTTTGCATAAATTAAACATACGAATCTGTTCGTAAGTAGTGATTTAAAAAATAAATATCACTAGCAATATTATTATCTGCGATCTTCGTAAAATATAAAACGACATTATTTATTAGTTTTCTTTTAATAGAACTCTTAAGCGTGTCTTTCAAGTCCACCACAAAATTATGTAACTTTTCCTTAAAATCTTCAAAAAACTCTTCGACTCTTTGCCCAACGAAAATTCCATTAACTTTGGAGCACTTTTACAACCTTCTTCGTCGTTCGACTCGTTCAAATCTTCATCTTGCCACAAAGTATATACATGCATATACATAGGAAGTAGATTAAAAGGACAAAACACCAATGCAGCCAAGGGAAAGCAATATTCTAAAAAATTTGTTCATGCTCTTACAAAAACGAAAAGAACCTACAAAATATTTCCTTTTAATAATGAATTTACGAACCCTACCACTTTTCTGATCCTCTTCTCTTCTCCTCATAAATTGCACATATAAGAGAAAAGGGGCACAAAAATCAAATTAGACAAATTCAAGAAACAGTAATACTTTAAAAATATTTTCACAATTTTCCAACAAAAAAAAATATACTTTTTCGAGAATTTTTGACAAGCTCTCAAAAAGATCTATATTTCCCAATAACAAATATATCAACTCTAAACCGATTTTATAATCCTCTTCATCCCTTCACGAATTTCATGTTCCAAAAATAAAAAAAATGAAAAATAAAAATAAAGCCTAGATAAAGGGCAATCAATATCTGTAAGAGTTTTATTGCAAAACTATAACCAAGAAAAATGTAACTTTTCTTGAAAATTTTTCTAAAAAGCTTTA